>NW_026087964.1:42791085-45291085 GCF_022539395.1 Myiozetetes cayanensis
ACAGCTTCCCACATAATTTGTCTGTGAAAGCATTTCACCACATGGCTGTGTTACACTAGGGCACTAGTAAATCACACTCTCCTATGGAGTTGGAGGACTCAGAAAATGCATGTATATTTTCCCTCATCATCTTCAGTATTGCTTAGGGTCCTAAAAATTCATGTTGTTAAGCATAGTAAGAGTTGCTTGCAAAACCTGTCTCATGCAGTTTGGTTGATGTTGAAGAGGGGAATAGAAATGATCCTCCTCTGATGAGTAGAGAAGCGGCAGGGGGACCTGAAATAATTCTCATTTCTCTTAAATGAGATGCTAGCTCCATCACAGATTTCCTTCTCTAGTATGCTGTAGTATGTCAGTGAGCTCAACTCTGATACCTTAGAAGCACTTGTTTGTACTGCAAAGATGATTTGATCATGGTTTGATCAGTTTTAAATGCAGTATTGCTCTTACCTTGGGCTTGATGGCCTACTGGAAAGCTTGAGCAGAGCTCACGAAGTACTTGCTGGACAATAGCCCAAGCTTGCTTCCCTGCTGCATCAAGAGATGCAACTTTTCCTTTCTCAGTAAAAGCACCGTGTTGTGGCAGTGTCTGTTTTCAAAATGGGTTTGCCTGGGTCAGCTACTGGGTGGAACAAACCCCTGCTATGCTCAAGCAAAACAAAAATTTTAAGTATCATATCCCTGAGACAAGCAGGAAAACTGTAGTCCAATTCGTTGTAAGGAGATGACAGCAGAGGTTCAGTCAGACCTAAAGCAGGTGGAAGCAGTGTGGGAAAACGGTCCTCTTCAATCTATATTGGAAAAGAGAGCAAGATAGCCATTAGGGCAGTAAATGATGTTAGTATTTCTACAGTGAAATAAGCTCTACACAGATAAATCTTAACTCCTTACTGTATAGGATCCCTCTTTGGGAAAAACTCAATTGCATTTTGTTCCTCTAAAAGGATTTCTGAATTCTGCTGACTATTCACATGTTTTATGGATATATCTATGCATGTTTTAGTAGTGCCATTCAAGGGAATGTTTTAATTTCTTAGCTGTGTGCAGTTAGACTTCCAATACATTATTATTTATATATGTCCTTTGGTGAAAGCCAAGCACACCTTAGGAATTTTATCTAATGTCTATAGTTGAAATACTGGCCTTCAACTACAATATGAAAAGTGATACTTTCTTCTTTTTAGTCACTTTCTTAAAACCCAAACTAACTCTCAGATTGTTCGTCTTTTCCCTGACAGAGTCAAAGGAAACTGAAATGTTCATTTAGTTCCCTTCACCACAAGGGGTGGATGCTTTCTATGAGAAAATAACTAGAGCTCTTTTTAAAAACTGCCTGTAGTTGACACCCAGCACTGTGTGATTTCTTTTGGACAGGCTTAAGAAGGTTAAATTGCAGTCTTAAGCAGAGCTGTGGTACTGTATCCGTAAGTCCTGGCTCTGGGGCTGATTCCTGTCAGGGTTGGATGACAGGACCAGAGTAGACTGTACCAGACCCATGCTGAGCTCAGCCAGTGACATAATTCTGCTCTGTGAAGTGCTGCTCTGTGTTGTGCCTTTTTAGCATTAGGATAGAATCATAGAATATCCTGAGTTGGAAGAAACCCACAGAGATTTTTGAGACCAACTCCTAGCCTGGCACAGGACAACCCCAATCAATCCCTCTGTATACACAAGCTTGAAAGGGATACTTTTACAGCCAGCCTTGGTTGCTGCACTGGTAGAGGGCATTTGTAATCACACTTCTAAGGCTGTTGTGGCAACTGCTGCCTGATGTTGAGCTGCAGGCTTTTTCTGCTGAGATGCTGCAGCTATCTTTCTGGGCGGCCATTGGCTAGGGAGCATGGCCCTTTGCTAAGAAATGTGCAAAATAAAGCAGGAAATAAAAAACAAACAAACATAAAAAGAGCTATTCACTAACACCTCTGATCCTCCAAGGAAAGCAGCACTGGTTTGCTCTCAGTTATGGCACATCATGCCTCACTGGCACCTTGCTTTTGCTGTAGCAGGGGAGGTCTGTGACTGCATTGGTTAGATTGGAATGTCCAAAGTTGAAGTAGCAGCGGTTGGACAGAATCTCCCTAAGCTGAATGTGAAGACAGTTGAATGGTTTTGAGCTGTCCAGGGAAATACAATCTATTCCTTTTGTTGATTTCTGAGCAGTGTTTTTTGAAAGCTCTTGCTGAGCCCACTTTACCTGGTTTAAAGCAAAAACCCCAATGTTGCTTTCTTGATCCTTGAAAGCTTCTATTAGAGTTAAAGGCCTTTCCATGTGACTTATGTCAATCTCCTTGCTGGTGAGATAGCGTGCTACCTTGGGAATTTTGGTTTTTAAAATGCTTGGACATGCAAATATGAAGAAGCTCCCTCTGTAAGAGAGTGTTAATCTAGCTATATAGAGGTTTAGATTCCCATTTGTTATTGTTGTTGTGGGATTTATTGCATGGCTGTGAACAGTCTCATGTAATAGACCTTGTTCCAGAATATTACCTACCACGTGCACTTTATGCTTCAGAACCTTACAATCTGCTTGACATTTTCAAAATTACCAAAGGGAGCTGTGAAGGAATTAGACCCCAGCTTCTTGAAATGCTTAAAAAAATTAAATAAGGCAGTGGCATGTTCTGAGGTGTACACAGGATAAAAGGAGCATGCTCTGAGTCTGAGTTTTCTGTCAATCTGACTTCCCATCTTTAACTGAAGAATTTTCAAGACTTCACCTTTTCTTCTAAAAAGGCTTGATTGATATTAGTAGAGCAGTGAAACCCATTTACTCTTTCTGGCATCAGCATTTAATCAGTATTCAGTGTTGTTTGGAGCCTTTAACTGAGCCAGGAAATCAGTCTTATGGTTCACATTTGTATGAGAATGCTTAAGAAATGCATGTTCCTGTTTTTTCCTTAATTTGACAAAAGTTACAATTGAATTTGCATTTGCCCCATTAAGGAATTTGTTTTCACTTGGGTTAAGAAGATAAAATGTCAAAAACTGTGTTCACAAATGGGAATGAAAAATAAAAATTGGCAGCATGGCATAGTTTGCTCACTGTGTTTTTCGATATCAGACATTAATGTGTAATGCAACAGAGGTGAAAATAAAACACTCAGAGTGAACATTTGGTATTGAAATATAGTCAAGATAACACTGATCAATCTTTTTGGTAGTTGTCATGCTTTTGCAGATTGTTTGAATATTCCCCCCTCAGTGGGGAAGCTGATCCACTAAAGAAGTTTGGGATAGCTTGTAAGAAAAACAAATGCCAAGTGATTTTCTTTTGAGAAGTCCTAGCCTGCCATTTCTTCCAGTTCTGATCACGGGAGTCGTGTTCAAAATGCCGTGTAACTCTCCCCACCATGTACACCTCCAGTGGGAATCCTTGACGTGGGATTATTTTAGCTTGGTTTTCACAGCTAGCATTCTTTACACATGAATACAGTTTATAAGAGGCAAATTAAGCATATATTTGGCTTGAAATCAAAATCAGTCACGGAAGTGAATATAAAAGGGCGGTAGAATTTTTTTTGAAGTTGTCTTCTCCTCTTTAAGAGAAAGAGTCATCTTTTATCAGACGTCTTCTTTGGCACTTATGGCAGCAGATATTTGAAGATCTCTGCCTGTGCATGGTATCAGCAGGAGAAGCCAGGATAGGCAGGGGAACTGGGGCTTTGAAACTGCAGAGAGGGCCCAGCATGGTGTGGGTTTAGAATATGAAGCTGATGTTTAATTGTTTTCACATGAGGGAAAAGGAAAAAGTAAACTTTTGAGAAGCTTGGGAAGCTTCAAAGCAAGTTTTATTTTCTGGTTTTTATCATAGCGTGGACTGACTCAGAATCCTTCAGAGATGTCACTTTCTCATCCTTGATGAGATACCCACTAAGCTTTTTAAGGCTTGAGTTGCTTCCTCTGCAACCGAGAACAACAAAAAGTGAGATCATCTGTATTATTTTTTGACCATTTATCTTGATGAGTTGGCTTTGGGAGTGATATATGGGACTTTCTCTGCCATAGTAGGTTCCTTCCAGCATCAGACTTGGAGAGCCTTCAGTACCCTCACTGTAGCTTTCACTGGAGTGCCAACTTAGCAGAGACGGTTCAGTTTCAAGTGACGTGATAGATTGCTATGGTGACAGTTCTGTTGTGCAAAGCTGCCAGCAGGGGTGGGTTAGACTTAAATGAAATGAATTGAAATAAATGAAACCAGTGCATTGTCTTAGCTTGAAGCTTATTAGTGATGGAATAGTTTTTTTGTGAAACCTGATTCTATTGGAAATGGGTCCCAAAAAATTCTACAATTCTCTTGTGAGGCCAAGATTTTTATGTCTTATTATGGGGGCCTTTTATCGTGGTTGTGCTTTCTGTTTTGAGCTAAGGTACAATTTCAGAAGCACATCCCATGAGCCTTGAATTAGTTATCAAAATAGTAAATGATTAAAAATTAAATTGTGTTCTAAGCTGAAACTTTCAGTTTCTAGACCTTTGTTTCTCCATTGAGGATTTCTATTATCAGGGATCAGTTCATGTAGATGTGAGAGACTGTTTCTTACTTTCTGCTTTTTCTAGACCTTAGTTTATTAATGTGAGTTCTTTTTCTAAAATCCTTCTGATTTGGTACTCCTTATATCTCCCATCTTCTTAAGTAAGGACTCCTGGACTACACAAAGCATTTCAGGTAATTCTCTGACCACTTTCTCAATCCTGCCTCATATCTCCTACTTGAGGACCTGGCAGTCAGTTTGTCCCTCTGCCATAACTTTGGGAAATTTTTGTTCCCTTTCTGTCTTTGGTCCTTAGTCATTCACTCCATGACACTCTATTTTAACATTTCACATTCTTCCCCTATCTTAGAAACTTTACATCCAAAATATTTTGTCATGCATTTGGTTTGTTTAACAATTCCTACCACTCAAATGAATCATCTTATTCTGAAATCAAATTCATCTGTGTAACAGACCTATTGTCATTATTATTAACGAGTCTCCCAGTTTCAGTACTGCATGAATCCTGTCATGGTGTCGTTAAATGCTTACCACTTAATATTTTTCTGTGCTCTACTGCTGCAGTAGTTCCTGGTTTGTGAGTCACAAAGATACATATTTTTCTGTATTGCCATATGAGGCTAATTCAAATATTTTAGAGTCCTCAATGGCTATGGAAAAATATCAATAATATGACTGTATTTTTTATCTTGTTGACTTTTTCATACCAATTTCTGCTACATTTAAATCAATGTCAGGCTTATCAGCCTAGGCTTTGCCCAGATATCCCCTGAAATTTCACAGGGGGATGCAAAACATTGAAGGATACATTAGTAGTACCTATTGAACAAAGACAGTACTAATATATGAAAAAAGGACTACTGATATATTGAAATGTATTAGTACCTGTCTTTCTCCTTATGAACGTGTATTTTGATCCACCCCATCCACTGAAGGGCTACCACAAATTAATAAAAAGGACAGAAAGGACCCAACCTACCCCAAAAATAATTCTGAGTATAATAGAACTGGAACAGTATGATGAGTATGGTCTGTCATATGAGTATGTATGATTTTTCTTGTTTTGTTTTAAAGGAAAGTTACATTAGGTATCCAAAATAATCCTAATACTCTCTGGTTTACCTGTTTGGCAGTGTGGCCAACTGTGCTGATGCACATGTAGATGTGACTGAGGCATTTGTTGTGGTGTTCTCCCAAATGCTAATACAAAAAAGAATTTAGATAAATTTGGGCTGATATCTGGAGGATCGAAGACTGTCAGGCAGACCATAAATAACAAAGACCAATGTATTGTGTCTGATGAAGGGAAGAGAGAGAAGCTGCAGAGGGGTGAGGTGTTCCTCAGATTTCCTTAATTACCCCTGAGATGAAGTAAACAAAATGTGACTTGGTTTCACAGATGCTGCTCTGTTCTGAAGGACTGAAATGCTGTTTAGAGTACAAAAACAATGCAAAGAGTAATGAGTGGAATTAGAAACAAGGAGAGATGATGGAATCTGAAAATCTAGTCCATGTGTCTAGAAGGGAAAAACAAAAGCACACCTTTGTCTAAAGACATTGTTAGATGGAAAACTTCAGCAACAGGAATGTTTAAAGAGATGTCTATCCTCTGGCCAAACTGTAAAGACTGTTGGAGTGTAATATGGCCAGTCATTCCACAGTGTTTGTGCTGGTTTGCTTACATGCAGAAGCATCATTACACACACAGTGGGCAGTGGACTGTGTGTGTGTTTTCCACATAAAATGTAAAATAAGCTGCCTCCATGGGAAAGGAGTTCTTTAATCAGCATATCTGTTCTGTATGGAAGGGAGGTGAGATTGTCTCAGTCTTTACCTGCCTACATAGGACATTGCTTTTATGCTAGTCATTTGTCCAGCAATTTCAGTAATGTGAAAAACCAACTTCTCAGGCTCAACTACAAGCTGATTGGGCCTCTGCAGGTTTCATAAACCCCCCGTGAGCAGGGCTTCATACCAGAGAACGGTGGGGACAGCTTGTGATCCTGCCATTTGAGGCGCAAGTATAAGGTGATGTAGACTTTCATGACTGTGTCACGCATAGCTGTGGAACCACCTCCTCTTATTTCTTTTTGATTCTAGCACCTCTGGGTTTCCCCGGTGTCCCCTAGTGTCTTTATTGGAAGAGATTACGAACAAACTTTTTTCCTTATTTATCTTTGCTTTCTCCAAGCCTTTTCTTGTTTCTCTCCATTCCCCCATCCCCTTTGCCAGGCTTGAACAGTCTACTCTAGTTGTGTATTCTTTGAACAGAAGCTGTTTTGTTTCCTTTGATTGCCTTTCTTGGCACTTTTTTTTTATTAGCCTAAGAGTACTGAGGAATATTTTCAAGGGTGAGAAATTGATTATTTTCTCATAACTACCACCAAATATTTATTTACTGTTCCCGATCAGTGCAAATTCAGACTTCTGAAAATTGCCTAGATAAAAGATTAGAGCAGAGATGGTCAATTTCCATATCCAGCAAGTTGAGTACGCAAAAGCTCATTTGGCCAAGCAGTGCACAAGAACATAAGAAACGAGGGCAAAGAGGAACTGAGGAGCTGATTGTGAATGGGTATCCTGCTGCTTCCCAGGGCTTCATCTCTTCCCTTACAGTAAGGGAGGGAGGTAATTGCTTTGCAGCAGGCTCTTGCAGCAGCCTTTGGCTGTTGGCCTCACAGATGCTCTTGGGTCACTTTTCCTTACCGATACGGATCAAGAATCCCTGCTTTGTGGTGTTGCAGAAGTGGTACTTTACATTTTTGCAATCTCTTGCACAGGGCTGTGTTTTTAAGGGATATCAGAGCCCTGATCTCCAACAGTGCATCTACAACCCACCAGATTTGTACTCTGTGTGCTCAGATGCAAGCATGTGTGGCATACTAACATATTGCTCCTACATTGCCTCTTTTTAAGACTATGGAAGAGCATAAAGTGCTTCAACTAAGACCACTTATTTTTGCTCTCTGTTTTGCCATCTCCTGCAAATATATTTGGCAAACCTACTAATCAATGTTGACTGGTCTGCTGTGGGCTGTCTTATCTGTGTTTGACTATCTTGTCCGTTATGATTTGTTGAATATAATTTTGTTTTGTTATAGCCTAAATTTAAATGAAAATTCTTAACATGTCTGCTCACTCAAAATGAGATTTATTGAGGGTGATAGAAGAACACTTATAATGTGCAGTGTACTGAATGAAAATATACTCATAATAATTGTGCTTGGTTTATATCTGCATTGGTAAAAGGTTGCAAAGAGTTTGAATTACGGAGAGAAAACAGCCAAAAAGAGGACAGAATACAGATCATGCAGAAATGGACTAAATTTTCTTTCACTTTGCCTTATTTCTTTCAAGGCTGAGTATTTTATCTCCAAGCTGCACAGTATTATGGGGTTTTGTTCTGAACCCCTGCTTTTTGTAAAGAAAACTAGTTCAGATGTCAGTCAAGCTCCCGAGGTTTGAGCCTCAAACAAAAAACCAGTTTTGCCTGCTCTTGTTTCCAATCATGTGCCAATGCTCCCTGGACCGTGAGTAGAAGAAGAGGGTATGGGGAGAGCATGCAACTGCATCAGAATCATGATGCTGCTGGGCAGCGCTAATGAAGGGAGACTGTACTACAGTCCTGTCTTATCCTCTGCCTTTCCTATGCTACCAGCACATTTCTGGCTCATTTGCTCTCTCATGGTTGTGATAGCTCAAGCTTGCTTTGTGTGGGTCTGGCACAATGGAATCTTGAAGTAGAGGTATTGGTGCATAATAAGGGAGAGCACAGAAGAGCCCTAGCATTGATTCTGTCTGGCTGCCCTGGGGCTCAGAGTTGTCTGAGGTCTGTTAGCGTCTTGTTGATACCCAAAGGCCATGTAATAATGGTAATTATTTTTTTCTATGTCTTGTTCATATATTTTGGTGCATTTATGAGTTTCTTCTCCTTCCACCCCACCTTACCCTCCCCCCTGCAAATGACTACTGCCTGACTGCTAATTGTTACTCTTAAAAGTCGGGCAAAATTTCAGTATAGGTGGTAAGTATCAAGTGCCCTACACTTAACTCTTAAAACCAAACCAAAATAAAACCCACATCACCCCCCTCCCCAAAGCTCTCCTCAACAGTATTCTTGCCACTTTGATTTAATTTTTTACATAGCACCAACTGGGGTAATCCTAAAACTTCATTTCAGCTCTGTCATCAAACCACATAACACAGAAAGGTGGAAAAGTATGCGAGACACAATAAACAAAACAGAAGGGTGCATCATGGCCTTGCTCTGCCACTTCAAAATTGTCATCTTTCTCTCTTGTTGTGCACTGTGTTCAGTACCTGGCATCAAGCTGCATCCTGCAGTGGTGTCCCTTCCCATGTGTTTGCACTGCGCCATTCAGTGAGGGTAACTATGCTGTAAAACCACATATCCAGAGAAAATTACATATTTTCTGCATACTTCAATAATTTTGAAAAAGTTGCTTTGTTTCTTCTTCTCTTTATTAATTAGAAGTAGGAAAAAAAAAATCTACTTATCTTCTGCTATGTTAGTCCAGGGTAAATAGTCACATGGACTGTTTCCAGGGAGGGTGGTGTGGGCCCAGTGAACCAGTGTTGGTTCTGCTTTGGGCTCCCTGATCTGCTGGATAACCTTAGGCAGGTGCATCTGGGCACTACACTTGCCTGTCTTACCAACTTCCTTTTGGGGTCATGACTGGTTTTTGCTACCTGTTTGCACAATTGTTACTGTTCGCACTCCTGTCCATAAAAGCACTGAGGCTTACTTTCTTCCTTTCACTTATTAGGAAGATAGTGTTGTTTGCATTTATCTAGGAGCAGGCTGGCTGTGGCTTCTCCCCCTTGACTCAAGTTGGTCAGGCCTTGCTAAAATGCCTTTTATCTAGTGATCTCGTTAAGAAGTCAACAACATGATGATATGTAAGGTAAAACCTGCAGAGACTGTGCTTCCATTTCTCAGTCTATTAAAGTGAAAGAACAGAAGGCTTACAGCCTAAAGCTTAATTAAACAAGTAGATTTTCAGCTAATGTGCTGGAGAGAGGAATTGCTGTGTGTAAATGATAATAGGAGAGTTCCCTGTTTGAAAAACAAAACAAACTAAAGAGAAAAAAAAATTAAAGAAAAATAGCTGTCAAATTATTCTGAAAGCCACTAGTTATATGTCAGTCAGAGTATCTTGCTGCTCATGGCAACAGCCTTTACTGACACAAGATTAGAAGCTGCTTTTTCAACTGTCATCCACGAGTGTACAAGTAATTGATTTTTAGGTTCAACTGTCAAACTAAAAATAACAATAATAATAAAAAATTACTCAGGTTGGATCACGTGTATGACTTCCCCCTCATCTATGTGGAAAATCAAAATTATTTTATGTGAATAAAATATTATATTTTGGGGTTTTTTTCATAACAGTGAAAAAACCAAATGGATAGATTCTCCTTATAGGTGTATTAATTGGTTTCTGTTCTGATATGGCAAAGAGAGAGGGTTTTTAAGTATTTCATACTGCATTTGAATATTTCATAAAATTAGTTAGCTCTACTTTTTTCACATAGAGGGTCAAATTTTGAAAACTCTATGTGGCTACGTACTGTATTGTTCTCAAAAGGAGACAACTTGAGCATTTGATAATATCTAATTGCATGCTCGTAAGATTCATAAGGGGAAAGATTGTGAAGGGAAAGCTGCCTTTGAGATTTGAATCCTCATTTTCCCTTAAAATAATCGAGTAATTGAAGCCTCTAATGTAACAAAAAGCAAGTGGAAGTTTGCAACTCCCTTTCCTCTCCTTGTAGGTAGGTAGATCCAAATAATATGTTGTGGCAACACAGTGAAATCAAAGGTGACATTTGTCTTCAGGATGTATTAAGATGCCTTTTGAAATCAGCAGGGCATTGGATCCTCACTCACTCCAAACGCTGGAACCCCGGACTCGTGAGCCCCTGTGACTGAAGGTGCCACTCCAGTTGCTGATACTTCAGTTCACCAACTATGGTCTGTCTTGCTGCTAGGACTGCAAACCCCCATATACACACATGCACACAGGAATGAGAATCCCTCTCCTAGAAAAATAAAAAAAATGGAATATGTTAAGAAAATAAGACAGACTGTGCTGATCATGAGCAGGGTGTTGACAGAGAAGTGTACAGAGCAGCCTTGTTAAGAAGAGATTGCTCCCTTCTGTCCCCCCTCTGTATTCCCACATTTTTTCCTTTCCAAGTCACCTAGATGTATCCTTTTCCCTGCTTTTAACTCCTCTCATAAACATCCCATGAGTCCTATGCAATCCCCAAATGTCTGCATTCTATAATATGTGTATCCTGCCACGCTGGTTTATGTGTGTGCAGACTAGTTTTTATCACATAACTTACTGCTGTTATCTTGGCTTATTTTTTCAGTCGGTTCATATGTTTAAGGAGGTTATGGTGCCTCAAAGGCCATATACATTCTCTCTACCATGAAAGTCTGGGGATTTTTTTGCTGAATACAGCACAGTCTTCAGTGGCACTGAGCTGTGTTTCAAGAAAACCATCTCTGAGAGTGTGTTGCCTGAGTGTTTGCTTTCCCTGAGACTCTGGTCTAGGAAAGACTGGTATCAAGAAGTGACTGACTGTACTGGCAAATGGCAAACATTAATTTAATAGATTAGTTAAATATTTTTCCAACATTAAGCTGAACTTTTTTCACTTCAGAGCAAAGTGAGAATACTTAGCCTAAGTCTGATTTTTGTTGTTGTTTTTGTTAATTTTTAAACTCAGCTATATTATTCAGTTCTTAGTCCTTGTGACTTCTGGTTTCTGTCCATCAGTTGCAGATGCAAGAAAGCCCTCAGATAAATTGCTTCTCTTCTGACAGATCCATCTTCTAACAACTTTGCTCTACACCTTTTGGTGTGCCAGAACTTACATTAAATACAGTTAGTTGGTAGTAAAAAGGCTCTGGTAGCTAGAAGAATTTTTTTTTTTTAGTCCTCTAACAGGACTCCAGTCACTCTGTGGCACTGACTTAAGTTGGAGCCAATTGAAACCTGTTCCCTGCACCACATTGGGTTTCCATAAAATAAAACTTGTGGAGCTCAGCTCCCTGGGTTATTTCTGTTTCCAGCAGTACTGGAGACAAAATTAATTTCTTTCTGCAGCTACCACAAAGTCACCATGCTGTAGGGTAATGGGAATTACCATGGAGTGAGTCTGTCTAGGGACCTTTCTCCTTTCCAACAGATTTCAGTGGCTGCTATTGACTATTGCTGTTGCTAAGCAGGAGACATAAAACCAGAATATCAGTTCAGCATTAACCTGGTCCAAGGGAAAGAGTCTTTCTAGCCATTTTGGAAAACCTGCCTTTCCAGTTGTTATGTTCTTGGAAGTAGCTGTAGGTGTTCCTCCTGTGCCAAAGCAGCTATAACCTCTGCTCTGGCGGTGCTCCCAGCCTGGGTGGTTGTGACTGCAGTTGTCTGAGTTGAACACAGAGATGGGGTAATTCTGCTTCTATGCCATCTGCACAGATATATCTGCAAGGAAAAAGGGCTAGCAAACTGCAAAAAATCAGAAGATCAGGAAAAAGAGAGGAAAATTAGGTAGCAAATGTTAATCACTGGGATGGTAGTAAAGCAGTGCTTAAAAATGCTTTTGGATGCCTGCTATATTCATTACGTTGATTTTTCTTTCAGGTTGGCTAAGTCACATTTGAAGGTAATGATTTTCAAAACTTCCTGGATGACTTCAGTTCATGCCTTGCAATCTAAGGGAGAAAGGTCTTTTATCTTTCTATGAACCTTAGTGGTGAGACTGGTTTCATAGTAAAGAGTTAGCTTACCTTTGTCTAAATAAGCCATGTGTGATAGCACTGAGAGCTCTGTTCTCTTCCCTTGCCACATGGCAGTGTTCACACCTCAGCTGTTCCCTGCCTATACATATTCAGGAGGAAATTGCAAGAGCATGGATTTTTTATTAATAGAAAAAATATTTTCACTGTCCCTGTGTAAATTTGTACTTCTATTTTATATCTGCAGTGTCTTTTTTTTCATGCAATCACAGGAATCCAGGGGTAGGAGACTTCAGAAAAATGGAAAGCAACATGAGCATCTCACTCAAATTCCTAATGATATTTTGAAACATACGTTGAAAGAAAAGGTGTGTTTTTGCTAAGTGTAAATACTGGAGTGTGGACTTGACATAGGTGAAGGCAGGACTTACATGTAATGTGTAAATGTCTTTTTTAGTGATGGGGACATTATATAAGGCACATCTGCAATTTGAGATGCACATGTTCACTTTTGTAAGGCCTGCTGATATTTCTGGTTCATACAGTGTGTATGATTTGTTCTGTGATAGGTGACAACCTGTGGCTGAGCCTTTCTGAATAAAGGGCAGATCTCATCTCCTTGTTGCAGAGAAACTTCAGTAAGTTCCCAAGGTTTTCAACCCAAATTGCATGGGTTTCACTTGCTGCTTTTTTTCAGGGTGATTTCTGCTCGTGAGGTAACATGAACTCACCTTGGCTGGTGTTCAGTGCTAAACAAAACAGCCTTGTCCTGTGGAAACAGCACAGGGGAGATTCTAGTGCCTTTCTCTAGCCTTTGAAGGGAAAGCTTGTGTTGTGTAATATCCTTTCTTTATGTTCTATAGCAAGTGGAGCTGTTAAATATGATATCAACAGAGGCATAACTAATTATCTCCACCGAAGTTGAAAACTGTTTTGGAGACCCTTTCCCAAGGCAGAGCTAGGGAATAATGTATGTGGTGCCATAAGAGCCCCTTGTTGCTAACGGGTATTTTTCTGTGGAGCCTGTCAGCAGCAGATGAGGCTCTTGTCTGTCTATTTACTGTATCTGGAAAGCAGAGCTCCAGGCAGCATAGTGAGGATTTGGAAGGGTACAGCTGCTCCACAGTGTGAAGCTTGGGTGTGGCATGTGCAGAAATAATGGAGGAAAAAACCTGCTGTGTATGTGGATCCCCTTCTTTCCTCCCAAGTCTGCCCTGTTCAGTCTGAGCATCTCCTGCAGTCATAAATATCCTAGTTTCCCATAAGGTCCTGTGAAAACACAGGCTTGGGGAGAGCTGGATACGTCTTTATTTCAGAGGATTTTTTTTTTTTTTTCAAATAAGGGGAAAGAGATTAGGAACATAGAGCATGTGGGTCAGGGTAGAGATATAGGTCACAGACTGTGGGCATGGACACTCAGATATGTGGCAAGTAACAGAGGGCCACTGGGTCTTGTGTTTTCCCTCTACCTCAAGTAATGGCAAGGCTTGTTGTTTGTCTCAACACTTCAGCAGACTAAGACCCAAGTAAGCTCAGTGTTGCCACCTGTGGCATGGCTTTCTATATGACCTTTAAAGTTCCTTGATGTCTTAACAGGCTGCTGGAGACCAGTGGGGCCCCCATATAAACTATGACCATATTTCAGCTGTCCAGACACAGAAAATTTCTATTAAATGCTCTGGATTTTGCAAATTGCCCTCCCATTTCTTCCATCAAATGCTTTCTCCCCTGCTCTAGCTGGAGGCATAATGTTCTTCATAGAAGTACAAATCCTAAGAGCAGTAGTGTTTGCTGTTTCCCTTGTGTGTAAAGGCAGAGAGTAAAGGCTTATTGAAATCCAAAAGTCTGTTCAACTTCAGTTGCAGTGGCCGTGACTTGGCCTTCTGTCCTGCACCAGTAACTTGATGTTCTAGAGGGCTGAAAAGTAAAGTGCTGTCACACTGATGTCACTTGTCCAAGGGGTAAATGAAAGCAGTTGAAAGTCTCATCTATGAATTTATCTGCTCTCAGTCTAAGGCTCTGCAACATGGAAAACACTTGTGTTTTTTTGACAAAGGTGGTTTAAAAAAACCTGAGCACTAAATAAAGATTATTAGCAGTTAGGAAACATTTCTGAAAATGTTGTTCTTGCAAGGTTTTCCATTGTTATTCCACTGGAAACATATACCTAGTCTTGTGTCCCAGTCCTTATTTACATGAAACTCAAGGGAGTAGGATATTCAGTTGGTGACCTTTTCTGTTATCTCACCCAATTCTGTTATTCCAACTTCTTAGACTGCATTTAAAATTATATTTCAGGTTCTTGTGCCTCTCTTTTGGTGCCCAGGGCCAGATTTGCAAGTTGAAACTTTCCTTGACCTTCAGTCACCAACACTGGGCAGCCACCTAGTCACTGTGGACTACCTCAAACTTCTAAGTTTCTAATTCATCCAATATAAGGACAAAGTATGTTCCCTAGTGTTGGGGCTAGCTTGATAGAATGACACACATCACTTAAAGTATCTTACTACGCTTGGTGTTGAATGGTGTGACTGAGTGCAGCTCTACCAGGTTTTCTATTTTAGCGGTATGCATGCTCCCAAGCATTCTGGGGATGATTTCTCCCACTTCCTCCAACAGCAGTAAGGAAAAATGAAAGTCAGGAGTGAGTCACTGACACTAGGTTGCTGTGCCAGGCTGAAAGCCCAGCCCATTAAGTGTGAAAATCCATTAATTTTTTAAAGTTTTGATTATATTTTTCTTTCAGATTAAGGACAGCATAGCCATAGCAACATAAATAGGTGGATGTACACTGCATCACACAGTTTGCAGGGAGTCTCTATCTGTGGAAAATTTTATTGTAAATGTGTGATTAATACCTTCAGTTATTATCTCTAATCAACAGATGTGGGAAGGGCCCAGATAAGCCCACCTCACAGCTGCCAGGAGGTATTGAAAACTGGCAGGATCGAACTGAATTGTATTTTGTCCTTTGTAAGTGTAGCATGTTGTTGAAGCCTGGTAGAAAAATATGAGTGATCATTGAAATTCTGTTCCTGTAATCTGCTGAGTACTGATGTCTGAGAAGACAGAAAGGCTGTTTAGCAAATACGCCCTCACATTGTCATTAGTATTAAGTAATGGGACTTTAATATATTTAGTTATTTAGATCATAATAATCTATCAGTTTGATATCAAGTGCTCAGCGTGAAGCCCTCAACTACAGTCCTACCTCTTCTTTTTCATTTATCAACAAATAGAATCCTGCAACAGTGTAAATACAGTACTCACTACAGGACAGAAGCTGCTTACAGTCCATATCTTTTCAATCACTGATATATGGGGCATGAAAGGTGTTTGAAAACATGTTTTAAAGTAAAAATGCAAGTTTTAGAAGAAAACTGCATTTTCCCCCCTCAAAAAGTAGTTTTGATGCAATTCTGGCAGTGTTCCGTTTGGAAACTCTGGATTAAAATTATAGTTCTGCTTTATTTCATAAGGTACCCTCTTACCCCTCTAGCCTCCACTCACACACACCCCCATGTACCCTGCAGTTAGTGAATCTGGAACCAATGTGTCAACTGAAAAAATTCTTTTTGAAAACCTCCACCTGAACAGCTTTTTTCTTTTTTGTAAATTTTTATCTGTGTGCAGTGGGGAGATAAATTTTCAAGCATGTCTCTATGACTTGCTTGTATTTGTAAGGCAATGGCAAGGCTGGAATTAAAAATCATGTCTGCTGAACCTCAGCTCCACATTTCTAATGCAGTCAGTGCTTCTCCCAAGGTGGATGCTTTTAAAATGATGGTACAATCACTGAAATCTGAGATGTTATGGAAAAATAAAACACAGTGTTTTTGGAAAAACCTGATAGAACACTGGGGCAGATGGCAGTGGGAGAGAGATGAAAAGCAGTCCCTTGTGTGAGTAAAATACATTCTATTCAGTTCACTTTTGTTATGGAGCACATTGCACTGAATTTCATAACACGGTGTTATGGTGTAAAAGGTGTGTGGCTAGATGTCCGTGTTATTGCAAGTGTCTGCACTTAAAAGAAGCAACAATCTCTGTGCCCCCACCCACCTATAGGAGTAGAAAGCCCCCCAAGGGTCATTATTAACAGGAAGGTTTGGAGCTAGCAGCACTCAGTCCATTGGGCTGTCATGACCAGCTATTGTGGCCGACACTACAACTTGCTTGCAACCTGCTGGTCTCCTTCAATGCCCCCGAGTTCCTAGTTCTTTGTGCAACCAATTTAGATGGATCTGTCAATGCAGAGAGATGATTTTGAGAGCTGCTACCGCATTGCCACAGGCAAATTTCAGACTGGGATATTTCCTTCATGGAGGATGCATTAAAAAAACCCAAAACACTACAGGGAACAAACGAGAGCTAAATTTCTTCACACAAACTAAGAGAAAAGTACAAAGATTTGTTTGCTGCTGTACAGCTTCAGTGTAGAAAGTCAGATGGAAACACGCAACACAAGCAAGAATGAGCCACACTCATGGATCCATAGCATCGTAGAATCATAGAACAGTTTGGATTGGAAGGGACCTTAAAGATCATCCAGTTCCAACACCCATGACATGTGCAGGAACACCTACCACTAGACCAGGTGGATAGTCCCCTGAAAGACTGTGCAGGAGGCAGGTATAACAAGACATGGTCAAAGGCTCAGTCACAAGACCTTCCCAGGCATACTAGACATCATGGCTAGAGATGAGATTATGGAAAATACGGAATTACCTGGTTTTGCCACACATAGCAGGAAGCATTTCCCCGTTGGTAGCAAATGTGTGATTATCTCACAGGGCCTAAAGCAATCTGGCTCTGCCTCTCACTTGAGATTAATAGTGGGGGGGATGATGGGGCAACACACTACACAGAGCAAATCACTGTACAGGGTATCTCCCACTGCACAAAGACAGAAGAAAATACTTGAGACATTCTTCCAAAACCCCACCTGCCCTGCAGCTAGCAGAAGTCTTGACCTGTCTTCCCATTTTGTAGTCATTCATTACCAGAATGGTATGGAAAAAGTCAGGGGTTCACCAAATAAAATAGCTTATGGCTTTGCTTTTAGGCAATTTGAGGCTAGTTCTTAAAAGACAAACCCTGGGAGGCAAGACAGAAGAAAATAGTTTCTACTGTGAAGGAGGCTTATTAAAAATGGGGAACCTGTGAAGAAAATTCTCTCTCTAAATATCAGCTGTGCATGTCGAAATTGATTTCATGAATCTATCACCTTTTCTCACCTTTTTCTTCCTTCTGATGAGGTCACATCTAATAAGTTCCCTGCTGTGATCCCAACACATGGTGAAAAATCTATGGGAAATCCATTCAAGTAGCTGTAGTTTGGCATAAAGGCCTTCTATTAATGAATTGACACCAGAAGCATAGCTTTCATCTCCTGCAGGGTCACTGCTATAAGGAAGTACTTACATGGTCTCTAAATGCTAAAGTCTTTCTTTTGTTCAGAAACATGGTTTGATTGAGCTACCAGACCCCTGGGAAATCACATTTCTGTGGAGTTCAAACATAATGAGCAACAAGCAATTCCTACTAGCTCAAAATCCAGGCAGGTATATTCCTGCTGCATGAACAACTCCAGGTCAGCAGCATTTATGTAGCACCTCTGCTGAGATAATTTCTAACCTCAGAAGCTTTTGCCTTGGTGGGATGGGTTGACCCTGGCTGGACATTAGGTGCTCACCAAAGTCACTCTATGGCTCCCCTCTCTCGCAGGGGCGAGAAAACATAACAAAAGGCCTATCAGTTGGGATAAGGGTAGGACAGATCACTCACCAATTACTGACACAGGCGAAACAAATTTGACTTAGGAAAAAATTTATTTAATTCATTAACAATCAAATTGAAGTAAGATGATGAGAAATACAAACTAAATCCTAAAGTACCTTCCCCCTCACTCCTCCCTTCTTCTCAGGCTCATTTTCACTTCTGATTTTCTCTACCTCCTTCCAACCTCAGAGATGGAGGGAGAAAGGAATGGGGGCTGTGGTCAATTCATCACTTGTTGTCACTTCTGCTCCTTTCTTCTCAGGAGGAGCACTTCTCATACTTTTTCCCTGCTCCAGCATAGGGTCCCTCCCATAGGAGACAGTCCCATAGGAACTTCTAATCATCAGTCCTTCCCAGAGCCTGCAGTTATTCACAAACTGCTCCAGCGAGGATCCCTTGCACAGGGTGCAGTCCTTGAGGACCTGCTCCAGCGTGAGTCCCTCACGGGGTCACAAGTCTTGACAGCAAACCTGCTCCAATGTGGACTCCTCTATCCACGGGGCTGTAGGTCCTGCCAGAAGCCTGCTCAATGGCCAGCTTCTCATAGGATCAAAACCTCCTTCAGGCATCCCCTTGCTCTGGCATGGGGTTCTCCATGGGCTGCAGGGGGATCTCTACCTCACCATGGACCTCCATGGGCTGCAGGACGACAGCCAGACTTATCATGGTCTGCACCATGGGCTACAGGGGAACCTCTGCTCCAATGCCTGGAACACTTCTTTCTCCTCCTTCTGCACTGACCTTGGGGTCTGCAGGGCTGTTTCTCTCACACATTCTCATTCCTGCCTCCAGCTACAGTTGTGCAGGGCTTTTTTACTCCGGCATTTTAACTGTGTTATCCCAGAGGCACTACTGCTGTCACAGATGGACTTGGCCTTGGCCAGGTGCGGGTCCATCTTGGAACTGTCTAGTGTTGTCTCTATGAGACACAAGGGAAGCTGCTGGCACCTGGCCACCCAATATACATGGCTACATTACACCACCTCGTGTTTGTACAGCCCTTTTTAGGCAGGAAGATCAGCTTTCTTTCCACACAAGGAAGCATGACTAGGAAAGAGTAATATAAAGCACAACAACAAATGCACATTAGTCATAGTAAGCTCGTATCAATGAAAACACAAGGGGGTCCCCTCTCTCTCAGAATTTTAAAAAGAGCAGAATATATTCTCTCACACTTTCTCAGTGTTGGGCTGATATTTAGGTCTAACCTATTCAGACCGAAGACACAAAGTACCAGCATCAAAGAGACAGCCAGCAGAGGTCTTATCCAGACCACACTTTTCTTTACATTCATGTTTGCTTCTGTGAGGAGAATCCTCCATCCTATGTTCCACTACTGAAAGCCAGAACCCCACATACTTCGCTAAGATGTGTCAGGCCAATGCATGCACTCTTTCATAGCAGCAGAAGGTGCCGACGGACAACCTTTGACCAGGAGTGAAGTGGTTCATTGCAATCTTGCAAATTTCTTTTGTTGAATCAAGCTTGAGAGGCCCAGGATTTGGCAGTTAGGACCATTATCTCTTGCCATACAAATTAAATTCCTTTTTGCTGCCTTTAGCCAAGAAATCAAATTAGAAGGGTGTCTGCATTCCAATCCCCCATGTAAGAAATGTGTATTTCACCACCCAGCTTATCCTACCAGGACGATGTGTGTCTCAGTGATTTTACATTTGCAGAAATCATGTAGTTACACACTGATGTTGAGACTAAAGTACTGGCACCACCCAAGTTCCTCTACCATGTCTCACCCCAGGTCCCCACTATTCCAGTCCTAACTGCTAAATCACACCACCAGGCAGCATTTCTGGAGAAACCAGAGAGACCTTAGCTGAAAGCAAGAGGAGATGGCTCTTCATTGAAATTTATCTCCAGTGTTACTTGACACATAATGTAGTGGTTGCCATTCATTGATATAAGCTTTCACTGTTTCAGTGAGGATTCTTGAGGTTTATTGAAAATAAAGTGATCGACACTTGCTAAATATATAAAAGCAACATTTGGCTCAAAATTCTTCGACAAAAGGTATCTGTCAACCATGGACTATGTGGAAGATACCATACCTGATACCATACCTCATTTTCAATGGATGCCTAAGGTCAGGAGTATGAGATGGCTTCTGTTCAGGAGCATCTATGGGGATAGGCAAGTCCTTTCTCTGACCAAGTATGACCATTCCTGTGCTTTTTGCTGTTTTTAACCATGTGAAACTTGTGCTGAGGGGCCTGCCTAGCTAAAGAAAAGGCTCTGCCAATCTGCTTTGTGAGGTTATGCTTCAACAAATTAAACAGTTTCTTCTAGCTATGTTTGTTAGACACCATGTGTAAACATGACCTGAGTTACAGGATTATTTCTAACAAGCAAAGATTAGAAAAAAAATAACCTTTTTTCCTTCCCCAAAGTGCAAACTTTGAAAGGAGAAAAATACATTATCTATCCTGATTTTTCATGTTTTTCTTTGTTACCTCCTCTACTATTTTTTCCTATTTAAAAAAATAAAAGTAGTAATGCTTAATTGGTCAGAAAGGGAAGGAGAAAAAATGAGCATTTTTTTTCTACCCTTAAGCATGCTCTTATGTGGTGGGTGTTAAGCTCACCCTTTTTATTGCACAATTTTATTCACCTTTCCTGGGCTCCTCAGTCTTACACAGGCAGGAAGCAGTAGTAATAATAATAATAATGGCCAGTCAGTAGTATATTCAAGTGAATTTTGTACACTGCATTCAGGTGGGTTCCGAATTGTTCAAACCTGTGTGTAGCAAGCAATGGAAACATTCGTATTTTGTGCTTGGAGCACCTTAACTGGAGACACAAAAAAAGGTGACTCAACATTACTGATATTCATCTTCATTGTATTGATCTCACGTTTTATTGACAGAGGAAACCCGTTCACTTGATGCTGGTTCATTTCCAGCTAAATCTAATGGGAAAGGTTTGAGAGAAAAATGATTTTTAAATACTTAATCTCTTTAGCAATTAGATGATTTGGGCTTTCAAATACTATAAAAGCCTGTAATTTACAACTTAAATAGTGTAGTTTGTGGTTACCCTGAGTCAGGAAAATGAGTCCTGTGAAGGATTTAATAGAAGTTGTCAGATGATGGAAAACTTAGTGTCTTTATGATTCAAGTGCTCCAAAGTTTGCATTTTGGTGACTTTATTGTACAAACAGCACAGCAAACTCAGGCTGGAGATGGATCATGAAAAACACTTGAAGAACTGGAATACTATGCCAAAAAAAATGTACATCTTGGGAAAGGAAAAGAGCTGTCTGGATTTCTTGACATGCATCTAAAAATAAAGAAGCTAGTGGGCAAGAACACAAAACAGGAGAAGGCTGTTCCTGGAAGATTTTATTCATTCTGTTATCTCCAACCCTAAACAGAAAAGTTTTGAGCTGGTACCAGAATTCTGAGGAGAACAATTACTTACCTTTCTCCTTATTCTCTGTCTCCACTTTCAGGAGCTCAAAGGTCTCTCCAGACTGGGAGACTGCACTTGGCTCTGCTGTCCCAGTGGTGGACTCCGTGTCTATCTCATCAGGGAATGGCTACTCCAGAGGCACACAGATTCATAATTCTGGGAGCTGCTCTGTGGCACAGCAGGATAGATGTAGAGAACAATGATGCGGTTCCCTTCAGGGCAAAGTTAATTTCTCAACGAAAGCAAGGCAATGCCATGACTGTTGGATATTCTGGTAACAAAAAGAAATAGTTTTGATAAACTGCTGAAAACACTCTATGCTTTCATGTTTTGCCTAAAATGTTTGGTGATAGAAAATTATACATAAAGTAGTAAACATTTTGGTTTGTTTTTTTTTTTTTCCCCCCGCTTACACAGGAGGTAGTTTTCCTCAGAAACTGAAGCTTTGCTTTGCAGTGTGAGATATTTCAACATGCAAATAGTGAAGTGGGGAGGCTTAGGTCCTTGAGAAGGAGAGTAAATCTAATTCAGAGTCCTGGGAGCTGTGTGATGTAGTGCTTTGCAAGGACCTGAGTGACTTGACGTTGTTACTGTGTGGCAAGATAGATGAGCTTGGAAATGTGGACTCAGAAGGGACATGTCAGGTGCAACTGAGTCAAATGGAGGTTACAGTATTTAATTTTGTTTAAATTAAAGAGAGTTTGTACTGATTAAGAAGGCTAGCCAATTGTGGAGCTGTTTCATGTGCAGCCACTTTCCCAAGTAATTTGGAAGTTTCTGTATCAGGAACTGCATGGCATATGCATCATTCCAATGCTGTGGAATCTAAGTGGCATGTGGCATTTCCATGTGCTACTGATAAAAGAAGGAGCAGTGAGTCTGCTGTCTCTCAGGCAGGCCTGGTGGAACTTGGAATAGGATTAACACAACTAGTGTCTGTTTGGCTAAGTAAAATGGAGAGCTACTTCTTCAGTCAGGAAAGTAAAATAAATAATCTCAATTGAGAAACTGTTTAATAAAAATGAAACATCTTTTTCCTGAACTCTTTCATTCTTTAAAAAAAAAAAAAAAAGAAAAGGAAAAAGGGAAAAAAAGTTAGTGCTTTCTTGTAAGCACTTCTATTTTCTCCTACACAGAAGAAAAAAGATTGAATTACGAGAATTTCCCATTCAATAGAAACGTTGAATTCTGTCTACCCTCTTTCCCCTGCCCCATAAAGCAGAAGATTATTCTTGAAACTGGTAATAAAGGACCAGAAATGGAATACTTAGTTACAGAGAAGAGTGAGACACTTTTGTCTGTATTGCCATTTAATCATGGATGGTGTCAAAGAGAAGGTTTTTTTCAGAGATCTGCTCCTGCAGTTCCTGGCTAACCACTGATGCTGAAATAAATGTATTCTTGCCTCTGTTTGCTGTGCTGGGCATGTTTGAAAACTTCCAGCTTTTCATACATACAGTTAAAGGTTAATTACACTTTTTTTTAATACTTCTTGGATTCATGGATACTGAAAGCTTTTCAGAAGCCTGAACTAAAAAGGTTCAAGAAACTTAATTTTTACTTGGTAAAGGAGTTAACAGTGGAGGGAACAAATGGAAGCAAACGTAAGATAACCATGAACAGAATGAGTTCATGCATGGCAAAGAGCAATTCCCTGAATTAGTGCCTGCTTTGTCAATGCCATGTTTCGTAGGCCTGGGAGCAGAGCTGATATCTGGAGAAGGCCAGAGACTTACTTCTCAGAGCTCTTCCCTCTACATGTAAGAAAAGGGGAAAGAGACTGTAGATAAGAAAGTGATGGATGTGGATGCCTTTTAAAGTAAGGAGTTCAGGAAAATGTAGAAAGGAATTTGGCCCTGTTCTGAAGTGGGTTGGGCACAGACCTGGGAATGTAGCCAAAAGAAACAATGGTGTTTCTCCAAGTCCAAGGGTGCCCCATATGGATGTGTTGGGGGCAGAACACCCTCTCTGGTGCTGAGTTTGATAGCCATAGAATTTGCTGGCCTAACAAATGAGGTTTGTATGATTTTTGGGAGACTTGTCTGCTCCTTCACTGTCATGCCCTATCTGCAGTGTCTGGTTAACATACTGAGTACAAGGCAGAGAGATGGAGGTTGCAGTCAAGGTTTACTTGTTGTCTACAGTGATGTATTGACTTCCTTGCAGGATATTTTCATATTTTTTCCTCCCTAGTGCAAATATGAACTCTGAAATTTATTTGTATGAATATACTTCTTTTTTTTTCTTTTTTTTTTTTTTTTTAGCTAAGTATTTGTGCAGATATCTTTAGGGATAATATCTTAAAAGTGCAAGGTTAATAACATTTTCCTGCTATAATTTCTATAACCCATTAGTTTGAAGAGTGTTTTACACTTGGAGAAATTAAGACAGTTGTCCAGCCCATACTGGATGTTGTGGCTAAGATGGTACATCTGTAATGCAGCTCCATATGGTGGTTTCTCATCTGCCATTAATGAGGTAGAGATCAAACCAGGAGAGGTTCAGGATTTACTTTGAGATCCTTTCTTATATTGGTGAAACTCCTGCTTAAAAATGTTGAACTAAAGTAATAATATTTTAATTATCTTGCATATACAAATGACAGAATGTGCAACAGTGGTGGCAATATTGCATATGTGCCAAATGTACTAAGGAAGTTATTTAGTGCAGCCACATGCCCAGAGCAGGGTCAACAGCACATTCAGACTGAGTTGCTCGGGGCCTTTTTCAGCATAAGGACAGACTCCTGACCGCTCTGAGCAAGGTCTTCCAATGCTTTTTTATATTCCAAGTGAAATAAGAAAGCAATCAAAAGGCACAAATAATTTCTTTTTTTGCCAATTTTACTGTTTTGTTGGTTTTGTATTTGTTTCTTTTTGTAAACCAGCCTCCCTCCCTATTTTTGTATGTTTTTGTGACTTGAAGGATGTCAGATCCCCTTATCTGTCTTATTTTTTTCACATTTTTTAAAACTGAAAGGCAGTGGAGAGTAAAAAAAATACATAGGGAGGAAATTTCAGTTTCTTTCTTTTAAGTCCTTTTCTATCTGCGCAGAGGATAGAGCAGGACTGGAGATCACCTGCTGTTTCTGACATAATCCTTTGGGATTTGAAGATGTGAGAGCAGAGTCTATTTCTGTTCTTTGTTGCTTTCAACAGCAAAGGCAGCTCTTGGAACTGAAGGATTGAGGCTCAATCCCTGATTGTACTGAAAAAAATGCAGTTTACTTTCCCATATCAAACTCCTTCCTAATAGAAACTATGGCCAAGCCAGCATGCTGCTGGGGGTGTGGGCAAGTGTATCTCCAGGGAACACTTGTGTAGCAGTAGTATGCTATAGTAAGGTAGCCAGAAATGGACTTCTGAGTTGCTAGGTTCCTTCCTCTGAATCAAAACGTTACTGCCTTGATGACCACTGGCACCCCTGCCTGTGTCCAGCTATACCCACCTTCCACTGAATGGGTATTTAAAATATGCTGTTGTACGTGACTCCTTTTATGGTGCTGCTGGACAAGTGAAGAGTCAGGAGAGCAAGGCTGTTGGAAGGACTTTATCCAGGATCCCAGAGCTGAGCTGCTACAGACTATGCTGATAAAAATAAGGAAATAAACAAAACCAAGAAGTTGCATGCCAGCTTCCTGTGCAGAAGGAGATGCAGCAGCGAGCAAACCTGCACTTGCCAAGTGAGAAAAAAGACACCAACTGGCAAGGAGCAATGTTATTTGCTGCTTTGAGGGACAGGCAAGTGGAATGAACACAAACCACTGCCTATTCATCAGAAGGGGACAATCTGGAAATCAGAGTTGGCTGGCATTTTCCAGTGACAAATCTCTTTAAACTTAGTAATAATGTCAGAAATTTTTTTCCAGCCAACCAGAACAACTTTGCCTTTGCCTCTGTACTTTCTGCAAGATCTGTGTGAAGCCCAGTGATGATGGGCAGACTGTTAATTTCAATCATCAGCCCAATGGGATCAGGAAAGTGTGGCAGCAGTAATCGAAAATGGATGCTTAGAGTAAGGAGACTAACAAAGCAGTAGGAGCAAATATTAGCAAGTATTAGCAAATATTTGTTAGTATCACTGCTGTTATACAGTGCAATGTGAGTTCCAGCCGGTGTCAGAGAAAGTTTAGAGCTCTGCTGGAAAAAATCATAAAGCTGTAATGGAAATTTTGGGTCCCAGCTGTTTGTGAACAGCTTGAACCTTCTGATAAGCTGAATTACAGTGGGATCAGGGTGCCTGACATCTTAGATTCCATGAAAAATTCAATCCTATGAAGTTTCTTTCTGCTTTGAATCAATTCTGCAGGTAGTCTTGGGTGTGTTCTGCCTCTGCTCTCACCAGTGGGAGCTTTGCTGCATGCTCTCATAAGGTCTGTGCTTTCACTCTGCCAGCTTTATTTGTCAGATTAGCTTTATATTCTGCAAATGCTGAACTGATTAATTTGGCAGGTTTATGGATTTGCCTCACATCAGTTATCAGTTATGGTTTAATATGGAAAACAAAGAAGTGGATTTCAAGTACCACATGTTCCAGTATCTCTGCAAGTAAAAGAGTACATAGTGGGACAGGGCAGATATCAACTGAAATCCATTTTTTGTCTGTCTGCTTTATCAGTGAAGGCCTATAGTTCCTGTGATTCACCCCAAAGGGACAATTGAAGTCCACAGACATTAAATATTAATTTAATTTATTGGTATCAGAGATATTTTTGGAAAATATAATCAGATCCTCTCATGTACTTAGCACTCAATATTGGATAACTCCTTTATACATCAATGCTAGTTTAAAAAACATTCTTAAGAACATGGATTTGCTGTAGATGTTCTGAGGGTCATAGGAGTGGTGTTTAAGTTTTATAGGAGAAAAATTCAGAATTAACTTGAGCTCTAAAATTTGTCTTTGGGTAGGAGAATATTGCTTCTGTATGTTTCTCTCCTCTGTCCCCTGTACAGTTGTGGAAGTACAAGAAAAGGGAAGGCTTAATCAAGATTTGGAAAAGATCCCTGCAGTAGAGCAGACTGGTTTCACAGCAGCTTTCAGAGTTTCAGAAAAAGTTCGAGAATTTGTGCTTGTTCTGAAAACCAGGAACGTCTGAATGTTTTCATGATACTACATAGCATCAAAATCTGTGTCTTCAACTTACAGGTCTTTCTAATAAGAAGAGAAAAATGACCCTAGATCTGAGAGGTCTTTCTTTGTCAAAAAGAAAAAAATATTGTAGAGGCATCTTGAATATGATGAGCATTTTGAAAAGAGTTTCTGGAAAAATATTTACCTTACCACAAAACATGCCAGACAGTTCTCCTTGAAACCCACTGTATCTAAGGGCAGATCTTGAAATTATTTCAGAAAGAATGTGATGTGTGTATCTTGCACAGGTGTCAGTGCTAGTGCAAATATTGCTCCAATCAGTTAAAATATACTAACATAAACTATGCAGATAGTACAAAGAATAAAATATACTAATTTGCTCTTGCAAATAACATTTCTGAGTTGCATCTGCAATCCTAATTTCTTGTGTTGGTTGAAAAGGATGATGACTTTGGAATATTTACAGGGTGAGCTATGCTAATCATCTCTCCTCAGCTGCTGTAATGTCAAATTTGGAGGTTACAATTTAGAAATGCAGAAGACCTAATATTTCATTACTGGGAGCTTCCTTGGTTCATTTAAACTAGGGTAAAATAACTACTTTGATTTGCTAGGGCAGTAAACCTCTTTTGCACTATCATAAATTAGAATGTCAGATGTGAAACAGTAAAATGAGGATTAGAGATCTGGATTTCTTCATGTTAAATGAACACTGTAGTAAAAAAAATACTATAGCTGAATGTGGAGGTTACAGTAAGAGATTGTTCTCAAACTAGGCTTTAATTATGGTAGTATCAAACCTGAGAAACTCCACTGAATTTTTCAGTTTTGCTGTACTGTACTTGAGCAGAATTTCCTCAGCTATGGCTTTCATTTGGAATTTATAATCCTGCTATAGTTAATTTATAGTAGATATGTCCCTGCTAAGCAGTGCTAAAGGGGCTAAAATGAAGGAGATATTTACAATAAATAGAAACATTTAAAATTCCTTTGAATGAAAAGAGAAAGTTCTCACTTGCTACTATAGATTCATGCCTATAGAGGTTTTGAAATATTTTCTTTTCCAAATCCCTTCCTGTAATTTTTCCTTTTGATTTTGGAAAACTCGTTGCTCTACTGAACCTACCATATGTCAGATGGAATCGTCCTGTTTTGCAAAATGGAATACAAGTCTCTGAGAGTGCTTGAGAACTGTTTAAACACCATAGCTTATAGAAAAAAAAGGGTGCAGCTTTCTTTGGCTTCGAGTGTTTGGACTCTGTCATGGATGATGTGAACCTAAAGTATCTGTTGACACTTAATAAGTGATGCTCAGAGAAAGGTTCCAAGGGATTTTATTGAAATCAAAAGGGGGGATGCAGCATTTGCATGGAGATCAGAGAAATAGCTCCCACACATATAGCAATAACAACTTTTTGACACCTACCACTGACTTCAGTTTTAACTGTCATGCTATAGGTGCAGGAATGCTTGGAGAAATTTTGCTGATTTCCTTAACTTTTTCACTTTTTTTCCCCACTTTTTCCATGTCTCTGCACTGCATGCCATGGGGACTTAGGTTTTTGGCTGGGCTCCTGCTGGAGCACAATATAGAAGATGTTTCAAGTCTTAGTCTTTGCTCAGGCTCGATTACTGAAGAGTGTTGGATCCAATGCATATGACTCCGATGTTGCTCCATTTTCTTCTCCTACAGGTTTCATTTGAAATCTCTGAATGTCTCATTACATTCCTCCCCAGTTCCTGTGCCTTTTCTGCTCATCAGGCATCCAACATAGGAAGCTACTTAAATTTTTTCTGCTGGAGAGCAGACATAGGGCTCTAGAGAACAGCCATCAGGTACAGACCCTGGGGAGGAAGCTATGAGAGGGGTTTCTGACTAGCAAGACTAGTGAAGAGCAGGGGCTACTTGGAAAAGAATAGCCCGGACAGAGACTAAGGAGGAAGAGGTGAATCTAAATGTGTACTGAGTGGCTGTTGTAGTGAAAGTATCACAGGGAAGAGAAGAGGTGCTGAACAAGTGGGTAAAGTTGCCTGAAACCACCTCCTCTTTGCTAGATGGGAAATGTGGTTGTGAAAAAGAACCTGTAAGAAAACCAGCTTATACAATACAGAATTATGAAGAGCAACTAATTGTGCCCAAGTGCCTTTTTGAATCAGGGTCCTGCTGTTCCAAAGTATGAGACAACTGGATTTATCACTATTTAATATAATCAATTTCTCTTTACTATTAATTTATCTCTATTTACTAACTCTATTTACTGTTTATTTGTCATCTTTTCCTCACACAGCAAAGAAATATGTCAAGAGTAAGCCTAGACTTCAGCAGGATCAAGGAGGTATTATTTGAGATTGTGACAGTCCAAATCATTAGTTTCTTGTGCACCATGTGGTTGAAGGCCTCTCCAGAAATCATTGAATCTCTTCACCTTCCCAGACTTGTGGTTTTGTTTGCACAGTAAACTAAATTAATTTATTAAGCCAAGTAGTCATAAATAGAAGCTAAATTAAAACTGATCTCAGATGATATTCTAATTGGACCTAGCCTCTTGAGGCAATGTGCTGTGAAGAAGCCTGCCATTTTTCAGATGCATTGCAGCAGCCTTCATGCTTTGCATGATAAAAATCTGCTATCAGCCAGAACTTTAACCTACCTCTTTGTGAGGTTAATGGAGCTAATCAAGGTTTGGGGGAGGAAAAAGAGTGAGTGGGTTGCCTAACAACGAAAGGTAAGATGGGAGGAGGAGCTTTTGTTGTTTGTTTGTTTGTTGAGATTCACAACGTGGATCTCTGTTTCCCTACAATTGAGGATAAAACTTCCAGTGACTCCCTGCCCTTCAGAGTTTTAGTATGCAGCCCACCTGCACACAGCCCTTTCTTCTGCAGAAGCTGGCTGTACAGTCTGTCTTGATTAGATCCTGTAGCTTTGGCATTTTTTCAAATTCTTTCGATACCCATCTTGTCAAATCTGTCAATTCTTTCTTACAATACTAACAAAACACGGAAGACCAAGTAATGTGCTAGCCTCATATTTAAAGCTTTCTTTGTTTTGATTTGCTATTACCTCTTATTTTTCTCCCTGTGAGAGACACAAAAGAGAAAGAATAGATACCAGATCAACAATCAAATTACAAAGCCTGCTTTTTAGCAGTCCATGCTGTCACAATTCATTGTAATCAACTGTGGTGCTCCCAGTGCAGGAAAGGATTTGAGATAACTTCATAAAGCACCTCTACTGTATCCAGGCTTCATCTGGCCCAAGCTTTTGCTTCATTAGTACTTCAGATTGCACTAGGATGAAACCTTCTTAAAGAGATAAGTTGAGATGCATTCTCATGGTTTCAGTTTCATCATAGTACTGTAGTGGGTTAAAATCTTTTTTAAAGTGGGTGTAATCTTTTTTAAAACAGTTGTTCCACTGAGAGGTTTCAAGCTATTTAACTTTATCTAATAATTCTAAAGTTAAGGATTTGTTATTTTTCATTCTTCTTGGGAATACTATGTAATTTATCTGACTTTGGGAGAGCATAATTAGGAAAGGAATAAAGTTAAAGAGCATAGTTATGGTCTTTCATGTTATCGTTGATTGTGTGTGTCTGTAGAGGAGTCTTGGGTAAGGTCAGACCTTGGGCACAGTGTTTGTCCTTACTGTGTGTTGTGGTGGTGGAAGTGAAATCCAGATGTAAAGACTGGATGAGAAAGCTGCAGTGGCTGTGAGTGGCTAAATGACCAGGACTGATTATACATGGGTACTGATTATACATGTGTACAAGAAAAATGCCCTCTTGGTCTGGAACTTTTACAGAAGGGGAAAGAGCAGCAAAACATTGATAGAACTTGCGCCCAGCAGTTGTGCTAATACAAGGGCTTGGTCCTGCAGGATCCATATAAACTCCTGAAGTCTGGACTCTACACCTCTTTAGCAGGCTGAGAGTTTGTGTTACCTCCTTTCTAGAACATGCAGCTTGTGGAGAGGGAAATGAAGGACCTCACCTGGCTTCTTTTTACCTGAATGGGGCTGCTGCCCCATCAAAAGCTTCACTCCTTTTTCTTCATCCTTCCTAGAGTGTAAAGGTATGCAGTGATGAACCAGCAGTGAAAAGCTGGTGGTGGCTTGTTCTGTGGCTGGCAAGTGCAAAGGGTTTTACAGCTGGGATGACATTTCTGTGCTTGGATGAAAGAAGCAGCGTAGCTTTAAGAGGCCATGAACCCCGAATAAGTGCCTTATTTTTAATGTACATCATAAATAAAACTTCAAAGCTCTGAGAGTGAAGGGGTTGAGAGCACATTCTCCCATTCACTAGAAGTGTTTTTGCCTGCCAGAACCATTTACTAAATCTGCTAAACAGCTTTGTTAAGGTGTTTATCCCACCAAGACAGTTCATAGCTGTGGGCATTCAGGGATATAGAAATGAATTCAGGCTATGCCAAGCATACAGGACAATGTTTCTGAGCCTGACACAATATAGTGGCTCATCTGCATAATCCCTCCATCCTGTTTGAGATGGAGGAGAATGGAAAAGCAGTAGATACTGTATGTCAACCCTGACAGCTTTATTAGAACTAGAGAGTCTATTCTTCTGGTCATGCTACTTTCTTCTTGCCAGCATTCAGCCTGCAGGGAGAGGGCTGCATTGCCCCCTTTGGAGCCTTGGAAAAACCTGGAAGGGTGGGAAGGATGCCATGATTTTGCTTTATATTCTCCCTCACTGTATCTGAAGATGCTGCAGGTTGTCTTTGTCACTCTGCAGATAATGACATTCAAGAGAGAACATGTGGCCGTGCGGGCTGGCCTATATAAGGTAGAGTGCATAGTGTGTGAGTAGGGGAAGCCAAGGGCAAGTTTCCAAACTCACCAGCTCTTATTTAGGCATGCCCATGAAGTGGCTAGATTTTCAATAGGCTACTGTTCTCAGTAGGAGTTGCTGGATGATGAGCCCTTCTGAAAACTTGGCTTCTTGACAGTGTGATGCATCACTTAGTTGGAAAGATTGCTTTCAGCACCCTGTGAATAATCCATTCTGTTTGAGTGTAAATAATATTTCTAATATTTCCTTTTTGGCTTTTGTGGAATATTGTGGAATTTTTTTTTCCTCTGGAAAAACAAACTGAGGATTTATTTATTGAACTTAAGTGGAATAATTTCCAATTAATAATTTATTTGGGGAATCAAGTCTTTTTGTGCTTGCAAAAATCTCCTCTCTTCAATTATTTCCTCAAATGCATGAGATAATTTTGTTTTACTGGTTCTCTCTTCTGCCCCCAACACATTTCTTCTCATGGGGTTGGGACAAGTTCGGTTTGAGACCTTGTAGCTCAAACATGCTGAGTAATGTGGGCAGGTAATCACTGTATCTGTCATGCAAGTGTTTAAAATTTTATTGGTTCTACTAAGCATTTGGGGCAATATGGATCAATTGCTCATGCTTTCCAGAAAGTACCAGATGACAAACCTTATAAGAGTGCTTATCTGTTGTGCAGTAATGTTGTGTCCACTGGGCAGAATTTTTATAAAATCCCATGGAGAGTTTCTCAGCACCTGAACACAACCAGCAGATCCAGTAGATAGCTCCTTTATTTTAGAGGCATCTGTCCTGGTGCTGTAGCTGAACATCCAAGTAAAGACTTGAGGTACCCTTATTCACACCATTACCAGTCTGCTATATGTCCTCACGCCTGGTTTCTTTGGTTTGGTTTGTGTAGTTTCTCTGACTATGTAGATTCTAAAGCCTTCATAGTGGGGACTTTCCCTTACCAAACAAATCTTCAGAAGGCAGAGCAATGGGATGGAGAGACTTCTTTGCCCAGCCTATTAATGACGTGACAGCAGATGTGGGCCTGTGGACTTCAGGTGCAGGATCAGTCTTAACAGTTCTTCCAATTCCTTCAAGTTCACTGAGCTACTTAGGGAATAAAGTGCAAGGTGTCTAATAGCAGAATTAGTTGAAAGACTGAGATGAAATGAGATGCTTTCTAGAGATAATTCACACCTCCCATAGTCAGCAAAAGGGACGTCTCTGTCAGAGGCTAACATGAAACTGACAGACTGACTGAGTGTTCTGGGGCATCCTCTGGCAGTCTGACCAGCTGAATAATTTTGGCACCTAAATTCAGAGCTTAAAATGAGATGGTGTATGTGCGTTCAACATAATCTCAACCAAAGTGGTTTGAAGTCCATTCCAGCTTTCTTTTTCGGTCAGTAGATACCTATGATATGAAGACTTTTAGAAGGGAATTGAGTTGTAGTCATTCAAAGAGTGAGCTATGTAATAGTGATCTACAGGTCCTGGCTGAATTTGTATGTGATCAGTGCAACACTGTCCCAGATTTCAGAACACTTATGCAGCTAATGTTGTCACTGTGTCTCTAGCACAGATGAAAATCAAATTAGGCAAAGTGTAAAGGCTCCATTGACACCTGGAAGACACCTTTGTCTAGATTTATAAACAAAATTTAAACCTTACAGAAGGTACGTGAAGACTGATTTTCTTTAGTGTTTTTTTTGTCTGCTTGAACCAGTTGCCTGTTCTCACCTATCTATGCTATCTTACTGCTAGCCAGAGGACGGGTATTTTTGAGGATCATTCTCCTCCAGGGGCCATTTCTAAGACTACAGAGTGGTGTCAGTGAACTGAGGAAGTCTCTTGATAACCTGCATTTACCACAGCACTCCTGGACCTGCAACACTTTTCTTTAATAGACAAATATTTGAGTTTCTCAGAGAAACTAAGTAACAAACTTTGTGCAACCGTCTTCCATGAATTAATGCTAACTAAATCAATAGCAAGTGCAGCCAGCTACTCTTAGCTTATTTCCTTCTCTCTATGCATGAGCAAATGCTGACGTACCTGCTAACTGCACAAATAGCACAGATCAGTGGAGGGTCTCTATAGGATGAAAGCCACAAGCAGCTGGGCAGCATGGCCATAAGTGGGTTTTGAGGACAGGCTTGTAGTGAGAGTATGAAAAGGGCATTCTGGAAGATGCTGGATCAGATGATGCACATCACCGTGTTTTGCGTACCCATATTTCCCGAAGCACTCTGCCCTTCAACTTCCTCTTTTAAATTTTTATAAAGGATTAATTTGTATGAAGAAATGCCATATACACAAGGGAACAGAATAAATTGCTTTAAGTAAGGCACCCAATGTTGCTCTTAAATTTCCTCTTGAATTTTGGGTTGTGACTGGCTGGTATCAAAGTCCTTCATGTACTTTGCCAGTTAGCAGAAATCCTGTGGAGGTTGAAGCAGTGACTTTTGTCTGGCTGAGTGATTGTGCCTATGTCTCTTAGTCAGAGCAGACTGTGTACTGAGACAGTTAATCCTTCCCTACATTCCAGTAGAATGATGAATTAAAGGCCTCTCTAATATGAAAAGTGTTTTGATTTGGAAGTATTGAAGCTCCTGTAGAAGAGGAATTTTGTTGATCTAATATCACCACATTTCACAAAGACAATTTAAGATGAATGTTATGCCTTTAGGGAAAAAAGTAGAAAAGAAAAGTAATCCCTGTGGGAGAAAGATAAAATCTGATAAGTGAAATTAGTCATAAGTTGGGGAAAATGTGTGGTGAAACAAAAAGCAAAATCTTATGAAATAATTTGGTGGGATGTTTTAGAATATTTTTTGCTTTCCAGATCATCCCTTGTATATTTTCTTGTATAAGAGATTGCTAGTGTTTATGAAATGTTGTAATCTAATAACTTATTATGTCTTTTCAAGCTATTTCAAGTGTTTTATCGAGAGAAAGCTGCATTTCTAAACATTGCCTAGTGCAGGAGGTGAAAAACATATAGTCAGAGATACCTAAGCCAACACGGTAAGCTTAAAAATCATAGCAGAAACTTAATTCTAATCAGATAAAATGCTGCCTGGATCCCCCTATAAACTGGGTCCCAAGGGTGCAAACTACATTTTTATGAGATGGTTCCCCAAACACCAGTTTTGTAACTGCATATAACCTAAATGTACATTTCCACAGACTTTCTGCAGCAATTTGTGTGAGGCTTATTGTATCGCACAGATACAATACTAAAAATAACATTTTAGTTAGAAAATACTCACACTGGGCAACAAAAGAGAAGGGTCCTGTGGGAAACCCTATTTATTTGCATTTGCTGTTTGCATTTCTTGGTGTAAATGTTAAATACATGCCTCCTGTTTCAGATTGCATGAGCCCTTCATTTGGGTTTTCCAGCACCATCTGTAGTCACCAGACTACAAAAAGAGAACAGGCAATGCTCTGGCTGTTGTAATAGCTAAATCAATTTTTGTTGTCATTTTAACACACACATTACATAGGTGAATAAAATTATGTGCCAGGTTCTCTGCCAGTAGTATTTAACAATAGGTAGTTGTGGAGCATTGGAGACGGTCAGGTATGAAATAGTTGTCCATGGAAAAACCTATGGAACAGAACAAACCAACAGCAAGGAACACTTTCACCACCCCAGGCAAGCAAAAGGCTAGAAGTCGAAAGTGACTCAATTTATTTTTTGTTTTAAATGAAAATCATGGGGGAGTTGCTGTATGGAGCAGCCCAGGGTCATGAGTAATGTAGTTAAACCCCCAAAAACCAGGTTACATGAATTAATAACACTGACTGCAGAGTACTGAATATCATGTTGGGACTTGAGCCAGCAGAAGGTGAACACAGGCTATTTTCTCTCTGATCCATCTGGGATACATACCTGATATGGGCTTTAAAAGAAAGCCAGTGCTTTACTTAAAACAACAAAAATTCTCAATTATGGCATGGAAACAAGAGGTGAATGATGACGTCGACATGTCATAAGACATTAAGAAACTGAGAAATTTGTGACTAACTTTCATAAATTGTCTCATGGACACTCTGGATGTGTCTGCAGGAGACATAATTTTTAAAAACAGTATTTTCAATATTTTTGAGACCAAAAGACCCAAAGAAATCTTCCCCTCCTCTCACAATTAATTTAAAGATAATTGGCAAAAAGTCCAAGCCAAAAAATAATTAAGCAAAAGAAGATAGAAATCTCTTATGGAATTGGTTCTGCCAGAAATGTATTTGTTGTAATATCCCACTAGTGGCCAGTAAAAGAAATGGAAAGCAAAAGTCATGCCAAGATTACATATTCACAGCTCTGCCTACTCTATTCTCAGTGCCCAGAAGCATGAAGGCCTGAAACAACATCATTTTTAATATTAAACTAACTATTGTCATGTGGAAGATGAGTTAGATCTAAGATAAATATATCTCTTCTGCTACAGAAAGTAGGATTCTAATGATCAGGCAAAGTTGCAGGGCAGGCAGCAAGAACCCTGCACTGCTGATAAAAAGACTGATTAGGTGCTTAGTTGTCCTAGATAATAAGACATGAAGTAGGGAGCAAGCAATGTGTTACAGTGCTACAGCTGCAATGCACACCAGTTATTTAAAGTGAAAATCAGCATTCAATTTTTGACTTGCCAAGGGCTGGTAAAGACTTGGCAAATGGTAGGGTATTCCAGGTAGGGCTGAGACGTCATAAGACATAACATCTCCTCCTGCCAGTGGTCCATCTGCTATGAGAAGCAAAGCCTCTGCAGCAGGAACTCTAGAGTAATGGTGGTTGAGGTGAGTGGTCCTGCATACCTGTGGATGAGTCAGAAAATTCCTGTACTAATATCAAAGAGTGAAGTTTGTTTACTCACTGCACCATCAGGGCTCTGAACGAGCTATTAAAGTCTGTAAGGCAAATATGTATTTATTTAGACAATTTTTAAAAAATTGATTTTTGATCCAGTACGTGGTAAAAGCTCCTAAGGAACCAGCTATGTAAATCCTTCCTTAGCTGTATAAATACTCTTTTTATTCTCTCTGTAGTTAACTTTCATATGATGGCACGAAGGATGAATGATGATTAGCTGGAATCAGTGCTTGGGAAAGAGGGAGAACAGGGAAATGGATTCTATTTCATACGTTTTCTTATGAGACTTTAGTAATTAAGCACTTTGCAAGAAGGGTAATAACCAGTAGCCTTTATTCGTTATGGTATTTATCCTGTCTCTGCCATTCAGGTTGGCCCAGTCCTGTCACCTCCATTTCCTCATCTGTACAATGGGAATAAAAGTGTTGACCTTCTTAACAGTATCTCTCCGAGATGGAAAGAGAGCAAATGCTCTGTAAGATCTGCATAATTATTGTTAACTTAACTTCAAGCTATGAGCAGTTCTCTTGGAGTCGACGGGACTGCTCACATGTGGAGTTAGTTACAGTACTGGGAGCCACTGATGGCTGCAAATCATGGAAAACTGGCCTTCTGATGGGTTGTAAGTGTGCTTCTGGAAAACTGTTTTTGCTTTCCATATGGGCTGGGACTTTCAGAGATGCTTTAACAAGTTATATGCCTGGGATTTGGATGCCTAAATCTTTCCGTTTTTTTGGAAGTCCTTGCAAGGAAGCAGGGGGTTGCTGTTGGAATTGCACTCTAAAATTACAAACAAGCATGTATAAAAAAAATGAAAAATGAAGTGGAAATTGTGGAAGGAAGGAGGAAAAGTCTTAAGTTACTTTGGAAATGGAAATTTTACTGGAACTGAAAGTCAAAATTAAAAAGAATACTGACAGTTGAAAATAAATTCTGGTTTTGCTATTCTAATGTGAGTATAAAGATTTTATATGAAAATGGACATTACAAGGTGGGGGGGAAATTCTGAAGTATAAAGCCTGTGGGAATATTCATGGTTCTTTTTATCTTAGTTGAGTATGTCTTGAATTCCTATTTGGACTGAAATACCAAACTAAGTAGCCTGATTTTCAACACTTCTTTGAGCAGTTTCCATTAAAGAGAAAAAAAGCGACTGTAACCACCCACTTTGGAAAACCTCAGCTACTTCTTTTCATTGATGCCACTTGCTTTCTTTTAGTTATGTCGCTAGCAGAGAACCATCTCACTTGAGCCATAATTTCTCTTCCGTTTTATGTGGGTAATATCCATATGCAAATTTTCTAGACAGGTCTCTTGGCAAACGCAGGGGAAAAAACCAGCAAAACTTCTTAGCAACAGCTGGGAAGAACATCAAGAAGGAATCTTTTTTTCTCAGCCTTAAAAATGTGTTGGCATTCACATCTCTGCTAAGCACTCTGCTTGAGTTGTGTGCTTATTAGTGCTCTTAGAGCGCAGACAAACTGCACTGATTCAATATATACGCTTGTCTCGCATCCTTTGTTCTTATTTTAATACAAAAATCTCCATAGGTGCATGCCATAATACTAGACTTCCCAAAGCTCAGGAAAAGCTAGTCCTTTCTATCATGTGCGTGTCTTTACTTGCACCCTCTTCCCTCAAAGTCCCTAAATCCCTGTGTTGTGTCCCTCTTATACAGGCATTGAGCTGATTCAGAATGTCTTTGTGCATATATTTCAAATGCCTGCTACCTATGTGTGATCTGCGGAGCAAAGAAGTCCTGTGGCTTTTTGGGGTAACTGTTGCAAACAATAGTTTGCAAGTGGAGTGGCATGCAGGCATGTGATCCCCTGCTCTTTATTTGCTTTTGACATAGGTGTGGTGCAGGGACATTGAGGGGCTTATCACTAGGATCAGGCTGAAATGAGGGCAACCATGGCAGGACTCTTTCCAGACTGAAATATAAGAAATGCATTCCTCTTTTAAGCAGAAAAGCCCAGGAAGGTGGCGCTTGTAATTACTGGAAATCAGCAATCTGTCTTCTGTCATTCAATTTAACCCATGTAAATTGCTATGTGAAATGGATCCACCCAGAGGGTGTGATTTCAGAAAAGGAATAGTCCATCTGGTTTATCCAAATGCTGCTTTAAAAAAGGATGACTGACAGTTTTTCTCAGATTCAGAGTGCAACAGAGAGCCTGGAAGCTGGTTACTTACCAACTTGGATACAAAAGATCTCTATATTAAGCATGATGTCAAAGTAATAGGAGTCGATATTATTGGCAGAAGCAGGCAAATAGGTAGTGGGAATGTTGTGGCTGAGCAGGTAAGCCAGGGCTCAGCAAACTGTAATGTGAGATGACTCACACAGAGGAAGAAAGGCTCACCTCTTCTGGATGGACAGTGATTTTTGTAAATAACTCTCATTTGTAAAACCTGCAGTAGTGTTTGAGGATGTGCCCTACAACAAAAGAGATTCAATGGGGTCACAAAAATGAAGAGTGATCATAAGTACAACTGCATCCTCATTTCCTCTCCTGAATATGGTGCTTCTGATCTAGATGTTCCAGTATTATATTTCAAAATAATTAAAAGACAATTGCACCTATTTTTCTTGTTCAAAGTTCCCAAACCTGCTGCTAAATATGTTGTCTTGCATATTTGTCTGCTTAATTTGTGCCTAGAGATTCTTTCTCTTTATTTTTCTTTCCCTCTTTGAGATTTCTGATTACCGGTCTGGAGAAAATGGGCAGTTTGCCTTTACATTATGTGAATAGCAGAATAGGATCCTGTCACTGATGAAAGTACTATATTTATGACTCATTATAATCCATTCATTGCTTCACAGACCCAGAGCCCTCCAGGGAGTACCACAAACCCACATAATTTTCCCAAGTGCTACATTTTGCATTTGGATCTTTGGTTTAGCTGACAGATAGGAAAAAGGAAGAAAAAAGTGCAGGAAGGCGTGGAGTCCGTGTGATTGTGTGTGTACAGATGCTCAGCAAGGGTAGCAGCAATTTCAGTTCAGAGCTGTCTCTATCATTCTCCTGATCCCCATTCCTTCGGATGCCCTAACAACCACAAGAAGAAGGGAGGGGGTGAGCTTCAGGAGCTGGCAGAGATTACCATGCCTTTGGTGATTGCAGGCTCATTGAAAGTAGGTGAGTGTTGGCACCACAACCCTTTCTGGAACAGGCTAACAGAGTGGATTTATGGATCTCTACACACTGGGATGTCATACAGAGGGACCTGGACAGCTCTAGAAGTGGTCCCTCAGGAGGTTCAATGGGGTCAAGTGCAAGGTGCTGCACCTGGGTTGAGGCAACCTTCTGTACCAATAAAGGCTGCAGGATGAAGGGATCAGCCCTGCTGAAAATGACTTGGAGGTGCTGGGCGTTGAAACCCTGGACATGCGCCAGCAAGGTGTACTTGCAGCCCAGAAGGCCAATTGTATCCTGGGCTGCATCAAAACCAGCATGGCCAGCAGGTCAAGGGAGGGGATTCTGCTCCTCTCCTCTGGTAAGACCCCACTCAGCTCTGAGGCCCCCAACACAAGAATGGTGTAGACACTCACAGCAACCTGACTTAGTTGAAGATGTCCCTGCTCATTGCAAGAGAGTTGGACTAGATAATCTTTAGTGATTCTTTCCAATCCAAACCATTCTATGAAACTATGATCATGAAACTATGATCTTGCTCCAGAAAGTAGCTCAAAGTCACAGCAGGAAAGCTACTGTGTTGGGGGGATAGACATAGGTTGGGGTAAAAGAGTGAGGATTCAGATTTTTTACTTCAACATACAAAATTTGTTTCTTGTCTTTCTAACATGACTTGCAATCCCACCGCTTGGTTTTGAATGAAGTCTGAGGAATTCCTTCCCATTTCTCCTTTGTCTGATGATTTCTGCAGTTATTGTGCCTGCTTTGTGATTCCTCTCCTCTTTTTCTCTCCAAACCTTGGTTTTTTTCTAGCAAAGAGGAGACAGTGAGACACTTCTGATCACTTTGTGGTGCCTGCTAATTTTCTGCTGTTGCTTAATGGAGCGCTTCAGAGGAATGTACTCCATTTCATTCTTGCACCACTGTGAAATACTGTCAGGTTGTGTGTGATGATTAGGGCAAAGAAGAGGAAGACGTCAAAACTTTTTCTCTGGGAATTTCGTTGAAAAGTAGCAGAGATTCTGTATCTGGCAGGAATGAAGGCTGCATGGGGCAAATGGGGAGTGCTCTGCTGTCTGGGGAAGAGTAGCTTTGCAGCAGAGACAAAACAGCATTGTTTTCCCTAGACTCACTGAGGTGGGATTGCCCTTAAACCTGGCAGCTTTTGAGAGGAGGAAAGATCTTCCAATGACAATTCAAACTCAGTGGCTCCACAGGTTTCCCTGCAAAGTCACCTGCTGAGACTTTAAAAAATGACTTGGAATGATTGATTTGATCTGCGTAAGATTTGATTTAAGAGCTATTCAGGAATTCAGGACACTTATGCACTGAGTAAGTACGGATTTAATGGCTTAATTTAAAGCATGCAAGTTTTAAAACGGTAGACTTGAGGTAGTAACGTTTCGTACGAATACTTAGAAGTGCTTAAAATCAATCAGGATCCGTCCCTTTGCTCTGCAGGCAGGACAGTAGCTGCGAGCTATGAAGGCAGCATCGTCCATATGTGTGCACACGCTGCATATGGTGTTCACCCACAATCAGAATAGGAAGTAATAATGGTGGCTGAGCTGTGACAGCAATGCAGTTCTGGTTGATGTATTTGACAAGTACATTTGTATGTAGAAATCATGGATACCTCTCTGAAATGCTGCTTCCTCTGGGGAATCACAACTGCAGTTACATTTATGGCAAATGAGGCTGTTGAATCAAAAATCCTCGTCCTAATATTCTCCACTTGGCCAGCTTTATGCATTGTGATCGCTATATAGGAAAGCTCTTAGATGTGTGCTTAACCAGACATTTCCAGTGAGGGCATGCTGGAGCTCCTTTCATCAGCTCTACAGTTCTCATAAAAATGAAAGCATGTAGATACGTATTTGTGTGCTTGAGTTTTGAGAGCAACAGCCCATTATATTTTAATCCTGCTTAAACTGTGAGCAGAAAAGCCTCCAAGCAGCATGACTACCCAAGTTCTTATTTGCACTTTTAATGCTTCATTGACTGCGGGTATACTCAGGCCTCCTTCTGTAGTATTTGCATTGGGTGGAACAGGTACATAAGATTTTGACTGATATAGAAACACATAATATATAGTAGCTGGGACTTCCTGGGAAGGAGGCATAATATCTAAATATTTTCAAGAGGAATTTTCACAAGTGACATTGAATAAATGTCCCTGCAGTGCTGTTACTCTGCCTTTCAAAAGCATAGCAAGGACAAAAAACCAAAATCTCTGATTAAAAAAAATAATAATCCTTAGTTGCTATTCACTTAATTTTGCAGTTTTTATTTAAAGAAATACACTTTTCTTAGGCTAAATGCCAAGACGTGGCTGATAATGGTTTTGCTTAACTGAACAACCCTGAGAAATAAACCTGAAAAATAATGATATTTACCTTTACTTGGGCAGGTTTGAAATTATGTGGTTTTGTGAGGTGTTGAGGGCTAGGATTTCTCAAAAGAAGCAGTTATTCACAACAAATAGTGCTGCTGATATCCTTGAGTTGTTTCATGATTCTATTAATAGGAGCTGTCATTGTTTCAAACATTAACTACTGCTCTTGAGCACAAACTTAAAGTCTTAAGCACAAGCTTAAAATTGCAAGAGGGTTGGATTAGATGATCTTTAGAGGTCCTTTCCAACCCAAACCATCCTATGAAACTATGATCTTAAACTTGTGCTTAAACTTAAAGCAGCTTAATTTCTTTCAGAGAAAACCCTTCCTGCATAAAACAGGCTTATATCAGTTGACTAAAATCACCCAATTAAGTCACGGTGAATCAAATCCTTTGATCCAGTAAAACCACAGGAAAAAAAAAAACAACTGAGGTTTTAAAATATGGAACTCTGTTTTGACTATTTTGGGGATAAAGTGTTATGCGCGGCTTCAGCATGAATGAAAGCTTTCAGCCCTTGGTAGAGGAGGCCAGTTCCTTGCAGAGCTGAGGCTACAGGTAGTACCACTGCAAGAGTAGACTCGGAGGGGTCAGAAAGCAGCAGATTATTTATGTGCTGGAAGCAGCAATGAATATGGCAGAGAGTGGTGGATCCTTCTGACTCTTTGCAACTCTGTCCCCTGCAGCTTCTCTGTTGTCTACTAAAGATGGGGTTAAACTCATATGCACACATCTTCTTACTCTTTGGGCACTAACTTGGGTCTCTCACCTCTCTGTCCAGCTGTTTCCAACAACTGCACAAAAAGGGTATCTTTCTGCCAAATATAATTAAGTAGGATGAAAAGTTCAGAAGTTTTAGTGGAGGATTACTAGACCAAACCAAGGGAGTATACCTCCACCTTCTCTAGGAAAGCACAGTATTCCCAACTAGAGAGAATTACTGCCTCTTGAAGCAATCTGGCTTCATTGCTGAAATTTGCCTAAAACCTGCCATCCGTAGAAAATGAGATTCTGTGTTGGCATATGCCAACATATTTCTGATGAGCTCAACTAACTGACTACCCTTCTGGAGTTATTTATTTAGCCCTTTCAAATTATTTAGATTTTTAATTAGAAGCTCGATGGCATTGAATTTTGGCAACTTGATAGCAGAAGTAACTGCATCTTCTTTAAGGAAACAGCTTTTCAAGTGACATAACCCTGTGTGCGAGAGAGAGGGGAGGAGGTGGGAAAAGCCTTTCCCATAGTGTCCCAGGAAGAAAACAACTTCATGGATTAGGAGCTTAATTAGGACTGAAATCCATAGCAATAAGTGGGGAACAAATATAGTTAATTTGATTAAGTCTCAGAGAGAATGAGTTGCACACTGCATTGATTACTTTAAAGCAAATAACAAAGGCAAGGCCGTTTACTTTATGGTACTATTACTGCAAATGAAATCAGTACGAAGCAGGTTGCTGGGGAGTGTAGCTAAGACAACCTCATAACCTCATCTGCTGATAAATGAATCTTTGGCTAATCAGTAGACTCAGCATGGAGGCTACTCCAGCAGACTGTAAGTGAGTCACAGCGAGGCAGGTACCCTCCTAAACAGGAAGGCTTAGAAATAAATAAACAGGCCCTAGATACGTGGTAAAGGTCAAGCAGTCTTTGTGTTTGAGAGCATTCTTCAGAAAAATATAAGTGCTATCCCAGGGAGAGCAAGAAGGAATGATATTGATTATACACAATGCAAGAGAGCAACCTGTAGGACTTTATAGAGGTATTTACATCAACAGATGGACACCAGAATTACCCCTTTGAAACAAAATCCTCGTATTTTTGCTGCTGACATGAGAAGTGAGAGTTTCACAGAGAAGCAGGAGACCTGAGGAGCAATCTCTCTGATGGTCCATCATTGTTTTGATTCTCTGCTGCAACTCACTGTGGTCCTCTGTAGGGCTGGCTTGCCAGAGGTATCTTGGAGTGCCATTACCTCTGCAGATGGTGTTACCCAGAAGAGAAAGCAGGGCAGTTCTTCGTGTTCCCACTCTGCTCCATGCTAATACATGAGTCTGCATGTACTGAGTGATGGAGAAACCAGCATGCTTGTTTGCTTAAAGTTTACATTGATCAGTCTGATGCTGTGCTGAGAGTAGTCCATGGCAAGAGTGAAGGGAGCATTTCTCCTCAGCTCCTTTTGCTGGGGAGAGCACTTCAGTACAGAAGGGTGGTCCTTAACATATTGTCTTTTAATTAGCATCAGGCAGATCCTAACTGCACAGTGTTCCCCGAGGAAGTAAGGGCTCCCTAAAAAGCTTGTGGGTGTGCATGTGTGCACCATCCCTGTAGAGCCTACTGCACTTGGTATTCGCAGAGGAGAAATAGCTGCCCTCCCACCCACTATAAATAATTGTATTGCTCCTGTATCTCTGAAAGTGTGATTGTCAACTATTTGAAATTTGGAGACAGGAATTCTTCAAAAGCCCCTGCATCTGTTCTCAGTCCAAGCAAGCACTCTCCAGAGGCCAACTTCCCATAGGCCATCATGCATAATGTGGATGAAACCTCTTGAATTATTGATCTTGCAGAGGCATATAATTGTAGCTTACACAGTGTGTTTACTCTCAGTGCTTTGATTTATCAGATCTTATAATAATGTTCTCACTTTTGGCGCTCGTAAAATGCAACTGGCTTGCAGTTTAATAAATATTGACTTCTGGCCATTTGCTGCTTTGTGATTATTCCTCCTAAAGAACAAACTGATTGCTTCCTTCATTCAGATCCACTGCAAATGGTGCAGGAATGAAACACTTTTAATATTGTGTTTTCCCGGCAGGGGAAGACTTGGCTCAGCATTGCCCTTCCTATGCTTGCAGGATCAGGGCACTGTTTCTGTAACTGGTGTGCACCTGAAGATATTTGTGGTTACACTAAGGGTCAACAGGCATGTCTCCACCCTAGAGAGAGACCCTTTTCCCAGCCCTTTTTTTGTGCTGTTTATCACTTTTAAAAAATTAAGCTGTTGAGGAGAATGAGGAAAATCTCTGTGCTTTACCTGGTAGATTTTGTGTTCAACCCTGTTATCACTGAATTATTGGTGTGTGCAGGACATAGGGCTAAGGCTGCCTGGGGAACTCCTGCCAGAGGTGAGTAGAGTCCAAGTGAGTCTTTGCTATAAGCAAGACAAGTAATCCAGCCCCATCTCCAAGCTGCTGGAGAGCCATATTCAGCTATTGCCATACTACATATCTTAAATAGCTTTTTAGGTAGTTTCCTGTCTCTAACCCAAGCTGCTCATTTTCCAGTTTTGCATCTATGCAATTTCTCTCTCATATGTGTTATCATATATCCACACTCCTTGTATGACTGACATTAGTCATAATATTAAACTGAATACACAGTGGAAGTACATAGCAACTGACAGTCATGACACCTTTCCAAGAATGCCAAATGCTCATGTTTTTGATGTAAAAAAAAGAGGATAATGAGTTTTTATCATTTGAGGAGCTTCTGCTATCCTAGAGGCTTTTTCCTAGGTTGAAGACTCTGTGTTAGGTGGAATGTAGACACACAGTGGGAGCTTGTCAGTCACGCTTCTTGTAGCTCAACAAACTAGAGAGCAGGGGAAGGGAAAAAATATCACAGATGATATCCTAAATTCACAGCCTGATTAAATGACTTTCCCTTGGCTACCACAGCAGGTCCATTGTAGATCCATACAGTCAATCTTGTATTTCTTGGTTGTCAGTCCCATATTATGACTCACAAGCTCACCTGTCCACACCTGTCAGCGAAGGAGTAAGGACTAACAATTTTAACCAAGTTAACAGACTTGCAAAATGTTCTAGGCTGCGTTTGCAGTGCTGCCAGCATAGAGTTCCCTGGCTGTCTTTCTGTTAATTGACAGAAATACCAGAGCAGTCAGTTAAAGGAAAAGTTTCTTGTTCTGCCCTCTTGGTGGAATATCCTCTATCTGTTTTGTTAGTAGATGCTGCAAGACTACTCTTTGGATTTGATCATATTTTGAAATTAGTTTAATTGAATTTAATTTATTTAAATAAGAAATATGAATTTAAAAATATAAAAATAAAAAATTAGCTCTTTTTTTTCCTAATTGGGTTATTTTTTGTGCTTAATTAGATATTTCCTTTCTCTTTGCCCATTGGGAAAAAGTAGATACATTCATCCCAGTAAATATCAAGCTAGATCATCTATTATTAGTGGACTTTCCTTTACACCCAGTCAGAATTTGATCCATAACCACATAACTCACTTTTTGTTAGCAAAGAGCAACATGTTTCTGTGAGTCTGGTGAGCACTGGCAGCTGAGTCTTGGTGAGGAAACATTTCCCTGCAAGCACTTCTGGTTCTTGCCTGGTCTTTCCCCGCAGGCACTCTGCAGACAGCGATGAGGTGTTCCTGAGGGATGTGTGGCAGGAAACCCTAGTGACACCTCAACCTGTCTTCCAGCTTTCTGTTCATGCTTCTGGCTACACATAGAAAATGGCAAGAGTGGCCTATATGTATTCACGTTCTTTCCTGGTGTCCTCATTTTCCTTTCTGACATCCACTTCACTGCTGAGTCCCCCTCATTAGTGAAAGAAGATGCTGAGGAGGCATCCCTAGGTGCTGTGCTTACATTCTTCTTGCTTCCTGGGGCCCTGCATAGCTCCAGTATGAGAGGTACTCATACACGATCCAGCTGGGTCTCCCTTGGTGCCAACATACTCTTGGATGATGAAATTGCCACCAGTCCTAAGACTTTTTCTTCCTGCTGCATTCTGACTGTAATTTTTCCATATTTTAGAACATAAGGCATGGAAGCAGACAGACCTCAAAAAGAGGGAAATGAATGTTTGCCTGTCACCAGTTTTGAAATCTCACCTGGTAACTCTGAAGTTGGTGTCGGTTCCTGTTACTGGTGTAAGAGGGCTGGTGAGTTCTCTCGCCAAACATAGACCTCCACATCTGCTTCATCCACTAGATGGATGACATAAAGCAGCTTGCTTTACAGCAAATACTTTATGCCATCTTTAATCTGAAGTGTATTTCTGTAGTCTGCCAAAACACTTCGGTATGAATTTCTTGTTAGGTCAAACGTATGTTTGGAAGCCTTGATCAGTGCTGCAGAGGAAGATTTGTCTCTGCGAGAAAGATTGGTGCAGACAGACATTGATATAATTGCATTAGCAGTCCCATACTTCTCAGCACGTCTGCTCAATGTGTAACTACAGGGTAGCTGAGAAACTCAATAGCACAAGGACGGGAAAGGGTAGTTGATTTTATTTTCCATGTCTGTATCTATCACCTGCCTGCCTGCCTGCTGTATTTCCAAGATGTGATATCTAACCTCTGTAACTGAGATCTTTAGCACCAACTAATGGATTTGAAAGCTTCCACCCTCAGCAACTTCAATGGGAGTGGGTCTTTTTGTTATTATTATTTATTTTTTTAGAATTGTTGCATTTTCCTCTGAAGATTTACCTGACTGTGTCCGTCCACATGGGTGCAATTTTCTCAAGCTGATGCAGTCTTGTAGTCTTATATTGTTAAACATTGCCTCGGAGGCTCTCTGAAGGTTAGCTCTGTCATCTCTGGGTCAGTAACGTTTTGCAAATATACTCTATCAAATTAGAGTAGTCTTTCTATGTGATGATCCCTGTTTATCAGAAAAGTAGTTACCTGAATTGCAGTGTGTTTCTTCTTTCTCTCCTGGCTGCAGGATTGTTGCTGCTTTTTTTTTTTTTTTTTCTCTGCCTCAGACTTTTGTGAGAAGTACCAGTTGCAGATGAGAATCAAATTCTTCTTTGTTTTATTTTTTAACACAGACATCAGCAATTTCAGGCAACTTTCTGAAGAGTTTGCAGCATTACATAGGTGATGTTGTAAACATGAGCACACTAAACCTTACACATTCCTGGGGAGGGTAGGAAGGTAGTCTCCTGATCTTATACAGAGGGAAACTGAGGAACAAAAATGTTCATCATAAGTCATAAAGAATGCCAGTGTCTGGGCTGTCCAGACAGTTTCATTTTGAATCCCTTCCTTCCAACTAAATCACAAAGACTGCATACCCTCCCTTCTTTCCTTTGGAAAGAGATGTATAGTGCAGAAATTCATTTCACAGAATTGTGTGTCCTTAATAAAATTCAGCTCTAGTTATGACCCTGTGAGATGATTAGTGAATTAGAGTTCTTAATTAGCATTTTGCATAATTCATGGCAATTACAACATTCTCATGGATATGATTGTCAAGGTGCAGATGTGCAAACGTGCAGCTATAATTTTCTCATCTAAATAACTCTTTTGGTGAAACCTCTAATTTTTTACAATTCTATTGTGTAAAAGCCATTATTCCTGTTGTTATTTTTAAGGCATTAGGAAATGGATGTGAATCTCACTTCAGCTTCAGTCACTGCAACTAACTGATTTTCAGAAGCCTTAAAAACTGTCATAAAAGTTTGCTTCTGGGGGAGAACTGGCATCTGAATTTTCTGAAGGACTTATCCTACCCAATTTTTAACTTCCCACAGGGGATTGTATTGCAGTTTTTCAGTTACAATAACAAAACAGAAGCTAAACCCAGTACGTGTGCTAGCCAAGATTTATATGGCTGGATTGTTAATGGATTGAGCTCTCATTACTTATGCAGCTGGAGACAGATTTCAAAGTTCTTTGTGTTGTGAAGATCCCTTCCTTTTGTCAGAAATGTATAAAGTATTATGTATCTAAGGTTATTAGGACTACCTTTTTGGGTACAGGAAAATCTGGCAGTTACACTGAGTGAGTGGCAGCTAAACAGAGGAGAAAGATGGTCGTGGCAGAGCTAGAACTCCTAAACTTTCCAAAATGCTGTGCTTCAGAAATCCAGGACAATGGCACAGAAACCAATGATCCAGATGATCAAAATGCAGTTGCACCCAACTGAACACTTCCAAGTACAGCTCCTATTTTAAAACAAATTACTGAGTTCCAAGTGACAAATTTGAATTTCTACTTCCTTCATTAAGTTCCTACACCGATGGTATTAAATGTAATTAATTTTACCTTCATAATTATAATCTAATATGTAAATCCATTTACAATATTCCATTCTATTAAAGGTACAAATCAAAACGATAATTTCTAAACAAAAGTTATGAATTTCCTTAAATGAAAGGCATTTGTAATTTCCCACAGGAAATTTTAATCACTTTTGAATTTGTAGTCACAGAACACGTAGGAGTTTCATGCAGTGAAGGTGTAATGGAGGGAAAGTGCAACCCTTATATTCTTATTAGAGGTAAATGGCACTCAGAGGAACCTGGATATGTGTGTTTGGACATACATCAGTTTCAGCAACTGGTACCTCCTTCTAGCATCCCTCAAAGCAACCAGCTTGCAGGAGTTAACCAGTCCTCCCTAGCAGGAGTTCTTACCCAGATAAGGATAACTCTCCTTTCTGACCCTCCTCTGCCTACTGAATGTGAAGATAAAGCAGTTGCCCTGATCAGTTGGAGCCTGATTGCCCCTTCAAGGCAGGACTTTCTTACCCCATTTATATTTTCGCCTAGAAATGTCTGTGATTTAGGTCCCTGTCTTTCCATGCTCAAGTTCCACAAAGCAGTGGAACCAAAATAAAGAATCAGTTAAAAAAAAAAGTTCCTTATTTTTTCCAAATGCAATGTTGAAGTTTCTTATCTATATTTACCTCCTTTTTAAAATGTCTTTATTGTTTTGAGCACTCTGATACTGCTTTCAGAAGCTTACTCCCTAAATGTCATTCATGTAAATGCTACCTTCAGGAGGTTTATTCTCTTCCTTTCTTTCTGTAACCCTTTTCTTAGCTTTAACACAGTATGTGGAAGTGCATGGCACTGTCCAGGTATTTCTCTGTTTGCTAGTTTGTGAATTCTCAGCATCCCTACTCAATATACTTATATTAGAAAAGCTTTTAATGGATTTTAAGCATCTGTCTTTTAAATTGTCTGTCTCTGCAATTAGTGTGGGGAGAAAAAAAACCCAAACAACAAACCAACAAAAACCCCCAGTGAAATTAAGCACTTTGTTCCCCAGCATAAGAGGAAAAATGAGTATGTATTGCTAACCTTGGAGGAGAGTTAGAGGACACAGGAATCCAGCTTTCCTTCCACTGAACACGGTGGCAGCTTTGCCTCTGGCTAGAAATGAGGAAACATTCAAACAAAACTTCTTTTCTTTATGTCTTTTTTTTTCCCTGACAGTGATATCTTGTTCTTGTTAGCCAAAAGCATTTATGAATTGGGTCAAATAATTTCAGCCAAGGGAGGATAAGGTTGATAAGAATTTGGGAAAACCTTGAAATATTTCAGGTTTTGTTATCTGAATGACATTTCTCTTAAATTCATTTCTAACTTTTAAAGGAAAAAACCAAATTTTTCCACAGAAGAGAGGTTTCTATTTTCAACTAAGTGAAATATTTTTGACAAATCAAGAGTGTATTGCACTTTCTCCCAAACTGAGGGGAGGGGAACCAGAGGAAAGGGGAATTGGTTTCTGTTGAAGACAAATGTTTACAGTTTTCGTTTTGTCAACTGAAGAACTAACTTCAATACTTACTGAAGGAGTAGGCCAGGCATATATAGCCATGGAAAAAGTATTTGAAACGCCAAATTATACAGTAATTTCATGCAGTTTCTATGTGTAACCTTGAAAAATCTTATCACAAGAAAGTGGTTAAAATTAAATAAATAAGTGATGGCTTCCAGCTACAGTCTGACACTCGGGATTGATCAGAGTGATCCACTGGTATGCTTAAGTTCCTGTTCAGGTCCTCTCTGAGCTGAAATACACGGGAAATTTTCAGTGTCACAGGGGACAGTGGAGTATGCAATTCCCAGGCATGGCAAATGGGAGCCTTGGGGCTGATCTGATCCCCCTTGAAATTAAACACCTCTGACCTAGATCTTCCTTATTCAGCAGAGTAGCATGGCAAGGTGGGCCTTCGTATGGCCAGATCCAAAGCAATGCTGGCTTTTTCTGTGAAAAGGCTCTGAACTGTGCTACCAGCAGCGTGTTCCCCATGGGATTGCTTCTCCTCAGTGGCTTTGTGAGACTTGAGGAAGACTGACTGCTTCATGTGGCTGTGAAACACATCTCTGAACCCTCAACTCGTGAAAATAACACCATTTTTTTCCATACTGAAATACCATGTATTTGAGGGTAGTCTGTGTGAGAAGTTTTCACCTGATGCATTTCTCAACTGGAGTAAGAAACTATGGTCATGTGCTCTGCTTTAATTTTGTTTATAGTGTTGCAGATTTTGGTCTCCTGGGCTGTAAGTGTTTGGCTTGCTCTACATCAGCAGAGTGTTTTGTGGCCACTATCATGTGTGGGTGGCAAAGGTAGCATGGAGTGTTTTGGATTTAGCATGTTTTTGCAGTTTTTCCACTTGTGGGATGTGAGTTTCATGACTTTAAAAATCCCTTCAGTTTAGTCATCCCAAAATTCCGGTTTCCTTTCAAAATTGCCAATATGTCAGACTTTTTTTCTCAAATTAATTTCAGAATCATAGAATCATAGAATTGTTTATGTTAGAAAAGGCCTTTAAGATCATCGAGTCCAACTGTTAACCTTGCAAAGAGCCAAGCGATCAATCACGAGAGCAAGGATACAGAAGATATTTAAGCCAAGTTTTCAATGTGTTGGCATCCAGTGGCTGTATGACAGAGTCCCTGTCAATCTCTCCCTGCCAGTCCTCCAGAGGTCTTCCCTCAGATGTGTCTCCCTTGAGGCAGAAAATAAAGAGGAGGTTGACAGTGATGAAATGCCGGGAGTGTATATGTACGGAAGAGCTGAATGGCAGAGCAAGATTCATGTCTGATGTTACATAGGGTGACATGGGAGTAAACAAATGGGTAAGGGAGCAGAGTGGGGTGAAGGACATCCTGAACACAGATGGAAGCATGGTCGGCAGACATGGCAATAAACCCTCAAGCAGAAAGATAGTGGATTAGACAACAAATTACAAAAGGCAGAAATGAGCAAGGAGCTACAGAGACCTGATTTTATGTCTTCCAGGAGCACTTCATAGGCAGTGTAAATTTTATTGCATGTCCACGAATCTTAAAGCAGCTCTCAATTTTCATACTTATAAGGCACTACGATCATTGGGCCTGACCTCTCAGGTGGTACAGACTATTGAATTTTACCCTGTGCTTATTGCATCAAGTTTTATGCTTTTCTGTCCTAGCTTCAGCTGTAAACTTCTTTTCAAAGCTTCCCCTTAGAGGCAACATGTTCAATTCATCAGTCCTCTTTGTACCACCTCCTGTATTGTTTTCTCTCACAGGGCTTTTTGTGGGACAAAATCAGAGGCTGGGGAGAGTGAAACAAAAGCTGAATGCAGTTTGGTTAGTGCAACCCTGGTAATTGGTCAAGTTGAGAGCACACTTTGGCAGTAAAAGACACCAATAAAACTGCATCTACACTGTACCATTGTACTATTGCAATGCTTTGAATGGACAAGATCAACTTACTGCGCTTTCCATCTGGTATTAATTTAATTAGATTCCAGAAGTATTTCATTGTAAATAAAGTTGTACACATCTTCTGTAACATAGAAAATAATGTTCATATAAACTGAAATGAGAGTTATACATCAGCAAGCTTGGAGTATATTCTCAGAATGGTAGGAGGAGAAAAAGTAGTAAAAGAAGATAAGGAAAAATATATTCTCCATAATTCTGTCAAAAGGGAGAGCATCTCTGCTTGAAAAATATATGGGAAGCTTCAGAGACTGCCTAAAGTGCAAAGAAAATATTAAAACTCTTTCACAATCTAGTATTTGGATAATAGAGGATCCTTCAAGCTTTAATTAAAACTTTCAATGATCATGTTAAAGACCTCTCAAATATCTTGGAGGAAAGAGGGGTTTATACTCTGAAAACCGCACACAAAGTTGGAAGGATTTGGTTAGATCAGCAAGCCTGGTCATTTGTATGTTCAGAGATCACCCACACAAACAAAATTTGTTATGGTCAAGATATTTATCATATTCTGCTACTGAGCAGGTGTTTTCAGACTTCCAGTAAGGCATTTATGTTCGTTTTACATACAGAGAGCAGGTAGTTGTATCCTAAGGACCTGAATCTCCAAACACTTAAGCATATTCTTAGTTTTAAGCATCCACAAAGTCCAGCTGAAATTGATGACCTGCACTTTCAAAGGCTATAAAGCAGTATACATGAACAGACATCAGTTTTCCTGTGTTATTTTCTCCCATAGTCTTGTAATTTGGCTGAAAAAGCCATCTGGGAAAAAGGCTGAGGATGGGGCCATGTTCTTCCACAGTGCTTTGTGAAAGTGGTGCAAGTTCCCCTAAAGACATTTTTATTAAAACCTGCCCATCTTCAGAATTAGTTTTGTTCTCTTCTGTTAAGTCTGTTTGTTGATTTGGTTGCTTGCTTTTAGTTTTTTTGTTGTTTTGGGTTTTATTTGGTGGTTGGTTTGTTTGTTTGTTTGTTCCCCAGGAGGGGTTTGTTTGTTTTGGGTTTGTGGGTTTTTTTGGGGATTGTTTTTTTGTTTGTTTGGGGTTTTTTTGTGTGTTTGTTTTTTGGGGGTTTAAACAAATTAAATAATTTTTTCTTTAATAATTTATAAGTTTTATTTATTGTTTTGAAATTGCACTTTCAAATGACTATGAGAATGAGAATATGCTTTGGTAATCCAGACCAAGCCCAGGCCAACCATTCTAGATTACTTTTCTGAAAGATTCACAGAACATATTCCTGCATACAATCACTTTTCAAAAGCATAAGTGCTTTGAAAGTACAGTAGGAAATTCTACAGGAGAATTCCATTGCACTATGTGAGCAGCTCATTCTGAAGCAAAAGTGTAGCAAGTCTGATTCTCCTTTTTGCAAGCATTCCTATTTGCATCTCTGCTTTTATACCTAGAAATGGAAGTGCTGGTACAAAATCACAAACATTACACTGCTGATAGCAAATCTGTGCTTGTACTCAAGTTGTTACAGCACAAAAGGACATAGTTCCTTCTTGTTCCTTTGGAAAAGTAAGCTCTGCAAGTTCTGAGCACCGTAACGAGAAAAAAGCCTTCTGGAAAGCAGGCTGATCTACATACAAAGAAGCATTGAAATATACCTGGGCAGTTCTACACACAGCATACATTTTTCAAGTGACACTACCCTGCTTGTATATAAGTAGCCCTGTGTAGCCCCTCTGCTGACCTGTTAACCCTCGCATAGCTTAACAACGTCTATGCATTTACATATATGGCTCAATTCTGTATCACCTGTGAGGCCCTTATAGATCTGAATATTGTAAGAGCTGAGCTGAACTTTTTGGGGTTTTTGCACTTGTACAATGTGCACTTCAAAGAGGATCCTGCTGTGTATTTGTAATGTGGACATGCCTATAAGAATCATGAAGTACCATGAGGAATATTTTCACTCTGAAGAAGAGCACATATGTCAAAGCCAGAAGTTTCAACTTCATAGTTTTTTTTTCTTTACAGTTTACCTTATTGAAAGATTTATAGCACAAGATCCTATTCTCCTTCATGCTTTGATAATAAGTATTTTATTGCTTATGTGTTTCTCTCAGCTGCCTCCAGCCTCATTGATCAGTATGTTACAGTGAACTCTTTCCCTTCCTTTTCTCAGCGATGCACCCCAGTGCCCTGACATTTTTTGTTAATGTAGTGAATCCGTGTATCAGGCTGTTCTTTCTGTGGAGGGAAAGGGGTAAAGAGAGCATTGGTAATGATGGCAGCAGGTTGATTTAGCAGGGAAGCACAGAAGTGACTGACCAGCACTGGATTTTTCCACTAGCTGCATGTTCCAAGAGGGCTGAATGCTGTCCTCTTTCTGCATGGCTGCTAATGCATACACCAGTGTTGATGTCTGCAGCAGCCCCTGAGTGCTGCTCAACTTGGCCAGCATGACATCTTTGGCATGTAATTAATTTTGACTGAAAGCTCTGACAAATAGAAGCACTGGATTTGTTTCAGTGTCTCTTCAGAGAGCTCTCATTTTTGAATGTTCTGAGAGTCAGGTGGGTACCAGTTTAATGAAATCAGTCGTCAAGACCAAAAGCTTCTTGGGTTTAGAGCACAAAATGTCACTCCTATCCTTCACACTAAGATAACTGAAGAAACTCAGTGTTCCCTTTGCTGAGTCATTGCAGAAATATACATGAGACTTGGAAACAAGGGTGTGACACTAATATTTCATGAGAACTCAGGTCATCTTTCTGTGCATTGACCACAGGGTGGTCCAAGAACAGAGCTCTTAGACATCATTCCTGGAATATTAGTTATGTCATTAAGTACTCCAGTGACTGCCTCTGTCTAGTTGGTAGCAAATAGTAGCAATACACATCTTACTGTTTGAAATGTATTTCTGAAACACAGGTTCGTACTTAGATGAGTATATTCCAAGAAATCAGGGTTGTTTTGCAAACTATGTGCTTTTTCGTTATCTGATACTGCTTGGCCAGCCTCACTGACAACTTGAGCAAGAGGAGAGAGCAGGGTAACTGGTGAAGCTGTTAGTACCACTCAGACCATTGTACATACATGCCTTGCTGGAAGATTGCAGTGTCTCTGGTAGCTCTTAGCTATGCTTTTTGCAGGCATAACTGTCCAAATGCTCTCTAGATGCTAAAGGTTTATGCTCCTGTTAATAAAGGGATTCTCCCCTAGATGAGCATTTGATCTGAGCCAAGAACATTATAGCATGGCTACTTTTAGTTTGCTCAGTAAATCAGTATTTGCTTTTACATCCAACCACTGAACTATTTACACAGATCGTATTCACTGTGGGGCTTTCAGTACAGAAAATTCTCTCTAATACACGACCAGAGCACTCTCGCTAAATTCCACTGGTCCAGGCTATAAAACCCATATATCTACTGTGAAAGTATGGTTTTGATGTGCCAGATACCCACTGGCATTCAGAAGCCTCTGCTGTATTATTATTATTGTTGTTATTATTATTATTATTGTTATTGTTATTTGGAAGAGAAATTGTGAACCCTAATTATGCATAATCACAGCAACCCAGAAAGATATCAGTGGAGGGGCATGTTTTACCCTAAAGTGCTGTTTGATCTCTTCGGAAAATGTTGAATTATCCCTACAGCTATTGCCGATTAACTACTTAATGAAGCATCTGCAACTACTGGCATGTGCCAGCCATGTCACTGTGATGCTTGAAGGACAACTGAGATTAACTAAAAGATTGATCGTGGTGATTTCTCATGTAGCAGCCAATCAAATCTAATAATGGGCACTTGGAATTGAAATTCGTTTTGGAAAACATTATTTTGCTGTAATATAAACCCTTCTTCTAAGATCTACCTTGTTTATATTTTTTTAAAAAGTACTTTTTCCTGCCTAAGCAATGTAGTTCCTTTACCACACAGATAGAGAATTTTTATTTATAGCCACTCTTTCTGACTCCTTTTTCCATTTGCTTCTGTACAAATACAGAACAGTAAGATTTGGTGTGTGAATTTAGCTGAATAATAGGTAGAAACTCCATGCAGATATAAATGCAATATCAGTTGCATAATGTAAGTAAATATATAGCTCCTTATGTCTTTATTCATGTGAAGTTTATGTATGTACATATGCATATGACTACATAGAGAAAGGTATTGTTTGGGCATATGCACATAGATTATATACTTAAGATTTGAAGCATGTAAAATCTTCAACTTATTAAAAAAAAAAGGAAAGCATGCATGTATGGATTTATTTTTGTGATGTATCCAATATTATTTTGCCATAATTCACAGTAGTGCCCCAAATATTCACTAGAATTTTAACATTAAATGGTTTCAACGTAAAGCTTATTGCACCTGGAAACAGCAATGTTTAAATCAAGGCAATTTGCCCTTTCCAGAAAAGTTGTGTTGAAATGAAGCCTGGCTCATGTAGCAGCTGGACTGTCTGATACAGAGTGAGCTTAAGATTGCACTGGGCATGGCATTCCCCAGACAAGAGCAAGGGTATGCTCCCTTCAGATGTTGCTATGGATCTCTGCTCAGTTAGAAGGGGTTGTTGACACATTTTCTGCTTTGAGGGTTTCCACTCTGCCAGGTCTTACCTCACAATTAAAGATCCCATTTTGATCCTAAATGAATGAGAATGGACAACCACAAAGATGTATTTATAGCATCTTGTGGTTACCTGGGGCTCATGTTGCTTTCAGGAGATCTGGTTTATTTGGTGCCTGGCTCCTCCTGGCTGAGCAGCACCCCAGCAGTTTCCTGCTATGGATATTATCTACATCCACCATGAGGAGAATCTTTGGGAGTACTAAGTTAGTGAAAACAGCCAGGGTTTTTTGCTTAGGTTATAAGCAGTCTTCCTCCTTTTGGTTTGTCTTCTGTCTTCCTCTGATATGTGTGATATACTGTGCTAATAACGCATCAAAATTTCACTTAATCTCACATCAAAATTTCTTGTCTTCTATAGCACCTCTGCCTCTCTGGCAGCAATCAGATGCCATAGCCCTGGCAGGATGTATTATGGGAGGGATTCAGCTGGTCTCAGGCTTTAGGGAGGAGTTGAGAGTTTCTCCAGCTGTGTATCACTCTTAAAGCTTGAGAGAGCAATCAAGTGCATTGAGGTTGGACATAAATGATCAAAGGTTTTCCGGGAAGAACATATTTCATGAGAATCTCACCTGGGACTTGCTCTGTGTTGAAGAGAGCAGGATTTCTGCCTTTTACTGGCTTGTTATGTTCTCAGCCCGACCAGACAGGCTTTGCTTTTATTTGGAAGAGTTCAAGGTCCTGTGGGTGCTTACACAGCAGGGCAGTCCCTGCTGACTCCTCCTCATGGATGCTGCTGGAGTGACTGGTTGAGGGAAGGGCAGAAATTACAAGATCTAGGTTTCTTATTGGGAGGGCAGACCTGGAGGTATGTGTCCAGCACAGCTAGATATCTATGGATCCCTCAGGGAGAGGTTGGAAAGAAGAACCTGATCTAGGTCTTTCTGAGCACATTATAAAAGCGTGTGTCTTTTGAGGACCATGATTTTATTGCTACAGCACTGGCTGGAGTTGCCATTAGATATATGTTTTAAGGTACATCTCAAGTTGGCTTGCTTTTCATGTGTCTAAGATGGGAAGTTCAAGATTGCCTTGAGAAAGGGCAGTCTTTCTGTAACAAGCAATAGTTCATACTGTAGAACAGCAGAGCTGTCTTTGTTTCATAAAAATTTATCAGTTTTTTGCTCCATGCTGCTCCTTAAAGATTTGCATGATTTTTACACAGTTGTCACCGAATGTTTTTAATTCCAATAATTGTTTTTGAATTTGTATATTGTGAGGAAAAAAACCAATCTGAAATGTCAGTGTTTGCGCTGGTTGTCCTTGATTGTTGGTTAAAACAACATTATTATATAAAAATACAAATATGCCTTTCTTAGCTGAGTCACAGTGATATCACAGCTCTTATCTTCCCTATGCTGACCCTGGGGCCAACCCAACTTTCTCTAGTGCATTAAAACAGCACTGCTCTTCAAACAGGGTTGAAATTCTTTGCCATAGGTGCACTGTTCCTAGTCAGTCGCTATGGGTGCAGACTAAGACTGCCTTCTGTCTTTCCTCCTGGCATGAATTAAGGTTCCTCAGGACTGTTTGTTCAGGACCTACACAGTGTGCCCTCGTCTCAGGAAGGCTCTAAGTGCAGTTTATTTTAGGTATAATGGCTGCAGATGGTGATATAGAGCTGGGGAAAAGCCAAATGAAGTAAGACACACATGGTAGGACAGCTAATGCAGGCAATGTTGCCTCAGCCTTGAAACCTCAGTAGTGATTACAGACAACAGCATGTATCTTGGGACTTGCTTGCGGATCTGCATCTTCATCCAAATGAGAGAGGTGAAGTTGTGTCAGAGCAGGCCCTCAGCACCACTCTCCTTGATGCTGCTCCTTGAGGAATTGACACCGAGGCAGGTTTGTTACTGCTGGATGCAGCCCTACTACTTTCTTGCCTTGCCCTGCTCTGTGCTATCTCTGCCCAGATGTCTTTGCTGCCTGGGGAGGAAACCATGCAGGCAGAGGCCTGGCCAAGCCATTGGGCTGGCTGTGAGAGGCCTGGAAGCTGGCTGATACCTGATTTTGTGCAGCTGAGGCCAACAATTGGCAAGAAAAAAGGAAGAGCAAATTTTTCTTCCTTTCTCTGATCACTAATTTTATGCATGTTGACCAAGACCGTACAATGTTTTTTGTGTTTCTGTGCCATTTTGTGTTTGTATCCTTTGCCATGCAAGTTCCCAAACGCAGTGACTCCATCTCTTCTCAGAAGTATTATGGCTCAAGTACTATGATTTTTTTGGCACTTTCCATTTTCTGAGTGTCAGGCAATGTGTATATAGAGATCCTGATATATCTGTAGTGTAGCTGTCTTTTGGGTACCTCTACCTTTTGCAAAAAGACATGATTTTGTAAGAAATCCAGAAGACTAAGTTATCAAGCAGATCCCACTTCCCATTCAGACATAGAAGAAGCTTTGTGTTTAAATCCCCCAGGCTTCTGAAAATTCAAGTTTAAATCTCCCACGTTGCTGAATTAACCTACCTGAATTATTCCCCGTGTAGTATTTTTATTACATTCTTTACTATGCTGCACAGCTATGGATATGCTTTACCCATCTGTCCTCTCTCATTGTATCACTGTCTCACAACTCATTTTATTCATAAAGATGAATGAGCAGCCTCCCCAGGCCTGTGTGAAGTCAAGATTTCAGTACCTGGAGGTTGTATAGATGCAAACAGGTCGGAATCAATTGACTTCACCCTCACCTGCTCTTTGAGTTTCTCATAAGTAGCCAACAGCTTTGTGTAATAGTAATGTGCTTTTATCCACTACAGGCTGTAACCAGTGCCCTCACAGGAAAGATTTGCTTTTATAAAGTCATTCTAGTAATATATCAGTTTGTCTATTATTGCAGGGTTTATTTCTCTGTGAAATCACCTGACTCAGGTCACAGCTTTTAATTTATAAGATATTCACATTTTCAGAGCAGAAATCTAAATGCTGCTCAGTAACAGGCTGAATTACAAAGGTCTAAAGCTTCTCAAATGGATTAACTGCTCCTCAGCAGGTGATCGATGTACTGACACAGCCGTGTAAAATTAGAGGGTACCCAGTGAAAAACAGGCAATGATCATAAAAGCGAGCAAAGGGATGAAATATGTTTAAAACATATTTAAATAATAGCAGGAGTTCCTGCCTTAGTTCACTGAGCACTTAAGCTTGTGGCTAACTGTACACACATGAAGCAGTGGTATACAACCAGGGAGCAGAGCCTAGACCATAGCTTGTGTTTTACCTGTTTGTTTGCATGAGAAGACAGAGTACATCTGAGAGTTGCATCTCCAGGCAGTTCTGCCTCAAGAAAGGGGGTTACACTTAAATTAGATTCTTAGTTTTCAGCTCTTGGCCAAAAGCTCCCCAGAAAGTGGACTTTGAGAAGAGGAAGAAAATAGTATATTTCCTAGCAATTTACTTCAGTCTTAGTGGTTTGGTGGAATATTTGGTTTTGGGCAGCAGGGACCTCAGTGCTTATGAAGTAATATTGTTAGTACCTGCACATTCATATTAAAAAAATTGTGTTTGTGCCTGCAGATCCCTTTGGGACCCCGGAGCCCACTCAAAATTAGAACCAAGCTCATGTCTGTGGCCTGTATTTGCCTGCTGTTGCCTGTACATAGGTGTTGGCTGAGGCTTCTCCTGTTCCTTCCCATTTCCTTGTGTGAGGAGGTTAACAAAAACACAATAAAACTCTGGGCCAGGCATTTTTCACTGTAGCTCAGAGAGACATTTTATTCATAGTAATTTCTTTATTTGTGTCATAAATCCTTCTTCCCTTTGTGCTCCTCAAGGAGATTAAAATTAAGGGCATCACCTCTGCCATCGAGAGCTAGACCTCCGAGGCCGAGCAATGATTTCACTATTTCTGCAGGCTCCCTTGCCCACCTCTTCTTTGGCACTGATCCTTCTAGTGCATAGACTGTCTCTACCTTTTCAATTTGTACATGTTGCAGCCTTAGTCTGTGGCTACAAATAATAATACCCTTTTCCTGTTTTCCTGGTACTTACTGGCAGACAGTGTGTGCAGGACAAGGAAAATGAAAAGTAGAATGGACTCAGTAATAACAGCAGAAAGGCAACAATGTCTTAATAAATTTTTCTATTGTTTCTCAGAACATGGCGCAGTCTGATGAATTCCTTACTATGTCAGTTCTTGGGAGATGGAGACTGTGGAAGTGTCAGGGGTTTGTTTTTGTTTTGTTTTGTTTGATTGTTTTTGTTCACTTTGTTTGTTGATTGATTTATGTAATTATTTATTTATATTTTTTGCCAGCAAAGCTGCATATCAATTTGTTTCTTAAAGACTTGAAACCAGAGGGTAAATTAAAATCTCAAGTGGGTTTTAACCAGTTGTAGGATTCTGAGAGGAGACGGCAGGTTTTTATGTTCATTTTTAGATGCATTGGACTCTTCAGAAGGAGGGACGGGGTGCTCATAGTAACAAAAGAAGAGTGCATTAATAAATTGCATCTTCTCTCTGAATTTATATTGATGAGATTTTAAGAAGTGGATACAATTTCTAGCAAAACACTTGTTTCTGTAACTGATAACCTGGACTGTCAGACTCTTCTGGATGAATTTGAGTTCCTTTCCTTCACATCACTCTCCTACCTGAAAGGACAGTGTAAAAAGTAAATAAAGAAACAAAAAGTGACAACATGCTAAATGGCTCTTTGGGAGTTGCGATTACCCCTTCATGTCATCCTTGTTGTGTCACACTGCCTGAGCCGTGCTGGGTGGGAGAAGGGAATGTAGCCCTGTTTTCTCTCTCTTGTCACATGCATGTGCTTGTTCCAGACCTCTGCTCTCCCAAACCTTGTGCAAGTCGAGGATGTAAGGAGAAAACACCAGGCAACTGAATATGAGGGCTTTCCATCCTCTTTGTTTCCCTTCGTGGCCAAGAAAGATGAGCAGAATTACCCCAATTATCCTTCAGGACCTGCTGAACTGTCAACTATAGAGGGTTAATAGTTTCAGATAAGACCCATGCCCTTCCCAGTTGATCTCAGACTTATACTGGCTCATACAATCTCAAAATAGGCTTTTATGCCTTCTCTCTTGCTTTTCCATCACTGTTCAGACAAGGGTTGAGTGCTTTGCTGCCTACTAAGATGTATTTGCAATGCTGCTCATGCATTTTTGCACATCCCAAAATCCTCCCATCTCTTTTGCTCCCAGGCTGAGATAAGCTGATGGGAGAGGAAGCAGAAGTTGTGTTCTCCCTCCTGGTCCCCTGACCTTTCTTCACACACTTTCCCACTGCAGCATAACTAGTGGTCTTCATTCCCTTAAATCTGGTACGAGAGGTTAGAGAAAGGCACTGTGCTGAGAACAGCAGCAGGAGCGCAGGAGCACATTTGTGTCCCATCTCTTTCCCTCCCCTCCCTGGTGTTCCAAATCTATATCTATTTGCCTCCGTTTTCCCAGTCTTTTCTAATTTATCTTTTTGTCACACACGCACTCTCTCCTGTGATGTAACTGCTGTCTGGATAGCAGTTGTTTTTGTCCAAGCCTACAAAGCCAGCAAACAGGGGCCCAAGTGAAAGGATTGCTTTTTCCATAATAACTTTTAGTGACTGTTGAGTTGTTCTGGCCTCTCAGCTTCCAGAGGGTCTTTTGTGGCTGAGGACGGAGACTCCTGGGAAGCCTGTCCATGCTCCTGCTCTCATGCTCCAGCTGTACAAAGAGCCCTTCCCGGATGCAGCACTGCCCCTGGAAGCAGAGGTGTCTGCTGTCAGGGAGTCTGACACCCTCCCAGCCAGGCCGCCATTCCCAGGGGCCCCCGGCACATAGATATGAGCCGAAGGGCAAAGCCGCTTGGAAACCATCTTTTCCTGTTCTCCTGCCATCTGCTTAGGAAGGTGATTGACAGCCAAAGGGTGAAGGGCCACAGTCTGTGCTAATTGTCTGAGCCCCTTGCTCAAACATGGCTGGGGAAAGAAGGGGTCCCAACAGGCAAGGAAAGAATGGGAACCTTTGTGAGACCTGACATAGTAAATGCCACCTTTGTGAAAATTTAGACTGACTAGGTCAGTTTTTAACAACTTGGGATGCTCCAGTCTTTTCCTCTTTCCTTTATCTCCAAAGGCTCCTCTTCCTCCTTTATTTCTGCTTCATCAACAAGCATTGTTTCAGTCAAGCTTGAATCCCCTTTCAGTGGCTTAGCCAAAGAAAAGATGTCCCACCCTCCTAAACAAGACTCTTTTGGGGGCTGCTATTTTTTTCTTTTCAGTCTCCTTGTCTCACACGCTGTAAAGAATGCCTCAGTATTCTCAGAGGAATGGGAACATTTGCATATTAATTTAATTGTGTGTATTCATGCAAAACTACTCAACTCAGAGCAAACTAGCCACAATTATTAAAATTAATTTGCAAAGGAAGGGAGCTATTGTTTTTCCAGACAAGAGTTGTTAAAGCTTATGTTTTTCTGTGTGCTAAAAACACCTTCTTACTTGCTTCCTACCCTTATTTGCACTAGAGCACAGCTGGAGTAACGTAACAAAGTTCTTTGGAGAAAGTGGTGTGCAGAGAAAGTTTTACAGAGTCAAGAGCTGGGAGAAAATCTCAGTATTATTCATTTGTTCCCAAAGCAGGATTTCCCCTCGGTGACTCAGAAATCCTTGCTACTTGCTGAGAGGAGCAAAACAGCCCCTACTACCTTTAACAGCAGAAATAAACCCAGCTCAACGTCAGCAGCACGTTTCCCCATAAAGCTGCTTCTAGTGCTCTTGGATGTATTTCCATCTGATTTGGGCATGCCTCTCAAAAGAAACCTTTTTTGCTTGGGGTTTATGTGTTTGCAAGCCCAAGCACTGTGTGTGTGCACGTGTACATGTGTGTATAAGTACAAGTGAGACAGCAGAACACATCATCCACAGAAGGAGTTACCAGGCTATGGTTGGAAAGCAAACTAGTGAAGCATTTTGTGATCTGCGGTAAGAAAATTCTGTCAAGCCCTCATGGCGCTTTTCATTGGAAATACACTGTTAGATAGGAGGAACCTTGCATCATTTCTCTTTGTATACACATTCCCTTCTATTTTAGCCTTCCCATTTTTATGCTTTTCAAGATGTAAAGTGTACATATTTTTAAGGTCTGTCACGATCAACTAGAAGTCAATGTATGTTGTTATTCAATATGTGCAATACTAAATCCTAAATGCTTTCCTGTGTTTATACTTGCTGGCACTTTATAATTATAAATAATATTTCAGACTAGGCTGCCAGCACACAGATGTGCACACAAAGCAGCAGAAGGTTTTCTGGAAATTTTGACAGTTCCATACATAATCCATGGATGTGACATGACCCGTGTTTGGTCTTAAAATGTATTATCAGAACTATCACTGGCACAATATCCAAAGTAATTTAGCTTCAGACCATGCACAGCAGCATAATACATAGGTGATTTTGCCACATTGCTTTTGCAACATTTGCTCCTGTGTCACTGATAATAAAGCTGTCAGAATGACCTTGGTGAGGGAATAAATGCTCATTGATTTGGATGTAAAGCTTGCATAGTGTTTTTCCCACTGTATGGTATTTGTTAAAGGAAAGAAAATACAGAAATGAAGCTTGCTTCTGCAATCTCCTTTAAAAGACATAGACGTAAAGTTTATAGAGATGCAGTACGTTTATTAACTGCACAGCCCTCTGGAAACTTCCAAAGACTTTGAATTTCCTGACCCTGGGAGAGAGTCCCTCAAAAGCTATATGAACAGAAAATCCTGGTTTTTGCAACAGCCAGCCTGACAAAGCACAGGGTGCTGAGCCAGTTTCACTGGAATTTTGTTCACTACGGTGAGTTAATGAAATTTGTGTCTTTTCACCTGATCACTGCGGTTTTAGCAAATATCCACATCCTTTGGATTGTCTGTCTTCTTCCTGAAAGCTAATTCCAGTTGCAAGTTCTGGATGGTTAAAGATAAACTTCCTTAAGTTGTTTGTTACTTTATACATTGGAAAACCAATTTACCAATTTACAAATATTAACATCGAGTTAAAAGGGGGATGCAGGACTGCTGGCTGGGACTGTTGGGGCATGCATGGCTTGCCCCCGGTCTAGGACACATCATGTCTCTGACAGGATGGGAAATTCAGTGGATAATCCCAAACAGTGCCCACACTTAAGGAAGTCTTCTGAGCTGTTCTGAACGAGAAATTTTGATTTCATGCACCATTTCTAAGGATGCAAAAGTAAAGCTTGTATTCTTTCAGTAGAGATCTTTTTGGTGGAGAGTAAAGTTTTGATCACCAAGGGTGGAAGGACTTATGGGTTTTAAGGGGAAAGGATGGGCAGTGGGAGTAACTGTGATCAAAAGCAATTGTGCTGAGGGATGAGACCAGCCTGAGTGCTCTCTCTGAAAGGAAGGCCCAGAGTGATATTGTTAGTTCTCATCACTCAGTTGTGAATTATAAGCGTCATTTCACCAATTTAGCGTGCAGATTAGGATTCTTGGATTAGCTGGAAAGGCAAATTTTAAGCCACACTATTCATGCTGGTGACTTCTTTATGTTTAGATACTGTGGTGCTATTTTTAAATTGTGCATTGAAAAAATATTTTTTCCAAGTGACAAGTTCTCTTTTCCCACTCCTGTTACTACAGACGTTCTTTGATAAGAATTTTTTTCAATGATGTGTTTATCTCCTAAAGAAAGGAGATTGATTTAATTGATTTGCAAAAGATGGTGGCTTATATTAATTGCTTGGGGGATTTTGGCTGAAATTTGGCATGCAAAGGGATACATGATTTTAAGAACATGTAGACAATAGTATTTCGTATGTACTTATGTACTGACCATATAGGCTTTTTAATCTCTCACATAAAGTGATGTAAAACATAACTCTGTTCTGATTTTCAGCTTACCACACACCACACTCAAGAGTCATAGTTGGGTTAATTAATCTGAGTTAACTACAGGGGTCCTTTCCATTGATGTCAGTGGACTGTGGATCATGCTGGCATGTAATACAAATTTCTACTTCTTAATTAACCCCTCTACTCTTATCTGATCTCTTCAAGTTACTCACCAGGTGTGCGGGAGAATCGGGATTGAAACCTTGGTCTTGTGTATCAGTGAGTGCTACGGATTGGGTTATCCAACTGGTTTTTCTGTTGTCCTCCATCCAAATTAGTGCTCGGGGTGTGGGTTTTTTTGGTGTGTTTTTTTGTTTGGTTGTTTGGTTGATTTGTTTGGGTTTTTTTATGCTAGTGGAAGACTCCAAGAGAAATAGAGAGAAACTTGCTCTGCAGAAGGAGGAACTTGGCATGCAATGGAGTCCCTGGACAGACTTGCGGTGCAGAAACTTGCTTTGGAATTTGTTACCCTTGTCAGAGGAAGTCTTCAACCAGCTTCCACAAAGTTTTCTCTTCTTCTAACTTTTAGCAAAGTGTAACAATTTACATTTGACCAGTTAGAATTTAGGGATCTAGAACAATGAGGCTACAGACTGAACTGTTGTAATTCCTGTATGCCAGTGGTTTCTGGGACATATTCTTCTGGAATTACTAAGAAATCGGTTTAGATGCTCAGAGACTTGCATGGGTCTTGGGGCACACTGAGGCTGTAGGTTCCTATGGAGTTTATTGAATGTCCAGCTGTTGTTGCACTTTCAAGTGGTAGTTGATCTAAGATGACACCTGCAATTTAATTCTTTTGATCTTGAAGCACCTATCTACCATCTTCAATTTTGAGAATGGTAGTTAGGCTCCTAAGTTGCATGGACATGCTGAAAATGCTGCCATTTATATCTCATCATGTCAACACAGAATCAGCAGAATTCTCCTTAAAGTATAGGTGTTTGTACTGCTGGCTGCTTGCTTCCTTGTGTCATGGGAGATTGAGCCAAATTCCCCATTTAATGCATAGTAGGCACAATAAGAAAGATGCTCACTTGCAGGAAAAAGTATCTTAAAAAGTAGATTTAACCTGCTTTGTAATAAGGAAGCACAGTAAATTACTATAGCCATTTACCTGTGTACTTTTGCATCCATTTTCTTAAAAAAAATAATGCATTATTGATAACCTCATTTCAGAGAAAAAATTGATGTCATGCGCTTTCGTCCATTTTCTCTTTAATTAATGGTGGTTTTGAGAATGATATTTTAGAAACTGTGGCATGATTTCAAAGCTGTCTTCTGGGCATTGCTTCCCCATGACCTAAGAGTCACCAAGTGAAATTATCTGTAAGACATCAGACTAGGTTATCACAAGAGTATTGTCCAGCCTTGAAGTCATCTTTGTGAGGTTAAATTATGCATCTTCTTTCAGAGAGCATTATGGAGTCACGTCATCCATACAAGTAACTTAATGTCCTGAGCAGGACAGCAATGTAGACCAATGAAGGATCCGATCTGTGGGTTGTCAGGCTGAGACCATAGTTATTTCCCACACCAGTCTTGTGCACAGTGGTATTACTTATGAACGTCTTAGTTTTATGCTGGGAATGAAAAACGGTAAAAGGTAGAAGGATAACTGAAGGAGGAACAATGTTTCTAATAAGAATATTAATAATAAGAATACAAATAAATATGCTCTAACTGGGCTAACTGGGGTGGTTCACTGTTTATCCAAATACATAAACTTCCAGAAACCACCAAACTGGATCAAACCCAAAGCCCAGATGGCTTCCTGCAGTGGGCAGAATCAGAAATACTGGTGGAATGGTTAAGACCTGTCCTATAAACCGACAGTAAAAATGATGATCTACTACCACAGTAAGTCTTCTGTTGAGCTGTAATTGAACAACTTATGTCCTGGAGCACAATATTGAGCAGTTGTTCCAAAGTATTTTCTGATGTTGATGGTAGATTTATATAGTCTTCATATGCAGAGAAGTGAGGAATCACATGAAGAAGTGACTTAACTTTATATACATTCAATACAATTCCACTGACTGGGTAGGTTGCTGTTTAAGAGTAGCTTGCCTGGAATAAATAAAGTGGGAGGGCAAAGAGCGGGCACCAAGTATTGTGTGTTCAGAGGGACTCCTTCTAAAGAGCATAATTTCAAGAAGAAAAGGCTAAGTGTTGCTGCTTTGGTAGTGACAATGAATAGGTATTATTGGAAGAGAATATATGGAAAATTTACCATGTTTTTACAGGGAAATGGGTATGCCTCGCAACAAAAATGTTGGATACTCTCTTATAGTTGAAATGAATTTGTGCCTTAGATAGCATTTATTCAGAAGCTCTTTCATAGCACAGTGAAAAGGAAGCAGTTTAACTGTTCAAAATACCGTGCTAGTCATTTGAAAGCTAAGAAAATGCTTCTTGGTGAGCTGATTCTTTTTCTGCTTTGGAAAAGGGCTCATTTCTTGGGAGAGCGGGGATTAAGTCAGCTCTTCAAGCTTTCAATTGATTATATCCAAACATTGGAGGCACAAGGTGGGAAGGGTAGGAGATAAAAATGCTTTTCCTTTCCAAATAGAACTTAATGCTAAAAAAAAATGTTCTAAGGAAAATGTGCACCACAGAAGTTTGAAATCATATGATATGATTAAGCTAAAACAAAACCCACTGTAAAAAGAGTTTATCACTGTAACTCTTTCCAACCAAGTCTAACTTAATGAATTACCCTTGATATGAATTTGGATAAGGAGTATTTACCTCAAGTGCCATAAACTTGCCCAAGGAGAATAGAGAGTAGTACAACTGGGGGTTTCCAGAGTGTTTTCTAATGCAGTGTTGGAAAGGAGAGCAACATAAGGAGATTGGTAGCTCTGATCTCCCATGCAGAAAATGCACGCTCCATCCATGCATCATGGTTTACTTTATCTGAAAGAAAGTAACACTTTCATCTTGATACTATTAAAAACCTGGCATCTATGGAAAAGGCAGAAGCACCTAAAGATTGATCTAATTCTGTTATTATAACTGAGAAGACAAAATAATATTATATGTGGAAGACTGCATTTTCATGAGGCCATAAAATGTTAAAAGATCAAGATTATTAAAAACTTGAAGGAAATAACAGGTAAGGAGAGAGAGGGCAAACTGTTCTGCATGATACTGAGTTCAGGACATACATTTTAGCAGTGTCATACTAGATGATTCAAATACTAAACTAGTAAATGTTAATATAATATTAGGAAATTATAATGATGAATATAGCCAGATACCATCTGGTATTAACTCAGTTCCCAGGGCATTTGAAATTCTGATTGCACAGTTCTTTGTAGGATTACCAGGTTGGAAAGCTGTAGTGAAGAATGTAGTAATTTATCTGGTTCTAGGATTACTGAAAAATCAACTAGTGCTGGCTTTGACTTTTGGTGGAAAATATAATTTTCTTTTATTTTCTTTTTTTTTTTTTTCTCCCTCTAAATAAATGAAATGTTTCAGGGGAAGAGTGGAGGTTTTTTTCAGAAATTTTGATGGAGGGTTTTTTGTGTTTTTTGTTTATTTGATTGATTTGGTTTGGCTCTCCTGTGTTGTTGTTATTGATGGTTGGTTGGCTTGTGGTTTTTTGTTTGTTTGTTTTGTTTGTTTGGGGGGGGGCCCTTTTTTAATGATGATACTTTCTGGAAACTGCAATTCTGAAGTCTCAGTCTCATTCTTTGTAATCTAAATTGGTCTCAAAAACCTAGACTGTGTTTGCTGTGCTGCACCCTCCTCAGACCCTGCATTGCAATGGTTTTTTTCTCCCTGAGAGGCAGGGTTGTGCTGGGTTATTGAGGACAAGGACTTACCAGATCCATGGGGTAGAATCAGCATATGAGAAATGCAAACTACATCTCTCAAACTGCTGTTTCTTCCTGGACAGCTTTCAATTTTAGGGACGATTTTTTAAAAAGTATATTTGCTTTTGATACCCAAAATAAACTCTTCTCAAACAAAAAGAAACCACTTTTTCATTCAGAAGTGATCTTTGATTTTAAAGAATCTGCTGAAAAGCTTTGGGTATTTTAGGTCAGTCACAGAATAGAAAAAAAAATCGTAGGTAGTAGATCAGTGAATATGAGTAGCCAAAGCTTAAGTCAACTGAGTTTTTTAATTTACAGAGAAGTAACAGATACAGAAGATATTGGGGTTGCAAGAAACATGTTAGATTTTTTTGTGCAGAAAGTCAGTAGAAACAGCTTCAGTGCCTCAAGTGCCCCATATATATTATACCTTATTAAGATAAAAAAAGATTTTAAAAGACATCTGCTAGCAATATACAATTTCAGACAGTAAAAGAGATATCTGATCACTTGAGCACAATCCTTCATCCTTAAACTTGTGTTAGAGGTTTCCATCTGCAGATGTTGAAACTCTCTTTGAGAATTAATTATTTTGCTTACATAACTTACGTTTCTTTCATAACCAATACCTTTTCATGAGTGGTTTTTTTGGGGGGAATACTCTTTGTTTTTAATTGTTTATACTTGCCCTACTTTTACATGGCTCTTCATTTCCATGTTGTATCTCTTAAACCATAATCTTTACATCTTTCCTGCCGATTACTGCCACGGATGAATTTGCTGTGTTATATCAGTAATGCATTGGTCTTTATTTACATATGGCACTGTGTGAATCAGCTATTAAATAGAAATTGTGTTGCCCATCCTCAGCCCTTTGGGATTCTTCGAGAACTTGTGATTTCACTGTTAATGTCAAGTGGTTTGTACCTTAATATTCAACATTGGTTCAGCAGAAATTGATGCTACGAAGGTGGCTATGATGCAGAACAGCTCTATCTTCTGATAGTATAAATGGCCACTGGAGTCCCAGCTGTCTTAATTAAGCTGATACGTGTGGTTCAGAGGGCTGGTAAGTACTACTGCAATCCTCTTCTCAGCAGTTACCTTCAGGCAAAATGAAGGTGCATCTCAGCTTCAGATTGTTCTGATAAAACATAAAGCTGAGATTTTTAGAAACCTGTAGAGGATTGGAATGCCTTTCTTCTTAGGCACCTGTCTAAATGCATCATTGGGAGGGCTTGAAATTTGGAAGGAGAGGCTGAAAAAAAATTGTGAATGTTTATTTAATTAAGTCTTTGTTTTCCTTCACTACTCCCTATACACAGTGATTTTCTGCTCTTGCCCTTAAATAACCTTTCATTAGCTCTTTGTATATGCTTTTTGTGATACAAACCAAAGGAAGAGAAGCCAAGGTGTGGGCATCACTGATGGGACAAACGTTAAGATGTGTTCCTCTGGGAAAATATTTATTTGAGTGAAAGGCTCAGGTGATCAGACTGATTGACTTCCTCCAAGCTGTGGCTTCAAGATATTTCTGTTCTGTGCCTCTTGCAGGACACAGTCCAACTGTCCCACTGGTTTTCCCTTGCAATTTATTTCTTTCACCAGTATGTGATCTGTCCAGTGCAGGCACACAGTTATTTCCAGTCCCCCCAGAGCCAGCCACCCTGGTTGCATATATGTTGTCTGAACGTGTTATTTGTAGCAGGTCAGATGCCAAAACACCACAGTTCAAGATATCTCCTCACTAGTGCCTCTGCTGGGTTGTTATTAACACCATGGCAAGGAGACTGAGCCCAGGTGCAGACAGTACTGAGTCCACCAGCAAGGCTCTGCCTGCTCTGTCCCCCAGGACGAAGGCACATTAGTCATAGAATATGCCAAGTTGAAAGGGACCCACAAGGATCATAGTCAACTTATCTGTGACTGATGCTCAATAGAAAGGCTTTTTGACCATCTCTTTCTCATGCTATTGCATGCTATGGCAGATATTCTCACCTTTTGTCCTAGGTAGATCCTCCTTCTTTGCTGTGTAGTTTTAAAGACAATGGGTTACTTAGCCATTTGATAAATTTCAGCATTTGTTTTAAATGCATTTCACTTAATGCCTAGCTTTTTTTTCCTGAGAAAGGAAGGGTATTTAGGCACTTGTCTATATTGCTTGTGGGCTTTTCTGTATCTTTTAGTGAAGCTAAAGTGACTGTGATTTCCTCTCCCGTCCTTCTGTCTCCACTGATCCCTCCCCGGTCCTAATGGTTTTGCTTTCCTACAGAGGAGTGATAAATGGCCCAGAGTAGAGTTTGATGAGGTCAGATGTTGCTGTCGGCCGTAAATCCTTCCTGCTTGTTGGTTCAGCGGCAGTCTCCAGTCTTGGACTTTTATGGGTCTCCCAGCAGAGGAGGGACAGTACTGGTGTCACTGTCAGCACACCAGAGTGATTTGTAGATGGGTTTCATTTGGAAGCTTCTTGCACCTAGAGAAACTCCTCCAAGCCCCAGGAACAGAAAGAAATCTTCTAATCAGCAATTTGTTCCCGTAGCTAGAGCTCTCCTGCTTACGTAGCATGGGGCTGCCTGCTACTCATGGGGCTCAAAGTCAAGCAGTGCATCATGATTAGATGGTCTCTCAACACAGACAGCTAAGGTACAGATATAGGTATATAGAGATACTTGCCATGTTAACAATTGTAGCTGTGTTGGTTTGAATCAGCAATATGTTTACTTTGGTTGACATCCCAGCACAAACAAGGTGAATATGCATTACTCTTTTGGTGCTAAATGTGACAGACAAATATATGCTGCAAACAACAAAGTGTTTGGAGACTGTCAGCTTGTAAATCCAGGACTACCTAAAGCTCTGCTCTCCCTGTGTTGATCCTGGCAGAAGTGCTGAAAGATAAAGGTATGGCACTGTGGGAATGGCAAAGTATGGCTACATGAACTTACTCCCAAGCACTTGTGCCACTGCTGCATGTAACATAAGACAGGAAGAAATTTTTGGACACTTTGTAATGTAGCTTTACCTGTGACCTAAGAAGGTTTCACTGGGTCAGAGTCAAAATGAAAGCATATCCAGTCAGGGGTGGGGCAGATACTCTCTGTGCAGAAATTTGTTTATTATTAGGCAAAAGAGAAGAAAATATGCCTTTAGGGACTTTTTTTTTTTTTTTTTTTTTTTTTTTTAGCGATAGAAATCAAGACATACTAGATAAGGAATTCTTGCTCAGAAACAGTTTTATTCTGAAATTAGCCAATTTAAAGTGACCAAATTTACAGTGCCACAATAGAGGAGCTGTTCAAAAATGCAGCATTGCTCTCCGCTTCTCATGTATATTAGCTTTGATTTTGGTAACACCTTTTGGGTAAAATAAAATTCTTCTGGTTGGCTTTCTGTTGGGGGTGGGGGTGTGTGGGGGTGTGTGATATTATTAATATCCAAGAAAGAGAATCCTTAGAAGATTGATGTAAAAAAATAGGTTTGTTTATCTGAATTATTGTAAGGTGTTGATGTCTTCTACCTTCTCTGTCTTGTCTCTTTAAACCTGCTGGATCAAACGAAGGAACATGAATAGCAGAATTTGCCTCCAGAACTTTTCATTATTAATGATGCTCTATGACTAAATTGGAAATCTGCTACTGTACCCCAAGGGGGTGATTAATTTAGCAGACTAGGAGTTTTGATTAAAAGGGAATGGAATGTCTGACACATAGTCTATTTATCAGTTATTATGATATTAAAACACTCTAATCATTGTGGTGCCTGAATTAAGGCTTCACAGCCTAAATGTCACTTCATAGTGCTCTTTTAGATCTGACTATGTGATACAAGTTTATTGTCAGTGGGCGCACGAGAACATAAGTATGTGTAGTGGTCTTTGATAAGAACAAAGCCATCTGTTAAGAGCCTTGCTCTTTGGCCCTTTCCTATTTAAAGAGGAGATGAGGGAAGATTTTTAAGATGTGATTTGTACAAGCAGTGCATGCAGGACAAGATGCAACCATCCCTGATGTCCCCAGGAGTTATGACACAAACTTTATCAAAACTGGACTGAGCCTAAAGGGTACAGAAAAACATCCCTAAGGATTTAAATCTAAACCAGTTCCTTCTAGAAACCACGTGTTCTCTGAGATGACACTTTCTCTGAGAGGTGAAATCATAACAATTCCATGTCCTTAAATTGAAGGTCGGGGCAGAAATCAGCAATGATCAGTCAAGACAGGTAATCAAAGGCTGGTGCTAAGTGTGTTTATGTTATTTGCAGGAAACAAGAGCAGTAGATCATGTGGTTCTGTATAGATGCCTGTGAAACAGCTTTAAGCCACAGTATTGACATACCAGCCTTTGCAAGCTTCAGAGAGCGAAGAGGGAGGGTCAAGGAGCACTGTAACACCGAGGAACACAGCGTACATGAAAGAACAGAGTCAAGTACTGATGGAAGAGTGGTGCTTTGTGTTAGTGTAAGCTTGGAGTCAAATCAGATCATTAAACTAGTCGTGTCAGCAACTCAGATATAAGCTCTAAGCCTCAATAGGAAAAGTGCTACATTAGAAGTAAATTATCCATTGACTGCCCAGGACAGTGAAGGTGATGCTGACATTCTGTGAGGGAACAGACTGTTTTTGAAGGCAGTAAACACAATAAACATGGACAATTTCTGTGACCCCTTTGTAGCTTGGCTAAATGTCATATCAGCGTACAGTGTCGAGTCTACTTTTTGAGATAACATTGGTGATTGCTTCATGGAGCGCTGTCAAGGATGCCACAAGAGCAGAAACAACTCCTGAAATTCATGCCACTGGACAGCACATGGTTCATAATATTACTGTCAAAGGTCCACTCTGCTATGTTGGGGCACAATGTGTTTAGATTGAGCATTCTTGCAGAAGCAACAAAAGCCAAACCATCCACTTCTGTCCTATTTAATTTCAAGTAGAAAAAGTTAGAAGAGGCCTTAAGAGTTAAATCATAGAAAGTAATATAAAGACTATTTAAAGATACAACGATGGAATCCCAGAGAAAATGCATCCCATTTATCAAAAAAAAATCACCTTGAGATAAAATACAACAACAACAAAGCGTAAGGAAGCTGAGATGCCTAAACTGCAGGTAAAACATACTAGTAAAAGCAAGAAGGCATCCTTCAAATAGCTGGGGCTTGACAAATGAGAAAAGTAGAAAGGTTCATAAACCCTGGCACATAATAGGGGAAAATGCAGTGAGAAAGACCAGAAGATCTGGAGAAACTTACAGAAATCATAAAAAATCCCTTGTAAATCCTGCATCGAACAGATGAAGCAGGAAGTTTGTTGGAGCCTGTAGGTCCAACAAACAATAAATATGCAGAAAGAGTGTCCAGGAAAATAAAAAGTTTTGTGATTTTGCTGTGGAGGAACATGGGCAAGTTCCCACAGAGGAATACTTCTCCTGTCAGAGTAGGGATGAAATAGGTCGTGATAATTATATCATCTTCTATCTTGTGTTCTGGTACCAGAGGACAAGGACAGTGTAACACCACGGTTTTTTTAAACTGTTTCCTGAGAGCATTTCAGAACTCCAAAGTAGTAAACATGATTATCTACAATAATTACATTCATAGAAGCTATACTAATAACAGAGTAATAACAGAATGACTGGGAGCATTAATAAATGTCATAGAGGCAAAGAGCCAGCCAGAGTTTTGAGATTAAAACCATGATTTACTAATCAGTTGGGTGGCACTGGAGGAGTCAACATGTGGATAGGGCAGGTTTCCTACCCTTTTCCTCAGGTTAGACTGGGCAGGAGTTGTGCTTGCTTTGATCTCCAAACTGTCTTGCACTGCACTGATATATCCTCCAGATTAAAGACAGGCACAAAGTATCCTACTGAAAAAAAAAAGGTCCAGAACTGTAAATAATTGTCATCTGCTGCTGCCTGAAGATTAGGATGGGTTTTTAAGAAACAGAATATTATCAGAGAGAACAACACTTTGTAAATAACACTTTTAAACACATGAGGGATCAAGGGTAATGTGCCCTCTGAATTAGTGGCAGATATGGGAAAAGGAATTCTCATCAGTGACTGCTTTCTGGATTCATTCTTCTCCTAGCTAAAAACCAAAGGAGATCTGTGGGAGTAAGAGATCTTCAGCAGACGTTTTGTTTGCAAAGAAAACAAATAGAAAACTGGCAGAAGATAAACACTTCATTTAAAAAAAGGAATGTAAACTAAATCCCAGTAACCACCGAGCAAAAATGGAAAGGGTAGCATTTGCCTTCCTTTGCCGGTGTGGATTGGCTTGCTGCCCGCTGCTGGAGCTGCCGCAGGTGAAGATGTATGGGAGGTTGCCTGGATGCTCTGCTCCCTCCCTCCCAATCCCCCGGGTCCCCTGCAGCTGTTTGCTGCTGCATGAGAATAACGAGGACATTGCTCTGTATGTGACACCGCCTCACTAGGGTCTTTAGGAAAGCTCTCTGCAGCTATTCTCCTGAGTCCCACAATAATCTGCAGCCTGAGTGCTGGTGGGCTCAGCATTTTCTTCTCTTTTATTTGCCTGTTGAGGGAAAATACTGCCATTACCTCTGTGGATCCTTTTAAAATGATGGAAAGTAATAACATACTGAAACAAGTTGCTAACATTCCCTGTTAGGATAAGGGCGAGGGCAATTATGCAGGGAAAGAGTAGTTTTACATCACCCAGTCCTGTCCTGCTTATTTATACCAAACCCAAATTACATCAATGGACTGTGCCCTGGAGAGGCTTCCTGGAGAGAGTATTGCCAGGCAGCAGCCAGATCACTGGACAGTGATCCACATGCACTCTCACTCCTGCTGGGACAGTTTAAATACTCTCTGACTGCAGCTGTCATCCCTTCCCCTCTGCTTGGGTTTGTATAGAGGGATTTGGATGTTGGTGTCATAGCTCACCTCAGCTGGTGTCTCTGCTGGACTTGCAGCCTTAGTGGTAACTTAAAACATCAGGGATTGTGACGTCGAGTCTCTTACCACAGGGGACCAGGCCTTTTTCTCTATGCACAGAAATTCCTAAGTGAGAATTGAGAATGAGAACACTAAACGTTTTGATCTGTAGCCTCCTGGGAAAATGATCAGATGATTGGCATGGTCTCATTTGGTGACAAAATTCATGCACTTTATCTGGTACACTGAGTCCATTATTTTCGGTGGGATTTAGCACAGGAACTTGAGGCAGTGTGTGAGTGAGGCAGAAAAATGCTTGACCTGATGGAGACCTGGTGTTAGCCAACTCGTAAAAGTAGAAGGAGTTTCTGCATTTCTGTGAGAACACTGTGTGATCTTGAATTCATTGTTCTGAGTGGTGTTTTAATGACCTGGAGCTTACCAAGGTGGAAATTTTTAGAGAGAAAAACCTGTCCATGAGTTAGTGATAGAAATATTGCTAGCCTTTTATCTGCTTTCCTGCTTTGATTTCTCTAGAGCTTACCTGAGCTGTCTGTCATCCAAAGGACATTTTTATACCTGTGCCAATAAGCAGTGGAGTGCTCATGAAGGGCATAGCACAGTGGTAGTCTGTGAGGGATGCCGAGAAAGGCTTTCATTTAACACCACTGTACAAGGCAAACCCAATTTTCAGCTGTATGTATCAGCATGGCAGGTCTTCTTGTTCCCAGGCAGCATGCTACAAGGTAATTCAGAATACAGCTTATTGCAGGCTTTGGTTTCTCTTCCAAAATTTGTTCCTTTTCATCGTTTTCTGTGCCAAGTATAATAAACAGAACAGGAGCTGAAGGCAGTTTGGCTGGGGAAACAAGATTCAATAATTAAAAAAAAAAGCAAAAACAAAAACCCAACTCCCACAAAAACAACAAAAAAACCACCAAACCCTAACCCCGCAGAAACCAAAATGGAACAAAAAGGCTGTTCAGTAAAGAGGAAGAAAGATACCTTTGCTGACAGAGGAAGAGGGAAAGTAGAAAAAGGAAAAGACACAACTGAGCTTTTTCTCCTGCCCTTCTCAACCAGCTGGAATGGAAATCATGAATAATAGAGATCTTACCATTTCCTACATAGGCAGGCTGCTTTTTTTTTCAGTGGGCCCTTATTACTGTCAACCCATTAGAATCAGAATGGCTGACGGCAGAGTATCCCTTGATAGCCCTTCCCTGAGGACTGAGGACACTAGCTAGGTGAGAGGTAAGGGTGTGAGGTGAATGCTCAGGTCTTGAGTGTCCTTATGAAAATGAATATTGGCATTTGGCCCCTAATACCTTAAGCAGCCTGTAGAGAGTTCTAGAGGGTTGGAGTGTGTTGGGAAAACAATGGAAAGAAAAGAGCAAGAAAATGAAAGAAAGGAACACTGGTTCTGTTTTCTTTGTGTGTTTGAATTTTTGAGTACATAAAAATGCAGATATATGAGATCTTAAAAAGCTGCACTTCTGTCAGTTCCTTCCCTAGTGTTGAGTTTGAAGAATCTAATAACTGCTAGGTACTCCTTCTGACGTGGGGAGGATCATCATTTGGATTGAATCCAAATGCTAACTATTACAGATGAGCCTAAGGCACTGCTGTAGTAACAAATTATCCTGCGTCTTCTTATAGTGATATTCTTGTCTTTCCTTTTCTGGACACTCTGAAACAAGAAAATTACATAATAAACCTTGGGGCTGATGTACTTGAACAGTACATTGTTCCTATGTGTCCATGTTTTATCTGGACCACTGTGGCCTGGTACTACTACTACCTGGAAAGGGTTAAATAGTGTTTGGTGCCCGGCTTGTGGGCACTCTGCTCCCTAATACCTGTTGGCAGTTTCCAGTGGGCACCTGGACAGCAGCAGAATCATTCAGACACAGAGTGCTGAAGGGTTCCTGCCAGGCCAGTCAGTTGTGATAATCCGCTGCCTGCGACCTCATTAAAACAGCCTGACTGGGGCTGCTAATCACATAAATAAAGAATTAAATCATAGCATTAACCTTCCACAGGGAAACCTGCCCTGGCAACACTGACAGAATTAGATCTATTAATTATTTACAGGGTCATTTGATAGAAATGTATATAGATGGCAGATTATGAGCACTTGAAGCAATAAGTTAACCATGAATTATTGCTCTGATAAGAATCTTTTCATATTTTCGTCTTAATGTTCTGAATAAAAAGCCACCTTGCTTTTATCTCTGTAAGACAGTAGCATCACACATCATTTATTATAGGTATATCAAATAGAAATACTATGCCCCAGCATCAAGGATTTTTATGCTCCTTTTGGCTTTTGAGGGTCCTTTTTTGTTACAAATTCTTCCTCTTCAAACAGAGTTTTCATTGCTAGATTCGGAGCCAATTCCACACCTGCTGTAAAGCTTGGAGCTTCCTTGGTGGCCAAGGTATTCAGAAGACCTGAGCACATCGCCTTGTCACTATGGAACTAAAAGTCATGAAATCTATCTTGGCAGTGCTGCGGAGCATTAGGGTACTCTCTGCAGTGGTTCTCTACTATTACCCATGGAGGTATTCAATTCCGTTTAACGCCTAGCAGATTTTCCCTTCTATCTCAGAATTTCTTGGAAAAAAATTATCTTGAATCAGATGGGATGATGAGTTCATTGTTTTACTGATTCTACTGGGCTTGTGGGAATGACAATGGTACTAGATAGGCTTGTTTGCTGACCAGAATTTGAATGTGTATCTGCAGATAGCACACAAAAGACTTGGGCATGTGGAGTGGAGGAGGGTGGGGAGACTGGAGGGAAATCTGTCATTATTTATGGAAATATCTAGTATTCATGGAGCCATCTGCTGTGAGTGATTCAAGTCTGAGAAGTGTCATAAAATGAGAAAGCATAATGTAGAAAGAAAAAAAGAAACCTGAAAAAAACCTTTAAATTTGTATCAGTCAGAAACCTGAACCAGTGAATATATAACCTCAGAATCTCTCTTTTTAAAGACCCTTTGTAAATTTTCCTGCCAGACTGAGAGATAAAGATAGATGATATTTCTCAGGTTCCTTTCCTCATCCTTGTTGGAACAATTAATTCCATTTGTTCATTTCCAGCCCTTTAATTATTGATCATGCCTTTTCCTTTTTCCTTTCTTACCATTTTGGGCTACAAGGCAAGGGATGGAGTTAAAAAAAAGGTGTTTAGGAGACTACTTAGACCTTGAAACATTGAGAAGGTCTTTACCACAGCCACAGTTTTCTCTCTGATAATAAAGCACCACTTTTGTTGCCAGAATTTTATCAATACTAAGAAACTTTATAGAGGGTGGAACCCTCATAGCACTCCTCTGGAGTAAGTCTCAGGCAGAGAGCAGTCTGCTTCCCTGTACTGTGCCCTCTCAGGTAGTTCAGATAATTCATTTATTGATTTGCTTATGGTGTTCTGTACACAGTGAATATAGAGAGAGAGTGAAGAAACTGAGGCAAACAAAGAGGCAATGATTTGCGCAGCCACACAGAAGGCTACTGAGAAAACCAGGAATAGACTGTATCTTTCTTGATTATTTCCCTGAGAGACCTGGTCCAAGTCTTTACCTTGGGAACAGTTGGGAATCCTTTAGAAGCATTTTTGTCTTTCCTACTTCCATTTATTTTGGTTGCAGTTATAGTGGCACAGCATATTATTAGCAGGTGATGTTGTGTGGCTGAGTGTGATTGTCTTGCCATATCTCTTTTCCTCTCTACCATCTCATTCTCTGTCTACTCATCACCCCTTGATGAAAAAAAGCTGACTTAACAGAATAATGGCATGTTAGACTAGAAATTTATCATCAGCCTTATTTCCTCTCCTATAGTGTCACAGTCCAGGACTATGAATTAAAAAAATTCCTTACTATTGTATTGGCTTTTAAAAATACTTCTTTGTTTTTAATTTGCTCAGTCATTCGTATTGGATTTTCTTGACATCCTGCAATGTTCTTGTTTGCTATGCAGGGCTGACTTTCTTCTTCCAGTATTCCAACTTCAAGCTGTAAAAATTGCATCTCCATTCCAGCAAATCACATAAGGATGTGCTTAAGCATCACAGGTTTCAACTGATGTGATTAAGCATTCTCTAAGTGCTTGCTCTTTGCCCCTTTACTCCTATTTCGAACAAACACCTTTCTTCATGAGGAAGCCAACAAAGCAGTAGTGCAGATGCACACTCACTGCTTCTTTCCCAACACAGGGATTGTCATTCTCTCTAGATGGGAGTTTTGTGATTTCCTACCAATGCAATACTGGATTATAATTACCAAAAAGAAAAAAAAAAGGGAAGGTACTTTAAGAGATCACTGAGTGTCTTCTAGTTTTTCAGGACAAGATCAGCTCTAGATTAAAACCACCACACTCTTTCTTGTCCAATGTGTTTGTCTAGCCTTGAACAATAATCCATACTAGAAGCATAGTGATTATTTTCTGACATTCAGAACATGTTTAATTTAAATCTCTTTCAGACATGACTACTTGATCTGCTTGCTGCACATAGAGAGAATAGACTCTGCCTTTCGTTTCTGCCTTTTGCAAACTTGCAAATTGTTATTTGGTCAGCTCTAACATCTCTTCTGCAGGCTGGCTTCAGTTATTGAGGAGCTTGTGCTTAGCCTGGCTATAATGCTCTTAGAGGCATTTCACACCTTTGAAGAAAGATGCCTTACTTTCTGCTTCAGGAGACAGCAGAGGGGGTGTTTTTTCCAGCGGTATCTCCTTAGCTCTAGAAACAACTTCCTTGTGTGTGTATTTGTTACCCTTCAGCTGTGCATTTCTTTCCTTCAGCAGAGAAATACTGAAGCTAGAGCATCTGTCTATGAATTACAATGCTGTGGTATAGTCACTGTAAGTTTTTGCACAGATCATTTATTCCTTTCTTTAATTATACAGGACTTGCTGCAGCCACGCTCCTGCTGAGTAGCACCTCATCCAGTCAGCAGCCCCTCAATAATCAATATGTCTGCAGGGGAGGAAATACTGTGTGCCAGGTAAGGGCTTTCACTTCCCATTTCAGACCCCTCTTTTCTCTCAGTTCTATCAAAAGTTATGTTTAGGCCAATAATGAAAAACTGATTGCACAAAGACATTTGTGAAGTACACGATCTGCAGTGCACTGAAGAACTGTCCTTTGTTTGCTTGGGACACCAAACCCATTGCAAAAAGCAGTATTCGCAGCTAATCACCACAGTGATTTGAATTTGCATTCAGCCATTGTGCTAAGAGAGGCAGCTGGAAAAAGAAAAAAAAAATCAGCACAAATAAACACAGCCATAAGTACTGTCAGTTTTCAGCATCAGGAGCTGCTGGAAGTAATGTTGATGCCTACAATCCAAGAAATCTTTTTAATGTGAAATGATATATATGAGGCCAAAAGAGGAACACATTTTGTCTTGTTTGCTTAGACTCCAGAATATATCTTTGAGTCTCTGGACACAATGATTGCTTAGGCAAGTCAAACACTGTATATCACCTGCTGAGCATCTGATTCATTGACTGAGTGGATTGAAGCCAATTTAACCAGCTGGAATCTGCAATATTGACTTCAGTGGTGTGATCCTGATCTATACCACACGGAGGATTTGGCCCAGAGACAAAGGGAGGTAGTGCTTCCTTCGGGTGACATCTTTCTGCAAGCCAAGGTGAACAGCATCTGTCTTACGCAGCCTGGTTGTCCTACAAGTGCCGTGTATTGCACAGACGGTACCACAGGGTTTTGTCATTCGGTGGGTCTTTCAGACAGAAGGTGGCAATGAGGGATGACAGACATTTTCTTCTGGTTTTGTCCCTCTACCTCAGAGCTAGTATCATCTTACAGCAATTCTGGGGCCAGCTCTCTGAGTGTACTGACCCACTCTGAGCAGATTTCTGTGGGGGTGTTTGCTGCTGTGTAGCATTATTCTGGGGAAAGGGAGGAGGCTTATCCTGGCTCTGGTTTTCCCTTCCACTTTGCTAAGTAGGAGATAGACCAGGCATAGCACCTTCCATGCTCTGCGGAGAGGCCCAGCAGAATCAAGAAGTATGACACACTGGCATAAAGAGCAGCTGTGACAGCCCTGGTGCTCAGTGTGTGGACATTAGAGTTATGACACTACAGCGCTGTTGCTCATGTTTATTTTCTAGCTAAGTGACTTCATTTCACTAAATCTCTCCAGCGCTCCATATCCCCATAACCAAGAAACCAGAAGTACAAAAGGCTAAGCAGGATTTATTATTGTTCTGTATTATTATGACATCTTTTGTCTTCTTTTTAAGATTCATGAACTTCCACTCAATTAATTCATCAGCGATCTGAAAAAACTAATTGTGGGTTCATATATTTCCATAGGCATGGATCAGATTGATCTGGCATATCAGATGTCAATAACACCTGATCCATGGAAATAGAGCTGGGTTTGTGGCAGCCTGCCGCCCCATCTAATTAACGTTGTGACTCCGCTCCACCCAAGTAGGAATGGAGTTTGGGGTTTGTGTAATTGTAAGGCTAGGGGTGGGCATGATTAGTAACAGGGATCTCAACTCCAGTGTCTCCAAGGCTGAAATCTGAAATGCCAGCCCTCCATTTCCAGGGGCCCAGATATGCAAAGGCAATGCAAGAGTCTGGCTTTTTGCACAGAAAAGAGCACAGTAAAATCTGCAGTGCACTGCCCAATCCTGGCAACTGTTTGAAGAGGCAGAAGGGTCAACTCAGGATCACACTGGGTCCCTCTCTAGTTGTTTTTTTTTTTATCATCCTAATGCTGTTTTTGCTCCTGGGTCAGACAGTGCCAGACTGCCCCACTGCATTGCACTATTTCACATGCTGGGCTTCCTAGGCAGCATCAGGGCTTTGGTGGCTTGTGGAAGAGATATTTGTTAAGTCCATGAAGCCACGACCATGTGTGTTGTCACCTCCCAGCCTCTTCCAGGCAGGAAGATTCTCCTTTCTTTGGGGAAGAAGCTTTTTTTCAGGCCTGGCTGAGATTCTATGTTTTCCAAAGAAGGTTTCAGCCAAGCACAACTTGCTTTAATTTTTGTTGTTCCTAGCATTATTAGCACACAGCTTGTTTTCAAGAAAACAAAGGGGAAAAACAATAGCATCTTGTCAAACTCCTTCAGCATACCGTTTGCAGGTTGTGCTATTTTATCAGTGTCTTAGTATATACACTGGCATGGTTTGTAAACTCCATCTTGTGAGCTACAAAGGGAATGAAAATATTGAAATAAATCCCTCCTTGCCCTGCCAAACAAACCTATCTTCTTCTGGTACTTTTCCTTTTCTATTATCGTGGTGAATTGTAGGGGTCTTGTTTAGCATTTAAAAAGCTACTGCTGCACTCTATTATCAAAGACATATTTGTTAAAACATGCATATGAAAGGATTTGTAATTGAAGTACAGCTTTGATATATTTAATAGGATGTAAAACTGCCATCCCTTTTTAATAGGAGATGCTTTATGTGCATTAGAAGTAATATAATAATGCCTCTTCACTGAGCTCTACCCATTAGCAGACTGTTTTCTCCCTTTCTTTTAGTTAATCTTAAAACTTTAATGTAATCTAAACACATTGATATCTTTTTTCTCCCCTTTCTGTACTTGGAAGTGCTTTGAACTGAACTTTGTTTCAAATAAGGGATAACAACAAACATGGCATCAATATGCAGTGCCCTGATGCTGCCTGACAGATGGTCCATAAACCAGCACATCTCCTTGCCTTGGAAATGTTAATAGTAATGGGAGTGTGACTGCATGTGTGAGCGAGGGAGTACGTGTGAGAGTAACCTTGTGAAGAATGAACAGCTATAACGGCATTCTTTTCTATATTCCTATGTCTCAAATGTAAGCAAATACCACAGCAGCTTTCTATATAGAAATAGAAAATGACAATCAAACCAAAAATAGTAATGGCTTTAATAGCTATTTCTGTGTTTCAGTCTTGGACTGCTTTACAAGGAAGTGTTGTTACAATTCAGGAAATAAGGATGTAAGCTGGTAAAAAGAAAGTATGCTAAATATAACTGGTGTTTTGGGGTACTTGCAGTTTGATGTTCATCTTACATGGAGCTGTTCTCTGCTCCTTTCAGAACTCAGGATTATGAACTAGTTTGCAAGCTGCCAAATCAGAATTATTTGCTCTGGAAAATCCTGGATGTGTTTCAGGACCTTGTCAGAGGAACCCAGGTAAGAGGACACTTCTCCTGATTTCTGGTCTAATAATAATGGCCAGTCTTCGCGAGCGAAGATCCGGGGAAGGTCTTTACACCTTCCAGCCTGCGCATTGGATTTTTTAGGTGAGACACAGTGTGCGCGGAACTGAGCCCACCCTTTAATCCTAAGGTTCATCTGCCAGGGCCAAGCGAGCTTGGACGGTGGCAGCGAGGTCCTTAGGACGTAGGTGGGTTGCCTTTAAGGGCTAACGAGCTCCACCTGCCCGGGAGTGGCCCTGACCGGGAATCGAACCTGGGTCTCGGCGGTGATAGCGCCGCGCCTTTACCACTAGACCACCAGGGGCTCCAATTTCTGGTCTACTGCCTCACTAACATACAGCAGTACATATTAATCTTTGTTGTTTTAAGAATATTGGCAAAATGTCTGACATACTGTTGCTTCATGAACAAACTGAGACGATCAAAAAAAAAAAAAAGAAAACATCTCCCCCTTGATTCAGAGGTACAACTGTATTGACCAAGTTCAAAATTCCATTGCGGTTGTGCAAGTATACGCACAGCTTTTCCTGAGAATATCTTTTGATTCAGTCATTCATGTGTCTTCTCAACATGAAAATGTTGTGCTAGTGATTTACAGGAGCTAGACAGTTGTGAGCCATGGACGTAGTCTTTTGCAGAATAACTTTTTCAGTTACTGCCTACTGCATATGTTCATCTTGTTTTAGTGGCAAGGGCTGAGTACCTGCCTGGCACGCACATGAGATGGCATATTGTAAAGCCCATATTTTGATGGCTTTAGGGATACTGCTGTCATCCAGGTCTGGTTTTAGGAGGAAGTGGAAATTCTGTGACTCTTCATTACCCGAGGATTTTTGGAAGAATGACTGTTTCTCTAGGCTAGCAAAGTCACTAGGATGGCAGAAGTGGCCTGTCAACCCTGGAGTGACTCAGCCTGAGCTTTCTTTATAAGAGTTGCCAGATTCTCAGCTTGGGACTATAGTTGCCCAGCACTGCAGCTTCTGTTGCCTCTGCTGCATGTTTTTAACCTGGATCTTCTGGCCCATACCGGAGCCCACAAATAGCCGTGTCAGCAAGGGGACACATCTATTCAAACAACACAGTAATCTGAAAGACCTGTAAAGCTGTATGTATAAAATATTTGAACGTCAGAATGTATTCTACTAGTATAATTCATGAATGACAGACAGAAAACTCTATTTCCTGTAGAGAACAACGATACATGCTTTTCGTAAAGGGAGACAGTGTAATTCATTCAATTTGCATTTGGATATTGCTGTTGTTCAAGTAAGTGGTGTGGGTTTGGGTGAATACTGCAAGAATAACACAAGGCAGTTTCAATGTTTTCTGAAACTGGTTCTCTCTTGCAGATGTAAATCAAGCTCCCATCTCTGCCAATATATGAATTCTAAAAAACCAGGTGTATTCATCAAGTGTCTAGCATATGAAAAAACACAGACTTTTTTGTGATGCAGCTGGTCTGCAATTTGGGCTGGTGTAAGGTAGCTATAAATAGAAATCAAATTTCAAAAAATCGAGCGACAATTCAGGGATATTGTTTTCAGTGTCAGCACAAAACTTCAGTAGCCACAGTTTAAATGCCAAGTCAATTGACTCTCATAAATTCCTCAGGTTTAACTAAATTAAATTAATTCTGGTGAACTGCTGACCTGCTACATTAGGTCTGGTGGATGAAACATTTAAGAAAAACCCCAAACAACCAAAAAACCCAAAACCCAGAATGGGATTTAGACCAGCTGATGGAAGAAAAGTAGCACTACAGCCAATGAATTGAAAAAATTCTAGTCTGATTTTTTCTAATTAAAAAAATAACATAAAATAAAATAAAACAAATAAAATAATATAAAATAAAAAGCAAGCCATGCTGGCAGTAAAGCTCCACTGAAATTTGGACAAAGCCAAGTGCCCTGCAGTGTGATCTCTGTGTGAGACATGAGTTCATCTCAGAGCTAGTCAGACTCTGCTGGAGAAAATTAAAAGTTATTTACTGGTTTGAGTCTGCTTCTGAATTATGCCTTTTCTGAACAAATTAGGTCTTACCTTTTTCTTGCAGGACAGAGCTATTGACCTGGAGCACATCACTAAACAGAAAATTCATTACTGTTGTCTGATGATGTAGAATGGTTGTCACTGGGACTATGTCCAGTAGTCCTTATAGATCCTCAGGACACCAGACACAGGTGAATGATGTAGTTCTGCTTTTTACTCATATTGGATTCTGTACTCAGGTAGCTACATCTCCAAAGCAGCCATCCTCACCAGGGTAAACCTGTGTTCAGTCAGTGACATTAAGTGTAGCTTATTTGCAGCTGTTGAGTCCCTTGTAAGAGTTGGGATAAATACTCCACAGAATTTTAATTTTAGCTCAGATATTTAGTTTTTCTGTTCTCTTCTAACTACACAGAAAGTGTGTGAGGAACCTGCTTGGGCAGAATTAAGTATAAATATGCATTCTAGTAATAATGTCTTCCCTCTGGGTAGAGATCACAAAGAACTGAAAGTCATAAAGCATTATTTCAACATGCTTTAGTGGCTTATTTCAGAAGAAAGCCCCAAACAAATAGGAATTACTTAAGACAGAGTAGTTAGAAAAGAAAGAGAGTTGAAATGAAGCATTCACAAATACGTGTATGAACTAAAATGGATCAATAACAAACTACCCCGATTTCAACCCTCTATTTTAAGCAACTGTCTATGGCCTAGTACACTACATGACAGTCTACCTACTGTACTTTCTTTAGAGTCTGACCTTCCTTATCAAAGAGAATACCTTTGCAGAGCAAGTCATGCTTTAAGTGTGCTTCACAGAACAACTAAGTGCTACCTGTTGGCCAAATAAATAGGAGTGGATTCCTTAAGAGACCTCTCAGTCTGATAAAAAAAGTGCTCAGTTTACCTTGAAAAGGCATGCACAGAAGCAGAAAAAGCAAGTGTAGCCTTGTCTGAGACTCATTTATTTCAGCTACTCTAAATATTCCCAAATAACTTTTGTTCGTAGAAACAATGAAAGATGCATTTGAAGGCATTACCTTCACAGGAGGGAAGGGCAGGATATGCATTCAATGGCAGTTCTCTGCTGAAGCACGTTATGGAGCCCTATGAAGAACCCATGAGTATTAGTTACACCCACAGAGCAGAGGTATGGCATTTCCAAAATTAGTGCTCCCCTTCACGCAAAATTAGTCTTCCAGGAATTAATTTCTTTCCTTACTCCCTGGAATGTGCAAGAAATATTTTAACCTTGAAACACCTTTCTGTCTTTCCTAAGCGTCCCTGAAAATAAACCTAGGAGTCCTAGCCCTCATGTGTGAGGCTGAGGAGGTAGTGGTTATACAGTTTGTTTCTACAGAGAAATTCCACCAAGTCTGACTGATGCACAGCCCTGGACACTCAGGAACAGAGTGGTCAGTCTCCCATGAGAAGTAATAAAAAGTTCAAAGTGTCCCTCTTGTGTAAGGTAATATTTTTTTTTTTTTTAAAGTAAAAGTTTATTACCTAGTTTCTTTCTTTACAGACATGTTCCAGTGTAACAACCCCTCTTCATACTGTGTCAGCCACGTGAAGATTTCTAGGTGGCTCAGTTCCAGTCCAGTGTGGAAAAAAACACAAACACCAAACAACAACAACCAACCAACCAATCAAACAACAAACAAAAACCCACTGCGAAAAGCAAAAGGATGCAAGACAGGATGAATAAAGGTATGTGATGAAACAGCACGGGTTAATTATGGCAGATCAGGTATCCAGCACTGTCAGGGCAGGGGTAGCTTCTTAAAGGCCCTTAAAATCTGGAAGACATTGCCTTTAAGACCAGTAGTGGGTGTCAGGGGCGAACCTTGTCCCAATTAACTCCCTCTGGCTGGGCCTGCCCAAGCTCCCCTATCAGAGCATCTCAGACCTACTCACTCTACAGCCTAAGGAAATTGCATGGAAGACAAAGAATTGACAGGGCTTTTATGTCCCCACAGAACTGGTGAGGAGATCTGCCCCTTCTAGATGCCTGTACAGAGGCAAGACAGCAGGTTGGGTTGGATTTTGGGAAAAAGTCAGTTGCTGTTCACATGCACAGTGGAAACAGAGGAACCCAGGGCTTTTATCAGGATCATTAAACAGAATCTGTGGGTCACTTATAGGAAATGGGGTGCTGTGGGTAGTGCCTAGAGAGTAATAGTGAGAGCCAGGTAATGGCATCCAGTCCATTACAGTCTTATGTTGGCATTGTCTAAAATGGAAAAACCAACATTCTAAAAGGCTATAACACTGATTCTGTAGAACATTAAACTATTACTTTATGCTGATGATATCCTACTGTTAATTAAGGACTCACATGCTTCCCCTCCTGCTTATAATGAATATTGCTCTCTGAGTACAAAGTTATCATTGCACAAAATTAATGACTCTGAGACTGCAGTGATGCAGCTTTCTGCAGTCTGCCCTTCAGCCCTGCTCACCTCATGGAATCTTAAGTGGGCACCCAAAAATATAGTACAAATACTTAGGGGCTGATATTAACAAAGCCTCAGACAATGTAATTAAAAATCATTTAAATCCAATTAACAAGCAGGCAGGAAAAGATTTGGAGGGATAGCCAGAACTAGAGAAAAACGAGTGTGCATGAGTCAGTAGGCCGGATTCTGCCCTCATTTGCCATCCCATAAGATTGTTAAAGTAGAAATGAGAACATTGTGTAAGTCACCACCCTCAGAGTTACTGTTATAAATGATCTCATGGCAATATTTCCCACTGGCAGGAACAGTGGTATGTGCACTGATTTTACTTTGAGCATAAATGTACATAAATAGCCATAAATACAATGAGAAATTCTAACTATGACTAATAGTTACATTCTCAATCCACACCTACCTCTAATCCAACCCCCCAAAAATATACAGTTAGGAACACCTCACCTACTACTAAAACTCAGCTGTGTTTTTAAAGGGTATTCAGGTGGATCACACAAGGACCACACATCCACTCCAGCATGTGACAAAGCCTAATCTGTACTGCCAAGTTCACATTTACCCAGGCTTCTAAAGCTATAAACCAGCAAACTTCCTTGAAAGTCACTGTAAAACTTACTGAATAGCTACAACAAATACAATATATTTCAAATGACAGAAATTTCAGGATGTGAGGATAAATTGAAGATGCCACACAAAACATTCAAAAAGTACTTATAGTTCTCGGGATGAGAAATGTTACTATTCCCCGTAAATGTCATGTAATTGGCCCAATTTTATGCACCAAAATCAAGAAGATTTTTATGGGTTTTTTATTCCTAAAAGGGATAATTTTGAACAAAAATTGCTGTAATTTAGGTAAGATTGTCTTTTTGCCCTGCCTCATTCTGTAAACTAATGTTGATGTTAAGCAGAGGTTGCACTTCAGTAGTGGTTTGAATGGAAATAACTTTCTGGAAAGCACGTGAAATCCTTAACGATGAAAGGAATTACATAAATATAAATCAATTATTTTTGGAGTGGCTTGAAAAATTAAATCAAGACAGACTTTTTTAAACATGATTCTGAACAGTATGATTTTTGGTCATTCAAAATGTTATGTGGAATTAATTTTATGTCCAAAAAAAAGGCAGACAATATCCATTCCAACAAATATGCTCAGATTTTCCCAGTCTATTGTAGGATTAGCCAGGTAGGGCAAGTTAGCAGAAAGATCTTGCTGGGGAAAATGGTCGAAGCTGTTGTGCATGACAGCCACCTACCAAAACAGAAAGCCCATATGTGCTAGAGAAAGAAGTGATATGTATTTGCAATAAGATGGAGGACTGTAAATAAAAGGTGTCAATGAAAGAACAGTCTGGACAGCAACAGGAAGTACTGAGAAGATGTTGCTGGTACAAGATTATGATCCATACTGCATATTAATGGCTGTGAAGAGCTTATTATCCTGCTATAAAACAGCTTTCATAACAGCTTTACAGCAAGCACATGCATTATAGCACTGTAAATACTTAACAAAGTTTGTAGAAAATGTTCAGCACATGAGAGTTCCTCTTTAAAACTGCAACCTGAGAGAAGTGCTTTTCTCCTTCCCAGGTACCCACATTCTCTGAGTTATATTCTTATCAAATTTCTGCATGGGAAATTGTCAGCTTTCTGCACTGCGTTCGAGCTGCAGACTGTGTGCCCAGAGTTAAGTTCAGAAGAATATCTAAATTGACAGAGACACTTGTAATAATCAAAGATCTCTAAGATATTGTTTAAAGATATTGGAACATCCTAAAGAGCCTCAGGATATTGTGGTCTCTCTTTCTGATCCATGTTTGGTTGTAATAACCGAAAGGTCCTATCATAGGTCACTGATTAAAGTACCAGACAAAAGAAGTGGGAATGAATAGAGGCAGCTTAGTGCTAGATTTCCTTCAGAGCTAATTTGGGGTCAACTGTTTCAGCTTATTGGTGAGAGGTTGTGCACAACAAGGTAACAAAGACTTCTTATGTTCTTAAATTATTCAAAGTTTTTTTATTTTTTAAATAACTGTAAGTACTTGCAGAAAGATCTGTCAAAAACAGGCAGATAAAAGCACAGATGAGGGTCGAGTTCAATAGTGTAAAGTAAAGCATATAGGAAAAAAAATAGTGGCCATACATGCTCAGTGATATGCTCTAAATCAATTAAACTTAAGGGAGAGACATATTAGTGTTGGTCTAAAAAGTCAGTAAATTAGGGGAGAGGAAAAAATAACAGAACAGGAGACAATGTTGTGCTGTTGCATAACTCTAATATGTGCCTGCACCCTAAATACCAGCTGAAGTTCTGGTCCTGGTCTCAGCAAGGATCCAAGAATAACTGGAAGGAGTTTGGAGGTGGATTATGAGAATAATCAAAAGAATTGGGCAGATTCCTGTCCAGGAAAGTTAATAAACTATGCTTTGGTACTGTAGTAAAGAGGTGACTGAGACGGTTATAAGGAAAAATATATCAGCTGGCAGAGTAGGGGAATAAAATGCTTACTATTTGGTGTTTCTCAGAATACAAGAACCAGAGGCTACCACAGTTAATGTTCAGCACACAGATTAGAAATAAGCAGACCAACACTTTTACATACACTGCATAATTGAACCAAAGAACTACTTGCCACATACTGTTGAAAAAGCCCAGCAGATTCCCCAGTACACCAACAATTCACATGGGTGCAAAGTGTAATTGTACAAACTCACACAGGACAACAGATCAAGGACAATGAAAGGAAGATGCACAGCTAAATCAGAAAAGCTCCAAGATGTGGATCAATAGAAGTTGTGAGTTACTCTCTTTGCCTTGGTGTTGACTACTTGTGTGAAAAGGAGCTCTGATTTAATCCAACGGAGCTATTGTCTTGCACTTGGCCATGTTTATCAAAGACAAGTCAAAGTTCTTCTGCAGTACATATTGAACACTACAGCTCTCAGAGCATTACTTTCTACATTCATGGTCATAGCATGACCAGCTAAAAGCAATGGCAGAAAATTGTGCAGAGTGGTTGCATACACCATGTAAGTTGCAAATTGGAATTAGAAACCCTTTTTCACAAAAAAAAAAACCCTGAACCATCACACTGCAAGCTGTGTCTAAACAGCCTCATCAGAAATTCGAGCATTCTTTGTGTCTCTAGTTGCTTATGGCATTGGCAGGAACTGAAGCTACTGGAGATCAGGCTATAGTGTTTTATTCTAGAGTACAGAGCATAGTTTAGTGTTAATATATTAGAGTATTTCCATCACCAGATTTCTGTGCTGGAGCTCTCTTTACTAGGGACAAGATCATGGAGCTGTGGCCTTTTAGAGACACGGGTCTCTTGGCCCTATTTCTTGAGCTCCCTTCACATTTTCTCACATGTTTTGCAAGCTAAACTCTTGATCTCTGGTTTTTGCCCCATAGTCTGGATTGTTGACTTTATTGCAAGTTCTCTGGTGCCTTAGTCTGGGTCTCTAGGTACTATCATTCTACAAACGATATATAATAATAATTTCTTATTTGATCAGCTGCCTTGTAATGGCTTTTTTTCTTCTGGGCTTTAAACTTTTTTATTTGATTGCATCCTTGCCCTAATTTCAAAGATGGAAAATAATAGATTTTCTAGAGAACAATCCCAAATGTCCTATCTACAGCTGATCTGCAATTCAATATAATGGTTCTATCCTTTTTCATTTTTTTTTCTTTCAGATTTGAATAATATCATTTGTGTGATGTTACTCAATTTCTCTGTTTTAATTTGAAATCCTATTTTTAATCAATTAGGAAAAAAATGACCTAATTAAGGAGTAATTTAGGCCAGCAACTTAAACATTGTTTTATAAAGTAGCTGCATTTAATTGGAAATGTGTTCAACTACTGCATTGCATTAGCAAGTAATTTGGAGGAAACAGCCAATGGGATCCCCTGACTGCTAGTTCAGAAATGATAGTGACAAAGCAGTCTGATGGACTTGAGTTTTACTAATAGCTTTGCTATGAGCCTAAAGGTCCAAGCAACTGCAACCTCTCAGTATGCTGGACACAAACACACAGCAAGTGACTGCTCGCTGCTGGGAGTCAGCACTGAATAGTTCTGAAATTATATGATAGGTATAAGGCTCAAGAATCAAGAACACAGAGATGGAATCCAGCTTGCTTATCCACCATCACCAATCAACAGCAAAGGTAGCAATAGCCCTTGGCTACTAGAGTGCCCCCATCCAGAGACTCAGCCTGTCCCAAGTTAATGCATGTGTTAATAAAAATTCCTAGAAATTCCACAACATCTTTTTCTTTCTGTATTTCTCCTTAGCTGGTATAGTTCTAGTGTCAAGGTTGTCAGAACTTTGCCTAAAAATGCCCACGTGCCACAAAAGGCAGAAGGTTGTTTGAAAAGCTCACTAGGATACCTTAGGAAAGAAATTCAGCTTTGGTACACAAAGGATATGTTACAGATCACAACTCTGCACTGGCTGCCATTAGCCCCAGTTCAGCTCATTCCCTTGTATCTGGTCTCATCTCTACGCTGTTGCTTTTCACCAGAGCAGCACCATAATACAGATGGTTTTAGCATCAGAAAGAGGGAACCCATCCAACACTTTTGTGCTGTCTATGCCATGTTCCATTCTCATTTATTATTGGTGCTTTTAGCATTGTGTACTTACAGTAGTGTAGTGGAAGAAACAATTATGACTCTGCTCTGGGCATCAACACACTCTTTGGGGGCCACTGGTTTCCAGCTGATCACCCAAGATTTCTCCATTACAGAATGGGTATTGCTGGACAAACTTATCAGCACATTATTTATTCATACTGGCTCAGAATTTTTCCTCAGATAACAGCTCTCTGGGAAACACTTACAAAGACCTTCCACACTGACAGAGCCCTTGCCGCATGTTAATGCTTCATGACTGGGAGCAATAGCATTGTATTCTATTAAAAAAAAAATAAACACCCAGAGAATGCTTGCAGGCTGAGATCACCTCAGTATTACACTAATACTTTTTGTCATTAAATTTTATGTCAGGCCATTATTTATTGTTTGAGTCTTTCAGTTGAAATCTGAGCTACAGAGGCAAGAGACGTTGTCATCCACTTGGTATATAAGTGGCTGTAACACCAAGTAAGCCCCAGGAATAGGAGAGCTCCTGGCCAAGACCCCAGCAGGAACACACACAGCTTTGTAGTGCTGCAGAGAGGACACTTGCTGAAGGGGACAGAAATTTGGCATTTGGGCAATTTAGTCCTCAGCTACCAAAGCCTTACTTTGGGCAGCGAACAGTCGTACTTGACAAAGCAAACCATCAAACAGCAGCATGAAGGCGAGCTGTACACCAGGACTGGTGCTCTGCATATCACCTCTAAAATCAAGTGTGCCTGGATAAAAGAACTCACAGCTTTTGTAGTCAAATATCGAGTTCCCCAGGAGATATATGTGAGGAGAGCACACCTCCTGCACCTTCCTTTAAGTCAATAGTAGCAATACATTATCAGATTGCCTGTTTTCCCAGATACACTAAATCTAGCGTGACAAAGGTGAAAATGTTAGCTGTTTGCAGCCTGACATGGAGTTGGCAATATCCTGCACCCTTCAAAAGTATCAGCTTAGATTTTAAATCGTGTCATACTTCAGGAGAGAGGATATGCAGTCACCTAACCTGGTGGGCTCTTCAGTGACAGCTTCATTTCAGCCTTCAGGCAGCATGAGCTCAGGAAACAGCGGTGCAGAATCTCAGTCTTTCTGAGCCATATTCATATATGAAACCCACCACTATCAACAGGATCTCTAGACTTTCAAAGGAGTTTAGTGCAAGACACGTCTTATCCTAATCTATCCGTTTTACACCCATGGGATAAATTGCCCCAGCTTCTGGAGATGTCGACCTCCCTCACCTTTGTTATTGAGGGAGAAGATTCTATTCCAATGTGCATTCTGAGATTTTAAAAAACTAAAACTTGATCATCCAAATTTTGCCAAAAAAGCTTGTAGCAAAGGTAGGGCCTGTTTGAGGTGTAAAGTACCAGTATCTAAAGCAAAACATCATCAGTATTTGTTTGCCTTCAACTCAAACATAAAAAACACTAGAACAGTCTGACCTACACGGTGAACAAGTGTTTTATACCACAGTAACACTAGCCAATAAGAACCATCAACATGGTAAGACTTTGTAAGAAAGCTGAGCAGAAGTGTCTAAATCACATGGAACTGCAATGAGGGAGAGTTGGATCCTAAAAGTAAGATAAATAATGCTGGGAGTTGAGATTCCCATCCCTTCTCTTTGTGGGGTGAGCTGAGGAGCATAGAAAAAATGAAGGAGAAATGAGGCAAAACATCATGAAAGAAAAGTATCATGAACTTCTGCTTCAGCTTCCCTTCTGGAATAGCTCTTGTGTCTGATCTCAAGGACCTTGGCCACTGAAAGCATCAAGAGCTGTAGCTATCAGTGTTATCCACATAACATCAGCCTCCTTCACACTCTTGGCTAATCTAGAATAAGAATGCCAAAGATTAATTGTTTGAATATGCAGTGCTAATGTTTGATAGCACCTAGAGCTAACCATTGGCAATGTACATTTGCTAACGAATGTCTATCTAGAGAAGTACTGTTTTGAAGTTTGAAACTTGTTTGATTTATTAGATGTTTAAACACAATTAGGAGCCCCTGGTGGTCTAGTGGTAAAGGCGCCGCGCTATCACCACCGAGACCCGGGTTCGATTCCCGGTCAGGGCCACTCCCGGGCAGGTGGGGCTCGTTAGCCCTTAAAGGCAACCCACCTACGTCCTAAGGACCTCACTGCCACTGTCCAAGCTCGCTTGGCCCCGGCAGATGAACCTTAGGATTAAAGGGTGGGCTCAGTTCTGCGCACACTGTGTCTCACCTAAAAAATCCAATGCGCAGGCTGGAAGGTGGAAAGACCTTCCCTGGATCTTCGCTCGCGAAGACTGGCCATTATATATATAAACACAATTGCTAATTCCCTCACTGAAATATGTATATGGTATGTGGATATTCAATTGTAATAAGTTTTTACATTCCAAATGACCACCAGAAAAGTTAGTACACAAACACACTGAAATTTAGGAAGAATTTCAAGCCCAAACCTCTCTGCATTCCATCCAAACACACCAAAATGGAGCATTACTGCTGCATCATCAAGCCTGGCAAGCTTCAGATTGTATGATCAGCTAAAACCACCATAATTTGGTGCATGGATTAAAAATCCAGTTGGATTTCATCTGCCAAAAGACACAGTCTCAGGATTAGGATTCCTTCCACCAGCTTTAGAGGCCAAGGTTTTTGATGAAGAACATAGAGAAAGAGTGCTACTCAACAGTGTGACTCCAGTGCTGAATAATCCACTTCGGAGAAGTGGAGACACCTGATTCTGTCTTGTAACACAGAGAATCTATATCTTACCATCCTGTGCTAAAGCAAAGATTTTCTAACAAAGGAGAAACACAATCAAAATGACATTTTCCCAGTTATATAATGACTGTCACGTTATGGTACAATAGCTGCTGTACATTCTTCTCACACAGAACAGGAATGGGTTCACAAGAATCTCCGCCAAGAGGATTGGGTACTGGTACAAGCAGATGTAATATGGAAAAACATCTGGATGCCAAAGCCAGGTAATACCTATTTATAAAGCAGGTGGGGTTTTGTTTGTTTCTTATGTCTTGTTTTTAACTAAGGATAATTAACCACCTGGCAAAACCATCAGAATAGCAAATTAGAAAAATACTATGGTCCATGATTAATGGAACAGGATAAGCAAGTCAGTTGCCCCTGGAATCAATGAGTTATCCAAACTCTTAGCAGAGGAGACAGGGTTTTTTCTTTTGAAAACTAAACGCAATCACTGTTGACTAATCAGCACCACACTAGACATTTAAGAGGATCCACCACAGCAAACTGTAAGTACTTATGAATTCCTGTCTTAACTGAGCATAATAATGTTTTACAGGATAAAAACTATGTGCTTAGTACACAAAGTCTGATAGTATGCCTTGGTTTTGTTTGCTTTATATCTGGAAGGGGCAGCTGATCCTTACACACCAGACCTGATTCTGAAAGTTCATTTGAAACTACTTGTTTTCAACTCATGGCATCTAAATTGGCATCAAAGCTGAATTTTCCTTTGTTCAACCAAAAAAACATTAACACTGCTTCATTTTATTCCTACTTGGAACATGACAGCTGCTCGTAAACTGCACATAATGTGAAACCTTAAAAATTCCTTGTACGAGCCTTAACCAAACAGGGAGTACAGAAAGAAATGGAATGAAAGGCTGCATTTGTTTTGCAGGTAACTCAGCTCAGTAGATGAGCATTTTCCCTGCCATAAAAGAGAGGTGCTGCTTCTACCTACCTACACTAGAGCCAGCAGTAGTGGTGGGCAGGGGATCAGAAAGCCTCCCAGGGAGTGGCACTGCATGTATCAGTCCAAGTCAGAGAAATGTGCTCAGAGTGGCTGGTGTCAGAATGCAAAGATTTAAGAGGTAAAACAAAATCCACCAGGAAATAAACCCAAATGAAAGAGGATTAGATGGTGAACAAGATTCTCCTATAAACAGGCCCTCACTTTTGCTTCCTTTTAATACAGCTGGGGGCCAAGGAAACCCATGTTTCCAGTACTAATGGGCCTTGTTGAAGGCATTAAGACATTTTATAAAGAATGAGAGGCTGAGGGATTAGGAGTGACAGGAATTCACTGAGCATTCATGAATTAGCATCAAAGGATGTCTGACTCCATGGAAAGTTTTAAAAGTAGAGCTAAATGGAGATACCATTATAGGAGGAAAATGGCATGAACATTTTTCTAGTTAAAAACAATGTTGTTATTATTTAAGTATAGCTCATTATACATGTATGTTAATTTCTCTCCCGAACTTCAAGATATAGAGCAGACTGAGCATTTCTATTCACTCTTGCTTATCATGGAAGCACAGGGGATATTAACTTTGCTAAGAGGATTAGTGGATGCTCGGCGTCTGGGTCTAGAGTGGGACTTCATGGCGTGACTGCAGCCTACATAGCCCATACAAATACTAAATGCTGCAGCTGTGTGTGCTAAAGAAAGGCAGAAACCACTAGACCCCCACACCTTTATTTCAGGACAATGGCTAACAAAAGCAGGCTTGTTAGAAAAAGCACATAGGGGTAGGGTTGTGTGACTGAAAAGCCCCGTGTCTACCAGGTCCAAGTGGTACAGCACTCTGATGGGTGTGCAAATGCTGAAAGCAATTTCTGAACCTGTGTTAATTGCAAAAAATGGCTCACGCCGCTTCCTGAAATAGTGGTCCCTGATGTTGAGAACCCTGGAAACCAAACTGGTCCTTATTGACACAGCCTAAAAGTAGCAGCAGAATGAAAGAGGTGCTGGACATAATGAAAAATGTTTCTCTGTTTGAAACTGACTATTTTTCAAGTTACTGAGGTAATTTGTGGTCCTTCAGCTGCTGCTTACTAACAGTCAGTAGATGTAAATCTTTAGAAAGTCACATATGGCACTGTCTATAGTAGCAGCAGTATTTGGCTCATCCAACCCCTAACTGAACCAGTGCCCATTGCAAGGAAAAAAAAGAGTTGGGACTGACTCCAGAAGACCTTCCAGCTTTCTCTTCCAAGTTTTAGTCCAAGAGGGCTCTAATACTATTAGTGAGGGGAGTGGGATCATTTATTAAAAGAGCTCTAGGGCCTCTGTAGTATGACACAGATGACAGGGAGTTTTCCTGTGCCTTCTCCTCCTGAGGAAACCCTTCTGCTCCTGAGGAAACCTAGACCCATGTGTCAGACACCACCACCTCCTCCACTCTCCACCCAGTCCTGCCCCTGCCAGGGGAACCCCAGGGCATGGACTGTGCTTGAGGGACAGCTGCCCCCCAGAACATGAAGACAGCAGGAGGTGCTGTCACCTGACCAAGCTGCATTTCCAGGGCTCCCTGGAAATGGGGCAGAGCTGCTCTTGCTGCAGCCTGGCAGGGCTTGGAGTCAGTGACAGGGGTGCTAGGCAGTGCAGTGCGTAAAGGTCCGAAACATGGACTCAAGTTCTTAACTTTTGATTACTTGAAAACAGAGACCAAGTCCTGTTTTTTCCAGACTTGGACATGGGCGTGGGGGGGCTGTTTCAGGTGTACAAAACCTCAGCTCATTTGGCTACTGGAAGGGAGAGCAAGTCATAGGCTTTAGGCCTCAAAGTGAGATATGTGTCCTTGTACGTCAAGACCAATAGGCATCAGACCTAGAGATTAAAGTCCTGTGTTTTCTGTACTTGAAAATGGACACTAAGTCCTGCATTTTCCAGACTTGAAAACGGGCTCATGGGACTGTTTAGGGGGCTCTAAAACAGAGTCCAAGTCCTGTGGGAAAATGAACTTCTGGGGCTGTGCTCAGGCGTCAGAGCAGAGACTGAGTCCTGTGTGGAAACAGAGGCTGAAGTGGCTGTTCCTGAGCAGAGGAGTGGGAAGATGAAGACATTGGGTTCTAGGCAGCCAGGAGGTGGGTGGAGCATGTAGACCCTGCCAGAGGAAGGGACTGTGTCATGTTGGTCCTCAAAGTCTGGGAGGCCGGCATGCAGCAGACAGAACTCAATGTCTGAAAGAGTCTGTGGGCAAAAGGGAACTTTTCATAAAATCATAGAATGGTTTGGGTTGGAGTGGACCCCAAAGATATTCTAGTTCCTGCCGTGAGCAAGGACGCGTTCCACTAAACAAGGTTGCTCAAAGACCCATTTAACCTGGCCTTTTCACACTGTCTTCAAGTGTATAACTCTTTACTCAAGGTATGTACAACAGCTGGAATAGTCATTAACTCATTTGTCTCTATTTAGACAATGTACAATTATGACAGTTCATATTCTTAGGATAGTGATTGACTTATGACCTTATCAAAGCCCACACTGCTATAACAAGTAGAACCTGTAATTAGCTTAAGGATCAGCAGAGCTGTCCCCAGCCAGGAGCAAAGCAGGCAGCAGCACTGTAGTTGATGCAGGCAGCCTGGGTTCCTCCTCACTGGTTCAGTGAACCCTGGTCAGGTCTCCTCCCATCTCCTTTCAAGGGCAGAAATGACATCTCCCAGCACATATGTGGTTCCTACTCTGCAATTTTTGGGGACAGCACCACTGGCCTGGTTGCCTTGCCCTCACTCTCTGCAGATGAACTCAGGACTGAGTCACCTCCTCCATCCCTGGGAAGGAAGGCACTTTTCAGTGAGAAAACAGTCAAACAGCATCTTCAGTTTTACATGTTACACTTATATAATGCTTTCTGTGTTTATTAACTAATTATTAAGTGTTTAATAATCAGACAATATTTGTAAACTAGTTAATTCATTATTATTTAAATGCTCAATATTAAGCTATGATACTCATCATCAAGTGATGACAGTGATTTACTTACAACCATGTCAAGAGTCCCCCTGGTGCCGCACAGATCGAGTTGAACTCCCCCCCTTTAAAGGTGGCAGGAGCTGGGCAGGATTAGGCAGAATTCTGGCAGTTGCCCAGGACAGACCTCTCCCCTTGGCCAGTGGGTGGCCTCAGGGGAGGTCCATGGAACAGAAGAGCTTGAGATGCCCAGGTGTAAGAAATCAAGAAAGGGTGGTGAGAGACTGGAATGGATGAGTTGAGACCTGCTACTCAAACTGAAGGGCAAGAAGGAAATGCACAGGCAGTGGAAGCAAGGACAGGTATTCTGGGAAGTGTACAGGGACACTGCCTGATTGTGTAGGGATTGGGTCAGGAAGGCCAAGGCATGGCTGGAGTTGAACTCAGAAAGGGATGCAGCAGTGGTGGATAAAAGACTGGACATGAGCCAACAAAGCATGCCTGAAGCCCAAAAAGCCAAGTGTGCTCTGGGCTGCACCAGAAGAAGCGTGGCCAGCAGGTGAAGGGAGGGGATTCTGGGGTCCTCAGCAGAGGAAGGACATGGACCTATTGGAGCAAGTTCAGAGGAGGGCCACAAAAATAATCAGAGTGCTGGAACACCTCTTCTATGAAGAGCAGCTGAAAGAGTTTGGGTTGTTCAGCCTGGAGAAGAGAAGGCTCTGAGGAGACCTTATTGTGGCCTTTCAATACTTTCTATAGAAAGATGGTAACAAACCTTTTAGTAGGGCCTGTTGTGACAGGACAAGGGGTAATGGTTTTAATCTAAGAGAGGGTAGATTCAGACTAGATGTTTTTTACAATCAGGGTGATGGAACACTGGACCAGGTAGCCCAGAGAGGTGGTAGGTGTCCCATCCTGGAAACATTCAAAATCAAGTTGGACAGGGCAACCTGATCTAGTTGAAGACGTCTTTGCTCATTGCAGGGAGGTTGGACTAGATGATCTTTAAAGGTCTTTAGAACACAAATAATTCTATAATTCTATTATTAAAAATCTGATACTGTGTGACAGGAACAAGCAAAGGACAGGAGATGAGGTGATGTGAATGCTACAAAACTGTCTGAAATAATGTATTCCTCATGGGTTTGATCAGTAAAATCCATGACACAGAAAAGGAGTGAATAATATGACCGATGAACAGATAAGACTTTGAAACACTCTCTTTAAGTGTGTCTTGGTCACAACAAATACTGGTCAAGTGGGGTAAACAAATTCATCAAATTTTGCAGGGATTTCCCTCCTCCACAGGCAAGAGATGGTTGTGAGATTATTTTAACCAAGAGGAAATGGGTGGCTGCTGCACTTAATTTGTGGGCACTGCATTTCGGAGACTTCAGACTTGCCATACAAATGGCTTTGGGAATGGGACCAATGTGGTTTAACTTCCCCTCATGCATTTTGTAAAAATCTGGGTAAGTGTAATTTTACACTTTCATATACCTTGATTCTTGACTGATGAACGTGGTACTTTAAAGACTCAAAATGAGGCTGTTCCATGACTGCTCTGCGGAGCAAACTGTCTCAGTGACTTTCTAACAGGAGCAGTCTGTACTGTGCAGAAAAGAATCCACTATAAATATCCACACTCAATAACCAACTCATACCTCCACCAGTAACTGTATGTTACATATTACAATTCTGTGTTGCAGCCGCTCACCATCAAGTCTGAAAAAAAGAAGAGACCCCTAGGCCAAGCACATATTACAAATACAGAAGAAATACCAAATTATTGGTGCCCTTTTTTTCTCCCCCTAAGATAAATATGTGAAAGATAAATATGTAAAAGATGATCCTGAACTACTAGAAAAGGAAGCCCAGTGGGATGCAGCCATCCTGTGCCACACGGGAAAGTAAAGATGGGGATGCACAGTTAAAAGGACATTATCATAATGCTTTATGTAAATGTCGTAGTTTGTGATGTGGTGAGAGGTTTCAACTTATCCTTTAGGCAAACTGCAGATAGAGGGTAGAAATGTCTTCCCTGTTCTGTACCCAGAGAGGTAGTGGGCTGCCTCTCCAGAAAAACATTTGTGTCCTGCAGGTTGTACTTCCCATCTGCCAGCCCTGCGATAGTGTTTAAAACATCCAGGTTTAGGCAAAATGAACGTCTAAACTATTTCATGGGGCAACCTTAGTGCAGGGCACAGGCAAAGTTAGGATGTGACCTGTTTTCAGTCACCAAAGAGTTGGGAAACCAACTATGCGGTTTCCCTTTCTCCTGCAAAAACCAACCAACCACACCCTCCTGTTGAAGTTAGGATCTGTATTTAACTCCTCTACCCTGTGTACATGCAAACACATTATCTGTTTACTGTGAAATTAGGTAGGTCATCTAACTTGCCTATGCCAATTATTTTTGTTTCTGTTTTTGTGCACCACCTTAAAAGTCTTTCTTGATTTTGCTGTATGAGGTGTGACACAGAAGAAATTTACCACGCTTCACTCTTTCTAGAGGGATGCCTGTGCAACTTCTGGTTTATGTAGGCAACTGTTCTACCAGTGTGTGAGACCTGAGTAAGATGCTGGGCGTTGATGACAGGCCCCTGCAAATAATATATGACTTGTAGGGTGTCCCAGCAGTCTAATTCTCAAAGTTGAGGAGACTTTCTCGTGAGCAAAACCTGCTTTGGTGTGTTCTATGGACTTGCTGCCAGAGACATGGAGTAGTACTCTAGAAAGGGCTTATTCATTACCAGGAGCAATTTTTTCTCCTAATGATTTATAATTTAAATGCCTAAATTTCATTTTTGAAGCAACTTGGGCCAGTCAGGGAACTGTTTTGTAACACAAATTTATAAAGTAGCTCAGTAGAGGGATTATCAAAACAGCTCATAAATGCTCCCAAATTTGCACCATGGGACCGTTTTGAAGAAATGCACTTGCCAATACCCTACAGTTCTCTTTAGTTTTCAAAAACTCAAGACTTTCTGAGTGAGGAAGGGGTTATTTGAATATAAAGTTAATTTCAAAGTACTAAATTTTTAAAAATTCAAACTTCCTCTAGAAGCAGTGGCATATTGTGATTTGGAAAGGAGAGGGGAAATTAGATGGGTTTTTTTTCAAAAACATGAAAAATTTAATGCAAATTATGAACAAATCTCTTTGAAACAGTTCATCCAGTCTTTATTCCTCACTTCTCTTCACATGGACTCTTGAGAGAAAAAAACCAGATGCATCTAGGCAGGGAACAAGTGTCCCCAAGATCTGAGTAGTCAAGGAGGCAGGTGGCCTCCAAAAACAGGTAGCATATGACCACAGCATTTTATTGCCCAGACCAGATCCACAGCAAACAACATCCCTGCAGCTTCCAGACCTGTGGTATACCCTGCTTCCCCATGAGTGTGAAACAGGCTTGCCAGGCACTGACTGGCTGTCTTAGCTAGGTCCTGTGGCAGCATGACCCTCCTGGACCGTTTAATTTTCCCTGCCCTGAATGCTTCACCAGCACCACCCCACGCAAACATTTCGGTATAACTTCTATTCTCTTACTCTAGCCTCAATTTCTCACTACAGAAAGCCATGTCAGCAAAAAGCTTTCTCCCTGACCTTTGCATTTTAAGCCTCGGACTAGCTAGTGCACAGCGTTCATTTTCTCCTGTTCCATCTCTGCAGGCAGGTGACGTGACAGAAAGAGAGACATCACTGTGCTCACTAATAGAAGGAGATAAACTAAAGGAATCTGCAGCAACTTTCATTCTGCTCATTCACAAATAATGTGGCTGCCCATCTATCCTAGGTAGCTGGAATGAATACAGCATGGCTACTCCCTTATTCGTATGTCTAACCAACAACTACAGCACCACCTGCTCAAGCCTTGAGTTGCTGAAAAGGGATATCCCATCTCTCAAAAACAGGTGAAAGTTGTGTGCCTCCCTACCTAACAGGACAGGGGAGAGAAACAGCAGTGGTGTTTCTCAATGCTGCCTTTGTCTTTCACAATCTGCTTTTAGCCATTGTCAAACCCAGATGGCTGGTTGTTTACTGCATTTCCAGATCATGAACTACCCATCTCCTTAGGAGACAACTACTTTGTCATGATACTCCTTTGCTAATGTCCCCTGTACCCTGTCAGTACCAGCTACTTATTACTGCAGAGATGTTTAATTGCTTGCAGAGCTCATCAGTGGGGTGCTCCCACTCACCTTGCACTTTCCTTTGGAATCTGCTGCTCCTGCTGCAGACTACAAAAAGGCAACCTTTCATGCCCAAAGACGTGTTTGTTTGGTTTTTTTCCAAATACTGGCTGGCTTGGCTTATAGATTATGAGAGTTAAACCTGCATGTTTAATATTGAATACTTAGGCTCTCTACATGCTCTATACACACTTTATGTACAGGGTACTCTATGTACCAGGAGATGCCTCAGCAATCTAACATGGGTGCCCTTCAACAATGACACAGCTGACCTAAATAAAACAAATGCATGCCAGTGTAATGCACATACAAGGCCAACTCGCATGATAGCAATTTTAAATTATCATAACTTTATAGCATCTACTTGTTTAATGCTGTTTAAAACATAATGATGCAATCAGTAAACTTGATCTTTTGTTTGTTAGTACACGAAGGAAAACATCAAAGATGCTAACAAGTGCGTGTGAGTTAAGTGGATGATAAACGTTATTGACGGTAAAAGCCATACACTGAAGTGTGTGAAAAATTAAATATGGTTTTTATTGTCTTTCTATGAATCATATGGATAAGAAAATAGAAAAAAAACCCATCCCATGCCTTATCACACTGCAGGCATTATCAGTCCTCTCTGAGGTCACTTCTGTCTGTCATGTACATTATTTTACAATAATTAAAACATTATTATAGCTACATGGTATGGATAGTGTTGTGCAGTTTCTTAACAACCGTTCCCTTTCTAATGTGGCTATTTCACATGTTAGAAATGAGCACTATTGCCAGCACACACCAAGTTCATTGGCATGAGCCATGTTGGGAATTAAGAGCTTTCCTCCATGGGGCAGCCAACACGAGAGCTCCTTCCTGACAGAAACAAACTGCTGGGAAAGGCACCACAGTGAGAGAGTCACTGAAAGGGGCTTTGATACCTGGTAGGGTTGGCCATGCTCCAGTATCTGGCATCACCACTGTTGCCAGGAATGTTGCTTCAGCACTTCTCCTGTCTAGACATACCATTATTTTGCCTGTGCAAAGCTGCCTGAGCCATCTCCTGCCCATCAATCCCCCGAGAGGCCTCCACGAGCCATGCCGGGAAGCTGCCGTACACACACGCCTTGCTGACAGCGCCCTTTGGAAGAAGGAGTTTTAGCATAACAAGAAAAAAAATAAAATAAGGAGACTTAAATGACTTGTGTGGGGTTCCCAGAGGAGTATGGGGTAAAAGCCAGCTGATTTCCCAGGCAGAAAAAAAAGCTGAGGGTGCACAGGAGCAAAGATAAAAGCACAGAAGTGCCAAGTAGGTGACAACTGGTTTGCAGGGCTCCTGTGCACAAAGGCTTGCTATGCTGCCCCCTCTTCTGCAGGAGAAGGTCAATTTAGTTTCAAACACAGCAAATTTAGATTCAAATATAGCTCTGTTCCTTCTCCCCTGCCTGTGGCATGACAAAGGGAGAAGCAGCTGAGCACAAAGCAGAGCTTCTCATGTTTTGATCCGACTCTACATCCATATATTTGATGCTGTTTCTTCTGATTCTTTCTGCCTACCAGGTTTCCTCCTTTAAGAACCAAGGCCGACAGACCTATTTAATCTTTTATATTGGCCACAGTGATAACTTCTTATTAAATATTTCATATTGTTGTACTGATAAAGAACATAAGACAAAACTTGGCATGAACGCAGTCCAGAGGAGAATCTGCTTAAAAATAAAACACTTGGGAGGATGTGGAAGGAAACAAGTAGCCATGTGGCTGGAAACAAAAATTAATTTAAGGTAAGCAGGTCAAGCCTATAATGAAGTGCTTGTAAACAAAGAAAACCCAAACATTTCTACTAATCATCGGCTCCAATTATTTTACAAACACCCCCTCATTATACATACTTAGTGGCTTGCTGCTATTCTGCTTTCTAAATCCATGTGCTGTCATCCTTTTTAAGATGGCTCCACAGGGCTAAAATGCAGAAAAATGCAAGCTTTAATTCAGCAGCCCAGCCAGCCAAAGCACAGATGTTTTAGGTGATAGCTGTGGTCCTGTGCAGTGTGTGTGCCACGGTGGCAGAGTGGAAGTTGGGAGCAATACGCTGCCATTACCAGGCATGTGCCCTCATTTAACATGCTGCAATAGTCCAAGGTGGGTGCAGATACCAGAAATGGCCCCTGTGTGTCCGATGTTTATGGGAACCCAACGAACAAACAGCTGCCCCATGGCAAAGGGGACCCATGGCTTAGCTAAAGCAAAGCTCTGGACATGCAAACCTATTGCAGTAGCTTGTTGCTGCCACCCTGTTTCACAGGGGGATCACCTACAAGATAAATCCAGGGATTTGCATTCAGCATCACCATTCTCAGACACTCCATGATAATGTCGAAGGCTGCAGCCATCCCTTGAGCCTTTATGATTTATCCCAGACCGCAGGCCTGAGTGTGCCACCTTGCCAGACGCAGACTTGGTGCTTTCAACACGCTGCATTGCCCCTCGTGGGCTCTGACTCCCACAGGGAGTGAGCCCCAAAGCACTGCTGGCTCACAACACTGCCTGCCTGCCTGCCTGCCTGCCCTCCTGGATGCTTTCCCCATAGCCCCCTTTGCCTGCCTGCCTGCCCTGCTGGATGTTTTCCCCACACACAGGCTTCAGATGCCTCAGCATAAAAAAGGCACAGTTGCAAAGTTAAAAAAAAAGAAAAAGTCAGACGGAAAGCTTAAAGACCTTGTACTCACTGGCAAAACCCAAAAGCAAAGAAAAAGCAACCACTAAGCAATTAATTGAAAAATTATTGGCAGGCCAGGCCAGAGTGTTGCTGCTGCCTTTAATGATAAATGATAATAGGACCAGTCAACACTATACAGCAGGATAATACAAACACACCCTCTAGAGTGAAAGCACAAAATGAGACATACTATTATCATAAATAGATTAATTAACTAGAAAAAGAACATTAAAGAACAAGAGGTTATTAGCATGCAGCCAATAGCCTATTCCAAGCATGAATTTGATGAATACAGGTAGGCAGAAATGCGGAGCACAAACATGGAAGCAGATAGCAGAAAAAGTGTTTTGGAAACTACACGACAATTACCTCCTCCCGTGGCTCCTCACTCCAGCTACGGGGAGATGCTGACTCTGGAGGCCACAAGGCTCCAGCATTTAACTGGGAGCTTTGTGTTTGCACACAGTTGAAGGTCAAAGGCAGAACCTGGCCAAAATATGATGAGACTTTTCCAAAGTGCAGCTGCCTTGAAGGAAGGTTCACAGTAGGTGACGAGCAATGACTTAGGATATGTAGAAGGAAGTTATAAAAGTTTCAGTGAGAAACACTTTGAAAAATGACTAGATGTCATAGTTTATTCTTATTAAGAGTTTTCCTGGTGAAAAGAACTCTGCCTTTCCCAACGGCAGTTTGTCAATTGTACATTTCGCATCAAGAAAAATGTTTGCCATTTAGAAATATTGAACAAAGCTCCATGCTAGATACAGGAAACAAATAATGTCCTAAATACAGAATTTACTCAAAGAAATCTAAGTCACCTATGACATGACAGAGATACCTATAAATTACAAGTTTTTTGGGGGGTTACCTTTTCCCCCAGTCCTCTACAAACTCATGGGGTGCTGTACAACAGGGAAAGATGAATGTATTTTCTCATCAGAAAAAAACAAAACAAAACAAAACAAAACAAACCAGAAAAACCATGCATTTCATTTCTAGATGAAAAAAGGTTTTTTTAGTTCACACCTGACTTCATTTGGAGAAACTCTGTCACGATGCAGCGGTTATACCTAAAATGCCTAATCCTCTCCACACTAGCAGTGAGGTGAACTGGGAATAGGGTTGTGGACCTCCAGAAATGTTCAACTGAGACAGAACAGAATTTGACCCCAAACCTTCCATCTCTAGCACACCTGAATGGAAGGGGAAGGAGCTGTCTGAGTGCATAGCCCTGGCAAAGTCTGTGCCAGTATTATTCCAGATTTAGGAGGACTCAGGCCAATGCAGACTATTCCTGAGGCTCCTTCTCAGTCCTGCAGAAATCAGGGACTTGATTCTGTTTATAAACTCAGTGTAGCAGGTGTGATCTATGTTAAGAGCAGAATGATGTAATTATAATGCTGGGATTAATATTTGCCCTGGAGTATGACAACATTTCTGACAGGTTTTTGGAGATTCCACTTCTATTAATGGAGATTGGGCAGTTTCTTTCCATCATCTTTTCTCATCCTGTGTTTCTCGCTAACTGTGGATAAAGGCTCAGCATCCATTCATGAAGGAATTGGACTCTGCAATGCAGAGCCAGAGAGGAAAATATGCTTTACATTTCCCCCAAGTGTAAGGGAAAAAAGGCTTCCAATCCTTGTACAGCTGACTTATTTCCTAAAACAGATTCAGAACAAAATTAAGTGAAAACCTTATGAGCCACTGATGCTTAAAAAACAGTATGCTTCCATAGACTATCATTATTATTACAACGGTTCTAGCAGAAATTGGTACCTTCCTTGATGACAGATATCCTTCACGGCCGTTATGGAAAGAGAGAGAGGGAGAGATACACACACATGCTCTTTAATATAGATGTAACTTGTAACACTGATGGCACAGCATAAATACCTAGAGACTTTACCACATCCCAGAGAAATACATCACCCAGGCTGTTTTAATCTCATCTTTAATTCTCTTTTTACCTTCCACTGAATGTATGAAAAGATTGCAGAGATCCACAGTATCTCATCAGATATTTATTTATTCATTTAAAATATTAATATAGGAGAATCCCATTACAGCATTGCCATATTGCCAAGCAGGAAGCACCAGACATAAGCAGAAAGACACTGCAAACTGGTAGATACAGCTGCACATAGCACCTCCCTAACATCTTTCTGTGTTTTATTTTCCCACTTCTTTGAAGCCAGCTGTGGGGAAACCTCCGAGTGCTTTCTGATCTTGCTTGGCAAATTGATTTGTACTGATATTTGGAAGGATTTTTTTGCAAAAGTTTCTGTCTGGCAGGGATTCAGAATGGGACTAAGACCTCTGGTTTCATCCTCTTCAGATTTTGAGTGCTCACCTGGAGAGGTCTCCAAGGAGGAAAGCTTTGCTGAGCATACTGAATAATTTTCCTCTAACCATCTGACCCCTTCTCTGTCTCTTATTTCAAGAAGGATGTGGACCTTTTTAAAGAGACAAGAAAAAGTGAGATGTTTCATTAGGGAGAGCATCCCTAATCCCAAAGTTCTCAAGAGGATGCTACTCACTAATCTATATTCTCTGAGCTGTTAAGGCATTTAAATTTGATTTCCCCCAGATTAAAACACTCTGGTTCACTAGGCTCACTCAAAAACATCACTTGCAAACTATAGGGAAAGTGTGATGTTAGTCTGCCTTGCAGCCCATCCTTGAAAGCCCTTTCCTCCCAGGCTAGTTGTAGCGGTGCCATCCATATCCCCTATTTGTACAAATTCATCCATAGGAGCCTGCTGGTTTTCACTCCAGTCCCTTCCACAATGGCACGTCTGGCACCACTTTGCCAACACTGCAGACCTGCAAATTGGTGTCTGCACCTTGCAAATATTAATTCCCCTGCATCAGAAGCAGCTCGGGCATCACGTGTGGGGCTTGTCCCTTTCTGCCAGCAAAGTCAGGACACAACTGTGATGACAATTGGAGCTCTCAGAACTGGGGTTGGAAAATTCAGACCCCTTTTGGGATCCAAAAAAGCATGTCTCTCTCCACCCTGGCGGTGAAGGATGCTTACTTTCATAGATAGCAGGCTCTTTATCCCCAAGAGGGTTTGCTGAGATCCTGGCGAGCAGCCAGGGACCCCTCAGGCACTTTTACTTCTGCCTTCCAGCAAAGGCAGAGGTGACACTGGTACTAATGGCAGCAGAGCCCCTCTGAAAAGCTGATTCCTTGCAGCAGAGGAAAAACCAGCAGGAGGGGGAGAAAACTGTAAATACTCCATTTGAGCAGGAAAGTCTTCACCTAATTCAGCAAGCATGAGAGCAAATGTCTCACTCAGAAGGATAGAAAATGTAGCTCTAAGCAATTAACACAATAGCAAATGTCCCTAGCATTGCCCCATATGGCGTGTAATTTAAATTCTCTATCTTGTTCTCTATAAACGCTGCTGAAATTGATACATGACAATTTTAAAGCCAACTGAAGTTTAATTAATGTAAATCATCTCAACATCTGAGATTTAAAATATATATAAAAAATTAATTAGGATGAAATCAAACATGTTCCACTCATGCTGAGCCACGTAAGGTTTAGACTGGGGCAAAAAACTGATAAATTCTGACATATAGTGGAAGTGCAGCTTTTCTCCTTACTAAAGCAACAGTGTCCAGGAGAGGGTTCTCCTTGCTCTGTGTAGGACATGAGGGGTGTCCCTGAAAGGTGTAACCTCCTTAAGCAAACATGGCTTGAACAGGGAAATCAATATTAGCCAGGGAAAATGGACCTATGAAGGTGTCTACATGTGCAACTCAAACACTGGAAAGCCTCTCAGATTCTGCTGTCCCTACTGTGAGAATATTGCATATAAATGAACAAACAAAAGAGTTTAGCTAGAGCAATTTACTCCCCTGAAATCCACAGCCTATAAACAAAACAGAAAGGCAGGAATGGCACAGGATGCCTCACTTGTTTCCTTAGATTGCAGCAGATTATTTGCCTGCAGCGTAGCTACTCAAGGCTCTCTGTTCTCTTTTCCTTAAACATTTGTTCAATATTGCCCCCATTTCTTATCCCCCACTCCCCCCATCCCACTGGATGGGACACCCCCTTCAAGGTGTAGTCATCTCCAGGGTTCTTGTGACAGCAGAGATGCAACTAACCTGAGGTATTTTGAACTCCAAACATCAAACCTAAGAGAAAATAAGCAAAACTGAAAGTGGATCTGTTATCACAAGAATGCATCTGCAATTACAACAGCATGCTGGAAACTGCATTTGCCTGTCTGATTATGACATTTCAATTTCAGCCTTTCCTCTGTTTCAGAATGCACATTTGCCACCTATTCTCTAAAACTATACATATTTATTTCTTAGACTTTTGAGAATGGACACAATTCGCTGAAATAAAGATTGCTGTGAATGACTGAGATGTCCCTTAATTACTGTACCAGTCCTCCCACATGTGCTCTAAACTCTGAGCTGGCTTAATTTCCAAGGTACAGCAATATGGCCTGTAACTCTTGTTTTACAGCAACAATAAATATTGTCATAATCAGGTGGGTTTTTTTAAGAGTTTGAATTTATGGGAGGTGAAAAATAACAGCAGAGTCAGGGTAATCTACAAACAAAACAGTGACTTCAGTAATCCCTTTTCGGTTTTCATTCTTCCATACAACACATTTCTGCATCTCTTATTAATGAAGGCTTTGCTGCTGCAATGTGCTGAATGTGGGGCAGAATGTATTTAATTCGATATGTAATTATTATTATTAATGCAACAAAGCTCAGTGTAACCCGTTCTCTTATCTCCAAAGTAAAATATGGTTCTCAGGTGAATTTAAATCTGTCTTGCATCAGGATTGCTATTGATTTGAAGATGGTTTCGTTTGAGTTCATTGTGTTATTGCTAATGGTTAATCAGTGTGTGCTGCAACACCCCCCACACACACACACACTAAATGGCTGCAAGTTCTTAAAATTGAAATACAAATTAAAATAGTTGACAGGTTTAGGTTGTTGGTTTGGTTTTTGATTTTTTTTTTTTTTCTGGTTTAGGCTGGTTTGTTTTTAACTAAAACACAGCTAGGAACTGCAGGGAAACACCTCCTTTAGCAATTAAAGTGTTTACATGTGCATGAGCAAAAAAGGCAGTGCTTCATATTTTGCCAATATTGGCTGAGTTTTTCAAGTCCACTGCTGCATTCCTCGAAGATTCAGCTCAAATGCATCTGCTGTATAGAAAGCTATTTAATATCTCAGAACGATTTCAGGACAGATTGTGGTTTTGCTGTAAGCATGAGCATTATGAATGTACACACATAAAAGTACAAATGACTGTATGCTCTTCTCTTTCATTAACAACCAGGTTCGCTCTAGTAAAATGTAGGTCATTTCATTCCTTCTTGCTCCTCTTACTGTCAAGTTCACATGCAGCCGTTTTCTCAATCCATCTCTTCCCGTGGCCATTTGCATTTTGCTCCAGTCCCCAGATCTTCAGCTGCGAGAATATTAACCCTGCCTGTCAGCTGCAAGGGAGAACGGTATATTCCCTGCCTCAGAATTAATTTGAAAGCATACATTTTTGAGAAGGGAAATAGTCCTGCTTTATGTTGGCTAGTAAATACTGACAGTTACTTACAAAGGGGAGAAAAAAAAAAGAAAAGCAGAGTGACTGTGCAGAGAGGGCTGGCACTTACACACGAACTCATCTTAAATATCAGCACCGGCACTCCTGACAGCCGTGTGAAACACACTCTGGCAATAAAACCTTCAGGGTGCTATTCTTCACTCTAAGAATATTTTCTCCCCAAAGCATATGTACATATATTAGAGGCATCTAAACCCCACAGAATGCCTATCACACCCTCTGTTTCTCTTAAAGCGAACACATCACCCACTACTCCTTATAGCTGTTTTTTATTCCACAAGAGAATAAGGCTCAGTTGAATGCTGCATGTGGTAAAGAAAGATTTTTTCCTCTTCCTCCCCCTAATCAAAACAAATTTGCAAAGACTAAAGGAAAGCTTCTAGTGCTTGGTATTCTTCCTTCACCACCCATGTATCACACATAATTAGCAAGTTAAACCTACAAATTAGATGTCGTAATTTGGTAATTATGCCACAATCTGGTATTTTTTAACCTCTTTTTTACCAAATGAGAACATTCCATGTTATGTTTTTCTCTTGCAAAACACAGTTCAGTTGTCTGCCCTTATCGCTGATTTTTCATTCTCAAATGAGAACTTAAAGGAAAGGTGAAAGTACATGAGTTTGAAGTTTTTCCTGCTATTGTTCTGCTTCAGTTAACATCTATAGTGAGACTCTCATCAAAAGCTGTATTTAACATGATCACAAAATAGAGTTAGCCTACATTCTACTTTGGTCTGCACACGATGCAAGATGTAAATACTTTTCATAAGCTCTTTTTAAAATAAAAAATGGAGTTAGATTTTGCTTACGGAAGATAGGGGTTATAAATTCCGAGAAGAGATCCACTTCTTTTATTCTACAGTTGAAACATCCAGATTTGTTCTGTACAGTGGAACTAGTATTATATTTATTTAAAACTGTCAAAGTAGAGCTCTAAAATATTTGCTCACAGTAAACACTAAGGGAACAACTCTTAAAAAATTCTTCCAGCCCCTCAAAGGAGCTTCCCAGAATAAGCAGTCTGTTCAGTGAGTTCTTCAGTTAAAAAAAAAAAAAAAAAAAAAAAAAAGTGAAAAACTATTATGGACATGGTCCAGAGATGCAGGAAAAGTACGGCAGCACAAACAGCAGCAGACAAGAAACCCTTTTGGAGAACGTCTCATTTTCCCTGACTTTGTAATCAGTCCTTTTTGAGCACCTCTTGAGCCTCTCTAGTTACTAATCAATGAGGAATGGATGGAGCAACGAAGAATTGGATGCTAGATGTATTTATAAGGTTTTTTTTGAAGAATTGGATGCTAGATGTATTTATAAGGTTTTTTTTCCTACTTTAAAAAATCACCTCATGTGCTGGAATGATAATTTAGGGGAAACAAAAGTAGAGGATTCTGCAGGGAGCTGGAGGAAGCCTTAGAAATTATGTGCAAATGCCCAGTAACACAGGTAGCCACAGGGTGCCGAACACTCCTCATCTTCAGCTTATTTCCTGCTGCATTTGCTATCAACATCATTGTTATTTCTTGGCTGTGGCTCTGACTGGGAAAGGTACTCAAGCAGGCACCTCATTTTAAGCACATGAGAATTCCCAAAGGGATTAACCAGGCAAAGAAATATTTGGTGTCAGAGCTCACCCTCCCAGACCCCAAAAGGTGATTCCCACTGCATCCTGCAGAGCTTTCTGTTTATTTAAAGAACAGTTTAAAAACGAAATAATTGCCTTTTCATTTCAATCCCTCACCACACCTTTTCCCACAACACCGGACTCTGAGCATCTCTCCGTTCCTGTTCCTGGTTACACAGTTTGGACAGTACTATATAGGAAAGAATTTTGAATACTGGTCTTAATGAGCAAATATTAGCTCACCAGGGCAAGGCATTTTAAATCACTTTGAATTTAAAATTAACATTTTTGTTAATTAACAAACCAATTAACATTTTTGCCTAATTTTTCATCTACACTAACAGGAAAAAGTGACCAAGAGACTTTTCTGGTTTTACTTAGTGATGCTATAGAAAAATGCTTGTTCATTTCTCTGAATGCAGTATCTAACGGCATAAGTAAATCAAGGTCGGTTTTCCCAAATCATGACATAACCTGATAAATAACTGTCAGCACTTTCTTTACAACACTGTAAATAAGCAATTTCCCAAAAGGTCAGGAACCACTGTAGGAATTAAAAAAAAAAAAAAAAAGAAGTCAAATGATAAAGAAAGCTTTTGCCTGATTAAACTGCTTGAGAAAATGTGTATGGAAAGGTGAAAAACTGGCTTTAAAGAAACATTCCACTATTTCTTAGTGGACTTTTTCAGTTCCAGGTTAATGAAAATGTGCTACTGGAAGTTATTGTTTTTTCCCTTAGCACACTTCAGCCTGATATCTTAAGATGGATTTTAATGCCAAGTGTTGACTTTATGGAGGAGATTTTGGAAAACAGAAAGCAAACACAGTCATAAATAATACTACTGTATTAAGCATGGTTCTCGCTTTCCTTTTAGAGCACTGCCTTTTTAACCTTCAGAATTATCCAAAGCTGCAGTAATTGGCATTAGCTGGCACGCTTGAATACAAAACCATAGTATTTGTTTCTTCTTTTAAAATGGTTGACATCAGCTCACTGGTAACAAGGAGGAAGAGAACTATCCATCCTGAAGTCAGTGTGAGAATGAAAACCAATACAAGGAGAGAAACTGTCATATTTGATTTAAGGATTATAGAAGCCTGAGATACCTTACGGGGAGCCTGCGATAATGAGAGGGGAGAGATTTTAAATAATTTTTCAAAAGCTCCTGAGTAACTGAATAAACTTGCCTGAAACTCAGTGGGTCCTGGGACCCCAAGGAGCCACCTTCTTTTGAAAAATTTCCCCTCTATCAACTCCAATTTTCAGCAGCAGCAGCACTTTCCCACATGCTTTGCTGCAGTGCTGACAGCAGCGGAAGGATTAGCCGCGGCTAATTTTTCTTTAGAAAAATTAAATCTTTGGCCAAAAAGTCAGTCCTCCCACAAATATATTGCAAAGCTAATCAGCTCCCCTTCAGTTAAGTAGTTACAGCATCTTTTCTGAGCTTATCCCTCTCCCCTCCATGGCTCCCTTTCTCTGCAGCCTCCTGAAACTCCCCAGATCTCGTCTCCTGAAAATTTCCAGCATTTCTCCTTTGGAAACCTGTTTCAAGCATCAGCTTCAAATATGTCTCCCAGGTTTGCCTCCCCCAGGACTTTGCCTGCAGATGGCTGCATGGCACAACGAAACAAGCAGGACAGCCCATGGAAATTGTTATCCAGCTAAGCTCCCTCCACCTCGGATGCGGAACAGTCTCATCCTGCCTTGAAATTCCCACAAAGAAGATGTAGAAACTCTAAGAACTACTAAGTGGCACATAGATTTTTAATTACTCCCCATTTGGGGTGCATCAGTACTAAAATACTTCAGAGTGTAGTTCCACCATCTTCACAGGACTTTGCCAGGACAGTGTTTTTTCTCTCTGCGATGCCATCTTCACACATACCTCTGCCCCAAGCCTCCTGTGGAGCCTTCTCACTTGTTTCTCCTCACCTTGGCACACACTTCCCATAAAACATGCACCTCGGGTGAAGCCAAAAGGTATGTTTTCATGGCATGCAAGATCCCCATCTTTCCCCCTGGATTTTACAGACTGAGCAAAAAATCCATATGCTGGTGGGATGCGTTGCACCCAGGGATGTCTCCAGCACTTAATCTGTGTGCTGCCATGGAGCAGGGGTGGCAGCCCTGCTTCAGGGCCACCCTGAAGAAACGGGAAGCTTCCCAACCTGTAATTAAGGGCAGCAGACAGAAACATTAGCCTCATGAATAAAAGAAACCCAGGAGGTTTCAGGAGGGGCAAAACCTAACCTGATTCATTGTGTGTGTTCCCCCATTTTGGCATTTCCTATGGATTTTCAGTCATTTTAGCTTCAGAAGAAGAGGAGGTTAAATGACCCACAGACCCTGTGCACCTCCCAGGTTTCAGAATAAAACTGATGGTTTTGTTTGCACTTTATTTCTTCATAGGTGAGGCAAGGTGCGAGTTCAAGGGGTTAAAGGACAGGAGCCGGACTTCGGTGGTGTTTCGACAGAGCACAAGGTTCGCGTGTATCAAATCCTCAACAAGTGCTCCCACAGCTGAGGCAAACTTTGTTGTGATGATGTGCCCCTCCTCAGAAACCACAGGCAGTCTGCTCTCAAGTGTCTTTGAGCAAACCTGCCATGCTCCCTGGTCAGGGGGGAGGTGGGAGGGAAGGGACTCCCATCCCTCATGACTAAAACATGACCCACTGCCAAACCTCTGGCAGAGTTACCCACCGGAGACCCCGTGCAACACTGCATTTTACTGGTGTGGGAAGTGCTTTCGCCTGAGGTGGCTTTTGTGGAGGCCATGTTTGCGTGCAAACCTCCACTTACAGTGACACGGGGCAGCTGAGCCAATGTTCATACAAGTGTAAACTTACAGCAAAAGGCAGGAACCGCCGGAGACGTTGCAGAGCTCCAGCCAGTCAGCGTGGCGAGCGGCCTCATCTTTTATTGAAGTCCTCTCCTCAGAGGAGAGCTAAAAATTCACTTGATGCCATCGGGAAAGTGTCTGTTTTGGCTGCAGAGAATGGTTCCCGATCACGGAAAGATAAAAACATCAAAATAAGCTAATAGGGATATGCCTTGAAATTTGGTCCCAGCGGACATGGGGCCAGGTTTCCTGGGGACACGTTAAGCACGGCTCAGGGCATTGCGGTACGCAGGCGCATTGCAGCCAAGCTGGGCTGAGGCAGAGAGGAGATGCTCCAGAAAAGACATCCAGCAAGGGAAAGAAGAAAAGAAAGAAAGAAAAAAAAAAAGAAGATCCCCTTTTTAATCCTCCAGCCAAGTGTGGCAGAGTGTAGTTGTCAAGCAGGATTAAAGGCTGGACAGGGATTATATAAGGAGACTGGACCAAGTCCCTCCTGCAATTTCACCAAAACCCCCCTTGCACTCCCACTTTCACAGTTACTTTGTTTGCCCTTATGAACCCATTAATATATGTCTTAACACTGGCTTTTATCCTTCACTGTCTTCTCCTTTTCCTCCTTCTGGATAGCTTCTCAGCTGAGAGTTTGACACTTAATGAATTTGAGTTTTGGGGAAACAAAGTGCCTGTGCAGTGATGATGTACTGAACCCCTGCTTTAACCTGTTTGTCCTTTTTGTTATGTGCTTCCTACAAGTTTCCTGCAAACTGGTGTTTGTTTGTTTGTTTCCATATTGACATGAAAGAGACACCTTATCAGTGTCTCTACTGAGGCAAAGTTTTGTTAGACATGACAAAATCCACACGAGAGAGAGCTGGACTTGACCAGACTCTACTAGTTCTGAGCTGATGCAACTTGTTTTTCCAAACCTGCTAGCATGGACTCAGACAGAGACTCTGCAGAGGTCCTTGCATCTCTCACGATCCTACGTAACAGATTTATATTCTTTTTCATCTCTAACTCTGCCAGCCACTAATGCTTTGAACAGTGCAGTGCCTTTTTTATAAGCCACTCTAGCTCATGAGCAGACTTCTTGATTATATTTACACAACTGAATTATTTTAAAAGATCATTTCATAAAATATCCTGCCAGAACCAAGTGAAAGAGGTTTAGAAAACGTACATTACAGTAGTCCGGCATTCTTAGCTCAATACTCATCATGACAGGCCGTCCCTAGCACTTATTGAGCATCCCAGCACTTAATTATTGCAATGTGAAAAATCATGCAGCAGTATGATGATACTTCAAGATGATATCTATGATCACATAGAAGACTTGGATCAACTAGTCCCAAAGCAGACCTTAGTGAGTGAATCTTCCCACTAGCAACTCAACGGTACTAATTTTCACAAGTAAATTGACTGTAATTCTTTGTGCCTGTCAATCTGCCTGATTTTATTGGACTGCTGGATTTTGAAATAGGAAAGCCCTATTTGCTTGCAATACCTGTGCTTCTTTTTAAGACCACCTCACAGCAAGCTCTGAAATGAAATGTTTTTAAGTTTTTATTCCATTTTTTTCCTAATTAGCTGCGTAAAACCAGGCTGAAAACACTGGGACTGGCAAAATCACCTATGTCTCTCGCTAATGTTGCTCCATGGACCAACAGCAGGACTTAAAGGACAGCATTTTATGTTCCCAGTTGCACCATATTATGGCTGCATATCCTCCCACCTTTTTTTTTTACTATCACAAAAAGATGCACAATGCTGAACTGACTGCCACCTCCAGTAATGCTCTCCCTTGCAGAAGTATGCCATGATGATTCCATGGGCTTTCCTGTCTGCTTTCTGATCCTCAGGTGGAAAGTGTTCTCTCTGTCACAATTATTTTCCTGGCCTCTAAATCAGTATAACTTGGCTCAGCCTCTGTGAAGCCTACTGAGCTCTGCCAGCTTACACCAGCTGAGAACCTGGACCAGATTATCCTAACAGCTCCTATGAAAGCCAACTATGGATGATGAAAGAGAAGTATAAATAGAGCTATTTCTACTCTCATCCATACAGCAGTATTTCCAATCCCAAAACCACATAACCATGAGGTTGTTTCTTTAAAAAAAAAATTAAGATTATTTTAATTCCCTTTTGATTTATTCACCCAGGGTCATATTTTTCAAGGCTTTTCTCAGAGGACCTGGGCAAAAATTTGCTTTATAGTCCTGAAAGCTTGGATTCTGCAGGACTTGGAAATTGCCAAGTCCCATGACTTCACAAGAAGATCTCCAGAGCCAGCTGCAGGTCTGCTGCTTACCAAGAGCACAGGAAGGGAAACAATGCCAACACAGCCCACTAGCCAAGAGTCTGGTTGTAAGAAACCCTGCCAAAACACACAGTGCCCAAAGGCTTGCAAACTCAGTCTGAGCCAGCAGCAAGAACCCATATCCTTAGGGGTGGGGCTGGATGATGGACATTTATTATTTCCTTAGCATGAGATTCTTCCTATTTTTTAATTTAGAAAAGCAACTTCTGCAGAAATCTCCATCACAGAAAATTAAAGGTTTAAAGTACTGCTGACACCTCCTGGAAAACTTTGAAAAACCTCCTCAGTCACTTGAAAATAAAGCAATGCCTCTATCACACTTTCACCTTCTCTTTGAATTCTTGCTTAAGGACATTTGTGTAGGTCCAGCAGCAAGGTTAAGAAAAAAACCTTATAACTAAGACAAAAATTATTATTACTACAGTTAGCAATTTGCTTCAGCTCTTGTCCTTCCACGCTACATTCTCTGTGTTTCCTTTAAACAAGAAGAAAATTAATTAAAAATTATTTTTTTCATGCTTGTCAAACTCTTCTCTGCCAAGGCAGCAATTCTCATATTTCCTCCCCTAGATTCTGGGTCAGCCAGCTTCTGGGTGCAGGGGTGAAGAAAAGCCGAGGAAGAATCAAGAAGCTGCCTTGCCCAGTTGGGCTATGGCTACACCAATCATGATCTAAGGCCCCTTTATATATTTTTTTTTAAGCTTATACATATATATATACACACACATTTTTTGATGTGGTCTTCCTCCTATCTTATCTCTAGAAATACATGCTGCTTGGTCCATAGCAAAGCACCATTTCAGGTATAGCTGAGAATAAGTCATTCTGAGACCTGCAAAGGTTCCCCACTGGACAAATTAGAGTCACCCAAGTTCCTGACGCATCCAAGCTGCCATTTTCTGTCAGTATTTGATGGTTCCCCAGTTTTTTTAACACAACATCAATAGCACCACATAATGAAATCATCATGAGACAAGGCCTCAAATCCGCTTCCCAAATCCAAGAGTGAAACCTAATGCATTTCCTTGAAAGTATAACATGCTGGTTTTCTCATTCATTTTCTCATTTCAGATAATTTCATTCCCATTTTCAAGCTCATGTCCATAGCTGCAAGTACAAGAAACATCAGGTAATATGTGCAAGTTGAGACTTATCTTGAAGAAACATGCATGTTTCAGAGAGGAGCTGTGTCAGAAGCACCAACTGTTTAGGAGACATTTCCTAAAATTAGGAAAATTAAAAAGCGGCTGTATTACTGATACAGAGATCCTCCTATGTAAACTGCCCAGTTTTTTTTGAAAAGGTTGAACTGAAAGCCAACCCATATTAAAGAGCTTCCTGCTGAATAGTGTGTGCTGGTTTTTACCCCTGGCTCAGCCAACCAGGCAGAATACAGTCCCACTTTCCTTTCTCTATCCATCACTATCAAATCAACTCCTTGGGTTTCCCTCATGTCCTTTTAGCTTTTGGCTGCTGCTGAGTCTCCCAATGCTCAATTCACCCCCTGAGGAGAAAAAATGCTAGCTGGAAATCTCAGAGCAGAAATCAGAGAATAAGAAATGTGACCCCAGCCCATTTCATAGCCCTTAGCCCAGACATGAATGACTCCTCCAGTAACAGAAGGATCAATTCCACAAACTGATGCATTCATCATATAATCAGAAACTCTGCTAAATAGATCCATTTTTAATTTCTGTTTTGCTGATTTTATTTCTTCCACTTCAGAAAAATGTTCCTGTCCTTCCCTGTGAGTGCATACACATTATTTATTTATCATCCTATGAATATCAATTTGATTCTTGTCCATAATTAAACTCTGCTGCTCTATATCAAATATACCCCATCCCATCATTTCGAATATCTGTCACTGCCCTGCCACGGCTGTGTTGGCAAGAGTCCTGTAAAACGATGCCCCTTTTCGGTCACCCTTCAGGCCCAAGACTGCCATTGCATTTCCTGCTGCAGCTGGATTTTCCCTCCCAGGCTCTCAATACGTCTTCGCCTCCTGATTTTCAAACACATGCAGAGACAGATATTTCAAGAAAGATTTGCACTCGGACATTTGCCAACCCCACCTTCTTTCCAGTGATCTCGAAGGGGCAGAGCCTGCAGGCCAGGTCTGAAATGGTAGGGGATAGTGCTTGTTTCATCCGGAAAACAACCGGCATTGGGTGACTGATTAAACACTGATATAGGAGGCCTGACAGCAAAATTGGTAGTCTTGCATGAATAAATATTTAATTAGAGGAATTAGTTGGTTCCATTAGTGTTACAAACTACTAAAAGGGAAAAAGTTGGAGCTTATTTGTGCAACGCAACTTTTTTAGAGAAAGAGAAAGAAAAGCAAGAAAAAAAGAGAAAGGCATAATTTTCTTTGACCCAGTAAATTTACAGCAGCAGAAAGGACCTGAATAGGGAATGTGGGTTTGCTTTTTTCAGGTGTTCCGTTAGGCTCTGTGCTGATCCTGTTCAATTAACATGGCCAGCAAAAGAAAAGGGGTGTAACAGCTCTTTGTGCTCCCCACATCAGAAAAGAACCTGTTCATTCCCTCCTCATCAGTGTTGATTTACAAGATCTTGCCCATATGTTGTCCCTCAAAAAGAAAAGCACAGAATAAAACGGTTTTGGCAGAGTTTGTGCTCAGCATTTTGTGGCTCGTGCTTTGACATAAGATCAGAGTGGGTAAGCAGAAAAGCAAAGCAGCAGCACCTGTTTATTGTGAGCAAGCTGTCCTCTCCAACTTTTCTATTTATGTCCCAGCATACAACATGGCAACCCACATGGATTAGAAATTAAACTGTAAATGAGCCTTTTCCATTTCCTGCCTAAGTAAGGATTAGCATATTTTAAAACGAGCACAGGGGTTTTGCACTTTCTGTAATGAAACCTGTTCAAACAGATAATTGATATGCAGCCACTAAATAAACACTAAATAAACATCTGACTAGAGGAACAATGTTCTCTCTTTTTTCTTGTTCTGTAATAAATTATTCTGCTTCTTTCCATAAACATTTCCAACCAGCGATAATCTCCATTGCGGTGGGCAGTCACCACAACAAAGCTGAAGCAGGTAGAAAAGCAGAACAAGCATCTGAGCCTGAGAAAGAAGTATTTAAATCCTCCAAGAGAAGGGCAGAGAGGGAGAAGGGGGTTCAAGCAGCATCTCCTACCTTTTTATCCCACTGTAAAAAACCCCAACATTTGTCCTCCATGCCACAGCATGGAGAACAAGTCCGCATGTTTCCTTGTCAAAGGCAGCTCTGTACAAAATGGCCATACCAACATATTCCCCACTCAGGTTCTTTCTGCTGCTGCAAATGCACTAGGCACACAAAAAAAAAATACTTCCTTTCTCTTTTTTCTTGGTTTTCTTTTTCTTTGTTTTCTTTTTCTTTCTCTAAAAAATTTGAGTTGCACTAACGAGCTTCCCCTCCAACTTTACTGCTTTGGTAGTTTGTAGTATTAATGGAATCAAATGGCTGTTTAAAGAAACTCAAGCCAAAGGCACCTCTCCTTTGGTTTTGTAACTACTCTCTCCTAGTGGGACTCCCTTCAAGAGAACAACTTCTTCAGTCCCACAGGCTGACAGACCCCAATACCCCTCCCACAAACACCTTCTACGCACGAGCTCGCCTAAGCAATGCAACAGCAATTACCCAAATAACACTTCCTACCAAAACACTCAGGTGGAACCTAATGAGTTTGTGAGTTCTTGAACAAACATGATCTATCGCATGGGGAACAGGGCACCTGCTAGGCTACCATGTCCTCTGCTTGGCCCAACTCCAGTAGTAATTAATCTGTCATCTTTCGTTACATTGCTACAAGGCATGTAAGTATATTCCAAGTCTCACATGTAACGAAACAGCATCACTGCAAAGACAGAAGCATTGGTGATTTGGTCCTGATGGTCTCTAAAATCCTTTTTGATTCAGGGCACTTCAGCCTCCAATGAAAATGGGGTGTCCAGACAATAATATTAGTTTAAATCCAGCAATGAAGCATTTTTTTCTTCAAGTTTTTTTCGGTGACAATGCGCAGAAACAGATTAATTGCACTTTGACTGCAGTTTAGAGTAGAAATAGAAACATTACACACTCAGTTCAAACATAGGTAGCTAAAATAGCCCCCCTAAAAAGAATGAAATAACTCCAAAATTAAAACCAGGCATACCTGAAGTCCCTAAAAGCAGATGAAAAGTATTAACCTTCCTCAGAAAATCTTTATTTCCCCCTCAGGCTGAACCCACATGCAGCACAGCCAGCAAGTAAGGCAAGAACTTTTTGGAGCAGGGAAAAGGGTGACTGTGTGTGGAAGCATCAGCACAGATCATGAATTTGCAGAAGCCAGCTTGGTTAAAGTCAGCACACACCAGCTGACAGTCATGGCAGGTGTAAAAGCACATATTGCCTTTCAAAATGCAAAGAAGGGCTTATTGCAATTTGTGTGGGAGATTGTTTTAATCAGAAAGCATCTGCCGCTCTGTCACCACTACTAACAGCCCTAGCTGCCATAGTCACATCATTTAAATGTGTAGCTTCATCCCCAGTCTAATGGTATGGGAACCAAAAAAAGTAGGTTTTGGATGTACTTGCTGCTGTTTCAAACTCTTCACCTTAAGCTAGACAGATAGAAATTAGTCCCTTTGAAAAAGAATAGTGAAAGGACAAATTTTATGTTTGAGTTGGAAATGTAGAAGAGAAAGCCCTGACAGATTCAGTGAGAGCCTTGAAACTTGGGCAGTATCAAGTACCACATGTCTGCAGAAATTCTGGGTTACTAATGGGGCACTAGACACACCTGAAATACAGTTAGATATTTGTGTTGTATATAAACATCATCCGAGTACTTCTACTAACAGTGATCTCATTTCGTCTTTCAGGAAGGCAAACATCTCCAGAGTATCTCTTTTGGGTACACACAAGGACACTTTTTCTGCTCAGGCAGCATGATCCCATCCTTCCTGCCAAAGATATAGCCTGAAAGTTTGCCCATCAGCAACAACTGTTACTTCACTCTGAATATTTTTCCCTGTTGTCCCTGTGTACAATAAATTGTGTGTGCCCTGTATCCAGTAAAGCACAAGTGTGATCGAGGCAATTACCATTTCGGGTGGTGAAGCAGCTTCAGGAGCGTGCTTTCATACATCACTGACCAAGCAGCCAGCTGGAAACCCACTGGCATGAAGAGAAGCTGAGCTACAAGATTGTGGTGCTTTAGGGATTTCTTTAGCACAAGCAGTAACTATGGTGGTCCACACTCTCCTGCAAGCAAGCAGCTTGCAGGCTCACCTCTCCACCAAGTGTTCTCTTATCAATGCTTGGACTGGTTTTCCCCTCCTCAAAAAAACAAACAAATTTCAAAGTGAACTGAAGGTTGCATCTTAGAACTCATGGCAGGTATCCCTGCTAGGGCTGGCATCAAAATCTTTTTCTTTAATAAGAATATTTTCTATTTTACTATAAGCCTGTTAAACTATGCTTACTGGGATTAAAACACTCAGGCCAAAGTACTTGCCAGAGCACAGCAACAATGCTTTATCCCTTATTTCCTGGTTCAGTCAGAATCCTAAAGTATTGATGCCTTGTTTTAAACCCAAGGTCAAGCGAGTGTTTAAACAAGGAGATAATTTTTATTTCATACTTCAACAATTTTTAATTTTCCTCTTTGAAGTACCTAACTAGGCACTTGTAGGATTTAGTTAAAAGCAGCTGCAGCCCAGAAGGGGTTAATCCAAGATGCAGAGGTTAAAACCTGGCCTGCTGACAGATCACACAAAGGCCATTTGGTATGTCACGCTTTGAATGGTTACTTAGAGGAAATTACATATAATTAATTCGCAATAGCTACCTTGCCTTATTCTAATTAAATGTCTGAACACTTATTTTAAGATAAGTTTTTTTAAAAATTAACACAAGTTCAGGGTAATTTTTTTTTGAGAAGGCAGCAATACCATGTTTATTACTTACGTAAATTTCCTTAATTATACCCTAACTAGGTTATCTTCTTTATTGCATTTCAATCCTTCTAAGAGTCAGTAGCTCTTTAATTAAGTTGAAAGAGTAAGAGGTGTCTTGTTAATTGTAAATTAAATAGATTTGAATAGACAATAGATTGCAAATGGTAGATGCATTTTTAAGTGCAAGCACCTCCTGTGCTATGGAGGACTCACTGGAAGGCTTCAGTGTAGCATCTGCTTTGCTTAGTCAGCAAAGAGGACACCATCCAAACTCTCCTAACCTTTGCTCCAGAGAGCTTCCAGCTCACTCCTGACCCATCAACCTTCAAGCAACTTCACAGTGAAAATTTTAAGAAAGACTAGAAAATAAAAAACCCTCCTATCAATCCAGAACTATGACAGTAGTGTGAACATTGCAAACAGCTACACTAAAAGTGAAGCTCAACTTTGAATATTAATTAATTAATTTTTTTCTGCAGGAGATTTGCAGGTACCCATCACACAGACTGCCATGGGCAAGTTCATCTCTTTGTGCACAGCTTACTTCCTGTGCCTTAAAAAGATGTCAGAGATGCTCTGAATTATAGATGTATTGAAAGATGCACATTCTCACATGGTTATACAATGTTGCTGGCATTAGTTCCAAGACCAATAAATCAGATACATTTACATACCTAGAAATAAATTATTGTTAAAAGCTATTACTGCTAATCATTACCACTAATGTCCCAGTGTTTCCAGAAAGACAAGCAGAACTGTTATTCTGCACTAGGGCAAAGTATATACTCTGTATGTGGGGTTTTTTTCCAAATTAGAAGTCAAATTGATCATCTCTGCCATTAGGAGTTATGGCTCATGGAATTTTATCATTCCTATAATGTGCTGTGAAAATGCAATAAGGGAATAAAGCAGAAGGGCAACTTACAGTAATTTGTTATGAAACACAACAATATTGAATGTGTCTAGAGTGTATTGATAAACAGATTTATTGTAACAACCAGTGGATATTATGATTGCTCTAGTGTTAATCTTCGTACGACCAATTTTCCTCATGGTATATTGGGGAAGCCGGATGCCCATTAATGTAAATGGGAAGTGAGGGCAGACCTGTGACCAGTGTAAATCAGAGGACCTTCTCAAAGTCACCAGACCTACAGCAACTTATTCAGGTTCATACACATCCCTTGGCATCTCTTCCTCCACTTCACCTCTCAGTTTAAGCAGCAAGTACTGGCATGAATTGGAAACATCTTAGAATTTTACTGACTGGCATTAAAATTAATGAACATATACGTTAAAACCTCACAATTTATGTACTGACTTGATTTAAAGAAACACTCTGCTTGAGGGGGATAAATCAGCTTAAGAGAAATAATCCTATTTTTATGTATCTGGATCAAAAACAATCCATACCTCAAGAAGCCCAGAGAGCACACACAGTCATGCATGTGAAGAGCTTCTATACCCTTTTAAGGTAGACATAGCGAAGCAAAAGTTGTCAGGAGAAGACAGACACTGTGCATAAATCCATTCCTCAGTATCTCTAGCACAGGGGATTTTTTCACCTTGGGCACCCACGGAGATGGAGGTGGGTAGGAGCAAAAGTCAGTGTTTTACAAATGATTTTCCAAATAATTGCAGTTTTCCTATGTCACTAGCAGCTACTAGGGAATAATTAGCTTGTATTCCCTTGGGCTACTCACTGTAGAGATTTTTTAGTTCTTTCAGAAGCCTTTATAAATTGAAAACTGAAGTTTCCTCCATAATATTTCAAGGATAAGCAACTCAGAGTTGACACAAATAAATGGGCTACGTGTTGTAGCAGACAAACAAGAGTCGAAAAACGTGGATGCTAAATCTTAATTCAGCAGTGAACACAGCATCAGTCCAGTGGAGGAAAGGAACTATTCATAGTTCACAGACATTTATGTATCATCTAACAATAACGTTTTCAGGCAGAAGTAGCGGCAGTGCCTGGAACCATCGCTAACAAAAGACCCCCATGAAATGACACTGCACTATCAGTACTAATGAAAATTGAGGCATTTTTCTGATTCTTCTGGAGGGATAATGCTCACAGCTTGGGAATACAGTTCTGTGCATACTTATCTCTCTTGTCCCAAAACTCCACAAAATACAGCCTTTATCCTTCCCAAAGGCACTGCAATGGCTGGCAGTGCCACAAAGACTTCGAGACCTATCTACCACTACATGGAAACACCAGTGCAGGTCTTGGTCAGTGATTATGGATCTGTTCCACCACACCTCCAGCCTGGACAATGTTTTGTACATCTCCATAAAAGGCAAGTTAGCCTTTTTTTTTTTTTCTTCAGCTACAGTATTTGAGCTCTTATTCAAGAAGGATTGTGAAAAGGAAAAGATGACAGCTCTGTTAGACATGTGATTTTCAGGCTGACAGTTTCCCTTTCATTTTAAGGAGCTGAAAAACATTTCCAGTGTCAGACAGATTGAGTTTTAACAACATGATAAACAGGCCCATTTGTTGATCTCAAGTCCTTGCTATCCATCTTCAATTAACATGGTAAAAAGGTGGCTTGCATCCAGTGTCAGACATTTGTATAAGCAGCACATGCCCTTGCAGTTGGAATCAATGTTTGCCATTGATAGATCAGGCAGAATAATTTATGGTATGACAGCCGGCTCATATTATCAGAAGAAATCAGGTACCTTGTGAAAATATTGCTCTCTTTCAAAATCCAAAAGTCTCTCTAAGATTTATAATGAGGAAAATAATCATGATATTATAAGATCACAAGAAAAAATTTATAATGTTGCACCATGAAAAAGTGTAGCTAATTTTGGAGACAGAATAGAGCATCACAGTGATTCCACTAATGCAGATGTACCAAGGCCATCTCTGTTCAGGGCCTCTTCATGATGGGCAGTCTGATTTAATTTCGTCCCTATTTCCTAATAAAATGAGGATTGGGTAGCCCTTATTTAAAACTTCTCCAGAACATGTGAGTTTCTACATAATAAGAAAAGACAGAAAGAAAAACTAAGTACATTTCTGAAGAAAGAAGGACGACAGCTCCAACTACAAAGATTTCAGGATTAACACAGTGGAAGCCTGTGCAGAAGTTACTTGGATAACTGTGTGCGAGCCAGATATGCAATGTAAAAATACCAGAAGAATGCAATACCATAGATAGTGACATTGCAGATAATTTCTTCTGATTTAAGCCATTTAAAAGGCTGTCTTATCAGATGTGACAGTGTATCTTATCACATCAAGGTGTTTAGTGAGGCGAAGTGTGGTTAGTGGGAGCCAAGCTGCTGTAACAATCCAACTCTTTAGCTCTACTGCACATTGAAAACATTGCTCAAAGGAGGATGTTTTCTCATCCTTCTGTGACTACCCATACAGACCAAAACATTAAGGAGAAAAACAGAGCTATTTTCTTATTGGAAAGATGATTTTAATGGTTCTATTGACTCAAATACGATAATGGCGTATTAAATGATTTTTAAGACTAAGGTGCACATTTGATAGTTCAAACTAAAGGTGGCCAAACTTTCCTGATGGAGTCAGCAAACTCTGACATATTATTTATTTTAAAAGACCTGAGGGCTCCCTGGATAATTGGAAAAAGTGCAGTAGTCTAGTAATATCTAGCAGAGCAGAAGTGGCAAATGCATACTCTAAATTCAGATTTTTGGAGGAAAATAGTAACTGCTTCTCCCTCTCCGTATACAGACAATACAGGGAAGGGTTTATAGTTACTAAAACCTGTCCTCTTTTTTGTACAATAGTAGTGACTTAACAGACATTTTAAAATAAAAAAAGAAAATCAAATCCAAATGGTGTTTGGCAAGTACACTTGCCAACTGTCTTATACAGTAAATCGAGCCATCTGAATATTCAAATATCCCTGTTTTTCAATGTATGTAGAAAAATAAAATCTCAGACCAAAATGTTTTGAGCAGCAACCAAGAGATGCTCATTAAACCAGCACTCTCAGTCACTAGTGTCTAAGCTGATGGCTGCTCTTTTGAATCCCATTCAGTTCCAACCCACCACTACAGAGCTACCCCAAGGTCCCTAAGGATGACATTCTCCAAGGTCAGGGGTTGCCCATCTCCTTCCCATGTATCAGTAACAGTGCACAAGCCCCTCTTGGTGCTGGTCTGTGGGGCAGGGCTGAGCTGAGGGATGGTCTGGCAGGGGAGCCACGTCATTTCATGGTGGCACCACTAGCAGTCTATCAGCTTCCTCAGGTCAAGTTTACTCATCTCAATATTACCATTCTGCAGCAGATGGCTATGACCAGTGGAGCCCAGATAAACCTATTGCACAGCCCCATGCAGACTTGAACGCTGCCACGTTCAACCTTAAAGATTACTGTAGGAACATGAAATAAATAGTTCAAGGGTGCATCTGACCCTGCAATCTGTCTCCAACAGTAACCATGAGCAAATGCCCAGAAAATGCTAAAAGCAGGATAAGCATATCAGAACCTTTTCCCAGGTACTCTCTGTTCTTCTCTTATCTCCTGAACCAGTTCATATTTCTCCTATTCAGTGGCCCCCAAAAGATTGCTCATCTAAACACTTAGTCTCTTTTGAAAGGTGTTCTATACAAAATTCAGGAAAACCAATACTAAGCAGACAGGATGAGCACAGACTAGTAATGACTGAGATCCCTGTGGATACATGGCAAAAACATGAAGCACACAAATTGGATAAATTTTAAGTTTGAAGTCTTCAATGTTACAAGCTGCTTCATCTTCAGAATGTGGGGTATTTTTGGATCAAAATGAAATGTAACTAGAAGTATTAATCCCATTCAAAGCATCACACCATCAGTTGCAACAAAACCAAAACCAAAACAACTAGTTCAAGATATAGGAAAATTATAAAATTTGATTTCTATTCATATTTAACTAATAAAGACTTGCGACATACATACAAGTAAAACCAAAGGAATATTGGCTTGGCACAATGGAGAAGAGCTCATTCCAGTGTACCATTGAACCTCTCTCCAGCCTGTTCCTCACTACTTTGTCTTTCCACTACAATAGCTCGTGCAAATAATACTATATTGCTTTTCCCTTCCGCTTTAAGTCTTTGCCTGAACTTATCCTTCCATCAGAAGCTATTAATAAAAATGTACTAGAGAAAATCCTGTTTCTACCATATCTTACATATCTTACATATTTAACATAACTCAGTACTAACCGTGTAGTTCAAGACTCAGCATTGCAGTTCATCTCACAACAACCCGTGAAAACTGAACTGGATACCGCCCCCACCATGGGAGAAACTCTTAAAGCAATACAGCAGGTGAAAATTGGCAAGGCAGCTGGGGTTGACGGAATCCCACCTGAAATCTGGAAGTACGGTGGCCAAGCACTCTGTGCTAAGTTTCATGAATTTGTGGTGCGCTGCTGGGAACGAGGTGAACTACCTTCAGACCTTCGTGACGCTGTCATCGTCACCTTGTACAAGAGGAAAGGAGATAAATCAGACTGCTCAAATTACCGAGGTATTACTCTGCTCTCCATTGCTGGTAAAATCCTTGCAAGAATTCTGTTGAACAGATTAATACCCACCATAGCAGAAGATCTTCTACCTGAAAGCCAGTGTGGTTTCCGAGCCAACAGAGGTACCACAGACATGGTATTTGTTCTCAGACAACTGCAAGAGAAGTGCAGGGAACAGAACAAAGGACTCTATGTTACCTTTGTTGATCTCACCAAGGCTTTCGACACTGTGAGCAGAAAAGGTCTGTGGCAGATTTTGGAACGTTTAGGATGTCCTCCCAAGTTCCTCAAAATGATCATCTTGCTTCATGAGGACCAGCGCGGCCAAGTGAGACATGGTGACGCACTTTCTGAGCCGTTTCCAATAGCCAATGGTGTGAAGCAAGGCTGCGTCCTTGCACCAACTTTATTCACAGTCTTCTTCAGCATGATGCTCCAAAGGGCCACGGCAGACCTCGATGATGAAAACGGTGTCTACATTCGATATCGTACGGACGGGAGCCTGTTCAACCTAAGGCGACTGAAGGCCCACACTAAGACCTTAAATTGTCTTATCCGTGAGCTGCTTTACGCTGATGATGCCGCCCTTGTTGCTCACACAGAAGTAGCTCTGCAGCTGCCTAACATCCTGCTTTGCAGAGGCTGCTGAGCTGTTTGGACTGGAAGTCAGCTTGAAGAAGACAGAAGTTTTATACCAGCCTGCACCTCAGGAAGTCTCCCATCATCCCCATATCACCATTGGTGAAACAGAACTCAAATCAGTCCAGCAGTTTAGTTACCTGGGTAGCATCATCTCCTCAGACGGTAAGATTGATGCAGAAATAGACAACAGGTTAGCAAAGGCATACAGAGCTTTCGGTAAACTCCATAAAAGAGTGTGGCAAAACAAACACCTGAAGAAAAGTACCAAGATCAGTGTTTACAGAGCTGTTGTACTGTCTACTCTTTTGTATGGGTCCGAATCATGGGTCATTTACCGGCACCACTTGCGTCTCTTAGAACGCTTCCATCAGCGCTGCCTCCGCACAATTCTAAACATCCACTGGACTGACTATGTGACCAACACGTCTGTCCTTGAACAGGCAGCAATCACAAGCATTGAGGCCATGCTGCTGAGAACACAGCTGCGCTGGGCAGGGCACATCTCCAGGATGCAGGACTACCGCCTCCCTAAGATCGTGCTCTATGGGGAACTTGCCACTGGCTGCCGCAAGAGAGGAGCCCCGAAGAGGAGGTTCAAGGACTCCCTGAAACAATCCCTCATCCTTGGCCATATTGATCATCACCATTGGTCTACCCTGGCCTCCAATCGGGAGGCCTGGAGACACACCATCTATAACGCTGCTGCTGCTTTTGAGAACACACGCAGGATCACTCTCGAGGAGAAAAGACAACGCAGAAAGAATCGCGTCTCGTCTGTATCACCTGGGGAGTCTTTCTGCTGTGCCTTCTGCAACCGGACTTGTCTATCTCGCATTGGCCTTTTTAGCCATCAGCGCGCTTGTAGCAAGCGTGGGTAGAGCCCTTTCAAATCTTCGTTCGCGAAGCCTAGCCATGATGAACATAACTCAGCTGAACACTTAATCTGAACTGTGTTATCAAGTCATACTGTGCCATCATGTAATAAATTCTTGCAAATTACTTGATTAAAACAAACAACAAACTATATATCACAGAGACAGGACAAACTCTTCAAAGTCAAGTTTACTGATAGTATGCATCTAATCCCCAATTTCTCTTGTCCCAGTGGTTTGATTTAACATTCAAAAGTGCAGATTATCAGCTTATTTTAATTTAGCAGCAGCCCTTACAATAGTGTGTTTAAGTTTGTTTTGGATAACTCCATTTAAAAACGTAACAAATTAAAAACCAAACAACACCTAATACTGCCTTTCCACAGAAGGGAAATTGTATCACTGGTGGCTGTAATTATCTTGAAATAATTAGTCAGAGCTCCTTTTTCCAAAGATGCTACCTTTCAGGAAATTCAGAATTTCAGCTTTATGTAAACACGCCATGTAGAAATTATTTCGTAGTCATCACCAATCCTCCTATTTTAGATACATGAATTCCTTTCTTCTTACTGCTCCAATTCTGTGCCCTTCACTATTGAAATTGAGTCGTCTAGCTGTGACTGTGAGGGTCTCCAAAGCACCAAGGGAATGGCAAACTGCTCATCACCATGCCTCCTCACATATTACATATTACACCTACTGCTAGGTCCAGGCTCATGCAGAGCCTGCTGCTGTCCCCTTTTTTGTGTGGCTACTAGGTGGAAAGCAGCCTGGTTCATGACCCAGCCACACATCTGAAACTCCCCAGAAAAATGGTTCCCTGGAATACCCCCATCTTGGAGAACTGTCATGAAAGCTAACACTCATAAGGCAGCTTAAAGAGCAGTTGGGGATGTTTACATGTTGGATTCAGGTCAAGGCCAGAAGAGCAAGTGGGAGAAAGAGAGAGAGGCTGAACTAGTGCCGAGATGAAAATGTGCTTATCGTCTTATGAAAGCAGGATATTCAAGGACACCTTTTGTAACAGTACTGAGGTTGACTCGAGATGTCTCTCCTTCTGAAATTTACAATGCACAAACCATGAAAAGCCCAAAGGCCTCCATGTCCTGGGTGACTAGGAGTGTGTCAAGTGAGGAGGAGACACATCGCAATTGAATGTCCCAAGCGAGGAGTAGGCACATCGCAAATGAATGAGGCACAAAGACCAAACTCAGGGGGAAAGCCACATCATGTTACTTGCTGCCGTGATGTAACTTATGGGTAAAGCACCACAGATACTAATAAAACTATTTTTCAAGCCCTGAAGGTGGAGGGGGAAACTTCCAAGCCCCTTATGAAGCTGATTGTATCACGGTGCTGACTTCATACATGGCACAAATTTGTTTTCCCTTAAGGAGAAGCACACAGATGTAATTTATAGTTCTATCTTTTAAAGTTAGGGATTATTTTTCCTCTCTTAACTTGTGGTAGGGATGATTCCAGGCCATGGTAACACAAATGCTAGCTCACCGTGAACTGGGCAGAGTCTGGGTGAGCAACACTAAGCATTTAGAACAGGTGTCTGAATTATGTGTCTAACACTGGCCATTTAAATCAGATCCAAGCAAAACAAAAGCAAACAAAAAATCAAACAAATTAAGGCAAACTAACCACACAAAACACATTCACTCACAGTACTGCATTTTGCAATTTTTATAGATATGGAGACACTTCAAGTCAGCTTAGACTCTTCAGCACAGCACACAGAATAAATATGCATTTGATAAAATATAAAAGATGTCAATAGAGCTTCATTACTGGTAATTAAACACTACACTAGATGAAGGAACTGAAAGTTTAGAGCTAAAGTGACATTCAGGAATGAGCTCTTGATTTTATCTCTATCATGGGCAGATGTCACACAGTGGATCTCCCATCTTCCTCTAAAACTTGTACAGGCCTAGACCAACTATTTTCAAACTAACAGATTGTCTTGATTTGAAGTCCATAAAGATTCACTACACATTCTGGGAAACTCTCCTGATGATTAATGTCTTGTTTCCAGGATGGACTTTTCTAATTTCAGCTCCCAGCTCCTAGCTCTTCTTGTACAGTTTCTGGCAGTTAAAAAACATTTCTAGTATCGTGTAGCTTTTCCTCCAGTGAAGTGTATTGTAAGTAGATATGCCCCAGTATCCTGCTACCTTTTACCTTCTGCTTACTGGTTTAAATTATCAGCCCTCCCAGAGCCCCTCAGCCAGGGGGATTCATGAAAAGCTCTACTGACTTTTGCAAAATTTGGGACTTTTCAGTAAAAGTTACTGGATACCAGCTCCCTCTTTCTCCACCAGGAGAAATAGCCTGTTCCAGTATTATTTCTATTTAATAGATAACACATCATTGGAGGATTTGGAAGAAGGATTTTATGGGAGAAAAATCTAGGTCAATGTCCTAGGCCACCATGAGCTATGGGAGACATGGAAAGGGATAAAACAGAGAGAAACAAAACATATCAGTGCAGAGAGGAAGAGAGGAAGACCAAATCTAGGAGAGCCTGTTTTTTAGCACAAGAAGCCAGGCAGCCTGAATGCTGCTTACCCCCAACACAGGACTGGTGACTGCTTTGGGATGTAATGAGGGTCACATAAAACCATTCAGAAAAAGTTTCCCAAACAACTCACATCTAAGCATGGATAGCAAAAACTGGCTGATAAAAAAAAATTTTATGTCACACTTTTTCTCTTCCGACCAAGCCTGGCAAAAAAAGACTTTACATATATTAGCACAAAATCTACACTTGACAAAGGAAAAATATTCTCCTATTTTTTGAGAGCAGGGTGAAGAAAATACAAAAAAACCAAAAAAAATCCTGAAATTATTTGTTGCCAAAATAATGCCTATTTTAGGGTGGTCTCAGGGGCATGGTTGATCAGCTGATGGAGGAGATGCAATGTTGTTTTCTGCTATTTCTCAAGGTCACCTTCTGACACCTTCTCTTTCATGCCCATTCTGGAACAGGCAAGCCATTAACCAAGACACACTTGAATTTTGCTGCTTCCCAAGTACTAATTTTCTGTGGGATGGATTTTCAAAATTTCCTCTACATTAGAAGCCTACTATCCCTTTTGGATGTGACTTAGGACCACTGGGCTTTGGTTCCTAACAGGATAAGTCAGAGAGGCAATGATCATTTAAAGATGGTCACATGGGCCAAACTCAATTTGCAAAAGCAGGGAAGATAATTAAGTCTCTTAATTTTTACTGATGTATGTTAATTTCTGGAGATTTTAAATCAGGAATCTGAAAAAAAAATGGGATAAATGGATGCAAAATTTAAGTACAAACTCCACTATTCATAAATCCAGGTACCAAATTGAAAGTCATGGTTACTGAGCTCTGCTCAGTAGAAGTCTGCATCCCTGGAATCTTGACAACCCAGCTGCAAGGAGGCATTTGCCCCAGTGTGAAAGACAACACTTGGCCAGTAGCAACACACAGGTGACTTGGGGTCAGCTTGGCTGCTGGTTCCTGAGGGTGTTCTTGCCCAGAAAGGGCCCCCCACAGTGCAAAGACATCTTGGTCTTTGGCAGGGGAGGTACTGTTTTTTTCTCCCCAAGAAATGGACACTTCATATGTATTCTTGGTGAATCTATGTCCCTGCAGCCCCAAAAATAAAAAAAAACCACCCCAAACCTGAATCAACTGGTCCTTAACTGAGGCCTTAAAGATGCTTAAAAGCAAGAAAGATATCCTCAAGTGGTAATAGATACAGAGGGGAGGGATTTTTTTCTAAGCTCAGGGAGTGTAAATCCACTTCCTTGACCTCTTTTGGCTGTATCTCCTTTGCCACTATGAGCTTGCCCTCTAACTTCAGCGCCTTTTTATTTTTTTTAACAAATCTCACGAGGGCACTAAGCTGATAGAAAGGATTTTTATTAAATCTGGCAATTCACAGTAGTGTCATAAGAGTGAAAAATACCAATCTACTGAGCATGGAAGTGAGGAAGAAGTGTGAGCGGGAGGCAATTACAAAATGTTAATTTGACAGTAAAGGCACAACTTTTGAAGGAAAGAACAAATATGAGGCAGACAAACTGAAAAATGTGAAAAAGTGTAGCATGAGCTTACCAAAGAGAGATCATACAAGAATTAGTTGGTAACTTCCTCTAAAAAGATAACTCATTTTCTAGATAAAGGGCACGCAAGAATGGAAACTATTCAAACTTCAATAAAGCATTGGTTGTAATATCACAGGCAAAATACTCAAAATGGAGAAAATGAGGATTATCAGAGGGACTGAAAGCAGCTATAAAACCAACTAAGAGGCAACAGATTGCACTGGGGAGGGGTGAACCAGTCTCGAAGGTAAAAATTGGCCAGGGGAATAATTGTCTTTATTATTTAAATTAATAGCCTCTGCATGACTTTTGGAGCTTACCAGTGTGATTTGCTGATGATATGACGCTGGAATGGACTGATATCCCATGGCTAAGTTGGCACATTTTGCAGCCAAAATTAGCTGGGGGAAGGCCCAGGGGATGGAGCTTAGCAGGTTTCTGGGCAGTAATTTTGGATCACTGATGAAAACACCTTCCATGATTTCACTGTCTAAAATGATGGCAGAAAATGCCTCAGGAGCACAGGCTGATGATAAAATGGTTTCAAATTACCTGTCTGAAGGTGCTGTTAGAAAGTCAAACCTGAGGAGCTGACAGTGGGTGATGGACAGGACTCCCATGGGATGGGCACAGCCTGGGAAGCAGGAGAGAGTTCAAGTGCCACTGCCCTCTCCTGTGCCCAGAATAGAAAAATGTATGGACTAGGGCTACTTCAATAAGGTTAGTGGCCAGCCCAGTAAAGGACAATAAACTAAAATAACTTGCTATGTTTTGTGTTGCAAAACAAAAGCAGAGAGGACACACAGCTTCTCCTCTTCCCTCAGAAAAATCCAAGAGTGGCTATTTAATCCAGTGTTAACATAAGCATGGCTAGATCTGTCTCTGTCATAAACAAATTTAGTTTGAAAGCAGAATAGTTTTTAACAGGAGAGGCAGCAGACCCTTACAGTAGGGATAAATAGGGATGTAGTAGATGCAGTTTGGGAAAGCAGGAAATTTATCTTCTTTTCCCCATTGCAGCACCTCATTGTCTTTAAACTGTGAAACCATCAGCACTGCTTCAGATTACTGAAATACAGTGAAATTGTGCCATGATTTTCTCCAACCATTTTTAAACACAGAAATTATTGCTGGGTTTAAACTAATGCTCTTCAAGACAGAGAAATATTCTCGTATATTTAAGCCAAGAAGCAGAAAGTAATCAGTGTGAAGGCTCTCCCTTATGCTTCTATAAAAATGACTACATTGATACAATGAAGGTTGAGGCAACCTGCGCTGAGAAAACCACTCAAAGATGAAGGACACACTGCTAATGGGGAAAAACACACAAAACCCCCACTCTGTTGCTGATCCGTCTGTTCTGAGCCAGCCGGGAGCCATCGCAAAATGCCGTCCAGGAGCAAATGTGAGAACAAGACTGATAGCTGCAACAAGAGCTGGAAAACTCAATACAGTATGAGTCTTATGGAACAATATAATCTCTGCCCTCTCTAACCTGGTTGTGTTTCACAGGCTGCAAAGGACCACTTGTTTTTCTCCAGGAGATAGACACTTATCACCTATGTATCGCTTTGCCGACTCTCCTGCTATGCTACAGGGGCCAGCCTACAGTGTAATATGTTCTTTCAAAGATACTTTAATTGATACACATATACCTAGACTTTTTGCAAATGCTTTCGTTTATATCTAACTTTGCAGAGGGCTTTTATGCCCATAAGTATACTATCTTTTTTAAACTATGTTAGCTGACCTAATGAAAGATGCTACTTTTGTTGCCAACACCCTTTGACTATCAGATAGGATTGCCAACAAGACTTTCAAGCTGCAGAAAGTGATCTCTTGGGGTGTGCAAATTGAAAAACTCATAAGGTCATCCTCGCAAAGATGCAGAATATGACTGGAGTTTCCTCATTTCTCAATAAAACATACAGCTGGAGAAGTTTTGAAGTTCTAATTATCACTTTTCTGATAGTTTGGGTAGACTTTCACAGCAAAAACATGCATCTCTCCATTACAGAGCACAGTAGCTCCTCTAACACTGCCTGAATAAACAGAATTTAAAATAAACCAATAACAAGACAGACAGCTAACAATAAAACTTAAATCTAGTCTTTTGAACTTCATCTCTTGAGAGAGATTTGGGTTGCTTTCCAACTTACAGGGATAAAACAGTAATAATCCCTCTAGGATATGTAAGGCACAGCAGAGGCTTTGGATGCCAGCACTCATTTCCTGCTTCATCGCAGAGGAGTTGCTTCATTTCTCGTTATTTATGAAATTTGCCCCCTACATTCTCTCAGTTCCCTCATGACCAAGTCTTCAGAGGAGCTCGTAAAAGTGCTCCAACTCAACAAACCTTCCACATGAAAAATGGAGTTTCAAAATCAATCAATCAATCGCCATCCAAGAAAATGGCACTTTTGACAGGATTTCTGTTGATTAATGAAAAAAATACTTCTAAATAAATTTGGGGGATTTTTCTGTCTTTGAAAACATACTCTCAATAACAGAAATTTGGAGTTGTTTCCCTTCTATACATTTTTTTTCTGTACAGAACTGAGTAAGGCCAAGAGGAGAAGGGGAAGCACAGTCTAACTCTCCCCCTCTTTCACATTTGTGTTTGCAAGCTTAGACAAGAAAAATTAATAATCAGTAACTTGTAATGTTCTGACATTTCCACCATTAAAAATTGTGAAGGCACAGAATTTAATAATTCCACTTATTATGCTGTCCATTTTCCAAGTGTTGAAAAGGCATGTAAAAAGGTAAGCAGAAAAACAAAATACACCTAGGAATGCCTATTTGTTTCAATATTAGCAAAAAGAAAAGAGGAGAGGGTGATAACTCTGAAATGAAAGGACACAAAAGATATCATGGGATGTCTGAGAGAGGAAAGATTCAATCCCTCCATTTCTCCTTCTGTTTCTCCACACACAGTGATATGCATTTAAATAAGATTCATCTAAGAGTGCAGCAGTAGATGTGGATGTTAACCTACAAACACAGTCCCCATTTCCAGGCTGAATTCAAAACACTACAACCCAGCACGAAGGTTCATATATGCACTACATTGCTACATAGAGGACAGAGGTACCTACTGGTGTTAAGTCCAGGGGATAGCTAGAAGAAATCTGCTTTTCTCCATAGCATAGGTTAGGATTTTGTGACACATGTATGCCATTTCTCAAGGTTAAAACAGCTCAGTCACCCACTGGTTAAACCTGGGATCAATACTAAGAGGGATTTACTACCTGCCTCAGTGCATACATCTGCAGTGATCAAAGCATGTATTGGAAAATCTGGCTTTCTGAGGAGAGTTTTTCTTCTTTCCATTAAAGAAAGGAAATGCATTCCTTTCAAGAATACAGCCTAGATGTGAATGTATGTGAACCAGCAGCTATTAATATCTACAACTTCATGTAAACATGAACAGCAATGAATACAAACAGTGAGTATTTTCAGGATGGGTAGAATTAGTAAACTAGAGAATAAACACCTATTTTTGTCTTCCCCCAAAATATCAAGTGCCAGTTCAAGTAAATGTTTCCCCAGAAAATGTCTTTTCTAGAAAATTTATCCTACATTATTAAAGTTCATTATACAAGTGTACATATATTTAAAGTTTGAAAGGTTTTGTTAGTTCAGGTTGGGTACAGATTGTTTGCAAGCAGCTGGGAATGTTAAATAGCAAAAATAATCAAAGCAAGGCAGATCAGTCAGTGCTCATTGCAGGTGGATTGCCACCTTATAAATTCTCTTACTTGACAGTTGACACAGACTCTTGTTCCCTGCAAGGCTGGACTGAGTGGCAAAGTCTGCTCAGAAAGCCCGGACCGCTGCCAATGGAATCCTTCACACAATCAGGCTGCAAATCACAGGGCTGAGCTGTTCTTCTCAAAAATAATGGGAAAAACTAGGGAGGGCTTAGTAAGCAAGCATCCCTCCGGCCAGAATATCGTGCACCTGAGCTCCTGGACTTTGTGTCTAGCATTAGGATTTAGAAGTGAATGGTTTGGTTTTTGCAAACGTGCTGTTATGTTTGCTTGCTTCCCACTCTTTCAGAGAGTATTCCTGCTACTCAAAGTGCTTCCTAGAGTATGGAAGGCAAACACACAGAACAGATGCAAAGAAAAGGGAGTAAATGTCTGACACAGGTGCTGCATGAAATTTATGCCTTCAAAAGAGCTTTGCTGCTCTTCTTAGGAGAAATTGCAGGGAACTGACTCCTTTTGAAAATTTGGCTCCTGAAGCCACAGTAATATTAAAAAAAAAAAAAAAAAAAAAAGCGTATATTTTCTCCTTTGCTTTAATTTTATTACTGACTTCATGGGAAACACATTTAGACCAATTTGGACTGTTTCTTCTGTCCCCTCCTCCCAGTTCCCACACTTTCTATTGCCATCTAAAGATCAGTGGCACCAGCAGAAATTTTTCCACTGACAGCAACTTGGATCTGGATTGGGCTTTCCATTTTCAACTCTCTCTGTTATTCTCTTCCTGGAGAAATATACAGCCTAAAATTTTCAGTTGAGTCGGGCATATAAGTTTTAAATGAAGGAATGAAGAGATTCCCACACACGCTTTTTCTACAAAGACAAGATTATATAGCTCTCCATCCCCTTTCCTGGCAAAGGTGGTTCACTGCCTCTAACAGGTCTCAGTGGATTGATGAGGGAAAGTCAGTTAAAGACCCTAAAGTGGCTGACCAAAACCTCCCTACAGTTAAACTAGTATGGTCTTCTGCAGGTGTAGAAGGTCTTCACTGGGACTTTAACCTCCTTCCTGCTCCAAATCACTCCTAAGAGTTAAATTTCCCTGCCCAAAGCGCAAATTAACATGCTGAAAAACTGACTGATGGGATGGAAATTCCAGGTCTATCTAGAAAGCTCCAAAGACTCTTCTCCAACATGTATTTGCAAACTGGCAGTTCCATAAGAGCAAAAGAAGGCCTACGAAGTGCATGTGTGATAATCACAGTGTAATCATTGCTGATGAAACTTGATGTTCTTCTATAATCACTGCAATTTTAAGTGGATTGAGTGCCATTTAAGTGACATGAGTGCTATGATGGATGAAATATATGCTCCCAAAGTTACATCAGCTTCTTTGACATTCTTGGCATGGAATGCTTAGTGGCATTTAATGTTTGTAAATCTTTAGAAAGAAGTTAAATATGTTAATTACCACTGGAAAAATCTCTCAAGCTGAAGTATTCAGTGACTGTATCACTGTTGTCCTTAGTGCTATATCCTCTTTTTCCTATCCACCAAGCAAACACAACATATCAGGTCAGTGATTACACTCAGGATTTGCATTTATTTGCATCTGTTAGTCCTTCTAGGTAAGTCAGTAAGCTGGCATCCAGCTCACACTGGCTGCTTTCCTCCCTCCCATATTTTGGGCACCCCAACCTGCTTGCTCTGCTGTTGCCTTAATGTGAGCAGGTTTGCATCCGTGCAAGGTGCCATGTACTCCCACCTTTTGTCCTCTCACACACGGGGGCTGAGCACGGCAGACCCACAGAAAAGCTGTCCCAGCTGTTCTGGTGTGCCAGCACACTCACCAACCAAGGCACAGGGTAAACCCAACACTTCCGTTTCCTCTCCCAGATGCATTGGATTATCTCTGGCTGTCACAAGGGACAAGGATCAGACACCAAGCCCAGCAAAATGGCTACACTGCTTTAAAGAAAAATCCAACCTTAAAAAGTTGGAATCAAGAATGGGGGAACACTGAGTGCTATCTGATGGCAGGCCACAACATATTGTAGTAAAAACAGGTGACAGGACAAGGCAGGTTTACCAATGGCATCTTTTTCCAGATAATGGGCCACAAAGAGGCCTGCTGGAGAGAAACCATCTGCTAGCCATCCCTCAGAGGAAGTGCACCTCATTTCTGTGCACCTCCTGCTGCAGACTCTAGACAGAAGACTGTATACCCCAAAACAGCTTCCACCTTGGAAATAAAAATCAAATTTCTTCACATGTAACATAAGATAGTTGCTCTGAACCAGGAACAGAAGTTATCAGAATAGGGCAAGTGATCAGGGTATGAAATAACTCAGCAAGATATTCATTTCTTGGCATCTCTGCAACAATTTAAAAAATTAGCCAGGTGAGATTCCTCTAAGAATTGCTGGCAATGAATAAAAGTAATGGTAGGTCAAGGCAATTGACTTCTTTACAACTTAAAAAATCCTGTCTGAAAATTACTTGGGATATTATTTAGGCATTTTAAAAACAGGTAAGATATCAAAATGAAGCAGGACGTGTTGTAGATTAGGCTTTCTCAGTCCCTCAGTGATTACTTTCCCTCCCTTCATTATTGGCTTCTTTAGAAGGCAAAATTGCTTAATTTTACAAAACTGGCACCCCCAGCTTCTTATTTTCAAGTAAAAGCAAGAGAGTTAAGGGTGCATTTGCATGACTAGTCTGCAAGAAGCGTAGGGTATCTGACTGGCAGGTCAGGTTGTTAATTCAACTCTTCCTTTCCTTGAACTTGCAAGAAATTATCTTCAGCAATAAGGCCCCAAACAGCCTCACTCTGCTAACAGGGTGAGGAAAGTCAGGATGGAAAACCATAATCCATTTTAAGCAGCACATTGGGCACCAACCAGAAACACAGCTTCCCAAAGCCAGCCCTTATCACCATTGCATGATGTGACCTGAAACTCATTAAATGAGCTAATAGTAAGTTAATGCACTGACTATTTGCTCCATTCTCATAACTGTCATCGGTTGTTATTTGCAAATTTTAAGCTGCAATTCACATTTTTACAATTTGAGCCTAAAGTCCCACTTTACAGCAGCCTCGTTAAACTTAGGCAGGCTCTAGGCAGGCAGAAAAGCCCAGCTACCTGGTCTGAATTGGGGGCAAGACCTCTGAAACAGGAAAGGGACTAAAATGTATCCTGGTTTGGCAACAAAAAGTGTGTGCTTCACCTTGAACACAAGCCTATTTGTAATTTTAAGCACATGCTTAAGTGCTATGCCAAATAAAAGCCTAAAATCCCATCCCACAAACTCTTTGGCATATTACATTACAGCAGATTCACTAACACTGAGAAGAATTTGGTAAGTTCAGTGTAAACTATTCATGAGGAGGTTTTCAGTATTGGGTCCTACATGATTCCAGACCAATGAGAGATTTGTAATGTTGATATTGCTTCAGAATATTTCCCTTGTAGGCTGAGCCTATTTCCATCACATATAGGCAACATTTTATGAGGAAAGTACTGGCAACTTTGATATGAAGAAAAATCCTCTGGGCAATATCATTCCTTCTAATAAAATAAACTCAGATAGAAGCAAAATGGAAACCTGGAACAAGTAATGTAACTGAGCTGCATCATAGAAGCTACTTACAGGCTTGAAATAATTAGATCAAAGTGCAAGTCAAAAAAATTTGCAGTTAAAGGGACAGATTTCTAAACCAGGTCAAAACAAGAGTCAGTGAGGGGTTCCTAAATGAACTCAGTCCTCATTTTTTAGCTTATGTAGCTTTATACCACAGCTCTCACAGTTCTTGTGCTTGTCATAGTGACTGCTTGATGCTGAGCACTTCTGAAAACCCAAAGAGGTCTGAAGTGGCAGTCTACTAATATTTTCCCCTCTGTCCTTTGGATACAGTATCACCCTGCATGGAAGGCAGGGAGCCAGTCATATTTGCCTGTATTGGAGCTAATAGGAAAGAGAAAAGTTCCTGTTGTCACCACTAATGTGAGCCTGTCTCATTTGTGCCTCTAACCCAAATCTATGGACTATCCTGTCTGACCTTTCTAAGCCTGAAGCAGCAACTTCATTTGCTCCATCCAACAAGAATTAAAATATCAGTTCAGAAATTGCTTTAATAACATTAACAGGAATACCAGCTGAATAACCAGCCTTTTGATTATTATTACTTGCACAAACACTGCCGATGACAACACTTCTGAGATGGCAGTGAAGAAATTGTTCCCTCACCTCATACTGTTTAGCAGTTGCACTAAAAATTATACAAGTACTTTCAAGACAGAATGTTCATAGAACTGCTTATGTGGTCCCAGTCACCCCAAAAGTTAAGCATGTACTTCATTCAAGTTACCTTATGTGGCCTATTGCTCTCCATGCAATAACACAAAAGCTTACTGCTAAGTAAGGCAGAAAGGATCACCATATCTGGTTTTCTCATGGAAAGCTGTATTTTTTGAAAAGACAGGAAGCACTAGGTATATGGTTCATGAGATATATTACTTAGGGAAAAAAAAACAGGGGAAAAAATTGAGAATACTGTAACGCCATGTGTCATTTTCCACAAGGATTTATCACAACTCTACTGAAATCAGCGGGGACTTTGACACTGACTTTAAGAGGGATAGTATTCCACCCTGAGTTCCTAGACAGTGATCTGATGAGGTTAAAGTTTCAACATGTTATTTTCCTATTTGTAAGGATGGAAAAAAAAAAAAAAAAAAAGAAAGAAGAAAAATCCCAAGCCATTCCATTCTCACAGAGCTACCTCACCAAGACAATTTTCTAACTTCAAACATTTTTCATTTTAATCCTTTTCAGAAACTAATGGCTTCATTTCATGTTATCAAAAACTTATAAAAGTCTCAGTGGTAGAATCTTAAATGTATGTATTTAAAAGTTGCATCACAATTTCTTCTCCCTACCTGTACTTACTCCAGAGATAGGGTCAAGCATCCAAAAGCAGAAAAAGAGATTAAGCTTAAAGAAAATAAGCATTTTCAGAAAATTAAAATGTCAGTGGTTTTCACTGAAAATGTAAACTATTCACTCAGTGAGATTTTTAGTGGTAGCTTTCCCTATCTCAGCCAGCAATGCATTGTAACAGTCTGCAACAGGGGAGCAGGAGTCACGGACACTGCTATTTGGGCTCTCTGCACTGTTCCTAAGAGTATCTCCCATGGTATTTTCTTAGGAAAAAATCACCACAATTACTAAATTAAACATAAAATGGAACATGAAATGAAGTCTGAATCCCAATTAAACTTGGGAATAAATATTTGAAGAAAATGACTGAATACATACTCATTCAACCTGGGCACGTTAAAAGTGGCCCCTCTTCCTGCAGTTGCAGACCTGCCCCATACATGTCACCGCTGCTTGAAGTTTGAGCACTTTCCAGCTTGTCTTGTGAGTGAGGCTGGCTTGCACAGTGCTCCAGCTGGAGAAAAACCTGCACATCCATTTACTGAAAAAATACCACGGTTGTGAAATTTGCTTTTGTGGCAGGAAAAAAATAGAGGGTCCTTTTGAAAGGTTTCATTACAAGGTTTAAGGTAGAGCCTCCTGAGCTGGCAGTAGTCTTCTAATTAATCAGTGTAAGGATTGTTGAAATCCTGGCAGAAGTCCCCACTCTGCCTGGCTTAATCCTGGAGGTTTAGATCTGGAAATGGAAAAAATCTGAATTTTGTTGGTTCCCCCTCCAGTCAGGTGAACTTGAAATAACCAAGCCTTTTTCTAAAATGTATTTTAAAATATTGCATAAAAAACCCATGCACACAGATGCACACAATATCGTTTCTATCTCAAAGCCACCCAGATTAGTTTTCAGGGTAGTGCTTTGGGGTTGAATCCTGTCAAATCAAGCAAGGAAAAAGAAAAAGGAAGAAAACAGAAGGGATGGCTTGTAAAGAAAGCATTTTCCAAGCAGGAAATCAAGACTCCAGCCTGGGCATCTCTTTTATTGTTCTCCTGTGTCTAGGCAGCTGATGAAGAGCTCCACAGAAGCAGCGAAGCCTTGCAATACGTAGGCAATACTTTAATTTTGTATTTAAACGCTTATCCCAATATGCCACCATTGCTTATGTTAAAACAATTTCTTTCAAGTAGGAGTTCTCTTTCTAATACTTACAAAAAAAGAAAAAAAGAAATGTATTTTTCAAACCATTCCCAAATGTTTTCCTTTTCAGGATAAAGCACACTAGGGCAAAAACTTTTATATATCCACCCAAATAACTGCTCTCTGGAATTCAATTTAATTTCTGCTCTCATTTTAATAACCCTTTAGATAGCGTAAGAAGTTTCTCATTTCAACTGTGCCTCACTTTAGAGTTTCCTTATTTCCTCCTGGTCATTGGACTGGTTTGTGTTTAATATACTACTACTTTTCAGCTGCCTTTCTTGGGCCTCAGGCTTTGGCAAAAATTTGGCTGGTATTAACAACATGCTGTTCCCTTGCCCTCCACCCCTGCATGTGTCAAGTCCAGATTTTTGTTTCCATTCTTTGCTGTGTTGTTGTTGGGATTTCTTAAATTTATTTTACAAGACATCTACCTTTGCTCTGAAGGCTACAACCCTTACAAACCTAGAAAGCATTTGGTTTATTTTTCACCATGAGGTGACCCTTTGAGATTATGAAACGTGGTGACTATCCAGTTTAGCTGGTGTTTAGATGAGGCACTATTCAGCAGTCAGAAGATTTTTCCAAGACAAACCAACATGATACTGGCCAGCTTCCACAAGCCTCCAGCACTTCTGGTGAAAATCAGCAATGATAATCCTTGCCACCTAGAACAAAACATATTATTTATTGGCCTTTCCAAAGGCAGACCCATAACACTGGGCCTATAATTTCAGGGAGAAAAAATTTCATTGCAGGGAAGGGGGGCAAACCAGGATGCTGGAGGCATGGACACACGCAGGGGAAATCCAGATTGTAAAAAACAGTGTGAGGGCTTTCCTTAGGGCATAGTTTTTGGAGAGAGGAGCTCCTCCCTCTGGGCCTTCCCACCTCTTATGGTACATGCCAGCAGGGACTCTGCTGTTGCTCATTTTGCTTCTTGGCTGAGCAGGGCTCAGCTTTCAATAAACCCATATGACTTCAAGTGACATCGAGAACAAACCTCTTTTTCCTCCTCTTTTTTCTCTCCCCTTTCTCCTTTGCCCATAAATCAAAGAAGAAAGGATCAAATGGACAAAACAACAAAGTGGTAAAGTGCTCACTTCAGGGTTGTAGCCAATCTAATTAATTTTTCATTTAGGTCTGATGTATTAGAGGCCAATCAATCAAGGATTATGTTTACAGAGTTGTAGAAAGAGAGGAGACCGAGTCCTCATTTGTTGTCTGGGCTGTCCAAATTAGTCAGTTAAACGATCCTGGGGGAGATCATAAAGGATATGAATAGGTTCTTGTAAGTACCTTTCTTTTAATTACAGACCAAACAGTCAACACTTCCCTCAGTCCTTGATTTCCTGCCTGAAGGGCAGAGCTGGCTTCTTGAAAAGCAGATGGATGGTGGTGACTTCTGCCATCCACCTTTGGGACAAATCAGAGTTTCTTCATCTCTGAGATCACCAAAGCAGCCCATTGGGCTCAGGATACCTGTCCAACAGGAGCATGCAGTAGCTGGAGTCCAGCAGATCCCACCAGATTCAATCAACTCCAGTGTTTCTTAATTCTTAGACAGCAGAAAAAGGAGCATAAAACTGCAATCACATTTTCAGGACTGTCTATATTTCCAAAAATTTTAGCGAATCACAGCCAGTCAAAACTGTCTGTGCAGAATTTACGCTTTTGACTCAAAAACCTTTTTCAGTGTGATTTAACAGATCGTGTTCACAGCAGCCACACAAGTGCTTTGCTATTGCAGCTTCCAGTTCTTGACTTTAAATTACAGCTTCAACAGAGGCCTTCTGCTTTATTCCCTGCAAAGGGCATGACTTTTGCAAGGTAGCTCTTTTGTTTTTTGTAATTAGCTGGGATACACACATAGTGTATGGCTCTTACAATATTAATGACGGCTAATTGCAATCGGTCAATGTGGGGACAACTAAGTAGATAGATGGCTTCAAATGACCTGAATAAACACAGAGGGAAGAAAAAATGAAGAGAGTCAGATGATCCGGTCAATCTAACAAGACCTTTTTCTACAGTCGTTTGACATGGCAAAGTTCCCAAGGACCTTTATAGGCTTGAGATGATCAGCAGAGAAAAGTCATTTTTCTTGTTCAAGAGCCAAGTCGGATGCAGGGCTCCCACTGATACACATTACTTGAGTAGGGGCAAGACAGACCAAGTCTAAAGGCAGCTCTTCTGCCCTTCAAAATGAGTACTGAAACATGGACCTTGCACCCATAACGTCCACTTTGCATGACAGATGCCAGAGACAATAACTAGAGCTTTCTGTTGTAGTTGTTCAGGGTGAAAGCAGTCTTGATGGCTCCAAATATTTCAAATTCTTTATATCATTGTTATGACTTTGAAATTTCAGCAATTTGCCCCATAAAAATCTCAAATTTGCAAAAAGCTCAGTAAGATAACTCAAAACTGGGGCAAAATGCCATTCCTTAAGCTCTCTCTTCACCTGCTGTTGCAATGTGGCTTGCTACACAATATGTTTCCATTTCTGTAAGTTCACAGAAGGCTATCATTTTGGGTATGAGATATGTTCAGTATCTCAGGGAATTGAGGGCACAAGGAGCAATAAATAACACAGAAACAGAGAGGGCATTGGGCCTTTGTTTAATATGATGGATTTCTATATTTGAGAACAGAGTTTGAGAGTGCCCATGTTTGATTTTTACTTCAAACTCACTGATTGGCCATGTTAAAAACACAAAAAGCAAAAGGCAGCAATAGCCCCAGATAGCTGCATCCACATGTCATCAAAAACATGAACAGATATATTTTGGATACACTGACACAGGGTACCACCCTAATTTGAATCAGTTCAAGATGATGCAGAGCAGCTTTCATGTAGATAAACTCTTACTAGAGAGGTGGCTTTCCTAGAAACGTCTGGGTGTTTGATTGCTTTTAGCAACATGTGAAAAAAGAAAACTGCTGAAATTTTCTCAAATGATCATTTTTATTGTACCAAAATCAGCTTTTCCCATAAGGAAACTGTACTTGCTGTAAAAAAGATCATTTCAATTCTTTGAAAATATGGTCAAGTATAATCACTGAAGTCAAGCTGCCTTGAAAATTCAGTACCTGCAGACACACCAAAACCATAAAACTCTGAACACTGCAGCTAACAAACCCAGACTTAAACCAGAAAAATCCATTTAAGAATATCTGTACTCACACACTGCAGTGATACGCGTAGTATCGACATCACAGGTCAAAACACACATCTTGATTTTTAAAAAATTGCTTTGGATCAGCAGGGGACATGGTCCTGTGTTTTATGCAACTGGTTACTTACACGTCTAGTAAATAAAATCGAGTTTAGGCAAAGGCTGCCTGTTGCCCTTTGGGGAGATGTCAGCTGGCCTTAATCGACAATTAGCCCAGGAAGGCAGATGGGGAATAGTGGTAATTATTGCAGCAGGATGAGCGTAGGAAGGATTGGGGCCTGAGTCCACTCAGAAGGGAATAGGTAAAAATTACTTGTTTTTGAAGGGACAGTGATGCAGTGGTGGAAGGCATTTACCCGGGGCTTTTTTATGATTTTTTCTGTTTTGCTTATTTTTAATTCTTTTTTGTCTTTTATGCAAGAGTGCCTTGCCACTATAGGTAGAGGTGCAGTAAACATACTGGCTGGGCCCAGTTCTATTTGTGCCCTAAAACTGGACCTTGTGTGACGTTAGAGTGGTTGCTGGTAGACCTTTGTCAATATCTAGGCAAGCACAATACATACCTAAAGCTTCTATTGCTTTAATGTGAATATTATAATATGGAAGTGGATGAGCCTCTGGTACCATATATCTGCAAACCACAGGAGACCTAACCTCACAAATCACACCCAGTGAACTCTCAGGATCTTTAAGCTAGCAAGTGGAAAAGAATCAGCTTTTCCTTGCCTCTGAAGCCCTAGCCACCAGCAAGAGCCCATTGACAGTTAGCTTTCCTTAGTGGCCTGTTCTGGGAAATGAGGAGTAATTTGACCCCACTCCAGGGGCTATTATGAGCCATGGTATGGTTTTCCTCCACTAAATGCATATGATGAACCTGATCTACAGGCAGGAATAATGGCTCTGTGGCAGATGGGGATGTCTTTTGGGCTTATTGCAGGTGCATTCTCATGAGCATTTGTCTGGCAGGGGAAAAATGTGGATCCGCAGTTCCACCGTGCAAGGTGGTGGCTGTGTAAAACCATGACATTGGAGAGCTGTAACACGATGCTGTGTGTTTGATATCTACTCTAATAGGATTCATGACAAGATGGGTGGCTATCAGTCCCCAAAGCCATAATTGAAATCCCTGTGGGCTTTAATGAGCAATCCTCTTTCAGTCACATTACAGTTGTAATGCTATATATGGGATTTAGCCTTTTAATTATCAGTCTGGAGTAAAGCTTTAATCCAGTGTTTGTGTTCCTCAAAGGAAACTGGTTCTGAAGTGACATAAATCCAAACTGCTGGGCTATTTAAAGTTACTTTAATCCTTGAGCATTTATGCTACTCTTTTTTTTAATAAGACAAAAACATTGAATAAAATAAAGCATAAAAAAATAATGAGCTGGCAGACCATTAATGACTCTATTGATTAAATCTGAATTTGTGAATCTATTGATCAAAAATGCTAAGGTGCCAGTAAAAGTCAGTCTAGCCCTTACTGGCAAGAGCTGTCAGTAGTGTCTTGAAAAAACAGTGGTTTCTTATCTTTGCACTTGAGATCATGCAGGGTGGGAACTAAATGCAGTTCTCAAGCTAAGTGCTTCATTCTGCTTCCTTTACTCAGTTCCACATATTCCCTCTCTTCTGGAAGAACAGTTGGGTCTTTCTCACCAAATCCTTCCAGCAACTACCTAGATCCCTTCCTGCCTTCAGTCATTTTTCCTGGGGGGAACACGAGGACAAAGGTAGGTCTCTCCTACACTAAATTCTTGTTTACTAGACAATGAAACAATGCACTGCACAACACACAGGAACATGTCAGCCACTGATCCAAAGCAATGCTTTCTGTCTCACTCTCTTGTAATTTTTTTGTTGACTGGCCTGCAACTCACCAAGTCTCTTGCTCCTGGAGTGCCAAAGAGACCTGGAGCAGACTTGATGCAGGGAAACATAGGCAGGAACAGTGCACCAAGTGTTCTCAAACGTCAGATGGTCTGACACAAAGCCTGAAGAATGGGCTAAATATGTGTTGGTTGTCGTGAAAGATGACAAGAAGCTGATGGAGGTGGACCATCCAGAAGATGAGTTTGAAACTGTGGAGGTCAATTGACCTCCAATAAAGGTGGCAGGGCACACAGGGCACTGCAGACTTGCACATGGCTCCTGGCCATCAATTGAAGAACTGTGAAGTGTCAAGTGAAACTTCGATTTTCTTCCCAATCCTGCATTGAATCCTGCACTTCCCCCTCCTTAGACCTGGAGTCTCTAGAGGTGGCTTCTCTTCTGCATGGAGTCCCAAATGAAAGTGGAGGAGAGGCCTGATTTTCGTGGGGCTATTGAGTGGGATTGAGTGTGCAAGCCCTTCACAGGGCCACCAAGGCCACTGGAGACTCAGAGGTAGGTTTAACGCAGTCTGAGGCCAAGAAGCCACACAGGGGACTGCTGCTTTCAGCTGCCAGATGCATGACTGAGGATGGACTCAGATTCCCTCACTGCCCCACAATGATTCCTAAAGAATAACACAGGCTCTATCTAAAAAGCACTAAAGAAATGAAAGACAAGGAGGAGAAAAGGACACAGTAAACTCTCTCTGCTACACTTTCATGGCTGAAAGCCCCTGCTGCACCCCATCCCCAGCATACAGAGCTCATTAACTAACCAGTGTAGAATTAGCACTAATGCTGCAATGAGACAAGCATGCAAATCCTGTTATTTTTAAAATTCAGTGTAACGTATAATTTCCAGCTTTGGGTCCTCCAGGTAGCAGAGAAGGGGACTTACTTTGAGAGACACCTTTTACTCTTGGGTCACATCTAAAAGACATTCCTAGCAAACATGAGGCCCAAGAACTTACTGCTCTTGAGAATAAATTAACATTAGAGGTTCATTTCTGAAAAATCTGAATCTTTCATTCTTGACACATCAGCACATCAAGCAGGCCGTGTTTATCCGGGAGGACAGCTAAATGACATTTCTGACAGAGGACCTTATGCAGCTGCCCAGACTTGGCATCCCAGTGTTCTTTAGTTATGATTTTAGGTAGAAACCTGCAAAACTTCCTTTCTCATAACAGCATCTGACACCATACAAAGCTAAATTGTTTCTGTATGCATTTTCCTACTGCTCTTTCATCGTGACCGTTCAATCTGTATGAAATCAGAACACGAAGAAAAAAATGCCATGTAGATGAAAGGAAGAAGGAAACCCATTCCACGGTGTGCTAACTCACCTCAGTATTCAATATAGAAAAGCAATTGCTACCCACTAAGAGCAGATGTTCCTCACAGTTCATAAGCACCCATCAAACGTTAAGTCCCTGGTCATACATACACTTCCTTACAGCTTTGATCTCTAACGTTACCCATGTGAGTAATTTCAGATGCTTACAATACAACCTATAAACAGGCACCTGTTGTTGTTTGAATTAAAGCAGCGCATACAGATGCCCGGTAGAGACTGAGGCTCACCCCTACTAAGGTATGTATAAGGCACCTGCACACACAAAAAAATGGACTGACTTGCAAGAGCTGTGACCTATAGGGGTTCAGGGTTTTTTTCCTTCAGTTTCCATAGCAAAATGGACTTCATCTCTTGTGTCATGGGCTCACACACCCTGAACAAGTTCAGAGGACCTCATCTACAGTGCTACTTGAAATATTCAAGTAAACTAAAAGTCCCTAAAACCACCTTTGAGACCCTGCAGAGGATTTCCCAAGGAATCTGGTTCACACACCTCTTGTTGTGTCATCTGGCTGTGGTTCTCTATTACTAATGGCTATTTGAAAACAAGTCCTTATTTTAATTAAACTGGATATCACATAACGTGTCTGGATGCCAGACAACTGTATAGTTCCTGACTGAATGTACGCATTTAGTAAGGTAAAAAATAGCTGAGTTTTTGCAACTGCTCAGCAGTAGCACTAACCCCAGGCAAGTCCAAAGGACTGAAAGTCCTGCAGCTCCTAGTATCTGGTCTGCGTCTAAATGGGACCTGAGCTCCCAGATGGCCAGATGCTGTCAGGACACCAAATTTATCTCGAATTCTGACCCAGATTATACGAGGGAAGCTGAACTCCCTTAAGCAAAACACATGTATTTCACAGACTTATGCTTTATAAATCTTTTCAAAAGAAGAAACCTCTGCTATTACTAATACAGTTCAAAGCCAGCTTTTAAGAAATGAGAATCTGGACAAAAGAAGCACATTTCAAGCAGTTCACCATATGCAACCTGTCATCAGAAGAGATGGATTAACTAGAACATACAATTCTTTGACAGAATAGTTTAAGGGACTTGGTGAGCCCAAGTTCTTTTCCCCTAAATCTTGATGGCTTCCATAAGAGATATCTCTTTACTTGTCTCAGCCACATTTAGAACATATCTCGCAAACTCCACTGCTACTCCCATGCATCCAATGAATTATTGTTGTCCTCCCAATCCAAAAGTCATCCACTACAAATGATCAAACTGATCATACCACACACCTAAACGAAGCAAATAATTAATCTAGAGTTTGGTGGTATTAACTTAATAGTTTACTGTCTGATATCTTAAAGGATGGTGTAGAATGACTGTCATTGCAAGACTATATCTCTTATCTGCACCCCATGCCAGAAAGCTTGCCTGCTGCTTGACAGCAAGAAAGTTTCAGAGATAATTAACCATCCAAGGCCATCCATTATTTTAATGAGCCTGCTGAAGAGCCTGTTCCTGATAAAAGGCAGAAAGTAGCCCTCATTATCTTCCAAACAGGAGCAAACTGAAAAAGGGTGGAAAAAATCCTTGCTCAAAAAATAAGAGAGAGTATGTAGGCTGCCTCTGATGTCATATTCTAATTCTGTGAAGACAGAGGTAATGGTAATGTCATTTTCCCAGCAAGGACAGATGGTGGAGACTCCTCTCACTGCAATGTTAAAGGTGACAGAGTATCTGAAGCTACAGGCTTTGACAATCTCCATCCATTTGCAAAAGTCATCTTCAGAGAAAGTTAGGACAAGGAGCACATGGGCTTACTGTCAGCAGTAGAATTAATTGCCCTTAGCAAGGCTGACTCCCTCCTCTTTGCTCCTGCTCTGTATTAAAGACAGATGTCAAGTTTTCCCCTCTGAAAGCACTTTTCTGAGAGCTGTGGGAATTTCTCCAAGCTAGGCCAGCACAAGCAACAGGTCTTTAGGGAAAAGAGGCCTAAACCACTGCCAGGCACAACACAGGGCACCGCAGCACTGCTCACATCCCCAGCTGCCTAGCAGTGCTCCCACCAAGTGTCTGCCACCCAAAACATAAGGTAGGAAAAATTCCCCAAAAAATAACAAAACTACTAGCTGTAGCTGTGTAACCGCAGAAGAAGGGAAGGCAGGCTGTGAGAAACAGCCTTGGGAAGGTGCAGAAAGGAGAGAGTCAAGGGATGAAAAACAACGATGGGAGTAAAACAGCAGCATTAACGGAATCAAAGAGGTGGAGAGAGTGCAGACGGCAACCAGAAGAAAGGCCCCAAGAATCTGTTAACACATAGCATTTAAGCAAGTGGACTCTGTGTGGACCTCTGAAGTTTAACACCTCTGGCCTCTCAGTACCATCAGACATCTGGCTAAAGGATTAGAGAGATTATTGAGGTACACAAAACTCAGCATCAACACATGGATGCAGGAGAGGTCTGCTAGCAACCAAAATAAATACAGGCCATCCAGCCATCTGTTCTGTTCTGGTAGAATCCCTCTAACAGCCCCGCTAAGGTGGTCTTCAATGCTGTGTCAGCCAAGAAGGGTCTCTATCAGTGTCTCCTAGTGATCCCCCAAATCTTATGCTGCATCCTAAACAAGGCATCTGAGAAGGAGCCCAGGGGCTGTTTGAAGGCTCTTGTTTGGTTGCAGCTGCAATGAAAGAAATTGATAAGCCAAAATTAATAAGCTCAAATGCCTGTTTTGTTTGCAGCAGATCTGCAGTGGGACTCAACCCAAGAGAGTCCTCAAAGTGGCTGCCAGTGTGCCCAGGGTAATTGTGCTGGACTGATTACTTGCTGTAAGGTTTTCTAAGCAAGAGTGGTTCTGAGTGGAATCACAAAAAAAAACATGTTACAGAGGTCATAAAAGCACTAAACCTATTATCTCAGTATGTAATAAACAACATCCAAAGCAAAGAGATTATAAAGCGTAAGAAGAGCAGAAAATCCTGATGTGCCAAGTTATTTTCAGCTAATCTGCATTAATACGGTAAACCAGCACATTAGCACGTAGGATTAAAGTGGAACCCCAAAGTCAGGCAGTTGGAAACGTTTTGTTCTGAGAGCAAAGATGATTGTTTCCAGCATCAGAACAGCAAACACAGCACAGCCTACTGAGGTTGTATCCTGCACTCTTATGTCTGAGGCAACAAAGTCATCTAAAATGGCTTGGCTGCTCTTCTCAGCTGCATGTTGAGTAAAGCAGGATAAGCACCGAAAATAATTATATGAACCATCTAGACAGAGAGGTTTGCAAATAAACTCCTCTATAGTCCTGACCTCTCTTGTTCATTCCCAAAGCTTTCATGATGTCAGCCTGGCTTGCTCGAGGCCCTGCCTCCAGCCATGTCTGGCTCTATCACATCTCCATTTTGGCAGCCAAAGCACACAGAAGAGACAGGGAAGGGACATGATGAAGGTGGATTACAAATCAGCACAGTGAGACCCACTCCTGTTTTCATTTCTAACCAACAGAAGTCAGGTATTGAAGTGCCAGAGCACTGCAGAGCACCCTTTTCTCAGCTTGCAAGCTATGCATCCACGTACCAAAGTAGAGCAAAAAGCATCCAACACACTTGTCCCCAACATCTACCTAATGACACAAGCATAAGTAACCTCCAGCAAGGAACAGGCAATTTAACAGCCAAAAATCCCTGTGGATTATTGGCTGTGAATTGAATCCAACTCTTCCTCCAACAAAGTCCCACATGAAATTTAGGCTCTGCAAATCAAAAAACAAGTTCTAAAATATTTGTTGGGCAAACAAGATCAAAAAATATGTCAAGTCTGATGAGAATTCTCTACCTGCATGAAACTAGAAAACTTTATCTAATTCATTTATGAGTTCACCATTCAAGTGTGCTTTTTCAATTTCACTCCTATTGGGCATTTAGACCACTCCCCAACATCAGTATCTTCATCCCCTTTCCCTAAGTATACAAAGAACTGAAGTTACTCTTGCTCTGGAGACATGAAAACAAGCCTATCACAGACAGTTCTGCCCTCAGACTACAGATTGCCACGTGAGGAGCTTATGAATCAACTCTGGGCTTTATAATTGCTGTCTACATTCATCTGTTACCGCTTAAGTTTGTACTCTTGGAATGGATAGACCCCCTTCTGCTCTTTTGGACTCACCTGCTTCTATATAAGCTTAGAGTATTTATTTTATACGTTGCCTAGAGGGGACATGCATGATGTCAAAAAGTATACTCTTTGTTGGTTATCTGATAGGCACACAGGAACTTAGGTCAATAGCTAACAGGTTATTTAATGCAGCCTGGTATACAAAGGAAATACTGTTTATATAATGCATTATATTAAGCAGATGTTCCTTTTAATTAACCAAGATATATAGCCTGGCAACAGCTCCTGTTCCATATGTAACAATAAATAACTGGTGAAACTGCAAGTTGGAGGGGAGTTCTGATAAAGATGAGAACCACTTCAATGCTCCTGAATCACATCCTATGCAAAATCTAAAAGCCAGGACATGTGCAAAACTGCAATGTAAAGTCCTCTGACTCTTCACTCTTAAATCACTTGTGGAGTTTTCATTCCAGTAAGCAAATGAAGTGCTATTGATTGGGTTGGTTTGAGTTTTGTTTTGTCCCTGGGACTGTGTCAGACTTTTCTTCTTGAAAGGGAATGCTGAAGCCTTTCCAAACAGCTGGGAAGATTTTATTATCAGAATATCCCTGTGCCAGCAGGACCTGAAAAATAATGTGCTCCTAGCTCTCTTCTTGTTTTGACTTTTTTGCATAGGACACGCTGTGAGTTAGCAAAAAAATATCTCCAGCACATACAGAGGCTGCAAAGATTTTCTCCTACATATATTAAAAAGAAGGAAGAAAGAGGAGAAGAAGAAGGAGGAGGAGTAGGAGGAGGAGAAGAAGAAGAAGAAGAAGAGGGGGAAGAAGAAGATGAGGAAGAAGAGGAAGAACAAGAGGAAGAAGAAGAAGAGGAAGAAAGAAAAAAAAGAAAAAAGAAGAAAAAAGAAGAAAGAAAAAAGAAGAAAGAGGAAGAAGAAAGAAAAAAGAAGAAGGAGAAAGAAAGAAAGGGAAGAAGATTACATGCCTGTGTATGACCCTCAATGTGGCACAAGGCATGACACTTGAGAAAATAAATGTACAGATACAGTAGACATTAACCGTGTCCTGGGAAAAATCCCATTCCACTGCAATTAGGTGGGGCCTCAGTGCCATTTACAGGTTTTGATGCTATTTTTCTAAGTCTGTGCTTAAGTAAATGTGTTTGTCTACAGGGAGATGCAAGAAATGGTAACAAGGAAGTCTTTGAATGAAGCTTTTGTGGCATTCTGCCTAATGATTCACCTGTCTATTAGTCACCTAATTTCACAGTTCATGAACTTTAAAGGTTTCAGTTATGAATGGGTTCAGTGGTTCTAGAATAAGAAAGTACTCATCTTCCACAAAGAACAAGAAAACAGGTTTAAGTGATACTGCTCTCATCTGGTTTTAATTCTCAAATGCAATTTGTGTTGTAAGAGTGGAAACCCATTCAAGAAATCCCATCAGCCCCAACACTCTGCCATCCAAACTGGAAAGATTCCTGCCTGATCATCTTGTTTGTTAAGAGACTCATTGTGTCCATTTGCATACACTTTCATGATTTGTATAAGTTGTATTTTCTTCTAGGATGACTGCCTAGAGCTGCATTGTGAGCACCAGACCCAACGTAAAGCTGGACATTTAAACCACCACTCACATCATTATAGTTTTTCCTTCACTGGAAAATGACTAAATGTGTCTCCTTGCTGTTTACAAATCTAGTTACGGGATTTAAGCTGCACATTTACAAGCTATGTTGCAAGAGTAATGTAGCTGTAAAAATTAAATCCTAACATTATTTGCAGACTGTGATCCATGTCATGGATGAGGTGCCCATGGCAAAAGGTTTTCTATAACTGGAGAAAATAAAAAAGAAGAGAAACTCATCGAGTTCACTGCTCCTATTTCTCATGAGTATTCCTACTCTTCTCTTAATCAGTAGCTTTATGCAAGCAATGACTTAAATAGGAAGAGTTAAAAGAAATTTTATTCCAGAAATGCTTTTTAGACCCTGGTAACAGTTCACTGCTAATTTCCCTGGGCACACGAACAAAATTACTTTGAAAACATGAGAATCAGCTGGCAAATGTCAATGGCACGGTAATGGATACATCCTGGAATTTGCCCTATAGGCAGAAATTCATTTGCTGTCACCCCTCAAGCAAAAGCCTGAGTAAGCAGGTGGATTAGTAAGGTAAAGGTCAACATCTGTGTTTTGCTTTGGGATAAACAGGGGAAAAAAATGAACGCCTGGATGTCCCCAGACGTTTTAGGTGTATTCTTACTTTCAGCCTCATATCAGCTATCATACTTTGGGCTGGCAAATATCTGCTTTTGGTTTGTATGACCTGTCACCAACCAAAACGAGGCTGGATACTGAAAAGCACTGGAGAAGCTTTAGCTCACAGACGAGAAGGAACAGTCCAACAGACTGTAAAAGGTGGAGAAGCACAAGAGAGTATTAAAACCTGTGATGCCAAGGGGTAGTCCAGGATGGAAAGCAAGAGTTTGGAGACTGAAGAAAATAAGTTGTGCTGAGGATCACAAAGAATGGAGAGAGATAAGAATTATTTGTTGAATTGATTGAAATAGGAGACACCTGACGGCTTTAAGAAAACCAAGTAGGAAGCACGGAGGGCAAGGGAGCTCTTACATAGCTAAGTTTCCAGCACTGTCTTCTCTGTGAACCAGGAACTAATTCCTGAAGCTCTTATGTATTTGACAGAAGAGCCCCTGAATGGCAGGACAATATAAATCAGAAATCAAACCATTACAGCCATAACTTTTATCCTCACGAAGTATGTTTCCCACCCTTGAAAGCATGAGGCTAGGAACAACAGCCAGCAATACAAACCTATCTCAAACATTACCTGGTGCACTGCTGGTGTTTGATCATCAGACCTGGGACCATAAAAATTCTGCTCTTCAGGAAGACATTGCCTGATTTGGAGTAAATGACAAAAATTAGAGTCTTCCATGGATGAAGCATGTGTCACCTGATATATAAACGTTGATCCACAGATCTTCAGGCTTTTTGATCCCTAACACTTGAGATATTGCAGTGACATTTTTAGGGTTGTACCATCTCCACTTTGAAAGGCAGGTGAAGTGAGATTTCTTCTTTCTTTGCTAATGAGTGATGAATATATTTTGCTTACTACTTCTCAGGAAACGAATAATTGCCATTTAGAGGTTTAGTCAAAATGTAGGCCTTCAAAGCAAGTATCCTGATTTTTAAAAACAGTCAACCATTTAGTATGGCAGACAAGTTCCATTTTTCTAAATTACATGTTAGGCTGGACTCATAAAACACTATTTTGACTTTTGAGAAAAATTGGAAATCTGATGGAAGATATATTTCCAGTCCCCCAATAGCTGAAGAGTTCTGCTTATCTTCATAGACAGGCTAAGTCATTTAGCACTGCAGTGGAAAACAAATCTTTTCAAAGTTGAGCCCTCAAAGGTTAAAGGAAATGCAACATTTCAGTAACGTTGTAAGCGATTTCTTGAAAACACATGCAAAAAATATCAGAATAGATGCCATTTCCAGAAAATAAACCATAGGAAAGAATGCAAATTGACAAGTGTCATTATTCTTTCCTTGACCAGTCCTTGGTATCTCTCAATTGTCCTACTTTTCTTTTTTAAAGGATGTTGCCATAGTGATATTACAGAACCTGCAAAACTCTCCTAGCTATTCATCATCAGAGATTAAAATATATTATGAAATGGGTTTTAATATATTATAAATTATACATACTGCAATACCAAATTCTATTATAAAACAGGCTTTAAATAACATATTGTAGAGCTCGAGTAGCTGTCCCGCAGTTCAGGTGGAAGATTGCTTTGTATTATAAAGTCTGATTTTTCAGTCTCACTAATGGCACTGAGAAGAAGTCACCCACTATGAAATTTTATCTACAGGCTTTTATTCATTGCCACAATCCTTCCAAGCAGCTGAGGCTGGAGGGAGACACGGTGTTAGATTCAGTGCCACTGCCTGGGCACCCAGTGTCATTCAAGGTGCTGTAGCAGAGCCAAGACTTTAATGTAGGGCCAATAGAAGCAACAAAGGAGCTATGGGAGAACTTTCCTGGACAGCAGATGGAGGCCAGGAATAATGCCCCAGGGCAACTCTATCAGCATTAGATGCCTACTTTAGACTGAATTGAGCCAAAGAAATGCGTTTCACTTTACTTCAGGGAGATTGAGGTTAGAAAGAAAAAAATCAGATTTACTTTTAAAATAAGTCTTGCCATGGTGTTTCTGTTCCCAGTGTTTAGGAGGGAAGTGGGGAGGCACAAGGAAAGAAGTATGAAATTCCCCCATAATTTTCCTTCTATCCCACGTAGGTGGCAGGTTTATTCACTACAAAACCAGTTTTAGTTTCTGAACTGGAGAGCCCATCCAGAAACCACCCAATCCTAAAGCACCAGGAGTTCCTGCTATGCACAAAGAGCAGGAGCCCACTGCATCACCTTGAAGACATCTGGTGTTGCATTCCAGCCGTCCCGCTCCCTGCAGGAAGTATTAGCTCCTCCAGGGTGATTTTATTCCTGCAAGCAACAGGAAGAGCAAAGAGTTTTAGTAGCAACACAACCTCCTCCAAATCCCCAGACCCTAAGACCCCAGGTTCTGGTTGCTGGCACAGAGTTGCTTGCAACAACAACAAAGACCTTGCACATTAGTGAGAAATGGCTCCCTGACTATAGTTTGCAACAATTGGCACAACGTGGCTGAGGCACACAGGTTGCAAAGCACACACTGCTGCCTCACCGACACGGGCTATGAGCTCTAAGGGAGGCAACTCCCATTGCCTTTTAGAGCCATATCCAGTTGCTGCAGAGCCAACACCTCACCGCTGCCACAGAGAATGTAATCCAATGGATAACAATCATTCTTAACAACAAACAGTTTCCTTTGCTGAGCTCTGACATTGAAGTCCCTAGCCAATTTTATACCCTCTTTGCACTAATATTTTGAGCTTAAAACCACTGTTTGCAAGAATTTGGATTGTTGAAGTACAAACACTGGCATGATCCCAGGAAACAAAAGCAGGGACTCAGGAGTCTTACTGGTTCAGTGCCAGCTCCAAGGTGTTTTCATTAACAGCCAGCTTTTCTGGGTGCTCCTCTGTGGCTGGATGACTAGTTGGCCAGCCTAACCCAGTACGTGCTTGGTACTGGAGGATTTATACCATTCTTCAACGAGCCATGTCAGATGTAGTTTTCCTGATTGCACTTCAGGGTTGTGGCTTTGAAGCCAGCAAGTGATAAGGGGAAGAACACTGAATGGATCATGTCCCTTAGTAAGCAAATCAGTCATTATGACTATTGTTATCTGTCACCTTGAGACATTACAGGCTGTGTGCCTCAGTAAAACCAAGTGGTCACTTCTTTTCCCCACAGAAATTCAGTATTTTATGTATAGATGGCTCATGTGACCATGGAGTTACACCAGAGCTCTGCATAAATCTCTGTGGCATTTATTGTTTTTCCAAGCAGCATATGAGGTTTGTTTTTTCCCTGACTTGCTAGTGGAGCAACACATTTCATTAACCTGGCGTTTATTCGTGCCAACTCAAAAGGTCAGAACCAGTAGCCTCAAACAGTTTCCTCATTTTAACAATGAGGTTTTCCTGCTGATGAGCATCAGGCACTGCTGAAAGCTCAAAAAATAAACATTATGCTCATAGGTCCCTTAAGCACGGTAAACTCTCCATCTATCTTGCAGCTGCCAAGCAGGAGGATTTTGCACAGAGTCCTCTAATTGCTCTTATAGTTACAGCACTTTAGATCTAAGCTTTACCAGCCTTGGCTTTAGATTTGATCGCACACCTTGTGCACATGTCACACAAGAGCCCAACATTATTTGGACTCACCATAAGTCTCTTCAGGGATACATATTTGACTTGCCTGATCTGCAGGTTGTTTATGCCTGTATCAGAAACCCATCCTAAATAAACTCTTAGCCTGACGTTTTTATGCTCTTAGACCATCCAAAGGTTCAAACAGACAACAACATCCCATTCAGAAGATCATATGGAGGGCCAGGCAATCAATTTGCTTTGTTTTCTTGCCCTGCCTGATGAGCAAGACTCATGCTCACTCCCTTAGACTATGTGGCATTGCAGGTAAGCATTTGTTGCCTGAAGAGATGTAAATAAAGATATAAACTTGAAAGGAGATCAATCTAGATCTAGATAGACAAAACCCCAAAAGATTTCTCCCTAAATTGTATTAGAGTTAGCTTATTGACAATCATTTCCAGGGTCCTCAGTCTGCAAGCATCATCTTCAGCATGCCCCACCTGCTCAGAGTAAAAAAATTTGTCACTTCTGGTTGACACCTAATTTCAGAAGCAAATCCCTAATTAATAAAGGAATTAAGAATTTTAGCATCTTCAAATATGAATGCCAACTCAGAAGCCCCAAATTTAGGGGTAACTGTGATAAGGATCAGACCTCTCTCCATATGCTGACTCAAACATCCAAAAATCATGAGTTAACACTGAAAATTAAAGCTTGTTCTACAAGCACTATCCAATGCAGGTTTAAATCAACCTATAATTTTCCCTGCTTCTCCTCAGCTAAACTAAAAATCCCATTAATATTGAATCAGAAGAACATGAGGAAAAATAAACAAAGATTAATCAGCATTTTTTTGGTCAGCAAATTTCTCTGACATAAAGGAAATAAAACACTATCTTGAACAAACACAGATGAGGTAAACCTCAGCCAGGAGCACCAACTGTCTGAGATGTCTGGGATGAGCCACTTGACATGTTGGCTTCATCACTATTTCATACACACTAAATAAATCCACATGAGTCTGATGATATTTAAATAAAAATAAGTACCATTTAAATTGCAAACCAACTCTACTGAAGCGTGTACCTTTGAAATATCTGAGAAATTTAGCCAAAACAGATAAGTGATGAAACCAGCTGTAATTTATGGAGATGCAAGGATGACAAGTCTTCCAAAAGAATGTCTTGATCATGTTTGAACACTTTGAGGCATATGGGAACAGAGCCATGTATTTTTCAAGGCAAGGAGAGAAAGCATGGTGGGGAAAAAAAAAAAAAAGAATCATCAAGATGTGCTGCTTGGTTTACAGACATCATCTCATTTGACTACACGAAGTGTGCAGCCTGGGCAGGGTGTTTGTGCTGTCCCAGGCTGTCACTCAGCAGTGTCATGAGATGGCAGGATTCAGTCTCACCACCTCCAGAACATTCACGCTCACAGGCCAGCAGTAGTCATCTCCTTTGCAAGTTATGTGATTACAGATAAACAGCAGAAGAAACAGTCATGCAAAGCCAGGAATTAACCTATAAAGAAGCCTGATAACAGCAATGTACTAGGCGTGGTTTGGGTAGAAGTGTGTGGCTTTGCATATATTGCCAACTGCAGCTTCACTACTCAGATGAGTGAGTGTGATGTCAAATGATGGTGAACAGGTGTGAAACAGTCCCACATAGTGATATGTGGGGAGAAAAACGTGGCTTACACTAAGCTGCCACACTCTGGACACACGTTGCTGCCCACTGTTTCTTGTTCCGCCAAGGATATTTAATGCAAAACACCCTTTCACATTGCCAGTTGCTCATTTTCAGCAACTTCCTTGGAGACCCTGAGCCCAAAACCCTGTTACACAAAGGCTGGCACTGCATAATGGGAAAAGAAACCTGGTAATAACTGTAAGAAACTTTTACTCTCACCTTAAGGCCATCTCATCTTGCCAAAGAGAGAAAAAATGACAGTTTTCCTCTGATTTTATCTTTTCAAAATGAAAATTCCCATTATGTATTTGGGTTCGAGAAATGGGAGGAGAATAAATTTCCTTTTCTCCTTAGCCATGTTCCTAGAAAGGGTTGAATAATTTTAATCTCTAACTTTTCCAAAGAATCAGCTTCTGGCAGAAAGCAAAAACTGCAAATCACAGGACCACAGGAAACCCGCTCTCAGTTTGGAGTCTCCTGCAATGATAACTATGATAAATAACACCTCACAGCATTGCCAAAGTCACTGCAGTGATGTGTACCCTTCCTCACTGAGGTCCAGTACCTGGGAAAAGCCCTCTGAATGCTTGATTTCCTTTTCTCTATCTCTTCAGGTGCTGCTGGTACCCATCCTCTGCCACTTCTCAATAGCAGCAGAGAAGAAATTACAATGCAGATGGGCTCCAAGCCCCTCCGAAAACCTCAGTGGGGCACTGACTGCAAGGACAGAAAGCTCTAGGTTGCTCAGGGACACAGAGCCCAAAAATGTACAAAGCAACACTTGCAGCTATTTTTGCATCCTTCAGGTCCAGCTTGCCCCTGTGAAAGGAGCAAGCATGTCTCACTTGCCTGAAAAAACAGGAGTACCTGAACACACCCAAACAGCCTCACCACTGAGAAGGCTGGGTATTTGTTGCAGCAGATGCAATCAGTGGTGCATTGACTGGCTTCGTTGAGACCCAGAAACAAGGGCCAGCATGAGTGAACACACAGCTTGCTCTATGCGTTGTTATTCTGCAACCTCTAAACTGCATTACTATGGAAATGAGACTGGCATCTCTGAAAGACTGAAGAATTCCAGGAAATTGCAAGCTGTTAGGAGAATATTTGTTGACTTTCTTTAAAAAGGCTGTTTTAGAAATGACAGATGCTGAAATTATAAAGACACATGGTAGTGGGCTTGTGCGGTCAGGTTTTGGTAGTGGGGGAGCTGCAGCAGTAGTGTCTATGAGAAGCAGCTTCCCCCACGTCCAACAGAGCCAATGCCAGCCAGCTCCAAGACAGACCTGCCATTGGCCAGGACCAAGCCCATTAGTGGCTCTACCCATCAGTGCTGGGATAATGTGTTTTAGAAAGGGAAAAAGCAAACTGGACGACAGAGTTTGCAGCAAGAGAGAGGAGTGAGAATATGTGAGAAATACAGCCCTGCAGACGCCTAAGGTCAGTGCAGAAAGAGGGGAAGCTCCAGGTGTCAGAGCAGAGATTTTCCTGCAGCCTGTGGTAGAGACCATGTTAAGTCAGGCTGTCCCACTTCAGTCCATGGAGGTCCACAGGGGAGTAGATTCACCTGCAGCTCCTGGAGGACCCCACACTAGAACACGCAGATATCCAAAGGAGGCTGTGAACTTGTGAGAAACCCACACTGGAGCAGGCTCCTGGCAGGATCTGTGGCCCTGTGAAGAGACAAGTTCATGCTGGAGCAGGTTTGATGTCAGAACATGTGACCCCTCAGGGGACCCATGCTGGAGCAGTCTGTTCCTGAAGGACTGTACCCCATGGAAGGGACCCATGCTGGAGCAGTTCATGAAGAACTGCAGTCCCTGAGAAGGACTCATGTTGGAGAAGCTGACAAAGGACTGCCACCCATGGGAGGGACCCCACGGTGGAACAGGAGAAGAGTGTGAGGAGTCCTCCCACTATAGAGGAAAGAGTGGTAGTGACAGCATGTGATGAACTGACTGCAGCCCTTATTCCTGTCCCCCTGCACCACTGCAGGGAGGAGATAGAGAAAATCAGGAGTGAAGTTGAGCCCAAGAAGAAGAGTGAGGTGGGGAAAGGTGTTTTAAGATTTAACTTAAGATTTAATTTTTATTTCTCTTCATCCTACTATGATTTTATTGTAGTAAATTTAACTAATTTTCCCCAAAACAAGCCTGTTTTGCCCATTGCCAACATGTCTTCTCTCCCCTGTCCAGCTGATGAGGGGAGTGACAGAGTAGCTTTTTGGGCACCTGGCATCCAGCCAGGGTCAGCCCACCCACACATGAATGATCTGTACATGTACATTTGCATCTCAAGAATGTCAAATGAGGATTAACATTTTTAAGCCATAATTTTTTTCTTAAAAAAACCTGATGAGCTCAACTGTCTTTAAATCTAAGGCACATACTAATCTTTTCAGCACACACAATAATATTTGCTAATTACTTGGAAAGTTTTCACATTCCTATAGAATTTCATTGAAAGCAAATGTTTTTATGATGGAAACATTGCTGGAATATTAAGTGACTTAGGACAGAATATACGAGATGATCAAGAACATTTTCTTACTAGATATTTCTGTTTTGAAGAAGATATTCTGAAATTTTCCATACAATTAGTCAGGTTTAATTGGATTTGGTTGGAATATAGATGGAGTAAAGAAAAAATCCTAGTGATGTCTAAGCTAGTCACTCATTGCTCTTTTATTTTAAACATTCGAAATGGCATTGAAATTACAGAATCTGAAAAATACCACAGAGCTTTGAAGTCAAATCATTCATCTCCTGCTTCTATCAGATCCTTTCACACTGGCAGCATTTCATTGTGTGAAGGAAAAAAAAAAAAAAAAAAAAGCAAAACAGAGAAAGAAGTAATCTCATTTAAATTCATAATACTTTTGCTGAGGGGAGCTCAGTGGACAGCTGGGCATCACTGCTATTAGCAGTGGGTAAACATTACAAAGGACAGCCATTGCCTCAATAGCTTTATATTCTGGACAGCTAAGGTGTCCAGAAAATGACAGAAAAGGCTGTAGAGGCATATGCAGAAAAACCTAGGAGATTTTTCTGGCTCTCAGTTCAACCCACCAGACGTGCTCAAGTCTCCCCAGGGAGAGTGTAGAGGAAAGGAGAAGGGCACTTTCAGAGTTCAGCTGGTACTAAGGAAAAGCCAATTTTCTGAGGACTGGCACTTCAGTGACGGAAATGAGCAATTTGAGTTTGTCTTGAAAGAAGAGCAAACAAAAATTTTTACCCATGTGGTAACCAAATAGCAGCTGTAGAGATTTCCCTGATGTCAGACTAACTTTTGGAGGATGCCATCTATTCTCTGAGGGGACACTGGAGAGGGACAGCACATGCAGATTTCTCTCACTGTTTCTCATCAAAAAACTGAATTTCACTTGCAGTCTTAGCTTATGGTGTGAAAACTGAAACCTCAGTGTAGAAGCAGGGCTCATGCAGCACACTCCAAAGTACTTTGTCAGTACATTATTCCTGACATCAAAACTGCAAAACTGTGTCAGGACCAACCATCTCCTGGTTTTCTAAACATACTGTCAGCAGCCTTGAAGTGCTTACATTGCAGCCTATCTTACAACTAGTCCAAAAGGCATACAGGGTAAGTTCCTCTCGATGTCATTTCACAACACAGCTCTTTAAAAAAAGTTCAATTTCTTTACTGAGATCACAGGTAATGTAAGTATACAAATATGAGAGTCCAATCACTCCAGTCTCCATTCCAAAAAAACAAGGGTTTTGTTCTGTCATATGTATTCAGTGAATGATAGACATAGTGCAAAAATGTGGCCTTTGCAATGTCCTATGATGTTGCTATCAGCATTATTGCAACAAATTTGAAAGGAACATGGACTATTGGCTGAGTAACTCCCAAAAGTAAGGATTAAAGCAGTAGAACAAGCTACTTTCCCAGACCCTGTTAAGCATTCAAATTACCAGTGTCCCATTGTTTAGAGCAAAGAGCACAACAAGAAGAAAAGTGACACAAAGATGAATCTGTCCAGGTGACTGTGATTGGCAATAAGCTGGTGAAGGACAGCCCGAAAATGGATCTATGAAGACATCACAAAACTAATTCCTTTTATTATATAATCCTGACTGTAAGCTACAGTAGAAACGCTAATACATTAATCTATGTCTCAAATGTCACCGTTCTAATTCAATACACAACTAGGGAGATAAATCTCTGCATACATTGTGCATAAGTAGCACGCATTGTTATGATTTTCTCAATAAACCGTGGGAAATTAACATAGGCATTGATAGCATCTTCATATCCTAACACAAATGCAAATTTATTGTTTTGTAGGATGTAATGCTATACAGATATACAGACAAGTTATAATATTAGACTAATTTTTGTAGACAGCCTTGAGACAGTTGACAAACTAGGAATGTAATGTCCTGTCTGATCCTGTCCCATCCCAATGTTGCTCTCTAGCATGAAGTATAGTAGAGCTGACACTGGACCTGCAAAGGATATTTTTAGCTGAAGAAGCAGAGTGGAAGATGGCAATTTGCCTTTGAGTTGATGTGGCTGCAGGGTGGTGAGTTTGGGAGGCAGGGGACAAGCACACAGATGCAAGTTGCTGTCTGCCTCCAGGGAAACACTTCAGGCCCTTACAGCAGGGACAGACAGAAAGTGGCAGGACAGATCATGTTTCTGTTTTGTGCTTTCATAGCAGCTCTTTTCTTTCTTCAGTTCACTGGTATAGTAGGAAACCACTGCTCGTCCTAATTTTACATGTGAAAAGTAGAGGAATGGTTTTTTGCAGATTCCAAAACATGATGCCAAGAAATCTACTGTGCTCCTAAGCAGGTTTGCCCCATGGTTGGGTACTCCAAAATAGCTGGACTCTGATACAAGAAAACATACTTGCAGCAGAGGACACCGAGAGTAACAGCCTGGGAATGGAGCCAACTCATTAACACCCTGCAGCACCATTTTATTTAATCCCACAGTCCTCCCAGTTTGACAATGCCAGAGAATGAAACAGGAGACTGGTATTATGATACAAATCCATGGTACCTTGAATACTGCAAGCAGAGCTCTCCTCACTTGCCAAAAAATTATGGTAGATCTGGACCAGGTATAAAGAAGGAAGGGAAAAATAGTTAAAGGAGTGAAATGGTTTTTATGTAGAGAGGGAATTGAAAAGAATAGGACTCCAGCCTGGAAAATACAGTGTGGTAGAAGCCTATAACAGTCACAAACAGCATGGAGAAGGATGTAAGGAATGACTGTTCATCATTTCTGATGCAAAAACTCAAGGCTATCAAAAGAAATTAAAAAAAAAAAAAAAAGCTTAACAGTAGACCGAGAAAGATACTTCTTCACAAGACATATGGTTGAGCTGTGCGGCTGAGCTATGGGATACTACAAATACCAAAACCTCTCTGTAAATTTGAGAAATTAATGAAAGCAAAATCTTTCTCAAATTAGGAAAGACAGAGATGCTACCTGTGGCTTAGGAAATCCTTCAGCTAAAGACCAGCCGAAGGAAGGTCTCTAGGAGGAGCTCCATGCCCTGCCCAAGCGCCCTGACTGCACCAATCTGACACAGAGAGCCTCTGCAACCTGGCAAGGAGTGCTTCTCTGCCACCAGACCGAGCAATATTTGACTCCTTACACATGCCTGAGCCTCGGCTCACATGGGAAATTAACAGCTTGCCTGTAAAAAGTCACCATCCTGCTACATGTGATTCATTTGCACATGTAAAAGCAAAGCCCACTCAGGGGTGGTGCTGAGATGTCAGCATGTTGTGCAGTGTAAATCACAGTATGGAGGGTGCCCCCATCCTCAAAAAAAGAAATTACAGACCTGCAGCTCTACCTCAAAGAGCTTGTTAATAGCACCTTTAGACTCATTTACCAGTAGGGGCTCAGGTGTACCATGATGGAAGCAGGGAAAGATGTTTTGGGAAGTAGGCTTTGCCCTCTAAGCAGAAGGCAACTGCACTCATGTTGCTCATTTGCCTCCCTGAGGCTCATTTGAGGCTGAGCTCATGTCCCCAAGAAGGGGTGGCAGGGTAAGCTATGGCAAGGACAAGCACCCCATTGCGTTTTTTTCCTGATCCCCCTGATCAGTCCAAAGAACAAAGCATCTCACTACAGTGCAGCCCCAGGCAGGGGGAAATGCTCAGAGCAGAGCCTAGATTTGTGCAAAACTAATGTTTATACAGTTGTATCCATTGCACCCTTTGTGTTCTATCTTTGTGTTCCCAAGCTCAGGAGTTGCAGCACTGGAGAGATTTACCATTAAGTGTATGGTGCAGGGACACTGTAATGTTTCCTTTCAGGGCAGCAGTGCTTTTGACGTGTTTGTTTTCGCCCTACACAGATGCAGGCACAAGAACCTGTTCTCTTTGGAAAATATTGATATCCTCCCGGAGGATGCAGATCTGCTACTTGATAGGGCACCTTCTGCCTAATGCAGCAGAGCACGTATTCACAGAAAACTCCACTGCCTTCCTCGAAATGCCACTACCTAGTCCTGGAAATAGGACAGGGGTAGCAGCATCTCTGTGCTTAGAGCATCAAAAAGAAATAAGGAGGAGTAGGAAGGTGAAATGAGTGGCACTGACGAACTGCCACTCTTCTGGGATGCTGGAGCACAGTACGTTGCCCAAGATATTAATTATTTCAGAGTCAGGACACCATAAGACAAAATAGACTTCCATTTTTGTGTCCACGTTTGATCTTCTCTATACCAGTGAGGTTAACTTAAAAAAATCCAGAGCAATGTATTGTAATGCAGATGATGGCCTTCAGCAGTCTGAAGTGTTTGTAATGAATAGCCCTGTAAAATGTGATGCTGCTAGCTTTGCTTTGCTGCAACCTCACAACTGCTCTTGTCCAGGATGGATAGGCTCAAATCCAAAAGATTCACTGCTGAGCACCATAGAGGTCCTCACAGTGTGGGACAGTGGCAGTGCAGTAGCAGTCCTTTTACCAGGTGTGGAAATGCAGGAAGGATCCCTCTACAGTAGCAAACCTGCTGTATTTGGCTAGTGCAGGTCTGGCTTTGCGGAGCCAGACTCTGGCAGCAGCTGGCTGTGAAGCACAGCAGCAAGCCTGGACTTCCTTCCTTCCCCGCACAGAGATGCAACTGCCAAAGAATTAATCTGCACTTGCTTTTGCCTTCTCTGACCAAATGCTGTGCTACCATACTGCACAGAATTTAAGTCAGCAGGGCAGGTTTGATCTTTGCCAATACTATGGCAGGTTTGATTTATTCTCAACTATAACACACACTTAGACTGTGGCTTCTGGCAGCTTGCTTTATTTCCGGATCAGTGAGAAATCACTGTGGAGAAGCAGACTTGGGGGTGGATGTCATTTGCTCTCAGGTATGGGAAGCCTGGATTATTCCCACACAGAAAACCCTCTTGAGTTGTGCTAGGAGTGCAGTGGTTGAGTTTTAGGAAAACTTCCAAAGCTAATGTAGAAGCTGAGCTTCTTGAAGAGGATCACTCAGATGGATCTGCTCCTCCCTGAGGATAGCTCAGATAGCACCAGGCATCTCAGAGAGTCATACCTGGATATACAAATGCAACGGGATGACAAAATTTACCTTAAATATTGAAAAAGAGAAATTATCTTTTGTTTCCCCTGCGCTTCATCTAGGTCCTTTCTGAAGGCATTATAGAGACCTGTGGCTTAAAAGTTTCTTTCAAGGGCCAACAGAGCACACATTCAGTGCAGTTTGTAAAGGTGAACGCAACACAGTTAAGGGCTATACAAAATAGACACCTTGGTGTTCTCTAAGGTGGACAGATTTAATCATAAGTGTATCATTCAAAGCATCTGGATTTTCCATCACCTTCCAAGCTCCACATTTTAAAAGAGAAAAAGATACGGTAGCAGACATGTAGGAAAAACCCCTGTATTTCTACATAGGGGAGACTACTATAATTTCAGCGTTCTATTTGTATTCAGAAGAAAGCATTGAGGGTTGAAGCTTGGAATATAATATGAGCAAAAATTCTCCAATGTTTCATTTGAAGCTGAAACATTTAATCCAACCTCCAAGTGTTTATTTGACAGCCAAGAAAAAAAAAGACAAAAAGAAATGTCTAAATAGAAAAGTGGTTCCTAAACTAAACAGCACTTAAAAAAAATTCAAGGTCTTACTTGCTAGAAATCTGTTATGGAGGATGATTTTTTTTTTTTTTTGGACAAATATATGAAAAAATAAGCTTCTGAGATAGCTTCTTTGAGAATCAATTTTAGATAAACATTATGAAACCACAAGTAGCATGATAAACATGCATGCCATGTTTCTTCACCCAGCTGCAGCTGGGAAACCAAGCAATAAATACTATTTATTTATTTTAATAGTATGCTTAGTGAAAGTATTACCAATATTTCCTAAGCTTAAAATCATCCATGAATGTATTTTATCATGAGGCTCAGCATTTTTATAGTAATTTACAACTTTAAAAGGGTAAACTCTATTGCTCTCTGTCAAGCCAACAACTGGGTAAGTGCAGAACGTTACCATATGAAGCATGGTGAAATTTATTGCTGCAGTCATTAGTACATATTGATTTTGTTTATAACAACCCAAGGGGAATACTAAACTGATTACGCCTCTGCTAGGCTCTCTCTTGCTCTCTGACAGGACACAGACATGGCAATGCCAGCTTGCAAACTGCCACTGCTGCTCACTGTCCTCTGAGGACGGGGTTTTGTGAGAGATCAGCATCGCTCCTTTTATTGGCGCATCCAGGTTTGCTCCATTTTGTGGCTACTCCGTGTTTAGCTTCATTTTCATTTTTAAGAATTTGCAGCTCTCAGACAGCCTAGGCAGCACAGACACTGATTCATTATTAGTCAACACATGATTAAATCATATCAACTCCTTGTTAAGTGTGATTTTTTGTGTTTTACAGCTTTAAAAGTCCAATGTCTAGCCTTGAATCACAGGTACTAACAGAAGAACTCATTAAGAACTTTGTTAGAGTTATTTAATTTTTTCTGCAAAATACAAGTAAAAAGACTTTTGCACAGGAGAATCTGAAGCAAAATGTGGTTTTTTGGTTTGGTTTGTGTGGTGAAGTAGCATTTTAGGTGAATGCTAATTTAATTTTTACTTCATCAAAAACATGACGTTTCATACTTGTGTAGGAAAAGTAAGTATGAAATTTGAATTAGAGAATCAAAGAATTGAAATTCAATATATAATTGAAAAATATCTGATTATTTTCAATCTGCAACTAGGGCAAAATATATGCTGAAATAGAGTTTCCCATATTCACGGGATTTTAAACATTGAGGGTAGCTCAGAAATTTCCTGTAATTAACCAGAAAAGACTGATACAGGTATCTTGTTTTGTTCTTGCTAGCATTTTTACTTAAAAGTTATTTCTTTAATTGAACAGAAAAGCAATTTCAGTATCAATCATAGAAGTCCAGGAAATGAAACGTTAAGACAAAAAGAAAAATGCTGATTAAACATGCAAGAAAAGGGGAAATTACCACACTTGTGACTGCAGAGCCAGCTTAGGAATCACCTTCCTGCAGCAAAATTTAGCAGCTGGGAGGCTACAGATATACTTCTTAAGCTTTGGAGCTGCAATAATGTTACCTCGAGGTGCGCATTTTACTTTTTCATCCCCCTTGATGTCAGAAGAATGATGTAACACAGACCAATCCAGAGATGCACCACCCTCCTAATGGGGTAAGCACAGTAGAGCTATTGGCTCCAGTTGTCTCTAGCAATGTCAAACATGGAGCCAAACAGGAGAAAGAATCTCCAGAAAGAAACCTTTAGCAGTTAAGGTAGTCCCGTTCTTCCAGATAAAGGTATACTTGTTGTGCTTGCTTCCCCCCCACCTCTATCTGGCCCGCCCCATGTGAGGTTCCCATCACAGGCTTGCAATCTTCTCCCTTTGAACAGAGAAAATACAACTTATGAAAGTGACCACGAGTTGCTTGCAAAAGATATTTCATGGTGGGTGGTCTTCATGTAAAGCCACCTCTGCCTCAAAGCCCCTCAAGGTACTTCTCTTACTTTCCTTCAGGTACCCCTTTTATTTTACTTAGTGCAAAGAACATGTTATAAGTGTTCATTTGTTCATGCTGTCATGTATCCCCACCCTGGCTATTGCAAGAGTTCATTAGAGGCCACTAGGATGAGAGAACACAGAAAAAAAATCACAGCAACTGCACAATCACTTTTAATAGACTGCCTCTGCCCACTGTTCCTTTGCACACAGTCTTGGTACTCAGCACATTACTCTTGCAGTAGGCATAAGGAGACAAATCACACCAGCATCCCAGAATGCTGCCTTTGGGCAGTTTTCCTCTCAATCCCCCAGGCTGGCTTATCTCACTTCACAGAGCTATTTCTTACGTATTTCTATGAGGGTCGAGGGAATCTCAACTCACAAGGCAGAAACTCAGCTTACACAACCTTGGGAAGCTAAAAAAGCTCCCCACTGTCAGATGATGGTTGCAATTCTGCTCTACATTGTTCCTTTCTTTAGTTCTTTCTCTCCTCCCACCCCACCCTCCACATTGTGCTGCAGCACAAGTAAGGACTAGATCCAAGAGCTTCCAACAGGAAGAGTGCAACAACCATGACAGGACATCAGTGCAGGGATCTAACTCAGCACTCACAGGCAAGTAAATATGTTATTTGACTCAGTACATTTGTAACAGCATGTGCATGGTTACATCATGCCTCTCTGGAAAGTAACCACCTAAAATCACCTAACATCACTCAGAAGATTTTCATTTCCCATCCACCTTCCCAGATTTTTTTGTTTGTTTGGGTTTTTGTTTGGTTTTGGTTTTGGGTTGTTTGTTGTATGTTTTGTTTGTTTGGTTGTTTTGTTTGTTGTTGTTGTTGTTTTTTGGTTTTGTGAGTGTGTTTTGTTGCTACTTGCATTTTTTTTTGCTGTTGCTGTTTTGTTTTCCTTCAGTTGCTGTCATTCTTCCCTTACATGAAGCAGCCGGCTGCTGGACATTGAAAATCCCTCATGAAGTCACTAAGTAATGTCACCGCTTACTGTTTTCCACCTGCAGTCCCATCATCGCTAATTACAGCTTCCATAAATTAGTTCATTGGTGACATCTAAATGAAGCCATTTACAAATTGCAGTAATGCTGAGCAGCCCAGCTCCCCGGTACCGGTAATGACTACACGCGAAGTTCATCAGACTGCACAGGAGGGATGATGTGCTGCATTCGCTGTTGTTACTGTCCAGCCATGACAGCACAGATTTAATTTAATTTTATCTCATGCATATAGGATTTGCCTCTGCTCGAAGCAGAGGATGCGTGCTTAGATTGCTCCCTGCGTTCACTACAACCCAAGAGAAAAGGGGAACAGCATCCTGGAATTGGAGAGCTTCAGTGCCCTGAAAAAGCTTTTAGCCCCTCTGTACACAAGCACAAAAACTGGGGTTTTACCAGCCTTGCTTCTCCACACAATATTGAGATACCTTGAAGGACAAAAGCACAACCTAGGATAAAAACTATTGCCCTATGACTAGAAGGAAGAGCAGGTAGACAAAACTATTTTGTAGCCTCTCTGTGAGATTTGGCACAGTATCAGACATCTTTGGAGTCCTCCATCACTGGAGACCTCCAAGCAGCCATCAAGATGCAAGAATAGGTTCATGCTGACAGTCAAATTGTATCCAGACACATCTCAAAATACTTCCCTCTACGAGCCACTCAAGGAATCACCGTATTCCCCAGCACCTCCTTAGACAACAAGAGAGGTGCCTGAACATTTTGGGGACCCAACCCACACTGCTTCTAAGCAGCAAAAGCAGCCAGCGTCAGCTGCACAGCTTGGGGAACAGAACTGGCATCACAGAGGCCAGTTAATATTCAGGAACCATTTGGGGAAGCTTTGCCCCAAGCCACCTCATGCTCTGTCTAGGCTGTGCTGCACTGCTAGTGATGGGGCATCCTGGGGCTGGGAAGCCCCTGCACTCTGGCTACAGAGGGCTCCAGTACCATATTCCCAGCCAGCTAAGTCATGTGAAATAAAACCATGTCTTACACTAAAGGACTGGCAAGCACAGAACAATCCACTGCAGTTTTTTCCCCCTGAAAGCCACAGTTAATTCAGTAAGCATTTGCTGCTTTAAACCAGCCTCCACTACCCACAATATCAAAACAGAATAATTAGTAGGCAGTCATTCTGGAAACATCCACACCACAGACCTTCAGTGAATGCATGATAGAAAGAACAAAACTAAAAAAAAAAAAAAAAAAAAATTAAAAAATCCTCTAAATACTAGTTTTGCCATGGATACTGTTCTAAGAATTTGAAGTAAGGTGCTTTTTGAAAACAAAGCTTCCAAGAACATTGATTATTTCTTGCTTGCAGAAAATCCCAAGTCAGGGCTCCCATTGATTCGTGTCACATTTAAAAGCTTAGTTCTCTTGAGTTATTCCAATATATTTCAAGCCAAGCAATTAATTCTTGTTTTTTTTAAAAAACTTCCCAGTGCATGAAAAGTTTTAAGTGCAACACATAGCACTACAGAAATGAGTTTCTTAGAAATATGCTAAACATTCCTATGCCAACATATTTCACAGATTGAACTGCTCTGATATTAGCAGCCTTTGTAGCACATGTACGCATAAGTATGACACGTCTGGAACATTTTGTCACTTCAGTGGTGTTTGGATGTCTAGCGCAAAAAACTTGTTGGCAGACAGTTTGAAAGCACATCCTATTCGCCTGTCACATAAGCATTTTAAGTGTAGAGGTAACCCAGATAAGAAGGGGTTAATTGTTTGATCACATAGATACAGGAATGTTATTCTTTCCCGTTCAGTTAAAAATTCATGGGAAGAGGAATTAAAGGTTACATATTCTAGTAGCTGAAGTACTGATATTTGTATGCGCTGTTAACCTGGAGGAAAGCTGTGGTTCCGATTCTGTGATTCTGTGAATGGTTTGGCTGACATTCTCCTCATCATCATCTGCAAGAATTTTCTCTTTTGAACAGCCAGCCTCTTTCTTTATTTAAATTCCACCACTTCAAATCTGTGCTTAACCATCGACAGGATTACAAAGTAAAGTACCCTCACCTTGTTCAAAAGCCCTCTCTTAACTTTTTTTTTTGCCAGGTCCATTCTTCACAAGGGGTTTGGTAAGAGGAGCTGGCCATAAGCTACACACAACATGGATCAGTGCCTGCCCCTCCTCTTCCCCACACGAGGAAGTTGTAACTACAGTGAGGTCTCCCCTCAGTCTCCTCTTCTCCAGGCTGAACAAACCAAGTGACCTCAGCTGCTCCTCAGATGCCTTCCCCTGAAGGCCCTTCACCATTGTGGCCCTCCTTTGGACATTTTGTAACAGCTTTATATCTTTCTTATACTGTGGCAGTAAAAAATGGCTTACTGTCAGACTACTTAATAATGCACACTTCTGCACAGGACTCTCTCCACAATCAAAGTTATTGGAACATCATTATGTGTTCACTATGCAAAAAAAACTAAAAAAAAAAAAAAAAAGAAAAGCTCATGAAAACGCTAAAGTGACTGAGGTCAGAAAGCGTCCCAGATCAGACTGACACAAAGAAAACAATTTTTTCTGATGAGGTGTCAGTTCAGCCGTGCCATACACTGCAGGTTTGCCCTGAATGCTGGAGCTTTTATGTGTGTGTGTGCTTTGTGATGAAGTCTAATGCTGTGGTGACATATGGATGTTGCCGGAAAAGAACAATGGTCTACTCACCTAGCCTTCCTGGATAAAGGTGGAATTCAGGGCATAGGAAGGCGTACAGCTCCACACCCCCACTGCACTGGGACTGTAAGAATAGGAGAAAACAGAACTCCACAAAACATCAGCAGCCTCCTCACCCCCATCCCTCCTAAGCATTTCCCTGTATCCCACACACTATGAGCAGCTCCCAGGTAACTCAGCTCCAGACTTTTTTGCAGAGCCACCCTCAAATGTCCCACTTCAGGCTGAAGCAAGGGCAAGACAGGCTGATGTGGTGGTTGCTGCTGCCCCATTTCACATCAAACACAGCAAAACAGTCTTTCCAGATAACATACAGTAATAAAGAAGGCCTAATTCCTTTCCTAACAGAGCCAGCAACTGGTAAACCCCCACAAGAAGCACATATTTGCTTCACTTCAAAGTGGAACATCCAAGTTATCCCCATACAGTCCAAGCACTCATCCAATACCCTTTTCTTCCAGCTCCTTGCAGCCATTCTCCCTGTCCCACAGCTCCCATTTTCCCCATGTTCAAACAAGCCCTGCATTTCACAGCTGGAGCTCACTGGAGCTGGAGCTCCAGCACCTCCGACAATGGTAGTGGTGATTTTACAGCCCTTACCAACATCACTGCATCTGGAAAACCAAAGCTAAGCCATGCCTAAGACTTCTAAACTGGTCCCCAAGTTTAAAACCACAAAGCTTACTTTTTTTGACTAGGATATGTTTTGAGACAGGTGTCAAAAACCTCAGGCCTGGCAAATCTTCTTCAGACCATGATTTTCATGTTTCCCTGAAAAATAGCTAAAAACCCCTAGTGTTTTCCCAGTAGGAAGTTTTCTTTAATTAAAAAAATAAACAAAAAAACCCCAACCAAACAAAACCTCCCAAACAAAACCAAACCAAACCAAAAACAAACAAAACAAAACAAAAAACCAACCAAACAAAAAACCAAACCAAAACCAAAAAAACCCAAAACACACCCTGGCTGAATATCTTCTCTATTTAACACCTCTCAAGGATTCTCTAAAATTTGCCTTTTAAGTTTATATTTTAAGGTTTTCCTTTTGCAGATACAGTATCTAGAAACATGTATCCTATTTCTTTGCTTATTTTGAGTGCTGGATTCCTCTGCAGGGAACCCTGAAGTTGCAGGACTCCAGTAGTCTTTCAGAAATCAGCAAGCACCAGGAAAGTGTGAGAATGAGAACTGACAAGACTGCAGATCTGTCACAGCAATAACAGGTTTTTCCTCTGTGATTGAAATAGATTCCATGAATTTATAAAAGGGATGGATTTCATTTGTTGTGTTCTCATTTGTTCATTAGAAATAAGCTTGGACATTTGGTTGTAGGTAGGTATGGGAGCTGGCTATGTCTCTGTGACAGGATTGCTGCTGTTTACCATCAATGCTGCGTGACCAATGAGACCTATTGAGCTCAGGACAGCTCTTTCCACTAGAGAGCTCCTTCACCTTCCTTCTTCTTGGCTATTCCCTCAAGTGTTTCTGAGGGTTATAACAAATTTTTTGGCTGAATTTTGATGTTGCAGTTTATAATAGTTTCACTGATGGAGAACTGTGCTGGAGGTAACTGTATGTACCTCCAACAGCAGAATGAAACCTGCTCCCGTGCCTCAGTCCCTGAGTACAAACCCTCTGTCTTTGTTCCAAGCGCTGGCAAATGCAACTCCACATGTAGACAACATGACTGTGACCTTTGGCAACCGTATGCAAATATGAAAGGATACAACAACTAATGCAGCCTTCCTTCCAATCACACAAAATACATATATATTTGCTTTCCCCTTTAGATTCAGATTTTCATACCTAGAAGGGTGATGAAAAGACAGGTTTTGAGGACATGACCAGTCTGTGGGCAGGGTGAAAGCCTTTTGCAAAGAAGAGCAAAGTCTGGCAGCAAAGCTTCCCTTTGAATTATGCTAAGGTACTTCTCCTTGACTTTTTTTTTCCAGAGCCCTTCAGCCAAGGTGGTGACACCTCTGGGAAAACACAGAAACTTAATCTTTTCCATCCACTTCAAGACTGTTTTGTCAGTGTCAGTGACTAGTAAGTGATCTTCCTCTTTATCTTGACCCATGAGCCTTGTTTTTTCATCTCATTTCTCCCCCCATCCTGTTGGGGGGGGAGTGGAGTAAGTCTGGGCAGGCGCCTGGCAGCCTACCACTGCCAACCTGCCCCACCAGCACCACAACCGCAGTGCCACAGAGAGAGCACTGAAGAGTGAGCTCCCACAGTGCGGAGGAAAAAAAAGTAGCCTATGGAAAAGCCTGGGACTAAATCTGGAGGTTTACCAGTTGTAAGCCTTTTCCAGGGACATTTGTGCTTGTGGCCCCACTGCAGCCTTGCCACTTCTTACTTGTAAGGAGCAAAGCCTCCCTTTTCTTTTACATCTGTTTGTTGAGGGACTGGTGCGCAGCCTGACATACGGCCTTACTCTAAATTCCAAGACTGTGGAATAAAAATCATTTGCTGTTAGTCAACCAAAGCTGTCTTTTCTCTCTCTCTATTGATTACTCCTGAATAATCAATTGACATTTGGCACAGTCTTATTTATAATAATTCAAGTCAGCAGCAACATAATTTAGAAACTGGCTACTAGGCATGTGTTGGTAATGAATCGAATCCATGGATAATTCAAATTCATAGACTAAAAAATTACATTTAAATAATGTTAAGGTTGTGACAACCTAACAAAAGACTGCAAATTCAATGTGAAAACTTTTCCTCCCTCCGTGGCTGAGGGGAAAGTCTGGAGAAGACAGGAGAAGGGACTGGCATTTCCTGCCTCTCCCGTGATCCTCCACCTTTGAGTTCATACCTAATTGACATCACCTTTGTGCTGAGCTGAACTGCATCCCTGCTCCTTACATCCTTGTTCACTCACTTTCAGTGGTGTCATTTAATCCCATAGGAGAGAACGGATGCATATTTTTACACAACAGATTGCTTAGCCTGGTACAAAGTCAATACATGGTCTGTAAACCTCCCCTAGTTTTGTGAATTATGGAGTTATTATGTGGAATCTGAGACCAAAGCCCTTAGCCATTCCCTGCTGGGCATCAAACTTCCACTAACACCCAGCTCCTATCACAATCCCAGAAACTGCCTTTTTAACTAAGACATAAATATTAAACAAGGCAGCCCTTCATGGTAATTTACTTTATATATATATATATGTGTGTGTGTGTGTGAGTGTGTATAAAATGCCAGCAAAAAAAACCCAACCAGAGAAAGCTTATGGCTGTGTGCTGGATTGCAAACACTATGGGGTTTGCAGTGGAATTTCAATTATGGGAAAATGCACTGTCAAGCCCTCATTCAAACCTTTAATTACCAGCACTTAACCACCACATACTTTTGAAGGAAACTATAATTCACTTTGAATAGGACCTGGTTTATACCTATAATTAAATTAATCATAATTAATTCCAGCAGCTACTGCTATAACTATTGAAGGAGAGAAATATGAAAGAAATTCATCGTCAGGGATTGCTTTATGCACTGTTATGTTATGTTATGTTATGTTATGTTATGTTATGTTATGTTATGTTATGTTATGTTATGTTATGTTATGTTATGTTATGTTATGTTATGTTATGTTATGTTATGTTATGTTATGTTATGTTGGAAGAGTTCTACACCTTTTGCATCAGTTCTGCATCCAGGTATTCAGCAAAGAAACTCTTTATCTCCAGTTCTTTTTTGTTTTTTTAATGTGGTCTTCTCTCCAGCCAAAGCCATATATATATCTTGAATATTTATTAGGTACCATTTGTAAGATCTGGCCTCTCCTGTCTGTCTGGGGAGTTCATCTCTTGCTGGAGCTATTCTCTATCCCTTCTGCCAACTCCAAATGCTGCCAAGGGATCACCTTTCCAGTCTGCTGTTTGAAGTAACATCATTTCCCCTCAGCACCCTTCAGCTGGAGCCCTCACCTTGTGCAGAAGAGCCTTTTCCCCTTCCTAAGGGCCCTCCACCCTCTGCTGTGGCACAGCCTCTTTCCCTGAATGTGGGAAATGGCAACTCCCCCTCCACCTACTGCTGCCTTACTGCCTCTGCTTCAATTTTCTGTGTATTCTTGCCATTCACTGCATTCTCTGAGCAACACTGGGAAAGGCTAACTGCGAGGAAAACCCAGGCAGAAGGAAGCTCTCAGGCAGCAGCAATCAGGGCTGGGAGTATGTAATCAGGGAAAAGAGGGTGAAGAGAAGTCACACTTTCTTCTCTTTCTTCAAGCAAAATGACAGACAGACTGAACAGCAGGGAAATATTCCCGTACAAACTCTAGGTTATAGTGGCAGTGTGGTGCATTAACAGATTACAGCATTTTATTGCAGAGTACTGTTAAACAGCAGGAGGCTTTTTAAGCATCAGTGTCAAATATCATGTAATCTGCTAAGTAATAAACTATTAAAAGAATACAGGGCACATCATATTTCTTGACTTGCACAGTTTGCTTATTGGCTTTTATACGTGTCTGCTTTCTAATTTTACTGTCAGAATACATCAAGCTGCTTTTATTCCTTCGTTTCACAGGGATGGCTTGTTTTTGTTTTCTGTTCAAAAGGCAGCTCCTTTTAAGTGTGTGGGTTCATATCCCTTAACAGTCTTCAAACAAGTCCAAGTCTTTTGGGCTTTTGGTACATCATTGGCCGGCCGAGCTGCCTGCACTGTTTCTTCCTCTTTGTAGCTTTGTAGTATATTGCTTCTCTGACTTCAGCTGCAGGGAAATCAAAATCTTCTTTGTTCTCTCATGATTTCCAGGTGCCCTCTCTGGTCTGTGAATGGGCTCTCTATGAAAACATATGTGTTTGAATTTTTTAGCAAGGTCAAAGAAAGGACATTTGGCACTTTAAGACCATTTTGCAGGGCAGGCTTGAGCAAACTGCTCTTGTTTGAAGATGTAATTACTCATTAATGTCAAATTAAAGATGGGCTGAGATCTTTCACTTGATCAAGGCCCAAATTGCCTGTACTGAGCTCTCCCGAGAAGGAGCTACAACCTGAAGTTCCTGCCAGAGCTCTTCCCTATCTCACTACTGGAAGGATTACTACAGTTGACAGAGAAAACTGTAAGTAAAAATCCTCTGGTAATTTGAAGGAGAACTTATCTCAAATATCCCCACTTGTTCCACTGTCACCATCTTCTTTTTTCCATAACCTTCTACCTTCTTCAACCACTTACTTTGACTGTGCCCAAACTCATATATTTCAACAGTCTTTGTTGCAAGAAGGTTTTCAAATTTGTTAAAACTCAGAAATACACTGCTAAAAATAAATGTTTCCTATAAAATTGTCACCCTCTAGAAAGCCTTGCTATCCACGTACGCCATGCTAATCCTACTCCAAAATCCAGAGAAGCATGCAAGCGAAGTCTTTCTTTTTGAAAATGATTCTCCTAGAATGCTCTCATGACTGTTTCTTGTTGAAATTTCTTTTTCTGTTGCAGTTATTATTACCACATCTTGAACACACCCTGCAAGCCAAAGCCTCTAAGTTGATTATGAAAAAAATCTCTTCGGAAGCATATTTGGTTATTTCTTCTGGTCCCTCCAATACTGCTTTCTGAGTGAGCAGAGCCTAACTTGACTCAAGTCATTCTGCAGGCATTTGTACAAACCAGTGAGTGAACTGCGTGGGTAAAGAAAACAAATCTTTCACCATTTATCTGCACTTTTCCCCAGAGGCTTTGAAACAGAGATAGATTCAGTAGGAGGTAATATATCAAGATGAATAGCATCAGTTAGCAAGGTGTGAGGTCTGAGACTTCCCAGGTTGCTGTGCACATGCAGGTGAGAGATTTCTGCCTATCTGATGTGGGCACTGCTGGCAGAAATAAAAAATTTCCTTGTAATCTTTCCCAATAGCTCAGCAAGACAGAGCTGATCTTATGCTGCTGCTTTTAAAGACAACCCTTTGAAAGAAAACAATGTAGACACCTGGGCTTGGAGCAGCAAACTAGTAGAGTGACAATCACCTCTCCTAAAGTGAACATTTATCATCACTGTTGAACAGGTCCACTCTTACCCACTGCAAGGAAGAGTGAAGGGAGACATAAAATGATCACTTGTACTGTTGACTGCTGAGTTTTCCAGAGGCAGTTCGCCTGTGGGATATCATGTGTGTTTGACACATTTTGTGTTCTGCTTTTAGGCTTGTGTCACACTTTGTAATGACAAGGCAGAGTGTTTTCTCAGCTGGCAGTACCCACAGAGCTTTGCATCTCCAGCAGGAATAGTTTCCCAGATTACAGCACAACTGCTCCACTTCCTACTGGGTGTGACCCTGGCCTGTCATTACCAGGCATGGCATCTCATGAGAGATCCTGTGGTGCAAGTACCAAATCTAAAAGGCAGTGGCTGACCTATTCTGCAGTGTCACTTTGATTTTAAAAGTACTATTAACCTTCCACTTGGAGTTTTTGTTCTGTTAACTTAGAGTATTCACATGCACCCTTAAAAGCTGTAATGAGCTGATGCAGTGATTAATTGTCTACAACAGTTTTGTAATAGATGAACGCATATGATATCTCATTTATCAAGGAAATAACTACTTCTTTAAACACCATGATTAGTCAAGTGAAAAGACACAGGATTTGTTGACAATGCCAGATGCACTTAAGATGAGAAGGTCTTTAGCTGGTAAGGAGACTGCTGTTTTAAAGAAAGGATTTACTCATGATGATAATGAAAACATGATGCTGCCAGCTCCGTTCTGTCCCCTTTCCTGCTCTAAGCACGTTCACTAAGCAGTCTGATTATAATCAGCACATCAAACACTGAATGTGAAGGGCAGGATTTTTGCCACAAATGATGGAAGAATCATTTGCTTATCTGCCATTTATATGAACGCTCAAGTGGCCAGTGAAAGGTGCAGGTTGTTCTGATGTTTTCTCTAATTTAGCTATTTATACAAGGCATCACACTAGACCTCCAAAGAAAATAGGGCTCTGATTAGGAGGTAGAGCAGCCTAAAGCCTACAAGGTACCTCTGAGTTCAGATTTGCTAAGACACCTGCCAACAAAAGTCACAAAAAATAGAATTTAAATTTTTTTACCATAAGACTGGACTCACCTTATGTCCTGGTTTTGACTGGGGCAGAGTTAATCACAGTGGCTAGTATGGGGCTATAATTCAGATTTGTGCTGAAAACAGCATTGATAATATAGAGATGGTTTTGGTATTAGTGAGCAGCATTTGCACAGTGTCAAGGCCTTTTCTGCTTCTTGTGTGGCCATGCTAGTGAGGGGGCTGGAGGTGCATGGGAAACTGGGAGGAAACACAGCTGGGACAACCAACCCCAACTGACCCAAGGGATATTCCATACCATATGACATCATGCTCAGTAGATAAAGAGGAGGGAAGAAGGAAGAAGTGGGGGATGTTTGAGTTATTGTGTTTGTCTCCCCAAGTCGCTGCAACACACGAGGGGGCCCTGCTCTCCTGGAGATCTCTGAACAGCTGCCTGCCCATGGAAAACAGTGAATTAATTCCTTGTTTATTTTTGCTTGTGTGTGTGACTTTTGCTTTGTCTTTATCTCAACCCACAGGTTTTTCAGCTTTTACCCTTCCAATTCTCTTCCTGATCCCAGCAGTGGAGTAAACAAACAGCTGCATGGTACTTAATTGCTATCTGGGGTTAAACCATGACACCTTCCAAGATCTGAGCCTTTCACTGCATTCCTTCCTTGATGACTTGGTGAATAGGATATTTTTATTTTGTTCTTTTTATTAGTATTATATTTAGAAGACAATTGTTTTCAGTGGTACGTTTCAAAGGTAAAAATAGCTTTGAAGCACCTGTTCTGAAATATCTCATTTTTTTTGTTATTCCAGGTGTGAACTAAGACTAGATCTGAGTTGATGGAAAGGCAAAAGGTTTGTCTTTTGCCAGCTGAGTGAGTTCAGGGATTGAGGTTTCATCTGAGTGACTCTTAAAACGTACATGTTATTTTGCCTTGTATCTGTCAATGTTGTATGAAACACCCTGGTCTCATCAGTCCATTCCTCTTCTCTCTTCTTTGTCCACTGATGAAATATAGACAGATTATTTTAGAACAGCAAAGTCCCCAGGAAAAAAAATGAGAAAATGGGAGCGTGCAGTTCAAGGAGAGAGGATTGGTATGAGGGAGATGCTATTTGTAAACAGTTTAAGTCCTGGCTAATCCAGTGTACGAGGTAAAACCACCTACTGAAGGAAAAGGACTGCTCAGTGATTCCCTGTAGGAAACATTACGCTCTGGGTGCTAACAATCCTTATAGAGTCTGAAAACCACAGCACCCTGTGTGTGGTAACCACAGTGTCATCTCCCTTCATTTTCTGTGCCAGGGTGGTGGGATGCCCTGCTCAGAGTAGCACTGGGGAAGGTTTAAGCTCCTGCCTTTCTCTGTGACCTTGAAAATGTTATCTGCACCCTCAGCCAATACAGCTCTCAGGTGAACATTTTTAGTTGTACTCAGGGGGACTTAATTTTCAGGTGATTTGACGGGGATTTGGATATCAAGTTGCCTTAGCATGTACAGAAAACCAACTCAAAGATACATAAGTTGTCCTGTTAACCAGATTCCTCTCACATTTAAAATCGGGTACCTACCCAAGAAGGTACTTTTCATTGAGCTCATTATTTTGTCTAAGAGTTCATTGTTACAGAGAACTCTGCTACAGGCTGGCTCAAGCTACCCTGGTGCATCACCATCACTGGATCTTCTTCACTTCCATTTGTCCTTCCCATGCCATGTGCTCACCCACACTTGCTCCACTGTCTCCACCCAGAGCTGGTGTTTGCTAGAGCCTCCTCAAGTCAATTCTGCTTAGTAAAACTAAGAGTGGAAAATACAGCTATTTTCACGTGGGTCAGTGAGATGAACTGGATCAGTGCCATGTGCAATGGATGCCAAGACAGGTAGAGAAATGCATGGATAGCAGCTGGGTAGGGAGACCTTTCTGTTGGGAAAATGGTCATGAGACCAACTCAGTCACCTCACAGAAGGTTGCCTCTAGACTGCAAACTCCTTCGATGGGCTTTCTTCTTGAATCTGTTATGCTGGGATTACCCAAAGGACCTCTTGATAAGTCACTCTCAATTGAGGTCTCCACCTGTGCAGTCATACAGACTGGGCTCGCTTGTAGAGAGGAGGAAGAGCTCATGGCAGAACCAAGGAAGGGCCCAAAATGGATGTACATGTTTCGAAACTTCATTAATCCAGGGCATTTTATGACAGTGTAATTAGCACTAGAGGCTGAGAGGAGTGGCAAAATACATTTATCTCAACAAAGGCGGATAAAACCTGTAATTCTCACCTGAATTATGGTTTTCAAAACCCTCTCTAAGGAGACAGATGTTATGCCAGACCTCACTATTGTAGATTGCATTCTTCTTGAAAATAACAAATAGCCAATTAGTTATGGGTACCTCTTGCATAACAAACAATTTTATTGCAGGGAGAAGTTTTGATAATAAACAATTCCTTTACTCTGAGGTCAGCCCTTTGTCCCTCTGGGTGCACTTCCCAGTGCACTGTGATCACAAATCACAGCTATAGCAGGGGTAAAGTCAGTGCAAAGCTGCCATTTGTTGAGAATATATCATATAAAAGAACTAGGGGGCACCTGCACAAACTGATACAGAATTTGATTAAAACAGTAAACAAAGCAGGTCCCTAAAGGGATTAGACAAATTCATGGACAACATGTAAATGGTGCAGCCTGTGAGAATCATATAGGAATGGGTCTTACCAATATGCAGGGATACCACCTTAAATATGCCTAATGAAGGATCCCTAGCCTCTTCCCCCCAAACACACACATGCACAGAGTCATGGCTACCAGCAGTTAATGACAGATTTGTTAATTAACAGCATGAGGCAAAGCCAAGGTTGATGTTCTAATAAACAGGTCATTAACTTTGGTAATGACCAATTTGGGAAGATGATTGCTCTTACAAACTGTATTCCATGGCTTATAAAATGCAGCAGTGCAGCTCTGAAATACATCTGGCAGACAAGACATTTAACAGAGCAGTTGGTCTGAAACACTAGCCGTTCCCTGGGAAGTTATCATCCCCATTTTTCACCAGACACACCATGTCACCGGGAATCAGATTAGACGTATTTCAAACTACAGCAATTAAAATCCATAGAGATGTAAAAATGAAATAAAAACCAGCTTTGAGACAACTGACCATCTTTGCCAAGGTTGTCCAGAAAAGGTACTTGATGTTCATGACTGGTTTTTAATTCAGACTCTGTTGCCACTTTATTCAGATTTTTCACTGTATTTCTCTATCAGGCCAAAGGACACACCTGTGCAAAAGACTGGGCCTCTCCAAGGAGAGAAATCTTCATCAGCAGCTTGTCACTGTCAGGGTTTTGTTTCCTCCCTGCAGAGGGAGGCAGGGTAGCAACATGTGTAAGGACTGGGATGAATAGTCAAGGTACCTAAAACAGCCATGGGGGAATGGCTCTGAAACAATAACCCGATTTTCCATGACACAAAAGAACAGAAGGCACTTGCAGTTTCATTGCACTGGAAAGGAAGCCCCAAAAGGGACCTATCTAGAATGACTCAAGGTCAGTGTACTGCAAAAATCTTCCGGTTTGGGAGCAAAAGTGGTTTGAGATCACGTTGCAAAAAATTCCTCTGTTTGCAGGTCCTGTGACATATTTTGGTGTTACTGGAATAAAAATCAGAAGCAAAAGAGGCTAATAGTAATGTGTGTCATGAGCCAGAGGATCCATTAGTAGCACTTTGGGGCCTTTCTGGGAATAATTAAACATCCTAAAGAACCATCACTTAATATCACAGTACCTAGTAGTTACTAGAGAGTTAGTAACCTGATGCCAGAGGGAAGAAATTACTCTTTCTATAGTTTACTATCAAATTATTAGAAAAAATAATTCAAGAGTTTTGTATGTACAAAGTTTGGTGAATAAGAATGGTAGCACGGATTAGACTCCTGTAAACAGGAATAGAATGAAAATGAATGGTGTTAGGGGAGCAGAGTTCATGGAGGATACTTACTTCAGTAAAAACAAAGCACTTGAAAATCTTTTTGGGAATTAGTCCTGAGAGTGGCTGAAATTAACCTGTGGATCTAGAATTTGGAGTTGTGGCATAGAGATAAGAGGTATATACACACATGGTCCTAAAAGTTCTGCAACTAGTAGTGCTGGCTACAGTAACGCTGTTAAAACATGGCATTTAAAAGGCTGAAGGAAAGCAAGCTTTTCCAAAAGAGATAAGACTGAGCTAAAAGGAAATCTGCCTGTGATACACAGAAATGACATTTGCTTGTGGTGTGTGTTTTAGACTAAAAGCGGGAATATAGGTTGTGTATTTTTCTTTTGTCATATTGCTCTCTTACATTTCAGTCTAGCTGTGCAATGGCTTTAAGGTGAAAGCTATTTTGGAAGAGGTTACATAAGTAAAATTTAGCAGAACTGGAACAACCCCACCATTAGGCAGGGATCACTTAGCCTACATGATTGACAGCCATGTAATCATGAGCAATCTTGGGAGTTGTGCCATAACTCCTTCAGCACTTGCATCCTTGCACAGCTGTTTGAGTGCACAAGGATTGTTTCCTGTTAAATACTCCTGTGGGTTCTTCCTTCCTGAAAAGAAATGAAAAGACATCGATAATCACCTATTCAGTCTTCTCACAGTAGCTGGGCATCATGAAAAGCTACATAGGCAGCTATACGGATTTTGACTGAAGGACCAAAAGTACCAAAGAAGATTATTAGGATTGCTTTCCCACCTGAAGAATCAGATCCCAAAATGCTACGTCATTTTAAATAAAAAACTTTAGAGTATGGACTTCTGATTTTCAGTGAAACCCAACTGATTTTGCATCAACATTTTTTTACTAATATTTTATTTCTTGAAGTACTTTAAATGGGATGAACAGACTAACCTGATCAACTTGGTCCCACCAGTCTCTAGAAATCCTGAGATTACTTATGAGTATCTTCCTTATTCTGATGAAAATGTTTTCTCTTTCCGCAAATGTAACATCACTCTGGAAGCAAAAAATACTGAAAAATCGACACATAAAAATGACAACAGAGGTGTTTTTTTAAACAGACCTCTTCTGTAATTTGTGATAAAAAAAAAACATGAGAACCAACACAGATGAAGACTAAATGGACAGAGGCTGACTATATCCATCCATCGATACAGCACTGAAAACTCATTTTGAGTGCAGATGGGAATTTACCAACAGAAGACAAATGATCTCGTAAGGCAGAAGAGAATGTTACTGAAAATAAAAGTTAGAGATGACAAAGCACCTGCTATCACCTGATGTAGCAATCAGAGCCGACACATTCCAATTGTCCATCCTAAAAAATGGGCTTTATCACTAAAGAAGGTCTCAATTCATTATTTCTTCATTGATGTTATGTCAAATATGTAGGTCACATCGTCAGCCTGCTATCTAAGAGTGAGAAAAAACTAGAGAACTCGGCTAAGGACACAGAATGAATAAAATTTACAGGGGTGGTAGAATTATTTTTAAAAGTCACAATCAAGTAGAAATAAAATTCAGCAAGAAAAGTGAGCAAACACTCCCTCCTTTTATTGTTAAGTTTCTGACTATATAAATTGCCCTAATATTTCAAAGTGACTGGCATGTTTAGGTCTTTTCAACTTTGTGGGCTGAACTTGAGGGACTAATAAATAGGTCAAGCCTTAGCACATTGCCCCAAATTGAGGCTAAAATAGCTGAAGCTGGATATATTCAGGATAAAATAAGAGATGCTGAATTTAACAGAGAGGAGGCTCTCCCTTGGAGAACACCTGCTGATGGAGACAGTAGCTTCAACTACTTTTGAGTGGATGGTGGGGGTTTTTGACATATAGACCTTTCCATTCTTATAGCCTTTGATTTTGCTCCATGGGAATCTTTTCTTGTCATTGAATGAGGGAAAGACTAACTGTAGAAATTTAGCATTATCAAGGCCAGACCAGGACCAGAATTTATTTACTCCATAAAAGACAATGCTGGATGAAACTAGATGCATAGTCCAGTATCTTGTACACCCCACAAAGCTGTTAGCAGTGGCTTATCTGTGTTCATACGTAAATTTGTATCGATTTCACTGGGATGAGATTTAAGACACCAACATGGCCCAGCTCTCTTGACTCACACAATATTTGTTGTCTTTCTTAAAAACACCAGCTCCTGGACTCACGTGATCACACAGGAATCTCAAATGCAATCAGCACTCTGGGCTATGCAGAAAAGCTTACAAAATCAGTGCACTCAAAGGGAACAAAAGTCAGCAGAAATAAAAATCCACGATTTTCTGGGGGTTTAACCCTCAGATGTGCTCTCTCCTTGCAATCACCATTCATCCAAGTCAGATGAAATAGTACAGGTCAATTTGTCTAGCCCGGGAAGGGAGACAGGTGAAGAGAGGGACATTTGCATTGCTACCTGGCATCTAGAGACCATCACTTTGCTTTCCACAGAAAAGGACTCCATCTGCAATATAAAGAAACCTGAAGCCAAGTGAAACAGAGGAGAGGAGAAGCAAGATTTACACTGTTTTATGTGGAGAGTGGAACAAAAATTATACTCTCGTTTCCACCCAGATTTGAAAAAGATACATTTGACTCAGAAATTGAGTCGGGGCTCGACACTGGTAGCCGTGCTATTCACTCAAAACTGTTCTTAGCAAAGATAACAGGGAAGGTGCCAACACCATTAAACACAAGCAGGGAGTGCAGACAGCAAACACGAACATGCCTCAGGGTTGCATCCATGCTCTGGAAACACCGTGCTAGACCAGTGATTTGCAGCTCTGACAAATGCACAGTACGGCATTTGGTTCTAAGATTATATCTGTGGTCATTGTAAGAAACAATTTGATCGCATCTGGGGGAATTGAGATTTTTAAAAAGGAAATTAATCTTCAAAGGATTCAATGACCTTTGCTAACTTCCGAAACAGAAAATAACTCATATGGATTTTTATATTCAATGTGCATTAGTTGCTCGTTCTCTCTGAGGTGATTTGCTTTTTTTTTCCCCACTTTTATTTGCATAAAACACAGTCTGCATGAAAAGACAAGCCAGCAGGCTTTGCATGTGCTTGTACAGGATTTTGTTGTAATATTTTTTGTAGGTTTGATGGTGGTTTTTTTTCAATGTTTGCAATCTCCCATCATTTCTGTTCCAGAGAAACAATTTATTTTCAAACATAGCTGTACACAGGCCCTCTCGGACACGATCCATTCCCCAGCTTTCCACTGCTGTTAAAGCCAAATCACATTTATATTTAACAGCTTAATTTTCCAAATTGGTTTTATTGGTGACCCTGTTGCCCTGTGAAGGCAGCACAGAGAGGGAGATGAGACCTGACCTGTGTGCCCAACTGCATTACTGACCTGCTGGCTGACACAACAGTGCATCCCTGTGCCTTTTTCTCCTCTAAGCTCTTGCCAATTTAAGATGGTAAATCCCTCAGAGCAGGAACTACCTTTTACTGAAGGGCACATGATGGAACCACTTTATGCCCAACAGAGCGATGAGATGACCAGCAGTGGAGGAAGCTCAAGGCAGAGGTGAGCTAGCAAGCCCACAGGAGAAAGGCACAAACTACCCGCAAAGTACAAGCTACAATAAGGATTTTGTCTTTTACATGGTTTGCATGATTCCCTCAGCCTAACAATGCTTTTCTTCTCATATAAGGAACTGAATTTAATTTTCTGCTCTTTGGCTGTTTGATACCCAGGTTATTTTTCCTTATTACCCTAATCACCAACTGCTCTCTCCTTCTAGTCCCAGAGCTTTCTGTCCCAGCCTAGCTCCAGATATTTTAAGAATATCTCGAGCATGTGAAGGTTGTCTTTTTTTTTTGTTTGGTTGGTTGGTTTTTGGGGTTTTGTTTGGGGTTTTTTTGTTTGTTTTGGTTTGGTTTTTTAAGCTAGAAGGAATAAAGAATTGGGGGAAAAATCTAAATAGGGAAAGAGGACATTTTAAAAATGTTACCCATGACAAACAGATTGAAGTCCTTTTCTCTCATTACAGAGCAGAAATCTCACATATTTCTTGAAGGGATTCAGGGCCAAAATACAAATAAATTTTGAGATGGAATTCAAGCAGTAAAGTGTAAAACAGTAGAAGAAATGTTCCTTGGTGAAGCAGCAATGGCAGTACATTAATATCTCTGGTCTTGTGTGTAGATACAGAGAGATGGACTCCCAGATGAACCAGTCAGTGGCACACAAAAACTACCTACAGTCACACCTACACACCTACATTGAAAGAGATATACCCCAACACACCAATTCAGAGAAGTGCTAATGAGGTCTCAATTTCCACGGTATGCTTGGATGTCAGTCTTGCATTGACAAGAGCACTGCCATGGAAGGGAAATATTTTAATTTTATGTGTGCCAGAATCCTGTCAATTTTCAGACATCTCTATTTCTCCTCTCACAAATTCTCTTAAAATTTTTCCCCGGGGAATACTGCTCAACTGCAAAGTGCCAACCAGGAATTGGAAAGAAAAAACTGACTGAAAAAACATGCAGACCTTCAAAGCCAGCAGAAAATTATACTTGCTAGAGATTGTGGCACTGAAAAAAAAAAATAATGTCGCTTCTCTGCACAGAAGTCACAGGTTTCATTCTGCCAATCTTTGCTCACCCTGATCAGCAGCTAATTGCTGAAGTGCTGACGATCTCTGTGGCAGTGAGCTCTCAAAGATCAATAGCTGGCCTCAGTCAGTCAAGCCAGTTATTCCGTTTCAGACTATGGAATTACTGCTGCCCTTATTCTTCTTTGCAGCTGTGGTTTTGGACTTGCTAGCACCCCTTTGGGATGAGACAGGAGCAAAGGCTTCTGCCTGCAGGATGAGAATAAAATGTGTGCAAGACCAAAGGCCAGAGGCAAATTATAGTGACATTGTCAGTACACATGGACAGGCAACATGATCCTACAATATTGTGTTCTAGACAAGATAGCTGTAAGCCCATAACTTCTGGAATATATAGGGTATAGGGAAGGATAGGTAGGGTAAGGAGAGAGAGGGGCATTCAGGGAGGCTACAGTGTTTGGCAGAAGCCAGGATGGACAGCAACGGTGGATGAACTCGTGGGATGGCTACAGTAGGGCAAACTACAATAGCTTGATTATGCCATGTGATGTGGATTATGTGACATGACATTCAGGGCTGTCAGAAGGAGGTGAGGTGGTGTTGCTTTTACAATTTTCATATTGAAGGATTCACTTTGCTTTGACCCTGCCCAATATACGACATTAGAAAGCATGTTAAAGTTGCAAATGCATCCAAAATTTTCAGTGTAAGGAAAGATAACAAGCAGCAATCCTTTTTGCTGATTTTTTTTTTCACAGAAATAGAAAGAAAATCAAAGGAAATTAATACAGAAAACTTCTGTTTTGTTTAAAAGAAAAATGGACATTTTGACACAATGCCTTTTTTCAAAAGCATTCAAAAGTTTTCTATGCATCCCAGAGATGTTCCGAAGCTGAATTGCTTGTCCTTCAGACTGTCCCATCTGCAGCTTTAATAGCTTTTTAATGTATTCTCTACATAATCAATATTTACATTTCAGTAGCAACTAGCAGCTTCAACAGACACTGTAGGCCCCAAAGTGTTAGAGTGAAAGAGAGCTGTTCCTCTCTGGTTAGATAAGACAGACAGACTGAGGGAAGTGAAATACAAACAGGTAATAGAAATTATTTACACAAAGTGATTCGTCAGCTCAGAGACAAACCTGGGATTAAAGCTGAGGTTCCCAGCTTTGATGTGCAGTTTTCAGGACTCCAAACAAAGCCACCCAAGATCAAAGATTTCTCCAAGGTCTAAGTTTTCTCCAAGTCCACTGAGCTCTCAATCTTTTCTGAGCCCCGCCTTGAACTATTTATTTAGACTGGAAAGATGGGTGCAGTTCAAGTTTAAGCCACTAAGCAGTTTTAGGCATGCCACTTAACTGATCCCTTTCTTTGCCCTCAAATTAGAGGTTAGAAATTACACCCAAAAAAAAAAAAAACACATCACAGGAATCTTAACGGCCAGTCTTCACGAGCGAAGATCCGGGGAAGGTCTTTACACCTTCCAGCCTGCGCATTGGATTTTTTAGGTGAGACACAGTGTGCGCGGAACTGAGCCCACCCTTTAATCCTAAGAGGTCTAAATCCACTGTTGACAGTCATGAGTGGAAACACATGAGACAGATGGACCGACATGGACAGAAGTGCAACTAACTTCAGACATTCACAGTACCAATAGTCACAGATGGACTAAGGCAAGCTTCTTTTATAGTCAAGAAAGCTTTCCACCTCTGTTCCATGTTGACTGCTGTAATAAAGCCATTGACGCCCTCTATGGACACGGGAAAGCTAAAGGAAGGCGCTTGTGCACCCTTTGTCAGGTGGGAGATGGTTAAGGCCCAAGTCCAGTTGATTGATAGATTGAGCAGAGCTTGTGTGCTTAATGGAAACACTGAGCTCACATTGCTTCTGTCAAGATAAGTTATTCATTGGTTCAATGGCAACAAAAAATTTTAAGACATTGTGAATCGATACATTACTAATTGTTACATTAATTACTGTCTGCCATCATCTTCCAAAGTACTTTCTGTAGTTTATATGTTATGAAAGTTATCCATCTGCTTTGCTAGAAGCCTGTAGGCAATTTTCTCCATTTTTAATTTCTCAAGTCAGGAAGAAACTCTCCCTTTGAAAAAATGCACTCTTACAGATTCCAAGTGAACTTGGTTTTCCTCAGTTTTTTTTTTTTTAAGTTTCACAACATGATGACCTAAAAGACAGGGTGGGAAATAACCTATCAGGGTCTGATCCCTGCAGGTGAAGAAGAAAGAGGTACTGTGCCTTTGTGAATAAAGCAGAGGGCAAACACTCCCAGGGAATATATGTTACATGAAGGATCAGAGGGCTGATTGGACTGTGTGGCCCAGACCTTCTTCACTGCAACACCCCACCATGGCACTGAAAGGGAAGTGCAGACCAGCATTCAACATCGTTGTGCCCTAGTCAAGGTCAGACCACTACGAGGGTTTTGATTAATGCATAAAACGCAATCAAATTAGCTGAGTAGGCACACGGCTCTGATGTTCGTTAAAGAAGCTGCCATGCTCATTAGATGGAAGCAAGCCACCTAAAAGGTCAAAGCTAATTTTAAAAGCCCTGCTAAGACTCAGGGTGGCAAGGCAGGGTGAACCTGGCATGACAAAGAGAGAAAAAGACAGATGCCTCGGCACTCAAGCACTTGGGACTTTGCCACCATGGTTTTCAATGTGTGGCACTCCTCGGTGACATTTATGCCACTGCCAGCCCTTGAAAAAGGGTTGTGTCCTCTGCAGATAGAGGACATCAGGCAACCTCAGCATCACTGATTTGCTCAGTCAGGCTATGTCTGAGCTCAGAGTTAGTCACATCCGCCCCAGAATGTGACAAGGGCAACGCCCTATTTGCAAATGTATCAGTGGTGGGCTGAGAGGTTGCCAGGCCATTTTGAAACCAGTCTGGCTTCAACGCAAAATTAACATCCTAATGGTGAGGCAATCATCAGAGTCATGTGACTGTCAGTCAATCACTTTATACTCTCAAAGCCCAGTCCACTTTCACACAATCAGGTTTTTCTAACATAACCCTTCTTAGATGTATGAGTGGAGATTTCTCCCTTGGGTGGGGACATCCCTCAAAGATACTTCTCAAGGGTGAGAGAAAGAGATCTCCCCATGAACATTGATATGGGTGAGTTACATTGATTTCTAATTAATAGTTCTTTCTTTTTGCTAACTTTAACACAATCGTTTCAAAAATTGCTTTAATATAGTGCACTATACTATCTTCTACTATACTACTAGTAGTTTTAGTGTTTATATTGTGTAGTAAATAATTCCATTAAGATTTTTTCGTCTGATCATTGTAATAATAAATGACATTCTCAGTTTGCCATCATTAAAATCTGGAGGACAAAATTATTCAGTCACACCTCTCTAATTCCTTACATTTAAACTGTTGACAAAATCTGAGGCTAAGATTGGATCCAACCACACCTATGCTCATCTTTGAGAAGGAGGTTAGAAAGCAAGGGTTTTTTCTGCACATTGTGACTCAAGGGCAGGACTTCTTTAATGAAATTTGCCTGAAGGCCCCCACTCCCACCTGTGACACAACTAAAAAATATATTTTGAGAAAATATAATCTGAAATGTTTGCAAAAGTCAGAAATACTCGTACTCCAGTTGTCCTTAACTTTAAAAGTAAAAGGAAGCAGGGTATTGGTAGAGCTCCTTTGACTTTATCTTGACTGCACATTTCATTTAGGTACAGTTGTAATTATGAACAGAGCAGGTGAAGAAATTACTCAAAACTGCTGTAACTACTAAACTCACACAGACAGGTGGGAAATCATATTTCTCACAATTTCCATTAAGCGTTGAACAGCAGACACCAGACTCGGGATAATAAACTGTAAGGAGCAAACTAATATGGTAAGGTTTTTACTGGAAAAAAGGTAAGAAAATTGCTGAATGAATGCTGACCTTTGTAAAATAAAAAAGCCACAAAACCATAGAACAAAGATTATAGCAATGGTATTTAATGACCACTGAGAGAATTTCCCCCTGTTGTATTTCATGAGTAAGATATAGTATGACAACATGGATGAAGAGATTTGTCACCCAGTTTCTCCACATGGACCTGTGTTACCTGTGTCTGAAAGTGCTGGAAGACGTTAATTCTTCTAGCAAGCATCTGACATATTCTGATCCAGATGTATCCATATTTGAGTATTTTGGTCAAAAGGGGCCAGGCACTCCAGTCTTTTTTTATATGTTTAGACATTTGGCGAAAAAAGAAATTGGATATGTATCCTAAGAGGAATGGGAATAACCCAGGTACTGGAGCATGAAGTGTGCAGAAATTCCTTACTTTAAACCATATTTATCTGGTCTGTATCTAGTAATGGTTCCTTCTATGAAAAGTTATGTCAATTCTGACTTAATACAGTCAAACACTACTGTTTAAGAGATACAGATTAAAAAAAAGAGTAATTTTGAAGTAGTACACTGAAACACCCCAGCCTAAAAAATTAGCACCAGTATATTCTGAAGTCACCTGTATTTCAAAATGAAATTCTGAAATGCAATTGAAATGCTTCCCTTCTCCTTTCAGCTTACTGTCAGTCCCCAGCGGAAAACAATATGCAGTGGTATAAACTTCTCAGCAGCTTCATTTATGAGTTTAGTTTGAGGAGCATTTCTCCAGCCCTGATAGGAACCTGAAGTAAAACATCTCCCCAAGCTCACTGCAAAGGCAGGGATGTGCTGCAGTACACAAGCTTAAGCCCTAAAAGAAATTTGGCTTTGGAAATTAACTCAAAGCTGAAAACTGTTCTGTCCTTACTAAAATTTCCTGCAGTGAGAGCAAACTCTTCTCACTTTATCTATTTTAATGAAACAGTAAACAAAAAAGTAGGTTATTAAATTGAAAAGCTGTCCCTGCTCATTTTTCTGTTTGTAGTGGCTAAAGAGGATGTGTTCAATATAATAGCTTCCAGTCCTTCATGCACACACTGCACCTCCACATCAACATTGCAGGGGGAGGGGGACCATCACCCTCATTTTGCTATTAAAATGCTAATAATCTGGAAGTCTTTTTCTGATTCATCCAGTCCTCCCAAGATTGCTTTGCTTGAATTGGAAAGCTAGCCAAGTAATGTCACCAAATGAGCTATTCACGAAAAATTAGCTCTGTGGCTTTAGAAGCCCGTTGCTTTACATGGTGACAAGTCACATATCCCTTTTTCCAAAGTAGCTTTGTGTGCATGTGAGTGACTTCATGTAAATTTGTATATATTTTTTTTGCATAAATATATATACATATGTATATATGTTTCAGACAAGAGGCAGTATCAAGAGGAATAAGATTACAGTTTTGTGGGAAAAAAGCAAGAGTTCTTTCTACCCTTTGTTCACCATAGCAACTCACTCTCTCTTACATACAAACACACATACACACACACAGAGGCAGGAGGAGGCAAAAGAAAAGCTCCCACATCATTTTCAACCAGGCCTTCTCCAACAGCAAGAGCAAAGCTTTTATCTTCTAGGTGGGGATAAAATACTCTTCTAGCAGTTCACTGCATAGGCATGTATGGACTTGTCAAATCAAGTACACATTTTCATTCCCCTGCCTAGAAATTTAGCACAGCCTATTAGGAAATGACTGGGTACTTCCAATACAAACACTTCTGTGTCTTATAATGCTGGTGCCACTAACAGCTTTCTACTTCCTAACTTCCTAGGAAACTAACAGCTTCCTACTTACCACAGCACTGTATGTACATTCATACACATACAGAGAGACATGCTACTTAGCAATTTAGACTTCAGTTTTCCAGCAAAAATAAAACTGAGGTAGAGGGTAACAGGAAAGGTGATAGCATCATATTTTACTGACCATGACGTGTGTTTTGGCAGCACTTTAAGAGCCCACATGGTAGCATCAGGATCACACTTTGCAAGATACTGTGTAAACACATAAAGGATATTTGTAAGTCAATTAAACATTTCTAATCCTTCCTGAAGATCCCACAGACTGAGATGAGCAATGTTTGTTGAGGTCACATGAGAAAAATGGACTGGCATCATCAAGCCCAAATTAAGCAAAAAATGTCTGCGGTTTACAAACAGGTCACTGCAACACAGGGAGGTTAAAGGACCTGCTCCTGGATACACAAAAAGTTGCTTACAGAGAGGCTTGAACATAAATCTCCCAAGTCCCCCTTGACGTCTTAAACGTGACCTATCTGCCCTCAGACGGGAACCTACATTGCTCTGTCTGCTACTTTGTTTTGTGTCTCTTTTCCACCTTTTTCTTGAGAGAACAGCTCCACTCTCTGAAATATGCTACCAATATCATGGAAGAAAATAATGTATCATTCACTCTCACTCAAAGCCTGATGCCAGAGATGTTCTTTTACAACAGCTACACCTGTAATATTCTGAGTACCTGCAGAAAGCTGTAGCTAGGCTGTGACTGAAACTATAACTTCTTCTGTAAAAGGGATATCTGATTTGCCATAGTTTTTCCCCAGCTTTAAACTGAGACTCCTTTGACTATTCAGTGACAACAAAGTATGTGAGTCATCAGGTAAAGTCATTAAGAAAAGGCACATTTTAATGGCTTTCTTGGCCAAAAATATATGTGTATAACTTACTTTCCCTCTTGTGTCACCTCCTTCCAGCCCACTGTCAGTGTGCATGCCTGGTGGTCCAAGGTGACTTCAGTGGTGAGGATGCAGAGAAAGCAAGGTGGCACTGAGCAGATTTCATCACTTAAAAAACCCCCAGGGAGGCTGAGGTTGTGGGAGAGATGCAGGTCCCTACTTAATGAGCCTCTCAGACCCTAAAGAACAACACTGGCAGCTCACTGCTGTGCAGCAGGTTACAAGGGGACTTTGTATCTCCCTCTTTACCAGAGCCAGAACTCCTAAAGTACTTATTTTATGCTGCTTACTGTAGGAATTGTTCAGCTACTGATCTACCCATTATTTCTCCCTCACATACTAAGCATGCCAGTCTGCCAAAGCAAAGCAAGTCATTCTTACAGACTGGAGAATATTGCCTGTCCTGCTGCTCTCCTAGCACTCAGGAGAGCCTGTTCATTTGCAGAAGAATGATTGATGACAATAGAAGAGTATTTTCCTTGGGTTTCAAGGTCACGAGACAAGTCTAGGTGGCATGCAAATAGCTGAAGCCAAAGAAGGACAGTTTCTATTTTGATGCACAAACTAAGTATTACAAATAAATCAAAATTTCAGGTTTTACTTGTTCAATGCATAACATTTGCAGCAACACTAAGAAATCCCATGGTCTTAATTACTATTATTTAACAGGTTACTTAGCACTGCTCACTGCAGTTCTGCGACTATAAGCTCTCAAACTGTGCGTGCAGTGAGATCTTGGGCACATCTACACAAATTGCATTCCCACACTGGGTTGCAGACAGACCCTCAGAGAGAGAACCAGCTGATGTCCCTCTCCACTGGTGGCACACACCGCATTTTTAGTTTACTCTCCTAGAAAAATGCTTAAAGATTTTTCTCCCCACACTCCCACATCTTTGAGTCAATACCACATTAAATTACCCTGAACTTTACCTCTTGCACTTTTTGAAAGTGCATCTCTGCTCAGTGGAAGATTGAAAGGGGTTGGTAAGTAAGAGCACATTGCCACCACTCCAGGAAAAGTGCTGCTGTATTCAGTACGCTCACACGCGTCACTTGTTTGTATGTTGTCATTCATGCTCTTGCTTGTATAACACAGTGATTGAGCATTTCCTCTGAGTAAATGTGTGCATATCTCCCTTACTGAGGCATACACGGATGCACAAGGTCTCCTTGAGGATGTAAATTCATTTTCCTGTCTTTTTAGCAGAGTGGCTTATTTCAGCGTCATTAGCTGATCTGCACTGAAACTTCTTGAGCCATTCTTTGAGGTAAATGTCTAGGAAGGTGAAACTAATGTTTCTTGTTCCCATCTAGGCTGAACCAGTTCATTTACTCAAGTCAGACATATTAAGAGCAGTAGCCTACTTCACAGCCAAGAATTTTAGAAAGAGGTGGCCAAGGGGCACTCAGCAAAATCAGCATTGATTTTTCACCACTCCTTGGAACTCATCCAGGTCTCATAAGGCCAGAATAAAATAAATACAGGATCCAGGCCTAAAAACTGTTAAAGGGAATACTATGTACAGGCCTGTCAGTCAAAACAGTTTGAGTAGGTGAGCGGAAATGGCTTAATAAAGAATAAAAGGGTGAGATAATTAACCTCTCTTAACATGGGTTTATGAAAGCAAAAGACCCTGTCGAGTTAGTGTAATACTAATTTTGGAAAAGTCCTAAGGTTGCTGCCACAAAGATTGCATCCCACTCAGAATTTTATGCTTGGGGTCACAACTGAAGTTTGAAAGCAAATGAACTTGAATGGATTTAAAATTAATTAACTGATGAGTCTTGTTTTTTGCAGAGAATCTTCGGCAGACTGGGAGGTGCTGCTAAAGGGATCTTAATTCATACTCACTTGCAATTCTTAGATATCCTGAAAACAGGAGCAAAGATTCAAGAAACTTCCTCCTGCTTTTGTCTCCAGCCAGGCTGGAGTGTCATCTTGTGCAACTAAACCTGTCAGCCTGAAATATCGAGCTTGTTTTCTTTGCCAAAGAGGTTATGGTAAACTTGAACACTGGAACATCTCCAGACTGATCCTGCCCCAGCAGACTTCCCTCTGCTATTCATTTCTTACTTTCCTTAATAATTTATCTCTATGTCTTGGGTTTGATTAATACTAATTGATTGCCAAAAATGCAGCTGAGTGCCCAGTGCTCTCTATGCTGTCCTCAGTGGGAACAGGCTATATGAAAAAGAGTTTGTTTCAATGAGTTCCTGCCTTGCCTCCACTTAAAGCATCAGTCCCTCACAGAGTCTCAGCTCCATTGGGTGGGCAGGGGCTGTAGCCAGCATGACAGGACCAGAGCACAGCAGCTATTGCTATCCTCCATGCACACCTGCAATTTGAATTCATAGTGAGATGCAACTTTTGTGTGCCTTATTCTCAAGCCTCACAATGCTCAGCACCTTCAATGTTCAGCCAGTGACCTGGCCTTTGCCACTGCTTAGTTATTTTCCACAGCTGCCAGCAATAAGCCATGATGTGGGGGTCCCTAAAATGCCTTGAAGGTTCTGGTTTTGGTGCAATTCAACTGGGCTCACTTGAAGTTGTCATATCTATGAAAAATCCTCCTTTATTTTTGCTGCAAACAGCTGAAACAAGTACAATTGAATTTATAGAAAGACTGGGTTTGTTTCTGAGCTGATGACTCATGTTTGTGTCTATTTCTGATTAAATATTATCCTTGTAAATGGCATACACATTTTTTCGTATTTAATTGTCATGGCTGAGGGGATTTAATCTATGCACCAACTCAATAAAATGTTATCATCAGCCGGCCACATGAAATGCAATCAGAGTGCCACTGCACTCATGGCTACGAGACATAGATGTGCACTCCTGCTTTTGGGAGAAGGCATTCAAGATGGGGATTTGTTTCACTCAAAGAGAAAGAAGCAACTAGGAAAAAAATCAAACTGATGCTGCATTCACAGAGCCAGATGTCTTATACGCAAACAAAAGTCACAAGCAGTGAGGGAGCTATCCCAGTACACTGTGATATTTAATTGATGTAAGTTTGATGTTCAAAAAATCAGCGGGCAATTCCCACATATACGTGTTCACCAACAGGAGGAAGAGCAGCTGGGGTGCTAATGGCATTATCCCAATCCTTCTGAAGGCAATGAAAGTTATTTTCAGGCACATCTCTGGGATTTGCCTCATGTCAAAACCTGAAGGGTTTGAGGTGCTGAGGGCTGGATTTTTTGGCTGTTTCATTCACACCAGTTAGGCCAGGTACCCAGAAGAGCTCAGCTCCCCCTAATGTAATTCTGACAGATTTTTTTCAAGTGCCTCTTCATTGGTATGCAAGGTACTAAGAGCTGCTGTAGATTTGGCAACTATTTGTTCTTGAAGCCTGTAAGGTTCAGAAGTGTCACCATTACTATTACCTTGCAGGAAGGACGTTTTCTTTGACTGTGGCATCTGTTCAAGCCACTGAGCGGGTTTTGAGCTGACCAGGCTGCTCATACTGAGGAATCCCCCTGCCCTTCTGACGGCCTGAGCACATCAGCATATCTGCAACATGGATTGCATATGAGTTGGCCTTAGAAAAACCTCCCACCAGTCATTTCCAGTGTTTGTGGGGATCTCTGCAAGCTGCTGGAAGAAGACAGGCCATTGCCTCTGCATGAAAACAAGTGAGAGTATATTCCTCAGCAAACCATCTACTGTCCAAATGAGATCAGATTGTTCAGACTCCCATATGGAGGGGCCCAGCTTTTGCAATTGCAATGCATCAGGAGATAATTGTGAGTTAATATAGAGCAATGGTAATGAACAATAAAGGATGCTTTATATAGTTTTATAATCATCATACAGCACCATTATTCCCAAATGCACCAATAAATCTGCCAAAGGAGGCAGCTCTACAGCACAGACACTTTTATATGTATTTTAAAAATGGGATAAAAGTCATATCAATCCTTGGCAGACCTAATTTAGCATCACACAACATTTATCATAATACCAGTACCATTAAACTATATGCCCACTGCACTGTCAGCTGGCAGCAGTTTATTGCAGGCTGAAGAGAACTGGCACACTGTCCAGATGAGCTTTGCCAGCAAGAATAAAGCACTCCTGAAGTGAAATAGAGAAACCAAAATTTCCCTCTGTGCCATGGACCCCGCTAAAGAAAGCTCATGGAGGTCCAGATGCTATAGTGATTTCCAGCGTGGTCTGCATAAAGATGTCATAAATCCAGACAACTCTTAAGAAATGCAGGGTAAGCCAGGATGCAGCCCCAGAGGCAAAAGGAGATGGTACTGCAAAGGGACTGGTTCCCACCTAGCAAAGTGCTTGTGATAAAATCCAGTACACATAGAAGGACTGTTGACCACACATGCTTGGAGTAAGTTGATGGATATCGGCAGTAAGTCAGACCTGGAATGTTTTGCCTACCCCAAGTTTTCATAAATGATAGCACCAATGGTCATTATCAGAAAAATCTTCAAGCTCAGGGCTTGAGTTTCCCAAATTAGGCTGCAGAGAGGTTGTTGAAAATTTACTTACTTGAGAAAAACTGGACTTTCAGCTAATCACAGGCTCACACCAAAAGATCTGTCTCCAAGTGAAAAACAGTGTCTGATCTTACAAACTCAGCAAATGGAGAAGTACATATCAATTCATGGAAAACACATTCCCAATAGGAAACCAGAAAAACAGAGCTCTCAAATACCCTGAGGTGGTGCTTCCAGACTGTGATATTTAGCCTTTTCCTGCCTCAGTATTTTACATTTCTATGTACCACATAGGCCACAACATCATCTATATGGAAAGTATTGAATCGTTTTTTCCCTGGCACACATTTGAAAGGGAAGGTGTGCACAGCATAGACGGTGTGTACTGACACAAAATGCTGCATCACACTAGCAAATGTTGCTGTGGATCTTACTCTTCCAACTTAAAGTCTTCCTGACTGTCAGTGCAATCACAAACATTAATCAACTTCTGCAGGCTTTCAGGCAGTGCAGAAACCCTCATTTCTGACTTTCCAGAGAGGTCCTTTTTTCAGGATTATTTACAAACATTGTTGTCTGTTGCTTAAGCACCCAAGGTATGCCTGACTAAATATTTTCACTCACTGGTTTGTGACCTAAGCCAGGAATCTGAGGCTATTTTAAGCAATGTTTTAGTAGTTGTGTGTGTTCACTGAGCTAAGCAATCTTCAGAAGAGCAACAGAAATGCAGAACTGGAAACAACCAAGCCCAGCTTTAAAAATGGAAACCAAAAAACAAAGTCCCAGCTAGTATTGCTGCAGGCAATCCAAAAGGCATGTCTGAGCTGCTTCTAATCATATCAGCCCTGCTCCCCAGCAGGCGGTGAGGGACAAAGCGTGACACTAAACTGACAAACACACCTTTTATTTCACATCAGCCAGACTACCATGCTGAGAGGCGTGATTCAGGCTTTTCTTAGGAAAAATCACTCCGGCCTATTGGGAGCATCATTTAGGCAACCAATCAGTGTGATCCCAATTAGAGAGAGCTGTTGAAGCCTGCAACAGGCCCCTCAGAAAGGGTTGGATCCTGCACCACAGACTGCAAACACACTTTCCTGTACCATTACTGTCCCTGCTGGCACAGCATCCCCTCACAAAGCTGCCTGCCTGCCTGTGCTGCTTCACCAAGCAGTGTGTCCCACGCCACGGAGGAGGGTGGGAAGAATGTGACCTCAGTGTCACATGGAGCAAAAGGAGACTATGGAAAAGGGTCACAGAGCTATGCACTCCGGAGTCAGCTTACAGTAAGCAGTTATATGCAACTGTGAATACTTCAAAAGTAATTTTAATGTAAGTCAGACAAATTTGCAGCAGCTCAGCAAGTGAGAGTACACAAGAGCCAAATGGCCCAAGTCCAGATTAAGCAAGACCACAGGCTGCATGGAGATGTCTGCAGCTATCACAGCACCCTGCAGCTGGAAAGGACACTTTCCAGTAAGAGCCACCTTGCTGCAACTTTTAATCACTGTGTGCATTAACTACCTCACCTTTACAAGACAAAAGGGCACTTTGTAGAGACAAGCTAAGTTGACTGCTTGATCATTTAATTGCCCTTGTTTAATTACAGTTTGAATCACAGAGGTATTGATTTTTCAGAAAGGCACTCCAGACCTTTCAGTAGGCTCTACCTCAAAGTGAACTAACAACTGTTGGGGAATGAAGTCTGCAATATAAGTAATTTAAGGCAATGTATCATCGGTGGACTACATTAAAGAAGAGTATAGGTAAAATATGAATATAAGCCATGGCAATATCAGTGAGGAGAACAAGCTGTCAATCTTTGTTTTTTCTACAAGTAAATTTTAGGGGGTTTCTTCAATAGCCTAACTCCAAACATTAGATCTCAATTTTTGTTAAAAAAAAATAAATTCTTAGGGCTCTGGGAAATAAAAATTTAAGAAAAGACACCATTAAAAATCAAACACAAGTAAAAAAAATTAAATAAAATGTTCAAAGAAAGAGAACAACTATTCTGAGAAATAAACTAAGATTGTTGTGTTTTTCAGTCCATTTCTGAGCACTTGAGATCTGGCAGGGTAAGAACATTACTATAAAGGAAATCCAGTACCTTCCAAGTTCATCACTTGCTCAGGAAGCCAAAGTCCAAACAAATTTAGCGGAATGGATGTGAAGGGGCAAGATTGTGAGAACACAGCAGTGAAATGGTGATAAATCCCTTCTTTGTGCTATTTTGTAAAGATTCCTATTACTTTTAAAAATAACTTTATTTCATCAAAGGACACAGTTGCAGAATTATTGCATGTCAACCTAAATTACAGCCTGTCACCAGAAGCAAAAGTCTTAAGAGAGGAAAAGACATTGTTGCAACCTATGGTAGTGGAAAGTAGCCAAGATGGTTCAAAATGGGAAGGTAGGTGTGCCCTGCACCCTTCTGGTCAACATCAATGGTCCTGAGGTTTGGTGATCTGCCCAGAAAGCAGCATAAATGGCAACACTTATCATCACTGTGGTTTCTAATGAATGCTTCCAACACCATGGATGGCAGGTCTTCGGCACACTTAGTCCAGCAGACCTTCACAGGGAAAAGGATGCAACGGGACAAAATGAAATTCTTCCCTCAGAGTTATTCAACTGTAGAAAAATACTAACTCTCAGCAGAGAGTCAGTTTGATTTTAAGGTGTGAGTTTTCTTTATGGCAAAGTGATACTTGAAATTGTTATATTTAACACCAGAGAGTTTAGAAATAGGGAGAAATATTTTAGAATCCCAAAAGTTTTGGGGTTGGGAGTTGTTGGGTTCTTCTGCATTTTCTCATCTAAGCATTTTGAGGGAAAAACCTCAGGATTTTTCTGCTCAATGTGAAAACAGTGTATATTGAAGCCTATTTCCTTCAGCAGAACTCATTCTCTGAGATAACTGCGTAACATTCCAGCTCTTTAAATCTGCAGACCCACAACTGAGGAGCAAGCAGTGATATTCATGCAAGGGATTTTATGGTTCTCTGGTTTGTTACATTTTTTGGGGAAAAATCACTTTCACCTTGATCTGAACTAACTCTCAGGTGACTTCAAGCAGGAACTAAGAGACCTCCTGAGTTTTGCAGATTAGTGTTTTCCCACCTCTGAAAAACAGGTTCCTGACAGTTTGGCAGGGTGGGAGGCTCGAATACAAGTGGAACAGGGAACTATGTCAGTACCTTAAAGCAAACCAGTCCCTCCTACTGTCTGTTACTACACACCCCCAATAGCTCAGGCCAGTCCAAAATTTTAAGTCATGTCACAGAGAAAAGCAGTCAGATTGAGTTCAGTGTGGCCTCCTCTATCTGCACATGGGACAACCACAGTGCTAAGAATCAGTAATAGGCTGAGCAATTAACCCTAATTTTTTCAGCTCTGAGCTGTGTATGCAAGGCAAGCAGGTAGCCAGGGAAGAGAAGACATAGTGCCCATGATGGGACAGGACAGGACCTGTTCTCTAAAGAGGATCATCAGGGGAAGTAGAAAGTTGGACAGCTGTTATGGAGTTAAGCCCCATACAAACTCTAAAATTTCAATAAATATTTCTCTTATCCCTATAGAAAATTATGCATTCAGAGCATTTGGAATAATGGTATCAACACATGTATTTTCTGTAACTAACAATGGCTGTTTCAAAGTTGTAAAAATTGGGGGCTGGTCAATATTGACATTTAAAACACTGGGTATTTTAAAGGGGTATATTTTTTCATAGACATCTGAGTAAGGAGTGAGTGCATAATGCTTGCAACATACTAGCTGGCACCTTTCAGCTCTCCTTGCTTCAGGCAGCAAGATGTTAACAACCAATTCAATCAGCTCTTTCACTTTTCTTCTGTATTTTTTTCACAAGCGTCTAAGCATTTTCTACCATTACAAGTGGAAAATGAGTGTGTCCATAATTAGAATCAACTTATAATTTTTATCAATTGCTATAATCAACACAAATCAGAAGCTTTCCTTCCTGCTGCTCCACTACAGCTTTGCTAAAGGAACATGCAATACACAGCACTTCATGCAGTAATGCAACAACAAATGCAACCTATTACAGCCCCTGGCACAATGTCTTACTGCAGACCTGCTCATGGACATGGAACAGGTACTTAGTGCTAAAGCCAAGCAATGTTGAAAGTATTGTTATTTTAGATCTCTCCACATCAAGCAAATTGAAGTGATACACATATAATCAGTGGAAAAGACTTGGAGGTACACATAGAGCTATGCATTTGATTTCATCTTGGTGATATGAAAAGCAAGCTCATGGCATATAGAAAATGACCAAGGAAGTTACATTCAGGAAGAATGAAAGTCGTTTGACAGAAAGATTTAGTTGTATTTGGAGCATGAAGGGTAAGCTGAAAAAGGCAGATTAAAAGAACCATGACAGATACATGCGTATACACAGATGTGAGGGCCTAAATATGTTTATGTTTGTATTTATTTGCAACAGTTTTCTTCAATGGAAATAAAACAATGCAGTCCATGAAACCGCAACCAATTTTGCAGGAATTAGATGAAAAGGACTAGAAACCATAAATAGGTACTCATTTAAGACTGCAAGATATCCAACAGATAAAGATTTGGTATAAGACTCAAAAGACTGCAAATCATTAACGGAAAGGTAAAACAATGGAAATATGCATTTTATCTATATTCTAATATAGATTACATTCTATGTTATATAACTGTGTTTTTATCAAGAAGCATGGAGCAGAAATGGAAGCCAAACTTCTATGCAGTAAATCCCAAAAAGCTGGATCCTAAAGGAATCTGAAATGCTCTGGTTTTAGAAAATAAAGAGCAAAGGTGACTTTGAGGCCTGCAACATTCCTCTTGTATCCTTTCCCTTCAGCTCCTGAAAACAAAAATTTTATTTTATGGTAATTCAGCCACAATAGTAATGAAATTATTAAGAATCTTCCCAAATAATATCTCTCTTCCCCACTGAAAGCTATCCATATAGAAAATAAAGACTCCCAGACACAGTCATAGGGAAAGCCATTTAGATTTTTAAAATTTGATTTTTTGGCACCTTACTGTTCCCATTCAAATTTCATTCATCCTTAAATTTAGGACTTGTCGAGATAACGTGTCTTGAATTTGGACCTTGACAGACTGAGGGACATGCCTAAAAGCAAAGCATCAGTTGTGCAGGTGGCCCTTTGCAAGTAGCAATATCTGTGTCTTGACTGCTAATTTCAGTTTTACAGCCTGCAACCAAATCCCAGAACAGTCCTGTTTTCTTTTTCTTTAGTAAGAAGGAAAACCACACATGTCACTGCCAGAACCAAGCCAGGCAGCACAGAGTGTGCAGCAAATACCTGGCAGTGAGGCGACTGGAGCTATCACACAGGAGACAACTATTATGCTCTTTTGGAGTGAGTGAGGATTATGCCAAGCCCTAATGTTCCATACCAAGGAAATTAAATCACTCAACATATTTTACAGCTCAGGGAAAAATGTTGCTTCATTTTTCCTCAAATGAGGTATTTAGCTCTGTTAGCTGGACATTATTAGATTCATTACCGTGTCAAGTCCAAGACAGCATCCAGTTTAACTCTCAATACAAAGTGCTACTTGGAAGGAGAGGGAGGAGTGCACACAGTTGAAGTGGGCAGGAATTTTTTAAAACTGCGTTTAAAACTCCAATAGAGTTGAGTCAGTAAGGTACGCAAGTTGAATGCAATTGTCTTGATAGTTCAGAGGGATTACATTAGATGTAGATTAGATTAGATTAGAAAACATCATTCCAGTTTAGAAACCTAGATATGGTTAAGCATAAGAGGGCTAATACACAGAAAAGACAATTAATACCGCAGCTCCCACTTCTTACCTAAGAGCAAGCAAAAGCGTTTGGGACCCTATGCAATTTGGACTTGCATGTGATGTTTTCAAGGGTTGCTTGGGCTCTGGATTTAATAGGATTTGAGTCCCCAAGTGCACTGCATTTTCTTAACTGTACTGGGATTGGTTATGTTCAAAATGCTTCCAGTTCAGAGTACAATACCTGTAACTCTTACTGAGCAGCCCCTTACACCACCATTTCTATGAATTTAGGATCATAGAATCATAGAATCAGCTGGGTTGGAAAGGACCTCTGAGATCATCAAGTCCAACCCTTGATCCACTACCACCATGGTTAATTTCACTGTAATCATTTGCAGAGTAATATCTAATACCCAAAAGCATACCCTGCTCACCACCACAGCTTATCTTCTCATCCATCTGAAGAAGAAGAAAAGAAAAAGAGAGTTTACTAGAATCATAGAATCATTAAGGGTATAAAATACTTCTAATATTGAGTCCAACTTTTATTGAGTCCATTAACTCGGCGCCTCCATGTTCCCCACTAAATTATGGCCCTAAGTGCGACATCTACATATCTTTTAAATACCTTCAGGGGCGGTGAATCCACCACTTCCCTTGGCAGCCTGTTCTAATGCCCGATCACCCTTTTCTTGAAGAAATTTTTCCTAATATCCAATCTAAACTTTCCCTGGTGGAAACTGAGATCATTTCCTCTCATCTTGTCACTTACTAGAGAGAAGAGATCAACACATCACTACAACCTTCTTTTGAGTAGTCGTATAAAATCAGAAGCCTCCTTTCCTCTGTGTTAAACAACCCCAGCTTTCTCAGCCACTCCTCATAAGACTTGTGCTCCAGACACTTTACCAGCTCTACTGCTCTTCTCTGGGCACGCTCCAGAACCTTAAGGTTCTTCTTGTAGTGAGGGGTCAAAAACTACACACAGAATTCAAGGTGCAGTCTCAGCAGTGCCAAGTACAGGAGGACAATCACTGCCCCTGCCCTGTTGACCACACTATTGCTGACACAAGCCAGGATGCCAATGGCCTTCTTGGCAACCTGGGTACACTGCTGGCTCATGTTCAGTGACTGTTGACCAGCACCTCCAGGTCTTTTTCTGCTGGGCAACTTTCCAGCCACTCTTGCCTTAGACTGTAGCAATGCCTGGGGTTGTTGTGACCCAAGGGCAGGACCCACCTCCTGCCTTATTGAGCCTCATACCACCGGCCTTGGCCTATCAGTCCAACCTGTCCAGATTCCTCTGCAGAACCTTCCCATCCTCCAGCAGATCAACACTCCCAACTAACCTAGTGCCTGTGAATTTACAACTTACCAGTTGAGGGTGCATTCAACCCCCTCATCCAAATCACTGATGAAGATTTTAAACAGAACTGGCCCCAGTACTGAGGTCTGGCCACCAGCTGGATGTAACTCCATTCACAGCCACTCTCTTGGCCCAGCCATCCAGTCAATTTTTTACCCAGTGAACAATGAACCTGCCCATGCCATGACCAACCAGTTTCTCCAGGAGAATGCCATGGGAAACAGTGTCAAAGGCTTTACTGAAATCCAGGCAGACAACATCCACAGCTTTTCTTTAACCGGCTAGGTTGGTCACCTTGCCACAAAAGGAGATCAGGTTGTTCAAGCAGGACCTTCCTTTCATAAACCCATACTGTATGGGCCTGATCCCCTGGTTGTCTTGCACGTTGTATGTGATGGTGCTCATGATGATCTCCTCCAGAATAGATATATATAATGTAACAGCTCTTAAGTACTGTTAAGTATTGTGTCCCTTATAGCATCTGCAAGAGCTGTGTCAAGTCCCTGCATCACCATAGTAACACCTGGATACAGTAAGGGACAAGGCTAGCTAAAAAAAAGAATTAAACAACAGGCTGTAGCTGAAGATTAGATTGTGGAGGGGATGATTTAGTGCTCAGGGGAGGAAAAGGAGAAGCTCCTGTACTACTGGGCAAGCAGGAGCAAAGGAAACCAAAAGAACCCAGCACTGACTAGACAGTATGAAGGACAGTCTCAATCCCACTATCCCAGTGGATCTGCAAGCCAGTTAAGGACCAAAAATCAGCACCAAAAGTCTCCAGTGCTTTACAGCCCAGTGATACAAAAACCACAGAAGCCCTTGTGCCAATACAGAACATCAGCATGCTTTGCGTTTAGTGGACTAATATTTATTTGTGTGTACACAGATGCCGGGTCTGGAATGCTCATGGTATGTGGCATTTAATTCAAGAAACAACAGGAATGACCTTGCTGTTATGAACAGCTCTAAAATCAGGCTGTTGCAGGACTCAGGTGCTTCACATGCTCTGAAGTGTTTTCCAAAAGACTCAGAGAGCAGATGCTGGGCTGCTAACCAATCTGAAAAGCATACAACACCGAGCATGGGGAGGGGGGGAAGCAAGACTAATGAAACCATACTAATATGCTTGATGGTTTCCACATCGAGGGCATCTTTCTGAGTGACAGATAATTCATCTTTTACCAGCTCCTATTGCCTAGAGATCAGCCTCTTGGTTGTTTTCATTGAAACCTATGTAAACCAAAGTATTTTCAAACAGGAAATCAGATGTGATGCGGGCCTCCCTAGTCTGTGACAGGGACACATGGGTTAGTTATGATTGATGGCATATCACTCTTCATAAAGCACCCACTTGCCACATCAAGTGTTTTTACTGTCACTTATGGAAGGATGCTGGAGATGCCAGCAACCAATGTGTGGGGTCAAGGAGAAAGGGACAGCAGTACCAAATAGCCAATTAAGTTTCCCCTGCCTGCCAGAAGGAGGAAATAGAAACACAGATTAAAAAAGCCACATTGTGATTTTTTTTCTTACTTTTTTTTCATGCTGTCTGTGGTTCCACAGTGCCAGCACTGCTCATATTGAGGAAGGCCCAGATGAGGAGCTGTCTGCCAGGTTAAGCTGTGGCTCAACATGGATGAAGCTGGGAGGGGGACACAGAGCTACATGCCTGCTGGGGACTGCTGAGTGGCACATGATCACAACAACAGCTGTAAAACCACAGCATTTCAGACATGACTTTGCCACACAATTAACATTGTTTCTCTAGGGGCTGCATACTTCTGAACATCTCTGCTTCCTAATGCATGTTTGTAAGGGAAAATTCTAGGAAATTCATGTGAATTAGTGTGAAAACATACTTGAGCCCTTGGGATTTTTCTCACTTCTATCCAGTAATGGATGGATGTGGCACACGTACACACTTAAACACATATGGAGAAACACAGATCCCCTGTGCTCAGGTGTTGGCTGGTTTAAGATGGAAGGAAGGTCTGGACTTGGTATTTAACAAAACGAAACAAAGGAAGATGCAAGCCTCTCACTCTTAAAATATGTTCACTGCTACACGATGTGCTTTATGTGTCTTTTTGCATTCTTTTGTCTACTATTCCCCTCTGCAGCAGCTTTCACATAAGACACATCTAAGACACTGGCATGAGCTAGTGCTGCTGTGCTGGAACCTGGTAAAAATAAGAGCAAGGAAGTGCACTGGCAAGCCAGGGAGTAAAGATGAGATGCTGTTCTCTGCTTTAACTATTCATGGCTGTGTAGTGCTTCAGAATTGGGTATGACTCTGCATATGACGGCCGTACTGTCGTCTTCTGTGAGTTACAAATATGGATCAATGGTAAATGAACTATTGTGCTGCACTTCATCTATTTTATTAGTTAGACCAACTTATTGTATTTTAATGAAAAATCAAGATAATAAAGCTCATAAATTAATAAAGGCAAGTGGATCTGCACTGTCTGGTATTGAACGAGCTGGGTAATCTTATGTGTAGGGTTATTTATCCTGCCACTTGAGTAATCCTCTTCTTTTTTTTTTTCCCCTACTATTTAAACTAATCAGAGTCATTTCAGGGAATAAGGTAAAAAGGAGGAGTTTTAAAATTGGTTTGCTCTCTGGGGCACTCTGGGGCTCTCTGCTCAGTACCAGGACAGAAGGAGCTATGAGATAATCTAGAAAGCTTTTGCACAGTATTCTGAAGTTGCTTGCATGCCATTAAGATAAACAGAGCACAGCTGAAAAACACCTTTAACTATCTCCTATGTGTCCTCAACTCGAATTATCCACTCTACCTTAGCAAATTCCATGTCCAGCAGTACACGTGTGCAGAGCTGCTAAGGAAGCTGATTTGGGAGAACTGGATTTGAATGGCATGTGTATTTGTACATGCACAGGGTTCTCAGAGGATGAAGATCCTCAGAGTGTTCCCGCAGGTGAGAGCAGGACTCTGAGGACTGCCTGATGCCTCTGCTGCAGGGAGACAGAGTGATGCTGGATGGGTCTGGGAGAACAGAGGGGGCAGTGGGGATTGTAAAATGTGCTCTCCTGTCTTCCCAGCCAGCCCCATGGGGTAAAAAACTGTTCAAATGGAGATGCAGGTGCCATATGTGCCACCTCCTCACCTACCCCAGGAGTGCAAAAGCATCTCTATTTGGATATCCTTTCAAAAGTTCAGCTGTTGGCTAGGCCTCCTGAAACTCAACCTAAAAAGAATAAATCTTATGTCAGAATCTTAGAATCACCAAGGTTGGAAAAGACCGCTAAGATAATGGACTCCAAGTGTTGCCAATCAACAAACATCTAGCTGACTTCAACCAGTGCCTGTCCCACAGTGTGACTTGTCCACATGTTTCTCCAACTAACTTTCTGATACTTTTTATCCTAACCTTGCAACCTTGACATTCCTTCACAAAGAAACAATCAGTTCTGAAACAAGCGATCATTTTTAGCAGATCATCTCTGTGTGCATGTGTGTGTGTGTGTGTGTGTGTGTGTGTGTGTGTGTAAAAATAGACAACTTCCACATTAGTTGCAGAGAAGTGAACAAATGAATTACCCGCTGTTTTCAGCCAGTCATGAATAATTCAAATTCCCCTGTGTCGGTGGATCTAATTAGTAATCATCCAAACTGTTCTTAAATTATCTAGTTTTGAGTTACTTGCATAGCAACGACATTCATTTCCGATAGTATTATTAATCCATTTGCCAGTGTGAGATTGCCAGGGCAGAGGCAGTGGGAAGCCATACCATCAGTTAATGTTATTAATGTTTCTTTAACAATTAACCTATCCGGTGCTCAGGGACAAGCAGCATATGTCATGTAGAGATATTTTTAAAGCTCTGTGGATATGTGCCATACGTCCCGCTGATTCGGCCACCTTGAAACGCAAGGAGCTGTCATTAGCGAAGGCTTGACCCTGAATGTGCAAACTGCAGAGGAACCAAGAGAAAATACGAAATAATTGAGCTACCAAGGTATCATAGAAACAGCTGAGGTGTGACTCACTCCAAAAAGTGACTTTGCAAACGCAAGGCTCATCGGAGTGCTTTTCACCGTTTCCCACTTAAGTAAAAGAGATCTGTAATTTGTTTTCCATGTTTCTAATTTAAAGGTTCCCAAATACAGCCCATCTCTGAAGCTCACCTGAGAGGTTCCTTTCCCAGTTTGCCTATCCTGTGACTCTGCAATCAGTTCTCTTGGAAAGGTAAATGGCATGGTAAATGGCAGCATCAAAAGATGGCACAGCTAAGAGTGGTCAGGAAGCTGTCTCTTTTTATTAATTCAATATATAATGAGTGTATCATGAGCTTTCCTTGCCTATCAGGTATTCATAGTAAAACACCTGCTCCAGGATTGATCCATACCTGTGCAAGGTCAGGGTAAGACCTTTGTTTAAGGCAAATAATCCCACATTTATTGCTGTAGGAGTTTTATATCCTAGAGAAACATTTGGCACTGCTGCTTTTCTCAGTTGGGATACTGGGTTAGGCAAAGATTAGATCACATGCAAACATATTCCCAAACTTGATTAATTTTAGAGGGCCTTTTAAAGTTACTGATCCAGCATTACCTTCTAATATATCCTAGAATATTGTCTCAACCCAAATTCCAGGATAAACCAGTTAAATAGCAGGAGGGTTGTGCTAGGGGCAGCTACCAGCCCTAACTCTGTCCAGTGTTCAGCACAGCCACCTGAGGAAGCCACTCTGACGTGCCAGCTACTACGTCTGCAAATACAAGCAACTCACTTCTACCCATTTTAATACTTTCTACATAATTTTAAAAGGGATTAGCTCATTTTGAAACAAAATCTTGCTTTTTTAGTCACTTCAGGGGCTTCACTGGAAACTGATATTTGCAAGCACGCTACATAAAATATTTTTAAAATCGATAAAACCTAATATTCAAAAGACAAAGGAGAATTGAAGTTCTACCAGGAAAATCAGAGACCTGTCATTATTTAGAATTGTTTTTTTATTAGTGCAATATGTTGTGCTCGAGCTGGTCATGTGGAAAGGTTCTGGATGATGAAATAGCACGGGAGAGAACACAGCACATTTTTTATTAAACAAAAAAAAGTAAGTACATTGATGCCACCAAATGAAAAGAATAAAGTTGTAAACATATTTCCCAGGCTTCAGCTAACAGCAGGAGTTTACAGTTTTTCTGCAGTGGCCAAGTATAATAAAATTGATCTGTTGACTATACAGATCCATAAAATAGTTTACACAGAGTTATAGTTATTGCCAGTTGGATCAGAAACAAAATTCTTCTGAAAGAAAGTGGCCTTATAAGCATCCTTTTTCCATTACACATCATGGCAACTGCAGGGTAAATGGAGTCCAGGTTTCCTCAGAATTTGGCACTTTGGGATATTCTGCATTTAAAGAGCTTTCAAGGACCAAGTATAGGAAGATCGGGGAGATGGAAAGGACTGAGAAATCCTCCTTGGACATTCTTCTCCTCAGAGTAACTGCAGGTTGTAGAATCTTCTCCAGGCATTGCACTTGCCCTGGTAGAGGAAACTGGTTTGCAGGGCACTTTGAAGACAAGTACGATTTTTTTTTGGCAGAAGGGGCAATGGGAGATGCTCTCTCCTAACACCCCAGGAAGACAGCAAGTCAGAGAAGGGCAGATGCAAACAGCTTAAACTGCCAGCAGTGTTTAACCTCCAAGTCTGTTTGTCCTCAGTGAACCAAATGTTCTCCTCAGAACTGTGTCCCTCAGACAAACCCCACCAGACCAGGCTTTCAGCATTGTTACTCCACATCATCAATTCTCGTCTACTATTTCGGACAAATTAATTAAATCCTAAAGAGAAATCTTTAAAAACTCTCACATAAAAACTCATTACCATCCAGCATGATGATATATGGTTCATAAGGATTGCAGTGATCCAGGAATCAGATCACTGCAGATAGACACTCAAATGAGCAGGAAATCAAGGAGCTTTTCTTACAAAGTCTAGCAAAAAGGGACCTTAAGCCCAGAAAAGGTGGGCTACCTTCTCTCAGGGCTAGAAGTCTACCCCTTTCGATGGATCCTGTCTCCATTGCACATGCAAGGTTCAAAGACCTGAAGGAAGCAAATGCAGATAAGAAACTGAACCTAAAGCTCCAAAATGCCTGGCTAATCCCCTAGCCATTGGAGTAGCCAATACATTAATGCACGCATCTTTTCCCCGGCATTAGTATCACTGTTACTAAAGAAAATCAGTATATAAATATGCAAAACCATAATTCATTATTTCACAATGCAACGTACACAGAATCCTCCCCAACGCACCAGCATTTAGTTTGAAATATGCCAAGGTTAATAGCTATAATGTAAAATCGTTATCTGCAGCAGAGTATTAATTAGGGCCCTCATGCACAATGCATTAACAATTTGCATGCAAAGAGTGCTGCACTGGTTCTCCACAGGAGGCTGGGAGCACGTTATAGCCCTCAGAGAGCTGGAAGACTTTGGGGAAAGCTTTGCACTGAGCTATACTGCAGCCCAAAGCAGGGCTCTGGGCCAGTGCCAGGTGCCTCTCTCCTGCCCTGTGCGGTTCTTCTGGTCCTCACTGCATTTCTGGGCAGAAAAGACTCAGTCAGTCGCACTCCTCTTGGTGCACAGGAGCCTTGCACGCACTGGGGATGTACCTCAGCATCAGCTACCACAGGCAGCTTACTTCCAAATTGTGCTGGACACCTTTCAGTGACTCACAGCACTAGGCTGTTTCAGCTTGCAGTGTTGTATATTTTTGAAAGAACGTTATTTTGATGCAAAAAAAGTCTGATTTGTCTAAAGCTACTATTAAGAGCCAGCCAGCCCTCATGCCTCTCAGTTCAGTAATTCAGCAGGAGCCAACTCCACAAGTCTGAGAGAGAGACAGACCCCAAAATTTCTGTCACTTTTGTGAATTTTATAAGTTTGAAGGGCCTCATAGTCTCCCATGCATGACACTTGAACACTTAGCCTTGCAGGGTAGCTCTAGGACAAAGCATCAAAACTCCCACCAGGGACATGAAACTTGTTCAGCTAGAGGAAATGAGCACATTCCTGCTTACAAATATTCACAGAGAGTGTGTGCATCTCTCCATCCTTCTCTTTCCTATTTTGATTAACCATAATATTAGATTTTTTTTTTCTCATCTGTATCTTTCCTGTGGCTTTCCTGTAGAGGTTACTGGTTTGGGTTTTGGAGGTTGTTTTTCTTCAAAGGGCAACAGAATGAAAAATATTTTTCCAAAAAGCTCTTTTCCACATTCAAAATAGCAAATATGGTTTTAAGCAATCACAGCACACAATTAGATGTCTCGAGCAGTGCGCCTAGATTTTTATGAAGTCTTGCTGAGATCACAAAACCACAAGAAAAGGGCCGAGATTGGACTTTGTGAGCCATCATGCACGCCCTTTCCCACCATGGCAAGCTGATCTTCATTCAAATGTCTGATGCAGACCATCACGTAAAAGAACACACACACCTACAGAGGACCTGTGGCTTCACAGACTTGCCATCAGATTGGCAAAGAAACCTGGGAAAGGTTTCTTCTTCTTCAGAAAAAAAATCTTCCTTATTTTTACTCCTGGAGAAGAAAACGAGATTCCTCATCTCAGACAGCTTTCATCTGAAATGAAGAAGGTGCTGTTCTAGCAATTTGCACATACCCTTTTCTATTTTCCAGCTAAAATACTACAGCTGATTTGGCTGCGGCAAACCTGAGTCTCTTATTAATGTGATGTGTCACCAAGACAATGGTTAACATATCAGTCTTTCTACAAAGGCTGTAATCTTGCTGCTGAACTACAGATATGGCTGTGTGACTTGTAAATTGCTGGATACAGTCCATGAGCCAAAATTCCTCTAGAAAATTCCTTTTCTACTCAGGCCTGGATTTGACACAACAAGGACAAAAACATTTTCTTCTGGCATTTTTAGGTTAACTTATTAGAGAGCTCACTCACACTACAGCATGTGCCAGGATGTTTGCAAATGATGCAGGCAAACTTCAGTGACTCTAAGGTTTGCACAGTGCTGGAAGTGAGCTGCCTGAGAGTTTTTAAGATGGATCTTGATAGCCATATAAACCGGATTGTATAACAGAGTTATGAGCAACTGGGGGAGATAAATCATGACCATCCCCCAGCTGTATTCCCCAAAGGGGTTAAATTTTTATCAGAGCACTGGGAAGATAACAGCAGATGTCAGGTGTATTCTACTCCTAGCAGGTGCTAAAAGATATTTAATCAAATGCACTTTTTTTCCCTTTTTATTCTTCACTAAAACTCCCTCTTGGGCTCCTCTTGAAGCTCCTTTTCCTGCCCAGCCAAAAGCTGCTAGAGAGGGAATATTGGTGAAGCTTCAGCCAGGGCTCAGATGACTGCGGGCTGAGACACCAGTCTGGAAGGACTGATGAGAAAGCAGGGAAAATAAATCTCTGCATGTAGATGCCTGCTTAGCTTGTCACCTGCTGAGCAATGCCTCTTCAGGGACCACTTCGGCTTTTTAAGGATTTGTTTTATTTTCCTTCTAATAACAAACATACAGATGTTCTATGTTTCAAATTACTCCCATTATCTTTTCTTTATTTTTTTTTTCCTCTTGTTTCCAGCTTATTTAGGGCAGGGAAAGCATTTGAGATGCAGGAAAGACGTCAGTCAATGGCCTCATATCCTTGAACCTCATGAAAAGGAAAGTACATCCCTCCAACTCCGTTCATATCCTTAAAGGGCCATGACCCCCTACTATACCCTTTTTCACCCTTTTGGCCCCTTGCATTAGTCAGCATTCCCAGAATTCAAAGAAGTCCCCAAGATGTCTTTGATCCTCTCAACCTCTTCTGGACACATACTTCCCTCACTATCCAAAAATGAGGCACAAGATGAAAGGTGTGGAGATGAAGGAGCAGGAGAGAGAGCTCGGTCCCTAAGCAAAGGCGGGATGCAGCAAAAAAGGCAGACCACAGCCATGGGTACAGGCATGAACAGAAATCTCAACTTGCTCCCAGTAAGAAACCACTTTGCTGCAAGCAGTTTTTAAAGATGTAGGGAGGGGATGCAAGCAACAGAGTTCTGCCAGCTAATGCCACCCTGCTCTGATCTGCCAGGGTCATGTTAGGGACATAGCAGAGGGTAAATGCACGGAAGGAACAAAGCACCACAGCACCCTTGCAGCCATAAAGCTTAAAAACTGCACATTGATGGACCCTGATGAAGTTCATGTCCGTCACACTGTTCCCATAAGCTAAAGCCTTTTGCAAGCTCACACCATCTCTAGTGCCTCTGAAACAAGGTTCTTTCCAAAATTCCCGAAAAGCAAAGGTAAAGTTCAAAAATGCAATCGGGTGTCCCTGGAGCCCATAATACTTTTTTAAGACAAAAGCTGTCAGTAACAGGAGTCTCAAATGAAGTTCCACATCTAAATAACAGGACTTCCTTTCAACAGCACTAGTTGACACTGGGAGCTCTGCATAATTTTGTAAAATCAGGTATCATGATGAATTGCCTGAATATACTTATTTTTGTACTAAGAATCTATTCACTATGCCAAATTCTGCTCTCATTCCACCAGGGGTTACTTGAAGTAATGAAGTCATCTCTTCTATCTGGTTAAGTTCAGGGTTGTCTGGATGATCTTTTTGAATAACCAGATATTCAAGTGTTTTTCAGCATCTCTTTTTTTCAGAAACAAGATTTTTCTTAAGTATTTAAATATCTAAAATATAGTCCTTTTTTTTTTTTTTTCCCCTCAAATGGCCTGGGATTTTCTTGCAAACCATGTGTGTAGTGGTGGGCTTTTGTCTGCACAATGCTATTTTGGTAATTCCTTTTGGTGACAACAGCATTTTGATGACAAAAATATTTTCAGAATCATATGAATGATACTATCAGAAAAAAAAATCAAAAGCTTACAATTTCCTAACAAATTTAGTCAAAAAACTACTTAACTATTTGAAATGCTATGGCTTGCTTTAAAATATGTGTTTAAAATCATGTACCTCCATCGTCTGTGCTTAGTGTCTTATTACATCCCTGACCTACAATTGCAGCAAAGACAAAACTTCAGATTTCACTGCTTTGCAAGAAAAAAAGAAATGAGAAGAAAGAAACCCTGGCAAGTCCTGAAGGACAGAAAATTGGATTCAATATTGTGACCCCAAGGGCTAGTTGATACTATGAATATTTGTGGCATTTTCTGCCCTCAAAACCCATGCAAATGCATTCCAGATTTACATACTTATTTTCTGGTTTTTGTTTTTTTTTGAGAGTATTAGTCTGTTGGGGTTTTTTTCTTTTTATGTGTGAATTCCTACATTAAATGTATGACAAACGTACTCGAGCACACTCAGAGAGCACCTGTAAAGGTACAGAGCTGCTGAAGAGCCTTTCTGAAAGGAGCTGATCCATTAGAGCAACCCTCTACACTCTGCCCAATCTTTGCAAAACTACCTGGGTCAGTGATAATTATCATCAAGGTAAATTATATTCCCTGTCATGTCATATCACAATTAACCAAGCAGCCATAATCATCATCTATCTTGCTAAGCCCCTGAATGGGCAGTTTGCTATCTGCTGTTGAGAGATAAGACAGATGCCCACATAGCTGTGAGAAACATCCTATTTTCTATCTACGCACAATCCATTTCAAAGGCAATAAATGCCCAGTAGTGTGCAATTCTGCTCTTTGCCATAACCTTTCTCTTCCTGTAACCTGATTATCACAGGTGGCTTCCTCCCGGCAGCAGCCTCATTTATCCACTTGCCCATCATTTCTCCAAGTGTGGGCATGCACTAGGAGATACGGAAGTGCCTGTGTGCACTTGGAGAAATCATGTGCCAGCATATGAATGTATCCCTGCAGAGATGCCTATCGGGATTAATCAGAAGAGCCAAGAGATGGCAAAGCACAAGAGTCTCTGATGCAGAAGAAGCAGTTTAGCCCATAGCACCAGAGAGTGCCTCCCTGCTTCAGTGCACCTGCACTTACACCTCCATGAGCCAAAAGTCTCAAAACACATCAGATTTCCTTCAGTGTATTCTCATGCCTGTCTCTACCTTGGCTGCCATCTGGCTTCCAGAAATCAGAGCTGCTGAAACCAAAATGTTTATAACCAACCTATACCACAATTCCCCCCAAGAGCCAGTAAGCCCAGTGTCATCATTCCACTGCTCACAAAAAGCCTAGATGAGAGCAAAAGTAAAAGCTCACAAATGGTAAACTTTTATAAATACTTTTGATCATTACTCAGTGGCCTCATAAATCTCTCGCTCATTAGACAGTCAGACTAAGAGGACACAGAAATTTTGCTCTTAGTGCCATAAATCTTTCTCATGTTCTTTCTATGGTTATAATAATAGAAATTTATTGTTGCTTTCGTTTCCTCCCATATTCTGTGTAATTAATCTCGATGTGTTGCTGTTTACATTGAGAGACAGTACATTTTGTGCCTGCCCATTTGTATTTTTTTCAACAGCGGGTCCCATCTGAGTTAATATATTGTGTTATATTATATATAACCACTGACCATAACTCAGAACACAACACATTTTCATTTTGTTGCCCCATTATTTTTGCAGTAAGTCGATACGATATGAGGTGAAGCGTGCCTTGCTCAGCAGTTATTGATCTGTCTGTTTGCTCATTGCTTACATCAAAACACCACTTGTCAGCTCTGGCTCTGTTATGATTATCTTATCATTCAGGATGCGACAGCCTCAAAGACTAAATGCTAGTCAACATCCAAGGTCAGGTGATACCAGAAAACAGCTCAAATGGCTTTAAGCAAGGCAGAGATGAGCATCTAATGCTTCAGGACTAAGTCTCCTTTTTATGCAGGGCACCTCTACATTGCAATCAGAAAGCAACTACTGTAGATAGAGGAATATTACAACCAGCTCTTTCAGCACTGAGGCTCAGTGTAGGGTTGGTGGTAGAAAAATTGAGAGGAACCCAACGGACCACAAATGATAAACAAGCTGTCTTAATATTTTCATAGAAAAAAGAATTTGGAGTATACCCAAAGCTTGTCCTTCTTCCTATAGGGAACGCTGACCCCATGGGAGATTCCAGTGAAGCAGAAATGTTGTGCATTGGTTTGGACTTTTTACCTCCCCAGCAAGTGCTTTGCACACTAGAAAACCATATCCCTGCTTATTGTTGAGGACATTTAGCCACTTGTGTGTCAATACAGCATATCAATATCACTTTGAACCAGGACCAAACGTCCAACACACCACCTCTCTGCAAATCCAATGCTCCAAAATAGTGCATGGTGTTCATCCATCTTGCCCTGGCCTCATATGATATCACACACGAGCAACAAAAATCACTGCCCTCTCTTTGCTCTGTGTTTCTCCCTGCCCTGCAGACTTCTGCTCTTAAGCTGTTAAAGAGCTTTGAAATGTACATTTGTAAAGGCAGCTCTGCTCTTTCATAACATGCAGCAGGGCAGTGCCTGAATAAATCAACGTGATTAGTGAACCCCTGCTTAAAGGATCGATCACTTTTGCCTTTGTAAAGAAAAGTTGTGGAGAGACATATGCCAACAGACTGTGCTAATGCAGCTTTGAGTTTGTCAGTGTGGGGGGAAAGTAGGGCTCTGAGAGACAGCAGAACTTCTTCAGGGTTTGGGTCATGTTGTTTTAAAATTCCAGACAGGAAGGAATAGAAGTTATGGCTGGATTACTGATTGACTGAAACAACTTACCTGTCTACCCAGAAAATGGCAAAGGCCCATAACAACCTCCAGTGCACAGTTATCCTACTACATGAGGGTCACAGTTTTAAGTAAGCAGGTTTCCTGTACTTAGGTATGTACATAGGGGTGAGCCTTTGGTGCTATAGAGGAACCTTGTCTCTGCAGAAGAACAGCCTCTGCAGAGAGAGGAACTTACTTACAAGGTAGTTCAGAGCAAGGAGGACTCTAAGTATTCCCTGACACAAGAGGCACTTCAGGGTGCTCTGCAATGGCACTGTGCAGAAAAGGTGAAAAGCCCTCCACAGAATGTGGGCATTGCCCATTACCAAATTACCATCTGTCTCCATCCCGTGCTTTGGAGGCACGAGGCAAGATCAGGTGATGATGCCAACCACCATAAGCATTGAAGGAGGACCCCAAGCACCACAAATATAGGAGTTGCAAACCCTTGCACACTCAACCAAACACCCTCTCTTTTTTGCCATCTCTTCTCTGTGGAGCAACATGCAGAGGACTTTTTGGGGTAACATCCAAGGTTGACACACAATGGCTTGGGGGACACAATGAGAGGCCACCCACCATGAGAGGCTCCCTGGACTGTGTCAGGGAGCTATGTGGAGGACATAATTTCTTCTGCTTCCTTCAGCATAAGGCTGAAAAACAGGTTTAGACTAACTCATTTACACTGTACAATGCCAGTACCCCAGAGCTCAACAGTCCATATAAATACAGACCCAAATTATTTCATGTAACAAGCTTATAAAGAGGAACTGAAGAACATTTTCATGCTTTGCATGGTTTGCATTACCGGTGTGGGTTTTTTAATAATGTAATCCAATACATTACAGCTAAATCTGATGAGGAAACAGCTGACTAGACTTCCCAAGGGATTGTTTTCATGTGTTCCCTGATTTACAACTGTTTGATTTCACTTTTATGTGCTGGATTCCTAATTACAACCTAACCTATCCAACTTTCAGCCTGCTGGTTACAGACTGAGGGGGACTCATGATGATCCTGCTCTTACAGCAAAGCCCACTTATGGCCTATAGAACCCTATGCTTTACCCTTTGATGCACACAGTTTTCCTACCATGTCTCTGCCTTAAACTTCCTAGATCAGCTTTTAAGTTTCTAATTTTCCAGAGTCCTTTTTCTCTATCAGATATGGTCTTTGACTTCAAGGCTCTTGAAAGGTGCCTTACAGTCCCCCACTGCAGTTTGCAGAAAGTATGAGCAACATCCTTTAAACTCACTTTTCTTCTCTGCCAAAACCATGAGGAGCTGCTGGCACTAAGCTACTTTCATTGCTTGGTGTTTCCATCCCCTGGGAGGACGGAAGGGAAGGGTGCTAATGACAGAAGATCCATTTTGTAGCTGCAATGTGCTTCTAGACACAATCTAATTGGTACCTTATTACTGGAACACTTTAGCAGCAAAATCAGTGACAGGAACATGCACACTGAAGCACTTGGTCATTTGGGGAGAGTTCATAGAGCTGTGGTGGCTGGGCTCATTGCTGTGAACTCTGAGAAAATTAGATAGAGGTGAGTTAAGAAAGAGAAATTCCTCAACTAAGCTGAATTCTGTGGGTTACAGAAAAGTCTGATTCATTTTCTCTCTTATTCCTCATCTTTTGGGATTATTGGGTTTTAAAAGCTGCAGCTTGGGACCTCTGATACAAACACTTGCCTTCAAAAATTCCTGGGGAGCTGGGATGGTTTGGGGAGTCTCTAGTAAAACTGAACTTTTGCGTAAATCAATGCAAGGCACTTCCAGGGTGTACGAGCCACAGAGGGTCTGATGATGTCCTTTGGGACTTTAGCCTTTGGCCTTTGTGTGATGGGGACACCTTCAGCCTTGTGTCACTGCTGACACTGAGGTGGTCAGAAACCACAGCCCAGCTGACAGAGTGCAGCTGGGTCTTCATTTGAATATGCACAAGGGGAAAAAAAGCTCTTCTATTCATTTCATTCCTTCTATTATTCTTCTTTGCACATGCTGCGTTTGTTTTTGTCATTAGGTTTCCAGTGTCCCTAATAAGATATTAATGAGATGCTAATTCAACATGCAAATTACAGGAGACTGGCATGGCAAGGTTGCTATATTTAGAGCCAGAGTAGGATTTTAATGGCTGTCTTCACCCATCTCGTGCCTTTTGTCAATTGTTTTCTTACTCCAGTGAGCAGCCTTGCATCCCTGAAGCGTCTAGGTGACCTTGGAGGTTAGGAAAAAAGACAAAAAATCTGGACTATATTACCATAGTAGTAATGAAAAAAACCCCACTATGTTTCAAAGACACTGTCAAAATAAAGCCCTCTTCTTTTAAAAAAAAAAAAAAACAAACAAACCAAAACAAACAAACCAACAAATCAAAAAAAAAAAAAAGAAGACCTTGGTGTCTTGCCCATTCAGGAGCAAGGGTAAGGGAGAAATGAGATGCTCATTGCCACATTGCAGAGTTCAGGAGTGATACCAGGATCTAGATATGACTCCATCACACAGCCTGGTCTGGAGGAGCAGAGGGAGAGGAAAGAGTTGCATATATACCTGGTGGTCCAACACAGGCAGCGTAACCTGTCCCAGAGCCTGACACATAGACAGGGGCTCTGCTCCTCCATCCTCATGCACAGTGGGACTGTGAGGTGTCTGCCTTGAGCTCATTGCAGGTATGCCAGTAATTTGCTCTCCTAAAACAAATGCTGCTGGAAATGTTACCCTAAGAAAGCAAGCCAGTTGTGTGCTCAGGTATTGAGGAATGCTAAATACTCAGGATGACACCATCCATTTCTACCACCTTTACATGCATCTCTCCCACAGTCAGTGCGAAAGAGTAAGTTCTCGCATCAAACTTGAGAGCCAGCTCTGCAAGTCACACCAGACCTTAAGGCTTCTATTTTGTCACCTGGAAACTGAGAATTAAGGATAAACTCTTCTATTTATAAATGTCGTAGCACCACAGACTACAAGAAGAGATTTTTAACCACAGTGCCTCTAAAGGTGTTTAAGCCTGAGAGAAGACCTAGATACTAAAGGCAACATGTCCTTTCCTGCCAGAAGTTGTTATCAAGTACCCTACTTCAGAGGTTATCATGAAAGGCTTACATCATCAGAAGCTTGACAACCATGTCCCACTGAAGTTTAGGGTCAGCTTTCAGAGTGCTGGGACACCCTGCCCTGAAGCCAACAGAATTTTGCTTCCAGTCACACCAAGGACCAAGTTCTTCAAATTAGCAACTTTGGAATTCTTTGAAGAAGAAATTGATTTTTTATTATTATTCTTATTACTGAAGCGTGCCAGCAGTAAGCCCACTATCTCATTTGTTGTCACCATGTTATCATGCGCATGTCAGATGCCCCCAGCTTCATTACAAGTGCACACCCAACCCCTGCCAACAGTCATTCCCATGGTTACTCACAGTGAGGCATTTTTGTGCTTCTCAAAAGCCTAAAACATCCTTTTCCAGTCTTTAAGGAGACATGTAAAGGAACAGCCAAAGGGACTGGTTTACAAAGTTACTGAGTCCCCTAAACTGGGCTCTCAGGTTGTAGAAACCAGTCACAGCCCCTGAACCACATGTCTGCTTGGGCAGGTATTGCCTCATTCAGTGTTTGCAGACTGCTTCATGTATTAGGCTTCTGGCTCACAAACAGCATTTTTATTATTGTTTTATTTTTAGATATTACCCTGAATTTCTGGTTGGACCTTTAAGTGCAGACAAATGGCCCCATGGCTCTGATGCTTCTTACAGGTTTTGATCATTCGCATCAGCTGAGAAGCTGGCTCCTATTTTATGGATTTTTTTCCCCTCTGAATCACAGTCTCCAGACTAAAATGGTACCAAAATCTCTGCAGACTTCTCCCTCCCCCAGTGGTTTCAGCTGTTTTTATTGCTCTGAGGCACCAGACAGTTTTGTTAATAACGGTAAATCCTTTTAGCCTCTGGTTAGCGCAGGTTGTGCTGTGATTGACAAGGTAATAAAAGTGTTAATGAGAGAAACTGGCACAGCCAGAGATCAATAGTTGCCAATAAGAAAAACAATTCTGATACTTAATTTTGTAGAATTCCCCCAAAGCGGTTGAAAATACATCACAATCAGTCTATTTTATTGTTTAATAGATGTACTCTCCCTGGTGGTCTCAGATAGAGATCAAATTAACTGGAGATTGGGTGAAATGGCAAAGAAGAGAGGAGGATCCTTGTTCCTCCCAAGTTTGCAAGACTGTTGGGACATGGAGCTCTAGGGCAAAGCCATTTCTGAAATAAATGTGTTTGGGGCTGCCTTTCCCAGCCAGATGATTTCCCCGAATCACTCCTTTGTGAACATTTTTCCTGGAGTACAAATATAAGGGGGGAAATAGCATGCAAGGCCAGCTGCAGCGCCAGTGGTGACATCTAGGTTACTGACAGAAGGTCAACCATAAGCAAAAATGCTGCATCAACAGTGCTGCCACAAAGGGCAAAGATACAGGGATGCCGAAGGAGCCAGGGAAAATGCCCTTTAAAAAAAAGCAGTCTTAAGATCAGTGCCAACCTGGGTTTCTGAGAGCTAATCAGAGTGGTAAAAGCAGACGAAGCACACATAACTTGTAGCATGGATTAACATCAGTTGCTTGCTGACAGGCTCCCGTACACGGCACACCCTGTGTGGCCCTAAACACCCTGTAATACCCTAAATCTCCTCTCACAAATATGTCTGGTGCCAGATGCACATAAAAGCCTAATCCCATTTCAAGGGCAGCTGTTAAACATAGAATGTGTGCTGGCAGCAGGAAACACCACCAAACTGGGAAAGCAGTGAGAGGAGGGAAACAAATTCAAGAGGGGCACAGAAAGACTGTAAGTCAAATGGAAGAGAAACTGTTATGCATTCGTGAAAGTATGGAGAAGGGGAGAAGGGCCAATCTTTAACAACACAAAAATGACTGTGAATACATTATCCAGAGGTGGCTGGATTATGCATGGATGGTAAGACTCTTCCAATAGCTACCCAACGACAGCTTGTGTGGTCTCACTGGTTGTGCACAGGGAGCATTAGCAAAGTCAAAGATGAAAGGAGGCTATGCTCACAGAGGACGTTGATGTGAAACCCCTTCTTGGGCAGGACAAGAAATGGCCAGCTCCAGTTCTGACAGCAACAATTTTTGATACATATGCATCTGACAACAAATTTCCATTTCTACCCCTGCATCATGAGGGGCACAAAGCTTTTGGTTGTACTACAGAACACAGAGGGGCAGCAGAGGACACTGGTGCAGGGCTGACTTTGGGTTCTAAGCCTAGCAGTCATCAAAATTGATGCCAAAACTTCACCTGTCTTGAGAAACAGCAGAGCCTGGGCAAAGTTGAAGGCCTTCAGAGATCACTCCACCCATTATTTTTATATGTAGGAATACTATGCAGGCTCTAATGTAGACTTTGCTAGTATAACAGCTCACAGTTGTCTGTGGGCTTTAGGGCAGGCACAGGGAGGCTGGAGAATGCAGATGCTCTCATTTTACACTGAGAAAGCTCTGCACAGTGATAAAGCCAGGCTAATTTTTTAGCTACACAAGTATGCAGACAGCAACATACCAGAGGAGTGCTCTTTCCTGAAAGTCTTGGTGTGAGCTCAGAGGTGCTGCGAGCTGCACTCTCACCTGGCGGGAGATGAGCTTTGCCTGAATTTTCCAACAAGGGTCCTTGAACTTGTGACTAAAGCTACATGGAGCCAACCTGCAGGTCCAGCTGGGCACACAAGGTCTCCAAATGCAGACTCTGTCAAAGCAAGTACGGATTTCTGTGGAGCAAGTACAACTACAGCAGAGCCAAAAAGGGTAGATAGATCCAAATCTGTTCTTCCTTCCGCCTCGCATCCTATAGCATAATTAAACACATATTCCCGCCTGTAAAGAGAAGAGAATAATTGGAGTCAAAGAGCATGAAGGGAGAGATCAGTATGAAAGGATACCCAGATGACACCAAGGGGTTTGGCTTATCCCTTTGGCTTTATCCCCCTTTTCTCATCCCATCTGTATTAATGTGGTGCTAAAACCTTATTGTGTGACTGCATTATTATTAATGGCAACTGGTACCCCAGAGGTCAGGGTGGCACTGCAGCTTGCCATTCACTTTAATTATCGATGCACATCACCAGCTTCAGAAATAAGAAGAGATAAGGTGAGGATTATTGAATCCCATCTTATACTGTGTGTTATAGTACACTCTACATCCTGATCGGTTCCTATCATCTTTTCTCAGCTCACTGTGGGAAGGGAGGGGGAAGCAAGAAGGTTTCCCCTTTATATTTTAATTTTGCCCACATCTTTACAAATTTGGCCAAAACAAATTCTGATCATCATATTAATGGCTACATAATATTTAGATCTGTAGGTATCCAAATATAAAGGTATTTAGCTCTTTAGAAACTGAAATATTTAGATGTCTCTGCAGGAGTTGTTGTTGTGCTTCTGGACTTTCACTGAGACAGGTCATGTTACAAGTACATGGCTTAGTCTCATTTGATAGAACCAGATCCGACTAAAGAGAACTTAGAGATGCAGACAAAATTCACCATTTGCTGATAAAAAATGTCATTCACTGTCATGTTATCCAGACTCAACACTTAACTAAGCAAGATGAATTAAGACAGGGAAAGGGATGGATTTTCCAATCAACTAAAAAAATTATTAAGATCTCAAGTGCATGAAGTATTTTCCCAGCAGAGTCCTCCCAACCTGAAGATCAACGTCTTACATGGCATATTCAAAGAGAGAGAGAATTGCTGGGTGGAAAAATAATTAATGGATTCTCTGCATCTGCAGAGAGTCCCCTCCACATAGTGGGCATTCTATTAAAATAATATTATTGTATTATTTATGGAAATGTGTACAAAAGCCAAACAAGAGAAGCTATCCAGATGCACTTAGCACCCATGCTAGCTTTGAAACGCTGCTGAGAAAAAATGGTTGGCTTTTATCCATCCTGTCATTTACAAGCCACATAACTCAGCTCTCAAGTTCCAATATGTGCACAGTCTCAAACAGAACTCACGTGTTTGTTGGTGACAAAACAAGATTAGGAGAAAGGGGATTTGAATAAAGCTTTCTGTGGGGAACACTGCCCATGCCACTATACGGCTTCTCCCTATTTTCATGCAAGGCACACGTACCTTGTTAGCATTTCTTTTAATATTTCCAATTACAATCAAGAGGCAGGTAGGCTTGCCACATGAGTTAAAGAAAAGGTCTTTGACAACCCCCTTTCTGAACTGAAGCAATGAAATATATATATATATATACACACAGCTCCAAACGCTTTGCTCTCTTTCAAAGCTTAATGATTACCTCTTACAGATGCAATGACAAGAGGCGCCTTTGGCAATCCCACGGTCCCCTTCTCCTTCTGAGAAATGGCAGAATGAAGGGGAAGAAAAGCCCAGAAGCCTTTTTTAGCCTCCTTATTTTTCTTTGTCACATCATTAAGGGTTCAATGAATCTCCAATTAAATTTCCCTGACTGCTGTCACCATTTTGATTGATAGGTGTCCTTGGATCAACCTCAGTAGGGCACGCTGTTGCACCAAATCCCCCCTTTCCACTCACCATCCATTATCAGCCCCTTGTCATCATTACCTTCACATGTCAGTTCATTTACCACAGAAATGGTGTCACCAACTGATAGAGGCAATAGAAAAACATTTGTTACAAATAAGGAAGAACTCTAATAAATCAGGTTGTGCTTCAGTCAGAAACTCATGGAGAAAACAGTATTTCTCCGGCATGTTTGTTCACCAGTTGCCCTCTAAAATATTTTTTCCAGTCCTTATATTAAACTCTAAACAAAACACACAAACACAAATACTCATTCTCAAAAGGAACTATCAAACAGAGCAGAGCTACATGCAGATAAAACAGGTTTTACAGCTTTGGACTTTCTTCATTTTAAACCCCCCAAAAAATATGAACCCTTGCATTAATTTCAAGACCCTGATATGCTAACAATATTTAAGCTACAGAAGCTAAGAGTCCTTGCTACTGATTCTGTCTGGAGATTTTCTACCAAAACAGTTTTTCATCAGAAAGCAAAAACTTAGTTAAAATTAGACCCATTTTTATGAAAGGGTCATTTGTGACCCTGATTCCAAAAAGAAATCAGGAAGAAGAGAGCAGGATATTTTAAGCTTCTTTAAATCTCGAATTTTTTAATTTCATGTTTTGAAAATTTATTATAAAAAAGTATAGTTAAATATTGAAATGTACAAGGCACAATATAAAATTTTAAGTTTATAAAAAATCATTTAAATTTATCTAATCTGATTCAAAAGTTACATAAAACTTTCCTTCTGATATTTGCAGGCTCAGGACAGAATTTGGTTCTGTTTGGGAATTCCTTTGAAACTCAGAAAATTTACATGGAGTGGGAGCACCATTATGCATTTGGCATTAATTAAAGGAACAGTGCACACAGACTTCAGGTTACACGTGTACTGTCCCAGTGACCTAGCCAGGACAACAGCCATGTTTTTGCTCGCTATTTGTTCAGCATCTTGTGAAAAAGGAATCTGTCTGTGACAGACGCGCCTGTCCCTGCAGCGATTTATCATATAAAAAGGTCTTTATACATTTCACACCAAGGACTGTATCCCCAAGGACTGACGCAGAACCACTGCTGCAATCCCTCTTCTTTTTTCCTCTGATCACCATGAAAGCGTGGAAACACCCCTAGGTGTCTGACAATTGACAACACAGCAGGGGAGATCTGCCCTTCAAAAATAAGTAAGTAAACCCAGAACAGCCTTGCTAAATTATTTGCAAATGAAACCTAACTGCAAGTGTGCTGCAGCACACCATTATCCCCATCCCAAAAACAACTCCTGGTGTGGGAGGAGGTCAGCACACATTGCCCCGAAGCCTTTAGGGCTCAGGAGCCACAGCTGCCTCCCATATGAATGAGTTTCATCCTTTGCTAGAGATTTATCCATGACAGTAAGAGACAGATATGTCAGGGCAACATCCTGGACAATTTTACTCAAGCTCCAGTCCAGTCCTTACCTCTAGTTCCAATATACTCCATCTATTCCAAGGGAGACAGCCAACCTCACAAAGGGGAAGACTAACTTTTTCCTTTGGGAATGTTTGGAAGACCATCTAAGCAATTAAAAAGCTCTGCTACTGTTGAAATTAAGAGGATTAATGCTCTTAAAACCCCAGGGATCCTTGGTTCATCAATCCACCAGCACACACTTTTTCCTATCTGCTGGTACCTGATTTTAGCTGATGTATTCAGGAGCAGCAGGACAGAGAGTTCACACGGGGCAGCGGCTGCTTAGTGAGCAGAGACTGCAGGTTTGCAAAGGCCACTCCAGAGCACCACAACATTGTGCAATTTGCACTGATTTATTATGCAATTAACAGTGGGTGCACCTCAGTGCACTACGAGAGACAGCACTGGCAGAGCTCAGTGCTTAAAGCTGACTTTGTACTCAGACACCTAAATAACTGCCCCCGTTCTCTTCACCAATTTCAACCAGAATTTTGTCTGAAAACAAAGGTAACTTCTACAGATTTTTGGTGCTGAAAATCTCAATCAAAGACCACAAAACTATGAATCATGACTTTAAATGGATGACTGTCATGTAGCCTTATTAGATGATACACAGTCACAGAGCAGAGACTTAGCTTACTATAAAGCCACAGTGCAAATGCTTACTATAGAATGGAAGTTCATAGACAAATCAGAGACAAGGAATTCCTGTGGGAAATCAAGTCATAGCGTAGCTATGAAAACCAGATGCGCATGACGAAGGTTTTCAACATGTACACATGGACCATGACAAACATTAGGCACACAAGGGCTGGGTGGATCCCATATGGCTCCATCCCATACCCAGACCATGCCATCAGGTGGCAAAAGATGGGGTGAACGTAACCTTGCAAAGGTCAATGCAATTTCAACTACCCAATTTTCTTTGTAACTTGCTCTTGTTCAGCTGAAATCCTCTGTTTACATCAAAACTCTGAACTTCTGGGGCCCTTATAAGATGGATCAGAAACATGACAAAGTTACCCACTGCATTTCTATTGAATATCTGTTCCAGTACTGCCACTTGTTTGGTGGATAAAGGGAGATAGGGCAAGAATTAACTTGGGGGTTTTTCAGATGGGTATTCTGAGGTCTCTGAACATGCCTCAGCTCCCATAGCCTATTGAATATGCCCTCAAGGCAGTTTCTCTTCCCTCTGCCATTCACAGCAGTATACCTATTTTAATTCTTCCGTGCACTATTGAAAGCCTCTAACCCAGTAAATAATTTTTTAGGGTAGGATCACTCCACTTTGACTAAAAAAAAATTCTCCCAGTCCTCCTAGAAACACGGGCAAAACACAGGTGCAGAGAAAGGAAAAATTAAATTAATCCTGGAGGAGAGTGTCCAGAGGTGAACAAGAGCCTTCACCACCAAGAATCAGATGTGATGCTGCTCTTCCTATCACAGGGAAAAGCTCTGCTCCCATAATGTGTCTTTTTCCAGTATTTGTACATTTCTTCCTTTCCTTGCTAGCCAACTGAGAAGATTAAGATACAGAAATGCCAAGCCACTAAGAGGGCCAGACTAGACATCAGAGAAATAACAGTGAAATAAAACCTGACTGCACATATGTTTTAGTGATACTATTTGAAGGAGATTCCTGAATTGCAGTTATAAAACTAGGAAAAAGCACCAAAGGGACAGCAGAGCCATCCACAGCACTGCAGGCTTTGACCAAACCCTGGGCTGTCCTAGGGCATCAGGTGTGTTACATTTATTTTCCTCTTGCTTTTTCTTAAGTCACCAGTTTGACCACATGAAGAAGAGTTTACTTTAAAAAAGAGAAAAATAATTCAGCCTTTTTAAGGAAAAAATAATTTAAAATCAATTACAATTCATGGTCTTAAGAACAAGTTTGTCAAGAAAGACCAGCAAGCACTTCCCTCCTCTAAAGCCAAGCTGCTGCCTCAGGCCCACCCTCCACACAACACCTGCACATGGGTCCCAGGGACAAGTGACCTGAAACAAGGCAGCTTGAAGGAGAATCTCAGCTGCTGGAGGACATTTTTGGCCAAAACTATCTGGAAAAGTGGTGCATTTGCAAGTGGCTGTGGCTCAGTGTTGATGGCAGGTGCCTGCCTGAGAAGTGGAGTGGCGGGTTGAGTTCCGATGGCAGCCCCACAGCCGGGCACTGCGCGGCCCCTTGGCAGTGCCTCAGGGAAAAATGCATTCAAGAAAGAGCAAAAAGATGCAAACAGCAAGGAGTGAGGGGGGGAAAGTGCTAAAAACGGCCCTGCAAGCACTGAAAGGAGAGCAAAAGGAGGAAGGGGAGGAGGTGATCCCCCTGCAGCTTGTGGAGAAAAAGCCTCATATATACCCCTGAGCTGAGGGGTACTTCCTGAAGCTGTGATTTATTTCAATTAATCATGATTAAATTATCATTTTGAGTGATAGGAAACAAAAGATTATTCCTGATGACTAAGCAAGCCTAACTGCCATGAAAATGTTCAGCATCATCACTGCCAAAAATGAACTTCACTTTGGATGTGAAATACGTCTGATGAGCATGATTAAAAAAAATGGAGGATTAATTTATGGAAGTGAATAAAATAAGAATTTTCTGACTATCCAGCAGCTGTCTAATAGGGTATCTTCTATCAAATTAAGAAGTGTAAAGGGGAGCAAATCCAGACAGAGGAGTTGTCAAGCACAGCATAGTTCAGTTTTCCTGGAACTCACTCAACTCACACACCTCAAATCACAAAGAGAAATCATTAGGAATGGCAAAAAAAAAAAAAAAAGGAAAAAAATATTGCAGAGGTCCTCTGAAACTACTTTACTGTGTTAGACTGAAAGGAGATTTTGTATTTTTTCCTGAATAAGACTGCAAACTAAAGCTCAGTCAGGAAGAAATTTAAGGGTCTGAAAGCTACAAACAGTGAGCAGGGAACTTCTTACCCAGCCATGCCTGCAGCTGGGCTGGAAACTTTTAGTCTGAGTCCTAACACAAGTTTGAGAGAGCACACAGCTTTGCTGTGAAAACTTAAGGCAAAAGGACAAGCACCACATCTCGGTGAGCTGCTTCGACAGTTAATTCACTCATTGTTAAGATTTGCCTTTTGTTCCGTAGCCTTCAGCTTTCAGCCTTCAGATCTCATCACACCCTTGTGTGTTCAACTGAAGAGCTCTTTAGCTAGAGAAAACATGGCTATATTCAGTCTTTTATCAAATCACTTTTCGGCTTGCTCTTTGTCAAGATGAACGGGCAGAGCTTCTGGGCAGCTCCCACATATTTCTTTTTGAAAGGCAATCACGTAAAATGCAAGGTGTTATTCCAGAAGCTGCTTCATAGGGGCTTGATACAGACCTTACCCTTTTGGCTCTACCTCTTTTAAAAGACCATCATATTTACACAACAGTATCTTTTTGAGGGCTGATCATACTGAATCATAATCATACTGAAAGCAAGAAGCTGGGCATTCCCCCATATTGGCACAAGATGCCAGCTATTTCATGCTCTGCATCTTAGAGCATTCAGGGCAGCTTGCACACTGATCAGAAGGAGATTAACAGAGACCAAAAAAATCTTACTTGGTTGCCCCTCCATCCATCCTGATACATTAAAAGAATAAAAATTATCAAAAACAGAGGAAAAGAAAGAACAGCACATCAATGTGGGGAAAGCAAGCCAGCATATCAACTACTAAAAAGAAAACCCACAAGTAAAAAGTTTGTTCTGAGGTGTTCGCCTGCTGCATGTTTCCAAAGTCATGGATTGCTTAGCGCTGTTTTTACAGGGGCTGAGAAAAGCAAAATTTGGTGAAGGCAGCTAAAGTGCCTTTCAGTGACAGAGCAAGCAAGAGCTTCGGCTGGGTATGCTTGGCAGATCTATGTTGCTCCCTGCCTTCTGCACTGGTAGACAAATAGCTACCACCACTGGGAGGAAGAGACCAAACAATTAAAAATATTCAAATATATAGCACAGAGAATTCCATTAACTTTAAAGCACTGATTCATTTAGTGTCTGATTGTCTGGGTTTTTGAACCTTAATCTTAACCCACTAACTCACTAGCATTTTCCTTCAAAAAATAACAGAATAAAGGGTTTCCTGCTAGCTGAGGGTATGAAGGAAGGTGCAGACTGGAATTGTTTTATGTCCATTTCACTGCAATAGTGGGTAAAAACCACAGACAAAAGTAAATGATGAATAATTATTAACACCATTAACACACTCTGTCATCCTCCAAGTGTGCTGGTGAGTATACTGTTTATATTTTTTAATATCCATGTATGTATACAAGGTATACACATACACACACTCACAAGCCTGAATATAACCACTCCCAGACAGCAGATCCTTCACGACAGAGCATCTCTCTTTTCTCTTCAATTGTAGCACCACAGTCCCAACTCTCAGGAAGCTTCTGGCTGCCCTTATACCACACCCACCAGCACTCAAGGGAGACAACAGATGCAAAGCAACCTGCAGCTTCCAGCCCCTTCAGTCCTCTGAGGGGGCAGAAGGGCTCCATAAAGTGACATCAGATCCAGAGACTTCTCTTTATAAGCATAATAATAGTGGTTTAAATACATGACATCCAGATCCTCCAGGGAAAGGCCTCCTGTTTTATTCTAGTCCCATGATGTCCTGCAGCTGTGCCTTTGAACTAGACCTTTCTTTTTCCATCATTAAAGAGTTGTGACATTTTCTTTATTTAGAACTTCAGGTTTTATTTAAAAATATGAACCACCAAATTTGTAAATCTTAACCAGCAACAAGAACCATCTGTGCATATTTATAAAGTACTCTGGCTGGATATACGTTAATGATGGAACACAGCACACATGCATATTCCTGCCTGCAATATATTTTTTAAATGCTCTTTTTCTCCAGAGGAGGCAAATGACTAATTGTTTCTGTTGCTTAGGTGTTTGAAGTGGAAAATGGGCATTTCTGCTGTTCTGCCTCCATTTCTAGGTGCTAAGCTCGCATATGTACACTAAAAATAAAGCAATTCATGAATGTTTGGACCTTGGTAAAAACTCCATCCCTGCCCCCTTGCCCCTAGGCTAGGACTAATTGCTGCTTGCATGTGTATGTCAAACTGTCCCAGCTGTTTTACGATTTACTGTTGCAAAACAAAAATCGATGTAGAAACATGTGAATGAATCCAAGGTTAATCACACTTCTGCTACTGACTCCAACTTCTCTGCCCCACACCTTCAAAAGTAGTGATACTGCCCATGTTTTGCCCTCATCCAAAACCAAATTTAGCTGATTAAAGAGTTACCTGTTTGGAATTTAAAAGACCAAAGTCTAACCATGACCCTGAAAAAACACCATACAGCTGTTGCCTACACACAGGCACCATGCTAGATTGCCAGAAAGTTTCCAGGTGCTCCAATCCTGGTCTGCATGCTGGAAAAATCAAGGCCAAGCCACTGGATTTCTGCTCACACACAATCCTAATAATAGCATCAAACTAAGGGGTACCCCACCCATTTCCCTGGGATTTCATGCAAAGAACAATGGGAGTTGCTGCTGAGAGAGAGAAATGCAACTATAGTCCCTGTCCTCTTGTGGTGGATCTGGACCCCATTGAGCAATCCCAGCAACAGGAAAGAGCATCACTGACCCTCCTTCCAAACAGTACAGCTGTGCTGGAAGAAATTAAAGATGCCTTTGGACAGGCAGGTAACCAGAAAAATTTTGTGCTGCCCCTTCTATTTCATAAATAAGTGTATGCATTGAAAAATAATGCATGGTTGGACTGACCCTTTCCAGCCCATTGGCTGCAGGAAAGTATTTTGAAAATTACTTTAATACATATTTACTCAATGGACCGGAATGATTTGCTTTGGCACATGAACATGCCTTATTAAAAGCTGCTTACATAGAGGTTACTCAACCCAGCCCATTTTTTCAACACTTCGAGTCATGTATGAAATACTTTGTTCCTTACACGTAAGTCTGGGGGACCTGTTGTTTCTCTTATCTTCTACTAGAGAAAAAGGGGTACCTTAAAAAGAGCAGAATAAAGTCTGTCTGTAACTGAAACTGAGGGATCACAGAATCACAGAATATGCTGAGTTGGAAGGGACCCAAAAGAATGATCAAGTCCAACTCCCAGCCCTGCACAGGACCATCCCCAGGAGTCACATCATGTGCCTGAGGGTATCACCCAAATGCTTCTTGAACTGTCAGGCTTGGTGCTGTGACCACTTCCCTGAGAAGTCTGTTACAGTGCCCAACTACTCTCTGAATGAAGAATCTCTTTTCTAATATCCAACCTAAACCTCCCCTGACACAGCTTCAGGTCATTCCCTCGGGTCCTGTCACTGGTCACCACAGAGAAGAGATCAGTGCCTGCCCCTCCTCTTCCCCTCCCAAGGAAGTTGTAGCCTGCAATGAGGTCCCCCCTCAGTCTCCTCCAGGCTGAAAAGATCAAGTGACTTCAGCCACTTCTCATATGGCTTCCCCTCAGGGCCCCTCACCATCTTCAACGCCCTCCTTTGGACACTCTCAGGCATAATATTTTTCTTACATTGTGACACCCAAAACTGCACACAATATTCAAGGTGAGGCCACACCAGTGCAGAGCAGAGCGGGACAATCCCCTCCCTCGACCGGCTGGCGATGCTTTGCCTGATGCCCCTAGGACACGGTTGGCCCTCCTGGTTGCCAGGGCACAAAGATTAAAATTCAACTTGCCATCAACCAGGACCCCCAGGTCCCTTTCCACAGCACTTCTTTCCAGCATCTCATTCCCCAGGTGTATGTACATCCAGGATTGCCTCATCCCAGGCACAGAATCCGGCACTTTCCCTTGTTGAACTTCATATGGTTGGTGACTGCCCAGCCCTCTGATTTGTCGAGGTCTCTCTGCAGGGCCTCCCTGTCCTCAAGGAAGTCAACAGCTCCTCCCAGTTTTGTGTCATCTGCAAACTTGCTTAGTATCCCTCCCAGTCCTGCATCCAAGTAATTTATAAAGATGTTAAAGAGAGAAGGATCAAAGATGGATGAGCTGGCCTAGGGTGGCAAGTTTTTAGCAGGGCCTGTTCTGATAGGACAAAGGGGAACTGCTTTAAACTGAAGGAAGGTAGATTCAGACTAGAAATAAGTAAGACATTTTTTACAAGGAGGGTGGTGAAACACTGGCACAGGTTGACCAGAGAGGTGGTAGGTGCCCCATCCCTGGGAACATTTAAGGTCAGGCTGGACAGGGTTTTGAGCAACCTGGTGTATTTGAAGATGTCCCAGGTCATTGCAGAGAGGTTGGACTAGATGGCCTCTAAAGGTCCCTTTCAACCCAAAATTTTCTATGATTCTTTGAACCTATGTATGATTCGTCCCACACTCCATGTAAAGCTTCCTTCAGAGGGTGCAGCCCCCCAGGGTGTGGAGACCTTTCGCAAACATGTTCCAAAAAGGCTCATTTTTCAGTGGGATAAAAAAACCTTTCCATTATCCTCATCCTCTGTGACAGGTCAGCCCACCCGCTACATGAGCCTGCATCGCTTTACATGTTGGGGCCAAGTAGCACCCGAGCAGCCTCAGGGAAAAGTGCCTTAATTGCTGGTAATGCAATAGCTCCACTTAGCACCCGCAAAGCAATTAAAAAACGGAATCAAACATTTTCTGGATACACATTCAGGGAGCAGCCGGCTGTGTTGGCATGTTACTCCATCACTTAACCACTGGGTCATATGTCTGTGACTACAGATGGCTTTTACATCCGCACCTCTTAAGCAGCATCTGATACCATGACCAAACACTGGCCCAAGGGGAGGATGCATTCATTCTGACCAGAAAGACTTTTTCCTTTAAATTAAACACCATCTCAGGCAAGGCATCAAAAGGTTTTCCTGCAGCCCCATTAGACCCATGGAAGCAACCTTTCTTATCCCCAGCATGGGAAGCACTACCCATCTGCAGCTCAGCTGCAGCTCTGCCTTGTGAAAGTCCAAGGATTGGCAAGTAAAATGACCTTTCCCCATCAATCTCCAGCACCCCAGGACACCCACACTGCTTCCCATGGAGTACTACTAGGCATGTTTCTTAACAATATTTTTCCTCCAACCCCCCTTCATCTGAGTGTTTTCTTCCAGGCATCTCCAAAGAACCCACAGCCTCCATGGGTGGTTTGCAAAAACATCACTATGCAAGTATTTGCAGTGAAAAATCTGCTGGGCTTAATGCTGACACAGCTACACCTGCTTAGCCATTGGCTGCATAAGGAAGGTAACACAGAAGATCAGCCAAAAGTGCTTTGGTCTACCTGAGACAATGTACCAGCAAAGTCAGTGACAGCGCAAAAGATGAAAGACAATCATCTTACAGTCAGATCCATGGGGCATCAACTTACCAAGTATCAATAAGAAAGTACTCACATTATGGATCCTCCTGTGTGTCAGGCACTCTGCGGCACAGAGAAGAAATGGTGCAGACCATAACTCATGGCCCCTGGGTTACTGTACTTACGCAGGCTTCGACAAGTGCCTCGGTGAACACCTGTGAGCTCTCATCCCCGTCCTCAACCAGAAGCTAGGTATCCAAATGCCCCAGTTTTACAAGAACTACTCACTTGGTTGAGTATTTTGATGCCTATGGTAATATAGTGAAGGATTGTAGCATTGTTTTGTTCAAGGAAAACTATGATGGGTGAAAATTGCATAAAGCTCCTCAGGATGTTTTTCCTTATTTGCATGCTTCCCATGCAGAGGAAGCCCCATACAGTAGCAAATATTTTCCCAAAATCTTTTCCACTTGTAGAATAATCCACCAAATTACTCCATGTTATTAAGGACTCATGATGTATAAAATAAGATGTGAGCAGTATTTTATGACACATTTCAGGTTAACCAAAACAGTTTGTTTGACTCAAAATAAAACTTTTCATTCCATGTTTGAGGACAGGATTTTCATATTGCTAAAAGCAATTGCACCCAGCGTTAAAAACTGGGGTATTTTTTCTTCTTTATTTCCCAATTTTCACCATGTTTCCATACACTTCTTGAAAATATCTGTCCTTTCTTTCAGCCAAAACTGCTTCCAAAGCTCAGGACTCACTTGGAAATAAAACATCAGCTCAAACTGCATTTGTATAGCAAACACAGCCCTCACTCTAGCACACATACTAGAGGTGACACGTACATGAGGAGGGGTTTGTTTCCTTCCCATACAAATATTTAACTGGCTCAGACCCAATCTGCTTGGAGTGTCAAACCTTCTCATTTATTACTCTGTTAACTTCTTGTTAGTGCTGAAGATCATCTCCATATCTTTAGAAAGAAAGTTGGAACAACCTTGAAAATGGAGAAGTATTTACTGGAGAGCAAGAGGTGCAAGGCTTCACTGCTGAGAACAAAATAGGTTTGAAATTTCAAGTCTAAAGCAGGATGGAAAATGAGGAAGTTCTTGGGATTTTTTTTTTTTGTAGTTTCCTAACAAACATTTTTTCCTATGGTTTTGTGAAACTATGAAGTGGGCTACCTCTCTCTTCAGTAACAGATCCACCAAAAAAAAAGGGAAAAACTTAAGAGGATGCAGTTTGTTTTCAAGTTAGGAAACAGAGCAGTAGTAGTTAGCTTTTGGAAGTTAACTCTCGCTAGATGCTGTACAAATCTATCCTTTAAGTACTGCCATGTACCAAGCATGTTGTCCTGTACGTCCCCTTCAGCGCAGTGCCCATGGGATCACATACTGAACACTTGCTTGCTGAGATTTTGCAAAAACATAGACAGGACTTGGTGTCCCAAATCCCAGTGCAGAGAAATTTCTTAAGAGTTAGCTCTGTTTTGGGATGTTTCTCCAAAAAGAAGTCATTTTGGCTCAGCACTGTATGCTGATCCTACCCCACAGTCAGAGTCAGAGTTGTGACAATATGCCAGTTGAAGATGGACATAGGTAATATATTCTTAGTGTGAATTCAGGGGCTCAGAGGGGCACGATAGGATGGACACAGCTCCAAACTGGTGCTGAAAACAGAAATTTTCTTTTCATTGCATCCACCTCCATCCTTAAATAGGTATTTTTCTCCAAAGCATCAACCTTTCTCATCCTACAACCTTGCAGAGCTTAAGCTTGGCACTTGGTATATTTCTTTGGTTCTTAAATCGGGCAAAATTCATCATAGTTTGCAAGAACTGTAGAGAAAAGGTGAGGAGACACTTCATCCCTAAGATTATAGTTAAGACAGTTTGGCTCAAAATAACACATTGTTCCTCTCAGCACATGCTGTGTGTAGGTAGTAAACCTTAAAACAAACAAATGAACAATTTAATTTCTAAAATACGAAAAAGTCCTTCTGTGATAAGATTAAAAAGCAGGTAAGAAAGAAATTCATTTGGAAGGGGGAAAAAACACAGCTGTGAAACAACCCTTAAGAGCTTTAGAAGGAAGGCTTGATCTTAGGTGATACCTGGGGTCCTGCTTGAAGAGAGGGCTCTGGATGACTTATCTGGGGCTCGCACAAAAATCCTTGGTCCCCAGTATCCTCAGTGCCAGCAAGCATGAGTTGGAGCCACACTTTAATCGAGAGCTCGGATAAAGAGTATGTTTTCCACTGGGGAGCTTGGGTGGTATAAATCTGTACTTTTAACAGGTTTGAGTCTCGAGGGCAGGCACGCTCCCATTGCGAGCGCTTTTCCTAGGGGTAGATAAAAGCCTCCCATAAATAAAGCTTTGAAATCTTCCAGGAGAGGTTAGCAATACAAATTTGGGCACATCAAGCTCAGCATAAGCAATAATTTCACAGATTTTTACCAGAAAGTAGATATATGGGAGCAGCACTGCACGATAAATCAACATATCTGCCTCCTTACTGGTTTTTATGATAGGCATTAGCAGTAGTGACTGTCACAGAGATCATAACGCCTTTATTTCAACCATCTCTGTAAGACAAAGTCAAATACAAGCAGTTGATATTATTTTTTACATATAAACTCTTTTCCCATGTATTGAAGTGATGGAAAAATCGTTCCTGGTACACATCAAATCTACGGGGAAGGAAAGAAGAAGGGAAGGAAGGAAGGAGGGAGGGAGGGAGGAAGGGAGGAGGGGAGGGAGGGAGGAAGGAAGGAAGGGAGGAAAGAAACAGTGCTTCAGTGCTTTCATTTGGGTTTTTTTTTGGCAGGGTTTTCTTGGAACCTTGAGGCAGCTGACATGCCTTGTCCAGTACACCAGGGCACAGCCATCGCAGTGTCTCCCTGCCAAATAGGGCATTTTGGGGCTGCTGAGGGATGCAAAGGGACCCACTCACCTCTGCTTTCGGGTTCTGGAGTGAGTTTTGCTCTTGCAATGCTGATATCACCAGCAAAACACAGTGTTAAATCTTTCTCTGTTGTCTTCTTGAATAAATCAGCTTATATGTAATCTGATTATAAACATAATATAGACACATCAAGTAGATAATTAGTAAATATGGCTTTGCCAACAAAATTATTTTAATGCAGAGTTAGAGACGCTGTACTGTCTTAAAAATGTATCTCTCTTTCTAGGGTAGGATTTAAAAGACAATTACAAGAGTTTTACACATAAACCTAGATCTGTAAAAGTCCATAACTGCTATTAACTTAAACAGACCTGTGGGAAACCAGGCACTTGGTTCTGACTGGGAATTCCCCAGAGTCCTCTATAAGGTTCAGAAAGAGAAGGCTGTTTTGTTGTATCAGAGTAATGCGTCCTTGCACTCTTCTTCAACTGCTTGCTCAACATGTACCATGCAGTGGACAGCTTGGTGAGTTGAATGCCAAATAGACGTTTTATTTTGGAGCTACCCTTATTGAATTCACATTGCAGGCAAGACTGGAAGCAGTGCCATGTAAGACAGTAGCACTACACAAGGTGAAAGACAGTTTTATTCACTGCTTCATCTTCCATGGCCACATTCATTGCAATCCCACCTCTTTCAGACTCGCTTGCCTTCCATAAAACAACCCGTGGCTACCCTGGAGAATAATCAGACACATAATTGCAATCTTCCTCCTTTGTGGTTCCTCTTGCAAAACAGTGCTTGGTCCATATGTTGCTGCTGACACCACAGAAATGATGCTGTGGATTAATTACAGCAGGGGACACTTGGAAGGGGGAGCTTCATGTGCGTTTCTCTCCCACGAGGTGCACAGTTGCGAAGCAACCTGACACATCTGCCAGGGCTGTCTAAGAAACTATTAGCCAGTTGCTACCTCCTGTGCTCAAGAGCTGCAGGCAATTTCACAGTAATAGTTTCTCGGCTTCTTTCACGCAGGCAACCGTGGTGCCGAGATACCGACTTAAATATGTATCATGGAATGGCATCCTTAATAGAGGCTTTACAGGAACAAAATGTATATGGGTGATCTGCAAAGGCTCGTTGCAACTGACAGCTTTGTTATTGCTCCGAAGATGTACGGTGGGCACCACGGGCCAGGAGCAGGAAGCAGCCACAGGAATGGACAGCTTTGATTCATGGCCCAGGAATGAGTCCTCAGCCCACCTAAATGGACTCAGGGGTAAAATCAGAAGCAACTCTGTAGGGAATCCTGAAAGGTATAATATTATTGCATGCATTGGGTTTGTGTGGCCAGGTTGGGGGTGGGGGATATGTGCTACAGGAGTGACCTCTGTGAGAAGCAGCAAGACATCTGTTTCCCTGATGTCCAACAGAACCTGTGCCAGTCAGCTCCAAGACCAACCCACTGCTGTTCAAGGCCAAGCCCATCAGTGATGATGGTAGCACCTCTGGGATAACAGATTTAGGAAGGCAGAAAAAGTTACTGCTCAAGGGCAACTGCAGCCAGAGGAAGGAATAAGAATACATGAGAGAAACAGCCCTACAGACACCAAGGTCAGTGACGAAGAAGGGGGAGGAGGTGCCCCAGGGCGTCAGAGCCCATCTAGGCCATGGTGAAGACCATGGTGAGGCAGCTGTGCCGCTGCAATCCATGGAGGTTCATGGTAGAGCAGATAATCACCTGCAGTCTGTGGAGGACACCATGCCAGAGCAGGTGGATGCTCAAAAGAGGCTGTGGTCTGCGGGCAGCCCACGCTGGACCAGGCACCTGGTAGGGACCTGCAGACCCATGTAAAGAAGAGCCCACAGTGGAGCAGGTTTGCTGCCAGGACCTGTGATTCCTCTGCTCCTGAATAACTGCACCCCATGGAAGAGACCCATGTTGGAGCAGTTCGTGAAGAACTCCAGCCTGGGAAAAGATGCATGCTGGAGAAGTTCATGGAAGACTGTCTCCTGTAAGAGGGACCCCATGCTGGAGCAGCTTCCTCCTCACCCTGAGGAGGAAGGAGCGGCAGAGACAACTGACCACAGTCCTGTCCCCCTGTGCCACTGGGGGTAGAAGATAGAGAACTGGGGGTAAAGTTAAGCCGAGGAAGGATGGAAGGTGGGGAAGATTTTTAAAGATTTAGTTTTTATTTTCATTATCCTACTCTGATTTCACTAAATTTTCCTCCCAGTTACATCTGTTTTGCCTATGATGGTAATCACTGAGTGATCTCCTCCTGTCCTTATCTCAACTTGTGAGCCTTTCAATATATTTCTCCTTCCCTGTCCAGATGTAGAGGGGCCTGATAGAACGGCTTTGATGGGCACCTGACATCCAGCTGTAGAGGAGTAGAGGAGAGTTTCTGGGAACCTGGAGCACTCTGGCTTGAAGAAAGGACCATGAGCCAGTTTCTTCTGCAAACACAAACAGAAGCGAGACTTCTACACAGCAAAGCTGTGCCAAATATAGAAGTCACCTAGTACGGACTGACATAAAAATGAATGATTTGCCTTTTTGCTTTTTTACTAAGAGGGAAACTGAACTCGAAAGCAAAGGCAGTTTGGATATGTGAATGTGCAGAAGTAGGTTTACGGCTCATTGCAGGTGAATGAGGTAGATCATCCTGGTACATGTTGAGAAGCTGATTTAAAGCATCTGAAAGCTTAAATGACTCTTAGTGCCTTCTGAAAACTACCTGAATCCCAGAGCAAGGGCAAGCTCTAAATTTTGACAACACTTCCAAGACGCGTGTCCAGTGCCCAGAGACATCTCCTCCCGCTGCACGGCTTCTCCTTCATAGTATTCCCTGTGCAAATGGAGGTAAAAAACAAACAAACAAACCGAAAACAACCCAAAACAGTAAAGGACTGGGCCCTGGAGGGATGCATTAGCCGGCGTTATTTTCTCGGTCGTCAAGTTTCAGCGATTCAGAACAAGTAGCGATGCCTCTCTGTATGGCTTTAATGACGTTTGCTGTCAGGGACGTGAGCCACAGGAAAGGACAGGGCTGTAACTTTATTTTAAGCTGGATAGGCTATAGCTAAATCTCCTGAATCCCTTTCAGCTTTGGAAATGGCTTTCCCCTATCTCTGCCTTCTACCTGGTGCCTTCACATTGTTTGTGCTAAAAGGGGAATGATACTTTTAATCTCAAAAATGCCTTTGGAGCTTTGGAGTGGATCATTTTAAAGTCAACAGGGTTTAAAGCACATTAATGAGGGTATTCACCATAGAACAGTTTTATTTCTGTACGTAACTGATAAACACAAACGTGACAGAATATAAGGGAAAAGAGGTGGGAAAGCAGTCGGGCTTGGAAAAGCAAACAAATTGTGGATCCAAGGTAAAAAGGTATCAGATTATTATAACACTAAAGCCGGCTGTGAATCTTCCAGTGAAACACTTTTTTTTTAAGTTTGGTTTTTTTTTTTTGTTTCCCCTGGGAGAATGCTCATTTGTCTCAACTGGAACCAAACATCCTCAAAGGTTTTAATGACATTTTGCTGGAAACCAGGCGAGCTTTTTGACAGAGCATCCACCTATATCTGGATTGATCTTCTGGGGCTGAGTGACAGCACCATCCTCTCGCTGGGATGCTGACTGCCCCCCTTCCACTTGCTACTCCTAGATTCCTGTTTCTCACTTTTAGGCAATGCCAGAGGAGAAGTAGAGAGAAAAGTTTGTAATAAATAGTGGTACTAGCATTTCTGTCTGGGTATAATTTAAAAATTTTCATTAAGTGGGGAAAACTGAAAGACAGTAGGGTTTAGATTAGATATTAGGAAGAAATTCTTGACTGTGGGGTGGTGAGACACCAGAACAGGTTGTCCAGAGACGTAGTGGATGCCCTATCCCTGTCAGTGTTCCATAAGAGGCTGGACAGGGCTCTGAGCAACCTGGTCCAGTGGAAACGTGTCCCTGCCCATGGCAGGAGAGTTGGAACTAGATGATCTTTAAGGTCCTTTCCAACGCAAACCACTCTGTGATTCTATGAGAAAACAAGGTTCTGCCTAGATCTCTATGGTGAGAATTTTGTGGCAGGTGGTATATGCTTTTTTTAAAATTATGTTTTCCTACCTAACAATTTTGGGTGTAAGTTCATGGCCCACCTCTTTATGTGGTGTTTGACGTCAGACTACACTGTAAGAATAACATTATCTTATTGCACAAATTTTTTAAAACAAAAATAGTAGCTGATGCTCATCATCATGGCTTATTCCTGTGGACACACAGATAGTGCAAAATAGATGAGGACAATAGCAAACAGGACTGGGGGGTTTTTTTAGCAGGTAGAAAAATTAAAGAAAAATATTAAAATTGTTTACAAATTTAGAAAAAAGCAAGTCAGATTTGTTCTCAGGCCCCCTTTGTTAAAACATACTGGACAGGAAAAAAAACCACAACAAAACAAATTAAGCCACTCATTTAAATTGGGCACTTGTTTGGCTCTTTAAGATGTACAATATGATTATCAAACAAATCAATAAGCTTTCAGACTTTCTGAATGTCATCACAAACAATTAGGTTACATGAATCGCTCTGAGCTCATCCCGCTCTGACCCCAGGGAAATCCAAAGTGCCACATTTGGACCAAATGGGGTGCACCTGGCTCAGAAATGTGAATTTTTGTCATCGTTGCTGTCCCCCAAAGGATGCTTATTAAGAGAAAAAGCAGGTAGAGCTGTAACACATATCACCATAGTGATGTTCTTCTTCCAACATGGGTAGAAATCAGATTCTAAGAGCACAAAGATGCACATGAAAATGTGTTGGCTCTAGTGGACATTTCTGTGGATTTTGGGGCTTGTGTAAATGGCATTCCACAGCAGGCACACGGCAAAAGGGAGGCCATGTTCACCCTTGCACCTGACTTCAGAAGTGCTTGTCATCCTTATGTAGATACTTAAGCCTTAAAGGCAATGTAGAGACACTCATCATGAGCAGCAGGACCTGACAAAAGTTGCTGTCTTCTTGTAGATCTGGCCTTGCTCATCTGAGTCTCCACCACCTGGGCCCATGGCAGCTACTCATGCCTGTGCAAGGCCACTTGTTTTTAGAGGGGAGAAAGCCCACTTCCCTCCATCCTGGTAGCTGCTCTGTCACAGGACAAAAGCAGAGATCACTCTTAGATGGGGATGAAGCACAACTCTGACCAAAAAGTAATTAGCATTAGCTAATTAATCAGACAGCCTGCATTTTTCTAGATCCCAGGCAAGGAGAGCCCACAGAAAAGCAAAGCCCAGTATGGACTTCCCAAAAGGGGAGAGGCACTGAGGCACCAAAGACAGTTCACCTTCACAATCATTTCAATTTGCCTTAGGATATCAGTGATGTAAACAACCTCCTTAGAGGAGTTACATGAAGTATACCAGAAAAATAAGTCCTAATTAAAGAAAAAGCAGTAGAAATAATTGCACGCCCTCAGAATGAGGGCAGAAAATTACTTCTTGCATCTTCCACTTACTTCCTTATAAAAAAAGTTCAGAATAAATTTGGCCACATTTTCTTATTTTCTGAAATCACAAGCACAGTATTGACCCATGGAGGATTTAGGGCTTCAAAACTTTACATTTAAACCTTTGCCTCTCAAAACATTTTGAGCCTTTTTTTTTTTTTTCTCCTCTCCTGAATCTATTTAGACTATACCTGTTCAAACAACAGGTTAGCAAAACCATCTGCTTTAATTTTCTTCTGAAAAAGAACACAGGAGCTATTTGGGTTGCAGTTCCTACAACAGTAAGGAAGAGCTGGATTCTGCAGTCTCTCCTCCACCAGCCTCCCCTAAAACACTGACAGGTCGCGTTGAACCCGACCCAACCAAACCTTGAACCCTAAAGTAAAGCACATCTGTGTGCACATGGCAGGGATTAATGATCCTCCCGTTGCAAACAGAGACAGGCCTGGTACCAGGCCAGTGTCAGTCACTACAAGGGCCAAGTGGAAGAGAAGAGACCCAATCCCAGCTGAGATCTGATCTTTTTTCACAGATCTCCAGACCAATATCATGTTTTGATGAGAAAGCACAAAGAGGTGAACTGGGTGAATGTGCCATCTTGTCTCTTTAAATAGAAAAGGCAAAACTTCTAATCAACATCACACAAAAAACCATACACCAAATAAACCTTGAGGGCATCAGGAATGAGTTGTACTTACTCAATAACGCCAGCAGAATGATGTCCTGGTGTCATTGAACTCAAAGTGCCTTTTGCTATTGACTGTGATGAGATCCTGAGCTTTCTTGTTATCATTTTAACCACAGTTTGCTGGGGCTGGCTTTGCAGAATAACTGAAATATTATAGTTAGGTGAAGAGCAAATTCTCGTGTATCTCCCTTGTGGAAAAAAAAATTGAAAGTTTAAAAAAAGAATATTCCACTTCAGCTCTCAAAACCAAAATGGAAACCAGTTTAAATTCAGGGGGTTTGCTGTGTATTTGTCAAAACCACTTTATATGGGGAAGGGGTGAGGGTGGGGGGGAATGAAAGAATCACCAACAGCTTCTACCAGACAAATTCTCATTTTTGATTAAATCTATTTCTGATGTGCTCAAGGATGAAACACATCAAGTCTAGGAAATAAGTGTGTGAGCAACTTCAAAGAGTAATCAGGATTTACAATGACCTTTTATTCTAGGCAAGCAATGGCAAGCGCTATGATGGATACAGGAAAAAAAAAATTAATGAGAAACAAGGAAATTTGCATCCAGGACCAGCAGGAGCAAAGGGGCCACTGAATCATACTCACTTTACACAGAAGGTTACAGTGCCCTGTTATTGCAGACAAATGAAGGGTTTGTATCAAAAATGCATAATTTAATCAAGAGAAAAACTACTAATCAGATCAAAATATGCAGACCCAATATTGGGGTTTTAATATTAGTGTTATTAAATTCTGCTGTAGTTCGTTACAGAAGCACCCAAATGTAAATTAATATAAAGAGAAACAGTTAACAAAATTACAGGCCCAGATCAAACGTTCCTGCTCATGTGCAAGCATCCTGCTGACTTGCAATACTGGGGATGGCATAAAAGGATTAGTATAAAATACTACCTGTGCTGATCTAATACTACTTTCCCACGCCAGAGCAGCTTGAAATGCACCCTAATGCAGTTGTTGGCTCTAGTTGAATGGGAGCTGAGGATTGGTGCCAGCCTAAGTCTCTGCCTCTGCCCAACACAGAGCTGCCACCTCCACATGTCCAGAGGGCTGCCAGCTTCACCCAAAATCAGCCCCTGCTATAAGGAGAGACCCTGGATATAATCAGCCTGTAGAATTAATACCTGCCCCAAGAAAATAGGGCTGAACATTCCTCTAATTAAACATATTGAAAAGCATTACAAATATCCTCCATTTGTGCACACACAGTGTTGTTGCCTCTGCTCGGTGTCTCTTGGACTTGTGGCACCTGCTGTTACCCAGGGCTCTTCCACCGGTGGTGCTGAAGTGTGAGTTTCACAAATTGCCCATTTTATGTGAGGGTGAAACAGCGGGGCACAAAGGTACTATCACTTACCAAGGGAAACAGCACCTTGGACTTTAAGCTAGGAGAATATCCCAAGCTCCTTTTCCTCATTTGAACATTTCTGATGTGGCAAACCTCAGCAGAGAGATGTGCGTGTTTCCAAACTGCGCCAAGGAACTGGGGGCTCACATTTCTGACTATGCGTCTTTGCTCTAGTTACAGCAAGGAAGCCACCCTGTAAGACCATTCTTCAGAAAATGAGAAATTATTAATATTAACTTTGTTTATAAGAGTGTCTAGAGGCCCTGGCCTCAATGTTTCAAGGAGTGTAGAAAAACCAGAAAAATTACGCTTATGATTTGTCCCCCCTGTCAATTAGAACATAAATACTGTAGAATACAGATTCTTTCTTTTTGTCTGCACAGCACCTTGTACCATAAGGTCCTAGTCTTTCAGGTACATCTGAACACAGACAAAGTAGCGTACCAATCCACTTCCATCATTTATCAGCCATCCTGGTTAACCAGGGAGGTCCTAGTTGACTGGAGGCTAGCAGGTGATATACCCGTCTACAGGAAGGGTGAGAAGGAGGATTTGGGGAACTACAGGCCTGTCAGCCTGACCTCAGTGCCAGGGAAGTTTATAGAGATCATCTTGAGAGCCATGACACAGCGCATACAGGACAGCCAGGGGATGTGGCTCAGTCAGTATGGGTTTATGAAAGGCAGGTCCTGCTCGACCCATCTTATCTTCTTCTGTGACAAGGTGACCTGCTTAGTGGGTGAGGAAAAGGCTGTGGATGTTGTCTACCTGGACTGCAGTAAAGCCTTTGACACCATTTCCCATAGCATTCTTCTGGAGAAACTGGCTGCTCATGACTTGGACAGGTGCACTGTTGTCTGGGTCTAAGATCATCAATGATCTTAGAGGTCTTTTCCAAACCTAACAATTTCATAATTCTGTTCTAAAATAGGTACTGAGCATTTAACATTAACACCGATTTCCACTGCACAGTAGGAAAGCCAGGGAAATTAAATAGCATGCGTGACCAGTAATACACAAAACTGCTCATTTTGCAAAAATAGCTGTAGACTTTTTTATACTGAAAGCTGATGTGTCAGTCTCACTTCCTACTTATTTTTCATTTTATGCTTTACACTGTATGAGTGTTTCTGACACTAGTCGCACCAGGGGATAAATAAAGCCAAGCTAGATTCCCTCTGCTTCCTTTTTTTCCCCCATTTTTGACAGCTGCTACCTCTCCCTGATCGTAGGTCCTGCGTGAACATAATACCATAGCATGGCACACACACACAGCCATCAGCAGCATCAGGTAACAGCCAGGAAGCTGCTGCTGCTCTCAATTCCCTGCTGTGTTACACCAGTGTTAATGAGGAGTAAATAATAATAATAAATCAGCTTTCTTCAGTTGACAGTAAGGTGTTCAATATTCACTGAAGCCACTGGTAACCCAGGGTTGGTTTTCAGAGGCCTCTGCCTAGCAAATGGTGCAACAGTGGAAATACCACTTATTTTGGAAGAGCCAGGTCCCATATCCTGTGGTATAAACTTCAAAGCAGCCCATCCTGACAGATTAGTAAATCCTTAGCAGATGGCAGCTGAATGAAGTTGGAGGGGACACACACCCTCACAGTGCCTAGGCTTGACCTCACCTCTCTAACCAAAGAAGTGGTGCAGCAGAGCCCTTCTGGCTCGCAGGGTGGATCAGGGGCTTGCAGATGCCCGGTAGATCTTTGGGGGCTCATGGATGTGTCCCAGCTCAAAGGGTTGCATTAAGCCATGACACCACGTGAGTAGAGCTGGCTCAGGCAACCTGCTGAGCTGCAATCCCACCTTAGTTTTGCTTCCTACCACAGCAACATATCCTTCAAAAGGAGAAGCCCAACTTCCTCTAAAGTCAGGTCTCCCACAACCCCCAGAGAAATCTCGCAGGTTCAGGAGCAGCAGCCAAAGCGCAGTGCTATAGCCAGGCCCAGCAGTGAAGCGTGGGGGGAGCTGCCATATACGTGCCACTCACATGAGACGCCTGTCAGGCAGCAGAATTCTAGACAATCTTCCAAGCTGATGCACCAAGCAGTGCCTCTGTCTTGCTGTAAACCTTTCTGGCTTTAACCAACATGTTAGGCAGCGTTATTCTTCACTGACTTGAACCAGAAAACAAGGTCTAGTTCCCAGGCCAACAAACACTATCCCAGATGGCTTCTCTTGTCTGTGATGCAGAGCTGGCACCACCATCCTCATAGTTAAGGACTTGTGCTGTTCTGGCCTTCCTAATATCTGTGTAATAGAGCAGTGCTATTACCCAGGATTGAGATATGACGGGAGGAGCCAGGAGGCAAAGGCACTCAGGCAGAGCAATGTCAGAGTGGGGACAGGACCCTGTCCCTCAGCTGGAATGGGATGTCATTGGCTTGGTCACCGGTAAGCACAAAATTTAGGAGGCTCCCAGTAAAATGTAGTAGCTGAAGACATATCATTTCCTGAGATTCTTAAAAGTCCAAAGCATTTGTATTACCCACTGTTTCCATTGCTTTTTTGACGTCTCCTTTATTCCATGGAGGCTGCTACATAGTTAACAGCTAGGAATTGAAAACGTGGATGGAATACATACCAGCAAATCAAGAGGACAATTCTTTACCTTCTTGAAGGTTTTGGAAAAAAACACTGGAAGGAAGACGGCAATTGAATTCCACTTCATTAGAGGGAGAACCATTTCTAAAAGAAGACATAATCATCGAGATGGAAATACAACAGTTCAGCAACAGGTCTGGAAGGGAAAAAAAAGATGGGGCTTTCTGCTGAAAACCTTGCAGCAGCCTTGTCCTGCACTTCATTGGCCTCTAGTGGAAAACAGAAGCTATGTCTTATGATCACAAAACTTCATTTACAGAGTATGGGGGAAATGTGCCACTCCCCACACAGAGCGTGAATAACGTACCTGATGAAGGAAAGCAAGGCATGCAACGAGAAAGGACGACTATTCTGCATAAGTGACATACAGAGACTTGGTTTTGCTGTTATTCAGAGAAGAGATTGAGTTAAATATTAATTCTTTCCTATATATGATCCCATTCAAGTGATCCTCTTAATTGGCAATCATAAAAGAAATAAAATTTCACCTGCAGAGGCAGTAAGTTTGTTGACATTTGGGCTAGAAGCTCAGCACCATTGTACATGCTCTACTAACCTTGCAGCACCCAGACTGCAGCAGTATATATCTTTGGCTATAAAGAAGACTCTCAAACAAAGATTTCAGTTGCTACCTTTTGTAAGCACAGGCTCTCAAAATAAAAAGATATGCCTGTGTGGAGCAGGCATTGCCTGCAATAGCAGTTCTGCCTAGGTATAAATTTAGCAATTCAAAACCCATGGTTCCAGTTTCCATGGATATAAACAACACCTCTCCTCAATTAATGAAAAATACAAACCATAATCAAAAGAAAGCACTATGCAGGATTACAGGAACAAACCTCTGAAAAGGTAAGTAAAAGGAGGGCAGTAGGCTCAGCACAGAGATACTGAATAACAAAAAAAGAGTAAAACATCTGTTGGGTATAACAGAGCCCCCAAAACCAGAGCCAGCTAAAAAGCAAACACTGCCCACAGCAGAACTGCGTGTACAAGCAACGAGCAGGTACCTCCTGAGCAGAGCAGGGATGCAGGGTGTCAGCAGATGCAGGCCTCCTCTGGCTGAGTACAAATCTCTGTGCATCCCTTCAACAACTGTAAGCTTGGCTTGGTTTCGTCCTTCCTCCAACACCTGCCTTCCAGAACCCAGTGTGACACAGCAAGGTTTGCTTCCTAGGAAACAGCATCCATCACATCGGCCTGGAGATGGTGGAAGGCAGATGACACCACCATCCTCGTAATGGGCCACTTGGCTGGCCTTACAGAGGCACAGTCCTGCAGCCAGCTCCAAGGATGTGCCTTCAATCCTCTGCAGAAGCTTGACCCTTGGGAGTGGTGGTATACCAGAAGAAGGAAAAGAGCAATAGGCATTCTTAAACCTGAGAAAAAACTTCTTCAAAACATACTTTCAGCGTATTTTGATTGGTTTTTTGTCCATTTGTTACTGCATTATTTTAGCAGTTTCTGTGCTAGTCAAGGAGTGCAGGGGCATGGCATTACAAGCTTCTTTGGAGGCTGAACCACCAACAAAAGTGTGAATAAACCTCATGCCAAAACAACACAGCATTCATTCATTCCGAACGAGGTGATGTCAGCTACATAACAAATCTTACAAAAAACAAGCCTGAAAGCCAAGTGCAGTCTTCTGACTTGTTTGTTTTGGTCAAATTTCCTGCATTCTCTTCAAGGAGAGAGGGGAAAAAACATCCATGTCCAAAAGCCACCATGTTAATACTTTTTTGAGTTAAGAAGTGTTCACACGCCCCACCCAGTGTGTCTGTGAGTGTGAGGGAGAAATGTGACCAACAGCAGGGAAACTCTAAGCAGTAAATAACAGGCTACCCCTCTGCTTGAGTTTCCTTGGCTCAGTGCTGGTCCACGTTCCTTCTTTTTTCTGCAACATTGAGCAGAGTAACCTAAGGCAGCCTGATTTTAATGCCATAAATGTAAAACAATCAAGCACAGGACTTCAAGCCCATGATTCTCAGGGTTGGTTGAACTCTTACCTGTAAATCCTACAGATTAGTTAGATTTACTTCATTTGGAAAGAAAAAAAAAAACAAAAAACCAAAAAACATTAAATAGAATCAGCCTGAGCTGGAAATGGGCTTCTCTCTGCCTCTTGCATAGATTGGGATCTTAGAGCAGTAGAAAGCAGATATGATGGCAGCAGGACTGGTGCATGGCAGAGCTCCACCAGGCTGGGGCAGCACCTGAAGCACAGTAAGGATACTGGGGCACAGGAAAGCTTTCCCCAGTGCAAAGAGAGGCAGCTGGGAGAGCTTTCTGCACCTCGTCCACTTTCATCTTATTTCCTTAGGCTGCAAACCATTTGGCACTGGTTTGATATATACTCTTTCAGTTAAGCACGTGTATGGATAACACCGAGTTCAAAACAAAAAAGCAGAAAAAAGTACTAAAAATCACACAATCCTTAACAGACAAGTTAAACCTGCTTATCTGCAGATAAAGTAAAGTCTTATTTTAGTAACAGCTTTCTCATCCCAAGAGAAAGCAGTCGCAGTTGTGCACCAGCAGACCACATACCAGTGTGACCAAGTGGCTTCCTGCAGGAGAGGAACTGTTTAACTCGAGATACTGAAAATACACAAGGTACTCCAATATTAAAACCAACGCTGAGCTGCCAAAGACATGTAATAAATGCGACTTTTAATAATCTCTTCTACCACCTGGACAATGTGAAGTGTCCCTGGCTGCTCTCAAGTCCCGGGTACAAGCATTTGCCTTAGTGTTGAATGCATCTCAAGGCGCAAATCAGCACAAGAGCTCAGGACTGGATTGGTAACCCCTGAGCAGCGATTCTCTGGCTTGTGGCACATGGCATGCTCACAACTGGGCTACAGTACAACCACCAGCACCTTTGCCTGGTCTAGGCTGTGGGATAACCTACCTCCTCCTGCTGTGCAGGGGAGAAAGCCAGATGACTTGGACAATTTTTAAGAGCACTTTTTATCCTCCAAGATAAAAAGATTTAAGTTGAATTTCTTCTACATGCAAGAAAAATTACATGCAAGCCTCAGCTTCTGTTGTGGCCCTTATGAACTGTGCACCTTGCTGGTTTATCACTTCTTACAGCTCCTCAAACTTTTTAGACCTTCCAGTGACATGACAAGCTTCAAAGAGTACAGCTATGTAACAGACAAAGCTCCTTGCTTCCGAAAAGTTAATACTGGGTCACTGTGCAGATTTTACTGGAACTGCCCTCCTTCTGTGAAGTTATGACTGAATCTAATTGGCATAGGAAGGGCAAATGTTCTGATTCTTCCAGGTTAAGGCAGGCAAAAGAAAAAGATGTATTAACAATCTTCCTGACTATAAAAATACAGCTCATGATCTATGTGACCATTCCTGTTTCTGTCCAATGCATTGGTTTGAGCCAATTAACAAGAAACTGTGACGGACTATTCCGGATGAAACACTGCAAAGAAGAAAAGCAGCAACCATTCCTGATTCCCCACGTCTGACCGTGAGCGCAAGAGAGCATGACCCTGTCTGAACAAGTCAGGATGAGGAAAAAGAGACCCCGGATCTGGGTCCTGCTCAAGGGACCCTACAAAGCAACCTACACAGCTGCTGACCAGAACAGAACAGTGCTCAAGGCTCGTTAGGTTTGGGCTCTATGGTCGACAGCACCTCCCTCCCCTTCCCATTTTGCACAGCTCAAGGACACAAGTAACACAGACACAAGGTGTGCACTTACCCACTGCTTACAAAAGGCCACAGGCAGCTGAGCTGCAGAGCCAGATTCTCCGCTGCTTTAAATAATGGTTCATACTTACTGGAATTGAGATAGGGCTTCAAGAGCCATGAGAACTGCAGGTGGAAATGCTGCCCTTCAGCAAGGCTATTGCCGGCAAAATGCTAACCAGTGCTCCTTGGGCATGGCTGACAGGATTGAATGTTATAAACAGAGCTCCCAGAACATTCCAGGAGTGGAAAACCCATCTAGCTCCCTTTCTCTGCAATGTTTACATAACTTAATATACTCTCATTCACAGCATAATACGCTGTTATTCAGGAGGACTTTTCCTCAACCTCTCCCTCCCAAGAACTGTTTTAATACTGATCCAGACTCCCAAGCTTTAAATGCTGGGCAACCCTACAACACTTACAACAAAAACAGGGATACTTGAGTTTAATTTGGATATTAAGGAATTCCTGGGGAGACCTACTTTTAGCTCCCACTGTAAAGGTTTTTGAGAAAATGAGCTCATTGCTGTGGAATTAATAATAAATCTATGCAGATTGATATTCCCAGGAGAAAGAGGAAAAGGGAAAAATATTAAAAACTGATGCTCCTGGCAAATGAAAAACTAATGGACCGTATTTTCCTGAAGGGATGGGAGGTGCTCTTATTTTATTTCACTCTGATGACTATGCAAGACCTGTTCTCAGGGAGCACTATCTTCAGCTAAATGGAAACACCTTGAAAATTTCACAGAAAATGTGGAGGAGAGAAGAAGTCATCACATACCAAGTATGAAGAGTACTGAATGAGTGCAATGCTGTAGCAGAATGTAGCTCTGTTTAGATTTACTTGAAAACCCAAAGAATTCTGCACCTACCAGAAGCTTCTGCATAAGTTTGGCAGGAACACCAGGGATTCAAACTGCAGCCAAAGCCCCCATCAACTAGGAACACTGGTTTTTTTCAAATCTCATCTGCACTGGTATCTGAGGTGCAACAAGGCCAAGTGCTCCAGGGAGACCACCTCGCTCTCTTCAACTACCAGAAAGGAGGCTGCAGCCAGGTGGTGCTTGGTCTCTTCTCCCAAGTAACAAGTGACAGCACAAGAGCAAACAGCCTCAACTCACATCAGGAGAGGTTTAGACTGGATATTAGGAAAAATTTGTTGACTGAAAGGGCTGTCAGACATTGGAACAGACCGGTCAGGAAAGTGGTGGAATTACCTTCCCTGAATTTATTTAAAAGACACATACATGAGGCACTTAAGGACATGGTTTAGCGATGGACTTGGTGGTGCTGGGTGAAATGGTTGGACTCGGTGGTCTTAAAGGTCTTTTCCAATCTTAATGATTTTATGATCCTTTCCTATAGAAACTATTTTACTTTCCAACCCCATTTTAAAGTTTAAACAACTCCAAAGAAACAGCTGAAAAATTTCAGTTGGTGGTATCTTTGAAGCCACTCAAGAAAACTCACATTATCTATAAATATTTACAAGTCAAACTCATACAAGTACCTGCATTTTCAAAACCACATGGAATGCTAGAAAATCAATTCTAAAATTATTTAAAATCAAAGAGATCAAAACTGATTTGCATTACTTAATATTTATTGATACAAAGGAAAAAATAATTCGCAACAAGCTAAGTATTTACTATTTACACAGAAGAAAGATCTTTAAGATCAATGAAACAATGTGCCCCTAAAAGTGGAGTGTCAGATGAAAACGTTCAGTGTTCTTTGCATCAGATGATCTTCAATTTGCAGGTAAAATTACGGAGAAGAGCTTTCCAACAACATATTTCTTGCTTTTGGTCTACATTATAAAAAGAACAGAAATCAGTTCAAATTAACACAGTTAAAAATAGGCCTATCTGTGGCATAATATTGGGGAATTACTAGACAGTAAAGTGGAACAACAGCAAATTGTACTCACAGGAGCAAGGACATCAGAGCATTCACCTACTCCGGTGGCAAATCAATAAAAATATTAGTATAATTTCAATTATGCTCAAAAGAGCACATTAGCCTAATTTAATTTAACTAACAGTGTTCTCTGACAAATGTGTTCATCTGTGCAAAATTTGAAGCTGTCAAAATCACACCTGGTTGTGGCACTTACACTTGCTCTGCATGTATTTTCTTATGCTATTTCTAATTCGAAATGCTGTATACTCTGTGAAGGACTAAGAGGCCTCAGTATTTAATGTGCATGTGAGTTTCATGTTGTTTTTATAGAAATCTTGTGTGTATTTTAATTCATTTTAACTCAGGTTTACACAAACGGTCCCCAACCTCTGGCCCACGGTCCCAAAGGTCACACAAAACTGCTTACAGTAGGGAAAGTATCCAAGAATTAAAACTGTTGCTGAGAGAAGAACGTCTGATGCAACTCACCACATCAAGTCACAGCTGAGGATTGTTACTCCACATGCAGAGTTATATGGGAAAAGCAGCCACGTGATAGCCTGGACTTCACAAGAAGCCAAATTTCAAGCTGGTTTAAAGCCCATACAGAATGAAGACTGCTGTTGAGACTTGTAAGTGAAAATAACACTATCAAAATGCGTTATTGTAAAACCTTACGTGCAGAAGATTGTTAGGTAATTCCCCCAAAGTGAGCAGTGGACTTCTCATCAAACCCAGGTATGTGTCTGCCTTAGAGGGACTCCTCAGACCAAAGACCAGAAAGGGGAAGTCAAAGCTGACAGCTGTAGCACAACTCAGTACGCATGTTTTGTCCTTTACCGTGGAGAAACAGACAGCAATGACCATTCACCAGCAGCCAAGCACTCTGGCACACCCCACGCTCCAGCTGCCACAAGGAGGGCCTTCTATGTGTCATGGAAAAGGCCACTTTCCATTTGAGGTGTACAGCATCAGGGTCTTCCCAACGCAAGCATGAAATATACTTCTTGAAGAGCAGCTTCCACAGCAGGGGAGTCTCCGACTTCATGGGATGCCTGAGACTGGAGAGAACTTCTGGAAGTCATTTGGTCCAACGCTTCTGCTCAAGCAGGACCACCTGGAGCCAGTTGCACTGGATACAGGTAAGCTCTCTTTCACCACGTACGAGCTTCTGCCTCCTGATCTCTTCCGTACCTCTTGACCTCTCCACAGCTACCACAGCAATGAGGATGCCAAACATGTACACAAATACTCTAACATGCTTCAGAAATACACATTCCCACCCATGGCACTGAGTAGGACAGAACAGAGAGAACAGGTTCTGAACTATGTGGACAGAGCAGTTTCACGTGGAAGGATATGTCAAATGAGCTTGGCAGGTCTCAGCTCCATCTCCAAGTGTATGAAGCTGACCCTGAGGGGTCACCCAAGCTTTACAGCTCATTCAGTCTAGACTCCCTCTTAGACACTGCAGAAACATAAAAGCCCAGGAAGATTACTTTCTCCTGGCATTTACCAGAAGAGTCAAGCAGCAACAGGGTGTGAGAGGGCACTTCACATCCACACCAACATCTGCAGCAGTGGGCATGTGCTGTCATGCTAGACCCCTGTGCCAAAACCAGCTGGCACCAAATGGCGTTCCCACCGGCAAGAGGAATGAAGATGTAAGAGCAGGTGAATGCCTGAACTAGCCTGCCAATACAAAATCAGGGTATGGCGTGGTGCCTAAGTGATGGCAGAGCCATGGCAAGACTGTGCCAAGGCAAAGGAAGTCACCAGCATGCTGAATTAGTGCTACAAGAGGAGCAAAAAGCACAGTGTTATGAGGCTCTGGGATAAGTCTGGCCACGGGGAACAGTGTTGAGATGGATTCTTTCAGCACTGCAGAGCCAGCCTCAACAGACAGATGAGGCTCAAGAGCAACCACGCAGGCCTGAAGCAGTCTCAGTTCTGCTTCTGCAGCCAGGAAAAGAGCAGATGATGACAACAGCAAACACCTTGCCAATGACATCCTAAGTTGACCTTCTAGGGATTAAAGTGACACTAAAGTCTTACAAAGAATGAAGGCCAAAGAAAGCTTTCCATCACTTCTCTGAGAGTGAAAATTGGGAGCTTCACCAGGCCCTGTACAAAACTTGTAGGAGGGGTAGGCAAAGGAACCTTCAGGTAGAAGAACACCTCTGAAATAATTTAAATACCTGAAACTGAGTTTAAAAAATTATTCAATCCCTGCAAGCAGCAAAAGGATAGAAAAGAAACCTTTGGCAGGGGAATGCATCCAAATAGGGCAAGAAATTAGTTTAGGCAGCAAGAAAAAAAATGAAGGAGCAGATTGAAACTTGATACAGCAGCTGAGCTGAAACAGTGGCAGATGAATGCCTTATTCCACAGCCTGTTCCAAGGGGAAGGAAGAAGGAAGAAGGAAAAAGGAGACAATAATGCACCTTGGGCAGATACTTCAAGTACACAACCGCCAACTTTTATAGAAGGATACAGTGTGTCACAGTGGCAGCATGTACACATGGAAATTCATGAAGAAAAGGAAATTACTATCAAAATTTTTATTAATATTTGAGGATACTCATTGGATCCTCATTGTATCATGAGGATATTCACTATAATTTCTGAAATAATTCAAGTTCCAGTTAAGTGTCAAATAAAAAAAAAAAAGGTGGACATTTAAGCAGATTTTTTAGCCCATGCTAAGTCAAATTGATTAAGAGAGGTATTGTACTACATTAGCATCACGGTTCAGTGGAAATGAGCAGGGAGGGACACAGGAGGTCTGGGGCATGCACCTCATTTACAACCCTCAGCATCTCACCACAGATTAGCTTTGCAAGCTTAAGCAGTCCTTCAGAAGAGAATCTAAATTATTTGCAGTCAAAACAGTTCTCCTGTTACACGTCCCTCCTCCTTTTTTCCATCAAAAACCACAAGTGTGTCAGGCAGCACTGGGTGCAGGACTGAGGTGGGTTGACCCTGGCTGAATGCCAGGTGCCCACCAAAGCTGCTCTATCACTCCCCTTCCTCAGATGGACAGGAGGGGAGAAAACACAACAAAAGGCTCCTGGGTTGAGATGAGGTCAGGGAGAGATCACTCACTCAGTTACAGTCACAGGATACAGGGGAATCACAGGCTCCAACACCGGGAGCACCTTCTCCCTCTCCTTCTGCACTGACCTGGGTGTCTGCAGGGCTGTTTCTCTCACATATTCTCGCTCCCCTCTTCTCTGTCCATAATTACTTCTGTACAGTAGCTTTTCTTCCTTCCTAAATGATATCACAGAGGCGCTACCACCATCTCTGACTGCCTTGGCCAGCGGCAGGCCCACACTGGGGATAGCTGGCATTGTCTCTGTTGGACATGAGGGCAGCTTCTGGCAGTTTCTCACAGGAGCCCCCTCCAAGTACTCCACCTCCACCACTACCAAACTACCTGGCTGTGCAAACCCAATATAAGGACATAAGCGACAGAGCCATTTCATCACAAGGTAATGAAATTTCTGCGAACTTCAGTGGTGTGAGCAGATGAACAAAATGAAGCTATTCTAAATTCTGATAGTTCACTCAGTGTAATTTGTTTGAAAATTGTGTTTGAAAAGTTAAACAGGATGCTAACGTGGACTTGGCATGCCACAAAATGAAAAGGCAAATAAAGAAAACATTTGAAGTAAGTTTGTCTTTAAAACACAGCGGGCCTTTTTCACTACCTAAAATACTGTTCAAGTATGGGAGCTGTGTTCTAATTCATTCCTGCAGCGACCTCTCTGCTTTACCTCTGCATTACCTTAAGAGTGCACAGTAAAGCTTAGTAGCTCATCAGGCAAATGTCTGCTTCTACTAATAAGAAAAATCAGCCACAATAAAAGGCAGACGGCATTTGCTGGATGCAAAAATTTCTCTGCAATTATCACTTAATTGTCCTTCATGGGCCAGTACTGGGAGTCTCATACTTTCCCCTTAAGGTTGCTCCCTTCTTCAGCACTTTTCTTAACTGTCTACTTAATTAGTCTTCCTTCCTGGGCTTAATTGTAAATTTGTTTTGATTAATTAGCCTCAGAGCTGACTTGGCACTAACTGAAATACAGGAGAACTACTCAGTTTCTTCAGTGTACAGGCTACTGCATCCTAGGGGAGTTCGCTCTTCGTCAGCAATAAAATTCCAAGTTCAGATTCTGTTTGAAAAAAGCTTTTTCATTACTAACTTTCATTTCTTGGAATTACTCCCACTGTATCACAACACAAAAATGTTGCTAACATAAAGAAATGATAAACTTCAGCAAGTTCAGGCCTCTTTTTCAGTGGATTATACATCATGCTCATTACCTGAATGCTGTAATTTCAGAGAAGACAACATAATTGATCTTAAACCCAACTAATTGTATCACTACTAGAATCCAAACCAAGAGTGTAGGTTACCAGTACAGACAGCTGCGTCCTCGTGGCACCAACACCAGAAACCCTTACCCATACCTATCTCTTTCCAAAGTTATTGAGTTTCATTGAAAACCCTTTGCATAACCAATCTGCAAGACCTTTGGACACTAATACAGCTCTTCGTTATATTTACACCTCTCATATCACTCCTTTCCTCTCCCTCTTTATGGTACGTTGATTCCAGTAGATACGCGCACAGCGTTATCATGCATCTGCCATCTTGATCAATTCTCATTTCAGTTACTGCTGCTGAAAACTCAGGAAAAGGCAACTTTAAACACCAGGACACTGAAAAAAACTAATAAGATGAATGAAATAATGTGTGTTGACAGCTATCGCACCTACTTAACAAACTTCCTAAATACTAGTCAAGACTAGTCTTCAGTTTTTCAAATTTAAGTCCTTAGCTATCAAGCTGCAAAGAGAAGTTAAAAGTCTTATTCTAGACATTAATATTCTTTCCTGTGAACACTTTCAGATTTGTATCTCAGCTGAACAGTCAGACTGACAAACATTTTGCTTCTTCCAGCTCCTTGTTTCAATCACTGTTCCTCTTGTGCTTCATACGAGAGACAACTGCAGAAGAAATGCAAAGTACATGTGGTTTTACAACCTTTTGTGTACATCTTTGCTTGGGCACAGAAGCTTAACTGAAGCATATCAGAACAGGAGCTTTGTGGGTGGGCTTAAGGACACAGGGCAGCTCTGGCGGCACATCTTTTCATGTATTCCTTCCCTAATAACCTGCAGCTGACTGTTTTGACTGATGATCAACCACCGCTTTCATTGTAGAATTGACCCATAGGAATCATTTTGGCTGTCAAATCCTAAATGAAGCTTGTCCACACAATCTGAGAAAAGTTTGGCTTTGAGATCTCTTCTGACTGCATTTGTGATCATCCATGAAGTGACAGGATATTCTGCAAAGGAAGTGTACGAGCTTGGAAAGATTAAGATATTCAGTTACAACAGCTGTCAATACCATTAAAGAGGCACGGTCCATGCTCTTCAGTTAGATGTATTATCCGCAATCAATCAGCACTTAAAGTAAAGCCTGCATTACAAAAGGCATCATGCAGAGTCTATACATCAGTAAAAATGTGAGAAATATTCCTTCATGCTGAAATGCCTTTTCAGCTGTTATGAAATGCGGAAATAGCTCTTTAGGTTTATTGTATTCCCCAAATGTTAATTTAAAATCATCTGCAGATAACCAATTTAGCTGTGCACTCGAAAAACAGAAGAAGCTGTATATGTGCCTCAACAGTTTGTTTTATTGGTCCTGTTTATTTTTTTCTGTAATTACTCAGCTCACAATCTCCTATTTTATGTTTACAGAGTTGTACAAATATGGATGTGCATACACATCTGACAGTTCTGCAATTATTCTTCTGCTTCTTTTACTAAGCTTTGCTTAGTAAAACAGGAACAGCTTTCTAACCAAACAAAACTACAAAGAGACAGATCTGCAGAAGAACCTACTAACCTGTAATTTTTTTCAAAGGGAGCCAAAGCCTTCAAAACTCTGATGTTTTATTGTGGTGGGACTTCTCAGCTAAGCTCCTTAAAACAAGTCTCTGGATGTTACCAGAGTACCTACTACAGAATACATGTACCTACTAACATGAAGCTGAAATATTTGACTTGGCTTTTGTTTCCAGCTCTCTCAATTACTGTTGACAGAAAGCAATGAATTAATACACTAAAACAGGGATATCCTGCAGGATATCACTATGCATCCTCCAGGAACAGTATGTATATCTCACAGTCAGCAGAAAAGGCCTTGTCTCTCACACAACAGTGCTCCCAGCTTCACTCCACCACAGGTAACACCGGCTAACCACTGTCAGCCTAGCTTAACAAAAACCTGGCTAAACTGCAGTAGCCAGTGGAACGAGACTACTCAGCAGAGTAGAAAATATCCTGGTAAAAAGAATCACACATATGCAGGAAGAAGACTGCAAACTTCTCACATTTTGGAAACGGTTTTTTTATTTGCAAAATCCAATTTGGCCTGATGTACACAAAAATGCAGCCAAAACAAGACCAGGCAGAGGTGAAACATCTGCTGCTGCTTCTGACCAGCGACTGATTACTGATTGACACGCTGCAGAGCTCAGCAGCCATGGAAGTCCTGGAACTCTGAAGATCCTCTTGCACCTCCCCACACTACATTCAGGCTAATGACACAGAAGTAAATTTCATACAAGTGTCCAGTTGAATTAAAAAAATTAAAATGTAATCCTGGCCAACAGTGAACAATCCAGCTCAACCCAACAACTCCTGCAGTGCACTGATGATTTAAAAAAACAATTTTGAGAAAGTGGCTGCAACTAGTACAACATCCATGCTAACAGAATGAACCTAGCAGCATTCAGGACCAAGTCCTACTGTTAATGGCAACTGATTTACACTTCCTTGCAACAGAATTCAACTGAATTTATCTCCACCTGAAACACACTTCTTGCTCCCTTTCAAAAACCAGACCCTGATGGAACACAGAGGCCAGCAAAGAACAAACAGCTGTGCTTGAAGCCCCATCTACTGGCAAACAGTAGAAGTGTTGCTAAGCTACAGCAATATTCCAGAGAACATCCCTTGGCACAACTGGTATTGCTTCTCAAAAAAAGAAGTAAAACACAAACATTTTGAGATGTAGTCCAACTACAAAATGTTCTCTTCGAATCACACAGGACATCTCTCCCAAGAAACCGACTAATCAGAAAGCAACAAACCCATCCAGACTAAAAAGCAACATACTTTACCAAATTCACCCTATTCTGTTGACACTCCCAGACACAGAATTAGGAAAATGCAAACAGGCATGCTGACCTCAAACCTGCATTTGAACACCTGCACTTTCCAGCCTGTGTCAGGAAAAGGCCTCCACGTTACTTCTGCCTAAGGAAGCATCCTGAAGGACATATTTCTCACCACTTACTCTTGACCCAAAAGAAAACCAACTCAAAACCTTGCTGCAGTGTGCCAGTACAGTGCAGTGGGGGAAGACACATCAGTGCCTGGTATGAGAAGGGTAACATATCACTTCTCATCTGAGTCAACATCAAACTCGTATCTAGTAACTAAATGACTTTTTCTCTTTAAAATTTTAACTCAAACTGCTCACGGAAGTTGAGGCTGGGAAAAAAAGTTCCTTCTGTGTAGTCTGAACTCTGATACAAATAGTTCGTATCAAGACAGAGGCAGAACTAAATGGCAAAAGGCATGTTCCTGTTTCATCTTCCCAGTTACATGTTACCCAGTCATGAACGAAAAGATGTCACATAACCTCTACCAAGTATTTCCAGTGCGTCAGTATGCACCAGGTATAGGAACTACTACTTGAAAGAGCATGACAAAAAGTAGTATCTCAACCCACTCCCCAGCCTAAAGGACCTTTCACAGAAGCGTGGCAATCTTGGTGTCCAAGCCCTTTCACAGATACACAAAGTTAGCTGGCATCTGAACGCCAATTCATTTTTCCTACTTTAATGTATACTCTAGATTTAGCATAAAGATCATGGCCAAAATCATTTACGAGGTCAACACTCAACCCTCAAATCCTTAAAAGTTCTCGATTCCAATTCAATTTCCCTTATCTCCTCCTCTTTGAGGATAGCAGTGACCAGAGAGAGAAAGCACCCTATCAGAATAGCTGTAGTTTATCTTCAGCCAGAAGGAACATTGAAGAGCTTGGGAGACAAATGCTATGGATACCATCTGCTGTCTAGACTTGGCTTCTGGAGTATGTAGTATAATTACAGCTTTCCCAAAGGTCCTCATTACTATCCAGGAACACAGCAAGGAAATCAAAAGGAGATATTAAAGTAATATATTTGGCAATGACCTATCGCTGTTATGCAAAATAAAGCTATCAACAATGTTCAGAGCTAATCAGGCCACAGCTTCCACACAAAAGACACAACTGATAAGCTCCTACTTAAAAGCTTCTGCTTTACTATTGGAACTGGAGGCACTAATCATACAGCTGCCAGACAAGGAACAAATGCCTGTCATTAACATATTTAGAAGGCGGCTGGACCCCAGCGCACAAACATTTCAGCAGCCCATCTCCCAGACAACAATTACTGGAATGCAAACAGCAGGTTCATCATTTAAACAGAGATTACTCTAAGCAGTTTGTACCAGGCAGTTGTTAAGACTATCTATCAGATAGCTGAAGATGTCAACATTTTTTCAAGTGCTAAGTATCTTTAGGGAGATTAAGCATATTGATACAATTTGGAACAATAAATATACCCACACATTTCATACTTGTATCTTTCTGTCACTGGATGGCACAAGAACAGTAGTTGATGCAGAGTGAGGCCCTTCAGTATCTCATTTTAGTTTGACAGCAAACTACTGAGGTTCTTTTGGTTTTGTTCTCAACTCTTCTTATGTTTGATTTCACCTGCTCTGTTTTAATTTGTAATGTTAAGGTGGGCACACTAAAACATTTTTTGTATGTAAAAAGAACTCCAGAACATACAAAAGCTTGAAAAGTGTTTCAGCAAACTTCTCTGCAGAAGGTTCTTCACCTGACTTTGAGTTGCGTGAAGAGAAGAATACTTTCTTCGTTCAGAAGATTACGTATGTTATATCCATTTCCTACAAATAAAAACACAGTAAGTTTTGGGTCTTTAGGAGCTAATAGCAATTTTTCTGCTATTCAAAAGTTCTGTCCTATCTTCAGACAAGTGTATTTTTATTTCATATATTTTAACAGAAGAAAAATTAGTTCCTAATCTAGGATGCCACTTTTACAGACAGGTGATTGAATTTCAAGGAGACAACAAGGAATACAGCTAGTGCCATCTATTTTAACCTGTGGTAAAAATAAAGTGCATCTTTGCTTAGAAAATTTTTACTGAAAAGAATGTAACAGGCTTGAGCTCTCAGCTCTCAAAATGCCCAATAAAACTTTAAGGTGACTGAATTTAATTTATTCCCATAGAAACTATCAAAAAAATCTGCACATGGAAACCTACCTGCAGATCTTCACTTGAGATTTGCTCATTAACATGACCACAAAACAGAATTATCTGATAGGCTTTGAACATCGTGAATGAGCAATACCCTAACATTCATATGGCCACACAATGATCTACAGAGATCGCCTGCCACAAACACTGCACTCATTGCCCATCCAGCTATACTAAGACCAGCCAGGAAGAAGCAGGGAGGAATGGAGATAAACTATAGATCCTTATGGTCCATTGAAACTTGCAGCATTTTATAGAATCCACTTTCCCAAAAAGCAAAAATTGCCTCTGCAGATGCCCTAAACTTTTAAAAAAAAAAAAAAAAAAAAAAAAAAAAAGCCTAAAAGCATCAAGCCTTAATTGAACAATGATCTATCAGGACATCGTTCTGTTAACTTTTTCTGTTAACAGAAAAAAAGTTCACAGAAAAAAAGGGCTAATTTGTAATTTTCTAAGACAACCTCTTCACAAGAAAGCTATACAAAAGCTTTCTACAGCTTCATGAACAGCCTGCTTTAGGCAAAATCTTCTGATTAGCATCTTAACCCACTGATGGACAGTTTCCCATATGGAATTCATGTTCCTTTTATATCAGAAGGACAAATCAGGTCTTTAAATGCTCAACAACTCATACGAATTTACAACCCATTCAACAGGACATTCTGCACCTTCTATATACCAAGCACAAAGCACAAAATATGGAGAACTGACCCAAATAGATTTTCATAATTTTACATGGAAGAAAACAGCAAGCAGATGATAACCAAACCAATTATATTAGCTACCACTATATTAAGCTGTCTGTGATGTTTCCCCAACATTATAGCTAGTGACAGAACCAGAAAACCAAGAGAAATTTACTCTTAGAACCTGGTAGTGTCATCAAAACTTTGAGGCCAACTCACACAAACAAGCAGTATGTGAATCACTGCATTCAACAATTAGATTATTGACCTATGTCCAGTGTTGTGTCACGTTCCATTCTCCATAACTCTATACTTTCCCATTCTCTATTCCATCTCTCTTTCAGTCATTCAGTTTGATTTTGATTCCTAGCATGCTAATTCAGTCTCAACCATCCCCAACACATTTGTTTTAGACACATGTACTCACCTGGTGGAACATAGAAGGAGTCCCCTGCAGTCAGATAATATGATGTCTTATGTAACGTAACAATAATTTTGCCACGGATAATATGGAAAGCCTTAATGAAAGCCAAAGGATTCTAATATTAGCAACATTTCCTTTGGAAACATTTAAGGAAGTTATCCCAGAAAACATTTGCACACATGTTGTAACAAAAATAAAAACCAAAATAAGCTGGCAGAACTGCAACCCTTTTTTTTACCCTCACACTGCTGAAAAATAAGATGCACAACTCAAAAGGGGGATGGGGTCATCTTATTTATTTGATACTTCTGTCTTGCCTGCAAGATCTAGACAGTAAGTGCCCATAGACATACAGATTTAGTATGACACAAAGGAGGGCAATGTGCATGCAAAGTACCTCAGGAAAATGATTCATTAATGTTTATGTGCATTATGAGAGGGAAAACCCCTGAAAAACCTGTCAGCTTCATATGCTGCTTCCAACCAAGCTAAGATCTCCTGTTTACACTGTCAGTTTTATAAAAATAAGAAAAAAGCACACTTACTATTGTATCCATGTGGACAAACTGGTGTCCCTTTTCTTTAAGTGGTTTCAAAATCAATTTACCAGTTGCAAAAACAGATGTATTCAAATTTTTGTATATTTCTACCGCTTCATCTTTGAAGGAGCAAGCGTGACTGCTTTCAGTGTTAACACATTCTACAAAAAAGTTCAAGAGATTAGCATTAATGCTATCATGTAATTAGTCTTGTTACTTGCTCAGTGCATTATATATTGTTTCAGTGCAACACCTGCAAAAGCTACACTCAATATTTAGCCAAAAAATCAAAACACTTTTTGTTTCCCTCAGAACTTTCTCCAGAAGAGCAATGAATATTTCAATAGCTCACCTTCTTTTGCCCAATGTGGCATGAACAATTTTTTTTCTTATCAGTCTAAACACAGCTTATTTAATTCACAAAGTCCCTTGCTCACATCCCTTCAACTCACCTAGAACTACCTCCTCATTTGTTACTGGGTCCAGCACAATGGTTGGCTTAGAAGTATCAGCTAGGTTGTGATCCAAACTTGCAGGTATCTCTCTTCTCTCTGGGGAAACAAAGAAACCAAAACTATGCATTTGAAAAACTTAATTATTTAACCGCAACTTTTCCACAGTTCCAATGTCACATGTTAAGTACTTAAACTTGTTTTAATAAGTGAACTAAACAGACTGAATACACTTCATTTAAATAAAAGGAAACCATCCATAACAGTTTCTTGAAAATGTAATTTTCATTGAAATAATTTCTGTGTGTAATAGATGAAGGCTATCTAAATCCTAAGAAATTTCCCAGTGGAATGCCAACTATTTATCCTGTGCTATTAATAACAGTATTTACTCAAAAGCATCTGTATTTTCAGAGAAGTGCTTTTCCAGCAACAGAGGCTGAGAGGATATAAAATACAGGATGAAGTATGAAGACCAAGTTTTTTTGCTTTTACCTACTGCTGACAAAGGAGACTTAAGAGATAAAGCATTCTAAAGACTAAGCACATGTCCAATTTTTATTTTCTCAAGAAAAACCATTACAGGAATCTCACCGTATGTTGTAAATGTGAGAACTATCTCTATAATAAAAAGGATATAATAAAAAGGATTTTTCCAGAGCAGGAAATATCCTAAGAATCGATGACAACTCTACACTTTTCAAACAGAAAAGGGATGCTGGAAAATGTTCACAACTGAATAAACATCCCAAAGCTCTCTTGCAGAATTCTCATAAGCAGACAATTTTAGCTCTACAGTACACAAGAAATTTCTTTAAACGCAATCAGAAGCAGCATATTACAGGCAAGCTGATGCACTTTGTAGGCAGTCTTAGCTGCTTAAATATCCTTACACCAAGACAGTCAGGGGTAGGAAGAAAGTTGCTGTGTTTGAACAGCTCTGTTCCAACATAACCATCTCTGGTATAAAAAGAAACAGCATCAGGTGTACCTCTATAGCTATAACCACAGAATATTTATTGTATCAATAAGATTTGAGAATTCGTGCTAGAAATTTTACTCAGCCAACAGTCCCTTATATGCATCACTAAAACTCAAGGATGTGAGCAAAAAGACTATCTCTGAGGGTGGATGTCTGTTCGAGAGGAAATCGATCGCTTCTTGAAGACAGTTCAAAGCAACCAACAGCTCTGGTAAGATACAGCACAAACAGTCACTGCCAGCTCAGGTTCACATGTGCTGCAAATTATTTATATTACAACATAAACTGTACTTAGGTTGATCTAGACCAGGATCCTGTCTCCCATCAGTGGCCAAAAGCAGGTAACAGAGTAACGGCACTTCCATGGAACACTTCCCACCTCTAACCTGGAGCTCACACACTTTATTTAGAGTTGTTAATAGTTAAGTCTCCTGTTAATGTATCTACATCTTGTCTTGAATCTACATAATTATTTTTATCCACAATATTATGGGGCAGGAAGCACATAGTGAGAATGGTCATCTTATTCTCCTAAAGAACCCAGCTTTCAGTATCTTCCTGCCACACCTTCTAGTTCTTGTGTTTAAAAACAAACATACAAAAAAGCCAATAAAACAATTTATTTCTATTTCCCTTCTCTACACCACTTGTGATTTTATAGGTCTTTCTCATGCCTCCACAAAACTCTCCTGAGGGCTGAGGAGTCTTCACTACGTGGTTGCTTCTCTACAGAAGTCCTTTCATGTTTCTGATGAGCTTTCCCTGAACTTTCTCTAGTCCTACCACTTTCTTCTTGAGTTCAGGAATAAAATTCACATGAAACACTCTGGAAAATCAAAAATATTTACCAACAGTGACTGTTCTCTTCCTTATTTCTCTGATTACTATTTTAGCCCTGATTTGTTTTAGAACTGTGTTGGGACCATATGGCATTTTCCATGCTTGTTAGCATTTGTTTTATTAGTTCTATAACTTCACAGAGAAATGTTTCAGTTTCAAACAACAGCTCTAGACAGTCCCCATAAAGAAAGGCTCTTCAGCATTGAAACTTCTTTCAGATTGCACAGCAAAAATAATTTGGCGTTTGAATTGTGACTCTCCTTTCTGCACACTACATAAATATTTATTATCTTCTGGCCACAGAGGCTCCAGCAAAGCTTCCTTTCCCTGTTTGTTTAAACACAGATTTATAGCCCACTTTGAACCATTTTATGTGCTGTTCTTAAAGCTCTCTCTTCACCTACCATGTTGTGGTTTTGTGTTTAACCTACAAAAGCTTGAGACTCTACTAATACCATATACTGCCTTTTTAGATGTGATATTACAGGTATCAGTAAAACGACCACAAGTTTTTATAACTTAACTGTGCACATTAGCATCCTGATCTGAGCACAAACAGAAGTACAGTTTATTTTTTTTTCCTGCCCCTGCTTTAAAGGCACTTCTGGATATATTCTGTATTTCTTCCTTTCTTCTGAAAAGTTAACATTTTTAAAACAAGAATATACAGCATTTATCTAAAGCAAAAACAAGTTTTTCCAAATCACATTAATAGATTTTGTTATAAAATTATTTTCACCCAGATAGAGAATCAATTGTTTACAGGAGGAAAATCTTACAGCAATAGAGTACTGGATTACAGATAACTTTTTTTTTAAGTATCAAAAGGAAAAAAAAGTCTGTGTTCATACTTGTTTTATTCGTTTTCTGCTTGTGACGATCTTTCTTCTGTTTATTCTTACTGCAAGGTTGTGTATCTGGATGCACTAATCCACTAATCACAAGCCCTCCTGAAACAAAAGGAAGTTAAACAAAGTTTGCTAACTCACAGTAGCTTTAAAGGAATGCAAACTTGCACAACCAACAAGCACTTTAATTGAGAATATACTTCCTTGATGTTGAAATTTTCAGACAGCTTTAGAAAGCCAGAACAAGCCAAAAAGCTTTTTATTATTAAGAATTTTGGAGTGCAATGCAACTTGAGATATTTTAAAAATAATTTTTATCAAATTTCAGTCACATGTCATTTCAGAAAACCATGATATGAAAGCAATTTTTTAAGACAAAATATCAATTTTAGGAACACAAAGAAATATGTTCTTAAGCAAATTAGTTAATTAAGAAAAGACCAAATACTAAGATGAATTGTCAGAAAAAATCCAAGAGAACAAGATATATTTGTTCACTTAGGGAATTTAACACTGAGACTGGATAAAATATTACAGTATCTGGTCTGGAAAACAATTCTTACACAAAGAGAAATGCTCCAATGAATGATCCAGCAGATTGTCTCTTTTTCCAGTATTATACACAATCTCTGATGTAATAAACCTAATAGTATAGAGAAACTATTCTGTTCTTCTCTAAACAGTGAAGGTAAGGTTACTTAACATACTCTCCTGATACTATTTTCAGCTGACATGGGAATATCAGGAGAGAAAAAGACTACATGGAAAGGTGACTAAATAGCTAGTGACCATAAACAATCTTCAAAAAAAAAAATAAATACCCAATAGTAAGCATTTCAAAGTCCTCATGGCACAAGATCAACCCATAGATTTCTCTTTACTGCTCCACCACAAGGAAACAATTAGGTATTTTGAAACTAATACCTGAAGAGTTCATAGAATAGTTTATGCGCTCGCCTCTCCAATAGTCCAGAGGTTTTAGCCGTATCCTTTTTGTTCGACGAACGTTAGGTGTGTTGGAAGGCATCACTAATTTGAAGGATGACATAATTCACATTAAGCATGAAAAGAAAATTCAGAGATGGAAAATATTAAGTATCCTTTCCTGTTCTGCTGTATCACAAAAGGGGTCAGCACTTCCCAGCTGATATTTATATCACATTGATGTCATGACAGGAAAACGGGATCCAAACATTGACAAAAGCCCTTTTTTGTGTACATCACTATTTCACTCTCCTTTTTCTTAAATAATCACCATACTGACTTCACATTACATTTAGTTCTATGTGTCTTAGTGAATCACTGAGACATGGACCTTAGGAGCTCGAGCACAGGGACAGAAAACATGCTACAACTGGGAAGACAAAGCTCTCGACAAAGATTAAGGACCCTGCCTAAATCTGAGGGATTTCATTAGCAACAGTGAAAAGGCCCTGCCTTAGTTATGGCAAGGGGAGAGTAAGAGACTGCATATGCAGCTCCTCCCCCCTTCCAGATTCACAAGTCCCATTTCTGAGGTCCAGAAGAACAGCACTTCTGCCAAAAGAAACTCCATGCATTTCCAAGATTTCTCAGATATTTATCTTCAGACGTACTTATTACATAGTCTCAACTTTCAAGTTGTCTAAGCTGCCATATATGAATACAGTAAGATATATTTTAGTATTTGTAAGGAAGAATAAAAGCCCTTAAAGAGCTAAGAGCAAATTAGTCAAGAATATTTAAATGTTAAAAATGGTAAATACAAAAAACTTGATGAAATAGTTTTTGAAGGTAGACAACTAAAGTGTTGTGCATAAAATAATAATGAAGGCAATAAAAAAACCCCAATACAAAATAGACAAGCATGGGACTGCAATCGACTGCACACCAATTGTTCCATCCTATCCAGACCCAGACCACCACAGAAGGCAGGTTATTTGCACCGTCAGTTATACTGCATAAAACTAATACAAACTCACTGAATTGTAGCTTTGTCTTGAGTCAACTGTTTACAAATACATTCAGTGCAGGTAGCTCAGTGTGCAGCTGCAGTGCCAGTCTCCTTCAGCAGAGTTTACATCACATTGGAAATACATTTGTATTTACACACTTACATTATGATATTTTAAAACAATCTTACCTATTTTATGCCTTGCTATGTTGTCTGACAACGGATCTGTTACTTTGTAATTCAAGTCATCAAAATTCTCTGTAAACACATTCAAAAAACCACCACCATAGGCATTTACTATTCCTGACTTTTATCCAATACACCTACTAAAAGCAACCAAGGGTAATACAAACTGCAGTCCCCATGATAGTGCTCCCTCTTAACACACTTTGCTATAAACATGTATGAAACCCCGTGTAGATAAACAGTATACGCAATCAGTAAAGCTTGAAAATTACATGAAAACTATACATTCAAGTAAATATTCCTCAGACCTATCCCTCTTGATAAAACAAGCATTGCCAAATTATGACAACAAAGTGCAAGGTCATTCAGCTTTATGTCACTCAAACCTAGCTTTAGGATAAACTTCTTACCAGAACACACACAAAACCAGGTCTCTGAAGAAAGCACTGATGAACTAATAACATTTGCATATTCAATTTTAGCTCTAGAACACTAACAAAAAGACTTTTTATTTCCAGGGCTCATGTTAATTATGACAACATGTGCAATTCGTGAAGTGAAACTTAAAATCCAAACCAAACAAATAAAAAAAACCCAAAACAAACCAGACACCACAAACCAAACTGATCAACAAAACATCCCAAACCAGAATATTCTTGGGTGAACAGGCCATCAGGCTGTACAATTTGGTCCAGGGTGGCCTGAATAGATTGCATATAGTACCATCACATGGCAACACACCAAACTGATACAAACAGAGCCTGAAAAATTTGTTCAAAATATTTTGGAGGGATAACTTTAGGTAGGTTTGATGCCAAACCATGGAGGGCTTGTCCTTCCAAAGCTACCACAATGTAAAGCTAGCATATCACATACTTGAACAGAAATGTAATAGCCAATGAAATCTGCACTTGTTCTGGATAAGCTGAATACAACAGAAATTACTGAACCATCAGTTACAGTTTATAAGAAGCTTATACATAAAATGCAGAAAACAACAACTTTAAACATTACCTGAAGATGAATCATAATGTTCACAAGACTTACTGCTGAAAGCAAATTTATCACAATGTTCTAGGACAGGCCCACTGCAAAAGAATAAAAAACAAACCTGATAAAAGATGTTAAATGTCAAAGGAACATTACAGCACTACTATGAATATAAAATTTAAGTTCTTTTCAGATCATGTGGTCTGGGTTTTGTTTTTCTTTTAAACACCTGCCTATAGTGATTACACACTAAAGCAAATGACTGCTAGTTAGAAATCACGGGTCTGAAATTCATCAACTGCTCCTCTACTCCGTCACCAGGCAGAAAAATTAGTCTTCACACCTCCTCTCTAAACAGGTTTCCTAAACTTTTTCTTTTCTTCTCCCTTCCAGAATAAAGAGATCTGCTTCTGTAGCATTACCTTTCAAACAATTTTCCATATACCGTGATTATGGAATTGCTTTAAAGAAATGTTTTGCATACTATAAGGAATGGACAGTAAAACAGTTTGTATTTGTAATGAGTATTCTGTCATGAAATCTCCCCACAACATGACAATTTATGTGTGACTCCACCAGAGATTGTTTAGCAATCAAATCACTTCTAATGGGACCTCTCTTACAGCCTTAGCACCAGTATCCTTAACCTTCCTCCTTCCTCCATCTGTGGCTGTGCTTCACTGCTTGTACCGTGACGATGAAGTTCAGCTGTTATCCACCTAAACTCCAAAAGATGCGTTCAAATTATCTAAATTAGCAAACCTACACTACAGATTTGTCCAAGTAAGTCTGTAGTAGTCTCCCTTATAATTAAAAACCCCCAAATTTTCTGCAGAATGACTGCTTAAGAATTCAATAAATTCACAGGCTGCCACTCCTGTTTGCTTTGTCACTAAGTTCTCAATGCAGTGAAGGGGAAGATACATGCCTATCTACATGTACAAAGTTTGGATTGTAGATACAGCTCTGTACCACACTTAACAACTGTACTAATAAAGTTGCTGTTATTAGTTCTAGGAGCTCTGGTATTTCTGTTCCAAAATCACACACTAATGTGTAAGCAAGCCTCAAAGGAAAAAAATCCAATAAGGTAAGAAACTTACTATGACCCCTTATTTATGACAGAAAGAAAAATTTTACTAGTTTATTAACTGTATTAGTGCAGTATTTAAAACCCTCAAGCCTGAATCAATTCTTTTCTACTAGGTGCTTCACTAGTAGAGCACAGAATGGGGTAGTAGTACCAAACTGTTCTGTCTCAGTGGGGCAGAAGTGAGATTAAATTCAAGGTTTTCAGACAACTCAAGAAATTACCTTTCATAGTTCACAGCCTTCTCAGCCACAAAGGAATCTCTAGAAGAGAAAAAATTATTCTTAGTACATTTTAGTGTAGAGTCAATTTTACTTAATGAGAGGATCCTGTAGGTCAATAAATTTATATCCTGAACAAAACCATAAAAAAGATTAAAAAAATTTAAAAACAATGCAAAGAACAACTACTATAAACTGGTTTGAGACTCCTTCAACTTCCATCTTTAGACTGCCAATGACTAGAAAGCTACTTCCACAAAAATATATACAATAGCTGAAGAATTAAATGCTGTATTTTCTAAATTTCATTTAAAAAAATAACAAACCTGACGGTGAAGTTACTCTGTGGTGGTGGAATTGTGTTAAACTGGATCTACTACACAAGTCTCATGAGAACAGTTTAACCAGCACAAGCTTCCTCATGTGAAAGACACTAGATTTGGCACCCACATTTGAGAACAGGGTGTTGACTACCCCACTTGGTTTCTCTATTAACTATTCAACCAGTCTCAAACTATCTCGTAGTTCAATCGGGCCATCACTGCTTAAAAGTTAACAAGGTGTGTTTAATTATCTACCAAATTATACCACACTTGTAAGGAATCACATAAAAAGCTTACTGCGGTCCATGTTGCCTGTTACGTTTTCTTTTGTTATTTTTTATTTTCACATCTGACAATTTCTGTTTTTTCCTCGCCACGTTCTGTACAGAAGAGCTGTCAGAATCTGTTTGAGACTCCGTGTCCTCAGGGTTTGAGTAAACAGCTTCATTGGTTCTGCAAGTAATCTTTTCGGGTATCTTCCCTGAATTCTTGGCTGGCAACTGTTTCTTTTCAGACTTCTTCACACTGTCCATGGGACGCTGCAGTGCTTTCACAGGAGTTCGTTTATTTGCACCGCCAGGTGACTCCAGTGTGTGCAACACATTTCTAGGCTTTTCAGACACAGCCAATTTCTGAGTCATGGGAGTCCCTAATTTCTGACGCAGGGGTGTGGTGCATACGTCTTTCAGATCTACAGGCTCTCTTTCATGCTCTTCTTCACTAGGTTCACTGTCAGAACTCTTCTCTCTTTGTAACTGAGGTTTTTTATTACTACTTTTTTGGACAGATTTTTTAAGCTCCTTCTTTGGACTTACTGCCACTTTCTTAGCTACTTTAACTTTTGGAAGTTTCTGCTTAGCAGTTTGTTTCCTCTTATCTAAATGCTGAGAAGCTTTTGAAGCTGACTGCGTATTCTTGGAAGACTTGAGAGACTTTTTTGGAGACACAGTCTGTTCTTGCTGATGCCCAGATGAGGGCATAGGCAAATCTTCACTTGGCAGCACCCTTGTTTTACATTTTTCTGCATCAGATGCTTCTGTTTCCAATCCAGACCATGACAACATCAGTTTTTCAGCTAGTGTTTTCCAGGATGCGTTCTTTTTCTGGTTTGGAGAGTCTTGTCTAAGTGCATCCTTTTTAGTCTTTCCTATCAATACACGAAACATTTGGACATTAATACCTTTTTACGTTGAACCTGACATCTGAATGCATAAAAATAAACCAAAAAATCAAAATGGAAAAACAAACAAACAAAAGCCATTGCAAAACCAGGTTTGCCCCCGAAGGCTAAAAGAAGGCCTTCTCTAAACTATAGTGTATAAAAAACATTTTAGTTTACTTCCAGTATTTCCTAACAGAAAAAAAGGGAGCAGAAATGTTACATTTAGCTTGCTTTCCAGTTTTCAGTGTTTCCTGTTACAAACCCCTTCACAAGTAATTCCTAAAACCCAATCCCCTTCAGTCTGAAGCACGTGTCTTAAACTCCTTTCTACAAATAGGAGCAAAAGTTTGCAGGTACCTACCTTCTACACCTGCTCATAAGAAAAGGTAACACTGCTAAATTAATTTTTAGCATCCTATAAGGAAGGGCAAAGAGGGTGGGAAAAGTGAAGACACTCTGTCTCACTGCCTCATACACACCCAAATTTAACTGTGCAACTGAAACATCAGAAAGGAGTCCATTAACGTCTCTCATCTACTTTATTATAATTTCCTAATAAACCACCACAAAATAATCCAGTAATATGACCTGGAAAGAAAAGTTTAAGGAGCTGTTAAAGAACTTACCTGTATGAGTACCCTTGAACTTACCTGTATGAGTACCCTTTTGGCTTTGAGATTTAAGGACCTCTCCTTCACTGTTAGAGACTGGATCTGACTTTGACGTTCTTTTGAAGTCAAATGCTCCAACATCCAGATTATTCGGTTTCTGTTTAGTAAGTGCTTCAACCTGCGCTTCCCTGTTCTTGCCTTTCTTACTCTGTGTCTTCTTCTTTTCAGAGGGCTGAGATTTAGAAGCAGGAGTTGCAGAGCCATCTTTTTTCAATTTTTTGTTCTTACTGGGTATTGAAATCCAAGAAGTAAAAGATGCACCACCTGATTCATCAATTAAAAATTCACATTCATTTTCGATTTCTATATCTTGATCTTTCATAGGAGGAGGTGATGGGGGTGATAGCGAGGCTGAATACCTACAGAAAGGAGGGACAGTGACAAATCATTTTGGGCAGTGGAGTAAATTGACTTTTAATCTTTCAGATCTAGTGGTGACTCCAGAACACCTAAACACAGTACAGAACGTTCTTCAGAATGCATTCATTCATTGCTCTTTAAGCTTCCAAAAAGAGCACCAAGGCCTGCTTCTTCTTGCTTTGGACAGACGCTGGACAGTCAACTTCCTATGTAACCTGTCAGATCCAGACTAGCTCTGAAAAGGACTCCTTGCTCACTGTAAACTTCAAAATCGCATAAGGCTTTCCTGAATCCTCTAGGCTACCTATCAAAACACCTCGGGCTCTATCTGAAACACTATTCAACAGACACTATTCAACACACTATTTTACTGGCAGACAAAACAATGAGCATTGTTAAATCCTACACAAAATTTTGACACAACCATTCAAACCCTTTCTCAAGTGGCATTTTTAATGTTGGACATTAAAATGTTACATAGTAATGCTGGACTATCCCAAAAAATGCTCCCAGGCTTTGATTATAGATAAAAGGATGTTGTTCCCATATTCAGACCAGAGTTATTTTAATAGCAATTAATGTTCCACATTAAGCCTCAAAACAAACCTCTGTCGAAGTGTTCCAGTTGCTACAGTTGCTAAGAGAGCTGAAGAGACAGTCTTCTCTTTCTGCATACAAGATGTAGCAACAGGTTCTGTTCCTTGCACAAGAACAACCTGCTCATCTCTCCCAGTCTGAGGTACTTCCAAATTTTCAACTTCTCCACAGCTCTTTGCTGCAGCAGGTGTATTCCAGCCATCAAAACACAATCTATGTATGAAAAACAGCATTCAGACATATTGCTATAAATCTTGTGAGTGCACAATAAAGTATTGTGAGGTAGAACAGATGCTCCTGCTGACATTGTCTCAATTGTTATGAATGAGCTTCCCTTTGGCAATTTGCTTGAACACAGCTTAGCTGGAGTACTTCCCAGCACAGTAGCAAGTGTCCAAAGCAACACAGGCCACTGGTGACTCTTGATCAAAGTAAAAGCTGCTCACTAAGACAAATTCCTAATTTGTCCTAAGGTGCTTCAGAAACTGCCAGGTTTCCTAGACCGTAGGTACACTGTCTTCCCAATCTCACTCCACCAATGGGAGTCAATGGGATCAGTGTCAGTCCATCTCTATGATCTACCCCAGAGGCTCAGTCCTCCAGGAAAGTAGAACTGTGGAAAGCACCACTGGCCAATATTGCAGCTGGGCTTCATATTATCCAGTGGGGAGATAAAGATCACAACTTAAGTTGTTCTATTTCGTATAAAACACTTGTCTATTCAGAGCGAGAGGAACGACGGCTGCTCATTTCTACTTTAACAAATTCTTGTTACCTTCTAAGGTCAACACTATCAATAGGATTCCCTGAAAAAGTTTGGACTACCTGAGAAGCTGATACTTTGGTGAATTTTTCTGCAAAGAAGAGTTCAAGTCTGTTCTGACAGGCCTCCTACACCTGGGTGCTGCACTTATCACCAGAACATTTAATAAAAAATAATTCTGCCCTTTCTAAAAACAGATATGGAAATTTTCTAAAAAGCCTGGAATTATTTTTTATGAGTTCACAATCTAAACTTATAACTGATTGAAACACTGCGTTGATTTACTCTAAGGTAGAGGGCACACAGGGGATATAACACCACAACCATGTTCAGCTCTACTTACTTAAGTACAGGAGAACTTCTCCCTTTCTCCACAGGAAAAGGTGATCCAACAGACCTGTGATCATCCTCAGGGTCCAAAAACAAGGTAGGACTTCGGCACAGCACTTCAACATCTTCTAATGTATTTTTTTTGCTTTTAGACACAGGAGACTCTGTTTTTTCAGAAACAGCTACACCATCATGTATTGCAGGCTTCAAGGGTGATTCACAAGACTGTCCTGCTATATATATAGAACAGGTTTAATTCCTCTACTCAAAACTTCACAAAAAAAACCTAAAAAACCTTAATTCAGTAATAGCAGGACCAACCTCTGCTGCTGACTGGTTTTAGCAGTGATGTAGATGAGGATTCTGGAGAATTACAGGCTTTTTTCACAGACTTGTTTGATCCTGCCTTTGGCTATCATAGTTGGTAAGAAATAATGAGACAAAGTAAAATATTTGATAAAGCAACAGTATTTTGACAGGACTACAAATTCCTACAGAACACGATATACTTTCCTTCTCTTAAATCATACTCATGTGAATCACAGTTCTATTTTAACTAAACACTTCAACTTTCTATCAAGTAAGACTTTCTAAAAGTAACTGTAATTTCAAATAACAGGAAAAACGGCAAAAATCTATATGCAGCTTTAAACAGGCATCCTGCTGGTCTCCAGGCAAGCTATTCTTTTCATTAGAATGAATTATTTTAAACAATTTAATTCACCCTTCTTAAGACAGGATGAAGTTTTGCAAGAAATTATTTGACATTATATGGTTTTATAACATCAAACTACAGTAAACAAACACCATTATAAAAGATGCCTGTTCTCAACCCCGCCATTAATGGAATATCCTATTTAAAAAAATAGAATCAAAGCATGAATACTAAATATACAAACTAGATTATTGGCATCATTCTCCCAGTACACTAACAAGGCCTTCAACTTATTTCCACTCTTCAAGATACATATATATAAAGTTATTATACAGATAACTATTTATCAGGAGTTAACAAGCTTTTATACAAGCATCACCTTTCAATTCTACTGTTCGCCATCCAGTTAAGAACTGTTTCCATATATATGGCAAAGTGGCCAAAACCAACTCCAACGGAGTCCCAGAGAGCCATACCCACCCATCAGTAACCAGGCAGCGTGCTCCAACCTATATAAGCTATTAAATAAATCTAATTATAGAATATAATTATAGAATATTTACTGTTTGAGCACAACAAACTAAGAAGAAAAAACATTATCAACAACTACTACAGATGGTTAAATTGTAGCCTATATACTGTTACAAGCAGCATATGGAGCTTCTTCAATGCTCATACAGAACTAAATTTGTACCCCAGTGAAACTGTACCCAAAGCTACACTGTGATGCTGCCATAACTAACTTACCTTCTGGCTCTGCGTTGAAGTCCTCTTCCCACTTTTGACAATAGGAGCTGGGCAAAGGGTTGCATTTGGAGAGTTTATTGTAAGATCACTGCTGCAACCTATGAAGAAAACACTTTAAGTATGGGGATCTTGGAATTGTCCAGGTCTCATTTATTTTAACGAGTTGCTATAGCTTGTTAAGGTCACGTAAATCCAAACAAGAAAGAATTGGCTACTCAGGAAAGATTACCTTTGTCAGACAGCTAAGACACAGTTTTAAGCAGCTAGGAAGAGGGTTCTTTTCAAGTCCCTGAGAAAAACTTTATTTTTATCCATTTTATCTCTAATTTTTATTTCTATCTACTTACCACTAAATATAATACAAAGAAGAAATTATTTCTTCTTTTACCAGCAAATTGAGTAAAACACTGAATAAGAACTTACTTTCAAAACAATCCTGAATGAGTTTCAGTACATTTTGACCCGGTTGTATATCAATCTTAGTTCTAGAAAGAAAAGGAAAAAATATTTTAAATCAAAAATATCAAATGTTCCTATCCCAGCAATATTAAAGCAGCAAAGTTGTTACTTCTCAGTATTTTAAATTATAATTTCCCTTAGTCTCAGCTTCAATATAGTTTTACCTATCATTTCCACACATAGATATCTGCAAAGAAACTTGTCTAAATAAGAATTCCAGGGAAAAAAGCCTCACTGCCACAGATTATGATGAGAATGAAGAATTCTCTCTACATAAAAGAAAACACACAACTACTTCCCTGAGGTAAAAGAGCTTTGGGATGAAGAGAGTCTCTCTTGAAATAAATATTTTTGGGAAAAAAGTGAGCGATTCACTAGCCAGTCAATGTTGATCAAAACCAAAATAACACTAGAAAAGCCATGGAGTATTACTCCCATAATAATCATTATACACCTTCAAAACCAGCTAATTTGGTAGATTGTAAACTCGTGAAACGCAAGTCTAAAAATGGATTCCAGTAACAAGAACTTCACAGGCTTCTGACATGCCTTTAAAGAACGTTACAGCACTGCAAATACTCCAGCTCATCTCCAGCATTTACCAGCAAGGTCCAAATATGCTGGAACTCTGTGTGGGCTTCATTTCTCTACTTCCTGAAAGGCAAAATGTCTGCACAGACTACTCCATCTGTACTCAGGCAGCCTAGTTAGGGGTACCTTAGGTATAGCTACACCACAGTTAGCTGCCTCAGCAAAAGGAAACAAAGGAAAACCTTGGGGCTTTGTCCCCCAGTACTATTTGCTCCTCTCACCACCAAGAAATTTGGGAAACATCGTATGATCAGTTTTACAGGATACACCATATAGCTTTGACATTACGCTCTCAGATGAAAATCCACATAAGTTTTCCAGAATCTAAGAATAAAATTTTAAATGCAAATTACCCTCCTCCATGGCAGAATCTTGCTCTGTAGTCTTTTTTTAAATGATCCTGTGAAGAAATAAGAATCAGTTTTTACTGAGCATAACGACAATTGACAGGAAAACAAGTAAGCAGATATCAAGAATTCTCAAGCCATTGTAAACTAGTGGGAGAGTGGAGTTACTGCAGCCCTGTTTTCCTTAGAATGCCACAGCAGCTACAACCCCTGTAACAACTGCCAGAAATTCAGCTTTCCACAAGAACCATCAAAGCACTTGTTGCATTCAAAGTCAGAGAGTCTTACAGGAGACTTAACGTGACAGAAATCACAGAGAATCTAAGGATCTGGTTACTATTTACACAACCGTAACGACTGATCTTTTAAGTAAGGAAGAGGAACGAACTACCACAAAGCAAGCCAGGACCTAACCTTACAACACATCGGCTGCTGTGTGTTAGCTGCTCACGTGATGATTCCTACCCTGTTTGCCACAGGCACGACCACGCTGACAGGCAGTGGGAGCGCATCGCTGTGCCACGGTGAAACTACGGCCTCAACCAAGTCCCAGTGCCGCCTCACACCACTTGAAACCCGAATATAATCAAAGTCATTCAAATAGAAAACATGACTCCGGTCGCCTACTACCACAGCTAGAGCAGTAACACTTCAAACGGCAGCATTTTATCAGCGTTACCTTCTGTGTAAACAAGCGAATTAAAGCCGCTGACCTGGAAACAGGCGAAGGCTATCGAGGATACAAGAGGGAAGAAAGGTCAAGCAAAATTCAAGAGCTAAGCAGAGTGCAGTTTTTCACAGATATGACAGGAAAACATCTCAAAAAAATGTAAATGTTTAGCCTAAAAACAACTATGACCTCTCATTCATTTGTGTAAATTTAAAAAGTACGTGCAGTATGGAGATTATCCAGTCATAGCACAACAGAATTCAGTTCATTTTTCTGAAGTTTGCCATGCTGACAGTACTTTACACTTCTTTGCGATCCCTCTTTGGATATTACTTCTGGTAACAAAAACAACGAACACCAAGTATGGATTGATTGCACTGCAAACTTTCAACATCGGCCTTCAGTGGCAGAAGGAAACTCTAGGTCACACGGGAAAACAACTGACCAAAAGCCATCCCTTCAGAAACTGTGCAGAACCACACTCCAGTCAATCTGACACTCGGTCTGAAACCTCTTCCCCTTGCAGCAGAGCGCAGCACAATCCCCTGGCATGAAGCCCTTCGCACTAAAGAGACTGCAAATCTCCTGTAACGGACCTAAAAGTGCTTTTAACAGTTCATTTATGAGCGTGTTCGCATCGCCCTGCACATGAAGAGTTTTAAAACTCACGATGAGCACCATTGTGGCGCGCCTGGACGAGAGTCCGGCTCCGTACGCGCTCACTCGCCCATGGAAGGCGGCTCTCCAGAGGCAGCGTGAGGGGAACGGGGCTCCCCACAGACCAGCCCTCGGAGCACAAGTGTCTGTGCCCGGGGCCCGTACTCCGAGCTCGCTGTGCGCCAACCCCGGCCCCGCTCTCCTCAGGGAAGAGCGGAAGACCCCAGGGTGAGGTGGAAGGGCGACCCCGCCCCTCCCCCGGGAGCGCGCCGGGGACCGCACCTCCGGCTCTCCGGAAGGACCGGCCGCTGACCTCAGCACAGCGCCCAGACAGACCGACAGGCAGGCAGGCAGGCAGACCGACAGGCAGGCAGACAGACCGACAGGCAGGCAGACAGACCGACCGACAGACCGACGTTCCCCGCTCTCTCTCACCAAGGCCTCCGCCATCCCGGGACGGGGCTCGCGCGCGCCCCGCGCGCCGCTTTCGAACCCGGGCGCCTTTCCCGCCGCGCGCGCGCCCACCGCCGGCGGGCACGGCGGCGCCCCGGCCACGCCCCCCCGCCCCCGCCTCATTGGTCGGCGGCCGCCGCGCGCCGGCCGGGGACGCTACTTTTGGCGCGCGCGCTGTGGCGCCTGCGCAGGGAGCGGCGGCTGCTCCGCCCTCAGCGGCTGCCCTGCGTTCCTTTGCCTGGAGGAGACCCGGCGGGCGGTGGGCGCCGGTCCTTTGTCCTCCCCTGGGAAACGACGGTTCAAATCCTCTATTAACTGTATCTGAAAGATTACTTTAAACCCTGAGGACAGTCATAGGGCATTCTAAAAATGTACTGGGACTCTACTATTTTTATGCGCTGCTGCTTTAAAAGCGTAAGCGTGATGTCAACACCACACTAACATACCAGAGTGTACTTACTCAAAGTTTCGTTTGTTTCTCAGTCTCCAAGCGTGAGAGGTGACAGTGCTTTCAACTTGATCTAAACCTTTAAGTGATGCTTAGCACTAAATAGTGACAGCAGTTGAGAGTTCAGATTCTAATACTGCCACCCTGAAACACATTTTACTTATTAAAAATGGAAACTTATTGTCTGATTGTGCTTCTTCTGCACTCTAAATCTAGCCACCTTGTCTCCTGTTTCAAAAAGTTTCCCTAAAAGAAGCTACACATAATCAGGTAGATTAAAAAGCGGTATTATTAATCTAGAAAATTATACCTATAAAGTAGACTGACTGTAAAATTATATACACTTTCCAGAAGACATCACACACATAAGAGTGAATCCAAAATACTGAAAGAATTACATTGATTTCAGATATTCAGTTCCATACATCTTGATGTACAAGTTCCAGTTTATAGGTTTATATTCTAACCTTGCCTTGCTCTACTATGGTGGGGAGAAAAAACTACCAGCTCAAGTATCTGGTGTTTAAATGATACAGTCAAGTGATGACATTTCTGTACCACACCTCTGCCTCACCGCAGCAGAAAATCTAGTCCCTAATGATTTCAAATCAAACAGGATCTTTATACTTCAATATTCCAGAAACTGACTGATGATGATATAAACCTGTGTTCAGTGCAAGTCATACTTGGGCTGTGGACATGTGTACAGCACAACCATCTGCTATAAGAAAATGGTACCAAAAGGAGCTTGGTATGACAAACATCCACAGAGACATTTGCCTTTTCCTCCCTTTAAAGCCACCATGTGCTATAGTGATTTTAATTCAGTGAGGGCAGAAAGGCTCAATCACATTTTCTCTTTCTTGAAGACAAAGTTTTATTGTTCAAAGTGCTAATTCAGCTCTCCGATAGGTTTTCACTTTCCCTATACTGCAGTATTCTGCAAAGAACAGTCTCAGTGCAGATAATCAACAATTCCAGCTCTCTGGACTTCAATGGAGTTTTGACAATTTACACCTGTTCCCTGTGTTTCCATGTTGAGACTGAAAAAAAGCAGCACAAAGCTGCTCTGGCCACAGCACCACTCAACAACCACACAATAAAGCAGTTCATCTGCTCTTAAGTGGGAGTCTAAGCCTTTTGGATGGATTAAATCTCATGTGTAGATAGCAAGAATTAAATTTTTCTTTAAGAATTAAGTAACATATGAAGTGTATTTAAGATGTTCTTAGAACACCAGAAGCATAAAATATTAGTTTCCCCATTTTTGCACTCTTCTCTAAGCAGTGCCTAATTTGCACATGGGGACTATTTGTTAGGTTCACCATTCTTCTTGCTTTCTTCAGCTCCCCACAAATCAATACAAATCTTGTCTTTAAGGTAAGGACTCTACTGGACATTCCATCTCACGGAGTGACCAATCCTCCTTTGAGCGAACGGGTTTGAAGAAAACAGAAGCAGAAGAAACACAAATCCAGTTTGTCTTCAGTGCAAAGCCACTGATTTTCACCATTTAATTAAGGCTTCACCAAAAAGAAATACATAGTACCATCTTTAACAGCTGAAAATAAGCACACTCCTTTGAGAACAAATGGTCCATGAGTGACTTCTGTGTCTCTACCGTCAATTGTCTTCCTGAACAAAGTAGTATCTCACTGGGGGCCCTGGCAAGTCTTCCTCTCCATCAGTCTCTGGAGCAAATGATACTGTCAAATCCACATACTTCTTATCAGGTGATGGTTTCACAAGTTTTTGCATCCTATAGAGAAATGAAGCAGAATATGTTAATATACCAGAGGAAGGACTGGCAGTGGGAATTCAGGGTCAGGCTAGGATGAATTTCACTGCCAGCAATACACACTGGTCCAACACACTGCAGGCCAAATTAAAACGGAGAATTGAGCAATTAAGCCACCTTTAAATTTTGACACAAAAGCTGTTTCTCCACCCAAGATCCAGCAAATTGTATTCCATTTTCTTGATAGATGGAGCCAATTAGTGAGCTACTGCATCATTCACCAACAAGGGATCATTACAAAAGAACATATGAACAGTTTTGGATGAGATTCCTCACAGATATAATTTTTGTTTGGCATCCTACAGAAGCACAAGGCAAAGTTAGACTTCTGTGTAGGATTTCAGTCAATGAGGAGGAATAAGTTCCCTATCTACCAATAAAGGCCTGTTTTAGTACATTAGGAAGAACCACTCTGGTACAAACACCAAATAATAAGTTCTGATGGAAAATAATTCTATTGGGGTTATGGCATTAAGTCATTGAATTTCAAAGGTGAATAGCGATGAGGGGGGAAAAACAGCCAAGATCTGGGACTTCTTCCTTCATGATCACAAAGTGAGTTTGAACTATGTAAGCATGTCACAAGCATGCAACTTCCCCCCTTTGCTCTCTGCAGTCTCAAAAAACTGCAGCCAATGCTTGGAAGTTGCACAGTAGAATACTGAAGTAGGTCAGCCAACTCACTTTCATCACGTATCTGTAGATGGCTCAGAATTATTTTCTTGTTAATCTAGAGCCCTTGTTCATGAAGCCAGCTCAAATGCCACGAGGCTGGGGGAATACAGTAAATCATTTCTATTCCTCACAAGTCACTTAGAGAGGGATTTCCCTTCTGGGTATACTTTATTATGCAGGTCAAAAAGCTGCTTTCCCCCAAGCACTTGTTTCCTTGCAAGAACATAAAGCATTAGCCTCTTCTCAGCAGATACTGAGATAACATTTATTTGCCTGAGGAAGACCCAAGCTACAGAGAGCAAGGCAGATAACTATTTCTAAAACTTGCTTTTAAGGAGTATGCCACCAGTTAATGCTGCAATTCTGAAACAAAGAAAGAGTCTGGTAATTCTTGTCATATTACAGCACAATTTTAAGCAACTTAAGAAAAATCAAACACACAAGATAGACCAGAGTTTGCTGTGCAAATATCTTTTGGGACTCTTTGTAACAGAACCCCAAGTTGCTGCTACAACATGGAAAGCTTGAACCAGGTCTCAGGGTAGTAAGAAATCCTGACATTCACAGGAAGTCAGCTTCACACCATACCTTTGACTTCATTACATACCTCACTCATTCAAAATTATTTATACAGCTATAAGAGAAGGCATATAAACAACTTCTTTTTAACAGGCTGCAAATTCTCATCTTAGTATGCCAGGGACTCTGAAGGTGTTGCAGCTTAGAGCTCTTCTCTCCCACAGAGTTTGAAGTAGCTTGCTCATACTACTTTGCCTGACATTACCTACTGGCAGACCTTCAAAACAGGTACTGATCAATGCACCAGCATTAGTTTTAAGCTTTAAGCCAGTTTCAAAAGGTTCTAAATTGTTCCACTTGAACCATAGTACATTCTCCCTCCCCCCCCCCAAAAAAAAAACCAATATTGTCAGACTTCTTCAGCTTTCTCATTCTGGTATTCATCAGTTAGAGCAGCATTTTGGAAGTCTCCTGCCCTCATCATAGAAGTTAATTCACTTTCTCTTTTTTATTTTCTTTTTGTTTTCCAAATGAAAGAAATTATCGTTTTTCTTTCCAAAATATTAACAACTAGCAACCACTTTGAGGGAAAACACTGCTGTCAGACACACATCCTTATGATACAACCAATGAGCATAATTTGTATGTGCATTTGCATCCCTGACCCTGTTATCCAGTTATACTCACGTGAACTTTAATCTTTTAATGTGGCCTGGCATCACAGGAACATAGAGCATTTTGACTCCTTGTACAACCATAGTTGGTTCAATTCCATATTTCTCCTGGAATTCGCAAATTAAAACTTATTAAAGGACTAGAACAGCTGCCCAAGATACAAGATACAGCAGATACCACTACTGCTAATGCTACAGCTAACTATTAAAATCCATAGGATCCCAATGAGAAAACTTGCTAATGTGTTTACTTAGAGACTTTCCCATTGACATTAATTATTATTAAAACTATTTTGATTTGAACAATAACTTCATGAAATAAAAACAAAACAAAACCCAAACCAATAACCCAAAATAAGAAATCCCTTTCCTCTTGTCTTGTACTAACCCAGTATAGTAGACAACTTACTCTAACAGCATTTATGAAGTCCAGCAGAGTAAAATCCTCTTTCCCATGAATTGTCCACCTGTCCCAGATGGTAAATGAGATCCCATTTCTGTTTTAAAAAATGAAAGATTGTTTGTTACTTTAGAATGTGAACTCAGGCACTTCCTTTAAATGTGTCTTGAAGAACTGCCATGTCTTCTAGGAGGTGCTGTTTTATCTTGAGCAAAAATCTCCTTCCTCTACTGCCATTTTTCCAGCCCTCTGATCTGGCTAAGCACAAGACACAGTAAGAGCTCTAAGTAAACAAGGTATCTAGCAATGAAGTTACTGAGCTTTCAGACTTACTGAAAAATAGCTCTTGTATTGAATAAGATGCAAAAGTGTGTCCAGGAGAACAATGCCACATATCTAACTTGTCTAGATTTTTAAAGCCTCATGAGTAACAGCTTCTACTGAAAACAAAACTAAGCCCTTAAACCCACTATATTTCAAATTAGGACAGATGAGTATGTGCTGTATTTTCCAAAGTTCTTGAGCAATGCAGTACTAAGAGGATCACTTACAGCTTTAGCAGTATATAGTAAATGGTTAATAGAGTGTGACAGCAAGCATGAAGTGATTCATCATTTTACAAGTTGATACAACAACAACAACAAAAACCTTTTAATATCTATAATGTTTAATCGAGTATGGCCATGAACTGTGGTTCCATCGTAGCTTTGCTATGTGAGCACATAAGGCCTTAATCTGGTTATCTGGATTTAATAACTATTCAAACTTCACACTCGTAATGCCTCAGCAAGTTCTCAGCATCAATTAGCAGGTTCCCAAATACCACCCTCCCCTTCTGCCATTGTCCTTCCTACCTGATTTCCGTCCTCCTTACTTCTGCAGTTTCTGTAAAGACCATTATAGGAATGGCTAGGTTCAGAAAACAGTTCTTGTATGCATCAGCTGGGTAGCCACCCACAACTTTGATGAGTTCCAGTGCAACCTGCAGTAAATGAGAATTTACTTATTAGGTTTTAGGTACTGTGTTATTGATACTAGTATAGTTACAAGGCCAGCAACTACACAGAAAGTTGTTAATGAGATGGGCCTTTGTACAATCGGCCGAACAAATAACACCTGGAAATGCAACCCACTATGCCACAGAAATAAATTCTGTTGCTGCCAAGAGAAATACTTAACACAGTGTTCCTAACATAGGACTCTTTCAAAAACTGTTTAATTCAAGAAACCTCTACAAAGTGTGAAGCTCTGTTGAGATACACGAATGTGAACTACTACAGAACAGATCCTCTCCGCTCTTGGCAATGGGACTCTGATGGAAGTTAGTATTAATGGCAGAAAACAAACCAGAATGCTGGTTTCCAATTCTTTGTGTACAGCAAATCAAATAGAAAAGCACCAAAGGCTTAGCATGTTAAGGAAACTTCCCTGTCTGACCATCCAGGAGCCACTCAGCAATCATATTACCAGAGACTTTAAGTGCTGGGGTTGAAGCCCCTTCACAGCAGGCAGTTTCTCAATGGGTGCCCTGCTTGACGCGCTACCCATCCCACTCACAGTCAGACAAGGTTTCCTCACTGGCTGGACCCTGGGTTTCCCACAGCAGAGTCTCAGACCTCTGGTTCCTTTAAGTAATTTTATCATGGTACAACAACAGAGTAACAGCTCTAGCTGGTGCCTCTGGAAAGGGACCCTAAACAAAAGACTACTTGGGCTTTTGTACCCTCACAGTGTGTGTGCTCAACAATCTGGGGTCTTCCAAATGAGTCCTCCAAGCTTCAGCTGTGTCTCTGAGTGTCCTTTCACCTGGCCATTTCTTTAAATGAGTTTCTGTCAGGGTAGCACTAACTGATACCCACACAACAGTGGTTTCAGGCAAGAAAGAGTAAGAGAAATAAATATGCATTTAAAAAGCATGCTCACCAGGCCTGATACTGCAGCAGTAGCTGTTGCGATGGCGGGAATAATCTTTCCTGCAATGCGCTTTGTTTTGAACCGATCTGCTGCTTCAATGTTGTACATCTTGGCTCGCAAGTTTGATGCGGCTGTTATGAAATCTATATGCCCATTACTATCATCATCTTTTTCAAAGGATATGGGCTTCATTTGCAAGTCAGCTGCTCATAAAAAAGGGAGAGAGAAGAAGTTATTAGAAAACTGAAGATGTCCTAAACATAGCTTATAGGAACTAGAATTTTAACAAACCAAAAATCTCACATCGCGGAGCTTGGTGCCTTACTTGTTTTCCTCTACTAGAAGCAGAAATGCCCCTATCAATACCACTTGTTAAAAGAGTGTAATGAAAGAAATATCAATAGAGCTCCATAATTTTATTTTCCTTGCAACACCAGGAATAAATTTTGGACAGACCTATGGATGTTTTTATACACTCCACCTCACTATAGCTCCATCCTGTGAGAATTCCCTCTATAAGCTTTGTTTATCTGCAACCATTTCACTATGGACCGAGTAGCATGGGAGTCCAGAGTTTTGGGTTTACACTCCAATGGATGGGTTAGAGATAAGGTAATCTCTCTCCTCTGTGTTCACAGGTTAAAAAAGCTGGCATGTAGTTTTTGCCCAATAATCCCTTCATCTGGGATCTAGCCATCACCCTTTCCCTCCTTACAGTTCAATTCCCTACTGCTGCCTGCTCACTGTCATCAGTGTTGTAATTACATACAAGAGTAACAGAGAGCCCCAAAGCTTGCAGGCATCTCAGAAATACAGAAGCATACGGTAATGTCAAGCAACAGGATAGATATCTGCATAGCACTTCAGAACGCTTTAGACACCAGCTCTGCTTCTTGCAGAATTGAAGACCTGAATGCCGCTACTGGCAGTGCAAATGCAAGACATTACTGAGCTATGAGGTTTCAGAAGTTTACACTACTCACCTTCCAGAGCTTCATTGGATAGTATAGACTTCTCCAGCTGGAAAATGGCATTTCTTTCATCCTCACTGCTGACTGGAATATGATCTGGTTTTCTTGCGGTTTCATCGGTCTGTACAACCTGCAAATGTGTGCAGTGCTTGAGTAATAAAGTACATAAACTTCATACAGCATGAGTGTCAAGTGTACTAAATTTCCTGTCTTCCCTGCAGTCATTCCTCCACAGTTCAAGAGAGACATGCATTTAACGGGGCAAGTCTAGCCAAGGCCACAAAGATCATTAAAGGACCCTCATATGAAGCTGTAAGAGATGGGATGATTCAGCATGGAAAACAGGAGGGTCAGTGGGATCTTATCAATGTGTGTAAATATCTAATGAGGGGAAAGTACAGAGAGCACAAACTCTTTTCAACTGGTGCCCAGTGGGGTGGTGCACAAGGTGGGTATGGGCACAAATTGAAGCAAATAAAATTCCTTAAGAAACATATAAAAATACTTTAAAGAAAAAAAAAAAGAAAAAAGAAAAACACCCCAAGCAAAACTGTGAGGATGGCTGAACCCTGGCAGAGGCAGCAGAGAGGGTGAGGAGTCTATTCTCAGAAATATTCAAAACCCAACAGGACACAGTCCTTGATGACCTGCTCTACCTGCCCCTGCTTGAGGCAAGGGGATTGAACTAGACAGTCTCTACAGATCCCTTCCAACCTCAACCATCTGTGATTCCAAGTCACAATACCAGATTGTCCTCATAAGGTAAGCACGAGACAAGTATTAACGCTGTGCAAGAAAATACGAAAACACCCTGGAATACTTGATAATTTTAAATGGTTACAAATGCTAGCCACTGCACAATAATGCTTAAGCTACTCTGAAATTAACACTTCAAAAAATAAACGTAACAGTAATGACACTTCCTTTATATTACCTAGAAAGAAATCACAAACTGACACTAGTCTTGGATTGTTTTAAAGTTGCTCATGAGTAAAATTTCACTACTTTTATTAAAATAGTATAGACTCATGTAATCTTAAAAAAACCTTGCAAAGTTACAATCACACTCATGCATGGAAAACAATGCTATAAAAAATCATTTGAAAAAGGCAACCGCCCTCCACCATTTTCTGTTTAGCATCTGGTACATAGATACCATAGGTGTAACAAGTTAAAGCAGTCCTGTATGCCACAGTTGTATTTCTCCAAAACACATTATAATTTGTGATTATTTCTCATTAGCATTGATGCAAAAAGTAGTTGAGGATGAGGGACACTGTTTGTGGAATATTTTATTTTTTTCTTTAAACTAAATATCACACTTACTTTGTTTGAAGGTCTAAACTCTGGTACCTTCACGGCTGAAATAATACTCAGAATAGTTTCCTCTGACAAATCCTGTTATGGTTTTGAAGAAAAACAATTTAAATTCACATCAACACAACAAGATTGTATATCCAGTAGCATTTCAAAGAACACCAAACCACCAAAAATTTCACAAATATTCAATGATGTTACAGTCAAACATCATCATTAAAACACCATTTCAGTTACTACACCCAGCCAACTGGTGGGAAGTGCCTAGCACTTGAAAACTGAATAGAAGTGTAAATGTGACTTACAGGAAGTTCCAATTAAAAATAAAAATGGGCAACAAGAAAAACAAAAGATAAGCAACACAGAGGCTGTGAGTGGTACAAAATAAAAACCACAGAGCACAGCTAAGACACTTAATTAAAAAATGCCTTATAGAGATCTTTTTTTCAGTTCAGCAGCTATATTGCACAGTAAATAGGTGCATTAGAATAATAATTCCCAAGTTCAGTGCTTACTGAAAATATTGAATACACTGCTCATTTCCTCTCCAGATTAAGGATTTCAATATAGATGAAGAAGTGTAAGCAGTTGCTGAACAGCCAGTGCTGAAGGATAGATTACTTTAAGAATCACTTTAATCACTTCTGGGAAAGAACTGGCAACCAGACATCAGGCCAAAGTTGAATACATACATCCAAGTTGGATGGGAACACTGTTAAAGTGTATGGATTACCTTTTCAGTGAATGGAACACAGTAAACTGTTGCAAAGAGTTTCGCTGCGCTCACAATGAAACCATAGTGCCTAAAGAAAAGAGAAAGATAATTATTTTTGGTTGGTTTGGGTTTTTTTTACTTCAGTTGCCCAAAAGTTTGCAATCATATTCAAAGAAATCTTCAACACACAGAGGAACAGAATTTCCATCTTTCAGTGCAGATAGTACAAAACAGATGGCATGTTTTGACTGACTCAGAAGTTGTCCCCAAAACTAAGCAAACTTTGATCACCAAAGAGTTATTTAATCAAAGCCATATTTAAACTTTGCAGTCAAGAAAACAATTGGTCTCATGACATCACTATGATAATAAAAGGCTTCACCTCAGAAATACTTTGATATTTGCCATTATCTCAGTTTTCACTCAAACTATAAAAGGCAATCCACACAGTTTCTCAAAGCAGGTGTACACATGCAGCAGATGCATGCTTTTCAGTCCTTCAACCTCATCAATTTTTTAAATTATCTGTAATACCCAAGCCATCTAGATCAGACCCAAGTTGTGATGATGAAGGGTCCCTCCAGTAGGTCATTTTAGGCAGGCAATTCAATTTGGCATATCTTGCATGTCTTGATGTGGGACAACAGAGGCAGGGAGGTATGACAGCAACAACTCAGTAAAATTCTAAATTCACAAAAGACATGAAACGGGTTGCCCTAAGCCATTTCACCTTAGATGTCACACCTTCACGTACCACCCTCCAGTCCCATACCAGTGAAAATTAAATTACCTGTAGTGAAAGTATGAGACAACTCACCAAAATTGCCACAGATTTTTAAGACTATGCACTAACACCCATTGATGCCAGTCCAACTTCTAGTGCTATAAAGCCACTGCCTTGCACTTTCTGCTGTAGATTGAATTTTATAGAAGCTATAAAACATCTAGAAAGCATCTGTGGCTATACTTACAAAGGATCATTAAATTCAAACTTCACTGGAAAAGGTGGCCTCTTTGGTGATTGCCAAAACAAACCTGGTAAGAAGAGAGACTTAAGGTGAAATCCTAAGGAACCAGGAACAGCAACACATGACGTATGCCATGAATTCACAACAGGCACAAAGGGGTATTTGTACTTACTTCCATCTTTTAATCGTGTATCAAGGGGAAAGGAATGAAGGAGCTGAAGAGCCTAGAGGAAAAGTCAGAGTAGCTTTAAGTTGTCATATACAGATTGACATGATCACACTAAATCAAACCTTTTTAGTAATGACATGAAATCTCGATACACTCCAATACACAGCTGAAGTAATTCAAAGAGTTAAGAAAATCTAAAGACAACTGTGTCAAGATGGACGGCTTAAAGACAAGTACTGATGGACAGACTTGCCCATTCATTCACTGAACAATGATGACAACGCCACCTCATCTGTACCAAGTCCAAACAAGACACTTAATCCAAGATGCAAAGCATTCCCCCACCCTATTGTCACTTTAAGATTATTTCATACAAATTCACAATGGGGAATGCAACATTTTGTCAATGTGACAATTACCACCAGAGCTTCCATAGGCACAGGTATGCTTATCAATAAGCAACATCATCATGATCTTTCCTACAAAATTACACACATACTTTAGGCAACAGTGTGGACCAGATTCTCAGAATGACTGGCTCTTATTTCAGACAACCTTGGAGAAAATCAGGTTTATGAAGTTGAGTTCAGTAATGGAAGTTTAGTGCAGGAAACAAAAATCTGTTGTCCTTTAGTGAAAGACATCTGATAATCTCACTATTTTGGAAAACACAGTACTTAGTAAGCTGGAAGTTTGCCAAGAAAACTGCTTGGAGACTAGTGAACAGAGCTACTAGAGTGAGTTAATAAACCAGACCTAGAAGTGCTACAGTAAAAAGGGATGCAGCATTTTTACATTTCAAGTACATCTCATTATTTATGAAGAAATAGAAGTGAGTGCATAAACTTGGACACCTAGTTATTAGAGCTACCAAGTTTTCTAAAATCCTCATCAGTCCAGTGTCACCTCATTTACAGGTCTTACGTACCTTATGGCTAAAATACTTCTCAAATTTTACTCTTGCTAGTTCTACACATTGAGTCCAACTTCGGGGTCTTCTACTGAGTGTTTTAATAACATGAAAACAGCCTTCTAAGCTCTCTCCTGATTTTATTCTCTAGATAAAGAAACATGAAAATGTTGAAACAAAACAAGATACCTTCAAATCCAGTCAAACAGCAAATATGTATTATTTATTTATTTTATATGTTTTATTTATTTTATTTATATATTTATGTCTGTAAGCAAAAGGAAACAGAGGGTCGATTTGTGAGATATTATCCTTTATGTGATCCTCTCCCCTGGGTTTTTTTGCCTAGGTGCTGTGGTCTACTTGATTTACTTCCACCCAACCCTATGGACCACAGTCCATGACAGTCACAAGAAAATACAGTAAACAACTGAATCTAATTTATTACATTGTTGAATTCACTTCAAACTCAATTCACTTCAAACTCAGTCTTCCTTTTGTTTTTTCCAGATAATTACACATCAGTATGACATACACTAATGACACGCTAGCAGTGCCTCAGTCTTTCTGATATACACCATGTACAGAGGATGTGAGCTAGAGAAGCTTTTAATTATGAGAGACACCATAAATACTGTTCATCTGATGATCAGCTAATGACTTGGCCAAATAAGTCTTTGGGTTTTCTGGAAAAAGTCAGAAACTAATCCAAATAAATTTAAATAGGAACAAACTCCATAAAGTTTAAACCCTGTATTTTACCCTGGCAACATTCCCTCACCTGTAAAACTTCTTCTGCCGTTGGATAGGTTTGCCAGAATTTGTTAAACAATGAAGGCTTGTGAGAAAATGAACTTTCAAACTGTAAAATAAAAAGAACAAATATGGCATTTGGCAAGAAATATATCAGATCCCCCACCTTTCCAAATACACATTTAGTTATGCTGAATCTCAGTGAGTTTATTCCATTACCTTATCTCTTGCCCACTGTATTGTATGCTCAATGGCAGCTGGGAAAGACTTCAAGGTGCAAAAAGGTATTTCTTCTTCTGGTGGATCCCGCTGTAATTAAGGAAGGTTGCATGTAAATGCAGACTTAATAAAGTTTATTGCTAATAATAGCCCCAAGAACTTCTAGACTATGTAAGTTTAAAACTCTGCTGTTGTAAAATACAAAATGGCTTATTTATGCTTAGAAATTTGCTTTAAGGACACTAATATTATCACTTCCTCTTTATCAAGAATAGTCCAAACTCAACCCCAGAAAGCAAAACTGAACTCTGAAACACAAACAACAGGTGAGATTGCCAGTCAGCTTTTCCAAGATGTGCAGTCCACATTGAGATACACTCTCAACATGAAACACACCCTTTCACTCAAGGCCAGAAAGACTTTTTTGTGGACCCCAGAAAGACTGTTAGGATGCTCAAAATCCGTCTCTGTGTCCACATGGCATCATTTCATAGAGTTCTCAAACAGTTAACTTCTACCTTATACAGGCAGTTTCATAAGAACTTAAACACAGCAATACTGCAAGAGCTTGAAGGTTCATTTTCCCCTGTCCTGTTCAAACAGAATTGCTCTGTATGCTTGTAAAGAACTGCTCAAATTTTATTTCCCTTTCTTCAGAAACCGAGGAAGTAATTTCCTTCCTAATAATACTGTTCTTCAGCAGCTCAAACAGGCCACTTATTTTAGACAGACACATAAGCGATTAAAATATCAGAGGGCATTACGGGACTAACTACAGAAGGTGCGCGATGATCTTAAAACACTTACATGGCTATTATAGGACTCTGTCAGATGGGGCACAATAACTTCTGTGTGTCCTTTCGTTCCCATAGTTCCAGAGTCTATAAGAGGACGCAGGTTTGCTACACAACGACTGACATGGAAAGACACAGACTATCAGCACGCAGTGTAATCACTACACTCTTGTCTTGCAGATGCTACCAGTGTAACCAGAGTTGTCTCTAGGCACTTTCAGAAGACTGGAAAGCTTCTACCAAACTCAGGAAGAAATTAAATAAGAAGAGCTATTCAAGTTAGATCAGGATACCATAAACTTGAGCCTATGTGGATTACAAGCATTAGAAATTATTTTTAAATGTAAACGTCCCTATTTTTAAATTTAAATACGTATTTTTGTGCATAAATAATTCAGCCTTCAGACCACCACAGTATTCTCCCACTCATAAGAACTTGAAAGCTGTTCAGTTTCAGGACCTCACTCCAAGGCTTTCTACTATGTGAACAGTAGCAGCTGCACAACAGCAGAATTGGCTTCCACCTTAAGTATAAAACTCTTCCTCCCCCCAGCCTGCAGCCCTATAGAGGAACAAGGTAAATAGGTGCAATTTGCTATCAGGTCTTATAAGCACTTCCAGGTCAGGAAGATTAACAACAGAAAAGCAGAGCTCGCATAGAGCATGAAAAGCAGCCCTTGCTTCCTTTCCACACCCTACCTATCAATGTATCTCCTTGCTTCAACATTGTCCAAAGCGGTTACAATCACATCTTGCTTGGTATAGAATTCATCGCTGTAAGTATTCTCAGTGGCTGGACAAACTTTATTAATATCTGAGTCAATCTTTACAGAAGGATTGATGTTCAGAGTCGCTTCTGCTGCAGTATAGCTCTTGGGTTTCTGAAAGTATGAATACATAGGTATATGTAACTATGACACTGAGACTGAAACAAAGAACAATACTGAGCTAAAGAACAACTGAGACACAGAAATATCATTTTCATTTGCTGATCACTGACAAAAACATTAGTATGCAAAACATAAAATACAGGAAATTTTTTAATCATATACCTGCCTCAATGATTTATCTCTTATTATTATAGGGGGTTTATTTTTAGTTTTATTTAAAGTAGTGTGTCAGAAACCACATGGTGTAAGTGCTTAAATGGTGCAGAAGTTGAGTAACTAAAACTGATGCCACATGCTGCCTCTCATGCTCTCAAAATACCCTAAGAAAGGAGCAGTTCATGACTGTCAGAGGATAAACCCATTAGTAACTGTGATCATGTCTATGCAGCATAGACATCAAACTCCTGCGAATAATCACATTACTGCAAGGTATTCCATACAAAGCCAATTTCAGAAGCTAAACTGAAAGAGAGTTCTTAACCTACCTGACACTTCTAGCCATACTACATTCAGTTATCTAGGGATCAGCACTCAGGACAGTGTGGCTTCTGAAAGTTTGCAGGATTCATTTCCATTTATCTATCCATCCAAAGTGTAATCTGTTCCCAGATTTGCTACACATAAACAGGAGGCAGAAAATTCAGCTGCTGGGTTTTGGGCAGGGGAACCTTTTTCCACATTGTTGTCAAGATCTGAGCCACCTTTTTTATTTTGTGCTGTGTTTGCAAGTACAAGGATGTTCTCTCTGCTTCTAAGGAATTAACAGCTGCATCATGCACTTACTGAATGTACTGGTTTTTTTTCAAAGCTATTTATTAGCTTAATGGAGACTGAATGAAGTCAGAAGATAGCAACTTTGGTGAAGTTGCATCAGCAGTAGCATTACTGAGCTCTAACGAGAACAATTCTGCCATCACTGTCTGTTTTTTGTTGTTTTATTCTCCCTAAATTTCAGTGGTAAAGCATTTCTGACATACTAACCCATGGCAACTTCTTATGCAACAAAGCACTCCCGATTGTCAAGTTTGAGGGATTTCGTTAGTCAAAGACACCAATACACATTAAGATTAGACGATCCAACTTAGCTCAACTGATACTAATGATAAGTAGGATGCCATTGCAGTTCTAGGTATTGGTTTTTTTTAAAAGCTTGGATTTCATTACAGCCTTTAAGTCTTTTCTAGACAGAAGTACAGACACTCACAGTTCAGCTCTCTGTGGGGACACAGGACAGGGAAACACAACAGTAGTCCAGAAAACGTACTGAATAAGAAAGCCTACCTGTATGTGATGAGGTCGAAAAAGAAACTGCCTGTTCAGGTTGGATTTCTCTATCAAGTCTGGATCTGTAATTGTAACCTAAGTCAGAAGGGGCAAAAGCAACAGCTGAAGTTACAACTTAAGTGTAGCACTGAGCAATGATACTGATGCAATCTCTACAGACACTCTTCAAAACAAAGCATTGCTGTTGGCATTGGCTCTGGCTAACACCTCTGCCTATCCTGATTGATTAAATTTTGGTTTAAAATCAAAATACAGCAAGACTTTATTTTGTGTGTTCTGTTTCTAATTGCACGCTTCTTCCACTGTATGCCAAGGCCATTGTACCCTCTGCGCAGATAACAACCTGAAATAAGACTCAGACTTTTAACATTTTTAGTTTAATTATTTAATTATTCCTTATCATATTATTTTTAATAGGAGAAGTGAGGTTAGCAGGTGACTTACCAATCCTTTGTCTTGCCCAGTACCAACACCAAGAAGTGCAAAGTTTTTTAGCATTTCACAGCCTATTGCTCCACAGCCAACCTAAAGAAAATTACAATTTTAGTCAGAAGCATAAGTGAAAACCATGAAAACAAGTATAATAGAGAAGTCTCATTAAAATTTTGGACCATTTATTTAACAATGGTACACATCAGGACTGCCCTCATTATTCTGAAGACACTGGACATTAGCTCTATCAACAAGGCATTTGCAAAAAGTGTAACAGTGTCAGCCATACTTACCAAGAAAACATTCAAATTGTGGAGTTTCTGGCACAGAGAGTCTCCAATACAGGCCCTCAAGGCATCATACCTATCTCCCCTGTGCAGGCATAGGAGACAAAAACAGGAGAACAGCAAGTTGCCATTTATCATGATAATACCAGTGATGCCAAACTGCACTTTGACATAACTAAAAAAGTCAGATGGAAGCTATCGTTCCTGTTCCTCCCATGCTCAAATAGGACATACATTCTTAACCCCAAACCCATTCAGTGCTGCAAACAGCACTGAATTAAGTTTAAAAGACATTTTCTGTGCCTGCTTGAGACTCAGATCTGTACATAAGCCAGTAGACTGTAGTTCTATTTACCGTGGGAGAAATTCTTCAGAGCCCACCTTCTCTAGAGGTGTTACAATGTCTAACACATCTATATATAGCTGTAAAAAAAAAAGAAAAAAAAACAATAAAAATCTGTGAAAAATAGTAATGTAATTTTAATTTTAAAAACTAACTTCTATGAACAACAGAGTCTAGAAATTTAGAAGCACTAAGTTTTTACTGTTGGTGGAAGACTATATAGCATTTGGTACCCTACAGCTTACTTCAGGAAAAAAGCAAGAGAAAGCAACTGGACACAGGGAAAAAAAGCTCACTCAAGCAGGTGGGCTGCAAGGACAGGCATGTTACTCCTCCAAAGGTAACAGTGAAGGTCTGTGATGTTTTTTAATCTAACTGTACTCTGATATTTATTCTTCAGAGTCTGAAAGGTACTGCTCTTATGTACAGCAGCTTAAGCTGGCATCTGCCCTATATCACACCTTTGCTGCCATGCACTAACAAGCCAGTGCTCTCTTTGCATGTGTGAAAAAATGTGCTGTGTGAACTCCAAATACAAAAAATTTAAATAAAATGGACTGTACTTTTATTGTATGCATAAAAACATTGTGTTTTTTGCTAAATTTAGTCTCAAGTCTTTTTTTTTTATTTCCCTTTTATAAAAGTTGTTCGAGTTATTTTGATCATACAGCATTTACACACAACTATCCATTCATAATATGTCAAAATAAACATCCAAAAACAAAGACAGTCTTACCCACTGCTGCAATGGAGAAAATTTTCCTGTTACTGCTTTCAAGACTTCCTGGCTAGCAACACCACCCACTGCTGCAGCCAGAGGAGGTAGAAATCCCTGAGCAGTCCGAGACAGCCATTTTACCACATCACCATTCACCTGAGGCTGAAAAGTAAGACATAATAACAAATTTATCCCCTCAATGAGAAAAGTCAGTTCTTGACAGTTTCACAGATTATTATTCTTTAGTAAAAGAAAAATTATTTCACTCTGACTAACAAAAAAGCTTCCAGCCAAGACAGATCCACCATATACCCTGCATTTGTCATATGCCTTTGTTTAAAAACTGGATTCACATAGCCACAGGATTTGGCCTTCAGGTCAGGTGAAAGTTCAGTTGAACTCATGATGAAACACCATTCTGTTCCCTCGCATGGCCTTCAGAAAGCCAGCTGATCCATCTAAAGATGGATACAGAGACCAGAACAAGGACCAACAATTGAAGCATGACCTTTAGGCAAGTAAACAAGAACACAAAAAAACTACTTAAAATGACAATGATTCTCTACTCACTTTGTTTTCCAGTGTTTCACTTATAGACATGGCTATTTTCAGCATTTCCTCAGCATCCTGAAGGCATCTAGACATCAAGGTAGAAACAATAATGATGAGCCCTTCTAGAAACATGATCAATGGAATTAAAAAGCAATGGATACAGTAGGAAGAGTCTGGATATTTACATTGTCTTTAACAGTGAGCAGTAAAGATGTACTTCTAAACGTTAGGGTTAGCTCAGGAACAAGAGTCTTAGGGTAAAAACCCATGTGCAAGTAGAGTTTTAAGACTTACACTTTGTAAGTAGTTTTGTCTCATTTAGCTCAAAATTATGCAAATCAAGAACTACGCCTGAATAAAAAATACTGAAATTGAAAACCAAATCCTTCAGATTTTTTTTTTTTTTAAACCCATAAACTACAAGATAATTTGGGATCACTGGAACAACTCTTCCATATTAATCACACGATGTGAAAAAACAAGAACAGAGAAGGGCCTTCCTGCAGAAGCCATTTCTGCCTGCCTGGGCCCAGAAAGTGTCATTGCTACATTAGGAAGTCCCTGTTACACACCCAGACACATAAAGTAGGTAACATTTTTCATCTGGATTTCAACTTTTCGTTTCTATGTGGTCTGTTAAGCACCATACAGACAAGGTACCCTTGCTGCACATCAAACCAGTAACTACAGTAAGAGGAGAGATCTGTCTGATTCAAGGCTTAGCAAAGACAAAGAACTGTTGCATTACCCAATGTTCGGTCCGCGACCAAAGTTCTCCTGGAAGTGGTTCAAGGCAAGCATGGCAATGTGGAGCTGCAAAGGAGTCTGTTAAGACAACAATAGTCATTGATCAGTTACAAACTAGAGAAAAATTAAAGAAATAAAAGCAACTATTTGAACTCTTCTGCTACTATTTCACTTCCTTGTCTCTTAAACACAATGCTCAAAAAAGTTTTTAAATAGCATTAAAAAGTGAATTTGAAATACCTTACAATAAAGTTTTTTACAAAAAGTATTACTCAGTGGTAATGTAACACCCTTCAAGCACATTCAGAAACCATTTCAACTAAGTCCAACTGAAGAGTCCCCAAAAGAATTTAGTGCTGAAATTGGAAAACAAAGTAATCTTCTTTTAACTAGACATTATAATGCATTGCATTTTGTCAAATATCAATAACAAAGCCCAGCATTAAGGGTGAAAAGCAGAAAATCTTAACAGGTAAGTCAGACCCTATATTATAATACAAACAAAAAAATCATCACATCAACATTGTTTAGTTTAAAATTTTAATAAGTCAGAGACTTACAAGCCTTGCATGTCCACAATATTTATCTAAAAGCGTGATAGAGGCAAATACTGCTAGTGTCCTCCCACAGATTTTAAAAAGATCTCTGAATCATTTTTTTCAAAGAAATAAAAAAAGCATTCTTACACTAATAATTCTATTTTCCAACCCACCTATGATCACCTTTTTATGATTATCCCAGCTTTTATATCAGTGTGATTTTTATCAATTAAATATCATTAAATATAGGAAAAAAAATCATTGTGTCACTTGCCAAATTTCTACTCCCTGAATTAAAGACTTATGAAAACCTGAGATTTTAAACAGCAAAGGTGGCTGAGCTGTGCATTTACAACATTTCTTGTTGCAAATCATGGATAACAAGCCTCTGTGGTGATCTAAACCATAATGTAAATTCTGTGTGACTACACAAACTGATAACTCACTCTTACTTCACACTTTAAATTGGTATTTAATTAATACAGAATAGTTAGGAAATTATATTATTCTAAACATAAAGCTACAGGTGACAACACATAGTTTTAATATTGGAGCACTTATGCCCATATCCCCACATTCTAATTACCTCAGGCTTGCTAAAATCTGCAACAAGGCATAATGGATTTGTTATCTGCTTCTCCAACCGTTCCTGGAAAAATAGAATTCATGAAAACAACACACTACTTAAGAACACAACAGTCACTGCTATCTGACAAAACAATACTCTTTCTGTAGAGACTAAGAAACAAATATTTTCTTACTAGCATTGCTATTACTCTCTATTATTAATCCATTAAAGATGCTTAAAATAATCATCTACTGCAAGTTCTGTCTATCAAAAAAGGTCAGAGACAGGTTTCACATCCTAGTGGCAAGACTCATCTTTAAATGGGCGTGATTTTTGGGGTTGTTCTGTACAGGTCCACAAGCTGGGACTTCATGATCCTTGTGGGTCCCTTCCAACAAAGGATATTCTGTGATTCTAGGAAACTGCTCTGAGGTCAGTTACCAGGGATTTTATTGGCAACTGGCTGTTTGCTTGCAGAACTTCCCCACTCAGGAGGAACAGGAAGCTACTGCTTAGCAGACATAAGATACAGTGCTGTGCATTCTCATATCAGAAGCAGGTGGTCCTCACTCCCAGCTTTTTAGAAGAATGTTTGAGGGCAGTCAGGATCTACTTTCTGCAGGCCCATAAGTGCACACAGCACCATGTGTATTGCCAGCCTTCTTACACAAATTCACCCAGTTGTCTCTTCTCAGAAGGCCACCAATAAACTACATATTTGTAGACCTTTCTGAAGCCTATCCCAGCAGTACAGAGCTAGGCTGCCCATAATTATTTTTTTTCCTACAATGATAGGTAACTTTGAAGTATTTCCTGTTCTCTGTGGTTTAATAAAAGAGTATCACTATTCTCATCCAATAAAATTAGTGTAAACCCAAATAACTGGTAATAAAATCATGTATCTGCTGAACTCTGCTTCCAGTGCTCAAACCATTAATGCTCCAGAACTCTGCTATGTCAAGCACACACTTACAAAGTAAAACATCTTGGGAGTCTTCACTTGCACAGCTATGCCTCCATGTAAGTAAGGCTCCATTTCTGACGTATCACCAATGCTGAAGGAATAAGGTGACACCACTGAAAAGGCAAGAGAATAAATAGCGACTGATAATTCAAAGTGTCACTGGATGCTACAATTCCGTATTCAACAAAGTGAGGTTTTGCCAGTGCTTTTTGTGCTGTAATTTTGTAGTGTGCAACCTTGCTTTGTAAGCATAAAACACAGCAGATCCTCCTAACAGGGTTGTCCCTCTGCCAGTTTCTGGGTTAAAGTATTAGTTTCACATGATCTGTTATGAAATAAGCTTTTTTAAGTGGCAGCAGATTTAAAAAGAATTCTGATGACTACAGCTCTGTAACAAAAATGAAATCACACTTAGTTTTATTTAAACTGTGCACAGCAGTGTCCAGAATACTGCTCAGAGTAGGATTTTAGCCTTGTGATGAGAAAAACAGGCAATCAAAAAGGGCAGCTGGAGCATTTTGTCACATCTTCCCCCTCATACACGTGAAGCATCTTTCAGACAAAAAAATATACAAAAAATGTTAATTCATTAACATTAACAAAACTGAAGACAAAATCTAGGCCATAATTAAGAAGAAGAAACTGGCCACAGCATCAGCACTTTTTGTACCAGAAAGCAATTTTTTTTCTGCAAGCTCACTGGAGGTCTGCATAATCCAGCATTCCTCTGGCTGCAGTAACTAACACTACAATGAGCTAAACCAGGCCGAAAAATAAATACCTTGCAAATGAGTCAGCAAGTTTACCTGTTATTTGGTGTGTAGATCCATTTAAGCATGACATTCCATTAACTTCCCGAAAGGTTAAGAACTGTCCTGTTTCAAGCCTGTGTGGATGATTTTCAAGGCAAGTGACAATACCAGGATTTGACTGAAATCAAGAATGGCAAAGTTGGCAAGGAGGAAAGTACCTTGTGCAAAGGGGTCATGTTTTATTGTAGGCACATAGCTTTTTGACTACTGAAACTGCAGATTAATACTTTTTACACCTCATTTCTGTCATAGCAAGTGAGCTACCTATGACATTTTCAGTCCTACTACTTTCAACTTGTTTCTATAACACAAACTTTCTTATTTTCACTGTTTACAGTTCTCAGCATATTTGCAAACTCCATTTGTTATTTCTTACCAAATTCATTGTTCTGTTCTGAAATAGCACCAAATTTATATCTGTTTTCCAAACCAAAAGTACACTACATGTATAAAGAAATTTTCACAGGCACTAAGAAATAAAGTCTTGTGAATGGTCCTTATTACTCCATGCTTCCTTTCTGTCTGATCTCCTTAAAAACAACAGCCCAAACTCATTCTTGAAAGTTAGGAAGCTTACAAAGCTGGACATCAGCATACAAGATACACAGCCTCAGCACATCACAAAAGACTGTATGTGCCACAGTTTCTTATAAAAAGAGCTATTTTCATGCCTATTTCAGGGCTTCCTTAGAAGATTTATCCTAATTCCACAGCTAAATTCTGTCCTGTTCTCTCTACATCTCATTTCTTTCTCTTTGTCTCTCTCCAATTAAAAAATAAATGATTCAATACTGTGATGTTACATAGTAAGTAACAACAAGGAGCCATCAGTATACTCTACAATGTTAGCCCAGTTTGGTTTTGATTAAGACACAAGAAAAATGTAACTTTGTTTGCCTCTGATATACTGCCAGTTTTAAACTGCTTTTTCAAATAGCCAATAACAAGACATTATTAAAAGGAAAGTAAAGTAGCACAATGACTTTCTTCCCTTACCTGTGTTATATTTGAAATGAAGATCTCTTTTGGCTCTTCTCCCGTTGTATCCAGCACTTCAAATTCATCACCAAAGTCACAAAACAAACGTGAACACACTCCATATACATCTGCACTGATAAACTACAAGAGAAAGTAAAAATCCTGAGTATCCCTAGAACAGCACAAGCCAAAGGAATGATGCCTCACATGCAACCTTGTTGAAGGCTAGCAGGTTTAACTTTTATGGTGGAAACCTGTCATGTATACTCAGGCCACTGACTACACAGCACAGCCTTCACAACAGACTTTGAACCTGCACAAGTATTTCTGAACTCATACACCAAAACCAGGAATCACACCAATACAGTGAAGTAGTGCCATTTCTATTACTGTTACATTCAATCTCAGCACATCCTTTCAAAACAATTAGGAGTTAACAGTGAAAACTATTTCTTTAACACTGTATTTTTTTTAATTAAGAACCAAGCTATGGTTATCTGTGCTGGTATTCAGATAATACCAGACACATGTACAGAGTAGAAGCATCATATTCTTGAAACTTCTACTGCTTCATCAACATGACATCTGCATAGAATATAAACCTCATAACCAGCTTTCTTCATTTTTGGAAAGAACATGCTGGAGGTTCATAATGTTCACTTGACAGATTATTCTTGTGTTTCATTTTTTTTTTATTACCTTAATAGGTGGCTGCTGAGCATGACAGAAGTCATTAATCTTCTTCTGCAGCAACAGACTTACTTCAGTCAATATGACACACTGTAAACAAGAACAGAAATACTTCTAAGACACTGAAAGCAATCCATATCTTCAGGCTATGGAAAAAGTAGTACTAAGAGTAAGTTACTCAGGTGTCCTGACTCCTATCCACAAAATGGAGCAGGAACAGCAAATTCTCTCTCTCTTTTTTTTTTTTCCCCCCACTGCAGCTGTGAAACTCAAAACCTAATTAAAATAATTACCAAAACAATTATGGATAATCTCAGCAAAAATGTAGATCTTAATTTTAAGATTAAAGCAAACAAAACAGACACAAATGATACTCATCAGTGCACACCAAGAAGTCTACATAAGCTTCAAGTACTGGTGCTCATAGAATTGCAGAGATACAATTTCTGCAAGCATTCTTTTAACATCTAGGATAGTACTGGGTTCCAGTTATACACAGTTTTTTGTAGCTGGGACATTCAGAAACTTGGTGTGCTTGTGTATAAATGCCAGCCACACTGCAAAGGTTCCCCACTGTTCTCCTGTACACAGGCAGGAGTTAACTGAGTGACCAACTAATGCATTTCACTAGATATATACATACATAAGTGATCTTTCTAATTATACAGCCTGAGTTTCTACTGCCTGGAACACAGCACACAGATTTTATGTAGAGCATCAGTGCTATGCAGCTGCAAAAGAAGGTCACAGTTTCACTTTCAAACAAAAAAAAATTGTATGGCAACCCCACTTAGCTATTTATTGTCATAGTAAATTCCATAATAAGTGTCATAAGAAAGTGCTAGGAACACAAAACCACTGCTTCTACCTCGGAAAAAACAAGCATAGCACTTTTACTGGTATAAATACAAGACCTACTTCTTTCTTTACAATCACCTCAATATGTACTTTAAAGTTTCTCATTTTATTTACTTCCATAAAAAAACCCAAGTCGTTTGCTCTGAGCCAAATACACATATAACTGCTTTACAAGTGACATACCTGGTACTGCTTCAGAAAAGACAGATCTGTGGTTTCATCTAGTGGCACAGTTGATGCTGCTACATGGACATATGGATTGAGTTCTGCAATATGATGAAGCGTGGCCTCAGCCCTGAAAGAATGGCAATTTTCAATTTTTTCATATAACTACAAAATATATTTTCAATACGGAATTTCATTCCACACATGCCCTATAAGAGTCCCTCATGAATTTCCCTGGCAATAGTCCTCAACTCTTATTCACATTCAAATTCCTAGCAGGTATGAGGAAAACAGCTCTGTCCAATATACGGCAGGACTCACTGATGGTCTGATGTCACGACTGCTGTACAGTCTTGTATGGGTGTCTGAGAAAGCCCAAGGAAGAAATGTACAGTGGTCCCCCGCATTAAATTCACATTACAAGCTCACAATAGCAAGAAGTGAGATGTGTGACTCAGAACCCCAGTCCCAATCTAGACTTCCTCTAATATCTACCTGGGCATTGCATTTGAAGACAGTGACTCCAGGCTAAGGGTTTAACAGGTATTTGATATGTATCAGCAGCTCTTGGATAATGAAATGTTACTTTTGACGTTGATGAAACTGTTACTCTAGTCAAGTTCAGTCCTCCCTCACTCCAAAGACTTCACCAACCTGTTCCTTTGATTGGTAACATCATCTTCATGGATGAAGAAGTTGATCCCCAAGTCCCATTTAGTGCAGTGCTTGGTGTCATGAACTGTAAGAGCCTAAGAAAGTTCAGCAAAAAGCATTTACTGGAAGAAGTGTACATGGACACAGCACCCAAAAGGATGGATTAAAGCCCTACATAAAATGCTAGAGGACCAGCAATACAGAAGATTTAGTTGCAGCATGTATAAGAACAACCTCTTCCAACCTCTTTACCAAGAAAACTCTTACTGTTTGAGAGACAGAAATACATACCCAATATGCACTTCATTAAGCATTTCCCTCACAGTTTGCTGTGATGACAGCATTTAAATATTAAGGATGATTTTTGCCAGACAGTGATACAGAGGCAACTGTGATCTGTAAATTAATGGACTCATAAGTTTTTTCTCTATTGGAAGAAAGAATTTTAAAAGGCTTCTCTAATAAAATTAATCCCAGCAGCACATGAGCAGATGATAGATTAAAACACTCAACCATTCTAACAATTACACAAAAGGATTCTGATGGATGACAAAATAGGGTAACATACTTTGAATAGCTTGGCTTTTGAGTTTATACCACACCATTTAGGAGAGGCCACTTTGTACAAAAGTATTCCATATCTGATCAGCAGCCACGTAAAATATTCTATGAGTTATTTCAGAGTGCAGGGGACATTAGCGTGAGAATCTGACCATATCAATAGAACATCTAGATTATTGAAAGTTTCCACCCCCAGGTTCTCAAATGCTTTGCAATTCTTCTACTAAAAAACAGATTCAGAAACTTAATATTAACTAGCTAGTGTTGTGCCTTTCTCTCATGGTCACCCAAGAATATCCAGCAACAGAACTGTTTTACATACCTTTACCCCAGCCAGAATAATATTTTTGGCTGAAACAAAACAAAAACAGAGTTAGGGACTGTTGCAGGTTTCTTGCAAATCTGTAATTGGATAGTTATGTAGGCGGACAATAACAGTATGTCATTGTTAAGAACGTCATGGCTTAACCTTTTTTTTCTCTTTTACATTTGGCCCAAGCATTATACAGCACCACTGAAAGCAAAATAACATGTGCAAGGTTAAACAAGCTCTCTACATTTGTCATTTGTCAGCTGTTCATCCCACAACTGTGTGATTACAGAGATACTAATGACAATAAACTGCAAAACCCCATGACTGTTTTGGCATCTGGTGCAGAGAACCATTACAGCCAACTGAAGAGGTAACACCCTCGGTACGAACCAGCCAAGACAAGTCTTCTTCATAAAGAGTAAGGGAAATTGTTAAGGAGTTTCTTGCACCAGGGCAGTATTTTTCACCAAATTGTACTGTTCTCCCACCTCCCACGCTCCCATTTCCTACATGGGGATAATTTGGGCTACAGCTGTTCTGTATTACATTCATTGATACTGATGCCTAAAGAAGTAACTTGGATTATCCACCTTAAACCTTCACCCGAGACACAAGATTTTGGGTAAAGCAATCTGGACCATGGAAGCACATTTTAAAGTAAAATTTGAAATGTTGTTCTAATAAAATGATACCTTAAGTCCAGGATCTTTCCTGCATCTGCTATGTTAGTCATATACAACATGCACATATAAATCCAACCAGATACTTCAGACATGTTTATTACATTTAAAATTAAGGTTTACAAGTATTCTGCAATGGTCTATTTATATACACTTGTGTCTCCTTAAATAAATGCTATCTAACTTACCAATCTCCACACCAAGACCACCTATACCACTCAGGAACACATGGGACTGGGCCATCTTCTGCATTGCTGTGTCTCCAAGAACATACCTCTGACGACTACAGCAAAGACAAATTTAGATCAAAACACGATAGAAACAAAGTCAAGAGCATATTAAAGTGAGCTGAGAATTCCAGTAATTTAAAAAAAAAAAAAAGTTCAAATGTTTTCAGTTATTCTATTATCCTAATTAAGTCTCTAATCTGCAATAGCAAGTTCTGCAGGTGAGTGTGCATCATCAGTGACACACGCACAGTTCTCTTTACCGGCCCTCCATCCAACACACAACTGAGGACATAAAATGTGTGTCTGAACTCTACAGTGCTTCAGGAAATAAATGCAGATTAAACATAATAATTGCACTCATAACCCATGTAGTGAAATGCATTTAGTACAGAGCTTGTCAGTACTAGGCTTTAGCGAATACAAATAACTTTTCATTTTAAATCAGTGCAAAACTTCTTCAGGATAATAGTTTCGTGGAATTAACTATTGATGACACAAGCAATCAAGCAAGCAAAAGAATTAGTTATCAGAAAACTTCAAACCAGAGAGTGCCTCGGCTGAACTCTGGAAGACTCCTAGCTTCCAACTGTACAATTAAACCATTCGAAACTCCACCTTTTTCAGCAAGGAATAGCATGACTTTCATGAGACTACTGCCAAAAAGTGAAGTGATACATAAAACACCAGAAGCATTGCACTGAATTAAAAAGAAGCCTCATTTGTTCAGCACACAAGTATTTTCAAATTTTTAATATACAAAGAAGCTTTTCATCTCACCACACTACCAGGGATACCATTTGTTCCAGTAGAGATTCCCTGAACTATTGCCATGCCAAGTATCTCAAGACACTCCCAGTTAACAAATGAAAATAATAACAAAATAAATAAATAATTTTTAAAAAAATCTACAAAAAATTCCCTCAAAATCCAACACTCTGAAGCCTGGAGGATAAGAGAGATACTTATGATGTTTATGAGGACCGAGAAGCATGGCAAAAACTGAGGAATGAATGAAATTATGAAAGAGATAAACTACATAATGTAGAAAAGGCAAAAAGAAGGTAGTGAAAGAAGACGGAGAACAAGAAAGAGAGGAATACATACTTTGTCAAAGAAGAAACAAGCTATAAGCAGAAATAAATCTATATTATAAATTGAAGATGTATTATTCCTGTTTTCCAAAAAGTACATATCATTGGTACTACTGAAACTCTGTACTACTCCATAATATTTACCTATGCTTTTTACTGGTCAAATACTAATAATGGTCAGAAAACACCTGTTATGAGCCCAATAAAGGAAAAATTTTAAGAAAGATAGATTGCATCTTCAATTCAAACAGTTCCTGCCACTTATTTAACAAGAGGTGGGTTCTGTTTCACTGCCTGAACACTTTGGGCTTTTTCCATTAGGAAAGGTGGGACACAGTAGCACAAGTATCCACACCTTTAACTAACTGGCAGTAGAGAGCGTTTTCAAGCCTTGCCTTCAACATTACTGCATGCAAACATAGGTGTTCCTGAAAATCAGGAGCAATGCTTAAAAATCGGATATTCTTACCTGTACAACGCATCATCAATTTCCATAGAGTCTGCTGCCATCATGCAATGTGATTTGTTTACACTAGAAGGACTACAACAAGAAATAAACTGGTTACATTGGATGCAATTTCACAGTTGGCACCCCCTCCCCTCCCCACTCTGTTCTTCATTAAAAGAACCGAAAAGCACGAAAGTGATGTTTACATAGGAATGACTTTGAACACTAGGAAGCCTGTATACCACCACAGCACCTGGGTAACGTAAACACACAGGAGCCAGAAGACGAGCACTCTAAATCTTTGATAAATGCTTTCAAAATACAAACAGATATATTAATTTCACCACTGAGGAAATGCAAGAATTTTTTTCTTGTATTTGCTACAGTTATATTTACTGAAAGTGCAACTTCACTTTATATTAACAGCTCCTAGCCGATTAACATGCATCTACCTGACCAGAGGGTTTTTCTGAAGACAGGAGACTCCTAACTTACGAGAAATAGGCATTTATGCTGCATTATTTCTATGCTAATTGAATATTCATAGGAAACAAGTTACTGTTTTAGCTAACTGGAGAAATCAACACCCAAAGATCTGAATTAATGCAACATTTAATTAAGACACGCAGTTAAACAATTCAATAGGATTTTAAGAAAAAAAACATAATCTGTGCTATTGAGGCCTTCAGCCACTAGCAAGGACTTTTTCATTATTAAATTGGTGATAACTAAGCACCAGGATTAGGAATAAACTGCCCTGGGCAGCTTGTTTCTTACTTATGCAGGCTGGGAATTGGTGCTTCCTGAACCTGGTAGGTGACTGACATCAAATGCAGGATGAGCAAAATGGACCCTCGGACACAACTGAGGTTCCAGGTCACACATTTTATTTAAAATCTCTACAAACTGCCTTGGAAACCAGACACAGCTGACAACCCTATCTCCTGAAAAGCACTGAAGCAGCACAGCGAGAGAGTTACATTGGACACAGGCCACAAATCTTATCAGTTAAACTCTTCTACGGTGTGGACAGTAACTCCTGCAGGTAAGCTAGCACACAAGATAATCAGCATGAGGTACTTCCATCACAGTTCACACCACCAGCCACTCCAGTGCAGCTCCTGTGCCCCTGTACAACAAGGGCTGAAGACAAGCTATGCCCTTGTTACTAGACCATCCTAGGACTCAGATCTCGAGCCAGAGCACAACACACCACATCTCACAGTCACAGGCTTCAGGCCCTGCTTAAACAAAAGCCTTCATTTCAGTCACTGCCTGGGACACAAGACTGGAAGTTCCCCTCAAAGCAAGCCAGCATCAGCTTGTAACATAGCAGAGCAACAATCCCAGAGCTGTTCTGCTCCTCCACAATCCCTCTCCACAAACAACATCTGACACTCTGGGACTATCCAACATAAAATGAGCATGGTACTAGGGTGGGGAAGGTGATCCATCCCTGGGCAAAAACTCTCAGCTTCCTCAGCTGTGGTTGCTGACTGCCATCTCAATGCACATGCCTTCCCAAACAGTCTTTTGCAAACAATTAGTCTGTGCAATCAACCAACAAGAGAACCTTCACCACCTACATCACACAGACTTGCCTGACAGTGGCTCTTCCCATGTATTTATTAATTCCCTATTCTCCTCCTGCATTCCCAGTTACAGCACTGAGATGCTGCCAGTGTATCCATCAGGTACAGCAAAACAGATCCTTTGATAAGAGGGACTTAATGATACTATTTGTCAAGTGACTCTAGGACAAACTTTGGTTAATGTATTCCCGCATCCAAGTTGTATTTCTCATTTCAGTTTAACCAGCATTGAATCTGTTTCAAATAAATGTATGTAAAAAAAGCCATTCTAACATTGTGTCCTAATTCTTAGCAGAGGTTCGACCTTTATACACTTGTATATTTCCTTTTAAAAGCCAATGCTACGAGTTTTTATGCCAGGCTTGTATTTAACTGTGTAATTAATTTGTTTAAGCCTCAGCTGCTTCTGTCACATAACCCAGGGACAAACTGAGAAGCTACGCATTACCCAGAAGGGCTAAGATGCTCTGAAGAGCAGCGAAGGCACAGGAGCAGTACTGGTGTGGTGGTTTCACAGTGTTCCTTACCTCCAATCAGGGCAGGTTGAAGCTGTGGTAACTACTTGTTGTTCAGCACGCTGGGATGGCAGGGAGGCCTGGACTCATTCCCACCTAACCAGGCTTTCCAGCGGTCGATTCCAACCGATGCAGGCTCCCTATTCAGTAGGTTGAGAGAGAGAGAACGCGAGAGAGGACGCTCAGACCCACAGCTACTGCCCAGCCGGGCTACTGGGGGAACACCTACACCTCGGATCTGCAGCGTGGAGCCCAGACAGAGTGCACTGGCTCTGCCGAAACCAACCCGACGCGGTTCCCAGCAGAGCCCGGCGGCTGCAGCCCCTACTGGACGCCCCGGCTCTCGGGGCGCTCCTGCGGCGCTGGGCACCGCCACCCGCCCCGCCGCACCAGCCCGGACGCGCCACGGCCACGGCCCCGCCACCGGCCCCGGCGCCGGCCCGCCCTCACCCCGCGGCGGCCTGGCGCGGCGATCCAGGCCCGAGCGCTGCCGGCGGCGGCGGGCAAGGAGGCAGGAAGGGGGTGGGAAGCGGCGGCACCGGTGCCGCGGCGCTTCCCCGCCTGCGCCGACATGAGGGGTGGTGCGGGGGGCCGGTCTCGGTGCCGCCCCGAGGGGCGGGTCTGGTGCGACATGGCGGTGGTGAGCGGCGCCTGGGGAAGAGCCCGAGCGGAGGTGCAGGAGCTGTTAATAAAACACGCTGTTTTCTGCCCAAAAAGTAACGCACTGTGCTGCTAACAATAAATAAATAAAATAAGTAAATCCCCTCTTTGGTGCAGGGCACGACCGCTTTATGCCACGAAGAGCGCTTCTGGGCCCTGCTCTTGAGTTACCTGCCTCGGCATCTTGCAGGAGAGCACCACCATGGTGTCACCTAACACAAAAATGGGCGAAATTTCATTCAGAGGGGGTCGGGAGCCAAACTGGGAATTTCTAGGGAGTATCTCCAAGGCCATAGAGGAGGTTTGGCAAACTTTTGGTCAAACCCAAAGTACATCCCATGCCAGCGTGGTGTGTAGGCTTGTGGAAACATTTTCTCTTTTGTTTTTGGTGGCAATTAACCAGGAGAGAGCAAGCTGCCACAGTCACCGTACTGCTGCCACCACCAACTCAACACCACTCCTAGAAATCCAGCATCATCTCCTGTAAACATTTTCTCTCCAAAGCTCTTACTAAGATCCCAGCACTGCTCGCCTTCTCATCTTGCAGTTTAATTTCCCTTCACCTTAAACCCTGACTTCCTTTTTGTCACCCCTGATCATTGGGGTAGGTGAGAGGAATTTAAATTGTTCTTGATATCATTAGCGTATGTTATCTAGAGTAGGGATTCATGCAGTGAAAAGTGTCCTTTCATACAGTGTATACAGAATAGTCACCTTGTATTTTAAAATATTTATAACTTCAGGGGAAAAAAAAAAAAGTCCAACCAAGTACCTGTATCCTACAGTACGCAAGGAAAAAAACACACACGCGTGCACACACACACAAATATCCAAACAAACAAACAAAAAACCCACAAGCTTTTTCTTTATCTTTTTCCTTTACTGTATCTAGGGGTTTGGGGAACTTCTAAGGACCAAATTGTGTTCTCTTTGTGAGCATCCAATGCATTATTTTGGCATTTACCTCTCTCTAACAGAATTCCAACAACCCTCAAGATTTACATCTCAGTCCAACAACGCACACAGTCTTTGTACTCAATTAGTAACAAAGACTAAGAGCAGCTGGACAACACAGTGTTCGTTCAAACTTGGGCTATGCTTTGGCAGGATCAGGGTGAAAATACTTGTCTGCTACACTGCTCTTTTGACAAGCAGATACAATTGGAGAACATGTGGGCAAATTTCAAAGAACCACTAGAGGCCACTAGAAGTCTGAAATGCCGGACTGAGAGACGGGAAAAGGGAGAAACCCGTTCAGGATGTCGAAAGCAATCCTTTCCGGTAAAGGAATTGATACTAAGGCTGATATTTGCCTTGTAGCTTTTTCACATAATGCATAAAAAATCAGAAAATCCAAGAATTAATTCCATTATTTCAATATGGTGATTTCAAAGAGTGCTTGTATCTAATGAAGAGAATTACCAGGAATCCCTGTGCCCATGGGGTTGGGATGGAGGGGGAAATGAAGGAGAGTTTAAAGACAGGAAAAAAAAAAAAAAAAAAAGTCAGCTTCAGGGGTTTTTGTGTCATTTGGCTAATTTTTAGTCCTGTCAGGGATTTTTGCCTTTATTTTTTTGTTTTCCTTCCTAAAAATGAACCTGTTAATTTTTTTTCTTTTTAAGGTTAAAATAACGATTCTTTTTTCATGAACTTACCCATCAAATATGTTCTGAAAAGTAATAATAAAAAAATGCTACCTACCATCTTTCTGTCGAGGTCATTAAATTTTTTTAAGATAACAGTCCATTTCCATATAGTCTGACATGAAACGGATTTTGCATAGTCATAGCAAATACTGACAAGCCTTTTACCTAAGTGGAGAAACAGCAACATCCAGTTAATTCTCACCTAAGTGTTTAACGGTAACAAATTAAAGACTAACCATAAATGCAACCATGAATATGGGCATTCTAAGATAAATTGCCAAATAAAAGTGGACAGATTCTGTTTACTCCAGAAGCCAAAGAAACTCGTTCCCAAATGCATCAATTAGTTGATGTACTCAGGAACCCTCTAGGTTGATGATACCAAATCAAAAAACATACAGGTTTTTCCCTACTTTTCCAAGACTGCAAAATTTGAAACATCTGGAGCCCTTTGACTTTTCTTTTTCTGCTTAACCTTCTTTTTAAAAAATACATATAGCATTAAAATCTTAGTAAATGACATTAAATAAATTAATTGTAAAGGGAATTTCTACTCCATGTTTGTATCATGTTAAAATCAGCTATAGCTCTTGATACTGGCAAAAGGTAGGAAGCAGTGCTGTCAGTTTACCAACTTGCTGAAGCAATGAGCAGCATGTGGCTGTGGCCAGGAGAAAACCACTGCCTCCAGTCTCAAGCCTACTCATGTCCCAGATCTCTGTAACTTCAGTTTATGTGCACCACTGTAGATCCACTGTAGATTCATTCTGCATGCAGGTATTTTCAGTACATCTTTAGAGCCAGTATTTTTAAAAGGAGCTGAAACTGAAATAGCTGTAAATCTCCTTTCCATCTGGTGGGAAAATCCAAGACACTGATTTTTTTTTCTTAGTCTTTTGATTTCCTGACTTCCATGCAAGATGACACGTTCTTCATGTGGACCCCAAAGTGAGGGTTGGGGGGGGGGGGAGTTGCATTTGTTTCCCTGATCGATATAGTTAGTAAGCAAATTAGCAAACAAAACTCTTGTAATTTTTTAACTGAAAATGTGTTATTTGAAAATACTAAGGCAAACACAATTCAGTTTAGCACACAGGCCAATTCAGAAATTACCATAAATCTACATCAGCATCCTTCAGTGGGTTTCCAAACCTCCTGCCATAGGCAATGGCTTGCCATCAGCTCTTGAAGGAGCTAGGCGCTGCCTGGCAAGGCTTTGTCTCCTCTTTTGGGCACAACATGAAGTGTAGGAGTGTTTTGATGGCATATTTAAAAGGGCTCCAGCTTCTCAGTGGGGTGGGCCAAAGGATCTTGCCACTTAAAGCTGCTCTAGCAAGTGACACCTTCCTAGAAACCATGTTAATAATGTTGATAAATCCAGATAAACAAGGGCACCAATTACATAAGCTGATTTCACATTGAGATGTGCTTGAATGTATTTCCAAAAGCAAGAACCAGCTTTTCCATGCCTGTGCATCTCTAACACAGGCTGAAAGTTGCCACATAAACATTCAGTGGGTTAAATAATGGCTTTTGGCTCTCAACTCTTCTAATTTGTTAACAGGAACAGCAGATACAGAATTGAGGTTTCTACAAGCTTTACTTACATAAGGCATCCTGATGACAGATTGATGTCATTCAACTAGACCTGCTCACATGATTAGGCCTTGTGCAATCAGCCTCTTCTTTCTTTCCTACTTCTGCTCCAAGCTGAAAATTAGCATTGAGCAAACCTCAAATAACTCAATTCAAATAATCAGAAGTTTGGAACACATTTCTTGGTGCTTTAAATCTACCTGGGAAATCTCAAGAGAATTGGTACCAGGCTCCCCACAGCGAGTTTCCAGAAATGCAGTATCACAAAGGTAAGGGGTTTTTCCAAGGGCAGAAGCAAGGTGGTGAATTCCTGGATGAAGCTTCAGATCCATTCTCAAATTTGCATAGTGCTATCTTAACTGAAATTCACCTCTGAGTATTTTAGAGAAGCAAATGTCCCACCTTGTCTTTGCTGAAACATCTGTGAAGCTCCAACCACTGTTAAAAACAAAACCATTCCTAGTACAGGAAATGAACAGAGTTTTAAAATAATTTTATAATGAAATAAGTAAGATTAATCTATCTTGTGTCATATTCAAATTTTAGCTTGGTTATTATTAAGCAAAAACAAAAGGACAGAAAAGGATCAGTTGCTTTTAAATACATTTAATGTTATGAAACATTGCCTCTGTATTGTCTAAATCCTAGATAAATCTAAACATCAACAATAAGAAAAATCTTTTCTTTAATCATACAATATTCTCTTTGTTTTATTGTAGGGCAGAAAACAAACAGAGTTATCATAAATAAAACACTGACACGGAGTATAAGACAAACCTAGGCCAGACAGTTTGATAACAGGTTTATGAAAAGTGCATCTGGCTGGCTCAGGACCCTGAGTAAGGTAGACATTCTCCCACACACCTCTTGGCTGTTTAGCCTTTCACAAGAAAATCTGAAATAAAGGCTGCCTTTCTCATTTTAAAGGTATTGCATATACACATCACTTACAGTGTGAGGTAGGAACCAGTTTCTCGGGGCTGTATCTAATCTGGGCCTCACGTCCCTATTGTTGCCCCTCCATTTGCTATGCAAAAAAATAGATTTAAGTGTAAAACAGAGCCCCAGCTATTGATAAAAGTGAACGACTGTATACTTTCTATCTCAGTTCATGAGTTTGTTCTAAGGAAGGGCACTTGTCATGATTTTCACTTCCAAAGCAATAAGAGGCAAAAAAACTAGATGTAATTTTCTTTCCAAAGGATGCTTTCAAAAAGAAGGGACTTGAACACTAGAAGAAAACAGTGTTTTCAGGTGACCTAATTTAAAACTCAATGAAGTTTCTATTTTGTAACTGAACCTGGCCTAGAGTAAATTCTTAGTTGAAAAATAGCAGCAACTCAAAAGTGCATAAATTACAAACTTCATCAATAAATTAAGGAAACTGATCTGCTGCATCTAACTATCCTCCTAACTGTCCCAAGATCCTTTTCATTTTATAATGACATGGAAAATCAGAATAAAGGTACTACTATTTCAAAACCAAGACCAATCTAAAACCTTCAGTAGATTTCTTTCTGAGATAAGGCATCTTGTCTTTTACCACAATTCAAAAGATATACAGAAAGACTGGAAGGAGCTCAGCAATAAGACAACCTCCTCCACCACCACCAAGGCTTAAACATAGGCTTTTCCATCCGTATGTAGACTTGTAATTCAGGGTGTGAATTTTCAAGAAATGCCAAACATCTCATTCCCAAGGATGCTGATTATTGGAGAGTTTGCACAGTAGGAAGGATGAGGAGAAATCCAGTCCTGAACAGCAGAAGAGGCAGGATGATTCAGTGAAATTTTCAGCTGTAGTAGGTGCAGCTGTGGGACTTGCAGTTTCATTCATGTCTCATGCAGACTCCTGTGAATCCTACATTTGCAGCCTAAGCAGTCCAGTGGCCATTCAAAGACTGCAGGTGACAGTACTGGAGTGACATTTTGGATCCTCATATTGAAAACCTGGGCTTTAGAGGACCCTCTTCCACCAGCAATCCGTAAGAGGTCATGCACAGAGGTAGGAAAAGTGCTTAGTCGGTGTATAAGGGTTGCATTTACTCTGATGTTCTTATCAGGACTGTTATTTCATATGAAATTACTCTTCATCCTCATAAGACATATTCATATTCAAAATCATATTCATTCATGGCAGAGCTGAATCCATCAGTGAAGCAAGACAGTATCACTAATTGCTTTCATTGCAGTGAGATGGTTTCCACTGGCTTCACGACCTTGGAAAAGCATGCTATTTCTTGAACAAAAAAGGTAGTTTCTGGTTTGTTTGTGGTGAATATTTATATCTCCTATAACACAAATTTAAATGCCCTCCTTCTTTCCAGGGAGACTGTTCATGAGGACACACTTTTTACTAATTTGGATAGAGCTTGTGTTTCTGCATCTTAAGCAGGTTGTGTGTTGTACGGTAGATCTAGAAGACAACAGGTACAGAGGTAGCAGCACAGCATTGTGATGAAGTACTTCCACCATAGTACCTTCAAGTAACCTGAACTTTACAGAAGCCACATAAAAATTTCCTGTTAAAAATGTGCTGTGAAATAAGAATGTCAAGCTTTTCTCTCTTCCCTTCCTACCTGCTCCAAGCAGAGAAATCCTACTTTTCCTTAGCTAGGACATACCCTCAGTCCTGCTGATCCACTGTTAGTTACCAAGGCCACCGAGCAGGGTGAGCATCCACGGTCTCAGCTGGAGTTGGTGTAGATGATAGTCTCTAACAAGAGTAATAGTCAAGGGTTTGCTTTGCTATAAACAGAGCTGTGACAGCATTTGCTTCACTGGAGGAAGAAGGTTCAGCTGCACACCTCGGCCATGGCTGAAGAAACAATTCTTTTTTTTTTTCCTTGGAAAATGTTTGCATTTATAAAGCAGGTAAATTGGTATCGCTTAAATGTTAGTTTAATGATGTCAGTTCATAATTTTTGGTAAGTGAAGAAGTTTCGCGGCTCAAAGATGAGGCAGACAATCTCTTATGTTTAACATGAATTCAGAAGGGGATAGGATCTCTGACAGCAAAGATAGCGCTTGCTGCGGGCTAAGGTTGCTTCAACCAAAACTATATAGGAATATATATACTAAAAAAGAACTTTTCAAAATTACAGATAAATATGAGTTACACGTAGACTGTGTAGTTAAATCCGTTTTTTACTTTTGAATTAGATGCCCGTTTTTGAGGTAATCCAGTCACGGAAATAAGTCACTCGTGTGTAAACTCCAGGTTTATTTGGTTTGGCACATTCGTCTCCCCAGCTCACTATTCCCACGAGGTACCACATCAGTCTAGAGTCTGGAGTAACCAGTGGTCCCCCAGAGTCCCCCTAGAGAAAGAGGAGAGGGAAAAATACTTAATTAACCAGAAGAGAAAACACAATTCTCTCCATAGACAGGAGGGCCTATCCAGTAAGAGAAGTAAGGAAGCAGTATTTCAAGAGCTGCCATTTGTGCAGAAGCCAGGCTGTTTCTGAAACTTGAGTCAGAAGTCTGTTGCATTTTTCTATTTGACATGGGACTAAAAAAAAGAAAGAAAAAAAAAAAGCTTCTCTTCTGTTTTGTGAAACACTGCTTCCCACCTGTCTTGTTTCCTTCCTCATACAAAGTAGGGAAACACAAACATAGAGAGCAATCTAAGCCATCAGGAATTTTTTTTTTTTTTTAAACAGTAACTGTATTTTAACAATATTCTTAAACTGTTTTAGTCACGTGCAGTAATAACATTTCAAAAAGGAGCTTGGAGCTCCTTTTCACTTGAAGCTTTCATCAGGAGCTCAGTCTCCTTAAGATGTTAACCTCTTTCAAAAGCTGAATTCAGGTACTCTTAATAGTGTGACACAGTAATAATAGATAAACCAGAATCCTTACAGGCTGAAAGGCAATCCTCACACAACAGACCAAATTCCCAACTTCCACTAAAATGATTTACTGAAATAAACAGCAGGTGCACCCTTCTGCATTGGTCTCTTCAATGCTGAGCTAGACAGGAACAGAGGAATAAGCTTCCCAGACTTATGCTACTGGTAAGCTTTTCTTTGGGCAAAGGTCTGTAGGACTGGGATTCAGGAAAGGGTCTGTTCTGAATCAGCATTTAAGAGTACAACTTTGAAAATAACTTATATAGAAATTAGGTTTTTAGAAGTGATCATTATAGAAACATTTTTCTTTGAACATAAGCATTTCCTTGCAGCACTTGCAAACCTGCACCAGACATTTCCTTCCCATTCTCTTACATTTAGCTTCCTTATAGTTCTCTTTGTTTCAGACAATTTTCCTTGCACTGAGCCAGGCATGTTACCAAAGATCACATCATAACAGATCTATTATGATATGATCCAGTCCAGAATTTAATTTCAGTGAGAATTCCAGTTCAGAATTTAATTTCAGTCAATTAATATTTGGTCAACTAGATACTGCAGTCAGGATTGAAATAGTTTTCCATTCTAATTTTCAGCTACAATTACCTGACAAGCATCTACTCCTCCTTCCAAGTATCCTGCACATAACATCCTGGGTGTTATGTCCCCATCATACACTTCTTTCCTGTTGCAAGTGTTTGAGTCAATAAGTTTCACTGTTGCTTCTTGAAGAGCATTTGGAGCTGGACCTAAGAGAAAATACAGTTTGAGCATTTATCAACAGGATTACTTCGCAGTAGTTAAGGTACAGGAGGAGTGTTTAATGTTCTCTTACGGAGGACCAGCTTGGCTTGGTTTACTGTGGAGGTTTTAGTTGTTAATCTGTTTAGGTTAGGCTCTTAAGGAAAATGTACACAGAATCACTTGGGAACCGTACCATTAAGACAGAAGTACAGATTGCATGGTACATAGTGCCTTAAGTGTAAAGCCATATATTTTATACATGTTCCATATAGTACCATGAAACACAAATTACCTAACAATTTGGGTAGATGATATGAAGACATCTTTTTTCTGTTACTAAATCTACTCTTAGCATGGCCTGGTAAGAGAGCGAGCTTGGTTAAGTCGTATCTCAATCTGCACATTTACCTGAAAGCCCACAGAGTTATCTGTAGCTTCCAACTAGTGCTGGGAAAACATTTTTAGGTTCTATATAAACACATGCACTGCTGGACTACGTGTCTTATGAATTTACAATATGAAATGGAAAGGCTGGGAAAACAGAACAGTCTTCTTCCTGTTTTCTACCTCAGTGGGTTGTAGCTCTGTCTTTGTCCACTCTAGTTTTAGATTAAGAAAGTGGTGCTTATGATTAAACATACCTATTGCTTATAGATAAAGCATTAGGATTGCTGCCATATAACATATGGCTACAGAAGTTATATCAATTCAGTAGCAGATCAGAGCCACTGTTTACATACCATTCAGGTCACCTGGCAGACTCAGGACTCACCGTCGTTGGTAAGTGCTCCCCAGCCTGTGATGACAGCGTAAATATTGTAGGGAAATGTCTGAGATGGCTCAGGCAGACAGACGCGGTGTATGCTACTTGTAAACTCGACTCGTGTAGAGAGCTGCACAAGTGCAATGTCATAATCGTGTTCTGGGTAGAGGTACTTTTCATGGATAATAATAGTCTTGACTGATCTCTTCAAGGCTGGTGGCTTCAAAAGAGCACCAAAAGTAGCAGTCCACTTCTGAGGGTGAGTCATGCTGAAAAAAGTAAGAGTTCTGTAAGTATTTTGCTGTAAATATATGTTTGGGACTTCAAATTTGTTGGGCACCTTTATTGTAAAGCTCCTTCAAGCCAGCTCCATGTTAGATTCTGACAGCATCCATCACTTTCCATGACAGTGCCTCCCACGGAACTGCGTGCTGCTGCTAGAAGAGGGCAATCCTCTGTTCCCTCTCCAACCATGGTCTTGTACTCCTCCCCTGCTCCTTGTCCCTGATCTAACCATTGTGTGGCCACAGGGTGTTCATCAAATTAAAAAGCTCTTCCGCTACAAAACTATTCACTCTCCTTTACTGTTTTTGCACGTTGATAATCTGTTCAATCAACTGTTTCACCTCACAATTGCAGCTTCACAGTTGCCATGCTTGAAAAAAGAAATGCTAGGCGTACATGGCTGAATGGAGAGGTAGGAACATGGGATGATAACTGCTGATAGCAGCTTGAAGTGGCAGAAACCTCATTGTAACAAAAAGGAGCACCTTTAAGAAATACGTAGTGCAACTTGAAACAAATACTGCCCTACAGTCATATTACCTTTTCTGGTCTTCTTTACTCAATATACCGAGTGGCTACTGATTTCCACCCATACCATTGCCAGTTGTACTCCAAAGCGTCAGTCTTTAATTTGTCACTGAAACATTCAAGTGATAGGTCTGCTTCATCCTGACTTTTCTCCTTCAAAATTGTTCCCTTGGGAAAGAGTCAGGAGAGTGGTGCAAATCTGGAAAGCCACATAACTTGATACACAAGGGGCACATTCTTCTGCAGATTCTAAGATGGGAACTTACTCTCTGAAGCAGTGAGCTGCAGATACAAGCCACGTGTTGCTGATGAGTGTTGCACCACAGCGATGGATGTTGTTGTACTGCAAACTAGCTTGCCATGGCCAGTCCCCAGTCTCAGCAGAAGACAATCCACCAACTATTCGCAACGATGATGATTTTGCCATTGACTTGACCGATCTATTCTGCCGTAACCCACAGACTGTCAAAAAGGAGAAAGAGTGTATTAGCTGTTCTTCTGTTTAGTAAATATTCCTGCTGATGTCTGTGGAAAACATATGTAAAGTTACATACCATCTAGGTTCTCTGACAGTATTGACATCAACAAGAAACCAATCCCCCCCCCCAGATCAGAGCTCCTCATGCACAACCCATTCTGTTAAAAGCCTGAATGAACAACTGACTATTATGGAAAGCCACGACAGTCAAACATTCAGGCTTAGCTGCATGAGCAGCCCAATTCAGGAGTCAAAACCTTCACCACTCACAAAGACAATTCCCAAATATAGGGATTGACAGCTTTAATGCCCCAGGTAATTTTCATTAGGATAAAACATTAAAAAGGGAAAATCTAAAATGGGAATGATCCAAGCCATGGGTTTTTACCACTGATGCACACAAATTACATCAGCAAGGTGTCACCTGGAAACAGTTAAGTGATCTCTAAAGTCTGCAAGTGGACCTGGAGAGGCATTTCAAGCAAAGAGCATCACACTACTCCAGTCAGAGATGAAAAAGTCATGGATAACTTCAGCATGGTGTGCATCCATGACACAGAAAAGTATGATCATCCAAACCCAGAGAGAAATGAAAATATCCATAGATTCAGCCATTAAACTCAGGAGCAGCTGAAGCTCCCATGTAGCTTTAGAAACTCCCTCAATGAACAGACCTCCTATCAAAACAGCATCAAATCCATCTTACCCGGACCAAGACCCACTAGTTTTCATCCCAGTCCCAATTTCAGCTAGAGATTAGGAAAGCTGACAGACAGGACTGTTGTGCCTGACATTAAAGCAGCCACCTAGCCCAGAATATTAAGTTTCTTTATTTGTTGGAAGTCATCCTTGCTCATTCAATTTTACTGTGTATACCTAGGAGTCATCTGAAATGTCTTCATTTTCATATAGAAACATGGCTTAGTCTCTGCATATCCAAATGCGCAATTGAACAGACACATCATCGAAGCTCTCACTGTTACCAGCAGCAACTGGATCAGACTAATAGATAAGCAAGTGTCCTGGACATTACAGTGCTCAGTCCTCACTGGCTAGGTCCTGTGATCCTTTATGGCAGGGTTTACATTTAAGATGGCATCTTCCACCTTCCAGACCAGCACTGCTGGAGGCAGAACCATGCCACAGGTACTTATGCAATAGAACTTGTGTGTCTCTTCTTTGCTCAACACTGGGAATTTCTGTAGAGCCCTCAACACTTGATCTTTTCTCATTGTTCTTTTCTCACAGAATTGCTGATATTTTTAACAGAAGGAACACCTTACTGAAAAAAAAAAATTACCAGGGAACTCTGCAGTGGGTGTAGACTTTTTCTGTAAGGGATTTTTACCTCATCACCTCTAGTTTCAAGCCAGTCTTCCTAAGTATCCCAGAAAACACTAATAAAACAGGCTTCCTTATAAACTGAGCAGCTTTTCTAAACACATGGTTCATCGTTGTCTACTACAAAGTCACGTTCATTAGACAGGAGGATAAGAAAAGGCTTTTAAGGGCCAGGAAAAGTGCTCAGAGACTCTTAATGCTAATTTTAAAACCTGGAAATTTTGGATGCTTAAAAAAACCTTACTTACTGTCATTGAAGAGGGCTTCTGCTCTTTTTGGCTCCACATCTGAAACAAACAAACAGTCAGGGTAAGGCCAGGATAGCACATACATGGTTTCCTATCTGCATGGTTGTCCCACCTGGCAGCTATTTGAGTATAGGGCACCACAGGAGTCATGGCTGAAGGAGCTGCTAGAGAAACCAGTGAAGCTCATATGTGATCACATTCTTGTGCTAGCTGTTGCACTCCCTGCAGTGCTGCTGCTTGTTCTCCAGCCAGTAAATATCCTCTGAGGAACAGGCTCTCATCCTGCCCATCCTGCTGGACCCTGATGTTTCTGGAGGGGAGTACAGACAAAACAAGTCCTGTATTACTCAAGATCCACAGTTTTCTTGGGGAGAAATTTTTGCAGTGGAAAGTTTTAAAGCTCCATTTTTTTGGTAAAAGAATCAAGTGGCTGCATTTTATACCAGTGTGAGGGCCAGAGGAGATCTGGTACTCTCACTCTGTGCCCTTCTCTGCAACAATGTGAGCTTACAATTGCAATGGCTCACTCTCCTTTCTCCTGTCTTATTCGTACACTGTTAATATTAAAATAGATAGTTAATAGCAATTTATTGCATGGCACTGCAGGTTCCAGCAATACAGTCCCTTCTTTAACATGCAGGTTGTATGCTTATTGACAATACAGTCTGCTCATGCTGACAATAACAAGCATTGGCTAAAGGTCTAAAACTATTTCTCTTCTTCCAGAATGTTGATTTTTACTGCAGCTACCATTGTAGTATTCAGCATTCAAAACTATTTTAAAAATAATACTAGTTAAAAACCCCACAGTTTCAATACATTTTTTAAATTACATAGGTTATAATTTTATTTAAATTACATAGATCCTTGTACAGCTTCAACAAGTTAATATTTTGTGGCTGGATAGCCTTTCTCAGCAGAACCCTCTCTTCCACTAACTTCATATCTCTTTGCTGCTATACAGAATAATATCCTATTTTTGATCCAAACCCACACCTAGTCAGGAGGAGTCTCTTTTGAATGCAAAGGGCTCTAGCTCACAGTTGTCGCCTGTTGGGTTTGTATCACGTGTGTTTTGCTTGCAGGCTTGACACTCCTTCAGGTATGCAGGGTGAATTGCCTGTTTGCAATCCACCAGCACTAGACGTGTACTCATTCATTTCTTAACGTAACCTTAAGCAGATTATGATAGGAAAAGAAAACAAGCAGAACTCCAGTACATGCACAGCTTGACTGCGAGGAATGTTACAAAGCAAAGGCAGTGCTAGGGCTGCCATATGTGCATGCAACCACTGCTTTATTTTGTAAGGATAGGAGATGAGGTAAAATTGGACATTTATATAGCAATACAGTCTTATTCACTATGGACAGGAACTGTTCACATAACAAAGATAATTGAGTTTTACTAGTGGGCAAGCAACAACTTGCAAGGTCCCCTTTCAAGTAAAAGTAAAAATTCTCACTTGTACTTTCACAACTCATATGAAGGAAGGAGGAAAAGACTAAAAGGGCAAGTACTTTTGCATCTCAGAAACTCTAGTTGTATTATGTGAATTTCCATAGATTTCCATAGGCTGGTGTCTCCAAGATCCCTTACATCAAAATGTAATTATACCAGAGAGTAAAAGCTAGGTCAGCAGAAGGATTCAGCAGTGGTATAAACACTATTGTTTGCTGAGCTATGCTAAGGATTTGGCTACTTCACCTGTGTGTTCATAGTGGCAAGAAGTGCTTTGAAAAATCTGTCCCTACTTTTTAATTTCAACTATGATGAGCATCCAGTGTTTTCCTAGAAATTCATACAACCTTCAAAACTAGCTCATCCTTTGAGTCACTAATACATTCTAGATGGAAACTGTTAAGAAACCAACAAAAGTACTTCACAATGAAAGAGGACCTTTTGCCAATAAGTGCAATATTGAAAACAATGTTTTTTAGCTTTTCTCTGGGTGGAGAGACATTTACCTCATAATACCTAATTATAAAGCCTGCAGTCAATTATTAACACTTATATTATGTTGCAAAGCTCATCGAGGAGACAAAGGAGCAACCAGCTTGTTCAAGTGCAGTGCCGGAAGCAATTCAATTGGCATGTTTGCACTGCACTGAGTTTTGCTGTGAGTCACACAGGTGTTCTGCAAGGCACCTGTCTATATCTCTATCTGTCTTCTTTATGAGGCACCTAGAAAAAAGTACAAACCTCACACAGGCAAATATTTTACCCGCTGCTTGCTAGTTGAACCGACTTCTGTGTAATTGGAGAAACGTGCCTTACACACACACGTTGCAAGTCTGTACACCTTTGAATTTCAGCATATTTTATAATAAATTCCTGCTGTGGAGCTGATGTACTATCCTATCCACCCATTGCTGAACGAAATAGGCCAGTGACACCTGTCAGTAAATTCAGTGCTATATTCACTTGGAGGGGGGCATTGCTTTGGTTTAAAGATTTACCATATAAAGCACCCTGACACTTTATCCCACACTGGGAGCTGGAACACAAGTACTAATGAAAACACCACAGCAATGGAGAAAATCTCAAAATAAAGGGAGTTTTTGAGAGGTGAAAGCAGGTCTGTCTGGCAGCAGACCTGGGAACCCATCATGCATGTTGGGACAGGTGAAATTAAGGGCACAATACCCAGGACTCAACACCAAGGTGCCAAACCCAGAGCACACACATATGTGTTTGGAAACCTCAATTAACTGACACTGTTTTCATATAAACCAAGCCCACAGTAGATCTCATCAAAAGCAGGGAGCACTTTACAGCTGAAAATCAGGTTTCTTACTGGCTTACCTTGCCAGGGGCTTGCCTGCATTCGTTAGTGGCTTCACATTTTGGCCTGGTCAAGAGCACAGCTGTTCACACTGTGCCAGCCAGCATGTTGCAAGCCCTGCCTTGAAGCAATCACTTGTAAGGCACGAGAGACAATTTCACAGCCCTGCTCATTTACTAGTTGCCCTAGTTGCTTGCACTACCGAGAAAAAGCATCAATTAGTAACAATTAAAGTGTCATTTCTTGTCCCAACCACATATGGCTGCAAAAATAGTTGTTTATGCCACATTTAGGAAAACAGTGTTCAGGCTTCTACTGTAAACAAGAACAAGTTCCACTTGAACATGCATTGCCTACCTGTAAAATGGAACTTGCTATTGAATTCAAGCTGGCTTAACATAAAAGAGAAAACTAACGTTTAAATTAAAATCACAGCAATCTATTGAAATACAGTTTAGAGATTGCATCTTTCAGAAGAAGGCTCTGTTCTCCAACTGGAGAAGCAATTTTGTTATTACAGTTATTTTGCATATTTAGTAAACAGAGTATCTCTAAAACACAAACTCACTTGTTTTTAATTTCTGACTAGTGAGAACAGTGACTTGCAGTTACTATTTAAGGTTAATAAACATAAAAAAGTAAATAACTTTCCTACTCCTCAACATATGTGCTTCAGCAAACATGGAAGGAAAAGGGGAGTAAGCAAGAACAGGAAAACATCTTTGTTTTGGTAACTGTTTGTATGTAATAACCAGTTAAGGCCCAAAGCCCGTGGATCTATTTGGCAATCATCTAAATGTTTGCATGTTCATAGCTACCTGCAGAGTGAATGTGACATTTTATCTCTGAAGGATTCAGAGATTCCTACAGAAAAATGTGCTCACTTTTCCATGTCTCTAAATAATATGTGTCACTGCATCAGAAGAATCAGTCTTGTGTCTGCTGCCTCATTTCGTTTTAGCCACAGAGTTCAGTTTTATATTGAAAAGAACAGAACAAGCGATATGAACTCTGTGATATGAGTGAATCAGACATTATATTGTATAGTGCAAGCAAGACAAGCAAATATAAGAAGATATTATGAATTTTCAGTGTAGAAAGGGCCAGAGATGGCTACAAAATTAAAGGTGATAAATTTTTTTAAAAATCTGATACAACTTTACCCAATTACATAATTTTTCACAGACGTTGATTCCCAAAAGACACTTGATTTTCTATAAAGGTTTCCACGTGTGATTTTCTATATGTGAGAACATAACTTCTAGTCTCAAAGGCAAACTGCGTGTTCCATCCTCTGTTACGTCAAGTTCCCACATCTTGCTTGTATAAACTGTGTTTTCACTCAGAGAAGGAAAGGTAGAGAGCATCTTTAAAGGAGAGGAGAGGGAGAAGGGCATTGTAAACATAAATAAGAAAAAGTATGTGCTTCAATACACATGACACATTCTTGGACATACATTTGAAGCACAGCTTTATGAAATGCACCAGGGAGCAGAGGAACCATTTTTCCTGCTTTCCTTTGCCACATTTTAATAATGACCACCTTAAAAGGAAAGAGAATTACAAAATTCTCAGGTGCATCATAAACAGGGGGCTCACCTAGTTCAGTGTTACGTAGGGTAACAACAGTGCATACAGGCAGAAAAAGGGATCCCTGGCGAGTTTCAGTAGGTCACCAATGTGGGCAGCTGAGAGGAATTGTCACAGAGCACATCTGTCCTGCAGTGTAGACAGAGTTGGGGATAATAGCTCTACTCTAATGCTCTTTAATTGCATTAAAGACTACAAAGATCTGAAGCAGTTCTTCTTCCCCCCCCACTTCTGGGAGTGAGAACAGGGAACAGCAAATTCCATTTATGTTCCGAAACCCAAAAGGAACTGCAGAAATTTCCTGAAAGATGGCAAAACACAAGCTTTGGGATCAGCAGGAAAGTCATGCTCTAGTGTGGTTATGTAGTGAACCCATCCTAAAATGTCTCCCCACTAACCTTCCGATATTCTCACTGCTCTCTCAATAGAAGTTACCTCCCCAGAGTTAGACACCCTTGTAAAAGTAGCAAAACACGGCTTAGACACAGGTGATGCAATTCTCATTCCTTCAGCAGGGTAGAGTAACCTGGTAGAGACAAGACAAATGCTTTGTGCCTGTAATTGTCCCTGTCACCCAGCCATTCCCTCCCTACTGATATTCACTGGACCTGTCCTCACATATGACTCCCTCACCATCTCCCATCAACCACATCTTAGTTCTGTCCATGTGGCAGACAGAGGTCCAACCTCACAGCATACTTACTACTCCATCCAGTTGTCCTGCAGCCCAAGAAGGGGTCTGCTATGTGCCATTTGTGTGGCATGAATCCAAACTGGTATGGTTTTTAGCATTATATTTCTTCCTGACCTACATTCATGCCCTGGCTGCAATCAAGGTCTCACTACATTAAGGGCAGCCCAAATCACTTGCAACTCTGCAGGCACAGCAAAGAAAGGGAAAACCAAGATTTGAGTTAGAAAATCAATTAAATTAAACTCTCTGGGTCATCTGAGTAAGTCAGGCCAGGATGACTTGCTGGTTAATTCCTTCATTACATCCATGTCCTTGCAAAATATTCTTTTTAAAATAAATTTCAGTCCCTCCCATTTCAATCATCCTCTCTAGACTCTTACTGAAATGTACCCCCTTGTGCCAAACTAAAGGCATCAAAGTGGAGGAATATCAGATCTCCACTACTTCTCAACATACAGATGCATGTCCAGTTCCACTCCCCCAAGTTGCTGTAGTGGCTGGTAAAATGCAAAAATCCAGACTTGCTATATACGTTATTTGACATCACACATTCCTCATCAACCCTGTCAGACACTCATCTGCATGTCACCCACAGAAGACTCCGTAAAGAAGTCTACCAGGTTCTGTGCTTTGTAGCTGTTAGGAGCTTTAGCAAGACCCAGATTCCAGATAAATAGAAACAATAACAGTTGACTTGTTGATCAAAACCAATTCATGACTCATTGTTCATGGTCAAAATCCTTGGCTGTGCAACAGGTGGGAATGCTTCCCACTCACTTTCGACAGTGCCGGTGATCTTGCAACCAGCTGCTTTCTGACGTCAGAAGTACATTCCCAAAAATACATTTTGGGATACTTCCAACCTACCTGACAAAGGGAAATAGTCTGGCAAGCTGCTCTACACTTTGTTTTGTAGGGATCCAGGCTGTCAGGTGACTCTACTTCTAACCAAGAAACCCTGGGGAAAATACATCAGCCTTGTAGGAGATCTCTTTGTTGCCAGAACTGTACTGAGCACAAACTGCAACACCTTCTTGCAGTGCCAGTGGAAGAGCAAGTCCTAACATGGGTGTTTCCAAGTCATCTGACACTTTGATATCTCAATTTGATGGCCCTTGTACTGCTGTTCAGAGAAAATAGGACTTAGTTTGCTTGATTCTTCACTGAAAAATATTTGGATTTCTGTGGGGTTTGTACACAAGTGCAGAGAATTCTATTGGTTCCTATTTTCTATCAAAGCCAGAAGGAATGTCTGGACATACACTGTCCCTGACCAGGGGACTATGATGTCTAGCTAAATAAGAAAACAGGAACTTCAGTAGTAATACATCTGATAGAAATGTGGTTTTGCAGCCCTATGTAAAGAACATCGACTGTTTAGTGAGAGACAAACCAGAGACAACACTGTTGTTTTCCTTTAAGTTTTGCTCATTTGCTGTTTTTTCACATATGTATTATAAAGCTCTCTTTTTGAAAAAAAAATGAACGCATAAAACATTGTCACCTCTTTATTCCCAATCCTCAGAAATAGAGAGGCAAAGCAAGTTGTACTCCTGATCTGACAGACTACTTAATGTTGTAGTGGTGTGCTGAACTGCAGCTGAAGGTCCCAAGTATTGCACCCAGTTTAGAGGAGTTTGTTGGAGCTGATTCTCAAAGCAAATACTTTTGACTGAAGCACAGGTTGAGACATGGTGTTGAACAAGGTGATTGTTTTGGGGAAGGAAGACTTAAGGAGGTTCCCTTTATCAGACTCCCCCTAGCATGCAATATAAATAAGTGCCTGACCTGGATTTGTTTACTAGTTAGCTATGCTTAGCTAAACTGAGCTACATCATGGCCCCTAAATCAGAATCTTTTGATAAGGTGATTACAATGAACAGGTTAATGATTTTTTACAAGTCATTATGAAAATATTCTGGGATTGCCTCAAGATAAACAAGGGTTAGATTTGGCAAAAAGGTACAGTGAAGCAAGACTTAAAAAGGTGCCTGCAGTGCAGGGAAAAAAATCTAGGGCTTCTTAGCTTTCCTTGGTTTAAATACTAAGGGTGGACAGGATATTTCAGGATGGAAGAAAAAAGTAGGAAATGCTAAACCTAGATTCTTCTCAGGACTTCTAGGACCTGTTGAAAATTGTCACTTCTCCCTGGTGTGAGGAATAAGACAAGTTTTATAAATTGAGACCTGCATGTCCTCAAAAAGCACAGGAGTTCTCCATTCTATACCCTTCACCTGAGTCAACCTGATTTTCTGAAAAGGCAACACCAACAGGACCTTGCCAAAGTCTCATAGCACTGCTGAAATCATGTTAGCAAAAAAAGATCAAAAAATTTTTGGACAACCTTTTATTGTTGTCTGTTAGAAATGTCAAGGTCTTGTTTATGTTCCTTTGTGTCACTCATAGCAGTTGCACAATGTAGTGAGTAGCTGACCTATGTAGTCAGTGTTTTATTGTTAGGCTGGGAAAGCCAAAAAAGCAATGTGATACAGCTTTGATAAAGTAGCACAGAGATGCCCTCTTTTACTGAGATTAAATATTTAATGAAAACTTTCAACTAGCTACTAGTTAGTCCAACAGCTCTGGTACAGTTCAAGGTCAAGTAAACCAGTTTTGAGTCACTTCCCACATTTACCAGACTGAATACAAGCTGCTAATCGGGTGACTCAATAAGATCACAGTCCTTTTCTAACAAGCGTTTTTGTACTCCTTCCAATTTTATCCTTTATGTAAGTACCAAATTAAACTGAAGGTTCAAAATTCAATAACCCATGGCCTGACTGTCTAAAAAAACCCCAAACTCTTTGAACCTCTCTGATGTTCATGCACTATTTCTATCTGGGAGAAATTACATGTGCACTTCGTTGAACAGGAGCTACTGGCATGTAAACAGCACTGCAGGGAAATGGTGATTCTTTGCCTGGAGGGATGTCATCTATTATCCTAAGCCATGCCAGTGAGAAAGACTGGTTGGCCCATCAAGAAACAGCAGATGTGTAACAACTCATATTTGAGTTTCATTGCATTACCATAATGCGATGTGCCCAGTTCAAGCACCGAGAGGCAGAACAAGAAGTTGCTCCTGCTTATTTCTGAGTGGGAGGAAGTCTGGATCCATCCAGCATGGAATCTGGCCCAGTTTTCTTGTTCTTTAAATACAGCTGTCTATCCTCTGCATATATCTTCTGAGTTAAGTAGTCTGGTGTGGAAAAGCAAGCAGCAAGTACCAACCTATGTACTGTACTGTCACCCTTGCACTTTGGAGTAAGCAGGTCTGCAAAAACAAATGGAGCAAGTATCTGACCCTTTCTGTCAACCAGCAACTCATTCTTGAAAAGTCTGACACCCAGAAAAATTGCTGACTACATATAACTGAACCCAAGGCAGAGACAAGAGTCTACACTTGCACAAAAATTCTGTAGCAGAACTGAAGTGGAGAAGATAGTGCAGTTAATTTTCATGTCCTGCAGGTGCATCTCTGCTTTGCAAATAAGGGTATAGAATCCCCAACCGAGAAGTCACTTTCTTTCCCTTTACCCTGGGGAATTTGCAAGGGTTTTGGTCCTCCCACCAAATATTACTTTTTCTGTGCACTGGCTGCTTCCCCACTATACTTCCTGCACTTTCAGACTCCTCAGAGAAGCAAAGGCCTAGGGAGCATGCTTATGTTGTTGTGTACTGAAGACCTGTGGTAAGGCTCCTACTCATTACCATGATAGTAGCAGAAAGCTGGTACTGCAGTTTGGAGGAGGGCTGAGGGTGTACTGAAAAGTCAAAAAGCTGCTCCCATTTATCCATTTAAGACATTTTTTAAAGACTTGGGGGGAGGCGGGTTATACGTTGCTGCTGGTTTTGTTCTAACTTAATTAGCAGGAAAGACTCAGACTCAGTAACAGCTATCATCAAAAATCAAGTCACACCAATCAGAAAATGACAATAAATACCTTTAAGAGAGATGCAAAATACTTACTTGAGATGGTAGAAGATCTGACATTTATTCGCAGAGGCCCTGTGTATTTTTTCAGCCCCCTCCGTAAGATCCTTTGAACTCTTTGCCGCAAGGCTTCTCTAGAATCCGTGGCGGAGAACCAGAATGTGAGCAAAGCCTCTGCCATCACGCCATCAGTATCTGGGCTGCAAACCAATGAAACGGTCTGGTTACCTTCAGCCCATTTCTGCGTTTCTTAGCTTTTATCTTAGCTCCGGTAGCAATGCCATTGTAACATAAAGGGTTAGATAAGTTTTCAAACATTTGTACATTTTTGAGAGAAGGAATCTCCAAAAGAAATCCAAGCAAATGCTGAATGTCAAACACACTATAGGCTAGAAGAAGATGTGAGGCTTTCTGTGAACAAATGGCCAGGCCCATTTTATAATGGAGTCTAAAAAGCAGTCACTGACTACATGCCTGGGACACGAGCAGGAAGGAATGAACCAATTTGATTGCAATGAAAAGCCGGATACACAGCACTTTAGAAACATCAGGTAGATGATTAATGGTATCTAGACCAACTTTTCCAGGGCCCTGTGCATACAAAGAATAAAAATTTCCAATCATCATGAAAAAAGTACTTGAACAAAGGGGAAAGACCACACAACCTACTTCCACTACTACAACTGCTGGGGAGAATGTTCCTAATAACCTCATGTTGTGCAACAATAAATGAAACTCGGCATCTTACCCACAATCTACTCATTATAGTCAAAGAGACAGATCACAGAAGGGGCCTTTAACACCTCACTGAAAAGTCCAAATGGCACCCACACTGAGACACACAATTTCACAGTTTCTATGTAAGATAACAGGAAAGAAAAGGGAGGAAAATCTTTAACAGGTTGAATACACCTGGTAGTAGTATTTCTTTTTCCTTAGAGCATCAGATACTGCAAGAGACGGAACGCTAGACTACAAACACCAAAGTGTCTAATCTGGCATTGTAAATCTTGCTCTGTGGTTGCAGATGGCTTATCCCTGGTCATTACACAGAGAAGATAAGAGCTTGCACCGAGAACCTTCTTTTCTGTGCCTCCTCCCACCTGAGCCAAGAAGCAATGACACAAGCCACAACAGGTGAAATCACAGTTACTTCATACAAGGGGAAAGGTACAAGCAGGTTGCTCTGTCTTTTGACGGGAAAGCAAAAGAGGAGATGTCCCAGTTACATCTCACTGTCTTGGAAATTTGTAATTATATAAAGGAAAAATACGTATAAGCAGAAGACAGGTAGCTTATACAGAAGTCATGGGATCAGGCTATGATGTTTGAAATGAGCATGTATCAGTGTGAAACAGACATTCCCAATATTGGCAGTGAAGGGAAGTAGAAGACCATGTGTTAATGAGCACGCCAAAGCATGCCAAGTGTTTTGTAGCTGACCAGAAGGACACACTCCTTGCCTCAAGGATCTCTTAATTGAGACTGAGTAGTCATACACGAACTTTCCAACAGACTGTTTTTTCCATTTGTGCCAACTTCAGCATGATTGCCACTCCATTTATTTTCCAGATATTATCTGATCCAACTGTGGGTGTTGCTCTGCATTTCTGAGGTGTTCCCTCACCTCTCCCCCCACTCCTCTTCCTGTGCTATGCCACACTGGAATTACCGTATCAACTCTTGCAAGCACACCACGCCTCTCGAAACCCTCAGGTAAGTACAGCCCACCTTGAATCACTTATTATATAGCAAAGATCAAGAGCCAAAGACACCTAGTCAAATTAGTATTGTCTTTCTCAGTGAAGAGTGGGCATTATTACTAATGCATTATTTATACCAAGCCAAAAAAATATTCACAGTACTTTCTAAGTAAACTCACAACAACGACCCTGTTCAAAGCACCTTGCAGTCTGAGCCCTAGAAGAGGCATTAGGCTCGTATATATGAAAAAGCAAACAAGCTTTGGAGCATACAAGTCTTGCATCCAACACAGCAAACATCACAGCAAGGACCTCAGTCTGTCCTTGGGAACAAGAAGTAATGAAAAATATTACTTATCCCTGCAAATTGGTCTCTCAGATCCTTAAATCACCCTGTCTACACTTGCAACACTCCAGTATCAAAAAATACCCCTAAAGCTACATTCAAATAATGACTTGTGTGTAACTGGGGATTAAATTAAGGTAGAGGAAGAGGCAGGATGTCACAAACCATGTAAGAGCAAGGAGAAATACTTTCACAAGAATTAGATCTTTAGATCTTATTAGATCTTAGCCTACACAGCTTTAGATCGCACAGCTTTAGCAGGTGATGGTGAAGACATTCAAGTTTTACATGCAAAGCAATGGGCACTGTCACTCAGGAGCAAGACCTTAGTATTACAATAGACAGTTCTATAAAAAGGTCATTTTCAGCATTCAACAGTGGTAAAAAAATCAAATTAAAAGTTAAGCTTTTGGCAGTTGAACAAAGAGTAAAAGAGGAAAAAAAGCCCCACATTGCTCAATGATAATCCCAACCATGGGTCTGACTCCTTCATCTCAAAAAGCAGGAACAGCAGACCTGAAAGAGATACAGAACAGGCAGTTCCTGCAAAGAATGGCTAAGTAATATGGGAATTTCAACTGAAAAAAAGAGTGAGTCTTATGGGATACAAGAGAGAGAAGAGATATGGTGGGAGTGTCCAGTATCATGGAGAGGAGGGTTAGTGATCAACTTTTCGTCACCTCTTCCAGCACAAGAACTAGGGACCATTGAATGATCCAAAGAATCACTGAATGATTCACAAGTCCTTACTAAAGGACTGAGGTGCATGGATTTAAAGAGTCCAGGAGACAGTGGACAAGCCCTTGGAAAATAACTACACCGAAGGCTGCTAAACAAACCACAACCACCTCAAGAAATCCCTAGTGGTAAATATGTGGAAGCAGGGAGCATACCAAGGAGCAGTTGTTGCAATCAGCACATGTCTGTTGTGCTGCTGCTATTCCCCAGGCAGCTACTTATGCCCATTCTTAAAGCCACAATGAGAAGTGGGACCGTCTGAATCAGTACAGCCCAATTTTACTTGACAAGCCCAGCAAAAGAGCAATACTAGAAGTGGCATCAGCATTACAGTGAAGGAAATAGTTTTGAAAGTGCTTTTTATTTTTAGATAGCTTTAGTTATGTTTGCTTTATTAGATAAAGCTTGCTCAAGATCTGAACACAAACTTGTATAGAATTTGAATTGACTGAAGTTTATCGTCACATCAAGATCCAAAAGGAGGGCAAGGTTCAAAACAAGATTATACTCAATTAGGGATTATGCTCTGGTGTTACATACAATACACTTTACTGAATCAGATTCAGCTAGGCTTGTTGTAAATTTCATTTTATCTCAGCTGCTTGCATTTATTATTATCTCACATACCTCACTCTGATTAAGCGTGAACGGATGTATTTTTTCCTTAAAATGGAATTGTAAAATGTCTTGTCGATCTGTTGAAAAAAGAAAAATATAAGATAACAAAAAAAAGGAGGGAAACAGACATATTGCTGGAAGGAGCATTCAGAAAACACTATTCAGTTACAAACTAACAGCTTACAGAGGCAAGAAATGTAATCCAGCCCAGCCTCTTGGTTACATTTGTTATAGACCTTTCCTAACCATCTCCCGTTTTACCTATGGCACATTATAAAAAGCAAGCCGATTTTTCTAAATGTCCTATTACTACATCAGTGTGCCACTACAGTGCTGCTTCATCCACTCCCAGACACAATGAGAAATATATAAATATCCTTGAGACACACTGCTACAGTCTCCCAAAGCAGATCCTCCTAAAGATGGCCTACAGAAAGGACAGAGTATGCTGTGCTCTGTAGAGTCTCTTATAGAGGTCCTTTCTGATACAACATTTATCCTTGATTCTGTAGAAATCTATAGCAAAGCTACTAGTGATCTCGAATTATATCCCTCTATCACTCTTGTGATCTTCCACACGCTGGAGGAATTGTCAAGCAATTCTCATCAGAAACTGGAAATCTAGGACTTGTAAGGAATCAATCTCCAGATGACATCTTTACTGGTGCCTGCTTAACCACATCCTGCTTTAGGCTGAATGTCGTCTTGAGATTGTGTGATCAGACTGAGACAGCACAGTGTGATATCACATGGCATGAAATTCTGCCAGGAATGGCTCAGGATCACTGAAGGATTGAGAAATAGCAAAGTCACCAGTGAGTTATGCAGCAACTCCTCCTATCAGCGAGACACAGTAAATTGAATATATCCTGTAAACATCAAATGCATTACAGGAAAAACTACATAGAAATGCTTTGCAACTTCATGCAAGTAGTCTTTTTTTGTAGTTTTTAGTCTATAAGGCAGTCTAATTTAGCCAAGTCTCAAGGTGTTCTGTCTTCCAAAGGAAAGGAAAAAACTAATGATTCTCAAACTTCTAGCACGTTGGAATCTTTCAGATATGGAAACGAGCATGTAGGCATGAAATATGGGGTTGATTCGTCCCAAGGAACACAAAGCACCTCTTTTCCAGCCTTGGCTGTCATAAGATGAAGCCTCATGTCATTACACAGTGATATTGAAGCAGAATAATTTCAAGATGAAAACTGCACATTTTATTTTTTTAAGGTTACTTTAAGCATACATTAGAAAGGAAAGACAATTTCTTAGTTGTCATACATTGAGCTGATGTTTTATCTTGCTGTTAGTGGTAGTTATCTGCAATTACTCTGGCATTTAGAACAGACTAAATTCTATGGAAAAATATATCACCTGCAACTAACTACTGTATATATGCAGAATGTGCTTTATCCTCGTTGCTTTGCAGATCGCCAGCTGCTTCCACTGCACTTTACAAGGCATACAGTTAGAAATGAAGTGTTTCATTTCCTGTAACTCTGCAGCCTGTTCCACCACAATCCCCCTTGGTTATTGGAAGCATTTGCCATTAGGCAAAAAGGGGGTTTGTTTTGCTTTGCTGTTTTTAATTATAACATTTGCTTATCATTCCTGTCACAGTGTTAACTGCTTACTGATGATTGTGTAAGCAGAAGCATGTAGCTAAGCAGCACTGCCAGCTTTGTGGCATGCAGTGGCATGTGCTATCTTTGACTGCACTGCCCTTGAGAACTTTTGAGATCTCAGGGGACAGGGACTTCTTTGCAGAGTGCTTTACAATCAAAGAGAGCCCTGAGCTGGGCTGAGGTACACCTCAGGCTTCTACATTGCTAACAAGTAAAGCGAAAGCAGAGTGACTTTCAGCTTGGGACCTAAGAGGGTAAGAATTCACAACCTCTTGCAAGGGAGAGTTAAGTCAGTATGACATTCCCAAATCCTTTACCTCCTCCTGACAACTGTGTTTTCAAGGTACCTGTCCTGTCTCAGATGGCAAGTGTTTTTCCTAAACTTTCCATCTGCATTTCTACAGCAGATACAGGGATCCTTACTTCTGTCACCCATTCTCTTGTGTGTCTTTGTTACATCCTAAGCAGCTCACTGTGACTGTGTTTTTTGCATTCCCAACATGTCCGGCTTTCTCCTTTTCTCCTCAGCCTGGACCACATCCAAGATGTTCCAGACAGTCTGATCAGGAACACCTTGTGTTGCAGTAGACAAAGACTTCCAGCGACATCTGACAAAACTTCACAGAGTACTTTTTACAAAAAGAATCTAGGGAGCCCAAATGTAACTGAACTATCTGCAACAGACACTGTTTTCAGAAAATTAATTCCAAAATAAATGGTAGGTAGTTCTGTGGAGGGAACAGGAAGCATATGATTTAAAATTATACCAAAATTACTAGATTTTTGTTACTTTCATTCTCTTTCATGCTTTCATATCTGATTGAGAAAGTAGACACTTTTCCCACTTGTCACTAGCTTTCTCATCCTTAAGAGCTACCCTAGTACTACATCACCAACAGATAAAGAAAGAACTGAAGAGTTTTTTTGTTTTCAGTTAGCTTTTCAGAGCCTTTAACACCTTCAAACTTAACCTAGCATTTTTCACTTTTGTGATCTGCTGTATCTTATCAGGAGAGGAAGTTTAGCCAAACCTCTGCATTGTGGCCCCTGTCTCACCTGCTGATGAATTTTTTGACAAATATGACACAAATTTCTTCTTTCTTTCAACAATGATTTTGGTAACTGAATTATTAAGAGTAATCTTTATATCCATACAGAATTTATACAAGAGGAAAAGATGTAGGAGGGTGACTTCAGATAGCAGCTTTCAAAGATTAATGTTCTATATCAGGTTTTTACTGCTCATCTTCTGATAAACATTTCTCTACAGCCTGCTTATAGCTTTCTTTTCAGCTTAAGTCACAATCCTGGATGCCAAAGCAACTAGAACTTTGTCAAGTAACGAGGTGGGACCTGGTCCTGCTTGACAGAAGCGTGTACACTCATTTTAAAGATTTTGATTTGATTACAACAGTCAAAAGTGACACTAGCATGACCAGATCCCTTAAATTCACCACTGATTAAGTGCATCTCATTTGTTTTCCTATTCCTTGTCTAGCAACAGCTCAGTGGTGACAGCTGCTGCTGCTGCTGTGGGCAAGGTCTATGAGCATTCTTAACCAAGTGCCAAGTCCTGTTCCTTTCAAGTGAGCAGCATTTTCCTGACAGCTTTTATTTTAGCATTTGTCCAAACAAGATTTTCTTTAAGCTAATGTTTGCTAGCTAGTTTAGCTTAATGACATCTGGTATTTCCTCAGTTTAATTTCATATCCTCTATCCTTTTTGCTAAACTTCTCTCTGTGCAGTATGATTTTCTAAGACAAACTGTACTTCACTCCTGAATGCTGGCCCATCCAATACAGTAACTATTAGTGGCTAGTACCAAAGATGCAGTAAGGGCAAAAAATTCCCTCCTATACAAACCTAACCACAAAAGAAATCCTTCCTTTCTCCTTTCAACCGTAAGTTGCTTTATACCTTGATGAACAAGCCTTCTTTTCCTATCCTGTCTCGAATAACTCCAGATCTTATCACTATGCACTTTTTCCTGTGTTGCACCATGCCTAACCCTCTGAGGCCTGTGAGTAACCTACTAAAATCTTTCTGATTTCAGTGTCACCCAATATGCTCTGTCTCGCTGGGACTCAAAAAACCCCTAAACTCTGGAAGTGGGTCACATGACAGGGATCCTGTTGCTCTGGTGTAGTATGGAACTGACACGAACTGGGCTTGCCCAGATGTGTAGCTGGGTCTAGAAGGTATCCAGCAAGGTGAGCTGTGTCAAGCCCTTGCTTTCTCCCACCACACACTGCTCTGCCACTGCACTCAGGGTAACAGGATTTACCAAGAAGTTTTCTTGAATCTAGTTTCCCTGAAGTATTCGCTGAACCCACTGAATTACTTCCATGGGATGCTCAAAAGCATCCAGTAGGTTTGGGAGCACGAATCATCTTGTTGCTCAACAGTATTGTGTTTTTGCCTGCTGCCAGTTAAATCCTTCAACAGCTATCATACTACATTCTTCCTCTTACTTCAGTAGCTACTTAGGATGTAAAGCCCATTATTAGTGATTTTTAAAGCTCTCTGACTGTAAATATTAATTGGAACATACCACTTGCTTCAGTGACTCTACTCAGTTTACAGAGTAACCTGCTGAGACCCCCAGAGCTGCCCATAATATAACTCCAGTAGCAGCTCCCTTGAGAACCTGATGTTTTTCCTGCCCTGATTGCAGCTAAAGGGTTGAGGAGGGACATGAGGAGAAAGAATGACAGGGTCAGCAAAAAAAAAAGAACCTGGCACTGTCCAAAACCAGGATGTGGACATCGCATTATCCTTGGAAACGGAGATATCAATTACTACACAACAGCCCTACAGCCACAGTCCTCACCCAAGGTGAAAAAAATGGACCTGAAGGAGAGCAAGTGTCATAGTCCATGTGCCTCCAGCAAAACAGAAGATCAGAAACGTTCCTGTCAGAAACCACACATTCACAAAGACAGCATGTGTCACAGCAGGTGAGAGCTGTGTGACCCCAAACATCTCCAAATGGTATCACAAACTCTTCACAGGGTTTAAGCTGGCCAGGCTCCTGAAGCTGAGGGGTGAGTAAGCACTGTCTGAGTGCACTGAGGTGCTCAGCTGGATGGTTCCTGGAGGTGTCAGCTGCAAAAGAGGAATAATTGTCCTTGTATAGTAGTTCCTAAAAAGATTGGTCTTTCGGATAAAAGAAATTAAGAGGACTAATACATGGCATTAATGTCAGGATTTAAAGTACCATGCTTATGCCTAGTGCAACCAATTTCAAAGGCATGTAATGACATGAGTGCTTCATTATAGCCATGTGTATTAGTGACAGCTGGAATTAAGGTCACCTAAGTATTCCCATTCTTACTCCCTGCTTTCAATTATCCATAATTAGTTTCCTAAAACTTTCACACTATTGAAATTTTGTCCACTTAGAGAAGAGATTTTTCCAACTTTTGGAGAGAAAAGCAAGTTTGGAGAGAAAATCACCTGTGCCAATACCCAGAGAAGGGCTTTGTGTTTTGTTCCCCCTGCCTTTCCCCCCCCATCCCCCTCCAAATAGTACACTTTTCCCATGAAAATTACTTTTTGCCCTCTGGGTCTTTTTAAGCAATACTTAGAGGTAAGGAGCTGAAATACAAGAGCAACTGCCTCTTAGGAAAAGAATAGTTTTTGGAAATCTAAGAAAGATAGTTGGTGGGGTATTCAGCTTGCAAGTGCCCAGATACCATCAATCACACAACTTCAGTACTGAATTTGGATTCTCACTTTTGACAATACCAGGTTCTGAGCAGCACCAGGTTCTCTCTAGACCAACCAGATTTTGATCAGCAGTTCACATCTTGAATCACTTCATTGATATAATTACCTGCAAACAAGGCAGTAATTCTGGATTGTGGATATATAATTAAGATAAGGTTCTACCCTTAATCACACACACTACCAATAGCTGCCCTTTACATCATTTTGAATTCCTTTTGCAGCTCAGGTTCACATCCATTTTCCTTGTGCACATTTTTTAGATTTTCATGACACACACTGGAACTGAATTAGAGTTACTTATTCATTGGCAGTGGGTTGGTTTATGATTTTCCTGGATTTGTATATGGTTATTAAACTTCTGATTTGATGAACAAAGAAAAAAAATGAAAAAGAAAAATCAGTTAGCATGCCTATTATTTGAGAAAATTGTATTTCATTAATAAGTGAAAGAATCAAGTAAGTTGAAGGATCGCTGAATTTAAGTGGGAGAAAAAATTGGATGTTAGTCACATTTTTGGTAACTAACCATTCATCCTGTAAATTCATGCAATTTAGGTGGAGCACACCAACAGTCTGAGATATTACAGGTGACGAAAAACACTAAGCTACAGCGTCATGCACTACACTGCATCAACTCACACCAGCATTTGAAAATGCTTCATATTTTCCTCAAAATTTTTTTGCTTTTCCTGTGCTACTGTGACCCATGGATACAGGAAAAACTGGAAATGAAATTTAAAGCAAGAAAACATCTCTGTTATTAAATCAATGCAGTATATATATATATATGCCAGTGGTCTTTTTCTTCTTTTAATTTCAATAGGATTTCTGAAAAAAAGCATCACAAGTGAGTTGCAGGTATCTTCTGTGAGTTATTTCCTCTCTCAGTGTACAGCACTTCACCTATCTCTTTAAGGCCACACCTGTATATATACATACTGACTGTCAAGTGTGCTGTCAGCCTCTAATTCCAGAGCTAAATAAACAAGTCATCAGTTTGTCATCTTGGCCACTGATCCATTGCCACTTTTTCCCAGTTGGCTGAATTACCATGGAAAATTCTTTCTGTACTGTTTCTAGCTCCTGTCACCCATAGAGGGCACCCAAATTGTATCATGATAGTCCAAGGACAAGGCTTCCTATTTGTGAGAACCACTGCCTTAAAATGAAGCTTATAAAGCAGAAGTCATCAAATGCCCTACATTTATGTGGTTGGGTTTTTTTTCTCGAAGTGTTCCTTAAATGTATTTTTTTAACACAGATAAAAGATTTTTTTTTTTCCATTTTACAATAGTTTTTCAGAATAAGAGAAAATGGAGACTCTTATATAAAAATCTCTAAAAAGTTTCATTTAAAAAGCTTCATTATTCTGGCTTTTGTACTATAGATGCAGTTGTAAATAAAATTGCTTTTGGTGATGTACAAGAAAATCTTTCAATAAAGGTTCAGTTCTTTACATCTTGTATCAATACTAAGTAAGTACTTGAGGGAGCACATACAGAGCCTGAGAATGCTTGGGTTTAAATAAGAACTTAGGTTTTAGATTTTGGGATCCTTATCTGAAAACACTACCAAATCTCTCTTGAAATTTATTACAACCAGGAACATTCTTACTCAGTTTGGTCTGGGTGCTGCAGGACAGAAAAGTCCTTGGAAAGACCTGGCTGCTGCAGATATCATAATTTCTGTGATCTGGCCAATTTATGTTAAATTTTCTTTTGTTTCAGGGGATGAGAGGGGAAAATAAGTGGTTTTTGGGGAAATAGGACACACAGCAAGTGAAGCTACATGATACCTGCAGATACTTGTACTTTTCCATTTGCTTTAAAAATGAGAGTCATGTTAGACTCCCTTGAACTTCGGTGTACTCCCATTTCTTGAGGCATGCTTAGCTATCATCACTAAAATAGTCCTCACAGTCTGGTCTCCCAGAGCAAATAGTCTTTAGGAGTATTTCAAAAACACTGCCTTGGGGATCTGCTCCAGTCCAAGGACCACAAGGCACAGATAGAGCAAGGAACAGGCTTCTGAGCTTTACCTTAACACCCACGTGGAAGGTGTGACAAACACACCTCATGCACAGTTTTAGCCAGATTTGCAGCTAGCTCTTGACTCCGAAGGAATTTGCATTTCACTTCCCTCTCTCTCCCAAATACACACACACTTCTGCTCCCCAGCCAGATTGAGGCATGTCTGACCCAAAAAGGCCAAGTGCCATAAAACAGTCTCATCTGCTCACTCACTGGTGTTGGTGGCTTTTTCAGCTAGGCTTCCTTTTGAGTTCAGCTCAGATGGAAACCCTAGTCAGGACCTTGACTGACCCTGTAACCCTGTAGATGTGACAGTAAGCTGTTCACAACTCACATGATACAAGATATTTCCCAATATTGGGATGACTACAAGCTTATCCCTGGGTATGAAGCAGAGAGTCTTTCTGATACAAGCATCCGGTTGAAGGCTAACTCTTCCACCACACAAGGCTATCAGATGTTAAAGCTATATTTTCCATGGAAGCATAGATACCTACATGGGAGTTCAGAGAGAACAAACACAAAGCAATTCAAGTACTATGATGAGGGTAAATGAAATCTAAGTGTGCCAAAGAAACTAAGCAGGTCCTTTCCTGATTACCCATAGGCACTTGAAAAATTCTTGTTTGTCTCCAGGGATCTCTTTCCAAATGCTGAAGTGGCTGTGTGGCTTTGGGCTTTCAACTGTCTCTCCAACTCTGTCTGCACAGAGGAGATATCAGTGCCCAGAGGCTGGCATACTGTTCCTTGGTCATAACTGAATTGTGCTGAACCAGATGAGAATCTGCACCACTGAAGATGCAGAAGACAAAATGAGCTCCCATTGCTCCACACTGGTGTCTTTTGAGGTGGTAGCCCTGAGGGCAGCTAAACAGAGGCATTGGATTCAGCTGACAAGCCCTCTTTGTGAACCACAAAGCAGCAGGGACAGTGCAGAGCTGTGGAGAACTGAGTACCAAATGCTGCACCTGGCAGTCCTTGGGATCCTCACCCACACTGCAGCACAAAGAACAGGAGGGGGATGTGGGGAGGGAGGTACATGACACCTGCCTGCTCCACTGTTTCTTCTCCATCCATCTGTAGTGAGAGAAGTGTGCTAGTGACCTCTAAAATCATCATCTGCCAGGGGAGAAAACTGCCTTCTTTCTCACCAGTTCCAGTACAGGGACTTGGCAGTGAGCCCTTCAGCTGACCAAGAACAGGCTGACCAAAAGTCATCAGGACTGTTCTGCAGCATTTTCTTGTGTTATCACAAGTGTCTCTGCAATACCTAGCAGAGACATTATTTCTGAATTAAGCCCATACTAGTTCAGCTCTGTCGGACAGGACAAACTTCAGGAGCTGTATTCATTAAAAACTTTCCTCTAACATCTGTACTTAAAGACTCAGAAGATTCACTTGTCACTTGATGTCAGTGAAGCAAGATGTCTGTTTCTAGAATAGGTGTCCTGACACACAATACTGACTCCTGAGGCGAGAATTACTTGATGAAATTCCATTAATTCAATAGAAATATTTGGATAGGCAGTATTTTCCCAAGGGGAAGTATCCAGGTATCATTTTAATATAATCCCCAACCACTCTACCCCGATCCAGCCAGTTACTTCTGTATTGGTTTCAGATGGTTAAAGGAAAGGATAGCCCAGGTGCCTTGTGGATTATGACACAACAGGGGAAATCCATGCCTGTCCATTTAATGGCTCAAGGCACTCAAGAAGGGAAGACAAATACTTTACCTCTCCCCTAGCCACCCAGCTAGCCAAGGAAGGAGCCACACTGCACTCATACCTGAGGAACATCCACCCGCCCAGCTCCAGCCTGGCTTACCATCACATGGGAGCAGGAGCAATAGGGGATAAAAGATAGGGCATAACTCCAAAAGCTGGAAAGAGTAAAGTGTCTAACACAGGATTTGACACAGACACGTGGAATAGGCAGGGAGAAGCAGCCTGACAGCAGGCCTGGGAAAGGAGAAGAGTTGCATAGACTGTCATCAAAGAGGAAAAAGCTCACAGCTTCCAGGAGAAAGTATCAGAAAGTTATTGTAGTGGCAAAAGAGACCCAACAGGTGCATTTACAAACCACTGGTGGGCAGGGTAAAGGCTGGTGTCTGGTTCTATTGAGCAACCAGAAATGCACTGAAGGGGTCACATGCTGTGATTGCTTGGTATCCGCCTCTCTCACAGCTAGAAACTTGCCAGCCTTCAGCTGAGACAATTCCCATCGAGATGGGCTTGATGTTTTACTCATTTCAAGCTCTCCTGATTGCACACCTCCTTCCCTTGGAGTCAAAGATGACTTTCCCTACTGGACACAATGCCCCTTCACCCTCCTTCCTGCACACAGGGCAGTTACTGCAGCTGCCCAGAGTAGGCAACTGGGATCATCCGGGTCACCCAGGTCTATCTGGCTGTCTCAGTTCTCACCACACCTACCAGAGAGGCTGAAGAAGCAAAGCTTAAAGCAGGGCCTTGAAAATCTCCCCCCAGGATGCTCTTTGCAAGAGAGTACTTAGGGTGTCCAAGGCATTTTTGGGAAATCCAAAAAAATGAATACATTTTATGGGAAGAGAAAAAAAAATCCAAGTCTGGTGCAGGAGTTGGAGAAAACTAGTGGGTAAAAGTTATGCAGATCAGCCACAAAATAAGTGAGCCCATATAAAATAGAGGCTCCTTGTCAAAGGAGTCATAAGGCTGTGACTGTACCTTTTTTAACCAGTGTAAGAGGGGACAGTCTGGCACAGCACACTTTAGCTTGGCAAGGGAAGAAGGACTGGTCCAGCTAGAAAAACAAGGAGGCTCTGGTGCGCTGGAATATCTCTTTCCCCAGTGGCATTCAATCAGGTCTGCTTTTTCAGGAGAGCACAAAGGAAACTCTCACAGCCACTTGCAGGAAGCCACTCAAGGAGCAAAGACCTTTCATCATCTGTTCCTCAGTTCCCCCAGCTCCACCCCAGAAGACATTTTCCAGACTTTCCAGTCAGTCCTGAGATGTTGACTGGTGCACCAGCTTCATCAGCTCTCTGGCATGATCTGGCTGCATTCCCTCCCACCTTCAATGAGATAAGAGTCAGGAATGTTGTTCACACAATGGGTGCTACTATTCAAATCTGGAAACCAAAGCAAACACCAAGACCTTTCCTACCAATCCCAAGGAAGGCATGGTAAACTTCCCTACGGAAACACATTTTTCCTGGTGAAACATCAACTCTGAAAAGAGCACCTTTCAGGGTTGTTCTGGAGACAAATGAAGGAGGCTTCATCAGGGAAGGGATCGGAGAAGGCAGCACTTGTCAGGGAGTTGCACTAACTCAAGTAATTTGAATGCTTCTGATTATCAGAGATGATTCACTTCTGTTCACTTTGCACCAGGTGTTGAGAAAGACATTGCATTTATCTTCATTGACTCACTGTTTCACAACGTGAGCTTAAGGTATCCTTAATACTATGACAATGGGAAGGCTTGGACATCCAAACCCTGACACCAGCCAGGGAAGGACTGCAAAGAGTTTTGGTAAATCCAGACAAATCAAAAAATGTGATAAAGAACTTCACTGGCTCCTCCTCTATTAAAGAGACAGTGTAAAAATGTGGAAAATAAAAATGCAGATGTTCTGAGACAAGAAATCAAGAGGATATGTGCGTGTCTGAAAAGATTGCTTTGATTTTTATCACCACAAGGTGAGTTTTGCTATTATAAAATTGGACTTACAAGGAATATACTGTTTCCTTACTATATGGAGTTGCTTTCAGTAAGGTTATGGACAACTGTCAATCTCACAAATCCTTATTAGATGGAACACTTGAGGCTAAAATCTCAAAAAGTCAAAGATTATGCCAGGGACCATTTATATAAGCTGACCTAAAATTAGAGCGAAGACTTGATAAAATTTGAGAGAGGAAGGTAGAATTTAATGGCTGAATTAAAGGTAGCTCTTAAGAAAAGTCATAGGAAAGGCAACACAGCTCTGTGTATGTTTGTTATGGTATTACCTATCAGGTACAATTAACATGCTCTGAAATAATGGTTCTCACTGCTCATGCAGCTTTGGTATTTACTGTTACTACTGTCAGAACTGCTCAACACCCAGAGAGGAGACAGGGTTTCTAAAGCATTGGCTTCCATTCAAGCATCTAAATTGATAGCCATGTTCAGAGGAAATCTGACTGCATTGGATACTGTCCTAAAGAACTTCTTAGCTAAAATAAGTGTTTCTTTGCCAAAGGAGCCATGTGTTTTAAAAAACGATGAGGGAATGAGGTGGGAGAAAGGGATCCAACTGTACTCAGTGAAGCATTATTCCTCAGACTTCTTCCCAATTCTTGCCTGCCTTCCTTCCACCTCAGCAACACACAATGTCTTCTTGGTCAGGGAGAACATTCCCTCTCCAAGGTCCTATATCACAAGGTTAAAAGCCTGCAATTATTAGGTAATAGTTGTAAAGCAGTAGCACCTAGGTGAAGACAGCTTGTGTAAGACTCTATACATGCAGATATGCACCAGAAGCTCATCTTGAGAAATATGGTACGTTCCCCAGTGGGCAAACAGGGCAGAAAGAAAACAAATGCATACAGACAAGAGGATAACTAAGATCTCTGAGGCCCTCAGTAGTGGATGTGTGCAGAGATGATAGCCCTACTTTTGCAGAGCAATGAACACCACAGCTCACATTTTGTTTTGGACAGGTGACACGGCCCTAAATTAAATGATAGTGGGAAGCAAAGCATCCTATGAACTGGGTATCTGTGCATGGTTGCCAAAAGGGAGGTAAGAGATATGCATCAGATTCTGATGAGTGAAACACAAAAAGATACAAGCACAACCACATGTTTATTGTTGTATAGAGATGAACTCTGTAATTAGCATCTGTGGGGTAGTGTCTCAAAGAGAAAACAAGAAAGGAAATCGCAATGTGTCTATTTATTTCCATAGCTACAGTATGACTGAGAGCCACTCAGCAGCCTCTGCTATTTGTGGGAGGGTTTCCCAACAAAACATACCAAAGGCGCAGGAAAAGAACTTGTGTGTTATTTTCTCAATATGGAGTCACATCCCAACAGGTAGAGTTCCCCACCCTGTAAAGGAGAGGGTGTAAAGGAATGCTTTCCTTAGAGACAATGGGACATAAATCACAAAGTCAGGCTCAGGGCAGGGAAACAGAACACGCACAAGCGATCGGTGATATAGGAGGAAGCTGGCATTATTGTCAATATCTACTTCACCACTGCAGGGATAGAGAGAGGTGACGCACTAGAACATGCAGAGGGGAAAGTGCCTGGTCTGCCAGGTGTGATCACAACTCTCATGCTACCCATTCTGCTCACCATGGGGGCCAAGGGTACACCAGACCCCTGTGGTCTGAGTGCTGTTCTCATGAGTGACTCTTGTACTATCACACAGTCCTTCGTGGAAAGGCACAACGGTCCAAACTTACCAGTCTCTCAACCCTCTCGCTCAGGTCTCTAAACCTTCCTGAGGACTGTCTGGAAAATTCATTATTGTACCGGATGTTGGTGAGTTTTACATTGGCACTGTAATAGAACAGCTTCTGATCTGTAAGGGAAAGAAGAGGAACAGGCAGTACTCGAAGCACCAAGATGAACGAACTTTAGAAAAACACCTGGGGCTGACTGATATCCAGACATCTAGGGAGCAGATGAGTCTTTACCTGTATCCAACCCATTCAAATACTTCCAAAAACTTCCAAAAGCTAGGAGCCCAGGAGCAAGCCCTCAGTTGAGTTAGGTGATCAAAGCCCAGTTTCCCCAGCAGTTACACTTGTGGTCAACCAACAGTAGGGGCTCACACAGGATCACAAGCTGCGTCTTCCTGCTCAGTTACCTTCCTTCCTGGCCTGCCAATTCAACACCAAGCCCTGACAGGCAGCTGCTGGTGATCAGGGAAAGGGAACAGCAAAACACCAGAGACAGACATGCAGAAGGCTCTGTTTGTCCCTCAAGTAAGGGAGACCAGAAGACTTATGTGTTGACTTCATCGCAGAAGTAGATCATGAGAAAAATGTGAAACAAGTGAAAGCGAGTGAAAGCCAACAGAAACCACAGCCCTGAACCACCCTGCACAGCAGGAAACGTTCCTAAGAGATCTGCAAAGATGCTAAATGAGGAAGGAAAGAGAGCTTTGGAGAAGCCAGTGTTTTTTCTGCAAGTGAGCTTTAGGCAGACTGGTGAAAATACCCAGCACAACAGGAATAAAGGAAATGCACTAAGTGTAGGAACAGTGATACATTATGTAAAACTTACCATATGCCAGAAAATAAACCAGGATACCAATGGTGATAGCTGCTGCCACTGCTGTGCCAATAACAATTAGAGCAATTTTCCGGGGCTCAAGATGCCTTATTTTAATAGCTGGCTGACGAATTCTGGGGAAAATTAGGAACAACAAAGCGAGAAGATTAATAAGATATTCTTTTCTATTTAACAAGACCCCCCTTCCAAAAAAAAAAAAAAAAGCAGATGCTAAAGTTTTCTCCCTTGATGAGTCAACATCAGTTGATTCTTCCAAGCAATATTAATTGACTTCTCATCCAACACCCTTGAAAATGAAATCGTGACTCAAGACTATTTTGAAATAGATGTTGGGATGTGCTAGAAGTCAAAGAACACAGACAGGTTTGAGGGTTTGTTTTTTTTATTATTAGGGCCAAATTAAATTGGAGCCCCACTTAGATTCTTATGTGACTCCCAACTATAAATATACAAGAATAAAACTTATTTTTCAGCTAGGTGAACTTTCATACAGCAATTGGTTAAAAGCACTCCATGATTTGTATAGTACATGTCTATACAGTGTTCAAGCTGCTCAATCCATCTCAGCCTTCAAAGCAGAGCTTTGGATAGATTTCAGAGGGCCAGCCTGTGTTTCCTGTTTTCCTTAGATTGAATCTAAAAGCAAAAAGAAAAGACTACTTTAAGCAGTATTTGCTGAAGTGATAGAATGACAGGGAAGGGCAAGGGCATGGGAGCAGACACAGGTAGGAAACCTCACCAGATACTTCTCTCTGCTGTGTTTTTAATTACAGGTGATAATCCGAATTAACTCAAGGAAAGTCAGTGGACAGCCAGTACTATAGTTAAACAAAAACTACCTCAAAAAAGTTGTTATGGCAAATTCTGCCTTTGTCTATAAACTCAAAGACACCTGAAGATCCTTTAAAGACATTTTTCTACTTTATTATGAGCCATTACAAAAAACCCAGAACAGGAAGCAACAATTTTTGGTAAAGAGTTCTCATTCTAGTCAGATACCTCACACATGCAAACATACGCATCCTCAGGTTAAAGTAGAGCCTACCATAGGAAAGCAGGCTGAAGGGATCCTCTCCTGAGACTGCAAGACACCTCAGTGAGTTCCCACATACAAAGTACACATAGCTCACTCCTAGAACACACATCTCATGATTCATAAGTTTAAATACATTAAAATAAGTTGAAATAATTGCAAGCAACCACTGCAACTATGTGCAGGAAAGAGGCAGCAAGTACAGTGTGCACACACATAAATACTGAAGCAGGTCCTGATATTTCATTCTAATTCCATTGCAACGCCTTACAGTTACAGCCTTATTACTTTGGCCTGGAAAACAACTGATTTAGGCCAAATATCATGATTGAATTTCATGAATATCATTTGATTGAATGAAAATGGCAATAATAATTTGTCACTCAGATCTGTTGAGACTTGTTCTGCTTCTATCTAGTGTTTCCTTCCCTCCTGCTACCCTGTAAAACACCTATTAACCTCTCATCGAGTTTGATTCAAAATGTGTCTGTGAATCCATTGCAGAACAAAAACAAACAAACAAAAAAAGCAAAATAAATAGTGCTGTTAAGAGTCCAGAGTAGAGCAGCTCCAAAGTTACTTCTCAGACTACTGTATGGAAGTTGCCTTAAAACTTTAACTGAAGAAATTAAAAATAAGCAGGAGTAAAAACAAGTAGTCAGGACTTACCTCATTAATAAGAATATTTCTAACTAGTAGCTTTTAGGTGAGACCATAAAGTCAGTGGTGAACCCAGCTTTAATTTTTCATGCGTTTGTTGTTTTGTACCTTTGTTGTTTTACGGTTTGTTGGGTTTTTTTCCCCTCCACTACAGCTAAGAGTCTTTTTTTCCCCCACCACTACAACTAATAGTCTTTTGCATGGCTTCTATGCTATGCAAATGTGTCTACTATGTTTGAAGTGAGACTAAGTTACAGGAAAAGCCAACAAAACAACCACAAAAACTGCATTTAACTTAAGACAACCTACTCTTGTATTCCTGTAGATAATGTCATTTAAAAGGCAGTTGTCTTGATTAAGCTGCACAGAAGGAAAACACTCAGAAGGTCTTTCAGCTATAATGATCCTGGCATAGCCCCAAACCAAAATGTTGGGTTGGAGAAGCCCATTTGAAAGGCTGAATGCCACCTCTGCACCGCGGTAGGTGAGCCTGAAGAAATTACTGCCTATCACTGCCTATCAGTGAAACAGCGGTTTCAGACCAGAAGTAACATGACTGGGACACAGTTAAATAGAGCACTATAAATTTGAAACCTTTTCAGCATTCTTTTTTACATAGTGTAACATTTTTTAAAAACTCTTCTTTATTTCCTCTTTCAAGTTCCACATTATCATTGGTCAAAGAGAAACTTCAGTCCACAACAGTTACTCACATGTGTAATTTTACTCATACATGTGACTTTCACTTAATTCATGAAACCTGTTTGGGAGCATCATTTCAAAGAGGTGCAGAGGGGTCTCAGCACCAGCTTCTAAACTGAATTTCCTCAAAAAAGCAGCTCTTTGATAAAAACATCTTAGAAAGCTACTGTTGGGGACTTGGATGTCTTTTTTCTTTTCGTTTTGTCTGAATAAACTTTCCTCCTTCCTTTTACATATAAAAATGAAACACCTGTTAAATTTTATTCTCCACTCCTAATTTCTTTTAAAAACAAAATTTGGTTTTAAAAACAAAAGATATTTTCAAGCAAAATATCCTTAATTAGGCTGTACCCTCTGGATGCTTCCCCATTTGAATAGACATGCTTCAGGTCAGGAGGATTTCAAATCCAAGTTTTCAAAGATATCCGTGAGACAAATCCATAAATATCATTGAACTGATGCTTTTCCATTCCCATTAACTTTGAGCTTCATTGCTGCTTTGCTGTAACTCCTGAGGTTCATTCCTCAAACATTAATTATTGTATGTGACATGTTGCACTGAGTAAAACTGAACATTACTTACAAGGGTTCAATACATATAAGAGAAGTAACCATGCCAGAACTGAAACATCTTCAATCCATGTGATGACCTGTCAGGGCTTGAATACTCTGCAGAGAGCTGATAAATTTCAACAGTGGGTATTTATTTTCTCAGATCAACAGTCTAGCAATCCTTGTTAACTCCTTTGGAACTGTCTGCCTCCAAGAGAGGGAACAGGGAGTGTAGCCTAGAAATGCAGGATTAAAAACACGTCATGTGGGGAGGTCACTGAAGTCCTCCAAACTAGAAATGGAAATGAAAATTTTAAGCCTGAACCAAATACCTAAAGCTGAAAGTTTCCCACTGACTTCAGAGGGCTTTCTGACAGGGCTTTTCTGCCTGCAGCTTAAGTGGTCCTTCCCTCTTCCACAGAAACTCTGCTCTTTCCCAGACAACCATGCCTGTGCAGTAATCTTAAATACACTGCAATCACAGACTGGATTTCATCTCTTGGCAGAAGACTACCAGGTCTCGAATTAAGAGATGTCCTATGAGGAAGAGGAGTGAAATATTTGCTGACAGAGAGAAACAACAAAAACTGATATAAAATTGCTCACACTGACATAACAATTTTCCTTGTTTGTCCTCTCTTTGTTTCCTAATAATTCCAAACACTGCCTTGGTTTTTCAACTGACTCATTTTCCTAGAAATACCCACTGAGACCTTTCCTGAACAGTGGTAGGTGATCTGGAGTCCTGCATTTCATACTTGTGTTTCTTCCCATCACATACAAGAAGACCTCCAGGAACTTTTTCCTCAACAAGGAGCTCACACCAATAAACACAGAGCCAGAGGGATCCCTCCTGTTATGCTTTTTACTAGGCAGACATAAGAAGGACAGAGTTAATTATATCTGTCAACATTCAGTAACAGAGGAGTATTAGGAGAAAAAAGTCAGTCTCAAAGAAAAATTAAAAATCTTACCTAATGTCCTAAGATAATTTTTAAGGGTACCATTCAATAAAAAAACAATAAACATTTCATTAAATAAATCATGCATGCACTTGCCTCACTCCAGCCTGAAACTCTTTGTTTACAAAAGAAATTAGTGTCTTTCACCTATTGGGATTTATATTCACTTCATGCAAAGAAACAGAATTACAACTGCTTTCTATGAGTCAAAATGCCTGCTTCAGAGGAAAAACCTCAAAGGTCTTAACCTCACAGGAGCTGAAAGCACACCTGGACACCTGTGGAACCCCTCCATTACCTGCAGTGAGCTTCATATCAGAGACCGTGTCTAGCTAAGTCAGCATGAACCAGGAAAGACAGCACAGGCTCTGCTTTGGCATGCATGCACTGACAGTGTCTGCTCAAGAAAGGTGCTGACAGGACAGACAGCTGAAAAGCCAAACCCAAAACAGTCACCTAGAGACGATCTCTTCTGGGCTATTATATGTCCTTTGTTTTTAGTCCTATAAGAGAGGCATGCTTAGATTGACAAATTTTCTCCACTGTTTTAGAATACACATAATGCCTCTCTCTTAAGGTGCTTTGAGAAGAAAAAAAAAATGATAAAACCCACTGTCAGCCTTAATAATATATAAATACACAAATAATAGGATAGTAATGTGGTTTAATTTGTTTACTTAAATCTGTTTACTGGTATACAAAAACTATACTGAACATCTCTACAAAGGAGTTCTGCAAGTCTGATACAACAGACCAGCCTTTCTGTGGTCATCATAGTTTGTGTGCAGCTGTGACAGCTTACGTCTACTCAGAATATGACCCAAAGTATCCAACATCCCCTATAGTTTAGAAGCTTACATTTCTGGATAATAATACGTTTTTCTGTATTTTATACTTTATGTCCTAATTTCAACTGGGATACAGCTAATTTTCTTCATAGTAGCTGGTGCAGTGCTGTTTTAGGCTTAGTGTGAGAATAATGATGATAGCACACTGATGATTTAGTTATTGCTCAGTAGTGCTTACTGTAAGTCAAGGACTTTTCATGCTCTGGCAGTGAGCAGGTGCAAATGGAGCTGAGAAGGAACATGGCCAGGACAGTTGACCTGAACTGGCCAAAGGAATATTCCATACCATAGAGCATCATGCTCAACACAGTCTTTTCCCCTGAATCTCCTTCCCATCCCACTGGGACAGGGGTTGGTGTGGGAGGGGTGTGAGTGGCTGCATGGTGCTTAGTTTCTGGTTGGGGTTAAAACAGGATATATAATAAACAATTGCTAGACTGGGTAGATAAACAGTGAGTGTGTAATCTAGCAATGTATTTTCACAAATTTCTTCATGGGAAAAATGCTGCTGAAATTGGAGAAAGATCCTTAGACAAGTGGCTCAGCTGATACTGAAACCCCAGGTAATTGTCCAGTGGCAGAGAAACTGGAAAATTTCCATGTTCAGTTCTGTATAAAATCGTTTCCCCTGTCATCACCAAGTTTGTCCACAGACCACCTGAAGCTTTCAGATTGTCAGAAGCATGTCAGATTGTCAGATTGTCAGAAGCATGTCAAACTAAACCATCCCAAGCTTTGTGTTAGTTTGGCTTCATTTAAAATGAAGATCTGTATGTAATCAGAAACACAAACACGGAAGGAGCATGTGGTGGAGGCAGAATGCCTTGATTTTGAAATCTTATACTGACACAAAATGCTCAATCATAAAACCACCAGTGAAAAAAATCAATAAATGAAGCACTGCTGAAACACTCTCTAAGAGGAACAGCAGGTGCCAGAAAAAGGCATCTTACATTGGGGCTTGCTCAGTGAATGAACATGACTAGATTTTAAGGCTCAGGAGAAGATCTTGTCTCATTTTAGTTTTCCTGTCCAAAATGGCCAGAAACTGAGCATATGTGGCAACAAAACACAAATGGAAGCAATTCTCTATGACTGAAATCAGTTGTGGAGTGTACCAGAATCAAACGTATTTCACTAGGGTTTCCTAAACTCAGGATGTGCTCTGGGGCAAACTGACAGGCAAACTGACAAACTGTTTGGCACCAGGCAGGAAACACATCTGCCTCCTGCAATAATCAAGGTTAACTCCCACTAATGCCAATGGCACATGAGTGTCCTTGCACCAGGGCTGGTATCTATTTCCTGCTACACCTCAGCAGTCTGTAATTTGCATTCATATTGCCCACCTGCTGCATGACAAATTGGTGCAAGTGGCACTGCATTTCCACATGCATATTCACTTTTAGACTACCACATATAACACCAGCTACTCTCTACCTCACCCTGCCAGGGCACAAGATCCTCACAAGGAAGTTGTAGACAGGACACTGCACTTACGTTCCAGACTGCAGGACACAGCACAACAGAGGGACAAGACCAGCAAGGCTGTCTGCTCCGCCCAGTTTTCCTTAGCAGCTTTGCTTCCTGAAGGCTTTTAGGGAGCACACATTCCAGCTTAGCTTGAAATGTTCTGAAAAGAGGCATCTCGGAACTGGATAAAGCTAATACCGAAACACCCCTCTTATAAGGGATTAAGAATCATAGAATCACAGAATCAGATGGATTGGAAAGGACCTCTGAGATCATCAAGTCCAACCCTTGATCCACTACCACCACAGTTACTAGACTATGGCACTAAGTACCACATCCAGTCTCTTCTTAAATACCTCCAGGGACGGAGAATCCACCACCTCCCTGGGAGGCAGAGGAAGATGAGCTCAAACAGCAAGGCTTACAGCTCCACACTCAGATCCACATCCCTGCCCAGCAAAGAACTCTGGGCATCTAACAGACTACAAAGGGGCTTTGATTAAGACCAGGCAGTTTCCACCCCTTCCCAAAGATGGAAATATTTAACTATCCAACACAGATTTTTCACTACTGTACTTTAGATTTTATAATAGTCTAAACAACCATTTAAACAATTAAATTCTTTCCTAACTAAGAGGTAAAGAAACTGTACTCAGATGTTGTTTAACTACCCTCTAGCACACTGTTATTAAAATTATTTACACCACTGTATATATCAGCAAGACCTGGCAACTGGATTTACATCTAACTAGAAAATAACATGGCTTTTCAGTTCTGTTAGGAACAGAACTCTCACTTAGTTTTCCCCCTTTATTTAACCCACACAAACTGGTATTCACAACTGATGGGGATTTCTTCGTCACCTGACAGTTAGAGCAGCATAACTTTTAATTTGTGGATATTAAACAGTGCAGAGGATCTTGGGGTATTGAACAGGGTACCACTAGGAAGCACAGAACAGAAAGCTGAAATCCACCTTCTCCTGGCAAAGTCAACACTGTATTGACTAAAATGATATTGTTCCCACAAAATGAGAAAAAAACACTAAATTGTGCATCAATAATAATTTTTGTCGATCCAGAAACAATGTTTCTATTTCAGCATGTCCAGAGATTATTTAGAAAACTTGATTTTTAAAAATACTGAGGATGGAAAAAATAAGTAGTACCTTGCAATCATCCACAGCCATTTGCCCAAAGCAATGCCAGAGAGGAGACTAATATTTTAGTCTTTAACAATTCACCCAAAAATTCAACCATCCAGCCATATCATTAGAATAGTAAAAAAATATTTCAAATTCTTTTGAATTTTGTTTCTGAAGTCAAACTTTCAAGCTTCATCAACTCCTGAGGCAACAACAAGGAAAAAAACTCATGGAAGACTGAGTATCCCCAATTGCCACGTGAATCCAGAACTCATTGTGTTGGACAGAAATAAATTCCAAGAGGTTTGCTGTACACTTTTGACACAGCCCCTGCTCTGACACAACAGAGCATAGTAGAGTGTTGCAGCTTATTTTTGTAAAAATACTCTGAACTTTTCAGAACTGCCTTAATTATTTTTACAGTAAAACAAAACTAAGAATATCCAGCATCTCTGACTGCACAAAATACTTTCAGAAACAAAACACCTTGTCATTCATTGCTCCCTAGAAGTATGGCTTCTTCCTTAAAATACAAGGGTCAAAACCAGAATGATGAACCCCTCTAAGGTTCCCCACATGTGGTTGTGCTGTCATCATACATTTGACTGGGATTTTTTGCAGGATTTGTGGGAAATAATTTTGAAACCAGACCTGACCAAAACCCGTAGTTTCCAAAAATCATGTCACTACATTTGATTTTGACACAAAAGAACTTCCTGGATTCTGCACTGTTGCAATAAAAACCTGCTGGAGGCAGGATGAGATGATCACAGGGAGGAAAGGTGAACGTCAGCCTGAGCCATCACATCATCTTTCTAAATGTACAGCAAATGGTAGTGCTCCTGGCCACGGTAGAGAAGGATTTCCCTTGGCATTTCTCACTCCAACCACGTTACCCTTTTCATCCAGTCCACAGTTTCCAAAACATCCAATTCAACCTGCAATTTACTGTTCAGCTTTCCCTCTATTGCCCCTTTTCAGGCTGAACATTTCAGACAGATCCCTGATGTAACCCTAGGTCTAAGAGGAAGAAAGAATCAGCGATAGAGCAATGAGCTTCAAAATCTCTTCTGTATCTATGTCCTCGAAAGCCTACAGCTTTCCCATGGACAGTATTCTTTACCACCACTACACCCTGAAGTTAGATTAGCTGGGTTAAAACATGCCACCTACTTTTGAAGATCCCATGGCAGGTCCCGGTAGGCCTGGTAGCCTTTCTGGCCGCCAACAAAGGCTTTACTGAAGTCTGGTCTGCGCAGCGAATGGTGATGGAAAATGCAGGAGTCGCATTGACTGGTGTGACGGGAAGGGAAAGGTGTTGAATGAAGATCCTTCATTGAGGCACGGCTGGCGCAACACCCAGCACCCTGTGGGTTATTGCAAAATGAGGGAACGAACTTCAGAATAAAAACAAACAGAGGTAAGCATGGAGTTGATAAGGAGACTGCAACCTTCGGATCAGCTCCGCATCAAAGAGCTCCCCAGGCAGGCAGAGATGGGCTGAGCAGATAAACCGGCCCAAGCAAGAAGACTTGTTCTTCACTACAGCGGAACAGGAAGTGTGTGAGGTCCCCCTTTTCCAGCAGTCCCTTTCTGTCCAACTTCTATCCCTACAGCATGCCTTCTCCTGAGCAACAGGACCTTCTACCATACAGTCACTGTAAAACCCGTGGGGAGAGGCACCACACTGACCGCAAGGCTAAGTCACTTGTCTTCTGAGATAGCCAACACAAAAACAAATATGGACGTAAATGGCTTGGTCAGCCAAGCCTGATCTACCTCGGTGCTCACTCATCCACAGCTGTTCTGGAGTCCCTTGGCATCAGGGACAAGACAACTATAAGTATCCAGCCTCCTAATTACATGTTAGTCATTTAATGGTTGGCATAACCCCGCCTGTGGAAAATGCTTACTCTGTGAAAAGGGCCACCAATCTCCTTGGAATTCCCTTCTCCCAGCAAAATGTGTTTCTTCAGAGTCGGCTGGAAAGGGAAAAAATAGATATTCACTAGTGAGAAAATCTGCACTTGCACCTAAAATCCCAAACCAGAAAGTAAAATTACCAGAAACCAAACCTCTGGTTTCTGTTTTTTGATGCACTTGTATTTGTGCCCCAAAATTTGAAGCATTTGGTTTTCCAATGAAATCTCAAGGTTTCAGTCATTTTTATGGGAACACTTACTATCTTCCAGAAACAACCTCATCAAAAAGGGAGGAAATTAATAAAAAAAAAAAAAGGTAAGGGGAAAATTTTACCTGATCATACCAAGTCCCTTTCCATCTTTCCCCAAAGATGCCCATTCACAGGCATTTCAATGCAATTTTATAAGCACCATTTTGAGGGCAGACCATTTTGAGGACAATGAGAAAAGCTGATCACTGTTCCACAGCATCTGCTGTTTCTCTAACACTGATTTCTTCCTTTGCTTTGATCAAATTAATTGGGTTTTTGGCTTCTCCTCACTCCCTGTAGAAAGGTCATTGTTGCAGTTACCTGCCTCAGCTAGGGCTTTACCAACTGAATATACAGATGCCTGTCAAGTACTAATATTCTCCCTGGGCCTACCCCCCACCCTGTTATTTTCTTTTTCAAAATTAGTAAAACTTAAAAAAGATTGTGCACCAAGGATTCCCTTCTCCACCCAGAAACACACACACCCCCACAGGAACTCCAGCACTTGATGGAGTGTTGGAGATTGATTGCAAACCGCTTCAGTGCAGGAGTCAAGAAAATACCTTAGAAATCTTTGAAGTTTTTTTCTTTTTTACACTGGAAAACACTGGGAAAAGATGGCTCTTCTCCAGTGTTTGCTCTGTGAGATGCAGAGAATTGTCCCTGGTGTGTGCAGAAGTTCAGTGGCCGACTCTAACCACCTGGGTCACCTGAAAAACATACTACAGGAGAAGTAGGTTTTACCAAACCTCTAGATTTTGAGACAACAGTTACCTGAAATCTTGAGCCCTGAAACAAGAATGAAAAGCATTCACCAGAATTACAAAGTGTCTCAGGAAGAAATCCTAGAGGAAAGGTCTTGGACGACAGAATAAACTGAATGAACTTCTGGTAACTTTCAGAGCACATTAGTACAGACCTTCCTATTACTACTTTAGGATATGAATAACTAAGATATTGCAAAGAAATTATTCCATTTTCTTACAATCAAGACTTTTTTTGCAATCTGCCTAATAAAACTTTAAGTAGGTTGCTTTTGTTTTCAAATTAATTAACCAGTAAAATGAGCTGTCCTGCAAAACAGTGTGAAACAAGGAAATACACTCAGCTGGGTCAGTGTTTTGCATCAATATGCAAAATCAATTTACACGTACCTGTCCCCCAGGAACAATGGTACAGACAGGCCAAGAAAAGACAATAATTAAGGAATAATTTTCCTAACAATAAATTATCAAGTTGCAAAGTGTTTGGTGTTAGGGTGTTATTCAGTAAGTTAGGCAATTACTAATCTTTTTGGTTAATACTAGGGAAGCAGTACGGAAACTAGCTATCAAAGTGTAGGGTGGAAATCCGAGAATGTGGGTGCACAGGATTTTGTGAATGAAAGTGTAAAAAGATGTAATGACCATTCTCTCAGTTTAACCCTGCAAAGTCAGCCCAGCCGGTCAGACAGACTGCTTGCCTAAGAATGGTAATAATAGATTACCTTGGTTTGTGTTTGCATACTTACACAGGCTCACAGGCTGTAAAGACAAAGAACACCTTTAGAGAAGACCATTGGCCAGCCCTGTAGCAATAACATCTTCGGAATTTACAAGCAAAGATGTTTTACATAATTGTCTACCAGTTACTCGAGCCAGGCCACGAATTTTAGACCAAAGACAAGTTAGTCGTTACTTTTACATTGAGAAGTGATTGTTCTTGCCAGTGATATTTTACAGAACTGACAGAAGTGTTGTTAAACAGCATGGCCTTAAACAACCTGAATTAATTAGAGCTGCTTTGAGCAGGGGGTTTGACAAGGTGACCTCTGCACATCCCTTCCAATCTAAATTACTTTGTGATTCTGTAAGCATCTGATAAGACGAAACTGGTACACTGCCATGAAATCCTTCCCTAGTCTGCTCATTTTTCCATCAGCACACCTTGACAGCTCAGTTATGGCTTCAGGGCCTCCCTCTCCTGAAAAACACAAACATGTCTTGCATTTGACCTTCAAAATTCAGGGGAAGATCTTAGTGAGCTACGTTTCTTCATACTTTTTAACTTCAGCTATGGACGTGCTGCACAACTGTACTCTTTTGACATAAAAAGTTCACCAGTTTATTATTCCATGCTATCCTTTGCTACATGAAATGCCTAGCCAAGGCTCTTGATAACTGATGGCAGTTAATAACTGATAAGTAGAAAAACAAAACCAGAATATCCACTGAAAGGATAGAATGATTCTCCGGAGCCAATGTAAGGGCTGGGAGAGAAGCCAAGTCCTTATGTTGAGCCTTGAAAAGTCACTTGGGGCCAGATTTTATTACATGCCCATGCAGCTTTGAGATACTGAACACGTGGAGGCTCTCAGATGCTATAGAAATGGCCTCAAGCTCTGAAGTATGCTAGATCCTGTCCTGACTGCTTTCCCAATAGTCCCTCTTTCCAGGCCCTGGTAACAGAAACTGCTACACCCGTCTGAGTTGCAACCAGGGATGCCAGCCCAAAATACCGGCAACACCCTTAGACAATAGAAGTCCCCCACTGCCAGAGTCATTAAAAAAGAATTCATAGCCTGTCACCCCATTTGAGGCAAAAAGGTGGCACACGTGTGCCTGTCCCCTGCGTGCGCCCTGCCAGAGCTGCTGCTTGGTACAGTGAAACAGGCCAGCCTGCATTTTCTTCCATCAGGCTAACTAGCCAGACTCTACATCCACCTCACGAATCCTCTGCTCCCTGTGAAGGCACACAGCATCTCCAAAGAGACAGTGTCTGAGATATTCACGTGACTTAGACTAGGCTACAGAGAACAAGGCCCATGAAAATAACAATAAATCCTTTACAAGGCACAGATCAAATTAAACAAAAGAAGAGCAGCATTGTTTCACACATCTGAAGTGCTAGAGGGACTGGCTGGGAACGCTTAGACAGATCTCTGTGGAAAGCGACATACACAAAACAAGGCTTTTCTTACATCTCTATGTCCCCAGAAGACAGATAGCTTGGATTTGATTTCATATTATTTCTTAGCAGCTAAGCTGCCTGATGGAAGCCAAATAGAGTCTGGCTCTTTGAGATACTTTCTGCCAGAGCTATTACCTGTTCTAGTTTACTCTGCAGCAGCGTACAAAATCCTACATATGATTCTTGTCAGTGGTCTCATGACTTGTCATAGACTGCATGAGCCTTCAAGACTTCATAGACTAAATTAGACATAGGAAAATCATGTTCAAGACCTCCATCCTGCAGCTGTTTTGACTCTGGCTGCCCTTTCAGACACAGCTCAGGAGATTGGTCACTGAAAAATGCAACATGCATCAGGCAGGACTGCACAGTACCAAATGAGGGTCCCGCTTGGTTTGCTGCCTCCCTGTGAGACCTCCTGGCTGAGCTCTCTCTCAGGTAACCTATTTTCTACCTAGGTAGCACAGAATAGGTTGTTTTCCCTTCCATGCCCTCCTGTTTCCATCGATTACACAAAGGCAACAGTGCCAGGTAATTTTGGGAAAAGTGCACTGGGTATGGCATCTAAGGGTCAAGCATGAAGATGACCTGATGTCAGGGTTCTTTGGATTGTCTCCTCCAGCTTAGGGTATGGTACAGTTTGTACCAAGATTCCCAACCTGACAGGAAAGGAACAAGAAGAAATCTGATCAGTGTCTTTGATCCACAGGAATCATCAGGAACTGTCAAATGGGGAAATCAAAGCAAGCAGCAGCTGCATGCCACTGCAAACCTTCTGTCCTATCAAATTCTCAAAATTACTGCTACTCTTTGCTATCCTGTTTGCAAGAAGGCTGACGAGCTCAGAAAACAGACCCATGATACCAACAATACCTGACAATTTACCTTTCCGGTCTGTTTTTCCACAGGACAAAGCTCTGGCTTTGGTGTTGCAGATAAGCAGACAAAACCTGCTCAGCCCCTTGCTCTCACAGCCATAGCCCACTGTACTTAAAGGAGAGCATCTGATGCCAGCGTCCTGATGGGAGAAAAGGCTGAAACTCACCCAGGGCTGCAGATGCCTATGCTTAGAACTGAATGGCTGTGGCCTCCCCAGACTTTGCAGGAATATTGTATGGCGTCTCTGCATCTTCAAGGCAGCAGGACACAGTGCCTTGTCCTCCTGCTCCTCTCTACTCAGCTGAGACAGAGCACCACCAGCAGCCAAGAGCTTTAAGGCTCTTTAATAATACGATTCACCCTCTAGTGGATGACATGGGACCTATTTACCTGCACATAAATTTGGGTAACCTCTGGCCAAGTGGGGAAATTCTGTCCAAGTCTGGATGACGTTTTGCTCTTTTAATAGTTATTTCTTCTCCCCGTTATACTCTTTGAACAAGTCAATAAAGCCAAATGATTAAGACTACATAAAAGCCAGCACATAAATCCGTGGTATAAGATCATAGTAACACTTTCTAAAGCAGAGGAGTCTCCAACTTACAGTAGCTTACTGTTATGCAGGAAATTATCAAGTACATGAAACAGAAGGTAAATTTAACAGGTTTTATTAAATTTACATATAAATTACATTCCTGTGCGTCATGCATGATTGTATAGTTAGATATATCCCATTCTGCCTTGAGTGAAAATGTTCATTCCTCACAAATAGGTGAGAATGCAGATTAAAATATACACAAATCTGCTAGACCACCTAAACCAGATAAGAAGTTTTGGCTCCAGGTTTCCATAACATCTCTCAGGAAAAGCCAAACAAGAATGACATCAGCATATTTTTGCCACAAGTAAGGGATTCAGACCTGTCACGTCCCTCCACACCAACATTCCCAGTGGATGAGGGAGGCTCTCTTAAGTGCTCTTCTTGATCGTCACCATTTGTAATGCTTCGCATCACCAAGAGGCCTCAGAACATGTAAACTACCTAGCTTCCAGAGGAATCTGGATCAGAATTTTCCAGCTGCTACAAGGAAAAACTCCACAAGGCAGTCCAAAATAAAGGCTCTCAAAACATACACACGTAGATGCCAGGTCCTCTTCATCCCCATCCTCCTGTCTGCACTGTGCTGGCACTTGGCTTTAAGGCGGATCAGGTACTGTATCTCTCCGAGTGGATGCTCAGAACTGGCAGCTCCTTAAGCAAATGACAGGTTTGCTTTTTCAGCCTTGTGTGCACCCCTTTGGAGAAGGAGATTTACTGCAGCACTTGATACAGGGCAAAATGCTTAAGGCTGTCATATATTGTACCCAGAATAAGCACAATCAGAAAGTTTGCAGATGCAAAAGTAATTTTTGGACATCTACTAACCTGTTTTGGGGAACCAGTGAGAAAGTTGGTATTTTCAGGACTAAAAACCCTAAGTGTCCAAGTTACAATGAAATTCAGCAGGATTGGGAAACTGAAAACCCAAGTCTAGAGTACTCTGAAAACTGGAAACCAATTGTATCTTGTAATTATGCTTTTCTTCATAAAGATCAAATTTCTTTCACCATCCTGGCAAGATAATTGCTACTGCCAAGAGAAAAAAAAAAATCATATATATTTGTCATACATCAGCTTTGAGCTTCCTTTAAGAGCAATATACTTCAAAGTCATGTTCTGCTGAAGGGACTAAAATGAGATTTGTTGAGTTCAGACTTATGGAACCAGTCTGACAGTTTTTATTCCCTATGTATAAATTAAGCCACCAAGTTTTGTTTCTGAAGCTCACAACATTCCACAAGAGAAGTTCCCTGAGAAAAACAACATTAAATGCCGGGTATACACAGCTGTAGGACACACAACAGCTGCAGACCTTCTCTGGGCATCCAAATATTCCAGTGCCTCCAGTGAGGCTCTAGGATCTCTGTACTGGCAAACAGTCAGATCACAGGATATGTAATCAAAATACTTCTGTTAGCTGGATGGATTGCTGCTCTGTTTGGCAGCATTTGCAGCAAGCTGCACAGTCAGAGAGGGTCCCTGAACTGCCATTGATTATGTCACTTGACTTGTGCTCAACTTGGACAACACTATGATCCTAACCTGTAACCACTGAGGGTCTTTCCCCCATTCCTGTTAAGTAAGAGCACTCCAAAAGCCTGTTGTTAGCCTTTTCTGGTGTAAGAGTCTTCCTTGCTTAGTACACTGGACCAGCTCCAGGTATTGGCAGTGTGGCCAGTATCTCCTCTGCAGAGTTCTTTCTCTTCTGACCACAGAGGGAGAAGAGAGCAGCTGAGTGGCTCATTATCTAGCAATTAAGTCCACAGCACATAAAGCATTGGAGAACCTGTGGACACACCAAGGAAAGCATCCTCACCAGGAACAGGCATGTTCTGCTGCTGAGGTGTAGAAAGTGTTTGAGACCTACCTGGCAGACAGAAACATGGGCTCCTGAAAACATCAAGTCAGAGAGGATATGAGGTTTGTGTGGTTGAGATCAAATGAGTTAGCTACAGTCTGGCAATATAACACAGGCAATTCCTACTTTCTGTCAGAAGAGAGAGATCTTTGCATAAGATTAGTGGGTCAGTTAGGAGTTCTGCCCTTCTCTGAAGGAGACGGGCATTTCCACTGTAATACAAAAGCTTTTTTTTTTTTCAAGATACAGATGAAGATGCACATAGTCAATTATAAACACTTGAGAACAGCATTCACAAGAATAAGCAGTTTGGGAGGGGTTTTTTAACAATGGTCATACTGATATTGTTACTACTGTCCATCCTGCACAAAAAGCAAAGGACTTTTATTCAGAAAAATGCAATCTGGATAGTTAAAAATGGAAATTAATTCAGCCAGCTACTCTGATATGACAGCAGACTGGTATGAACACAAAGTGGTTTTCGATCCTAAGTCCAGCAGTCACTCCCATGGCAAATGCTGTCATAGAGGCTGTTTATATGAAGTTATGAGTGGGCATGCATACACTTGGTCAAAGAAGGTGGAACACAAGCTGGTGTTTTCCACAAATTCCTTTTTCAGGACAACACAGCAAGGAAAAATTCTCTATTCACTAAAGTAACAGTCCAACATGATATTAAGAACCAGGACTTCTCTAAGCCATCTTCCATTCTTCATTATAGTACACTTCCCAGAATGATGCAGGAAAAAAATCAAGAATTCAGAGGTGCAGCAGCCTTGGAGTCAGGAACTGGATTGTAGCTTGTCTATTAATAGATAGGGTCCTGTGAGCACACAGCAAATGGGTGGGCCATGTTTCAGTTATAACTTGTCTTGGATGCTGGTAGATGGTTGTTTGGGCTCAAATGCTTTGCTTGACCACGGAGAAAAAAGGGTCAGTATATTGCATATAGATGAAGGTAGTTGTCCCTCTGACAGACTACTTTCTGAGCAAACAACAGTCACATGTATCAAGTCCATTCCTGTCTGGCTGTAGGCCAAACCAATTTCAAGTCCTAGACTACTCCAAGCTTGGATACATGACCACAAGCTAAGCCAGCAGCTCTTTAGACGGTGACCACAGAGCAGAATGTGTCAGAGGCATAGCTGTACACAGCCCACAAAACTCAACCTGCTCCAGGTTTCAGATGCCCGTTTTGGAGCGGATCCAGTTTCGATAGTAAGTCACTCGTGTGTACACTCCTGGTTTATTTCGCTTTCCACATTCATCTCCCCAGCTCACTATTCCCACAAGATACCAGATTCCTCTGGAGTTTGCATGCACCAGTGGCCCACCAGAGTCACCCTAAGGAGAAAAATGTCAACAGGCAGGAACAAAGTTAACAGTGTTCACCTCACTAATACAAGTCTTAAATTGTTGTGTTACAACTGACAGGTATTTTTCTCTAGACCTCAGTTTCACAAAGTTTATTGGCAAGACAGAAGCTGACAGCCTATATCTAATTCAGTCTCTCCCAGTCCACGCCCTTATATCTGTATTCTCTCATATGTGCATTATACATAAACCCCAAGCACTGAACTTCAGACTTCAACCCATGAGCCATGAAGCTCTTCGTTTGCATCTGTCAAGGTACCAAAACCCATAAACTTTAGACTCCCTGAAGTGTATTTTATTTCTAGAAAACATCACCTTCCACTCCACATAGTTTCTTTTTAATATTGCCTAGAAATAAACTTACCTGGCAAGCATCCACCTGCCCCTCCAAGTATCCAGCACACAACATTCCAGGTGTTATCGCTCCACCATATACTTGTCTACTATTACAGATCTCAGTACTTATAATTTTCACTTCCGCTTGTCGAAGCTGATTAACACTATAGCCTGGAAGGAGAAGTGGCATAACAATATGCAGGCAGAGTTCACAACATAAAACATGCAAAGATTAGGAGTAGACAGATTTTCCTACAGCTTTTCTGCCATCACAAGCTATCTGGACAATGTCTCAGAAATAAGAAAGTTCCCTCCTCCACCAAAATCCCTCATTTGCTTTCCCTTGCATAACTCTTCTCTGTCTTTCATCATCACTAGATACTCTTCAGCATAATGCACAAAGAGATTTTTGTACATATTTCTGTATTAAATTCAACTGCAGGCTACAAGATACATCCTTGATATCACTGGAAAGACAGGGCACATGAAGGAAAGAGACACTCACCATCATTCTCCAAAGCTCCCCAGCCTGTAACAAAACAGGAAATGTTGTCTGGGAAAACGTGAGATGCTTCAGGAAGACACACACTGTGCACATCACTTGTGAACTCAATAGGAGAGGCAAGTTCCACAACAGCCACATCATGTTCGTGATCAAGGATAACTTCACCATATCTTTCATGAACAATAATTCTTCGGACAAGTTTTTTCTGTTTTGGAGGTCTCAGCAGAATCCCAAAGCTGGCAGTCCACCTCCGAGGGTCAGTTCCCCTGTAAGATATTTGAGGTTATGTCACAGCCACACAAAACAAGATTCCCAAAGGAGCTTAGCTCCCCTTTTAAGCATCAAAAAGCATCGCTACCAGGTTTGCCTAAGGCAAACTTCACTACATTTCAGTAGATATAGACATTAAAGGGGCACAAAAGGTCAGAGCACCCAAGAGTCCTGAGGCCTGTAGGATCAGGAAGGCGCTGATGACTTACCCTCTAAAGCAGTGGGCTGCGGTCACCAGCCAGGTATTGCTGATGATTGATGCCCCGCAGCGGTGGGTCCCATCCAGCTGGATGCTGGCCTGCCATGGCCATTCTCCATCCCGCGCACGCTGACCGCCAATTATTCTCTCCACTCCTGTGAAGGAGAATGCCTCTCTTCGTAATCCACAGCCTGCCAAAGAAAAGACAGCTCTGCTCTAGCTGATTGAAGGCCCTCATGGCTGCACACACACATGTAACAGGGCAGGGTGTCTGTCAAGAGACGGCCTTCAACTAAAGCAGGGAAACCAAGTGCCATGGTCACAAGTGTCTCAGGACAGATGCAGGGCAAACAAGGAAGTTTGATAGAAGAGTCAGTACTTTTTCATTAAGCCAGTTTCCAGACACACCAGCCTATATGTTCCCCCATGGGAACTGAAAGCTGTGTATCTGAGACATTGAAAGAAAAGATTTTGTCAGGTCACCTCCAGATTAACCTTGACAGCAGCAACAAAAAAGTAGTGTCCTCTTCCTCCAGCAATTTACTTACAGCCACTGTGCCAACAGCACAATCATATGTTACCCATCTGAAAAAAGTTAAATCCAATTCTCAGAATCCATTTGAAAGTGGAAAGCTAACATGCAAAGACCATGCAGGGAACTGGTGCAGTCCCCTGGGAGGGTACTTATTCTGTCTCCCTTTTTCCAGAGGAGCTTTAAGACCTCAAGGGGGAGCACAGAACAAGAGAAGGACTGAGAATTTGCCAATCTCCAGGGCTGAGTCATTGCCTTGCTCTCACTGTGATCAGCTCTTCTCCCTCTCCCACCCCCTGCCCTTTCAGCTTAAATCTGACAGACATCTATTGTCAAACGTTTCTGCGTGGAGGAGGGGGCAGGAGAGAAAATGTTTCTTGAGGGATTCCAGCAAGAATCTTGGCCCACAGAAACTGTCAGTGCTTGTGCAAACTTGCTAACAGTAGCTTATCTATGTGCCCAACTTCCCATAACCAACATTAAACCAAGTGCTTCCCACCGCTAAGTCAGAATGCTTTATTCTACAAACAGCACAGAGCCAGCAAGACTACAAGAAAATTATCTAAAGTCTTCCATGTCTCATGCACTCTCTCCTGCTCTAATATCTGGAATAAATTCTTTTTTCAACTTGTATCATAAAAACATAAGGAATTTGTAAACACAGAACCTCTAGAACCATGTCCCTGAACCTTTACTATAAAGCATTTGTACTTACAGTTGTTTAAAAGGTTGTCTCCCTTTTTCTTATTCAACTCTGAAATGAAAAACAAACACCACAGTGAGTATATGCTCATATGCTCCATGATCTAGCACAGACTCCCTCCCTGTACCCAGCAAACACAAATTAAATGGCTTGCATTGCTGCATGCAGTGAAGTATGGTAAAAGGAGTAATTTACTGTAACTGGAGAAGTTCAGTGAAGCCTCTGTTCATCACTGAAAGTGCAAGGCCACAGGATACATCTTTCTTGCCTTAGTTCAAAGCTAACCAAAGCAGCATAAGACTGCAAGTAGGTCTAAGTTACATCTGCATGTATAACATTCACAGTCACCATCTAACATCCACAGGCATCTTTTCAGCTTTAGTGTGACAAGGTGGTCAAAACAGTCTTTATAAATCCTCAGTGATGAGGTTGACTGGAGCTAAACTGCAACATTTCAAATTTTTTCCTACAAAAACCCCTCTGCCAGATTGTGATGGTAACCAGCGACAGATTCATGGGACAGGATCACTGCCCAGGGAACCTCATGTTTTGTTACAAACACAGCAATCTGTCACAAAAGAAATGACAGAGGGTGAAGAAGGGAACCATCTCAGTCTTGCATTTTTTAATAGCTTGATGACTCTGCATTTCAGTGCCTGGTGATAGAGGTTCTTGTTCAATTCACTGTCTGCCTCAAAGTAGTTTGTGAACACATGGTCACAAAGTTGGTTTTTTTGATGAATTGAGGGGATCTGTCTCATTCAACACAACTAGGTCATACAGAGAAAGCCTCTGATGCACAGAGGAGAGCTCACACTCATAAGATCAGTGCCTGTGTGTTTTAGTGGTTTTCGTGCTACTTCTTCCAAGTTCCCAGGCTGTCAGCCTAACATACAGTTCTGAGAAGGGAAAAAAAAAAAAAAGAAAACAAGAATAGCCCATATTTGCATACTAAAGTGAAACTAATTACACTATGAACAGCAAATTATGAGGAACAAATTCCTAGGCACAAACCCAAGGCACTTACCTGTGAGTCTAATGGTAGACTGGTCAACATCCAAGTCCGTTGAGATTGTTTTCAGCCTTCTGCGTAACACACGGTTGATGTGACCCCAGGTCGTTGCTTCACTGTCAGCAGAGGCAAATTTAAATACCAGAACAACAGATGCAAGCACTCCACCAGGATCTGGGCTATAAACCAACACAAACAGAGTGGTGTTGTCCTCTTTGCCCACTAATGCCCTTGGTTCTGCTTTGTACTGTCTGCCTGTTTATATGAGAACTGGTCTGGTTTGCACAGACATCTAGAGCAAATAGCATAGCTGTGCACAAGTAAAGGAAGTTGGTTTTTTGGGTTTTGGGGTTTTTTTAGGTAGCAAAAGGTTCTCACTATGGCAATGATCAGAGGGAATTTTCTGGAAACTTTTATAAGCAATAGAGCTGGGAAGAAGAGAAGGGATTGCTCCCTTTGGCCTCCACACAGATCCTAGTCAGTAGGACACGAATGGCAGTGGTAATAACACAGTAAGTTACAACTCTTCAACAGATATCCAGTGTGCCATTCCTAACAGCCATTGAAAAGATCCAGTTTAGAGCCACAGAAGTTAAAAAGGTCTTTTGGCATTTCTTTCCATTTAAGTCACTTGTCCGTTTATTGGCCAGTTTGATCCACTGTATTTAGATACAACATGTTTAATAGCTTTGAAATCACTTACTATCACTATAAAATAATGAGCCCAATATTTAAAGCAACAGTCTAAAGGAAAACCAACCAAAGCCTTGAGGCAAAGACAAGGGAGATGCAGCTAAGCTGCTCCAGTGCCTAACTGCACAAAGTATCCCTAGTGAAAATAAGTGTGGAAGAGATACATTGTTAGATCAACTTAAAAAGCGTAAAGAGGTCACTTGGAGTATAGCTCCCAAATTCTGTGATTTCAGTTGATGTACACTATGGGAGGCTTTTGGAAGAAATCAGCATCAGACAAGAATTTAGAACATTTTAAGCAAACTACTCATTCCATATAGAGACAGGTAAAGGCAAGAAAGCCCAGAAGTGCTATGAAGACATTTGGGGGAATTTTGGCATTCTTTGCTGTCTAAGGAAAAATATTGCACAGCAGATCTGAGCCTTACAGAAATACAACTCCAAAATAAACTCCAAAAATCCTGGAGGAGAGGGAAGTAATGGCTCTTACCACTGAGAGTGATGCATAATTAATGCAGAGGAAAGACTTCAAAGCTCTCACAAAGGACCTTTATACCTGCATGTCCCACTTGCCTCCTTCCCTCTAGTGTATCTATGCCTATGTTCCCTTGTCTATATCCATGTATCTCACAGTGGACTCATTTATTCCTTCAGGCCTTTCCAGAGAGGGAGGAGAATAATCATCTCCTACTGTACACCATGCAGAGTGGTAAACACCAGCCCAAGCTTCCATGGGAAGCAATAAGTGTGACAAAGAGCTTACTTGGCATCTCTCCAGCTGTTAACTAGTAGTGGAGACAAGGATCACCCAGTAATCCAGTTACTGCATCACAGCCACAAACAACTGGTGCTCAGGAAATTAACCTGCAGAAGTATAAGGCCAAATTTCTCTTCCTTGCTGACCTCTGAAGGTAACTGAGCCCTCAGAGTACTGGAGGGGAGTGACAACCAGACAAGGCTTAGTCATCCCACTGATGTAGCCCAAGCATAAACAACCAGGAATGCTCCATATGGTCAAGTGGTAGGAAGAAAAGATATTTAACACATCCCTGCTTATTCCAGACCATCACATTACTTACCTTAGACTGACAACGTGGGACTTGACGTATCTTTTACTTAAAAAGGATTCCTTGAATACTTCAGACATCTGTTAAAAGAAAAGGATGTGTTAAAATACACCTGTAATAAATACATGCTTTCATGATATAACAGTCTCATGAGCCTCTGAAGCACAAGAAAATGCTTTCAGATTTCCACCTCTACACCAAAGCTACCATTAAATTTCCATCAGAGGATGCAGATCCAAAATAAATTGAATTGGCCAGTTTCACTGTCCATTCTGCTCTGTGGTTGCCTGTTTCACCACAGGGCTGCTGGAACAGACTGTGCTTACCATCTGCTTGCACACAGTCAGCAACACATCTTTAACCCACTACAGCAAGGTTTAGACAGGTAAGGGCCAGACACATAAGGATAAGGTAAAATCACCTCTGACTATTTCCAATCACACAATTGCAAGACTCCTCACCATAGCTCAGGCATGAACAGAGAAACATCTTAGTTTACCATGGTTTCAATCTCTTCACTCAGGTTCCTGAACTCTTCTGTGGTTTGCCTTTGGTACTGAGGGTCGTAGTTGACATTGCTGATCAGGAAAGATAAATTGTAATATCTGTCTTGATCTACAGGGGAGAAAAAATAAATAAAGGTAGCTGATCTCCTTTGATACAATTCAAAGATGAACAGTACCTCATAAAACATGGCACAAGTAGGGGTTCCAGGCTCTGGCTGTGATCCTATCAGTGGAATTATAGCTCTAGCAGCACCTTGGGAAAAGGGAGGTCTGGACCATGCTGATGCTCCATGAACCAGCTAGGGGCTAATTTCTTATTTGAGGACCATCCAAAGTAGCTGCAAATTACACCCACTACAACATTTCTCTGGAGCCCTTTTTCTAGTTGGCCTGAGGTGAGCACAGCACGAGACAAACCAGCCCACATATGTCCCTTCTGACTCAGTAGACAAACTCACTCCTCCCTGGCTGCACTCTGGCATGTCCCTGTCCCTCTGAAAGGCAGGAGACATGGAGCCGTTTGCATCCATTCAGCAGCTGGGTGATGTTTAAAATCTGGTCCTCTGGTGAATGGCAGAGGGGCCCCATAACACAGGGCTGGCAAAAACCAAAACTAAGATGTAGCTCTCCCACTGCTTCTTCTAGTGTCCTAATGCAAGCCATAAACTCACCAACTCCTGGTGAGCTGAGATGACAACATGATTAGTTCCATTCCAGCAGGAAGGCATTTCAAAACCACTCACACTTGTATCTCAGAGACTGGGAATGAAATGACTTGGCTTCATTCATGAGCCAAGTGACTGGGAATGGAATGACTTGGCTTCAAGTCATGAGTCAAGATGATAGGATTTGACAATCTTAAATTTCGTTTCCAACCTTAACGATTCTGTGATCTGCTACTGAAACTGAGTCCTTGGCAACCAGGACTGACTCCTGGGCTCTGAAAAGCCCTTTCTTTTTCTGTAATATTCTCATCTAGGGGTACCAGGTTAAGTTTCTGCAAAAACCCCAAGTTCAACACCAAGCTTATTATGTGTAGCCTGAGTACTGGACACACCTCTGGCTTGTACAGAAGACTGTTATCCTTTGGTTCACCATGGATACCAGTGAAGGCATCAGAGCAAAATGAGAAAAAGATAGAGGGTTAAAACTGAAATCCCTGATTCAAGTAAAGGGTAGTTCAAGCATTCTTGCAGGTTTTCAACCGGTTCAGATCTTGAATAGGGTTTAGAAAACTTTCTCATGTGGGTTCTATACCAGGGGTGAATTGTATGCCTAAACGATCAGACAAGACAACAGTAGCAGGTGAAACACAACAGACTCCTGAAGTTGTGACAACAAAAAGAGTGGTGCACTTACCATTACACAAAAAAAATGTAATCAAGCCAATGATGAGGGCTAAGCCTACTATCACCGACACAACAATGACTGCTATCTTCCATGGCTCTAAACGCCTCTTTGCTCTGTCCATCGGGATCAATATCTGCATTGAAGAAAACAACATGGAGAAATTCAGCTCTAACACAAAGACAATAGTACATCCTAGGAGGGCATAGCTTAGCTCAGCTGAAAAACTTCACAAAATGAGGCAGTTTGGGAAGGACCCTGGACTGCCTGTTTAAACCGGGTCCCTCTACAGCAGGTTGCTCCAGGTCTTGTCCAGCTGAGGTTTTATTATCTCCAAGGACAAAGATATCCCAGTCTCTCAGGATCCCTGGTCCAGTCTCTGCCCACTCTCATGGCAAAAGCTTTATATTTTGTGGGAATTTCCTGTGTTTTAAGTTGCCTCTGTTGCCTCACATACACCCTGAGAAAGAGTTTTGCAGGTTATTGCTTGTAGAGGCAATTTCCCATCAAGAAATATTATACAGATTTCAAGTGCAGCAGACTGCCCACACAGGTGCTTAAACTGAACGTAAATGTAATAATTCATGACTTATGAAATATCTTCTGCACCAAGGATACTCCAGGCTACCAGAGATGCCATATAACATACAGCTTTGGTTATTTTTAGTTGGTATGAGTAGTAATATTCACTGATACCCTACAGGGTTTGGGGTTTATTGCACCAAAATCACATATACATTGTAAGAGACCACATGCTCTGCCAGACAGTCTGTGAGAGAAAGAGCTACTCGTGTGTAAATGTGACATGGCAACAAGATCCAGATTTAGGGACTTGCTGAAAACCAACAGCAGATATGTAAAGGAGTAGAGAACTTGAGTCACACATGGAAAAAGGCACATAAACCCCTTTCCTCCACTTATGTCCTCCAGTGCAGCATTAAGCAAGAGAACATTCAGAAAACTGCATTTTTGCACACGTCCTCAGTAACTTTGTAGAAGGATGATGCAAAACCCTAAGCATAATTATTTAAGATCCCCAGTAATTCCACAGCACACTATGTAGTAATTGTCATGTCACACACTGAGTCTCCACATCATGGTCTGCATTAGTACAGGGTAACAGAAAAACACGTGAGATAATCTCTCAGACATGCCTGGAGTGACAAATGGCAGCAGCCAGCCCTGGGGAGGAAGGTTGAGCTGGCTAGTCACCTCTCTGTTTTACACCCACTGATCCATGTTTGTATTGCTGTGGATCAGACATACTAAATGCTGTTTTCCCCTTTTCAGACCTATGGCACAGCCATTTCTGAGCAACATCTGAGAAGCTGGGGGCAGGAGGAGGCAGAAAGGCAGGCAGACAAAATAAGTCTTTGCAGGTTTTTTGACTACAAGGTGTCAAAGAAAAAGTCACAGTAAAAACAGAGCAGGATACCAGCAGATGTTCTGTCTTAGTAAATGATCTGAGTGGGCAGATGAGCAGTGAAGGCAAAGGTATGGGGCACAAATCCAAAACAGCAAAAGACAATGAAGTGGTGAGAGAGTAGAATGGTGTTATACACTCTGCTCTGATGGCAAGAAAGCCAAGTAAAGGCACAAACAAGAGATGGCAAGCAAAGCAAACAAAAATCAAACCAAAAAGTAACAACAAGAACAAAAAAAGCAACAACAAAACAGACAGCACTACAGAGGAAGCAGCTGAGAGGTATGCAGACAGTCAGGGTGTGCTCAGCAAGTGACAGGGAAGTTGAAAGCAACTAAAAGTCTAATCTCCTCACATAAAACCTTGGGTTTGGCTAGTCAGAGTGCTGTCAGGTATCCCAGTCCAGTCCATTACTTAAGAAGGGAAGCAGGCTTTTACCTGCTGAAAGAGGTGGCATACTGGAAAGAAAAAGTTCAACAGGATAGCTTCAGCCAGCATCATGACTGCAGGTAGTCACAAGCAGTAGCTTAGTGTTACCAAAATACACAGGACAGGTGACCAGAAATAAGTCTTCTGCTTCAAAGTCACATACTACAGAGGAGCCCAGTATCTCTCCTTCTGTTGTTCCTACTTCACAAGGCACAGTTCTATTCTGGTAATGCACAGCCCAAGTTTTCTCCCCACTCAAGTGGCTCAGCTTTCTGATGGCAAGGCTCTGCAAAATAGACTGTAGGGCAGTTGACAGGAGCCTGAAATCCCAGGCTGGCCAAGGTTATTTTCTTTGCAAACTCCAAGTTGCAATAAAAGCACATAAATAACACACACTGGAACTCAACTGATTCCAGTGAGGCCTTGACTTCTCAACATCTAGACCTTCACTGTGTAAACTATCCACTAACCCTGAGGGTTTAACTGATGGAGAGATTCAGATAAAAACCCAAGACCAGTGGAACTGTTCTGCTTGTTTCTTTATTTCACTGTAGCCTCCCATGAAGCACTCCCATACTCATCTCACAGCTCACACTCTTTCACAGTGCCAGCTTATGGAATTGCAGCATACCTCACGGGCAGTGAATTATTACCCTCAAGGACAAGCCTCTTGGCTCATCAGAACAGCCCACTTCAGCAACATGCCTCTGCCCCTCCGTAGCTAGCCACCCCTCATGCTTGAAAGATGCTGCTTTAGCATCTGATTTTGCTCTCTTCACTGGAGAGCTTTTGCTTCCAGCCTGAGCCCCTACCAACCCTCTCAATCAAACTGGTTCCCTGTGCTGCAGCTGTCCTCACCCCAATGTGCTTCCACCTGAATGGCAGCTGGAGCACCATCCCCTCGTTGCTCTTGGCACAGAGAAAGCACAGCACAGTCCTCCTGGCAGCATGTGGCTGACTCTGCAGATATTGAGGCAACAGTACTCTGGTGTTACGACTGCTGTGTTTCTTGAAATGCATACAGGTTTCCTCAAGACATGGCTTTATGCCTCAGCTGCAAAAGCTTAAAATTCAGAAAACCAAGCATCTCACTGCCTGTGGGACTCAGGCTCTCACAGGCAGCACTGTCCTTCCAACAACCTGTCTCTATTTCCTTTGTGTGCAAATACAAGCTACAGCAACAAACACTGGCAGCACAGACCTGCTTCTCCTCCAGCATTTCAGAACTGCTTGTTCTCTACAGGTCACACAGGCTTGCAAGGGGAAACAGATACCTCACAAACTGCTCTAGTGCCAGGGGAAACGAAAACATGAGAGATGAGGAATAAAAGCCTATTCCACTTCTGATTCTAATTCATTTTGAATTTTTTTCAGAAAACAGTTTAAAAGAAACACTTCCATATATTTCTGCTTTCATATCAGAGAATCACAGAACAGTTTAGGTTGGAAAGGACCCAAATAATCATCCAGTTCCAACCCCCATACCATGGACAGGGACACCTTCCACTAGACCTGGTTGCTCAAAACCCCATCCAATCTGGCAGTTGAGTACTTTCAGGGATGGGGCATCCACAGATTCTCTGGGCAACCTGTTCCAGTGCCTCACCACTTTCGAAGTGAAGAGTGTCCTCCTAATATCTAATCTAAATCCCTCTGTCAGTTTAAAGCCATTTCCTTCTTATCCCTACATACTCTTGTAAAAAGTCCCTCCAACTCTCACGTGGCCCCTTTTAGGTACTGGAAGGTGCTATAAGGTCTCCCTGGAGCCTTCTCATCTCCAGGCTGAACAACCCCAACTCTCTCAGCCTGTCTTCATAGGAGAGGTGTTCCAGACATTTCATCATCTTCATGGCCCTCCTCTGGACTCAGTCCAATAGGTCCATGCCCTTCTTATGCTGGGAATCCCATGGAGAACTGGATGCAGTACTCCAGTACTCTGCAAGAGCAGAGCAGAGCGGCAGAATCACCTCCCTGGACCCACTGGCCACGCTTCTTTTGATGCAGTCCAGGACATGGTTGGCTTTCTGGGCTGCAAGTGCACCTTGCCTGCTCATGTTGAACTTCTCATCAACCAACACCCCCAAGGTGTCCACCAACATCCTCATACAGGTAAATAATTTGCATGTAGGGTATATATTTGTATATAGGATATACGAGTTAAAGTGGAAATATCTTTTCAAAACCAAAAAATTTTCCTCCCTTTAGCAGGATGTTTTTGACTTTCAACTTAATAAGATGAGTAACAGAACAGGTAAAAAATTTCTTTTGCAGTGGAAGCACCAAGTCTCACCAACTCCCACATTGTACAGTTGCCAGTATCCTTCAATTGTACTTTCTGTGTGCAGAACCCAGCTCAGCAACCCCTGTATTTTGGGGTTTTTTTGGCTATTTTATCTCACAACTAGGTTGGCCTAGCTCTGCTGAGACAGAGTCTAGGATGGTTAGTGAGAGCCAGTCCTTGTTCAGGTTATGCCCACTTAACACATTCATTATTCATACACATTACACCTCCAACTAGCTCTTTGCTCCCGTAGCCTTTTTGCTGTTGGGCCAGAGAGGGCAAGCTTGTCATGCTCTACCAGAATAACCACCTGACAGGGATTCCTGTGCTTGGGACATCCAGGTCCATAGTTAAATAGTTTAGTGGCAGGTGGGACCCCCTGTTTAGGAATCAGACATTGTCTTCTCTGCACTCTAGTAACCAAGCAAATTCTGTTCCATCAACACAGGCTGGCCAGAGAAGCACTGTTCCTCTGCAGTGCTGATGAGAGCAGAAGCAGAAATTATTTCATTGCCTTCAACCATGGATGCATACTTTCTTTCTTCTTGTGGAAAGAGGTAGTGCTTAATAGACAGGCATTTTCCTCAGAAGACCCCCAATACCACAGCTCTCTGTGTAGATGCCTTCCAGAGTCAGGTGTTTTCTACAGCCCCACATGTCTTGCTTCCTTATATCACAGGCTTTGACCTTTTTTATTGCCCAAACTCCAGTAAGCTGCAAACTAACTCTTAGTGGGGCAGATAGGGGAATTCAGGTAACACCAACCCATTCACCTTCTAGCATGAATGAGATAACTCTCATACTGCAGGAGCAAACCTTAGCAAGAGATCAGCATCCAAACTCCAATGGGACACCTGGAAAGCCAAATCCTCTCTCCTCTGAAAACCACCTCCTCACGGCCTATATCTGATGGCTGACAGTCTGCAGTGAATTAGTGAGAAGTTTCAAACCCAAGATCTTTTAGTTCAGTACAAAACTGCTTATCTTGGCAACACTATCAGTGAACAATCCCTGTTTTCATTGAAAACATGCACCATTCCCAAAGGGCCCAAGATAATCCATGGAGACAGCAGCATCTCTCCATTTCATATCACAGTTCACTTGGGCCCAGAAAAGCAAACTATTAAGTCTCCTAGTTTACACACCTTGGCTTTGAGCCAAACACTGTGGTTTGATCACCAAAAAATTATTCCATACTGAAAAATAAAAAAAAAAATCCAAAAGAATTATCTATGAAAATAGCTATGTTTTTATAGAATTAAGTATTTAAAATACACTAAAGTTATGTTTAGAGATATATTAAATCAAACCTCAATACAGGATATTTTAATAAGTGAAATACAGCAAGAAGTAAAGCTACATTAATAATTATTGGTCCATTAGGAAGAAAAGTTGTACTGAAATTTGACGGAGCTAAAATTGTCTGGTCTTCCTCATGAAACCAACTAGTAAACACATAGGATTTCAACTTTGACTCCTGATCAGCACCAAATGAATTTTTTACCTTTAATTTGGAACATTTGCCCAAAAAAAAAAGACAAGCACAATACACAGGTGACAAAGAGGTGTTTTTCCTCTCTCATCATGTACCAAAGTCCCTAAAAGGTTACTATATTCATTCACAACACAAGTAATGAATGTTCAGCTCCCACCTCTGCCTGACAGGATTTGATTCACTGTATTGAGCTTATCCATCTCTTCTGGTTGAGTTACTGTGAGTTATCAAAAGCCTCAGCAAGAGATACCAACAAACTGATCAGAAAATGTCTGCTCAGACAAGAAAAGGAAGTATAACTTTATCGTGTGTCCGTAGTCACTGAGCTACCGGATAAGGAGGGAACAGCTACCCTGTTCTGTTTTACAGATCTACCCTCGACATTTTTTTACTTCTTAAGATAATCCCTCATAGCACCCCAAACTAGATTTGCTTTTAGATTCATGTTTTCTGGTACCAGCTGTTTACTGAAGTGTTTTGCCACACTCTGCAGAGATGAAAACATGCAATCTCTTCTATGTGATCTGCTGTTGCCTTCCTATAATGAATTTATTATTGAACTTTTTATTATTATACACCTGCTAACTGATAATCCAATGCTCTCAGAAGAGCCAGTGGTAGAGGCTGGGTGGCACATCTGCTGAGGAGGATCTCTCCACATTTATGGCCATGTCCAGTTTTTCCAATCAATGTTGGATTCAGGCACACGTCTACAATCGCTCTTACTAGACACTCTTCACAGGACAACTGAAAAGGTTAATCTGCTGTCCTGGTGGGTGAGATTGGAAAATCCAGGCTAGATCCCTGAAGCTATCTGCCTTGGCAGGGTGGTTGGGAATGGCAGCAACTGAAATACATCTGGCTTAGTGCAGGAGGCCTAAGCAAAAACACAGGGCCACAAAGCAAGATAGGCTGATTTCACCCCCACCTTTACCACAAGCAACCACACCAACCTAACACATCTCCTGTGCTCTTTTGTGGCATACTCAGGACACACACACTTAAAAGAATGGGACAACAACCTCTACTTTTGAGCACTGAAAGCTAGTGCCTGCTGAAGTACTGCGAGACCCTTGTTTGGATGAGGTCAGTTACCTACCAGTCTCAGTTACTCAATGTTTAGTTTCTCCTAAAGCAATTCTGATACAGTGGAAGACTTCCAAACATTGAAGGGATCTGCTGAGAGAAACGAAATGTGTGTTCTTCTATGCGTCACACTGAATCAGCTTGATCTCCCCACACCCTTGAACATCCCACAAAAATAGTAGGTGCTGCATGCCACCCCTCTGCAGTCAGATAAAGCATCGGGATTGTATTTGCCACTTACTAATTGAGCTCCTCCTCTTAACTCTCCTGTTTTACCAAGGTCTTGCTGCTTCCCAAGAGCACACTTCAGGTGGGTAAAGACAACAGCTCCAAATACTGTTCTTGTTACTTGCATCAAGATTCTAGGGCAGCATTTCAATCTCTGGGATGTCTTACCCACAACTATATCCATGATGGGAAAATGGTGCTTATACAGGCTTCCCTGATTATTGGATCACCTTTGCAATCAGCACAAAAGGTTTGTTGTTCCTTACTCTCTCATCCATTTTGCATACAACTGTTTGGAAGTTAGGAGTTCTTTAACTGTTGGAGTAGAGCTAGGCTCCTGTACCACTTCAACGGACTGTGGGACGTAACTGTAATGTCAACAACTGAAATATCCTTGATCAATAATGTATCTTTCTACAGTTGACTGCCACAGCCAACATCTAAAGACTCCCATATTCTGAAATCAGCTTTAATAGAAGTAGAAGGGCTGCTCACTGCATAAGGACTTTACAGTCTGCATCAACATGTCAAAGGCCATATCAGTGTGAAGAAAATATTAAGTACAAGTCACTGATTATAGTTGGTTTAGGATAAGGTTCTGTAACTTCTACATCATCTTAACCACTCCAATTTCCACTTCCAGTTGTGTTGGTCATAGAAAAGTATCTTGTTCTGTTAGTTTGGCAGTCACAGATTATGGCAGTAGATTTCTACTTTTCAGCCTTCAAAAATAGCTCTGCCTACCTCCCTTTGTCCTTCTCTGACTGGTTGAAATCTACTCCAAAAATGAGGCACCACACCAGCAGCTGTAGTCTTTGTGGGTTTTCAGTTTGATTTTCATTCCAAGACAGGGTGGATGAAATGGTCAGGTGCCAGATTTGGTGTGTTCCCAAGCTGATTCTGCACAGATTAACACTTTGCTGGCTGCATACAAAGTCCATGAAAATAAGAGCACAAGAAGCTAGTTTTACCAACTGTACTCTACTCATCCTCTAGTTCAGCGGTTGAGACTGCAATGCATTCTAACTGCACCAGCACAGACAGTAGATCAGAGTCAGGGCACAGTGAGATGACTCTCACCTACTCTCCACATAGGCCACCTCAGTTTGTCACACCATGCTGCAGAGGAGCTGGGGAATTCTCAGAAAACAAACGCATTTTAGTTGAGGAGAAAGGCTGAAATATCAGAAGGATTACTGATGGATGAAAGGCAGATCAAACCAGAAGCAAGTTCAGAACTGGTACCATTCTCCCCACACTCTCAGTCAAAGTTCAAACTGCCCTATAAATCTGCACGTGATATAGCCATGCTGCCCAAAGTACCAAGGAGCAAGACAGAAGCCTGTGGCACTCACCTCTGGGTACCACTGAGAGGTTGGCAAGAAGCTCTTCTGTCCGGAAGATGCACTGTCCTGAACGCCACAACACACTGTGCAGCATCTCAGCATAGACTTGAGGCTTTATCTCCTGAATTAAGAAAGAAAGGAGTCATAGGCAAGTCAGAACAAACAAGTCCAGCAAGTCTCAGTGACAGAGGCTTACCCAGTAGTATGATTCCTCCCCTAAAACAATAACAATACACTTCTTTCATCACACCCTTCATCCAGGAATCCCGAAGCCTTTTCAGAGCATTAGCTACACCCTGCAACACCCCAAATCAGAAGAGCCATGAAAATTTTGCAAGGACGCGGAGTGTATTTCCTTCTTTGGTATAATTAAGAACAAATCAGAAATTATGGGCAGGACCAATGCAGAAAATTTGCATGTTCAAAAGAGACAATGTTCAGTCCTAGGCCAGGTACAGAGTTGACATAAACAGATGGAGAATCAGTGGCATGTGCCTCTTAACTCCCTTGAACTTCCTTGAAATCGGTCGTTTGACCAGACAAGAATTTGCCTGCATAGCAACAGCTAAATTCAAGTTTTTCATTCTTCTTTAACTCCTTAGGTGCTAATTTTAATTTTGTTCACCTAGTCACACATACATTTCTGTCCTGGAAAAATTCTTCCATGTCATAAACATTTCTGATTTAAATATTTGCAGGTTGTCTAAGTAAGAACTTCTGCTAGTGACAACAAGTTAGCTGGCAATCAATTAACACAAGCACAAACTCTAACCTAAAGTTAACCTAAAGTAACATTTCTCTGTCTTTTCTTGGGAACCCTTTTTACAATTTAAAGTTTTCTCAGTAGCACCAAACTCACTAGAAGATATATGTGACCACATAGCCCTACACACAGATTTGTTTCAGAAGGCAAGTAAAGAACAAGATAGATGTGAGGCACATATTTTCTTTGCTCTGCTGCAATAAACTTTTTAACCTCTAGGGACTCTTTTCCTCCACCTTAATGACCTTCCTTTGACCCCTCTACAGCTCAGGGATCACCAGCTTAGTAACACGCTGATGCAAATACACCTTACATGTCTAGAGCTCTTCCTTTCACCTTATATTAAGTCCATGCCCAAGTAACAGGAAGACTGACTTTCAGAGAAGGTCAGCTTCTTTGGAATGAAACATAGGCTAAAGATAAGCCTCAGCTTCTCATTATTTAAATTCAGTCAATGCCTTAGCATAAATTATTACAAAACAGGATGAATATGGTTGTTAATGACACATATAATGTAATTGCTTCTCAATTCTTTAACTGGAAGCTGCACTGCCATCCCACCTGAGTCAGTCCAGATGTGCAAGAGAAATGCAGTCAGAAGCCTAGCTAGAGGCTGACAATTCCAGGGTAAAGTATCAAGTACCACATGATTACCTGACCCATGTGTAGGTGATGCAAAGACATATTCATTCCAGGCACCCCATGATTCTCAGACATAGAGCCCTTTCTTGTGACTTGATTGTGCCATAGGTGGAAGAATGCACAACACAGAGCCATCATGGCAATCCCTGAACGGTCTCACTGGCAGGCAAAAACCCTATTGCTGCTTAAGGAAAGAGATAAAACTGAGGAGGCTTTTTCAGGGCACTGAAAAGCTTTTCCAGCCCTAGTTTCATGGCAGGAAGGCACTAAACTGATAAAGGATGTAATAGTCCTGGTCAATGGTACCCCTTTCTGCACAAGGTGTCTGAGTATCTTCTTGTACTGACAAGACCTCCCCGCAGCAGAAACCCCAGCTGAGAAAAAGGGGCAGGAAATAGCCAGATGTGGTTCAGTTGCCAGGTACCAAACAGATTTGGTTCCTGATTCCAGAGAGAGTGTACTGATGTGCCTTCTGGTGCTACACTGCAAAACTTCAAAAAAAGTCTAGACAAACTGGGAAATACTGGAAAGGAGCCAGGTGTTGTGGTCTAACTGGGCAACACGTAAAAGAAAGCAAAGAGATTCTGGAAGCAGGACATAAGATGCAAAATACAAGGACACCCACAATAACTCAGCTGGTGAGGAGGCAAAGTCTCAATGCATGACTAAACCAATGGAGCAAGGCAGTGAGGCTCAGGTTCACCAGGGACTGGGGAGCTTCTAGACTAGATTAGGCTCACTAAAGGATGACCAAATTTCCACCTGAGAAGTGAGAGGGAAACAAGATCCGTACTCCACATCAGGAAGACCACAGAGAAATTTCAAACTGACAAGTAGGAGAAAAGAAGAATGGTGCACACAGAATGCTCTGTTCTGAATCCTAAAGTAGACACTACAACCTCAAGTAAAGAATGGGATAGAAGTTGACAAAAGTAAAAGGCCAAAGAAAAGAAGTTTAAAAAGTCTGATATGAACAGGATACAGCAGCAGAAAGCCAAAACAATGCTTCCTGTGTTTCACAGAATTCTCTAAGACATTGATGGCACAGACACAGAATGCTTACCTTAAACAAGGACTTGGACACTGCAGGTATAAAGGAAACATGGGGCAGGAAGGCAGTGGAATGTGGAAATCCCAGGGAACTACTATTCCAATTATTTTAATTACTTTAAAGTAAAATGTGAAACCTTTTACAATAATCACTCAGATAATACTGGATTTCTAGATGCGGTGAATAACTGTTTCAGGCACAGGCAGCTAGGAAATCCACAAAATGGGAAGCAAATCTTGATTCAGTCCTGACCAGTGCAAGCAATTGGTTTATCATTTTTCTGCCTGAACTGTATCAGCATCAGATTCACCATTTCTACAGACACCCAAAGGTAGAAGATCAACTACTACTATGCAGAATTTCAAAGACAGGAATCACATAAAATTATAAAAATCCCCTAATAGGGTAGCCTTGAAGTACATGTTTTCTGGAGAGAGAGAGACTATTTCAAGACATTTCGTTGGTCTCAGAGCAAACTGCTTACAAAAAAAACCCAGAAAAGCAAAAGGAAACAATCTTATATCACAATATTAATCCACATTACACCTGCATCCTGAATATTCCATTAAATTCTGGTCCATTTGCCCATCTCTGACACAGAGGAACAATAAAAGGTCCCAAAAGAAGCTGATCAAATGAATAAAGCAGATTCTATGTATGGGATGCCCAGATAGACCAGAATTGTGCAACCTGACAAAGTTGTAGAGGAAGGGATAGGGTTCTAGAGAGTAACTTGTGGAGAAGTGAAAGTGAAGAGGAAAGCACTATTCACTGTTTCTTCTCATACAATAACTCTGGAACTTCAAACAAGAGCAGCAGGTTTAAAAAAAAAAAAAAGAAAATATTGTCATATAATATAAGGTCAGGTACATGAGTCCCTGATGTATACAAGGTATGTAAAAATGTCAAATATTTTACACATTCAAAGATAATAATATCTCAGGGAACAAAATGCCACATAGAGCTCTTAAGTATAATGATTTCACCTTTGTGATCCAAGAATTCCCCAACTCAAAGCACCAGAAATTTAAAAAAACGCTCTCAGGTAGCACTATAATCTGACTGCTGTATCTCATATTCCATAGGTGTCCTCCATTGATTACTCCACAAGGATCTAGTTCATTCAACTGCCAGGCATTTCTTCATAACAACAATAAACTACTATTAGTCCTGTGATAGAACAACTGCCAGCTTGGAATCGATGTTTTCCCCATCTGCCTTCTGAGCAAAATGTGGTCTGACCTGCCTAGCTAGGTCAGTAGCCACAGGAAGGAGGTATTGGTGTCTTTGCTCTTAGTCAGCTAAGGAACCGTGGCACACTCTCATCAGAACAGTTCAACAGTACAAGGATCATCTCGTCCAATTGCCAAGAAACTGTAGGCACCGTGCTTCTCAGTGCTCAACCGTGCATTAGGCTCGGGTACAGAGGAAGGTTGTGCTCTGCAGCAACAGCTCCTGGCTACAGGAAGCCCTCTCTGTGTAGTGTCTGTATTTGATGACACATCAGACTCCAAAAGGGTGCTGTGGCCCCTCAGGTAAGCTGGATGACATTTCTCTGATCTGAAAGAAGCATAAAGTAACAGTACCTCATACCTTGCACATGACTGAAATTTGCCACTGTCTTTTCTGAAATTAATTTCAGACACGCACTGTAATTTTCCTAGGTTCTCCCCAAACCTGGCAAGTGAGGTATGGTATACAATGGGCACTACCCGAAATCAGGGCAGATGGTTACTTTTTCTTTCTCATGTGGACACTGGGATGACATTAGTGCATCAGTGATTGATGAGCCAAGCATGTTCTTCATATTTTCTCCTCCAAAGCTGCCAAGTTACAAAGGCACCTGCCAAGGAAACAAAACCCACTTTATTCGTAACAATCCTAAATTAACGTTAGAACAGAAACCTCCTGAGAGAATATTTGCATTTACAGAGGGTCCTGCCAGAAAAATTGCTCTTCCTTGAAGCAAAAGTTAATACAGGTTGAGCTCCTGAGGTGGGGACCTCACCACACCTTGGTAGTCACAAGTTACAGAGACTTCAGTCCCCAGTGCAGGACACTGCAGCTGTGTTGCAGTTGAGATCTGCAGTTAATTCGGGAAAGAAAGGCTGCCTACAGGCTGTGCAAATTGGAATGGAAAAGGTTAGACCTGTATAATTAAACTCGCAAAAAAGTTTGCAACACAGCTCTGTTGCTACCCATTGTTGCAAATGCAAGTCCAAATTCCATAGGTTATTCTTTTCCTCATAGTTGCACACTAACGTATTAGCAACATTTTAAATACTAAGCACAAATATATTTTAAATAATTCTTTTAAAGTATTCAGGAAAGGCATATTCTAACTTTCATATGAGGAAAAAAACACAGTATACACCCAACACACCTTATGACTCGGCTTGTCCCTAAGTTTGAGTGTCCTTTCCCAGAACAGAATATCTTTTATCAGGCCCACACAAACAATAGCTACTAAACCTTTCCTTTCCTTTCTGATTTAATTGAGGAAGTATCTTTCATTACGAAACTTGGGGAGACAAGTTTTCAGTATGCAAGGATCTTCATCCCCATTTGCTTTTTCACTTGGTAGTGCTGCTGTAGCTGAGACTGTCATATGGCTGTGATCGATTACCACTGCCAGTGGATTTACTGCCAAGTTTATTTAATTAATTGTCTGTTTAATTCAAGTCAAAATATGCTTGGAACTGGAAACCTTCAATCCAAATTGGGATTCTGCTCTAGCCCGAGTCTTGGTCTACCTGGTATGCCCAAACCAGATAATCTTGTTGAGGTCAGGTCCCCCTGAACATGATAATCAAAGTAAAACTCAGGCACAGTAACTGCAGGAACTGAAGCTGGGGAAAAAAAAAACCACAAACCGTAATACAAAGCTAGAGGTTTTTTTTTTTTAATTTTTTGAATAGTGTCTGAGCAGAAACACCCTGTGGTAGCAAGGCACATGTGTCACTTAATTAACCAAGGTTCTGTTGTTAAAGAGAAGGAAGAAAATCCATGAAGGAGTAGATATGTGACTGACTCCCAGAGCAGGTTCACAGCTTCATCTTAAGCCCCAAAGTTTCCTACATAGCTTACAGAGAGATTGGAGTTTCCCCACAAAGTGCTCTCTATCCCATCTGGTCCACAAACACTCTGGTATATTTAGTGTCACCTTTAGTGTCACCTAAGTAATCCCACATCCTATGACTTCATTCTCATTCCTTGCATAAAGGATACACTAAGCAAGCCATAAGCAAACAAAAGTAAGTGCTGTTTCAAGCTTTGAAAAGGCATTTGGTAACTTCCTCCTTTTAGAACACTGCTTTGACTTGCCCCTAACAAAACACTAACAGGACAGGCTGCTTTGCTAGAACTGTATCAGCACAAGCTACAGAATATCCAAAATTCTGTTCAGCAGCAGTCAGTCCAAACGGTTTATGTACAAGCTGGAAATTACTTACAGCAGAGCTTACTACACAAGCAAACTTCAATTTTCAGCTTTCCTTTTTTACTGCCAAAGCCAGTGGATACAGCAGAAATTATTTAATGTCTGTGACCCCTTTTTTTTTTTTCTCCCATCTTGTTTTGCTTCCTGCACCCTTGAGAGCAAACTGGATAGTTTCATCTGAGGCTTGAGTCAAGCAGCATTTACCCAGTCTCTCACTTGGGCTAATCCTAAAAAAACTCTCCTCCTTATTAAATTACTGTGAAGAAATTTTTTTGTTTGGAGCCTCCTGCTACCTTGTCAATCTTTTCCCTAATTGAGAAATGTACATTATCCAGAACTGCCCTGACTTGCAGAATGCTGAAGAATTGTCTTAAACGCTAATCCGTTAACAAGATCCTGCTCTAGTAATGTGTCACCAGAATTGCTTCAGCAGCCCTTGTGACTCCTCCTCATCATGTTTGCCACGACAGCTCTCATTTTCTTCCGTAAATGCTATTGAGACATAGACTTGCCCACAGTACATGCTATCACCACAGTATTTAACCTCTCCTTGGGCAGTTCTTCTTGAAACACAGAGAAGCCAGAACAACTGGCTGCTGCTGTAATGAATTGCCTGGGTAGGACTTAGTGCAAGAGCAGAAACTGATAGGCTGGTGCAGGTCTACCGATGACTCAAATCATCTTCACTGGGTTACCCAGCACTGAGCTGTGCCAATACCCACTAGCTGAAGATTTCTTCACATTACTTCAGGGGTGACTATTCAGGTATAGGCAAAAACACATGTGCTTGGAGACTAAGCTACAAGTCTTTTTAAAGGCAAAGTAAAAAAGAGGGAAAGGAACAGAGAGATGAAGAAAAAATATCCCTCCTTATAATTTGTTTCTGGATTTAGATACATCTCTAGGGGATGAAAGATGACCCCAAAAAGAAAAGCAATTTGGTATTCGTGTTTTCTGTTAACACAATTGTTTTACAAAGCTAGTCTTAAGATGAAGAGACATTTAATTAACTTATTCCTATGGCAAAAGATGAAATTAACATGTCCATGAGAGGAAAAAAATAATTCCAGGTTATCAATAGTCTATAATGAAGGAGGAGACTCAAGGAAATAGAAGTGGACATGATCTCAAGCTATGGTTTCTAAATCGGGAAAGGGAAAGTGGTGGTGAGAAACAGTGAGATGAGAATCAAAAATACTGGAAATTAAATCCTGGAGCACTTGCTCATGTAGGCTAAGACTGCTACAAATGGCAAGAAACTAAACTCTGTTAATCAGAGGAAAAAAATGGAAATTTATGTTATTCTCATGCCTCCAAAAATGAGCAAGGAAAATTTGAGTCTATAGGAACAAGTAAAGGAATACCAATGTTCGAACTGCTGGGTAGCAAAGAGGAACAACTCTTCAGTGCTAGCCCAGTGGACCCTGTAGTCTCACGGACTCAGAAACCTTCTTGACACATTAAAGGTCATGTCACAGTCACACTACAGAGATATCAGACTCAGGGAGTATGGAGTAAAGACACCATGCAAGTAGCCCTCAACATGTGATGGATGCAACCCATGACCTGTTGCATTTCATTGCTCCTGCCCATGCTGTGCAGAGCTGCACTAGGCCATCACCAGCAAGAACAGCTATGCCCTGGCTATATACAACTGCCTGCACCTCCCAGCTTCAGCACTCAGAGAGGGCTTATTCCGGCAGACTGATCCAAATTCCCCCCGCGCTCAAAGTGTCCCAGCAGCAAAGATTAGCAGCAATCACAGATTACTTGTCCAGTAAGCCTGGAGCTTCCTTACCTAGAGGAACCACAGAAAAGTGCAGAGCATGCTTTGGGTACCCTGTAACACTCAGTACCACAAATAGTGCACAAGGCAGGACACAATCTTTCCATAATGAGCAACCTTCCACTGCAAACATTAACAGTCCATGCTTTGAGATTTTTACTAGCTGGAACATAGCATTTTTAAGGATTTTTTTTTTTCCTTTTCTTTTGGATGCAAGAGGACTACTCTCACCCTGGTACTTGTATATATTTACACTAAAGCAGGAGACACACATATGGAAAACTTAGTTGTAACAGGGCCACAATAACAACACAGCAATATCTTTGTGCTGAGCATACAGAAGAGCTCCCTGCAGTCAGGCAGGGTTCTCAGGATGTTTCACCCTTCCTGCCTGCTGAAACTGGGTGGGCCAGGCCCTGTTTTGGGTTGCTAAAAAAAGAGAATGCTGGTGCAGGGAGTCAAGCTCACAAAGCATTTGGGTGTGGACATGGAATCAAAAAGTGCTGGTGACAGCTGTGTTTCTCAGGTTGTGTCTGCATGCTACAAGCAGACTGGGTTACCTCCCTTACATGGGGAGAGATGAGGCTCTTAGGCAGAAGAAGCCTCCATCTCTCTCAATCATCTCTGCTCTGCACAGACATTGCTAGACATCATGTGTTCAGGAAGCCAGGCCAGCACACTCCAGCATGCAACAACTACAAGGGGAGAAGTTTTGGCAGTGGCAAGCCAGCTCCTGTGTTGTGCCTGTGCAGGGATGAGTCAGTAAGAAAATTCTGAGACCATCAGGGTAATGTTAGAGACCTTGGTGACACAGTTCTCCAGCATTTGCAAGGGATGCAGGGACAAATGGGAGCAGAGCCAAATGGGCAGAAGTCACTCCTTGTTCCCAACTGGCAGGGGAGCAGAGCTGGACTCAGTGGGTAGTCAAGGGCCTGCTGTAGGGCCTGGTGCTGCTGTGGTCAGTGACCTCTATGCTCCACTGACAGTGAGAAAGATGGTGTGCACAGTGTGAGACACACTGCACCCACACTCCCTTCCCTGTGCCTGAAGGCACAGCCCCCAGTCATCTGCTTGTAAGAGAGTATCCTGAAGAGCTTAGAGAGCAGATACACCTAACAGCATGGTCTCATCAGAATAGTTACTACAAGTTAGGACAAAGGAGAAAAAATTCAGATCTGAAAGCTCTCAGGTTAATATGAGAGTACACAGAGGCTGAAGTGGATCCTAGGGATTTGGAAACAAATCAGTAAATCTAATAGTAAATACAACAGCATGCAGTGGGGTGAAGTACAAGATCAACAGTTGTAGGCTGAACAACAACTCAAATTCTGAAAGATCACCTGCAGAAAAGGGGAAAATACTTGACCATGCTGTAGGCAATTCAGAAAAGGCTTGGAGCGAGGATTATGATCCAGCCATCAAAAAGTAGAATACAAATCTAGTCAGTATTGGAGATGAGCTACTCAGAGACAGAAATAGTATGCTATGCACAACAACATAGATTCCCCCTGGAGCATCACGTACAGTTTTACCACCACAGATGAACTACAGCTAGAGCAGACATGGAAAGGGCTGTCAAGAGAATGAAAGCAATGGAAGAGCCATTCATACAACAGGAGGGTAAGAACTAGAGAAGACAGAGCTCAAAGTCTTGTTTAACAAGACACAGAAGACAAGAACCAGACAATTAAAATCTGCGTGGGCTGTTACTTCATTTTGGGACTTGGCTGGAATTAGAAAAAGCTGCAATACTGCAAGCACCTAGCCATGCAGTGGAATAGCAGCCCCAAACTACATGGCAAACCATGCATTTTTCTTGAAAATATCCATCCTTTGTCATTGAATGGCCTGAAGTTGTGTTAGGGGAGGTTAGGTATTAGAAAAGGTTTTTCACCCAGGGTGTGAGTGGGCACTGGAACAGGCTTCCCGGGGAAGTGGTCACAGCACCAAGCCTGACAGAGTTCAAGAAGCATTTGGATGATACTCTCAGGCACATGGTGTGACTCTTGGGGATGTTCCTGTGCAGGGCTAAGAATTGGACTTGATGATTCTTGTGGCTCCTTTCCAACTTGACATATCCAGTGATTCTGTGATTGCATTTGTTGCATTCATTTTGTTTATGATACTTTAAGTGCTTTTTGCATGGTATTACTCACATTCTCAAAGACAAAAGTCTTCAATGGAAGGGGCAAAACACTTGGCTGGCTGCAGGGGATTAGAGGGAGGAGAGTATCTCACTGGTACTCCTGGATGGTAGCTCATCCCTGAGTAGTTAGCTCCATCTTGACTAGTCTTTTTTTCAGCAGATTCTCTGGGCTTGTGTGGAGGAAGCAGAGGAAAAGAACCATTTGGAAGGGAACAAAAATGGATACATGGTGTTTAAAGAAAACTGACTGATGAATTCTAATTAAGTAAACTATCTTTTAACTCATAGCTGATAGCATGAAGCCACAGAGCAGGAAGAAATCAGTACATATAAACCTGTCTCAGCTCACCTAGCACATTTCATTGCTAAGCCACAGAGGGAAGTGTTCTGAGCTTTACTACTAACTACAGTTACTACTACTATTGACTAACTACAGTGCTGTTCAGGAGAGGAAAACATGCACAAAGTGTGACTTTTCACCCTTCTTTTCTGTTCACTGCCTTTCTAAAAGGATGGCTTCCCTGTAGGATGGCACACAGAACAAGGCAATTTTACTGCAAGGTGAGCTCAGGCCAGCACATGGCCTTCAAGTCAGCTGATCAACAGCAACATCTGTGAAGCCCTCTCAGTTTTTACACACTCAGGAGTCTCAAGGTGAACATAAAGGATTTGTCAGGACCAGTGCATAATATCAATTAAAAATTGGTCTTGCACCCATTCTAGAAGAATTGTTGTGTATGAACAAGTGTTGCAATGCACGTTCTAGCCAAGAGCATTCATGACTGTATGACTTAGTTGCTAATAAATAACAGGAAATCTCCTCCCCTCCACACTATAAAGACAACCAGTATTGTTACAACTTGAAGCCATGTAAACGCCTCCCTGCTTGATCCACAACACATCCAACATAGCTGTTAGCACTAGCAGAATGCAAAAGCCTAGAATTTTGCATGATTTTTAAATCAGGAAGGCAGTAATACTCGCTCACACTGATTGAGGTCCACAAAGCAAATCCTTTGCAATGATGGGGGTGACTCTGCAAGAGTCTGGCAGTTGACTTTGCACAGACTAGTGCTCATCCATTATAAACAGTGTTTCAGTTCAGATACTACAGAAATTCCCCTGGCCAAACCCTTAGAAAGTGCTTGGTAACCCTAAATCTTATGCTGGAGATAATGAGTACGTATTCAAGATGTTCAGCCATACATGACATTCCCACATGAGTCAGCAAGACCTGGGTTTTTGAGAAAGAAAAGACTTCAACAAAAAAATTACAACTTTTCAAAGATACCTTAACTGAAGTTGTCTCTGCCACCAGCAAGACCAGAATGAGCACTAAGCCATTTGAAAAGGAAAACTGAAATTTCCACCATCTCCAGCTGCACAGGGAGGGAAGAAGCTCTCTTACTACTGGCTGTGCTTCAAACATTGACATGCTTGTGGTAAAACTGCTGGAAGCTGACATTCACAAGTATCAGCTCCCCTACCCTCTTAGCCTAGCAGTCAGGTGGTGCTGGACTGGCTCTTCTACCTCTTTCTTCAAGATCAAAGGAGCCAAGAGCAGGCAGCTCAGTACCTGCACTGGTGTCTGCATCACACGCAGGCTCCAGCTGCTGCTCAGGAAGGGTGAGGGTCTGACCAAACCCTATGTGCCAGACCCAAGAGAGACCTTGCAGATACCCCAAGGTGTCTCAGATAGTATGATGACAATTGAATCAAACCCAAGGGGACACTGCTCTTTCCAATGCAGGGACAGAAATATCCATTACAGAAACATCCATACACGCACTTCAGATATTCTCCCTGCAAGTTCAGCGCTGATGGAGGAAAATTAATTCCCAGACATGACCAGCTAGGAAAGTGTTGTTTACACCATAAATAATCCAGGATCCTTACATTGAGGACAACCTGTGGGAGACACTGCTAAAGTCATTCAGACTTAATTTTGCATCAAAAACAAAAGCTTTCAGCTGGTAGGCAATTAAGCAGACATTTCTACACAAATAGCTCCAAAGATTTTTGAAAGAAACGGCAAGCTCTACACCTGGCACCTTTGAGAGTCCTACGTTTGAACACACAAGCTTGCCTTCCAAAGCCACCTGTCTCTAACCCTGCATGCTGGCAATCAGGATCACAAGGCATAAGTGTTGTGAGGTGGTCATGTAAGGACCCGAGGCTGAGGAGAGATGCCTGCTATCAGCTGAGTCACCATACATTAGCTAGCAACCAATTATCTGCTAAACTGCAGGGTAACCTGAACCTACTTCCATCTGATTTATAACAACATGTCAAGCTAATATAATCTTGCTTTGTGCTGTGATGGGATAGAAACAGCCATGCAGTCAACATGACTCAGCTGAGCTGTACCATGTTAAACAAAAGCAATCCAAAGGTCGCTTCTTTTTCCGGCGTCCCCAACCATCCTTCCTGTAACACTGGGGTGCGGCACCTTTAAAGCATTATTAGTAGTTAGCTATAAAATCCTTCCTCTAACCTGAAGGAAAACATATTAGAAAAAAATATCAGAAGAGAACGTGAGAAACCTGTTAACCATGAATCTTCTCTTCCCTCCATCTCCCCTGCATGTCCTGTATCGTTGTGGTCATTCTCACAAATAGCCCCAGGACTAGTTTACTTAATTTATACGTAACCCCTTTTAATTAATGATGAAAAGAGGTGGAGCTGCTGTTGTAACAGCAAGAGGCAGTCTGTCACTAGCCACAAGATGCAAGATAAAAACCTAATAGGCAACATTCGCCCACACACTCTACCAAAGCCAGACAAAAATCTAAATATAATCAGTTTGAGAAAATCTAAGCTGATGTTACTCTACTCCAAGTGTAATGTTTGCCAGTAACATGGAAAACTTAATTGTGTGAGGAGTGAAGACTCATTTGTACCATTTAAGCTACTAGGACTTCATTAGACATTCCTAACTGTTAAGTAAAACAGCTTGCTTTGTTCTAACCATTATCCATGACTGCAATACCATACACTGCACTGCTTTATATTTCAGATGAAGGTCTCCATCTTTCTGTCTTGAAAACCAGTCTTCCTTGACTTCCCCCTACCTCCACTTCTGGTGACAACTGCACTACCTTCCTCTGTAGACTGTGGGTTTTAAAATGACAGCTAGATTACAAGCTACATTCTGGAGTTGCACCTCCAGAATGGAGAGGACTAGCTGCTACTGTCTGAACAAACATCAAAGACGGGGGTTAAGAAAAAGTCTGCTGAAAATGGAGTATCAAAATATGCTTTGTTTGAAAGATGCTTCACTTAGGATCTAGATTCTGACCATCTAAAACTTCTGTAGAGAAAGGAAAATCAGATTCAGTTCGCTGCTTGCAATGGCATGCTATTATGCATGATACATATTATATCTGTATGTATTTCATAACAAAGGGTGGTTTGTTTCTCTTCAGTTCTTCATTCTCTTTCAATAAAGAGAAGCCAAACAATGAAAATCCATCATGAACAAGAAGCCACTTGGCTCCAGCTGGGAAAACACCGGTGCTTACTGTTACTAGATCATATAACCTCAACAGCTGAACTGGTCTCTGACTGGAAGTGGCTCTGATTGCCAATCCCTTCCCAGGACCCCTGTGTACTGGTATTGAACACCTGGAACTTGGAGATTATCTGTCTGGAATGTACAGTTTTACAGTTCAGATATGTAGGCAATTCATATTCAGATATACCACATCAATAAGCTAAGGTTTTTAAAGTGTTGGTTTGGGAATACATCTACTTAGTACTCCACTAATGTGCTCCAGTATGGCTGCCCAAAGTACCCACAATTTAACAGGGGCAGTTTCAACTCAACCCCTTCTTGTTACACCTTACAAACATTATCCAGGACTGTCACTACTGAGTATATGCCAAGCATCAGCTAATTACTTCCCAGCTCTACAAGACAGGAGATAGGAGAGGGAAACCCAGCAAGAGCAAGCACAAAACCGGCATTCCCAAGAAACCAGAAGTGGTGAGGTCTGGCATGAGAAGACAGGAAAATTCACTTAAGTTTTATGGCTTCCACCTGTGCTTACTGGTCTTCAGCCACTCTAGCTGGGTATTTAAACCCTGAACCCACCCAACAGCTCTGCAAAGGATTAAGAAAGGTCTCATTTGCTACTGACACATCTCACAATGTTGCTCAGCCATAGCTTGTGGTAGGAAAAACTGTTCTTCCTCCTTGCTCTGAGTATCTTATACATAAGGTAGAGATACTTTCACATATCAGTTTAGATAAATTCTAAGTCTCATACACCTAAATGAATATATTAACTTTTCCCTTCCCAACTCAACATATATAAACCAGTTTCCCTGCTCAAATTCTCTAGTGCCACACTAGCCATGCTCTTCCTGTTTCCTCCAAGAGCCACCCCTGCCTCTTGCACATGGGCTCCCACCAGTCATTCCTTCCACACCCTTATGAAGCAACCAAGGTTGTCCATGGCCATCTTTTGCAGTGGTTTTCCACAGCAAGGATGCCACAAAACTGGCTGAAAGGTTATATAAACTTTTCATTCGTCCTGACAAAAGAGGAAACAGGAAAAAAAGACAGTGCTGGAAATTCCACCCCAGTGACGACTTTTCCAAGCATGAGACAGTGACTGTACAGACTGAGTATGCACACACGTGCAGTGCAGAATTTTCTCTAGGTACCTATACTGAACCATTTTAACATATACCATAGCGAATCAACCCAAACAAGAAGAGAAACAGATAGGTAGCACTACTGCAGGCTAATTACTCAATTTATTCCCTTTTATTGCCTCTTAGGCAGCTCTGGCAGCCTCTCCTGAGCTCAGCTGGTCAGACATCTTCCAGAATGCAGTTTATCCAATTTAATGCTACCTGCAGGATATCTGCCACACATCCGGGCCTCCAAGTGACAGTAGCGTGGGTGTGTTGGACCTATTCTTAGTGTCTCCCATCAGGTCTCGACAACTAAATGGGTTAAACACTTATAAGAAATATGAAGGTTGTTCAGGGTCACCACGCTGGAAGCCTGGACCAAGTTTATTCTCTGGTGACATAAAAGGCTTTAGACATGAAGGGGGAAAAAGAGACAACACAGAGCAGAGGAAGGGAGACTATTAAGAAGATGCCCTTCAAAAAACTGGTGATACTTCCAAATGCAAATGGCAAAAATAACAAACTCTGGTTTGTAAAAAGCCAACATAATGAAGGCTCAGGTAAAGATTCAATGAACAGTTCAGTCAACACATAAACTGCGTAATAACTCCTCTTTCAGGATGTTATGTAGAAAGTCAGTAGGATCAACAGACTATTAAAGGACTATTAAAGGAGTAGCAACAAAAGATGCATTCAAAAAAAAAGTTAAGGAAATTCTTTGCACCAGCCTGGGGAAGTTTGTACTCTGGAACCTTTATTTAGAAATAATTAACTCCTGTGTTCTCCACAAAGTAAATGTCAGCAGAGCAGAATTTGATTTTGTTCATTCTTCTATTACCACTAATTCTATTACTAAGGTCAGGTAATATTCACCCAAACATTCAAAAACAACTCCTGTGAAGGACGGGGAGAACAGAAGCTTCCCATTCTGAAGACTCAGACTTGTGAGAGCAGCTAGGAAGGAGAGGTAGCATACTAAAACTTGAGCTGGTTCTTAAGATGCTACTTTCCCACACGTAAGGTAGCTGGCAAATCAGAGACCACCAGCACGTGACAATAAACACAAGAGCAGAAGTTGGACAGGCAGCAAAATTTCTGTAAGATTCTTAGCTAAACTCAAGAGGGAGTAAGGTGAAAAATCCAAGGCCTGAAAATTTCAGCAATCCACCTAGTAAGGTGGCAAGCAACCAAACGTGCCTCTTAAACAGCAGGGAATGATGCAGTGTGATAGTTTTAATCATTCTGTGTTTCATGATATCTCTGCCAACATTTCTAAGCACCTACAGACATAACAAGCCTCAACCTTTCTCTAGAAAAATGGAAGTACCTCCTCTCTGACTTTTACTGCTTAAGACAGCATGACACACAGGCAGAGCTATCACACTGGAGAGGAGGCACAGTTTAAACACCTGCAGGACCAGGTTTAAGTTCCAGCACTTATAAAATTATCAAACAATGCAAATGCTACAGGCATTTAGTGAAATTAAAAGCAATGATTTTACAGTGGTTTTTAACACATTATAGAATTACTACCTTGCAGTAAGATATGATTGTGACAAACAGCTGTGTAATATTTATGAAAAGTATCAAGCAGTTAACTATCCAGCTTTAAATAACAGGGCAGTTCTGGGCTGACATCACTGTTACTTGTAACTGGAGGGAATTTGTCTCCAGCTGTGGCAACACTGCAGAAATCCTCACTTAGCGTGTTGCAAAGCAATCAGCAAATGGGTCATAAAACAAGGATCTCCCAAGGACATAATCTTCTGCACAACTGACATTGGCCACTAAGAGATAAGCTACCACATTAATTAAACCTGGATCACTGTAAGATACAACTGTTCTGTTCTTACCCAACTTGCATTTAGATAACTATGTTACAAAGCTGTAGAGAAAAAGGGAAAGAACAAGCAACAAGCATATCCTTACAGTATCTCCCACGGCAGATGACCTGATCATGGCAGTACACCCACTTCTAGTATTTCTATTTTTCTTTTGAACTACAAGTGAAGTAGCAAATCTGGTTTTTGATCTGTACCAGACTGGTATCATACCCATTCTATTTGGTATGGGAAATAAAAATACCACAGCCTGGCTTCTTACGGGAAAAAAAGTCCTCACACTTCCTCTGTATTTACCCTCAGTTGTTCGATGCCCACACACAAAAAGGAGGTGATATTTATGCCTGTACTGATGAAAGGCTGGAATTTGAACTCAGGTCTTCTAGACAAAAGAGAACTCTCATGAAAGATGTGATCAGTGACAAAGTCAACAACAACCCTGACCAAAAGCCAGTCAGATAAAGACCCATACAAACCAAACTTCCTTGGCCTCACTGCACACAGCAGGTATTTTGAGAAGGCAGCAAAAATGCTGAGTTTGGCTCTGTGAAGAGTGCTAGCCATTCAGGCAGACAGCAAAAGCTAAGACAGGCAGGCAGGTATTAATGGCTAAAGCCCCTGATCCTAGAATAAAGCAGAAAGCCCCTAGTCTGTTAATCCACTAACAGTGTCTAATTTTTAAACTGGAAGTAAACCAAGTCCTACTCTCCCATGCAATAGCAGAAGGGAAAGACATTGCACTCCTTGCCAGCAGGTTCCCAAGAAGCCAGTGTCTGTGCACCCCAGGCCAGCTGGGGCTGCCAAACAGCCTGCCTGCTGTCTGCTGCTATTTGTAACAAGTCTCACCTGGCAAGATGACCCCTCCTTAAATGCATCGAGGGGAGTGGCAAGCTCCACAGAAAGGTAAAAGATTTTTCCAGATAAAAAGGCAAATTTTATTAGAAACTAAAATTAACTTTTTAAGCAGGAAAAGCAAACTTTTAAGGGAAAGCAAAGTGCCTAATCAAAAATAAAAAATAAATCAAAAGACAAAACAAAATAACAAACAAACAAATAAAAACCAGAAATAAAACAGATGTATAGGCAGATCCCTTCTAAGAGACTTCTCCCCTTTTGCAGGTTTGATTCTGGTCACTCTGGTGGGTTTCTGGGTTGCAGCAAACCCTGTACCATCCCTCGTCCAAGGACGTTGCTCTATCACAAGGAGTGTGGTCACCTGCTCCCCAACTCTATAGCATCTCCCCATCAGTGGCAGGATCCCAAGGCTCTGGCATCCCTTTCGCCACTTACCAATCAAGTAGAGATTATGTCCCAAGCATTAAGTTTCATAACCCTGTATTGTTTCACTCTTCCTTCTGGGAAAGCTAAACTTCACATTGTCTGGGTTGCCTTGATACTGACCGTATTTCTGTATACAACCTAACTCCATCCATTTAAGGGTTTTTTTCACTAACTAAATTAAACTACCTGGATGTGATGTGATGTGATCTAGTTGGTAACAGAGGAACTGAAATGTGCACCTTTCACAAATAATCCCATAAGCACTGTAAAGTGACTGAGCCACAAAACAGGGCCCGTGCACTCTTGCATAGAAAAAGGGCAGCTGAGAACCAAGGGGTCCACAAAATTTAGGAATGTCTATTATATAGAGGGACAACTGTCATCCAGTCTTTCAAGATGAGGTGACAGCATGATCAGGAAACAAATCTGAAGGTTTCTGTATTCCTCAGTGTTGCAGCCACCTTGTCAGACTTAAACGTAGAAGACAGTTACTGAAGTTGAACAAAACATCCTGTGGCCACATCTGAAAATTATAGGCATGACAAGCAGAATAAGTGGAATCAATTAAGCTGAAGTGAATAGCTCAGATACTGAAATATTTTAATGCTTTTTCCCCTACAGAACAGCTTTAAAAAAAGGTCATTTTAAGTTTTGGTTTTAAGAAAAAATACAGAAGCCTTAAAACTGAAGTAAACTAACATTGTCAAAATGACCTTGAGAGGATATAAAAAACCTAAACATTTTTGTTCCCAAAGCAAAGTTATTTTTGCTGTTCTTTAGATTGTCAAGTTCTTATCTAATATATCCACATTTGAGGCAACTCTAATACCCAAGGAAGCCATAATTAAGATAATTAACCTATCATATACACATAATTATTATTTCTACTTCAATACTCAGAAGAATTACTAACATGTTGCTACATGAAACAAATTTTAAAAGACTTCAAAAGCAGCAGTTAATAGGTTATAAAATAAAACAGGAGGCAATTAAAACAGTCTCATTGCTGAGACTACTATCACAGCAGTGTGTATTTGGTCTGGTATACTTGATCTGGTTGGGATGGAGTTAATTTTCTTCACAGCACACTATGTGGTGCTTTGTTTTGGATTTATGACCAAAACACGGTTGATAACACACAAATATTTTAGCTATTGCTGAACAGTGTTTGTATAGCAAACAAGACCTTCTCTGTTTCCCACTCTACTTTTCCCCTCCCTGCCAGCAAGTAAGCTGAAAGGTAGGCAAAAGACTGGGAGGGGTAACAGACAGGACAGCTGACCCGAAGTGATTAAAGGGATATTCCTCTACACATAACATCATGCTTGGCAAAAAGTCCTGGGGGTTGTATTTTCCAAAATAATCGTTGCTTACAGACTGGCTGGGCATTCGACTGCTTGTGGAAGGTGGCAAGTTACTACCTTTACATGACTTCTTGTTGTACACACACACATACACTCCTTCATTTAAACTGTCTTGACCTTGACCCAAGAGTTTTTCTTGCATTTGTTCTTCTGATTCTCTCCCTCGTCCTGCTGGGTGGGCCTGAGCCATCAGCTGGGGGTTAGTTGCTGACCAGGTTCAGCTCCCCTTAAAATCACAAAGGACAGAGTTACCCCTCACAAACCAAAGAACCAGGGGTCATGCGGGGGAGATTAAAGAAGGTTCAGGACAATTTTGGGTTCTGGAATGAAAAACTACAGGTGAATTGGAAATTCATTGTAATAGCTAGGGATTTCAAGAGCAAAGAACAAAAAGAATATGTAGGTTTTTCAACACATCAGAAACCATCTGGCTGAACGGTTTCTAAATTACCAGGACAAAGATATAGCAGATAAAGTCAGTGGAGTGAGACTTCATATTTCTGCATCTGCTTTTACATTAGAAGATGTGGAACAGAAGATCCTCCGGCTTGTGTTAACTTTTTTCAGGAAAATTCGAAGTACTTCTTGGGAAAAAAAAAAATAAAGAGCCATAACTCAAAGCACAAAGCCCCAAAAATATGTTCATTTGGGTCCCACAGTTCATGCCTGAGGACTCCAAGACCTGCAAAAGTGTCCTAAATATGAAACATTAAATCCTATGTCAGAAACAAGCAGACAAGTGGAGCTTGTGACCCAACGGTGCTGACAAACTCAAAACCACCCTGCAGATTAAATTAGATCTGTGTATTATGACTCATCTGAATAATTGCCCAGCAAGCTGTGCCTGAAAAAAACATCTCAGCATGGAAGAATTTCTACACCTGGGTCAGAGAAGGTGAGCTGTACTCAGTTGCCTTGCTTTGCAGCAGAACTTGTCGGTGTCTTGCAGAGAAAGCCAGGTGGCAGAGGAGGAGCAGAAAGGAGGCCAAACAAATGACAGTTCTCAGTACAGCTGCAATGGGCTGCAGAAGCAGATTAGTCCAATAACAGACAGATAGAGAACCAAGGTTGCCAAGAAAAGGATAAGCTATATTTTATATGCATCAACACAGAGCTGTATGAAGACATTCGGTGAGTAGATGCCCCCAGAAAACATCCGAAAGATCAAGTTAAGTTCTTAAGTTTTTCTGGACTGAACCACTATTGCCTTCATCTCAAATCTATTCCACTTTATTACCTGCTCCCACAATAACTCCTCTCTGGGACAAACCCTATGAAGGCACAGGAGTTGCCTAAGGCCCCTCCTGCGACGTCTGACACACGTGCTGTCTCCCTGACAATCGCTGTTTCATCAAGGCTTATCAAGCCCCACAGGAAGCCTTGCCACACAGCTGGCACCTCGGCTTCCAGCAGCAGGACTCAGTCATTAAGAGTTAGCTCACAGACATTATCCAGCCAAAGTACTGCACTGTACTGCAAGCACACTCCGTACGAGGAGAGGGGGTCATCCACGTTGTATCCTGGTTTAAAATGGTGGGTGGTTTGGGGGGAGAGGTGTGGGAGCCATATGCATAAAGCTCCAAATGTGCAGAAGCCCTTCAGGACATAATTTAAAATATTACTGATTTGAATTATTCTAGAAGGACATATGCACAGGCTGAGAAGTGTCATTTTAAGTAAGAAATATTTCTTGAATCCAATTCATGGACAATTTCCTGAGAAGAATGACCAATTCTTTGATCTTCAATCTTTTCAGTGCTATACTGAAACTTACTATATGAGGTCAAAACTTGATCTCATGCAGTCCTGTCAATACTGATTCTGATCACTGATTCAGAGTCCAATCATTTCCTTCCACCATTTCACCTCTTACCACACATCTACTGTAGACAAGATACTTCCTGGTAATTGACTTTCATTTATTTAACATTTATGGTGAGGCAAAGCATCAAAAAGTATGAATCCTACTACTTCTAAAACTCAGAGGCAATCAAGTACCCACCCTAATGGTGTCTGAGCTCTTAATAATTGTTCAACCTTTTCTCCCAAGCTTCAGTTACAGATACTCTAAAACTTCTCCCTGGAGGTTTTTAAGATGAGGCTGGATGTGGCACTGAGTACCATGATCTAGTAATCACAGTGGGGTTGGATCAAGGGTTGGACTTGATGATCTCGGAGGTCTCTTGCAACCCAGTTAATTCTATGATTCTGTTTAAATAAACAATCAGGAGCACTTAAACTGTAGTTGATCATGCCTATGGTGGAAGAGGAATCAGAACACTCAGCAATATCTTTTCAGCCCCAGTTCTATTATAGCTCTAATGTTTATTTATGAAACCCCATAGTTTTTCTATCTGACTCATGATTCCAAGCATCCAATGAGGGCAACACAGATAACCATTTGATAAACAAGCAAACTCACACAGAAAAAAATTCTGAAACTTAAAATAATTCAAGCAGGACACACAATGAGCAAGTCTAAACTCCAGTCCTATGAAGCATGAGTCCTATGAGCAGCCCTAGAAACAGAAAAGCATTGTGGCTTAAAAATAGGGTGTGATACCAGATAACAGCAGTGATTCACCTGGAAGACAATGAGAGTACAAAAGCAAGAGACAAGCCAAAACCTGCACTGTAATGACAACACACGGAGTCACAGCCTTAACATCTCCTTTGGTGCTGGAATGAGAGGTGAAGAACAGGGCAACCTGTTTCATGAGTATAAATCACAGGAAAAAACTACAGCCGTCACAGAACCAAAAGCTATCACAGACATAAATGGCTATTACCAGCTTATCTAGAAACGGTGATGCACACTGCAGCCATCTGCCATCAACCACAGTAAGCCACTTCTTAAATCAGCACAGCTTTTGTAGTTTGAACCAAGATGTTTAGTCACAACCAGAAGTCTGACCATAAAGATTGCAGATGTACAGAGGTAACAATATTGGGAGCAAATGTATTTCCCGCCACAGTAAAATGTACGTCTCAACTTGACCATTATCCACATGCTTATATGCACAGAATGAGCCAGTAACTCCTTGTGCAATTGCTAATGTCTATTTACACACTTCCCTTCTTTTAGAACAAACATAACATTTGGTCCCCTTCATATTGGTTCAGGTTTTTGAGGTCAAGAGATGGATATATACACAACCTCTACCCAAACCCAGAAATGCCTGTCAAATAAACATTTCTACAATTATGAGACGGACTGCATTTTTCTTAGCTGCTTCCTGCCCTTCAATTCCCCTTGGATATTGCTTCCAATAATCTACAGCTCTGAGCAACTGCTACTTTGAACTTTGTTTTCAAAGACAGACCATTAATGCTGACAGTATTTCCCAACAAACTCATCAGGCTCTGAAATATTAAGAACTTGAAGAGGAGTTGGGGAACAGAGTGGGAAAAGAAGCTACTGCCCATATTGAGAAAGACACTTATGCTCACACCTTGTTAGACACCAGTAACTCTGCTATAGGTTGACAGGTAACTGGTTTTTGCTTTGGTTACGCTTCCAAAGAACTACTTATTAACAGAAAAACCCCATACAAACTCACCAAACACAAATTTCCTTTTTTCTCTAAAGGTGACTTCCCAGCCATATTATCCCAATGATTACATTCAGTCTTTAATCAGACCTTCAACTCTGAACAGATCTCTGCAGAAGATGTTCAGAACTGCCAGCATGCTAAAACCTCACTGTGCTTGGCACTGAAAGGCGGAGCTGGTAAAGGTGACCTTTACAGTCTGATACTTAAACAGTACACGGTGCAACCTCTCTTGCAATTTTTGTTTGAAAGACTGTACTATCAGAAAGTAAAACCCTCCACATTTCTTCCTTGGGACAGAACAGAGGAAAAATAAGCTGCCACAAGACAGGGAAGCCTGACGTATGTTCTCTCCATGATGTTACTGAAAGCTCTGTCCACTGTGTTCAGTTGTAAACTGTGCTGCTGCCAGTGGGTGTGAATACTAACTGTGTGCAGAGCCCTGGACACTATTTTTGTGACCGAAAAAAATTCCTTGGTTTGCATCAGGGTGCTATTCATCTATTTCAGGATAAGTTAAGGTAGGGCTATCTAGCTAATAATAGGGTCTATCATACTACCATGTAGACACCTAGTCTTGTCAAGCTTGTTCTTTAAACCCCAGTCTAATTGGGCTAGACAGTTTGTACCACACAGTAATTGTTCATACACTTCCAGTGAGGTGACAGCTAAGAAGAGAGATGTACTTTCAGCAACTATAAATCACAGCAGAGAGGAGTGAGTAGAGAATACCAAATACATACCTCACCCCTTCAGTGCAGCAGAGCATGTAAGCTGAGTTCCAAGTATGGGGCTCATCGGTAATAAAGAGTAACTTTAAAACAATTCAGCAAGGACCATAAGGCCATGCTTAACTTCAGGTGTCTGGTTAGGTCCTTGTGGCTACCGTAATGCTCAGGTAGGAGCTCTCATAGTTCTCTAAATGCCCAGGTGAACTCAGGCCAAGCAAATGCAAATGTCAAAAACAGATCTGAGAAACACATCTCAGGGTTGACCTTAATTGCAACCTTACACCCTCTCTTGTTTCCTAGGAAAACAGATGCCACACAAGGAGTAAAAATTTACCACTTAAAGTATCACCCTGAACAAATCCTGCCATCTCTCTACACAAGTTCTAGCTATCCCAAGCAGCACTTTCATAACAGTGATCTTGAACGAACCGTGCGTTTCCCTTCCTTCAGCCATAACCACCATAGACCCTTTTTCTGCAGCAAAGAAAATAAAATAGTTCACGTTGGTCTGGAATCAAAATGTGCACCAAATGCCAGATGCTGCCACCTCCTGATTCAGTAGGAGACTGACCTAGAAAAACCCACAAAGCTGTCCCGGGTTGCAGCTGGGCTGAGCACATCTAAACACTACTCACTGCTGCCAAAAGGGGACAGTCACCTTTTCTCTGTGTTTATCCTGCTTCTTGAACAGCTATTTCAACTCATGTTCTGAAAAGTTATCCATCAAAGAAAAATGAAACTTTTATTTCAGATAAGCAATTTAAATCAAGTCAGTGATGAATATGAGAACTGGAGGGCAGCACAACTGAAAGCAAAGGACCTGCAAGATAGAAGAGAGGGTCACCACATCCTGCAGCAGAAACACACTGACCACCTTGGCTATATCATGTAACCCTACTTCAGCAGATTTGAAAAGGCAAGCGTTGGAAAAACAGTCTGCTCTCTACAGTGAAAGTGCTCATAGAAGATAAAATTGCAGTGATGATTAAGAAATGCAGATTTTTTTGAGGTATCTCTCTGCAAAACCTGATTCAACAGGACCATTCAACAAACTCCTAACTTGTTTGTCACTGAAGTGACTATTCAACTATTCAGGGTCAGTCTGTCTCACAATGTGCACTTCCAACAGATTTATCAGGTTTTATTTTATTTATCTATTTATTCAGAAAAAATCTCACCCTTCTTGAAACCCAGTACAAAAAAAATTAGATATCACCCTTAACATTATCAGCATGAGAATCACATCACCTAAGGGGAGACGGGAGAGGCGGAAGAGGAAGAAGCCTAAGAGGGAGAAAGAATAGGCAACAAACATGACCAGAAAAAACAGTAGGGAAAAAGCAGCCAAACCCATATCTTTTAGAAGACAAAATAAAAACTTCTTGGCTTCCAAGAACTCAAGTTTCCCTTCCCTGTCCTCCTCTATCTTATTAGCTTACTAATTAAAAATAATTTTTTGAGTAATACTTATTGGGAGTTTCCTGTTTACACAGCAGTAACTCCATGAGCCAATAAACTCCCTGGCCTGAAGTACCTGGCCCTGACACACAGTCAGTCCAGAACACAGCAGTTGCCTTGTAAACAGGAAGCAGGCCAGTGCACTGAGGTGCAGGAACAAGAACCACACAGAAGCTATACTTCTGCACTAGCACCTCCTGCAGCTTATCTCAAGTGCAAATCAGAAATTAAATAAAATATGAATAATACTTCATGAATGTCTACGCCAACAAGTGTTTGCCAGCACTCTCTGAAGCTTTCTTGAAAAGTCACAGATTTTTTTAATTGTAAACATCCTCCATGGGCTGACATAGCCAAAAGACTTTCAGGCATCACAGGGTAGCTTTTGCAAGCTTTTTTATGCATGAGCAAATTAGAGCAAAGCAGATGAAACTTTTGTAGTAACCTACACTTTACTATTTCAAGGTTGTAAGCAGATGACAAGGGTTAGTGCCATAGATTCTGAAAGGTATCAGAGTGTATGGGAATCACCCACATGGTAACACCAGCCAAATGTACAGGTGTATCAGCAGAGAGTTAAGTATCAGGATGCAGCTACATGGATGGCTCCCTGCTCTCCCTGCTGACTTGCATTATAAAAGTCTGGGTTTTGAGAAGAGCGGGAGAAGTCTTATCCTCCAATCTGGAAGAAAAATTCAAAATCAGTGAACTTTGCATTTTATTCTTAGGCATGCTAACCTACTTTACAAAAGCAATAGTCCCACCTCATCTTGGTTCTCCATAGTTCCACATTATACAGATTGCAACAGGCCTACAAAAAAATAATTTTCAAAGATACACCTCTTGAGCAGTCAGCAACCATCCCCACTCAGTCTCTTTAGAGACAGTAGAATGACTGCACATAAAAGCAAGCCCAAATCTGTCTCTATACAATTAATCTCCATAGTAATTTCTCAGCCACCATAGTAATTTCTCAGCAGTGGCCCATCTCTAATACACAGCCTTCAGAGACTGTCCATCAGCAGTTACTTGCAAAAAAATCCAGGACAAATGGACTAATATTAAGATGTTATAAAAACCATTTTAAAGGGAGAACTTCCAAGCAGTTGTAGTAACCTGGTTCTGAAAGGCATTTGGCCAACACCAAGGGAATTCTTCAACCCTCTTTTAAAACAGGTTTGTGCAAAGCAATTAGCTGTACCTCTAAATAACTGTATCTCTCAAATCTCTGGCACAGCAAGATCTAAAAGGAAACACTAGCAAGCCTAGCACTATTTCTTCCCCCTCCTTTCCACTGGGATTTGCTATATTGTATTCCACGTGGGAAGCCACAGCTACCAGCTGCTTTGCTGCAGTACGGAGTCTCCCTTATCCTGTAAATCTTGGACAAGAGCCCATCAATAACAAAACATATGAATGGTTAAGGCTGAAAGGGACCTTTGGAGATGGTTTGGTCTATCTAGAGCCACTACACCCTTAGGAAAAGCATCAGCAGTTATGTTCACTTGCAGACCACACATACACACACACTCCCCCCGCCCATACTACAGTAAAGAGCTAGACTCGTGCTACCAATATTTGAACTTTGTGTCATGTGAAAGGCACTAAACCCACCAAAAAGGTCCAGGATTGGCTTTCAAGGACAGCCTTTCCAAAGCTGTCTTACTGCACCTGCAGATTCAAAAAGAAGTACGGAAACTGGCACGAACAGCAGCTCTGCGGAAGTGCCCTTTATTTAACTCGTGCTAGCAGCACCATCTAGTGCATTACACGTAAATAGACCCTTTTTTTTTATTATTTTATTTTTACATAGGTAACAAAATATGCAGTAAAGTTAATACCACGTGGTAATTTCTAGTAAAATTAAAAAATTTTGGTTATAGCACTACAGCAATAACCACCTTTCATCAGGTCAAGAAGCCGATACAAAGTTGAAGAATAAGTATCTTCATTTATTTCTGTGAATTTCACAAACAACTCATAATTTTCACCTCATCACACCTTTTATCATCTCTCTTCAGTTCTTCAGGGCATGCTTTCATCCTTTGTTCAGACTTTGCTTGCACAGCTTTGAAGTGAGATAGACATTAGCAACTCGAGTGCCTTTTGTGTTCCGGTCTTCATCACCAGAAAGGAAAATGCTTCCTTAAGCTAGCCAACAGCTGCAGTGCTGACCAGACATTTCCACCCACCTGTCCAACCTGTCCATTTCTACCAAGCCTGTCTCCGGGAGCACAGGCATGCACACCAAAGTGAACCTTTGACTGAACACCACCACGTTAACTAAACCGTTTCACTAAGCGCCATATCCTGTTGTTTCTTGAATGCTTCCAGAAATGGTGGCTCCATCATCTCCCTGGGCAGCCTGTTCCAGTGCTTAACTAACCTTTCTGTGAAAAAATTCTTCTTGATGTCCAACCTGAACCTCTCCCGGCACAGCTTGAGGCCATTGCCTCTTGCCCTGTTGCTGGTTGCCTGGGAGAAGAGATCTACCCCCACCTTGCTACAACCTTCTTTCAGGTAGTTGTAGACAGCAATAAGGTCTCTCCTGAGCCTCCTGTTGTTTTGGGTGAGCTGTGGGCTGCCAGCTTCTCCAGGAGAGTGCTGTGGGACAGAGTATCAAAGGCTTTACTGAAGTCCATGTAGACACATCTGTAATAGTTAATAAAAGCCAAGGTGGATAATTTGCTAATCAAATTATATTTAATTAAATAAGGGGTTGAGTTTAACAAAATAAGTTACAATGGGTCTATGGGTCTGTATGTTATGTCTTGTCATTTTATGACTTATAGGGAGGCAAAATAGAATGAAACAGCAGGGAGCCAAAGAAGAGGACTGAGCTCCTCTGAAAATTTCCAGACAGCAGACACTGAGGACTATGGTCTAGCCAAAACATTGGCTGGACTCAGGAGACAAGAGGAGCCTGTGAAAAGAAAAGAAACCAAAAGAAGACTTAAGGGGTGGAGATAAGGGGGGTATAAAAAGTGAAGTGTGAGCTTGCCTCCGGGCAGACCATTGGTGGAACAGGAATTTCCTCTGGTCTCCCAGGGCGCTGTTTTGCTTATTTGCTTTTAATAAATTTCTACTATATTTTCAAAATACATCTGGTCTTTTGACTATAACACATCCACAGCCTTTCCCTCATCCACTAGGCAGGACACCTGGTCATGAAAGGAGACAAGGTTGGTCAAAGATGACCTGCCTTTCCTACACCCATGATGCGGGTCTGATCCCCTACTTGACCTGTAAGTACTAATAAACTACTGAATGCCACCTAAGTGGCCAGGCTTCTTCATAAGCTGCCTGAAAAAAGGGTAACTAAGATGAGGTGGTAAAGTTTTCTCCTGGGTTATGGTAGGAAAGAATGATACCCTAACCCCACATTTCGTAAAAGATAATTTGGATGGATGAAGCACACTTGTTTCGTATTTCATAGAATCACAGGATGGTTTGGGTTGTGAGGGACCTTCAAGATCGTCTAGTTCCAACCCCGCTGCCGTAGGCAGGAACACCTTGCACTGGACTAGGTTGCTCAGAGCCCCGTCCAACCTGGCCTTGAAAACTTCCAGGGATGTAGCATCCACAACTTCTCTGGGCAACCTGTTCCAGTGCCTCACCACCTTCAAAGTGAAGAATTCTTTCCTAATATGTGTTCTAAATCTACGCTCTTACAGTTTGAAGACTTTCCCCCCTGTCCTATCACTACACGCCCTTGTGAGAAGCCTCTCTCCGTCTTTCCTATCGACTCCCTTCAGGTACTGTAAGGCCACAGTTAGCCATGCTGAAGCCTTCCCTTTTCCAGACTGAACCATCTCAGTTCTCTCCGTCTTTCCTCATGGGAGAGGTATCATATCCCTCTGAACAACTTGGTGGTCCTCCTCTGGACTCACTGCCAGGAGAAAGAAGGGCGTTGGGGGGGGTGGATGGGGAGGGAAGGGGTATAAAGCTAAAAAACAACAGAATCCCAGAGAACAGGAACACTCAGCGCCAGGGGAAGCCACGGTCGCTTTGCCCCACTCAAGGCTTTCAGGAAGGGCTCGAATCAACACCCGAGGGACCCGCCTGGGCACAACAGCCCCGTGCCGTGTGCCCTAGTGGGGCGACCTGCTCGGGCAGGGCGCTTGTACCGGGGTGACCCACTGCGGTCCCTTCCAGCCTTATCCATTCTGTGCACACGTATCTGTGCAGGGACGAGAAATAAAAGCCTCGCTTTTTTATTTGTTTGTTTTGGTTTTTTTGAGAGGGCGGGGGGGTAAAAAAAAAACCCCCAAAAAATCAGCTCAGGGGCACCCCTGCCAGGGACTAAAATGGCGGGCGCGCCCTCAAGCGCCCGCCCCCTCCGCCGTGACGCGCGGAGCGTAAACAAAGCGGCGCCCTGTGGGAAGAGGGAAGCGCTACGTGCAGGAAGAGGGAGCCTCCATCTTAGGCGCTCGCCGCGGCGGCGGGATGGCGACGGATAGCCGGGAGGAGAAAGGTATGAGGCGGTAGGAGCGCCAGCACTCGAGCTGGCCCCGGGGGGGAGGAGGGAAGGCTCGGGCGGGAGACGGGGGTTCCCCCGTCTCCCGCCCGAGCCTTCCCTCCTCCCCCCCGGGGCCAGCTCGAGTGCTGGCGCTGGGCCTTCACATCGGGGGACATCCTCCTCCTCCTCCCGGAGGGGCGTCGGGGTCGGGAGTGGGTCTTCGAGGGCGATTTTCACAGGGGAGCGCTCCCTGTGCTGCGCTGGGGGTGCTGGGGGTGGCGGGGCCCCGGGTGACGGGGGCAAGGGGGCAAGGTGACTCGGGCGGGGGGGATAAGTTCGTGGGCCCTAAGTTTTGCCCTTTCGGCAGCTCCTTGATGTCTTCCCGCAGAAAGTACCCTCTGTTTTTATTACTATTATTGTTATTATTATTATTGTTATTTTTAATTATTATTATTATTAGGCCTTTTTTTTTTTTTTTTCTTGCTTTTTTGCAGGATTTTCTGTAGAGGGATGAAGTTGCTTTGCTAAAGCAGGAGCTGGCGTTGGAATATTTTTTTGGTGGTTTTCAGGATTGTCAGATTTGGCTTTTTGCAGTCAGCTCTGCTTTCTGGGTGCTGCGGGAAAATGTGTTTGACTTGAAGGGAATCTGACGTTTTACAGGCTCATTGCTCCGGAATAATAATCTGGGTTATTTAATTAATCTGGAATAATTGCTCTGGAATAGTATAATCACAGCTCTTATAACCGACTGCCGCTATGCGGGCAAGCTGAAGTGATCCGCGTGTTATCTGTGAGATTATATCAGTCACACCTCACAAAATTGTCCATTTAACAAGCAAACCCAAAGTTTAGATGTAGAGGATTGCCGTTTGGTGGTTAGTGCAGATAGTGGCAGAGTTATAAAAAAGGTGAAGTATCACTGTGGTGTTGTGGTTTGCTTCGTCTTGGTTTGGATTTCTGTGGGGAATACGTTCCCTGTAAAGATTTTTGCAGGACATGTGTCCGTGAAACAGCTTTGTCAGAGTGGTGAAGGTTTTCTGTCTCTAATATTTAGTGTGAAACTGTATCACATGGAGTATTCCCAGTAGATTGTGTTAGAGCTGATACATAAAGTTATTGCTGGTGCTCGATCCTTAATGGCATCATTGTAAGTTTGGTAAATTAGGATACAGTCAGGTTGTGTTGAAGCAGATCTGATCTGCCACCGTGGATGAGCAGTGAATTTGAAATGTTTGCTGTTGTCCTCTATAAATTTCTGTTCATGTAATTATTTATCCACTTAGGCTTGAATATTTTTTTTTCTTAGTATTTTTTAGTCACTGACAGTGGTCAAGTCATGGGTAGCAGATGAGATATTTTTGGTTTGTGCTTTAATTTGCTTTTAATTCTTTGTCCTATGAGGACTTTTTGGCTGAATAGCAGGTGTTGATGCACGTTTGTTTGCAACTGAAGCTTTGGCTGTTTGTGCTCCCTTTGGAAGAGAAATGCTATTTCACTGCTTTAAAAAGGTAGAAATAAACCTTGCAGACCTGTTTAGTTTGAAATCATCTGGTCTTATCTTCTGTGTAAGCCAAATCAGATTTTTGCTTGACCCTTCTGGTGAATAGATCTAACACTAGTGGCCAGTAGAGGAGAAATGGCCTCCAGGGCTACCTTACTTGCTGTTTTGGGTGAGCTACACTTGTTCATGGAGGGATCAAAAAAAAAAAAAGATAAGTTGCAGGAGAGCCCTGTTAGGACTATCTGTAATGAAAAGGACTCAGTTGGTCCTTTTCCCTTCAGCAGTGATGAACTGTAAAATAATCTGTCCTCTTCCATTTTTCTGCTTCTGTGTTTTTCCTGATACTTCTCTGAGATAATTTAGCTCATCGGGTTGTACACTAGCAGTGGCAGTTCAGTGAGAGGAATCATTTTGTGGAAGTCAGCTGAGCAGTGTTTTTAGATAAAACAGGTCAATATATCTACAGAAGGGGATGGGGGAAACTTGTCCTTCTCCTGTCTCTTGCGTACTTGTTTAAGGTTCCAGCTACAAATGAGGCCCATCTAACATGGAAGGGATTTATCAGGGTGTGTGCCAGACTTGCATTTTCTGTTAAATTTTCCTTCTGGTTTATTTCTGAATGAGCTGATACAGGAGTCTTTTACCACCTCTGAATGCTACTGCAGTAGGTGGGTTAAATGTCATATACTCAAGTATGCTGCTGTCTCACCAAGAGGGAAGTAAACCTGACGTTCAATATGTGTGATCTGAGATGGATGTTTAATACATTTAATATTTTAATCCTAGTGCACCTCTTTTTCATTAGTATCCAGTTAAAAAAGTCTTGTACTCTGGACTTGACAAGTCTTCCTTCTGAGGGGAAGTGGAATGCTGCAAGCCAGGAAATTGCAGCCCACGTTTAGCAGTTGCACACCCATGAATCTGACTCTCATATATTTATCAGTAACAGCAAGAATATTTGCTGTGGATATATAAGTATCTACAAACATAAAGGGCTGTTCCCAAGAGAATTGTGATGCAGGTTTGTGTTGCATTTGAATGCCAGCCATCTATAAACTGCCAGGAAAGGTTTCATCCACCTCTGTCTGCACAGCTTCCTTTGCATTAGCTACACCAGTTGGGCAGCTCAGGGATCACTGCATTCCCCCGCCACTGCAAATGTGGAGAAATGCCAGCAGGAAAGTTAGCACACATGCTGGCTTTAGATTTGGTAGTATATAGTAGAGAGATAATTATAATACTAGCTTTTAATTGTGTGAATTGTGTATTTTTTTTAATATCAAGCTGAAAAACTGCTTTTGTTTCTCGGCTCAAGATTTTGTGATAGACAAGTTGCCAAACTGTGGAGGGCTTGGATTTGCTGCATTGTCCCAGTTTCATCCAGTACAGGAGTCCTTACCTGTGTCTTCTACAGACACTGTCAACTAGCTGAATTCTTGGAATTTGCTTTCTTTTTCATGAACATAGAAAACAGAATTGATCATAAAGTGAAAAGAACTAAGAATTTTGGAGTTTAGGAGAAAAAACAGGAGATTCCAAAATTAATACCTTTTTATTATTTTTCCCTTCATGTGCTTAGGCTTAGTTCACTCCTGTTTTTTAAAGTGCTTGAAGCATAGATCTGCTACCTTAAAGCTGGTGCGTCCTTCTGCTACAACCACCATATATCCTTTGGTTTCCGGCAAAGTGAAACAGTTGGAAACAGTTGAAACAGATTTTAAAAGTTGTGTGACCAAGGGTAGTATTTACTGCTTCTAGCATGGATTTTCTTAAACATTTGCCCTTTTGATCAAGGTGCATTTGTTGTGTTGGTTTTTTTGTGGGTTTTTTCTTCAGAGCAGTTCAAGAGTTAATGATGCAGCAAATAAGTACTGCTTTCCCCTTCTTCAGTGGGGTGACCTAGCTTATATTCTTGTTGTTAAGTTACCCTGTTGCGTTTTTTTCTACTTGTAAGTGAACCACAAACCTCACCCTCCTAACACATCAAGGACAACAAAAATAGTGGACCAGGAAGGGAAATAATTTAAGGTGCAAGTTTCAGGATTTTGAAGAGATAGGGGTCCCTCCTCTTTACTAATGGCACTCAGACTATCTCCCAGTCTCTCTTTTTCTCAGGTTTTTTACAGGACTTTATGTTAAGCTTTCATTTGTAGGTCAGCTTTCCTGCAAAGCTTGTGTGACGTGAGGAGCCAACTTGGATCTTATTCAGAGGTCTAAGTGTGTCCTGTGATGTATTTTAATTCTTCTATTTGCTTTGCTTGCTCTTTCCAGTTGAAATCGTGGAAATAAATCAAAAAGACGTTAACTTTTGCTTTGTGGCAGGTCTCTAACCGTAAAGGAAATGTTTGGGCTTCTAAATACTCGTTCTGTAGTTTACATGTCCAGACTTCTTATAGTCGTTTTTGACTTTTTTATTTTTGTGTATTTTCAGATGGTGAACTGAATGTTCTGGATGACATTTTGACCGATGCTCCTGACCAAGATGATGAGTTGTATAACCCTGATAGTGAGCAAGATAAAAGTGAGAAAAAGGGTAGGTGACTTTGGTAGTGAATGTCCCTAAGGAACATAAATGGTAAAAAATGCCTGTCTTATTATAGTTTTAATCTTTGGAGTAGCAGATTTTATAACCTGATTCAAGGAGTGAGAGTTTCAAAAGTCTTTATTTCCACGAACATGAGTTTTTTTCATCTGACCTTCCAAACAAACCGTCAACTCTGTTTCCTTTTGTCTCAGAAGCAATTGCTGAGTCTGGCTTGTTTTGAATTGATTTGCTGTTAGAAAAGGACTGTCCTTTTTGGTTTGATGAAGTGAGATGGAAGTGGAGTAAGGAGGTCCCAAAATCTGGTTCCAGCTTGGTTGTTGATTTGGCTTTAGGCCAATCCCATAAGCATTTAATTTAAAATTCCTGTATATAAAATTTAGAAAACACCTACCAAAGCCTAAAGGATTGCTCCGATGAAGAAAAATATATGTTTTGGAACATGAACTGTTCATGAGAAGCAGTTTTGAGTGTTACTGCAAAGCCTGCAATTGGGAAATGCTTCCTATGACTGCAGCAGGGGAATTAGCTAAAATAGAGGAAGTAGGAGCCTCTGAGCAGTTTTTGTTTTGACACAGGAAATAACATTGAACTTGATATTTCTTTCTATTTAAGGATCAAAAAGAAAAACTGACAGGATGGAAAATGCTGAAAGCAAGAGGCAAAAACCTTCTGTGCATTCATCAAGGCAGATGATGCCAAAGCCTCCCAGTTCATCAGTTAGCAATAACAAGAGAATAGTGAGTACCAAAGGAAAACCAGTATCAGAATACAAGAACGAGGAGTATCAGAGGTCCGATAGAAACAAGCGCCCGGATGCCGATCGAAAGCTGCGCATGACAGCCAGTTCCAGGGAACCTTATAAAGGGCAACCAGAGAAAACCTGCATGAGGAAGAGAGATATTGACAGAAGGGCAAAATCTTCTACGCCGGATGGTTCAGAGGTATTAAATATTCTTGCTGCCTTATAAATGAAGCGGTTTTGTGAGACTTTTATAAGGCACGTTCTCTTAGGACTGTGTGTGCATCCTGACAATGTTGTATGACTGCTGATTCACTTTTTCTTTAAACATCAGAGAATCAGGCATGATGTGGATAGAAGACCAAGCAGATCTAGCCATTCTTCTAAAGAAGAGGTGAACTCTGAGGAATATTGCTCGGATCACGAGACTGGCAGTAGTGGTTCCTCTGAACAAGGCAACACAGAGAATGAGGAGGAAGGAATGGAAGAGGAGGAAGATGATGAAGGGGAGGAGGATGAAGAGGTGGAAGAAGATGGGGAGGAAGACGAAGAAGAGTACGAACAGGATGAGAGAGATCAGAAGGAAGGAAATGACTATGACACACGGAGCGAAGCCAGCGATTCTGATTCTGAGTCTGCCTCTTTCACAGATGGGTCAGTCAGATCTGGGTCTGGTTCAGATGCATCAGGTAGGCAGCATCATGCATGCTAGTCTGAAATACCTTACCATTCAAAGTTTGGCTGCTTTTAAAAATAACCACTTCCTGACTATGTCAAAAGTAAGCTGTGGTAGCACAAGTCAGTAAGATGTTAATTATGAAATACCATAGGCAAGGAAAAAGTACACTGGAAAGTGGTATTTTCTTACACCCAAACTTTTGAATATCTGGATTACCGTATTGAGGATTCATAGTGTTCTTGACTGATTTGACCTTGCTGTTCAGTGCTTTAAAACATTAAAATCAGTGTTTTCTTGAGTACCTAGTGGCTTAGCTTCCCACGCAATTCATTCTAAATTGGTGTTAAGCTGTTCAGTATTCATCGGGATGAGTGACCAGGCAGACTGGTGTAATAAAAGCATTGTCTCCTCGGGGAAGTATGACTGAATCCTAAACAGTGACTGCCTTCAGTGCAGGAAATCTAAACCTAAGTTGAAAATGTTACCTATAAGGGCAAATTTAGAAGGAGAGAAATGTTTTAAGCAGAAACTGGAAAGAAATGCTTTGCAGTTGTATATTATGACTGGTCCTGACTTACAGATGTGAAGTACTAATGACGTAAATACTTTTGGGTTTGGCTGTTCATTGTTTGTTTTTTCCAGGAAAGCAACTTGCAATCCTGTTAAGATTCCTATTTTGTATCTTCCTTGTCTGAAGTCTCCATAGGTGGTCATCCTCCTTAACATGCTGCCTTTTTTAGCTCAACTCTGCTGTTTGGAATTAGAGAACAGCAAGGTGTAACCTAAAGACAAGTTCTAGAAGCTGTAATAACTGTTCTAAAAAGCCCTGTGGTATAACGATAACACTTTTTTAGAGTGGAAATGATTGCCTGTGTGCCACGGTGTTTTGTTTTCTTATCTCTTGCCATTTTGTTGAGCTCTGAGCAAATGAGCCCATATCACTACTGCAATGCAGTTTGTGCTTGATGTTGCACATTTGGGTAAAGGCTGGAGAGAAGAGCTAACCCACCCTTACTAAAACACCTGGAAGATAAATTCTGTCTCTAAACATTGCATAGAATTACTATTTTTGTGGTGGTCATCATCTTTTGTGAATGAAAAGCTTGAGTAATCAGCATCTGCTTCTTTTGCGCATGGTAGTTTTGCAGCAATGACCACAATTTTAATGAGCAAACCAAATGCTAACTTCACTTTTACTAATGTTTTTCTGTCTCAGTACTTTTTAATCTCAATTTTGCCTGACACTTGGTGTTTAAAATATTGCTTTTATTTTTTATGGTTTCTTTTTAGATGAGAAGAAGAAGGAGAGGAAGAGAGCTAGGGGTATCTCTCCCATTGTTTTTGACAGAAGTGGAAGTTCTGCATCAGAATCATACGCAGGTATTCTTTCTTTTTATTGCGTATCATCGTGACTTGCATCAAATCTTAAGGTGTAATCTAAAATAAATGTAACTGGCTGTAGAGATTTATGGGGTATGTAGCTTTGTATAATTTGGTATTGACTTCTGGCATGTTGTGTGTGGATACCTTTTGGGGGGGAGTAGGCTTTCTTTAATGCTATTCTGTTGCTTAAGTGGAATTTTCACTTTTTTTTTTTTTTTAAACTTGGAAGATGATGATTCAGTGACTAGTTTTCTGAGTAGGAAATTGTTCAAATACTATTTTAAAAACCAATCCCAAACCAAACAACCCAAAAACGAAACCAAAAAAAAACCAAAACAAAACCACTCGTGCACATTGAATAGTATTTTTTGTGTGTGTGGGTGCGCGCCAGAAAGCATAATTTGTCATGAATGAAAATTGTATGTGACAAGGCTGTAGAAATTGTATATTATCTCTATTAAGGCTCAATCTGAACAAATGTACTTTGGCTAAACACAGGTTCAGAAAAGAAGCATGAGAAATTATCATCTTCCGTTCGTGCTGTCCAAAAAGGTATCATTTAAATTTGAATTTTTAATGCATGCCCCATAGCAAGCCATTGTCTCTGTTGATTGAATTACCTGTAAGTAGTGATGTTCCGATATAAATCAGTTTGAGCACGTAATTGTTCTGAGTATGATAAGTGAACCTTGAGCTACTTTTGCATGTGTTGAGAGTGATATGCAAAAAGTTCAGTCACTTTGCTCCTTGCAGAGGCAACAAATTAGAAAAGAAAGTGCTTAAATCTGAAAAGAGGAACGTTTCAGCATTCTCTATTGGACAACTTGTGCTTGTTGTGTGTGTTTACCCAGTATTTGCTCAAAGACTCTTTAAGCAAGGTAATAAGTCCAGTATATCGGAACATCACTGAATCATGCTGAGTTTATTTTTTTTTTTTTTTACCTGGATATCTAAGTTTTATTTTTGTTTTCATTTCCCCTGGCATTTTGTGCTCTACAGCTTAGACTTGAAGTTGGGTGGTAATGATAATATATCAGTAGGAATTGGGTGGGATACTGTGTATTTTGAAGGAAGCAAACAACCATCTACACTCAAAGCAACATGCTTGGTAACTAAGTATTTACACTTCAGCTTATTTGATACTCTGTTTTTTTCAGACCAAACCAGTAAACTTAAATACATTCTCCAAGATGCAAGATTCTTTCTCATCAAAAGTAATAACCATGAAAATGTATCGCTTGCTAAGGCAAAGGTATGTTGAATTTTCTTCAAAAACTTTGTTTTCAAACACACCCATCTTAGGATAGAAGAGCATGGGTTCTTTTCTGCATCAGATCTCAGTAGGTGCAGAGATAAAAGCTACTTCACTCTGGTGGTTCTGCTTCCACTGTAACCTAGAAAAGTTTCTAGACCGTCAGTCATTTATCTTGGTAAGAGTGGACTTAAAACGGAGCCTCGGGGTCTCTTTGATAAGGTCCTAAGCCAACATCCATCAGGAATGCTGGGGTGGTGTTTGCTCCCCTTCTTCAGCACCCCTCTTTGTATCGATGTACTGTGAGGAAGTTCAGAAGGTTGTTTTGTCTAATGCTGTAAAAGTAATTTTTCTCAGTTGATTCAGGGAGCTGAAGCCTTACTGTGGAAATGTATGCCTGGCAGTGCTTGTGTGAGTTCTTTGGGAGGAATTCCAGAGCACTGGACTTAAGTTGTTGAGGAATTGCACTAGGTGTCCGTTGCACTAGTCCACTCTGGTGGTTTTGTATTGGCATGGAACAACTTACAGAGGAAATACCGTATTTGCTGTTACACAATATACACAGAGTAGGCAATTCTATTAATGAAGATTTTTTAAAATAGGATGGCATTAAAATGATTAAACAAATCTCAAAACTCCTGGACAGATTTGGCTTGTACCACTGCCCCCACCTTTCTGTATCTGATCTGTGCAGTGAACAGCATTGTGACTGGTTTTTGCTTTATCTCTGTAAAGGGGTATATCCTTTCTGTGTCTCATCCATGCTCGGGTCTGCAGTAGTATTCTTGTTCTTAAAGTTCTTGGAGGGAATGTTTTTTTCTCAGTGTATAAGCATCAGTGCTTTGCCACTGCATTTCTGTGAAACTTGCTTTTGTGGTGCCACTACAAGACATTGTTCTACTTCACAGCAGCCTAAAGCCATACAATCTGACTGAAAGCTAGTAAAAAAACGCCAGATAGTTATCTGGTGACTCTAATGAATTGCCAGTCAAACATTGATCTGAGCTCAGAGCAGGACATGTATACACACCTTCACTAAGAACAGTAAGGGGAGGAACGTTTTCCTTGGTATATCCTAGATCCTGTTCTGAGGCTCAAGTTTGTTTGCCCAGAGAATGGGCTGAGAAGTAATTCAGTAAACTGGTATTCTGTATCTCAGCTCAGCTTGTGCCTTGAAACAGATTGGGGTTTATTGTGCATGGCTAGATAATGGCTGGTGGAAGAGGTAGTAGTTAATAGGTGGAGATGTGGAAGGCTGAACCAAGTGGTTTGAGTTGTCTTGTCAGTTTAAAATGTTACTCTGGTATCTTTCATGTTGCTGGCCTTTCACTGAAACAGTTTTAAAGTCTGCTAACTGCCCCCAACAAATCTGCAATACTATATTGAAGTCTGCCTGCCCACCTTTAAGTATATATGCTGCTGGTTTTTCATAGTTTGTGTATGTTATATAATACATGAACTCCCAAAGTCACTTAAAACATACATGAAAACCTTTGCCTTTAGTATTTTTAAGGTATCTGTCCATCATTATAATGTTTTGATTGTAATTACAGATGGTCTCAAAGCATCTTACAAAAAAAGTTTAAAAAAAATTGAAAAACCAGTGTTCTAAAAGTTTCAGCACAAGGCAGGCTAAAATTATTTCCTGAAGGACATGAAGCAATATGTTTCTCTTTGCATTATCTTCTATCCCAGTACACTGTTTTGGTCTTGTTTTCCTCATCTGCACTGTATATTTCTGTTAGCTAAATCACTTGAGATGAACTCTTATGTTTTGGTGGTGGGGTGGGTGTTGTTCTGTTTTAGGGAGTATGGTCAACACTTCCAGTGAATGAAAAGAAGCTTAATGCTGCATTTAGATCAGCAAGAAGTGTTATTTTGATATTTTCTGTAAGGGAGAGTGGCAAATTCCAAGGTAAGGAAAAGTGATTTATTACCAAGGTAAGTGAAAGTGAGTTTTATGTGCCATAGATTTTCTGTTGCATCTTTGTTACAATTCATATGAAATCCTTTAGGGTTTGCAAGATTATCTTCAGAGTCCCATCATGGAGGATCACCTATACACTGGGTGCTGCCTGCAGGAATGAATGCAAAAATGTTGGGAGGTGTCTTTAAAATTGACTGGATTTGCAGGTAATTGTTCGTTTATGTTGCTGTCAGTAACAAGGCATTATAATACCACTTCTGCATGGTACTCGCTCGAGTGCTGACCACATCCTTCTGAAACTCGATTCAACTCAGAGATGTGTCCTCCAATCTCCCCAAAACCATGCCTCCATGTTACTCTCCTTGGGACTCAGGTCTGTACCTGGCACGTGCAATGGATAGTACATTTGTTTGGTTTTTTTTAATGTAGACAATGCATTATAGAAAGAATATGTATTTTTTTAATGTAAACAATTTTTTAACACTTGATGCATTCCTTCACTGATCTTTTGCACTGAAACCAGAAAATTGTATTCTGAATGTTTGAGTAAAATAACTGCTCACTTGGACAGACAGCAGTGAATGTAAGGGAAAAAAAATCCTTTAAGGACAAATCTGTCTTCATCTGACTGAACAAAGAAAATGCTACTGTTGTAAAAGAACATGAAATAGTACAGGTATTTTGTATAATGTTCAAGTTGTGAGCAGTATGTTCATTGATGTAACTGAGAATGCTTTTTGCCAAAAAGGTTTTAAAACTCTCTTAAGGAAAAAAGTTATAGTAGTCCTGTGTGATACATAGTAGCGTGGTTGTTCAAGCTCTTCAGGCTGCCTGAAAGACTGAACACAGGAAAAGTGAGACTTTGAATTAGAGAAAAATCTAGGTTGGAAAGGTCCTCTGGAAGCTGTTGACTCTCACCTCCAGCTCAAAGCAGTTCTAGCTTCATAGTTAGGTCACATGCTCAGGGACTTTTTTCAGTAGGTACCATGAGCTACCATGTCACACAGAGACTGGTCAGTTTATTCAGATGGTGAGATAATAAACAAGCACGATCTCAGTAGTGCACAAAGACCAAAAAAATTTCCTTTGAAAAGATGGCCTGACATAGTATGGACTATATAAGTTAATACTGGAAGAAGACAAAGTGAAATCCCCAGTTACCAATACATACTACATAAGAATACGTTCAGAGACCTAACAGTACAGAGGATAACGATGTTATTTGGTATGCAATGCCCTGCTGTATGCGTTTTTAAATCTTTCCTTAATGAAAAACAGAGGCAAAACTATAAATGGTGCCACTTGCATATTTAGGCGGGAATTGCCGTTCACTAAGTCTGCTCACCTGACCAATCCTTGGAACGAACATAAGCCAGTAAAGATTGGACGCGATGGACAGGTTTGTTAATTATTACTTTTTTTTCTATAACCCATGTCTTCTAGTGCTTGCTTTCAGCTTTGTGTGTGCAGAAGATTAGAAATGTTTTAGATCAGTTGTTAACTTGCAGTAGAGGGCTGTAGCAAAGGCACTCTGCTTCTTTCTAATGCTGTTGTGGAAGAAGGAAAAAGAAAACAATATGGTGCCAGTTCTGTTGTCATCTTTGTGATTAGCAGTGTTTGCTTCAAAACTGTGATATTTTGGATTTGAAATGTAATGTGCCTTGCATTGTACAGTGTGCAAACCATATAGTATCAGTTTTTAAGAAAAAGTTCTGATGTTTCCAGCTATGTTTTGCATTGCAATCTTTTTTTTTTTTCATATGAACTATTGCATAGGAATTAGACTTCCATTAAAAAGTATATGCTAAGCATATTTTAAGTGGGGGTGGCTCTTTGTCTTGTCAGACGTATCAGAGTGCAGGTATGTAGCTGCTGTCGTCGAGTAACCGGGCCTTGGGTAAAATAACGGGTTCTGCTTTCTTGCAACAAGGTGGGAGTTGTATAATCCCCATATTGTATGGAAAATGTCAATTCTGTACTACATTGTTTTGCCCACACATGCGTTTGCTTCGTTGTGTAGCAGAAGTAAAACAGTAGTATCAGTCTTGTTTTTAGTTTAGAGTGAATTTAAAAAAAAAAAAAAAAAAAGGGATTTCAGTTAACTTTGTTTCTTTTAAATGGTCAAGGAAATATATTTTTTTGACGTTTTGTCCACTTCACAGTAGAGTTACAATCAGGACATGGGTTTCATCTTTTTTTCATCAGATTACTATACTGTTAGGTTCTGGACAAGCATTGTCTGATGCTTGCTCTCCCTGATTTCAACTCTGCTTGTTTCCTGGAGCGGCTGTCATTTATCCATTTACATTTATGTAAGTCTGAGTGGATCTCTCTTCTGAGGATGTGTACATTGAATTCTGCCTTTACAGCATCATTTGGGAAGGCATTACGCAGGCCTGCTAGTCAGCAGGTTGAAGAAGCACTTTTTTGTATTGTTTCGCACCTGGCTGCTGCAAGTTTCATTTGATGGCCCCAAGTTCTTGTACTGGAAGAGAGAGTCAGCAAGTTGATCTCTCTCCTTCTCTCCTCCAAATAACTTGTGGTGTCCAATGCTCCCATTATATCCACCTTGTTCCCTGTACCCCATGTATTTCTCTTTTAATCCAGGCTGAAGAGACACGCCATGCTCAGACATTGCATGTGGGAATTGTTACACTCATTCAGTTATTCTTGGTGCCCTGCTTTGAAGCTTTTCCTTTCTACTGTTCCCCTATTTTTTTGAGATGCAGGGGCCAGAACTGCACCCGATATTTAAGGTGTGGGTGGAACATGAACTTCCAGTGTGGTATAATGATTTTCTTGTTTGATGTTCCTTTCCTAATAATCCTGAACACATAAATTGCTTGTTTTGACTGATGTCAAACATTGAGTCAGTATTCTCATGGACCTGTCTACCATACAAAGAACTCATTTTGAGTGGTAATAGTGAACCTCATCAGGCCACAGCTTTATATGTGTAGCTGGGGTGGATTTTTTTCCTACGTCTGTCACTTTTCTTTCTGTAATAGGTGATCATTTTCTTTGTGATGAAAAACAGTCCTCTGATTTTTGTAGCAAAACAGTGATGTGGCCTGTATGTCTGATGGGAAGATATGGTTGCCCCAAGTGTTGGATTAATTTATGAAAATTCTAAGTAGTGGCTAAAGAGTGAAAGGTAATGTAAGTGAATTTTGCTCTGTCTCTAGAGATACTGAAATCTCATCAAAGTGTCTTTTTTTTTTTTTTTTTCTTAAGTGTATGTTGTCAGTGTATTTGGGGAAGAGTTTCATTTCTTCGGTTTATAAACCCCTACTGAACTTCTAACTAATTCTAGGAAATTGAGCCGGAATGTGGAACCCAACTTTGTCTTCTCTTCCCTCCCGATGAAAGTATTGACTTGTATCAAGTCATTCATAAAATGAGGCACAAGAGAAGAATGCACTCACAACCCCGATCAAGAGGACGCCCATCCCGTCGAGACCCCGTTCGGGACGTGGGAAGGTTAGAAACGTTCTTTGGACTGATAATAGGCACATGTATCAGAATAACGTGATGGAGGAATGTGATTCGTCAAAGCTTTCCCTGCGATAAAGAAGAGAGAAAATCCTCAAATCAAGCTGCATGGACAAGTTTGTGGCTTCATTGAGGATTTCACATGGTTCCCCGGTCTGTCATTTTTCAAGAGGAAAATGGGGATCTTTGCTTTGCAGAAAAAAGCTCTTAAAGTGCTGTCTCTAGTTTAGACTAGATCATTTGTTGAGCTAATGCAACATGTAATGCTAGCTGTAGGTAAGCTTGGCTTGATTATGAGCAGGCTAGACGGAGAGGAGGAAATATTTATATGCCAAAAATGTGTTAATATCTTGTAAAAGCCTTTTCTTTCAGGTGTGTCTCTGGATAAGCCTTATCAAATATGGGACTTTTATAAGGATCACTTAGAATTTTGCAGAAGATGCCGCCTCATTTTGAGGATAAAATATTTAAGTTATTTTGATATTCAAGAGGAGCATTATTGGGACTGTTTCAAATTGTGTCACCGTGATGTGTTAACCCCATTGCCAAATATTCTCTAACATGTAACCACTGAATTCACACATCTTGCTGAGCTTCTGAAAACAGTAGGTTCTTCCCAAAAGGGATCAAGTGGCCCTTGGAGACCCGGCAACAAACCAAAAAGAATGGCTGTTGCTGTGTCTGTATATACAACCTTTCCAGATGCTGGCAGTACCTGTGGACTTAAAATATTTTTAGAGGATCGACATGGTTATTGATCACTGCTATATGAACTTAACATCACTTTCCAGAAAAGAGGGGGTATAACTTGTTACAGAATTGGAGAAGTCTTGGCAAAGAACTGATATTAGCCCTTCTGCCAAACACCTTTTCCCCGTGGTAGCCACTTTGCATACAGACTGATGTATGGTTTGGGCTGAAACCTTTGGTTAAGTTTCCTTTCTGTGGAAACGTCCTGTGGTAGGTACAGAGCCCCAACAAGAGTCCCCATTTCCTTGAGCTTAAAAAAAAAAAAAAGGACACTGTAACGAGTAGGTAGGAGGAAACCTGGCAGCACCCCCCTATTTTTGGCTTTAAAGGACTGAACACCGAGATGGCTTTTGGAGTTAAGCTAAGAGGTTTCCAGTGCAATAAAGTATATACAAGTGAAGGTTTTGCAATGGACTGCAAACTATACATATAACACCACCACACCTTCTCAAGCCTGCCAGGGCCTCCATTTATGTGTGTGGCTTACAGCTTAAAGTCAGTAGTTGGACTACTATATGAACTGTTTCTATCATATTTTATACCGGTCGTAAATGCACTCTCAAAACTACAAGAAAGCGGTATGTTTATTCTTTACACCAGCTTTTATTTTCTTTGATCTGAATTTGCTGTAGATGCAACTGCTTTGGTTTTTGGGCTTATTGCTTATAGTAAAGAATCTGCTTCCATATTAAAAAGCTTAGTAACTGGGTTTGGTGGGTTTTAAAGACTGAAGTCGGGAAGCAGGGGGGTGGGGGGGTGGAAAGAAGTTACTCTATTTATTAAACTAAAAGCTATATGAGCTTGTTGCTCAGCCAGCAAGTTGCACAGTAATTAAGTGATTTAAGAAAGTGTTAATGTCTTGTCATTATATTGCTGGGGTGGGGTGGGGAAAGGATCGGATTTGTAGCTACTTTGTGTTTAGAAGCATTTATGTTAGAATTGGAGTCTCCCATTAATGTTTATGTACCTTGATGGAGCAAAATTAGCAGCCTGGTTTCAGTTCTTTATTAAACATAACAGCAACTGAAATAGAAGTTTGTAAGGAAGAGCAAAGTCCTTAACACCTCCTCTGTCAAAGAGCTTTTGTATAAAAAGGAACCCTAATTATTTTAATTACCAGGAAGCTTAAGCAGTCCTAAACTCTAAAATGCACCAATGCATTCCTGGTAGATTGCTTAGAACAGAAATTATTAGAAATAATTTAATTGGCCTACCCAATTAGGAAAGTTACAGTGAAAGAAGCAATTTCACACAGCATGCAGAGTTTTGTTTATAAATGTTATGGAAATAAGACCGTTTATAGAATTCTTTACCCCATAGCTATCAAATGCAGCACTCTCCATGCCCTGTGACTGTAATGTTCTGTGAACTTTTTTGTTATCCAGTAGGTTGTTTCAAAATGTAATGTGAAAAGTGTAATGTTAATGCCTTAGTTTGAGTTTGGTTTAGACAAAATTGTTACCTTTTGTTTGATACGAAGATACAGTTGGGTAGAGTTCCTTCCTTAACTGCCAAAATTCCTGTAGACAGAAAGTAACAGTAGAGGGTATGTAATTGAGCTGTTCCTGATTGTATCAGTTCAGATTTAAAGCTGTAGAATATTTTGAAGCAAATGGAATTCAGAATTATTAAATTGAGATCCTTGGTAGCTCAAACTATGCTGTGACGAATGCTTCAAGCAACCTTGTTTAATCTTTGATATCTAATTTGTGTAGGCGTCGACCAGAAGATTATGATATTCATAACAGCAGAAAGAAACCAAGGATTGACTATCCCCCTGAGTTTCACCAAAGACCAGGTTAATATCTTACTCTGAAGATTTGTGTGCACCAGTTCACAAATGTTTTCTTTTTTAGCATGTCCTCATTAATTCGAAAGTAAACTATTGATGCGACTGGAATATAGAAACGTGACTTGTCCCAAGCGCTGCCTGCTGATTTAACCCACCTCTCAACAAGTCAGTGACACTGTTTCACTGGTTTGAGAGAGAGCTGAGTTAACCTATGCTGAGCCCTTTGTAAGAGCCTCAGAAATGCGTACATTGTTGTGAATGATCCTCTCAAATGCTTTGTTAATGTGGGTGCAAGAATTGGTGTGATTGTCAAGATGCTAATCATCAAATGAATCCAGCTGGAAAAGTCAGCTGTTTAGAGATGACCGTAGATGTTCAGTTCTGTTTTCACAGAGTTTTTTTACAAGCTTGACATGAGGAGGTGAAGGGGAAACTTCCCTGCATTTTACAAGAGGATCTAATGATGAGTTTGAGAAAGGAATTGTGTTGTTGTCCAAAGAGAAACGTTTGCAATGGCAGTGCAGCAACAGCACTGGTCATAGGGCAGTTATTTTTTTCTCTTCATAAAGCAACTGTTAAAAAAATTGTTACTTTTAGTCTACCAAATCGTGCCTCATGGCTGTTAGAAAAGTGTATTCCACTATTTCAGTGGTAGATTTCTAAATCTCGTAAGAACCTGCCTTTATCTGTCAAGCCTGTCTGCAAAGCCTGTGTTCTTTGATGCCAAAAAGAGTGTTGTTGCTGCTCTTTCTAAGACCATCGTTTAAAGAAAAAGAAATAAATAAAAATAATGAAGCTCAGAAGCATTATTTTATTAGCACAAGCATGCCTGGTGTTTTGCACCATTTTACTGAGCTCTTTAATGCTTACTTCCTGGGATTTACTGAAGCTGTAAGAATTCTTCTCCCTGTGGGGCTTTTCCAGATGCTTCTTAGGTTGTTTTTAATTTTCTGTGTAACATTGTACCCAAAACTTATTACGAAATCAGCTTTAAGGGTTGTCCACAGGAACACATTCTACTGTTAATAATACACAGTTAATAAGTAGTAGCAGCTACGTACTAACTGCCAAGAGGCAGTACTCTTCAAATTCATGGGCATTCCCAATTCATTTGACTAAATTTCTTTATTTGCACAGTTACCCCCTTGCATATTTGTTTGTACTAAGTGCAAATTCCTGTGGGTTTGTCTGTGCCCCTTTTTTTGTTTTACATTATGGTATTTGTCTGCACTGTCTCTAAGAAGTTCAAAGTTTTTGAGAGTTAGTTTAAATGTGAGGATAATAGCAGGTATACAGAATTTCATAGCTGGCACAAAATAAAAGGACAGTTTCTATTGAGTATGTTTTTAAGAGTGTAAACTTGAGATGGTAAATTGAATTAATACTGCTTGATGTTCGAACAGGGTATATAAAGGATCCCAGATATCCTGAAGTAGACAGGTAAGGTGTGTTCATGTTACTCATTTTATGCCCTGGTAACTTGTCTGTATGGATAAATTGGATTTAGTTCTATAAATTTTTATTCCCAACAGACGATTTTCAGGAGTTCGACGAGATGTGTTTTTAAATGGGGTAAGTTGGTGCATGCAGATTTTTGGGGAACTTTTATATTCAGCTTTCTGCGCTTCCAAAGAACATTCACACAAATTTTAATGCTACTGTCTTTCATTTTAGTCCTACAATGATTACGTGAGGGAATTCCACAACATGGGACCACCACCACCGTGGCAAGGAATGGTTTGTGTCTTGTTGAATTCGATTTTTCTCTGTAGAATATGGCTTTTCATGTTTCCCTCTAGAGGAGCCTGGCATATTCAGTGTGCATTCAACTCTCTCCTTTTCCTAAAATGTACCTTTGCTGTAACTATGTAAACATTTTAGGGGAAAAATATTAATATCAAGTATTTTGAAATTCACTTAGCTCTCAGCAGTAGTCTGGCATTCTGGTAAACAGCAAGGTAGCTGAACTCTGCCTTGGTTTGAATCTACAAGAAACTGAAAGCTCTGAGGAAATAGTAGAACCCTCCTTTAGCCTACACAAGAGGGTGTAATGACATCTTGTATTCTGCTAAATGTTCATAGTAATTGGCTTTCACTCAAGCAGCAAATGCATCAAACAGGTGGATTGTTGAAGAGGCTGACGGAGTGGGCTGGTGTGCTCTAGCGCTGTGCAGTGGCTTGCTTTAGGCTGTGGCAGTGAAGCATGCAGGAACGTAGCAAAGTGGACTGCACAACATAATTAAAATAAGTCTTCCCGTATTACAGCCTCCACTGAAATGTAATCTTCTCCCAGTCAGATGAGCAGATACCTGAGTGCACATATCTACATCTCTGCAGATAGAAATTAACTGGTAGTGTGTCAGGAGGAGTAGTCAGTATGGCGAGTTATTTTGGTTACATCTAGTCTAGTAAGTCTGGCCTGATTTTATATAACTATAGTGAGTCTTTTGGCTCTTGTATACACTGGCAATGAGCAAAAAGCAGTGCCAGATGTAGAGATGCTTCTACAACCTCCAGTTTTTCTCAGCTGAAACACAGCTGTACTTTGTTATAACTGAAGGAAGTGAACAAGATTGTCATATGGGGAGAAAAATGATTTTTCAAACACAGCTAAACCTCCAGAAACTTTTTTTCACCCACCCCTCTTCCCTATTTTGTATGCTGTCCAAGTAGTCATCCTAAAATCCAGCACGTCCACTTCCTTTCTTTGTAACAAAAATGTAAGCAATGGTGGTTTCGTAATATGGGAAAGGAAGGCCTTGCTGACTGCAGAAATGGAAGCAATCAGCCCAAATATGTCATGTTAAAAAAAAAAAAAACCACCCATTTGTCAAATAATTTGTCTTGCAAAGTAGGGTTTTTTCAGTTAAAATAGAAACATACTCATAAGGAGTGACACTGAAAAGACTCATTCTGTAAGAGCTGGCTGGTTTGGACAGAATTCATATTCCATATGCATAGTTTAAAAAAACCAAGCCCACTACATTTAAGTAGCAGAAGTTTTATGTAGTATCACGTTGAGGCAGATATGGAGGGAAGGCATGTTTGGTTTTGGGGAGTGTGTTGACCAAGCTTCCAAAAGCAGTGGTAGAGAGGTAGTAAAGCATGCCAACTTAATGGAAAGTAGTCTGCTATTCAGTTAAGAGGCTGTGATTGGATATATTTAGTTGCTGTGTTTTCCATTGTAAGCAAAGTAACCTGTGTTCTTCATTACCAGTGCTCAGCCTTGTGTGCATTCCTTAGCTTTGAAACACTCAACAAACTTCCTGTAACTTTCTTGTAGCCGCCATATCCAGGTATGGAGCAACCACCACACCACCCTTACTATCAGCACCACGCACCTCCACCTCAAGCTCACCCTCCATACTCAGGACATCATCCTGTACCACATGAAGCGAGATACAGAGACAAACGAGTGGTGAGTGTCCTCAGAGACAGAGGGGGACTCAAGTCTGGCAGAGTAGGAGTCGGGGGTCCAGGTACAGCCTGACCTGAGCTTTGTTGGCTGTGATAAACTCCATTTTTATGACCTGTATTACAGTTCCTTAGAAAGATTGTTAGATTGACATTTCCAGCAAATTTGAAAACCCTTTCTCTCCCAGGTGAGGTAGAAGCACAAAATGTTTCAGACTCTTAAACTGAGAGGTGTTTTTTAAGTTGGCTTCCAGCTGTACAGCTCTGAATGTTCTCATGCTGAAGCCCAGTTTGAATAAGGACACGGCTGTCACATTGCCTGTGGTCATGCACAACAAATTACTTTATCAGCAGAAGTCTGTGTTCTACTATTTTTTATGGACACATCAGAAAACAGGGCAGATGGTTAAACTTCTGTCAGCTGGCTTAGAAGGTTGATCAGCTTTCAGGTCTCTTGCTGGCATCTGGCATTTGAACCCCAGCTTCTGCACGTGGGATTTGTTTGGGTTTTTTTTAAATACTGGGCTTTCTGAAGAGGTACAGCCAACCCTATGAATAAGGGAGGGAATTTTAATATGGGAATGGAGATAAACAGAGCTGTCCTTTCATCACAGCACGACTATGATATGAGAGTAGACGACTTTCTTCGTCGCACACAAGCAGTTGTCAGCGGTCGGAGAAGCAGGCCTCGGGAGAGGGACCGGGAGCGGGAACGGGACCGCCCTAGAGACAATAGAAGAGACAGAGAACGCGACAGAGGCCGTGATCGGGAAAGGGAGAGAGAGAGGATTTGTGACCGGGACAGAGACAGAGGTGAAAGAGGTAGATACCGAAGATAATCCATCTGGAACCAGTGCTCACTTGAAACGAAAAAAGCTTGTATTTTTTTGTGTGTTTACAAGTAGTACATTTTATTTTCAGCTGTCTACTTAAAGTTCATTGTGTAGAAGGATTTATAATGACCCTCTCTATTCCAAGCATGCAGTGAATTATGAACTGGAAAAAAACTCAAATAGGCCAAAAATAAAATACGCAAAGCTGACACTCAACTTCACGTTTCTGTTGGAACAGAGTTGGAAACAGCTAAGAATGTACATACTGACTAATTCATTCTCAATAAGTGTTCATCTACTTAGTGACTTCATTCTAGGTTTTTGAATACTGATGGATAACTGCCTTTTTTTTTTTTTTTTTTTTTGCTTTGATGTTTTCTTCCTGTAGTTTCTATGGTTCGATGGGAGAATGCTGCTATCAAGTATGCAAATATTGAAGTTTGAAATTATTTTTTTTTTTGACTGTATGGCAGTGTTGTAGCAGCCTTTTTTTTCTTTCCCCGACCCCATTTTTTAACCCCATCTGTAAAGTCAAGTGTTTTTTTTTCAGTCTTCAGTAATGAAAGCAATATTAAGAAGACACTATTGATACCTAATTTTTAGCCTTTTTTAAAAATCTTCCCATGTTCAGTAACATTTTGGTCAATTCTCTTTGTCTAGTCTCCTTCCAAAATGTACACATTGCTTGGAATGTTCACAACCTGCGTGCGTGGAACCAGAAAATATTGCTGTATTCTACATTGCTACCATTTTTTTTATAAAAATAAATTGGTAACTATTGAAATGTTTAAAACGTCACATCAGGTTTCTTTATTTTCTGAGCTTGCTAGATTTGATAGATCCTGGCAGTTCTCGGAAAACATTTGTGTTCAAAAATAGTTAAAATGTTCTTGTGGTAGGTGAAGTTGATTTGAAGCCTGAATTTAGGGAAAGGACTGCTGAAATAAAAGGTGATTGCTTTTCTGTTTTGACAGTGATGTAGTCAGCTTACAATTCCTGCAGCTCATCAGAGCTAGTAAGGCCTTACATGTTCATCTTAATTATACGATCTTTGAGCTATTGAGAGGCTCTCTTTAGCCACAATCATATCTGTCTCTCAGGAGTGTATTAGTTTTGCAAGATCCAGATGCTCCCCATGTGTTCTTTGTAGTAAAAACTGCATCACTTTTTATTTCTCTTAGATAGGAAATATTTTAACTTAAATGCCAACAGTAAAACTTGGGTGGGGAGAATGTAGGAAAGTAAAACTTATAGTGAAAGTTCTTCAATTTCTTTAGCAATTTCCAATTTTTCAAGACTTTTAAGAGTAGCACTGCTTTGGTGGACTCGATAAACTTTCTTCAGCATCTGATCAAGTAACAAAGCCAGGCTGTAGCATGTGTTATAAAGACCCAAGTTCCACCGTGCTGGGCGCTGCAGATGTTTTTATAACTGGCAGTACAGAATTGACCACAGTGTGGCAGTTGTGGAAGAGTTTGTTTTTTAGATCTGGCAATAATTTGGGCTCTTGTTTATTTTAGTCTACAATTCCAGTAAAATCTACATGTGTTAAGCAAAAAGTTAGACCTCCAGTGTGCAAGTATGTGTGGATTCTTTTAAGCAGCACAACAAACTGAACATATGTTTGGTTTCCTTAGAACAGTTTATTGTTCACGGAGAGGTGTGCACGCTAGCTGTAGGGTCAGATCAGTGTGACAAATTTAATATACCTACTGTGTCTAATGGGAGAAATACATCATAGACCACCTTCCTGCTTTGAGATCTTACTCTGCTTTATATACAGATTTTAAAATGAAGAAATGAGGAGAGGTTGTTGGTTTTGTTTGGTTTTTTTGGTTGATTGGTTGGTTTGGATTTTTTTACTTTTTAAATTCAATACTAGATAAGCTGAATTTTTCTGAGTAGGTTACAGAAAAGAAGCACCCCTCCTTACAGTGGCTATGGAGCACTTTCTCTGTCTGACTTTTCCCAGCTATCCCGTTTCCAGTGTCCTTTGTTAGCCCTGTCTGACCAACGTCCATGGAGTGTTCTAGGAGGCTTGGTGGCTTTCAGGCATCCGAGCTGACATCTCTGCAGCTGGGTGATGGGGGCTGTTAGTGACCAAGCTTGATGGAGCTGTGCCTGGGGACCCAGCTGTGAACAGTTACAGCAAACCCTTTCCAATCTGGCGCCTGGATGTCACACTGTTCCATTTTCTGTTCACTATGCATATTTCAAAATGCATATTCCTGCGTATGATTCCATCGTGACGGTAGGAACAGCGTACCAGAAATTGCCATGAGATGCAGTAGTCTTGTTCTAACCCTTCTTCAGTTTGGAAACAGTTCACTTGAGCTTTTGTACGTGTTGTAGTATGAAGAGATTTAATCAGCCATTGAAACATGACAGTGCTAATAAAAAAGTTGATGTGGTATAAGGAGTTTTATTATGTAAACAAACAATCATGTTTTCTCAGCTGGTTCTGTTTGAAGACAATTCCAGAGTACAGCAAATATCAGTTAAAATTGGAGCAGGTTCTTTCTTGAGTAAGCTGGCACATCATAACCTTACATAGAACAGGAGACCTGAACTAGCAGCATTTTAGTAGACACCTTTAACAACTGAAGAAGTACTGCAATTGGTACTGGTCTGACCTGACCCAAGAGCAGCATTATTTTCCCTCAAACTTTTCAGGCAAGGCAAGTGATTAGTGCACTGTTCCCACTTGTGATGTTGCTGCTTTGCAAGTTCCCTGTCTAGAGCTTTTCTTGCATGGCTCAGAGGCATTTGGGGGTTAAAATGGGCAAGTTCCTGACAGAGGTGGTTTTCACATCCCTGCAGTGTTGCAGTTAGAATGATGGGCCTGTGCAGCAGGACTCCAGACTGAAAGGAAAGGATAAATGGTTCCCAGAAAAATAATTTCTCTGATTTAGTAATTTCTCTTCCAGTCTTAGGACTCTGGTCTCCTCTTAGCCCCCAAGTAGTCAGTTCATTTGCCACTTGCAGTGCCCCATTTTTATGATCACGGCCCTTCAGATGGGCACTTTTAAGGAGCCTGTGATCTTAGCTTCACTGTCCTGTCTGGAAAGGGAGACTCTGACAGGAGAGGCATTTTGCTTGTGGATCATCAAGCCTGGGTGACACTAGAGGAGAGGACAGAGTTAAGGTAAGGAGGCCAGTTGCACACCCACAGTACTGCACAGAGGAAGGCTGAATTTATGGAATATACCAAAATGAATTTAAAAAATTAGAGCAGTAATTAACATGGTAGGAACCATGTATGATCAGCTAACACGGTCCCAAGGGCTAAAGCAACTATAATTCAGTTTTATTTAGGCCAGAAGGAATTTGCTGGCTAAGTGAGCAGATCTGCCCTACAACAGCTTTGTGTCATGACCCTGTTCAGTGGGGCACTTCATGATATGCCCAGATTAAAGTATATCCTAATAATTTTATTCACCAAAGAATGTTCATAAATGCCTTGCTGAATCAGCCTAGCAGAAGACAAAGTGCTGGTGAGAACAGGATGTCTATTCTTTCTTCCTCTTTGCAATCCTGCCACGTCTTCTACAGCAACATAAACAGCACTTAACAAGAATGAAGAGAGTAATGGCTACACAGGTGAACAAGAATGCCAGAACATCCAGGGAGTGGTACTGGTACCAGGTGAGATGGTGAGAAGCTGGCCTCAAGTGCTTTGCTCCTTTGTGGCGCATGACAAATTCAATCCAGAAGACAGCTCTGTCCAGAGGCTTAACTGGCTGGTCATGTTGTATCTTGGATAACTTTAGAGCATTTTCCTTATAGCTGGGGGGAAAAAAAAAAGGAAGAAACCAGGAAGATTTATCAATGATTCCTGAAACAACCCATTCAGCACTTGGCAGTCCTCTTGAGGAAGGTAGACAGCCCTGCTTTTATTTTCAGCAATCTTATCTAAATATATTTGAAACTGGTCCAATTTATTCCTGTACGCATAAAATTGGATTAAAATTACTAATGGAGAAAGCCAGTATTTTGAAAAGAAAAGTTAGTAGAAATTATTCCAGATACTCCTTTAAAAAAGCAGTGTGGAAACATTTGCAGTATTTTATGTTCCAGTATAATACAGTGTGCTGGTTTTGGCTGGGATGGAGTTGACATTTTCTTCACAGTAGCTGGTGGGGGCTATGTTTTGGATTTGTGCTGGAAACAGTGTTGATAAAATCAACAATAAAATCAAGGATGCTTTCCTTACTGCTGAGCAGCCCTTAAACAGAGCCAAGGCCTTTTCTGCCTCTCACCCCATCCCACCAGCAAGGAGGCAGGAGGTGTACAAGGAGTTGGGAGGGGACACAGCTGGGACAGCTGATCCCAACTCACCCAAGGGCTATCCCAGGCCATATGGTGTCATGCTCAGCAATAAAACTAATGGCAAGATAGGGGAGGCTGCATACACCAGGTATCATCCAGGTTGTCACAGGTCACCTCCCATATGACTAACTCCCTCAAATACTAGATATCTCCATCAGTGTTGGTCTGCTTGCTTCAGGAATTTGGAAGTTCATATTGAAGGAACTCCTGTCACTCACACTTGACAGGAGTTGCTGCCAAAGACTGAGGACTCCTGCATTTTTTCCAATTACTTTGACAGTGGCCTTATCTTTAGCAAGGCATCCAAGCTGCTGGCCTTCCTTACCCTTGTAAGTCCTGAATGATAGTTATGGTAACCTAAGGATATTGGTAAGTCAGGGGTAGGAGAAAGAACTGTTGTGACTACAGGCCGAGAAGACCTAATACAGCTAGAACTGTCACCCAGTGCTTCCAGAGGATTTACACTAGCAGAGAACTGTCTCAAGAGCTGCTCTGGACTTTCCAAGAACTCTTTCTTGAAGGGATCATAAAATATAAGGAAAACCAAACTGCTGATCTCTCCTAATTGAGAAATGCTGATTCTCAGAAATGAAAGATAGTTTTCATCTGAAACCCAAACTCAGCTACTCTGCATTTTCCGTCTGAGAAGAGCTAGCAGAATTTCTCACATCAGCAGCCCAGGATTTCAATAACCTCAGCCTACTGCAAGGCAAGAACAAAACTCACGTGGAGTTGTAAATGACTGCATTCAGTGCATCAACCAGATCCTGAGTCTTCAGTGTGCCGAAATCCACTTGAACTGCAGCGCCCTTTGCTCTTACATGAGCAATGTTGTCGTGCTGGTCAGCAAACATGGGAATCCCAACCATGGGGATCCCATGGTAGATGGCTTCATAGAGCCCGTTGGTCCCACCATGAGTAATAAAGGCCTTGGTGGAGGGATGTCCTGGAACAGGGAAGGAGAGGTGCATGTAACAGCAGCTGTGGCAGGCACTGAGTGGGATGTGAGCACTGCAAAACCGTGGGGCAAATGCACTGCCAGAGAAGGGAGCAGCCCCTGACCTCTGGCTCAGCTTTCATGCATTCCTTCATTTTAATGCAGTGTGCGAATCATCGTGTCCTGCCAGACTACCCCAGTTACTTCAGCCCTCCTGCTCTTGTGTAGTTCTAGTTTTCACATGTTACCAGGTTCACAACAGCCCCCTGCTTCAGCCTTGCTTAGGTCAAGCATTTTGAAGAATAAGCCCTGGAGATTAACTGCAGAGGCCAGATCCAGCTCCAGGGTACATCGCTACTTGGGTATTTACTCCTGCCTGCAGGTGCTTTTGAGCCTTTCTACACAACTGCCACCAAGATCTGTAAGTCAGAGCCTTTTAGGAAATTAAGGCTCCCAAGAGCAAAGCTCTGCAGCTTAAGTTATGAAACTAAGTGTGTCTACAAGTGTTATGTGGTTCTGGTCCTTGAATTAGCCATTTTAGTGGAAAAACAAACAGTTTTTCCAAGGGTACAGTCCGTCTCAGATAGAATCAGTCTTACCAAGCAGGTCATTTTGGGGTATCCAGTCATAAATCCTGGTGTTGGAGCCCAGAGTTTCTGGTTTTTTCCCTTTGTACCGCCAGAGGACCTTGAACAAAGGCAAAATAAGATAAACAGGGTTCATGCAATGTGCCATTCTATATTATTACATGTGATGTAGGGTTTTATCTCAAACCCATGTGCCTTTTCCAAGTAATGCAAATAGCTTTGGCTCCTGTTGAACTCTTTAATTAGTTATTATGTGCTTATTATAAAATCACCTGGAGTGATTTCTGTATTTTGGCCTATGGACACAGCTCCACGTAATTTGGTTCAGAGAAGGTGAAACACCAGAACTCCCTGTGAGGTAGCTCAGCAGTCTGCCTGTCTGAGAGAGCGCCCAGCATCCCGGCTGGAGCCCATCCAGCAGGGATGCAGATGAAAAACAGGCCAGTTCAAAAGCAAAAGTCTCCCCGAAGGCAACAGGAGTGAAAAAAAACACGGCAAGTTGTTTTAAGCTTGAAAGGAAATTCACCTTTTGTGGAATCTGGCTGAGGGCTTTGGCAATCACGTTACTTTTTTCATCACTTAGGTTGTAGACCATTGACCCAAGAGAGAATACCACAATGCCATGTTCTCCAGAGCTCTGAACAAATTCTTCCATTTCCTAGGAGAGGCAGAAAACATATACCAAGAGCAATTAGGCCATGCAGATTGCACAGATTTCTGTGAAAGAAGGGCAAAACCTTTTTAGCTTATCAAGTTGATGATTGTGGTGTGTGAGCACCTCCACTGACGGAAGGGTGTTACAATGACAGGCCTGGCCCTGAGCAAAACGGTTTCTCCCCAAGAATGAGCACAACAAGTTGAGACAGGTGACAGACACTTTGTCTTTTGGAAAGAAAATCTAGCAGTTTCAGGACACATTTATTTTGGAGCACAAGCAGCAGTAATGGATCCTGGCACTGTCATGAGCTGGCCGTACTCTGGGCCCCCTCCCTAGCATAGTCATGGTTCTGGATTTTCCTAGAAAAAGTACTTGTCATTACATGAATCTGCAGGAAGGGACCATGCTAAAACTGACAGGGTTTTTCACAGATTCATTGAGTCACTGCCATCATTTCATTAGTCAGACAGCTCTCTTATTTCTTGCAACACACCACATTGCTCAGCAGATTTTCTACAAATCAGACCAATAGGTTTTCCTGTTCCCTTTTTTTAGTTAGTGTCATGTGAAATGTCAGTAATATCCAAAAGAGAATGGTTATCCATTTCTACCAACCTGAACCCTTGCTGCAGGGGTGTGGGAAAGGAGTAGAGAGTTAGAAGGTTATTTTTTTAGTAGACAACTTGCCCTGAAAATGGCCTGCATCTTCTGAGGCTCCTACAGGAATGATAATCTAGACCAGATCTTGTCATGTTGCCATCATTGGTATCTGGGAGTTTCAAATTCCCCTGGAATATGGCCATTCACAGCAGAGCATGGGCTGGAGATGATCAAGTCTTTTACTCCCTTTAAAATGTCTTAAACTAAGTACAATAGAAAAAGTGTTTCTCACTCATCTCTTTCTGCAAGTCTTGACTCCATTTTAGTTAAAGAATTTGTCCTGTCACACAGTGCCCTTTTGCATCAGGTATTTCAGTGTTATCCTGGGCTGCAAGTCTGTATCTTATAATTAAATCTTACACTTAACTACTCTGAGGTAGCCCCTATTTTTCCCAAAACAGACACTGTATTCCACCATGCTGACATCAACTATCCTCTTTCAAGAGTGCAGGCTGTAACCCTGTAACCCCAGCCCTCAGCTGGAGGGACATGGACAGATACTAAACAGCTCCATGCTTCCCACCAGCAGCAGAGCATTGCTTTAAGAATGAGCTTTCTCAGGACACGGCTGGCATGGTTGATCAGGGAGAGAAACAGTCTTTGTTCTGCTGCACAACCAACCAGCCAACAGCAGAGCAAAGCTGGAGTACCTTTGGTAGTGGCTTTGCAGGCTGGCAGTGAAGTCCTCCAACAAACTCAAAGTTGGGCAGGAAGGGGCGTGGAAATTCAAAATCCCAGTAAGTTCTGATTAACCATATCTCTGCTTTCCCCATCGTCTCACACAGGGTCGTGGGCCTTCCTGCGGACAAGGTACAAGAGGTTTACAACATGCACGGGAGTTACCTTGTTTGCTGTAGATTGAGAAACAGGAGCCTTACCTTTGTCTTTTGGCACTCCCAAACAGTGTAATCTATCAAGCCATGCATAAAACGAAAACATTCACAAATCTGGACCTATTCCTTGCCCTGTCCTGTGTTCAACCTTGGCAGGTGGCCACGAACAAGGCAATACAATTGTTAAAAGGATTTTGAACCTTCAGGATTAATTTAGAGCAGGACAAGTGGGAAGCATTTATTATCTGTAATATAGGAGTGCAGTCTTGTTGCTGGAATTCTTACCACTGAAAGACTTCATTACCTGTGCTTGGAATAAAAATGCACTTTGGGGAAGAGAATGATCATAGAAAATTTAGTTCCAAATAAAAAATAAATTAATCACAAAATGATGATCAACTGTCAGGGGGGAGGAAAGTTTTTAAATTAAGTTCTGTAGCATTTTTCAAATGGTGACTCAATCAGTGGCTGCTCAGACAACAATAAAAGACAGGTACAGACATCCCTAGTTTTCTTGAGGACTTGGTCAGCTGCTTCTGACACATATTGGGAAAAATGGCCAAATCCATAGATGCTTTGAATGTCTTTTTATGCAAAATACATTGCCTCTAGAAATCTATCTACAAAAAAAAAAATGTAATGGTAATCTAATGTTTTATAGCTTCCCATTTGGAAAAATATATATTCTTAGATACATGTTGCAAGTTGTCTTTGCAGTATTTTCTACACAAAGCAAAACTGGGGAGTATAAGTTATAGAAATATTGATAAATTATTTCCCAAATGCACCCTAATACAAGCAGGAATCAAGCAAAATAAGCAGCAAGATAAAAATTATCTGACGGGCACCTCCTCATATTACTTGATCAGGGTAATAATCTACACCAGTTTTTTTTTCTTTATAAAGAGTAATGAGTGAGTTACAAAGTTGCTGAAGTGAAGTCTGTATTACATGTAGAGTGATATAAAGGTGTAATTAAGTCTTATGTGGTATTAAGAAAAAATATCAGTCCAGAGAAGAGGGACTGGTTTGCAGAGCACAGAGCGTTCTTGGCAAACACAGGGAGAGATTGGACAGCAACAAAAGAGATGCCCTTTTGTTTGCTGTTCACTCGTTATCTGCCTAAACTGGCAGATATTCTGGACAAGATTCAAAGTCCATTGAACTAAATGGTCTGATTAATGGACTTTTGAATCATGCCTGAGTTGTACTGTGTTGGAGCAAAATTTTCAGGTACGCATGTAATTTAAGGAGACTGTTTCAAATTCTGAATGGTGGATGAAAGGGAAAGGTGACAGCCCATAGTATTTCTTGTTCAAGAATCTGAACTCATGCTCAACATCCTGCACCGTGCAGCATTGCGAGATACTTCCAGACAATGCGCGTCGTGTGAGTGAAGGGTGCTTTCTTGCTCTGCAGTTGTCCAGAGACAGCCAGTGCTCCCAGTTACAACAGGACTAACTCCATCCCTATGGTGCTAATGGAGCTGTCACCAGTGCCTTACATTTAGTTAAGGAATGATTTTGCCCTCCAGCCTTTATCTTCTGCCATCTTAATTGTAGAAGTTGGTGTCATCAAGATGAAAAGGTCCTCTGAAAGCACTAAAATGAGCATACAGCTCAGTGCAAGAATTCACCAGCAGTATCATCACGGACAGAAATTAGAACTACGTGCTCTGAAGATCTTCAAGAGGAACCAGAGCAAAACAGCTCTCATGTCTGACAGACTAGATCAGACCTAAAAGGGAAAGCAGAGCCTCTGTGAACAAAACAGGATTGCTGCCTCTGCTGACCTCTGAGAAACAGTATTTTGAGACAACAGCATTGAGGTCCCAAAACATTCAAAAGGCACAACCTATGCAAGAGAAGAAACCACTCAACAGATGCCTTACCTAAGACATTACTGTAGTACTCATCCCATTCATCGCGCCAAAACTTCAAGAAAAATAAATCCGTGTAGAAGTAAAAGAGGAAGTTCTGTAGTCTTTCCATAAAGGACATGTGGTGTGTCAGCCCACTTGTGCTAGCAGGCACATAGGAAGGTGGGGATGGGAGCCCACCGCACAGCCGCTCTACCACATTCCCATCAGAGAAGCGGAAGCTGTAGACAAAGGGGATTGCTAGGATTTCTGCTACGAGCTCCCCACCTATAGACAGGGGGTCAGCAATCAGAACATCAAACTTGGCCTGCTGCAGCTTTGCTATCAGCTGAGAGTTCATCAGCAAGGTGTCACATGTTTGCTTTGACATATTGGTAAAGATCTCCAGGTCCTTTTTTATCCTCCACATGACCTCCCAGGGGAAGAGAGTAGAGACTTCGTTCAGCCAGAAATTGAGGAAGTCCTCCATGGCAGCATCCAGGGTCTTCTGGCTAAAGGGGACTTGCAGGACCTCAAAGGTGAAGGGTGAGGAGGTGTCTTGGTAGTTGATGAGCAGATTGCTTGAGGCCACGAGCACAGTCACTTCATGACCCCGGAGAACGAGCTCTTGCAGCACCACTTTCAGATTGATCCAGTGACTTGCATCAGTGGGCCACACCACCACCTTCCCACAAAATCCAGTGCTCCAGCAGCATGCACAGGCCCAGAGAAGCCAGGGCAACTTTGACCTCATCATCTCGGCATTCCGTGTACAGCTCCCGACTGACTGAACTGGAAGCAGTTTACTGCTTCACTGTGCAAACACTCAGGAGCCAGCCAATGAAAGTGGCATACATTTGGTGACAAGATTGGCAAGTGTGGCAAGAGGGCATGTCCTAACACAAAACAGCACTCATAAGAGGACTGGGCAATCAGCAAATCCTGTTCTGGAATCTCCTGCAGAGCCACAGCATTAAAGAATCCCAGTGTTATCAACACTGTTTTCAGCACAAATCCATCATGTAGCCCATGCAAACTAACAAAACAGGTATTGCACATGAAGCCTTAAATGTTAAACCCCACGTTTAACAATAAAAAAAGACACCACAAGATCCAAACAGCTCTGAGACTTACACAACAGATCACTAAACCATGCTTCTGCCAGCACAAGATTTTCTTATCGTGTCAAACAGGATAAGTATCACAAACACACAGCTAGGTACTCTAGTAGTAGGATATCTCAACTGCTTAGCCCTCAGCAGAATAGACCATACTAGTGAAATAAAAATAAAAACACTTCAAAGTCTCATATTGAAATTATATTCATTTTATCTGCCCACCAGCAATGCACATATGTTTGGCCTGTTTCCTTTTAAGTGTTACTATAATCACTTAGAGCAAAAATGGGAAAATAATTATGCAACTATTATTAAAAAAAAACCAAACCAAACCAAACTAATAAATAAATACAACTACCCTCTGGTATTGTTTTAGATACTTTCAGAAAAGCAAAGAACCGTGTTTCTGCAAAGGTCATTTTATCACTGCAAATTGCAGTTCATCTGAAATCACAGGCCTTTAAAGGACCAGAGGAGGTCTTTATCTCTCATTTAGAGATGAGCTGGAAAGCAAAAAGGGTGCTATGGGAAAACAGGTAGTATTCTTGCATAGCTTTCCAAACCTAGTACTAGTGTTTGGTGGGTATACAGCATTATTTTGCTGTTCTTAGTATTTACCATGATTCATCTATGAATAAGACTGATGAGCTGTGCTTCAAGTGACTTTACCACTGCTTTACCTATCCTGAAAGTGCCTGTACGGACTTAGCTGAACTAGTGTAGCAGGTCAGGATTAATGGGCAACGTTTGTACTTGCCTGGATTGTTTGACTTGACACAGGAATTTGAAGGAAGGAGAGTAAGTTCTGAGCTGTCTTTCTCCTAATTTGTGCCTTAACCTCTCAGCTCTGGGTATTTACTCTTGTGTTTACAGCAGATCAAATATTTGGAAGAGAGAGTAGTCTTACCTAAAACATCACTGTAGTATTGATCCCAGCCTCCCCAGAAAAGGTAATGATATAGGATATCCTGTAAAGTGTACGCGAAGATGTTTTTTAGCCTTTCCGAGAAGGTCATCCTATCTGTTAGGCTGCTTAGGGCAGCTGGTACGTAGGAAGGAGGTGCTGGGAGTGTCCCACAGAGCCGCTCCAGCGTGTTTCCTAGGGAGAACCGGATGGTATACACGAAGGGGATACCCAGCTTCTCAGCAAACAGCTCCCCACTGGGTGTCAGTGGGTCTGCCAAAAGCACATCAAAGGCAGCAGCCTTCAGTCTCTCCAGCAGCGCCTCATTCTTCAGGACCTCATCACAAATGGTTCTGCTTACATTCTCCAGCTTCTTAATTTGTTGAGCTACCTTGTAAGCACTTTTCCAGAATGGTAGCACTCTCTCCTCGTAAAACAAAAAATTGAATGTTTCATCCATTAGGGCAGCCATCTCCTTTTGGGTGATCGGCACCTCAATCACCTCAAACTGGAAGGGTGAGGGCTGCGTGCGGTTGAAGATGAGGAAGCATGAAGGCATCAGCACAGTCACCTCATGGCCCCGGAGCACAAGCTCCTGGAGCATGGACTCCATGTTCAGCCAGTGGCTGTTGTCAGCCGGCCAGACCAACACCTTCCCCCCGGAGCCCCAGCCCAGCACGGCCAGCAGCCACAGCACTGCCACCTCCTTCCCTGCCATGGCCTGCGCTGTGTGGCAATGCACCCGTGGCCTTCCTTCTCTGGGAGCAGCAGTGCTTCCCAGCTGGGCTGGGCATAGGTGACACTGCCTTGGTCCCAAGGGCAGGGAAGGTGGCCTGAAATCCTGTGCTGGATAATAGCCTGTTTTCCTGGGGGGAGGGGGGAGAAATAAGTGACTGGCACCATCTAGCACCCTCTGGTGGTAAGCACTTCGCTTAAGATGGAAGATCTGCTTCCCCTGGAGCAGCAGAGTCATCAGCCCTGGGGAGGCTCGGTCCAGCGAGGATTGTGTCCTGTTGGTAATCCCAGCCTTCCTGCCTGTCTAACTAGAGTCTCTGTGTTATTTGTTTGGTAGAAGAGGTGAATTTTTCATTCTTCTGGCTCTTTGAAGCACAGCTGGATGCACAGCAAAGATGTTCACTGACTGCATGGGCACACTTTTGCCACTGAGTGTCCTATATAGCCACTATAAAGCCACTGAGTGTCCCTTTACAGCCCACTGGAAGTGGTGATCCCAGGCTGCAGCTCAAGAGTTGCATCTCGAAGTGGATGAAACTACACAGCAAATGACTCCAGTACAACTGTCCTCAAGTGAATTTGCCTCTTCCAGAGTACACATTGTGGGAGGCCAGAGCTGGTCAGTGATTCTGTGGGCTCCCTGCCTGCCACTAACTGCCAATTATGCACTATAAGTTGAACCAGAAAACCTGTTAAACAGTTTTATTTATGGTCCCTTCTGATGTACAATTAAGAAAGAGTGTAAGTCCTCTTCACTGTGCTAAAAATCGTTATTTGCAGGGTTTCCAACCAGCTCTGTTACACAATGTTTCCTAATGTCGTTGTGCAAGGCTTTTGCTACGGTTTCCTTGCTGCCTAGAGCATCCCTTCTGGGATGAAAATGAGGGTGATGGAAACAGCTGGACTGTGAGGAGCCAAGCTGAGATATCTCATCTACTGTGCACATGACAACGGTTTGGGGTACTTCTGGAGTCCTGCAGCATGCAGGTACATGGAGGTGGTTTTTTGAACACTGAGAGATTTGCAAGTGGTCTTTCTCAAGAGCCCAGTGCAAGGGTAGTAGAAACAGCTTGTTGATCACGTGATTAATAACAAGCATATTTTTCTACATATTCACTCAAAACAGTCCAGGAAAAAAGCCTGCAGAGAAAAAGACTTGTTGTTTTCACTGTTTGCTTGTGGGTGAAGGGTATGTTTTAAATAAAACTTGTTTTGTTCAGAGAGGATCGGTTTTCTGTGACCAGTGACATAAGTGAAGTCTCTATTACAAAGCCACAATGCATTTCAGTATTGCTGCAGAGAGTGGCAAGGCTGGCTTGCAATTCACCCACTCCCCCCTCCTTGATATGGTACTGTGGACTGGGAAAACAGCTCTGTTCCTGGCTGCCTTCTGTGCAAGCAGTCATTGGAGGGGGAAATGTGTAAGCTGAGGCTCCCTTGCTGAGGGCCCTACATGGTGTGGAAGCTGTATGAACCTCCACATTAAAATTAATTATTACAAAAGTCAAATCCATCTATCGGGAAGATTCTGATCCTGCCTCAATGCAATGGCATAGCAGCACAGCACCCTGACAGGGGAGTGGGTGCAACTGATGGATCCCGGTGGCTCCTTCCCTTTTTTGGGGCATAATGATAAACCTCTTGCAGACCTCTCCCTTGACTTTGTGACCCTGCCAGGTTCCTAGCTCTGCAGGTCATAAGGGTGGAGGCCATATAATGAGAAGTGAAGTATCAGAAGACTTACCTAAGATCTTGCTGTAGTAGATATCCCAATGTCCCCAGTAGGACTGGAAAACATAGTCTTGCAGATGGTAAGACACAAAGTTTTTTATTCTCTCAGCAAAGGACATGTGGTCAGTGAGCTCAGACAGGGCTGCAGGCGTGTAGGACGGTGGGGTTGGGACCTTGCCACAGTGCCTCTCTAGAGTGAAGGCTGGAGAGAAGCGTAGGGAGTAGACAAAGGGGATGTCCAGCTTGAGGGCAATGAGTTCCCCGCAGGGGGTCACCGGGTCTGACAACAGCATGTCATAGCCAGCCCCCCGCAGGCGAGCCATCAGCTCTCGGTTGGTTAGCACTGAGTCGCACATCAGCTTGTTCATCTTCTGCCAGTCTACGGACAATCTTCCCAGCTCCCTGTAGAATTGCCAGAAGGTGAACATGGTCGGCCTGTTATCGAGCCACAGTGCCACTATTCCGTTAATCAGGCTCTGAGGGAAATCTTTCTCATAGGGTACGTAATAGAACTCAAACGTCTCCCCAGCCTTAGCCTTGGGTTCAATGAAGAGGGTAGCGTTGGATACCAGGATGGTAATGCTGTGCCCACGGTGGATGAGCTCCTGTATAATTACATTCATGTTCAGCCAGTGGCTGCCTTCCGTTGGCCAGACCAAGACCTTCCCACAGAAAACAGGGCCTAGAAGAGCAACCTGAAGAAGGAGCAGCTGGAGGTATTTCTTTGAGCCGGTGGTTTTTGTGGCCATGGCAGAGTTAAGGGTTAGATAGCCTGGGAATTTTCCCTTCCAGTTAGGAGTGCTGCACCTCTGTGTTGTGTTTGATGATTCCTTACTAGCACTCTTAGCAAAAGCAAGAGTTTGCTGTCACACAGGTGGGGCCTTTATAGCCCACGTTTGGTCTCAGATCTGGAAAGACAGAAAAAGATATTTGGTGATTCACTTTTCCCTTTATGCATTCTACCCAGTTAGTTTCCCCTTGAGGGAGCTCCTTTCCCTGGTTAGCAGGGTGGCAGCAATCCTCACTGCTGTGAAAGGAGCCAGTCCCCTGAATGCCAGCTCTGAGGCTCAAACAAATCCCTTGCGTTGTTTCCATAAACTAGCAATGCCAGAGGCAGGACAAGGAAGGAGACACCACAGGGCTAGCTTGGAAGTGGCATCCTTTTTCACAGTGAGATGCTGGAAGTGCTAGTATTTCCCATACTGAAAGAAGGCAACAAATCATTAATTTGGTTGATGATAATGCCAATAATAAATGCAGATTGTTCTGATAGGTGATGGGTGGCTTCCAGTTGGTGATGGGTGGCTTCCAATTTCTCCCAGACAACTCTCGCAGGGAGTGACTGGGGCACATCACCACCAACCTGGCTGTGTTGTTGGCTCAGTTCAGGTGTCCAAACATGGGTCTGGCCCCTCAAGGTGCTTCTCAGAGCAAAACCTACATCTTCCAGGATGGCTCTTACTTGGAAAGGTGTCCTTTGAATGTAAGCACTACACCCTGCAAGGAGGTCTTCACCACCAGGAGCCAGAATTACAACTAAAACCCACACAGATAATGATACGCTCCAACCAACACAATTTGGGGAACGAATGCCATGCAGCAAAAAACTCTTACCTAGCGTAGTCTTCCAAGGTACATAAGTATCGTGCTCTGAGTTGCAAGGTGCAATCTGCTATGCCAGTTTGCCTCTGTTCCTTGCTGCTCCCCTCCTCTGTGCCTGGGCCGCTCCAGTGGGATTGGTTATCAGGCAGAAGGAGCTTAAGTAAGTTACCCTCTGAACTGAACTTTTCACAAGGAGGAAGTAATAAAATATGGGATAATGTCAACAAAGCACGTGTTCTGTGTTTAGTTATTGCTTTGTTATGATCTGGGAATGTAATAGTTGAGATGGTCTTCCCCATGCTAGCGTGTATTATAATGTTATTACAGAGCCAGATTCTCAAGAGGACTTGGCATACTGTAGCTCAGAAATATGATGCCTGACTGCTAAAAAGATTTTTTTACTCCCCATAGGATCTAAGGTGGCTAAACAAAATTGTTTGTTAGGTAATAGATTTGTTTATAAACTGTCAACAGGAACAAGGAGAGAATCTTGTAGTTTGTTTGCAGAGGTTTTTGAAAGTCGGTATGTTACCTGTACTGGCTGTGTGGCCCTTGATTCTGGAGATCTATCCAAGTTTCTAATAACCTGAAGATATAGGAATCTAAAGGTGCATCTTCAAGGTCTTTAAATATTATCCATAATATTCAACAAGGCTTTTTCTAAACCCTCAAAATCCAGGGCAGTTTTGCCACCATGTTTCAACAGTAGGTTGGACTTACAGCCAGGAATTTCACTACAGTCTCTCCACAGACCTTTGTATGCAGGATAATTTTTTTTTTTTTCAGGCTAATTTAGCTTATTTTGTAAAGTCCTGTAAGAAATTTACAGCTTTTCCAGCAACTATGGAAAGGCCATGTTTATGTGGGCTAGAGCAGATCATAGAATCTTAGAATATCTGAGGTGGAAAAGACCCACAAGGACAACCCCAAGAGTCACACCATGTGCCTGAGGGTATTGTCCAAACACTTCTTGAGCTCTGTCAGGTTTGGTGCTGTGATCAGTTCTCGGACAGTAACTAGGGTTTTGTTTCCAATCCCTTAGTAAGGAATTCCTCCATAGCAAATGAGAGCTATTGCTAGGGGAACCAGAGGGTTAAACTTGTCTTGTTTCCACGGCCAGCTTTTAAAGATGATACTCAGATTACTCAGATCAGGGAAGATAAGCATTTTGAGAGGATTAAAGGACAAAATCCAGCACATGAAGAGAGAAGTGGGGCAGAATAAATACAGGTTAAGTGCCTGTATTTCACACATCTAACATTACTAAGTAGAAGTGCTGCAGACAGTGATGCAACCCCCAGCCTTGTTAAATAACAACAGGCTTTTCAAGGCTAAGGCCCTTAAGCAAAAGTTAGGCAACCGCAAAGTAGTGGTTTCTTACCGTTCCCTTCACCATTGTGCTGGCTGGCTGGGGGTTATGGTGTGCATGGCACCTTTAGCCAGCACCTCAAAAAGTCAGGGACAGGGTGGGAAAGGGAAGCTTTTGCCCTGAAGAAGCACCAAATGACTCTCTGGTTTCCCTTTCACTTAATGCAATAAAGCAGCTACTGGTCTGAAAGCAGACTTAAAATTTTGTCTTGGCTATCTTTTTTTCGGTGGAGGGGAGGAGGCAGGAGGAAGGGGAGGAGGCTCCATTGGGAAAAATTCAAAGCTGGCTCATCCCTAACTACAAGCAGAAGTGAGTGGATTGAGCAATTCTGCAGAGCCACGTGTGTACGTGCTCAGTAACACATCCATTTCCATGTAATCCCTAGGGTATAGGGAAACTCCAGATGAAGGTAATGAGCTGAAATAGCCTCACCATGGCCATCTTTCTCAGACAAATGGTATCTTTATAGCTCTACCCTGCAGCTACAGAATGAAAATACCAGGGGCTAGGCTTATAGTATTTCACTTGGATTTTTTGATTCAGTTTAAGATTTTATGAACTGTCTTTGCTGCTGCAATGCTGCAGGGACACCTTGGCATGTAAACATGCAGGCACCAGGGTGGTTCACAGTGGAGCCATTTCCACTCTGCAAGCCAGAACAATAAAGAAATCAGAGAAGGTTTGTGCCGAGCTTTATGTCCCTGCTAGGAATTGTGCATTGGTGGTGGAGAATAGGTGCTGCAGCTGTCCTTGTCAGCCCTACAGTGAAGAGCAGCAGCAGAGACTTGCCAAAGCTACCTGCAGATATGGTACACTGTCTTGCCAGAATGTATCTGATCCCCCAGGGAAAGCTCTATTCTATGGTGATGGGCAAGTTTGCAAACCCTGAGGGTATAGACATGATGGGACTCATCTAACAGCTCATCAGCCCACAGAGGAAGAGTTGCTCTCTCTCCTCTACCTTTTTCATGCATGTTTGCTGTTCATGCGCCCATGGCAAGCCTTTCCCGTGACAAGTCAGCTTGCCAATGATTTATAGTAGCCAGTTAGTTTGCTGATGGGGCATGAAAGAGCTGGGCAAAGAACATGCAGTCTATCATGTCCAGGGCAGCCCGGGCACATGGCACAGAGCCTGCCCAGAGAGCAGCAGTGATAGAACCTCCGCAAAGACCAGAGGTCACCACAGGCATTGCTGCACCCATTGTTGGGGTCAGGGATCCCATTTGGGGGGATAGGAGCACACTTAGTGCTCCAGGGAGGGCAGGGGATACCCATGGGGTGCCAGCATCACCCAGACCAAACACCTCTCCCATTGCCTCAGCACCACAGGGGAGCAGGGAACTGGGTCCCAGGGGTTATTGCAGCAGACCTCACCATAGGGGAAGGTTTAAGGTGGCTAATTACACCCAAAAGTACCCCAAACCCAACAACCTGGACCCCACAGCACACAGCTCTGTATGGCTGAGCATGGGCAGAGCACCCGCAGGGCAACCCAGGACACCCCTCTCACCTAACACGCTGCCGCTCTGCACCGGGAGAGTGACGGTGGGATGGTGACACCACGAGGGTGACGGCAGTGGTTTTAACAGGGAGAGGCAGGGTAGCAAGGGCAGTAATGTTTGCCAGCGCTGTGGCTGCTGGGAGGGAGGAGCAAACACAGTGAGAAGCCAGCAGCCAGTGACCTGCAGGCAGGGCCACAGTGGACATCTCCAACCTCCAGGTCCCAGACGGCGCCTCCCCACATGAGGACAGGGAGGCCACCTCTCGCTACCTGTATCCAGCTGGCAGCTTCCTCACATGCATTTTTGCCACAGCTCTCTGCAATCCCATGAGCTGCTGGTGGCAATCCCCCCACCACAGCAGCTGAGGGGAGACACCTGCTTGCCCCCAACACAAGAAGAGGCTTGGCAGCCCCAGGGAGATGGCAGGGTTGGGATCCGCACAGGCACAGGGTAGTGAGCACCCCATGCAGGGGTCAGGGACCACATTTTATTTCTCTCCAGCAGTCCCAGAGGAGGGGAAGCAGCCCCTGGTGTGGGAGCAGTGCCTCCAGCATGGGGTGGATTTGGGAGGTGTCTGGCAGCGTCTCCTCAGATCTGAGTGCGGAAGCGCAGGTCGGTGCCCGACATCTTCTGCGCGTAGTCCTGGTCGAAGCGCTCGTTCTGGGCCACGGTGAAGTGGTTCTTCCAGTCTCCGGTGGTGCCTGCGGCCGGGCGAGGTGGGGCTCAGCAGGGGCCGAGGGGACAGGGCGCCTGCAGCCCCCCAGAGCTGCTCACCTTTGCGCATGAAGGGGGACACGCTGTGGTCCATGAGGTCGGAGGGCACCTTGCTGTAGTTGGTGGTGGGGTTGTCCCGCATGGCCTCAAAGGAAGTGTGTCTCGTGATGGTGTCCAGTGCCGTCTCCGACAGCTCCTGCCCCAGGAACTGGGCCACCTTGGCAATCTCCCGGCGGAGGTCCTGTGGGACACAGGCCAATGTTCACTCCTCCTGACACCCCCCTAGATGCCACACCACCATCCACCCCAGTCCATCACCTCCTTCAAGTCCTCGTAGAAGAGGTAGAGAATGGGGTGATCCTTCCTCCTCTCCCAGTAGCCCTTGACGTGGTTGTACCAGGAGCCATATGCCACTGCATGGGGAGAGCAGCCAGGGGATGGCAGTGGGTGACAGCACCCCACAGGGTCCCCACATGCCCCCGGAGGTGTCCTGTCTCACCTCTGCCAGCCATGAACTCCTCCAGGTACTGGGCCCATGTCCCAGGGTGTGGTTGTAACTTGTTCATAAGGTCGAAGTGGTAGTAGGAAATGGCCACATCCTTGGCATTGCGCCCCACATAGATCATCTGCAGATGGGTCACAGGGTGTGAGAGCAGCCCCAGGACCCCCAACAGGGAGGATGCTCTACTCCCAGAACTCCCATGCCCACTTAGTGTGCTGAAGGGAGCAGTGGGGGATCCTGTCTCAAGGGAACAGGGGGACTTAAATGCCCCTCAGGGCAGAGACCAGGGCTGGGAGTTACCTTGCAGCGGTTTTCCCAGAAGGATTTTGGCAAGACATCTGCCGGCAGGTGGGTCTTCACCACACGGGGTGAGGGCATGGTGGCCAGCAGGTCTGTCCCTGGGGGATCCCAAAGCACTTCCTCATTGGGCCTTTGGCAGAGACCCCCGGGACTCAGCCCCTGTTGGGGTGCCCATGGTCAAGCCCCCACACACCACTACCTGCTGGTATCTTCCCAGGGGCAGAGAACTCCAGCATGGGCACCCTCTTGCTGATAATGTCCCGCTTGCACTTCTCAGGGTCTCCACCTTGCAGGATCATGTCCACAATCTCGCTGACCCAGGTGGTGCCTGGGGAAAGGAACCCATCAGGGGGCATCCAGGGTGGCACTGGGTGTCTGATCACTGACAACCCCTCAGACTTTAGCCAGATGCTGAGGGGGCAAAGGGGATCCTGCACAGCTCTGTCCTGACAGCCCCCAAATGTGCTGCATTTCCCCCACAAGTGGGCCTCAGACGTACAGCATACTCACCCACACGGTAACACAATATCTGCTGGACTCGGGAATGCTCACCAGATTTGGGGAAGGTGACCACCACAATGTCCTCAGGGCGACTCTGGAAGGTGTCGACACGTTCCCAGTTGTAGGTGAAGGCGTTGACCATGGGAATGCCGTGCACTGTGGGCCAGGGCTGACGCAGGTAGGGGCCTGGATCGGCCATCCGGCTGGGGACAGCGACATGTGTGGGGAGGCTCACTGGTGAGGGGGGCCCCCCCTCACCCTGACAGGGCAGCACCAGCCAGGGCAGCCCAGGCAACTGGCAGGGTGCCTGCCCTGGGAGCGGCAGTGACAGCACCGGCATACAGACCAGAGGTCACTGCAGCCATCGCTGCACTCACTGCCGGGGACAGGGGGCCCGTCTGGGGGGACAGGGGTCCCATCTGCAGGAGAAGGAGCACATCCACAGCAACCCAGCGAGGGCAGGGGGTACACACGGGGTGCCAGCGTCACCCAGACCAAACACCTCTCCCATTGCCTCAGCACCACAGGGGAGCAGGGAACTGGGTCCCAGGGGTTATTGCAGCAGACCTCACCACAGGGGGAAGTTTAAGGTGGCTAATTACACCCAAAAGGACCCCAAACCCACCAACCTGGACGCCACAGCATGCAGCTCTGTGTGGCTGAGCATGGGCAGAGCACCCACAGGGCAACCCAGGACACCCCTCTCACCTAACACGCTGCCGCTCTGTGCCGGGAGAGTGACGCTGGGACGGTGACACCACGAGGGTGACGGCAGAGGACAGGGGGACGCGGGGCCCCGCAGCAGCTTTCACAGGGAGGAGAAGGAAAGAGGCAGGGCGGTGAGGGCAGCAATGTTTTCCTGCCCTGCGGCTCCCGGGAGGGAGGAGCAAGCACAGCGAGAAACCAGCAGCCACTGACCTGCAGGCAGGGCCACAGTGGACATCTCCAACCTCATGGATCTTGCCTCCCACCCCCAGGTCCCAGACGGCGCCTCCCCACATGAGGACAGGGAGGCCACCTCTCGCTACCTGTATCCAGCTGGCAGCTTCCTCACATGCATTTTTGCCACAGCTCTCTGCAATCCCATGAGCTGCTGGTGGCAATCCCCCCACCACAGCAGCTGAGGGGGGACACGTTTGTCTCCAACACAAGAAGAGGCTTGGCAGCCCCAGGGAGATGGCAGGGTTGGGATCCGCACAGGCACAGGGTAGTGAGCACCCCATGCAGGGGTCAGGAACCACATTTTATTTCTCTCCAGCAGTCCCAGAGGAGGGGAAGCAGCCCCTGGTGTGGGAGCAGTGCCTCCAGCATGGGGTGGATTTGGGAGGTGTCTGGCAGCGTCTCCTCAGATCTGAGTGCGGAAGCGCAGGTCGGTGCCCGACATCTTCTGCGCGTAGTCCTGGTCGAAGCGCTCGTTCTGGGCCACGGTGAAGTGGTTCTTCCAGTCTCCAGTGGTGCCTGTGGCCGGGCGAGTTGGGGCTCAGCAGGGGCTGAGGGGACAGGGCGCCTGCAGCCCCCCAGAGCTGCTCACCTTTGCGCATGAAGGGGGACACGCTGTGGTCCATGAGGTCGGAGGGCACCTTGCTGTAGTTGGTGGTGGGGTTGTCCCGCATGGCCTCAAAGGAAGTGTGTCTCGTGATGGTGTCCAGTGCCGTCTCCGACAGCTCCTGCCCCAGGAACTGGGCCACCTTGGCAATCTCCGGCGGAGGTCCTGTGGGACACAGGACGATGTTCACTCCTCCTGACACCCCCCCAGATGCCACACCACCATCCACCCCAGTCCATCACCTCCTTCAAGTCCTCGTAGAAGAGGTAGAGAATGGGGTGATCCTTCCTCCTCTCCCAGTAGCCCTTGACGTGGTTGTACCAGGAGCCATATGCCACTGCACGGGGAGAGCAGCCAGGGGATGGCAGTGGGTGACAGCACCCCACAGGGTCCCCACATGCCCCCGGAGGTGTCCTGTCTCACCTCTGCCAGCCATGAACTCCTCCAGGTACTGGGCCCATGTCCCAGGGTGTGGCTGGAACTTGTTCATAAGGTCGAAGTGGTAGTAGGAAACGGCCACATCCTTGGCATTGCGCCCCACATAGATCATCTGCAGAAAGCTCGGTGGCATGTGGGGACTTGCAAGGTCCCAACAGGGCAGGTACCCCTCTTATCTCTGCTGGATCCCTCCAGGTGTGGTAACTCCACCCTGTTACCTTGCAGCGGTTTTCCCAGAAGGTTTTGGGCAAGATGTCAGCTGGGATGTGGGTCTTGATGATGCGAGGGGATGCCATGACCTCCAGCTGGTCTGTGCCTGCAAGGATTTCCCCCAGGAGCAATCTCACTGCCAGTGGTGTACCCCCTACCAAGCCTATGCCCCATCCAGCACTCACTGCCACCCCATTACCTGCTGGCATCTTCCCAGGGGCAACAAACTCCATCATAGGCACCCGGTTGAGAATGTCATCCTGCTTGCATTTTTCAGGGTCAGCACCTTTCAGGACCATGTCCACAATCTCACTGACCCAGGTGGTGCCTGGCGAGGAGAGGCTGGGTGTCCAGTTGATGCCACTCCCACTGGAGCCCCATCTCCGGCACCCGAGGGCCACCATCTTCCAGCATTGCCTTTTAACATCCCCTCCAGTCCCAGCCTCAGCATCTGCAGGTTGGTACCTCCCTTTCCCAAGTGTGGCCCCTCTCTGTTGCCTGGGGATGCTCACCAGACTTGGGGAAGGTGACCACCATGATGTCGTCAGGGCGACTCTGGAAGCTGTCAATCCGTTCCCAGTTGAGGGCAAAGGCGTTGACCATGGGAATGCCATGCACTGTGAGACAGGGCTGACGCAGATAGGGGTCTGGATTGGCCATCCTGCTGGAGACAGGGACACATGGCAGGGCTGGCCGGCAGCAAGGAGCATCACGGGGCCCCCTCTTTCCCTGGAGTCCCCAAAATGCCTGCTGAACCCAGCCATCCTGCCCACAGGAAGGAAACTGTCCCCTGCTTGTTGGTGTCATGGGAGGTGGCACCTGTCTTCTCCGGGGATTTTTGGGGCCAGGTGGCTGTGCAGGGAGTGTGGAGGGACATGGCTGGCTCCGGGGGGCTCACGTCATCACAGGCAATGGGGCAGCTACCTGTACCAAGCTAGTACTTTTACTTGGGTGTAAAAGCTCACAGGGGCTTTCCTGGCCGGTGTTTCAGGCTGCTTTCCCTCTGTCTTTTCCTCCCCATCTCTCAGCTGTAGGGCAGCTTGGGGAAGCCTTTTTTGCAGGGGGCTGAGTGAGGGTTTGAAGGAGACAGGAACGAGGAGCAGGGCTCCCACAACTCTCTCTTTAGGAAACCTTTCCACCCCCCAGCCAGGATGGAAACACTGGATATAGTGGCTGCAAAACACCCACGCTGAGACTTTTGGAGAGAGGCTTGGTCACTTGCTTCTGTTTTCCAAGGGTTTGCAGGGACACTGAGCCCCTCTGAGCCCCCGCACCTCTCCCCCCACCCCACCACTCAGGCTCTCTGCTTGTGAGGCCAGGGCACCCCAAAATGGGCCAAGCCCCCTGACCATGACCAGAGTCCCCCCATTACCTCTTCTCCGGGTGGTCCGGCAGGGAGGAGGAAAAGCTTTGCCTGCCGTTTACGGGGCGGGATTTGCTATTTTCCCTTCCCTCCGTCGAAGATGGAGGCTCAGGGAGGCGGGGGACACCGCTGGGGCAGGAGGAGGGCAGGGGAAAAGGTAGGCGGAGATGGGGACTGTCCCCAGATGCCTGTGATGAGCTGTGCCGTGCTCAGCAACCCCCGGTACGCACACAGGAGGTGGGAGTGGAAATCACAGCTGCCCCGTCCACCCGCAGAGGCAAACAAAGGGAGGAAATCCCGACCCACATCCCGGGGGATTTAACGTCACCCTGTCCTGATCCAGGAGTCACCTGAGTGGACGTCCCCAGTTCCTGACACAGACGTGGGGCTTGCTAGTGGGCTGTGGGGATCAGGCTTTGCTCATATCCCTACTCCACTCAAATACGGGTCCAAAGTTTGCAGGATTGCAAAGCACAAGTGCTTCTGGGAAAGGTGTTTAAAGTGCCCGTGGTGGTGAAATGCTGCTCCTTACCTGCTTCCCACAGGCAACCTCCGAGCCAGGAGGGAGTGGTGAGGGCAGGAAAGATGACAGCTGGGCAGGGACAGCAGCTCACTTGTTTTCAGCCTTGATAGAAGTCCCTGATTTGGTCCCAGGTCCAAATTCCAGGTAAGGTGGGACATGCCATGCCAGGCATTCAGGTGTTTTGCAGGCAGGTACATGCATCCCTGCCCGTCCATCTGCCCATATGCCAGCAAAATTGGCTGCATGTGCAAACACTGCAGGCAAAGTCAGGAGGTGGGGAAGCACGGAGATCTCCATTGGCATTGAAATAAATGTCTAGAAAGGATTCATTCCTGTGAGTCAAGTCCCCTCATAGCACTGCTGCTCTATAGGAGTCAGATCAGAGTTGCTTCTCTTTGGGGATAAAACAACCCCATGAGGCTGTATTGCCAAAAAGTTGCAATCTTAGAAACTCTGGATCAGGCCAGAAATGGAGTGTAAGTGGGGGACTTGGGACTCCAAAGCACATCCTTGTCCCAGTGGGACAGGGAGTGGTTTGCTCTGGCCATCCCAGAGCAAGGGCTCAGTGCAACCAGGTTGGGGGTTGCAGGGTGGTTTCCCTATCCAGCAAGGATGGTGATGTTGCTGAGCCCGGCCATATGCCAGCAGGGAGGTGTTTCCCTTCACCTTTGTTCCATAGACCATGGGCTGCCAAACTCCAGCTGGGTCAGGGAGCCTGGGGAGAGCCTCACCACCACCCACTCTGTCAAGAAACCTGCCACAACCTGGAGCCATGAAAGCTCCTGTGCACACAAAAGCCGTGGCAGCAGCACGTTTGCTGGTGCTTTGGGGTTTTTCCACTCTTCACCGGTCTTTGCTCCCTCCAGGTACCCTAGTAGGCTGGGACTGGGACACCCAAGGTGATCCACCCAATGAGGGGTTTGGGGAGGATGCACATTCCCAGTGATGCCTGATCATCACCAGCTCAAAATCCACTGTGTGCCCACCCTCTCTCCCACTGACCACGGAGGTGCTCCCAGACACTGCCTGGAATTTGGGGGGGGTTCAGCCTCCCCGCTGCCTTTTTCTGAAGGCAATGACTCACTCTCCATTTATAACAATTTATTGCAAGGAGAAAAGTAAATCAGTGCAACGATGCTCCATCTGGACCCACCCTCCCCAACCAGTGAGAGAGGAGAAGCAGAGTCCTCCTGGAAAGGGGGATAAGCCCCTCACATCTCCATCTGGAAGTGGAGGTCGGTGCCTGCCATGTGCTCCTGGTAGTGCCGGTTGAAGCGCTCATTCTGGGCCACAGTGAAGTGGTTCTTCCAGTCTCCACAGATCCCTAGGGGCAAGAAAGCAAGCGGGGCAAATCTTGAGACACACAAAATATTTGCAGCCACGGATGGGGGCTGAAACACAATGCAGGGACATTCCTCCCAAGCCCTCCACCACTGGCCAAATCCCACCTTTACGGAGGAAGGGGGAGAGGTTGTGGTCCATCAGGGCAGTGGGCATGGTCTCATAGTTGGCAGCAGGGTTCTTCTTCATTGCCTGGAAGGAGGTGTTCTGAAGGATCCTCTCCACTGTTCCCTCCACCACCTCCTTGCCCAGGAACTGCAGGATCTTCTTCACTTCCTGCCGTGGGTCCTGCAGGGCAGTTGACATGAGGTGGCTGCCAAAAAAGGCTGCGGGGGACAACCAGGGCACCTTGCCCCTCATCCCACCCTCACCTTCTTCATGTCCTCATAGAAGAGGTACAGGATCTTCTTCTCCTTCCTCTTCTCCCACCAGCCCCGCACATGGTCATACCAGGACCCGTAGGCCGCTGTGGAATATGGTCAAGGGATTAACCGAAAAGCAGGGCAGCAGGGCATGTCCTTCCCACCAGCACTTCGGGGTGGGCATCCTGTGGCTCAACCCCCACCTTTGCCAGCCAGAAAGGTCTCCAGGAACTCAGCCAGTGTGCCAGGGTCAGGGTGTACTTTGGCCATCTGGTAGAAGTAGTAGTAGGAGATGACAACATCCTTGGGGTTGCGGGCCATGTAGATAATCTGGAGACAAACAAGGATGTGGTTGGGAGATAGAGTAGTGCCTCCTCCCTGCCAACCCAGATGGGTAGAGAGGCAGGGGGCACCTGCAGCACTACCTTGCAGTCCTTCTCCCAGAAGGACTGTGGGAGGAGCTGGACCGGGAGATGGGTCTTTACCAGCCGCGGGGATGGGGTGTTCTTCAGCTGCTCAACACCTGTGGCACAGGGTGCTTAGAGGTGTGAGCCCCAGCACGCTCACCCCCACCCCCAGCTCTGCTCTTTCCCCACCCAGTCCAGGCAGCCAGGCTGGGGAAACTCACCACTCGGTATCCCAGGGACCTTCACTTCCAGGAAGGGCACACGGTTGTAGATGGCATCCCGTTGGCATTTCTCCACATCGCCATCTTGGTAGATCATGTCCATGATCTCGCTCAGCCACGTTGTGCCTGCAGCACAGGGACAGCGTTGCAAAGGCTGGTGTCACCTCATCCTCACTTCACCCTTCCCCAGGGCCACTCACCTGATTTGGGGTAGGTGGAGATGAGCAGGTCATCTGGGCGGGCTTGGAAATCCTTCACCTGTGGCCAGCCCTCGATGAATACCTTGTAGAGGGGAATACCGTGGAGGCTTCCCAGCTCCTCCCTGATACGTTCCTGCCCCATGGCTGATGGTGGGTCCTTACAGTGCTGGCTGTCCTCCCTGCTGGCAGCCTCGACAACCTCGGGACTTGCTGGTTCCTGTGGCAGCACCGTGCCAAGGGCAGTGCCCCACCAGGCAAAGTTCAGCCTGGATCACATGTGGCAGAGGTGTTGCCAATGCCAGTGCCAGAGCCAGGGGCATGGCCTGTTCCCCAGCAGGATGCCACCCTGACATTTGTGGTGCCAGCCATGCACTAAGCCCAAGCCGTGAGGGGTCAGGAACAGAGCCCACCATTACCTTTCCTCCCACCTGTCTGTGCTTCTCCCCCAGCTTCAGCCCCTTTAATAGGTGCTACAGAGAGCTACAGAGACACCGCTGCCACCCTATCCTTGCTGCAGCTGTACCTATCAAGATTCTGAGGCCTCTGGTGCCCAGGAGCCTTGGCACATCCTCCCTCCCGCCTCACCCAAGGGGTAATGGTTAACGAAAGCCGGCTCGGCTAAGGAGCATGGAGGATGGGAAGCAGGTTCAAAAGGCAGCCAGGGTGTGGGGCAGTTTTGGGGTGGGCTCTGCCTCCCTCCTCCCCTGCCCTGTGAACACTGTGTTGCCCTTGCTTGTCTTGGCTGGGGACCAGACTGGCTGCGACCCGGCCAAGGGTGCTGCAGGCAGAGGGGTGCCTCCCTCCTTGCCCTCCTGGGTGCTTCTTTGAGGTCTCTTTCCTTTAGGAAAGTGCTGAGTATACTGAACTTCTCCATCCTGGGTGATGTGACCCAGGTTATGCAGTGCTGGGACCTGGCATGGTGGAGCAGGTGCTTCTCCTGCTGCAGGAGATCGAGGAGAAGCAGAAGGATAGTGGTGCCTGGCCCAGCTCAGGTCAGCAGGGCCTGTGGGAAAGGGGGCACCAGTGTAGGATTTAGAATCTGTGCCATTTGAAAAAATATGATCTCACAAGTCTGACTTTTTGTATCCAATAAAGGAGTTGGAAGACAGTAAATGTATTTATCACCCTACAAAAAGTGAGATGTTGTAGTTGTCATCTGATGATGAGGAAGTAACATTATGACCCTTAATTAAAACTGAAACACAACTAAGAAAATAAGACCGCAACAGCACAGAAGCAGGCACATACTGTCAACCAAAGGTCAATATGGTGGGGGGCACGAAACCATCCAAGATAAGCAAAACCCCCCTGACCCATTTCCAGAAGGGTGTGGAATAATAGACTACATGAGAACTAATTTGCATAGAAAGCAAGCAAGAAATCTGTCTTCAGGGCAGGGAAACCTATCTATAAAAAGGTACCCCCAAGTCAGGGTTGCATCCTCGGGACCCTGGACATCCCATCAGTTGGATCAATGCTGAAACTAGGACTGGTGATCCCTTATCTTCCTCCCTTCCTTTTTTCTTTCTTCCTTCCTTTCTTCCTTCCCCTCTTTCTTTCTTCCCTCCTTTCTTTCTTTCTCTCTCCCTTTAATTCATCTCTTCTTTTCTCTCTTCCTTTTCATCCTACCCCTTTTTCAAAAACCCACTACCATGTGCTCGTATAGGAGGTCAGGAGGTCCTACGGGCAGAGCCATGCATGCTGCATCCTGGTTCCCTGACTCTCCCAGCACTCAGAAACTGCTCCCCACTGCAGCCTGGTGGCAGCTGGGGGAGCTGTGCAGGTGGCTGCCAGCTCCAGCCACCTCCCAAGGTGTCATATAGGTCCCCTGGTCCCAAGCAGCATCACCCGGGGACAACCACCCCGCTGTGTCAGGCCCACGGCTACATGATGCCTCGCTGCCTTTTTATTTAATCCCCCACCCAGTGAGCCTGATGCACCAGGGCTGGTGGTACACTCCCAGCTTCCCCGTGTCCCCTGGGGTTCCTCCTGTCCTGGGGTGAGCTCCCCTCCCACAGCAGAGGGGTTCTGCACTGCCTACAGCCACGTCTCCCCGGCCAGGAACCCCCCCACCTGCCCCGTAAGATCCAGCTGGGGTAACCTGGGATCCCTCTTTTAATGTCCATTCATGGCCACACGGAGCCACCACCCACTGTCATGTGCGCCCGGAGTGGTGCAAGAACACAGCGTGGGAAAACCGTGCAGGAACACGGAACTGTTCCAGCTCCAGATGGATTTATGGGGATGGCTATTAGCTCTCCCACAACCAAGGTGGGGGATAAATGGATTAAAATCCTGCTCTTTGCTGGCATGTTGCTCTTTATTCCTGAGCTACTTTTCCCATCCATCCTGCTGGGGCTTGGCGACCATCTTGGATCTTTCCCTTGTGTCTCTCCACTGAAAAATATCCAGGGGTGGTGGGCAGGGATGTCACCTGTAGCTCAGCGGGATGCTTTGATGCCCAGCTCCCGGTCCATTGCCTGGAGGAAACGTTCATTGAGAAAAAGCATCTGCCCATGGGGCAGGAGACGATCCAGGAGGGCATCGGCGGCATCGGGACGGAGCAGGACGTCAGCGCCAGGGCTGAGGAGCCGCAGGGAGACGAGCAGGCGAGGAGCCAGGCGCCGCAGGGTGATTTCGGCCAAGGACAGATTTTCCTGGGGGTCACAAACCAAAGCAAAGGCGAGGGCCATCACTGATAACCAGACTACGGTCACCCGGTCAGGGAAGGGGTCTCCAGGGGGCATCTGGAAAAGCCCCCCCAGGGCATCTTGGAGTGACACCGGCTCATCAGGCAGCTGGGGGAGTTGTGGGGAGGACGGGCGGCCCAGGGATGACTGAAGCAGCTGGCACTGGGAAGCCACTTGTCTGGAAGAGAAAGGGGGAACCCTTGCGTTAAGGACCCCGGCCTCATCCAGGGACAGAGTGACCCCCTCTATTGGAGGGACAGGGTCCCCCTGTCGAGCCCAGCACCCCCAAATAAGGCGTATCTGATGAATAAGGGGGGGTCAGGGTCACTCCTGCAGAGCCCTGTCCCCCCAAAAGGGGGCTGCCATAGTTCTGGAGGTCCCACTGAATGCAGGCTCCTCTCAGGAAGGAAGGATGTCCCATAGTTATGGGGTATCTCAGCCCTGGGGTTCCGGCAAAACCAAGGAGTTCTCCCTCCCCCCCCAAACCAAAAAAAAACAAAGGAGGCATATCCCCCCTTCCTGGGGATGCTGGTCACAGGGGTCCCACCGAGCCCAGCATCCCCAGGAAGGGGGTTTCAGTGGAGGGCGATGTCGCCGCCCCGAGGCGGGGGGGCTCTCCAGGCTACCTGGCCACGACCAGCAGCTGCTCCTTGCGGCGAAGGCGCTGCCGGGGACCCCCGGGAGGGGTTCCGGGAGGGATCCCGAAGGCGCGCGCGTACAGCACGCGGCACGGGGCCTGGCCGGCGGGCCCGCCCAGCGACAGCAGCACGAAAGCCCGGACCATGACTGGGACCGCGCCCCCCGGCCCGGCCCGGCCCGGCCCGGCCCCCGCTCCGGCGGAAGGGAGCGATGATGGATCGGGAAAGGAGCGGCGGCGGCTCAGGAAGGCGCAGCCGGCGGTGGGCGGAGGGAAGGGCGGAGGACGCGCAAACGGCGGGTTGCGATTGGCCAAAGCCCCGGGGCAGCGAGAGCTGATTGGTGGGCAGCGGCCGCTGGGCAGCGGCCGGTGGGCAGGGCAGGGAGGGCGCAAACATGGCTGGAGGCAGTACCCCTGGGCAGCGCTCTTCTGGCTGTGGAACTCTCCCGTGCCTTCTCCCGACCCATCCCTGCTCCTGCTCCTGCTCCTGTTCTTGCTTTTGCTCCTGCTCCTGCTCCTGCTCCTGTCTCTGCCCCTGCCCTGGGCACAGCCGTGACCCACGCTTCCTTGCTCGCGGTCCTTCTTACTGGCGGGTGCCATGGCAACCACTGCCTTCTCCGCGGCTCGTGTCCCGCCCTTGACCCGGCCGTGTCCTCCCCAGAGCCCCCGCCTTGTGGAGGGACACCGCGATGGCTACACCGGTGGCGGTACCGGGGGCTGCGGTGCCGCTCCCTCCCCGCCGTAGGTGCCCGGGACGGTGGGGCCTGCCCAGGGCTTTTTTCCCCGGGCGGTTTGGACACCGGCCCGGGGGTCCCGGCCTAGGGAACAGCTGCAGCTCGGCCGCTGGGGCTGGGAGTCCCCGGCAATGCTCCGCTTTCCACCGCGGGATCAGCCCCAGCTCCACCACGCCGGCGGCTCCCGGTCTTGGCTCCCAGCCATGTCCCTCTGGCAGGGATAGGGGTCTCCCGGGGCGGCCGATGACCCCTCCTGCTACAGCCCTCCCTGCTCCCACCTGGTTTCTTCTCCCCAGCTCTTTTGCGGAGCCGCTACCGGCAGGACAAACCCCTCGTCCCGGCCCTGGCTCTGCTGGAACCAGGTAGAGGTGGAATCGACCACAGCGGGAGCCACTTGTGCCCGAGAGCCCCGCGTGGGGTGTGGATGCCCCAGGAAGAAGCCAGGCTGCCTGCCCTCTGCACGGCCCGGCTCCTGGCTCAGCCTGCCCGCAGATGCTGCGGGGACTTGGCGGCTCCAGCTTGTTTGTGGCTCCAGCTCGTGGACGTCTGTGGCTACGTCCAGCTTGTTTATGGCTCCAGCTCACTTGCAGCTTCAAGTTATTTGTTTCTGTCCCCAGTCTGTCTCATGTCCAGCTCGTGGATGGGTCTGGTTTGTTCTTGCTTCCAGCACATTTTAGGCTTCAGTTGGGTTTAATCTTCCTCAGCTTATTTGAAGCTCCAGTTTGTTTCCATCTGCAGTTGGTCCGTGGCTCCAGTTCATTTCCATGCTGGCTCATTACAGCTTGTGCTTGTTCAAATTATCTTGGCCTTTTTAACAGGGCCATAAATCAATCACTGTCATGACTTGAATAGGAATGGACATAATTGTACACTGTCTAAATATGGACTAAGCTTCAGGGACCAATGCAGCCAGACCCTCGGCCTTCAGAGGGGTTCCACACAAGTGCCTCCATCCTGGTTCCCACCTTGATGAATAACAGGAGCGAAGTTCCAAATAACAAGATAAAGAACAAAGTGGTTAGGCAATGGAAGCAATAACCATGGGAATGTGGAAGACAGGAAATTGATGGCCTAAGTTCATGAAGGAGGGAAATGAAGATAAAACCCTTCTTGTCTGGGGCATGTAATGATGAGCTAGAAAAACCCCTGTTTTGACTGGTTCTGTGGTGAGAACTTGCCCAGTGATGAACTTTTGCTTTTTATAATAGTAAAAAAACACACCCCAGCTCAGGATCCCCCTGCCCACAAAAAGACCACCACTCACTGAGCATGCGCTTTGATTTCTTGGGACACAATGGCTTTAATTCAAAGCAGAGAAAGAATGAGCCAATAACAACTTAGCCAAGTAGTGACTTCAGTGAGATATGCTAATAGCCTAAGATTGTAACTGTATAAGTAGGCCTGCTTTTTTGTGTCTTGGGGTGCTGGATTTGGGAATTTACCACAGATCACCCCTTTCTGCACAGAACTATAAATTAAATTATGTGCCATGCCTAGAAAAAAATCTCCTTTCTTACAGTGGCTGAGTTTGGTTGAGTCTCTGATCCTATGTGTTAACCTATAGAAGCCCTCACCCTTTTCACCACACTGGTAATTCCCTCAGTAACTTTAATATAGGAAGATGATCAAGAAATGTTTGCACACTATTCTAGCAAGGAAGACAACTTTTTTCTTGAACATAGAGCCCTGGGGCCTCGAACTGTGTTCAGTGGCTGCTGCTGTATCAAATTATTTTTCCTTGTTGCCGTTTCCATCCATTTGTACCTGCTATAAGATAACCACTGCTCCCTCCAGGAAGATCAAGGGCCTATAGGGCAAGTTTGTTCTTTCAAGCATTATATGCCAGCGTTACTCAGAATCCAGCATCTAAAAGGGCTACAGGAGAGCTGGAGACAGACTTTGGACAAGAGAATGTTGTGACAGGACAAAGGGGAATGGCTTCAAACTGACAGAAGGCAGGTTTAGATTAGATATTGGGAAGAAATTCTTCCCTGTGGGGACGGAGAGACACTGGAATGTGTTGCCCAGAGAAGATGTGGATGCCCCATTCCTGAAATTGTTCAAAGCCAGGTTGGATGGGACTTGGAGCAACCTGGTCTAGTGGAAAATGTCCCTGATTATGGCAGGAAGGTTGGGACTAGATGATCTTTAAGGTCCTTTCCAACCCAAACCATTCTACAATTCTACGATTCTAAGATACAAACAGGTCTAGTTCTGTCTTCTGGGTGCCAAGCTTATGCAGTCATGTTTTCCTTATGACCAAACTAGTTTTCCTTTCATCTGAAACAGAAAACAGTAGGCTGAAGTAAAATTAAACTGAAAGAGAGGAATGAATCATTTCCCTATTTAGAACAGGATGAGGATTAAAAAAAAAACCCAAACAAGAACAAAACAAATAAACCAACAACCCAACCCCAAAGCACAGAAGGATATTTTGGTAGTAACCTTGCTGGTACAGCTGCTAACATAAATACTTCCTGACAAAAGTGCATTTTATGAGCAATGTGTAACAGTTAACCCATGAAGACTTGTGCACTGAGAGCAAGGTTTGGGAAGCCATTACCTTTGGCTGCACTGATTTCAGGTGGGCTTGGCAATTTTGTTTCACTTCACTTCTGAAAAAAAATCAGAAATTGCTTTCAGAGGTCTGGCAGGGAGGTGATGGCACTGGAGTGGCTGGAACTGGAGAAATCCAGCAAAACCTGAGCAAAATACTTCTTCAGTGCTTCAGGACTTAGTTTGGCAAGTGAAAGGAAATTCAAGTGCACTCTCATGGCTCAGCCTCTTAACTAGGGAAAAGAATTCCCAATGGTGTTTCTGAAGCCACTTCTTACTAAGCAGATGACCAGCTCCAAGGAGAAGCTCTTAATTCAAAATAATATAGTTCCACCATTTTCTGAACAATGTGCTCTTACCTGCTTTTTTATGGGAAAAACTACTTTATGACAATAGAAATCCTCTCAGCTCATCAGTCTGTACTCTGAAGCCGCTTTTCTTGTGTTCTCTTTTCTCTTCATCTTTGAGTTTCTTGTTCTTGGGTTATCCTTAGCATACAGTTACTGTCACATTTACAGGAGAGGTGTGTGCAGCCGGTTGAAGAAGCCACCTCCCAGAAAATCAGCACAAGACCCACCATTCAGCTTGTCCACTATTTCGTTTTACACCCTCCTGCCTGATTTCTTGGTGTATATCATACCAAATGCCTATCTATCTGCCTGTTGTTTTTATGGAGAATCTTCCCCTCATCTGGCAGCATTGATGGTGAGGACCAGGACTAGTATGCCAGAAGGGAGCGTCGGTGAGCCTGTCGGTGACTGAGTGTCACCCACTGCACACGTGAGCAGGAGCTCATGCCAGTTCTTCTGAAAAGTGGTTGTGCTTGTGTATTCATAGACTTGTTTCCCTTGTTAATGGTAGATGATTTACAGGAGCACAGGGAAGAGGCTGCTCTGCAGCAGAAAATTTAAATGCTGTGTGACCTTGCTTTTTGAAGGGTCATTCAACCTTTGTGTTGTAACTTACCTTTATGGCTTTCAAGTCAACTATCTTATATATAAGGGGCAGAGGCCCCAAAGCCCTGTTTTGGCTTCCCACCTCCCCTTACTTAATTTTTGCTGGTTTTGGCTACTCCCAGTTCCCATTCCTCCACAAAAACAGCACCCATCTAGCATGAAAAAAATACAAGTAGTAGAAAGTTTAACAAGACCTCTACCAGGGTTTTCCTATGAGTTACCTGCTTGGAATTCCCACCGTCATTACTATAATCTGCGGCTTCCCCAAATTTGAGCTGTAAATATAACTACTTGCAGCTGGAACAGCATCTGCAAAACCACTTCTCTCCAACTGATAGTAACATGGGTTTGATTCAAACTTTGAATGACTGCTGTTACAAGGACTTCCAGCTCCTAAGATCTTTAATGAAGTGACTGCTAAAAAAATACTGCAAACCTCTTGAGATGTATATGTCATTTCCCAGTGTTAAAATAGCTGTTGCTTTAAAGGGTACCTTTGGGATACAGCGTTATAAATTTCCTCTTACAACCAATTTGTTGCAAGGAGATCCAAATCCGCAAAACTGCATCAGTACTGTGAAACTTGTTTTCTGAGCACCCTTCCTTCTTGCCAACACACTCTGTCCCCAGGCATGGAAAAAGGGACTACCAGTTTGTCACCACTTTGTATGTCAGAGGACATCAAGTCCTACAAAGTAAATGCCATAGCAAAGCCATTCCCGCTCCTGAGAAACCAGAACAGCGTGGACGTGCTGCTGCATGCATTCTGCTTCTCATGTGTTGTGTCCCAGGAAGCCTAATTTAACTAAGGAAAAGACTTGCAATCCTTATAAACCCTGTCTCCCAAGTGTTTGGGAGAAACAGGTAACCTGGTCAGGCAGGAGGAGTCTGGTTGGATACAGATGATACAAGACGGAACCTTCAGTGACAGAAGCACATCCCAGAGTGAGGAAGAACACCTAAAGCATCAAGAGGCAGTACTGGGAGAGATGGAGAAAGGAATACCATTTAACCAACACAGCTTTGCTCACTGCAAATTTTAACTCTGCAACATAAGCCACTCTAGGTCATGTCCAATGCCTCCTGTGCAGCCAAGGGGTGAGGAAGAAGGCTGATGTGATGGTGAGGTGGATCCAAGCTGCCCACTGCTATACGAAGAGCAGGGTGCAGGACTCAAGCTCGTGATTTACACTTGAAGGGAATAGAAGTATCTCACCTCCCCGCAGGTAACAAGTCTCTTTTATTAAAAGCCCCTTCAATTTTAAACATTGTGATTAATTTCTGTCAGCCCATGGAAGGCATCTCTGCCACACCATCAAGCTCAGATGGACAGAGAGCTATCCTACTTCTGTTACTCTTTCAAATCCACAAAGGATGCACAAATAAGGGTTGAAGAAATGCTCAACAACATCCTCCCCACAAAAAGCTCTTCCCTTTCTACAGCTGCTACCGCCATAGCTCAAGGACAGCCCAAGCCTTTTCTGCTGCTGAGCTGCAACAATTCTGCTATTGTGGGGTACTCAGAAAGCGTTGCCCAGATCAGACCACCTCCCCAAATAGCCTTTGTTTTATTTAAATCAAGAAAGCCATTTGTTTAAACCAAATCAATACAAATTTGGAACATCAGCTTCATGCTTCCTTCTGGAATTAAATTATCATTTTTAATAGGGCAAATAGTAAACAATTAGAGAACCAAAATAGAAATGAGAAGACTCATTCCCAACTTCTGATCACTACACCTTCCCAGAGACTCTTGTTCCAGCTCCTGGCCTCTGCTGCAGGCAAGGCTATGCTGGGACTGTGGTCTGCTCTGTCGATACCTTGAGCTCTTTGGGGAACTTCTCGTCTCCCTGCCTACAGCTCCTCCAGCTGCTCCAAGCTCCTTTCATGCTCTCCCTGCTGAACGTGCATGGGGACTACACTGCACTGTGGCTCCAGCCAGCTCTGTCTCCAGCAGTTTTAATGCAAGCCATGGTCAGAAGCAGGGGGATGCTTGGGACAGCCTACCTGATCCCAGCATGGATGTGAGACAGAGGAAGGTGGACCAACACAGCATATATTGTTCTGACAGTCTGACTTTATGAAGGCTGCCGTTGTGCTGCCCCATTTCATCTAATTAAGTGTGCTCTGTGTGTGCTCCCTGGAAAGCTTCAGTACTGCACTTGCTGGCTCCTCTACTGCCTCTGTTATTTTATGTGGTAGAAACCAAGCAGTCATACTCTGAAGCTGAAGGTGCTCCCAACACTTTTCTTCCAGCATCTGGGTCCCTAGGGATTCAGTCTATCTCCTGTAACATGGCTAATTGATTTGACCCCATTACCTTAATTTAATATACTGTCCCACTTCACCCTGGCAGAGGTTCTTCTGCCATGCCTGTGCCCTTTGCACCTCCACATTACTGCCTCACCAACTCTTCCTTCCACCTACTGTGCTATGTCCTAGCATGCTTGTTCCTTAGACTCCCAAGATTTGTGCAGAAGGACATGAATAATCCCACTGGCTTAACCTCCTTGTAGACTGATGGCTACAACATTTCCCAAGAGTTTGTCCAGGAAGCCTGTGTCATCCCTGGCCAACCACCCCTGTGCTCTGGTCTTGCACTTCACACATGACTGTCAACCGCCCTGTATCACCAAAAGCACTGCCAACCAATCTCCCGATCTCCTTGAGTTTATCCAGATAAGATAAGGAAAAGAACTGGTTTCAAGGTCTTTAGTCCACATTTCTATTTTCTCGTTTGGTATCTTCCTAAGTGACAGGAAAGCTCCCATTTTTTTCAGCGAAATCCCTGTTGTAAATCCATGAGCACATAGCAGAGCTGGGTGGGTGTTAGTACCTCACCAGCGTGCACCAGGCACAAGCCAACATCCTGGGCAGGAACAGGAGTGCTCCTTCTCCCCATCTACTTCATCCTGTCAGGCAGGGATGTCCCATGCCAGGCTCACCACGTGGGCAAGGTGCATCAGCAAGATGTGTCAGACCAGGAGCTGTCTCAGACACTGACCATCCACGCTGTCTTTCTTCAAACCAGCTGCACCACTTGAGCTCCCTTGACTTGCTGCCTTTGATGGATGGGAGCACCCCAAAATTCCCACTCCTACCTCAGAAGCAGAGCTGAAAGTCCTCCCCATCTTTCTTTGGCAAAACAAGGCAAGCTAGGCTTTTGATCATCAAAGTTTTCCTGTTTGGAAGGAGGAGGAGCCGTCTAGTCATGGGTTCATTGATTCCTTGCCCAGCAGGAATGTTTGCTTGGGCACAACTCAGCCGCACCTCTGATGACTAACAGGCAGTGCTCTCTCTCTTTGATATACTATCAGCTGGGTTTATCAGAGTATCAACACAACCTCCCCACTCCTGGACTCTCCCCTTCTAGCCAGCTCTCCTTGCAGAGCAGGCAGGGGCTGCGTGGGAGCTGAGTTTACCTCTTATTTCAAGGAATCCTAACAGCAGGTTTTAAGCTACTTATTTACTTTTTTGGTCTGCGCAGGAAGTCTGAACTAAAAAAAAAAAAAGACAGAAGCATAATTACTCTGGCGTGCCTGCATTCCTACTTTAGGCTCAGACGGGCAGGGACTCTTTCTCGTTGGAGCCAGGAAGAGGATCTTATCCCTGGAGATCACCGCCACAAACGTGTGTAACTGAAACCTGCAGCCATGCTGAAACAGATATTATCAGACATGTACATCGATCCTGACCTGCTGGCAGAACTCAGCGAGGAGCAGAAACAGATCCTCTTCTTCAAGATGAGGCAGGAACAGATCAGACGGTGGGAGGAAAGAGAAGCTGCTGCGGACAAGGCTCCAGCAAAGAAGCCACTGCCAAGAAAAGGTAAGTCTTTGCCTCCTGGCTGCTTCACCCTCTGACACATATCTGGCCTAGTCAATTGCTCCCTAAAAATAGGAAGTAATGTATGTTAGAGTAATTTCTTCTCCCAGGGACATATAACAGGCTTATCTCCAAACCGTACCTAAACCCACCTGCAATGGGGTAGTTTTGGCCAGACACACTATTGTTTTACTCCCTGACCCAGACACTCTGTCCTTGACCAAATTGCTCAGCTCCCCTAGCTGGGAAGACAGGGCTTATTTGCCTCCAGGAGATGCATCTCATTAAGTTTCCCACTAAATGGGGCCTCTGTCTTTAACATAACCAGGGATTTGAATATCTCTCCTGAGGCATCAGATCTACAGTTCCCACTGAGACTTTAGATCTGAAGTTCCCTTGCCAGGCTTACACAGCATGCTGACTACTAGGAAGATAGCACTCTTCTCCCAGCTCTCCCCCACAGTGCTCTGTTTGCAGGTGGTTCACCCTCACATAGTTTGGGGAGGGCAGTGGCCAGTGATTAAAATAAGAAAATAAACAGTAGTGAGCCTTCTCCTTTGCCCCTAGATTCAGACTTCCTTCACTGACCTGGCTTCAATAGCATGAAAAAAAATGTGAAGTGTGAGCTGACTCCCAGCAGAGTGTTCCCCATGTATAGTTGCTTTTGGACAGGTTCTGTCATCAACAGCAGCCAGTAGGGCACAGCAGGTGGGACACAGACCCTGCCATCCAGCAAACAGCATTTGCCAAAGAGCTGCTTCTTTTCCAGCCAATGGAAAGTCGGTGACATGGAAACTGGGTGCTGACAACGATGTCTGGGTCTGGGTGATGGGTGAGCATCCTTCAGATAAACCGTATGCAGCCATCTGTGAAGAGATCCAGGCACAAAGAGCAGAGCGCTTGGCGAGAGAGCAAGGCAAGGAGGGCAGGTAAGCACCCTTCAGCTGGAGGACTGAGTGGGCCAACGAGGAGGAGAAGGCTTTTCTAGGGACCCAGAGGCTGGAGTCTTCTCTGTAGGGGCTGTGATTACCACTGTCACACTGGACTTGCAGGCAAAAGGCACAGGCAAAGGTTGGTTGGCTTTCTGTGGGGACACACAATGCTGGCAGAGACCAGCTCCTGCCTGAGACTTGCTCCGGCTCATTGAGCCTCCCATGATGTGGCTCCCGCGCAGGGACCACAGGAAATGCCAGCACTGTTGTTGCGCCAGGTGGTGAGCTTGGATTGCACTGATTCACTGACAGGTGCCAGTGTGCAGCCTGACAACAGCTGCTCACCACAAGTCTTTAAATTAATTGCTGCACCTACCTAATTTGGAGATATAAGTGCCCATACGCACATGGCTTCAATGCAGCGCTGCTCTGCTCACGTGCAGCTTCCTTGCAAGATGCTCATGGAGCAGAAAGTGACTCCCTCGGGTTCCTAAGTCCTCTCTCTTGCATTTCAGAGAGACTGACTCTTCTGTAACATGGTCCCCACACCCACAGCCAGGACTACTGGGTGAGACAGATCTTCATGGGAATAAGAAAAGCACTGTGGAGACAAAGGAGGAATTTGGGAGAAAAATGACTGATACAACAACAGGGAAAAGCCAGGAGCTCACAAAGGTAGTTTTCCTCTTTTCCCATAACTATCAGAAATACATGTTTTGAGATCTAGGAAGTGCAGCAAATCCTGGTTGTTGTAAATAGAAATCTGAAGAAAAAAATCTGTTAAGGCTTTTCTTCTGTAGTCAGAGAAGAAGCCATGCTGTCACATCCTTCCTTAGGACTCAGGAGGTCTCAGGTAGGAGAGATCTACTCTGTAGCAACAGATAAGTTACTCTGAATTCTTTTGCTTCCATTCTCTGTGGGTAAAACGAGGGGTGCAATAACTTCCCTCCTGCACTGTGGCTGGTTTGGATGGCTTTTGGGGCAAGACAAGGCAGGCTATCCCAGGATCTGTACATGCAAGGTCACAGCCCTTAGACAAATTATCTACTTTTATTGGAGAACAGATGAAGATAATTTTACCAGCATCATCTGACATGCATATTTTAGGTGGTTCTTAGGTTTTTCGGTCTTCTAAAATAGTAAGAAAACAGCTTATGACCCTGACAGCACAGGACAATTCAAAATGCAGTAACTACACTGTCTGCTTCACTTTGGTGTTTCATTACAGAAATATTTTTCTCCAGCAATAAATACATTTCTTCTTTTTAACTGGCTACAGAAAGCCATTTGAAGAGAACTACCCATGCAACCACAGTAGAACAGAAGGAACAGAACACCCTACCAATTTAATGGGAGAAGTCCAATCTCATTCAGCAGTTTCCATTCAGCCTTGAATGAACTTGTACGAGTGCATATTCTTTTATCGTACAGCCACCCCATATTTTGGTATAAAAAGCAAGATAACAGAAGGTTGGGTTTTGGCAACATGCTCTCCTGCTGCTACCAAAATAGTGAAGAGAATTTGGAGTGGCTGTTTCCTTTATCAAAAGCCTCTGAGTCACATGGGGCTTTTCTCCACACTGTTTGCTGAAGTTGAGCAACTGTGTGGGAGATTTTTTTTTTCGAAGGAAGTTATTAGTCACAGCTGAAAAAAAAAAAAAAAAGAAAGAAAAAGAAAAAAACCCCATGCTACCACCAAAAATCTAATTCCAAAAGATCTAGTTCCCATTTAACGTAAGGGATCCAGGCATCGTGCTTTGTCTGTTGCACAGAACAGACAAAGATCTAAGAAAGAAAGCAGCTTCACGCACATTTGAAGTTCCTAGTTTCCTGGAGGAGAAAGAAACTGTGAAGCCGTATTCATATTAAATATTAGCCAAGTAGGTGACAGAGCTAAAACAAAGCGTGTCCTTGGTAAGCAGTGTAGTACAGTTACCTCATTACTCACTGTGCCGTGGGAGCAGTCAGGGTCCAATGGGGAGGTGGGTGGGTGTTTACTCAAAGACAAATCTAACTGTTCACCTTCAAAGTCAGGTCTCAGCTAGTGACTGCTGTCAGGGTAGCCAGACTGGTTTGCAGGGGAGAGCAAACAGGAGATATGCAGCTAGTTGGGTCAGTCTGTTGAGGAGGAGTTTGCAACACCCCAGCCATAGCTACAAAACAAGCACAGGCTTGTAAAGTTGTGGATGGCAAGTTCTGCAAGGGGTTGATTTAGGGGGAGGGAGGAAAGAGACTGCTCCCTGGAAGCACTTGGAAGCTTAGCAAATCTAGACCTGCTTATGGCAATCCTGACACTCCTGAGGTCTCCTCATGTGGGATGTTAGGCCTAATATGATGGAAAACCGAATGTTTGTCAGAGAAGGCTGGCAAAATTTGTTAACAAATGTCATGACTGCCTCTGCATTATACATCTATTGCTCCAAAAGAAGAGCAATTGTCCTAACATCACATTTATTTCTCACCACTCTTTTGCTCTGCTCAGAGGGGAACCAGAGATGTTCACCAGATGCTGGCAGACTGTCATATGAGAAAACTTAGCTTTCAAAAGGTAAGTGGCAACCTATGATGCTCCTGACACATTGAGTGGGGCCCAGGCTTTATCCTAGAGTCCCAGTCAGCCTCAAAGCCTCATCTGACCTAAGAATGTTCTCACCTCTTGGACCAGTGTTGCCATACTCCTCATGTACAGTGTGACAATTGGTGGTGATAAAAAGCAGACCAGACTGGCAGACTGGGGAGTAGCACAAGGAGATGCTCCTGATGATTTCTGGTACACTGTTTTCCCTCACTTCCTCTGTTGTCACCTGGAGTAAAGACAGAGGATCTGTATGTTGTTGAAGTTGGAGAGATTCACAGTACCGAACAGAGTTCCCACTATTTGAGGGCTAGCTGAAAAGCAGGATTAAAACTTGCCTGCAACAAAGCTGAACATACTGTTTCTTTCGTAGCCAAAGGAAGCACAGAGAAGAAATTCCGAAGAGACCACAGACCCCCAGGAGGCAATACCACAGAGTCACCCCAGCACAGAGAGCCAGAGAACGTTGCAGAAATCGGATGAGAATGAGCCTGAATGGCAGGAATTCTGTAAGATCTTAGGATAACTTTTTCCTATGAGGCTTGAGAAATCCTAGGGCTCTGTGGGGTCATCTCAATCCTTCTGCTGTCACACTGGAATTGAATAATAGGTCAGTGGGTGGAGAGTATTGCCAAGAAATACAGCACTGCATTATCAGAAATATTTCTGAGTCCACGCAGCCTTGAGACTAGAGCTGGGCAGGGAAATGGAAAATTTTTCCTACTGATACTATATTAAAACAAACAACAAAGGAACCACATGAGTATAGACAGGATAATTAATCCTAAACTAGAAGCTGGCCATTTGTAGGACTTTGCAGTAACCGTTGCTCTTGAGGACAAGGATAATGGGTGACAGGAACTAATTAAAAAGAGCTTCCCTGTTATCCAAGTATGGTCCCATCTAAGCAGAGCCCTGCTGCATTATCTCGTGTAATGAATCCCAACAATAGGAAGGAAAGTGGCAAACAGTAAGAGACTTGCAGTAGCAGCCATCAGTACTGCCAAATACTTCCTGAGGGAGAACCTGATGAATTTTTTTTCCCAGTTCCTCCCCTGCTGCTCAGTAGATGGCAATGCTGTACCACCAGTTGCTTCCACTTCAGGCTAGGGGTTCTATTTTCCTGACTGATTAAAAAAAAAAAAGTTGACTGGAGAGCTGGTTTCTCCTACAGTCTCTAGGGTGAGGTGGACCTAAACAATCAAGGCAGTTTTACAGAAAAAAAAAAAAAAAAGAAGAAAGCAAAACACACCCAAGTTCTCCACATTACATAAGAGTTTCAGCAAGGCTCTCCCCCACCCTCCAAAATGGATCATCCCTTTCAAATCCTTGAAAAGTTTGATTTTAGGTCATTTCAGCAGCTTTAATTCCATATGGCCTGCCCCTCACCAGCTTACAGAAATCTGTATCTGAACCAGGAGTCAGCATCTGAAACAAAAACCAAGAAGTGTCTAAGTACAAAGGGACTTGGTATCCAGAAAAAAGCCAGATTTTAGTGTCTTGAAGGAATAAACACTGTACCCTGTTAAGTGGCAGATGCCACTTAACACGTGGGAGACACGTGGCAAATGGTCTCACAACTGAGTGAATCTTTCAGCTTGTGAAATGGATTACTCTTCCACTTCATCAAGCAGGAAGATGGCCAAAGGGCAGCAAGCTTTAAACCTGCCTGCTTGTTCGCTCCTGTAGGACTCCTTTTTTGTTCCAGTGCGGAAATCCAAGGCAGCAGATGAGAAGAGACGGTCCCTTGCACGGCAAGCCAGGGATGACTACAGGAGGCTTTCACTGCAGGGCATCCACAGAGGGAAGCAGGCAGATATTTCCAAGGGTGCCGCAGCAGGAGATCGGCGACCACTCCAGTATCCACCTCTCCCCCCCAAGCCTAAACTTCTACCTCCTGTGACAGCAAATGGGAGAGCGATTAGGTAAGGAAGCCCCTGTGCCCTGTGGAGGGGAGAAAGGATGAGATTCTTCTACTCTAGCATGGGATGGTTGAGATGGGAATGGTTAGCTCTCCTCCTTGTGTGGGAGAGACACCCCACAAGGAAAAATACAGAGCCTAGGCTATGTTCCAGCCTAGGGTGTGATGAGGCCCTCCTGGAGGGTAACAGGCTTATTTAGTAGAGTGTCCTAAGCCTGGAGTGCATATAGCTTTTATGATGCCAGATGTCTGCTAAAAAACATATTCTACACAGCTGCACTACTGTAAGCTGCCTGTTTATGGATGTTCTTGAAATCCTAAGCAAAAGGTAAGTTCAGTGCAAGGACTCAAAACCTGTTTGAACCTGATGCACAAACCACGGTCTTTTCTAACAGGAAAGAGGGAATCCAGAGGACAATCTCCAATTCCACTGAAGAAAGCATCATCAAGTGGTTCAAAGAGGAGCAATTCCCTCTCCGAGCTGGCTATCTGAAAACCACGGACACAATAGCACCTTGGTTCCATGGTGAGTCCTGAGCATTCCCACCCCAATCCAAACTGTTTAAGGAGTTGTTTCTGTTAGACGAGGCTGCTAACACAGGATGGGCCCAGGAATAAAGCTCCTGCTATGCTGGAATCAGTGTACAACAAACTGCAGTGCCATTCTCTCTCATAACACAGAAACTGTCCTTTCAAGACCTGTACGTTTGTCACCCATAGCTGGCCAAGTCTGGAGCAGTTATCACAGAGCAACTAGCCTGTGGCCATGGTCTGTTACTAGCAATGGCAGTACTGTTCTTCCTGGGCTACTGGGCAAGAAAACAAGGGATGGGAGTGCCACAGACCGGGTTTAGAGTAGTAAAGCAGATTTCTTGTGAGAACTGTTCTATCCAGTCCTGCACAAATTGCTTTTCTCCATTCAGTTCTGTGCTTTGATTTTGAACAGGTATCCTAACCTCTAAGAAAGCAGAGGAGCTTCTGGATAAAACAGTACCAGGGAGTTTTCTGATCCGGGTCAGTGAGAAAATCAAAGGCTATGTGCTCTCCTATCGAGCTGTGGAAGGATGTAAACACTTCCTCATTGATGCCTCCAGTGATTCCTACAGCTTCCTTGGAGTGGACCAGCTGCAACATTCAACGCTGGCTGACCTTGTAGACTACCACAAGGTAAACATCTATCAATGCATTCATTAACTGTTTAATTGCCTCAGGGCACTCCAAAATAAGAAAGAATAGATGCAGTTATTTTGAAGTAGGTAACTAGACCCATTTTAACTGCTGTTGGGTTTTAACTGCTGTGTGCTGCTCCAGGAAGGGTATGTCAGCCTGATCAGTACATCTCAGGAGGCCTAACACGTCTCAGACATCTTAGATCTGACTCATTCACTCTGAAGCACACAGAATACCTTGCACACAGGGCTCAAGTTACTTTCGTGCTACTTAGAAATGTTGCTCAAGTGAGAGGTGACAGCATACTCATATAGACTCCTTTCTTTCGTATCTTCTGTGGTTTTGTGGTTCTGGCAAGTTGGGTAAACAGAAAATCCTGCTTGCATCCAGCTTCAGCGTGGAAGAGAACAAGGTATCTTTATAATCTCAAAGCAGACAAGGCGTGATACTGAGCAAAGATGATAAAAAAATAGAAGGGAAGGAAGAAGGTTGGCAGATTTTGCAACAATAACAGTAGTGTCTACCAGCACTGACAGCAGTTACATGGGCTCCAAGGAGAGCCAGATGGATTGTTCATTCCTTCACTGTAAGAGCTGCCCAGACACAAGACAATACTTTTTCTTACAGGTTCATTTAAAATCCCTGTTTCTTTTCAATAAGTGCCCAACCTAATACAGACATGGCTAAACAAAATTTGAAATGAGGACCATATTTATGTTCGTTTGCTCTACAGAACTCTACCTGGGCTGCCTGAACTTGCTTCTTGCATGGTTTTCACAGTTCAGGCTGAAATTACTGAAAGTGGAAGCTACACAGCTATTGATTCCAGATCCAGGGGATTTAAAGTCTGGCTGTGCATAGCTACATGAAAGATAGAGCCATGCCCATAGTCTGTGATGAACCCTACAGAGCCCCTGCACTACAGCAGATGTGGGCAGGCTAAACCCACTCTGCCGAAGTGAGCCAGTGGGTTCTGCTTATCACCCACTGGGTGACCATGAAAGAAGGCAAGTCCCCACCATGCATCTGCTGCTAGGATGGAGAACAAGACTGGAAGCAGAGACTGTACTATCAGGGAATTCCCTGGTTAGAACAGGATTTGCCTGAGCAGACGGTATGTGCTCACTCCAGGATCCACCCTTGTCCCTCCCACAAACACAGCCAGAAGCACATGGTCCTGCTTTCCTGCACGCTGCACAGTCCTTGCTCCAGCACTTTCTAGGCAGGGCACCACTTCATGTCACAGAAGTTGTAGCTTCGTACAAAATGAGCACAGCTCTTCCTGAGAACTGCCAGAGTTGTGTCACTGAGTTATGGCACTGAGCACAGACATTTGTTATGAAGACAGAGGACACCCATTTGGGTCGTCCCCCGAGTTCCCCAGGGCACTGAGCTGGATCACACAGTGGCATGAGTGAGGCCACACACCATAACAGAGGCAGGGAGACTGCTGTCCACCCCATGAGGTTGTAACAGGTAGGGTCTGTTTGAAAACTGGTGTTTGATCTCATCCTATATCAACAGGACGAACCCATCACTTCCTTGGGGAAGGAGCTGCTGCTGTACCCATGTGGCCAAGAGGACCAAGAGCCAGACTACATCTCTCTCTTTGCATGAACCTCCCAGTCTCACTGTGCAGTCCCAGGCTTGTATTCACAAAGACTGAACTCGGAACTAGAGCTGCTGATATTCACCTGAAACCCTAAGTGCCTCTATTTTATATCCTTCAAAATGAAGCAGTAGGAGGATAAGTACTGCTGTGGGTTTATCATATCAGCTGAGTTGAAGGATGCATCTGCCCAGCAAGCTGCAAAGCACCTGGATGTATCCAACACAGTGGAGTGAATGACTTGATTAATAGTCAATTGAACAGGAGATACTGCCACAGATTTTCAGTGTGTTTTTGCAGATTTTTTTTCAGGGACTTCTGTATTCAAGCTGTCTTTTGTTCTTGAATGCAAGGTTGTGTGCCATCTGGGAAGTAGATTAGTACCTACAGTTGAATGAGATCATACCTTCCTGAAGGCACATAACAACTTGGAGAGGTGAATCAATCTTGATATGTAATTTGCATAATGTGAAGCTTAATTCTGTAAAATGCTGTGTCCTTGAAATGAAGGACAATCAAACTGAACATCCAAGCAAATCCTGAGTGCCTTTCAGTGAAAGGTGCTCTCTGTGATGATGGATTTTCATGAAGAGTACATTTTTTAAACTCCTCTAGCCTCTGAATATAGATCCTCACTCTTTTAACCTGTATTTAAATCCCACACAGGCCTTTCTGCATTGAGAGGGATTAACCTTTTGAAAGGGAAAGAAGGGACAGAGGCATTTGTATAAAAGACTACCGTAGGTACAGAGCATAAAAAATGTAAGAAGCAGCACCCATATCAGTATTAATACAGTTTACAGAAGAGTGTTTGCCAGTAAAGAATGCTATTTTCCAAAATGGAGCTATTTATTGCAAGTTGTGTCCGGATTACCCAGATGCATCTGGTGCAAACTTCATTACAGAACTTGTTCTTTCAATGTTATATTCTCTCTTCTTATCTGTTACACTGCTCTTTAAATACATCGTTCAGAATATTGGGGGAGAGGCTGGACAGAATCACATAACAAACTAGTCCTGAGATCCCCTCATGTTGTTGCACATGACAAACTCTACAGCTTGTTGTGGTTTGAATCTGCTAACATAGTGTTTTAGAGATGCTATCCTCAAATAGTGAACAACAGTCAATCCCATTTCAGTTGTTTACCTGTTTTTACCTGTTTTCTTTTTTTCTGTTAGATCAGGGCTATTCTGCTTAACTTGAAGGAGCAGTCAAAATCTTAGTCTTAGACTGATCTGTGTTTTGTGGGATACAGATTAAAAGAAATTGTAATCATCTGGTCTTAAAATTTACAACTACACTGACAGGGGATTTCCATTCAAGGAAAGGGAAAAACTCCACTCCAGTTACAGCAGGTGTACTTTGCTAGAAATAAAGCCTCAGTGTAAACTGAGATTCTGAATCTAACAACACTCTGGCACTGCAATTGACTTAATGAGCTTCTTGAGCATTATATCATATGTATCAAAGAAATAACTTCAACATAATCTGCATCAGTCATGAGAAGGGGTATTAGATTATTTGTAGGGGTGAAAATATCCCTCCTTCCCTCTTTATGAACTGTTTATTTTAGAAATATGGCCAAAACAAAATGTCCTTCAGACACCCTAGAGAAAAGCATCTGTTCTGACGTGGAGAATGTGCCATAGTTGTTATCCTGCAGGAGACAAATCATGAAGTGTTTTGCATACCTATGGGCTGGTAAAGACAGAGGAAAAAGTCTAAATGCATCTAAAAAAGGCATTTTGAGAGGCAGGGTGTTAACTTGCAGAAATAAGGTCCAGGCTGATCTGGCATGGACACAGCAGAACTTAATCAATTTTAGCTCTAAGATCTATAGTAAAACTCCTCAGGGTTTGCCCTGCTGAACAGTGGACCAGTAGCTTCACACAGCTTTATATTAAACTACTTATTTGCAAACGTTGTCTCAGTACAGCCCAGGAAAAAACACTCTCCATATTCACATCTATCCCCCGTTTGAGAGTCATGCCTCAGTTTTTCAAGGATTCCCAGCTTCACCTGTCTTCTGTGAGGAAAGAAGTGTGAAGTTTTGTACCTACACGTTAAGATCACTGCACTGACTGCAAAGGCAGCTATCCTGCCACAACAGATGCCCTTGAGACTGGCTCTTCTATTGTTCCAAAATCTAATTACCAAAAATATCTGTGGAGTAAGGCTAACTTGCTTCACATAACTTGTGAAACTTGATGGGGTCTTGATGACACGCTTGCTAAGGTACCCAAAATAATGAAGAGTTGAATTTAAAAGTGTCCAGTGCTTAGCATTGGAAACTAATATAGGTTTGAAAGGGCCTGTGGAGATCATCTTGTCTAGCCCTGCTAGAAATAGTTGAGGCTAGGCTTGAGGCAGGCTATGATTATGAAACTCTCATAATATACAACAACCAGTTTCAAATTCAGGTTAACTGGGACTGTTGGAACAGCTGCCTTGGAGCAGCTGAGTTACCATAGCTTTAATATGCACTCAACAAGCCATGCCTGTCTCCTCCTACTGCATAATATTTGTAAAGACACTTCATCAAAACAAAGCCCTTTATAAATAACTTATCATGTGTTCTGGGAACAAAACAGTTCTTTGAGTGATTGCTGAAGTTTCTATGATAAGTAATGTATTTTGGGGTTAAGTATACAAAGTTTTCATTCTTTTTGTACTTTGGCAGTGTTTTGGACCCTTTTGATGATTTGCAAGGGGAGTGCAGTGCAGATCGCTGACATCCAACAAAAGACAAACACATACAAACATGTGTCAGGGGAAAAGGTACTTACAGCGGCATGGTCTCCGTCTGCAGGCTCTGCATGCAGCGCTTTCAAAAGAGGTTCATAAGTGCTCTTCCTATTGCACAGTGGCACATCAAAAAGTGGTTCATTCATTGTTCAGTGCTATCTTTCATATTTCTTCCCTCGGCTTTTACAAGTCAAAAACCAAATTAGAATCTGTTTCAGACTGCCTTGTATTAACCTGAAGCTATAAACCAAAGAGGCTCAGAGAAACAGCATTTAGGTAAGCAAATGGGATTTCCAAGCCCATGCAGTTCTTGTTGGCTGGTATATATTAAAATGATAAATAGCAGTCAGCATTAAAAGAAAATGCTTTATAAGAGCAGTAACTCAGACTTTCAACAGTTATAGGCAATTGAAAAAAATCTATTAAGAAGATGACTAATTTTTAGGATTAGTACCTATAATTATCATAAGAGAATTTGCAGGGTCCAGTAATCCATCAAAAAAATTTATTTTGTTAATTACAAAAAGCTTTCTGTGCCCTGGGCAAGGCTCTGTATTTGGTTTAGAAGGAATACTTTGGTATAAAGTCAGAAAATGTTCATCAATTTTGGTATCTGGTGTTCAGAGTTCAAAGCCTCCTAAATCAGGACTGCAAGTTGATAATGTATTTCCTTTTCTTCAGCATGATAAAGCTTCTGTCTTCCAGTACCCAGGTTGTGTAGAAAAATCCCTTCACTTATCTGAACCCAGATCCCATCCATAGGAAACACAGATCTGTAGAGTGTTTTCCACATGTTGGAAGGCTGTACTGTTTCCTAGTAAGGCTAGAAGTAGAAAACCTGAAGTTTGACAAAATAATTCCCAAGCGAAACCAACTTCATTTAAAAAATAAATCTTGAGATACATACAGTATTCTAAAGCAGAAATACACCATCTGGTTCACATGATACAGATGTGGCTCATTGCTTTTTGTTCACCATCCACAGAGGAGAACACTCCCCCTCAAGTGCTTTGGAACCATCACATTTGATCAGTAGGGTTGTCTGTTTCTGAATTTGAGAAAGTACTTTCTGAGATACCTCTTTCTCTGGATGAACATCTCTGAACATCTCTGGATGAACTAACAGTGCCTTGTTAGTGCACTGCTATTGTCCCCCACCTCATCCCAGCCCCTTAAGAGAAAAGGGTTTTTGGTCACTCCAGCTTAACCTTCGTTAACAATCAGATGTCCTTCTCACAGCAGGAGCTCTGTACTTATTCAAAAATAGCCCTTTTAAGATATATCAGGTGAGATGTAGAAAAGAACTCCTAATTCTTGGCCTACAAACAGGTCAATCTTTTAAATAACTGTATACATCTTATAAACATTTCAAAGGAGGAACTCGTCCATTTGTTATTGTGAATACCACACTGGCATTTATGCAACATTCATTGTCTCCATGACATGACCTTGAGTCTCATCAAGTACTCAAGTCTCCCCTAGAAGAAGTGCTGAAAAGTCAGGCTAATGGAGTATTGAAAAGCCCCATTAGAATAAATATAAAAGTAAGGAGGACAAACACTTTCCCCTCTTCTCCTTTTGCTGCCATCTTGTTGAAATCTCCATCCCCTTTCAGCCTGATTCCATCTTCTCTGTTTTTACAAAACAACCTATTCAGAGGCTCTTGGCCTCCCTTTCTGGTTTCATGTCTTCTTACTACTCAGTTTCTGTCTGTGCAGATGGGTCTCAATCTCTTGCTTGAAAACAAGCATCCCAAGCTGGCCATGAGAAGCCTCGTTCATGGCCTTGGACTGCATGCACATTTTGTACTGCTCCGGGGTCAGCTCGTCCAGACACTGCTTTTCATGCCACAGATGGAAGAGACCCCTGACAGGCGTTCGGATCACGATGAGGTTGCTGTGAAGGTATTTGCGGTACAGATGTACATCTTCACCACCCCAGCCTTTAATGTCCAGGTCAAAGCCACCTGACACAAACAAAATACAAAATAAAAATAGAAATATATACTAGGAAACTCAATGCTACTAATTACACTGCAGCTGTTTTCTGGCTCCAATCAGCCCTTTAAAACAGACACATTTTCTGTGAACATCCAAGCGCCCAAATTTCTCAGCACCAAACCTTTAACTATCAGACAAAACTTTATTTGTACTGAGCAGTGCCTAGATTCTGGTAACCTCTATGGCACCTAGGAATAGTCTGAATATCTAACCACAGCACTTCTGCAATTTAGTGACACAGACACACTGGCCAAGGAAAGGGAGGCTGATTGTTATTTTATGTTTTAGTAAAAAGGCAGGTGTATTGGAATGTATTTTTCTTACCTATGTTGATAAAATCAGATCTGTACTGGCAAGTCATCCCAAAACCAAAGTCTCTCCAAAATCCAGTTTCTTTTTTAATAATCTGCATGGAGGGAAAAGAATGTTTACATGGAAGCAGAAATGCTTTCAGAGTGAGCAACAGACAAGCCCCTGAATGTGGTCAGAAATAGGAGCAACTGCCCTTTTATTCTTCCCCATGTGAATCCATGGCTGATCTCGAACCTGTTTTTGTAGATACTCATTGCATATATCTGCCTCCAAAAAACAGCTGTGTCATTAGCCATCATGGACAAAGCCCCTGATCCGAAATCATCAGATTTTGCTCCACTCCTGCTGTCATAGACCAAGTAGAATATTATCACACTGCTCTCTGGAGTTTACCTCTTTGCAGGCAAAACATCCTCCAAAATTGTTAGTTTCTTTCTGTGACATTCAAATGTAAGAAACATATTGGTAAAGCAGGGAAGCCAGACTCTGCTGTAAGAGCAGATGGTGGCACCTGGATTGCGGACCCCAAGAGCTCTGGAAGAAAACTGTAGTTCTAATCTTGATCGCACAACTGATGGCTTTCTGATTACCTTAATTTTGACAAAAATTAGGAAAGTACCAAGAATAATTTTCCATTACAGAACTGCTATATCCAGCTAAAACTGAAGTCCAGAAATGTTAGGCTATACTTCCCATAAAAGTCTTTGTGAAAATGAATGAACAGTCTACGTTACTGATATGAACCATGAAAATATTATGTATTACAGGTAAAAAATCAGAGCACTGAGAAACCATGGCTATAATTTTGAAAAGCAGAAATCTAAGTATAGATCCCTAGCATCATAAATTCCTGAGTGTGAGTGACCTAACCCAGTCTGGTGAGACATCCAAGAGCTTCAAGTGACTGGGCCAGGTGTTTAAAGCCTCTGAGCAAGTCAGCAGTACTTCACAGTCTTGAAGGTTTGGTTAGAAACCTATCCCTTAGCAGCTGCTTTGGAAAACTCTGACTTCCCTTGTGACAGAATTATAGAAGATAAGGAGACAGAATTTCCATTTCTGGATTTACAAATCCGAGTGTTTCCTTTACCAAGAAATGCTCTCCCAAAGTAGTCTCTCCTGATTTCTTGTTCATATCTCCCCTTTTTGTTCATAACTCTTGTCACTTCAATAGCTTTTTTTACTGCTCACATTGCTATTGCTTTCGTTTCTCATTTCTGCTTTCCTTGAAAAAGCCAACTCACTTCAGAAGCCAATTAAAAGGGAACAAAATTGTATCTGTCAGGTCTGCACTGTAACAAGTCTCCATAACGATGTCCTTACAGCAAGCCACTCAAATGCATTAGCATTATTATTTCGCATTAGCAAAAGTGGCTGCTGCACAAATCAAATTCTATCACAGATTTCCAAAGCTTTGGGTTTTTTTCCTCAGCAGCCCAAGTACCAGGACAGAGAGGTAACACTGTCTTGTTTTAATGGCATAGATCTGGCCTCATGCCTGGGAACCAGTGTGGGCTAAAAATATAAAAATCTGCATAAAAATGAGATTGGCTGTACTTCTTTAAATCAAGACGCTTTTCTGATGTAAGTATCACATTTTATGATTCAAATATTAGCTATAAATATTTTCACAATCCTGGCAACATACTTTGTGGACTTTATGCTTGCTTGAGAGTTGAACTCCATTTTATTCCCTAAGCACAATGCTTACAAGCTTGAGGATCCCTGACAGGGTCTCATCAGAGAGAGAAAAGCTAACATGAATCCCATGGTATTATCAGAATAAGACTCCTCTGAGAAAAAAACAGCAGAAGGGATTTTCCAGACTTTTCAGTAAAAGGCTTTCTGGCTACATGTTTGATAACACAGACAGCAGTAGACAAAAAAAAAAAAAAGTATTTTCAAACTCACATTCTTCATTTTTAAAGAGGAACTCTTACAAGGTGGGGGTAGTGACAGACGACTGGACTCAGACCCCAAGTGATCTTTTTCAGCTGTAGCTGTTTCTGGGCTCACAACACCACTAATTCCTATCTACCACCTACCCAGAACAACAATAGCAGCTGGGATGCTCTGGGGACAGTGTCCAGTCTGGGACATGATGAGCCCTGATAAGTGCAGTGCCTGGCAGTAACAGGGGCAGATGTGGCATTTTGGGACCTGAGCCAGAGAAACTGAATGAAGCTGCATAGCTGGCTTATGCTTCAATTTGAAAATTCAGCCACTTAGCAGGACTAGTGGGCAGAGGACTGTGACCCATTGACTCTGGAGAGAAGCAAGAAGCACTTCTATCAAGCCCTTAAATTCAGGACAGTGCAACACCAGAGCACAAGAGAATGGAGAACAGTGTCTGCAGCAGTGTCAAGCAATGCCTCTGTCAGTAGCATTCATGTGAACCTATCTCTGTGTGCTCTCTTTCTTCTTCACAACAGCTCCCTCCTCACCAAGGAGGCTCATGCATGCCACAATCGTATGCCTTCTGGCTATGTTTTTAAAAACACTTGCTTTGTTCTCACACCAAAAATAAGCAGGTAAGGTGGAAATCAGTGGAGTTATGCTGTGTTGTATCAGTGCCAGATTAAAGCCAGAAGGGACAGCTCCAAGCATGTCATTTGACTCCGAGACAACGTGGTACACCTCAAAAACAACCTGCTCACAGGCAGTGGGATGGGAAAAGCCACTGTAAGGTGTTCCAGTAAATGAAGGAAAAACTGTGACAGCCCCTGGAATTTTGTTTTCACTGACTCATCTAAGGATTGCTATGCTTTTTACAAACATCAGTTCTTCAAATGCAAATACTATTCAGTGCAAGGAAGAAATAAGAGCAGGATCAGGGACTGTCACCCCGAGACAGCACACCATGGAGGAGCTGTTCACTGATTAGAAAATCCCTTCTGGCAGAGAAACAGACACAATTCAAATTCTTAGGTTCCATGTAAAAACTTTAAAAAAGGGTTAAAATAAATGGTACCTGTGAAACACAAAATCACAGAATCAACTAGGTTGGAAAAGACCTCTGAGATCATCAAGTCCAACCTATGACCCAACACCACCTTGTCAACTCAACATACCTGCAGAACTCACCTTAAGGTGACTGCCATAGTTAATTTTGTCTGTGGTGGTCACTGTGCACAAGGAATAAGGGGATGTTACCCAAGAGCACATGTACATTTAAAAAATGCTTTGTTTAAATAAAAGCAGGCATTCAGAGAAGAATATACTTACCAGCTGCTGTTCTAAAGATGGGATAGAATCATGGTGGCCATAAATTATACTGGGGTTATACTGGCTGAAGAGAACAGGATAAAACACCTTCTTCCCTGGAAATGACAATGGGTTATTTTTTTAAATAGCTGTATAAAACACACTTCTGTCTCTTACAAGATACTGTCCAGACCAGACCAAATCTAGAAAAAATTACACAAATTTTGCACTGACCCTATATTCTTTGCATAATAATATGAATGTGAGGACATAATTAACAAAAAGATCCTGTTCCAGAAAGCAGATGCTGAAGGCAAGGGATTCAATCACAGTGGGAGCAGGAATTGTTACAATTGATTAACAACTGATTTACAGTAGCTTCATTACCAATTCAAAGACAGGAATACTATGGTGAAGGCTTTATACAATAGATAGAACCTGTTGAAAGATAATATACTTTGTGAGTTGCAGTACCTGGCTGGGTGTTCAACCTGCAGGAGTTCAGGAATTCAGCTGTGAAGTATATGTCCACATCGCAAAAAAAGAGAACAACATTGTTTCCTTTCCAAAATCGAGCACCAACGTCTAGTCCTTTGCCCCTGGAAAATTCTTCATTCAACTGGATGAAGGTAAAGTTCTTGAAGTTGGCTGACCTAGAAGGAAAATATTCAGCAACTTACCCTGTTCATACAACTCTTCACACAAGTCAGGGGTGGGAACCGAATATGAAAGCATTAACCTAGAAAGTTGTAGTGTCACAGTTTGAGAGCTGTTTGAGGGAAGAGGTGTCCTCTTTGACTTTTCAGAAGATTTCCACTGGGTCTACATTCAGAGCTTGACCAGTGAACTCACACACTAGCATTCCTGTCATGGACTTCCTTTGTGCAGACCTCACAAAAATCCCAACAAGGCTTAGGCTGACAAAAATATCTTTAATATGCCAGTATAAATTACCTGTGGTCATATGACTCTATCGATACAAGGGTGTTCTTCCTACATGGAGACGATAACAGAAGACTACACTGCCACATGATCTTTACAAACACAGCTATGTAAGCAAACTCAGTAGACCAGAACTGGCCAAAAGCATCCAGGTTCTGTGTGCTCCACCTGCCTTTGGAAGTCAACTTTCAGTCCTAACAGTTAACACCACTTTCAAAACCACTAAAAGCTTATCAGTGTGGGGGAAAAAAGAAAAGAAAAGCTGCATTGAGGTAAAATTCAGTAAAATCTATTTGTGGTTCTAAAAACCAATGTCACAAAACCACAGGTATGGGACTCTCTGGGTAACAATGTTTTTAGTCAGGAAAAAAAGAAAAAAAGAGCCATTTTCTCCAATGCAGTTTAGAACTTTTTGGCCCAATTACAAGTCTGAACAGTAGTGTAGTCTCCACAGTACAATCCAGTGTAAGAACAGCACACATCACATGTTCAGGTACTTACCTCGAGGTATTTTCAAGTATTGATTTGACTTCATTCATTTGTTCTTTTCCAAAGTAAACTACAGTGAGGTGAATTCTCCCATCCTGCTGAATGCCCGTTTCCCTAGAGAACAGAGACAGATCTCTGACTTGGTCCAGAAGTTAGCTTTCTTCAATAACCTACATCTGCTGGGGAAGGCAGAGTAGGGTGAACCTTGGAGGCATTCCTGAGGGCATGATTCACTGACAAGAGATCCTTGTCCTGACAAAGGAGATCACTTCTTCTGTCAGATGGGACAGAAGTCTATCTTTCAGGCAGAGTAGGATCAAGCTCTCTAAGCATTGTTTGTTATATTAACAGGAGGACATTGATAAAACAGGCCATCCAGCAGCAGCAAGAATGATCAGGCAGGCAACAACTCCAGCACTTACAAGAATATGAGAAGGGGGATTTTAATACATACCTTACCTCATAACCTTGATCTTTTGTAACAGATACTCCAGAATTCAGATCTCTGGCATTTACTAAAATCTAAGTATCAACCAGAGATCAAATGCGTAGCCTAAGGGTAAGACCAATCAGAACTAATGCTAGACACTATGCATCACTTGCACAAAGTTTAGTCAGCAAGAGTTCATCTATAATCAGCAGAGAGATCAGCATAACCAGACAGCGATTTTTCTCAGGCTAAAACAAGCACCAGTCAGATGGCTAATTTAGACAAGGAGCCTATTTTTAGATGGCTGCAATTAGGCAAAACAAATCCCATTGTAAGAGTCAGTATCTGTTCATAACACAGTCCTATGGGCAGCTATTTAAAGCTACATCTCCAAACATCTCTGTGCTGAAGATTAAAAGAAGTTTAAAAGTAACTATCCTCAAAGTTCAAATACGTTTCCTTCATGCTTCTTATTGCCTTAATATTTTATCTAATGGGGTCTGATGTCTGGGAGCACTGATTGCTCTTTTCCTTAGAAATGTTCCTTTGCAACTACTGGCACGAAATTCTTATGTTGCCACAATTGTGTGTGTCCAACAAACAGTCTGAGACATATAAGTCAGGTACATGCAAATCAGAAACCCTGATGACTGGACTATAATTGCTTTTATTGCTGATCACAGTGCATTAAGCAGCCAAATGCCTTTCAGTCTATAATCTCAAAAATTAATTAGTGGCACAATGAACTGTTATGTAGAAATAGCAGTGAGTGAGGATAACTCCCAAAGTTGCATCTTACTTCCCAAATAAGAAAAAGCATAGGCAGTACTGCAGTGGAAACCCACCTGAAATTCTGCATGAATTGCCGAAATTTGTTGGCTCTCTTGGCCAATGGCACAATGATGTTAATAATCGTGTCAGCCATATTGATATTTTCATTTTTCACTTTCATTACAGGACCAAATGGCCGGAATAAAACAATCTTCTTAAACTGATGCTTTGTGTCTCCTTTGAAAGTCAGCTCATACAACGTGCCTTTATTTTTTTCTGTGCGGTAGATCCCTGTGCAAAAACAAAAGTGAAGAGATTTTTGGATTAAAGCTGGCTCCTGGATGGAAAAACAGGATGCAGTCTTCACTTGCTACACCTAAATTGAAAACACAGCAGAAGCATGAGATATTTACTTCTAAACTAACACACGATCCACCATCATTTGGAGGAGGCCATCACTCAGGCAGGGACACAGCCCTGGGTTGCAGGAGCTATTTGGTATTCTTGCAGGCACACTTCTAGGCTTGGCTGGGTTACAAACCCCTGAAGGTTACCAACTGCTCACACTCAGTATAACCCAGCAGACATACTGTCCTTATTTTTCAGACTGCTCCAGTTGCACGCTGCAGACACGCACGGTACTGGGATGCAGAGACACTGCGAAAGGCATCCTGCCTCCCTGCAGTAGGAGTGATTAGGCCATCTCCCAGGAAAGCAATTTCCTCATGAGCACATTAATTTCCTTCATTCTGGGAGGTTCTCTGGAAAGTCCCCTAATAAAGATAGGCAACCAGGCCTCGTCAGCCATCAACTTCACCCACTGCCAATCAGGACAAAACTCTCCTGTTACGCAGCTCTTGAGAGACTTTTATTTCCTTTGTGGCAATGATGCGCACTCCTGGTCAGGTAGTGGTCTGCAAGGATGATGCTACAGAGTTTGTGGGAGGCTAGTCCCAGGACACAATCATGGAGACTGCATTAAATGGTTTCCAAGGATATTTAATTCGTACAAACATGTATTTATTTTCCGTATGGAATGAACTTTTGATATAGCCCATGGGTGAAATTGGTCCCATGCCGAGGGACAGCATGAGCTATGGAAGTCCTGGTCATACCTCACTGAAACACTATTCTGACACTTTAAGTGAGATCAAGTGTCAAAAAGGCTACAGATGTTACCCACTCTAAATGATACGTCACTCCCTACAGTGCATACTGAAATAAAGCTTTTTCATTGTCAGATCCATTAGGTTTAAGAAGGAATAATCGATGCTAATTCTAACTACTCATGAATCCACTGTAAGCATGTTAACAACTTAATCAGTACAAGAGTATAATTGCAATGCCTTCTATCTCTTGCAGGAGTTAAAGAGACAAGCAAAGAATGTCTGGAAAAAACCTCCTCTTGACTTGTTTTTCTTTTTTTTTTTCCCCTCTCCATCTGGTTATGAAGCATAGTTTCTTCTCATTATGAAAAACAACACCAAAATAATGCTTTTTTTTCCATCTTGTTCATTCCCTGATGTGTAACACTGCTATGCATCTGACCCATAGACTGTCAGCTCTGTCTGTTTTTCTTGTGGAGGTCTGTGTCAAAGTTTTCATTGAACAGCAAAGTGACACAAGCTCTTCATCTTGTATTACAGCTTTTACGTTGATATAATCAAAAGACTAATGAGGTGTGATTTTATCTGGTGAGAGTTCTGAGGACTGTCTTATCTTCACTATCACTGTGTTTTTTCTTAACGAATGCTTCAGTTGGTTAATATTTGGTTCAGATTATTGGTTCAGATTTACTGATCTGTTATTCACTTCATGTTTTATTTTTTATATCAGCTGAGTCAACAAATGCTCCAATCCTCCTTCTAGCATAGCAGATGAATCTAGGGAGATAGCAGCTCCATCATTCTTTTATTGTTAATCTTTCAAAGCTGTGCCCTTGACTCCTCCTACGTTTTCCCATATAGTCTGCCCAAGGTGCAGACCAGGAACTAGATCTGTTATTGCACTTGAGGTCACCTGAATGGTGACCCAGTAGTCCCTTCATTTCCTCCTCATGGTGGACAGAGAATGGAAATCTTGGCCTTTGAATTCTGCTCACCCATTCATCCTTACAAAGCCTGCTGATGATCCAAGTGTGTTGTTGGCCTTTGCTGAGGCAGTTTTTGAACACAGATTTTACCAAGGCAGTTTGTGCTTGAAAGGTTAAGGCAACCTTTTGACATTAAGCTAAACAAAACTGGAAATTAAATCTGATTTGCATTTTCTCTAGAGAGAAATAGATATGACTGTTTCACACGTTTTACATAGTGAACTGACATTTTTCATAACGAAGACCTACATTAAATTAACAAATTTGGTGATACCTACCACACAACATCTCAAAGTCTTTGCTTCTGGATCCTGTTCTAACCCAGACAAGAAATGACAATCGCAAAAATCCCCCTTCCCCAGAGATATGTACTACCCCATGAAGGAAGTCTTGACAAATAAGAAGTACCTTAAAGCAGAATGCATGTTGTGACCTGAGGGGGTCCCTCCTAGTGCTATACACACAGGCTGTTTCTAACTCTGTAGTTTTGTTCTTGTTCAGTAATTCTACTACAGCTGAAAGCAAGCAGGTTAGGTGAAGGCAAGGTTCCCTCACACAAAATGGTAATCCAAGAATTTATAATCCTAACATTTTATATTGAAGAGAACTGTATGCAAGTTTAATGCCTATAATTTGTTTTCCATTTTTAAGCATCTTCTTTCCTTTTTTAATTATCATCTTTCTAGAAGCAGAGAAGAAAGTGATTTGTCCAAGATCAGGCAGTGAGCTCAGAAATGAGTCTGAATGTCCTGAGTCAATCTGGGTACTCACCCAGCAGAACATCCTGCCTTTAACAATATTTTTCCATTTCTGAAGGCTCTACTTCATTTGTGCCACCAGGACTTTTTAAGTGATTCAGAAAGCAGCCTGATTTCTAAGATATGAGCTACAAGGAGAGGAAAAAAATAGTGTCAAGAAAATAAAAAAAACCACCTTTTCCTGAAAAGATTGCTCCTGAAATGAGGGCCTTGGAAAGGCTAGATGCTCACTATGGACAAAAGAAGGTTAATTGATCATCTATTGCTTCCATTACAGCAGCTACATTTCAGAATATGCACCACTCCCTTCAGAGGCAGGGAGAAAAGTTAAAGTCTTTGGAAACCCAATGTAAAAAAATAAACAGGAGCTGTGGGTCACCAGAGAGAGTAGCCCTAAAATGAAAGAAAAGAACAAGTGAGAAGCAAAAAAAGACCTCGGTTGGAGGGTTGACTAAAGAGTGGTAAGTGTCCAGTCTTCAGAGCAGCAATTTCTAGGGTTCTCTAAAGAAATGGAAAATACTTGATCTCTCTTCAACAGGACAGGCAAACAAGTTGCACCTACATGGAATGGGTAACTAGCCAATAGCCATGCATTCTTAATGTTGTTGAGTGGATGACAACTTTAGCCTCACTTCCACAGACCAAAGGTTTCAGGACTTCCAGTGTCACTAGAAACATTCTCTGGACCCATGCTCATTACTCCTCTTCTGTTAGATGTTGTAGGAATCACTTATTAGGATTTATTAGCATTCATTGTCCCCATTTTAACTCTGTATTATGATGGTCTTTCCACTTCATGTGCAGTAAAATACAACATGTTATCCTTCGAGGAAAAGCATCATCCTTTCTCCCAGTAAGCTTTCAGGGCAAAACTGTATCAGGCAGTCCACCAGTCAAGCCAACTTGAGAAAGCAAAGCTACTCTTTTCCATTTGTATTTGACACCTTATTTAAATTTTCAGTCACTAGATAGCAACGTACTTCAAGTAGAAAAACTTACAATACAGCATATTTGACAGTATCGTGGCAGGGCATTTCTTAAGCAATCCAGGGATTTTCTGGAACTGTTCCTGTTAGGAAAGAGTATCACCAGACAGTGATTTGATTCACTTATGGAACACACCACTTAGGCTTGTCAGAGTCTCCAGATTATTATCATCTCCACCTTTGAGAAAATGAATGACTCCCAAATCTATTCAGCTCTGCTGCTATTTACATAAATTAATGATCAGACCTGTTACCTGCTCACTGAGCAAGGGGCTTTCTATTGGAAACAGAGTGGTCCTTTGCCTCCTTATAATACATAGAGATTTCTGATTTTTTCCATGCTGGTTTTTCCTGACTCCCCATGGCAGAAAACTAGTGAACTTGGTCCAAAAGTGGGAGGAATAAGGGGGAGAGGGGAGCACTGTAGCAGCTGAACAGCTCAACTGCCTCTGTAAAGAGAGAAGCAAAGCAGAGCAGCAGCCAGATGGATACATGTCAGGCTCCAGGGAGAAGGTGTGGCTCCGTTGGCTTTGAATAAGGGGGGGAAAATGGAAAATTCCACTACGTGTCAGCTATTACTCTGGAAGGAGAAGTGTCTGAGAATCCTATCCAAATTTCATGTAACAGCAATTCTGCTGAGGAGGAGTGTAACTCAGATGTAATATACTAGGGTCACAGTCTAATTCCCACGCACAAGTCGCTCTGTCTAGAAACTGCAGAGGATGCAACACTTATTTTAAGAAATCCCAGCCACAGAGACAAAACATATCTCCTTAAATGTAAGAAGTGTTTGAAGAAACAGTTTCCCTCTGCAAAAGAAACAAATAAAGGCAGAAAATGTAAAAAAAAGGGAGAGATATAGACCCTAACTTGAGTTTATTACCCCATACCACCACCCTGCCTAATGCTATATGCTAGCAAGGAACTAGTATTGAAAAAGTGCCAAATATGACCCACAAGAACAGAAAAGTCTGCATAAGAGGCCCAAGCAAACAAGATTAACTTACACGACACTATGTTCTGGTGAGAGTCAGGATCAGCAACACATTTTAGTGAAGCTGGTGTCAAAGGCTCTGCTGAATAGAGAAGAAGCAAGTACACAAATCTCACAGAGAGCAGGAGTTTAGGTTTTTAATCCTGTCTCTGACCCTGATTACCTGATTTTCATTTCAGCACCTGATCAACTTTAAGACGAGGACAGTAAGGCTGCATGTTTAGCACAAGAGACGCACCCAGCTTTTGTGTGCTGTTATTGCTGAAGTACCTGGAAGATAAAGACTAAGAGGGTTAAGTGATATTACTTTCAATGCAGACCTGGGCCACATCTCCCAGAAAGCTCCAGATATCCTGGGCAGTTCCAGAAAATGAAAACAGCTGGCTTGGTGGCTGGGTAAATGCAGCTCGTGGTTGCTGTGTTGCTAGATTTATATTAAGCTGCCAGAAGCTGACATAGAATCCAGCCTATTACTAACTTGTTGTGTAGGCAGTAGCACCTGCAGAGCACTGTTTCCAAAACAAGTTCTCAGTCCAAACTATAACTGAAATATCAAAATGGAAGTGAAAACTCAGTCCTCCCTTCACTTGCTTGAGTCACACAGAGCAATAGATTGTTTGTGCTTCGATCAGCGGGTTTTGCCATTCTTGGAGAATGGAGGGTGGGGGAAAAGAGAGTAACAAGAGATGACAGAGACTTCCAGAGGAACTTGGCAGGAAATCTTCTGGCAAATCTCTTTGTTTACAGTTCCAGTGCATGGATCCCTGCATTTGCAAACAAATCGGTCTGCACTGCTGAGTGAGAATGAGAATTTGTTCCCTTGCACCTACAGAAGCAAGGGCCTGCCCTGCAAGTGAGGACACAGGGAAGGTTTCTTGAGCTCAGACTGACCTGCACATGGGGCTTCAGTTTCTTGAGCTCTGAGTCGCATGCAGGGCTTCCTCCCTCTGGAATATTTCACCATGGTATGTGAAAGCCAGCAAAACCATTAGTGCATGAAGAACCTCCACAGAGCCAGTACCGCACTGTCCATCTCTTCCCCAGGCCTTTCTGCACATCAGATTCTGCCTTGTTCCCCAAGCACGGCACTGGTATCCAGTCAAAGACCCTTGATGGTGCATAAAGGTGGGCTCTAAACTTAATGGGGAGCCCCTGGTGGTCTAGGGGTAAAGGCGCCGCGCTATCACCGCGGAGACCCGGGTTCGATTCCCGGTCAGGGCCACTCCCGGGCAGGTGGGGCTCGTCAGCCCTTAAAGGCAACCCACCTACGTCCTAAGGACCTCGCTGCCACCGTCCAAGCTCGCTTGGCCCCGGCAGATGAACCTTAGGATTAAAGGGTGGGCTCAGTTCCGCGCACACTGTGTCTCACCTAAAAAAATCCAATGCGCAGGCTGGAAGGTGTAAAGACCTTCCCCGGATCTTCGCTCGCGAAGACTGGCCATTAAAAAAAAAAAAAACTTAATGGATATTAAGCATCGTATGGCAGGAAACATCTCCCATCTTCTTACCCTCTCCCACAGAAGAGCTGATCATACATGCTTGTTCAGCCCCTATAATAAACTATAGAAACGTATTTTGAAAAGATAAACTGAACGACAAACAGAAAGGAGGAGAATGGAAGCATGTAGCTCCAGGATGCATTCAAATGCACTTCCCAGTTCTCTGCGCACCCCCTGGTCCTGTGTCTGAGCAAGAAGAATTGGACTAGAGTGGAAGAAGTGCCTGGAGCAGTGGGGAGCAAGGACCTGCCTCAATGAGATCTCCACAGTCTAAGCAACTCACATCCCTGCCATGGGAGGAACCTGCCCAGCTGGTAGGTACATCCAGCATGGCTTCAAGAACCTACTGTCACCACCAGAGAAACACACAGAGTGGAAATTAATGACTGGCCAATGCACAATAGCAGTAGTTTGTCCTCATCACATGGAGGATGCATTTTGCTATGTTCTATTCATAAATGCTTGGTGAAGAAAACAGTCCACAGCAAAATCTCTAGTGATTTGGGATCAGCACATGAGAGCAGTCATTCCATAAAAGGTAGGCATCTTACCCACATGTTCTCTATCTCTGCAGCACAAACATTTGAAGATGAGCAAGGCAAGTTTTTTCTCCTATGCTAAATTCACCTAGGTCAGATGTGGATTAAAATTCCCATGTCCCTCAGCAAATCAGTCACACCAGAACTCCTCACCAGCACTATGTGGCCCTTTTAACCTGCTGTCTGCATACAAACCTTCAACGAAGTCGGAGGCTGTGTATACACGGTGCTTTGCATTGCCGGCACCCTCTGGTTTGTTCAGACTCCCAACTCCTAATTCAATCACCTCCATCAACTCATCTCGCTTATCCTTCCTTACGGGTTTCTCTTCTGGGTGGCGTGTCAGCCCTGTCTCCAGCTGATACACCTTCTGCAGGGTGAAGCTCTCAAAGGGCACAGCCGCGTACTCCGTGGACAGCTTAACACCGCTGTGCACCTCTGCTTTGTCTACTTGGGAACGCAGGAAAGCCAGCAGGTTAGCCTGGGCCTTCTCAGGGTTGCTGTGGTCAAGCCAAACATCCAAGGGGTCTGGGTACTGGTTCTGCATCTTCTTAAGCTGCTCAGTCCTGCCCTGGAGCTCAGCCTTTAACTGGGCAATTTGTTTCTTCAAGCTGACGATGTAATTGCTGTGTTGCTCTTCTCGCTCTTGCAGAACGGCTTCATATCCCTCCTTCACAGTCGGACTGTGCACCCTGGGCAAGGCAAGCTGTTGGTTGTCACCCTTGGGTGTACAAGCCAACATATAAACAATAGACATTGAGCAACAGGCCACCACCAGCAGGCCTACAAGTCGGGGGAGAAATAGGATAAATCCTCGTCGGAGCATCATATCTCAAAGAGCAGAGTCTAACCCCACACGTGCAAAAGTTCTTACATCCATGCAGTGCCACAGAGGCCTCTGGACTTGGACTACTCTTACACAGATGCATGTATGTGCAGGAACTGACTTGTCAGCTCTCTTAAAATGTCTGCTTTGCCTCTATATCGAGTTCTCTCTGGTGTTTACTCAGCAGGACCAAAAGATAAGCTGTGAAGTAGATAGGACACCTCCTGATCCTCATGGCAACACCTGTGTTGCTGCAATGTGATCAGATGGTGGCTGATGGAGCCTGAGGATCTGAAAGACAAATGACAAAGAATTTGGTCATTCAGTTCAGATCATTTAAAGTGTTCTAAGAATTTACCTTGTTTCTCAGCTGCTCTGGCAGATGTCAGAGCTGTGAAGTGCTTGGGCCAAGACCCAAAAGATGCCTAGATCCTTATGTTGGAAACCCTGTATGAATGCCTTTAAAGTTAATAACACGACTTGGCTCATTGCCAATGAAAAACTAGTCCAGGCCTCAAAGTCTGCCATGCTTTAGAAATACTAGGAAGTGCCTAGTGGTGAGATGCTGAGTTGTTCAGTTCATCCGAGCAGTGATGGCTCTCCAAGCACTCTCATCTCTTGGAGCGTTCAAGTTTTGAAAGGAAGGCAGTCAGTCCCACGGCTACCACAGACATTTTAGCTTCCAGGCATGTTTTTCCAAAACACCAGGGGGTAAATACGGTCCATTTGAGCATATGAAGCCTGACCTTGAGCAGAAATTTGATAACCAAGAGACTAGAAACTTTTATCAAGGCCAATTAGTGCAACTAACATTGTTTGACATATCCTACCAGACGCTCCCAATAAAAAGCGAATAACTACAAACAGGATTTTTTTAGGAACATTCAGACCAAGTCTTACTCAAAATCAGGGGAAGCTTTGTTTCTGTTGTAGGAGGATGTTCTCATTGTGCACCATTTTAACTTTTCAAGGCCCTCTTCTGTTTCTCATAACATTATAAAAATGTAGGCAACAATGTACAGTACTACTGGTTTTTTTTCATGTGTACTCTCTGCCCAGGACTACAGAACACAGAGAAGGTTTAGGGAAAGATGGTTTAGGTATTTTTTAAAATAAAAGAACTTAAAACAGGGAAACATTATTATTTTTAATAAAAATTCCTCTAGTGTATGTAGAAACAGGAAAGAAAAATTAGATAACTGAACATGAATATGGATCTAGCTGCAAGCTACATTAAAACAATTGTGCTGAGAACATTAACAGTGGGATTTTTGAAATCCCTCAGTTTTGGCCCAAACCCATGCTGGTGCAAGGAACTTCATGATTTACTCAGCTGACTGTATACTTAAGGCAAGGCTGAGTAACATCCTAGATTACATGGTGGCACTGCATTGTTACACTCAAACACAATCAAATTAACCCCTCGATGCTCTCCCCTCGGATGCATGCATGACATCATGACACTCTCTTGAAAAAGAGATTCACAGACCTTTCAGGCATACATCCTTGATGGCAGACCCTTAAGTAAAAACAGTTTAACTAAGAATAAGACTTTCAGTGTTATTTTCAGTTATTTCTAGTCCTGAGTCAAAGTCTTACACAGGACTTTTTAACAAATGCCACGTGACTTCCCCTCCTCTGTCTTGATTGATTATTACTCTATATACAGCAGTTATGCAGAGATATTTCTGATGTTTGAACTGTTATCATTATTTTATCAGTTTGTAGAGCTTCTGGAAAAAAACCCCAACTTTTAGAGTAGAAATTGAGTAGGCTAGAGTGAACTTTAAAAATAGTACTGTGTTTTTCTCAGAGTAACACTGAGCATTTATAGGATTCTCCAGAAAATGCCAGCGTTTCCAAATGAAGAATTGCTGATTTTGAAGAAAATATTCAAGCAGCAGGAAAAAAAGGATGGGATGAAATTGGTGCTCTTACCTTTTTGGTGTGATCTTGTCTTTGGAACATCTTCATCTGCTACAGCTTCTTCTCAGCTTTCCAAAATCATCCCCTGTTTATCTCCCTTCTTATGCCCTTCCCAGAAAACGGGCGTACTATGAAAAGCGCTGTCAACCTCGGAACACCTCTTCATTGCTTTCACATTTGTCAGCTGCCTACATCCTCAGTCTGTCTCCTGTGCGGTGAAAGGCTGTAGTGGAGACGCTTCCTATGGATGCACTATAAAAGCTGACCTCCTGCAATGTAAAGGAGCTTGTCAAAGCAGGGAAAATTAATCTGGGCATTTCTAACTGTACAACAGATCTGGCTAGAAGACTGCAAGAAGGTAGTGTGCAGGGAGACAGGGTCAGGAAGTGGTGAGATGTAGCACATAAAACACTGCTGTGCTTGTACGCTTCACTTCACACAATTAGTCCATTGACTGAATTGGCAGAAGCTGAACATCACTGAAAGGATTAGTTGTGCTAACATGGTATAAACTGAAATTACATCTCAATGGCTTAGATAAACATACTAGTTCATTTCTATAAGCAGCAACATATTCCAGTTTTGGGTAAAGAGCTCTTCAAATGTTGACCTTAAAATATATGTGTGTGTAGATAGCTATCTTCACTAAAACATAGTATGTCTCTCTTCAGGGTACTCCTTCTTTTCTATATAGTTTTCCGGTTTGTAATCTCACCCATCAAAGATGCATCTTTATAAACATTTCAGGACAGTAAATTAACAGAGCTATTTTGTCCTTTGAACCACCATTCTCCTAATAAGGAATTGAGGCCATGGATTTTCACCCTCTTCACAGGGATTTTATTGTCATGACTGGAGTCATCCTGATAACAAGCATTCATTGCTTGCCCTCTGTTGCTGGTTCTGTCTTATTAAATTTTACTGGTGGCTTCAGTGGCACTGCCTTACAGTGACTGACATTTAACTATACAGCTGTTACTGTACTACTATCTCATGGGCATGCTTGTGAAAGCAGTCCTGATCCATGCCCGTGCCAATAAAAGCAGATTACTTTAAGTCAACACTGAAGGTGGTCATGGCTAAGGCATCCCAGCTGCACAGACAAGTACCAGAAAGCCAGGGACGGTAACTCCTCCTAACAACCGTTCTGTTGATTTCACCAGACCGACAGTTTCACACCAGCTGAGAGAGAGCCTGGGTTTAAGAGAAGACAAACTGAAATGTCTTTTTTTTTTTTTTTCCAGGAACTGACAAAAACGCCTCTGTATTTCACTGCAGTCAGCTGCATCAAGTAGTATTAGTCTCTTTGCAAAAAGAAGCTGTAATGAATACGCAGTGATTGGTCTGACAGCTGAGGAAAAGAAAGGTAATGCTAAAAAAGTCTCCTTTTGCAAAAACATCTTCAACCTCAGCTCAACCTGTTAGCCCAGCCAGAGGTCAGCCCAGCTCACAGAGGTGCTTTTCACTTGCTTTCCAGGAGCCTGGGTCCAAAAATCGATCCAAACATCGAAACAGATTCTGTCATCACTGTAAGCAGTGTGTAAACAACTCCGCACAGTGTAAGGTGATGCACCCAATCACAGGGAGAGGCAAAACTCAAGAAAGTTAGTTGGTTTGAAATTTTGGATGGTATGCACCCATCACTGTTCCTCACCAACATCTGTATTTTTAAGGGACTGTAGAGTTACAGGAAATTTATCTCTGCACAGAAATGACAATGTGTTTCAAGTTTGAATTTTTGACTCTCAAAAATCACACCAAGAATTTGTGCAGAAGAAAGGGACTCAAAATATCTCTGTATATCTATCTCCCCTCTGAGCTCCATAGTTTCCATGCTCTTCAGGTTGAGGACAGAAATGAATGGCAAAAGCATTTGCATAGTGACTGTATTTGCATAGGCAGTGATCTCTCAGCACATATGGCATGGGTAATGCCAAATAGTTCCACTTTTTCAAGTACTTTCTGCCACAGCTTCTTATTGTAGGTGTAAATCAGACTGGCAACTCTCATTTTAGCTCACAAATCGTTTTGAAATGCCTTTTTTTTTTTTTTTTTTCCAATAGAGGCAGGAAATGGCAGAAGCTGCAATTAGGTTTTGTGTAGGTGTTTGAAACATCTTCATTGAATAGCAGCACACGTCACAGGGAGATTTCACTAGAAGCATATTAATCTCTGAAATGAGCTGCAGGGAGGAGGAAACAGATGTTTCACCCAGACTTTAAGTGCCTTACAAAAATAGAGAAAGACATTCTGCAGCCACTTGGCATTTGCCTTGAACTTTTTAATTATAAGGACTGTGCGTAGCACTGCAGACAAATTAGTCTGCTTTAAATGTTAGGAACAAGATTTTTGCTCCCTCAGCTCCTTGACAGAAATTCGAGCCATGCAGCAGAATGGAACATGTCACAGGGATTAACACCTAGTTTCACACAACAGTTTAACGTGAGTGTGCACTTTATGCAAAAATAAATTATACTTCTCCTTAATGCCAAATCATGATTTTTCAACTGCTTCTCAGCCCAGTTCATCTGCCCAGGGCTGAATTAAACAAAAGGCTGAATAAAGAAAAAAATCTGTCTGATAAACTGACTGGGTGCACCTTCATAACCTTCCTAGATTGTCCCATTAAAAACTCTCTCACTGCTCCCTCTTTGGTTGACACTCACACATTCCAAACCAACTACTTAAAATCTTAACATCTAGTTTGCAATTTTAAATCCAAATAAAGGATTGTTAAGAACTAGTGTCCAGAGTGAAAATGCTAAATGCCAATACTTGAAGACAGTAAACAACTTACTGTAAAGCTCTTCATTTCCTATTCTTTGATTCCAGAGTCATCTTCAACAGAAAATCTTGCTTATATTGTCACATGTACTCCCAAAGAAAAAAGTCTCATTATCTAACCCTGCCCAAAGAAAGACAGTTATACTGTTCCCCTCGATGATGAACAATTATAGTCTGATCATCTTGCAAACAGGTTACAACACACATCTGTTAGAAGCTGACTTCAAAACAAGACAAGAAACCCTCAAAAGCATTAACATTCCTGGAAATACTATGTCTTCTTGAAAGGGAACTGAGAAGTAGCTGCTTCATTCAAGAAGTAGCTTACGTTCAATATATTGCTATAGGCTTCTCAGTCTGAAAGTTACAAAACCAAAACAGAAGTGAAAACTTTTGCCTTTGTTAGTACTCTGGATCCCACTGCTGCTAATTCAGTTGAGTTCCTCTTGCCAAGGTAAAGCAGTAACGTTATTTAACAGGACCATCTGCCATGCCCCTTCAGCTGAATTCTGAGGTCCATGTCTAGTTGTGTTAGACCATCCACTTACACGTGGTCTCAATGCTCGTGAAGGTGACTTTCCCAAAGACAGTCTAGAACAGAAATCGAGGCACTCTGAAAGCCTTCTGCTGGTATATGCAGTAAACATGCCAGAGTTGTTACAACTTTTACAGTAGCCATTATTACTATTACAGTAGACATCCAGTAATAATTATTTCTTCTACAGTACCATTACTTCTATTTTAAATAGAGCACTTAAAAGGCATATTGAGGTCCCTTTGTCCTCCCAGTGCATATACATTCTGTGTGTGGGTTTATCAATGTGGATACACAGACAAGAGTGAAAGTGCCATTGCTTTCCACTCTCCACTGTTAATCAAACTAGTTTTAAAGTTAAAAACCCACAAAAGTTAAACAATTAACTTCTAGCTACAAACTTAACACCTACAATTTAACACCCACAATTATCTCCAGTAACACCATTTCTTCTAATAAAAACTCCAATAATTTTTGTTGCTGCAACAACACTGCTTTCTCTCTCCCAGAACTGCTTTATCTCTCCCAGAACAACGTTATCTGTGAAAGACTTGGCAGTTTTCTACAGATCAATAACCAGCAATTGCAGAGGTCTGTATGTATTTTACTCATATTTCCACTTTACTGCCACAATATACTACCCCTCTCTGTTAAACACATCCTCAGTACAACTTTTAGCTGGGAGTACTACAGGTCACTTCCAAAAGACTTTCTGTGCATTTCCACCACTCTGTGTATCCTTCAGTAGGCCATGTGACAGATGCATGCCTTGTCAAGCTCCTAAGAGAACATGCAGAGAAGAGAGGACAAGCATGCACTGCTGCTTCAGAGATGCTCTGACTCACAAAGACCATCGTCATGCTACTTCGAGACAGAAATTACAGTGCTTTTTCTCTGAAGGTCTTTTAGTATTTCCTGATTAAAATAAATATTAGGATAAATTTTGCTTATCCATTTAATTCTGAACTTGGGAAAAAATGCTGTTATTTCACTTTGAAATGTTTACTCATGCACCCTCGGTGATTTACACAAGTTAAAGAAAACTGACTGCCACCACAGGAACAAGCAGTCATTCCTTTTAAGAACGAAGATGACCACAGTTTCAAAAAAAGAAACTCAGGGCAGCAGGAGCAAGGCCTGTAAAAATGAAGGGATCTAAACCTATGTAGGGACACACCATGAATGTTTGTGGATTTAGACCCGTCTCTTCATGACCAAAATATTTTCTTGTACAAAGTGCATACTACAGTCACTCTGTGCCAGGGGCCCTAAGGATTCTGCCAGATGTACATCACAGCACCACAGCCAGACTTCCAATGAAATCTGAAGCCCAGTATATGCACACTCTTGGTGGTCATGAATCCCTGAAGGTTTAGCACCTATCTAACGAAGCAAGAGAGTTGTTTATCCATTGCTAAAAATGAACAAACATGCATGACTAAGTTGTGTTCAGAAACAGGAAAGCCTAGCTGGGCTGAGCTGCAGGGCGGAAAGCAGTTTGTGTGTGTCACACTATTTATCTAGGACTGCTTTAGTCCGCGCTATAAAAGCACTCATATGTTTAGCTGCCACCAGTCCAACCCTTCAGCTCCAACTGCACAGTGAAAGCCTGATGCTTTGAGAAAAGCTGTTAGGTGACGAAGAACAGTAACAGTGAATTAAGGTATCTATCCTATCAAAGTCCTCGCAAGGTAAAGATAGAGGTTTAAGGTGTCTGAACAATCCAGCCTGACCTGGGGATTACATCTTCCTCTCCTTGCCAGAAATCCCTGGTACAGCTAGAATGCCCTGTACCAAGCTAGATGTGTACTTGAACTTCATTAACTCCAGCAGAGCTGGCAGCAGAAGAGGTTTTCTCCCTCCTGAGTCCAGCATGTGGGAACTGAGAAGAGACATCTGGCTCCCACAAGTCTAATGTTATATTCTTTTGGTAATGCAGAGCCCTTAATTTTGAGACTATTTGTACCTGAAATGAAATTTGCTGGGTAGTGTAGTATCAATACAGTGCTTCAAATAAAATAAATAAGAGTAAGGGTGACAACAGAAAAAAAAAACATCTTGGTAGTCAAGGTATTAAGGGTTAGGTAGATTAATTAGACTGAATAAGAATTATCAGGATAGGGACTAATTTTGCTGACCAAGATTACTGTTCGGCTATGGTTTATGTTACAGAAGAAAATCAAGTTCTAAACTACAAACTAATAACCAGGATGCCAGAAAACAACTGCAGCCTGGTTCAGTATTAGACAACTTACCCAAGCTCCACACACAGCTCTAAATTATGCAGCATTAACAGCTCATGTACCAACAACCCCCAAGCTCCACTGATCTGCATTTCCCTATCAGTCTGGTCTGTACTGATTAACAGGAAGAAGCCAGGCTCCTGATTCAGCACCCATTTCCTTCCTGCTCCAGGTTAGTGTTTACTATGAAACAAGACATGCCACAAGGTCCCGTTTAGTTCATCACCACTGTTTTGATATGTGATTTTTGTCAAAGACAAAAATTTCCTTAATATACCAGAAAAGAGTCTCCTAGCAATTCTTTGAGAAGCCCAAGCTCTTTCAGTTGTTTCAGTAAAACAGTTTTTCTCTTTCTTGCAAAACTTTTCAAATATCTTTTTTTTTTTTTTTTTTTTTTGGGGGGGCTTACACAATACTTGAACCTCACCATTTTCACCTTCATCATTAAACTAGCCAATTCTTTATTATGGGAACTTGAAAAGATAAATTACAGTAAAGTCTCTGCAGAAAATGTCTAGGCAGAGAGGAGAAGAAAGGAAGGTTTCCTATGTTTCCTATTGTACAGTCTTCTATCTACCTGTCCATGAAATTCGTCTTCCAAAAAGGAATTGAATAAAACCCTGAGGAAAATCAAAAAGTAAAGAACTATCCTGCAAAATACAGCTATCTTCAATTGACCAATTCAGGTCAATTGATTTCAACAGAATGAATATATTTATCTTTTTATGATACTTCATCACTTATATGAATTTATTTTTAAATAAAATATTTCAATAGGTTGACAATGCCTACTTTGTTTTAACTTAACAAATCATAGTGCTTCAAGTTTCCAATTCATGACAGGTTTTGTGGATTTCTCTGAAGATGGCAGACTGCACACAGGCACACATAAAACTGCTTTTGGTCCAATGGCTCTAGGAAAAATTATTCTTTTAATTTTATGAAAAATGTCATCACATTTCTATATCCTTGAGTTAAGTAAACCAAGCCACATTTTCAAGTGTTAATGAGTCACCTGCTCAAAGTTACTTCAGTTTCTAAGTCTTCATCTCTGATCCTCAAATCATATTGCAAATGGGATCTAGGTTTTCAATTTCTTTATAAACTACCTCAATTCAAACAATCAGTCTGATATACTACTTTCACAGCTGTATGATATATTAAATTACAGCCATATATGTCATTTCTCATTGGTCATCACGAAATTTCAGTTCCCTCATTGACTGTATTGGTAGTTGGGTTTAAAACTGTAGTTTATTAAGGAGATTTTAACTGCAGTTACTGCATAGTTGCCAATAGCTCTTGAAAACCAGCCATTCAGCTAGAAACACATTAAATGTTAACAGTTCACGCAAGAAGCATCCTGGTTCTCTAACACAGAGATGATTGATAAGTAAAACCAGTTTCCCTTGCCAGCAAAAGCTATCTATTTTTTCCCCTTTTGTTACACGAGAGAAGTACACCCTGAGGTCAGGTCAGCATTTCCTGAAAAGTTCCAAAGAGCCTACCCCTTGAAACAACTTCACGCTTCAACCAGAAGCAAAACACATTTCATGCAAAGTTGTGAAATAGCACACACAATATAAACTCACTCTATAACATTTTTCCTCACTGTACCACAAAGGTATCTGGCTTGGTTTGATTTGCCAAGTCATGTATCAAAGTTGATGCAAACCAAACTCTTTTTTTTTTTTTTTCTTTTTTTTTAAGATAGTTTGTTTGTTTGTTTGTTTTTTAAGAAAAGAGTTTCCTGCAATTAGGTACAAAGCTTTCCAGAAAACAGCAAGAGAGAAAAAAAGTATAATCTCACAGCCTACAAGAATATTTGAAGGAAAGAAATTTCCTTATGAGATGAAGCTTCATGCTACTTTGTCTTTGTTTCTCTACATATGGAAACCTGCCTGCAAATGATAGCATTATTTTTTATTGCAACAAAGATTGGCTAGAATGTGTGCTAGCACAACTACATAAGCTAATGAAATAAAAATAATCAGTTGCTGCTGTGCCTTTACAGATTTCTCCCTTCCCCTCCTCTTAATACAGATTTCTGTAGAATATTAAAATCATACTATTTTCAACAAGAACCTGTAGCAGTTAAACTCAGAGAAAGATATTTCTGCCTATCTTCTAATCCATAGAAAAGGAAATGTGACTGTTTCTGTAGTCTCCTACAAGTGTGCATTGTCCTATTAACTTCTCTGAAGGGTTTAGTGTAATCATGCAACACATTCTGGATTACAGGTTTAAAAATGTAAATTCCTTACAGTGATAACCAACTTCTATTGATTTCATTGTTAATAACCTGTAACACTCAGCTGAGGAATAGATATAGAGTTACAAAACCATTTTAATCATAAAATGGTTTGGGTTTAGAAGGGACCTTAAAGTTCTAAGGGACCTAGTTCAACCCTCTGCCACAGGCAGGGACACCTTCCACTAGAGCAGGTTGCTCAAAGCCCCAGCCAACCTGGCCTTGAACACTGTAGTGGATGGGGCAGCCACAAGTCCTCTGGGCAACCTGTTCCAGTGCCTCACCACCCTCACAGGGAAGAATTTTTTCCTAATATCTAATTTAAATCTACTCTCTTTTGATTTAAAGCCATTCCTCTTTGTCCTATCCTTACAGGCCCTTTGTAAAAAGTCCTTCTCCAGCTCTCTTGTAGGCTCCCCTTAGGTACCAGAAGGTGCTATAAGATGTCCCCAGAACCTTCTCTTCTCCAGGCTGAACACTGCCAACTCCCTCAGCATGTCTTCACAGGAGAGGTGTTCCAGCTCCAATGAAATACCTGAAGGATTCTATTTTTTTTTTATAATTAAATTTCCACTACTTCCTTTCTTTATATAGTTCTATTATCACAGAACAAGGGTTCCACAAGGCCTATTAGAGATGGCAATGAAATGTCTCGCTACAAATGTCTCTAAAACAATAACTGTTCTCCTACTGATGTGAAAGCATCTCCTTTTCCTAGCTGCAATGCATTGGCAGTTTTTCAAGACTGGCACCCATAAGAACAAATGTCGAGAGAACTTATCAGTTTCTTGTCTAAAAGAGGAAGGAAAGCAACAGTTCATGGAAGATGTTAGTTGGAAAACAGCAGCTGAAAAGTCCTATAGGAAAGAACAAAATATGAACAAATTGGTGTTAGCATGTGGACGTGGAGCAAGCGAGAAAAAGTGAGTCATATCTGATTTAAACAAAACTCACACAGAGGGATAACTTTTAAGCACTAGGTGAGAGTGATTTTGGTGCTTTAGTTCTCTCCTCTGGTATGTACCCCTGATGATGAACTTGGTTTGACTTTGCATTGAAAGCATGGCAAAAAACTCAGTGAAACTGGAAAGCTGAGGGAAATCCCGGTGTTTTTAAAGGAAAATATAGATTAAAAAAGCTGCTTGACAGAGCAGATGAAATCAGCCATCTATTTAATGGTTTATATTGCAACTCATAGAGGATACCAAACGTTTTGGAAGATGCAAAAAGACTTGTATAGCAGAAATTCACTTTTGTGGTTTTGATGATCCACCTATTCCCTAAGCATACATTTGTATTTTGTAACAGCCATACACAAGAAACAATTCTCCTTTTTGGGAACTGTTACTTTTCTTCATTACTCCTCTGGATTTTTACCATGGTTTTGACCATTGCCTCAAAATTGGTGTTTTTCCATCTCCTTGCCAGAGAAGCCACATGCTTCTACGTGTTGAGGTAGTTCTTTTTAGCTGCTTCTGAAAAGGGATAACCATTTCCAACAGGTACTCTTCTTAATTAGTACTTCATCTGATTCTATTAAGTTGCAGTCAAAAAGGACACAGAAAAGTGAATGTAATGTAAGTAAATGAAAAATTCAAAGAATGTAATTATCTTTCAGACAATCATAGGCAGAAGTCTCCCTTGTTTACTTTAAGTGATATGCATGCTGGAAGATCTACTCACATTACCTAAGGTCAGGCTCCTGGACTTCATGTACCCACAGCAAGAACAAGATTCCTGCTGGGAATCTACCTGTCTAACTTAACCAGTCTTTCAGATGCCGATGGGTGGCTGGAGCAAATTATCTATGCCCCAGACCTCCTGTGCCGTGTGATTATTTACTGAAGAGCTCTCATCACACTATGCCAACTAACTTAGTTTACATAATTACAGTGTCTTCATTACTGCAGAAAACCACAACTCAACAGGCGTAACGTGCCAGGAAGTGAGAACCCTCCTGACAATTTTGACACACTGACTTGTTCCCTGTAAGACTAATACAGTGTCCTACTGTTCATACATTTTATTACTGACTTCAGTCACTTTCACAGGATTACTGGATATCAGGCAACCTATGCAGTGCAATAGTTCAGCATATCTCCAGCAAGTCCAACACACCCAAGATGCACTCAGCAGAAAATGGAAAAAATATAATGAAAACTGGATGTTCCTGACCTCCCCTTTGGTTTTATACATGCACTTCTGCTTTATCTCAGATATTCTACCTCAGAAATGTACAGTTGCCTCAAAATATAAAAAGAAAAGGCAAGAACCAAGCACCAATCTGAGTTAACAAGCTGCTTGCCAGCTGAGGAGTCATGCATACATCCTTTATTACAAGTCTAAAAATAGCAATCTTTTGAGAAGTTGTTAGAACAGCAAAATGTGGCATGTGGATATAAAAGTAATATGTGGATAAAAGAAAAAGATGGTGAGAATCTATTGCAAACAGATGGTTAAAGAAATAAAGCCATTTCACCCCAGCTTCAAGTAGCAAATATTACCGTCATTATCAGTGATGTCAGAGCCAACTGCTCTACATGGGGTCTTGCTGCATTCCCTTCAGAATGTCCAGGCTCCCAGGCAGTGGGGTCTACTCCAGAGGAAAGCTACGCAGATTCCTAGCACTCCTTCAACACTCTTTTGGTGTTCTTTCTACACATTTTGTATCTCCACCCAGTAAGCCTCTCCAGAACAGTGTTGTTCCTTGCTGTTCAACACTTTGCTCTGTGGAAGCCACGTCCAGCTGGGGCCTCAGTGAATCTGTTGTGACGAAAAGGCATCAAATACCAGATGCAGCCCATAGCTTCTTCCTTCTCCCTAACAGATGCACAGGCCATTTCAGAGGTTCTGGCAGAACCAGCTTGGCTGCTCTACTGAAACGACACATTAGTGCTGGCAATAAGCCTGGAAACTTTAAATGTGGTACAAACTATGACTTCAGCCCAGAGGAGGAAGGGTAAGAAAATCATAAATACCTTGAAATTAGAACTCTGGAATTTCATCCAGCCTTCAAAAGTAGGAGCCTAAAACTAAATACTGTGCACATATTGCAGCTACACAGTGAGGTTCCTCAGCTGTGTAGCTGCAGATCTGGAATTTCACACCAATCTGTCACACAGGGGCATCTAGAAGGAATTTGAGGAGCAAATATGAGGCAAATGCCTTGGCTGTGATCTCAGAGCATCGTTTTCATTTGCTTCTTTTAAGAAGCACATGACCTCAGGATCACTGTTTTGATGTGTGCACTGTTTTCTGGGTGGAGGCTCTGCTCACTTCTTCTTGACTTTCAGAGGAGATGCCCTGTGAAATTCACTCCCTCCAAGCACTTTCTCCTTTATAAGCTAGAAACTGTGTTCTAAGAAGGACAGCTACAGACATAACCCCTAGGCTGAAGTGACAGAATGGGCCCTTCTATATCCATCAACACAGGAAGAAAAGGATTCACAGTCTGAAGGGAGACAAGAGGAGCAGTTGAAATGTACCTTCCTCAGATGCTGAACTGTGTATGGGGGTCCCTCTAGATATGGGTGCCTAGTACCCAGCCAAAAAGGGCAAAAGTAAAGACAACTAATTGTAATGAGTGATAAGATTTATCAGTCATTACTGATAAATTCAAAGTAATTCAATCTAAGAGTTTTTTCCTGAGTACACACTGCACTAGAGGCTCATCCAATAGAGCATTTGTTAGTAGTACACTTTATGGCCTGCAAAGAAGTAAAGTTCAACTGCTCACGCTCCAAAGCACTGGCAAAACACAGCCATCCCTCAGCCCAAATCCACACTTCAGCACAACACTGCAAAATGCAGGCTATATTGGTTCTCAGGCTTGATCCATTTCAGTCGACAAAACTGACAAAAAAAAATCACAAAATTACCGTAAATTGCTTCTACCACACCCACAGAAGACAGCCCAGCTTGTAAAGTTTGAAAACTTTCTACACCAAAATGTGTGGTTTTGAAGACCCCATCATGCCCATTTCCTGGTGTTATAAAACACCTGACCAGTCTCAGCTGGAAAACACTGCATCCATCACTGGGAACACTGAGAAAGCTCTCTAAAGGACACACAACTTTTTTCACCAGTGTAGCAATGAGGTAACTAGAAAAGGCTTCTCACAAAACTAAAACACTTCATAGTCAGACTACCTGAGACAAAGGGCTTGCTAAAAGTGTACTATGTAAAACAGAGCTTGACTTTGCATTTCACTGAAGAGGGATGTGGAAACGTGTAACAAAAAAAAAAAAAAAAAGTAATCCCACGAAAAGGATACGAGTGGGGTTGTGATTGAATTTATTTTCCTTTGAAAAAGGGATGCTCCCCAAGGAACTAAGGTAATGATGGCACCACACTAAAGGAGGAACACTTGTAACAAGTAGTACTAGTCCTACTGTAACCAAAACCCACAAAGACACACCTGTGCTGTAGATAAAATACACTGTAGTCAAAGAAATATAACATCAAGAACACTGATGTTACAGTTTATTAATTCTTGTCCGATAACATGAGGAAATCACACAGATTACTTCAGCAATGACTGATAAATCAAGTGAGAAAGAATTTACAAATTGTAATTTCCTACTAAAAACAAGACACAAGTTGTGGTGATGGAAAGCAACCCTTTTCACACCTCTGATTTTATGCCTCTGAGGTAGATTTCAAAGCCACATCAGACACAACATGAAAATTATTCTCACAGCCTTACAGCTGGATACATTTACTTACCTTTGGCTAGTTTCCCCCCTGTAAACATGTGCTTTCTCTATAACTTTTCCCATTTATTGTGGAATGCCATCTCTATCAGGCATCAGGACACTTTGGGCTTTTCTTATTTCCCAAATCACTTGGACGAAAAAAATGCAAAGAGTGTCTATATACGACCTAAATGGAAAAATTAAATTATTACCAATGTCATAATGATTTATTGTGGAAGTTTTAGTTTCATTAATAAATAAATGAATAAATAAAATTGAGTTTCCTTTCAAGGCATAGAACAGTATTCACTGCCAAATATCAATCTATTTTTCTGGCACTCATTATCTGTAAAGTATTGTGTTGGTCCAAAACATCAGCACAGTAGTAGTAACTGCTATTACTGAACAATGAAAGTAAACCCTCTGACAAGATGCCATAGCCAGGAGCCATTATTTAGACTAGTCCATGTTCTGTCTTCATTAAAAAATAGAATAATAATAATTTTTTTCTCCTTAGTTCATCTATTCAATATCAAAATGTCAAATCACTCTGATTAGCTTGACACTGTAATTGAACACCTGAAAGGAGTTTCAAAAAACACCAGCTTGGTTTGTGCTTTCACACCACGTGCACAAGGGTCACTAAAGAACAGAAACACAAACTTTAAAATTCATTACCCAGCCTATGCCATTTAAGCTCAGCAATCAAATTACAAACTTTGTGTATGCAAGAGGGGAGATCACTTGCCAAGATGACATTTACATTCAAAGTAAACAAGAAGCACAGCCTAGATTTCCTAATGCATGAGGCTGTTTGCAGGCTCTGACTGCTGATGTTCAGTGCTCAGACCACAGGCATGCAAAGAAGCAATAGGCTTCTGAAAACACATGCTCTAACCTGAAACCTTCATTCTAGGAAACAGAAAGGACTGGGTTAAATTCTAGATTGTGCTGTCCTCAAGCATTCCTCCACTCTCCTCCATTAGCACTGATATACCCTAGCTGGGGCACACAAAACTCACTTTGCTATGCTAACAGGATGGAACAATGTGTTTGGAAGGAAGAACTGAGGAGTAAACAAATGGGAGACAAAAAAATGAGGATATTTGTGGAACCACTTGGAATCAGCTGTTGCTAAAATTACCTTGCAATGTGAGGAAATTGGCTGTGAGTATGTTCACAGCTACGAAGAACCACAAAACCTCAATATGGTTTGAAGTGGTTTTGCTGAAGGGAAGCAGCTGTAGCAGCTGGCTTGGATTCTGAAATGTGTTTGGGAAAAAACCACAAACAACAAAACTCTCCACATGTTAAAGATGTACATATCTGCAGAGAACATCTTCTCATGAAGGAGTGATGAGTGGATGGGGAGCCTTACTCAGGTTACTCTGTTATTTCCCTGTGCAGCCTCTACCAGCAAGGGACTCTCAGCTTTTGTTCTTCACAAAGGCAGGCTGGGTTAGGAAGCTCTAAACACTCCCCTTTCCACTGAGTATATTTATCTGAGCAAGTCCCAATGGGCCTGAATCCAGCTATAACAAACTTTCTGGGCACTTCTGACTGTTATGAAATGGAGTGACTCAGCTGAACTACATCTGAAAGAGAACGTATTTTATTTGTTCATTGGAACTTAATAAGCCAGGGGAGGAAAAAAAAACCCCACAACAAGTGTCAGAAGAGACACATCCCCGCATATCTTCATCTTATAAAGCTTAGCCCTTCTCTCTGACCTTATGCAGGTGTTGCTATCCGGCTTTCTGTCTCCCCAAACACTTTTGACTGCCTGGCTCCCTTCCCAGAGCTGCAGCTCTGCACTTCAGACACTCTTAGCCACCTGTCCAGTGATGCAGTTGACTCAAAGGTATCAGTGTTTATTTACCAGCAGCACTTCCCCACTTATTTCCATGGTGAGCAGCAACAGAGCCTGAAATATAAGGTCAAAACATAGCCTAGATATCTCCCACAAGCCATATGGAAGAATCGTTTTTTGAGGAAATTTCTGGCATGGATTTGCACTTGCTCTCTAACAAAACACACCTCAGCTCAGCACTCTGGACTCCTAACTGAGCTCCTGGGACATCAGGAACAGTTAACATTCCTGAAAAGCTTTAACCCAGATTTCTCTCCAGGAGCTGGAAAGGAACTTCCCAGTTCCTTATAAGTCATCCTCTTGGATTTCTGTCAGCCTCATTATGTTTCCTTCCATAGTGTGCAAGTCCAAGTTCTCTGCCACATACCTGCACTGCTTTGCCAAGCACCCCAACACCACTTTATAGGAATAGAGTATTATTTTCCATCTTTCAGGAACTTTCTAGCTTATCCTTCCACAAACTACAATGGTAACATACGACAATATATGTTTGATCTGAATATAAGATTTGTGAAGACAAAGCAGACCTCTTCCCCAGCTACTATTCCACTGAAAATGAAATGTCAGTCAGCTCATCTTGGATTACTCAGAGATAATGCAATTAGCATCACAGTACAGTTATGTAAACTCTTAATCAAACATCAAGACAGAGGGGAAAAATAGGAGATATCAAATGAACCCTGGAGAGAGACACGAAGCAAAGGCTGTCGGGACTGCACATGGTGAAATTCCTCAGTAATGATGAAAATTATTGTGGTAAGTACATCATGATTTAGGCCAATCTAAGAGGGAGGCTATCCACTTGGTAAAAACCTGGACCAGTGCACATGTTCACCATGAGAGACTGTGTCCTGGAGACAGTTATGAGGACACAAAGTTTCAAGCAACAAGAAGAGGCAGAAACATACCAGCATACAACTGTTCTGTCCTGCCTCAGCAGGAGTCAAACTTCAATCACTAGGACCTACCAGAAAATTGGATTTCAGTGTAAACTGACATTTCTGAGTATTAAATAGGATTATTCAATAGATGAAAACACAAAGTGCAGTATTGACAATAGTGGCAGTATATCACAGTGGTGATATTGCAGCCCAGTTGGGAATCCTAGGCTTAGATGAGTTATACACCAGGCAAGACAGAAGCTTTTCACTTCTGTGTTACCTCCTGTATCACCTGAGCCTCATCTGGATTAATTTTAAGACAGCTATTTTGGGAACTCAAGAAAGCAAAAGCTGTTTCATGTCCCCTTTAGCTTGGGAGACTGACAAAAATTCAATTCTAACTGCAGACTATGTGGAATCAAATACAGATTCAGGCCTTGATTTTGACATACGTATCACAACACAAGAGACATCAGCTGTTTTTCCATCTGGGAATTGCACAAAACCTCCTCTACTGATAAGTTTTGATGTCCTAGCTGCTTTCTGATCTGAGAAACAACAATGCAATTTGGAAAGTATTCTCCTCTACCTTGAAACACAATCCTGAGGAACCTAAGTGAAGGGTTCATTTTAATCCAAATCAGCAGCTAGATGTAACACAATAAAAAAAGGCAGATCAAAATTAAGGAAAGGGCACAGTATGCTGAGCAAAACAAATAAAGATTTAGCCAGAAAATGGGTGTAGATCAAAGGAAACTGCACCGTGTAATATAAAAAGTATCAGTGAAGGGTTGTGAATAGTTCTTGCCTGCTTTTCTCACTCCATATCAAAAGCACGCTTCGATGTTTTGTTGCTTCAGTCCTAAAAAACTGTGAAATGCTAGGCTTGAGCTACTACTGATTACGCACATCAGTTCAATGAGAAAGACCAAAAGTTTAGTAGAAAGTTTATACCATAAACTTAGGAGCAATGACTCAGAAGTTGTGTCATTCGGCAGACAACGATTACACTACAGCCCCTCACACATACACCCACTCTTGAAAAAAAAGCCCATGAAAGTAAAAAATAAAAAAAGGTCACTAAGGAAGAGCAAGTGCTCTCTCAGTGCATTGAGGTGACTAGCATGCAGCACATCAGAACCTTTCAAAAACACTACTGTACTTTCTGGGTCACCATGGGCAGGTTTCAGTGTCTTTCGCAGGACAAAAGGGTCTGTAAACTGGTCAGGAAGATAGTCCTGATTGACTCCTAGATGACAGACACACACATCATTATGTTATAGGACTGAACGGTAGCACATGCAAGCAAAGTCTCCTTCCTGAAGGTAATATGATCCTGTGCAAGTCATTTTCATGTCTGCTTCTTGATATTTCCGACTGTAGCAAAGACAATATTATGCATATATTATGCAAAGACTGTATGATCCATTTAGATAAGATGGTGAAAGAAAACACAAGTGGATATACACTCAAAATGAAATCACTCACTGTGGCTTCTTCTCTTCGCTGACTCTCATAGAAACCCACTCAAGGAAACTTAACTAGACAATGAACTTAAAGACATCTGGAACTCGAAAATCCAGATTCAACCCTAGCAGTGTAAGAGTTAGCATCATTATTAATATGCTGAATACTACTTCTCAAAAAAATCTCAGTGTGAAATACCAGAATCTCGAATCTTCTAGAAAGTGGGGCTTTTTTCCCTCCCCACTGGGTACATTATCATAGATATTAATTGGAAAAAACCTATTTACTTCAAACACGAAGGGAAAAAAGTGCTAAGACTAGAGATGCCCATGACAGTTCCAGTGAGGAACAAGAAACTAAAGAGGTGTAGACCAACACAAAAGCTTTTAACGTACCACTGTAAAGATTAAAGTATCAGCTAGACAGATTTCTTCATGAGTCAGCTGATCTTATTACAAATCACCTTAATGGTGGTGCACACTCAGATGAGAGGAACCATGGACACAGTTTCGACTCTAAGTATTTGAATCAGATTTGTTTGTTTGTTTGTTTGTTTTTGAAAGACAAAATAAAAGTGAAAGCAAAACTTCTAAAAAAGCAGCAGGAAAGTCTTGCTGAGCAATCACACAATACCAGGTTGGAAGGGGACCTCAGAAGAGTTTTGCAGTGGCACTCACAATAGGCAATGCTCACCTCACTGAGTGCCACTCTACAAGCATGAAATCATGCCCACAAGCTTGTAATCTGACCCAGGGACTCCAAAGAAAAATGTAGCTGTCAACTCAAGCTGATGTTCACCTAAACAGTTGTCAGTGACAAGAAATTGGCACAGCACAGCTATGTATTTATCACACCAGGTCTCTGTGACCTGCCTCACCCACACCTTTTCTCTTTTTCCTCTTTCCTTGGTAACTCTGGAAAAGAGCTTATCCTTCCCTTGGACTCCTTTTGAGAGCAAGGGACATCCAGATAGCTCTCCCCAGTGGAAGGAAATTCTCATGGATCTAAGGTTGCCTGTAAAAGTAAAGGCTCACCTATTCTCCCTGGTTGTCTGAGCACATGAATCAGCCCAGATGAAGATTATAATGGATGTCTGGGCTCCCTGATGACTTTCCCCTCACAGTCAATTCTCTCCTTTGATGTTTTACAAAAGTTGAAATATTTATGTGGTAATGTACCAATATCATACTCCCATTAATGATTTTTTAACTCTAGGATGGAACTGCAAAGGAACACTATAGAAATAGACTTAATCTGCTCTGTGAGTACCAGCACTGCTGTAAAACAAACATGGCAGTGATTAAGGACCTCAGAGGACCCAACAGTTTCTAAACTCAATCTCATACAACATAAACACAGTCCCATGACTCATCCATACTCTTTCCTACCTCCTCTAACTGATTACATTTGAATCATGCATATTAAAAAGTACATCAAGACAGTACCGTTATCTGCACTACAAGTTGCAGAAGCACAAAATGGCATAAGACATCTAAGCCTGATGATAATGATGCTGTTCTCCACTGCAGATCACCTGGCATGCACAGTTTGTCTCTCTGAAAAAATAATTCAGTCACTCCCTGATTAAATTACTCCGGGAGTGAAAAAGACATTGAGCAGCCTGCCTGATTCAATTGGCTGTGTAGTGACTGAGCTCAAAGAATATGGAAATAACTGGAAATCCTAGACCAATATAGAGGAGGAGGAGGAGGAATATGTGACCCACATAAACAGCATGCTGGAGTTGCCTGAAAGTGAAATCATAGTCTGATATTAAACAAGTGAAAAATCCTTGGTATTGGGAATAGAGGGTAGAAAACAAATAAAGATTAGTTTAGGAAAATGCCAGAGGGGCTAGAAAACAGATTACTTCAGTAAAATACCAGAGGGTTCCAACAGAGTTCAAAGCCTTTTCAAATGTACATTACAGCCTGTCATCCTAGGAAAGAGGTGAAACTGAGAATATTTAAAAATCCTAATTCATAACTCTAATCTACACCTTTGTGTCTCTTTGATATTGAGGTTTAATATGTTTACAAGATTACTAAGCAGTTGCCAGACAAGCTTCTTTGACTTGGACTCTGAAGCTATGACCTTTTTAGTAGTTCATAGCCAGAAAGATTCTAATCAGAATATAAGAAATGGACAAATACCTTAGAAAAAGAACAAGAAGCTTTACCACCAGATGAGCCCATTTTCACCAACCCAAGCAGAAGAACTGCAGAGAAGGTAAGAAAATTACAGCCCTGAACTTACTGGAAAAATTTCTGTAACTTACCTCCATAAAATCTCTAAAAAAAGCTTACATTTTCCTTGGACACGGCTCACTTGCCCACCTGTACTAACCACTAATAATTAGCACCCCAGAGTAAGAGGTGCTTTGGTGAAATAGAAATGGTCTGCTTCCCACATACTCCCTGCAGCTGGAGTACAAGGCATGTTCAGGAATCCCACATAGCTCTGTCCCTCCTGTCACATATACCACTCCCTGGAACTGCTGACAAGCAAAGCATGTTACAGCAACCTCCTTAAGCTTCTTCTACCTGGCTGTCACAGCAAAAGGCAGGTTGAAAAAGGAAGTCTAAACATTGGACAAATGTAAACATACATCCATGTGGACTTCTAATCTCTTTATGCCCGTATCTAAAAACTAGGACCACCAATTCATTATAATACTTTTAAGAGGTTCTGAGATATGCAGTCAAAACACAGTTTAGCATGTATTTTACATTTGCAATGATCTAGGTTTTTAGTGTAGTTAGTTCCTCAGGATTTTAGAGCGAAGCTTTATTTTTGCTTCTCTAATATTAAAAAATTTTCCTTTCATTCCTTTAACATTACATAAGTGCTTTTCATTTCCTGAACAATTTTCAGAGAAAGCTGGGATATTTTTGGAATAGCTTATTGATTCATTAATAAATTTATATATGTGGTTCAATTAAATATCTGAAAACTTCACTACTCATAGGATCACCTTACATTGTCCTGCAAATTGGAAGGTAAGTGACATGTTCTTTAGACCATTTTCTATTCCTGTAGCTCAAACAAATCTCTGCATCAGTTTCTAAGCTAGTAACCACGACTTATATAGTAAGTTCATTAATCTAAAACATCTCTGTTTCAATTTGCTAGGATTTGAGGTAATATTCTGATGTGTTCCATATTCCCATTTTCTACTTAACAGCAGTCTGATGAGAAAAAAAACCAGTGCAGGCAGGTAGCCTGATTCACAATACACTCCTCTGCATATTTTGTTAATAGCTTTTTACAAGCTTCCCCAAAGTTGATTTAAAATCTCTTCCCTGAAATCAAGAGACTTCACCTTCTCACAAGTAAAATAATACTAAGTTTCCTCTAAAAGGGTGTTTCTAAGCTGTTACCTCTATTTTCAGACTATTCAAACTAAAGAGGAATGATTTTCTAAAATAGTGGCTCCACATTAAAAGTACATACAGGAAAGACTATTTGATAAAAAGTTCCTCCTTTTGAAATCAATAGAACTTTTAAAGTTTCCCTCTGTGAAGGAAGTCAGTATCTATGTGGTCATCCTAAATGTTAATGAAAAGATCAGTTGTAGGATACATGAATGCAAAGAACCCAAATGTAGACATACTCTAGTTTAATGCACATACAAGCTGAAATCTGACAGTCCTATCAGAGGTTGGGTGACTGGTTACAAAAGCTAAAAAATAAAAATGCACACAATGCACCCTTCATACCTGGAAGCTGCTTTGTTTGCTGAGTGATTACCATTGATTCCTGGCACAAGCAGTTCTATCTAATTCTGTTATGAGCACCATGACCAGCACTTTCATAGTTATACTTCTCTGAAGTAAATTCATAAGGGAAAATGTTGAAAAAAAAAAAAGCTGAAATTAAATAAGGGCTAAAATCCCACTTTTAAGACTGAAATGTTCTGCCTTGTAAGCCCTCCCAGCTGTAGTTGAAGTATCACCCTGGCAGAAGAAATGGCAGCACAGGTGACATAACATCTCCTTACCTTTCACCATTCACATCCCAGCAAAAGATGTCAGTGCAACACAAACCAGTGACCATCAGTACTGGTCTGAGCAACATGTGAAACTCTCTGAAGCCATCTGCTTTAGTGTATGAGCCTGGGAGCCCTTTGGATATTCAATCCTGTGGTTTGAATATTTTGGTCTACAATTCTTTATCAAACCAACCTTCAAAAGCAACGGTCACTTAATAAACGATGTCCAAACCAGGTGGACTTACAGATGGCTCAACTCTTTTGAAAACTAAGTGATTCTAATTTCTAAATATGGTTATACAATGAAATATAATCTAGTAGTCATAGCTCTGCAAGGAAATGCAGGAGACTGAAGTCCCGGTTCTCGTTCTGCCGCTGGCCCACTGGCGAACTCTGTGTGAGTCTTTTCACTCTATACAAAACTGGAACAATAAAAGAACTGCCTCAAAATCTGAGCAACATTAAAAGTAGATGATTAATAGAGATATCTGGCTGCAGGCTTTTGGATTTGAAAATCTTGATCCAGTTTCTCATCCTGGAAAGGAAGAGAGAATTATTCAGTTTAAGAACTGTCAACTATTTATAGCTTTAGCTATTAAAAAAAGAGGTATTTTCAGAAATAGCAAGCCAGTAACCTCTTGTTGCCTCAACCATCTCCCATAGAAACAACTCCCAGGGTATCTGCACAGTGTTCCAAGGCTGCTGGAGTGCATATTATTCCATGTCTGCTTGCCAGTAAATTGCAGGACCACTTTTAGACACACAACAGAGAGTAAAAAGGAAAAAAAATTCCCAGGAATTTCACTTCAGTAGAGTTTCTATCACTGTTCTGTTATTCTTTTCTTTCCAAATAGAAGGATGATGCCCACGTGCAAGTGATTTACTTACATTTCTCTGTTATCAAGGCCAGGCAACATGAAGACAAGGGCGATTCACATATCGGAAGGGGAACTCACTTTGTCACAGCCACAGACTTGGAATGAAAGCTACCACTTCTTCTATTTGCTATCGAAGACAAAAACTTCTTGCCAAATTTTTCCAATTGTTTATCCCCAAATCTAGCTCACAGACATCACTAACCAAAATGAATGTACTTGAATACTTGCATTACTTTATGCAATCTATTTGTCCCTACTACACTCATACCACCTCTGCAAGCACCTTCTCTTGAGCTGGGAGCAGGCCACCAATCAAATGAGCAGAAAAGCTGTACAGCTTCAATGGGACAGCAGAACTGCAACTTCAAAGAGTTTAGGGCAGACTGAATACTAGGCTCAGCAGTACTGCTGAGTCCTGCAGAGCTCTGCAAACGCAGAGTACTGCATCCAGCTCTGGGTCCCCCAATATAAGAAGCACACAGACCTGTTAGAGTGTGTCCAGAGGAGGGCCGTGAAGATGATCAGAGGGCTGGAGCACTTCTCCTATGAAGACAGGCCAAGATAGTTGGCATTGTTCAGCCTGCACAAGAGAAGGCTCCTAGGAGAACTTATAGCAGCTTTCCAGTGCCTGAAGGGGGCCTACAAGAATGCTGGAGAATGGCTTTGTATAAGGGCATGTATGAATTGGTCGAGAGGGAATGGGCATGGCTTTAAACTGAGAGAGGGTAGATTTAGATTAGGTATTAGGAAGAAAGTCTTCACTCCGAAGGTGGTTAGACTACTAAATGAGTACTTAATGAACAGAAACACATGGAAACCTGCAATTAAGGCCTTAACTTTCAATGTTTTGCTGCAGCTGAGGTAGGACACCAGGAATAAAATTCTTTCAGCTTGATTAAAAGCTTCATGGCATTTCCCAAAGCAGATGCTGACAACTCTCATTGAGGCTAGTCAAGCTCCATGGAGGTGGTGGGAGACACTCAGTGTGGTGTTTTTATCCAAATCTTTATTCTCAAGCCTGAGTGCAATTAAATCACAATGAAAGGATCCCACTCAATCATACAGATAAGCAAAACCTCTGGAGTTCACTCAGTCCCTCCAAAAGCATGGCATTCTGCCAAAGTCCTCTCTTCAGACAAAGACATGACTTCAGACATGACTCCTTATTAGTAATACTATAACAGTGCTGAGAAGCCCTCACAGGTGCTGCAGTCATGCAATCTAAACTGAACATGGGGAGATAATCTGGGTGAAATATTTGCACCTTGAAAAGTTAAAGAAAAAGCAATTTCCCGAATGTGCTAGAGATCCATTTCTCTCTAACCCTTGGTCTCTCTAACCCTGTTCAGTTTGTGCCTCCCAAGTCTTGTCACTGACTTCAGGGGGCCGGCTCATCCTTAAACAGTAAGACACTGCTTTCTTCTGACAACTAACTTACTGCCTCAGTGTCAGGAGAAAGCCAGTCAGAGCTCTGCATAAGATTGTGTGTGTATATATGTCAGTATAGTCATTGGTAGAGAATACAGCTCACCATGAAGACATTTTTTCTGAAAACTAAGCCTTCCTCCAAAAAAGTAAGTCCAAAGGGAGGTAAAGAGATTTACTCTCTTTTTGACTAACCAGTCAAGCATAAGAAGGTTACACATACACTTGTAAATGTATCTGTCAGTCTCTAATAATGAAATAATTAAGAACAATGATGGCATCTTATCTGGATAGACACAAATGAAAAGGTTTGGGGATGAAAGACTAACACTGCCTTGTCTGAAAACTTTCGTAGATGCAACTGAGTGAAAACTGAGAGTTTCCTCAAGAATCAGAAAGTGGCCTGAGGTATGCTCCCAAAGACATGGTGTGACTAAGCTTTCTTTCATTAGAGGAGGCTCGTGAACAGACTTTTTCTAATAGATGTGACCTGAAAGGTATACTACATGCAAACAAGGAAATCTTTTCAGAAGAGGATCATTTCGGTGGGATGGGGTAAAAACTTTTCTAACATAAGCTAGGTATAAATAGATTAAGCATTTCTGCCTTATGTTTTTTGTCTGTACCTCGCAAAAGCGTTGCTAAGTGTGTTGCCAGTTTTAACTGTTACAAATAAAAGTTCTGAGTGCATTTCCTCTTAACTCTTGGCCTGCGCACTGATTTAGACTAACTAACCTTTTGTTACTAAGGCTGTGGCAAGTCACAGACCAGATCACTAGTGTGATAAGAACAAGCACCCAGTGAACGTGACACTGTTCAGGGCATGCAAGGAGAAATACAGCAAGCCATGAGCTTGCTACATTGACTAGGTAGAAAGCTGACAGCACAAACATCAGGAGAAACAATATACCTTCCAGTGACCATTGGGAAACAAGAAGGATGGAATCCAGCAAGATATTGCTTCAACTCCAAAGATTCCAAAGAATACGCCAAGGCATCCATATCACTTTTCCTCCTGTCCCATTCAGGTTTTCTGGCAAAGTAACGTCTATAGAAATGCCAGCACACCGTGGTGTGACTCTCATAAGATTCTTTTTGAATAGCAGGACTGACTGCCTCACAAAAGTAGAGATCAGAAGGGAAGGAATGCAGCCCAATACACCTTCTAGCAGTGATGCTGGATCAGAGATGGTATGTATCTAATTTTTTGAGAAAAAGGTTCAGAGAACATGCTATATAAAGATTGCCTTAGTTTATTATACTGCTTAATGTTAAGTTTTTTTAAGGTACATTCAACTTGAGATAACTTCGGCAGTAGGGAATACGGTGGGGTTTTTTGACAGTAGAAAACAGGTCGCAGGCATAAGCTGTATTTGCACTGAGACAGGGTATGGATTTATAATACAAAAAAATCATGTCTGCCTTAAAACACACCTTCCCTTGTAAGAGATGCCACAGAGACTCAGATGGATTGATTTAAATAATGATAAAATTATAAAAAGCACATGCAAAAATCTTGAATTATAAAAACTGTAACCTTGCTGCAGAAAAGGGTAAGAGACAAATTAACCTCCCTTGAATGGCAAGCTCTTAAATTGATTGAAAATAAATATGAACAAGAAGTAGTATTTTCTAATTACCCAGGCTCTAATCATAACTCACCAGCAGTGGTATCCCATACAAATTCCATTTTCAATGCAGTTGCATCGGCCAGTGTTGCAGTGACACCTTTTAGCTACACTGATACTCATAAATAATGATTCAATCTTCCAAAGTGATATACTTCCTGTAACAGGCAACAGTAAGTGGAGAAGGAAGTAAGCAGTCAGATATGAATTATTATTTGTCCATTTTATTTGGACTGCTGTTAAAAAAGAATACACCAAAAATGCATTTTATATGTTTGAAAACAATGTTACTCAAGTTAAACATTACCATAAAAGTCATCACAAGGAAAGTGATTCACACTGGAAACAATGTCAAACTCAGTTTTACAAAGTTTGCATAAGAATTGCCTAGACAGGGTAAGAAATACACTCACTCCCATACTTAATGTGATAGAGGAAAAAAACAAAGCAATTACAAAAATGAAACATTTAAGATGAAGATATGTAGGAGATATTGTTGAAATAAAAATATAGGATTTTAAGTATCACATAGACAAGGAAGAGCTTTGTGACAAGTATGTACACCTTTTAGCAATAAGATAAACAGATAGCAACAGGATAATCCTAGTAACTATAAAGGAAAGAAATACTGCACTTACTTCATATTTTAATTTCAGAGATAAGGATAGAAAATTGCCTTACCTCAAATACAGCTCGAAGAGAGACATTAACAATATGCCTACATCCTTTCTTAGTTCTCTTGACAGCAGCCTAAGAAGTAAGAAAAAATAGCAAATAACTATCTTTCCTGCAGACAGCATGTGCTCAAGAATAACATGCTTCCTAGTAAAGTGTGCAGAAAAGAAGTAAAAAAAAAAAAAAAAAAAAATTAAAATTCAAAAAGACAATCCTTGCAAAATATAAAGGCAAAAACTTAATATTTGAAATTCACAGTAAGGTTTATTGTATTTTGAGGGAGTAGAGGCATTCAGGAGCTAAATAATATAGATATAACTGTGACATCACCTCAATTCTCAGTAAAATATTAATTTGGTATATTTGTCTACAAAAGAAAGATTGTAAATTCATCTGTGCAGGACTCCGTCACTGGAGACCTGAAAAAATTCGTATTCCAGTAGTAGCCACACATGGGTTCAAACGATACAGCCTTGTTAACTTGCTTTTTCCTCCCAAACTACAGTGCTTGCTAAAGCGACACTCAAATGTTAAATGCTTTGGTCAAGAGTTCAGTCACTGACCTGCAATGAAAGCCTTGTGTTCAGCTCCAACATTTTCTAACAGCAAACAAGAAAAAAAATGGTTTAACGGAATGAACTGTTAAAAAAGAAAATCCTCACATAAGCTTTCCCCGAGGGGGAAGAAATATCCACAAGCTTTAAATTGGCCAGGCGGATTTAAGAGGAAGCAAAAAAAAAAAAAAAAAAAAAAAAAAAAAAAAAAAAAAAAAAAAAAAAAGCAGCTCTTTCTGTTGCGTCAAAGAGCCCACTGTGCAATAGGAACAGTGAACAGAGTTGTTAAACTGGCAAGCTTTTGCTGAAGACAGCTTTTCAATATGCTCTCAGCATCGTCTCCCAGGGCTGGCTGGAGACAGTCCCACTCCTCTTATATGAGCTATGCTCCTTCAAGAGGCAATCGCTCTTTAAGGACAGTTTCTATAAACATGCCGTTCAACTGGTTTGGCTGCACATGATGAGGGTAGTTGAGCACATATACACACCTGCATTCCAGGATCAGACCTGCGTGCTCTTGGGGAAAATGCAGGCACGTTTAAAGAAGCGATCCTTACCTCAGCTTAAGAGCAGGATGCTATTGATGATTGACTGCTTGCTAAAACTCCCTTCCCTGCTTAGACCATTCAGTATGCTGTTGGAAAACAATTTTGAAATGCACAGTACTTACAGAGGAAACCTCTAATGCAATTCCATTGAGACGCTGTAGCCCAAGCAGCGCTCACTGATTAAAGGAAATCAGTAATCACATGCTGCTGACTAGCTTTGTGTTCAGTGCAGAGAGCTTGGATAGCCACCAGAGACTGCAGCTACGAGGGATGAGTTAACTGTCCCTCCTGGGAATGATGGCTCCACGACTGAAGATATCTTTAGGGGCTGAACCAGCTACTGTGAACGGAGTAAGGACACTGAGCAACTTGGTTAAACATTCATAAAGCCACATTAATCACCTCATAGAGGAAATTACCACACAGATCTCTGCAGGCGAGGACACCACCCTGCATCCCCCTGCATCCCCTTTACAAGCCATGCAAACCTAAGCAAAGGCATTCAGAGCACAGTTCAACCTACTCCAACCTGTGTTTGGTCCCCTGAAATGTCTTCTGGGCTTCACGCCTACAGGCGGACCTACGATGGCTTCCACAAAAGGAGGTTGCAGGCAGCAACATTTTTTGAGATGAGTGCCACTCCAAGTGACAAGGCGATGAATGCCTGTGACATGTGCACAGAAAGAACTTGCAAGGAAGAATGGGATTTGTAAGAGACAGCAATAAAAAAGGGAAAACACAAACCGTGGAATGCATTTTACAACGTGACTGTGGAATTAAAAGTGGGGACAAGCATATGCAGCCGGTTAATTTAGAATTTCTTTTCTATTTATATGTATTTCAGAGTTGCCACGGGGACATTATGAGCTTGAATATGTGGGAAGGCAGCAGAAGGAAAGGAAGTATATCCAGGAGTTAAATTCTCCCTATTCATGCTCTTTCTCTACTTAGCAAACTTCTATATGGAAAAATTACTTCTTTAACAACTTCTCTTGAAATCCTTCCAGGTGAAAATGAATTTCTCTCCTAAAAAGTGCTTTCATAAATGGCAGAGTAAGCTTCTGCAAGAAGTACCTTCAACTCAGAAATAAAATACAGCATTTTCTAAGCTTTTAACCTGTAAACTTAATGCAAGGTCCTATTTGTGCACCAAGCAGTATGCTGCTTGATTAAGCTCTCATAACACCACACAACTCAATGTGTCCAAAGCCCCAGCTGTAGTGTCACTGCAGCCATATGATCATAGCTTTGGCCATATTAGAGTACAGTGATTAATAATTCTGTCTGCGCTGTGTGGAAGATAATTACAATATGGTTCAGTTTCCCAGATCTAAAAGCTAGGCAAGTACTTTAACACATGTCATAATAATAATACCTGCTCATAAGACTACCTAAACGTTTTCCCCTATAAATGTTGACTCCCCACCACTCATCACCGTCAAACTGCAGGCTGAAGGAAACTGGTAACATTTGCTCTTTTCTTGAAATGGATTTCTGGTTTATCTTAGTATCATAAAACAACAGTTATTTCCACTTTGAGCAGGTGGCTGGACCAGATGATCTCCTGATGTCCCTTTCAACCTAAACTATTTTGATTCTGTAAATATGAGGTCAATTATTAAAAGTTACCTTAGGCTATTACAGAAATTAGGTGGATTGTGGCCAACTCTAGTGTTGTGAAGCCAGAATTTGGATTCAACTGTGAAGATTATACACAACTCCAGAGCGAAAGATCTCCATTCTGTCATTTCATGAGAAGTTACCAGATCTGCTGAAACATAAGCATTTGTATCGACATTGTCACCTACGAGGTCATTAAAAGTTATCACTCTGTGGAGAGGGCTGTGTTGGTTTACCTGATGTTCCACCCTTGGATTCTCAGTCTCCTTTGGTTTTTCCCTTCCTATCTGTCACCCAGTCATCCAATCTCATTCTACTGTCTTTCAGGTGCAAGGGACAAAGAAGACACTTGGTCTCAACCTCAAATTCTCAGTGACTGACAGTCCAGATGACTTATTGCAGTTGTAGAAATAGCTCTGCATGAAGCAAAGGGCACAGAATTGGTTAAAAAACCCCTACAAAACAACAAACCCTTCAGCATGTGGTTTTTGGGTAGACCCCACCACACTGCTAGCTCAACAGTCTCTCTTCTCAAAGGCCTCACTCATAAGATATTAAGGAGATCGATTCTGTTCAGTATTATGCAATGCTTTAGAAAAGAGAGTAGCGTCCTTGCCCCCCATGCCAGCCAGCAACTCCTAGTGTCCAGGCCTAAGGAATGGCTATCAACTCAAGCCCACACCATGCAGCACAGCAGTTGTCCAAACCTTTGCACCTCCACATTATAGACGGCTTTTTTCCATACCGCAGACCTGACCTACCTGCCCATAGGGCTTGTTGTCAATTCACTAGTTCTGTGTAAGTGACAACAGCCTATGGGGCCAAGTCAGGAAAGCCAGCACAGAATGGATGCCATCTGCTGGGATTATACTGATCCAGAAACCTAAAAGGTGGTGAATGACATTTAAAACCCTGCACTGCTGTGAAGTGCCAAACTAATGCCTTCTGGATGTTCTCTTGGCTCATGAAGCCCCTCAGCAGTGGTGTGGAAGCACTTTGGAGCACTACCACCAAGGTCTGCAGTTCAGCCTTTGCACACCTCGTGCGTCTCTGTCCCTGTGCTGCGTCAGCCACACCACCTGCATCCACCATGCGTGTTATCACTGTTACTCACAGGCCTTCCTCAAGAAATGGGACAAGCTTCCCAGGGAAAAATCAACCTTCACAGGGTCGGATGACTCAACTGCCTTGAGGTCAACGCTGCCTATTTCCTACCACAGAAGGCTACAAAGCCTCTTCCTGAAAAACAAGGCTCATGTAGGCATTTCAGCTGAGTCCTCTATTCCTGCAGGAAGGAGGTTGTGTGCACTTCCAGTTGTCTGGCTAAAGCGTTGGGACCTTCAGCATGCCTTGCACTGTGGAAATCAAAACAGCACAATCTGGGCAAGAACTCAAGAAAGCCACTTTAAGTGGAGAGGAAGCTTCAGACCCTGACAGAACTAGCACAGTCCCACCATGACCTACAGGTTTGGCCCCTGGAATGGGACATGAGCATGCAGCGCCATTGGCATATCAGCGGTTCAAGTTTAGTGTGGCAACAGCTCCAAACAGAGCTTGGCTCAGCTAAAAACTATAGTTTATGTTCCACGCACCTTCAAATACTACCCCTATGTCAGCTGATAGGGACACAGTGTCCATATTCTCAAAAAACACAGAACAGTGCTCCCCTTCCTCCAACCCACAGGTGAAACATCAGTGGTGTTTCCTGCTTGCTCACTGACATCACTTGCCCCAATCTCCTGCAATTCTGATCTTGCTGCCTGTCTTGTATCTGTGAGAGGATCACAGAGCAAACAGTTCCTTAGTCTGAGGGTTGAGCATCCTTAATGTCAGTCCTCTGTTATGTCTAACATCTTTCAAGCCTGAAGAGTCCTCAGGTGGTTTCTATCTTTGTTTATGCCCTCTTCAGACTTCTTCCCTCATGTCAAGTTACACTGTTAGTATGATGCATAATTGGACTCTCAGCTCCTCCTTTCCTGAAGGGACTGAGTGGACAGGCAAACACATGGAGCTGTAGAAATAAATACAGAAGCAGGGATTCGAAATCTCTGCAAGAAGCAGCAGAGTGCCTGGTTTGAAAAAACCCAGATTATTCACAGCTTCAAGAGAAATGAAAAAAAAATATCCAAAGTGTCCAGCTAACACACACACACACACAAGGAAGAAATTAAAAAAAGGGAAAATGGGTGTTCTTAATTCACTGGAGGTATTCCCCTTTGCCTACATCTTGCTTTCAGGACACCTTGTGAAACTGGTTTAGAAACTGCCATCCCTCTGCCTAGCTTGTGTTTTAGGGGTGATTCTGCACCAGCAATTTTTCAGGGGACTCCTCACGCAACCATTCATTTTCAAAAGTAACTTTTGGTAACACCCTGCCATCCATTTCACACTTGCAGCATCCTAATCCTGGCCTCATAGGCAGCATATGGGGAATCCCAAACAGCCCATCAGTCCTTGCTGGGCAGTTTCTGAAGAGACAGAATGCACACCTTTGTTACTGTATTCAGCCCCACAATGTAAAACTCTTTTTTTTTAATCCAATTTGTCGATATGCATCTGCACAAGTACATAGGGAAAAGCTTGAAACAGACCTACACACACCAGCCAGTGATTAACACTGCTGCACTTGCAAGGGATTGCAGGGCTGTGAAGCCGTTTTTTAAGGACCTGTGCCACCCTACGGCAGACTGTAGATTTGATAGCGAGGGCAGGAGAGGAAGAGGAGGTGCCTGTTTTATGAGAGACAGCTGACTTTCTGCTGTGGCTTTGTCACCTCTCTGAATGGAAAAGCAATTACGTACTTTGTGCTCCTTCAAAGTGCAACTGAGCAGTGTATGGCGAGGGCCCTGAGAAAGGGGGGCAATGAACAGGACCCCGCAGGAGCCCGTGTGCACCGCTGTGACAGACAGGGTCGGGCGCTTTCTGTAAGGCACTTGTGCAGTAGTTCTTACTGCCTTAGTTTGTCAAGGATCCCTAATCAGTATTTGTTAGTACAGAAGCAGGAAGTCAAAACAGGGCATGGAATCAGAACAATTCCATGTTAGTCTGTACTCAGCCTCTTCCCTCAGAAGGCAGAGCTTTTCCAAGCACACTTCTTGCTGAAATCTGCTGATTTTCGATTCTCACACGGTGGCTCTCCCCTGGGCATGGCCAACATTGTGGCCACAGGGTGAAATCAGAGTCCCACCAAAAGAGCACGGAAAGAGGAGAAATTGACAACAGTATGGAGAGGAGGAGCTGAGAAGCAACATTCCCAGTCCTCACAGGGACTCTACAGCTGAAAATCTGTGGCAGGCTAACACTGTGAGAACACATTTTCATCTGCAGCAGAACGAGAGGCATATGTGAGCCTTGTGCCGTAACTGAGAAAGAACAAGACAAAGATAAACAACAGTCACCTCAGCAGGAAAACAGGGACCTTTTTTATCTATAACAGAAGTTACGAGTCTGTTGAAACTACTTGTTAACCGGATTATTACGCTGACTCTTGCATGTGTATATTTATGGATTTGATCAGTGGAAGTCCCCAAGTGTAAAGTCTGTAAGGGCTGTTGAGACAAAAGGAAGAGCCTGCTTGAAAGGAGCAAACAAACAAAGCGACGAGGAAAGAAACAGACATTTAATTACGAACTAAGTAACAGAAAGGGCTTAGTTTGCAATCAAGCATCCTAACACTGAAAACTAGAGGGAACAAGCAAGTCTCAGTTCCAAGCTGCTGAAAGCCAGGTGCATTCCTGTGGTGAAAGATCTTGCTTTTCTTGGCATCTGCCAGTGGTGACCTTGGTACTGGACTGTAAGAATCTTTGAGCAGCATGAGCCCAGGCAGTAGCACCCTGGACTTTTAAAATGGGCTTTGATTTGCAGCAACACCAGATGAAGGAGGGCAGTGCTCCACTGCAGCCGACATCAGTGATTTAACTCTTTATAGACGTGGCACGTGGGGCCAAAATTCAGGTTTCCCGAGGGCAGCTCGGCCAATCTCCTACCAGCGACCACACTGGCTGCCAAAGGCTGAAGGGCAGAAGGCCCCTTTCACCTTTGCTTCCAAAATTCCTCATGGTCACTTTGAAACCCAAACCACAGCCCTGAGCTTCACGGAAAAAAACTCCAGTCCTTCGTGCCTCCCTACACAAGGCCTCCCAGACCCCACGCTCCCTGCCCCGCTGGCTGTCCTCAGCCTCCTCCCACTCTCCAGGCCCTCACGCCTCCCTCTCCAGTCCCTGTGTCCAGCCCAGCAGGACGGGACATCGCCTGCCCGCTTCCAAGATGGCGGCAGGCGCGCGCCACCCTCAGCAGCGCACCGCGCCAGGGCAGGGCGGAAGAGAGGGAGATCCGGCCTCGGGGCGCCGCGAAGCGCATGCGCACCGCCCGGCGGCCGGGGCGGGCCGGGTGCAAGATGTCGGCGCAGGGGGACTGCGAGTTCCTGGTGAAGCGGGCCCGGGAGCTGGTGCCGGCGGACCTGTGGGCGGCCAAGGCCTGGCTCATCACGGCGCGGAGCCTCTATCCCGCCGACTTCAACATCCAGGTGAGCGCCGCCGGTGTCGCGCCCGCTCGGTACCGGGGGCGCCGCGCGGCCTTGCTGCGGGTGCTGCCTGATTGACAGGCGGCTCGGCCAATGGGGGCGGGGGCGGGGCCGTGGTTTACCGCGGTGACGTAGCTAATAATAATAATAATAATTAAAATATTTAAAATATCTCTCCTACGTATTGCTTTTGTAACAGCTCGGGGTCTTTGCTTTGCATTTGACTGGCTGATTTTTAAGTTTTCTATTTTTGTAAAGATCAAGCCAGCATGTTCGTAGAGCCATGGAATGTTAAGGTTTGGAAGGGACCTTGAAGATCATCTAATCCCATTACTCCTTGTACCCCTTACCTATCATTATGGTTGCTGACAAAGAGTCACTCACTGGCTTCCCTTTAGGCCTCTTTCAGATGTTGGAAGGTTGTTAATAATTTTAATAGTAAGTATGTTATCATACAGAAGTTTATTCCTAAATTAATGTGTGATTAGGTAGTCTAAACTCACTTCCTAATTTCTCCAGCAAATGTTGCAGTCCTTCAGTTTTCTGTTACTCAGAGTGCTGTGGCAAATTGAGGACAGTTTTTTTAGAGTGGAAGGACTAATCTGATTCATAAAGTATTCAGGAAAGGTAATGTTCTGTCCTTGCCTCCTGCAGTATGAGATGTACACTATCGAGAGGAACGCTGAAAGAACAACGTCTGCAGGCAGGCTGCTCTATGACATGTAAGTAATCAGAGCTGGAACCCTACAATTATGCCAGGTGCTCATTTCTATAAATTGTCAGACCTTCCAAAAATACAGTGTGAATGTTCTTGAAAATATCCGTGTGGATAAATTAAGCAGAAAAGTTCTAATTAATTAAAAATAGACAGTAAAAAGGAAGGTTTTATTTTCTGTTTTGCCCACACACGTACTTTCGTGGAAGGGTTTTGCCTTGGAAGCAGATTTTGAGGTCACTGTGCATTCCTTGCCTCAAACTTTGTTATAGGTTTGTGAATTTTCCAGACCAACCTGCTGTATGGAGGGAGATCAGCGTTATTACATCAGCACTAAGGAATGACTCACAGGACAAGCAGACACAGTTTTTAAGAGGTAAGGATTCTATCCTGAAGGAACCTAAGGGTAAACCCTCTGGTTACATGGCCAGTAATGTCAATCTTTTTAACTTTGCTTGTGGGCTGCGAGGTTTTTTTTCTCAGCTTGTCCTTAGAGACTTCAGTTGGTGTGTTAGGCTTAGGAAAAATAAAGGGATTTGACAGGCTGATTGCTTTGTCCCTTTGTCCCTGATATGGGTAGACTGAGTCTGCCAAAACAGCAAGCACTTAGAAAAGAGATTGAATAGGGAGTAAGTGGAATGGGACTTGCAACTTGTCATCTCACAGATTGCAGAGAGCAGTGAATGATCATAAAGATGGGGTGAATTCGTACGTAGGAAGTGAGGGTTATGAAAATGAACGACAACCAGAAGGGCTTGGCACTCACTGCTGGCAACCACAGGCAGTTTTGAAAGCAAGATTTACACCTGAAAAGTTATAACCTGCTGTTTGAATACGTGCTTCAGAAGCCCTAAGGATAAGCAGTGTTTAGGTCTGCATACAGGCTATTCCAGTTAAGAAAACATTTGATTTTTCATGAGGTGTATTTATTTTTCAGAGTGAATACATAAAGCATACAGGGAGAATATATTAGTTTCTTTTCGGTGTCTCACTGTAAGTTTGAATTGGGAAAAACTAAATTTTAATAATTAAAATATTAATGGTAGAAGTGGAATGTAATTAAAAAATAAATGAACAGTCTTGGAAAAGCATCTTGAAATGTTGAATACTTAAGTATTAGGATTTTGAGTACTCCACTCATTAGCAGTCTTACCTGTTAATTCAAGTTCTCTGAACCTGAATAAACACAGATAAATATTAATTTGGTCTTCTTTGAAAGAAACAGACTTTTTTTTTAGGTCATGTGTATTAAAAATAGAGAAAAGCATAAGGAAATGCCTTTTGCTCTGCATGGCAAGGTGCTGTTGCCTCATCTTTTACCCTTTTTCACTCAGCTTCACAATTCAGACACAGCAAACTAAATGGCTTAATATTTTTTTTTTTTTTTAAGGATTATTTGAGACCCTTCCTGGTCGGGTTCAGTGTGAAATGTTACTGAAGGCAACAGAGCAGTGCTTTAACACACTAGAAAGGGCAGAAATGCTACTGCTACTTCTGCGACGTTTCCCAGAGACTGTGGTGCAACACGGGGTAAGGGAAGAGAAGCTCGTAGTAACTATTCAGGATGTTGGCACTCTGCTTCTTGAGATTTTGCTGAAATGTGCTTTCCTTTGCCTAGTGAGGGGGTGGGTCTTTTTATTCATGTTTAATTGTGCCTAATAGCTCAGATTGCTGTATTGGGAGGTTACCACCAGCAAGGAATTAGGCAGAAAACAAATGGAAGCCAATAAAACAATCCTTTGTTTTGTAAATGAAAGAATATCAGTCATGTATTGCTCTCACCTGTCTGTGCATGTCTTTACTAATGTAGTCACATGTCACGGTTTTTCTCTTTTTCTTGTCTTGCTGTCTTCTGGCATTGCTTTTCACCTGTTATTAAGTATGGACAGTTTAACTATACATTTGGAGACTTGCACATGCTGCTCACGCATCCACTGAATTACTGTTCAACCCCACTGAACTGCAGTTCAAAAAGTTTCTAAAACGACTGGTCCAGTGTTTGATTTTCACCTCTGCTCACACAGGTAGGCCTTGGAGAAACATTGTTAGACGCTGAAAGTATTGAAGACCAAGAATCTCCAGTGAATTGTTTTAGAAAATTATTTGGTAAGAAAATACCTATGTTGTTTTACTTTTTAGTATGGCAGGATTTTGAGATAGTAAAACTGCTTTCAAGATTAGAAAACCGCTTTAGTCAGAAGAGGCTTGGGCCACGTTAGTCCAGGCTGACCATATAGTACAAATTGGTATTGCGGTCAGTCATGTGAGGTTCTTTGTGGTGTATGGTCAGCCAGAGATGGAGGCTCACATTACTGGTTGAGAAACCCTACCTAGGACAAATAGAACAAAAAGCTCCACAAACCTAAAGAATTTTTTTGTTTGTTTTCTATTTTAGTTTGTGATGTTCTTCCTCTGATAATTAATAATCCTGATGTACGACTTCCTGCCAGCTTGTTATATAAATATCTGAATAAAGCAGCGGAATTTTACATTAACTATGTAACTAGATCCACCCAGACAGAAAGCCAATATCAAGGTAAGAATATTTTTAGTTAAATTAAACTTTCTTAGAATGTATTTTAGTATTAGTGAAGTGACGTCCATAAATAAAAAACGCATTATTTTTATGTAATGTAACATGTAGACGATGATTAATAGTAGAATTTGATGATTCTTATTTCTTTGATTCCAAAATACCCCATGGTGCTTCAACATATCTACTGAGAGGTAGGATGAAATGTTAAAGATATCCTTAGCCAGCCTATCAGCTCTCCTGTATGAGGAGGCAGAAATGCCTGCTGCTCCCTGTTAGCCTTCTCAGTAAAGAAAGAATGGTTACCCTAAAAGCTCTGACATAATTTTTACATCTTCTTCTTGAAAGTTGATCAGTTTGTTTGATTTCCTTATGAAGAGAGAAATGTGCTGGTTTTCCTAGGTTCACAAGATTCCTCTGATATTATGTCTCCAAGCAAGCGCAGCTCTCAGAAATACATAATAGATGGTCTCACAGAGAAGTCATCCCAGATTACAGATCCTTGGGAGAGGCTATTTAAAATATTGTCTGTGGTGGGAATGAGGTGTGAATGGCAAATGGATAAAGGAAGAAGGTAAGAAAAGTGTACTTTTCCGGGTATTTCTTCTCAAGGAAAATTTGGCTTTTTAATTCTGAAGGAGGTGCATTGAAGACGAATTTTAACATGAGAATTTTGTGTAAGTTCACAGCAGCTTTTCTTTCAAGACTGTGCAGTGTAAAGCAGAAACGTGGCTCCTGACAGCACTTTGAAATTAATCTCTAAACTCAATTTTTCATAATGAAAGTCATACATAAGAACTATAGTACTGTGCGGTGTCCTTCCCTATGTGCCCCAGCAAAGAGAAACATGGTAAATGTTCAGGGAAATTTCACTAGCATCTATTCTCAGCTTCCACTGACTTGAGGTGGGGGGATGTCTTCAGTGGAAACATTAAGATTTTGATACTCACTGTACAATCTTTCGTTTAGTTTCGGAGTCTGTGTAGCATCCTGAATTCTTTTTGCCTCTCTTCCCCTCAGAAGTTTTGGTGATATTTTGCATCGAATGAAAGATCTCTGCAGATACATCAGCAACTTTGATAGCGATGCCCACGCTAAATATAAGAATCAAGTAGTGTATTCCACGATGTTGGTCTTCTTTAAAAATGCATTTCAGTATGTCAGCAACATCCAGCCATCACTCTTTCAAGGTGAGTTTCTAATGTTTCAACTTCTGTAACGAGTGCTTTGTGATTTCATTGCTAATGTCTGTGAGATCTTTGCTCATTAGTATTTTGAAATGGTCATCTTACAAAGTTACATTGACATGGCTGTTGTTATAATTCTCTGAAGCCATTAATCTTACCAGGAGAAGTATTTCATAAGAACTGCTGTAGCGGATCAGACCAAAGATCAGTGCAACTATCGTGGCTTCAATCTTGGCCAGCAGCAGTTGTCTAGCAGGGAGAAAAGCAATAGACCAGACATGATGAGAAACATCTCTAGGGTTGATTCCTACTCTTCCATCAGCATCATGTTTCTCTCATTTTCTCCTCTGACTTTTTTTTTCTCTGAAGCTGGTGTTTCCCTGCTTTTCTTCAATCAAAATATTCTACAAAAGGCTTCCATTAGATAACTGAAGATATTTTTGCATTGGGAACACACAACAAATATAATAAGGCAAATAAAAGCTGAATAGGAAAAGATTTCCTGAAAGTAACAAGCTTCCAACTTGGCTTTCTTTGTGTAGTTTAAGCATAATCTTTAAGGTGTGCTTTGCACATTAATCCTAATTTGTAATTAATTTGTAAATTGAACATTTAGCGTATGAATGTTACCTCTGTATTTTCCTACTGACTCAGATTTGCATTTGAGACTTACCAGGTTGCTTGGAACACCTTGGATTGTTTCTTCAGGGATTGATTGGACTTTTCAGGGGTGGCCCAGAAGCTGAGGGAAGTTCTTTACTCTCCAGTTTGTTAGAGCTTACTGAAATAAACGGCATCACAAAAAGGAATTTTCAGCTCTTAATAATGCACATTTCCTGCTTTTTCATTCACTGACAGGAAATTTCTTGGAATGATAACAATTGTCCCTGTAGGTAATTAGTACTTATTAACACTACAATTATGGATTCATGATAAAATTATAATTTTAATTCCATATGTTTTGATCATAAGTTTAATCACATTTTTCTGCATGGAGCAAATGATCATTTGGCTGAGGAAACAGTCAGTGCAAATGGTGTGTTTTAAGCAGCTGTGCAGAATGTTGGGTAATCAGTTGAACAGTGTGAGTAGGTAGCTAAGCTCAGAGGACAAATGACAAGGCAACCTGTATGCAAAGAACATGTAGTCACTTTAACAAATACAGAAACTAATGGAGTTGAGTTTTTTGTTCTGTCCAGAGGAAAGAAGAGTAATGATGGAGCAGGGAGATGCTTCAACTGTGCATGTAGTTATAGCTGCTTTATTCTGAGTTGAGGAAGAAATGAAGTAAAGAACTAGTGAAAATGTTCCTTTTTAAGTTGTACAATTGAGTATTTCAAAGCTAGTGTTTTCAGACTGAACTACCAAAAAAAGAAAGTATTTTGCGGTAGCAAAGTGCAGTCCCTTGGGTCAGTGTTTGTGGTACCCTCTGTAATTTCCCAACATCAGGAAAGTATTTCCAAGACATCTTGTATTCATTTCTGCTTTAGCATCAAAGTCCAGTGGTATTCAGTGCCTTTCTTAATCTTTCTATCATTAAAATGTTTCCTCCTTCTCTTTGGAGGGTTTACTGTAGAAATATTGAATCCTGCATATTTTGGAAGCATAGTGGTGGGGAAAGATGCTGTCTCCTCCTTAATCTGTAGCTCTGAGATTTCTTCTCATGTACCTGGATTTGCAAGAAACCTCTGGAGGGAAAACTTTTCAGTGCATTGCTCTTACATAATTCATATCTGCTTTGCTGGAGACTTGAGAAATTAATGAGGCAATTCACACCTCTCCTAACTTTCAGGCTACCTGCAGGCTCGGCAGCAGTTGCTATTTGGGCTGATGCTTTTAGGGGTTTATTTAGAACACTCTCTGCTACAAAACAATTAAAAACTCTGTAAGCTTAGGTTCTAGAGCCTGGATAGACAGAAAAACACACTGCACTTGGTATGGCTGTGTAACTTTCAGTACTGAAAGAGAGGGTCTGCAGCCCCAGTCAAGGGTGAGATTAGGTTTTGTTTTCATTTAGAGAATTCATTCTCTTTGTTAGAAGAGAACGCTTCTTGGAAAACAAAGCACGTAGCTAGCATTAATTTAAATCAGTGTGAATAAAAGAAAAATCCATTCTTTTCTTCTCAGGTGTTAGAAGTAGGCAGCTCTTGAGGTCCTAGTGAGGAAACTCTTCCAGCATCCTAGTCGTGGTACTTTCATATGTGTTTCTCATGGATGCCATCTTCTGCATTATGGCTTGGCTCTATTTTCAGTTTGCACAGGTTAGATTCCGATACAGTGGAATACGTGATGGTACAGGAGAGGTGATTTCAATGTGTTGTAGCCTTTGTGTAGGGGACATTTCGATGGTGGTGTCCAGTTTGGACCTAGTCAAAGGAGATAACCTTATTTGTTAAGTATGACAGATTGGTTGTTTTCTTCTAACATTAACTTCTGTTGTAGAGGACTCCTTGCACATCACTTTTGAGTAGATGGGAAAGCTTAATATAGGTTCTTTTATGTCAGTAGATGAAATAGGTGAAGTAGATTGTCCTTCTAAACTCTCAAAATAGTTCTTTGCAATTATGAATGAGGCCTTAGCCTCACATCTTTCTGCAAATAGAAACAGAAGAAATGCACAAACTGAAAATACTTGTCTGCCCTACTGTCTTATGGGGCAGAGATTTCAAAAAGAGAAAAGAGATTAATGGGTTTTCCCCTTCCTTTATATTCCTTTTTATCTGAGCTTTGCACGTCTATATACAACTTGATTGTGCAAAAGGAGGAAATGTTTTTGGACGGAAAGCTGTCTCAGCAGTGATCAAGTACCAGTGTTGTTTGAGATTAAGAAGTATTTTTTCCTGTTTTATATTTAATGAAACTTTAGCACTGGGGTTTGAAATAACAGCTACCAGATCCCACCAGGTGTTCTGTGACACCAGTGAAAGTAAAAATTGCCTTCTGTGTTTCGAACTGGGGCTTCTCTAGAGACTTTGGAGAGTGAAGATGAGCTCTGGCAATCAATTAAAGATTTAATTCTGTTTACTGAAATCACTGGGATCAAAGCTGACACTGAGTGATCCTACCAGGGAAATCTTGTCATAAAATATACTCACTTCTTCCAGGCATCAGTGCCTGTCAGCATATTGCTTTGTTTTCTCATGAGAATGTTTTGAGAATATTGCTGTGCTTTGCCATATTTGCGGCTGTTAACTTCAGAGCCATTTGCGCCGTTCATCTATTGAATTATTATACTTATATAAAAGCAAATAATGCTTGATGAGAGAACATCTGCTGCCTGAGTATATCTTGTGACAGCTCCATAAGAAAAGGATTCAGAAATATTCTGAAGCTCTCAAGCAAACTCTCGTGACGTCTGGTAATGCATTCTGACCTTTACCATAAGGCTGCTTTGAGGAAACCATAGCATGGTTTGAGCTTAGGCAACTTAAGTGACTTTATTTCAGATTGTTTTCTCTAGTATTACAGTCATTACTTGTGAAGGAAACAAAACCAGCTTGCTGTAGGCATGAGTCCTTTCAGATCAGTTTAGAGTAATTGTGAATTAATGTGTCTTTAAATCCAGGTCCAAATGCTCCAAACCAAACCCCACTGGTTCTTCTTGAGGATGTATCCAACGTCTATGGTGATACAGATATTGATCGTAACAAACACATACACAAAAAGAGAAAACTTGCTGAAGGAAGAGAAAAAACAATGGTAACTTTAATTTTAGACTTTTTAATTCATAACAACAACAGCATTGGTACTGGAATTTAGACAATAGTGGTTTTGACATAGATGTAATAGACGTATTTTTAGAGCTATGCTGAAATAGCTGTTCATGACCACAATTTTCAAACAAATTTTTTTTTCTAAAGCCAGCAAGAATAAAACAATTTTTGCAACAATTGCTGTAGACACATATGTATTGCTGTGAATGCTTTAACTTGAAGGAGTTCAACAGAGGCTGCAGAAGCTGTTTGGAAGGTAGCTTTACCAGTCAGATGTTCTGCAGCTAAACTTCCAGAGTAATTGACTTTTCATGACTGGAACTGTCCATATATTTTAATGTATGAAAAAATATTGCTTTAATGTAAAAACCCACTATTCTCTGCTGGTAGTACACACTTATAAAGAATTTCCTTTGCATTATGTCATTGTAGACCTAAACTGAGTGATAAAGTGTAAAGTGTGTATGTACTTTAACAGATAATCTGTGTGAAGCTCAGTGATGGTACACCATGTTTAATTTGCTTGGGATACTGCCTATCACAGTGTGCCACTGAGTTTGTTGGTAGCAAAACAGATTGGTCTAATATTAAAACAAGCTAAGCGAAAAATCACTTAAACTAGGACCTAAGAAGGTAATCTTTTTGTTTTATAATGACCTCTAAGCAGAGCTCAGATGATGAGGATCCCTCTGGGAAGGCACGAAGTCGCCATATTACAGTAAACAAGGCAGATCTTGCAAACTCCATCGAAGTATTAGAGAGCTTCAAACTGGCAAGAGAGAGCTGGGAGCTGCTCTATTCTCTGGAATCACTCGACAAAGGTAAGGCTAAATGCAGGCAGAGTTGCATTTAGGCTTCACTGCTCTGCATAGAAGTGATTTTACTGTTGTTAAAATAGAATTCCTGTCAATTATGAATCCTTAAAATCGAAATTACTTTGGGTCCTTAGTATTTTTGATAAAAGTTCCAGAAAGGAGCTTTATCAGTTGTTGTGTTTCTGAATATTTTATACCTGTATTTCATTTCATTCTTTATTCGTTCACCTCCACTTCTCTTGGAGCAGTTGTTTGGTAGTAGAGCTGATAATGCTGAGTGAGGATATGCTGCTAATGGCTGCCTTAGTTTATGCTTGAGAAGATGTGTGTTTACTCTGTTTCTTCCTTTCTGATAATATCTGGTGTGATAATCTTGAAAAAAAATTTCTCTTCTAAAAAGCAGGGAAATAGTACCACCTAGCTGCTTTTAGGTTTGTTGGACACTGTGAAGAGAAGTATAATCAAAATCTTGAGTTTATAGGAAGAGAGTATTCTGTATTTGAAGGATTTCATACTCTTAACTTTTTTAGTGTTTTTTTTTTCTATGTTTAAATTGAGCTTTTTTATATACATAATTGATTTTTAACCCAAAGCTATGAAATGCTTTATTATCTCTTTTACTTTCTCTTCTCTAACCACTTACACAGAGTTCACCAGAATTTGTTTGTCATGGAAGACAGAGACCTGGCTTTGGTTAAGAATCTTTCTTACAGACATGATCATCTACCAGGTAAAAAAATTACAGTATAAACTAGGAAAAACAACGTGATTGTGTTGCTCTTCCTTCTAGTAAATAACTGTTCTGGTTTGCAAGTTTGACTGCTTATGTTGCCTACTGATTTTATGCCTTAAAATATGACCCTTGTGGGGATAGAGCTACACCGTTTGTACTGCAAGCTAGGTACCCTGCTTTGGGTATTCCTGTCCCAATAGCTGTTGTTGAGTCCAGCTAGTTTTGACATATGGAAAAGACTTCTCTGCAGGCATTTTGACCAGTGGAGATATATATATATTTTATATATATTTTATATATGTATGTAGTGTTACAGAAGAAAAGCACATTTTATTAGTCTGTCAGTGCATTATATTGGAACACAGAGAGAAGAATTTTCAAACAACAAAATATTTGAATATGTCTCAGTTAATATTTATCATTCTCCTCAAAAATTAGGCTGACTGTGCTCATTCCAATACCATCTAAAGAAGAAAGCCTGTTCTTTATTTTTCCTTTGGGGGTCTTTTATTTTTGCCCGTACTTGTTACCTGAACAAGAGCTATTTCAAACTCCATTAGTCTAAATAAAGAAACTATTAACTCAAGACTATGATTATTTGATTCAGTTACAAATATGATTTTGTAAACTGGCTTTTTAAAGCAGAATTCTGTTTATCTTCTCACTGCCTTGCAAATGATTGATCCACACTCCTGTACACAGCCCATCACTGGAGAGTGGGAGGCTAGGTTAAAATTTTGAAGGCTTGTTACTTGGACACTCTGTTTTGAAAGCTTTCTGTAAGGGAATTTTTAGTTCTATTTTTCCACCTATTGTATACAGAAGACTGTAACAGTGGTTTTTTATATCCTTTTTTTAAAGGGGCAGTACAAAAAAGCAATCAGCAGCCTCCATCACTTGGCAGCTCTTCAGGGCTCTCATTCTCCACAGCAAATTACGGGACAAGGATCCCTAGAAAATCAGAGAGCACTAATCCAGTTAGCATCATGCCACTTTGCCCTTGGAGAGTATCGGGTATGTACAGCATTCCACACACTGGTCCTTCATCATCTGGCCCTGTGGTTCCCATTTGTCTTCTTCCTTTGAATTTTCCTGCTTTCCAGAGGGTATCAAACATAAGCCATGGTCTACTGAAAAATCTGTGCTTCACAGGGAGAATTACACTTCCTACCATATTAGCTGACTGTCCATTTAGCAACTCTCTTTTACACACACACATATATATATATAGGTCTAGTTGGTAATTAAGATTTGAGGGTTTAGTTACAGTTTTCCATAGCTACAAGTGTTTGAGTTGTCTGTAAATGTACCCTTACATTTGAATTCTTTAACTTTATTGAATCGGTTCTTAAAATTGAGGGAAAATTCTTAGGTATAGTCGTCATGGGGAAAGAAAATGTAAAGATACTTCTATCTTAGGAAAGAGTGAGTTATCAACTGACAGTATAAAAGACTCCAGGACAGTATTATCTGGCCTGACCTCTGAACTTGCTTTACTTTTGCAGTATGTGTTTTGTGTTTTTAATATTACAGCCGTGCATGGTGGTCTGAGGTCAGTCAGTGTCAGCACTGATAATAAAGGCTGTATCTCTTAGGACCTAACGTCATCCTGTGTTACTGGACAAGTGCTTTTGTCCCTTCCAGTTTAGTGCTTTTTCACCGAAAATGTGATCATATATCCTTACAGACCTCTTACTGTCTCTAGAAAATAGCATTAAAAATTCACTGAGTTTCTGTCATGTTGTCAGATTGCCATTTTCCTTTCTATTTTTACCATGAACAGAACAAGCTTTACAAAACTATTTTAAGAATGCATCTGAAAACTTAATCCTTCAAAATAAAATAGGTTTTGATTGCAGTTTTTGATCTTACACCCTTGAAATGAAGGATGGCAATACATATTTTTTCACAAGTAAAATTATATATGTAGGCTCTCAGAGATTGTTAAAGGACAGCTCAGTCTTTTTGCTTAGCCAAACTATGCTGTGTATTAAGGCCATTCAAGTTCTAGCAGAGATTTTGTGATTTTTTTTTTATTTAATGGTGTCTGAATTTTTTAATAGTTATTAACATACATGAATTTTAAGAACTTTAAATTTAGCATTATCATATCCCTTCTTTTTATAGCAAACATGTGAAAAAGTGCTTGACCTCATGTGTTATATTTTACTTCCAATACAAGAAGGAGGTAAAGTGCAAGAGGAGCAACCTAAAGTCAAGTCTAAATTCAGGAAAGGTATGAAGTTGCTACTACCCTAAACTCAGTGTCAGTTCACGTGTTCTGGTTCAGTATGTAATTATTCTCATTTTGTATTATGAAAACAGGAAGTTTTTTTATCCCTGCTTGGTTTTGTATTGTGGTTTTCATGCTGGTACCTCTTAAAATGTATTGGTGCCAACCTCCTACCACAGGAAAAGAGAAAGGAAAAAAGTTCACCTTTTGAACCATTCCTAATTTACCTTCAAAGCTTGGCAATAGTAGATTTGTTTTGCTCCATTCCAATTTCTTTCAAACTTAGATAATCACGAGATCCCTAAAGAACTGTTCTGTTGCAGGGTCTGATTTGAAGCTTTGGCCGTGTACCAGCAGAGCTATCATGCCTTACTGCCTTCATCTGTTGTTAGCTTGTTTCAAGGTAAGATAAGGTCAACTGGGCCTTCGAGTTCCTTTTTGTCTCTGAGGCCTGCTTTATGTATCTGGGCTCCTGAAGCTGCATGGCCTTATCCCACTGCTGTGACTAAGTATGAAGGGTTCAAGTCCTTCTCACCTAAATGGGTTGGTGAACAAGCTTTTTTTGGAGGGAGTAGTGGAGTGTTGATGGGGGAGGGTTTGTTCTCTCTAGTTTTGAGCAGAGGAGATACAATTGATCTCAAAATTTTTGTCTCTGTTCAGACTTCCCTTTGTATAGGTCAGTGGAGAGAAGTTGGTATGGAAATTTGCAACCTATTTTAGAAGTGTATTTCATTCATGCCTTAATATATTCTTTTAAAGAACTTCTGTATTTGCACAGATGTAGGTGAGATAAATCCTATTAATTTATAAAAGCAGACAGTGTTTCCTGATTGTCTCAATGCCGTTTTTCCCCTGAAGCTCAGAGCTTTCACGGACAGCAGAGATGACATGGCGCTGGGCCACGTAGTTGTTCTGCTTCAGCATGAGTGGCCAAGGGGTGAGAACTTGTTCCTGAAAGCCATCAACAAAATCTGCCAACAAGGAAACTTCCAGTACGAGAATTTTTTCAACTATGTCACAAGTATCCTTTCTCTGACCAAGAATGTCTTTCACATCTTACGCTGTAGCATTGAAAAAACTGTTAGACCGTTTCAGTAGTAGCTCTTTCCTTAATCGTATTCTGTATTTGTTTCCATACCGTGAAGGCTTCTTACAAAAGGTCAAGTGCACAATGGACTGTAAAGATGCTTCCTGTCACCTGTTCTGGCACTTGAGAGTACTCTTGAGTGCATTGTCATTGCACTTCCATTCAGAAAAACAGCAGCATAACCTGCAGTGCAGAAAAAGGAAGTAAAAACAATCAGGGAATTTTAAGAAATAAACTTTCTTTACCTCTGACTGTGGATATGAAACAATGAAGAAAGAAAATAAATTACCTGATTTCTTTGCACTTTAAAAAGCTATTTCTCATAAATTTGTGGAGGATTAGGAATACATTCCTGTGATCTTTGTCACTTTTAAGAATGAGTACTGCAGTAGCTGTTCAGTTTGACTGTCCTTTCAGCAGTGTGGCTTCAGATGTGAGGGATAAGAATGAACGTTCTCTATCATTGTTTCCCTACTCAAATCTTTAACGTTTTCCTCAGATATTGATATGTTGGAGGAATTTGCTTATTTAAGAACACAGGAAGGAGGGAAAATTCATCTGGAACTGCTGCCAAATCAAGCAATGTTGATCAAGTAAGAATAAAAAAGCATTTACTGTTTTCTTTGGTAAAAAAAAAAAAAAAAAGGGAGTATGTTCTGGTTGTCTTTGCTTTCATGTTATCTTCTGGATAGTTTATCATGTCTTTGAGCTTAAATTTAAGGAGTTCAAATAAGGCCCTGAGTTTCTTTTTCTGACTCTGCTGCTGATCTGTGAATTCCTTTTGGGGGTTCTTCAACTTTAAACTTCTACTTTTACAGAACTTTATTTCTGAGTGTGGTATTTGCTGTAGAATGATTCATAATAAAGTTATTACAGTAGTGCTCTTTCAACCAGACACTTGCACTTTACAGGAATTCTTTAAATAATTAGGCCTGAGTGCAAGGTGTTGTTACTAATTTGGCTGAACAGTAATACTGAACAGAAATCACTATTCCTTGTAAACAAAGTTATGAAAGACTGCGGAATGATGAAAAACTTTGGTATAAAACATAAACTAAATGACACTCCAGCTACACTCTAATAACCTTTCTGTTAGGACTAGCAGGTCATCCCTTGCCATGTACTGAACAACCTTATTCTGGTTAGCTTATTATGAGGTGCTGAAGGAAATCAGGAATTTGGATTAACTTCCTAGGTGTTCCTACTTGTTCAGTCTTGACTTGGAACTATCTGCTGCAGGGTTTTAGTGGCAGAATGTTTTGGAACATCCTGGTTGCTTATGAGAATATGATGTTTTGCTTCATAAGAGGGGGACTGATAAAGTTTGTTGAAATTTCACTTTAGGTCAGTGTATTCTGGCTATTCATTAACTAGAAATGGGCTGAAGTTTTCAAAATGGGAGCCTAACATCGGACAACAGGATCCAAACTTGGATTAGTAAATAGATTTTCCAAAGTTCTAGATAACCAACATAAAAATGAGATGCTAGGTGTAATTAAAGAAACGAAAAAGTAGAAATTCAAATGCTTACTTATGTGACAGAGACTTTTCTCTTCTAAGCTCTAGATTTTCAAACTCTTACCTTTGCTATATCTCACTGCTTGTAACCCGCTGTGTGAAAACAAGCATCAGGATATGCTGCACCACGTGTCATGTTAAGTAATAAGCTTTGTCAACAAGAGGGTTTAGCACTGAAGACTCCGCCTGGTAACTTCTCACCTGCTGTCTCCATTTCTTTGGCAGTAGTTCTGCGCTCGCTTCTCTCGGCTCTGTTTGGATTGGCGTGGTAGCTGTTACTTTCTGTTCTGACCCCACCAGTCAGGAAGTAGGTAGCCAGAAGTTTCTAGCAAGACAGAACCTCTCTTTGACCTCCATTTGATCGGTGTTATGTTTCCTGAATGATGGAAATGCTTGTAGAAGGGAGGTCCATTTCTTCGTGCTTATTGAGCCAAAACAAATACCCTGTCCAGCTGGAAAAGCTGTTTGTAGTGTCTTTCATGTGGGTCAGATGTGTAGGACTGGAAGCACTTCATCGGAGAGCTGATGGAAGGGATAGTTCAGGGCGTAGGCCGCTGATCGGAGATGACGTCTATCCCCTGGTACCGCAGATGTTTTTCTAGCTGGACTGGCTGTGAGACCCAGGGATGGTGTCACCCAACAGGGTTGGCCTCGGCAGCCCTGGTTAGCTCACAGCCTCCCCCAGCTGAGGTTTTCAATAAGGTGTGCCAGCATAGCCCTCTTTTGTGGGACATGGTTGGTAGGCTCAGCATCAGCAGACTGCTTACATCTTTCAAAACCATCACCAGTTCTGGTTGGATGAGCTGCTGCACCATCCTCCCAAGAATTAGCAGAGGCAGCTCAGATGCTGTTCAGTCATGGCTCAGAAAGACTGTAGTTTGCCACCACAGGCCAGACAGGAAGCAGTTGTTCCTTTGTCTGATCTTTGCTCAGCATAAATGTGTAGCAATCCTGCATCTCAGTTGATGGGAAATGTGTTTCAGATATTATATGTCTTTTGCAGGGACCGTGGTTTTTTTGATGACTTATAAGACATTTTCTCTCCAGTTGAATTCCACATTCTTCTTCCTGTACTTTTTTCTAAGTACTTTATACTTCATAGGAAATTATATTAATTTTTCTGAAACCAGCAAAGCAAACTGCAGTGTGATTTTCAAAAGCTGAAGTAAGATCTTGGTAGCCTGCAGACTTATAGTTGGGTTCTGCAAAGTACATACACAGCTTGTATGCTTCCCTTTTTGCTTGTGGGAGTAGAAAGGGCCAGGCTTTGAGTTTAACTGGTGATATAGCCAGCTCATTCTGTTTTCTTTTGTTCAATGACCTTTGAATTGAGCACCACTAAGTGCTTTTGAACTCCCTTCTAGATGAGTCAAGTTTCATAGTTTTACTGATTATACATGTCAGTAGTGCCAGTGTTAACTGGTGAGGTTAAAGAGGAAAGGAACAATATGCAAGAAATTGCTGCTTATTACCTTGCTTCTCTCTTTGATAAAACTTATTCTAATTAATCTAATTGTAGCCTATCAAACTGCATAAACTTGATCTGAAAGCTGAGTGTTCTGCCTCTACCCCATTTCCATCACATCTGTCCTTGGGGACAGAGAGAAGGAAAAGCTCGGTTGGTTTGAAGTGAAACAAAGTATCTTGGAAAAGTAATTTTTATTCTGATTGTGCAAATGGGTACGTATAGTTTTGACTGCAGATCTTGCAAACACTAGTGAAGACAAAGTTGCACAGAATCCCTTTTGCAAACATCTGCCACTCTGGGACCAATAACATCTTACTGGTCCTTTGTATTATCTGTTCCCCATGTCCATTTTTGCAAGTACTGAACTCATTCATCCCAAGAACTCTTGAAAAATTATCTCATTTTATTGAATAATTTTTGTGAATATTTTATTTCAGGTTATTGTAGCCATATTAGAGTGTTAAATGTCCCATCTTCATTTGACTTTTATAAGCATAGCTTTCCATGCATATCTATTAATAAATTATAGATATAACCAAAATGCCCACCTGTGAGATCTGAAGGTAAGCACCTAACTCAGTATTATAGGTATCTAAGTGTGAGCTTTGCTTCTCTGCTCCCTTCTTAGCATCTGTGGGGGTGAACGATGCACTCAGTACTCAGGTGCCTAATAAGACTTAGGTGACATTTTGAGAGACTTAGGTTAAACTAGACCTGTCCACTACATACCAAATTTCTCATTTCTCTTTTCCTTGGGTGGGACATTGGATTTGCTCTAGGTTGGACATGTTCTATTGTTATAAATAACACACAGAGATAAAAACTTCAGGGAGAAGACAAGCTGTCTTTCAGCTGAGACACCTTTTGGGGGTCAGTTCATGTGGCTGGTCATAAATAACGAGGTGTCTCTGAGCAGGCATTTGTGCTCTGACATTGTGCCATCCTCTAACAGCCATTTTTTTATGCAGTTTGGATTTGTAAAGGTGAAAAAGGCCATTCTGTGGGCTAATGAAAAGATACTTAGGCAACCTTTAACAAACAGCGTCATGTACTCAACTTGGCCGATACCCACTGTGCATGCACTCGGCTTGGGCTCAGCAGCAAACCCCTTTGCTCCAAGCCATGGGCTCTCCCAGATTGCTGACATGCTCTTGCCAGCTCTGGAGGGAAGCTGTGGTATCTGCAGTGCTCCTCTGATTAAATCTTTTCTGGCTGACATGCTTCCCGGGAAGAGCTATGACAGTTCATCCTAGTACAGCTGTGTATTGTTTTTGCACCTGCTGCTGTCCTTTTTCCCAGTGTAACTCCAAAAATATGTTTATGTATTTAGACCACAGTTGTAGAACAGCCTTGCAATGAAATCTGGGGATATTTGCATGTTTGATGCTGTTAGGGTCCTGCACCCCTTTGGCTGCTCAGGGATCATATTGCTATGTGAGCTCACCCTAGTTTTTTGTTGCTCCTTTTTCTGGAGAGTTGTTTTGCACCGGAGGGGGAGTTGGTGTGTGGGTGTTTGAATGCTGCTATTTGCTGTTTTTTAAAGGACTTCTAGCCCTCCCATGGGGTTACTGCAGCAGGAATTCATACCTGTGCTACAGCCCAGCATACAGACTGCTGACAGGTACCAAGTGGAAAAACCCCGCTCATAAGTGTGCTGTGTTTTGTCGACATGTTTTACTGCCCATGGTTTTCAGCAATTTGTTACTTATCTTTTTTTTTTCCCTTCATTTGTGCCTACATTGCCTGGCAAACCATGTTGTTCTATTATAACATTTATTTTTCTTTTTCCCATAAGTTGCCAGTATCCGTGTCCTTTCAATTTAATAATCACTATTGAATTTAAACAATAATGTAGAAATCGTCCAAAATTATGCTGGTGTTCGATCACATATTAGCAAGAGTATAACCCTTCCTTCTCAAGATGCTGGTTACTGGATCCATTTGTAGCTACTTTTCCTTATTTAGGTTGTTCTGAATTCTGTTTTCTGTTTTCCAGCTATAACATGACACACATCTTCCAAAGTGCTGCTGGCTCACTCAGTAGCTGTAGGTTGCATATTTTCCTTTAGGTTGTAACTGACCATAGCACTCTGCTGCCAGCAATGTTTAAAAGAGTAAAGACTGAAAACAGGGCTTATCCCATAACCTCTGAATATGCTGGAGTGTTTTCACTGTGGTTTTGCTTCTCTTAGCCTAGATCATTAAGGAATTGCCCAATAGGCTCCAGGCTAGTCTCCTTTTTGCCTTTTCCATGTGTTGCAGAGGTCTCTACTCAAATGCCAGACTTGCTTTTTTATGTGGAAGTTGGGTGGTATTGTTGGTGAGGGTAATTCCAAGATTTTTCCCTTTCTCATTTCCAGCACCTCTGGATTTGCATAGATGCCCTCACCCTTTATTTTTTATTTTCTTTTGTCTTTCAGTGTGCTTGCTGGGTTTGGACCAGCTCTTCCCTTCTTACCCATGACTCAGGACTTGTCTCAGCATTAGCATTATGCTTTTCTCTCGAAATTAATTTATGCTTCTCCTTTAGTAGTGTTAGGGCTCTCTTTCCAGGGCATATCTTTATTTCCCAAGTAGGACTTGCAGGTAGATATTATAGTCTTGATCTTACTTATCCAGTTCTGGACCAGTGCAAGTGAAGTGTAGTGCTTTGATGCTGCGGAAGATTGTTTTAAGGACAAGATTTAGGTGTTGAGTGCTAGAGGCCAGTGTAAGGACAAAGAGCTGTTCACAAGAACAGCCCTTAATAGGGCAATATCCCATGAGTTTCCCCAGCCAGCACTGCTTTAGCTTGCTCAGTTTTGTTCTGTTTGAAAACAAGTCCTGAACTTCTGCTCAGGATAACTGTAATCCCGACCTGGTGTCTCAAATCTCCATAAGAGCTGGCTTCTACTGATGCAGACTCACAGCCTGTCTTGATTTGGGTTTTATGAAGTGTTCACTATGCCTTTCATTAGTCAAAGCGTTATCAGTGCCCAGAGGATTATATAGCTCCTTCCTGCACTTTGATACTGGTAGAAGATGCCCTCTGCTCTTTATGGTGGCACCCTTCCTCCAGACAAAGCAAGTTCATCTTGTCACTCTTCTTTCAACCCTGGTCATTTAAAGAAGAGATTCCAAGGAAGAAGCAGACTGGGCAGCAAAAGTAGAGAGAAAAAAAAATATTCCTTTCCCCAAGCAAGGAGAACTCTGTACCTGCTCATTTCAGAGAACAGATTTTCCTGTTAGCCAAAAGAGCAACATAATTTCCTCCCCAACAGTCGTAGTAAAAGCAGTGAGAACATAGACTTTTAATGGAACTTCCAACTGTTAAACGAACTGTAAGCTACTAAACACATGATTTTTAAAAAAATAGCATAGCAGGGCTATTTGACTCTGATTATGTAAACTCAGATACGGACAGTAAATATATAGTAAGTCCACTAAATAACGATTATTTTATTTTGTCTGTCTCTCTTTCCTTCATGGCTTAAGGCATCATACAGTTACCCGGGGTATAACTAAAGGAGTGAAGGAAGATTTCCGCCTGGCCATGGAGCGCCAGGTCTCGCGCTGTGGGGAAAATCTCATGGTGGTCTTGCATAGGTTCTGCATTAATGAGAAAATACTGCTGCTTCAAACTCTTGCTTGAATGGACTGGATCATGATGCCGTGTCTTTTATGGAGACAGAGGAAGGCTCTTAATTGTATGAAGAAGCAGCATGACAGTGGAAAATCACTTGTTCAGGAGTCAAAGAAGTTCCCTATGAGTTACAGGTTCTGCAGTACACAAACACCACATAGTGTTTGTTCACTGGTTAGTTTTTTTATGTGGGTAGATCAAACTTTATAAATAAAACTTTGTTTAAGAAGTCTTCTGTTATAGCCTATTTGTTTTGCCTTTTTTTTCCATAGCATAATACTAGGGTGTCTGTCTTAGTTCTTTCCATCTTTATCCATAACACAGATAACATAGCAAGGTATTTCATGGTTTTTATTAGCACTAGTTTGGTTTTCAGATTCAGGTCCCTTAAGTAAATCCATGTAGAAAGAGAATGGCTTTTACTGAAATGGGGCAATATCCAAGTGGTTATACAAAGTCAATAGGAAATGGCCTTTCTGCACTCCTAGAGTGTAGCACATGAAACTCGGACCTCATCCATGCTAGAGGTACGTAACACAAAGGCCCAGAACATGCACAGATGGGCTGCAGACCTGTAGCAGCAGCCTGCTGATCAATAAGCCAGTAGAAGAGATTTTAGGCAGCAGGCTTCAGCAGGATCCTAAACCTAAGGTTTTGGTCCAAGGCCAAACTGGAAGAATATAACGAAGCATGATCAGCTGAGGGCACCACTTTCCACAACACACTGTTACACAGAGCTTTTCCCAGACAGTAACTGCACCACCCACCCAAGTGCAGGGCTGAGGATGCTGCCAGTGCCCCTTAGTGGAGCCAGTGGCCAAGTTAAATGTGTGCCTGTGGCCAGAGGGGCACAGACATGTGACAGGTGCCAAGGATATAAACAAACCCCAGACCACCTGAGTCAGGAGGTTCCGTGTCAGATGCAAGGACTGTTACCACAGGCCCATTCTGATAACCCCTGAGTCACCACCCAGATCCCTTGCAGTTCCTTTCATGAACACCATCAGGCTCCCTTAGGCTGCCCAACCGTATGTTCAGTTTCTCTATACGAAGGAAGGAAATCAGTAAAATATTTACAAAAGACAGGAAACAGAGAGCAACTGCAGACTAGTAAGGTTTTGCTAAATAGGAAAATACTGTCCCTTTAGTCACATAAAAGTCTTGATGACGACTTCCATGGCACTGTAAACGTGAACTAGTATCCCTTTTTTGTTATACAGCCTAGCATGAGTGGCAGTATTTCAGGATAATCCACCATATTTCAGGATAATCCACTTGCCTTGTCAGAGTCTAGGCCTGCTACACTTTGACCACCTCTATCAGATTTTCCAGAATATGCTTCTCCTGTAAAGTAAATATGATATTAAGACCCAAAGAGTTGTCGCAGTGAGGTTTTGAGTCAGATGCTCTGCGTGGGATTGACTGTCTTGCATCTTCCACTTAAAAGGGAAATAGTCTTCAAACACTTCATGTCCAATGTAGACCAGGATTGAGTTCATTCCTGAAAGGAAGCACAGATCATAACATCTGAAAGAGCAGGTAGGAATTTGCTTCAGAGCAAGCAGGCAGAGGCGTGCCAGGCTTATAAAACAGAGTGGCATGGAGACAACACCAGCTAATGTTACTTGCCCTGAAGATGCTACATTCGTGTGTTTTCAAATACAGTCTGAGGGTTCTCTCCCCCGAAACATTTATTGAAAAGAAATACAAACAACCTTTGTGCTAAATTGAAAACACAACCAAATCAGTATGCTGCAATTATATTAATAAGGAGAATAATAACAGTTATTGTCTTCAAGGAGGTCGAGTGCCAACCTATCTGTTCAGATCTGTTGCCTTTACAAACAAATGCTGACTGCCCTTCAAAGCTCTGGGATTTCTGGTAGGAGGTACAATACCATGCTGTCACCCTACCCATTTTCCTGTCCAGACACCAGACACCAAAGCTGCTGAAAGGTCCCCTCTGGTGTGGGTTTGCATTCTGTACTCATGTTTGTTGTGTGCCCAGTGTGGTTAAAACCACAGTGGGATACTTTGGGAGGCATGCTTATCTGAAATCAGACAGACAGAACCTACACAGCTGCCCAGGGGATTTCATCTTCCACATCTTCAGAAGTGGTATTACTCTGTTGACAGGCCTTTGAGTTTCCCATTAAAGTTACACAAGTCTCAGCAGTCCTTTCCAAAACCAGTTATGAACAGCTGTGGTATTTTGCTTGGTACTAGGCAGCTGTTCACGGAAACCTTAACTCGAGACCAAACTGAGAACTGTCATTAGGCAATACCAATAGCAGCTTCCAGGCCTTGTTTAAAGAACTGACTGTCCCTCTCCTAAATATCTGGTCTCGAGCATCCCCGTTCTATGCAAATGTTCCACTCAAGTTAATCATTCTGGAATCCTTCAGGTTACTTCATTCTAAATCCCTGCTCTTTTAAAGACAAGGGAAGCACAGAAAGCAAAAGGATAGTATCAGCGCAGAAAGAACTGGAAGGAAGATGTTTCCCTGCTGTGATTTTACTGACCTGGGTAGAAAAATGGAGCACCAGACCACAGTTTCTTGACATCCACAAGGTAATATATCAGCAGTAAGAGGATGAAAGCAAAACAGCCTGTGGTTGTCACATACGATATTGACCTACAAACATTTTCAGGTGGAAAGATTAATGTTTAAAGACCTATGTGATACCGATCTCAATATAAAAAAGGTAAAGTAGTACTTTAACAAAATCATACTAGAAGTTGTATCTCTTTGCTTACCATAAGTTCTTGTTTATGGGAATAAACCCTTCTTCTTTAGAACATTTTGTCAAGATAGCAGAAATAATTCCCTGAAATAGAAAGTTGCTAAAGTTTATATAACCATTGCAACATCTTTAAGAATAACTAACTATGCACTGCATTACAATATATGTCTGTTAAAGAACTACATAACCATCAGACTTACCAGTAATATGCTCCATACGATGAACCGACTCATAATTTGTTTGTGCTGGTCTTTGTAGAACAAGGTAATTTTTCCTGCCTTATAAAAAGAATTTTAAAAAAATAATTAATGTCCTTTAATGTAGCTGCATTTCAAGAGCCAGATATATTTGCCACCAGCTACCTGAGCAAAGACAGATAACACTAATAGGATTTATATCAGCCAAATGGCTGAAAGGCTCAGAAGAGGCAAAGAATGGACACAGAAGGGGAAAATAAATAAATGCACCCAATCAGCATTAGAGGTGCACCTTTTCTCCCTTCCTACTATGTTAACACTGAGGAAGGGGACAAGCACCTTTATTAGGTCAACACAATGTAACTTGAGCTCCCTCTCCCTCAGCAAGGGTTGCATGAAGGAACACTACAGCCAGCCCCAACAGCTTCTCCACAGCGCCACATCACAGCCTGACCTGATCAGAGCACACACTCCTTTTCATACACCATTAAGAAAGGTGTCCTGATGACTCATTCCTCGGTGCCACACTTCTGTTCCAAGCTCTGCCCTACAGATACTCCCAATCAGTTTTTACCCTCTGCTACATGTGGAAACATTCCTTTTCCCAGCACAAGTGTTTCAGTTTGGTTCACAGCTGCTGCACAGTCAGAAAAGCCAGCAGTGACTAACTAGAACTGCATCAAAAAGCATCGTGGTATCGCATTTCAAACACAGTGGTGGGCTGTGAGCTTTTGGTGTTGGTAACACCAATGTGAATCCCTGCATCCCTCGAGTCAGGAAAGGTGAGCACACTCACAGCACGTATGCAAGACAGCTAACACTGCACATCAAGCAGAAAATTAGCAACGGGGAACAAATACAGCTTCAACATTTAAAATGCTTAAAATGGAGCTGTGAAATCTATGCATCTCTTGGCCTTATTTTCCAATATGCAGAGCTAGCCTACTCCCAGCATAAGCGCAATCTTAAAACAAACGAAGTTTCCAGGTGGATATTTTGAAAACTTCTTGTGTCCATCCCTTACAAAAATGGAGAAAAAGTTTAGGTGTATCTAATGCAAGTTACTGCCATGTTAGGCTCCACTTCTCTGACACTCACCTCAGGCTAAGTCATCCTGAAAGCATTGCTCCAGAAAAGTTTTTGTTAGAACCAGTCTCGGTCATAAGTAAAGAAACCCCGTTGCCTCCCCACTTCCAAGCTTCCTTCAAATCTTCCCGTTATTGCATGCAGCCAGAAAGAAAAGAGGTACCTGCAGTCCCAAAAATGCCATAACAATGCTATTTATGGTCCCCAGGATCCCTTCAGGATCATATGGCATCGTTGTTTGGTAAGTCACCTTAGAGAGAAAACAGTTGTTACAGGGCACCTGAACAACCAATCTCCTTTCACTTAAATCCCCTTGCACATATCATTCCCAAGCCCCTCCTGACAGGTATGTTCAGTGCTTGCCTATGGCTTCATATTGCAAACCAAAAAAAGCTACTTACACTTGAAGAGGGATGCTGATAAATATGCTTTTCTCCAAGAAGCAAACGATCAATGTAACCAGCTGCTCCTCCAGTGCAGTTGGGATACTTTCCAAAGTCTCCAATGCCCCCAGGACCAAGATAGCCCCTAGGACAGAGGCAAACAGGTTATGGCACACAGTGTTGGTATGCTCCGTACCACCAGTCCAGCACACCAAATGCTCAATGTTTTCCCCGGCTAGAGGCACATGTTGATGGCATTGCAATGATCATACATTGTTGTACACAGACCTCAGGGAGATTTTAATCCTCTCCTTTAGATAGAAAGGAGGAATGATATCACTTTTGTAACACCTGCTACTTTAGTACTAAAGTAAAGAAAGTTTTTTCACATGGTGAATGCTTCCTTTAATGCTGCTGGCCTAAAAGCTCTCCTTCCCCCTGGGTAATAAACTGTACTTTCTACTCAGTAGAATAAAAACTATCTGATGCCCCACAGAAAGTAGTCCAAGTGCACAGTCTTACCTAGGACAATCTGGCACTGGTAACAAGAAAGTCAGGCAGAGCCAAGTCACTTCTAACATCAGAATGAAAATCCACTGTGGCCAGTAGGGGAGAATATCCTGCAGAGCAGGATACTGTGCTTCCTGCATGAGATGGAGGAAAGGGAGTATTAGCTGGCAAGTAAGAACCATGCCCTTGGGGACAACCTGTACTTCCTGGCAGGCAGTCCCCCAGATACAAGAGGGAGCTGCTGTCATTACAAAATTGGGTTCTACCAATAGACCTTTCATTTTCAAAAACGATTTCCAGACACTTAGTTACTTGGGGAAGGCAGAGAGGATGGAGGAAACAAACCAAAACAAAAGCCCCTAATGTTTTTTAAGTTGGAAAATGTCAAAAAGAATTTTGATTCATGAGTAGAACAAAAGCCTTTTGGGAAAACAGACTCTCAACAGGCCAAAAAGCAGTATTACTTTCCTCTGCTGTGAAAAAACGCTGCCAAATTAGCTGGACAAAACACAGACCACAGGATTGAGCATAGAGATGCCTGTCCCTGGGCTGCCTTTGGCAGCAGAAATTCATCAAAAGTGCCTTGGAATGCCTGCTTCTAAGCACCATCTGAATGGATTGGTGATATCCTCAAATACGGCAAAGCTAGATGGGATAAAATGCAGACTGGGACACGTTCCCCCAAATTTTTACCATGTCACACTGCACTACACATCAGGTAAAATGTTTTCTTACCATTTCTCGTGTTCTTTGTGCCCAAACAAGAGGAAAGGTTCCCAAACTCTACTCCAGTATCAGTTGTCATCTCCCCACATAACTCACCCAGGTCCCACTCTCAGCTCTTGTAAACATAAGTTCAAGAGCAGCAACCACCAGGTATGTGAATCCCAGCCTCTGGAGCACCCCAGGAATACGCAGATTATCCCAGGACACTGGAAAACATGCAAGCAGTGTGAAAGAGGAGCAGACATAGGCTCTTCTGTAAAGATGAAAGCTCTCCTTTCTCCAGGGAGAGCTGAGACAAACACTGCACCTGCAGGTAACAAGGGACACCCCCACCCTGCCACCTCAACTTTCTGTAAATCATAATCCTGGGAAACTCACTACTAAGATGATAACAGCGACTGGCACAGGAGCCCAAGAGAGAGAACTGCATCAGTGCAGAACTCAACAGCACTCTACGGGATACCATCAAACTGCCCCCATAAAGCTGATCAGTACAGCAAGGCTGACACTGTTTTTGCAATAGCCCGACCAAGGAGGCAGAAACAGCAGTTGCAGAAATGCCAGGAAGAGAACTAGTTCCACTCACAGGGTTTAAGGCAGTAATTGGGATTCACAACTATGATTCCCAGCAGGATTAGCAAAAAACTCCTCCAGAGGATCTTCCTGAGCACCTTCCACTTGGAACTTCCCCACCTCAGCATGGAGCTCAGTGACAATGCTATTGATGTCCCCATGATGAACACAAACCTGGAAAACAGAGCAGATGGAAAATGGAGCTGACTAATGTCTCATAACACGTTTGTGACAACAAACACTAGAACTAACAAAGCAGCCTGCGCTGGCCCAACAAAATTTCACTGAGTGAAACTGGACAATTCTATTTCCTCTGTTCCCAGGCTACTGAGCTTGCGCTATTGGACCCTTCCACCTTTTTCAGTGGGCAGTTGAGGCAGGGTTGTAATTGCATTCTGGTCTTTTTCCAGCAATTCATGTGCTACCAAAAAATTCCATTACTCAAAATTAAATTAGCATTTTCAGAACAGTAAAACACAAGCTGCAAATCTATGATTCAGATTCAGAACTGACCCAGTCCTCCCTTCTAGATTAGGTTTACAGTCCAAGTCTGGCTCCCACCTCCAAAAGTAACCACAATCAGTATGGAGAAGCATGCTAGGGGCAGATGGGATAACTGCTTCCCCATAAGATCATTCTCTGGTTATAGAAATATTAGCTTAATCCAAAACATACTTGGCTATCTTATCTACAGACACACACCAGTCCAGCTTTGAATCTTTCCAGATTGACTGCCTTCAACACAGAAGCATGGCAGTGAGCTTCTCAGGGACACTGCACTTCCTCTGCCAGGGTAACCCTGGGCCTCCCAATGACATTGTGTGGGGGAGGAAGGAGGATGTGGGGCAGCAAAAACACTTAGCTCTTCTACTTTCTACTGGTTCATAAGGATTTTGTTGTTACCTGGAGGGGCAGATTCAAGACAAACTCACCCCTCCAAATACATTTCTACTTGGAGGCAAGGTGCACACAGTGTTCTGCTTGCAACCCTTAATATAAAGAATCACTTCATATAAGAAATATTCTTCAGGAAAACTTACCATGGAAACACCAGATCAGCCACAGTTAATCCTACAGAGAAATACGAAGGAGCACATTATTTACCTGGAACCCTCTCTAAATTTTAACAATATTATTGTTGAATTTCTAGAGGAATTGCAGGCTGCTTGCAATTACTTGATGTCTCCAAATCTAAAACATGTTATAAACAAAACTTATAAAGAGCTAATCATCTTGCCTCACCACTTTTTACCACTCTTCAAGAATAGGGTCAGAACTGATTGCTGTGCCTTGGAAAAGATTTCAAGGATGGGATTCTTGCTATTCTCCACTGGGGCACCACAATGCCCATCTCCTTCCCTATTGTCTTGTCAGTCAAGGCATTATGTTTTTACAACACTGAGCAACATCAGCTTGACTGTGGCCATTTACACAGAAAAGTTAAAGATATGAACCTGTGTCACAAATGGAAAGGTTACACACAGATTGTGATGTGAAGCCACCCCGTTACTGTGTGATGAGCAGGACCATACACTGCTTTGCCCATTAACCTGATAGGCCAGACACCCTGCAGAGGCGAACTGGCACCGCATCCCAGCCTTCAGCTGAGCAACAGCTCCTGCCGCAGCTGCAATGCTAACCATTTCTAGATACTGCTGCAGTTAAAGCCCAGATTAACTGTCTCAATTGTACTTTACCATTCCAACTCTCATGTTTGAAGAACCAGTATTTTCCTCCTCCATAGTTAACAAACACCATAATTACAAGAGAGAGCCTAAAAAGACACGAAAAACAAGTATCACATGTCAATGAAATCCATATATATGAACACAAAGTTACTGTTTACCCCCGCTAAAACATTTCTAACTGTGAGATCTGGTTTATTTTATTTTTAAAGGAAGATTTCCAAGGTTTCCAACAAGGTTTTCAGCTTTACCAAGCAGGAAGCAGTGTTTCAAAGATCACGGGTGGCAGTGAACTGAGGTAAGCTCCTGCACATAGCATTTTCACACTGAACACATGTTGTTCCTTTCCACGGCCTACCACAGCTTTAATGTTTCATCAAACTAGATCAACTGTAAAGTGTTTTGGAAAGTCTGAGAACTAAAACAGACCACCTTGAACTGTCCATCTGCTATGTATTTCCATACACTGTCAAGCCACCATTGGAAAAACCTCATTGCCCTTGGAAGAGTTGCTTTTGAGCAAGATCTTATGCTCACCCTCGGAACGTGTCAAGGGAATGCAGCCGCTGCCGAGATGCTGTGCTCCACGAATGCGGGGCAGGATCACAGTTAATGGAGTCTGTTGTGTTTGGGGATCCAAGCTCCTTCGGGAACAAACCAGACACATGAAGAGCAAGTCAGCAGCTGCACGAGCTGCCTAGGGAACAGAGGTCAGCAAACTGCAAACTTTCACATACTCTGCCCTTATTCTCCTCGTCTTCCTTTTGTTTCCCCACTTGCTACTAATAACCTCTTCCTGGCTCCACCATATTGCAATAATGATTGCAGATGCTCCATACTCCACCTTTGACCAGGCAGAAACAAACAGTTCAGTAAAAAGAGCGTGTGCTTGAGACTCATGAGAGTTGGGTCCAGGCTAAATCAGCCAGAGAACTTGCCATCACTGTGAGTACTGTTTTAGAACAGAGCTGAGCAAATCCAGTTGCTGACCCTCAAAAATGATCCATCCCATCCCAATTTGTCTGACACCACAGTGAGACTGTTTTGAGAGCTAAACTAGCAGAAAATTAATCCTTTTTAATGCAGGAGTGGCTTCTTTGCAATTGAGTTTCCTAAACTACTCTGATCAGCCTCAGTGACAGCATAAAGAAGCAGACCACTGTATCACAGCTATAGAGATGAACAACTACAAGAATTGCTATAGAGCTCTGCTTCCAAGTCTTTTTATTCTAGATGGGTTTGGACTAGGTTTGGCCTAGATGTGAAGTCCAGACTGTGATGAACTATCTACATTCTAGTACAAAATGGTGTTCACACAGAAATGCCAGCTCTAGGGGTACCAGAAAAGTTTAGGCTTCAGTTTTTTGCTAAAATTCCTGCTGTGCAGGAAGCAGACATGAAGGCTGTCATTTCTTCCCTTCCCTTACACTGTCTGTGTCAGAAGGGGCCAGTATTTTCACCAACATGTTTGCTTCAAGGGAACTAAAGAGGGCACAAAGCTCTATGTTCAAAACTTGGGAGAGGTCTACAGGGAATCCACTAAACTTGCATGGAAACCCATTCTAAGACTTTTCATTGACATAAAATTGCCTCTGACATCAATACAAGATTTGCTAAGGGGAACACACAAAAGGGGAAGATGATTAGTAACAAACAAGTCCCCAGATGTCCAATTAGTGTGTGTTCCTCAGAGATGAAAACACTGTAGAATGCAAACTAAAGATATTGTGGTCACTCACAGAATTAATCAGACGATCAGTTTCTCTGGGGTTCAGTTTCTTGTAAACCCAGTTTCTGACTGGATCAATTCTGAAAATTAGTAACAGTTTAAAACACAAAACAAAACAAGAAGTACTTTAAAGTTAATTTCATTTTAATAGCAACTATTTAGCAGCATAAACCAGAAGTTGGGACAGTCCCTATTTCTGTTTTTACAGCTCACACAGGTATTGACATTCAGCCAATACCTAGGATCTCAGTTAAGTCCAGCTGTGTAACTACATTGACAAGCTCAGGCTTGGGGGTTTTATTCTTGGGTTGCTTACAGGCAAGGATGAGTCATGCCATTAAGTACACAGGGTGGAAGGTTGCATATGCTACACACACTTAGGTCCCACTGACTTTGATTACTGATTCCAGGCTAGACCCAGGAGCAAGTCACAGGAGGGTGAGGCAGAGTGTGCATGAGTTTACAGTTGACATCAGCTGCTCTGCAGAAACTGCTCTGCACACAAGCTAACAAGGCTTCAAGGTATCCCTCAAGCGAAATCACATTTATTATTACGGAAATGCGCATTTATTATTGCACAGCGTTAACTTGCCCATGGCAACCTGATAATAGGATCTGATGATCTGCAAGCGGGGCTACAAGTGTGACTCTCAAACATTACCAGACTATCTCGTGTGTTTTTAAACTGGCAGCCCCACTTCACGTGCAAGGAGGAATTTCTGTTCACTTACTTCATAAAAAGGCGCCCAGCAATCAGGACAGCAAGGATCCCCATGTAAACCAGGAAAGCAAAGAGAATAGCTATACAGAAAGGGAAGAACACAACTTTATAAATGATCTAACAAAACCATTCAGCAACCTGGGCTGGGCCAAGCATGACACAAACGTGACAAAAATCCCAACCCACCAATCATCACACCACCTTCTCCATGCAATACACATCTCCAGCCCGAGTTCCAGAGGGAAAAAACCCACAACAAACCCCCAGAACAACCCAACACAAAAGCAGGCTAGTTTCAAAGGGACTACACATGTTGGCATAAAAAAGGCAAAAATAAAACTGCATTGCATCATGAGGCAATAGTGAGAGAAGAGCTGATGTGCCATATATTCTGAAGAATAAAACTAGAGATTTTAAAACAGCCTCACAATGGAGGAGACAGGGGAGTGGGCAGTATACCAAGTTTGCAAGCATGGAGAATTTTTCTTTACAGCTGGGAAACTGGAAGGACTGAAAAAATGTAATATAATGGAAAAGAATGGAAGAGACATAGTCAAGAGTTTGAAACAGTCCTGGAAAAAAGAGATGAACAAAAAAGGTAAACATCAGGTTTAAAATTAAAACCATCACAACAAACAAAAATCCAAACCATGTGGGAATTGTTTCCAATTTTTTGAGAAGCAAGACAGAGGGAAGAAGAGAATTCTGTGTACATGGAGGGAAAACAAACTAGCTATGAAAATATCTCATTCTGAACACATACCCACTGATTTTTTTGGACTAATCCCTGCAGCAAAAAGGTTGTGGGCATACCATATATCAGATGAGGAGGCCTGATCCTGGTCAGGACCTCAAGATGGGTGTATAAAACATAAGGAGGTAAGATGTTGAGAAAGAAGAGGGGCAAGCCCATGACAACTCTTCAGCACAGCATGAGTGGCTGCACAGGCTTCTTAGGAAGCTGACTCTTCTGGGAGACATGCAAGTTGTAGAATTAAAGAGGGAAACAAAGCATTACATACGGAAATAGCTGTTGATAGGGCCTTCATTGATGATTAGGTCACAAGAAACAGTTTCAGTGTTTTCAGTTAGGACCTTTATCACAAGGGAATAATTGCCAAACTCTCCAAAATGATACTGAATCCTGCAAAGGATAAAGAAAATGAAACTTGCTGAGCCACCCCCACTACATGCAGGTACCACAGCAGTATTTAGGGGAGCTGTAAGACTGCATGCTTTAGGAAAGGCAAGACAAAAACCTGGACTAACAGCATGATCTAGCAAGGACCTTGTCTTTGCTAAGCATTACCCTCCCATAGCCCAACACCAGTTCTTTACTACACATGCACTGCCATCATTTGTCTTCTTGAACTACGAACTCCCTGCAAGAGAAATCAGGTGCTTGCACATGCTGCCTCAATGAACACTGTTCTGGCTCCTGCTTGCACCTAGACCCTTCCAGCACAATGTATGCCACAGTTCCAGCAGTGGGGCGAAGACTGAACTCTAGGTCTAAACAGTTGGGAAAAAGGGTGTGTGAGCAGGCAATTAACAGGCACGTCTCCAAGGGGGGAAAAAAAAAAAAAAAAAGGCATAGAGTTATCCATGTATTCCCTGGGGCTGGGCCACGTACTTGCAGAGCTCTCTGTCACCCACAGAGCTGTTGAGCATCAGGGTGAGCGGATGCTGGGTATCAACCATTACCGACGCCGTGCCTGGTTTTGTCAGGCTCCCGTTGCTTGGTGGGACAAACGCCAGGAACTGATACAAGCACTGTGGAAGAAGAGGGTGAAGGGAGCTCATTAGAGCCAAAGGAGCGCGAAAGGGGGTCCTGCCTCGCATGGTGGCATAAACAAGGGAAGCTGTCACAGGGCTAGAGCAGCTCCGGCTGCGGGAACACCCCGCGTCCTGCTCGCAGGTAAAACCGAAGCGAAGCGACCTGACGAAGCCACGGGGAGACGCCGGAGAGGCCGATCAGCCCCCGCCGAGGGCCGGGCTGTCATCAGCGGTGGCCTGGGGGTGACCCACGCCCAGCACAGCCCCTCACCTGGTGGCAGGAGCCGGAGCGGGCGGCGAGGCGCAGGCCCGGAGCGGGCAGCTCGTTGCGGACGAGCAGCAGAGCCTGGTCCATCCGCCCCGGCGGCCGCCGCTCCGACACCGCCGCCGTCGCCGCCCCGGCTCGGGGCCCGGGCGCGCTGCCTTCGGGCGAGCCGTGCCCGGGCGGCTCCGTGAGGCCCGGCGCCATGAGCAGCGCGCCCAGCGCCGCCGCCACCGCGGCCGCCAGCCCCGCCGCCGCCGCCATCGCGCTGCGCTCCGCCCCGGGGCGGTGCCGCCACCGCCACCGCCCCGCACGGCCGCGCTTCCCCGGGCTTTCCGGGGTCACGCGTCCCTGCCCGGGCCGGCCGGCGGCGCGGGCCCGCCCGCCTGCCTGCCTGGGAAACCGGGAGGATGGACAGAGGGGCGAGCGTCGAGCTCGAAGCCGCCTTTAGCACGTCCCGCCGCCACGCGTGGGCTCTCTTCGCAGGCTGCAGGCTCGGGGCGGCGGCGTCTGCGGGGCGGCTGGGCTGCCGGCGCTGAGAAAGCTCCACAGGCGTCTATCCCCGGGCTGGGAAGAGAGTCCTGCTTAGCCTCCGTCTTTCACGGAGAATGCAGAGGGCAAGGCCATGGAAAAGAAACCGCATTTCGTTAGGAGAGAGTTTCTTCCCAGAGAGGTGTCGTCCATGTCGCTGGCGTTACTGCTTGTGGCCGTCCTGCTCCTTAATGTCCTTCTCTACCTCTACCTCAACAAGTTTTACAGCTCTCTGGGACACACCGAAACGGACCCCAGCCTCTGCCCTTTTGGGCACTTCAAATTGGGATCAGTGAAAAATTGTTCCCCGTGGCTTTCCTGCGAAGCCATAAATAGGGAAGTCAGGAAACTCAAGTGTGTTGGTGAAGGTGCTGTGAAAAAGGTGAGTTCGGTTTTCCTTTCTTCTCTCCTAGATAACGGGCTTTCACAGTTTGCTGGCTAATTAGTGCCCGTTAGTGCTGTTATGACTATCCTCACAGCAGCTAATTACTGCAGACATCCAGGAGCATATGGCATACTGATAAGGTGAACAGAACAGGTAGGAGAGCATGACCTGGGCCGCCTTTCTGATACCAAATGACATCCAATTACACACGCAAAATCAAAAAACAGTGAAGCGCTCGTGGAGCATGGTGCAATCATGGCAGAGTAAGACTGTTTGGGTGGTATGAAATAACTTGCGTGCATTGCCTATTTCAAAGAAAACTTAGGAAATAGTGATGTAATTATCACATCAGCAAGGGCTTGCTGTGACAGGTACACGGCCCTGCCTTAAGGCTGGCTGTGTCTGGTGACTGCAATTTGCAGTTGTGACTAAACATCACAGTCAGAGGTCTGCAGCAGATGGTAGCAGTTCATACAAGAAGGCTCTCCATGTGTCTTACGTGTCTCTTGTATGTTCTCAGGTCTTTCTTTCTGAGTGGAAGGAAAACAAAGTGGTCCTTTCACAGCTCACCAACTCAGAGCTGAAGGAGGACTTTCTCCATGGACTGAAGATGCTGAAAGCACTTCAGAGCAAGCATGTTGTCCGGCTGCTTGGCTACTGTGAGCAGCAGTTCACAATCCTCACTGAGTACCATCCTCTTGGCTCCCTGAGGGGCCTGAATGAAACTCTACACATTCCTAAATACAAGAGCATGAACACCTGGCATCACAGGTTGATGCTTGCTATAGACTACGTGAGTGTCATTCATTACCTGCACAGCAGCCCTCTGGGCACCTTGGTGATGTGCGACTCGAATGACCTGGACAAGGTCCTCTCTCAGTATCTCCTGACAAGTGACTTTCACATCCTGGTGAATGATTTGGACGCTTTGCCTCTTGTGAACAGGAGTGCTGGCAGGCTGGTGAAGTGCGGTCATCGGGAGCTCCAGGGTGAGTTTGTAGCTCCTGAGCAGCGTTGGCCCTATGGAGAAGATGTGCCATTCGAAGATGACCTCATGCCTCCCTATGATGAGAAAACAGACATCTGGAAAATCCCAGATGTCTCCAACTTTTTGTTGGGCCATGTTGAAGGGAGTGACATTGTACGACTGCATTTGTTTGACGTCCATGCAGCATGTAAGAAGAAGGACCCGGCGGAACGGCCTTCTGCCCGAGAGGTCTTAGACACCTACAGGAAAGTTTTAACTCTGCTTATTCGGGAGTCAGCCATGCCTGGTACTAGGGAAATGCTATAGTGAATCATGAGGCAAACAACATACTGAAGTTGATGTCCATCCTATTTATGTAGCTTACCTGAAGGGCAAAGTCTCTGTCCCCAGAACTGAGAAGAAAAGAACAACTGAACTTGTACCTTTGATTAAAAAAAAAAAATAAATCCACCCAATCCTAGAGCTCTGCAAGCTTTCCATTGGTATGTGTAATCTATTATTGGAAAAGGAGGAGAGAGAGAAATGAAATTGTGTGGGTACAGGGGAAATTTGTTCCTTAAGAAATAATAAGTACTCTTTCACAACATTTACACAAAAAATATCTTGAAAATTACAGAAAAAGAATAAAAAAATTGGTCCACCTCAAATGGTTGGCAGAGGACTGGAGAGCAGAGACCATGGCATGCCCCCTACAAACTTTGTGCTAATTCCTGTGGCTTTGGCCCGTTTGTATCCACAAAGCCCTCATCTACTTTCCCATGGAGTAAAAACAGTGGTCACTCAGGAAGGAGTATCCCAGTTCACTTCAGATTTTGGTAAGCCCCAGTGCCAGAGCCCCAGTGGCGGTCTTTCTGTGCTGGATGGGGAATAGGTTGTTTTTGGAGCCATATGGCCATTGCTGTGTGGGCCCTGTATGCCACACCAGCAAGCATGTGGCTACTTTTGTAAGCAAGCAGATGATGCAGATCCTGAAGGGTCTGCTTACAGACACGTGCTCTTGGTTTTCAAGCCTTTGTCCCGTGGTATTCTCAGCTGGGCTCTTTAGAGATGAAGCTGTAAAACAGGAGTCTGTTCCTCTGTTCTCTTCCTCTTTTTTAATCCACAGAAATCCTTAACACTTTGGAAGAGAGCTGAAGCGTATCTATTTTTTCATTCACTTATCCTTGCTGAGTGTCATCATGACTTGATGGAAGGGAGGAGAAGAAGGAACTGAAAGAGAATGTGACTTCCTTCCACAGCAATGAGAATTAAACACGAGGAGATTTGGAAAAGAAAAGCCCTGTATTCAGAGCATACAACTCTATTTGATCTGAATTCAAAGCCCACTGAGCATAAAGAAAGACTGCTAAAAAGCAGCCTTGTTCGGTGTGTCAGGAAAAAGCTTGTGGTACCTACATGGGTGTTACAGCCTGGTACCAACAGCTGGCGAGGAAGAATAATGATGCCTTAATCCAGCAGTAGGCTCAGTTTGATAGGACTGAGATCTGGGAGGCAGTTGTTCTCTTGGTGAAAAAACAGGAATAGTGTGACTGAGAAATTTGGACTCTACCATTGCGCACCTGAGGAATTCCTGTGCTGTGGACGAGGTCTTTTAAAGACCTAAGGGCCTGAGACAACTTGCATGTTTTGATTTGAGATGTGATTTGTAAGCAGAGAAGTACACGGTCCTTTCTGCTGAAGACTTTGGTTCTGTTCTTTTCTGTGCTGCTGTTTCTCTTCACCTAAACAAGCCATGTTATAACTGCACTAAGAACATGCAGTCAGTTCATACATACAATGTTCAAATCCTGGTACCAAAATTTTATTAAAAATGGGAAAACTTTCCTGCAAATTAGTAAATTTATACCTGATATCATGCAATGCCATCAGGAGCCCTTTAAAGGCTGCTGATTATGGCTTTCCCTCTGGACAGTCTGTTTTCTTAAATTAGCTGACTTTTGCCCTTTTTCACTTGTGCAGTCTTTCCTTGCAGCTTTCCTGCTCAGGTTGTCAGGAGGCAAATCTCAGAAGACAGGGTCTCCAGAAGAGAGTAGTGATTTTGAATGCTTCAGATTTGTTTTGAACTTCGACTCAAAACACCTAAAAGAAGCCTGGGGAAAAAGAATGCTATATCTGTTGTAAATGCATCATCCAGCCCATGAACTCTTGAGTTGTTACTATTAAGGCTAGAGTTCTACAGTTCCAGCATGAATCCAGGATGTGCAACAGCTAGAAAAGTGTCCTTTTACAGCTCCTCAAAGCCAGAGACCAAGGTTTGAAGGGCCAAGCGTCAAATCTTTTGCAGGTTCCCCCCACAATAACTTTTTACCTTTTGTTAGCTGTCATGTACACTTGAAAGGAAAATCAGCATCTGATGACTGTGAATAAACATCCCAAATGTTTGTTTATGAGAGTAGCAAGGACAGACAAGAAGAAGCTGCCAAGCTTCTTATGCTGTTCTCTCTCAGTTAAGACAGCTTTTGTTGGGATTCTTTCTCTGTTGTGTACTGTTACACCTTGCAAACAGCCATACTGGTTTCACAGAGTGAAAAAAAGTGAAGACAGATTCTGGTTCTGAATAGTCATCTTGCTGTGGAGATGACTCTCTCTGTTCCTGGATGAAATAATTACAAATGTTTTAAGAAAAGGTGTCTCCCTAAAGATTCCCCCTGAGAAGTGGTTTCTCCACATGTCTCTTCCCCATTCCCTCTCCTTCAGCCTGTGTGTTGTCCAGCATTGTATTTCATCAGGTATAAATTACATTTGATCTGAATACAGCATTATGGAGCTGCAGTTTCTTTTTCTGGATGTTGTTTCTGTCTATGAGGAAACACTAGATGGCAGCATGAAGGTCAGTTTAGCTTTAGTTATTAGCAGTTGCAGCCTCTCATGCCTAAACATAGCCGGAATCTGCCCTTGAAGCCAGTATTTTCCTAGCAAATTTTTCCTTTCCATAAAGATCTCATTGTGTTTGCATTAGTGAGTTTAAAGTAACAAGACAGATAGACAAAAGGGCTGTTATAAGAGCCACAACTGCCAGTTGAAGGGGCTACCACCTCCCCTTTAACTTGCTCATAGTATTTGTGTACTTTACTGTTTGCATGTCACTTTCTTCCAGTCCTTCCATAAAATCAGACATTTGTACCCTATGCATCTTTCTGTTCTTCCCTCCTAATCCCTCATGCAATCTCAAGATTGCATGAATCCAGTCCTTCCCACAATTCCAGCTTCTTTTCCCTTAAAGGGAAGAGGCAAGGCCTCATGGAGAGGGAAAAAGGCAGAACAGCCCTACGTGCTGTTATCTCCCCTCTTTCCAATTCTCTTTTCTGGGCATTCCAGTTTTTACCACCAATGACAGCCTTTGGTAAGTATTTGGGGACTTTGCTGCCTCAGGACAAGCAGCTCTTGTATGTCTAGTGGAAAACATCAAAAGACGAAGGGCAGGAAGAGGCCTGTTCACAGCTGGAAGCCTGCAAGCCCTTCTTTCCTCATCCACTCCCCAGCCAGCTCTAGGCCAGTGGATATGACCTCCCATGCTAAGACCACTGCCACAGCTCTGCCTAACCTCAGCAACAGCTGATGGCTCTTATCTCAAGCTCAGATCAAGGGTCCCACATTCCCTGTCCTTCCCACAAAAGACACTTCTCTGGGGATGGTTATTGCCATGTTTCCTTTCGTATCCCTGTTCTTCTATCCCAAAAGTCCAGTCAAAGAAGCTGCACAAGGACACACAAGGAGAAGGACAGCTACTGGTGCTTATCTCCTTCAGAAAACTCCAGAGGAGGTTCCCCAAACCACCCTAGGCGGTCAGCATGAAGGTAGATATGATCCCAGTTGTTCCGTGGATTTTGTTCGCTGCCATCACCAAGATAAAGGCCCTGGGTCTGGCCCCTTTCCAAGGACAGGACAATTCTTTTGGTCAGGTCAGTGTCTGTAACCACCTTGCTCTTCCGTTTTGGACAATGCCTCTCCTGCCATCCCTGCAGCAATCCCACAGCACATCCTTCCCACACGCATCCAACCAGCTGCTAGACAAGGAATCAAAGCAGAAACCATCTCCCAGACTCAAGAAGTAGCACCTGGTTCCTGGACTGAACTCTCCTGGGACACTGCTGTGCCAGCAGTGGAGGAGACAGGAAGACCTAGGGGATGCTAGCTGAGCCTGCTGACAGTCTGGTTGCAGGTGACAACTGTGTCAGGGCACCTGGACTCACTGCTGGTATGGTATGCTCTATCCTTGGTCCAATGCTGTTGCCAGAAACAAATTCCCAGTGGATTTACCAATAAAGCTTAGCCCTTTCCAGGTAGGTTACAGGTTACAGAATGGAAACCACCTGTCTCAGAGCGGAGTCACACATTCAGTTCAAACCCACTGCTCCTTTCTCTTTCTTCTGGGAGTCATCCAAAGAACAGCACTGTCAAGGTTATTCTGTTTCCTTTTCCAAACCGCCTGCTGGCTGCACGCTTCCATGGGGGTCAAGTCTGATGTAGTAGTTCCCATTTTGTGCAGTGGGTTTCAGACTTCATCCTAAAAGCACTCCTATAACACTGAATCCTGTAAAGGTGAGCAGCCTACACAGCAACTCATCCATATGTTCGACACCATCACAGGTATCCACGCCAGCAGCTATACAGGTCTGGGTAAACGCTAAGGAAATAAAATGGACACAATGTATTTAATTGAACATTTGTTTGATTTTTTTTTTTCTTTTTGGAAGGATACTTTGAAAGTCTGTGTTAACTCTGCATTTAATAGAGTGGTAACTTTTAAATGTAGCAGAAGTTTAGAATACCACACAAACTTTTTGAAATTCTGTCACAAGCTCTAAAATAATATTTTCCTTTGGTGCCACATAAACAAAACATCAGATCATTATCTCTGTGAAATAGAGGCAATGCTGTTTGCCAAATATAATTTGTGAGCTATTTGGCAGAATTTGCAACTGTAAACTGATTCTATCATTATGACTGTAATGTCTTACCAACAGTCAGGAGACCCTGGGAACAAGAAAAAAGTGGTTCTCAAGTTCTTCTAGCATGATATAATGTGTATATTTGTAGAGTCCAACCAAATAAATTATATGCTAGATGGTGCTTTTAAAAAACAAAAAGGATTTTGTGGTCTTTTTTTAATTGAGGTACTGTATACTTGAGATGGCCACATGATTTCCAATAATTGTCAGTCTCTGTTCAGAAGTCTATAATCCAGTATTTATCAGGATTAAATGATGAATATATTTACATTACAGTGATATTTATGTCTCAGCAATTTCTGATTCTGTTTAGCTCTGGCTAACTCAAAATCCATTAAAAATTATATATTTATATATAGACACATGAACAGATTCTTCAGCCATAATTTTCAAAAGATCAAGTTTACTCTTCCAGCATTTACATTTTGGATATGAAGTAACTGGATTTTCATAACTGGTAACATTCAGTAGCTTTCAGTCAAATTTATAGTAGTTGCTGGATGCTAATGACTTTTGAAAAGCAAGTTCCTTCCCTGAAGAGCTGGAAGGCCTTTTTTCAGCAATTCTCTTGATAAAGTTATGAGACCAAAGTAGGTTCTTTTATCAAGTGCACTCTGGATTTCTTAGTGGAATGAACAAAGTTCCCACTTTTGTAAAAGTTGTCATTTTTATGTGTTTTTCTCCCCAAGAGCTCGTTCCTGAGGGGTGGGGGGAAAGGGGCAGGGGATTAGTCTAACTCACAGCTGAAAATCCCCAGGCTTATTTGCCTCTAATGATTAAAATCTAGCAACTAAGTTTGGGGGTCCATTAAATAAGTTTAGCTTATGCCAATGCCATTTATATTATTATTACATATTATTACTTTGGTGCCTATATGCTTTGGTCACAGGCTAGGATCCTGGAGGTCGGATGCTGTAAAAGCACAGCACAAAATAACAGTCCTTTCCCTACAAGCAGCTTTAGTATAAGAAAATATAAACCAACTTATGTCTTCACACATTAACAGCATACACAAGCATTGGTTAGCCCATCCCATATCATCCAAGCTACAAATAAATATGCTGCATGATCTACGTGGACAGGTCACACCATTTCTTGTACACATAATGACAACTGCAATGCCTGACTCTTCTCTGACCAAATTCAATGGCAGCTTGCATTCCCATTTCTGAACGTGCTTTAGGAGCCCAAGACTGAAACAAAAGCCCAAGCTATAAGAGGAAATAAGTGTACCAGGACAAAATAATATATAGGCAGGCTTAAGAATCAACCAACTTTGCTATTTGAACCAGATTCCTCAAGGAAGTCATGCAGAAGACCTGCACCCCCAGAACTCCTACTTCTACAGGCCAGTAAGTGGAAGATTACCCCTTTTCCTCAGGCTTGCAAGGCTGACACACAGTGCAGCACCAGATGTGCTTTTCAGTCTAATCCTGTCCTACCCCCTGATTCACATTTGCTAAATTCAGAGGGGTATGTGGGAGAAGAAAATCTGTCTCTGCCTGTCTTCTAGGCTGGGGGCGGGTGGATTATCTGAGACTTAAATCAGGCATTTCATTAAATCAAATGAACAAGTCACCTTCTGAATGAGGTGAAGTCTGTTTTTGTGTGCTGGAGGCTGTAGAGAAAAATCACAGGACCTGAAGTCATGCGTTATGGATGCAGGCCTTGGTTTCCTCTGGATGGGAAGATGCGTGCAGAGTCCTGAGGTTTTCCAGCCCCTTCCTGGGTTGTCCAGAGCAAGCTCTACACCTCATCCAAGGGAGCCTGATCTCAGCCGAGGTCTAGAGATAGTAATGAAATATAAAGACTCCCCAAGTTACTTATGTTTATTCTTTCCACTTTTCTTCCAAAGATGTGTAATACTTTCAGGCCTGTTAGCAGAAAAGTTCAACATACTAAAAAAACAAACAAAAAGCCTCAACTTCACAAGAAACTGTTTAAGGTCCCTGCGAAGCCATGCTAATTAAGTGTCTTTTGTCATGTTGCATAAGTGACTTTTTTTTTTCTTTCTCTTAGTGGTTTCCACAGTTCTGTGCATGGGTGCCATCCCAACTTAATGACCTAGAATTATGCCTAATTGCTGTTCTATCCTTCTTTCCCACATCATGTGTGGCAAGGAACTTTTCTCATGACAACAGTGCCTTAGGGTTTTATTTTTTATATTGTCATTTTCACTCATATCCTTTTATGTCCTGATCTGAGGCCTCTTAAAATTTATTTGTTCCATACCATGGAAAGAGGAAGACTTGGCACACCTCGCACTGAGAACATGGCTCCCCATAGAACAGTTTCCCCAGGCTGGTTAGATATCTGTGAAGCAAGTGCCATCCAAGAGAAGTGTCTTGACCCCTTCCACAAGGTAAGGGGTCATGGCATTTCCTGGGCACAGAAAGTATAATTCTGAATGTTTGACATAGGTTAGATAAGTGGTGGACTAAGAATATTTGGGTTTTTTTCCCCTTATTTTCTTATAAAGCATGAAGACAAATAATTGCAACATGAGCACATATCCCAAATATGCATAAAGCACATGAAGATGAACCGTATCCCTAATGTCTACATTGTGATATTTCTAGTATCTGAAGAAAGATATGGCAAAAGGAACTATCAGGGCACAGGTGGATAGAAAGAAGGAGAAGGGCATAGAGAACAGCACACCTAACCTCTCATGTAGCTCAAAACATGCCACGTCAGGCAGTGGCATGGAGGGGAAGGGGAAGTTTTTGGCTATGTGTGTGTTAGAACCAGCCTAGTTTACCTGCATCTCATTGAGCAGTTCAGACAACTTTTCAAGCTTCTAAACTGAAATGCTTGCTCTGCCAAAGCATAACCCTAGAATTCTGCTTTCAGGCATCAGGAGCATACGGAGCATAGGAGTAAGCTATGTTGCTCCAGCATCTGAATATCCAGCAACTCCCACTTTGGTAGGGAAAGAAAAAAAGAAAAAAGCTAGACCTTTCAGAAAGTTCTGTTTCTATTTTGACAACCTAAACTGCCAAATTTAGTTCCTAAGTAAAAAGCTAGAGCTCGTGACAATCTGAACCTCTTTTTCTCTCTACACCACGCACTACAGAACTACATCCCACCGTTCCACTGCTGCTGCACGAGCGCCAGCCCAGGCAGGTGACTCCATGCCTGTGAGGCTCCCAGAGCTGCTGAATTCACAGTTCTCCTGGCTCCCCAATGTGTCTGTGCCTTTCTCCTCGGACACTGGCACTTCAAAAGAAAAAGGACTTCTTATATCCCCTGGGCCCACGTCCCTGGGAGAGAAGCGGACCCCTCTGTGTGTCCTATCCCCAAGGGTTCGGTAGCTGGGGGGGGAAATGAAAGTGTGGGGAAGTGTCCCAGGGCCTCATGGACAATACAGAAAAATGGGATTCTTTACCTGGTGTGCAACAAGCAGATAATTACACACTCGAGAAAGGCATTGATTATTCTCCCTACAACTACCTGAAAGGAGATTGTAGCCAGGTGGGGGTTGGCCTCTTCTCCCAGGTAACCAGTGACAGGATGAGAGGACAAAGTATCAAGCTGCACCAGGAGAGGTTTAGGTTGGATATTAGGAGGAATTTCTTCACAGAAAAGGGTGATCAGACATTGGAATGGGCTGCCCAGGGAGGTGGTGGAGTCACCATTCCTGGAGGTTCCTGAGTTCCTATAATTGTGGGCTTCATTCCACTGAGAGCTGTACGCTTTCAGTCTGTTTTGGTGGCTGTTGCTGCTGTTCATACTTCCTTGCTGAAAAAAAGAAACACCAATCAACACCGATTATATCATTTATTTTATACATGTATATATATGTTTATGCATGTGTAGGTATCTGTAAATATCTGTAAATATCTGTAAATATCTGTTTAAGGAAAGACTGAACGTGTTAGTGCCATGGTCTAGTTGACATAGTGGTCATAGGCTGGACTCGATGATCTCAGAGGTCTTTTCCAACCTAATTAATTCCGAGATTCTGTGATTTATTTCAGAGTCGCACAAGCCCAGGTGCTCGGTGACATCCCACAAATCCGGCGCGCCAACTACCAAAAACTTTTTACTGTTCATACAGTTTTGGCAAACAGAGGCGAACTGATGTTCACCGCCTCCCAGCCACGCAGTTAATGATTAGCATTAATTAGTATCAATTAGCATCAATTAGCATCACGTCCCCCCTCGGGCTCCCCCTCAACCCCCGCCGTGATGGCGCCTCGCACCGGCCCGACGTCACTTCCCGGGGCGGCGGCGGGGCCGCCCCTGCCGGCCGCGCTCCCCAATGGCGGCCGTGGCGGGGGCCGGCGGTGCGGGCGGCGGCGGCGGCGGGGGCTCCTCGGCGGCGCTGGGCGACGGCGGCGCCATCGACTACTCGGTGCACGAGGCGTGGAACGAGGCCACCAACGTGTACCTGCTGGTGGTGCTGGCCAGCCTCGCCCTGCTCGTCTACGCGCGGCGGTGAGGGGAGCCCCGGCCGGGGCGGGGCGGGCGGGGCGGGGGTCCCTGCGGGGGGAGCGGCCGCGCCGGCCCCACGTGCAAAGGGCACAGCTCTCACCGCCTTGCCCCCTCCCATCCCATCCCCCATCCCCGTGACAGGAACAAGAGGAGGATTATGCGCATCTTCACCCTGCCCCCGGCCGCCGAGACGCCGCACGAGCCCAACTTCTACGACAGCATGAAGAAGATCCGCCTGCGGCAGCAGCTGGAGATGTACTCCATCGGTAAGTCGGAGGGGAGAGGCGGCTCCCCCCGGGTCTGTGGGCGCTGCTGGGGTCCGTTCCTAAAGGGCTGGCCTCGAGCCTGCGGTGCGGACGGCGGAGCGGAGCCCCGGCCCAGCAGAGCCCCGGCCCTGCGGCACCATGTGGGCAGGGGTTCTGCAGCAGCCAGGGCTGCGAGGACTGAGGTGTGAGGAAGTGTGGAGGGAGAGAGTGGCTGTGCAGTTCTCTAAATACAAATGTCAAAACGAATCCCACGTTTAACTCTGAAAGAGCCAGGAATGTCAGAATGTTGTCAAAATGTGGATGTGTTTGTAAGTGCCGACGGGGCTGTGGAATCAAACACATAAATTGAAAATACATGAGAATTATACCGTACCAACAAGTGTTGCCACAGCTAATGTTGAAGGTCAGGATGGAGGCAGGAAAGTGCCCCTTGCCCCTCTTATTCCAGAGGCCCAATTCAGAGAAACACATGGCCTTCCTTTATATCTGCCGTATATGCGTACCTAGAGGGAATATGGGAAAAAAAATACTTGATGAGCTGAAACCGCCTTTTAAATGCAAAGGTTGAGTTAAAGATTCTTAGACCAGGCCATTGCATTCTGTAGGAACAAGACAGGATGTTCTTCCTATGTAGGGATGCCTGCTGTCGTTTGTTGATGGTGCTTGTACCACTACACACAACTCTTTCACTTCCCTTTGCCTTGATAACCAGTTTAATTTTGAAGTCGGTGTAATTGTTAGCTTGTGGCCTGTGTATTGTGGAGGAGATGACCAATGTGAAGATCAACTGTGTGACTAATGAGTCATTCAGATCATCTGTAATAGTACTTCTAAAGCCATAGCCTTTAATTTTACTTATTCTAATGAAAGGACCTGAATGGAATCATAGTTCCCTGCCGTTTATTTACTGACATCTTGCTGTGACCCTACTGTTCAGCGTTTTCAAGGCCAAACACTAAAGGAGAGAAGTTCCACACGGTGACTGAAACTTCCCCATGTGTGGATATGGTGAAACTATGTTCTCTGATTAAAGTCTATTTCTTTTGTAATATTTATACGTATATATTTACAGATACCTACACATGCATGAACATATATATACATGTATAAAATAAATTATATAATTGGTGTTGATTGGTGTTTCTTTTTTTCAGCAAGGAAGTATGAACAGCAGCAACAGCCACCAAAACAGACTGAAAGCGTACAGCTCTCAGTGGAATGAAGCCCACAATTATAGGAACTCAGGATGTGTATCCAGTGCTGATTATAAGAGTCAGTGTGGAGCTATATTCAATGCCTCTTGATTGATACATATGTGAAGGCAAGGGGGAAAGGAAGGGGACTCTTCCTAAAACTTTGTTCTTAGTAGCTTTTCTCTTGAGTCCTCATGAGGTGAACTGAGTGCCTACTGAAAAATTCAGCGTGAAAGTACCCAACACAGGGCAGACCTGCTCAGAGAAACCTCTGAGGGTAGAGAAGTGTAGTTTTACCAGCGTTTTAAATTATTTGTCTCTCTGCTAGCACCGTGGAAATCAGCACCTACCTTCTCTGGCAACAGCACCCTAGAGAAAGCAAGGCAGTATCTATCTTCCTGGAAACCCTTGTGTTCCTTGCTAATGGATTGTTGAATTTGCTGAATGCAGTCAGTGTCAAGACACTGTGGCCTTACTGCCTGAAGGTGAACAGCTTTGAGAGCCCCGAGTGTCGCTGGTGGTAGAGCAAAAAGGTTCTGCTCTCTGTTTATTTGGGGGTTGCGTATGCAATACTGTGAACCTTTCCTGGAGAAACTTTGAGAAATACACAGAGAACTACACGTCTCGATGACTCTTAAAGCCACTACTAATAATGTTAATAGCAAAGATGATTAGCTTAATTTAGTCAAATTGCTTTAAAGAATGGGTTTGTCTATAAAAATCTGTATAAATAGGTCACAGCTTATTCAGAAGAGACTTCACTCTGCAGTTAGTTTTTCTTTCTAGATAAATCACAAAATCAGTTAATTTAAAGAATACTGCAGAAATTACTTCTTAATAAAAGCATCTAACCATGAAAACTACTTGAAGATGTATCATCATGCTGTAATTCCTAAGGTTACGTGACTTGACTTGGCCGAGTGGTGAACAACCCACAGAGTTGGGAGTGTACGTCCAGAGAGTTTTTTTCCTATTCCATGCTGAAATAAATATTAAGTGTTGAAGCAGTGGTGAGCAGCACTGAGGTTCCATTTGGATATGAGGAAACTTGGCTTTGTGCACCGAATCTTACTAGACTGAAATTATCTGTACTTTCGTGTCTGTAGGGAATGTAAAACATGAACTGGGCCGGACTAACAGTGGCAGACGGCTTGGCGGGGTGTGCCCCAGGAGGAGGCTCGTTTGGGTGAGGGATGGCCCACTGTGACATCTTCCTCGCGAATCACCACGGGAAACAGCACCGGCGTGGCTCCGCGGGGCCGGGGAGGGGGAGGCGGCCAAGGGGAGCGGGGAGGACGCGGGAGCCCCCGGGGCTGCCGGTGCCGTGTCCTTCCCGCGTGCGAAGAGCCGGCTCCGCACCTCCCTCCCCCGTCCCTCGGCGGTGCTTACGAGGCGCACACACACACACAGCTCCCCGACGCGCTCTGCCCTCGTCCCCATCCCTGCATCCATTCATTCATCCATCCATCCGCCCCCCCGGAAGCGCCGGCCGTATCCTCCCCGCGCGACCTCACTTCCTCCCGCACTTCCGTCTCCGGGACGCGCCGGCTGCTGCAGCTGCATCTGCTGCCGCTGGTGCTGCCGCCGGTGCCGCCGCTGCCGCCGCCGCCGCCGCTGCTCGGAGGCCGGAGGCGCCCGCCGGGCGGTGAGTGGGGCCGCGCCGTCCTCGCCGTCCCCGCCGCGCCCCGTCCGCGCCGAGGGGAGGGGAGGGGGCGCCTCGCCGGCGACCGGGGCGAGGCGGGAAGGGGCCACCCGGGGAGAAAGCGCGGTCGGGGGCGGGGAAAGAGGGTGTCCGGGTCGTTCTTCACCCCAGCTGGGGCGGGCTGCGAGCCGCCGCCGGGCTGGGCGGGCTCTCCCTGGCATCCCCCGCGGGAGCGCTCGCCGCACGCCTCGTGGCCGGAGTCGCCCCGCGGGCGATGATATCCCAGCGCGGGGGATCGTGGCTGTCCGGAGAGCTGAACCCTCCCTCCCTCCTTCCCACCGGCCCTGCCCACCCGGGCGGGCTGGCAGGGAACGAAGGCTTTCCGATGGCGCATCTCCGGCGGGGCCGTTGCCCGCCGCGCACACCCCGTGCGGCCCCGGTCGCTCCAGCGGAGCGGCGTGTCAGAACGGACTCGTGCCTTCCAGTTCACCCAGCCCTGCCGCCTTTCAGGCTGCATGCAGACTGTATCATTTCACGGTTTGCCTCTCAGCGGAGCTGGAAGCAGCCGCGAAGCGCTTAGGAATCTGGAGCGGCCGTGCAGCTTCGTTTGTTGTATTCAGTGGACCTGAGGTAGTGGCACGAGCATCTCGCAAAACTGCTTGTCCAGATAAAAGGCTTCTAAGGAGGAGCAACAAAAGCAAAAGCTTTTCCAGGTCCCCCGCCTTTTGTGTGTGCCAGGGTGTTCGAAGAATGCTGCTTGAGCCGTGAGCGAAGGGCAGGTTGTGGTTTTTCTTTTTCTGGCAAGTGCCAGCCATTGAAGTTCTGTCCCGGTGAAACTGAACACTCTTCTGCAGGGGGTTTTATATTTCAGTTTTACGGTACAAGTATGCATTGGGATGGAAGGTGCAGTCAGCTTTTGAAATTTTACATCAAATTTCTGCAGTGATTTTTACCCGTTAAGCCATAATCCTGTGTGTAGTTAAAAATCAGTGCCTAAAATCAAAGGCAGGTAGGATAGAGAGACAGCAGACCTTTTTTTTTCTCTTTCCTTTTTTTTTTTTTAAATCCATTCCTAGTAGTCAGGCTTGTAGACATGCACTGGAGTGGATTCTTAAGGTCTCATGGAACTTTGTTCATACAGAATTATTAGATGGCTTGGATAGGGAAAGTTTGTGACCTTAAAAAAATGGTGCCAAAGTTATCTTCAGTTGTGGGTTTTTTTGAGAATGCTGTACAGGGGTAAGTCTTTCTATCTTACCCAATCCTCTTTAAAAAGCTATTATCATATATAGATTTAGTGGTGTCTGATCACACGAAGCACGTGAGGGAAGACCTTCTAAGCAGTTAAAACTTTACATCTATAAGGTACTGCAAAAAAATGTTAACAAGTTGCTCTCACTTATAACATGTTTTTAAGAATCTGACCTCTCTGTTGTCTCCATGTGGGCTGCTGAACGGTCAGATCTTTGTAAATGCAGCCTTCAGATGGAGTTACAACCATGACACTATAATCTTATGTGAAAACTATAATCTTCTGTTAAGTGGTGGAAAAGTCATCTCTCTCCTCATAACCAAAATGTGGCTGGCTAGGGTTTGTGTTCAGTGCTGCACAGAAGATCAAAGCTTTTCAGATAGAGCTGTATAAATTCTGTGATGAGGCTCGAGAGCGTCTTAAACATTTAAACTATGAGTGTGTCTGTGTTTAAAGCTGAAGACGTCGTAAACTCTGTGGGCCTTGTAGTGAAAATACCTTCTCCATGCCACGGGCATTTTGGGTTTCAGTCCAGCGCTCCATGCCTGGATAGTATGAACTGGTATGTGCCGGCCAAGCCCAGATGAGAGCGTAGCCTGCAGCAGCTGCCGTGGTGCCTTGTAGCCAGCCGTAAGAGTTAGGAATCTTAGCAGCGTGACGCTTGAGTGATCCTAAACTTGCACTCAAACTTCCCTTCCAAAAGTGCCTGATCCATTGAGAAGACCCGTGGAGGAAACCTTTGCTGTACTGCTTGTACTGCTGATGTCAGTAGAAGCTCTGAAAACGGGGAGAATATCCCAGTGCTTTTGTCTAGGGATGTTTTGCAGGGGAAGCTTCTCTGGTGCAATGCAACATTATTCATTGAGAATATTCTAACTTGTGGTGAATCTTTCTGTAACTTATGTTTTGCATATATGATTAAGCAGCGTTGGCCAAAGGCCTGGTGACAGCACAGGCCTCTGGAATGTCTCCCTGTTGCCTGGGCAGTTTATTCACGTTAGCTTACTTCCGTGAGCATAATCGCTCCTTTTAAAGTCCTCCTGAATCCAGGAGTGCCGCTGCTATTGAGCAAGCTGAAATTATACACGCTGCACAGAGAAAGGTGGGTGTGTTGCAACTCAACATCTCATTCAGAGGAATTGAAAAAGTTTTGCCCCAGCCCTGATTTCTGCATTAAAGAGATTGAAGAAGGCATGTAATGACAGTTTTCAATGGGGAAGCAGCACCTTGTTGGAAAACGTGTAATTAAATCCATGATGTATTTGGCCTGCTATGCCTAAAGAGCAGCAGCGTTTGGAGGAGGCTTGCTGACAAAGTGGAGTCTTCAGTCTTGGTTGCTTGTGCTCCAAATCGGAAGTAATGATCAAAAGGTGTTCCCTTTCCCCTCCAAACCCTTAAACTGTGTTTTAGTCATGGTAAGGAACCTGGGTGTTATTTATTAGCGTAGTCACTCAAACAAAAAGGCAGCACTTGATTTTGTCCTTGAGACAGAGCTGCCAGTGAAGAACAGAAGGTTTCAGTGCCGCAGGCCCCTGAGAATGGAGGTAAGATCCTTTACACTGCAGCCCCCTTTCTGTTGTGACCTAAGAGTTAAGAGCGACAAACCGATTTTTTGTAGTCTAACAAGCTCCATCAGAAATTGGCATTACCAAGGGGTCAGTGGGACTCCCTGCTGGCTAAGGGACAGATACTGAGTGTGACCAGAGATTGTGTGTGACCACGGACTATACTGACTGCTGGCAGAACACCCCAAAAGCAGCAGAAATGTCTCATGAGAAATCTGACATCAGGGAGTGGAAATCAATGCTAATTCTTCCATAACAGAGGGCAAGAAGCAAGGAAGAAAAAAAGCATGCATTTTGTGAAGAGCAAAAGACTTAGGATTTTTTTCCAGCAAGAAAAAAACTACTTTCATAACTTTTTTCCCAATTCTCTGATTAAAAATGGCTGATGAAACTTCTCAGTGCTCAGTTGTATCTGTGAAATCTATGTTTGCATTGAAAAGACTAAGAACCTTTTTAAGAATGAAGGTGCTTTGCCTCATTTTTACAAGGAATGTCTAAGCTTTGGGTGTTACTTTAATAAAAATAATTCCTGATCTTTTTGCGGAGTATCTAAACTCTGGGCGTTACTGTAATAAAAATAACTTTGAACTCCAAGATTAACAAAACTGCTAAAAGGAGTTAGTTCTTAATAAGAAAAACAATAAACTGAATTTGGAATTTCTGAACCAAGCCCTCGAAGGCAGTTTGTGGCAAAACTCCAGAAAAAGAAAAAAAATAATCTCATTTTTATAAAATAGCTATATATTTTCTTTCTCAGTTACAGCTAGACACTGCTTTGAAAAATGATTCTCTCCTTGCAGAGGCCTAGGAATTCGATTTTTTAGGAGAATTTGGTTTAATTTTAATCTAGCAGTAAAATAAATTATTCCTAAAAAGGAACCGTTCAGATTTGGCATTTATTGAAATTGGAGTCTGAGAAAATACTTTACATTAGCATATCTGAAGAAGAACTTAGTTCCTTAGTCTGCGAAGGAGTAGCCCCCTTCAGTTTCTTCCAGGCTGTCAGACTTACTGGAACTGGTTTTGGACATCCATGATGTTTAAAAGGCACACGGGGGTCTATAGCTTGCTCTTGAGAAAGACCGTGGTTTTGATAAGATTATAGACACATTGGCCTTTTTTGTAATGGAGTGGAAGGAGTATTTTGAGAAGACTTGGCCAACAGGAGGGCTGTATTACTTTCCAAAGTATCCTCTGGGTCATATTGGAAACATAGTTTGTAACGTGCTCTTGACTGACAGCGAAGAGTGTGAGGCATAAATTCCCGAGCAGGAAAGATGTATGTGGGTTGTGCAATGGGAGACTCCATGTGATGTCGTTATTTATGGTGCTTCTCTCAGATGTCTTTCTGGGACTCAAAACAGCTGCTGTGAACTTTACCCAGCACAGAGTACTAGGTATGCTTGAACGACTGTTTTGCTGTTGCTTGGATCGTGGTGTACACTCCGATAAGCAATACAGGGCCAACTGGGCGAATCCTTTTACTGATTGATGAAAAGCTTGCAGGAGGAAAAAAAAAAAAGTGAGAATATACTCTTCTGTAACTTTAGTTGGTTGATATCAAAGAGTGATAGTTGAAGGCAGCCCATTTCTTTGTGCTGTAATATGGGAGGAAGGGTGGACTAAAAGAAGAGGAAGACTAGCTTTTTCTTTTCAGAGGGAAGATCTGGAGGATAGAGGCAGAGGTGCAGATTTTTCAGTCTTGCCTATTTTCTTCCTGACTGTTTTGTTAAATGGGAGCAACCATTGTTTGCAGGAACTTTTCCTTGCTTTGGTAAGGGGCTGTGGCTGGTCATGCATTTTGATATGTGGCAGTGCCATTGTTAAACATATCCAAATCTACAGTCAGATAAGGCTTGGAATAATTGATGTTTTCAGCTCAACTGAATAACTAAGTTCATATGATCTGTAAGTGGCCAGTGGATTTTTTTCCTAGGCAAAGAATGTACTGCTTTTATTGCACATTTATTTAAAGCTAATTTTATCACAACAGATTGAGAGTTCTAGCAACCAAAAATGCCTTAGCCGAGTCCGTTAAAAAAATTTTCTTACCCAAACTGTGTTTCTGTGTGTGACAAACAGAAAATATCACATCTTTTTGACTTCACAGTCACTAACAACCCAAAAGCGGTGAAAGCATTGCACTCCATGCCTCCGAGATTACTTTTGCCACTGCTGATGGGAGAATTGTTCTGTATCATTACTGTCTTCTCTTTCAACCTCAGCACATTCTGAAATGCCAAAGGCAAACCACTTGATAGCTGATCAGAGGTCCCAGAGATGCTGGTATGGCAGTGCTCTGAAACTTGTGGCTTGGACCACTATTTCAGCATTGCCTAATAGTGTTGTATAAGTACCCAGCTCAGGATTTTGTCTTTACATGTGTGAGACAGAAGAACAGGAAAGCCTCTTAGAAGTTTATGGCCTCTTAGAAGGTGTCAAGATCATAGCTCTGAAGCAGAGTTTTTAAGACTGCTGTAACTATTAAATTAACTGCATGGAGACTTGAGAAGTACTCAATGGGACAATTTAACTGCCATTTTGAGACCTGTCATTTTATTGACTAATCAGTCTATGATACTCAAATAGACAAAAAAAGTTGCATGTGTTTGTATTAATGAGGTAGCTGTTGGCAAAGTGGTGCCTGTTACCAGTTCTGTTGGTGCTATTTTGATCATTAAAGAGCTCAATTTGTTTATGGACCGTAAGCTGTAACAGACGTTTTCTCTTGTCTTCTTGCTTGTCTGAAGATCATTCTGAAGAGGTATGAAGTGGTGTGATTTTCATTTTGGTTGAGGCAAAGAAGTATTCTCTTGCTGTAATTCACCATTTCCAAGCCCATAATCACATTTGTGGTAGAACAGTGATGGCTGTGTGGTATTTCTCTCAGATGCTGTTAAAAGTCTGTCATCTCCTTGGGGGGCCATCTTCCCATGAGATACCAGCCTTTCTCTCCTTCTCTCCTAAAGACTTTGGGATTAAGAACCTGTATCCTGGGGTCCAAAGTTTTAGCTCCGGGGACTGGGAGAAGAAAATGCTGCCCAAGTAATGACTGAAAGCAGGACTGTGTTTTGGGGAGATGAGAGGATCCAGAACTTCAAGTTTGCTTTAGGAGTCTCCCTCTCTTGTCTGCTGCTTGCATACATTTTTTTTTTCCACCAAACTTTTGTTGAATGAAGGTGTGGCTTTATACCTTGATGCATCTTGCAAATGTTGTATGAGCAGAAAACAGCAGTGATTAATCACACTGGAGCTTTAGTAAATACTTGGCATAATAATCATGGTGAATATATCATGAGCTCATCCATAATGAAAAAAGTAACGCCACAGACTAAATTAATTGCACAGGGGAACCTGCAGCCCACAGAACATCAGCCAACAGCAAAATGGCATTGGTGTTGCGTGGTTGGACCATGTTGTTCCTTATTCAGGCATGGAGACGAGAGGGCAATTCTTTGCTCAGAGGGAGAGAAGTTCCTGTACAGACTTGGAAAAGACAAGAAGCATGATATGCTTCTTCTCTGTTCCTTCATAACTAAGTTTATCAGAATCTTGGGTGGAGTTCGACGAGCACAACACAGGGCAAAACAGTTTGTTTATAACTGAGTGGCAACTCTTGAATGGAAAACATGAGAAAAGTGAGCTTGCAAGATCTAGAAGAGGGTAGGACCTGCTGAAATCCTGATGGAACTGCCAACTTTCCTGCAGATCCCTGAAATTTAGGTTAAAGAAATGTTGCCAGATATGTGATAGAAGTTGCTCAGTTGTTGCCTTAAAGGCCCTCAGATTATGCTCCTGCTCTGTAACAGAGCATAGCATGGCATGGAAGTTTATGGTGCAAGCCAGACTGGAGCTCTTGGAAGGACAACAGGGGTGGTTAATAGCTGTGCTATTTCCAATAGTGCAAGAACAAAGGGATATTTAAAAGAAATTGAAAATCAGTACATTTGAAACTGAGCATAATTACACTGCACAGTATTACCAAGGGCAAAAGTTTAGTTGGATTCCAAGCAGACCTGGGCATTTATATATATAAAGACAATGTCCAGAGTTGCAGTAAATAGGATTAAAAATAAATTAAGCATATAAACCTTCATGCTAATTGATGAGGTCAGGAAGGAATTTCCCTTTTGGGTGAATTACATCATCATTCACTACCTGAGCTGTTCTACCTTTTGAAGCATCTGGTCCTGATCACAGGAGGCAGGATTCTCAAACAGATGGACCAGCAATCTGACCCGTCGTGGCAGTGCTTAGCTTATCCTGCCTGGGTAGGATCTTGTGGAAAGAGTTGGAGAAGCATATATTTTTTTAGGGTTTTCTGAGGCCACCTGTACTGCAGTGTATGTCTACTTTTCCATTTTCTCACTGGTGAAACAGGTCAACTGTTGTCCAAGTGCCTCTAATGAATCCTGAGAATTGCCTGCTGACATGTCCCACTTAGAGATGGAAGATGTAATGGGCACATAAGGCATTGTGGTGTTGCTCCATAGATTCAAAAGTAGTTCTGTGAGTAGCTGCACTAGTGAAGATCAACCTTTCCTGTAGCTTTCTCGGTTTTGGTGGCACTGTGGTGCCTTAAACATCTCCCCTTCTTTCTTTCCTTCCAATACACAACAGTATTGTTAGCATCCCTGATTTCCCAACAGTACACAGTGCCTGAGCAGCTTCTCACTGCCCTGTGGTCCATGGGTATATTTAGTCAAAACATGCTGTCTCTGTGATGTTTGTGAACCAGACATGTTGCTCAGGGGCTGCCTTGAATATTTATTTTGCAAGTCTCTTGTAGGAATTGAGCACCTGTGAAATCTCTGTCCTTTTGCATGAGATTAGGTTGAATTTGGCCTTAAAATTTACATTTCTGTGTATGGGACAGTCACTGTGGTTATATAAACAGTGTTTCCTTGGGAAATAAGGAACAATTTCAGTCCTGTTAGCAAGTTGCCATTGAATATTTTTTCTTTCAATGCAATTAGGTGCATGAGCAGTTATGCCAAATAATTGAGGCATGTGTGCCTTTAAAACATGCACTGTTTAATCTCTTAAGACTTTCCCCAAGGTATAAGGGGAAGGCTTCCTTGCCAAAATACTATAATTGAGTTAACATTCTGGGAGGTTTCTGTGTTTTGTTAATGAGCTGCAAAGCTTCAGTTTCTGTTACTGAGCCTCTGCTGGTGTTGGCTGCTAGGAAGATCAAAGTTATAAGTACCAGTCTGACAGTAAATTGTCTCTTCAAAAGAAAACTGAAAATTCCTTGGTTGTTTGGTGGCAGTCAGCATCAGATCTTTTTGACAATTATTAATCTTTTTCTGCAGTTCTCTTTCTGCATGCAACAGTGAGCAGACTGGATGCCTTGTAATCTGTATGGTGTGTGTGCTGACTGTAGACATCTGATTGATGAATGAGGATGTAAATAATAAATTGAATTACTTATCCTCAGTTAATTTCTACTGCTCTGAGTCAATATAGAGTTATGATAACTATGGAACAGTAAAGTTCTGGTTTCTGTTTCTTGTATACAGTGATGGTTGTGATAAAAGATTAAGAATCACTGTGGTATAAAATCATTCGATGGTATATGGGCATGTTCTGGATGTCCTGACAGCAAGACAAGTGTGGCTGCCTCAGCTTTTGTGCTTTTGAAAGCTTGTAAACTCTTGAAATCAGTGATAGTTGCCTCTCCTGAGTAGGCAGTAGTGTCTCAATCGCATTCATGATCACCGAGGTGCAAGCTTTCAGGACTATTTGCCTTCTAAGCACTTTTGTGGGTAAGGACTTATTCAAGAGTTCAGAATTGAGGGAATATATATTTTTCTTTGACATGTAATACCAGCATAGCAAATACATTTCTGTCCAGTTACTTAAAAGCTATTGTTTCTTCAATACCCAGAGCACTGTCAGAGGGTTTCTTGCTTTGACTGTCCAAGGTCAGTTATCTTCGTGGTTGCAATGTGCAAGAACCAAAGCCAAGACTTTTTGTGCTCCGATGGGACTCTGTCCTTACAGCTGTCCCTCTTTTCTAGTGTAAGAGAACCAAAATGACCCGTTGTTTCACAGGGAGGAGTTGGTGAAGGACTACACTGTTTTTCTGATTCACTGTCTTTCTGACTCACGTCTTTGGAGCACGCTGTTGTCAAGTGCTTTTGCAGAAGAAAGGAGGATTTTAGATGGGAGGTGGAATTCTGAGAAGTTTAGATGGTAGCTGATAAGAAGTAGGGTCTGCTCTGCTTCTCCTACCAAGATGTCTTGATGCTAATGTTTATTTAAAGATGGCCTTAACCCTAAAAGGGAGAGATAAAATTGCTTTCATGCCTCTGTTTCACAGAGAGCTGGCTGGCAGAATGGTTTTGGTGCCTGCTTATCTACCCTAAAGGCTGCAGAAATAATTTCTCCTGCACCCCCTCGTTCAGCATTCAGGCAAAATTGTAAGGCAGGCAAGTGGTTTAGGCTGCTTATTTGGACGCAAGATGGCTGTGTCTCCATTTTGCAGATGAGTCATCCCTCTGCCTTTTTGTTGTTAGACTCTAAACAGTGCTGCTCTTGGCTTCGGGCCCGTTTGATCCCAAGTTTTGGGTGGCAGAAACAGGTAGGCAAGTGCCCTCCACCCCAATCCCAAGTTTTATGACACATTGAAAATACCTTTGGCCTTCGTCACCTCGTAGTTAATCTGCTGTAATGCTGAGAAAGCATCTCCTCTGGTACCTGATGAGTGTGTAAAAACGCAAACGTACTGTGGAAGTTGTGTAGATTAAGGAGCAATGGGAAAAGTGGAGGAGAGGCTTACTTACATGTTTGTTTTTCATCTCAGTTGTGGGCTAGAGCTCTACTTACTTGGACAAGTGGGTCCTGGGTAAAGATAACTGGCATTGTTTTCAGTAGTGGGTAAGTCAGCAGATGGGTCAGCAGTTTCTTTTAGTTGAGCTGGCTGCCGCAGACTAGTTCTGCAGGCTTGGCCCCTGATAATATTTTCCACAGTATGTAAGACTAGCTGGTACAGGATTTCTCCTGCTCATCATGTCAGAATTGGAGGTACAGACTGGGAAGCTTCATTGGTGACCCCAGTTTTGGCATGCAGTGTTTTGCCAAACTAGGTTTGTAAACTTTGCACCTGAGAAAGGAACTCTGATTTCCTAAAAGGAACTTGAGTGAAATTTGGGATTTTATTAAAGACACAGAGGCATATTATTATTCATCTTTCATTGCTTCATCCCTGTGATGTTTCCTGTTTTGCTTCTTGAGATACAGGTGTCATGATGAGGAGCTTCTCAGAAACAGAAGTGGATGATGAGTGGAGATGAAGAAATCATACATTTAAGAAGTTGGCTCAAGTTTCCGTTACAGGCATGGAAAGTTTCTGAGACCAAGCCATGAGAGAAGAACATGAGTAAAGAAGAGGGAGATGTAGACCCAGACTTTCTAGAAAGGATTGCAGGATTTGAGAGGACGCTGCACAAACGTCACGTAGTTTTCTTGCTTATTCATTTGCCTGCGCCCCTGGATTGTAATACTTTGTTTGCATGTCTGTTTGGAAGCTGAAAAATCCCCTCCCATCTGTGTCTTTAATATAATCATGACTTCAAGCTTGTTTTAGGAAGAGCAGAACATCACTGTAGCTTTTATTTGTGGATTAGATAGCTGCTGCTTTGTACTTGAAATCAGTTTTGTTTTTTTTAGAAACATACATTGAATATGGAAAAGATCAGACCATGACCATGACCATTACGATATAGAAAGTCAGGAGTTTTGCTTGCATTTGATAAACAACCTTTGCATAAAAGGTTTGACAGGTGCATAGGTAAAAGGAAAAAAAAAAGATAGCGCTAGCCCTCTAATTTGACTAACCTTATAATGTATTTTTCTTACGCTGTCCTTAGACAGATGTCAGAATAGAATATTAATCAATTCAATCTTTTTTGTTTGACTGGTGGTCATAAAAATGTTTTAGACAGACAAGATTTCTTGTCAGGGCTGTGGGGTTTTAAGTGCAGATTACTTAGTATTGAGTTAGGGGAGATTCTTTTGGAGAGGTAGTTTTTTAAACATCTTGGCTGTTACGTGAAGAATCTCCAAGGACATACTATCCATGCAGTCCAACAACTTAACTATGCTGTGAACAGACTTAATTGTAGTAATTTAAAAGTTTAAATTTATGCATATTTTCCTTTATTGAACAGTATTACTTGTAGAGACAAAGAGCAGCTTTATTTTTCTTACGAATGCCTAGCTGGTGTTTTATCCTTAAAAAAAGGCTATGGTTATTTCTGTATACTGCCTGAATATTTGGCCTCTAATAGTATATAATTAGATGGAAGAGTAAAAGCAGTTGTTAAAGAACTGTTTTTCTAATGAAAATAGTTTGAAATCATATAATTTTAGTTTCTTCCGAATAGATGTGATTAGTGTGTTGGAAATAATTTTATACTGGATATAAAGGGAACAGTTGAGAGACAGTGGCTGAGAATGTGTCCAGCTATTTTTGTAGCTAACAGTTACATTTTTTCAATCTTTTTACTTAGATATTTCCATATAGTTGAACAGCTAAATCACAACGGGATAAAAAAACTATTCGCACGTAGTAATATTTATATTTTAAAATAAGTTTTATTTACTAATTGATAAGTAAATTGCAATGCCTGTGAGAAAATCCTAGCCTATATTATTTCTTTGATAGAAATTTGAATATGGGATAGTATTGTCTGTATCATATAAAAATGTCTTTATGGATTTTTAGCTGCTGAAACTGAAATCAATAAACTTCAGCTACTGTTGTTGACTGGAACAAGTAAATCTGCACATTTCTGTTTTCTTCGTGTCACCTCTGCCTCTGTGTTCACATAGTGTTTCTTCCAGCATTACTCCTTTCATGGTATTTGCCTGCGAGGCGCACTCAGTGTGGGGTTTTGCATGTTCTTTTGGAAGACTTCCTTGAGGGAGAACTGTGCCTCCGACTTTGTGCAATGACTCTATTATCTGAATAAACCCTCGAGAATCTCAGTCAAAGCAGAATCTCAGGATTAGAGTAGCCAGTGGATCAGTTTGTAATTTTTTTCATATTTTAAATAGATTTGTCAGTAACTGATGATTGTGTTTAAATTAGATACAGAATGGTCTTCTGCACCCCTGAATTTCACATTAGGTTAACGTACCATTGTATCCCAGATTGAATGTACATTAGTGAACAATATGGTCCATGTTCTGGATTATTTTGGAGAAAGGAAGGTACTTTTTGCTTGGTTGAGAAATTTTTAAAACTTGAAAGGATTATTCTGTTTTAAAAAATATAGTACTTCGAATTTGAAAGAAACAAACTTGTAATATAGCCCAAATTTATTGTAATCTGTTTAGTTATTTGTGTTAAATGAGGCAATTGAAAGGTGTTCTGCTGAAGTTTTAAAGAAAAAAGCAAATTGTGGGAGATAACTGGTTAAATGCTTGAAGACAGTGTTGATTGAAATATTAAGCCCATTTGGGGAGTAATGTATTCCACTGTTTCAGAGCAACTGTTTTCCTCACATAATTTTATTAATTTGATTTAATTAAATATGTGCTTAATTCAACACTGAGGAACTGATAGTTGAAGAAATGACATAATTAATCTTCCCTATTTTAATTTATGTGTAGAAGAGCTGGAAGAAAAAACAACTTCTGTGGCTTTGGGAGGTCTTGAGGACCAGAAACAATCAGTTGTTTATTAATTATAGACTCCTTGATTACTTCTTTAAAAAAAATATTTTCTGTATTTTTTTCCCTGAGTATTCAGTGTTCTTTATTTACATGATGATCCACTTGCTCATTTGTTTTATGTATAACAGTAAATTTTTCTTATTAGTATGACAGAAGTAGACCTTAGTCCCTTCCAGGTTTTGAAAGAAGTATGCTCTGCATGTATTTCCATATTCCAGAGCACTCTGGTGTAGTTGTCATGCTTGGCTGCTGTAGAAAACTTAAATTTTTTTTTTATGTTGTTTTCTCCTTTTTTGCTTGATTTTTTTCCTGATACTTCCAGAATTTACACCGTTCCTTGAAGTGGTGTGGCTCTTCTCTCGGTGCTCATGTGGAGTGGAGACGTCTGTGTCAGTGCTGTGCCATTCCTGTTGTTGGGTTGGCCATTTTCTGCAAGGGAAATGTGTAGGTCTGGAGAAGTCCCAGTTCAAGCTGTGGTGGGCATAGCAGGGGCCTGGCATGACTAGCTCTGATTCTCACACCAGAAGGCAAGGGAAGAAGGGAGGGTTCCTCACAGAATCCCCTTTGCTATTCCTGACCTCTCAGCAGCGTCCATTCTATCTTTTCTCCTCTGGGCAACTATCGGGCTGCTGTGACATGTTAGTATCATCATCCTGGCTTAGCTATAAACATGCTTCTCAGAGGATGAGGCACGCTGGGCACTGGCGCTGTTTGCTGGTGCCATGTACTCAATATATCCTGCGACCTTAATAACTTTCCCTTCTCTGTAGCCTCTGTGTCAAGCAGAGGACTTCTAGCTGTTAGAGCTCTTTCTGCAGGTGAATATGCTCGTCACTCCATGTGTCCTGTTATCCCGTCCATACCTTTCGGAGGACTCTTTGTGCTCCACCTGGACATCAGCACTGGAAAAGTGCTTCCAGCTAGGAAAAGCCCAGATAAAACACAGAGCCATCTCTCCGTGAGAGGTAAAACCTGACTTCTCTTGACCTGCTTCACACACCCTTAGTAAGTCCTCTTGGATGCGTTTGCTAAGCCAAGTACCCAGCTATTGGACGTTCTTTGGCATGCTGCATTGACAGTGATTTAATGCCGAGCCAGTGTGACAAGTCTTGGCCACTTGTTTGCTTCAATAGTATCATCAACCTACAGCGAAGCAACAAGCACGTTAATACTGCCTAGTAGGTAGAACTCAAGGTTTTTGCTTCACCATTGTGCTCCTCATGTCTCTAGCAGCAAAGGCTCCAGGAGGATAGGTGTGGACTATTACATGGACTCAGAAATACAGGGATCAGCAGCTATTGGACTTTGTGGGGGAAACAGTCCTATTAGTTGTCAGATGCCATTCTTTGCATGGTCTCCAGGCAGCATTAGGCATGGTCACCAACCTCTTGGTGTGATATTTGGCTCCTGTTCCTATGAAATGAAGCCAAGGTCACAGATTTTATTGCTGTTTCCCCCTTCATATCTTTATTGCTTCAATCCTCATACGAAAAAAAATACACTGCGCTGCTGTAGTGTATTGGTCTCATCTCCTTCCACTTACTCCCATACCCCTGGTCAACACCTCTGAGTGTCATCGTCCCTCCTCTCTTTGGCTATACCCCTGGTCCTTTTCTCCTTTTGACATTCAGCTACCTCATTTGAGCAGTGCATGGTTTTCTGTCCTGCTGGCCACACCGATTTTGAAGGTTGTCAGTGAGAGCCAGCCAGTGTGGTTTGGCATGTTGATAGCTACTCTCTCACTCCAGCTCTGTTCGAAGAGAGAGGGTTGTTGGACCCAGGGGAGCTCCAGCCATCTCTTCTGGCTCAAACAGAAGACTCCACAGTGGTTATTCTCTGAAACCCAAACCGAAATGGAAATAGCAGGCAATCTGGGGCTGGAGGTGTCAGGTTTCCTTTATCTGTAAAATTTGCATTGTTGACTTTTGGCAACCACACTCTGGCTTTTTACCAAGGGCATCTCTGCACAAGCCTCTGAATTTGCAAAATGCGTATTTTTGGATTGCTGCAGGAGTGTTTCATGGGCAGTTTTTTATGTTCCGTGTAAAGTCAGTACAGGTCTGTTAGTATTTTAGGATAATGCTCCTTGAGTTGTCAGCAGTAGCCAGTGCTTTTAGAATACAGTGCCCATGCTGATTGTTTTCTTTGTGTAGGGGGCTGGGGAGGGGAAGTGATGGATGGAAGGGTGGCTCAGAGCAGCAGTTCACCCCTTTGCTTGGGTTTAGTATGGACACAGGTACGCTCAGTCTCCGGTCAATCAGCCAGAGTCACAGGTCCAGTTCACTGAATTGTCTGGGGCACTGCTTGAATCAGTGCTGGCCAAAGCCTTGTCCTTCAGAATGGGTTTGCTGCCTTCAAACTCCTCCTGACTTGACATGGGCTTGTGCTGTGGCAGGGGTTGGAGTCAGCATGGCTCTCGAAGGCCACACAAGACCCAGGGCCTGTGTCATTCATTGTGCCAGCCTTGGCCTCCAGCAATTCCAGTTGTGGGTTCCTCCCCTTCATTTTCCCAGGGCTGGCTCACTCAATAGATGAGTGTGATCTCAAGCAGTCACATGCTGTAACATGGCAGCTCTCCCTGCATGCCTGTGCAAGCACAGCTAATTCACCTCGGCCATTGGGAGTGGAAGTCCCCTAGTAAGGGTATTGTCTTTGAGAGCCCACAGGCTTGCTGGAAAAAAAAACAACGTATGGATGACAGGGTGACAGAGTTCAGAGCCATCAAGAAAGCCCATCCAAGTGGTTTGATTCCTCAAAGCAGAGGAGTTGCTCCATCCCTGAATGCTAAATGACTTTTAAATTTTTATGTCTACCACATTAAATTTTCCAGACAGTCCCTGAGATGGTTTTTCTTTCAGTGAAGCACAGATGCCTCTCTTTTGGAGATTATCCTGATAGAATGTGTTGGACCTTGCTACCCGATAACGCAGAAGCAAATGCACTTTTATTGGTTGGAGCTGGCTCTTTACAACCTGAACTGTGTTTGCAGCTCTCTGCAGAGCAGATACTCAGGAGTTTTGTTGGCATTTGTTGGGCATCATGGAGTTACCAAAGCACCCCGAGGAGTTGCTGTGTTTGGTAGAGCTCTGTTAAATCTGTTAGCCTCAAGAACCTCAGGGCTAATTTCCAGGTAATGATCGGCGTGTGGTGTCCTGCTTCAAGCCCCCTGTGGGGGAGGTATTCGCAGGGGCCTTCAATGGCAGAAAGAAGAGGGTATTGCAAGGGCTGGTTTTCATTGAGATGCTTTGTGATACCTGTGCAGCCATCTGCTACCGATTTTCATCCCTCCTCATTGATTTTGTTTTCTTTGTTTGTAGATGAGGGGAAATAAGGGTTCCCAGGCAGGGGTAGGGTCCCCAGTTCCAGCTGCTTATGGCTCCCAATTTTAAAGTACCATCAGGAATATAAAAGCCCGAAAGCTCATGTGGCTGGTCAGTAACATTATTTAAGCTGGCACAGTGTAACCGGAACAACATTCTACACTTTTTGGATGTTTTTATTGCTTTTCTGTTTCTGAACAAGCGCAGTTCACAGGCATTCGGGTTCCAATTCTTACAGGTTTTTATGTTAGAAAATTATACTCATCCCCCTTTATCTTCTACTCAAAATGTGTGTACTTCAAAATATATATAATTGCTCAAATATGTAGCCTTCTGACCTGAATGGCAAAAAAGGCCAGTTATATTCGATATAAAAGTTACATTAAATTGCAAATTCATTTTGTTTTAGTGGTCACTGGGAAATGAGAACCTGGGCATCTTTCAGAAAATAGCTGATGCAGAAATACAAAACAAAGGGTGTTTAAAATTAATTATTTAAATTGGCATGTCGTATTGCATTATTTAAGCCATAATATAAGTCTGCCCAGCACGGTTTTGTTGAATCAAACAGGGATCTATCAATTGTGGATTTACCGGAATAATTTACAATTAAAACCAAATTATGATATCTGATTGAGATTGTAATATATGATCTTTGTCATTTCTACAGATACTTGATTTGATGGGAACCAAACTGGTGCTGCCATTGCCAAAAACCAATCCTCGCAATTTATTTTGTGGTCTTATAAATTTTCCTTTGCTTGCTTCTTTAGTGGTATCCCAAATTATAACTCTTTTTAATGGTCAACCTATCTTGGCTTGAATTTTCCCATGCCTGAAGTCCGCAATGCTGATTTAGCAGAACAAAAGCTTTGAAGACATTTCCTTTTCTCTGTGCTGTTTATTATATCCTTTGCTTTGCGTGTGGACTGAGCTCTGAAGCTTAGGTCAACAAGAAACCACCGTTGTGGCCAGGCTGGCTCGTGGGAAGTGGCACTCAAATGGTTCCAGTTTGTAGTTCTCCTGGGTCTGAGATGATTCCCACAGGTCAGGCTGGCAGCTTCTGTGCTTTGAAGTCGATACAGATACCTCTCAAATAGCACATCCTCTCGACCGTCTCTTTACCTACATCTGCACGCTGGCGGTGATTACTCTAAGCTGGGTCAGTGGTTCTTTAAGGAGAACTAGGATGGGTTTAGTGCTTACTTGGACTGTTTGGATTTGAGGCAGACATCAAGAATTTGTCAGCTATAACGAGAACATGAAATAATATTTTGCAAATTTTTTTTTTTTTTTACTTCATAAAGTTAAATGAGGTCTCTGAGAAGCTTTTGAGTTTGTTTATTCACTTCCTTAAAACTTTGGAATCCAAATCTATAAATACAGTCTGACTTAATGTTTACAATTATTATCACTCTCACTTGAATTGATTGATGCTACTTGTTAAAAAATAGAAAAGCAAAAAAAGGTATTAAGATATGTTTAGATCTGCAGGAAAAGATTAATGTCCTTGCTGTTCAAATATGTTGCTTTTGTCCATAAGGAAAGGCCAGTGTGAAAGTATCAACCTCTCACTTTTCTAAAACTAGGAGGCCTGTTTGCCAGCCATTACAGAAGTAAAAGGAAAGACATTGCAACCAGATTTGAGATGTAGTTTTCCCCAAAAGTAGCAACTATGTTGCAGACTTAATAGTAGCTGGGCATCAACCCTAAATAAAGAGTCAGCATTTCTTAAAAATCATCGTGGCCTGATACATATAATTCTTTTTTTTTTTTGGGGGGGGGAATTTTAACGTTATTTCTGCATTGCAGATTTCTAACTGGAGTTTTGCCCTAATTCTTTTTAGAAGGTGATGTAGGCTTGCTAATACATGTGAGTTTTCTTAAGAAATGTAAACTACTTTTCAGTTTTACCGAATTACCCCCGCAGATGTGCAGCTGAATTTAACCAAATCAAAAAACTTCTGACTTATTGTTAAGAAATATCCTTTATTCAAACTTGAAAAAATAAATGAGGAAGGGACTATGTTTCCAAGTCTGTGTTTACAAATCTAAATTGATTATTTGATTTTTCTCAAATGGTCAGGGTGCAGAAAATTTACAGATTTTGTTTTATTATGTTGGAATATCATTCCGTGGCTTTGAGTGACTCAGAATGGAGTAAAACCTAGCAGATAAATTTAAAACATCATTTATTTATAAACCAGAAATGTGTCCAAATAAATTTTTGTCTGTCAGATGTTTAACAGTGACAAAGCAGTTTTGATTTACATTCCTTTTTGCTGAATATGGTAGCTTAACTGCATTATATAGTCTTAAAGCAAATATTTTATATAAAGCTAAGCTGGGTGGTTTCAGGCAAACATTAGTTTTGCCTTGACTTACATGCAAAAATGTTTCCCACTTAAAGGAAAGTGGTTGAAGGAATCTGGATTGGGTAATTTAGGCTGAACTGTTGAAAGTGAAGTTGCTTGCTTAGGCATTGATCCAGTCAAAACTCGTGCACATCTTTAACTTTCTGCAGACTGCATAGCCTGTGAGACCTCTGCTGACATGGATAAAGTAGCAAGCATGCAACATCATTCCCAAATTGGACGTATGTATCCTACCGTCACGTGTGCTTGAATTAAAAGTGCATTTAAGTGTGCTTGCAAATAATAGATCTGTGACTCCTCAGATCTCACCAGAATGCTCAGCTGATGGTCAAAAATGAGATTTCCTTTCTTGTCTATGCCTGTGCTGGGGGGGGGGGCAAAAAAAAAAAAAAAAAAGGAAACGTTTTGTTGCTTTTAATATGAGCCTCATTGGATTGGTTTGTCTCACTAGAGCAGTCGTGACGCAGTGTTGTGTTTTATCAGTGCCCACCCCCAGCAGAATTCTTTGCTTAAGAGGAGGCAGATTTTCACCTACTGAATAAGACTCTGGACTCGCATTGATGCTTCTCGGTGTTGTCTTGTGTGCTCTCCTGTGCCGGAGTGAATTTTATCCCCGGACTGCCTGGTGTAAGTTATAGCCCTCTTTCTACCCTCTGGAAATTTGCATGTTCAGATGTGACTGTGCTGAATGATAGGATGTCTATTTTAGACTTCAACCTGTATTTACAATCAGGAGGGAAGGTTGCTGGAAGAACTTAGCTCCTTTTCTTTTGAAACAGCTTTTAAATACTGGGTGAGTTTTAAAGACTTCTCTGCATGGTTTTCTTTTGTAAAACATGTTTTTTTGTAACCATGAACTCTTGTTTTCTGTGAATGATTCTTGAAAATCTGCACTGTTGAATCATAACAACTCCTTGCTTATAAGAAAGACTTTGTTCAGTCACTGAAGGATCAAATTGTCCTTTAGTTAGAGAAAAAAGATATTTATCTGCAAATGCACTTGTTGATACTTTACCTATCTTACTTGTCTGTAGAACTGCTGTTTAAAGTGTCTGCTGTTTTGTCTTTTTAGTGAATGTTTTCAGCAACAAATCTCATACTAAATATTTTATATGCATTTTTGACCTTTCAGTGGTGGGAACAAAGGTTGATAGGGACTAAGAAAAGGAAGCATCCTCTGAAAGTTTTGGGAGCTGACACTGACAGTCCCTCTCTGCAATGTTAAACTGGATATGAATCCTTGGAAAGCTATCAACTTCAGTGTTGTTTCCATATCAAGTAGTAGTGTGAAGTATGCTTAAACACATTGTGAATGTGTTAAAATAGGAACTGATTGATACAAAACTCGCTTCTGCAGATATGGTAATTGATTTTTTTTTTATAGTAAGTCGAGAGTGGTTTTTGTATACTGAAGCATTAAACTTGCATAATGCTTGGCCTTGTGACAAGTCCTGTGCATGTAATTTAGAGCCATATAGGGATGTTCTTAGTCTTGAACAACTTGAATTAATACCACCTTTCATATCATGAATGTACCATTGGTAGTTTACAGTAAATAATTTGTGAGCCTTCTGGCCCGAGAATGAACTGGAAATGATAAAGACTATTGATATGAATGGTTTGTAGCTTTGGTTATAAATCACGTTTGGTTTCTAAGCAGTGCTGTGTTTAGTACCAATAGACTGGAATGCCAGATCTGGTCTGAGTTTATGTACAGCCTGACAGATCGGTTTTACATAAAGAACAACATGCAGAAATTAGAGAGGTACGGACTAACCTCCTAGAAGCTGCTGTCTGGTAAGCATTTTAGACAGACTTTTCAGCCACTGGTAACTGGAAGTGAACCTGCCTGTCAGTGCAGATTCAGTGCCACTGTTGATCATGAAACGTCTGCTGTTTTGAACACGGCAGGGGAAAAGGAATTATCCTCCCTTGTCTGCCTTGTCATAAAGTGAAGTGGAGTGGTTGTAAGAGTTATCTTGAGAAATGCTGCACTAGTTGCTGTCTTTAGATTTTTCCTCATACTTGGACAACAACAAATCAGTGAAAAGTGGGACCTTGTGGAATCTCTGTCCCATCCAGAGCAGAGGAAAGTTTTCAGCTGGAGTGTGGGGCAACTTCTGAGAGTAGAAGAACTGCAATACAGCATGATTTATATATGGTGTGAGCTGCATACCTTTCAATGTTTCATAAGTGCAGTAGGTTTCTTCCCCAATTTCCTGCAAAGAGAAGATTAAAAGATATTTATGGGATCTCGGCTTGTTTCCTTTATGTCATACAGTTGGATTGCTGGTGGGTAATGTACTCTGATTGCTTCCCAGGACTTTGAACTTAGTCCAGAGTTTTTATTTATCCATTCATCCCTGCTGCTGGATACTTCTGCATTCTCTTTAGCAGCAATTTGTTTAGTAAACTCCCTCCCCCCAAAAAAAACCCAACACCCTGTCATCTTTGATTTTCAAATTTAGTATTATTTTTTTCATTAAAATCTTGTCTAGGCTCAGAAGTGTACCGTGAACAGTTTCCAGAAGAGCTGTCTTAGTAAATGTCCATCTATAAACATGTCCTAAAATGATCTTGTGATTACCATGAGATCCTAACTTTTTCCTGAGGATTCACTTGTCATTGTGCATGAATCAAGGTGCTTTGTTACCTAGGTTTTTTTTCTCATCTCTCCCTTAGGGAAGAAGTAGCATTCTGTGTTGACAGAGTTATAACAAGCTGTTTAGTTAGCAACAAAATACAGTCCGGGGGGGGTGTCTGGATCATCTGCCAGCGAGGCAGAGGGACGTGCTTAGCATTTCCAAAAATCAAATTTTTCTCACTGAGATGCAAGTTCTGTAAGTTTCTAAGTCCACTTAAAAAGCTTTGACTCAGACCTTCTAAGTGTGGTACGCTGATTATGGATCATAAGAAAACTCTATTAGCTGAAAGTCTTGCATTAATGCAGAATTAGCTTCTTACAACTTGAAATGTCATCTTCCTTCACATTTTCCTTCGTTCTAATTGCCATCAGAGATGCATGCTCCAGCCTCAGGTCCTGCAGCTCCCCAGTCCTAACACAGTTCCTCTGCCCTGCTAATGCCCAAGTGTGAATTTGCAGCACAGCCACTGCAGAACAGGCTGGGCTGGCTCTGGAAGAGTTATCCAAAGCCTAAATAGGAAAACAAACTTTTCTACCCAGAGTCTGCTGCAGTAGCATAGTGCACCTGACTTCAGAGGGGGTATTGGTCCCACAGGTAAATGGAAGGATTGCCCATCATCTAGCAGGTCAGGTTGAATTGCATTTGCACTGCAGAAGGATACACTGATGAAATATAGATGAGCACAGGAGAGAAAGAGGCTAGTGACTTCCAGGTGTCACACACAGAGCAGATCATCTGCCGTTCCCTACTGCATGGTGTTTTTTCCATCCTAGTTTCTTTTTCATCCCAGTAAAAACATGAAATACCACAGGCTCTTCGGTTAGATTAGGTGATGAGGGGCATAACTCAGCATGTCTGAGCATGCCAGATGTATTTTGAGCTTTAGAAAGAAGCATGGTACAAGATTTAGTCTCTATTTAGTCACCGGCCTACTTTGCAGGATATTTTGCATTTCTGAAAACTTTCTCAGAGATGTGCCTTTTTTTCTTTGTTTCTTTCTTTATAAGCGTTTAAAATCTCTTACCATTTTTTAAGTTTGAAAGTAGTAACACCTAGCCATTCAAAGGCAGCCTACGTGTTGATTTTCAAATGTGTGTTTATTCCTATTTTCCTTTTGATTTTCATCTTCTTAAAAACAAGGCTTGTCTGTTGCTGTGCTCTGTTCCTTGTGCCAGTGCAATGGAGATCAGGTTGAGGCTCCCAAGTTTTGGAGTAAGCTCTATTTTGAACCATCACCTTGGTAAAGTGACAGGAGGGGTGACTTCTTACTTAAGACATCCTTTTCTCTCGAGGCCATGTATCCCATTTCACAGGGAGGGAGTTTATGTAGCCGCCTCTCTGAGCTGTTTGCCAAAAGCCCCACTGACTTTTGGATACTCCTTGGCCTTCACGAGGTGTTTTAGGAGCACACATACACACACTTGAAGTCTTAATTTCTTTGGGACCATCTGGAGGATTTCTCCCCACCCTTTCCCAGGAAATCTAATAAAGGCAACCTTGTGACTTAGTGGTTTATTTTGGAAGCTGCAGGAACTTGCTGTGGCTGGAGGAGCCAGATTTGACAAACACTGTCCCATGAACTCCGTTGCGGTGGGGGAATGTCACAATCCCCCTACTCTTCCTTATCCCACAAATTGGGTCACCACAGTGAATTGGTAGGTTGGTTGATAAGCAGAGAAAAGACAGATCTCTACTGGGAATATGGGTGTGCTTTCATCTTGCTTGTCCAAAGGGAATGGGTCTCATGTAATCACAGAGTCTGTGGATGCATGCATGGAGCTCAGTCAGCTTTGCCCGTTTTCAGGAAAACTGGGGCATCGAGGCTAACTTGGCGAAGGTACTGTGTAAATCCATGCAAGATGAAGAATTTAATCATTAATCTCCAGGATCAAGGAAGGACTCTACTTCAGAACTTCATCTCCTAGTAAAAATCTGATATACATAATAGAATTTTTATAATAAACGCATTCAGTGGGGTTTTGTTTTCCTTCACAGGCAAACAAGTGCTGACCATAATTGTTTCTTCCAAATATCTTTAGCCTTTTCTGTCTCTGTCAAGTCATTTTCCACTCAATGGGCTGAGTGCTCATGAATTATAAAAAGGCAACAAGTCTTCAAACAGCAAACGTGCTTTGGTGCTTTGTTTTCTCATGTTATCTCATAGTATAAAAATCCTTATACAAATGTTTTTAGCCATCAAGACCTTCTGAAATGTTATTTTAGAGTGTAAGGCATTTAAGGATTTATGTCTGCTCCATGTCTGGAAAAGACTGGAGCAACAGTTGTTCAGCCAGTTTGGAGCCTGGAAAAAAGAAACAGGGACATCTTTTCTGCTGAGTATGTATAGGTGGAGAAAGTATCAATCCTTGACATCAGATTAAGAGTTTTTTAAGAAAACACTTACGTATTGATGAGCTATTTTCCTGTTTGTTGTTCTCAAGCATCCAGCATCTCAGGAATATGCCAAATCTCTTTTAATTTTTAACTTTGCCATTATTTCAGAGGACCCTTACTCCTCGCTACTGCAGGACCTATATTGCATTTGGGTCATCAAAAGAAATTAAGCATGATCTTGAAGCTCCGCATATGGGAATACTGCATGAAATTGAAGCAACGGTGGGGAAACTGAGCAAGCAGGAGGTGGTCTCAGGGCTTTTAATCTGATATCCCCTGATCTCTAGAGATGCTTCTTAAAACATGTAGAGTTGGCTGATGCATATTTGCATTCACTTAACCCCTTGCCACTGGATGTCTTTGTGGTGGCTGTGAAGAGAAGAGAAGAGAATTAGCCCTTGGAGGAGACAGGTGTTTTGGGAAAATTTGCTTCTAGCTTTTGACCATCTTGATGTCACTGTGGGCCTTATCACTCTGTTTAACAGTCTTTTGGGTGGTGAAGGTTTTATTTTTTAAATTCCCTTGTCAATTTTTTTGTTTGAGAGAGCTTACTCTTTTATCAGATTAGACTAATTCAATAGACAGTCATAAATCTGAAGCTATCAAAAGAAATACTGAAAAGTATCTTTAACAATGGTTTGAATATAATTACAGTAATTGATACGTATCTGTAGGAAAGAGCAGAGAGCTCAATGTTTTAGTTATGCTTTTTTTATAGACTTCTCTAAGCCAGTAGGGATTCATGGAAATATTGACATTATTGTGCTGTTTCAGTGACTAAAAAGCTGTAACAAAATGGTATTCTTACTGCATGGGATATGATAACAGCAACAGATTAATGCTCTTCAGAGGATTTTCAGTGGTGTTTCCTAGACAGACATATATATAAAATCATTTTCCAAAGGAGTGTGTCCATGGCTGCACCTGATAAAATGTTGAGAGCTCTGCTGAGATCAGCGAAGCTAGGTGATATATATCAGCTGGGAATCAGGCTGTTTGGTGTGGTCTATACACTCCACATGTCTTATGTTCACTGGGTACAAAAAGCCAAGAAGAATCCTCCTGCTAGAAAGAGGGCTTATTGCTCTGCTCGGTAAATTCAACACAAACAAAACTCCCAAACTTTCTAAATCCTTTTAAATTGCTCAAAAGATTTTCTTGGTCAGTGATACAGCAAGAAACATATTGCTTTGGAGGTGACCTAATTTGAATCTTTTCTGAATTGCTTTATGATTAGAGCAGTCACATGCTGAGGTAGGACCCCATTAGTGGGTTTAAGTCATCTGTTTACTTCTGAAAACAGGCATTGTTATGGGCTCTGCTGAGTATTCCTTTTTTTTTTTTTTAATTTTCTTTTCTTTTTCTTCTTTCTTTTTCTTTTTTCTCTTTTGCAGGACAGACCATCGCAGTTGTGCCGGTTTGGGAGCAAAATATGGAATGTGTTTCACTGCTGACCGAAGGCAGCCAAATGAACAGTATTTATAGTAGTTTGAAAATCAGCAGTTAGCAGTTTCTTCACATTCTAACACTACCCAGCACTTTCCAGAGAGAACTCATTGTTTACAAGAAATCTGCTTTCCAAATCCGTTGCGGTGCCCTCCAGCCTTGACTATTAACTATTTGCAAAGGGGAAGCTAATCTACGGTTTTGGGAAAGATGGCAATGGATGAGTACCTGTGGATGGTCATTGTGGGTTTTATCATTGCTTTTATTTTAGCTTTTTCTGTTGGTGCAAATGATGTTGCAAATTCTTTTGGCACGGCTGTGGGCTCTGGTGTCGTTACTTTACGCCAGGCTTGCATTTTGGCTTCAGTTTTTGAAACCACTGGCTCAGTATTACTGGGAGCAAAAGTAGGAGAAACAATTCGGAAAGGTATCATTGATGTTAACCTGTACAACGAGTCTGTCCCACTGCTGATGGCAGGAGAAGTGAGTGCAATGGTTGGTAAGTAACACTTTCCTATTCCAAGTAACATTTGTTATGTATTTGTCATCCTGTTTGTTGTGAACATTATTAATTAAGTCTTCCCATCTTCTGGACCTGCACATCTGGTTTTCTATGAATGCAGTGGCCTGTACTCCTATTTAAGTCTCCTATGTTTTTTAAATGCTTCCAATAATTTACATTTTCCAATGGTTCATCCATTTATCTGATAGACAAAAAGAAATGTTTTACACAATGGATCCTATATATATATATAGGATACTGAAAAAAATTATTTTGGAGATTTTTCTGATGGTAAATGGAAAATTGGAAACCATAGCATTTGTGTCTGTACAGAAGATTCTACAGAAACAGCAGTTTGAAGTGAGTATGTACAAGAAGGAATTGTTCTAAAAAAAATTACGGAAAACCCAAACACATTTGCTTAACCTGATTGTCTAGCTGAGCAATTGCAATTAGCTGTACACTTCACCCTTGCCCATGGCAAAACTAAGGGAGCAGTGAAGATAAATAATCACACATTTAAGGTCTCTTTCATTTTTCTGACCCAAACAGACAGCAGGTCAGTGTACTTTAGAGTCTGTTTCCCTACTTTTGGTGGTAGTTAACTGAATCTCTGTTTAGAGCAAATAGCATATTCTGAGGTAAGTAACATTAAGCCACGGTATTTACTCTTTGTTTATATGCAAGAGGCTTTGTGAGCTTTTAGAGAGCTCCCTCAAGGAGCAAACCTGCTTTTAAAGGGCAGGAGGCAGCAGGAAGGAAACCCTTTCACTGTGGGAGAGGCAACCCAGGCAAGGGGCCAGCCCTTCCATCCCACCACCACTTCCTCAGTCTGGCAGGTCCGTGGCATTCCATGACAGGGTGGCGTGATTTATACAAGCATCGCAGGATCCTCTGTTTGAAAGGGATGTTCCACTTAAAAATTTGCTTCCTTAAACCTACTTAAACCTGATCTAAATATCATTTCCACCTAACCCCTCTAACCTCCTCACAGTTTTAGGCAGGACCTGCACATGAGATAGGTGAAGCTGAGCAGAGGTCTACTGCATGTGGTTATTTTCCTGTTTCTTAGGGGAAAAATTAGCTTTTTAAAATTATTTTTTATTTTAATGGATCAAAGTGGACATTGAGTGACAGTTTCTGTAGTTGTCAGAGGTGGCTTTGTGTGCTTGACTGTGGGGAGGTTCCCTTAGTTCTTTTTCTGCTCCTGAGCCTCCCAAAGGTTGACCACCTTTCCTTACCCAAGGGAAGAGGGGTTGGTTAGTGAGAAATCACTGCTGGGACCGCAGCCACTTCCCTAAATGGTCCTTCTGTGAGATTGCCACCTTAAACCACAGCAAGTGCTCTTGGGCACCCCCCATCAGTTCCTCTTTCTTGTTATCTTGCAAGGTCAGCTGCAGGTTCCTGGTCTTTCCCTCAGGATGTAGGGTGGGTTTTTATTACAGAATCACAGAATATTCTGAGTTGGAAGGGACCCACAAGGATCATCAAGTCCAACCCTTAAAGTGAATGGCCCATAATGGGGACCAAACTCACAACCTTGGCATTATTAGCAATGTGCTCTGACCAGCTGAGCTAATCTCAGGGTTCCACTTGCATCATTTGGCCCTCTGCTTACTGAGATAGCTCACTCACCATCTGAAGTGTAAGTGACCTGCGTGTTCTTGATACTCACGGTTCCCATTGACGGAAGGGTCCTTTTTCTTTTCTGTGTCTATTTCTGGCATCCTGATCCTGGCAGGGCAAAGTTTTAAGTCTCAGATACCCCCTGCAGAGGCAACTGGCCAGAAGCTCAAAGAAAACAACTTATTTGCATGCGTATTTACATAAGCCTGTGTGAACTTCATGACCAGTTGCATTCCCTTCCTCCAGTAAGGACATTAAGAAGAAATTCCACATTTTAAATCTCAGAATTAATCACAAGTTACAAAATGCAGATTTCAATTTTTTTTCCTCTCAAATCCATTTCTAACTTTTCTCTGGATGTATGATATTTTTTCTGTGTTTTCTCTGAGCCTTTTTGGATGTTTTCTTTTCCTCTTTCTGTTTTTGCTCTGCATTTTCCCCCACCCTGTTCTCTCATGCCTCATGATCATGTTTTTGCGAATGGATTTAGCTTCTGAATTTCAATGAAGATTAAATGAGTCAACAGTCTGGGAGAGACCAAGAGTCACTGTATCCACTTTCCAGATGTTGATGGAAGATCCCCTGATGCTTGCAGCAAACAGCAGATGGTCATTTTCAGGGCAATCTTCTCTCCTAGGAGAGAAGGATGCAGGGAGCAATGGGATTAAAATTTTAAAATGTAGCATTTTGTAATAATTTGTAGCATATTAAAATGTTGTTTATTAGGCAGACCAGAAGTTACTTTTGGGAGTAAATTGTAGTATTTCTTAGCATTAACTAACTGTCAGGTTATTGTCAGGATTTGTCTGAGTGTTGTTCTAGTGGTCCTGGTGTGAGCAGAAGTCAGCAGCTGGTGCAACTGAGCAGATGCCACCAACAGAGAGGACATCCCAACCAGGATTAGCAAAGCAAAGTACTAATCTAGTCTTGCAGGTGACATGGTATTTGATGGGGACTTGTGGCTAGCACACAGCACCAGAGCCTCGGAAGCATAGATGTGGTGCCTTCAGCAGCAGGGGAGCACTGAAACACGCCCTGAACCAAAAGTTGGTGCTGGTGACTCTTGGTCAGGGCAGTCTGCAGCCAGCACTCTGTCTTCAGAGGGTATTAGAGCAAAGGGTGTGCAGGCATGGTGTCAGTAGGCATGAAGAGTCAGAATCTGGGACTCTGTGACAGGTCTAGTGAGCCTCCTGCTTCCTAGGTTAGTTTTACAAAGGTAAAAACTGGAAACATACATTTTGAGGTGCTAGAGCAGGTCCAGAGAAGAGCAACCAGGCTGGTGAAGGGATTTGAACACAAGTCCTATGAGGAGAGGCTGAGGGAACTGGGGTTGTTTAGCCTGGAGAAGAGAAGGCTCAGGGGAGACCTCATCACTCTACAACTCCCTGAAAGGAGGTTGTAGCCAGGTGGGGTTGGTCTCTTCTCCCAGGCAGCTATCAGTAAGACAAGAGGGCATGGTCTCAAGCTCTACCAGAGGAAGTTGAGGTTGGATATTAGGAAGAAATTCTTTACAGAGAGGGTAATCAGGCATTGGAATGGGCTGCCCAGGGAGGTGGTGGATTCTCCATCCCTGGAGGTATTTAAGAAGAGACTGGATGTGGCACTGAGTGCCATAGTCTAGTAACTGTGGTGGTAGTGGATCAAGGGTTGGACTTGATGATCTCAGAGGTCCTTTCCAACCCATCTGATTTGATTCAATTTGATTCGATTCTATTCTATTCTGTTAGAGAGGAGTTTTGATGTAGGTAGTTAAGGCACTACAAACACTGCAGGAAAGTCCTGCTCTGGTGCGATTTGTATTTTCTTCTGTTCCTTAATATGCTTCCTTAAACTTGTTTAGATCATGCATTGTCCTTCTCAGACCATCCATTTTGACTCCTGCTCTCATGTTTGTTTTCAATTGAGCAACCTGGCCTAGTGGAAGGTGCCCCTGTCCATGGCAGAGGGGTGGAACTGGATGATCCAGTTAAGGTCTCTTCCAACCCAAACCATTCTGTGATTCTATGATTCTGTTAAGTTGATTAAACACGAAAAAGTTCCACCATCCCTCTATTTCCCCACCAACAAAAACCCCCAGCCCTCACTACACATTTGCAGTGCAGCTGTGGCTTGGGTTGCATTTCCCTGTTTTTCAGAATGAGTATTTTGTAATTACATATCTATGGCTGGGCTATGTGTTTATTTGACTCCTTACAAATGTAACCATTTGACTTCTCTTTCACCTCACTTCCACTTGCTGATCTCTAAGTTCATGTCAAAGGTTTCAAAGTGTATTTATTTAGTACAGGGGAAAATAAGCCAAAAATTAAAGGGCAAGAGAAGTAACAGTTGTTTTGCGATAGTACTCCAGGAGAGATCAGTTTTACAAACTGGTTGACTTCCAAATGTAGCTGAATATGATACCAGCAAATCACCGTTTGCAGATGGCTCCCTTTCAAGACCTTCAAGCCAGCTTCTAGTGTTGGAATTGAGGATGGAGGCTGAAATTTTGGGTAACAACCTATGTTCAGTGACCTTGCTTTATCACCTGTGTCTGCTGCAACTCTGTTAAGAGGTGTCATGATCCAGAAAATTCAGGATCTCTCATGGCAATCTGATTGCTGGCATTGGTGCCTCTTAACACATGAAGATTTAGTCTTAAGGCCATCAAGTCTTAAGATGAGGAAGAGATTTTTCTAAGAATTCTCTAATAATAGGTGAGGTCCACAGAATGCTTGTGTCACTGTCAAAATTATTTTGGTGTCCTGAGGTTAGTGCCACTGCAAGAGGAGCAGGAAACCTGGGTCCTTGCAAAGTGAAACTGAGTTGAAGCATGGAACTGCATGCTCAAGGGCTTGGTGGCCAAATGTGGTCTAATCTAACTACTGAAAGTGGTGCTTGGGGTACTTTTTTTAATTCCCTGCACTCTTGACCACCATCCTTCCTGGACATCTGTAGGGACGTCAGACATTGCATTACTTTATAGACCCCTAACCATCATCTCTTAGTAATTTCCTTATGCCCAGGATATCTTTGGCTACTTCATGACTAAGATAAGACCTTTCTGCAGTTCTGAATTTCTCCAGTGTGACAGTGAGCTGCAAATGAAGGCAATGAGAGAGTCCTTATTCCCTCCTCAGTCCATTTTTCCTATAGAGGACTCTGAATGGCTGTGCACCATTGAGAAGAGGCATAAAACCTCTCTGCCCCACATTTTGAGTCTTTTTCTGGTAGTATCCAAATTTAGGAGCATGGGTAGTTTACTAGTGAAATGGTGAATACCTTCTCACACTGATCACTTGGAGGCTTCCAGGTCCAGCTCCCAAGAATAAGGTTTTCTAAACTTGATGATGAAGACTGGGATCAGTTGGTGTATGTAATCAGACAGGCTGTAAATACTGAAAGCCTTCAAAAAAAAACCAAAAAAAAACAAAACCAGAACTGTTGTGAAGGTGTAAAGAGCTGCTAGTCATGAACAGTCATCAGTAAGATGTAGCCTTCAAAGCTGCTATTAAACTGTCTTAGTATCTGCTTTTAGAGACAGAACAGGAACAAAACTCTCTTTAGAAGATCTCTGCTACGCATGTGGAGTGTAGGCAGCACTTCTAAAAGAATGTGGGTATGTGGCAAAGAATTTTCTGTGTTAATTATTGTTGTTGTTTATGCCATATGGTTGGGTTTTTTCCAGGTTCTGCTGTTTGGCAGCTAATTGCATCGTTCTTGAAACTCCCAATATCAGGGACCCATTGCATTGTAGGTGCTACTATTGGATTTTCTCTGGTGGCAATTGGCACGCAGGGTGTCCAGTGGATGCAGCTTGTCAAGATTGGTAAGTGCTGTCTTTTTTTGTATGTGACAGGATTTGAAACAGTGTGTGCTGCCTGCAAAAAAACATTCCCAGAAATCTGCTTTGTGCTGATAGCACTCCTTCGTTAACTTATTTTCCACCCCAGTCGTGTCATTCAGAAGATGCACTGATGCCATGTTTATTAAGGGCTGCAGTGTGTCTGCAGTGGAGAAAGGGGTAAGACAAAAGTTGCACTTCCCCAGAGGCAAGCTGAGGACACATTGTCCCTCAGAGACATGCTTCAAGGTGACATTCCTCCTCTTCTAATTCTTTTTGTGGCAGCTCATACTACCCTGTTCTTGCTCTCTAACAATGTGAATGCCATCATGTGAATGCCCACAGTCATGTTTCTCCACCCACCACCTTCAGGGAGGCAAAAGCTGGGCACACAGCGCATGTTTAACTCACAGCCTCCCATTGCCAAGATCAGTACATCCAAGAAGGGATGTGATGGAGTTTTTTGTTTTTGTTTTGGAAGCCTTGTAACCCGAGGTGCAGCCTAAAGCCTGTGTTAAAAGGATTTGATACTGAAAACATGGTAATATATTTGAACTTTAGCAATGCATATATTCTTTTCAATTCTATTGAAAGTAAAAGAGAGTTTGCAGTGATAGCAGAATCAATCTGTTAACCTTGCTGTGAACAATAAATCTCTCTGGATGAGATTTCCAGAGTGCTACCCTAATCCAGTTTTATTGGAATCAGTGGGAGTTATGCCACCTACTTCAGTTAAATCGGTCCTGGACACTTTCAGTGCTGGTCTGAAAAAAATTTACGCGCATTATACGTTGCAGTTGGTGCTTCTATGGCATTTTGGAAATTGAGACTTTTTCCCCTGTGAGCAGCATGGCATCCTGCTAAATGCAGTTGCTTTCCACTCGCATGCAACACTTGTGGTTGTGGTGATTAGGAAATTACAGGGCTTTCTTGGTCTACTCTGATTCAAACTACAAGAAACTTTTATGATGAATTTGATTGCTAAACTTGCAAAATGATGAGGAGATGCTTTGGCTGATGTTTCTAATGGTGCCTAGCTTTAGTTTGACTTTAATGAGTGTCAGTGGACACTGAGTTGCACCAGTTGTAAGTAAACATACAGAACATTCGTTCCAGTGGTATAAGAACTGTTTTAAACTTATTGCTCATTAACAACTTACTTAACTATTATGAAAGAATACTGTTTATTTCAAGTTTCCCTCTTTCTTTTCTTCAACACAGTTGCCTCTTGGTTTATTTCCCCACTGTTATCTGGCTTAATGTCTGGAGTCCTCTTTGTGCTGATTAGATTCTTCATTTTAAACAAGGTAAAGAAATCTCCCTATTGTAATGAGTGCTTGGTATGAAGGTTGTGTTCTAGCCTTGCATTCGAGTGCTGGCATTTCCAGAGTTGAAAGTTTGTGGCTTGCTTTTTGCACAGGAGACCAGTCATTTTCTTAATAGCCATTTGAACTGTACTTGCTTTTAGCCAATCTGAATGCTCAGAGTAAGTAATTTGACAAGTATTTGAGGCTTAGAAGGTGCTGTGTGATAATTAATATTGTATATTCTGTTTGGTCAGAAGATGGTACATTGAGATTGCTTCTGTATTAGTACAAGCTTGCTGGCATTGACTTAGCCTCGCAATAGCTGTTCTGACTGTTACTGAAACAGAACAGTTCTCTCTTGGACATACTCTAATTGGCATTTTATAGCTGTGAAATTTTAAGCTTTGGTTTTCCAGCACATCAGACATTAGGAGATAGGCATCTGCATATTTTATAGATTCTCGAGAAGCTTGAATCCATGGGTTTTAGTGACCTGATAACATCAGTCCATGTACCTCCAGTGCAAAAAATCACTTACTTGCCACTCAGCATGAACTGGAAATCAGAACACTTTTATCTACTTTTTCCATTTCTCTCACACCATTCAGCTTGCTAAAATGGGGAAGTGTAGCGCATGACAATGACCTAAAATAAGGGACACTATATTAGCAGTTATACAAGGAACTTAAATAGATGAGGGATTAATTCTTTGGCTATAAATAGCACCACCTGTAACCTCAGCTTCATCATTCTTTATTTCTGATCTAAATAAATGTCAGTGATAAAAACAGATGATAGATTTGATCAGACTCAGCTTTGAATGAAAAGTATTCAAGTTGCATAAAGGCTGAGGAAAGGTTCCACTATGGCATTCAAAACCTAGCAACTTAAGAAATTAATCATCAAAATACATGAACTCTGGTATTAAAGCCACATATTTAAGCATTCAAGAGGCATAAAAAGTTCAAGTTAAGGACATTGCATTTCTATTGCCATCTGTGCCATTCACAAAGTAGTAAGATCTGTAGAGCTTCTGCCATAAGCAGGTAGCTACTTGTGTGCATGCATAAAAAAAGAGCAGCTTTCTAGCTGGCGAGTCTGTGGCCTCTTACAGGGCTTCATGCCCTTGTTGGGGGTGTCTGTGAATAGCAGCTGGCCCTGCAAATACAGCTCATGCTGCATCACGCTTTGGGACCGGGGCACAGCACAGGGCGGCTGCAGCCTTTTCTCAGCTCCCTTTTATAGCTCATGGCAGCAAGAACCAAAACCACATTAGCCAGCCCTCAGCTTCGCCAGGCTCTTTGCAAACACTCAGAGCCCCTCAAAAGGCCAAGGCAGTCTCCTCACAAAGGCTTTGTCCGTGGCTCACAGGGTGCGTTTCCGCTGCGCCGTCAGCTGAGCCTTTCCTTGTGAGTGCCGAGGGCACGAGGCTGCGGCGGGCAGCAGGCACGGCAGCATGCTAAACACCGTGTGCTCACTTTATGTGTGTTACTTGTTCCATGCAGCCAGACACTTACTACTTCAGAGATTTCTCATAGCTGGTTGAAAGTGCCAGGCTGTCTCAGTCAAAATGGAGAGGTTAAGAATAAGGTTTTGAGGTGGATGCATTGCACCGATGCAAAACATCAAAGCTCTCTCCTGCTTGCCACCCTTCAGTCGTGCTGAGTGAAAGGGGTTCCTCATCTTGGAGACAGAAATAGATAAGGACACAGGTGCAGAAAGAAACCTGCCACCAGGTCACTCAGCAGGTCTGCAGCCAACCTGTCTCCCTGGTTCCCTTTAACAATGTGAAGCTTCCCCAGAAGCACTGACTGGGGAGCACATGTATTCTTCATGGTGGTTCGTGCTGACATAAATCCGGTGTGAAATCCAACTAATGTTTCCTTTTTCTCCTTGATTTCCACGCAGGAAGACCCTGTGCCCAACGGTCTCCGCGCTCTTCCGGTGTTTTACGCTGCTACCATAGCTATTAACGTGTTTTCCATCATGTACACAGGGGCACCAGGTGAGTGAGCCATCCACAGGAGGAGGCACGGGAGGGAGGCTTCACACAGTGCATAAGGGTGCTCTGCCAGTGTGCTGTCAGGTAGCCCTCAACACCATAGGGTTATCTCCTCTGTTAGGAGTTAACAAGGGCAAGACTAAATCATTCCCCTCCCCACATGCTTCTGTTTGAGCAGTGGAAGGGCAGAGGAGCGAAGGTTCAGCGCAGGGCATAAGATGCACTCAGTGTAATGCTGTCGCTCCATTGACATCAGCAGAGTCACTGTTCTGGTAGGTCTGGCACGGAGACTGTTATTTAAATTTAGTTAATTTCCCTTTGATGATAAGAAGCCCAAGCCTGTTTCTGCCTTAAATGCATGTTCTTTCTTTGGTGTTGTGTTTTCACTGCAACTCAGTAGAAGGAAATGAAGTTGAAGGACTTTATTTATATTTTTGTATGTTTGTGTATTTTATGTGCACTCATATGTTTGTGTTTATTCATATTTTAATTTATACTTGTATTCATATTTTTATATTTTTTGAATGTATATATTTTATATTTACATTTGTATATTTATATTCACACATTTTATGGCTATGTATTTGCATTTATATTTTTATAATTTACTTAAGCAGTGTACATTTAAACATGTAGTAAAAGAGTTAAGAAAAAAGATATTCAGTGATCTCAACTACTTTGTTGAAGACTGGTCATTAAATGTTATCTTTAGATTAGATTATTGCCCCAGAGCTATGAACTGAGCAAGCAGTTGAAGATAGACTGCTGGATGTGACCCTCAATTAAGACAGTAGGCTTAGAAAGTGACCTTTTTTGAATGAAAATTTGTTTTCTCTAAAACCTGACAGACTAGGTGTACTAGATAAATGCAGTTGATAGACTCTACTCCATAGCGTAGCATTACTGAAATTAATAAAAAGACATTCCCAATTTGAGGGTAACATAACTATTTCTTTTTCTTAAATCTAATTGGCTATATATGCAAGATTTTTCACAGTAAATCAACTGTATAACCAATATTTCCTCATTAGTTGTACTGCATAAGTAGGTCAGGCACTTTGCAGTGACTCATTAAGCAAAATAAATAAAATAAGAATCTTAATGTCCCTTCTGTTTCAGCTTAGCAGTCTCTAAAGTGTGTGAATAAAAAGGTGGAAGCTGTTTTTTATACTTGGGAGATACATATTTACTCTCCAAGGCCTCTGTCCTGGCAACATTTAACCCCCAAGGATGAATTAATCACATAGGTTTCAAGATAGTCAATGTATATATGGGTTTGAAAGATCAGAGTCCAAGCTCTTTCTTCATTAAAGGTTGGATCGTTTTACTGAACAAGTGCAAGGAGCTCTGCTGGGGGAATGCTTGAAGGAACAGGAGTTACTGACAGGGCTGTGCATTGCAGGACTGAAACCTCAGCTCTCAAGTGAGGCATTAAGCTAATATCCTAAGCAAATAATAGCTTAGGTTAAGCTAAGCATTAGGCTTTATTAACCAGAGCAAAGGTCAGGTAAATACTTACCCTAATGGGCAACACAGTTTAACATGCATTGATGTATAAAATCGCTGCAAATTTGTTTCAGCAGCCCTGATGTGGGGATCTTACTCTTGTCTTATTTGGAAATAAGGTCATAGTGGAGTAACAGAAAATTGGAAGACTAAATGTTTAGTCATGTCAACTAGGCCTTTAAATACTGTGGTAATGGTCATGTTAAAAGTCCCCAGCTCATTCATGTTGGTTTTGAATACCTTGTGAACACTAGCTTTTCTGCAACAGACTGCTCTTCCACTGCCTGGGATAATTAAGTCATGTTAATTTGTGATTTTCTTAGGTTTTATTTCTTTGTCTTCACAGTACTGGGACTGATACTTCCAATGTGGGCCATTGCTCTAATATCGATTGGTGTGTCCTTAATATTTGCTGTCTTAGTCTGGATTTTTGTGTGTCCCTGGATGAAGAGAAAAATAGAAAGTAAGTAGTTGTTTGATGAAATGTGAGTGATGTAAAATCATGTAAAATTACATTTCAGAGGTGGAAGTGCTGTTGAGAGGTCTAGTCCAATCCTTGAGAGGACTTAGTTCAGTCCCCACCTTAAACTATTACTTGTGTAGGAGGATGTGCTTAAACTATTCCTCCTGTATTTGTGTAATCTGCTTAAAAATCTGCAGTGGTAGAAATTCAAAACCTTGTTAGGCAATACATTGCAGTGCTCACTGCTTCTAGAGTCTAAATAGAAACAGGACAATAAAACCTGGAATATAATCTGGTTTATATTTTAGAAAGGAAATGTTAAAGAGGAAAAACCTGGCAGTTTGATCATCTTTGAGTTCTTCAACTTTACAGTAGGTTGAGCTGACCACAGCTTTTAGCTTTACAGTCTTGTTTGCTTTGCTACTTTCAAGAAATGCAGTATTTAAAATGCAGTTTCAGATTTCACTAATAGGTGAACGGTTCAGTGTTTTACTTCAGTTGTCTACTTCGGTGAATTTTACAGGAAAAAACTAAGATGCTCTAGAATTTTCTCACATGAACTTAGTAAAGGTAAGTATTAGAAATAAATAAAGAACGTGTGTATGAAATGTGGCCACGTTACTGTATCCATGTTAAACTATGCTGTTGATGCCAACAGTGAAAGCTGAAGTAACAAGCGGTACAGGTTGGGTTTAAAATTACAGTGCTGTTATTTCCTTAGGTCGGTTAAAGAAAGATGCTGCGCTGTCAAGGATATCAGATGAAAGTCTTGATAAAATTCAAGATGAAGAAACACCAGTCTTTAAAGAGCTTCCTGGTGCCAAAGCATCTGATGAGAGCACGATTCCCCTTACTGGCTCAGTAACAGAAGCTGCTGGGGCATCAGATACTATTGCAAATGGAAACCATCCACGTGTACCGTATGGTAAGAAACTAGGGCAACACGGAGGGTTTGTCTTTTCCTTGTTTCAGCGAGGTTCCTTAACTGTGAGTAGGTCTCTGTTGTAAATAGTAAGTTAGTGTTTGGGATTTCCATCTCTAATCCCTTTTCAGCACATGTTGCTTATTTATAAGTGACATTTTCTAGAGAGGACATAATTGCATTTTGTTTGGCTGTATTTCAATTTTAGAAACAGCGGGAAAAAAAATTACTCGCCTTTTTGCTTTGCTTTACTTTGTATCCTTAATGGTGTTTCCATCCTTTGAAGCAGTGGAAAAATACAGAGAACACAGATTGCTGATGTATGAAGGTTAAATTCAGCATAAAGATGATTAGCATACTACAACAAGAGATGAAAAGATTTGGACTTTAGTTGACAAACCTATGACCATTTGGAGCGTGTCCACTAGGAAAATCTCATGCATTGTTTTCTGAATATACATTTATAAGAAGTAGGCTTGTGTGCATAAAGCTCTTTTTGTTCTCCCATGTGGGATCACCCCCCCTCCACTTAGCGGTCTGCTGACTTTGATATCACTTTGCTAACATCTACACGACCCTGTAATTTGGTTAATAAATGTCTAAAATATTCAACTGTTTCTTGCAAAATCAAATAAGTCATGACGTGGATCCCTTGAGTGTGTGCCTCCAGTTTAAAAGTAAACCCAATTCTGAACGTTGCGTAGTGGAAATCCAGGAAGTCAGGAAATGAAAACGTTTCTTCAGAAGCATTGCCTGTGATATGTTTTGATGTGTGTCCTCCAGCATATGCTAACATTAAATGTATGCAGTGGGAATAATTATCAGCATGTTCATAGAAATAAGATTTAGAAAATGTTGCAATAGCTGAGGAAATACTTCTGCAGAACATTAACTTTTTGCTGGTTTTTTTTAAAATGTTTTTGAAAGCTATATAAATGTCTCTTAAACATAGGGGACCTCATATTCAGTGTGAAATAGCAGTAAACCACCTTTCAGAAATCCTAGTTATTCCTATTCAATAGCTCAGAAAAAGTAGACCTTGCTTTACAAGAAAGAAATTTTATGGAAATTATTCTTTCAAAGAACCTGAGCATTTAACCATCAAGTATCATGTTCTAATAGCTGATCCCAAGTGACTTGCTGCAGGTCATACAGCACGTCTGGAGAGACACAACACTGGAACAAATCTCTTTTTGCACAGAAGAGGAGAGTTTGTTTTGCAGTGAATTGAAACTTGGCTTATTCACTGCATGTAGTGCAAATTGATCTCCTTTGTCTTGTATTCTCAGATGGCGGCCGCATTATTTTCTTGCGAAGTTGGAGGGATGGGGCTCTTGAATTACATTTTGTATAAATGAAAATTCTGAATCTGTGCCTTTTTAGGAAGGGCGTTTTCGGTGACGCACACCTCAGTGAAATCACCTGTTTCCAATGGCACCTTCAGCTTCGATGGCCACGTGAGGAGCGATGGCCACGTTTATCACACTGTGCACAAGGACTCAGGTTTATACAAAGACTTGCTCCACAAAATACACCTGGACAGGGCCAATGACGAAAGGCCCACTCCAGAAAACAACTACAAACTGTTACGACGCAACAACAGTTATACTTGTTACACTGCTGCTATTTGTGGCATGCCCGTGCATTCCTCCTTTAAGGCAGCCGATACGTCAACTCCAGAGGACAGTGAGAAGTTAGTGGGAGACACTGTTTCCTACTCCAAGAAGCGAGTCCGCTACGACAGCTACTCCAGCTATTGCAACGCAGTGGCTGAGGCAGAGATCGAGGCGGAGGAAGGTGGAGTGGAAATGAAGTTGGCCTCCGAACTTGCAGAACCTAACCGGCCTCCGGTTGATCCTGTGGAAGAGGACAAGGAAGAGAAAGACACATCTCAGGTCCATCTACTTTTCCACTTCCTCCAGATCTTAACAGCCTGCTTTGGATCCTTTGCCCATGGAGGTAATGATGTCAGGTAAGAGGATGAGATCTCTGCAGTTTTAAGGTTTAAATACTTTGGAGCAAGGTTTGCCAGCTTGGCTGGTTGGAAAGCACATTTATTTCTGCAGGTAGATGATCATCAGGACTGTGTTTTGCAAAGCATGTGGCACTGATGTCTCAGGTGCTTTCCAGAATTCAGGCTGCTTAGTCCATGGTTTATTTTCTTTTCAAGGGTAAAATCTTTTTTATTTACTGCTAAATAATCGTTTAGTGATTAGTTTAATTTAGGTTTAATTTTGGCAGTGTTAGAGGCATTGAGACTTCCTCCAACATGCCAATCACTGTAAAAAAACCCAGGAACTTTGAACTGCAAAATCAGAAACCTTCAACAAATAAGAGGTTTTAGACTATTTTTGCCATTAGATGAATTTAATCTCTTATCACACTGCGAAAAGAGATGTGTGAAGAATGTCTTCATTTTCCTTGCTGCATGCCTTACAGACTTCACTTAACTCTTTTGCTTGGGGTTTTCCAGGAGTCTTCGACCATGTGAGGCAGTGTATCACTAAAAAGTCTTTTTAGTGAAAGTTAAAGTTAAAAAAAAGTTTAAAGTTTAAACATTAAAGTCCTACTGAAGTTCATAAACTGTGCATACAACTTCTCCAGCTGCTGCAATTCTCTTACCAAAATAAAAGGAGCTACTCCCAAGGAGCCCTGGGCATGTGTCTGTGCCCCAGGCAGAGAGGGGACACTGGGCTGTGGCTCATCTCTTAACCCTCATTTAATAAGCTTTGCATCTCCCAGCATAGTTCTGGTATGCAGTGTTCCCTGACAGGAGTTTTATCCAGAGGCGCTACCTCCACTGAGTTGTCCTTGAGTTTGGAAGAAGCCGGTGAGTTCATCGTTCAGTCATTTGGCTTAAGTGTGCCTGTCCTTAAATCTCTCAGCATTAATGTCATTTCCCAGGAATAAAGGAAAAGCATCATCCTTCAGGAGTCTTTCTATCCTGTTCATACTGACTCAGGCAGCTGACAATCTTGAAGTTGATCTCAGAAATGTTTACCTGCTCCTCTTTGCCGTCCATCATCTGGTCAGATCCCTGCAAAATAGTGTCTCTTCACTCACTCATTTTCCAATCTCTTTCATTTTGAAGGTTTGGCTGTGTTTCACTCCAGAAAGTACAAGACTTTTGACTGTAGGATGTAGGCTCAGGATGAAGCATTTTATACCTTCCTCATCTGCACTCACATTGCCCATCTGCCTATAACACTGCTTCACCTGCAGGGCTCTATTGCACCTCATCGTCTTGATGGCTTGTGACTGGAGAGCAATTTCGGTGGTTTTGCTCTGTCCCTGGGAACACTGCATATTTTTCCTTAAGGATTTGGCTGGACTGCCTCTTCCCTAGGCCTGGAGCGATCCATTTGGTATTTAATAAGCACTTTTTCCAGTATCATGATAAGGTCCCCTGAGAAATTCACTCAAGCTGCTTGTTGAAGCAGCTGTCCTTATTTGGGTTGTAGCTGGGGCTCTGCTGAGTCCCCTTCCCGCTGAACCCTTTCTGTGTTAGCTGTGCCCTGGCAGTGTTGGTTTCAGCGTTTGTAATGGGACTTTAAAGAGCTCATGATTTTCATCATCCTCCTTAGGCATTTGGGCAAACGCTGTCCAACTCAGCAAGGAGAACAGTTATTGCTCATTGCTCTTGTCAGCCACCCAGTTTAACTCACTGCTCATCTTGAAAACGCTTAAAAACATGTTTCTTCCCTCCCCATCTAGCCAGTGTCCTGGGAATTCAGAATAGGGCTTTCTGAAGAGCCTTCTTGTACTCCCTTTGTATCCACAGGGATTTGGCTCTGGGAAGGAGTCCAGGGTCCCCTCATCCTCTGGATCAGAGGTGCAACTTTCTTTCCTCTTGAATGGTCTCTGTTGTTAAGGAACTCTGCTCTGAGCATGCTGGCCAAGAGCAAAGACCCATGGGGGCTAGTAGCATGTGCTGAAGGGAACATAGGAATAAGGACAAACACCACTGATATTTCTTGTAATGTACCCTGGGAAATACCATTGCAGAAAGTTCACAGCCTACCTCAGTAGGTGCCCCAGCTCCTTTATTCCCTGTAGGTGATGCTTATACATACTCCTGAAGGACTCACACATTTATGCAAGCATCACTTGCCTGTTCTGTAGGAGGCAGGGGTAGTACAGTTTGGTAGAAGTGATCTGTAAGGATGCAGTCAGTTCAGAAATCAGATTTGGTGTTGACAGGAGCTGACCAAGATGAAGTACAAAGTTCAGACTCTGTGCAGTGTGCTTTGTTGCATCATACAGCCTAATTCCCCTAGAATTTTGTAATTGGACTGCCTTGTTACCTTGGCAATATCCTTTCCTGAAAATTCATATTTTTTTAATATTTTTCAGATCTCTACTTCTGCTGGTGATCCTGCCAAATTTGCCAGGAAACATGTGTTTTTATTAAATGGTATTTATTCAAAAAAGTCCTCTTAACCTGAGTTCATATACTGCAAAATTAAAGAACAAGTTGGCTTCATTTTGTCAAAGCTGATAGAAAAGCAAGAAGATGGTCATGGGTGTAGGACTAGGTAGGAATCCATCCTTTATGACTGTTCTGAGTTCCAGCTGAACAATAAAAATTAAAGGCCCCTTTCTATGCCTAAAAGATATAGCAGATAAAACACTCTGGGGATGCAGATATCTATCCAGTGGATTGTGTAGCAGAGACATTTTTCCAGTCTTCGTCTAGCAGAGCAGAAGACTTCTTACTGGGCTCTTGGCTCCTCCACGTGTTGCATGAAGATCTGCAGAGCTTGAAAGGCAACACATTGTTTTAAAAATAAGGCAGTAGAATCTAGCTAGGAGCACGGCTTTCTGTTCACACTTCTGTAAGGAAGTAAGCCCTGGCAGTCCATCTTCCACTGATGGCTGCTCTCTTTTCATCTCCCTCCTTTGTTTGCTTCCCTTCTGCTCGTTCTAGATGCTGCTTCTCTATTTTTCTTCCTCATCCTTGAATCCTGTTATTAAAATCTAGCTTTCCTCTGCATTTGGTTTAAAGCTCCTCACTCATATTTAGGGCGGCACCTCCACTGTCCACATCTTTTTCTTTTGCTATCCTGGAACTTACTCTTGTGCCATGTTTTCCATTTATTTTCCATCAGGCTGTTTTTTGGTGTTCCTTGAAGGGACAGGAGCAGATAAGAGGAGCAAAGAGAGAAAAATTGAAAGCTGATATGAAACTTAAAAACTGCAGGTAATTGTGAGGCAAACAATTGACCTGTTTTAGAGTGTATTTAAGTGTGAGGCATACAGTACGGACTGAACTGTGATGGAGCTCAGAAAAACTGCATGGATCAGAAGTGCCCCATATAGTTTGGACAGCACTTTACCAGACAAAACATCACATGGACATCTCTCTTGTTTCATTGTCCAGGATTGCCCATGGACCTGGAAGAGTTAAATAAGTATTTTGCCCTCAGCTGCAGAACTAACTCATAACTAACTCATGGGAGAGTTAGACCCCAGCTTCTTCCAAGATGGTGCTTTTTAGTGTCGTAACGATACTAGCCAGCTTTGCTGTAGGAGCTGATGTTTGTAGCAGTCAGGGCTTATGTTTAGGCTGACATCAGCAGGGATCCTGGCCGGGGCAGCTGTGTGTTAAAAGAAACAGGGAGTCATGGTGACTCCTTATTTGGGTGACTGTTTTGTTCAGACCGTCCCCTCCTGCCCCCCTGCTGCCAAGCTCATATGCGCTGTGTCAAGGGTGCTGGAGCTCTTCCAGGGCTGGGACTAGCTGAGCTGGGCCGAGAGCCTTGTGACACCATCATGCACATGGACTGAATGAAATCTAAAGAATTTAAAATCCCGACTAAATGTGTTGGGACAGAACTGCTGAAAAAAATGGTTTTGTTTAACTTAATTAGAGGCGTCAAGTGAGCAGGTTCACTGGCTCAGCACCCGAGCACAAAGGGAGCACGTCAGGTCATTGCAAGGGCAATGGGAGAATAAAAAGGCCAGGATGGAAAAAAGACCTGGGCCAGGAGCGTGACACAAGGAGAACTGCCAGCTTCCTAAATGCTTGTTCAGAGCCAGCTTTCCAGAGAGGATGGGAGGCTGGGCTTTGTTGGCCCAGCGGGGATTATATGCACCTATAGTTCAGTTGGACTGAGCTTGTTTTTCTAATATAGGCTAGTTCAGCAGGAATTGTGGTGGCCCGGGGCTCAGCACTGCAGATGCAGCAGCCTACCTGTATAACAACAAATAACAGGAGAGTTGCTGAAATTGTAGGGTTTATGCTGTGTTTCAAAGTCTGGAAATATTTCTGAATTGACTCGTTCTCAAAAACAAGGGCAGTTAGGCAGGCTGTTTTGGACATGGCTGGAGAGGGCTGCTAACCCCCATAGCTGTCTCTGGTGCTCAGCACAGCAGTGGCTGTGGCTGCTTTGCTACTGGGTTGGGAATGAGAAAGCGATGAGCAAACAGTGTGTCGGACCCACAGCCCCATCCTAGCAAATGGGAAGACGCTTTTGTTGACTCAGTCAATCTCTGTAGCTTGTTATTCCTTGAATAAGGATTTTTTTTTTTGCAATCAAACGGGTTGCAAAAGGATGACCCACAGAAAGATGCTGTAGGTCAGTGTGAGGTTTGTTGATTAAAATCTGCTGTTTAATGCTCTGAAAAAAGCCTGTGCCTTGTGCTCCTAAACACCTGTCCGTGCATGTGCTTAGTCTTTTCTCGTAGAGATTCTTTCCCCTATAAATGGGTAGCCTCTTCTGTCCCCTCCCGCCCTCCCTCGGGCCATCATTCTTGCTGTCACAGGAGAAACCCCGGGGATGTCAGAAGGAGCTGCGTGCCCTCACTTGTGTGAGCAGGCATCTACCTGTGCTCATGGATTCCGGCCACGGAGGAAGGTTGATTTATCATTGTGACGATGGCAGGAGGCATGATGCTCCAGCTGAACAGGGTGACCGTGGCCTGTGCCACCCACCCCTGCCTGTGCGTGCCAAGGTGCAGGCGGTGCTGAGGTTTGCCTGGTACATGCTGTAGGGAGGAGAAACCGGCCTGCAGACGTTGCACAGGGGGGGATCTCAGTTTTCCTGAGTTCCTGCTGCATAAATGGTTTGAATGTGTCTGCTCTAATTAAATTTCACTTGGAGGACTTCAGGACTACCCTTGCGTATTCATGCTTAGATACTAGGATAAAGGGGTCATTTGTGTTAGAGTTTGCAGGCCATGCCTTATAGATTTATGGCACAAATTTGACAAAGAATGGCTTTCATAATCTAAATGATACAGACTGCATTATTGACCACAGGATTTAAAACTATTTCAGAACTATAGTTAAAAAATGTTTAGTATTTTTTAAATATTTCTACGCATTGTCTCACTGGTTTTAGGGAAGCTGAACTGCTACCAGCCAGGGAATTAATTGTTTAAGCAAAGCAGTTTGAGTGAAACTAGGAAATACCTACTTGCTCAAAATACAGGCAGAGGAAACTCCTCTCACCTCCATACAGACTTCACTGGGGTTTTTAGGTCAGAGCACACAAACAGCAATAGGATTCACCTTTTTCCCCTCTTCCTAAAGTAAATGCAATGGGATTAAAGAAGGGAAGAGCTGGAACCTTGCCAGTATCTCACTGCACACAGTGAGCTTAGTGGGATTCAGCCTCCTGGCTAAATAAGGAGTCTAAAGGAGCTATAATAAGACTGGATTACAAATTGAGTATTTCTTATTTCCTCCTTGAGAGCTGCAGTTGAGATCACTTAGAATATTTAGGGAGCTAATCTGTCAATTATGATTAGTGAGAGCAACCTGATAGCTGATTTCTTCCCTTTTTAACAGAAGTTCATCCTGTGAGTCCAGCCTGTGTCTCAAGTAGATATAAATCTTCACTTGAGTCCTTAATTGTGCAGGTACATGGCATTTTTGTTGTGCAAGACAGAGGAGAGCAGCAAGAAACGGGGCTCCAGTGGGCACAGGAATCCCTCTCCGTCCTGCTGTGAGCAGGGCCCATGACTGGATTTGCCAGGAAAAAAGCTGATGCTGGTGGGTGTGAGGGTGGATGGACCCAAACCTCCAGGATCCAGGGAGTTGGGGTTTCGGGGGCAGTATTTGGGTTGCACAGAAATGAGCTGCAGGAATAAAAACATATCCTCCCTGACTCATTAACGTGCCCAAAGCCTGCACTTTGTGCACTTCACAGGGGCACATCTGTGGCACACTTTTACTGTGCTATGGTATGTGCACTATTTCAGAACTGTCTGGTTATTGGAACCAGGATTAAACTCTCTTGATAATCTGAGATGTCTGGAGATCAGGACATATTTTTTTCCTCTTGTTGCACCCTTACTCAACTGAGTGATGTCTCATGGCGTAACTACAGCCTATTCAGAAATATCCATCCCACTGATTTTCCCAGTGGAAGGTTTGTTTGTGAAATCCTGGCTTGAGAAATTGATAAAAGGCTGGGGATTTTGCAATTTTGTTTGTAATATTGGACACCTAATACAGATTTCTTAAACGGCTGTTTTGCTCGTCATTATGTACTTTTCAAGGTTCTTTCACTCCCCTAGAAAAAGTGGCTAAAGCACAGTCTCCTTTTTCAGGTAGCAGAGCATCAAAGCATGGTCATCAAGGAGTCTGTAGATGACTAACAAAGCACATTCAGAGCATAGATTTCAAATACAGTTAGATTTTCTTTTTGAGCAGCTCACTACTCCCCCCAAATAATAGTGAGGTAGCAGCGATGTTGCTACTTCATAAAATATTATGACAAGTTTGATGGGATTTGGCAATAGAGCATTCAGCTGATGGCATCCTTCCATTACTGGGAAAAAAAAGCCCTAATTTTTGGATAAAAATAAAATTTTAAAAAAAGTTTTAGTCTTGTTCCTCCAGAGAAGGGCTTGGACTTGTGACCCAAAGGTACCTAAAAATTTCTGCTTGTGTTTGTGTGCGCATGGGAAACTGTCATTTCTAAGCCTGTCTCATGATAGCTGAATGTGGGGTGTTTTGTTTTTTTTGGTTTTTTTTTTGTGTTGGTAATACTATCTGTCTCACAGGGGAGAGGAGAAGCCAACTCTATTTATAGTTCAGATTCACTGTCAAATGCTATCTTTCACAACAGTTTTATAAATGGTGCGTGACAGATTCTCAACTGGCACAAGAGAGCAGAAAAAGAGAAGTTGTGCCAATTCATGTTAGTCGAGAGAGAGAAATCATCATGAGGGTCAGGCAGCACTTCAGAAACACCAAGCAGCACTTTGCTGAACCACTGTGACACGCGTCTGCAAGTACAAGTATTACTATAGATGGCATTTAATCCTGCATTGCACCTCTGGGGAAGGCAGTCAGCCCCTATATGCACCGCCCCTGCTGCAAAGTCCCGTGCCCTGCGAGTAACCACGGCTGGTGGAGGCCAGCAGAGATGGTGAAAAGTACTGGATGTGGAAAGCCCACTTTACAACTGGTAGACTCAGGAGGTAGGCTTCTTACGCCTTAACGTTTCATAAATTCATCCTAAAATTAGCTTGCAATGGCCATCCTCTTGTGCTCGGTGGAAAAGTGTGTATAGGCATACAAAATTAAAGTAATACCATGGCAGGAGCAGCTCGTGTTGCTTTTTAAACCCAACAGCTAAATAATACAGCAACATACTCTAAAGCACTTCAGTTTCATAGGAACTTATACACAGATGTAGATAAGGGTTCAGAGCCCCTGGGTGATCATCTCAGGCTTTCTTTTTGTCTCCTCTAAACTACCATGAATAAGACTTGGAGCTCCAGCACAAAGGAGAGTTAGTTAAGGCAAGTAAAAACCTATGTGGGAGAATAAGAGAAAGTCACTTGAAAATAGACTTGTGAATTGAGTCTTAGCCGAATGCATGGAAGATTTGAGGTCTGCTTTTTTGCTAGTTATGTCTTAAATCAAATGAGGTAGAACTGGTGGGAAGTACTGTGAAAGCCACATCCCAGTCTAGCCAGCATCTTTGTGGTTCATCTGGTTAGTCACTAAGCTGTAGGAGACATCTGTTAACCGCAGAAGGTCTCAAAGCAAACTCTCTTATCTAACAGTGCCTTTTCTTGTTTTTTTAATGTGTGTTGTTTCTCTCTTACTCACTCTTACTGTCCTGTTGGGACTGCTTGCCTTTTATTTCTGTGCAGAACCAAGATCGTGGTCTTTGCAGAGCCTTACTCAGACCCATTCATTGTGAGCTTTTGGCAGTTTTGTGGTGGAACAGGCCTGACGGCTTCTTCTAGAGCTGTTCTTCACTGGCATAGGAAGCATTGATACCACAGGCCCCTGGGACTGGACCTACTGAACAAATCTAGAAGCTGAAGGAGCCCCTTGGAGAGCTCTGATGGTGCTAGATTGGAGCGGTTTTGGTGGCTGTTGGTAGCCCCTTTCAGATGCTCAGGCTGGGAGATGTCACTGTCCCTAGGAGGTGAACATTTAAGTCAGATTGAACATGATTTGTAGGGAGAGATGTCCTTCTGTTAAAGATAACCAGTGATGCAGATACCCACAAATGGAAATGAGGTTATTTACCTTTTTGCCTTTCCAAACATATATGGATCCAGTGCTCTTCTGCTTTCATTTCTTCCAGGGAAGGTATCAGAAATGCTGCTTCTGTGGGCATCAGTGTAACCTCTTCTGATCTATTGGGCAGAATCACCCACTCAGATCCTCTGAGGCTGAGCATAAGCCAGCAGAGTTTTGCCTTGTCCTTCATTGCCACAAACAAGAAAATAACCTTTTCTTCAAAGATTAAGCTTAGTTAGATTCACAGAGGTGTAGCATTTGCAAATAATTAAAACTGGATTTTGATACAGAAGAGCATAGTTTGCTGCTGCAGTTTTTGAAGCCTTTTCTGTCTTTCCGTTTACATTGGGACTGACAAATATCCATCCATAATCTCTTTACAGCAGTCAGGAATCAGTGCCTGGGCTTGCTCCAAATGTGCCTGTTATTTTCAACAGGGAGGTTGTTTCCATGTCATACAACACAGTAAAAAGGGATGATCAGTTTTCCCTTTATTTGTTTTATTTGCCTTTATCCATCCTTCTGTACCCATCAGTTGAAGGTCCATTGAATTACCTTTGTTTTTCTGTGCATAAGAAGGCATTTAAATGTGCAAGTAACTTAATCCACACCTGAAAACACTGGAAAAGAAGTTGCAGGTCAACTCAAAAATATTAGAAATGTTTTGATCAAGAATCTCTTCTTCCTTGGAGGAAAAATAATTCTTGCATTTAGGCCCTAAGGACTTTTTACATACTGTGATTCCATGCTCACAAAAAGTCAACAAATCAAATGCTTACTCAGACACAGTATCAGATCAGAATTTTAAAGTATTTTTGCTAGCGGAAATCACTCTTTATTTAAAGTATATTTAGCTCTTCACTGTATTACCCAGAGTCTTCAAACCCACTGGATTTTATCATCCATGTTAGCCCACTAATTTATTTTCAGTAACTTTCTCAAAATCTGTAAGAATTATTCATTCTTTCTTATATCAAAGAACATTTTTAAATATTTTCATTTGCCTTGCAGCTTGATTGTTGTTGTGTGTGTTTACAAGGGAAAAGTCCTTCGTAGTTACTTTGCTCCAGGACCACTTCCAAGGGTTCAGAGCTGAATTTCCCAAGGACCAGACAAAAGAAGGAAGGTCTTGTATTGCTTAGATGTGCCGAGCTTTGCAATGCTGAGGACCCTCGTCTCTTGGCAATCGCCACTCAGCCCCTAGTGCCTTGTATTTGGTAAAGATGGGATTCAAGTAAATTATTAACTGGCAGATACGGTGGCTTGGTTTGCATAACATTTGACATTAAAACTGGCCCTTACTCCATCTGTGTGTTTTGGAGCAGAACCAGGAACTAAATTTAGCTGGTCCTGGCTCCAGGGCGAGCATGGCCATCGGTCCTGCCTGCAGTACTCACTGTGACCCACTTTCCTTATTGATTTACAAGGAGCGGTGCTTCCTGATGGTTTTCAGGTGTTTTGAATGACATCAGTCAGGTTTGCTCTGCTCTTTTTGTGATTATTTAGACATAAATGTAGCTACTTCACTAAGTATGCTTTTTTTTAGAGCGGATAAATGCTGCTCAGCCAGGCAGGCAGCTACTCAGTTTAGTAAAAAAGCTGAACAAAAAGGGGTTGTTGAAATTCTTATCTGCGTTTTAGTACTTAAGCCTCTAAAGTAACTGGATACCAGCTTTCAAGTTTTTCTTCTAACTCTCATGCTTTTTTAGAATAAACAATGTCAAAAGTATGACTCCAGGTACTGGAGACTCCAGTTACCAATTTTGGATGACCTGCATTAGGAGCAGGGACTTCAGTGTGGCTGACTTGCAGTGTTTTTCTAGATAGCAGCAGCAGGGTATCAAAAAGGCCTTATGCCAGATCTGTGTCACCAAAGGGTCCTCTCTGATCCAGTCCAGCTCTACAACATGTTTGAAGAGGCCTAAGTCACCTTCCTGGGTGCACTTCCATCATATCCCAAACTTTACTGGCTGTCAAACTAGATTAGATTTCTATATTCTTGTCTGCAGTGGTAATTTTAGTCATCATTTTCCTTATTTTGACAAAAAGAGCTAATTTGATACTCGATTTTTAAAGATGGAGAGCTCTTGAACTGGTAAATTTTGAGATAGTTTCAGTGCAGTACTGAAAATAATGATTTTTGTCACAGAACAGACATCATGAGGTACTTCTGAATGACATTTCAGGAAACAATTTGTAAAAGAGGAATTCCTTTCAGGGTTCGCCCTAGTTATCAGTGATGAAGTGACAACTGAAAAAGCAGCATGATGAGAGTCTCCTGCCTTAGCCTTTCCAAGCGAGAAAGGGTAGGGTCAAGTCAGAGCAGCGCTGCACGCACAGTGAATTAAAATAAGAGACTTCTTTCAAGGCAATTATCTGCATTTTTATAACTCAGGTGATGTATTTCTGTTTCTCCAGCAATGCAATTGGTCCCCTCGTCGCGCTCTGGCTTATCTACGAGCAAGGTGGCGTAATGCAAGAAGCATCGACTCCCATCTGGCTGCTGTTCTATGGAGGTGTTGGGATCTGCGTGGGTCTCTGGGTCTGGGGTAGAAGAGTTATCCAGACCATGGGTAAAGACCTCACTCCAATCACACCATCAAGGTAGGTCCACAGGTGTCATTACGGCTGTATGAACTTGGTGTGTGAACCAGTCTGAGAAATTGATGCTCCAGTATTTTGTTTGTAATGAAGTTTGCTGGATCTGCTGTGCTTTGATTTTAATGATAACCTTGCTTTGACTTCTCCATCTTTCTAAAAAATTGAAAGAAATAGAAGGAAGAGGAGAGAAAGAAAGAATGAGAAAAAGAAAGAGTGAAAGGAAAAAAGATAACCCTGTAAACTAATACTGAGTGCGTTTGAGGCATAGAGGTCTGCGTGAACGGTCTTCTGCTGATTACCTAATTAATATGGCAGAAGGTGCATTTGGAAATGGCAAGATTACAGTGGCTTTCCCAGTGCCCTTCTGACTATTAAAACCATATGTATTTATTACAGTAATTTTCATCCTTAATGCATACTCGACCTCTGCTGGTGCTTAACCGAATTACTAATTAGGCATGATTCACTGCAGCGTTGAGGAGCAAAAGTCCCTGACGCAATGAGCCGTGCAGCCAGGTTACTACAGATGACTAGCCTGTGCCGTTCCCATTATTCAACCCTTCCTTGTTCTCTTAACTTATTTGTGTGACAAAAATCACTTGGAGATAAGACAGTCAAAAGAAGAAACGGGTAAGACTTTGGCACGCTGCATGGTATCAGTCCGAGCTGATGCAAAGAGTGATTGTGAAGTGTTTTCTTATGCTTCCTGCAGTGGATTCACTATTGAGTTGGCTTCGGCGTTCACAGTTGTGGTAGCTTCCAATGTTGGACTTCCTGTCAGTACTACACACTGCAAGGTATGCCTTTGCCCAGCGACTGCAGTCAAGGCAGTCTGGACTGTTCATCTTAAAATTGTGCTGCTCGAGCCAGGGATAATGGCATGGCAAGGGGAAAACAGCCGCTGACAGAGGATGATGAGGCAGAGATGCGTCAGTGCATCTCGGTCATGCCAGTGACATTGGAAAATAATCAGGCTTCCAAAAAAATGCTTTGGAGTTGTCACAGTAAAGTCACTGGATTTGGACACAATGTGAACTCCATAGCTGTTGGTAAAGAAAAACAGCACTTACAAAAACATGACATGTATTTTAAAGCAAATGATTACAAGGAAGAACCTGGTTTCCTCTGACGGTGCCATTTGAACCTGGTCGGGTAACATTTCTCCCTTGTTCAGAGGCTGCGCACCATTCATCATTTATACTTCACTTTCTTGATAAGTGCATGGCATGGGATTTCCTGCATATAACTCTTTTACTACAGGTTTTCCATCTGTCTTTTTTTTTTATTTCTTCACAGTGGATTTTGCATTGAAGTAATGTGTGCGCTAACGGTACTTGTAGCCTCAAATGTGGGTATTCCAATAAGCTCCACCCATTGCAAGGTATTGGGGTTTGCAGTGATCCTATCAGTAAATCACATCACTAGGACAAACCATAACAAAACACAAGAGATACCAATTGTTGCAGATTGCCTTCACTATGTAGTGCACCGTGCAGACTGTGATCGCAAAATAACGAGGTTCACTTTTAAAGCTGGTACGGCTAAAAGCAAAGTCAGCATTATAGCTAATTGCACAAAAGTCTGGACCGTTTTTCACCCTTACATGATTGTACTGAACTAATATAGACATATTAAGATAACATAGATTTGTAGTTTGTGTGAACCCAGTTACATGTACTCTAGAGCCACCTGTATGAAAAACACTGCTACATCGTTCAGCTAATATTTTAATGTCTCTCTTCTTTTAAACCAACTTGTCCTCACTTTTGTGCATTATAATACAGAATCTGGCCCTTATAATTAGTTCTTTGAACAAGGTTTTTGGCTTTCTTATTTTTTTCTAAAAAAGATCACTTCAGAGTATAGATATCGGCTGGGTAATGAGCAGAATTTCATTGTGTCATACGATAGGCTGTGTGAAAAGACATTTATATTGCTTGTAGACATAGGGCGTACGTGCACATTCACACTGCTGGAAGAACATAATGGGAATTTAAAATTTTATTCCCTGGGAAATTCTCAAATCAAATATCCCATCTTTCGTTCCTTTACTTCGTCATGGACTCCCAAGGTTCTGGACGTTCAGAGCTGTTTGTTTCTCTCACCCTCTGGCAGGATGTGGGGAAGCCCCTCCAAAATCAGAGACCCCAGAGTGGCAAAGTCCACGTGGTATGCCACCAAGACCAAACCCTAAAAAAAGACGGATCCTGTAGGATTCACTGCTGCACCCTGGAAACCTTGGAGCCCTTCCAGCCCTGGCTGAGTCTGGGGCAGGCAGGTTTCCGGGGCTAACTGCTCCACGGCGTGGCAGGCGGGCTGGCAGAAAGCCTGGCATCCTTGCCTGTGACATTGACCTGGTTTCCAGTGAAAGAGTCAATGAAATCCACACATCCTGCAAAATGCCCCAAGTTGGTTCAATTGGCCTTTTTCTAGTGAAAACCATTTCTTCAGAAAGCCTTCCTCTATTGCAAAATCATTTCTTTCTTCTGCCCTGGTGCTTCTTTGAGAAGCAGCCAAGACTGAGCTGCTCTGAAAGGCTGTTCAGATTTCCTGGCATTGACCGAACTCTGGTTCCTCTGAATCAAGCAGGGAGGGGAAAAATAATAACAACGTGATCCACTTCTAAAAGTGCTAGCCTGAAACCACCTCCCTTTAAGCTGACTGGTATATGAAATGCATGATGAAGAATTTGCCAGGGAGAATAATACAGCTTTGATTATCCCAGTTGTATGCCTGAAGCACTTCTAGCCAACTGTTGTAAAAGAGAAGAAGCACTTTGGTGCAGACAAATAAACTGAATTTAAAAAGAAAAGGTCTTGGAAGCCATAAGCTAATGAGGGGGTGGCATGAGGAGGTATTCATTCACTCAATGCAGTTAAAAGCTTGGGCTTTTCTAACTGCAGAGCAAAATAGTTCTTTTTTAAAAACACTTTCATGAAAGCAGTTGATGCGGTTAGTCCGTGTCTGCTCCCTGTAGTTTGCTGTATCTCACTAGATGGATCACTCTTAATGGGAAGATCCACTTTGCAATAGGATTAGACTGTTCCAGGATGTCACGTCATTGTAACTGACTCAGTGTTTCAGCAAAATGAGATCCTGAGTTGAAAGATCCTAAGTGATCAACACATGATAAAGCAAACACTTGTAACAGACTAATTCCTTGTTTTCTTTGAGGGCCTAGGGAAGGAATAAAAGGACTGTTATATATCATTTGCTTCATGTAAAAATGCCTCTCTGAAAGTGCTGTCAGGCATTGAGTCAAAAATGCTGTCTTAAAAATCAGCAGATTTTTTTTGCCCTAGAAATCAAAAAAGAAAGGAGGTTCGAGGTTAGCCTGATATTGAGCCTCAAGCATCAGGGAGTGGAAATTATTTCTTTCCCCAATATTTGGTTTTGCTCCATTGCAAAATAGAATTTGCCGAAGTGGGAGCCCTACCAAGGGGTGTCAGTCAATTGAACATGCAGTAACTAGATAAATTGATGGCAAAGAAGGAGCAGCATGAAACAATTGAGGTGGAGTGAGACCTTTTTGAGGTGAAACAATAGTCTGTAATGAAAAATGGAGACTGAGTATGAAGGAAAGCTCTGAGCAGCAGTTTTCAAGTCTTGGAGCAGATGTGGTGGCAAACTGGAGGTTGGTAGCAGGAAGAGAAACATCAGCTTCTGAGAAAGATTCGTCAGTCCCTCTTAGAACAGGAGATGCCTTTGGTCCTAAATCAGAGGCTTTGATCTACATGAGGTAGTCACTGCTCAATGTGCCTGTCCTAAATCTACAGCCAAGCACCTTTTTCATGCTCAGTGCCTGCTGAGAGCCCAAACTGCACCTTCGTGTTTGCCATGAGTCAAAGGGGAGAAGAAAATCCCTCTGAAAGCCTCCAAGTCAAGGAAGGCTGAAGGGAAGACCTAATCTTATGAGCCTCCAAAGGAATTTGTGAGTCTGAACGTGGTAGCCACATTGCTCTGCCTGCACCAGTTCAACATCCCTTGGGATTTAGCACTGAAAAGCTGGTGTGGTGTGAATGCATACCTGGCCCTTCTATTGCCCAGGTAGGCAAATGATCATACTGAATGTTACACATAGGACCTGTTATTTATTCTAAGATTTGATATGTAGAAATAAATAGACATTTCTCAGCTGTAACAGATTGTGTTCATGTACAGATAAAATTGCAGTGCAGGAGTTACAAAAGTGACTTTGCTGAGGTCATACTGTGAGCTTCGTTTTGCCATTATGATTTTGGGGTTTTGAGAAATATTCTCTGTGCTGCTGTGATTGAATTATCATGTTCTGTGTGTTCTTATGATACACCATTGCACAGGAACAAGAGCCAAAAGCATTTCTGTAATGCTTTAAGCGGAGCATACTGAAGGCAAACTGCACTGGTTTCAAACCAATCTCAAAGTAGATATCATCTGAAATTCTGCAGGCGGTGTAGTGTGCCTACACCCAAGTTTTAGTTACTCTCCTAACCTCTAGTCCATCAAAATCACTATTAATAAACTAAACTTTAACAATGTTTGAAAGAGATTGCCAATGCCATCATTGCTGATACCTTTTAAATTTCAGGAAGGACTCGGAGACTAGCGTACATAGACTACAGGCTTGCTCAATAAGCAATGCTTCTTGTTGCAAGCATGACTGATGGATGCTAAGGACACGCAAAATAGAAAGCTGAGCCTCACAGCTGAGCTGCTGGAAAACCAAACGCTCTTTCCTTGAATTAATGCTTTGATATAGTCAGAAGTATGGGGTTCCTCTTCACTGGGCACCTCCAAAACACAGAATAGCATATTATCCACCCAAGCAGTATTCAGATGAAATATTATCCAAATGATTGCCTTATTGGATCAGGCTTTTAGACAGAGGTCTTATTGGTCACAGAATATCAGATTTAGTTTTCCCTTGTTCCATCACAGGCACCCTAGAGTTACTGGGCCTTCCACAAATAACTGTTCTCCAAGAAGAAACATTAAACAATAGTTAGAAGCTAACTAACTTTTGTTAACAAAAGATGTGGATTTGATATCTCCATCCTGTCTTTCCCTAATTCCCTGTCCTCCTAGCATTTATCATTTTGCTGGCTCTGTGCATGGAGAGCAGCCCATCTCTTGATCTATAGGCAGGGACTGATACTCCCATTAAGAAAATAAGTGGGTAGGCAGAGATGGCACTTCAGGGAGCACATGCTCATCTGTGTCTTGGAGCTTTCCTTACCTTCAAAACAGGATATTTCTTCCACATTTCTTGTTGCTTTACCATGCACTTTGAATAGACTTGCACATGTTTTTGCTAACAGCATGGAAAGCCACTTCCAGGGCAGAAAGAAAATAGAGAGTTTCTGAAGTTTCTGTATAATTTTTCACTAAAAAATTTTTTTCAGCCCAGTTTTTTTCTTAAGAACTAATATGCTGGGTTTATACCTGAGCTTACGAACTGAAAACACAGTCAAAGGAAGAAAAGGTTGCAGCTTTGCCCATGCTACAGTGTGTTTTGTCTACAAAACCACTGACCCACCCCACTGTTCTGGTAGCTATGCCTTTGAAGGGTATTTTGGTGGTTCATTCGACTTCCCCACCATCCCCTTGGTGTCCGTGCAGTTTGTGTGCCTAAAAGCATCAGGCTGATGTTTTTGTCTTCAGGGAGGATTTTAGCTCTAGAGGCTTTGCTTGGCTAGCTGGTCCAAAAGGGCTGGTTTTCCTCAGAGGGCTTGGACTGATGAGTTTGATGTACTGCATCTAATCTTGCACTGTCTGTCTGCCCCCTGCCAAGTCACCATTGCTGTCACAGAGTGGGCTCAGCTGCTTACCTTGCTGTTGCTGTCCTGCTTATAGCCCACGGTACTGAAATACAGATGTGCTGTTTTGAGTGGGCTCTGTATGCTGGGCTGTAAGCTGCAGAGGTTCTGCAGCTGCTGGGTGAACAGGCAAGGACATCCCAAATCAGCAAGAGGGCAAGCAGGCGGGACAGGAGCCATACTCGTTCTCCTGACCTGCCCCATGCGACGCTCTCTAGCAGAGCCCCCAAAACAACTTTCCTGGTATTTTCATAATTTAAGCTGCAGTCTGGCCAGAGTTGATGGACACTTGCCCTCTGCCCTGAGGACTGAGCAGGTAGAGGGCTGCCTCAGTTCCACTGATGGCTGATGCAGGAGTTAGCAGGGCAGAGAGAAACCTACAAACGTATTTATCTGCCTTTGGCCGTCCCCAAGACTCAGGAAAAACAGATAGTTGAAAAATAAAGGTTAAAGCACCCTGGAAGTGTCACCCTCCTGCCACCACACCCAGACAGAGCCATTGTCATCCCCAGGGGCTCCTTTATCTCAGAGCATCGCTTGGTATCAGCTGACTGGCATTGGTGTGGCCCTGGGCATGTTACAGGCGCTCAGACCTACCCCTCACACCTTGTCTCCCTCTCTCCTCCCCACACTCCCAAGGTTGGCTCCGTGGTGGCCGTTGGCTGGATCCGCTCCAAGAAAGCTGTCGACTGGCGCCTTTTCCGCAACATCTTCCTGGCGTGGTTTGTGACTGTGCCAGTGGCTGGCTTGTTCAGTGCTGGGGTGATGGCGCTGCTGAGGTACGGGATCTTGCCTTACATCTGAAGAGCTTCCTCTGCTGGGAAAAGGGGAAATGGCCAAGCTACTACCGAGGGGAGAAGTGTTCCCGTGAAAGAAGCAGTCGGAGAGGATCCATCTTCCATATCTAACTTCTTATCTACTGTACATAACAATGTGTCATATTGGTGACATGGTGATGTGGTGCCATTTCTTATATATTACAGAAATATATATGCATATAGTAGGTAACAATACCTAAGTTATATTATCAGTGGGGTGAAAATAATTACCTAGAATTTAATATTTAGTAAAATTTGTACATAGTGTATCATTTTGGTGGCTATTTTTTAATCTTTTGAAGAAGAGTATGGATTAGGAAATGTTTCTTGTCCATTTGATATAAGAAGCGAGGTACAGGACTGCATAACACATGCATTTTTTAAAGCTATTAAGATACTGGAACAAAATAAAATGTGCAGAAGTGCTTTTCATAAAATAACTTTGTTCATATCATATTGATCTTTGTGTATCATAGCGTGATGGTTATGGCTGTGTAAATACTTACAACAGTAACTTTTAAATGGTGCATTTCCCTTATATATTTTGGATAAGAAAGTTTAGGAAGTACCAAAGAAGCAGGGGAATAGCTTGCCAATATTATGTTGTTGTCTACACGTGTGAGCGTGTGTTGTGTTTCCCAACCTCTAATTCAGCATTTTCACCAAGCTCCAGCCAGTGAGGCTGGGATAGTACTGTTCATGTCTTAATGTAACTTTAAAAAAAAAGAAAAGAAGCGCACACAAAAAAGTTAGCTTTTGTGACTTAGTAGGCAGACCATGGTTCTCCACATTAGCTGATAGTAGACTGACTTCATTTTGTGGGCTGATACTTCAGTATCTCACTGCTCACCTTCTACCTTTCCCCTTCAAATCTCAGCTCCCAGTTGCCCTGCTATCAATTCCTGCGGGAGAGCAGACCGTCAGTCTCCCCTTTCTCTGTCCATCCAGCCACGAGCACACACTCTCAGGTACAGGAGCGGGACCGTGGCGTGCACGGCACCCCCGTGCACAGAAGGAAAGGGCAGCAGCGGGTAGGAAACGGGCCTAGCCCTGGTTTTGTGGTTGAAGGTAGTGGGCGCCCATGGGAGTGCTGATCCATGCAGGGCACAGTGTGAGAAACACGGCGAGGATGTGAGCAGATGCTGCCTCCCCCGTGGCAAGTCCCATCCGATGCCACAGCCAGCCAGCCTCTTGCTGTGCTGTCGACAGCAAGGAGGGGATTGGGAGCCTGGCCCGGCGTGGATGGAGGTTGTATGGTAACCAGCATTTGGGATGAGATTTTTTTTCACGGCAGCTCGGGGAAAATGTCTAGCTGTGTCCCCTGCGTGCCTTTGGAAAGCACATTTGAGTAAAGGTTACTGTTTTGTGGGTGGGAGGCAAAGGGCAAGGGGTGCCTGGAGGAGGCTGGGAATCTATTACTGTTTAAATGCTGCTAAAATTTTGATAAAATGTTCTTGGTACTCCATTGTGACTTTTCCATTGGTCATTCATACTAAATTTATAATAAAAAGATAAACAGCCCCTATAACTGCCTCTTGCATTTTTCAAGTGTTACTCAGCCAAAATGGGAAGGCTCCCCGGGCAGTTAAAACCTACTCCTTGGCATCCGCTGACTTTTGTTCTTTGTCTGCTGTGGTCAGTGGGGATTAAACCACGCTCTGTGTGGCACTGACAAAACCCCCCTTTTCTTCCTGCTGTCTGGGCGGCCCCAGTGCCCAGCCCTTGCTCTGCCCGGTCTTGGCTCACAGGCGTCTCCCCATCAAGGTCTGGGAGCTTGGGGGCTGCTTTGGAAGCATTCCCTGGGCACTCGCTGCCTCCAGCTGCTTCCCTAACTCTAACCCTCCTTTCTGGGCCTCTGTAAGCATCCCTATTGCCGTGGCACTGTGGTACTCGGTTTCCAACCCCTCTGAAACCCTAGAGCTGGGGTATAAATAGTGCTGGCAGATGGGGTGGGACTGGTGGGCAGCGGCTGAGTGACCAGAGTAGCCAGTAAGTGCACGCAGGCAATTTGGGACCTGTGGAGAAGGGTGGAAGGACTCACCGTATCTCAGCACTTGCATAAACACCTGCCTGCCCAGTGGCCCAGCAGCTTGCCACCTTGTTTTATCTACAGAGACAAACCACACTTCTCTTCCTGCAGCGGCAGGGACCCAACTGCAGCCCTGCCAGACACGGACAGCATGTGGAGGGCTGTGCCAGCTCTGGGGGTATGTGCTAATCCCCCAGCACATGCAGCTGGGTGTCTGTCAACACACACATTTAAAAATAAAAGTGTTATGAGGGAAGCGGCTGGCAAGGAGGCATCTCCAAAATATCCCTGCCTGCCCCAGATACAGTAACCTTTAATGTGGAGGGAGATGATGGAAAACCCAAAAAGACTTTCTCCACACCACGGAGGTGTCCTTTGCAGAATCACTGCAAGGAAGGCAGAGTTAAAATGCCCTTGGCTCAGGCAGAAATCAAAATATGTTCAGGTCTATTTTCAGCACAAGAAATGGTGAGAGGTTTATGTTTTTTCAGCAGTGTGGGGGCTCAGTGGGGCCCAAGAGCTGAGCTTTGTTTAGCCAAGCAGATGCTGATGGATCTTGACAGGGACATGGGATGCTTTGCACCTCGCATCTGCCCCATCCCCTGGCAAGAGGTCTTTCCACCAGGATTCATGGTCATCAGGGCTGCAGCCCCCTCAACCATAGGATTTCATGGTTGTCATCAGGCAGACCTTGCTGTGGCTGGGGAGAAGTGTGCACAGGCTGCTGGTGGCTGCAGCAAAGGTAAGCACAAGAAACAGGTCAGAAGGCAAGAGAGACAGAAGCCTGATGAAAATAATTCATTACAAGTAAAACCACTTATAGGTGAGGAAATGTGGGCCTGAATTTCAGAAAACAAAGTGTCTACAAAGTGGCTCATGGACAAATGGTAAAATCCTTCACTCAAATCAGCCTGAGGAGAGCCAGTTGGCAGTGTGTGAAGGTGTTAATAGACTCTAATTACTCTAATCAACCTCTCCTGGGGCCTCCAGTCTTCACCCCCCTGCCAGATTCCTTAGCTTGCCTTGGGACTTGCTTTGTCTTTGCATGTCTGATGGTTGCTGGGCTGATTCTGGGACTTGTTATTGCCACCAGCTCTGCTCTGCTTATGCTGCTTGGTACTGTGCCCTGTGCTGGTGAAGTTGCTGTGGCATGGTAAACCTGTGCATCCTGGCTTGTCCTCTCCAGCTGGGCAGTGCTGTTCTTCCAGCATCCTGCTGCTGATGTCCCACTTCCAAGGTAAGTGTCCTGTGTGTTAGTGACTGGTCAGACTGACTGAGCACCCCTTGGGGCAGGAGGTCTGCCTGTGACACAGGTACTGAGGCTTGTTCTGGTGTTGGTCACTGAATGTGTTTGTTTTGGTTTCAGGGTTTTTTTTAGTGTGGGTTTTGTTGGGGTTTTTTTGAAAAGTTTAAGTACCTCTGGCTTTTGTGTTCTTCCTTTTGTGGAGCTTGCTTTAGTTACATTAATAATATGGCCTGATGGATCTGATGGAGCATTGATTCCACCTCCTGGTTGCTAAAAAGTCTGGACTGGAGTAAGATTTTATTACCATTGTGAATGTTTGCAAGCCTTCATTTTCTAAGCAGTAAAGCAGAACAGAAAGAAACTATACATAACAAAAACATGAACTGTGCTCTGTCCAGGATTCTGATTTCTTAGATCTTAGGAGGAAAATTTCTTACTGTTGCATGGAATTAAATGACATTTTCATACTGATTGACACAAGCAGACTTTGTTTCTACTTGACTTGCAAAAGTAACTATTATCTGACTTGAGTTCTTAAAACTAGGCTGCTGAACTTCTGGAGTGATGCTATTTAAGCACTGTATTGATGAACACACACTCTATCCAGAGGTAGCATTGGTCTGAGAGATTTTATATGCATATTGCATCACTTGTTCAACTAATTGCAGTTTTCAAAAGGGCATTATTTTTCCTAAGTGAAACAGTGTTTATAACTTGTACAAATATGCTGTGCTTTTACCAGCTTTGAGGTGCAGAAGCTTTTTTTGGGAGAGGGTGAATGCAAACAACAAAAGCTCGTTTCCTTCCTTAAATATAATCAGCTTTAAACCAAAGTTGGTGCCTGGAAACCAAGCACAAACAATGCCTGAGTTGCATGGCTCCTTGCAACTGTCCCAGCTGACACCAAATATCCAAATTCAGAAAGTTGGCTTCTCATCCGATAAACCCTAAATTCAAGGATGTGACATGTGCTCCTGCTTGGCAACGGTGCTGCAGTGCACGTGTTTTCTGTAGATAATTATGCATTGCTGTGCTTCAGAAAGAGGAAGAGGAGTGATAGGTGTCCAGCTGATGGCCAGTCCTCTTCATTGCAGAGCTACAGCCAGCCCCTGGACCCACAGGATGGCACAGTGCCTGCCAGGTCCTTTCCTGTGAGTGGCTCATGCAGCTTACAGAATTTGAGTTGCTGCTAAAGAACAGGATCCTTGTTCCTGATCTCTCATTGTAATCTGAGGTTCTCTGTCTCTGAAAGCTGACTCCACTAACTAGGAAGATTAATCTGCAAATGTTACCTTGCTATCTTGATGTACTCGTAATGATGTTCTTCTCTTGATTTGATAAGACAATTCTGAGAATCCCTTTGATTCCTGTGTTAAACAGGCATACCTGGAACAGCCCAAGGTTTCTGGTCTGAATAATTTTTGCATGCCTGACTTCCACTCCTTCTTGCTTCTCGTGGCATCCTGGTGATCTCTGTAATGGAAATTGCATGTGACATGTCTTTCACACTCACAGGCTTATCAAGGTAAAGCTGACAGGTTCTCTCTTCTCAGCCTCTGGCTTTGCATGACAACCTGTAGTAAGTCCTGGCTGCTTCCTGGCAGACGACTACTTCTGTTTCCCATGAGACCAGAGATGCTTTGTTACACTGATAAAGTGCCTGTCAGAGTACTGGGGTCAAGTGCTGCTCAAAATACACCAAAAGCAATGGGGAACTGGCACAAGAAGTTATGAAAGGGAGAAAGGGGCTTGAGGACCATGGAGACCAAGGAACATGAAGAGCTTGGTCACTTTATGGGGAGAAAGTCACAAATTCAATTCTGTGAACAAGCTTTGGGTGGTAGGCAAAGGTGAATGCACCCAGATTTCTTAGGTCACAGCCATGTGCTGCGTTTGCCTGCTTTCCAAAGTTTTAGACACTTTTTTTCTAAGCACTGTGAACAATTTGGATACAGAAATCTGTGCCCAAGATCTTTGAGACTGCAGTTCAAGAGCTGTGTTAAGTAAGGTTTGCTAAAAAGCTTTCTACTTACTTGGGTTATTGTTTCTCAGCACTGCAGAAAGAGGTTAATAGGCTTTATCAGTTTGCAGGCTGTTTTCTTACATAAAAACTTGTCCTTCCTATCCCATCTTTATCATAAATAATGTTCATTAAGGCAGAGTTCCCCTTCCTTTATAAAGGCCAAAGTAAATGCTCTTAGATATCATTTGAAGAAAATCTCCTGAATTCATTGAGTATTCATGACAAAAATTTCCTACTTGTTTGCTTCATTCTTTCATTTTGGGTAGTTCATATCAAATGAGTGTAAAGATATTTCCTTTGGTTCCAAAAAATTACTCCAGTTCCCCTTCACACAGGAATGCATAGAGACAAACAGTTCTAATTTGTAAGACCCGTTAACAAATGTGAGAAGTTTGCAGATGGTGTTCATAAAAAGCACAGTACCAAGATAAACAGAAAGGGTAGAAATAAATGAGGTGGAAAGGACATACTAACAATACCAAAATAGCCTTCAGAGATCAAGAGGTTGCAGCTGAGACAAACAAACAATGGCAGAAGCACAAGCTGCTGATGCAAAACCAGAAGAGAAACGATGGCTACAGAGATGCTAATGGCCTTCCTCAAAATTCATCAGCTTAGGTGGCCTCTGTTAGAGTAGATTCATTCAACTTGCAATATGTTGCTTTTATTCTCATGCCAACATTAGCTCTAGGGCAGAGGTGGCCTCTGACTTTTCAGATGGAGACATACAGACAGCAGTCACAGAGCCAAGCAAGCAGTCTTTCTCCTGCCCTCACTATTCTGACTCACTGAGGTGGTGGCTCTTACTCTATTCAGCCAGTTTCAGAAGTAGTACTCAAAGACTAAATTTCCACTTAATTTAATTGAGAAAAGGGCTGTAGGGCTCTACTGCTGACATTGTTTAGCAGTTATTTTTGCTGAAGCTACCATTATCACTTACAAAGCAATTCAGTGGGTAATGGAGAAACGCTTCAAAACCTCTCAGGTGCTACCTACCCACGACACCTAGAGAGGCACCCACTCTGAAACGTTCAAGTTCAGATCTTGGCTGTTTACATTTTCCATTAATATTTTGCATATAAAGAGCTAATACATGTTTTAATACATTCTTCACGAAGTCATAAAATCCAGCAGAGCAGCAAGTTGTTTCCACCTGTGGTCTGTCACCATCTGCAGCATTCATTGATGTATTTATAACCATCTAGAGATAAGCGGCAAATGTGGCAACTTAGATGATCTTTAAGGTCCCTTCCAACCCAAACTATTCCTTGATAAGGCTTCATACTCTTATAGCCCACTGGATATTGGGCTTTGATATGAAGTTGAATGATAATTATATTACTTAGAGGACATAAATTCATTTCCATTTACAGTTTAGTAACACATGCGATAGACAAATCTGCTATAAACCTTCTGACAGAGAAAATACTGGGCAAGGAAAATTTGTCAAGTCTCAATAAGGCAACGGTAAGTTTCTTATCAAACTTACTGAAAAAATGAAAAAGTAATGAATTATCCAGGTACTATCTGGGATAAAAAATTGCAAAATACAGGGCTTTCTTGGTGTAATTCTTTTGTATGCCCTGCTTATTCCTACTCAATATTCCATGTTAGATACCTTTAATCAATTAAGCAGGTACATTTATGATGCAAAAGAAACTAAGTGGAACAACCTTGGACATGATGTGCTTGTTGATTTGTCCTGCTGTCAGCCTGTACTGTGCTAATGCAAGTGTGCCATCAGGTGGTACAGAATGAAAGAACCTGACAAAAACACTGATGCTGCTCTAGCTTAAGCCTATTAGAGGATACTGAGTGTCCCCTAAAATGCCACCCTTTTATCTGTCAATAACAAGTGACAACTACTGATATGCCACCATAACACTAGGTGGGAAAGAGCTCCATGGTTGGGGTTGTTGGGCATGTAGATACAGGGGCAAATGCCCATGAATTCAGCAGGCTTTGAGGCTCTTGGAACAGGCTTACATAGAAGTTAACCTTTTTTGAGTCTGCCAAAGGATCAAATTACCACAGAGCAAGGTGTATACCTCACTTGACAGAACTAATCCTTGCCAGGGATTTCTGGGGCACCTACACTGCTTCCATCACCAACCTCCCTCAGTATCTCAAACCTGAATGCATCAATCTCTAAGTTACTACGAGGAAATGCTTAACTGCTACATCCAGGTAACTTGAGTGTGTACGAGGGAAACATGCTTCAAGAGCTGGTAAGGCACCCGTGGTGAGCAGCACAGAGCTGTTTGAACCAGGACCACAATTATTTATTTCCTAAACTCCTCCCCAAAGCAGCTCATTCTTGCTGTCCAAAGCTCTATGAAACATCCAGCTTTCCTCTTTTTCACTAATTGTGGAGACTTGCACTCAGTACAGCTCTCCGTGGTCAGCTGAGCTTGGGATATGTCTGTATTTGTGTTCTTACCAACAGCCCACCTCTCCTGGCAAAAACGTCACAGGAGCATAAAGGGATCCCTCATTTACTCCATAGGGAGTATCTGTAATACTGGGATGCTGAAACAGCCACATGTTTTATTCTCTATCATGAGTATTTATATGGAATGAGAGACAAAAGCAGAGGGGGGGAGGACAGGGCAATACATTCCATGTCAAATAGAGGAGCAGTGCTTCCAGTAGTTGAGTGGTTAGAGGAAAAATGAGGCTTGGCAAACACTGTGAGTGACCATATTTGTATGGTGTGTAATATGTAGACCAGGAAGATTAGGGAAAAAAACAAGGGCATTTTGGTATTAGTATCATAAAACAAAGTAAAACATAGCTGCATACCAGCAGACTTTCTAAATTGCCAAGGAAGTGCAAGTGGCAGGGGAAAGTTCATTGGAAGACAATGGCAAAGAATGAAAGGTGATTTAGTAGGAGATGTGTACCAATTACATGGGAAGGAGGGAGGGAAGAAGCAACCTGTTCATTAAAAATAAATGCACATCTGAAAGTGTTTGTTACTAAAATTGCTGTTACCCTCTCCTCGCTTCCAATGTTGTTAGAAAAGGAAACCTGCTGGTATGTGAAGGCATGATCTGGAGGCTTGGAAAAAAGTAACACGTGAAAAACAGAGGCTGTGCTTTGAAATGGTGACTTTGTCCTTTCTTCTTTAAAAAGCAAGCCTTAAATGGGCTTTTCCATTCTCCCTAGTGTGGATAATGTGATGCTTGGGCCTGTACAGACAGACTGTACTAGTCAGTCTGATGTTTGCCACAAATGGAGCTGCGTCAAATAAGGGTCATCGAAGCTGAAGGCAGTGCTGGAGGCAGGAAGCAGAAATCCCAGTGCCAGAGCAGAGCAGGATGGACACTGCCCACCTCTCTTCACTGCATTAAAAATGATGAAGTTGGCTTAGATGAGGTTTTAATTGAATTTACCGTTTCCTTTCATCCGCCTTTCAGGCTTTTTATTGCAACGTGTAAGGCTTCTCCAGCTTCCAAGCTGAACAGGTATTAGGGCTTGGAAGCAGTTAAGAACTGTATTTTGCGGGGGGGTTGAAAACCAAGATGAAGTCCTGGGAACTTTGGGAATTTGGGAATTTGAAACTAGGCTCATCTGGGCAGTTTAAGGTTTTGAAAACTGAGATGAAGTCCTGTGTTTTACTGCTTGAAAACCACCACTGAAGTCCTGCATTGTTGGGCTTAGAAAGAAACACCAAGATATGTGTTTTTTGGGGGCTTGGAATTAGGCTCATTTGGCCAACTCAAAGGCCAAGAAACTGAGGCTAAATCCTGTGGTTTGAGGATGTAGAAACAGGCACAAAGTGGTGCATTTTTGGGGCTTGAAACAGCATTCATTTGGTCAAATCTAGGGCTTGGAACACAGGAGATAAAGTCCTGTGTTGTTGTGCTCAGAAACACAGACAGAGCCCAGCGCTCTGGGGCCTGGAACCAGGACCACACTGCTGTTCCTGGGCTGGCAGCAGAGCCCCAGCTCCTTGTGTTTGAGCTCAGTCCAGAAGCCCCCCAGCTTTTCCTGGGGAGGGTCCAGGGAGCAAAAATCCCTTCTGACGTTACTGAATAGATTATATTTCTTTAAAATGGAGTTTATTCAGCAGTGGGGGAAGATATTGGAAAATTCTTTTAACCTTAGCACAATGCTGTTTGATCCCTGCATTCGTAAATGCTTAGTTTTGTACCATATAGTGCTTAGTAAACGGCACAACTTTCCTAATAACTTTTCTAATTGAAAGTTTTAATTAACTTTTCTAATTATTTTAATTAATCATAACCAGTGTAATTTTCCACTCTGTCATATGCCACTCTAGCCAGGGTTTGTCCTAAACTGCTATTGTGGGAACACTGTTTGGAAAAATTCCTGAAACTATTAAGTTTTGCTAAAACAACTGTAATCAACTTTGATATGCTTCAATGATCTCACACCTAGAAGGAGGTTAACAAAGCCTGTGAGAGAGATATATTGCTGAAACCGGACACAAGGAATGCAGCATTTATGGACAACAAGGGCATTTTGTAGAACCCTGATATAAAGAAAAAACTAACAAGACAATTCTGCACTGAAATCTCCCCTGTCTGGGAAAAAGACAACAAAAATAACTGAAAATGTGGGCTAATTAGCATAAGAAGCAAGAAATCAATATCCAGTAGAAGATAGAATACTAATTCATGAAGAGAATTATGTAATTTATAGCCAATGAACATTTATTTCTTTGTTTGCTAATATGTATAAATAGTGAAAAGTTTTGAAATTAGCTGGAGCTATCCCCATGCACTCAGTGGGGAGCTTCCCTCTCTTTTGGCCTCCCTGCTGCAGGTTGGATTGGAATCACAGAGGCTGGTGGTTAAGTGCTGGTGCCTGACTTGTGGGTCACTGCCATGTCAGGGCACTTGCCCTCCACTGGGAGTCTCTGGCTTTAAGCAGTGTGTTGCCTCCCTCCCTGCAGCACCGAGGTACCACACAGACAGGTCACTGGGCAGCACAACCCTGCCAGAAAAGTGTATTTTGGAAAAAAAAAAATCCCAAAACCAGCCCTTATGAAATTTGAGCTCAGACAAATACGGTTTTTATGCCTGGGATTTTTATGAACAACTTTGAAATGAGGTAAAGATTTTTCCATGGAACAGGAAATTACTTGACAACCCTTTCCAGTTACTAAATAGCAAACACTAAGAAGTAAGTATTCTGTTAGAAATGGCTTGGCAACATGTGTCTCATTTCAAAACAGCCATAGAAATGCAAATTTGAGGGTGTGTTTAATTTTTGTCCTGCCTGATTCACTTTGAAAGCAAAAAAGAAATCCCCTCAGCCACACTCATTACTCAGCTGTCTCTTTCGTAGCATTCGCTGGGAGGCAGCAGTGATGGCAGATGTGATTCACAAAGATGGTGTCAATTAGTTTCACCTTTATAGGAAGAAATGTCAAATTAGGTGAAGCCCCCAAGCTTCTGGAAAGGTCTCTATGCTACTTCTATCACGGCATCTGGACTTCCCTGTAAAGGTTACACGGCACAGTGCACAGTGCTGCAGCCACAGTTGTGTTGACGTTTTAACGAAGCATTAAAGTGTGACAAATGAACTTCTGCTGCATTTAATCAGGCAGTAGAGATTACCCGTTTCTTCAGTTGGTTGTGGCAGACTTCTTTTTACTTCATGCTATGTTCCCCAGCACCGTTTCTTCATTTATTTCAGTCACATCCCACTGGCTGGTGCTTTGAGGGTGTATGGCTTTACCTAATAGCGGACCTCGAAATTCAGGCTTGTTTTTTTTTGAGCAAGAACTGTGTATTTGTGTGAGGCTCCCATGTGAAAGATAATGACTTCTCCATGAGTGCACTAAAACATTTGAATATAATTTCTAGGTACTCCCACCGGACAACCTGAAAGAGAGGACTGCTTGGGATGTAAGTGCTGTTGGATGCCAGTGACCACCTTTCTGCACATCTCCTGGCATCCTGCCGATTACAGCTGCCCAGGCAAGCAGAGTTCAGGCTTTGTGTGCCCAGCAGGTTCAGCAACCCAAGCAGGTGTTCCTAATGGGATTGTCAGGGAAAATCCACACCAGTGGAAAAATGTGCTTTTCTTACCGGAACTAAGACAAATAATCTGTTACTGAGCTGAGTTCAGATGGTTACCGATATTTTCAGATTCTGAAGTGAGTGCCTGAAGCGTGGACCTCCGGCAAAAGTGAGAGGTGGGAAACTATTATGGGGAACAGTGAGACTGGGCCTCCACAGGGCCATGCTCAGTTCGCAGCTCTCCTGCCGACTCCCCGATCTCAGACAAATCTCAGCCACCAAATACAATCACTCCGTGTCTCCCCCAGAAAATTACTGTTTTCAACCCTCTTCTGTTTTTTATGTCTTTAGGTGTAAGCTAAGGAAACTAAATAATACCATATGCTGCCTTTGTGGTAATGAACTCTGCCACGTGGGAGGCCACTGATCCTATGCTGACATCTGATAACTTATCTGGTAAGTTTGATATTTGGATGTGAAATTTCTTAAATTACATCTTTTCAGTGTGTTCTCTTCAGCCACAAAGACGGTATGTATATGTTTTTAAAGAAAGCACCCATACATCTTTTAACCACACCTACCGGCAGGCTTGAAGCACAGTCTGCATTGCTGTGGTATGTTTTCCAGGGAACTCTGCACTCTGAAGAGGCAATGTCATCCCACTTAGCTTTGCTGTTCCCTTAAATGGCCTGTTTTATTTATGCCTTCCTTCCTTTCACCTTTACAAAAGGGGAGATGAAGTCTTCAACAGAGGCAAGGAAGAATTAATCCAAGTTATATGAAAAATTTAACCAAAGTTGTAATCTTTGGGCTACCCCTCCTTTAAAACTGAATTCAGGCTCTGTGTTTCCCTAAGCCTCTATTTTTTGGCTTGCTGGATGATGAGATCCATCAAATAATGCCACCTGTGACGGTTGCTTTGTGGATTACTGCCTTACTGACTGGGTTTGAGCAACTTAGTCCAAATGCAGAAGCCCTACAGTAATCCTTCGAGGTGATGGCAGTTGTGGTTTTCCTGGTGGCTTGGCTTAGCTCTAAATTGTTAGCCAGAACTGAAAATGTTTCCCTCATGCCATGACTCTTGTGAAAGACATCTGTGTGCTGCTGAACTGCACGTGGAAGGGGAGGAAGGTGCTGTAACTGTTGAGCAATTTCTGTTAACACTGGAAAGGGAAGTGTTGCTCACATCATTGGCCAGGAGATTATCAGCTTTTATGGTCACAAGTAATTGAATCTCCAGCCCAGCGTGCTGGGGGCACATTGCTACAATGTACAGTTTATTGAGCAAATCAAATGCAAGAGGGCAGAATTAGGCAATAATTTTAGAGCCTAATCGCTTAACTCCTTTCTTTCTTCCGCTGCAATGGGGCTAACACAGACCATATCAGCTTGGTTATTCCACAGGACTATTACTCCTGCCTCCAAGCTGGATAAATCAGATATTTGGAAACAGAGAACAGTATTAAGCAAATATAAACTGTGTTATCTCAGAAATTAATCTTTCAGTTAAACCAGCCAAAGTTGGAGCAGAGATGTGGTTAGATAATCTCTGTGAGTGATACACAGCACTGCATCATGTTGACAACCAAAACAGGGGAAATGAGCAAAAAGGCAATCTCTGCAGACTACTTAAAAGTGGGCCCCTTGCACTCATGTCTCTAGAAGAGCACAAGCAAACTCAGCTCAGCTTTTAGTTCTAGGTGTATCGTAGAACTGGAAAAAATCAGCTTCAGAGCCAGAGTCTGATCTTTCTCTCTCTTGCAGGTAATCATCCCATAGCATCTCTTTTGGAAACAACCAAGCTTTATCCTAAAAGCTGTTTCCAGTTCTTGTTGCCACTGATGTTACTCCTTCAGAATCTTTCTCAAATGAGGGTTTGAAATTTTGCCTAATATTTGGGCTAAAGTTACTAATAGTTGTTACCTAAACACCCTGCAGCCAACAGCCTTTCACTTACTTTTCCCCTCTTTGCTTTGTCCCATGACTTCATTTTCCGTTTACAAACAAGCCAGCTTCCATAAGATTTTAATGAAAATGTTTGAAAGATTAAAAAACATAGTGCAATGCTATGACTTATTACATGTCTAGTGAAACTATATTGTCCAAAACATCCTAGGATTATTATTTTGACAGCCACACCTTACTCTTGGCTCCTGTTTATCCAGAGTGCAGCTAAAATTCCAGCTATACTCCTTTGTCACAGTTTCAAAAGATGAGCTCTTAGAGTGCCTTTTTATGAACTCAGATCTGTATGATGATCTTGCACATCATACTATGAAATTTAGTTTCCCCCCTATTTTCATAACTCCAGGCCTTAATGCTGAGGCATTTTGCATAGTCCTTCCTGTTGTTTCTGTAAGTTTATTACATGTCTAATTCTTGTGCTGCCATCACTACTACAAATAAAAACAAAGTAGGTGTACAGACCCCACTGTGAAGAATTCTCCTGTAAAACTTCTTCCAGTCTGACAGCTTTTTTTCTTCATTTCCCTTGTCTCAGCTGGAGTTTTGTCACACTTTTCTTCCTATACTCTATATTATAAATACTGATTTACAGGTCAGATAGGTCTGCTACATTTATCCTACCTATCCTGGCTACGAAATGAGTTAACAAAGTTATATGGCTCTAAGAAATAAATTCACATTTTCTTTTATCTAATTTTGTGCATAAGTTTTTTGTTATAGAAATAGCACCTAGAATGCTCATGTGGGAAGTGTCAGGTAAGCAATTTTAGGAAAGCACAGCAGTTTCCTGCTCACTCTAAGGAGTCTGGGCTTCAGGTGCTCTGTTCAACAATTTCACTGTTCAAAAGGCAAAATAGGAAACGCAAGCAAAACTTCCTGGAAAAGCCAAATACAGGAAAAGGCATAAAGCTATTTTTATTTAATTTCTTAAAGGAAAAGGCTCACCCATGAAAGTATCAAAGGCTCAAAAAAAGCTGAGCTTGCTGAAGATCAGCTCAAAAGTAAGCCATGAGGCACATAAATAATTTATATTCCTTTTTTTTCCCCTCTGCACAAGCTAATGCTACTGCAGAGCATCATTCCTGCTTTGCACTTAATCATAAACAAGCAGGAAGCCCCACTGAAGAACAGAAATAGCATGCTAAAGCAGAAACATGCTTTAGCATGTTAAGAAGCCAAAAGTACTCAAAAAAAGCTCTTAAGTAATTAATTTTCAGAGAAAATAATGATTGAACTGATGCAGAGAGGGCACAGACTGCTACAAAAGATTCTCTCTGTAGCAGAACAGATTTACAGTTTGGTTTGCACATGTCTAAGCTGTATGTTGCTGAAAAGAGTTGGAGATCTTTGAGCAAACACAAACCAAACAAAAGGTCAATTTAGTTACACAACCAATAGCTCTTCAGGCCACTCAAAACTCAGTAGTCAGCCCAGTGCTATTTGAAGTTGTCTACAGCTAATGCTGTTGTAAACTGGCAACTAACATGCTCATTTAAGTTGCACCTATTGGCTTTCTGATGTTGATGCTGTTCATTGCTGAACACTCCTCTTTGTGATCCTTAAACTATTAGATAATTCCTTCCCATCTTTGTGTGAGTTCTAGTTTTGTGTGAGATGCTTTTCAAGAACAGTATATTATGGGATTGATAAACAGAGAAGTGCACAACCCCACAGTCACGGTGGGGGTGGGGACTGGAATGGGAATCAGGCACAGCTCAAGGAAGGAGGAGGCCCCTTTGCAGAAGCTTGAGATTAAAGACCCTTATTTCAAGAAATAAGGTCCTACATAAATTAAAATATTGTGTGCATGTCTTTTAAAAAGGTCTTTGTGAAGTCATTTCAAACTGGGTAGCACCAACCTTCTAAACAATACAGTAGTTTCCATTCCTGTGTATGTTATTAGCAGCAAAATATGAAGCAGACACTCCTAAAAGTAATGAATCCAATGTTCAATAATTTTTTTACTGTGACAGCTCATTGTCCAGATGGGAAAGTAACAGATATTGCATGTCTGTGAACTGCAATGCTAGTTGCTTTGCAAATTTCTGCTGTTAATAAAGCCATTGAAGCAGGAAGAGATGAACAAAGATAATCATCTCAATGTATGGCACCGTGAAATTTTTCCATGGAGTGCTTCAGTGATTTGTTTACAGTAATAATGGCATGGACCCTTGTGCCTGTGTACATTTTTGATACAGTAAGGTCCATTTCTCCTCCTCAAGATAAAGCACTTTTGAGCTCAGCAGGAAAACAATGTTGATTCAGGAACGCACAGAATATACCCACACGCATTCAGCTGGCATCACGTGGTAGCTGCTGAAACACAGCCAGCACAAAGAAACAGGCTGTGGCACAGCTCTTCAGGCAACTGCTAGGACATATGGAAACCCCAGGATGTCCTGGGAGGTGAAATGAGAAGTGTTATTTAAAGACTCACTGTGTTTTCATTTTACAAAAGAGTAGTTCAAATGCCACTTCTTTATTTTAGAAATAAACTATTCTATGTATTCCTTATAAAAAGCCCCAATCTATGCTTATTTGGCTTTTAAAGTTCAGAGCCTGTTCTATTTTAGTCCATGCAACTACACACTTGGCAAAGCATTCCACCTAAACAAACCGTCAGCCAGAAATCTAGGCAAAGGCTTTACAATCCCATAAAGAGCCAGAATTACCCTTGCCCATGCACCAGCACTGAAACAGAGGAGAGGACCATGTGCCTGCCCTGTTTAAGGTGACTGGAGATGCAGGTGACTTCTGTCACGAAACACATTAGCCTTCATAGCAGCACTGTCATGAGACTGTCCTGATGGCTTTCTTTCTGGGGTGCCAAAAAGCCAGGATACAGGGTTGCTTCAAATCCACAACAGCATAAGCCTTACTGGAAACACAGCCTGGACTCCAGGCTGACACAGGGCGACACAGGGACATTTTTATGAGTAGGACAACTGCCCTCAGTCTCATGTCAACAGTAGCATTTAAGGAGCTTTCAGCTGGTTAGGAATGGCAGGGGATTGAATGACAATGTATTGAATAAAAACATAACACAACACTACTCAGAAGATAGAAATTTAACTCTAATGTTCATTGACTACAAGTGTGGGAAAAAAAAACCCCAACGACCCACTAGGCACGTAGCAAATAAATCATTAACAGTGCTGAAAGTGAACATAAGATTTCAGTACTCCAATGTTTTATGGGAAGCTCCAAAAAATCCCTCTGTATCTTACCAGTTCCCATGATAGTTAAACATCTTATTTCTGACACACTTCTTCATGACTTTGTGTTACAGGGAAAATTATTGCAGGCTGAAAACTCCCTTTGAATCTTCACAGTGACTTTGTGGCTTTCAGATAAAGTCCCCAGGGTCAAATTCAAGTTGTAATGGAAGGCCCATATCCCACTCCCAACACTGCTCTTGATCCTGCTCGAACTGATCTTGTCCTCTTATTTTTCTTTAGGAATTCCTCCCAAACCCCTTCTTTGCAAAATCACCATGAAGATTCAAAGGGAGTTTTCAGCAGCAGTCTCAAATAAGCTCAGTCAGAAAACTGCTTTTAAATACTACTCCTAAAAACAAGCAAAAAGAAACAACACATACAATGACACAGAAGCAGAGCTGATTCTGAGTTAAACAGTTCCAGAGTTTCCCCAGGAGAACTCCAAAGCACTTAGGGAGGAAAAATCAGCACTACTGCTACAATGGAAACAAGTGCATTCTATTTGGGAATAGCTACACTTTCTTTCCCCTCTATTTTCTGTATTACACAGTAATTTGAAGCTGAAAAATAAAGGTGGCAATCAGGAAGCTTTCAGAAATGATGGGAGAAGGCTAACATCAAAATGGATTTGTGCTACCAGTTTCAAGATTTAAGTGGAGGATATAAAAATGCACTGAATTTTTTTTTTTCTTTAGCTCAGTTTCTGGAGTTCCTTGCAAAATACTGTCATTACAACACAACTGTCTCCCGGGAAACCCCAGCGAAGCTCTCCCGCACAAGTAACTATTAATCTCAAGCCTTAACTATATTTTAAACCCTACCTGCTTCTTAGCACAGAACCCCTCACACTCTACAGCTGGTGAAGCCCAGGTGACAAGATAGCCAGGTCTCAATAATGACAAAACCCCTGCCAAATGCAGGGTCGTAACACTAAATTGTCCAAAAGTCTCATCACCACTGAGGTATATCCATGGCAAGGAACAAACTCTCCCCAAAACATGTCTGGCTTTCTTTAAAAAAAAAAATAAAATCTAAGCTGATGCATCAGAACAAGAAAAAACAGAGACTGATGGAAAGATACAAAGAACACAGCAGTTCTTACATACCTGCTGAAGACCCTGGGATAAGACTTTAACTAGGAGTCAAGTTACCTCTACTGATAACAGAGCTCAAACAAATACTCTTTTATCTCTCTAATCACAGATGGAATGAAGAAACTGCATATCAAAATGGAAAAAAAAATAATATTCCATTGCATGCCTTTGGTTCTCTTATCTACTAAGCATCAAAAATGGGCAGTAGACTCAAAACTTTCCCTCTCTGCAACAGGAAGATTCACAGAGAGGCACAGAAATGTTTGTTCTGTCCAGAAAATTGCATGATCACACTTCTCCTAATCTTATTAGAACAAGGACATGACCCTGTGTGCCAGATGGCATTTCCACTCTTAGCAGGAAGTGCAGGAGAGTTATGTGAGTGCCCAGCTGTGTGGAGATGGGCAGAGTCTGTTCAGCAGCATAAAGTCCCAAGCTCAGAGGGCTGAAATGCCCAAGGAAATCAGGTACTTGGCTAATGTGGTACCTAACAAGATACATACAGAAAGTGACAGCAACGAAAACGCTGAAAACCTGCTTTAAGGCTTTGTGACACCAGCCAGGTAGCACTGAAGACACAGCAGTGTCTCCCTGTGACCTGCCATTCCATATGCATGGGCTAGCTACAGCCCTACTGGTAACAGCTATTGACAATGAAGAGGCTTTCAAGAATTCTGGACTCATATTAAAAACTTTTAGAAAAATGAAAGAAAGAATGATATTAAACAATAACCAGGTAAAATGTTCAAGATAAAGAATTAATAAGCCAAAACACTTAAGAACTCAAATTTCTTTCAAGTCAAGAAGAGACTTCCTGTTACAGACCAGGATTTTGGCTGACTTAAGGGCTTTCCTTAATAATTCACTTCCTTGTTACCGACTTCTTGTACTGAGGAAGTATGTTCCAGCTAGCTTAAGGAAGATAACTACATTAAAAACCAGATAAATAATTTGTGAACTAGGACAGAAAAATGATCACTGTCCACCACCCATTCTGCACAGTATGCAAACCCATGTTTCTCGTACATCCATTACCCACACATCAGTTAGCAACTTTTTCCTCTAAAAGGAAGCCCTCCTCAGTGTGCCAGTGACTAATTTGGCTCCCTTCTCACATATATTAATTAAAATCTCATCCAAATGCAGACTGGAAGATGAGCCCTTTTCCCTTGTAATGCTTTAAAATGCGATTAACACTAAATGGTACATATAAAATATGTCTACAGATGGGTTCCAGAAGCAGAACCATTTGCTGCAAGCAACATTCATTCCGAACATGAGGTGATGCACCAGGACAAGCCAAGAAACAATGGGGCTTAATTAAATTTCATCTAATGAACATAAAATCTAGATACAATACTCTGTAACAGCTTTGTCTGAAACACTGTCTTATCAGATCTCTTGGACTGTGGTATGTAAGTCCTTCTCCTTCCGTGCTACTTGGACTCCAGATATTTCAACAGTGCTTGGGACTGGGCAAGATGTTTCCCTAGCATTCCAGATAGCCTGCTGTACCCTGAGAGGGAGATGGTGCCCCTGAGGCTGTACTGAAAACAGCTCCTGTCATCAGGAGGGCTTTATCCAGTCACATCCCTCCTGTCACCTGAGAGGGGGAGGGAGGTGTAGTTTTCAATAAATTGTTTGGAAAACACACATGTAGGTGGAGGGGGGGGATAAAAGACTTTTGACAACTGCATACAAGACACAAACATTATCTGGATGATACAAGACTATAATTTGAAAAGACCACAAGCTTGCATGCAACTTAAAAAACACTTCCCCTTTCCCACTCTCATCCTCTTTGGCTCCTCTGTGTAAAACAGAGCTGATGAAAGCTCAGTTTTCTTCAGAGCATTAGAAAGAATACTGATGCTTTTATACGCATTTGGAGACATTCTCAGAAGTAACTGAGGCGTTGGCAGGAGTTAAGGGAACTTAGAAGTTTATCTTCCTGTTTAAGCTTGAAACAACCCTAAGCCACACACTGCTTGTCCCATCTATTCTCAAAATCCTGATGCCAACCTACCAACAGCTCCTTATCCCACACATTCGCAACGCTTTCTTGGACCTTTGGCGACAGCACATTGAAGTTTGGTAACCATCATCTAAACCAGCAGATAAGCACTGCAAAAAATGAACTGACTAACCAGCTTATGCATATTTTTAAAAAAATCCTCTCTCTAATTTCCTCCCTTCTGTTGTTAAGCAGGCACACAGTAAAACAAACAAAATACCCATCTGAAAATAGATTTTCTGTCTAGGTAGCTTTTAAGACAACTGAATGATGAACAAGCCTGAACCCTTGGCAGAGAGAGAGACTGTTCAAAGTGAACACCCCTAGAGAAGGCAAAACTACAGAGTAAAAGGAGGAATATAAAGGGGATGAAACTGTCAGTTCTGGCAGAAGGGAGAGGCTAAGAAATAAAGTCTCAAAACCTAAAGCCCAGGATGGAAAGAATCAAACAGAGACTGGTTTTGAATTTGCATGCACCCTATAAAAGGCCTGACCAAGATACTTCAACTGAAATAGAACTTGAAGGCTTGAATTTATTCAGGAATAACCCTTACTTCTTTTGTGCACATCCACCAATGAGAGTCTAAAGGACCAAAATACAACTCTGCTACTTTAAAAAACCTAAACTGCTTAACTCACTGTGCATCCTGAGCAACAGATACACTTATGTATCTGCTGGATCTGGCAGAATGAGCACCCTTCTGACTTGCAGAACAAAGCAAAAGCAGTAGTTAAAAGTAGGTTTGTTTTAAACCATATATTGTTCTATGCATATTTAAAAAAACAGTGAAAATCCTCAAGCCTTTCTGTGGCACACCAATTGTCACTTCAAAGGATTTTTTCACATCCCTGGTTACATCTGGTTCCTTCAGAGGCTGCTCTAGACGCAAAACAGATATACTGTGAATTAAAATCTGCTTTACAACATAATGCTACCATTATTTATTAACATCTAGCTCTACTACTTTTTTTTTGGGGTTCAGCATAATTTGCTGCATACAACCATAGAGACCAGATGCAGTTTATTCAGCTCCTGTACTGCAGTTTTTTTCTCCTCTAGCTGCAAGTTAACTGATTTCAGCAGTTATCTGAACACTGGCCCTTTTCATCTGGGCCTACCACGAAATTTTGAAAGGAGCCATGTAACCTTGAACAAATCACCATAAAGAATTCACAGATTCATTGATGGCAATACTTTTTATTAGAAAGAGTAACAAAGTGCTTTCCAGAAGATTCACTTAATACAGGGTTTTTAAGAAGTATGATTTTTCCTTTTTATGTGGACAGTTTTGATGTGATGATTTTTCAGTGCAAACAGGGTTCTCCAAGATTCTCCTGCACGTGGAGTTTCTTCTCTGTACATGGTAGTTCAAACATTTATCCATTTGGTAGGTGTGAAATAGTACTGAAGAGTCCACCCTTTAGAAAACCCGAGGTTATGTAAAACGCTTTCAATGTCACACTGACCAACAGAAATTGCATCGTTTGTTGTTCAACACAGATTTAAGGGACATAATTCCTTCATACTGTCCTACACACAGATGTATAAAGATGCTTTCAGTTCTATCAAGAACAATAATATTTAACAGTATAAATAACATTATCAATTTTTACTATATAGACAACAGTGAAACTGACTTTTTTTTTTTTTTTAATAAACCTTCTGCTTTTTAGCTAGGGACATCCTTTGAACACCTGGTGCTTCCTCTGCCTTGCAGTTACATCTGGATGGAATGAAGAACAAAAGGCAAGGACTGTTCACCCATTTCCCCTTCACTTTTGACAAACAATTATGGTCAGATTTTTGGACACATATTTCACTGCATTCCATTTTGCACTCTTTATGTCTGAGTCTATCCCAGCCTCCCCTTTTCCTTAACCCCTCTTTCCTTCCCTGCAAATGAGAGGGAGATAGCATAGTAATAGCACAAAATTAGGACAGACAATTCAGTACAAATTCTTACATATGAGGGAATGTATGAACAGGAGAGGGGTATCTTCCATGCAATATATTATTTTTCTTTTTCCACTCTCAGTCAACCTAACTAACTATTAGGAGAATTATTTTTTTCAGGGTTTTAAAAATTAAAAACTTCCATGAAGGACAAGACATAGCAAGTTACCCTTCAGAGAAACCACACGAGACATTCACTATACACAATCTCGGTCCAAAAGCTACCTTTCCCTTGAGTACATGTATAACACGAACAGCAAACAACCAGCTGAAATGAATTCATGAGTGCAGCAGTCGCAGTTATGCATATACTAAAAGGTTACACACATATAAACAATGTCCTCACTGAAGCTGTTGGTCACACTCATGATTCACTGTTCCCCATTCCATATGTACAGAGCAAGATCACCACCCCAGGGAAATACCACATGCCATCTCACAGCACAGAGTCTATACACAGGAGTACTACTGCAACAAGACCATCACAGAGACACTTTTTCCTACAGGATGAAAGGAATTAGATGAGACCCTCTGAACAGTAACTGGATTGTGGGAAGAATTTTTTTTTTTCCCCCTTTTAAAGACTGGATGCTTTTGTAGCACAGCCCTTACAGAGGAGAAGAATACACATGAAACCACCATTCTAGCTATACAAATTACGCAGAGGTGAAAACAGATGTTCTGCTTCTAGGGGACCTGAAACAAACCCAAAGTTTACTCCTAAGCACTTTGGAGTACAGAGCTCCTGCCTCTGCATTCAGCCTCTACTTGCTGTTTGCTTTGGGTCTTCCAGATGTGAACAACAAATCCCTCCATCCAGAAACACCTTCTGGTGTCCAACATTTCCCTGCTACAAGTGTAACTATTTAACTAGGTGCCAATCAACACGGGTTGCCATCTGACCACACAGCTGGGGCCTCAGTCCCACTCCCCTGCAGTCCTGACGGTTCAGCAAAGCCTCGCAGATCCACAGCCAAGGTCATCTGAAGATCCAGACACGCGACCTGGCTCCTCAGAAGGTAACTACATGTTCATGAGAAAAGCACAGAGACACGTCTGCAGATGGCATTTCAGTGCATAAAGACTTTAAAGGAACTGGGCCTTCGTGTTTACTGCCCTAAATAACAATTATTTCCCGAACAGGAAAGTCCATAAGGACTGGGGCCAGAGGCCCTGGAAATAGAGCCTAGTAGTCAACATGATCCATGCAGGCATAAAGCTGGCCTTGAGAATCCAGATGCAGGACTGTGACCATATAGAAACTTCCTCTAATTTCAAAAATCTCTGAATAAGACAGCATTTTCAACTAATTGATTGTTGATCTAATTTATTGTTCTTTAGGGAAAAAGTCACTGCAAAAATTTAAGTAATTTTCTGTAAATTTCACATCTCCTAATACATTTCTTTAAGTAAAAATATAATTTCACTGGACCATAGATTAAATCAATTTTGCAATTCAAGTTTCTTAGTAAAAGTAATGTACAGCAATTACTAAATTGGTAGCCTATTTAGCAGTAGTAAAGCAGAAGTAGTAAAGATTCTGTTTCATTTTACTGTTTTTCTTCAAACTTGGAAATATTCAGTATACCCCTGGTGTGGCCCCTGGGGAGTCAGAGTGAATTTTGAACCTACTCTTGAATATATATATATACCCTATTCCCCAATTTGCGTGGCCCATGACATATAACTACAGACAGGCATTTTTTTGTTGCCCAGTGTGGAAATGAATCGCTTAAGACTACTAAATAAAATGACCACCTGGTTGCGACGACATTCTCGCCCTGCATGAGGAAACAGATCTGGTTTGCTGACGCGAGCAAGGCTTTAGCTGATGTGGGCCCACACTGCAGAACCAGGGAAGCGTTAAGAGATCTGGTCTGACATCTGGTTGTTCAGACACTTCACACACCGCCCAGAGGAAGCAGACAACATCCTAGCATTGCCGTCTGGAATGGCAACTCTCCAACACTGCAGCTGTAACTACCTACAAACTCCATGAATTATCCAAATATTTATCTTAGGAAGGAGGGCTGGGGGAAAGAGCAAGTACAAAAAATAAAGAAAAATAGCAGCAGGAGCTGAGTACATTTCAAAAAAAAAACAAGGCAGAGCTGCATTAGACCACTTGGCCAATGTAGGACTGCAATTTCTTCTTAACAACAGCTGAAGCCTTGTGTGAAGTCACTAATATTGGTAGAAGAGCATTTTGCTGGTATAGCTTGTTTCCTGGGGGAAAGCATACTATAAACTATACAAACCAAAGATGCTTTTGTGAATATTTATTACTAAACCTCCCTTGTGCAGATTTAGCTTTTCAGCAAAACACTAACAAATTATGCAGATTCAGGGAACTAACAGCACATGAGTCCCCCCCCTCTCCCCCAACAGTGAAACAGAACATTCACATCGAGTGTCCTCTTAAAATCAGACAGGAAATTTTCACTATACAAAGCAAGAAGATGGGGATAGGGGAGGGGACAACAAAAAGCCAATCCCTGGGCTAAAACCCCAAGAGTACAGAAAACAGTATATTTGACACCATTATATTACAAACATCTCCTTTCCCCACCACCCCACACCGCCCAAAGATGTAACAGGGCACTGCTGATTTGGCTTAAAATGCATCATTTTAGTCCTCCTCAACTCGAATGCCGGAATTCCAGCAATTTGAAGCATTGCAGCTTTTGATATGCCACCCATTTACTTAAAACACATAAATCCACTGACATAGTGGCAGCGTAGAAATACATAATCTGAACAGTATCTATAAAATTTTACTGTTGCACATAAATAATGACAAGGCACAGAACAGCAACCAGTCCAAGAGCTTGTAGGCCAAGAAACCAGAGCATAACCCAGAAGAATATAATTATTACAGGTTCTACTATCCGTTCTCCAAAGTACATCCTTGTGAAGCCTATTCTGATAAGGCTTTTGTTTAGTTCGCCAAAGAGAGTCCCCATCTTTTTATAGTCATCTATTACAGGTTCTGTGGTGTGGTTCCTTTGCTCTTGCGGGACCTGTGAACAGAAGACAAAATAAGGAAACATGTTGTACGATCTTATTACTGTCATTATGAACAAGTCTCATCTATTTCTGTTTGAATGCATAAAACTCAGATACACATGCAATCAATTTATTCCTTAAATCAAGATATTGAACATGCTACGTAGCTTGTGATTTTGGCACAATGCTAACGATGTCACTTGTCCAAACCTGGGACACTAAAGTACTGCTACAAACATATGATAGCCTGTCTCCCCTCCAGACACCACTCTAGAGGGGTAAAGCTCTCCTGCAGGTCATACATCTTACCTGTCTGTGCAACCTGTCTGTGGTTTTCAGGACAAACAAAATGGAATGAGATGCCAGTAATTTCAGGGAGGGATTTGTAGATTTACTTGTAGTTAATCAAGTATATTTGTTATAAATTATTTCCAGAATATCTTCAGAACCACAAGAATGATACGAAACTATTAAACATGAACTAAATGATACAAAACAATTAAACATGAACGATTTCACACTGAAGCACAAGGGAACTGAAGGGCTACTATCACTGCTGAAAGAAAGGCATGGGATTCAACCAGTAAGGTGACAAACATCTATCCCAATGATGGCGTAAGAAGCCACGCAAATCAGGCAAAGGAAGACAGACCCAAGGACTGCACAGATGCAAAGCAGTGGTACAGAAAAGCAAAGGGGAGGGGAAACAAGTGCTGGACTTTTTTGCAAAGTGAAAAATGGTGGAGCAAATGCATAGGAAGGCAGAAGCCCATCTTTAGATGAAGACATCACAGAGTTAAATATCACTTCAGAAAATGTGAATGTTTCAACACGTAAGCTGCAACTAGGTAAGAAGTTGAGATCTCTCATTTTCCAGTGTCCAGAGATCCTTTGCAGAAAACCTTATTGCTTTGTGTTTGGGTATGACAGGATGAACATGCTTTAAAGATGATGAACGTGAGTCTCCTAACGTTTCCATTAGGCAGCAAGGAAAGCACACGCAGCAGGTACTCATCAATATTTCAGTTGACTGATCAATGGGTCCTACAAATTGCCTGCAAACTCTATGTGCAATTAGCCTACTCCCAAACGTCTTCCGTCTTCAAGGATGAAAGCTATTCTGCATCCCTTGTTACATGGCATGGTCTTGGTAGAGAAACAGAAATTCCCTCCCACAGGAGTGCCAGGCTCTCATTAGAGAGCAAGTAACAAACTGAATTCCCATTCCCACGGAAGAACATCCAGCAAAGACCAAAGGAAGGCAATATCATTTTTCTAGGCCAGACTGCAGGCCATGATGCAGAACCTGCCTGCTGAGTGAAGGTTGGGTAAAGCTCCACAGCTGCTACTGAAAAAAAGCCCCAACAAAACCCCAACAGTTCCTCAGCTGAGAGTGCCTGGATGTTTTTTTATTTTCTTATCCATAAAGAGTCTGGCTTCAGTACAGAATCCCAGAAAGGGAGTGGTGCAGGAAGCCTAAATAGTAACATGTTCATAACTAATTCATAACTAACATGGTGTTCGCTCTTTCTGCGGTTCTACAGAAGAGCCTGAGTGTGGAGAACTGCAGGACTGGAGGTTACGTACAGCCAGACACCCCCTCGTCTCCTTTCAGTCTGCTTCTCAAAACCCAGATCATTTTCTCCTCCTTAATGGGTATGGAAACTCCAGTTTTCAAGCATTTTGGCTTTAGCTGTGCTTTATTTAATTCAAACAAATGTTGACTCATTGTTAATTCCAGTGTTTCAAGATTAGTCTCTCCCGGAAAGGCAGAGCTTCTTGTGAGCTCCTGCAGACTAGGCAGGGCTGGGAACACAATGTTACTACAGGAACTCTCATCTCTCCATTCCCAAAAAGCACAGGGAGCCAAACACGCTAAGTGGTATATTGATCACAACAACTAGAGAAAAGAGAAAGGATGTGCCAGGAAAATACATTTATTTGCTTCTTGTATGCAGAGATCAGAGGCAGCACGTGCCTGTGGGACGAGGGCACAGTGGAGCAGAGTGCAGCTCATGTCAAGTGGTGCACAGATCACTTCTGAGAGAAACAGTCTGCAGGAGGAATCACTACATTTTCTAGCAAACTAGTCAGTGAGACGGAAAAGGAACGCATCCCCTCCTTGCCTCTGGATTGTTAGCAGTACTAACGAAGTCTCCTGGGAGCCTTTGGAAATGGCAAGCCCAGTGCAGTGCTGGCCAGGAGGCCACCAGCAGGAACATGGTCTGCAAGCTCCTCTGCAAGCTCTGTCTCACCGGGCTACGCATGATTAACTACACATGACCACACTGACAACATCTCTCCTGGTATGGGGCAACTGTAGGACATGGGATTTCTCTCGCAGCCCCTCCTGCTTTGACAAGGTAACAGCAAGGAGTTGCACACAGTCTCTTAAGCAGGGTGCAGAGTAAATTCCATCTCACTTAGGCAGCCCAGGTCTTTTTGATTTGTTATTTACCTCACCCTCGCCTTCTCAAACAAGGGTAGATTTATGAATTCCTAAAGCGATTATGCAAAGGCAGCTTCCAGGTGCAGAGACTGACAAGTATGTGTTTAGTTACGGAACAAGTGTCAAATTTTTCCAAATATTTTCAATAGATTACAAAACCTTTCAAAATGATCATGGGGAAATTCTCAAGACTTCAAAGTCTGCTTCAGTTAATTCAGGCTGAGTACATCTTGCTTCAGGCAACTCAGCAAAAGGCAAGCAAAGCTGAAAACATGATCAGCCATGAAACACTGATGGCATATTCTTCTTTACTATTGCATAATAATTTACATTCTGAGCAAATACCTTTCTTCTGAGGTGTAGTTAAAATAGAGCCATTAGGGCAAATACTCCAGATCACTAAAGATTGTTAAATAAGCTCAACATTGCAGCTAGAATTTTTCTCAATAATTTTCAGGGCAACAGTAAAATGGTATGCAATCCCATATATGTGCCAGTAGCTCTCAAACCGTAGCCTCAGAACCAAATATGTCTTTTTTTTTTTTTCCAAAAGTACTTTTCTAAACATTTTTAGAAACTGGCCCTGCTTAGCAAACACGTAGTTCCCAGCTGACTCTTAATTTTTACAGAACTATTTTCACAGGACTATTCTGATACTAAATCTTCCTGAATCAGCTTGAAGCCAGACAGACACTACCATAACAGAAAAAATTGCTGAGAGAAAAATGCACCCATTCTGAGCACCTGCAACCTCCCTGCCCCTACAAAACAGAGCTTCCTCATCTAAAAGCACAAGAAGTTTCTGTTTCAATAGTTTTAAAAGTCAACTACTAGGCTTAGGCTTAATAACTTTTAAGAATCATTTGTGTGAGGGAATTTCTTTGCCTGTAACTAGCCCCAGAGAAAGTATGCTTTCCAGGCTTTCCCAGCAGCTCTTCTCCTCATAGCTAACCTGTGCTTTGCAGGGGACACCCCCAGACTTCCTCCTGCATTGTGGCAGATGAAATGTCAGAGGGAGACACTTCAACTGCACTAGTTTGTTTGCCTTTCCTCACTCTTTGAAACACAGGAGCAACGAAGAAATGCAAAGGGACTGGGGAGCAGAAGCACAGCCAGAGATCTAGATGGATATAGATTAATGCATGCCCAAAATATCTCCTGAAAAGAGGCATAGCAGTACTGTCTCCCCAACTTCTCTCTCCTCCTTCCTCCAACCAGCTGAAAGACACTCACCAAATACACCCACATGGTATTATTCCTGAAGGATAAAGAAGAATGGGGCTTTCCTGAGGGAATAAATCTAAATCAGAATGCATTGTGCTGATTGCATTTGTTTCCTAACCTAATGTTTCTTATCAAAATTACTGTAATGAATTACTTCTTACTGTAACTTAAATAAATTTTACATCAAAGTGACTTTATTTTAGACTTACTGGGATCAAAGTTTACTTTAGTAAAAAATACTAGTAAAAAATACTACTCTGAATCTACCCCCTGCCAGTTTGAAGTCATTCCCCCTTGTCCTATTCCTACGTGCCCTTGTAAGAAGTCCCTCTCCAAATCTGTTGTAGGCTCCCTTAAGTACTGCAAGGTGCTGTAAGGTCTCCCTGGAGCCTTCTCTTCTCCAGGCTGAACAGCCCCAGCTCTCTCAGCCTGTCTTCACAGGAGAGGTTCCAGAGGGCTCCAGCCCTCTAAGCATCTTTACGGTCCTTCTCTGGACTCACTCCAGCAGGTCCATGTCTTTCCTGTGCTGGGGGCTCCAGAGCTCGATGTAGTGCTCCCTACTCGAATTTCATATTTGGTTTCTATTTTTTTTTACTTCACTTAAAAACAGAGTTATCATAGGGAACAGAAGGGGAAGAATCTGATCTGCCCCACTGCTCAGCATACACAATGTCTTTTGCAAGCCCGCTGGTACACGAAGGTGCCCATCAAGCAGCCCATTTCCTCTTGTCTTTTCAGATGTTCGGTATTATGAAATTTCCCTCCGTATTCGAAATGGCACATTTTCATCAGCAAAGCCATTGTCTGCTGTCTTCCACTGCTTACTGGCAGAAAGTCAGAACCTAAAGGTCCAAACTCCGAAAAGCTTTTGTATGGGAACTTGGTAACTAAATTTTCCCACTGTTATGGCCAAATGGCTCAGGGGCTTTGATCCTTTAGGGAGAGCCATAATGCGCCCTCTCAGATTTGAAGCAGGATACCATAAAATCACCTTTTTTTCAGAATGAAACTCTATAAGGATGTCAGAGAGAGGATACTAAGCCCAAGTTCTGTCTGCTTCCAGCACAGCTGATGCTCCTACATCCCAGAAGTGCTTCTGAAAAAAAATTCCCCACATAACTGAATGTTTTCCTCGACTAGCTTTAAAACAATAGAGAAGGTAAAGTCAACTCATCCTACTGAACCCAACTAACATCCGCTTGTGGCTTTACCAGTTATGTTTGCCACCAACACAACACACAAAATTCCCTGTGTTCTGACCACTAACTAGCCTTGCTTATGGCAAACTTCCACCGCATTCATCTAAACTCACTGCTTCCTAAATTCAGGAAAGCACATGGTATGTCACGAGCAGAGGCCACTTCACACCAGTCTGACAGGAGGATCCTTTTCTTGCTTACTCCCTTCCTATCAAGGGGTGTTTTGACCATGCAGAGACACATGAGATCCCACTGGAACATCCTCCCCCTGGAAAGAAGCCCCATCTTTGCAATGAGTCCTATGCTACTTGGTGGGAGAGAAGGATAAAGTTAGGTACTTAACTTTTCACAATGGCATAAGACTGATGCCTGTCTGCATCTCCTAAGTGTAATGTAGCCAACGCAAGGTCTTTTCCTCTCAAATTGGTCACAGTTCCTGACTCAGACCATTTGCAGATCACACCAAGACAAGTAAGTCCACCAAGCTCTTGAAGGATCCAGAACATAAATGGATCTGAAGGGGACAAGAGCCTCACCTGTGAAGTTATTTTCCTGTGGATAATCAAAAAGAGCATGGAAGCCTAGATTTAGGTGTTGTTTGTTTTTTTTTTTTTTTTTTTTTTTTCTGTTGGGAGGACTGAACAGCTGTAAAGTAACCACAAGGAGTCTCAGTCCTGTAACCTCCCCACTGCACTAGCCGTCAGGGAGAACAGGTATGGTTATAGTCTTTTGGGTATTTCATCTGATGAAGCAGCAGCTTGGTCCACAGTTTTCCACACTCAGCCTAAGGATCTTGTTTACTTTGGGATTTTTGTGTGTGTATGGAAAAAAACCCAAGTAACTGATTTGAGTGAAATAACTGGATACAAGTTCAACTGCCTTTGTTCTGTGGGAGGGAGTAGGTGAACATAAGAGACCGGCACCACTTGAAGATTCAGGATATTTTGTTAGGAAAAGAAAATAAAAATCCATTCAACTACTCAGAAGGTATAAGATCTATAAAAACCAAACCAAACAGCATGCTTCTATTTTTCATGACTAATGAATTGAAGAAACCTCAACAGTCTTCCCTTGCTCAGACAACTTGAAAAATTCCCACCCCACACTCAACAATAGCACCAGGCTGAGTACAAGTCCATCATTCTCTCTTTTCTTGCATCAACTGCCTGAAAGAGGATTAGACAAATGCGAACTCCAACAATGGAGGAGAAATGTCCAATGTACTGGGAAAATAACTACTGCCCACATCAAAATTTATTATTTTACAGTCAAAAAAGTGCAAAGAAGGTAAAGAGAGAGGACAAAAAGGTATATACAATATCCATCTTCCAACACAAAAAAGCAGCAGCATCTCCAAATTGTTTGACGTGCCTCAGATCATAATTCATCACATGTACAGTTATAAAAGAAAGAAAAAGGAATGGCACATTTAAGACACTTATTTCCACATTAGAGAGAAAAGAAACCCCTTCTGAGTTTTGTAGTAAAAGCATTTAACAAGATCTAAATGAAATGTTAAGAAAAAACTGCAATAAAGGAAACACAGGGATATCACATTTACATACCCACATGCACATTTCACCTTTTTTTCCAAGTAAAAAGCTTCCTCTGCAGGATTTAACTGCTCACTATCTATTTTACTCCAGTTGTGGCTATTTTTACTCTGGGGAACAGGTGGTGTGTCTGCTAGCTGAAGCCCACAGACACTTGAATGTCAAAAAAGCCAGCGAGATACGACTTAAAGAACATGCTAACTTACTGAAAAATACTCCTATATTTTTGAAAGCTGGGACATTAATGTTCAGAAGCAAGTGCATCACAGAGTCATCTGTTTTTAGAGGATGCAAACTAAAACTGAAAACACTTTAGGACCAATCTTGAGAAAAATACAAGAAGAAAGTGAGCAGATGACAGAAACCGGGATGGAAGAAACCACAAGCTCCCTCTCCTCCAAAATAAGAGACCGAGTTCTGCTGGGTGCAGATGGGGATACACACCAGCCAACACACAGCTACAAGTATTTGACAGCTGAATAACCAGCCATTTTAGTCCTGGAGGAACGAATCACTCGGTACTAAAATCTGGCTGGTACTCAGCCACCAGACTGTCCAGTGCATTGCCATGCACAGGCTTTAGAGATTTGCAGGAACAGCAAATTCCCAGGTCATGGCCTCCTCTTTCTCCAAACCACAGCCTCACCCCATCACAGCGCACCGGCACAAAACCCTGCCAACACCCTGGTTGGGTGGGTGCAGGCTTTCTGCCTCCTACTCCTCCACATATGCAAAAGAGATAGTTTCGTTACTAATAACACCTGGCATGTGATCAGGATTTCACCCTGCTTTCCTACACTTAAAAGGTATCTTATGTTTAATTAAAAGAAAGTGAAATTTGCCCAAGGAGGGCAAATAATTTTTTTTTTAAAAAGTTTCTGATTTTCCTCCTCTTTCACTACAGCAGGAAAAAAACTGGTATCCCTTTGTATCCTCTGCTAGCATAAAACTAACAACTAGTATTTAACCTTGGAAATGTAAGCAGTAAAAAGATCTTGATATTCAGCCAACAGACTATTAAGACAACAAAATTAATTTCAACTGTCTGGAGGAAAAAAACAACAAACAAGGTTCATTCCTCTGGGCTAATTTTAATCTGATATTTAAGTATGAAAAGATTAATAGATTAGGAAATGAGAAAAAAACCCAAGACAGTAAACCCCCTAAATTTAACTTGTTCCTCTGAGAAAAAGAAGCAAATGCAAGAAAAATAGCAAAAAATCTTTATACCAAAGGCACTGTATGGCAGCTACCAATAAAAGTGACATACTTAGAACAAGCTTAAATAAAAAGATTCCAAACCAAAGATTGGGTCAGTGTTCATTTTACAGCAAGAATCTAGACATCATTTATAAAATTGAGTCAAGATGTTTCTATAGAAACAAGCAATAACATAAGAAAAGCAACAGCACTAGATTCCCTTTAGTCAGCTTTTACAGCAACTCAAGTTTAGAATCAACAGTTGCTGGAACAAACTTCAAAATACCAGGAGAGGTTTTGTGCATAGGAGATGAAAAGGCTTTTCCAGATACTTTAACTTGTGCATGGGTGGAGCAGAGATGGCTTCAAGAGGAACAGAGGCTTCTCTTGATAACACAAAAGTAAGTGTTGGGAGTCCCATAATTTTGGGATTAAATTTCCCCACTAATACAGCACCAGATAATAAAGTGTAAAGAGAGGAACCTAGCACAGGAGGGTTGCAGGAGAGAAAACCTGCCTGCCCCCACATTAAGATCCACTCTCTTCTCCATTTTAGGATGCTGTTTATACTCCTCCTTATAACTCCTACTATTGTCCCTGTAACTTGATCCCACCCATGCTGCAGTTTTACAGAGACTAGATCAAATGCAATGTCTAATTTGTCTTTTCCTTACACCTGCAACACATAATTTCCATAGGATTTTGTTTATCAGGGTTCCCCCACTAAAACGGGTCAGCTTGACCCAGCAAAAGGCTTGCAATCCCTGTATGTTCAGCATGGTTTCAATGCACTGGTTTGCTAAAATGAAGCAGCTGTTAATTTTGCCTTTTAAAGAAAGGATTTCTATTTGCTTCTATCTCCAGAATACTTTTTTCTTTCAGAAAGTGGGATCTTCACATCATTCAAGCAGAGCATGTTATCCTACTTACTGTAGGCGCTTACAGTTATGTTTGAAAGGTTGGATTTTTTTTTTTTCTTCAAATGCTGTCAAGCCTCAGAAAACCCACTAATGCTTTTTAGAAAGTTACTATCACCTATTATTTTGTAGATATGAACCTCTGCAGCAGAGTTAAATTATTTGTAGAGCCTGAACAAATTTGGGATTAAGCCTTCCCTGTCAGGATATGACTATTTTTGGAAAAAAATCTCAAATACCAAGCAGGAAAAAACTTAAATTTTCAGATTATCTCACTGTAGAATAAATCAGAAATAGGCTTCTAGCCTTAGGCATCACAGTTTCCACATATACAAGTGCACTTCAAAACATTCTCGGCCGCTACTGATTTATGACAAACGATACCATTCTGGGCAACACAGAAGACATCCATTCTACATTCTGATGAACAATTAAGCACTTACATAAGGGATATCAGAAGTCTGTTGATATTATCCTCTAGTTTTGTTTCTGCTCATTCTTCCCATGCTGCAGAAATACTAGTGATACTGGAAACATGTACAAAAAGTTCAGGACTTGAACTTGACTAAGACACCCAAACCTCCTCAGCACTAATTCTCAACAGGAAACACCCAAGCCCTTTTGTAATAGCACCTCTAAATCTGATGTCATCTATTATAAGGCAGAATACTCCATTTACAGAGATAAAACACTGTTAATACTAATAATAAAACATACCAAAGGGTTACAAACTCAGGTTAATGAAGAGGTGATCATCTAAACAAATTTAATCTGCTTTCAAATACATGTATCACATACTAACTCTGCGCTTAGACATTTTCTAGAAGCACTGGGTTTACACTTTAACAGCACTTTGAATTCTGTGTATCCAAAGCCAGTATGAGGTGGAGATCACTGAAGCACCTGGGGATTTTGCCACTGCCTTCAGCTTCGATTAATGAGAGGCTAAATCCCATTACTGCCCAGATAGTTCTCAGTACAGAAGGAAGCCACAGCTTTCAGGAACTCTGCCGTGACACAGTTTGGCTTCAAAGTGTCAATGGACAAAGCAGGTGCTGTGTCTGCCGCTAACACCACCTGATGCCCCGCAAGGCACGTATGGCACGTGCAAGGTGCAGGAGACATAAATGCAGGAGTTCTGCATCACCTTTTATTATTACAACACACTCACGCTTTTCCATCCTTATTTCATGGTTTAATTTATAAGTGTTGATGAGATTTCGACTGCACTAATGTGACAGTGGCTAACGTATTTTAGAAGGTGGGTTAGGGAAAGAGATTTGATCCTTATCTGTAGTCATGTTGAGAATACAGGACAATGTGTGTGCCTGACTAATAACTGTCAACAGGTAGGAAAAAACTGTGAACTCGCAGGGTGAAACAGCAACCTGCTCCCAGAGCCTCAGGAACAGCTAAATCTTTTGGTGCTTTCATGTACCACTTGTGAAGCCCAGCAATGCAATAAAGGAGAGATGGAAGAAACTATCCAGGTTCTGCAGTGCTTTGAAGACTACAGTAAGTGTAATTATTTTCATCTTTGCATGCAAACCTACAAAGGATATTAATCAAATTAGCATCCAGTTCAACTTTCAAATCTAATCATTGAAGTAATTCTAGTCTATTCCAATAATGAATTCCAAAGGCTACGCATAAAACTTAGTTATATATCCTCCTATTTTTTAAAAAATGTGCCTGTCAGTAATTTCATTAAGCATGTCCTTGCTGACACAATAATAAGCTTCAATAAAAGATTAGAGCCAGAGGGTCTCGCATTAAATAAGTAGACATTTCCTACAGAGTACTCTCTCTTAAAAAACATTAGAGGGTGTATACATTATTATTTAGGTCCTGCTTGTCAGGAAGGTACTCTTCTAGCATTATGCTACAAGGTATGATCTTACACTAACTGAGCTTATTTTGGAGGAAATGGGAAAACCAAATCATACCCAGGTTTGTAGCCTCAGATCCTCACCTAAAAAATCCTCTCAAATAAGGCCAAAGGATTTGCTCTCACGCAGGCTTCACTTCACACCAGCTGATAGAAGTAAGAATTTACACCATCATCAGAGCAGATTTTGACTCCTTTCTTTTGCACTGCATGTACCACTAAGGTGGCACACACATTTATACTTCAGGAGAGAATGTGAAACAGGAAAACATGAGCTGAGGACCAGAGTCTGTTAACAGTGCAAACACACTCAGCAAACACCAGTGACAGTGCTGGGCCTCCATGAGGTGCTCTAGTAAGGACTCAGCCTGGAAACAGGATTCCTGCCTGCTGGAACAGCAGTGTTCAGCAACAGCCCCTCTGTGAGAGCAAAAAGGGAAGGCGGAACTGATTATTTTGAGAGAGATATGGACACATTCATGAAAGAAGTACAGCACGTGACTAGCCTTGGTGACACAGGAGCCCTCCAAGTCAAGCTATGTGTCTGTTCTTCTCTGGAACAACAGAATCTGGGACTTTCTGTCGAAGTCTGCAGCAAGTGTATGTACCACCAACTCCTCACCTACCTTTGGCCTTCCCACACATAAAAATAAAATATTCCTATGTATTTATCAAATTATGATTATTTTTTACTGCTATTTTATACAACATTCACATTTTCTATGCATATTAAATAAAGGCAATTAATTTTCCTTATTTCTAAATCTAGTTTATTATTTGCCCAGCTGCTGACATGTAGAAAAACTACTCCATGCTACAGCAGTGAGACGTTTCCAGTAAACAGGAAGGATTTTTTTCCTGCTTCCTTGTGGCCTATCTGCCTTGATATCCTATCGTTATACCCCAACTTTTCAGAAAGGGCCAGGATCACTATCCATGTCCGACAAAAGCCAAAAGAGAGTCTCTCAATCACGTGTGCCTATGTCCAACCAAGCAGTACCTTTACCAACTTCATTTTAAAATGTGTTTAGGGAACGCTAGAAGGCAGTTCTTCAGCATGCACCATCCCCTAGAAACAACACCACACCAGTCACTAAGAAGCAATGGTAACTGCAGGGAGAAACCTCATTAGTAAGTAGTTACGACCAGTTTGAGAGCAAGAAGAGATGAGATGTTCTGATGCAACTTTTTAACCTCTCTTTCCAGGGAAGACTGCAACAAGAACCAGCAAGTATTCCCTACTCTCCTCTTGCAATATCCTGCAGGAGGGCTTAAGGACACAGACAGGGGAACTGCTGTGAATCTGACCTTACGCTAAATTCAGGTACGTGCCCTGCTCTGCACAATTATTCTAGAGAAAGGGACAAGAAGATGCACTGACTTACGTAAATGGTGACCCAATGAATCCTCAAGTACCAGCATATTTCAGAGTGGCCCACTTCTAGATGTAATGTCTGGCAAGCAGTACCAGACACTTCCAAACATTAAGCTATTTTATCTGTGAAAGGGCTCACTCGTGGTTAAGTGGAAAGCATCTTACAAGAATCTTCAACAAAGAACGCTCTTCTTTTCTTTAAACGAAACATCAGTAAAGGTGCATTTAGAGCACTGCCTTTGTCTAAACACCGGGACGATGCTGTCTTCAAAACAAAGGGTGCATGGAAACCCAGTTTACAGTTAACAATAGGGGAAATGGTCCTTTCATTCCCTTAGCAAAAAACCCACTTCCGTGCAATAAAGACATAAATCCTGAAGAAAGCAGACAAAAACAAACAAACAAACAAATAAAAGAGAAAGAGCTGGTGGTTTTCTCCAATTACAACACGTTAAATTTCCTAAGCAACAAAGAGACTAAAAGCTTCAAATATTCAAGTGAAGAAACACAAGACCTGAACTACTGGGGAATTCCGGGGATGGCAAGAGCACCCCGGTTATTTCCAGCGAGATAGATACACGTGGATGCCGCGCAGGGACCATCTGCTCCCACCTTCTCCCAGCCGAACTAAGCGTCCCGGAGGGAAGAAGGAGAGGCCAGGCGGGCCCACCGGGGGGGGGATCCTCCAGCACCACGCGTGGGCAGCCCCCACGCAGCTCGGCTGCGTTGCATAAGCCCCGCCGCAATGGAGCGTCACCCGGGAGCGATCCACCCGGGTGGGCTGCGCCGGGAACGCCACGGCAGAGGAACCAAGAGGCGTTCGCGGCGTTCCCGCCGCCCGCGGAGCCGCGGGCCGCCCTCCCAGCCCCCTCGCCCGGCTGACACCCACCTGCTCCTCAGGGCGCCGCCGGTGCCGGGCGGCCGCCGCCGCTTCCCGCTCGCATTCCCCGGGCGGTGGCGGTGGCGGCAGCAGCTCCGCCGCCGAGCCCATGTCTCCTCCGGCCGAGCACACGCCGCGCTCCCGCCGCTGCCGCTGCCGGGGCGGGACGGGCCCGTCACGGGGCGCGGGGAGCGGCGGGAGGCGGCGCCGCGGGGAGCGAGGGGCGGCCCCTGTGGCACGGGTGTCGGGGCGGGGGGGGCCCGGGGCGGGGAACCTCCTGCTGCCCGGTCCCGCCTGGGACCGGAGAGCCGCTTGCTGCTCGTTCAAGGTAAAAAAAAACCAAACAAAAACCCAAACAACCAACCCTATCGAGACCCAAGCCCCCACTTTCCCAAGCTTTTGTTGAAACCAGGAAGCGCCAGGTGTTAATAAAGCGTTAATTTTAGCACCACTCCCTCCTGCTGGCGTGTCCCCCGGGGAGGAACGGCTGCCTCTCGGCAGTGTGAGATGTGGCATTTGCTGTTCCTCCCTCGGGAAAGAGGAAACACACTGGCCTCGCTCTTCCGAAGCTGTCTGGATCAGGTCCTCTTTCTTTAGAAGGAACTAATACACACCAGGAAGAAGGAAGCACAACAGCTAACCCAGAAGATAAGACGTGGTGTATGGAGGATTAGATTTAGATTAGGGGAGGTTTAGATGGGATATCAGGAAAAATTTATTCACTGAAGGGATGGTCAGGCATTGAAACAGGCTGCTCAGGGAAGTGGTGGAGTCACCGTCCCTGGAGGTATTTAAAAGATGTGTAGATGTGGCACTCGGGGGCACGGTTTAGTGATGAACTTGGCAGTTGGGTTAACGGACTCGATGGTCTTAAAGATGTTTTCCAATCTAAATGATCCTCTGCTTCTACATCAATGAAGTGCCATTGCACAGGGGTGTACCCAGTTCCTGCTCCAAGAGAGGCTTTGCTCCTGCCAGCCCTGCACACCTGGTTATCCATGCTGTCCCACCCCAGCACAGCACAGGAAGGATGGAGCCTGAATGTGCAGCTGGATTTCAGTGCATGGCATTCCCAAGCTCTGGTGGGACCACTGTTGTCACCGTTTTGCATCTTTTCTCCTCATCCAGAAGCCAGTTCATGCATTATGGGTGGCAGGTCTGCTTGGCTCAGTTTTCTTTGCACAAGCAATTACTGGAGGTGCTAACAGGTTGCATGACAGAAGGATTCCGTGCAAATCAGACAGATTAATACTATAGGGCTTTTTGGTGACTGTGTGTAGGTCCCACTTTCCTTTGGAGTGAATTCTACCTGCTCTTTGCTTTTCCTGTCATTATTGTTGCCAACAATCAGCAATAGTTGTAGCAAACCTAAAACCATCAAAAAGAACCGCTCAGGGTACTGTGGTCGCACCTTCAGGCTACAAGCAAGTATTCTTCATAAGTGTGGAACAGTACACAAGCCACAGCACTTGCCAAGCCCCTCAGTTTGGCTGCAGGGGCTGAGGGCCAACGTGGGGACAACTGGGACCGGGCACGTGGGGAAGGGGCCACTGCTCTGCCCTCAGTGTTTCACTTGGCTGTGGCTCCTCATCCTAATGGAGCAGCTGGCCCTGGCTGCTCCATGAGGTGCAGGGTGTCCAGAAGCAGTTTGCTCTGAAGACCTGACTAACTGCTTGCCCATTTATTTGTTAGTAGTGTTTCTTAGGAACAGGGATAAGCTTGACGAAATACCAAGCTGTTGAAACAGTGCCCACAAACCACTGCAGTCTTGTTGGCATGCAAAATTACTGGACGCCAGAAAAAAATCCTATGGACTTCACCACCGAGGGCTGTGGTGATATATATGTGCACGATGTGGCTGCTCAGCAGCAGCGTTGTAAGACATCCCCGAGGTTCTCTGCTCTGTGGGCGATTTGTGAAGAAAAAAAGTGTCACACATAGTACTTACATTCAGTAAATGCCTTCTGGAAAAAAAAAGTCTTAATCGAAGTACTGATTACGTGTCCCTTTCAGTGAGCTTTTTAGTACACTTAAACCTTTGCTGATTTGTGAATCACAGAAACGTGCATTAGAATTTTTTTTAGAGAACGTTTATGCTGAGGCCACCACTGTTCTTCACAGCACAGCCTCTGATCCCTGATGCCTCTTGGACATCAGCAACCATTCTGCCACTATAATGTGTGGCTGGCTGGCTTGGTGCTACTGTTTCGTCCTCACTTATCTGCAGTCCCACTGTTTTGATGTTGATTTCCCTGCAGAGAAAGGTTCTTCCAGATATTCTGTAGTGAAGGAAAGCTCATCATATTTCTTAGTAAGTCACACTCCTCCCTACTGCAGCTGGCAGCCTTTGACTGCTTCTTCACACACTGAGCAACTTAGTGCACTGGAACTGCCTCTGGGTCCCTGGCACTCTCCATGTGGGGAAGCACCCCTGGGGCAATAGACCCAGAAACCAAGGGGATAACAGGGACTCAGAAGCCCTCACTGAGATTTCTTAGGATGCATTCACCTGTGCAACTTCAGTAACCTCAAAGAAACCCATTCCCCTTCATAGCAAACACTCATAGTAAAGGCAATGCCACAATCACATCGCAACCTCTAGCTCTTCTTACGATGAACTTTCTGAGGCTTCATATGCTCTGCATGCTGGTGCCTGGTCTGTGAATGTAGCTGACCTGCTGTGAATTCTGTCTTACTGAAATCAGGATTATTTCCTAACATTCATAACTGTGTGGTTGCTTCATAAGGATCTGATCACAAGAATAAGCTCAAGGACCTATGTCACCAAAAGAGATCCCCACAACTTAGCAACTTTCCTTTCAAGATCTCTGTCTGAGCGAAGGTTCCCACTCTCAAAGCCCTTAGGACATGGCTGACCTTCTGCTGATGTTGTCTTCTCCCAGTAGCAATACTCTCAGAAAATGTCAGCATAAAAACCTCAGCATGACTTTAAGTGATGGGCAAAAAAGTCACGTGACAAAAAATTTGGCAGACATGCAAGTTTAAGGGCAGATTTCTGCAAAGTGACTGTTTTGCATGGGGCAACTTGTAGTCCATTTGTAATACATGTACAGACAAAGTATTTCCCAAGGAATAAAGAGAAGTTGCCTTGCACGACTCTGTTAGTTGGGGGTCACTAAAGAGAGTCAGAACTTCATGCCAAAATCTGTAATTAATTTTTGGGAAAAAGAAGTACTTACAGAGGAGAAAGATTAAACATTGTAGCTTTGCTCAGACCCAGGACAGGCTGAGTCCACTGTCCTTGCTGAAACAAAGTGCTGAAACAAGACTGCAAAACATAGACACAGCTGGAGTGAGTGGGATTAAACTCTCTTTGGGGGGGTATCTATGCTCTAACCAAAGCCAAGAGTAGGTACTGGGGAAAGAGTAACAGATGCTGCAGTGAAATTTCTTGAAATTTCTTGAGAGTATTCTTGTGGCTTCTGGTAGTCTGAGGTTCAAAGACTTCCTGAGCCTAGGCGCCAGGTTGGATAGTGAGAACAGTATTTCAAAGGCAGCAGAGGATGGCCCTCTCCCACAGGGATCACATGCAGCCAAGTCACACAGTGTGCTTATACTGGTCTTGTTGCCCAGAGGAATGTATCCCATTCATCCTGCAATTTTGTTTTCATGTCCCTGGCCTTCACTAATGCCTCCTTAGACTGCTGCTGTGGCTGGGGCAGTGAGCCGCCTCTCCAGGGATGTCAGCTGCTCCTGTTCTCAGGACTTCCCCATCTCAGCTACCTGCCTGAGGGCATGAAGGCAAAGCTGAAGCCTGCCAGAGTGCAGGCTGTAGTGTGACAATACAATAAAACCAGTTTTTGGCTGTTTAATTCCAGATTGAAAAGGCCATCACCGTGTAGCACAAAGACACCTTCCTCTGTGTGTTCAAAGAGGTCAAATATTTTTGATGGATTAACACAGTGTATACAGGTCTTAGCCAGAGTAGGTATTGTGTGTCTTCTCTCCCACCTGGCAGAAAGCTGGCATGAACACCCACCATCAACCTAAAATGGGGCACCATATACTATCCAATTCAACAGATACACAACTGTGTGCCTGCATCTGCTCCAGACCAAGCCTTTGGGGTTATTCCCAACACAAAATTTGTCCTTGTGGGGACTCAGAAGGGACAGAAATAGGATCCAATGGATGTCTGGAGTTCTCACCCGTTTGCTACCTGCCACTTCCTATGAGTAGCAACTCAGCTAACTTCCTTTAATAAGTATTTGGTTAAAGACTTCAGCGGAAAAAAAACAACCAACCAACCTCTTCCCCCCGCACTCTCTATATGCATTTAATAGATGTAACTCACTTCAGTATCAGATTCACTCAGATTGCTGACTGCACAGTTTAATCCTGAACCTTTTCAAACTCTAGAGTTCATCTAAATATTAAAAGGCTTGGAAAAAACAGAGGTTCTTTAAACCTCTGTTAATGGAAACTTTTGTCCTAACTGGAAAGAGGTCAGTGTGGTTTTATACAGGATAATGGATTTACTGATGAACGGAACATTTCAAACCCTCTGATGGGTTTTATCTACTTTATATTCCAGATGTTAATATAAGTAAATTCTCTAAACTCTCAGCCAATTTGTCCAGTATAACCGTGCAGCTTATGATGGTCATTGTAGCTCTTACATGGATTTTTGAAGTAAAGCTGTTAAATTCTGTAATTTCCTTAGATCCTTCAAGCATATAAAGAAATACAAGATACGGCTTTTCCAACACTGGATTCAAAGTGAACGGGAAGAAATTGGAATTCAAACCATGAAAATATATTAAAGTATACTGAATAAAAATGAAATGAAACAATTAATTTGGTTCCTTTTTCTTCCATGTATGATGGCAAAAGGACATTGAAGATCACCTCACATTAGCAATATCTATTCTCCAATAGTTGATATGTATCACGCAATCTCATTTAAGGGTCAAAGCAAAATATACATGGGCTCATATAAACGGGCTTAGAAAGGGAGAAACAAAACAGTCATGGAGAAGTTCTATTAAAAAAGGTCACCTGGAGCAGTCCTAGGCATTGCAAGGTAGTTTTCTGTAGTACCTTTTCTAATGCATTTACCAGTCTAATTTTTTTTTTAACACTTCAATTGAATTCTGCCATTTCCCTTAGATATTATTTCACAGTATAAAAAAAATCTGACAAAAGGCTATTCCCTGGATATCAAATCTAAATTTCCTCTTTTTTATTTAATTCTATTTTTAGGTTAGGTTAATTTACCTTCCTTAATGAGAGTCTGATTTTCTGCACAGCCTGTTTGCATGATCAATATTTACTTCTAACCCCATTAAGATTAGCAAGCTTTCAAAACAGGGCCTTAATTTTGCTTACTTCAATTGTTCTAATCTTTCTTAATTTATGACCTTTCTTCTTGGCTATCACCTGAGAAGTGAGTTTTGATATTTTTATCTTGCCATGAGCCTTTTATAAGCATTTACTCCACTGCTCTATAAGCTCAGACCAGGCAAAAAAATACTCTGAAAATGTACAGATGGTCCAAATTCACAGCAGTGTAGTTATTTTTTGTTTATTACTTTAGGATGATGGAAGAGTGGGTCCAGTTTGCTGGTTGCTGCCACTCACAAAGCTCTTGTGCTTCCAGCAGTTCTCTACAGGAATAGAGCCTTCTCTTTTTGCAGTGTCAAACAGCAATAAGATTGTTCACACAGTTCATATGTAAGCTGAAATAAGTCTGATGGGTTACTAACATGATGCTTTGTCTTTATAGTGCCACGCCAGTTTCACAGGTCCCTCCCTGCCTCTCCCTTCCTCATCCATCCTGTTGGCTCATTGCCCTCCCACAGCTGCAGGTGCATAGAGGACCCTGATGTGGGCCTGGAGAGAAACATATGGGACAAGTATGACAAGGAGCTTGTGATCACTCCTAGCCCAGTTTCCTAGTCTCACAAACAGTTTTTGTGCCACTAAGCCAGGATGGTGCTCTGAGTCATAGAAACAGAAAAAATAAACAGCTTGAGGCATGAGAAAGAGAAGGGAGAGGAAACTCCTTAATAAAGCACTGATGCTGAACACTTTACACTGTGGATCTGTGACCTCATGCCCAACATTTAGTTATGCTTCCTCTCTTCCATTGAAAATCTCTTTGTGTTTCCATGAAAAAATGCCTTTTTTTTTTTACTTTCGTTTTGAGGACAAGAATAGTCAGGCAATGGGCACTTTAACAAGTGTGGGCTAATAATGTAAAATTTGTTAGGCTAAAATAAAACCCAAGCTCTCCTTAATGTGCTGTCATTTGTCCAAGTGCATGTAAGGGCAGACCAGAATAGTACATTGCTGTTTGGGGGGCTTGTGTGTGCATGTGTTTTAAGTCTCATGTGGACAAATTAATTATTATATTAAGTGAATCTGAGTATATAAAACTAAACTACAGAAAGAAACAAGGGGATGCTAGATATGTGGCAGCAGAAAAGGTTTTTTTTATAAAACTGGGAAAGGTTATGTTAATTCCCAATTAAAATACCAAGTATCCAGGCAAGCAAAAGCGGTTTTGGTAACCCAATATTCTCAAAGAAATACCAATGAACACACATGCCCACCAGGTAGACAGGATAAAATGAAGAGGGATGGCCTTACTCAAAGTACTTCACTGAGGAGTACTCCACAGAGTGGGCAGATGAACAGACACTGGGAGAAAGACTGACAAAACCCCCAGAAAATTAATGTTTTGTTTTCAGCCAGGCAATAGATAGTAGTTTATTTTCTGAAAATAGCAGCCTGTGAGAAAGCTCCATGTGTGTGTGCATGTGTGTAAGACTCAAGGTAGGTCTGAGGTGTCAGGGCTATGCTTGGTAGTGACTTCAATTTACGTGGCCCCAGTTTAATTTTCTGCAATTAATTTAACGTAACTACAAATCTGACAAGGTTCATTCAACTGAGTTATTGAACATTCAGAAAGGTAGAATTGATACGCTTTAAACTTGATTTTGGTTTTTAACATAGCCTAGTTATTTGAAGCTTTCACATATTCCTATGCTTCAGGGAAGGGAGTAATAAATTAGGATCTTTATCTTTCACTAATCTAAGGTTTTCCATGAAATTATGTGAATAATTCATAATGGATTATTTATCTGATTACTTTTACCTCTCTTCCTTGCTAATTGTCCCCAAGCAGAGCAAGTTTTGCTCAAATGTGTTATTAAAAATTATTTGTAAACTATTTCCTTTAAATAAAGCTCTGGGTCTGAAGCTCATCCATGAATAGATCTCTCTAAATATCTGACAGTTTTCTTGTGAGACAGCAAGGTAGAGCAGGATATGTTTTCCTGACTGAGATCCCTTGTTTATTGAATACACAAATCCCTCAAATGGGGACCAACTCAAAGTGCTCCAGGGCTCTCTTGTGACTTGTGCACCCACATTTCCTTCCCAGAGAAATCAGATGAGGGGAGGAAAAAGATAAAGTGATAAAAAACACATCTTGTCAACCTGGGTACATACCTGCAAACTGAACTGCACCCCAGTTGCTCCACTGACCGTTTAGATAAAATTTTTGTTATGAAAGATAAAGACTGTGAATTCATTGGCTGTTTCTGGGGTACATGCCAAAATAGCTGCCTAACATTTGCCTTGTTTAAGATACTATTGTATCCTTGGAGAGAGGATGCAAGAGTCAAGAACTGATTCAAGGAGTGTTTAGACACCTAAGGATGCAGATAATGCAGCACTGGGATTTTTAAGTGTCCTGAGATGTTTGTGAAAATCCCAGGGAGCACCTACTTGTACCTTTGGGCACCTAAATAACCTTTGAATATGGCTAAAATTAATATGAACCATCATTCTTTGAAACTTTCCTGCTCTTTCTTCAAGCCCTAGCTATCTACATTTCAGTGTGACTGAACCAGGCCCTTCCTAAGGGCCAAATTATAACACTTAGTTCTTGGACAAGAAGAAATGATTACAGATCAAATCTTTGATAATTTAAACTATGGAGAGTAATAAAATCTGAGATTTCTCTATTGGATTGAAAAAACAACACAAAGCAATGCAACAGAGACCTGCTGTGATGACAGGCTATACTTAAACTAAATGGCAAGACTTAATTAACTCTGCCCCAGCCTGGGTTCAGAGTAAACTAAAGCCTACTATATGATTAACTCCTCTGTGCTTCAGTAAGAGAAAGGGAGATTGCAAATGCAAGCATCTGGTGCCTCTCAGAACTTAATTAAAGAAATGCAAAGAAGCTACTATTGCTACTACAATTTCTCCTTAGGGCAACAAAAGACAAACATAGTAAGCGGGAAAGGAGAAACTGACACATGAAGGATCCATCCCCAAACAAATCCCAAATAACTGAGTTTTTCATGGCTGACAAGCCGTCTGTTCTTTATCTCCAGAGCAAATTGATCTAAATATTACCTACTAAGATACTGAGAATACTGAGTGAGTTCTGCTCTGGAATTTCTATTATGTTTTTTAACTTTGCTTTTCCTTCCACACCAGTGTTGGAGAGCAAGCTTAAAAGATTATTATGAACCTACTTTAAAACAGAAGCTGTTGAGTCTTTAAAGGTGCTCGGAGATCATGATTTGGCTTCAATGTGTAGTTAGACTCAATAGAAAGATTTATCCTGCCTAGTTGACTCTTATTGTCTAATTATGGAGTGCTGGTGTAGTTAATAAAAACTAACTGAAGTATTTAGCTTTTAAAATATCCTAGAATTTTTTCCCTTATCAGATTATTTTGTGTACTTCGTATTCAAGGAGACATCAGAACAGAAAGAAGCAAATTTATTGCTACCAAAGAATTGTAAGTCTGTTCCAGTGCTGCACGTCTGTTCTGCTTGTTAAGAAAAAGGAAAGAAAATGACTAATTCCAAGGGGAAAAAACAATGGAAAAGGAAGTTACTGAAAACCTTCTCTTAAAGCCATTTCATGTTTTTGTTTATGTCCTCATTCCTCCCTTTTAAATTACTAAAACTGCATAGGTCTATAACTCTTAGAAATATCAGAACATAATAGTACTGGAGTGAAGCTATTTTATTTATTTTTAATGGAGTTTCCGCTCTGGGCAGCTGTCCTGGAACATTCATAGTAGGACAGCTTAATCCACTCAATATCATGGAGACCAACCTGTCAGACCAGCTCTGCTGATCTAACAGGTGCTAAAATAGCCATTTAGTTCAGATGAACTCAGGGCAGTGATTTTGAAAGGCGCTCATTAAATTAGGACAATCAAAAAAGAGGCAAGCTGTTGAACTCATGCCTGTTTTGAACCCAATTTTTTTTTTTTTTTTTTGGACACATTTAATATCCTGAAGCCTTTCTTTCTAAGTGCAGTTCCAGTATGACTGGAAATCCAGCTGCCAGGAAGAACCATGCTGCTCATGCTCAATGTGGCTGCAGCAATAGCAATCAGAGGGGTGGTTGTCAACGGCACTGCATTTTGGGGCTTGAAGGAAATGTTTGATAGGAAAGAGAATGTGTTTGTTAGAAAAGAGAACTGGCAACTAAAAGCTACATACATCACACAAGTCTGACGTGACATTACATTGCCTTTGACACTGCACCTCACAATTTGAACAGTGCTACTTTACCTGCAGTACTACACATGGAACTTCAACCTGAATTTACCAACTGTAGAAATTCCCAGTTTCATCACTGTCATAGGAGTGAGGGTATGATCAAGCAAACGAGTAATGGGAACTCGTGTTGCTCCAAAGCAGCAAGGCCTGACTGTGTAAACCAAAAAATCCTTTATTTTGGAAGAATTTTTGTAGAGAGAAAAATGTGAGAAATTTTAAGAAACAATTATGCTGAAATGTTCCTAAATATATTATCTAATAAAGCTTCTGATCTTTACATTTGGAAATGCAATTTCTGTGAAATTAAACTAAACCCCATTCAAATTCAAATTATTTGTGTAATTCAATGCCCTTCCCACTTATTTTCTCCATTTTGAATTTCTTATCAACTTCTATGATCCTTAGTTTTTCAAATGGAATTCCCTGTCCTTCCTGTCTGATTGGCTTCTCCTCTCTTGATGTCAGCTGAGAGGTTTTATGACTTGATGAACTTTTACAGAGAGGCACTTCCACAAACCACAGTATAAAATTCTGAGGTTGTGTGCTAAAAAGCTGCACTAAATTTTGACTATGGTCTTCATTGTTTTATGCAATTATTTAGTAATGGCTATGGTATACATATGAGCACATTCTCATCCCTGGCCTTTTTTTTTTCACTTTCCTCTTCAGAGATATAATCATAAAACTCTCAACCATTTAACTTCTTTTCTTTTTCATGGCTCAGAAATTGGTGTTTTGCAGGTAATCAGACCCCTGTTCAGGAATCAAGTTCTTTAGCCCATCAGAAATAGAGGCTGAAAAATGAAAAAAAGGTTACTGTCCTAGTTTTGGTCACCATGGCAACAGTGATAAAGTATAGTCTTATTCTAAATTTTGGAGTACCATTCCTGTAGTACTTTTTGGAATTAATTTGGTAAAGGTAAGAAATTTCCCTGTCTAATTTCTTTTTTAAAGCTTTCCAATATTAATTCTGGGTTGAGGGAGAAGTAGAGGTAGCATGGAACTAACAGGAAAGGAAGTAGGAAGGGAGGTAGAGATGCCAGCAAAGAGAAGGTTAGAAATTTTTCCTTTGCAGAAAGGTTTGACATCAGAAGATGCTCCCCTGAGATGTAAAATGAAGATCTGTACAGAGGCCCTCAAGCACTTTCAATGTGGCTGGATAATTAGAATAATACAACTACATCTTGAGGTTCTAAGGCATAGCAGACAGAGCAAATTTTAAGAGAAGCAGCTTAGCTCTGTAGGCGAGACAAAAGGGTCAGTTTTCATTTCAGCATTTGTCTTTAACAACTCAGCTAAAACTCATAATGAGAACACTAGCAACATGCTTCAGATCCGAAATAGCAACAGCGTGATTCCAGGATGCTGTTATATTTCTGGGAATTGCTTATTACTGGAGCAGCTTGTTTCCACAACTGTAAACTAATTGGACCTATCATTTCCAGTTCAGTGTCTTTTTTCCAGTGACGGTATGGGGTCAGGCAGATTCCTGCTGCATGGTGTAGCTTAGCACACAATTGCACTTCCTAGAAAAGTTGATTTAAGCAAATGCCCTGGAAACAGTTTTCCTTAACAGAAACAAACTGGTCGTAGCAAATGGGACTTCTAAGCCCATTTTGTGCATTGACAGTTTTTTATTGTTTCTAAGAAAGAGAATTGGATAATTCATAAACTGTTTTCTTGTAAGTGCTCTTAAAATCATTACTTGTCCTTTTTCCAGCTCACTTACAAGCTGTTGAAACGAAAACCTGCTTTTCAGCAGAACAACACTAGACAGGGTTCAGGAAATGTTCAATAGTTGTACATGTACTGCAGTAAGGAGACAGGAACTTCCCTTACTTTAACAAGAAGTAATGTATACTGAGGCATTTTCAGCAGTCCCTGAGAAGCCTGGAAAGTAAATGGAGTAGCAAAACACAAATGGTTCTAGATGATCCTTGATGGAAAATGAACAAATATAAGAAATATAAGGACAAAATATGAACTGGCTAGTCAGGAAATGAAAGCTCTCCTCTAGTTCTATGTCATCAACACAATATTCCTTCATTAGCAACTGAGGCAATGTCAGAGACCTGTCCTAGCACAAAGGCCTTGGCAGTTCTTCTCTATGATCTCGCTGTGTTGCTTCTGGGAAAGTCATTACTGTCAGAGAGCTGCTACAGAAAGCAAGGAAAGGACTGAAAGGGTCTGGAGGTAAAGCCTAAAGTTGTCCAGGATTGTACTGGTTGGGCATACTGGGGTGCACTGGCTGCTGCCACGTGAGCTGGATCTCTTCCACTGGGGAAAGAGTTTCAGCTTCCATCAGGATATTGCATGTCACATACACCTAACATTTCTACATTAACCTAAACACACTCATATGTAACCATGCAAACTGCAGAATAGAATAAAACATTTTTGAAAAGCATTCAGCTAAGGTTGTTGTGCAGATGACTGGTAAAATGACAGTTTCCAAACTCCAGCTGTGCTGCCCCCACCACAGAGAATTCTTTTCCTCATTTACGCTGTACAAATGTCTTTATAGTACACCAGTGTCTGCAGCCTAACTTCCAGGTGGTATGGTGGAGAAGGTACCTCAGGCAAGTGTGTGTGTTGGTTTAAAACTGCATGAAAATAGAAGTTTATGAATTCTGTAGCTGGGTGTTTTCCATCAGTGCAGGAAACTATTGCAGAATGAATTGTACTGCCTGTTTGGCTTATTCATTGTCCAAAACTCTGAGTCTGGGCCACTCAGTGGCTGTCACCTTTTCCATTTCCCTTCTCTATTGAATTAGATGTAATTCGCTCGCCGTCACTCATACTGCTCTTCTAACAACCAGAGAGAATGAAAATATTCTGTCTTGCACACTGCAAAGAGATTCTGTTTCCTTAATGCTTCTACCTAGTTGAGACCAAGTTGCTTTTAAGTCAATGACAGAAATCCTATTTCCTTAATTAAGATCAAAATGACCTCTCCAGAAAAGATCTAGCCAGATTACATTTACAGAAACAGACAGATCCTTGCTCAATAATACCTTACACCTCATAAAATCATAACCTGAAGTTTATTTTTGCCTTCAGGTGATTTTTTTAAACCTAGAAGCCCGATGCCCAAGTGCCACCTTGTGGACAAAATTACTTTTTTTTTCCTGCCCTCACACGTGCACTAAAATTTCTCTTTCCATCAAGACCTGAGTTACAGAAGCCTCCAGGGAACAGACCTGGATCAATTAATTTTAAATTTATCTCTATATATCTAGCTCTATATATAGATATGTTGGGTTTAAAAATATGTAGACATAGTCAACATACCCATCTCTTGCTCCTTGCTCCCGTAACTCCTGCCCTCACAAAGAGGGCTGACAATTGCAGCAGGAGCAGCTTCTGTGGCAAGCATATAGAATGCCAAGAATTAAAAGCCAGCAGCTGGAAACTCATTTTCCTGAGGAGGAATCCTTTCCTCCAACTAGCTGTTGTCACTGTTAGCTGCATAAGTAGTTTTTACTAGTAGTGCCTTCATCTAAGCTCCTAAAAGAGCCCAGTTTTTTCTAAGTTGTATATTCCCACTAGGACTCATGGTATGGGGTTTGGACAAAATGGGAAAACGTCGAACTCCTGAATGATTGACCTGTTCAAGCTCAATACAATAATGCGCTTTATTTTGTGATCTTAGCCAGGTACAGGAATTACAGCAATCAATGGGAAAGAGATGCCTGAAGACTTAATGTATGTGGATGTGTTCAGCTGAGCAAGATAAACTATTCACCACCCAGCCATGGCTGAAGTCCTTCACTACAGCTCATCTTGAAAGTAATTCTATCTCAAACGGTAACTACATTAAAATGGAGGTCCTGTTGACAGTAAGACAGCTCTCAACCACTTGTAGGGTTCAACATGAATATTACTGTCCTTGAACATGGAAATTTCTCTGCTCTTCACTATCTCTGGCAGCACTGTTACTGTGTGGGCATATAATATGCACAATGTCGTTTCTAAAAATGGATGAAAATAATATTGTAACATACGCAACTACTATATACACATCCGTATATAAAACATGGTGGAGTTGCACAGCAACTCATTTAGATCTTAGCCACTAGGTGGTAGTACGAGATCAAGTCATGTAAAAATAGCTGGTAGTTTTGTATTAATTTTGTGCACGTGCCAGTACCATAAGAAATAGTGTAAAACATTTTCCTCTTTCCTTATCAAATCAGCAAGATTCTGGACAAAAATACATCTCACAAATTTCACTTATCAGTGGTTCAAATGCGTTTTTTGAAGCTGAGGAGCCACAAGGGCAAAAGGTACATACAACTTCCCCACCTTTTTCCTTCACCTTAGTTGTTTGTGATTAGTAAGGTTCATTAAATACATTTTAGTCATTATTGAATCATATTTAGAATAAAAAAACCCACAGTCTGATCAAATTCTTCACACTCTGCCATCAATCCTACACTGATGCTGAATTAGGAGAACTAGCTATAGGATAAGTTCCTGTTTTCACAGAATCACAGAATGGCTGAGGTTGAAAGACACCTCTGGAGGTCATCCAGTCCATGCCCCTTGCTCAAGCAGGGCCACTTAGAGCTGGCTGCCCAGGATCATGTCCATCTGGATTCTGAGGATCTTCAAGGACGGAAACTCCACAACCTCTCTGGGCAACCTGTGCCAGTGTTTGACCACACACAGAGTAAAAAAGGAATTCCTTGTTTTCAGATTTCCTGGGTTTTATTCTGTGCCCATGGCCCTTCGTTCTGTCAGTAAGCATGGCTGAAGAGAGCCTGGGTCCCTCTTTATTCCCTCTCATTAAGTACTTATACACCTTGATACAATTTAATTTAATTTTTGCTAGTGCTTAAAATGGATATGGAAATTTCAATTTGGGTCTAACATGACAAATTGATTTTATAGGTTTAGAACCATAAAAAGGAAGATTCCATGAAGAGAGTACAATACTGAGTACATTTGGGGAAGCTCCCAGCTGTAATAAAATAAGTCAGCCTTGTTCACCACCTCTGCTGTGTTTGGTTGACTTCAGCAGCTCATGTGATAATGTGGTTGATTGCCTTCACTGATTGTTAAAAATGCCAAAATGAATTTGGGTAAGTAACAAAAAGACTAGGTATGCAGCTAGCTAGCTATTTGGCTCCTTTTCACACAAATAAAACCAGATCTTTCTGCAGTACTACCTAGGAGACCTGAATTCATGGGGTTTTTTTAGATTTTCATCTAATATTCTTTTGGTCTACCAGACACCTATAGTACCTTCTAAAATACCTGGGGCTATTGTTCATTGTAGTACTGTACTGGAATCTCTCTCTTGGATTTATTTTTTGTTGATGGAGGAACACAAGGAGACAATCAGGAAAAATGCCCTCTTTAGATTTTCATAATTTAAGATTATTTTCTCTGCTGAGAAGAGGAATGCAGTACATTATTAGGAAAACTAAAAACTTTTTCTCAATTTATCCTTGCTTTGCTAAGAAAAGACTAAGTTTCTCTTCTTCTCTGGCAGCATATTTATCAGAAGTTTTGTTTTGTTTTTTAAATGGTTTCCAACATCCTTATCAATGTACATTTTCTACAGTGCCGTTTGGATTCATAATATTGTAAAATGAATTTTAAACCAAAACTGGACATAAGCCATAAAGTCCAAAATGAAACAGCAAGGTATTTTAATCTCAGGGTTTGTTTTAGCCTTTTACACAGAGAGGAGCCAAAATCTACACGAGATTGTGGGCTCACCCTTTTTGAAGAATAAATTCTATAAATGTTCTCATTTAGTTGGAGTTCTGCCCTTTAAATACAAACAAATTCATGAAAGTTGATGCTGTTTAATTCTGAAGTCTATATATTGGTATGCATAAACTAGTGAGCATGAAAACTGTACTTATACTCCAACTAAACCTATCTCAGTTTTACAAAACCTTTCCCACAGATACTGATTTCTACTAGCTTATTTTCAACCTAAATTTGAACCATCCTTGATGAATGTTTGCCAAACCAACCAGTGCTCTGTCCATTTTTTATTTTTGCACAATAATTTTGAATTGTGGGACCTGATCTCTCAAGGAAAATGGAAAGACTCCCAGCACTTCTAATAGTTCAGGATGAGGTCATACAGGCTGATATGTAAAAGGCTTTTTTTCATCTCCTTTCATCCATTTTAAGTCTGATGCAAGTCATGAATCCTCAAGACCCTTTCCTTTTTTTTTTCTATTATTTTTGGAGGAGCTTCATCCCATGTAACTCCTCTCTCTGTTGAACTGAAACATGAAGATGGATACTGTGGGGGAGGGGAAGTCTCACAAAAAACAACCAAAACTGTCCTTTGCTTTGTCTTACGAAGAAATTTCAGCTTGCACAGGCCATGGTGTGAACAACAAATATGTGATGCTGCAGATCCCCTTGCCTTGTGATAACAGAGCTATTTCCTGGGTTTGTAGGTATTGATATATTACATGAAAAGGCTTGCGGTTCTTTCCATAAAATAATAACATTAAACCCTCGCATCTTAATATATTACCTTGAAAACTCAAAGAGTCAATAGTTATTTTAGGAGGCTATCCAAAGGTTAACCAGATAAATTTAAAATTATGGTCATAAATAATCCAAACAATGACCAGCCGTAGAAACAGATGGTGCTTCTGGAAGGGTCCAAGCCATTTCCACCCTTAATTCAATGTAAACCTTCTGTTTGGAGCTCTGTAGCTGAGGTCTCCTGTGCTTGCCTTTAAATGCATCATTTTTTCAAAGGTGACATTTGTGACACAATGTGTGAAGCTTTTTTAATAAGAAACAATGCAAAGCCCCTGGCATGCATGACTGACAGAAGAACTGAGATAGTTATCCCAAAATTAGAGAGACTGGTTATGGAGTTACACAAACTGCAACTGAAAATAACAAGCCCATTCAGCTTTAGTTTCCACTGCTGTTTGCTTATCATCTGTAGTGTGGATCAGTTCCTGTTAATGGCGCTGAATTGTCAGTTTAAGTTGTTATAACAGATTACTTCATGTCTGAAAACAATAAATATTGATACCCACTTTTGACATTTCTACAGTGGTTTTTTTCAGCTTCATTTACTTTGGTTCCCGGAGTCGTCAGGATCAGATGCTTTGGGTTTGAAAGGCACCAAGTTACTGAGGTGAATGCTCTGAAACAGTTACCTGAGTGAAATAACTCAAATAACACAGCTCTGCAGGGGCAGGCTTTTTAGACAGCATGAGAGTTACCTGAATAATAATGAACTCAGTAAAGGAGGATGCAGATCAGGCAGTGGTGGTGTCTTCCAACAGACCCATTCCCAGTTATGGGGTCTTTTTTTCTTTGCCAGTTCCTGTCAGGAAAAAAAAAAAGGGTGTAGGTTTAATGCTAGGATGTGTTCACTAGGCAAGTTCTTGCCAAAAGGCGTCTTTATGGAACAAAAAAAATCATTACATCATAATAATTTTAAAGAATTATGTGAAATAAGTGCAGGATATGCTCGCTCCATGTAATTTATTAGTTCCTGTTCTTCATCAATCTTTCAGTCTCTTCTAAAACAGCTTATTTTTTACTTCCATGGTACTGAGGTCTGCCATTCCAAAAGGAGGTAAAGTTATCCAAAGTGGGAAAAAATGTCTGGGAATTTATGAATTAGATACATGGAGACATAAAACATCATTAAAATCCAAAGAAGTAGCACAATAATTACAACTTGGGCAGCATAAGGTAGGCCTTAAAAGCACTTCCTCTTTTTTAACAAATATACTGGAACAAAAATTCAAAAGTTAGTTGCATAAACCTACTCTTATTCTAAAGTGGTTGGTTACAATTATCTTTTGCCTCATTCAAGAGCCAGCAATCAGCTGTATTTATTTATTTGATTGGCTTCTACCTATTCAGGATATTTATAACCATTGATAAAACATGTAAGTCAGTGGATAGACATATTTCATACAGAATAATGCCTAATGAGTCACTGAAAAGGAGGGAAAAAATCTTTTTTGCAACTGCTTACAGAATCAAGGCAGCATAGCAACATTTGCAGCTCCAAAGACTGGATGATGTTTAATTCATGTAGCTATGGAGTTTAGGGGCTGTCTCTTGAAAAAGTTGGAAGTAAATACTTTTCAGGATAAAGAAGTTAATATGTTTTACAGAACATGGGAAGGGGAGATGAACACAGAAAGAGAGAGAAAGAAAGCATATGTGAAGGAAATAAATCTGTCTAGACCCCTGGAGTACTCCAGAGAAGTTAAGTTTTACAAGCTAGCATAAGAACAGCTTCCAAATATTTGTGTAAAAGGCCTGTGTCACTAAGGCACCTGAACTTTAAAACAATACTAAATAAATATACCTTCACAATATTTTAAAAGAGAAGGAATTGAGCTACAGGGACAGTGAAAGCCTCATTTCCACTTCCCTTCAAGTAGGCTTGTACTGTTTCAGAGGCATGGATGTGAGAGAAAGCACTTCATGTTTGCAGCATGAGTGAAATGGGAGATGTGAATGGCCCCCAGCTGGTTCCTTGTTCCCAGTTCTCTTGGGGGGTAGCTGAGAATGTCAGAAACGGGACCCAGCATTGTGTACATGTAAAGCAGTGTGCACCTGAGCTGCCAGCTGACATTTCTGTTACGCCCCTACATGCTTATCAGCTTGTACTGGCCAAATACCATCCATCGCTGTTGTAGTCCTTGTCACTTATGTCACTCTTTATTATTATCTTTTTATGAGTTAGTGATGCAGAATTGCATTCCGGCATACAGCATGAAATACTTGCTGTCCCTTTGAAGCAACATCTCTAGACGAAAACTGGACTGGTCTGATGACTGTGTGGACAGAGAGTTCCTCTGAGAATTGAATGAGGTGGATTTTCTCTACAAGAATTATTAACTCCTAAATGCTTCAAGGCAAAATGCGATTACTGTGTCTTACTGCGCATCTCAGAGCTTAACGGAGCATTTGGTGTCCAGAGGATGAGTAACTTCTGTTACAGGAGTGACTTTCCTGAGGGCTCTCTAAATTGATGTGAGTTTTCCTAAGCAGTTGGTATGCTGTTACTAAGTTTGCCTTAGAGTCTTGCACAGTAGGGTTTTATCTTGAGTTGTGCTCCTGTGCACTACTAAAATATAAATATTTCCTAACAACATAGTGGTAAGTCAGACTGGCATCTTGAGGCAGGTCCAAGCACTCCAGCATCTTCTCTGTCTGTGTCCTGGGAGCTGGTCCTGAGATAGCATTGGGCCTGCTTTGCCTCAGTTGCCTTCAAAGAGTCTATGAGTTCTTCTGCGCTTTGGGGTTCTCTCATTCCTGGTGGGTACTCAGTACAGTTGATCCAGAGAACTGAATTTTAGTTAGTGATGATGGTTTTCTTTTGCAAGGTTATTTATATATAGATATGTTTATACATAGATTTAAACACGTATCACAGGATCACAGAATGTTTAAGCTTGGAAGGAAACCGCAGTGGGTCATCTGGTCCAACCTCCCTGCCCAACCAAGGTCATCCTAGAGTACCCTCCACAAGATTGCGTTCAGAAGGTTCTTGAGTATCTCCAGTGAGGAACACTCTATAATCTCACTGGACAATCTGTTCCAGTGCTTGGTCACCTGCCCAGTAATGAAATTCTTTCTCATATTCGGGTGGAACTTCCTGTGTATCAGTTTCTTCCTGTTGCCTCTTGTCCTATTGCTTGATCCTGGCTCCATCCTCCTGACAGCCTCCCTCCAGATACTTATAGACACTGACACGGTCCCCTCTCAGTCATCTCTTCTCGAGGCTGAACAGGCCCAGCTCCCTCAGCCTTTCCTCGTAAGAGAGATGCTCCAGTCCCCTCACCATATTCATAGCCCTCCGCTGGACCCACTCCAGGATCTCCATGTTTCTCTTGTACTGAGGAGCCCAGCACTGGACACAGCACTGCAGATGTGACCTCACTAGGGCTGAGTATAGGGGCAGGATCACTTCCCTCGACCTCCTGGCAATGCTCTTCCTAATGCACCCCAGAATACCATTAGCCTTCTCAGCTGGCTCAGGTACATATGTAGAAATATAGATTGATATCTGTTTCTCCAATGGACAAAGAAAAAGGAGAAGGAATAGGAAGAAGAAATAATGAAAGAAGCAGAAATATTTCAATAAATGATGAAAGAACAAATTCTGGCTTACCAAAGGTCAACTCTATCTTCACAGTAGTGAAGACTTTGCAGGAGCAGGAAACATCAGGCTTTTGTTTCACTGAATCAGTGCAAAGATTTTAAACAGTACGTACTCCTAGATATTCTTCCAATACAAGATAACCCAACAAACAGGCTAGTAAGTGTTTAGCTTTTCTATGCAGGAAGAGAACTGTGTGTGTACTTTGACCTTATCTTTCCACTATCCACTCTCTAAGCAGAATTATTTTAGAGCATTTTCAGTATCAGTATATCACTCCTGCATCTCCCTTGCTGTTAGTATTATTAAAAATATTGAATTGTTACTGCTACTTCCACACAAGATGTAGAAATGACTGTTCTTTTCTTTAAAATGGAAAAAAACTGAACAAAGACCAAGCAGGGAGGGCTCCTGTCCTGCCAAGTAGGATAGCTTAAAATGTGTCAAGCATATTCCAGCTTTAATCAAGAACTAGTTTCAGTGATGTTTTCATAAACGCTTGTGCCAGCACTCTCACAAAGAATCTTATGCGTCAATCCTATTTTCTGACTAACAATGACCATAGGGCTATCTCAAAGGCATTTGAGTTCTCCTCCTGTTTATAAATATTTTGATCACCTAAACAAGGTGATGATAAAGGTGTTAAATTAGCATGAGCATTTACAGATGCAATCAGTACAGCCGTCTCACAATTATCTTTGGGCAAAAATATATATGAAGAAAGACCCAGCTGAAAATTAGTCCAGAAAAGAATTTTCTTCTAGTGTAGCTTCATGAATTCAATGGAATTACATTGAAATTAATAAATTCAGCCCAATCCTCATACAATTAGAACAGAAATCACAGTTCCCACACTTCTGCTGGTGTCAGAGTTACAGCTGAAACAATTACTGCATGAGATGATTTTTAAGTTCCATGAAAGCTGTGCTTACTGATTCAGCACTACATTTTAAGTTTACAAATCCAGTGTCAGAAATCAATGGCATAATGTTCTTACAGTAATCTAGGGAAAAGCCTTTTCTAAACCTAATGTACATTATATTTATTCCTAAAAATCTCATCAGCTAATCCCTTGGAAATAAACTCTTGTTCTGTAGATGTCATGTACTTCCCCGTCTGTGTTTTCAATTCAAATGAATGCTTCCTTTTTTGAATTCTCCCCAGAGTATCTTTTACCTCTCTAGAGCCAAAGAAAAATAGTTAATATTCCAGGAAGATGGAAGACTCCTACCCACAGTTCATAAAGAAAACTATGGTATGCATGCATTGCACACCTTCAGCTGTCTATATGTTGCACACTGGTCATGTTAGTTGTTCTCAACAGACTTGCACTGGGGAGCCACTCTGCTACAGAAAGGCCAGTTGTGTATGATGTTTGTAAGCAATCATACAAAATTAATCAGGCATGGATTCTGTTTGTAGAGTTCAAGGCAGTTTGGATTTGTTTCTACAAGATTTGACACCTAATCTTAATTAAAAAATAGACATGTCTTCTTTATTTCACTGTTCCTGAGAAAAGAATGGGTAAGCATTAACTATAGTATCATTTTAACCCAAATCACTGAGAATATCTTTTTTACATGTCCATAAATTTTCTATTGCAAACACCTGTCACTTATTTTTTGTACTGGAGATTGCTGCAATCTATTACCACATGGGACCTATTTTTTCCTAATTCAACTACAGCTCAGCCACCTGCTTACTTCATGGAACGGTCTTGGACAATTACAACGGCACAACTCAGACAAAGAACAGGTTTACAGATGGATTAATTTCCACAAAAATAATCTGAAGGTATTTAAAACAATAAGTATGTTCACACATACATGGAGAGTCATGCAAACCTTTTCATTTTTGGTCTCTGTAAGGAAAATCCCAGCAATCCTCAGGGATGATACCATTTGCACACCTTGCCAAGCATTAACTGACCTTCCAGCTGGACTTTTGGTAGTATAAGCATTTACCCTGGCTGTAAAGCTACTGTGGCTCTCAAGAAGACAGTATTTACCACAAGATATCAGATGATTTTTCCATCAAGGCTGATATTTTTCACTAGCAAATAATAGATAATCAATGCCCCACAGAAAAGTTGAAAATCCCATCAGACTAATATGGTATAGAAATAGAAGAACATACCAGGCTGATGCTGAAATTTGACTACCTTTCTGAACATGCTAAACTCTGTGATTACAGGCAATTGAACTCATCAGTTCTTCTGAAAATTTAGTTGTACGCTTCCCTTGAGAACAATCCCACTGAGATTTTCTCAAAAATGGCACAGATGATCTACCATTGCCTTTGTCACCTATTAAATGCAGAAGCAGATTCAGATTCAATGCTAAAACTTTATTCTCTGCTTAACAGTCATTCAAATCAAGAATCTTGGCTTGGGTGTATCTCTAAATGGAAAAGTTAGTCACACAACTAGGACCCCTCTGAAGAGTGATCAGTGCAATAACTATCAAGTAATGGTGCTTCACAGAGCTGCTTTATTGTGAGACCTTGTCTTTAAAACTGACTTCGCATCATTGCTACAAAACCCTACAGGAACCAATGGGAATTGAAGATTTAGTGCAAGAAATCTTAGTCTTCATTGTTTGACAGTAAAAGGGCGCTTAGCTCTAATAATTTTCCCAATGGCTTAACTTGGAAGTTGTAGCATGTTTCAAAACTAAAGTACTCAGAGTGATTGCCAAAATTAACAAACTATGACATCACTCATTTTTGAAAGAGAGAACTGAAACTCCACTTGCAGTAAAAGTCCAAACAATTAAAATGTGTGTTCAATATAGGACCACAACATTAGCATTGCATCTTTGTGCTAGCTCAGAAGCCTATCTTTTAAAATAAGTTATGGATCCTTCACAGGAGTCAGTTCTGAAACTTGTTCCATTTTTAAATTCCTCTCTATCAGGCAGCTTACATGCCTGAATGCTTGCACTTCAGATTTGGCCAAAAATAATGAAAATACAACAGATAAAATAAAGCTTAGTGATATATTTGAGTAAAAAAGGGCCTCATATAAAATGAGGTCAGTTTGGCTTATGTTAGAGCATAAGTGAACTTTTTTTAGTTGTTCTTTTTGCATGTTGTTCTTCCTATAGTATGAAAGGCATTTATGATATATATTGTCATTTCAAGTATTCTTGCCAAGCAGTTTCTGAGTCTTTTCATAAATTTAAAGGAACTACATAACAGTTCATCACATTAAATAAACAGACTTTATATGGAAATAACTTTTCGGATAGTAGTAAGATACATTTGGTTGCAAAAAGTTCTGCTATAGCTTTGCAAAAGCAAGTTAATCATAATCTGATTTAATACCTTATGCTAATGATAACTTAAATACAAATGCAAGCATAAATTAGACGCACTGATAGTCTCTTACTGCACTTTAAAGGCTGCAGATAAACCTGGAATGCGCTCAAAGACAATGTTTTGGTGAGAACAGAGAAATATTAAAAAAAAAATCTAAATTTGTAGCAGTGATGGGCTAAAAGTGTACTATGTTGCCACGGGACACAGAATATGGAATGATTTAGACAAAGAAGTGAAATATGGCAGTGGAGTAGGGGAAAAAGAAGTACACTTGCTTCAATTCCCAGCTTACAACAGATCTCTTGTGCTGACTTTGGTGAAAAAAAATCAGGCTGTTTGCCATAGAATTCCCAGAAAATTAAATTCACCCAGTTTGCAGTGGGTGAGATAGCTCAGCTACAATGCAAGAAGGCCTGTCAGAGTGAGCAGCCATGGTAAGGTCTCACAACATGCTGGCTGTCTTCTCCTCAAAGCCCTGTGCAGCAATGTTTGTGCAGGGAATGATTTTCCAGCACTGCCTCTCCCACAGCAAGACTGAAGTTCTCACCCTGTGGCTTCTGTGACCCCAGACCTGCTTCCTTGTAGGATGCTTTTTGAAGAGGATCATTCACAAGAAGCTATGAAATGGCAACAGAAGGAGCAGAGCTGCTTATTCCAGATTGACTCTTGCTAGGAAAGGATCAGAGAAGATGTAAACAACAAAGATTTGTAGTTGTCCTCTTCTTTATCAATAAAGGCAATGATTATTTATTATTTACATGATAGGCCAAAGTATACCGGGCATTGTACCCTGGTATGTGCAATGTTTTTACATCTTCCTTTAATCTGCTAATTTATTTTTAAGTGTCATGCTCAAGTACTGCTGTAACTTTTGCCTCCTGCCTTGTTGCATTCCCAAGACTTTTAAGGTTAAGCAGGTTATAATCCTTTAGAAGATGTCTGCTTAAGGCTTAGTAATGCCAGAACGTCTTGCTTTCTTATGTACTCAGGCAATGCTGGCAGATTTCTAATATTTATTTCCTAATCCTGAGCAAAAAGTATTAAGTGTTTTTTCTGGATGAGTCTTCATCCCACCACTTTTCTTCCAGACCTTTTGTAAAAATCTCATTACAAGAGGGTACCGGGCATTCATCCAGGTTTAGCTATACTTCGTGAACTGGATGAAAGGGAAGTGAAGGCTTTACAGTATGCACCACTGCAAAACATTCTGTTTTGTTGTTTTGATACACATTAATTAATCAACTCTCTTAGAAATTACTCAAAATCGAAAGGTTACTGAGAATATACTACTTTCTTAGTAGTATATCTTGCTGCAAATAGGAAACTGCCTTGTTCAATTTTTACAAAGACCCCCCACCAGATGTCCCCCTTTCCCCATCAAAATGATAACAAAAGACTGTCAATTTAAACCCCTCTGTAGTGATTCAATTCTTCATTACGCTATATATCCTATAAAATTAATTATCATACTTTCACTTTGACAAATAGCAGCTGCTTTTATGCCATGATGCCATAATAGCCTCAGACTTTGGGAAGAGCATGTAATCTCAAAGTGCACTTTACACCTAGAGTGCCTGACCCAGGCAGAGCAGATGCTTCCCTGCCTAGCTCACAGTGCATGAGAAACAATGGGATCCTTCAGGTGCCTGTTTTCCAGCACTGGCAATTACATGCAAACTCACTGGGACTGATTTTAGTCACCTAATTTTACGGAAGCGAAAGAAACACAAAGGGTATACTTAAATCTTTTAACCTACTCCTTAGAAAGTTTTGACACAACAAAGCCAAAATATTTCAGAGGCTTCAGAAAGTAATAATGTGCAACTGAAGTGGGCATTGCTGTGAAGGGAGAATTCCTGAAGTGCCCTTTTTATTAACATGCTTGCCGGCACAATGGCCATTAGTCATGAAGGTGCACAAAAGAGCCTGAAAAATTTTGGTTGCACTTCTCAGCCAGATTTAATTTCAACCATGGCTGCAACAATCAAAATCACTCTTTCAGATATAGCCATCTTTCTTTCTCTGCATACACCTGTTTCCACTCATTCTGACAGTTTAGTGCTTAATGTGGAAAGGGCAGCAGGGCCTGACCATAAGATCATGCTTACATTCCACAGAGTCTGAGACCAACAGGAGAAATGAGTCCATGGCACTTATTTAATAATGAACACAGAATAATGGGATATTTCTGGTGGTTGAGTTGTAGACGTTGACAATTAAATGTGCACTCTCATAAGCAGAAGTGTGCTTATCTGATATCTTGCCAAGTGAACTGTGAGGCAAGATGCAGAGAATTTATCCTCTGGCACTGCTAGTCACTATGTGAGCCAAACCCAGAACCTTAGTATCACATGGGGTAAATTGGTTTAAGGGAGTTGAGAGCCCACAATGAACCTAGCCAGTTTTTAGACATGATTGGGAATAGAATAGCATGTGCAAGCCACAGATCATAGATTAATCCATTTTTCCTATAATCTGGAACCTCTGTGTACCAGGTGGTACTGTAAATATCCCCCTCCAATGCCTCCTCCGCCCCTAAAGCCCCCCCAAACACCAAATCCATCCAACAAACAAACAAAAAACCCCTACCCTTCAAAAACGCAACTGCAAAAAATTAGGAGCATGAAGAAAATGAATTATCTTTACTTTCTCTGTATCACATCTACTTATGCATATAGCAGAATTAAGAATATGTCTTTCTTCCCACCTTTTGTGATGTTTACTCTGTCCTTGTACATCCCTTAACACTGAGGAGGTCTCCATCTGATAAACACACTGGATGGTTCAAGTGATAGTAATAACAAACAGTGGGGACAGCTTGACTGACATAATCTATTTACAGACTCAGGGTGTAAGGAGCGCTCTTGCAGGGTGCTTATCAGTCAAATCAACGGCCAATGGTACTGGGCATAGATAGTATTTTACAGGCTTAACCTCACAGTTCCCTTCTCATTTTCTTCATTAAACTCAAAAGGCTACATGAGGAATAAAAGGGGAAATTTGGTTTATGAAAGGATTTACTTCAGCTATTAAAAACAAATAAATTCCCAAACCTCCCCTGCAATTGAAAGAGACGTTTCAAATATTCTGAGATAGGCAACTACTCAGTTGTAGCTCTAATGATTACAATATGAGTTTATGATTTGTACAGAAAGTGCCATAATTACTGTGAATATCCTACTGGATTTTGCAATAAGGAAAGAAGGTATTTTCATGCTTTCTAGGTTTAGGATAAACATAATTGATTTATGATTAACATGAACGTCTAGGCTTATCTTCCAAATATGTTGTATTTCACAGAGAAATGAGGATAAAGGCATTTTTCTCATTTCTATTGAAACAGGGTATTAACAAGGCAGAACAAGTAGGAGCAATGCTGATGAGAGCTCCTACTAGATGAAGATTTGTCATCATTCATGCTAGATTCAAGTCCATCTGTTGTATGGCAGAAGAAAGATGAACAGAAGGTCAAAAGTCTCAAGAATAACAGGAATAAGGTTTTTAAAGGACACAGTTTAGAAAGCAACACAATTAGGAGAAACCAGGTCCACATCTTCCTGTCAGTTCACTACAAATTGATTAAGCAACACTGATCACTAGGCATTTCTTGGGAACTAGTGGGAGTCAGAGGTTAATAGTGCAAATTTGTGCCCCAGACCACCAGCTCTTGCCAGTTTCTCATGCCATTGAAGTGCTTCAGACCAAGGCTCTCCCTGTAGTTTGGATTAAAAACTAAGTGTGCAAATATAGTCTAAATTTTTGAAAGCTGTATCAATAATGGAACAATAGTTATTCCTAAAGGGATGTAGATCTGTTTCTGAGACCCAACAATTCCCATCAATCCCCCTGGAACCCTGTTCCTCAGCAGCTGATAAAGGCTCTGGCAAGTCTCACTGAACTCACATCCTCAATTTCATGACTTTGATAGTCCAATTCAGATGGTAACACAGAAGATAACTACAACTTCAGGCATTTCAGGCATTTTCAGTCTCCATGAATACTGGACTCCAATCAAAGCAGTGGATCAAATTTGGCACTGCACTCATCTCCAGAAACTCTAGTGTTACACACAACCCTTGCCAAAAAGGTCTCTTGCAAGGCTAAACAAAATCATATTGTTTCAGAGAAAGTAAAGAAAAAGTGACCCGGTGAGAGCTGCAAAAGACCTGTCCCCTCATTAAACCTGGTGGCTACCATTTTAAACATCTCTCTGGAGTACTGAGTAATTTTGCAGTATCCTGTCTTGTTCAGCAGCAAAGATGACTCCCTGCAGGAATAAGATGTATGAAAAAATATGTGTGAATCCCGTGTTAGGGAAGGGCAAATGTGATTCTGACTATCCCATGTGACAGGATGAAACGAGCAAATGGTTGTCATCTCTACGCACATTTGAGCCCTTACTCCCTCCAAAGGTTGGACACGGCATCCACAGCAGGATTCCATGTCTTTATGGCTGGCTGAAGCGCCAGTCAGCTACAGAGTTTCCTGGCATTAAGGATTTGTGTTGAGGAGTATCTGAATTCCAGACATTAGCTTAACCCTGATTAAACTGCCAGTCTGAGTCTCACTGGCACCGATGACAGCATTGGCTATGGCTCATTTCTTTAAGACTTCCTCTGATGCTTCCCTGCTCCCCTCCCACCCCAGGTTTATTCCTGGCAGTGTATAGAAACGAGCAATTTCATGAGGTTGTTTTAAACACTAGCACTTAATATCTAAAAATCTCCCTCTTGTTAGCTTTGCTAAAACACATGGCACTCAAGTCCTGGGTGCTTTCTAAATGGCTATCAGTGGACTCTGCATTTAAAGGGCAAATGTAAAAAGGAACAAACTGAACACATACATCACATACCTTTTAGGGCTGAGACATTAAAAAGCAGAAGTCTAATCTTTGGAATTTTTCAGTATAAATAACTGAGCTTGTTTATTCAACTCCAGAAAAGGTCTTCCATGCTGTTCTCTAGCTAGTGCTCTGAGGAGAAAAACTTCTCAACTTTTTACACTATCATTTTCTCTGTTTTCAATTTATCAAAAGTAAATGTAGCCTATTAAGAAAAGTTATTCCAGTGTTTTGCTTTGTTTTAAAAACAATGAGAAATGCAAGACACTGTGAGAGAACATCCTGCTTTCTTGAAAAATTAATTATTCGATACAATTTACCTTGTCCATAGCTGTTGCTTTTATTAATAGTGACCTTCTTGACTGCTCCAGTTTGAATAAAAAAATCAGCACAGTAGCAACAAAATAACACAGAAGTGGTGGCAGCCCTCTCTGTCTTTTCTAAAGGACTGAAATTATAGCCACTGAATAAGGATAAAGAGGGATATGTAATGCACTTTACTGAACGTTGATCTCTGCTTATTTTTCAGATGTTGGTACACAATGCTTGCACAGTGTATTAAGAGTGCAAAGTATGGTTTGAAAAGTTAATAGTATTTATTAAATGTTAAGACATTCTCTAAGCTAGTATACAATGAGATGGAACTCTTCTTTTGAAGAGTTGTGCATGAGTTCAATTTAGCAGTAGAGTAGGCGCTTTAAAATACATGTGGTTACTTAAACATTTCTAGTTAATGCTGTTGCCATGAAGGATATCAGGGAAGGACACTTTATAAGCTGCAAGCTGCAAGTACAAGCCAGTCAACTCCATGTACTTTGCACTTTAGAGCCTCTCTCTTATTGATTAATAAGATGAATAGGCCTTAACATACATTCGTACTTACAGCAAACCTCAAATGAGAATGGAGAGCACCAAGAGAAGATGACTTTTGTGGACACCTCTCACATCACATAGTCCAGTGTGAAGTAGAGATAGCTGTACTCCCAGAGAAGTGAGCTTCATGCAAATGTGATTCTTGAAGAATTGGATATTTCATTATGAACTATGCATCTATTAGTAAAACTTGGTAGAAAAAAGAACAAAAACTCTTAAAATATAAAAATCAAATTGGTCACATTTGGTTTCCCTTCTGCTTACATGGTTAATATAAACTAAACAGTAATATTATGGGTCCAGCTTAATAAATGCACTGACATGCAAAGTCTTTATAAGATGAATGTGTGAGATGTTCTCAAATGCATCAGGGTGAATGTTCTTTAAAGTGATGACTTCAGGCTTGCAATAATCCTGTAAATTCTAACACCAGTGGGTGTTATGCTTTGCTCTTCTACTCATACTCCTGAAAAAACTCTTTGTTATTCAAAATATTGTGCCATGGCTTAGCATAAATGATAGACTTATTACTTATTTCTCACTTCATCTTTTTTTTTGGATGAAATTCCAATTCTTCCCTTATTATTAGAAAGTGAGGTCGGGAATCTGAGGAAGGACTGGTACCCAGGAACTGAATTAGAATTAGGATTCTGTGCTTATGACTTCTTTTCTCTTCTCTGTGTGCCTTTAGGGAAATCTCTACTTTATTTTCCCTATGCATAAAAGCCTACATATCTGCCAATTTTAATTAGATGTAGTACAACACCTTCTGGATTGTAAGTGCCAAGCACTATTATAATCTGTGACCTTCAGCTAATGAAGGAGTGCCCTGCTTTCACATAAAGCATGCCAGGTATTAGACTGTGATACTGTTTGAGCACCCTGTCCTTCTGACACAAGCTGTGCATAACCCAGTGTGTTGGTAAATCCTTGCTCACACACCTGCACAACACTGTTGAAGTTTGTAAAGATATAGTGTTTGGTGCAAGCCAAGGGTGTGCGTGTTGTGGTGTTTATATTCAGCTTATGCTAAGTCAAAGCCTTTTACAGAAAGCACTGTGACAGATTTCAAAGTAAAGGAGTATGATAACCTCTAATTTAACATATCTCAAATTACAAGATCAAATGCAGATTCAGACATGTTGGAAGAGAAGTTCTGCTCTGCTGGTGAAAGCTAAAAGAATTTAAATAATGTGCTCTGATATGGCCTTGGGACCTCTTGCAATTTCCATGGAAAGGTACTAATTCTTCTTTATTTCTATCACCTTTTCAAAGTTGGAAGATTTTTTTCCCTTCTCCCCTACAGCTTATAATGTGGTAAAGAAGCTGCCAGGAACAGTTAAATCAGTGTATAAATCCCCATGAGAAAGAGTCCATCACACATTTTGCATATCTCAGGGGTTCAGGGACAGTGGGCAGGAATATGATCTGGTTTACAATAATTTAAACTATGACTAATTTGAGTGAACTCACCGGCGTTCCTCCAGATGTCAGTTACAATAACAGAGAGCAGAGTGTGGCTTGGGAAGTGAAAAATAAAACAGAAGATCTGTGTCTTTCACCAATGATGCTGTAACTCGTGACAGAAACCTTCTCTGAAGCGGCAATGTGCTGGTGTTCCAACCATGCTGAATTCATTTACTTTGGCAGTTTCTTGACTGTTCCACTGTCTATTTGAAATGGAAACCAAGCCATGTTGCCTGCTCCTTCTCCCGGCATATGATTACACAATATATCTTCCATTTTTTTGCAATCAATCATTCCCAGTGCTGTTTTCCCATTGTGCACCACATTACCTGGCTTTTGGAGAGGTTTCCATTTGAACATGAGTGTAAAGGAAAAACTTAAAAATAAGAGAAAGTGTATATGCATTTGCAAAGTGTGAAGAATGTCTAAGTTGTTCCATGCATTTGCTCGGTCATTTACTGACAGCTGATTTGGAACATATGCTTCTCAGACATTCAGTGTCCTTCTCAATTTTGGGTGTAAAAGCCAGAGATCTTACTGTCAGATAGGCAAAGCTTGTTTTTCAAAAAGTCAGGACCTGTCAGCTTTATAGACATCTCCTAGCTGGCTAGGCACAACTCCTGTAATGTGGCTGCTCAATATCAGGGACAGATTAGCCAAATGTTTTGTATTCTCTGGATTCTATTCAAATTGTTCTGCAGTCAAATAAAGTAAAAACTACAATGAGGCAGATAAGTGACAACTCACATCTAATGAATTGTATGCAACACTTGTTAAAATGGATTTCAAATAGAAAGAAAATGCATCAGAAGAATGTTTTTATTGTTATAAAGGTAACTTAGTCTAATTAAAATGTTTTCTCTCTTCTAAGTTCAGAGCTCCCACATATTAGTGGATAGAGCATCCTTAGACAAGTTGTTTTAGGCTTAACGTAAAGATGTACAAATGGAGATAGGGAGATATAAAAAGAATGTCCAAGACCAACCAGCAGGCCAGTGGAACAGCAAGGAATAAAGTTTGAGAGATGGGAATAAAACTGAATAAAAGCCATATTTGAAACAAAGAAAGGTCTCAGAGAAACAGAAGAGGCCACTGACTTCATCCAAATGCTGACAAAGTTCCTTTCCCTGTTGAGGCACAGCTATGTGTGCCAATATCTAAGGAAGGGCATGGATTCTGTCAGCAATTGATTTACCATGGGCTGGTGCTTCATCCATCTATAGAAAAGCTGCAGTAAAGCTACCTAATTGATCAACTAATTCCTCAGGAAAAGTGCTTCTGTCACCAAGAGTCTGTCATTCTCAAAGGGTTGGGATTTCCTCTCCTACTCCACTAAACAGCCCTTCTCTGTCTCCTAGTCAGCTGGTGGGCCTCCCCACTGTCCCTGCTGACCTTTTGGTCCTTTTTTGACACAATTTCCACTAGTGTCCCTCACCTGTCACCTTCTCCTTGTGCCTCTTTGTTGTCTGGACTCTAATCACTGACTCAAGCCACTGTTACTGTCTCCTCCTTCTTGATCTGTTTCATTTGGTAGCAAAAAAACTGTCCCACATTTTTCTTAGTCACTCTATACCTCCACCTGTTTTGCTGATAAAGAATTGATGCCTTAAGGGAGGAACGCTGCCTGATTTCAAGGATCTTGGGGACTGCCATTGTATGGAGGCACTGTTCAGTGCCTCAGGCAGGGGTGATGGAGGGTTCTTGCATCATTCATCTCTTTGTGTACAGTGGCCACAATCTGGCCCCTGGCTGCAGAATTGTCAAACCTTCATAAGCAACCACAAATTACTGAAGAGCTAATTTTTCTAAAGCTGGGCCCACATCCAACAACTCTCTTCTTTGACAGTTAAAATTGCAGAGATTGCACATACACACCTATTCCAACCATGGGCATAAAAGGCGCCTCAGACAGAACAAGTGAGATAATTTTTCTGGCGAAGACTGCAAATGCTATAGACTTAAATGGAGCAACATGGAGACAACGGACACATGCATAGGACTCCTCAGGCTTAGAAGAAGAGATCTGTGGTTTTGCTGTCTGACTTCCTGAAAATGAAGGGACAGAGCCTGGGGAAATGTAACTTGGGACAGTGTTGTTGCAATGGTGAGAGCAGCTACACTATCACATTTCCCAGAAGAGCCAGTTTTACTTCTTACTGCAGTGTTAAACCAGGTGAGCACGTCAAATGAATAAAATGAGAATTTTAAATGGAAAATTAACCAACTAAGGGGAGGAATTATTTGAAAATGTGTTTTTGGTTAATCCCTTCTATGCTATTATCAGGGAAGACTGCCACAGCTGCAGGGTATGTACATCTCAACCCGCTGACATGCTTAACTGGAAGTGAAAAAGCAAGGGGTGAAACATCCACTGAACTGGCATCTAAATTGCACCTTATTAAACAGAAAGGTGACATTTGGAGCATATGAGTTGGGACTTGCTTTTTTCAGCATCTGAACATTCATTTGTAAAACTAGTTCTCTTGTTATTGTGTCAAAATGAGAGATTCCCAGCCAGGTAGTTGACAGGTTAGACAAAGAGTCCTGTTCAGTAATAAAACAGTCATTCAGGTGTTCTCCAGTTTTCCCTCCAGCATTTGCACAAAGTATATGAAGTGTGCTCGGGCCTGATACACTCTTTCCTTTATCTATGATTTGATAATTATTGCTAGGGAAGTGGAGAAGAGATGTTTGGACTAGCACTAGAGTATGTGAAAGAAAGTAAGAGGGTCAATAATATTTTGCTTCTCAGGAAGGCTGGTGACATGTTTATTTTATCCATATGGTTTGTTGCACTAAATTAAATTAAATGAGTGTTGCCCATACTGGTGTCCAGAATAGTGTGGTGCAGCTGAAGTGTGAGTTCACACTCTGTGGTTACTTAGATGACAACTGTAAAACAGTCCATCACTAAAGATGCAAAGTGCACTGTTTATCAAACAATTGGTATGATCTCACACTTTGGGGAAGCTTACTATCCTCCTCTGCTTTCATCCAAATGTTTATTTTTAGGCATTATCAAATAGCTCACTCCTCTCTCCTCACCTTTTGGATGGCTACGTATCCCTTTCAAGCTTAGGATGATTCCTCCTTTCCTCTGTCTCACTCCCTCTTATCCCCAGCCCTACAATGGCCCTAAAATGATGCCATTAATACTCAGCCAAGCAAGACCTCCACTGACTACTAAGACCACAAAAAAAAAACCCCTCAGCCAGGGCAAATAATCACAATGTAGTAACCAGGAATTAAAATCTGCAAGCTTTTTAGCTTCTGCAGTGACCTGTCCTCATCAGTCCAATATATGGACAAGAGCCTGGCCGCTGGTTCAGATACAAGACTGTAGACACTGAAAGTAAAGCAATTAACTGGGAAAACCTTTGTATCTCATGTGTTTTGAATTCCACTGCTTTTGGTGTTTGTTACTCTGCTGAAGATGCAGTTCTGCAAATAAAGGACTGTCTACTGACATAGCAAGAGGACAGGCAGCCTACCAGTAATACAGTAGATACCAAAAGGTGACCTTATAATAATGTCACATTCCTCTAGGAAATGTTGAATATGATGCTTTAGAAAGCACTCTTGGATTACGACACTACCCAATGACCTTTTTTACCTGATACCACTCCTCTCTAAAAAAAGGTCTGGTATTTGTTGTGAAAAAGCTACTCCTAACGGCACAGACATTCCCACATACAGTCTGAAATGGAAATAGGAAGAAATTTTTTCAAAACCTGTACCTATATTGCATTTATATTTGCAACCCTATCAGCTCGGGTAGCAAGAAACAACTCTCCCTGCAACACAATATCTGCAGGGGAATACTTACCTGTATTTGATGATCACAGGACTGGGAATGCCAACACTTACTCTCTCACATGCCAGAACCCTTTAGCTGTCAGCAAAGCAAATAAAATAAATCATACACGTTGTGCTGGAGAAGTGGCATGTAAGGGAGAAACAGATATAGTGATTAGAGTTCATATTGGAAACAATGGTAACTCTGGATGGGTGACGAACAGTATTTCAGAAAACATTTCTACAGTAATCTTTGTTACATCCATTCCCCAGCAGACAAGGCCAGCTAGCCAAGAGGAAAAATGGGGACTCAATAAACAGTGTAGAAGAGACAGGAAAATACCGTGACATAATACTGGAGAATTTCTGGTGCTCAATCTAACCAAAATAAAGTGAGACCTGCATCTGAGATAACTGGCAAAACTGGGAACTACAAAACCAGCAGCTGGGAGAACACCATCATGTAGTGAACAAAGGCATTTGTTAGGCACTAATGGGGCTGCCATAATTTAAGAGGCAGTAATAAAAGTTCATGCAAAAAGTACAAAAGCCTGGGGGAAGGAGCAGTTGATCAAGTACTACAGTATAGTAGCCACCAATATGTCTTGTGCAAGTCCACATCACAGTGTACAAAGGACAAGTTGCAATAATTTTAACATAAATGAGTCTAAAGAATCTAAAAAATTTAATGAAGCCCTAGACAAATGACAAAGCAAAAAGTTATGAAAGTAAATGGTGATGGATGAAAGAATAATCTAATACAGAAACAGAAATTTTCCACATTGCAAAACGCCAAGCAATGGGATGTATCAAGGCTTTAATTTGATGAATTTAGTAAGGATTTACTTTCCATTTCTGTGAAGACAAAGAATCCTAGTGCCTATTTAGATGCCCAATTAAACATTAGGCTAGAAAACACAATCATACAGACATCTGGTAGGAAATTTTTAAGTACTTAGTAATGGTTTAAACCCTGTGTAACCATTGCTGATCTTTGACCAAAGTGAAACAAGCCAGACTGGCATCAATCAAATCCATAGTTATCATAACCACTCCCTGCCCCCTGCAACTCTCCTCCATAAAGTGTTGGTACACAATTAAGAGACTAGTTATGACCAAGCTGAAACATCAGAACCTAGTTATATATTTCCATAACTTGCAGCTAAAAAATTATACAGTTATTTAAATACTTAAATTGCTCCCCAAAATAATAGTTACCCGAAGATAAATAATACCATCACTGACAACATACTGTGTACCTTTTCAAAGGACATTTATTGCATATTTTAGGAATTAAATGCCTCTGTGTTTTTAAATATTTTTTCCACATTGGGCTATAACACAAAACTTTTTATGGGCATAAACCATAGCTTTGATGTAAAATTAATTTATTAATGAAATTCAGGTATGGTTTATTATTGCAGCTGAAATGTCTGCCTAAAGGAAAATTAATATATTAAATATTTTTTCCATAGAATAGTCTCCATAAACTAGAATTGTTTGAAATAAGCCTGATCCTAAGGAGATGTGAAGGAGATGCTATTTTTAACATGAGAAGCAAATCATAGCTTCCAGTGTTTGACTTCCCAAATCCCTTTTAAGTTTCTCGTTTAGTTTCAGACTGCTCTGTTTACTAGATCTTTTTCTGTAGTAAACCTGTATTTTATATATTTGGTGGGTTTGTGACATGACTTTCTGATCTTTTTTAATTCCAGTCCAAATTAGTGAGGCATTCTGGCAACCTGAAAGTGAATTTAAATGATCCTTGCCTTCATTTATGTGAGTACTGTAAATAAATATTTATGCCTCGATAAAACAAGGCACTTAAATAAATGTAGAATTTAATCACATCCCTATTTCCTGAAATATAAACTCTCAACTACATGGAAAGGATCTGAGACTGTTTTCCCAACTTGCTTTTACCTTCTTCTTTTCTTACTTCGAAATTTACATACGTACTGGAAAAGATTCACTAAGAAGTTCAAGACACGGCAATCCACAGAGTGACAGCATACTGCTGCTAGGGCCACCTTGGAGAGACAAGCCCAGTGCATTTGCACAGCTTCAAAGAGAGATGGGAGGAGATTACAGAAGATAATGGCACATCTCCCCAATCTGCAGAGTCCCAGCCAAGCCCTGGGCCTGAATTTAGCTGCACACAGAAGTACCTGAGTTTCTCTCCACTGGTTGTCTGTTGTCATCGTTGAGTTACAAGCCCATTTCCTCTCTGCAGTATTAGCTCATGGGTTTCCTTTTATGTTTGTGGTGCCTTGCTAGGGAGCACCTGTCTGTGCCACTTTCCTCATTTCCTTTAAAATGAGATTAATAGATAGCAGCCTGCCTCTGAGGTGCACTGCAGGACCCTCTTCTTTGCACAACGCTTAGATCTTGCAAAAGCCTGATTTAATGCCGTCAGACCCAACAGAACCCATTCCAGCTAACATTTGGGGTGTCTTGGAGCATATGGCAGAGAAAGTCCTGCTCTCAGCCCCACCAGGGCCATTGCTGAACTTCTCTGCTTACAGTAGTGGAACAGTTTTGCATTTAGACCCACTAGTTAAGAGCAGGAAACAAGAGTATTAGTTTGTTGTTTGAGCTTCCACTCCCATTTCCAGAACTCAAGGGAGTGTGATCAGGCCAAATGTTTCTTTAAGAAAAATCTGGTGCTCCAGGGTTCCAAAATTTAACAAAAAATATGACAATTTCCACTGTGATAAAGCACTCAAATCTCTGACAGTAGTTTAGTCATGCCCAGTTTTTGTTACCTTCCAACACAGATGCCTTAAGAGGTCTGTATCTGATCTAATACAGTATTTGGAGGCTACAATATGTTGGCAAAGAAGCAATTTTCTGCTAAGATTGATGCCAGACTATCAAATATTTAGATTATTCGTCATTTTAGAAGTATACAACAGTACATATGCATCTGCTGTCAGAACTAAAGCAGAAGTTGTACAAAGCACAATAGTTTTGAAAATATGTTGCCTGCTAGTAAGAAAAAGAATAACCCTACACCATTTCAGAGACCTTTTTTCTACAAACATTGAAAAAAAAATTCTGGACGAATCGCCAAGTTTACAAATATGCACACACATTCCACATATGGATATGCTTTAGTAATCATCTTTACAAACCTTTTAGGCTACACATGGCTCTAATAAATAACCCATTCACAAACAATATATTATCATCTAAAAAAAAAAGGGAAAAAACCCCCAAACCCTTTTCATATATAGCCCAACAGTTCTAGTGTTCACTTTCAACTCCCAGCTCCATGATCAATCATTACGTCAGTGCTCATTTTTCATGGTTTGGTGTTGAACAATAAATGGAAAAGAAAATGACTGAAAAAATTAATATTGTCTCTGACAATGAGCAAAGCTCAAGAAAGAGCTCACAGGCGACAGCTGAGGACATTCTGCCCTCTGTAAGTTGCAAATGTAATAAAATCTGAACTTTATTCCTCCTTTCTTTTTGAACAGAGTTCACATGGGCCAAACTGCATGACGGGAAGGCTCACATGTCAGCCCCTTTGTGTAAATAGTAAACAGCTGCAGTTAAATGTTTTACCCCTCGAAGGACAATACTTATTAGCTCAAGGTTAAGAGCCTTGCAGAAGGTCAGCCTAGCTACTGCAGAGCCGTGAAATATCATCCTTTGGCTATCTGCTGACATACAGTCTAGGACTGAGTTATGCGATATGGGCAATGCAAGCCTCACCACTCAGTTGTGTTCCCCAATCCCCAAAATTATTGGGGCAGTAACTGCTTCTGAGTGGTAAGGCCTTTCAGCCTCGATTCCATGAGTATTCTTTACTCCTGAATCTCACTAGATTCAGTAATTTCTATCCCAAATGTATGCTTCTTTTGTCCGTGCGAGCCAGGCTAAGAACTTCTGACTACACAGAGTGGTTTGTGCAGGGGTGGATGCAAAGCAGGAGGAGTGGCAGGAGAAATTATGATACAGTGGCTAAAGGTGTTCTCTGCCTGTGTGTGAGATCCTGTGTATCAATCCATATCCGTATCATACACAGGTAGGTCTCATAACAGGGAGGGTAGCTGGGTAGTTTTGCCGTTCTGGATGCTTTTTTTGAAACTCAGGTACCCTTATGGGAGGGACTGACAAAGCCTTTCTGTACTGTGGATGTGGAGCTGGAGCAGGAGACACTTGGCACTGTGGTGCTGGGACGGAGAGAGGTGAGGGCTGTAGGGGAGCAAGTGCTGAGGACCAGTTGTCTGATCTGGGAGGTAATTGCATGATCTTGACTATGCTGTCTGCATTTCCCCCAGTGTGGTGATGCACATGGTAGGGAAAGAGTGATAACTCATTTATTCACCTTTCTCCATTTAAATCAGTGCCTAATATGTCTAGCCAAAGTGCAATATATTATTTTCACTCATGGACTATGTTAATACTCCCTCTTCTACTAAATGGCACATTAAAGTAGTAGGAAGGCATGATCTCGCTAATCTTTTTTCCTCATTGTTATTTTTTTCTTACATTTAATGAGGATTCAAATCTTACTTCTCAGAGTTAACAAGAATATTCACCTTTGCCTTGTCATGTAGGACTCAAACTTCTCATCTTGGTCTAAACATGCCCAATTTTTGTTTTCTTCTAGTACCAACACATCAGCTACCCACCTTATCCCAAGATATGGAAGAGGTATTTATCTTGGCAAGGAAATAATTTTGAGCCTGACTGATGCCAGACCCTAGGCAGTACTGATTACTTCTCTTTTTGGTGGTATGCAAAAGTCTTTCATCAAAATCAAGGCCTAGGGCATTCAAATCCTGGTATTTTTTAGCTGAATGTGATCACGCTTATGTTTCTGGTACACTGAGCAGCTTTTGTCACAAAACCAAAACGTTTTGTGCAGCTCTATTTTCAGTCTGTATCATCATTATTTATCTAGTGCCTAACATCAGAGTACACCACCTATGAAGGTCAGTACACTTAAAGTACAGAGATCATTTTGGCTTTCTACATCTTGTTGCAAACTACTCCAGTACTCATTTCATGTACAAATGCTATTTGTTTGATTAATGAAATATACCTTTGAATGCAGAAAGAAGGTAAACACCAAAAAGAATTAACTATCTTAAAAATCCTTAAAAAACTATCTCCACCATAAGTCTTCCTGTTTCAGATCGGACTGCATGACACTATTTCACAGACAAAAGAGGAAGTAAAAAGGTGTCTTGAGCTGCCCAAAGGTTTGACTTCCCTTGGACTAACACCATTCTTATGTCGCTTTTTGAAGAACATACTGGGTTTAGACTGGGGTCCTGAGTGATGCAGCTGAACTCATCTTTCTCCTAACAAAAAGTAGAGTCTAATGTAAACTGACTTCTTGAAAGTGCCTTAAACACAAAGGATGAGTTTTTTTTAATGAGTGAGTAGGACCAACCCCTTGCATAAGTTTGACAGGAATGACAAAGGACCTCCCTACTGGCAGCAGTTCTCCTTTTCCTCCACAAAAAGAGGTTTTAAGGGTTTGGTCTCAAGTCCTGATTTTCCTAAGTGGCATTGCAATGACTGTAGATAGTCTCCTTTTAACAGACCCTTGGGGACTCCAGCGATCCCAGGAGCACAAAGCACTGTAGCACTTAACTGGAGTAGGGATAGAAAGGAGTGGGACCCTCTACCTGTCGTCTGCAGTGCTTGAGCTCACCACAGTTCGGAAACATAGGATGACACACTCCCTGCAGCTAGCAGCACCGAGCAGGTGTGGGCAGCCACGTGTCGTACTAGTGACCTTCACAGGCAGGCCCCTGCACAACATATTGCATTAATCCTTTCTGGAGGTCACAAAACCATGGCTAAGTGGGCTGCAGTGCAGATCCAAGAGAAACAGTTGCAAATGCCTAGCCAGATGCATATGGAAAAATGTGCTTTTCATGTAGCCAGTTCAGAAGGCTGAATAATTTATTAGTGCATCACATGCTATTTTTCAAAACTATGCCACTTTGAAGGAAATCATATATTTCAAATTATAAGCAGGTCCTGCTAACAAAATGGATCACAAATGCCAAAGCAGACAAACCGCTGTGCGTCCGCAAATTCCATGCCAAGTGACTTTGATTACATCAAAAATGAAATGACAATGGAAAGCTTAGAGAAACAAGCACATCACAGAAATGAAACAATTACTGCTGCTTACTTCAAGCACAAGTTGGTGCGCTCAGACCTTGATCCAAAGGCCAAAGTACCTTCACCCAGCCTCTCAGTAACAGGCTATCAAAGGCTGCATAGTGGATTAATTCCAGTGGCTTTTCTGGAGCTGAGCGAGGCTGACAAATGAAATACAGTTTGCCTGTCTCAGTGTGGGTATTGTTTTCTGCACAGTAATGCAGCACAGGTGTTGCAGGCCAGGAAGGAGATGCACTGGCAGAAGTGTGATAAGGGAACTCGTGAAGGAAACCGTGCCACAGAAAGTTGGGGAGAGGAGGTGAGGCAAAGGGCCCCCTTGGCCCCTGAGGGTGCTGCTGGGCCCTTGGCGTTCCCCCAAGACTCACAGCATATCTCTAGGTACCATATGGTTTGAGGATGAACTTCCTGTACTTCTAAGGGGTGGAAGAGAAGGAGGAAGTGTCTATGAATGGAGAGAATAATTGCTTCCCTCTTCCGCTCCTTCTCCCCCTGTGCCCTGAGCATCAACTTTACACCACCATAAGAACGAGGTGAGGTCTGATCTGTAAGGAGGCATTTGTAGATAAAACCTTGACTGAAATGCACGGGAGAGCAGAGAGTAAAAAAGAAGACGGGATAGCACCCTAGAAGCACATGGTGTATCTTTCAACAGCTACAGCCTTACTGGGTTTCATGGGAAAATGGAGAGCGAGTTCAGAGGGCCACAGATCATTAGAATCACTTTTTTTCTGGTTTCAAGAAGTATCTGTCCTATGTTTGCACCACAGTGGTTTTGTAGTCATGCAAGTGTCTGTGTTTTTGTAAAAGCAATGACAGATTTGTTACTATCCACAGACCTGACTGCCTTATCATATAGCTTTTATTGCTCAGAACCATCTCAGAAAATCCATCAGTCCTCACCAAAAAGTATTACAGTACATTGTAAGCATCATTTGCAAGTGAAGTATAATGAGAAAAATGGAAACAATTTTGTTGTGACGCACCATATTTCCCAGAATATTAAAAAATCTCTGTCATTTCTATTAAGTTAATTAGAATTCAATTAAATTATCAGTAGTCAGGATAGGGCACTGAGTCAAAAAAAAAAAAAAAAAAAAAAAGAGGAAGATGAAAGGGCCTGAAGTCTGCACTAGTCTACGGAAACTCCACCTAGAGGTAGATTTTCACACGCATCTGTCAAAATAAGCAGCACAATATAGGCTAATTTGTGGCAGTGCCATGGGTAACAAAGCCTCTCAGTACATGCACAGGTTGATACATTGCTCCCTACCCTCATTATACCCAAAGTCTCCAGATTACTTATGTGACTGCAGACAGTATTTTTTCATTAGCAATCTGGATATGGTTACACAGAGAGCTTTAGCCATATGCTAATGAAAAACAAAGAAAACCTGCTGGTGGTCAAAAGTAAACTGGTTCTCAGGAAATTAGAAATTATATGCAGCACTGTCTGTGTCACATGCTTGTCTAGCTTCTCCAAAGAAACTTCTTATTGACAAGCACAGGTGTAGTTCTCTCTTGTGTTGTCCTTTTTTTTTTTGATACCAGAGTCAGAATTGTACTCAGGAGGTTGTCATTAGTCTCTAGCTTGGGCTGAACTGGAAGGATTTGCCTTTCTTCTAGAATAACCATCCCTATTTGAAGTGAAGATCATTCATTCCTTTATTTTTGCAAGTTACCTGAAATGTGGAATGACAATTTTAAATTCCTATCTCAGTGATAGTTACCTTAAACCTTAATCAAGTTACCTTAAACTTAAAACTAATAAAAATATCTTTATCAAATAGTACCTCATAAAAAAGGTTATATCATTTTATATAATTTGATAGAGAATCAGCAATTCAGTTTCAATGTTTGAACTCATCTTTTCACAAATGCTGCAGTAGGATAGCTCAGCTGTCTTGGTGTGCTTGCAAAGTCAGTTGAGGTGATCTTTTTGGGTCAGATTTTTAGAGCTGTTCAAATGCTTAATTTCCAATGAAACCAACCTTTAAAAAGCTGGCCCACTTCTTTCCAAATTAAGGTGGGAAATAAAAAAGAAATAAATAAAGAAAAGCCAATTTGAGGTGTTTAAATGTCAACTGAAACATGGCAACGCAGACTACAGATCTTTTCCTTTTCTCTTCAACTGCTCTACTTCAGCATTCTACCCTGGGTGACAACCTTAGCCTTTCTCTGAGCAGGATTACTTGCTTCAGCTTTCACCAGTGTGTTGTACTGCACTCACACCATTTGTCTCCCCCTCCAATTAAAAAGATGGTCGGGGAATTTACATTAGCAAAGGTGTGACTACAAGCATTCTGTGTGGTATACTTAATTATACATGTCCCAATTAGTCTTTTGCTTTGCTTTTATGTTAATATAAGTCAGAGGATTTCTTTGAAGCCCCACCAGAGTCAGCCAAGAGTGAGAAAAATTAAGCTCTTCATCCATACATGGTAAAACCCAGGTTTTATATTAGATCAGGAAAAACAGACTCATAGGAAAGACAGTGCAGTAAATCCACACCACATTTTCAGTTTTAGTTTTGATTTTCCTTTTTTTTTTTTTCCTTATTTCAGCTCCTCTAAGAGCCATACCAAGCCCTTCCATTGACACCTGTGGAACTTATTGCAGAAATCAAAGCAAATCTATGGCCCACGAGGACAATTATAATCTGAAGGGCATTTTCCAGCATACCTCAATTAAAACATAAGTGAACTGTGAAGTTCCAACCTGATCAAAGGAAATTCCTCTTCTTACTTTATTTTCTAAATATTTCTGTGCAAATCATTTTATGACAAGGAAACATTTCTACTAGATTCACATAAGCTTTAGGCACAAGGAATTAAAAAACTAACACTGTCATGTCCTTATAAAATAAAGCTGATTTCTAGATCGATTTGCTATATATTTTTCTTTCTCTTCACTTCCTTTGTCCTCCTGTTTGCCTCAGTATTTGGTTGACTGAACATAAAGGATTTTATAGAATCATTAGATATGTCACAGATTCACTGTATTATTGGCAAAAGCCATATTGAAAAGGACTTGAAAAATAACTTCTTTCCAGTGGATTCAGCTTTCCAGATTCCAAATGTTCACATCTCTATTTACTGTTACTTTAAATAGCTTCATTTCTGTGGATGGCTGATGAGCTTCCCAGATGGAATATTAAACTTTATGTAGCTCTTGAGGTGCTCCTTTTGCTCCTTATGAAGAATAAGGGAAGAAAAATAGCTTTCAACTGGTAGGATTTTATGAAAAATAACTGTTCAGAAAATGGAAATATTTTCAGACAGAATGACCAGCTGAAGATTGTTGGCTGTAAAATATTTGGTTTGCTTCGATGAAAGTTTTTAACTAAAGATCAGACTATTTCTGTGCACAAAGGAAAGCAGCAACATGACAGTACCTGATGGATTAAATGAGTGCACAGCACACTGTTGTTTCATTGCTTTTTCTTAGATCACTTAAAGCACAGCTGCTGCATGCCTTAAGGATTGTGAGGAACATGCTCTACCCTTGCAATCATATTATTTTCATTCTCAAACAGCAAGGAGAAAAAAAAAAGTCATGTTTCTCCTCTATTCAGACAGCTTTTGACTAAAGAGTTAGAAAAATAATTTGTCATTGCAGCTTTTGCTACAAACCAAGCATTCAAGTCAATGGAAACACTCACAGAAGTCCATCCTGTGATTCCACCCCCCGTTATAAGGGCCTTCCTTTTATAAATTGGCTTTTGGGCTAGATTTTCTTTGGAGAGTTGTAAAGATTTCCTGAAATTCTTAAAGAAAAGACGTGAGAAGTAAAGAACTGCATCAAGGTGGTGTTTGTCTTTTAGTTCAGACAGAGCAACTAAGTTAGAAAGATGTCATCTGGCTAAAAGATGTGTTTAAGTGTCATGGTTAAGGGGCTTGCTCAAAAGACCACTGAAATGAAAAAGACCCCATATAACTCTTACTGTCTTTCATGCATTTTGGAACAGGACACAAGCATGAGGAAAAAAACACTGGAGTTGCAGACTAATCTTCTGTTCACATTTAGGATTAAACTCTGCTCCATATGAGACTGCTAAGGTCCATAATAAATAGTTTGAGGCTACCACAAAGATGGAAAAGCAAGGGAGATTAGGGACACTCATTTTTATTTCATTTGTTCATAGCATAGTCTGCAAGACAACAACGGAAAGGGGAAACAACTTTGTATTTATTATTATGGCTGAGCAGCATGTAATAAATTATGAAAGAAAAAAAGGCTGAGGGATAATTGACTGAAAAAACAAATGTCAGTTTAAGTAAACACTGCAGTTTCCACTGAACCTATTTGTAAAAATGTCAAAGGAGTTGAGTTGTTTTCCTTCACAATATTTGTGCTGGTATAAAGGGACTGTGGTTTAATTAAATTTCCCCATAGAGACTAGGTATTCCACTAGATGTCACTTTGAGACTTCGCTAAGATGAAGGACAGCATCTTGATGAACGGATGCAGCATCCCCCACTGCAAAGAGGAAGAGCTGAGAGCTGTCTTGCAGCAGGAGCCCCTAGTCAGGATCTAATACTGGGGTATATTAAGCACAGTGAGGCTCCTTACAGATACATAACCACCTGTCAGGAGAAGAGCTGCCATCTAGACATGTGTACTAGCAAAGATTATCCAGCCACTAGAAACTTTTTGACTGCTCTCAAGGGAAGGAGTGAGGAGACCGCTGTCTTTGCCAACAATCCATCCCGTCCTTCCTGCAGTGACAGAGTGGGAACAGGGTCAGGCACGGTAAGAAGGGGAATGGCTCTTGTGCAGCCACAGGAGATTTGATGGAGCCAAGCAAAGTGCTGATCCAGCAACTGCTCCAAACATCTCTCATCGCTCAGCAACAGGAACAAGGTACTAGCCCTGATGTGGGCATTTCTTCCCAGAGCACCTTGCAGGCAATACAAAGCAAATTAAAACCATCTCAAAAAAGGGAAGGAGATGACTCGAACCTTGTTTGGGAGTTGCCCTGTTCTTTTGGCAATCAGTCGTTTATTTAATACAGCAAACAAAGGATGTCAAGGTTTCTCTAAATATCATATGCTGAATATTGAATAACAATAGGGAAAGTAAAATAAAGCATACTTTTTAAAGGCAGGTGAAAAGTGAATGACATGTCTCTGTTCCCTGTAAGGCAATAAAAGAGTCATCACAGTGGCAGAATGCTGCCTTTTTATACTAGTCTAAAGAGGCTTAATATCAATCAAAAAAAGTGAGACCAAACCTAGACAAAACCTAGTTCATACCCTTTAACAATGCTGGCACACAGATGTCTCTGCATGGAGCAGGACATTGTGTTTGCACCTACACTCAGCTGTGATAATCACACAGAATAGACTGCTGGGACACAAAGATCCAGGAAATGTTAAGGAAAGGAAAAAAAAGAAAAAGGCAAAAAGCACAAAGAAATATGTCTGCACATTAAATACACTCTACCACATCTACTGCCAAGGGTGCTTGTCCAAAGCTCCAGCAAGCTGCATACTGTTTGTGTTGTCAACAAGCAGCAGCTTTTGTACCTATGCACGTTTGTTTACTAAATATATGAAAACAATGGAGCTCAATTAAAAGTAGATTAGCCACACATGTACCAAAGGAATGTGTACTTAACTGACTGTGGTGAATCTGGCTCCTATTCAATCCCCTGGAGAGGCTGCTCTGGCATGTCTGCTGAGGCCTTATTGGTATCCCATCTAGGCACAGTGGTGGTTATGGCTCCTCAAGAATATATTAAATGGATTGTGTAATAACCATTGGGCAGATGTTGGAATAGCAGAAGTTAGCTGCAAAGGCACAGATGGGGTGGCAGATTATCCTGGGAAGGGAACCATGAGTTGATGGATTCATTTCCATTATTGCTTGGCAACGCACGGCATGCGTCACTAGACAGGCTGGAAAACCCCTTACAAGGAACCAAAATGAACGCTTGTACCAGGGAGATGATTTATAAAGGAATACTGTCAACTGTGCAAGCCTATGGATAGAACGGCTGAGGGAGTTTCTACTTCTGACTTTATTAATGAGAAGAAGAGAGGGTGCAAGCAAGCAAAACAGCAGGCTATGAAAGCGTATCTGAAAAATTATAGAATCAAACACATCTCCTGTCAAAGACTTTAGGTCCTCAGTAACCAAGTCCTGCAAAGCAATAATCTGAATTACAGCTGTGTCTAACCCAGTCCCTTTGATCTAAGCAATTTCTTCAATCAGAATATTTTAAATTAAAGATTTTCAAATAAATTTAAGCTCTCTGCTGACTTTGGTCAAAATCTTTCAGTAGTTGTTTATGGAAGTCTGATACAGAATTAGCAATTACTAGTTTGAGATAGGCAAAAATTACTTCAAAGATTTTTTTTTTCCAGTTTCTATTGCGAAGGGCTCAGAGAAGAGTTAAGAGTTTTGTATTTTAAACAAATTCAAACATACGAAAGACTGATTATTACTCACCAAACTCGTAACCTTACTTAGAAATATACGATTGGGATCATAATTTCAGTGACACATTGATATAAAAATTATAGAAACTGTACATGAGATAATTATCTCATCAAAAGGTTTTGGCTGGTTTTTTTTTTGTTACAGAAAGAAAGATTTCTTGAGGAGATGGCTTCACATGGGAAAACATTTTATCAGCCATAATTACTTGCTTTGTTGCTTCTGCTGGTGAGCACAGCTTCCTAAATGACCATGAGGCCACAGATTTGTGTGGCACTGCAGAAGTATTTCTAGTATGTGACAGCTGCTTTGTTGGGGAACCAATCCCTTTTCTTGACAATATTACAACATATATCTGCAACACTATATTCTAAGCACTCTACAAAGAATTAATTAACCTGTTTAGCAACCCTACCACAATGGTTTTTGTTTGCCCACCCAACTAACACAGATGAGTCAAGGAGAGGCCAGGGGATACACCCCAAAAGAACAATTCAGTGGTAGTTAGATGTATAATCAGAAACTCATACTACTGGTATCCTTTTCTAATGACAAATACGAATTATCTTTTCTTACTGAAGTAATGTAATTAAACTCTTAACATTCTAACTTAACTAAACTTCAATGAACTCCAATAATCATCCAATGTTTTTTCCTAATGCAAGTTAATATGACACTATCATTACCTTTGGTAAAAGTCCTGTAGGCTCTAAACAGAAAGAAATAAAATAATATAAAACCCCAATAACCAAAAAACCAACCAAACCACAAACCCACTCTTTCAAAGAAATGCTCAGTCAATATAGTTACAGAAGTACTTTCATCCTCTAAAATTCAATTGCTTTGGTTAGCATTTCTATAATAATGGCAAGAAAATTATGTGAAGGAAACCCAGGCACCATTTCAGTCAATGGAAATTTACAGGCTTTAGTGGAGTCTGGATTTTACCATACTAGTTTTGCAATGACATCTCTAGGCATGTATTAAATTTGCATACAGATTGTTGGGTCCACATCCTGTACCTTCTATAGTATTTACTTTGCCACAAACAGACAGTTTCCTTGGCTTTTGGCACAAAAAGTAGACACAATATTTTGGGGTGTGCGGTGTGTGGGAAATACACCATGTTTGTTTAGGAAGCTTTACAAACATGTTCCTCTTTTCAGATTAGAAATAATTCCATTAATTTGATAGGATTGGCTATGTATATGGACAGAGATGATGAAAGTAGAACCTTTATGAAATGAAGTAAAACGTTTCTTTGTACGCTGCTGGTTTCAGAGAAGCAATGAATGGATATTTTGTGTTATACTTTGTGTTCTCAGTTACAGAGTTTTCTTACCTATCTCATATCTGATTGGTGGAGAAAAGAAGGATGTTTCATGTACAGAAAAGAAGGATTTTTCATGTATACCTTTACACACACACAGAAGCAGATCATGTAGATCTATTTAATTTGCAAACACACAGTATTTCAGAGTAACACTGTTCTGATCAGTAGGATTAATAGAAAATAATTGTAAAAACAATAGACTATTTTAAAATGGCAAACAAATTGATATTTGACAGACTAATATATTCAGTTTAGTTTATAGTTCTAGAAGTGATTATATTATCTGCTACCAAACATCCTGTTAAGTAAACAGAGATCCCTTTTGGAGAATCTGGAGGCAAACTATATTCTAAATTATTTTCAGATTAAAAAAATTCAATCCATTTTACTGGTTTATTCAGTCACTGCCACTGGGAAGAAAAACACCCATCAGACAACAGAATTACACTCTCCTCAGTATCCAAGAAACATCTCATCTACACTCCTGCCAGCATATGAAATTATGTCTTTCATTCTCACACTGAATGATAATCAAAAGGCCATTCTACAGGCCTGATTTTGGAAGATGTACCCTCTCCAAGATTTTTAGATATTTCATATCCTGCATGTTAAAATTTTCTCAGTGCTGCCTCTCTCACTTCATTCACTTTTGTTTAGCCACATACACATTTTAAAAATTGATTTGACTCAATCTGAGCACTTTGGGGGCCTTGAAAATCATTCTAGTGGTTGCAATGCAGTTTCAGTCTAATTTAGATATAGGTAAATGTCCTCCAGTCATACATCCACTCTGCCATTGACCTACCAAGATTCACGTTAGAGTCGTAGCTCAATCCTAATGATTTTCTTTCTGCTTAATATATGTAGGAAGTGATTATATGAGACCATTACACTGGTTAAAGTGCGAAAAGTTCATGTAAATTGTAAAATGCTAACAGGTCTTTGGAAGTTTGTGCTGTGATACAATTGTTGCCTTTTTCCTTTTTTTAGCATAGGGAATGATGCCTGAAGATGGAGCTGTTTACAAACGTCTGGAGGACAAAAGCAACATATCTATTTGCAACACAAACTTCACTGAAATGAACACTGTAGTTACTGTTATTATGTATAAATACATCTGCTGGTTTCCTGAACACTATAATAAATTTATAAACTAGGGGTACACAATATATGCATTTTTTCCGCAAGTACTTCTAAAATGTTATTCCAGAAGTGAAGAAATCAATGAAACATAAAAAGAATGCTAACTGACAAGAGGCTTGATTTTTTACCAATATAATATTTATGTATGGTTTCTAATAGTGCTCAAAGTTTTCAATCTGAGTTCTTTATTTTCCCATATCTTATGACTATGTGTGGGCATACTGATTAGATTTTGTTATCATGCCATATTCATAACTGACCTGTTTCCATGAATCATGCCAGAAAAGCTGTTATGTGCAGCTACAGATGTCAATCTCTTATTTCCTTCTGCAATAGTTTACCCCCATGAGGAGGAATTTTCAAAGCTGGTTCAATGTAACCAGAAAACAGTATGCTGATATAGGATATCTTTTTTTAAAACATGGCCACTGCTGGAACATCTACACCCTTTTTTGATGCAATTTCACAATCCTTCAGTGGGCAAAAATGATTCCCATGCTCAAATTAAGCAGTACACAAATACTGGAAGAATCAGGGCCAAAGTAATTATAAAAGCTATTCAAGTACACTTATAAACATGATATATGCATATTCAACATAGTCTTTAGTATCTGCAAGAGTCCCTTTGTCTTCCTAGAAACCTGAAAACGGGCTTGCTCAGGTCCCTGCGTTTGATGCACTGATAGCCATTCACATGGTTCTCACCTTCCTTCCGACAAAACGTGCCATGTAAGGACTGCCTGAAGGTGCTCAATCCATTACTTACTTTAAATGGATTATCTACCTGGATTATCCACCTTGCTGATGTAGAATTACTATTTCTCATTTTTGCTGTTAGACAAAGTTTTTGCTTTGCAATAAACTGTACTCCTCTCACACAAGCATACGTACACACACAATCACACGCTGCCTTTTTTTTCTTCAGTTGTACTAGTTTAATTAAGAGATTTTAATCAGGCTCCAATGCTGTCATCAAAAAAATTAATCTTACCTGCTTATATTCATATAACAAGCTGTCAGCTAATTTCTTTTATCTAACTTTTTAAAGAGCACTGCATACATTAAAATACCATTGACACCTTCTCAAACTACCAGTCTTAAATCCTGATGCTTCAAGTCTCAAAACAAAAACAAAAGAAGAAACAATACCTAAGGTGGTCTTTTCTCTTTAGGGTAACTAGCATCAAACATAGCTACTAATACTTTTAATTTCAGACTACAGAAATAGTTTTTATTTTTGTACACAGAACCAAGAAGGACCAGCAGTCATCACTGATGTTTGAAAGAACCAATGAATATAAAAGGTTAATTTGGTCAAAGGATTGTCAGCATTCACAAATTCTGAATTCAGATCCATGCAAGACCCCATAGACCAAGTTTACTAAAGGTTCTACACTGTACCCTTGCCCTTTCTGGCCAATGTCTTTCATAAAAAATCTGGCAGCAGTTCCCTACTCTGACTTGATTTGTGAGCACTAAGATGTATAACAACAATAGAGACACTGTAGTACAGTGACAGGCATGACTGCTGAGTAAAAAGTGCTAAGGGCTTACTGAGAGAAGACAGTCAGTACACAAATCAGAGTATGGTACCACAAACGACAGCAGCACTGCCAGCAACCTCCTTGCTTTCCATGGTGTCTCAACTTTGTGCACAGAGCTAAGGTAGAGTCTCACAGAGCACGATGTGGGAATCCATTGTTAAACACAATGAAGATGCAGACCACAGCAGCAAGATCTGTGTCTGAAACAAAACATTCCACTTCATCTCCTTCCCTGTCATGCCCGATGCTGTCAAGGAAGTTTACAAGCCTTGACTTTACCTTTGGGTGGAGACAATGAGACCATTTCTCTGCATGTTTTAATATGTCTTGGAGATTTTTGCTCGTCTTCTCACCACTGAGAGAGTTTGAGAGTTTGCTCTGCTTCATTCAATTAATGAGTGAATCAAAGGTTATTTGGATTTATTGAAGAGCAATCTACTAATTTCTCATCTTCAATCTGCTCATTCAATCTCATCAATCATACTCCATCTGCTCATTTCATTAGCAAACTACTGTGGTTCTTTCTTTTTGGTTTGTTCTTTCCCCCCACCCCCCCTTAGACTTTTTTTCTTTTTTTCTTATTTCAAAACAGTCTTGAAAAATCTCATTTGCTCCATCATATGTTTTTGGAATTCTACAAAACCAATCAATGATAGATACCCTCAGGTTTGACTAACTATTGTCCTTGGGAGATTAAGGTGGGGAGACAAAAAAGGTAAAAGGAAGAAATGACTTTTCATAGCATACCAGAAATCTGAGTAATTGAAAATATCTCTATAGATTTCATTGATCATATGTTCGACAGAACTGTAAGATTTTCTAGTAATTATAAAGAGTAAACAAATGCTATTGTACTCAGAATCTTTGACCAACTGTTTATCTTGACTGCATATGATTCCCCACCTCTGCCTTTGTGAATATTTATCAGATAAACATTAAGATAAACAATCTGTGCAACACTCAGCTACTGAGAGCTTGCCTGGGTGTAACTGATTGCAGGTTGAACTGTGTCCTATGAGCCAAAGGTGAGCCTTCTAATAGGGTCAAGGTCAATCGCATTATCATAGACAAAGATTGTTGTTAGTTGAATGAACCACTAAAGAAAATGGTATGGTGTCATCCACCATCACTAATAAACCTGTACTTTATACTTGTGACATGTAACAGCCACAGGTAACTTATTTAATTTGCTTCCTTTTTTTTTTTTTTTTAAAACAAGCAATAGTTTTAGTGGATTCATGATATTAATGAGAATACACTAAAACCAAACAATCCTCTGACAATTTCTTCAGGAGTTTTTTAAACTGCTGCCATATTGTACAGACTTCTTCCTTGTGAGCTTTATGTTCACACACATAAGTCTCTAACAAAAATATCTTTGGAAAAATATTTATATCTATAGTTCAAATCCAAGACCCCATATCTCATATCTGACATGATTCAGTTCTATTAGTAGGAAAGATCCAGGTCAAGATGAGGATCGTATTACCCAGTCAATTATGCTGTATTTTAATCTATTGTTCACAGATTCCTCAGGTATATGGCAGGCGTCAATGCTATTGCTGGAATTCATCTCAAGAAAAATGTAGTTCCAGCTTACAAAAATGCCTCCTTACTTGCACTATATGTAGATCCATATCTGTTGTTACACCTCCAGGGAACTTTTTACTTACTGGAAAACTATTTGTCGTTTATTTTATAACAACAGCAAAAGAAGAGGTTTTATGCTACAATGACCAATTTTCAATTTAAAACTTTTACTGAGAAACACAAATTGAGGGTCTAGATATGAAAGAAAGTGAGCCAGTAAGATGTGGATACCAGTTGATTGCTGGGTTTTTTTGTTTTTTTTTTCCAAAAATACTTAGTTTAATAAAAGTTCAGCAATCAGAATCCCATTAGACAACTGCTTTGGGCAATTTACTTTGTCTGATGAACAACATCTCTCCCATATCCAATGCTGAAACCTCATCAGGCTTTATATTTTTAAGCATTCACTAAGGAAAACTGTCATGTCTTTTCAAATTTTAAATACATAGGAGGAATAAACTTTTATGGACATGATGCATTTCATTACAACTGGAAACTTCAAAGATTTATGGAGTAAAACTTTTTCTAGCAGAAAAATTAAGAGTTATAATACCTACATTATAATAGTTCTTATAATGGTTCTCATTGTTTTGTTATTACTAGTTGGTTTAAACAAATGTATGCATAACTGATTTCATCAAGTGCTTTGATGCTAGCAAAAAAATTCAAGAAACAGTACTTTTGAAGTGTCTTTATAAAGTAAAGAATATTTGCAAACCAAAAAAAAAAAAAAAAAAGTAAGTAGTGTTAACAGCAAAGCAAGCTGTGCCCTAAATAGCAATATACCATTCTGTGTTCAAGAAAAAAAAAAAGTGTTTTGCCAAAGCTGGTAGTAGGTGAACTTCCCTTGTCAAATTAAATCTTCTTTACTGGTAGAGAAAAGCTGGAAACCCAAGTGTTTTCTGGAGAGGAAAGTCTAGATTTCTCTTAACCAAAAGCCTTCTTTAAACTTATAAAGTTCCTGCACACATTTTTCAGTTCCTCTCTGTGGTGGTGTCTGAGGTGGATCTGAGAACTGACTTCAGGAATCCTGAGTCACGAGCCAATGCCCAAGCAATTAGCTATCTTTCTACTCCTGAAAAACTTGGGAACTTGCCTGTGGGAAAGCTTCTGAGGGCAGGCGCTCTGGTGAAAAACCCAATCAATCCCCTACACACCACAAAAGCCTCTCTACCTGAGTGCTCATCAGCAACTGCTACGATTATTTCCCATTTGTCAAGTTTCCAAGACTTGTCCTAAACATATTTAGCTAGAGTTGTTTGAGCTTGCAATGTACTAAAATGTACATCCGTATATCATTACAGAAGATCAGTGAGAGGAAGGCTATGACAGAGATAATGAGTTAAATTCAAATAAATCTTCATCAGTTGCAAAGAATTGCTGAGTTCTGGTCCATTGTATGCAGCTTCCACACACTTTTTGCACTCACTTGTCTGATTTCTTAAAAGCAATCACAACTTAGGGTAAAAAAAGAAATTACTATATTTATACTTACTTTACTTTATACAGAGACACCCATGAAACTGCAAGATCAATTTTGCTAATCTAAAACCATCAACAGCCAGCACACTGTTCTTTTACCTAATTATTCAATATCACAAAGTCTTTAACTGCATGCATATGTATTTCTTTTTGAATGTTGTTCCCAATATTAACAATAAGAGATAGAAGTCAAACTAGTGGAACCTTACAAGAGCTTTTAAGTGCCATCTCTGTATATTAAGTACAGGAAAAACACACATTTTGAAAGAATAATAATTGGAAAATAAAATTATTCAGTCCTTACCTGCATGGTTACATACATATTTTCAACAGTTGTACTTTGTTCACAGCAGGTTTGGAAGGACACAGTGTATTTCTGGTTTTACTACTGTGTGATCCACTGATCATCAGACAAAAATCACAGTGAATGTTCTGAATGTATATTCAGACTCACAATGCAACTGGAAGGATGCCTATTTATATAGGCATATTAGATGCTCCTGTCAAAGCTTAGATGCCCTTTGTTAAGGGTAGCAACTTTGAGAGGATCTCCACATATCCTCTGATTTTATATTTTTTTGATTTTAAATTCTAGAAGAAGAAAAGAGTGCAACATATAAGCTATGAACCTCAGCTACAGTCCATGTGCAATATCCACAGTGTCGTTCAAATATTACTGATGTAAATACTTATTTCTGTGTTTTTACATGACAGCAAATGTAAGAAGAGTTTGTCCCAAACCAGGATCAGAGAGACATTTCCTAGGCAACATTTCCATGTCAAGCTGAAGAAAGGCAGAGGCAGTTAAAAGTAAAGCAGGTACAAATAGGAAATAACTTCATATTTGTGAGGTGTGTGTGCAACTGAACAGCTATTTTTATACAGATACAGGGAGCTGTCTTGATATAATTTTTAATATTCTTGCTAGATACGTGCATTGGTCAAAATTTCTGGCTCTGGGAAAAGGCAGCAATAGAAAAAACCCAGGGACAGAATTAAGTTGGGTTTTTTTAAGTAACAGCCTTCCTTTCCTCTAAGAACAGGAGGATGATTTGCCCTGTTATCCATATAACATATATTCCTATAGCAGTGGGTTTTCATACACGAAGCCTCACAAGCCGTGGAGAGAAAAAGCCAACTGACTCCCTGCCAACAGTGTTACAGAGCAGAAAAGCCCCTGACCTTCAGTAGTAATTCTAAGCTTTACCACAGTAGAAGTTGGAGAACACAGGAAAATGGCAGAACATCAACAATAAATTTATGTAACCTGTATAACTCTTAAGGATTTTCTCTAGCATTTCATTAGGCGTAGCTCGTATTTTCAAGTTTGATTCCTGTTACAGTGGGTAGCTTTCCCTCTACCTCCTATTCCTGGCATAGCAACTATTCCAAAGTGGGGCAAAAAACCCCAACTGTTAATAGGTCATTCACATACATCTGGGGTTCAGACTGGGGAGGGCAAAGTTTAAATTTCTCAGAATATCAATCCCAAATTTCTGATCTCCAGACAGCCGCTTTTCAGCAAACAGAACTTTGATAATCAAGCCGCATCTTTTGGTACAATCACAAACTTGTCACAGCAAGGCAGGAGGGGGTAGATCTAATTGTACTTGTTCATAGCTTTGCAGATAAGGTGATTGTTAGGAAATCAGACTTAGAAACACAGAAAGAACATTACTGTACTAATTTACAGAATTTTAAAAAGTTATAAAGAAATATCTACCATTCTGAATAGTGAATATTGATTGTTTACAGAATGTACAGATGTACAGATGTCAAAGAGGACTTCTCTGCTGTTGCAAAAGGAAAGAAAGATTCCTATATGCTATAGGAATAGCCGCGGGGGCAAAGAAGAAACTTTTGAGGTGCAACCACCATAAACTCTATAACTAAACACTTTAATATGCTGAATAGTAAAGAAATTAAAGCTTTTAATTGGTGAAAAAGGACAACTCTATAACATGAAAGCATTGCTGCTTTGCATATCAGAATTTTGGTGGCCTGGCTGATGACCTTTGAGAACATGGACCTCTCCCTGGCTAAAGAGCAGCAAGCAGAAATCCCATTACCCAGTGAGAACTGGCCGTGTCGCTGCTAGGTCCATGATTCATGGCCCAGCTAAACACTCCAGCCCTGTGTTCTGCTAGAGTGGCACTCATGCTTTATCAGTGAAAATGAACTTCCACAAAATTCTTTCCACAGATGGTCAACTGTGAAATAAAAGATGTAGTGCAGAGATAATGTTTCCCTATGCAAAGAATTAATCCCCAGGAGTGGCATAGTTAGTTCAAATCACATTTAAAACCCAAACCAAACCTCCAAGTATCTCCTTTGTGAATAAAAAAAAATAGAAAGGAATTTTGTTATGTTGCTATGATTAAAAGCAAAATACGTTAAAAAAGAAAAGAGAGAAAATTTCACTTCCAAATCCTATTCTGTTTAGCTTCTTCTTCTATTCCTATTGATATAGTTTTGGAGGATGTTTTGTGCCTGAAATCAAGCTATCATTGACCTTCAAGAAACGCTAGAATATGTCTTACAGTGTTCAGAATCATGTCACAATTTTCTTACCATGTTATTTCTGCTCCTAATGTCCAGACAATTATGTTTTTGATGCATTTTCCCAAGGCCTTTCTTTGCAAGAGATGTGGATATTCTAAACTCTATGCCTATCTTCTGCCATCTGAGCCATCTGCTAATGGCAGAAGAGAGCAGATGAGAAGGAAACCCCAATATTAGAGGTGAAAGAGATTAAAATGCAAATAAATGAGAGTACATTTTAAGACTGCCATAGTAGTTTGTATTTGACAAAAAGGCAGCATGGCAGGTTTTCCCCTGTTACTGTGACAGGTCACCATTTCTAATCTCAGGGTCATGTCCAAGTTCTCTCTTTCATAATTGCTTGGGCTGACATCTAGTTTGACCTTTTTTCATTTTGGCCTTCCTGAATGAGGGAAGTCACAGAACCATAAAGAGGCAGAAGTTCCATAAAATGCCATAGTGATTATGAAATGGGACTACTACCCCTCTGGCCTTCGGTATAAATGTATACATAATGTGCCATGATATTTTAACCCTTGAAAATACAAATATTTGCCCTGTTTTGGTACAATTTGAGAGAGCTACCTGCAGTGTTATTTGTTTGTAATGTACTATGAAATATGTACTTAATTCTAAAGTCTCCCCACTTTTAATAAGAAATGATAGCAATTATAGGTATTAGATTTTAATACAATTATTCCCTCTGCTGTTCTGAAAAATCCCAATATCTGTCCTGTGGGACAACAATCTGCCATGTTTCACTCTATTTTCTATTTAGAAGCATTAGATTGTCTACAGTTCTCTGCAAAACATCTACGAATCTGGAAGCTGTAGAAGTGTTACACTGACCAAAATGCAGAGTGCAATCAAATCTCAGCCAGGACAATTATGATGCATAAGCTCTCCCTCTTGATTATTAGCTACACAGTGCTGGCTAGCTTCTTATTCACACTGCATTGTCATAAAACTCATAGTCAAGCTTATGACAAGTGACTGACTGAAAAGGAACTGTCAACAGACCTTTGGAAAGGAATCGCTACAAAATTAGTGCTTAACAAAAATATTTTTGCATATACCTACCCAGTAATTTGAAAATGACATTTAAATAAGTGTATTATTATATAGTCTTATCCAAGGAACCCTCTGTAAGTCATTGATTATTACTGGTAATAGTAACTGGGAAATAAAAAGACAAAAAGAAATAAAAAATAAAAAGAAAAAAATTATAAAGACAACTAAAGTACAAAAATTTAGAATAACAGAATCATAGAATGGCTTGAGCTGAAAGGAACCTTAAAGACCACCTGGCTCCAAACCCATGGACAAGGACACCTTTCATTAGACCAGATTGTTCAAAGGCCCAATCAGCTTGTCCTTGAACACTCCCAGGGATGGGGCATCCACAACTTTCCCAGTAAAGAATTTCCTCCTAACGTACTCACTTATTACAGAGCTACCCGAATCCCAGAAACTCCCTTTTTACTATATGTTTTGTAATTAATACTATTCTTTTTTAAGATGACCTGTGCTGGAGATGTACGTTTTGTAATGCATCAAACTTTGATGCACTTTGGATATGTCTGAGATGCAGATTTGGCAATGCCGGAAAGGGCCAAGGGTTGGATCAGTTGGTGCTACAGAGCAGAAGGAGGATGCACTTCCTCCACTAGAAGGCAGGGCACAAACCCAGGGCAGGGTTGTGGTTATCTGATGTCTATGAGAACACGGTGAAGGGCTGTTCACACGCCAAGGCTGGTGATAAAGTAGCTCCTAGGGTGTGACCATGACACTGTCATTGCGAAGGGAGCCCCAAGTGAAACTGAGGCAATGTCAAGGAGGAAATCAGTATATGCTCTCACTTGGCTCAACAAAGGAAGGGTTTTCAGCACTATCTCTTTTGTGCATCTTCTCATATTGCAGACATGTAAAGTTGAGCAAGACGAATTTGAGCATTACAGTAGTAGCTCAGCACTTGAAGAACACTCTATCTTCACTTTAGAGATGCTTTTAGCTTCTCAGGACTTTATATATAGCCCATTTTGTCCTGATATTATTTTCTTTCATCTGCCCTTTGCCCTCTCTCTCACTGTTATCACATAGTAGTAGTAAATAGTATTATTATAATCCAGAAAAAAAATTGTATCATAGACAACTTCAAACACAGAAAAAACAACAGAGAATTAAGTATTTTACAATAGTAGAATCACCCAGGAAATGTGTACTAAGGTTGTCCAGCAGGCAAATAATATCCTTTCTAGTAACTATAGTGCATAGTGAAACATTCCAAATGATAAACTAAGAGTAATATGTGCTCAAAAGCCTCTCTTAGCAGTATGGTATTTCTTAGACCAAGGATAGAATTTCTTGGGAGGTGTAACTGCTGAAATGAAGTCTGCGAGATCTGCATGCATATCAGATGCTGACCCAACACAAACTGATGTAGTGCTCTTACAAACTAGGCACCCTTGATGTTCAACAGCCAGGAAGGGCCTGTTTGCCCCAAATTTGGTAAAATATCCTTGACTACGCATATAAAAAATATACCCCTCTATGCTGGGAGCCAGAGCAAGTCTTACTTCCTTTCCTGGTGTATCTGTAAAATTGACTTACTTTATTTCTTTTAATCTTATAAGTAAACAAACAAATAGTCAAAGGTTTTAATTTTTTTTTCTACTAGTTCTCATCTTGACTTTGCACGAGTTCATTGTTCTAATACCACAGTAGTGTAGTCAGCACACTGCACAGACTATTATGCAAACTCAATTGCATGTACAATTTTATTAGCTTTTAGTAAGACTGTATGTGGAAGCCAAGTGATTTTTTTTTCTTAATAAAAGGTACTTTTGGAGTATATTAGAACAACGATCTATAGATTATGCATGCATTTTTGTTTAATGTCCTAGCTATAACTTCCACTCAGGAGAATATGGAAAGTATCACATAAGAAGCACTGCAAATACATGATTTTTAAAGAATATGACCTCAAAACTTCAGCAAAATAGAGGGGCAAGATCTTTAAAAATTAGTTGGTTTGCCTTGGAACTATAAGCCAGAAATATAACTTCATAGTTTCATATAATTGTAGTTAATTCATTTAATATTCCCTATGGTGAAACAGAACTCAGAACAGGAATAAATCATTTAAGAAGGTGAGATACTAAGAATCTAACCTGTATTTCACAGAAATATTTTGCCTTCCCAAGAGGTAAATCTTAAATCTCCGAATTGATTCAAAGATAAATGCAATCATTCTTATGTTACAATGATTTTCACAGTTTAGTTACATTTTATCAAATATGTATTTTTTCATTTGTTCAAGTCATGTAATTAAGCACCATTAGGTACCTTTTTGCCATTTGATTAAGTCATCCTTAAGTTAATATTGAAAATGAGATGAATTGCTTTTCATGATTAAAATGTCAGACCCTGGCAAGCTCTGGGAATAGACTTCCTGAAAATGCATTGCTCCTCTGTGAGGTCATAAGAAACAATGTAAGGAGTTTAGTGGAGTTTCCATGCAAACATACCAGGACTTCAGGATTACAAGGCATACCCACTATTTTTATAGACTATACAATACTTTTCACAGTGCAGCTGCATCCTGAAAATTACTTGCGAACAGTCCTTGATTGCATAAACAGCTCAGCTGGGCTCTCTGTAACAAAGACATGGTAGTCCTTACCCAGGCGACAAACCTCACTGATCAACACAAGTGGCGTTTTGCTAGTGTGAGACCATGGAGTTTTTAAAAAAAGGAATAACATATGTTTGAAAGATGAGTAGGTCTCAGTACAAAGAGTTCAAATCTAACCAAACTTTGCAGGACAGAAATAAGCACAGCTGGTTTTACACTCCATATCTCTGGTTAATGTTTAAAACAAATGAGTGCTGAAAATACAAAGAGAAAGTAATTCTGAGAGTCTCTTAGAGCTCTGTCACAGTGAACTCTATTCTTTCTTTCCTTCTCCTTTTCCCAGCCTACATATTAAAAAAGGAATTTTATATCTGTCTGGCTTGTCATTCAGTGATAGATTTTACAGCATTTGGTGAGGGCAAAACCCAGATGCCAAAAAGGCTGGTTCAAGCCATCTTTTTTATACTTGATGAGGCATTCTTTGATTAGAAGTAGCAGTCCCTGATGAAGACAGATGGGGAAAATTCCTGATTTTGTCTTCATTGCAAGGTTAGCTTTGGTGATTAGCTCTAGATATTGGGCAGCAGGTTCACCAGTGTGGCAATGGCTGTGCAAAGCTTTGTGTACATACTCCCTTCCACTGGGACTCAGAGCTCCCTAGTGGGGTGCTATCACTTTTGTGGAGCAGATTCTAGTTTCTTATTGTGATATAGTGAGGCTCTCCCTTTTTTTTTTTTTTTCCCATAGGATTGCAGGAGAACTTGTTGGCTTCTGTGGAGCACAAAAGGAACTGTGGGAAAGTGGTGAAGGACTTTCATCAGACAAAAGGATTAGTCTGTTTTCTGCTGTAAAGCAGGTGGCTGCCAGCTGAAGTATGTGCAGCATTTGTACTCTTAATTTTTATTGCATCTAGTCAGCTAGCTAACTCAAGTGGGAACTCCAGGATATTTATGTGAATTAAGAGCCTGCATCTCAGCTCTCCACTTTACCTGACTGATGAGCATCTAGGAGAATGAACACTCATATCATCTGTACCATTCCTAAAAAGGAAGTAAGCACTTGTACTCTAGGGGATCATATTGATACACTTCATTGCAAGCAAGTAATCCTAGATGAAACACAGTCGGGTGAAGAGACGTATTTCAGCAAGCAACTAAGCATTTCTTAATCAATGAGGTATTTAATTTTAATGGACGAAAACCATGCCTAACACTGGAATCATACTAAAATCACAAGTAATTCCCGTGAGATCTGTCCATAAACAGCAGGAGATCACACTTTTGTTGACACAGATACCCACAACTCTAACCTATGTAGAAGTCACAGGAAGAAGATAATTGAGCTCATCAGGATCTATGTCTTCACGCATTCTCACTCTGCAGGACCTTAAAAGCCTACTGTGCCAAGCTACTCACCAGGAAGTATTTACACAAATTTTATATGCCAAGAAAGTTGAGGCCCTGTCTTGACACAAAAGTTTCCATAGCTGTTGAAAATTTGTACCACTTTACTTCAGCTCTCCTGTAGCCACACAATATGGTATGTGGTATTTACTTACCCTGTGTGTTCCAGGGGCTGTAGGACAGATGATACCCACTTTACAACAAAGTTGTATTAGTCTTAGTGTCACTGTTGAGTGAATAGCTCTAGGCATTATTTACTGAATGTTATTCTTGATCTGATATGTATTCTGAATGATTCATTTCCTCATAGTCCTACTCATACAGTATCCAGATGTATCACAAATATTGACCTGTCACTGCAAAGGAAGGTGAATGTGAGTAGCAATATTCATTCACGTGCTTATCCAGACTTTGAGACACTGACTCTTGATTTCACAGTGTACTACAGTTTCCCCTCTTTTATAGTCATGTCTAGCTTGGAATTCAGATGCAGTTATGCATGCTTGCTATTTTTATGAATTAGACCTCAAGTTCCTCTGTTGGATTTCAAGAAAGTGAATCAAAAAGTAGAAAAACCTGCTTTTAAAGTGGCTTTCCTATTACATTTACTCAGGACAATGCTGTGGAAGATGCAAAAATAAACGTCATTTGTTCAAGGAAGCATTTCCCTATAATAATTATAATAGTAATTTCTTGTCATAATTTTTTAATTCCTAAAACAAAAGAACCAAAGGATCATTCTAAAGCATTTTTATTATCCCATTTCATTTCTTCCTTCTCTGAGGTAATTTCATTTTTTTAATGGATCAACAAAACCAAATGCCTCTTTCCCTACTTTCTAGTTGTTTAGCTGCCTTTTCTGTCGATGTTTCTGTGACTTTTTACAGAGACGGAACTTTAAATCCCCTGTCCAGACCCAATTCTAGACCAGGGTAATGAACATTAGAGTGAGTGTGCTGGGAGGCCCATTTTGCTGACACTCACAGAACACTGAAGAATGATGAAATATTGGAATTTGGAGCTCCATTCTGGTCCATGGACAGTGTTGGGTACAGACAATTGTCTGTCCATATGATTTTGCTACATTTAGCCTTTTGGGTCCTTTCTGCTTTAGCATCTCTCATTCTGTTCTTTCCCAACCTTCAGTCCTCACTTCAGCTTTATCTTTACTTCACTTTGGCTAATCACTGTGTTGTTTCCTCAAGAAGGCCTGCTCAAATAGTTGGATTTGGTCTGCATTTGAATCACGAATACATTTTACATGGACTGCTCCAGGCATATGATGTTCCCTGCAATGCCAAGAGAAATCTTGTGTTTCATACCATTCTCTTAATCACAGAATCACAGAACAGTTGGGGTTGGAAGGGACCGCTGGATACCACCTAGTCCAAGCGCCCTGCTAAAGCAGTTTCACCAGGAACAGGTTGCACAGGATTGCATCCAGGCAGACTTTGAGTATGTCGAGGGAAAAAGAAGACACCACAGCCTTTCTGGGTAACTAATGTTCCAATGCTCTGTCACCCTCAAAGTAACTAAGTTTTTCTTCACATTTAGTTGGAACTTTCTGTGTTTCAGTTTGTGCCCACTGGCCCTTGTCCTGTCCCTGGGCTCCACTGTAAAGTGTCCGGCCCCACCTTGGCACTTGTCCTTCAGGTATTTGTACACATTGATAAGATCCCCTCTCAGTTGTCTCTTCTCCAGGCTAATCCCTCAGAAATCAATCATCAATCACTAACATGGAAAAATTTGAGCTAGGATGCGCCTTCCAGCTAAATGGTCTTGGACAAAACAACACGAACAGCCTTGTTCCCTGATTCTCATACTAATCCCAGCCATTTATACTCACAGTCTCCCTAGTAACTCAGTGACTCACTCTCTTTCAAACTCCCATTTACTTGCTCCCAAATCCACTCTTTCTGTCCTTACTCAGGCAGTTCCAGTTCTTCTTCTGTTGGTTCCTACTCCAGTAGTTACTTATGCACTCCTTCTGACCTGTCCTCTGCACCTCTTGGCTCTTTTCAAAAGGGCTCAAAGTTGAGAACCTGTCCTGAGGAGAAAACCTGTTCAGTTTAGGTACTCATCCCCCATTTTCTCTGTCCCTCTTTGGAGTTTGCCTCCCCAGGGGAATGGCATTGAATTCCTTGTGCTGACTGGAGGGAGCTGAGGAAGAGACGAGAGGCACAGTCTATGGAGTTATAGAACCTCTCCCACATACTCTTGCACAGATCATAAAAAATGAAGGGCTGCAGTCCTCTATTCAGACAAACTCAACAGTTGCCTCACATCTTTTCGGAGCACCACTTATCGCAGAAGGCCCCAGGATAATGTGGGGTCATGGCTGTCTGCTTATCTTCAACATGGCCTTAAGACACAAATATTTTGTAATAAAACCCAGCTGGAATCAGCTATAAATAATAAAATTCAGCAAAAGCTGTCTTTACTCTCATGCATTGCTATTCTGCTAATGTTGAAGTAAATGAGATATCTACAATTGCTGTAAGTGGACTTATTGTAACTCCAGGTAGTCAACTTCCCCTTACAGTGAGACTGAAAAAGAAACTAGATAGATGATAAGGAAGTGTACTATGCTTCTGACAAGTACTATAGCTGAGATACCATCATTATGGACAGCCTGGTTCATGTGAAGTTGGTTTCTTTTATTTACAGATGTCATACATCAAAATGAGAAAGAAGTGGTTTTGCCACTGGCTTTTGTTGAACTTTTCTTCTTTGAAAAAATCCATAACTAACCATCTCAAGGTATAGTTCCCTTAATCTTTCTATCCATACAGAACTCCCTGCAGTCATTTTTAACACCATTCTGCTTAATTTAAGAGGTCATGAACTACTATGAATATTTTCAAAAAAAGTATCATAAAACTATTATTGTCAATGCATGATGTTGCATGCTAAATTTTAACAGGATGCCAGGAATTACAGAAACATCTGAAATACAGATAATGCAGTGACTTGGGACTTACAATCAACTGTAAATGTAGCCCTTATTATTGTGGTATGGTCCATTCTCTTGATTTTTCTGATAGAGTACTATAATAATTAAAGACATAGAATAACTACCTCTCTGAAATAGCTGTATTTTCATGTCTTTCCTGTATCTTATATATTTGTTCACTCATTCATCTATATCAGTTTAGATTACTGCAAGCACAGTCATAAAATAAGAACATATTCAGGTGGCAGAATTTTACACCTTTTTTTTTGTTTGTTTTGTTTCACAGGCCACTGTAGAATTAGCTCTGCAGCTATACCAGGCTGAAACTGCACCTCTGTGAGCCCGGAAGTAAGACCTATGAAACCAGGTATCTGAATTTGGAATCCAAGGCACAACTGAAGAAGAAATGAAACTAAATCCAGGCACTTAAATCACTTGGACATTTACAAAATCGTTATGTAAAAATCTCGCTTTTAAAAGAGTAGGATCTAAGAATCATGTTTATAAGCAAAGGATTCCTATTAACATGCAAAATAAATGAGAATTATCTCACATAAATGTACAACCAGTCAGTCACTATGGATCTCTGCAAGAATACCATGCAATGGAAAGGTTTTGCTTTTAAATTTTTTTTTTCCCTACTGAAAACCAAATAAAAAATCCCCATTCACTTAAGAAGCAATTGTCTGTAGACCTTTGAAGCCAAGGAGGGTGACAGCAAGGGCAAGAGGCTTATTTCAAGGGTCACATTTCATTTGCATAAGCAAGTAACCATAGGGCACTGTGGAATGTCTGTAAATGGATTTCATTACAGAAATTCAGCTTAAAGGGACTATAAATAATCCTCTGACAAACAATGTATATTGCTTCAAGTTCTTCTGTAATAAAAATATTTTAGTAACACAACAATCCGTGAAAGCAGGAAATGAAACAGGAGGAGCTGCACATCTTCCCCTTTTCTCTCTCAGGGCAATATTATATTGTAATATGTTTTAGAGGAAAAAACGTGATATTCATATTATTTTAGCAAAGTAATCCTACAAAAACAAGGTTATATAATTCCATATGTCTGAGACGGGGTGGCTAAACAAATACCCAGATCTCTACTAGCTCTTCTCCCCTGGAGATCATCTGTTCAGTAGGACAGGTGTGCAGGCTGCATGATATTCTGCCCAAAGGAACATCTCGAAATATATTAGAGTGTGTAAATCTTCTTGGATGAATTTCAGTGGAGAAGCCACCTAAAGTACACATTTTAATGCATCGACCTTTTTTGCCCATATGAAGAAACAATGACTGTCTAAGGCTCTAGTTCAGCAAAGCATTTCAGCAAGTCACCAATCTGATGCACACTTAACTGCTGTTTACTCCAGTAGGATTTAGCTATATAGTCAGAAGCTTTCCTAAGTGGAGAGAGATGTACTCATACACTTAATAGTGCATATTTAAAGCTTGGATGCATTAGTATCCAGCACTGCAGGGTGTTCAAAGCTAGATGCAGCTAGGTGGACAGCAGACCACTTGTCAAATTCCACTTTATGCGCTGAATTTCTGTGAGGGCTAGAAAGTCCCTGGAGCTTTGTAGTTTTCTTATGTGTACAAATACATTCACTGCAGTATCCCCCTTAAAGAGAGTTGGCTTGCCATCTTTAGAGAGGAGTTTGGGATATTTATCTCAATACGACTTCATCCCCCTTGGAGTACTAGGAAGGAACAGCCCTATTCTGAAGGGCATGGAATCTCTCTGTGCTGGCAGTCACCTCTGCAGGAGAGTTTGGCAGTGCCCTAGTCTAGTAGAAAAGGTCTCAACAAACAGTCTGTCTCTACTGTTTCTAATAATATACTTGCAAAGAAAAGAAAAATGTAGAGATACTTCCGCAAAAGAAAGGAAAAAGCAGGCCTTTAAAGCAGTAATTTAATTTCCGTTTATGTTAGTTTTTGTTTCATCTTGTTTACCTTTCTAATAACTATAATTATTCTCACACTGGCATTACTGTTTTCTCTGGAATAGATGTGCTCACAGTGAAAAATCCAATTGAATCAGAGTATGTAACGAGAAAATGTAATCCATCGTTATTAAAAAAGACAGCTTACCTTTATCTGGGTGTTAAATAGTACAAATCCATGAGAGTCAGTAAATGTTTTGAAGTAAAAACGAAGGGCATTATGAAGGCTGAAGTGGATTTGTCACTGAATTATATGTATTACCTCAGAAATGGACTAATATATGGTTGGGGAAACCATGTATTTAGCAGTGGGAGAAGAGAAAATAAGCCCATTTGCTCAATTTCCACATTTCCAGAGATACCGGATGATTGTTTTAAATATCAGACTATTTTGTGGAAAACTGTAACAAGAAAAGGAAGCTTGTCTTTGAATAGAAACCACAGTTGTTCTACTATTTATACCTGAATGCAGCTTCTGACTATCTGCATATCAGGAAAAATGAACCAACTCGCTGCATTTGAACCTAGGCAGCACGGTCACGGGTACTGGCACAGAACGACAAGTTTGCCAAGGCACTCCCTTCTCCAGCTATCCAGACAAGTTGATGAAATCACTTAACCATCTTCTGCTTCTCCACCTCTAAGGAAGTAGTATGAGTTACTTCTCCTTATGACACACTTCAAGGACTATACACCACAAGAAAGCCACAGGGATGCTACATAATTTTTAGTACTTTGAGCATTTGTCGTTCTGAAACAACTGTTGTTGGCTTACTGCACTGCCAAAAATAAAAATCTAGCATAATTCATTCCTAGGCTAAGGTTGTTTGTACTAGAAGAGTGTGAGGCACTTGTTAGAAACTCTGAAGAGAAAGCAAAATGGCTTTACTTGAAAATTTAGAGTGGAGTCAAGTTAAAAGGCTTGCATGCTTTTGATGCAAGGGTTGCTCTGAGATAGGGTTTTGCTTGAGTTCACAGTTGGTGCAAAACTGGGGCTGGACTTCAGGGGGAGTGAGGCAGTGTTTGTGGACTTCACCAGTTTTGAATGAGACGAGAAATTTACACTGAAGTAATTTGATTCTAGGTCCAACTATCTTTTCTTCAATGTTTTCTTACTTGATCTACAAGTTCAAAGCAAAAGTTTGCAAACAAGAAAATCTGACAAATCTTCAGTCACATGAAAGGTACATAAACATGACAAAACACGTGTGAATTCATGGTCCTCCTAATGCCATACACATGTAATGAATGGATGCCAGAAAGAACTGCTGAATAAAAATAAAATAGAGAAAATGTATTTCTTCACTATAAGGCAATTCTGGAACAGTTTCACATTGACAGGGATGAATATTAATTAACAGAGTAAAATTTCTATTGCAGCTTGTATGTTCTACAAATAATTTCTAGAACTGATTTAGGAACACATGTACTCCTAGTAGTGACAGAATTCCCCCCAAACAGTAGATTTTTTAGAGACAATTCTAAAATTTTTGATTACTTAACCAGTGAAGAAAATGACAAAACCCTATCTTTTCTGTGTGCTGTGTCAGACACACTAAATGAACTTTGGATTATTTAAAGCTTTTTCAATAGATCATAGATGTCTGTAGCCAACAATGAGGAAAAACAGATGCCAATATTTCTGTGGTAGTGTTGTTTTGATCTCTAAAACAAGGTACATCATTGTATCCTGTGTTCATTGTAATGACACAGAGAGAAAAACATGCACAACTCAAGTGACAAATTCATCTCACAGAAAGGCAAGATAATGAATATATGACAGGTTGGTATTCCTGAATATTTTTAAGATATTCTAGGGATAGGAACATAAGTGTTGCCAAAATGCAACTCAGACACATGGCCTTGTTAGACCTGGCAATGCCTCTGACATACTAATATAGCCCATTTAGTCTCACTCTTTCAAGAGTAATCTTCAGTTAGCTGTTGTTGTCTGTGAATCGGAATGGGGAAGTGTACATGTAAAGGAAATAGAATAAATGAAACTATTTCTGAAGGGGGGTGGCAACAGTAATGCTGGGAATCTCTGATTTGGAGAACAGGAAAAATTAAGACTGGGCCTGAAGCTAATGGAATCAAAGAAATGGTTTTGTTAAGACACAATCAGCTCACGGACCATTTAGAAAAACAGGCAAATAGTGGTCAATCATTTGCAATGAATTATTCACCCTGTTTTACTGGAACACAATGATCCCAGAATGCAAAATCAGGAATTAATCAGGATGCAATCTCTCCCTCCTCCTATTTGGCATTGCCATTGACCTTACTGTTAGAAATATATGTATATGGATATAACAAAAAAATAGCAAAGCTTAAGCACTACACCAAAATATTTAGGTTTTAGCTGGCAACGTAATTCCTATAAGTAACAATCATCTGACAAAAAATATTAACATTTAAAGAAAGATAGAGTTTATCATTTACTATGATCAAAACAAGTTCAACAATGTTAAAAATTCCTCTCCCAGGCATTTTGTAGAAATATCTATCCACTGGAGGTAAGTAAATCCATTTACATTCTTAATAATGGGAAAATCAGAGAGAATAACTAGAAAAATATGTAATGAATCTGCAAGGTGAAAATCATCAGAGAATTCAACAACTTTTTAATATTAGAAATTATCCAGGAGAAAGGCAGGATTACCTCCTACAGAAATAAAAATAAAACATCTGCCATGGCAGCTTTTGGTTGGTTAAGCAGGCTCTTCACTGAGTAGGGTGCACAAAGGAGAATCTAGTGGGACTTAACAATGCACAAGAAGACACACAACACACAGATTGGCAGAGCATTATTCATACCCTAAGCAGTGCTGGGTTGTCTCAGAGGTATCCAGCACCAGATACCAGGAGTCTCTCAACACTGTTCCTTCATATAACTGTGACAGAAACTACATGAGGTACACAAGGTGATGCTTTTCAGATATGATGGACTCTTCTGCCTGGACAATTTTTATTGTAAAGTCTGTGCTTCTTGTTTTAAAGGCCTTAATCCTAAATATCAGCTTTTCTAGCAGCTGCAAAAATTTGGATTTCCTGGAATACAGGAGTACTCAGTCTATTTCTGCAAGAAACATTACCATTAATTGCCAGAAGGCAGTCCTGTATTTGCAGCTTTATCTTAAAAGGTGACACAGATTCCCATGCATATTTTTGACTTAGTCTAAGAAAAAATAAACACATTTCTATCTGTGTATTTACCAAGTATTCTTTAGAGGGATAAGGTTTGCCTGCATAAATCCTAATTAGCTTAAAAATTTGATATCTTTTCAGACTGGAGTATCACTGCAGTTTTACCTGAGCAAAGTCTCTCACTTGAATAGGATTTACAAGCACACATATAATGCAAATCAGACTTAATGGCAGGTGTCATTGCTTCCCTCTGCTAGCTGGGCTCTGAAGTAAAGAAATGCTTTTAATTCTGGTCCTCAAAAATAAATTAGTAACTTTTCAGCCAATTTGTTTCTTTTCCCATTTCCAAGTACTCTAAATCTCTTTGGGAAGGGTGTTGTACAAAAGAAAGAGGGGAAAGAAACATTCTCCAAATAAACATGTGAGAACTTTGTATGTAAACATATTTGTGCAAAGAGGAAATAGCAACCCAGAGGGTATGCAGCAGCCAGTCCTCCAGGCTCCACTATGACACATCTTGCCCAAACCTCACTTTCCCTAAATTGCACTCTCATGTCAAGCCAGCTCTCAGAGAAGAAAGGGGCAAAGTTGCTCACCTCGGCTAATCTTCAGTTCTCATGGCTGGGCTGTTCTGCCAGATTCTGTTTGGATAAGTGGCTTCAGCTACTGATTCAGCAGAGGGCTTGCTCTGTTGTGAGAGTATAGTTACATACTCCCAACTACTCCTGGATTTGGAAAGCAAATAAGCTTTACTCTTTTCTGCTGTCTGCTTACCCATGTGTCTTTGTGGAGTCAGGTTTTCTGCTTTACAATCAGTCTCCTGCTGGGTTCTGTAATTGAGCTTCCAGATAAAATAATCTGGAGTGAATAATAGCTTGGAAAGAGTTCTTAATCTTCATTTTAGTGTTGTATCTAAAGACTGCTTTTTCTTTTCAGCTCCTGTGATCAGGGCAAATTTCCTGACATTAGCTCAGATGTTTTTCCACCAGTATATATATATAGCATATATGAGTAGCATTCATCATTACTAATTATTACCTATAATACCTTAATTATAAGCAGAAGCTTAATTTCTTATCTGAGGGAATAGTAGGTAAAAAATACGCTACTTAGAACTAGTTTTTTTTTCTTTTGTCTTCAATGGATGGAAAAGGATTTAATGTAATTGAATCCTCAGCATACACACTGAACAGCATCTGTTCACAGAAACTTAGGTGCTGCACCCAAGAGCACCATTTTTTTCTGTGTTTGAGCATTCTACAGTTGCTTAGATATAAAAATTTAACACTGCATTCATTTAGCCACTCAGCAATTCTAAGAGTATTTTTATATTATTTATTCCAAGGAAAGGCATATTATGTTCTTAAATCAGTAAATTCATTAGTCAACATAATTTTCTCTTTCAATAACCTTCTCTTACATATCCACTATACTCCATAATAAAAATAAAGTAAAAAGGAGCAGGAAAATATGCAATTCAACATTAGAAAAAAAATCCCAAACAAACAGGTACAATTTGCTGCCGCTGTTATTTGCTATGCTTATACCACTTGGTGCAAAAAGGGAAGCATTAAGTCAAATGTATGAGGACATCTGCCTACTTGGATTACTTTTATTGCAATTTAATTATCAATTAACAACAGTTTAAGAAACTCGTATTAGCTACTGACCTTGATCTTTTGTCTCTGCATATTATTAAGGGTGTCAGAATACAAACCTCATAACAGTGTACTTATCAATTTTATGATAAGGGTATATATAATGCATTCTTTCTATCTGTTAGGTATGAACCTGTTCCATGTAAGCACGTCTACTGTGGAGACGTCCATTAAAGGACTCATAGGCAGTAAATTAAAACTGACTTCAAAGACAACCCATTCTCAGACAAATTAGGCTACAGAGATAGAAAAGGGCAGGAGCACACATTAATCTATTGAAGGCCACCTTCTGAAATGTACTGTTGTTCTAAGTTCAATGACCATTTCAAGATTAATTGTTCATAATTTTACAATGTGTCTTTAAGTAATATCAGGTGATAAAATATTGCATACCGGAATCAGTTCTTTATTCTACTTATACTAGCAAGTCAATTGCTTTAATTCAAACTATATATAGGGTTACTTTGAACTCCTGACGTTTAAAAGCTAATTTGAATGAAATATTTTTATCAGTGAGGTCCACAAAGTTGAGTCTCCTGTTAGATGTTGTTAGATGTTGTTTAAATTAATTACTTTATAAATTTACCTGGGCTGCTTTTCTTGTCATTTGCACCCTTACTTAAAGTGCTATGAAGCTGGGGAAGAACACAATAATTCTGATTGTATACTAATTCATGGCATAAGATGAAGAACTGGCATAATGTTTTGAAAGGTGTCTTTGTCCAACCCCTAAAATTCTGTTTCATGTTGAAGAAAATACAAATGATAGAATTATGTGAAAGAGGAAGTTTTAGGTTTACTGGCTGCGATAAATCACCAACTTAGGTTGAACGATAATTTTTCTCCAAACAGTTTAATAAAACAGAACTCATCTAAAAAAACTTTTAAAAAAAAAATCTCTTACTGTATTTCAGCTTCAAACCTTTCAAAGGATTTTCTCCTCCTTTTTTTCTTTCAGTTTTTAAAACAAAACCCTGCTGTTACAGGACATATAAATCTAAAGATTTCATAAAAATATAATCCTGGAGAAAACTGAGAGATCATCTGTTTATGTATGATGCAGAAAGAGAAGACATTTGGCAAGAATTCCAGATCTCCCTACAAGCCTGGGAAGGATCATCTATGAAGGAGCACTGAAGTGTCAGGCACACCTCCACCCCAAGGCATGCGAGTTGTGTCTTATGAAATGGTTACTTGCCCATGGATATCTAATGTGAGATCTGGAGTTATGATCACCTGCACTTCCCAGGTTGGCAAGTGCCTGGGGACACCTCAGTTACATCAGCTGATTCGGAAAAGTGGTATGGGGAAAACACCAAACGAACAGAAAAGATGAGAACCGGCACTGTAAGATGTTCTTCCCATCTCTGTTTGTAGAATGGGTCAGATACGTGATGGGATTATGTGGGCTGTGGAATAGTTTTTATATTTTTATAAATATAAATGTACATATGTAAGTTAAATATTCAAATATATACTACACATAATCTATTTTAATACATATTTCATATTTGTGAATCTTGTTGCTCAGCAGGATATAACTTTCGTATACATTTTGGCAAAGCTTTGCTATTTCAAAATTAATTTATAAATTAAGTGACTTCCACTGCCTGTAGGCAGCTTGGGCAAAAGGACTGAACTACATAGTTCTGTCTTTTAATTTCATTTGGTGTTTTAAGTGTGTTGTATTTATTGACCAAAACACCATTCCAGAGATAGGCAGCTCTATAAAACTTGCCACACATCTGTTGGATTTTTGTTTATGTATTGAAATGTAATTGGGCAACTGGAGAAAAGTGGATTTGTGAGGTGTTATTTTCCTAAAGATTACATTTAATATTGTTGGTGTACCCTCCATAATTTAGTTGATTAATAATATTTGATCTAAACCCAAATTATGACTTCCCACATATATGACATAACTAATGAACTGTGAAAGGAAAGCTGTTCAGATGGTCACCAATAACCAATGCTTAGTTAATCCTTTAAATAAACCGGAGCTCACAATGTGTCCCTTTGAAGTCATAAATAATGTATATTTTTCTTTTGACTTTTAATAAGCCAGTGGAGTTCATCTCACAGTCTCCAAACACATATATTTTATTATGGGCCTCTGCAGTTTACTTTAATTAGTGTGTCTGAGTGCTTTGGGAGACTTAGCCCTACTGAAAACAAACAGAGTCTTACCATCTATAAAACATTAGCTCCCTTTGGTTTATCCTGATACAGCCGAGGCTCAGTGAGAAACACATGGTGTAAGTAAACACTCATAATTGCATTAGAATTCCCGGGTGTATTGGTAATTCAAACCCTGTTTCGTGATATTGTTAGAGCAGTTAGAGCAGGTTTACCAATCTCCTTGCCTTCTGGGATTTCATGAAATTCCATTTGGAGAGAACTTTAAGTGACAAATCTAATAGAAACAGCAACAGACAAAATAAGCCACAGAGGCTCTGAAAAGGAAGCACACAGCTAAAAAAACCCTTGGTGTAAGTGTGTTTTGTCATGTCTCTGAAATTTCTCATTCCTCTAAGCTCCTTGCTGATGTGTTAATTTTTGTGTAGGGTGGTTATTGCCTGTGTTTTCTCCCACTGCTCCCTGCAGAACTTTTGGTCCAATCTGTTGAACAACCTGGTACTCCTATAGCTCAGAAAATGATGCAGTCAGCTCCAAAGTGAAACATATAAACCATAACAAATACTATGGTTTTAGTAATATGCCGAATAATAAAAGGTACCTTTTTCTAAGAAAGGAAGAAATCATCGTTGAAGGCTTTCCCTTGTAAGGAGGATTTAAGTAACTAAAAATCTTTCAATGCCTATAATTTGCAATTTCTTTTTCTGGAAGAAATAAAGCATCCCTATGAAATAGACTGAATGAAAATAGAAGCAGGCTGTTTTGACTCCAGAAAAACCCGCAGCTATTAGACTTAAACCAAATATTATTCAAAATCAATGCTGATAACCAATTACACTATATTTAGGCCCTTACCTGAAATCCCACATGTACTATTTCTGCATCTTCAGGAGTTTTAACACAATAATTTAAAGAATAAAATGTTCATTTCTTTCCTGTTCCTTCTGTCATGTTGATGTAAACGTAGTGTGACTGCTTAAACAGCAGGACTATGAATTCAGTATAAAATGAATTGCACTGAGTTTTGCCATTTGCCTGAAAAATATATTTAAGGTACAACATTCCAATGTTTCTACAATAGCATTTTCAAAATACAAAATGTCTCCTCCAAACAAAGATTTTTCAGTGATTTATGAATTAGTAGCTATGGAAGAGAAGAAACTTCTAATATAAAAAAATCACACATAAAAAATTATCATCTAATTTTCAAAAGCAGTTCAACATTAGAGATGTATATCTCCATACAAAGTATCCTGTCTTTGAGGCGCCAAATTGCAGTGCCTACCACTAACAAGTACTACCTGTAATTTTTCCTGTAGTATTACCACTCATGAAATACAGAAATATTTATTTAATTAAAGTGACAAACAGTTCTGACAAATAAAATGAAAAGATATTTCATTCCTTGAGATCCCCTTGAATCATTTGCACCCTTGTACTTGTACAAGCTGGTCCATGTATTTACTGGCACTTGGTTTAGCACTGGTTTTGTTGACTATCATACATTTCTTTGGTTTGCACCTTCTGTTTCTGCTCCTAGGAAACACACCTATGAAACCTGTTAAGACATTTCAAGATCTAGTAATTTTCCTTGCAGGGTGTTCATAAATCCATGCCGCTGCTTTACATTCCACGATCAGTACAAACAGAATACTGCCAATAAAACTCAAGCTATGTTCAGTGCAGACCTGAACTCGGGGAGTGATGCAGGTGACTGGCTGGAACTGGGCTTCCTGCACTGCGCCAGCGGCACAGAGGATGAGCTGGGACTCTGGAGTTTCCTGCCAAACCACATCGAGGAGCTCTGCTGGCCACCCCAGGCTGTCACAGGAGCCATGGCTTCCCCTCCTGTGCTCTGGAGCCACAGAGCTGTTTCAGACTTCTTAAGCTGAAGGTGTGAATGAGAGTTCAGAAGTGCTAAGCCACTTGTTAGCTGTAGCCTACATGTGCAGAGCACAAGCTTGGAAGATTTACAGCTGTAGTCTAACGGTGACATTTTGCTCAGCCTGGTACCCTGTCAGTAGGGAAACGCATTCAAATGGGTCTTTCAACTGTGTTTCTGCCTCTGGAAAATTAGAGTTGAAAATCCTCAGCTCTACCATCACAGTAAACTGGTCTAAACAACAGCCTTTGCTGTGCAGAGTTGGGTCATCTGGCCCAAAACCTGCACCAGTTTCACATACGAATTGTGCTAAGTGACTATGGCTGGATGAATCCTGCTTGTTCTTAAAACACCAATTAAACTTGCACAAATATACAACTTCTGACGCTGAGACTCTAGCAAAGCTGCAGTGCTAATAAGGTTTGCTGAAGCTATAATTCAAACCCCTCTGCATGGAGTATTTCCTCTTTATTATATTAATCTACAGAAGTTATGCTGAAATTAAAAAAGGACAAACCAAGCCCTAGTTTGTCAAAACACACCATATTTATAATATTAAATAATTGAAGCTATAAGTAAATATATACAGTGTCGATAAAATTGAATTATCAGGCAGAGCATAATTGGGGTTTATTTAAACTGTGATTGACTCTATTCATCTGTTATTCCAGTGGATATATAAAGATAAATTATTTTCTCGGAAATTGAGACACCACTTTTTTTTTTTAAAGATATTTTTCTTATCAGGTTTTCATTAGACAAGGCAGCCTGCTTTATATGTTTGTACAATTTAAGTAGGCTCTTGGTCTGTTTGTTAATACATCATGTTTACTTAAAACTCCTGAAGGAAGTTATTAATCTGTCAAAACTTTAAAGATTTGAAGCTGATAAATAAATGAACAATGCTAAATAATTCTTTATGCTGTCTACAAAAGCCCAAAACAGGTTTTACTGTTCTCCTCTAGAAGGTGAAGCCTGGATTGCCTTGAAATTACTCAATATTTGCCTACACTACACAGCTGCCAAAGCTTGCACTGGGTGATAAGTACACCCACTGGGTTAAACAAGGTGCCTTTCTGACCAGAAAGGTTGGTCAGGAATAAAAAATATGCTTTAATCCAACTTCCAATTTCATATCATAAGAGGTGCTATGGAACGATTGCCATTTGCAAAAGAAAAAGAAGAGCACAATTAAAATCTGAGTCTCTAATCCCTCTGCCTATGGCTTAGAACCAGAGCCAAAAGAAATACTGCCTTAACAGGTACATTTACCCGGAGGGGAAGCACACCCTCGACCACCTAGCTGGTGAAATGAAGAGATAATAAGATGTTTGGGCATATCAATGGCCAACAAATTGTGTGTTGGCTTCTGACAGAAGAGCCTAGAATTAGTGGGTGGCAAACGTGAGCTCTGTTTACTGACAGCGGCTGTTCCAGCACGGTGGCAAATCCAACAGCGTTATGTTTCAGCCCCTGTCTCCAGCAGCCAAACCACATACCAGGCTATGAGATACGAGTGTCACTGACATCTGTCTAAAGAGACATTTGGAAGTGATTGAAGGCAACGTGAATTCTAACCACTAACTAGACTAATTAATAGCAAGAGTGGAAAGTAGCTACTGCAACAATACTAACAATTTTATGCTGTGAAGACCGAATCCATTGTTTTAATACTTAGGAAGAGTGAGCTTAAAAATATTTTCTCCAATTCACTGAGGAATTTCTCTGTTCCTGCAAACACTTTGCTTTACCAGCAGTAACTCAGGCACAGTAGATGAAGAATTTTACTTCTGTTTAGCACAAATAATTTCTTTTTTAATCTGGTCCAATTAAAAGATAAAACTGCAAATGTTTCTATTTGTCTAGATCAGCAGACAGACCATTACATCTCGATTTAACAGGGCTCAATTTTAGGTTTCTCACGTAATCTCCAGTAGAAACACAGTGTGGAAAAGATTCTGTGACCAGGATTTGGGGCAGTCTTCAGAATGCTTTCTCATGGCAGTAACTGTGAGCATTATCCGGCCTTCTCCGAGACACTACAGCATGGATCCCTTACAACTAGACAATGCCACTGTCAAGTAGGGAATAGGCAATTGTAAGAAACTGTATCACGTAGAGGTGGTATTGTGATCTTCCTCAAGTTTCTCTTGCAACATCTGTCGCTTTTCAGACCACTATCTCAACAGAGAGAACCTCTTACTTTAAAGTGCAACCCCCTCTGGCTGGAGGACAGAAGTTTGAAAATGCAAACCTGAAAGTTTCCTAAGTTGGTCACTCATTAGAGAACTCCTAATGCTACCTGGATACACACAATTCAGGTGCAAAATGTAGGAAGTATGGCAGCTTTTGCAAAAAGCACTGCAAATTTTTTATATGACAGATTATTTATTTCCTCTCTCAAAGTATCTGTAAACAGACTGCCAGTTTTTAAAGCTTCCTTATTTGATGATGATTACTAAAGTTGTACAGAAGCCTCAAGTTGTAACTTGAGCTACCAGTACTAAACAGGCCTGTACTTGACCAATTATGGTTGCTCTCATTCATAACTAAATTTTCACACACCACACTCCCCACTTCCCAATTTGATGGCCATAACTCTGACATGGAAATAGTGAAAATTGTTTAATTGCCCAGAATGAGGCACAGAGCACCTCAGGCAGCATGAAGAATTCATTCTTCTAGTGCCTTTTTCCCATTTTGGATTGTACTGCCCTTGGCCCTTACACCTGCTCTGTGAGACTTACTAACTTACTGAGGAGTTAAAGCAACATCTTCTCTCCAAAATTCTTAAGAAATGACAGTTAAATGCCAGCAGTAAAAAGTTCACTGTGCTCTTAATTCTAGGCAAGCACATGTATGTGAACCCAAAAGGGGAGCCGTTTCAGAATGAGAGCATTCTTCACCAAAACTTCGTTGTGGAATTAGTCAGCAGTGAGATTTGGGAATGTGATGTCACACTCAGCCTAGATTGTGCATTTTCTGGGGCAGCAAGAACTCTGTTATTTGATCTGAAAGCCATGTTTTGCCATTGTATAAATAAACACTGCAAGAATTCAGGGTCAAATGAGTATGGTCTCTGAACATAACGCAAAAACCAAAGCTCAGTCAACTCAATTGTGGTTCATCTCTGCTTGGTGGTGTCTAAGCCACAAACTTTCAGGATAAGTGCAGTTCATAGAATCTTTGAATCCCTTCCAAATCAAACAATCCAGGTAACTGTAAAATACTGCCCTTTCTCTAATGATGCACATTAAGTAGGTTGCATTTTCATAGGACCCTATGAAAACAAATACAAAGGAGTGAATTAAAGAAGAATCCATTTCCTTCTCTTCATCTGAAAAAAACAACTGTTCATATCCTGCTTTCCAGTTTAAGGAACACATCTGTTTAAACTAATGCCTCCCATGCCAGTTCAAACTACATTAAGATTTTCTTGATTTCAAACATATTGCATTGACATGTATGCAAACAGGCATCTTTCCTGAATGTTCACTGCTGCATTTTACTGTATGTTCATACTTACCTATAAATCCAATTTTTGCACATCCTGTCTGAAATTGAGGCTTCCTCTCAATGATATCTACATGTATCTATTATTACTTAAACATGAAAAGAACCATAACTCTATTAAAACTGACAAACTAAATTTATCTTGTGCTTATTGAATTGGTTTATTAGACATAACCATAACACATTCCTAGATAAGAAGGGGTACTGGTTTGGCCTGGTTAAAGGAGTGGTATATTTCAGCTATTTTATCCTGACAATGCTTTCAGGCCAGAATAATGTGACAGTTCTTTCCAAATGAAGACTTCCAAATGGTATGCAGGCAGAACATAACTCCGTTCTCAAGTTAAGATTGTACTGATTCAGACTACAGACAATGGAAGATATAGGCAGTCTATATTCTGAAAGAGTGCCTCTGAAACTTATGAAAATGGCTTAGGCTTTATCAACAGGAAATGTAAATTAATAGCATACTTTATTTTTCTGGACAAATAACAGCACAAATAAAATCCATGAGAATTTTATCACTCATTTCCCTCAGACTGGAATGTGAATATCCCTCACAGAATGAAACCATCCCCAAATCCTGGGGCATTCATACTCAGGCACAGGGTCTTGCAGTGATTTTCAAATATGTATATGGCTACTGAACTTTCACCTGGGACATTTTTACACATTTTACAGATGCAGAGTAAACAGGAAAGTGAACTCGATCTCAGCCAGACCCAATACAGCAAGTTAAATGCCTGATGCAGAATAGTATTTTGACACTGAAAGAAGGTGTTAAGTGAAAGTTAAGTAAATAGGATCAAAATCTTTGTGAGATGCTGGTTAATTGGCACAGCTTATTAATTTTTAATTTGTAATTTCTGAAAGGATGAAGAGAGCTGGCCCTCGTGTAGGTGGTGTTCCAACAGAGTGCAAAACCATCTATTTCTTAACAAAAATAAGTTTAAGAAGCACACCCCTTGTCCAGAGTTCAGACAATCTAGGATCAATTGCCACCACTGACTAAGAAGATTCAGTTCTACTGCTGAGAGACTCAACCCTCCCACCTCTCTAGGGAGCGTTGCTGCCTGCTCAGTGTGTCTGTGCATCTGGGCCTCACTTGGGAAACCATTTGTATTTTGTGGCACAATCCAGGGTTCTTGATTCAGCTTTTGCACTCAAACACAGAGGACTCTGCAGAAGTCTTGCCCTAAGGTCTCACAATCAGACAGTGATGAGGCAAGAACTAAAGCCCACATTTCCTAGCAAACAAAACTGGTTTCTAACGATTTGGTCTCTAAAGGTCCTCTTGCTTAGTCTGTGCACTAAGTGCTTGTCTTCAACACCTGCTATTCACCATGGCTAGGCTTCGCAAACAAAGATTTGAAATCTTCTCAAACACCTGCAATTACGCCCCCCAGAAATCTACATGGAACCATTCTAAAGACTTCAGCAAGCTGAGCTACTCAATACAATATTCATTCTGATTCTTCCTTCAGAGACTCGGGTGTGTCCTGCTTGAGCTGGTATGAAAAAATGTAGAGAATTTGATCACACAACACAAAATGGGAAAATTTGTCTTCTTCCTTTTTTTGAACAGGGAGGAGTCTTGATAGAGCTCATGTAACAAGTTGAATGCTATAAAGATGAAATTTACAGCTAACTGGGGATACGTTCCCTCAACATAAATTGTAGTGAAATCAGACCTATGTCTACATGAATGGTTATACTGAATTTCTCTGAGTATGTTGTTTTTTACTTCAGTAGGAAGTTATGTTAGGTTTTTTGTTGCTAATTTACTAAACAAAATTAAATCCTCTAGGCTGCTGGCAGAATTTCAAATACTCAAGCTTGTCCCTGTAATAGCCTGTACCTTGCAATAATGAACTACCTTACGATTTTGAAGGCAAATAAATTCCACCAAAGAAAGAGAGTGGGAATGTGTTCGGTACATAGAATTTGTGGACATTATTTCACAATGACTTTTTTTTGAAAGTAGCATGGGGTAAAAATACCTCAGGGTATGCTATGTATCTCCCATTTTTTTCTGATTTACAGCAGCAATAAGCACAACATTCTTAGAATATTAACAGAATTATTCAGATAATGACTTGGGTAATAAAGAGATTTTATCCTTTGTTCACTCTGGACAACACTGTCATTAGACTGCTAAGACTTTGAGGTCGTTCACTGTGGTAAATTAAAAAAGGCAGAGGCAAAGAATGGAAGGAAAAAGGAAGTTGAATATTCAGTGCAAATAGGTAACTGCAAAACTGAAGACATTAATGAACAAAGTGCTGCATTTTTATGAGTTTAACCAATGTACAATGAATTTTGAGTTTAAGCAATGAACATCCTCAGCAATGTACAAAGATTTCCACAGTTCTGACATCAGAAGGGAGGGTGCCCAGCTCACTGTAGTGTTTCAGCTCAGACTGTCAAGGAAAATGGCTTTTGGCTGGAGGGCTCGAATATGAGGTACTGCAGCTCAGTTGGCTTGCCTGGGTTGGAAGTTGCCACAGAGAAGTGAGAAACTGGGTAGGAACAGAAACCATAGCTGTAACACTTGCAAGAGTTCTCATCTCCTTTCTCTGAACACCAGTTAACCAACAAATAACATAAGAAATAATTGGTGCTGTCTGTAAGTAGTTCTTGTGTATTAAAATATGGGGAAAGCGGATTATACCTTCACTATAAAGACAAGTAGAAGGTCGATAAAATATTTTTTTTCTCCTCTCCACAAGACAACAAATGTAATTCCAAGAAACCTTTCTCCTTCAACTTTTTCTAAAATCTATAATAGTTCTTAAGGCATGCCCTTAGGGATAAAATCAGGGGTGATTCTAGGTAATACTAGGTTAGTATAGCTCATTGTTTCCTTCAGTCTATCAGCCTGTACACTACAGCCACCTAGAGCCTTCTAAACAAAACAGAAAGTAGGTGTCTTCAAGGTCCAGGAACAGCATGGAGTCTGAGTTATAGGGACCTGAGTGAAAAATAACTATAAACACTATGGATGGCATGGCAGCAAAGATCAGAGTAGACTCACCCCTGAATTTGACTCTTCTGTATTTGAGTGAGGCTGTTTGACTGAATATACAATTCAAATTATTCTACTGGAGTATCAGAAGCAACCTTGACCTCTAAATGTCACTGATGTTTATGTCATTTTTCTAATTCATATTGGCAGGTATTTTGAACCTGCGTACACTTCAGTCCCTGTTGAGATGTCAATAAAGGCAGACAGAAAACAGAAATGTCCACAAAAATAGAGAAGCTATGTTTTAAAAATGGTATCAGCATTTCTAGGAAGACATTTTATCTCCTGCTGCTGAGCTCCATCCCTAGGAGAAGCTATCAATAACAAAAGCTAAGAGAAATACAACATGTGAAATGTAAATGTTTTGTTTTGGAAATTCATGAAAGATTCAGTCTGAAGTGCTTTATTTAAATTAATGTAGATTAGAGATGTTATTTTTTTTACCCCCCTATTTGCTTTGAAAAAGCAGTAATAAAAAATTTCTACTATTAAAAGTCTTCAGTTGAAGGAAAAGAGGAAACCTTTAGTAAGAAGAAAGCTTTAAACCTTTTGAGATTTCACGTACTCCTCAGTAAGATGAAAGTAACATTTTTAAGTCTTAGGCTCACTTAGAAGCATTTTGAGGTGTGCTGTTACCACATCTCATCAGCTTTTTGCACTCCAGAGCCATTTCAAATCTTATTGTGGTATGTTTGGAAATACACTTAAAAGATTACCACTTAATCTAGTTAAGTAAGTTTGACTTCAAGCAAGTGTCTATCTGTCCATCCAGCTGCTTACTGCTTTTTGTTTCTTTGGAAAAGAAAGGAAATGAAAATCATTGAGAAAAAAGGGACAACAAAGTCTGATCTTATTCAGTTTTTCTTGCAGCTGTGAATTTTTCTAGACAGACTTTTTAGTAGATGGATTATTGCCATTAATTCTAGTGGCAGCCAGGCTGTTTCCGGAATGGCTTATTTTTTATGGTTGACTTTATTTTAAATGAAAAATGTTCCTGGCTTTGAAGAACAGAAGTGAAAGAAAGTTCTGCCCTCAAGTTCAAAGGCTGCTTAAAGGAATCTGACATGCTACATTTCCAGTTACTCTGGGGATGAAGAGAGGAGGTAGAGATGCACTTTAAGAAGGTGACGGGCTCCTATAGGTATAGCATCCTAATGAGACAGAGGAGTAGCTACACCCCTGGACAGCAGTCTTGTCTCTTGCCTTTCAGAACATAACTCTACCTAGTCCTGCTCTCGGATAAGCTATCTGTTACTGTGGTCTATACAAGTTTGAAGTTCATGGACAAGTATAGAGATATTCTAGATGCTTCCCAGAAACTGCAGCCACCTAGGGGCTGAACTCCATGTTCTCCAGTTGTTCGTGTAGTTTGCTAGACATCCCACTCTTTTCACTTCACAGCATTGGACTTGTAGAGACAGAGGCCTAATGAAAGCCAGAAAATAAGAAGGAGAATAGAGAGAGTGAAAAAATGTACCAGAGAATGGAAGTAAGGTTTTATGGACTGTCTTAACTCCAGTGTTTCTTAAATTTTCACCTTACATTCTTCTGAAGTGTCATTAATTTCCTAGGTTTTTGCAGGAAAAAGATAAGTAAAACTTGGAAAAGATGACACTGATCTGGTATGGTAGGAATAGAAAAAGGCACTAAAAATTCTGCTGGGTAGCTTTGAAGACAGAGTACTAGTGCAGCTTCTGTCGCTCATAGAAAGGTTGATTTGAAGTCCACCAAATATGACGTCTCCAAAGATGACTAGAGCTTCTGAAAGCACTCAAGTTTTAGCATTTATCATTTATAACACAGAATAGTGGGAAGTAAATTTCAAATATTTTTTTAAATTTTAAAACTTGTGGCATGGGCTCAGGTGCTTAAAATCTTTTTAACCTTCAGCAGATTTCACCAGAACACCAACTGAGGTAACAGAACCTAATTTCTGCCTTACGTTCAGTTTTCACACTTTGAGATACCAGACTTATTAAAAAAAACCCAAATAAAAGAATTGCAAAGATTTTTTTGTAACCAAAAAACCCACGTGTTAATTCTTTTGTTAAACTAAAGCAGTGGCGAGTTGGAAGTTTTCTGTACACTTACTTTTAAAACTGGAAGATCTTAAATTGCTTATTATATGGACAGCAATATTTCACAGTTGGGGAAACAGGCAAGGTGACTGCAAACTCATTCAGTAAGCCCAAAAGTGGGAACAGAATTCAGGTTTATTAGATCCCTTCCTGCAGCTCTGACCACTAGAAATTGCTACTATTGTATATACTATACTATATACTAATATTGTTCATATTGAGGAAATATATAAGACACATTGGCTCAGAATTAAAAGTACACTTTCTGCAGAGAAGAGGAACCAGGCCTTGGCAGTTTGACAATGCAAGAAATGGAAAAGAACATTTAGGATGGAAATTCTTATGCTATTGCTGCTCTTCCTTTCTCTATGCACAAAGGTATGTCTTGAAATAATCAAACATAATTAAGTTGTTATACTGTTATTTTAAACACTAACATTTCATTTGCATTGATAACTACTTGCATGTATGTACATGGTGTGATCCCTGCAAAACTTACTAATGGTGCTTGGCTTAGGCAGCAATGACAGTGAAGCACTGCCTTAGGGAAAGGTATTGAATTTGAAACTATTTTACTTTTAGCAGAATTGACCTGGTTTCAGCTGGGAGAGAGTTAATTTTCTTCTCAGTAGCTAGTGTAGTACTGTGTTTTGTATTAAGTGTGAGAATAATAAAACACACTGATGTTTTAATTGTTGCTGAGCAGTGGTTTCCCTAAATCAAGGACTTTTCAGTTTCCTATGTTCCACCAGTGAAGAGGTGCACAAGAAACTGGGAGGGAGCACAGCCAGGACAACCGACCTAAACCTGCCAAAGGGATATTCCGCACCACAGAGCATCATGCTCAGTATATGAACTGGGGATTGGCCAGAAAGTGCCAATTGCTGCTTGGGGACGAGCTGAGCATTGGTCAGTGGGGGGTGAGCAACTGTATGGTGCATCACTTGTGATTCTTGCGTTTCATTCCTCTCTCTCTCTCCTTTTCATTACTTCCCATACCTGTGGTAGGAATCTGTGATGATGCTCAGCTTGGTGCATTTTCTGCCATAAAACCCCACCCAGTAGCGAAGAAAATGGAAGAAACAGGAGGGAAGTGAAAATAGAGCAATGACATGAAATGGAAGACTTGCAATAGCAAAGCAATGACCCTAAAATACCTTTTCTCATCTATATGCTAAATATTTGGATTGCACTTTGAGTTAACAAATTCCTGGAGGTCTCTATTGAACTGTAAAAATAAGCACCACAAATGCAGCCAAGCTAGTTCATTTAAATAAACATGGAAATGAGACTATTTCAGCAGGTAGATAAATACTGTAAATATTTATGCTTGTAAGAATAATGATGACAAAACCCCACAGAAACCAACTACAGAGATATTTCATGCATCCGTGCATACGTGTGTTTTCACCTGTGATCTACAGTGGATGTTAATAGCAAGAATGCATTGAATCTTAATTGTTACTACTATCCTTATTCCAGATCCCAAATAATACAGGACACCTGAATCACCTGCTGTTTGTATCAGACTGTAGGAGAGCACTGCAAGCTAAAACTGCCACCTTCCTAGAAACAGATTTTATTGACAATACTTAAAACAATGAATTTAGGTGTTCACTTAAAACACTGTACTTAAACGCTGAATTTAGGATATTCTTAACAAAAGTTCCTCTGATGCCTTCTAAGAGGAATTCAGAATCCTACCTTTTGCCTCTACACAGAGCTCTAGAAAACAGCTATCATATAACTCCTCAGTTATACTAGCTGAAATTTTAGAGACCTCAATGAGGTGGGTTTGCTCTGGTGTACATCCTATTGACAGGAATGAAGCCCAAAGAGATGTCAGTCAAGGAACTTTTACAGGCAGATTTTTTTTTTTTCCCTGAGAGCTGGATTTGGCTGAAGAGATGAGAATTTTTAAGAGAACTTGTTCACTTAAAATAACATACTCTGCTAACATAAGTTCTTGTAGAAAAAGTCAGATGGGCTTTGGCACTAAGTTCAGACAGTCTGTGCTGTACTGAAGAGCAGAGCACATCCTGTTCTCTGCACTAAGATATCTGACATGTCTGGACTCATATCTCAAAAGCTACTGTATTAGTGTCAGAAGAATGTAGGATACTTTCTTAGTTTTTGTAGGAGATTGAAATGAGAGAAAAATTGAACTTTTCTGATATATACTATGTGTGACTGAAGTCTGAAAAACAGTTGGATAGGTCTTGTAGCTATAAATAATGAAATTAAACAATCTGATCTTTTTTTATTATTAAACAACATATCCATCCATTTTCACTATCCTGATGCTCGACTTCATCTCTAAGAGAGAGCTAAGACATTACAAAAAACCACAGGAAGAATCATATGGTAAAGAAACTTGAAGAAGAAATATGTGAAAAGTCAGGTAGGCAGCACTAAAATAATAGTAAAGAAGAGGGAAAAGAGAAATTTAAAAGAATTGACAATTGCAGTGATGCTGTTTCAGGAAGTGATACTCATACGGAAGATTAAAAGAACAGATGGCAGAGAGAATGAATGCAACAGCCATTCAATAGACACTTATTTGTGCCTCTAGAGACTATTGATAATTTTTCTTTATCCCCTACCACTGAGAAGGGTAGGGACAGGGGTAAACATCTTCTCTATCACCTAAGCAGAGCTATCAATACTAGAGACAGGCCTAAACTGCCTAATTAAGATCATGATCTGTTTTTCAAGTGTTTAAATCTTTAACTGTGGTTGGGAGGGGGATTTTTCTGTTCAGTGGTGGATGGAATCTATGAATATTAGAAATACATGGGCAAAGTGTGAAACCTTTATCTGAGTTTGGACTTATATGTAGTGTTTGGGGCATAAATAGGTGGTGCACACTTGTAGTTTGACTCATACATGGAGATACAACATCTAATAATATAAACCAATTAATAAACTATATATCTTCATTATTTTTTAAAATTAGAGAAATGGTGCAACAAGAAGAAGGGACAGAGGAATCCTAGTGCAACAGCTGTCCCTCTCAAGAAATGGATCATAGAAATAATAAATACTTTCCCAGGCATCAAATGCACTGGTCAATACATGGCATATGACAGCCTGAAGTGATGGGGGACATCTGGTCTGAAATGTTTGGGTTTTAACAAGTGGAATTAATTCAGGTTAAAAAACCATACTACTTGTAGATATACCTTTATTTCAGCAACAGTCATAACCTGCCATTTGGCTTCTTCCCCCTCCTCCCCCTCAAAACTCAAAGAAAACAAAATAACTCCTTGGGTGCTGAGATGAAAATACTGCAATGAAAATATGCACTGGTCTTTCCAGTCTGTAAACATATGATAGAAATTTCTCAATGTTATCTAGAACCAGCTGACTCACAGGAATGGTGAAATAAAAGAAAGATGGCAGTGAAAGGTAATGCAGGCATCTGTTAGAGATATTTCAGCTACTTATGCCACTTGATTCTTTGTGAAGGGTTGATTGCTCCCATTTCCAGTGGCTTAGGAAGATGTTAACCTCTTTTTTAAAGACCTGTACTTTTGTTAGCCAACATTTAAAAAATATAGATGAGACATGGTAGGAGGGAGTCAACTTGCCATATCTGGAAAGTATTTCTTTCTAAGAGCAGCTGAGAACAGATGAGTGACACTCAAGAGCTAAAATAGTATTTTCAGGCTATCAATTCAGTTCGGAGCACAGTGTGAGCTACATTTTATCATTTACCTGTCCTGCACTCTCCTGATGGAGCTTCTAGGTCCTAAATTCAGTTAGAACCAGCATCTTTGATCTGTATCTGCTAAAAAAAGAGTAAGGAAGTGGGTAGGTGAATTGCCTTAGTTCCTGTGAACACCACGAGAGGTCACTCCCGCTATCTAGACCAAAATTTCTCAAAGCGTTTTAAAGGATTTGCTAGAAAGGGCTGCCTGTTTCTCTCTGAGCTTGGGAAAATTACCTTTTCCAAACAAACAAATGGTTTTCATCACCAGAATGCATTTCAAAGGTTATTTACAATTGATTCATAAAATAAAGAAGCTTAAGGAAGGGTTTGTATGTTTTAAATATTTTACTGATCCAAAAAAACAAATGAAGGACTGTACAAATATGAAATAGTTGGATTTGAATTCTAACACATACAGGCATATAAAGGCAGCATCATGTCTTCAGACTCGAAGAACTGAAGGTCTCCCTTTCTATTTCTCTTGCTTCCTGCTTCTCCAATGCTTTGCACACATTTGACACAGGTTTGAGAAGAAAGAGGATGGCAAACACAGTGCTTTTCTGTACCCTTTGTGGTTCCAAGAAGGATAAGAGTTGGTGGCTGTATGAGCAGGCTCTAGTGATTTGTGAGAACTGGAAGTTTTTCCCAACAGGAAGTCAACAGACAACGTTTCAAGTTTTATATCTTTGAGGCGCCTGAACAGTACAAAGCCAACAAATCCTTATAAGACTCACCCCTCTAAAAGCAAGGAAGCAAGCAAATAAATTACACTCTAAACAAATCCCAAAGCTATGCTACTCTTCAAAATCACATCCAGGGATACCTACAGCTCAATTTTTGTCTTGGCTTTGATTTGTTGAAGCATCACTTTGATCACTTACCAGTTATACCGTGAATCTGCTGCACTGAAAAGATGTCCAAGTTGAAGTCCTGGGCTCCTGGGCCTCTGTTTATTCTGTGAAGCCTACTGTACACACAGCCAATGCACCACACAGCTTACTTAGAAAAACTCCTACTCCTGTCAGTCTTTTAGACCTACAGCTTTCCTTGATACTGTCATCACATCTACCTGACGTGATGGTAAGCTTTGCAATGCAATGAGTTGTTTGCTTAGACTGGGATCTCTGGCCAACAAATAGTGCAACAACACAGTTCATAGAGCTTCCAACCAAGAGGCAAAACACTGACCCCTTGCTTACCTACCCGGCATGAATTTCTGATAGATCAGACCATAAAGTTTCCTTGATAATGTACACAAGCCTGAAGGAAAGATTTTACATGAAGAATTCATTACAATTTCAGGTAAGCTATGGAAAAAGTGAAATCCTTAGTTAAAAAGCATGCATTAGTCACAAGTTGGCCATGGGCCTGGGTGTGAGGCACTCAAATCCACCTCCAAATATTGGTTTAGGCTCTGTGTCAATCATTACAACTATTCAGTCAGCATGATCTACCTGATAATCCTACCTGCTGCTCACCTACAGGTTTGCAAGAAAGTCTCATACTAATTTGAATTTTTTCAAAAATGCCTCCGAAAAAAGCACAGTGCAAAGAATGAGCCAATGACTTTGCACTTTAGCCACAAGACTCACATAAAAATGGATTCCCAGCTTATGAAAACACCCAGAACACGAGCTCTCTTTCAGGCTTTCTTCTATGTATTATATTTGTGGTTTTGGAAGAAAAACAGCTTAATTCTAACTGCAGTCATACAGAGGAAACAACTAATAAACACCTCACAGAAAGGCAGCTTTATGATGCTTTTTCTGCAGGGAGGATTCCTCTCACTCTCCAGTGTCTGGCACACAGTACGGCAAATAATGCACAACCCTGCACTACTGGTGAGCAAAGGACAATATGAAACACTGCTGAAATAGAAGTATTTTACTTAATAATCCAGTATTTGCTGTTGTTGTATGATTATACAATGGCAACCAGATCCTAAAAATGAAGTTTGGATTTTTTGGTGAAATTGATAAGTATAACTTCTTTTAAGTGATACTTTTATTGCAATTAGCTCTAATGCTTGAAGAGCATTTAGTACTGTAAAATGAAACGAATGAATGTGGACTAAAACTCCCTGTATCATATGAACTCTATATATCAAAAAGACAGCTGACGAATAACTCTGATATAGTGCACATGGCAGAAATGGCAACCACTCAATCCTCCAGCACTGGGTGAACCTCAGAACGTTTGAAAGTTTTGTTTTGATCACCTTCCAGAAAATGAAATTATTATCTCTACACAGCCCAACTTCTTGGAGTCTATAAATCAAATATGTTATGAACAGGTTTTCTTGTAACCCTTTTGACACTTCCTGGTTTCAGACAAGTTGAAAATACCATGAGAAAAGCCTTAGAAACAGCATATTCTAATTTTTTTTCAATTGAAAATTACTCATTTACCAAAGCACTAGAGTTAACCATATTCTTCTTAGGTGCAGGGATGCAAGGAATGCAAACAGGTTTTAAATGCTGAGATTTCATTTGGCTTTAGGATTAAAGTCCTGTGCAGTGCAGAAGTTTTTAGTTTCAATGAAGCTCACAATTCTGTACCGTACTGTGGAAAATTTAGAAAAAGAATCGACAAGAGAAGTTGCCCATCATATCTAGCTTTGTGGCAAAAATTGTCCATATTTTTTGCTCATAAGCAGTTCAGATTTATGCTAATTCTTGTCTAAAACCTTCTGTGCTGGACTGTAATCCTGGGAGACATAACTACAGCTTCCTTGTGTGGGGAAGAGGAAGGGCAGACACCTTCTCTATGGTGATCAGTGACAGGACTCGAGGGAATGGCCTGAAGTTGTGTCAGGGTAGGTTTAGGTTGGATATTAGAAAAAGGTTCTTCACCCAGAGGGTGGTTGGGCATTGGAACATGCTCCCCAGGGAAGTGGTCACAGAACCAAGCCTGACAGAGGTCAAGAAGTGTTTGGACAACATTCTCAGGCACTTGATGTGACTCTTGGGGATATTCCTGTGCAAGGTCAGAATTTGAACTGTATAATCCTTCTGGGTCCCCTCCAACTTGACATATTCTGTGGTTCTTTGATAATTATCATACCTGTCACTTCTTCTCACCTTCCTCATCCTGTTTCCCAAGCAGTATTGTAGTTTGTCACTCTCAAACTAAAATGGCTACATTTTACCTTATTTCTTCCTTAATTTCCATAGTCTGCTCACTCACATGCTATATTTTGCTCTAGAGAAAAAGGAACTACTTTTCCCTTTGCATTTCTGGCCATGATCCAAAAAGCTTGTGTGAGTGCAAAGAGAATTGTCATGGCTATGTCAGCTGAGTTACACTAAGCTACATTACTCCTTTTAGGTTTTTAACTTCTTTTCCAAAAACTGACCAGATGAAGTCCTTACTAATCATTGGATGTATGGCTGAGTACTGATGAGGATAAGGTGTGCCACAGAAACAGGATAACCTATTTTGTTGAAAAAGCACCAACTTAGTGTGGTTATTATGAGCAAAGATGACTTGCAGTTGCTAACAGAATCTTCGAAAATAATGCTGGGCTGAGTACATATAAGAAAATCTGTAAGAGTTTTACTTTCCCTAAGTCTGAAGAATGACTGCAGGATTTTCTTCTCCTACAGTAGTGGATCTGTCTCTTCTGCAAATACTCTTCAAAGGCAATGATCAGCCATACTCTGTATTTCAGAAGATGTATAAATAGCCTTGGAAAAATCTTGTGCTAATTTTTCTATTTCCTTAGAATGTCAAGTTCAGGCATCTCTCAACTTTGCAGCTCACATCTTAACTGAACGGTAAAAAGTTAAGCTTCCCAAGGCGTGCACAGCTGTAATTCAGCCTCTGGTTTCTAGGGATCAAAGGTCAGCACGTTAATCTATTTGGGATAATTCATAGAACCTCTTTGGAGAAAAGAAAACCATTAACATAAAAATAAGCCATGTTTCCTGAAAATGAATCAGAACACTTTATGATATAAAACAGTATCCCAGTGATGACCCAAAGCAATTAGTTTAGTATGCTCAGACTCAGACTTACTCTACTCCATTTCAGTCCAGGTATTGCAGATCTTTTGTTAAAAGATTTTTTTTTTTTTTGAATAAGCAGTTTGGCCTTGACTGTGAAGTCAATTGCTTAAAAAGGAGGAAAAAAAAAATGTTTCTGAACAGCTGTGATATGAAAATAATCAAACCATCTCCCCCAGCATCAGAAACAGCAACAAAAGGTTTTATAACAATAAAAAATGTATGTGAATATTTGTTGGAGTTTGAAAATGATTGACAATAGTTTGCAGGGAGTGTAAGATGTTTTTAACAAATGCTTTTCAAAGTAGGTGCTAGTAAAGCGTCACAGAACTTCACAGAACACAGCTTCAAATGTCTAGAAGTTGAAGTTGACATAATTTATATCATTTACATCAAAGAAAGGTTATTTTTGGACAATATTTTCCCCTAGCCCCACTTCGTCAGTGAGGTTTAATTATTTGCTTTGTTCTAAACACTGCTCTTTGCTATCTTTGCATAACAGATAGAGGTAACTGTTATGATGTGCTGTGTTCAAACCTCCAGTTTACAATAAAAGAGCTACCAAAAAGAATGCAAACAAATAATCTATATGATTCTATGAGAAGGTGGAGGGATTTTAATTTTAAGATGGTGGGGCTTTGCTAATGGCAGTTCTCTGCTACTGCATGTGCATTTTCCATACTAACAGAGACATGGAACTGATTCAGACAAGAAGTTCATTGTTAAGCTTGGGATTACTGTCAAATTAATTCAGTTATTGCTCATAACATTAATTCCACCAAGGTAAAGAGCAGAATTGAGAGAAAGAACAGAAAGATGAAGCACGTGCATGTGCTTGCATGTGTGTATTTGTATCTGTTCATGTGCAGTAAGGGGACTTTTTACCTGTGCAGGTTTGTTTTCTCAGATGGTGAAAGACATGTGATAGCTGTCACACTTACACTATCCCTCCCCAAAAGATTATAAATGGTCCAACTGGCACATTCTCCTCTCTACTTCTTCCCACAAATTCTCTGAAAACTCCAAAATCCAAATCTGGGTGAGACACATGACCTGGATTGACACAGGCACAACTGAATAGGCACATGGCAGGAAGCCTAAAATACTTTGGAGGTTTTGTGGGTGGATATTCCCTTCTGACTTATGAGTTGGGTAAAAAAAAGTAACTCTGTTTTTAAACCATGAATCATTTTGATTATGGTGATGGGAATAAGTCCATTGGAAAGAGCTGATGACCTAGAGAAGATATTTTCCATAAAACTAAATAAAAGAAGTATGATTAGAGTATTTCCAAATATAGGAACTAAGGTTGTGAGGAACTGTGCAAGTCCCAAGGAACATCAAGCTGTATGCACAGCTATATAAGAATATGCTCTTTGCATCCATCATAGATTTTGTGGAAATGTTCCACATGCACAGGAACTGCAACAACAAGTTGTTCAGGGACTTGATTAGCATGGATTCACTGTCTCCAAGGTGCTTGGCTGTGCTGTGTTTTTACTGCTATGGAGAAGGACTGCTGAGAAAGCATATTCCAGAAAAGATTCCTTCTGCGCTGCAGTACCTTCCACAGGGGATCCACCAAGTCAATGAGAATTTTGCATGGCACAGCATCATTAAATATCTGAGGATTAATTCAGTTGCCTTGCGATGAACTTGGTACAACTATCAGGAGAAATGAATAGTGAAGATGACAGAATGATCTTTTCTGAATCCCTATGCTGTCAAGCAATATGGATAAATAATGAGAAATAAGTTCTTGGCAAATGCTAAGTTTGGCTCCTGAGAGCTTAGACATAATGGTAATATGATATTCAAAGAGTGCAGTGCTCAGTCAATTAAATGAATAGCCTGTTTTTGCTTGTCCTTGTCCAATAAATTTGAGAACAAATGACATTAAAAGAACCAAATTATTTCTGCAAACTAGGTACTGGAACCTAACCGAGTGATATTAAATGATCCTTCATAGACATAGTAATTAGGAAGGGGAAGCTGTTTGATTGCAATGCAGTGTTAAACAAGGCAAGAAATACCTCATGTAGCCACAGAGTTAGTCCAAAGCCTTGTTTTCTTGCCTCTTCTCTGCTGAAATCTCAGCTGCTTATTAATCCTAAATTAGACTTGCCAAAATGCAGAGACCTGTTGGTCTTTTCTGTCTAGCACTATGTACTATATAGAATTCCTGTTCTGCTACCCTAAAGATAGCACACAAAAAAGCTTTAACTAATAACGTTTGATCAATACACATATATAAGCATGATCTCCTCGAACTGCCAGCTGCCCTAAGGCCACAAAGGGCAAGACAATATGAAAAACCAAAATTGACTTGTGCTAATTCCATATTAATTAAGCTTCTCTTGGCCTGTCTTGTGTATTCTCAAGGAGACAATGGAAGATCTTTACATGCAGAGCAGCAAACATGCTCTTCTGGGATAATTTCAATAATCTCACTATATCAGCAAGATTCATGCCCTGAATTCATGCCCTTAATCAAGTTGCAGCATGTTAGGGCAATCTAGAGAGGGTGAATAAAGCTATTATTCATTTCTACATGAAAGCCAATATCATAGCTTAGCACAAGGCAAAGGGTACAAATTTGTATGTTCTCAGCTACAAGCCTTGTTTTCTCCCACTGTACAGAATATGATCCCTGTTTCTTTACCTTCTACTGTAACTTTTTAGCCTTGAAATATTTTCCACAGTCATTCACACATATAGTATTGTAATAAATGTAAACTGAGAATCCAGCTATCAGTAGGCCAATCTCCTAAAGGTTTGTTTATGCCTGAGGTAAACACATCAGCAAATATATGGCTGTCAGTTTGTATGTTGCCCAAACACCATCAGCTCGTGCCTTCACCTGAGGTAAGGCAGTGGCCACTTACAGTGATTGATTTGGGCCATTAGCTCCAAATCAAAGTCAGTTTCAGTTCATCCATCTTTCTAGATCCTCAGCAAAAATGTTATTTGAAAATAAACACTGGCTCTTCGTCTCTTTTGTCAAAAGAGCAGGAGGGAGCTGATCGACACATCACTAACTACATCTCCGTTTCTGCTGCCACAGCAGAAACCTCCTGGAAACTGTGCTGCTGAATCTACATATTTTGTCTACTTACAGTCCTGAGGTGCAGATCTCGAGAAGGAGAGATTGCACTCTGCAGTAGCACTGAAAGAAGGGTTTCTCATAAAGTCTGATGAATGTAAAAAGCAGACTTTGATACTTAATCCCTCAGTCCAGCTGACCAACATTTGACTCAAGGTCAGAAAGTGGAGGGAAAAGGTGTTTTTAAACCACTTTAGCAAACACTGGAGTATCACTGCACCAACTGACAATAAAATAAAGCACCTGGGAGATAGCTCTAATATATAGCAATGTAACCCTGATCCTGCTTTGGGTGCTGAACACATAGGGATTCACAGGCCACTGTAACCATGGCACTACCTGGACCTGACCTACAACAGAAATCAAGGTGATGTGGAATAGAAGTGACTCTTGTTCCCTTGAGGATGGCTCTAAAAAACAATAGGTTTATAAAGTGTTGGTTAAAAGGGACTTAGTCACTGGAGTCTCTCCAAAGGCCTGGCCTCAACACAATTAATTCAAAGCAGCATCTCTGTCTGCCAAATCTGTGTTTGCAATGATAGGCCTGCAGTATCAGGTGTTTGTAGGTGCCTGAGTCAAGGATTAATTCTGGGGATGAGATTTAACATTCGTTAATTGCTGAAGTTCTGTCTGCCATATCATAGGGAAGCTGAGTGCCAGGGGAGGTCCAAGCCTCAATGGATGCAAAAGTTCACCAAACTCTCAGAGCAGAGTTGTGTCATGTACTGGGGTGAGGCTTCTCTCTAAAATGAGTGCTATTTACAGGTGTTGTGATGTTTCCCACATTCTTCTTTTTGCTTGATTATATTTTAATTTAGAAAATGATATTTTCAAAAAAGGTACTCTTCTGCTGCAAGAACCTGCAGCTCAGTCCAGCTTTGATTTTGTTAGGGTTTTCTTTGTTTACAGTTGTTCATATTAAGTTTTCACAGGTTTGACTAAAAGACTCCTCTCAAAAAACATATGAATCAATACTGGAATTGGGTATTCAAGTGTGGAGTGTTACCACAGCCCTTTCTTCTCTAATATCTCCTTAGATCTGGTTCTCCATAATTTGCCTGTCTTTGATTGCCCTCCCCAGCTTTGATCTGATAGGAGGCAGAGGGGCCTCTGAGACAGTGTGGATTATCTGAGGACTCCTTCCCAGAGCTTTATTACTAAGAGAGGGTAGTTTATGCTTGGAGAACTATAGTAAACATTTAAAACAAATACGTTTTGATGGGATCTTGTTACCATAGAGTGTTTTTCCCTTTGCATGTCTTCAGCAAGAACAGTGGTAAATTTCCAACTTTTTATTTTTTGACTGAGAATCGGTATGTAAGAATGTAAGGAGCTAAATAAATGTGATGGGGAAGCTGACAGTTCAGGCTTCAGAAAAAAGAAAGGCTCCCTTGTACAATTTGTTGGATAAATACATATTGTGGACTGCAGTCAATATCTTTCTTAAGCATTTTAGGAGCTGATAATTGTTAACAGGAGGTCTTACAAGGGAAACTTCAATGTTTTGGCTTAACTTTCTGGGCTACTGATTGGCTTGTCTCAGCATGAAGGCATGAAGAGACCTCTTCCCGCCTTCTGTTGAGAAAAGAGAGGATTTAGTACAAACTGAGAAGCCACCTCATATAGAGTGTCATAAGTGACCTCACTGTAGCTCGAGCAGCCAGCTGAAGTCTGATGGAGCCTGCCATGCTTTTGCTGGGTCAGATTTCTCACCTTTTGTTATTTGAGCTTCCTTCTGAGAGCCTGGGCTGCCTAAAGGGGTAACACGACATTCCCTTTCTTTGCGCTTTAATCCAATGAGAGGGGCCTTGCTTTCTCACAGAGGGCTGGGATACACACTAAGGTTAGCTGAGCAGCTGGGAGAGTGAGGTGAAGATTAAGACTTTTACTCTGATCATACATTTCAATATGAATGGAGCCAATAAAAGGGAGATTATCTTTCTTGCTACTTTTCAAATTTCTTATCCAAGGCAGCACTTATTACACAAAGCTTGATGCAGTTGACATGTCTTTGCCCTATCAGGTGCAGAAACGTTTGGTCTTCATCTTAAAAATATATTTGGGGAGAGTAGGAAGAAAGGCAGGACGAAAGAAAAAGTGAAGGAGAGAAAGTCAGTTCTGATGGTAGCAGATGGGAGCATGTCAAGTAAGAAATGCAGAAGTACTCCTCTGGTTGCAGTCTGGCACTTCAAAGCAAAATGAAGAGGCATTTCAAAGAGGATCCACATTATTATTTGATTAAGATTCAGCTTCGGGATGAAATGTGCATACAATTATTAGCATGATGATAGTAGGTTTCATAAGAAACGTTTATTATCTCTTTGTTATTCGTTCTTATTAGCAGTGGGTTCAGCCTCCTACCCCATGTATGAACTTCCACTCTTTTTCAAAATTTGCATATATGGATGGGATGTCCAAAACTAGCTATATCCTTTCAGTTCCAATGCAAATCAGCACACATGGGAAGTCTACCCCCAGATTTGGGGTGTGTAGAGAAGTTATACACAGGTAATACTTACACTGTACCTTCTCTGCATCTCTTACTGATGTCTTTTTTTTTCTTCCTGCCCTCTTAGAATCAAAATCTTGTAAGGGTGGTGAAACACTGGAACAGTTTACCCAGAGAAGTGATGGATGCCCCATTCCTGGAAACATTCAAGGCCAGGTTGGATGGGACTGTAAGCAACTTGATCTAGTTGAAGATGTCCCTGCTCATTACAGGGGAGCTGAATGAGATGACCTTTAAAGCTCCCTTCCAACACAAACCATTCTATGATGCTATGACGACTCAACATGGACTCAAAGAGAGGACTTTACCTCTTGTCTTATTTCCTCACACTGTTACCAACAGTTGTGACATTCAGGGTTTTTAAATCTCCCAGTTGCATATTCAGTGTCTTTAGAGACAGCCCTGCTAATAGTCCTCAAATTTTTCTTCTTTAGTCCTGCTGAGAACCACGAGGAAGACTCACTCTATATAAACGATGTCTATATAAACCATGTAGATTCTACATGACTTTCTGTGTGGGTCATGAAAAATAGTCTGGTTTTGAAGACTGACAGGGACTTTTCACTGCTTTTCACCCAGCTAAATGAAGATATTTCCAATCGGATCACAGAAAAAACTTTAGGAATTCAAAGCCTGGACATAGCATTCATTTTACCATTTTAGCTTGCAAATTATGTTGCAAGAACAAAATTCTTAAAATTTCACATGGTGTCACAGCCCAGTTAAAACAAATTTCTGAGGAATTCAATGTAAAGGCTTTTATAAATTCAAAATTGAGGCCAAAAGCAGAGGCAGTCGAGTTTCTACATATTCTGTGTGTTTGTGTGTCCCCAAAGCCCCTGATGAAAATTATGAGAAGTGTGAGACCCAACACAGAAGTTCCCAATCTCAACCAGACCAGCAGTCTGTTCTGCCCAGAGCTTTCCCCTCAGCAGTGGTCGATACCAATTCTTTCTAAGAAAGGACCAACTAGTGGTCATAGACAAGTCTCTGCCATAGAAAACTGTCTCATAACTTCTGCAAGCAGGTTAACTATGTCTAAAATACTGTTTTCTCCCTTTTTCCCTTGTCTTTTAAAAATGGTTACTATTGCAGACAAAAGTATTTTTAAATGCAAGTAATTATTCACTTTTTTCCCAACCCTTCCGTCTTGTGGAAAGGGATGTCATAAGCTAATTACAGACTTGAATTAAAAAAAAAAAAACAACACAACAAAACCAACCAAAACCAAAAACCCAAAACAGTTCACTGGCTCTAAATTTGCTGTCTTATGTTTCTAGAGAAGCTCGTTTACTTTGATATCATGAAAGAAAGGACTGGAAAAGTTTCTTGCATTTACAGCGATCACTGTTCTCAACACCCTTAACATACTTCCTACTCATGTCTAAAGAGCAAGAGTACAAATTTATGCAGCCCAAATCCAAATCTACTCTGTTCCTGCAACTCCATGAAACAGACACTTTGTAATGTTGTTTATGACTGAAGAATGGGACAGTTAGTATTTAAAAAATTTTAGACTGCTATCATATTAGAGGTTATCAACAAAATAATTTCTTTTCCTTTCATTTCATCTGTTTCTAGTAATATTACTTTCTCCAGACAAAAGCCAGAACAGGTTTGAAAAGAGTTTAAACCACCTCCATGTGTCCCTAGGTAAGGAGTCTCCATCCAAGCTCTCTGAACGTAGCATAAAGAGATATCACAAGCATCAAGTATGAAATATGAGCTAAAAAACACTAAGCTTGTTTATTTTTAAACTGGTCCTTCACTCTTTCTGTTATTCTTTCACTGGTAGGGATCTTTCTTTGCTTACAGCAGTAAATATTTTTATAGGAAACATTGAACAATCTGTGGGGTTTTTTTCCCCTTCTATTTGAAGGTTTCCTAGTGAACTCAGTGCCTAGAAGACATGTACTCATTTAACTAAGGCAGCCACCCAGCAGGTCTCATCTGAAGCTCTGTTAGCTAAGAACTGCTGAGGATGCAAATACTACATTATCCCTCCATACAAAGAGAAGGTCCATTTAGACACCTTTACTATTCCCACAATTTAAAGTCTTGCAATAGTGAATAATAATCACACTTATTCTGGTGTAAAGGGAAAAGGTTTATGAATATTTGTGTAAACACAAATCAGGTTATTTTTAATGCTAATACATATTTATCTCTGTATTCATCAGATTTGCCTTTTAACTTTTTTTTTTAAAAAGTAAACAATATTTGTAGTTGCATAAGGGAGCCATGATGTGATGTCTCTTGGAGAAATGGAAGTAGAGAAGAACTACAGTAGAAGAGTCATTAAACTGATATTTTTGCCTTTTTCCCCAAATAATTTAAGTATTTTGAAAACCATCTATAAAGTGATTTTATGAAGACCTGACTTCTTATCATTCTGTCTGCATGAAAGCATTTACAATTTCTGTTTTGATATTGTGGTTAATTTTGTACCTTGATGTGATTATCACTTATGATTAAGAAATGCTTTAATGATTAAGAAATGCCTTTTCTTTGTTTTCCTTTTGTTCCTTAAGATCAGATGTTGCAAGTTTTAAGACTAGTGCCATAGACAGGCAGGTTTTAGATGAGGGAAAGAGGCCCCTGGAGTTCGATGGAAGTCACATTAGGCTTATGTTTGTGAGATCCCTTATGGGATCCGCACCTGTCTGGTCTCTGTCTACGAGTTCTTTGGATTCTCTGAAATACTGGTATTTTAAATGTCTACTAAGTGAACTACACTTAAACTCACTGGTTTCTATACTAGTCTTTAGTAGCCAAGTGGTGTTAGAAAAAAAAGTTAAATGGGCATTCTTGGACACTGCGCTGGGAAAGGGGAAACCTGTTTTTTAAAAATTGGATTTTATAGAATCTGGGAATCTAGAATGAGAAGAATTACAGTGTGAAGCCTACTGGGGGCTGGACAGAACAAGAGAAATACTACAGGAATTTATTTTCTTAGCATAGCATTATGTCAACTCAGAGGGAAAAAAAATCACTCAGCTGCTTGACTCAAAATAGCTGGATGTGAAACCACCGGTGCCATCCACTACTTGATCCCACTGACAGATTTATTGCTTGCTGTAGAGTTGCTGCTGTCCATGATGAAAATGGCAGGTGCACGCTGCTACAAAAGAGGATTTCTGTCTCAAAATTCATCTCCATGCACATGTGTGACTAAGAGAAGCTAGAGGTCACAGGGGGACAGCACAGTGTTTAGAGCGACTTACAAAGAAACGTTGCTAGTTTTTAAAATTTTCCCAAGGACAACCTCCTTGCTACCCCATGGTTGTATCCCAGGGTAGGGAGACTAAACAATTTAGTGCCAGCTGAACTACTTTAAAAAGTAGAGAGTGGCAATAATTATTGGACAAATAAACAGTATTCATTGTGTAGTGCTTACCTAAGGAAAAAATATTTCTCAGTTCAAAGGAAGATTTGATTTACAAGCCTAATAAAATACTACACAGAAAATTTACTGGAAATTATGAAAAAACTCCACCTAAATGTATTAAGTGGGGCCAAGTCATAGCCCAAGCTCTAGATAACCCCAAAGGCTTATGAGTGCTATCAATCTGAACCTGGATTTAAGTGGTAATATTCAATGAATGTATCTCTTCATTACTATGTAGATAATTACTGTATCTCAGTATGTATCTCACAAACTACTCAGAGTTCAGTCCTTTTACTTGTTCTGAAATGTTTGACTTGGCTATGAGTCTTTTGCAGCCGAATTTCCACTTGTGCCAACTGAAAAATCTTGTGCCTTCATCCTGGCTTGACTTTACATTCAGTTTGTAATTTCACTGAAGTAGAAAGACTTTATTTGGAAAGAACTAGGTTGAGATTGCTCCATTTTACTTCTATGTCAAAAAACCCCTTAACTCTCAAAATTCTTCACTCAAGGTCTTTTGAAGAGAGACTGAAGTCTTACATATAGATTCTAGAACTATATCTGGGTTTTAAATGCCCAGCATTTGAAATAGAGGAACTGAGTGCACTGGACAGGTTCAATGAGTAGAACTGGCATTTTTTTTATTTGCATCTACCTGAGAATTCTGCAAAGACTTGTGAATATAATTTCAGTGAATTCTTGAGGCCAATGCTGTAGCATAAGGATTCACTTGTACTTCAGACCAGACTGCAATCACCAATGATATTACCTTATTTTTTTGGAAAGAGCGATATAAAAACATTCTGACAGAAAAAGATAATGACATTTGCATACAAATTCCTTGCTGCACAGCATCAGCAATCTTAATGAGGATCCACTAATAATTAAGCCATAGAGTCCCATTATTACATCAGCTAGCATCTCTTGCACAAAAGGGTAAGCCTGGAGACATATTCCAAGTAAAATACTGAGGCCCAATCTTACGCTATCTTATAACAGTTTTATTTTACTATTTTTATCTGCTTACTTAAAAGGAGTTGCAGTTAAGACGCAATCATCAAGAAGATCACTTTGATATTCTCCACCCATCCTCTGGTATTATTTATTCCCAGGAAAAACAACAAAAAACGCGATTTCATGAACAGAACAAATGCCAGAAATGAGAATATGGTTCACTGTTTCTCTGGGATATTTTTGTTATAAAACAGAGACAAATACTTTTTACACCTTTCTCTCTAAAAATGGATCTATTCATACCACACATCTTTCTGCCATGTGTCAAACCTTTCCTTTCCATCTGCAGCTGCCTAAGGAGGATCTCACTGAACTGGACTGTAAAATTTCTGTTACTATTTCCACAGCAATTTAATGCAATACATAGATTGTGTTGATAATATTCAGCCTGTTATGATTTCTAAGTCTCCTTAAAAAACTGATGCCAAGTTTAGAATAATTAGACATTTCCAAATGTGACCATGACAAGTACAAATGTTTTGCAACTGGTGTGTGGTATCTGCTCAAGAAAAAAGGCAGCTCTGCTCAACTAAGCAACAGATTTTTCAAACACAATCAAGATATTCATAGGTAAAATCTAAACTTTCTGTAGCCAAAGAAAGTCAGGAGTTCTCTTCCAAACCTAATTTTGGACAACTTCAGAGTCTCAAACTGGGTTTTTACTGTATTACAAATTAACAACTACTGACTCAACACAGAGGAAAGCCCCAGAGCGAGAGGTGCACATTTTCACTGATCACTCTGAACTGGTAATTTCAGCTGTAGGGCTCATAAGCCACGAAAAATAGGCTGAATTGTAAAAGAAAATAGTAAAGAATCAGTGTGTACCCATGGGAAGACTCCTCTGCTGAAGAGCTCTCCGTCAGGAGCACTCTCTGCATGTTGACCACTCTTACCTCCAAGACAGATCAAGGCTGAACTACCCACTGCTTCAAGATGCCTGTAGGCATGGGCTAACAGAATGTTATTTACTGCCACGTCTGCTCACATATCTCTGATCTCATGCAGTTACAAATAAAGAAAATACGATTAATAGATTTTAAGCCTAGAAACAACCATTGTCATCATTTTGGCCTGACCTTTCATTCCAGTAAGGATCACAGGACATTACAGAGTTACGTGCCCAAAAACTGGCATTTGAACGGCTTCGAATTTTGCATGAAGATGGACAATTTGCTTAATTGTATATGCTGTTCTTAACGAGGTAAAAAATTGAAACAGGAGCTGATCAGTGAAAAAACCTACCAGAGCCTGCTACCACAGTCCATTGGGAATATATGGAAGGGTGAATACTGAAAGCAGAGGCCGGAATGACTACAGAAAATAGATCTGAGCAGGATTTTAGAAGTTAACCTACAGTAGCAGTTCCTCCCAAAGGCTAGAGTAATACTATCTTAAAATAGTGTCTGATTCACTGAATGAATGACAGAATTCCTGCTGACATAAATAACTGAGGCCACCTTTTTCATACTATGAAGCAAACGTAAGAATTAATATATCAGGAGGATAAGGGTTTTTTTTGGGTTTTTTTAATGTTCTCAGGGCAGAGTTAAGGGTAAAGATTGTGATCATGGCACACAGGTAATCTCACGTGCTTCACAGCCACAGGAATTGCTCATTTAGTATTGATTTAGCAGAATACGTAATAATGTGTATTAAAGTTGATAAAACAATCCTTTACTGAATGACTTACACTGACCTGTCTTCTTCAGGGAAAATGTATTCATTTGTGGATTGTTTTCTATCTGCAATTAGGAAGGCTTAACATGGAAGGTTTTAAAAGAGTGCATTTGAAAAGGTAAGGGTTCAGTAATGCACTGAAGACAGAACACACGTGTTGGATCTTGATTCAAAACCACAAAATCTTCTTGTACTGTGCTTAAGACTACTGAATTTTTACTTTCTTTCTCCTTTCTTTAGGTTTTGTAATAATCACTAATTCACACTGGTTAATATTGAAGATATAATTTTGAAAAAAGAGAAAATCACCAAGTGCAGATAACCCTACCTGATAAAAAAAACATATCCTATTTCTAGAGCACTGGATACCACAGAAAGTTGTATGATGCCAGTAAACAGGAAATTAAAAGAAGGATGTGGACAGCCAGAGAAAATTCAAGTCTCATAGGACCAATATATAAACATAATGAAGTGCTGGTGGCAATTTGGCATTTCTTTAGCTTTGGGGAATAGAAGGTCAGGGGTCTAATTGTGCTGCAGAGAGGGAAAGGTTTGCAGTGTGGGGATGTGTTAGAAACTGTCTTAAGAGTTGGAGCTAGGGAATTAGTAAAAAAAGAAAGAGAACCAAAGGGCTAAACAACAAGGTAATGAAGGACAGTGTTGTTTATGAGGGGCTGAGTCAAACAGGCAGCCACTTCAATAAATGTAAAATGTCACAGATACAAAAATGTGAATATGCTCTTTAGACAGAATCCTAAACTGAGATTCAGGTGGGTCTGCATTCTTTGTTACTACTGTTATCTACTGGTCAATGATACCATGGCTGCACTGGAGACAAATACATAAAGATGGTTGCTTCTCCAAAGAGCTTATTTTCTTAAGAATGTTGCTCAAGAACTGGTCAAGGTGACTGAAATGTCTAGTCTCACCTTGATCTGTCCCTGTTAACAAGTTACCTGTGGTGCAGATTGTAGTAACTGGAAAACTGCCATCTTTACATTCATTCTGATCGGTGGCTATGCCCAGAGGTTAAAAAAACAATCTCAGCACTTGTTGATTTACCCTTGACATATCAAGAAAAGAGTAATCATTCTTAAACCTATTCTAAAGAAGGAGTATTAGAGCTAGAAGAAGCGGCTTTGCTAATTTGGAGATCTTCCTCTGGTCAGTCCAAACCCACAGGCCCCTTTCCAGAGAGATCTGATATAATTCTCTCAGACTGGGAATAATAAAAATATGGTTAATGTCAAGAACATAAGCCTTCCTTTCTTTTTTTTTTAATAGGTGCATCAAACTTGATAGATGGCAGAAGTCAGAATAAGTTTCTAAAATATGTAACCAGAATTCATGCTTTTTATACCTTGATCCTGTTCCCAAGTAAAAATCAAGAGGAGTTTTGCTGCTGACCTCTGCAAGAGGAGAGCAAGGCCTTCAAATTGCATAGTAAAATACTCTTTATTCCTTTCTGGTTTAATGTCTATATAGATGTAGGCTGGAGTAGGATGAAAGTGTCAGTTTTTACATTTAAGGATTTGTGCTTTATGAGCCTTGATATGTTAATGCTTCCTCTGGGGCTATTCTGGATGAGTGCATTGCACAGGTGGCCCACTGCAATTTATAGACACAATAATTGAACAAGAGAAATAAGAGACAAGAGTGTTTTCAGCACATGGGATGCAGCTGGTTCAACTACTTTAGCAGGAGGCATAACTTTTGTATGACAGAGTCCCTTTCTAAAACATAGGAAAGAGGACTTTTTTTCACGGAGACCCATGTGCTGCTTTTTGCACTCACCCAGCTTCCTTCACATACCAGAGCATGCTCTGAGAGTTGCTTTGTCATGCCCTTAAATGAGCAATTTAGTCCACTATAATTTATACTGCTAGGGAACTCTTTTAAAACAAACATCTGTTAAACCAGAAGTTGACTTGAGAAATGCATAACTCCCATGAGCTGAACAGTCCCATGCCAAGGAGCATTAAACTTAGCAAAGTAATAACATAATGCAAAAAAGCAAAACTATTACAGTTACTATTAAATAAAACTAAGCTAAAATTAACATTTTCATTGCTCTCCTATCACCTGCTTATATAATTAACCTGGACTTTGAAAGTTGCAAACTGAATGTCCTGACATATGACAGAAGTTTTTCATGAAGAAAGTGGAAGAAGCTGTTTATCTACAGCCATTTGTCTTTCTGAAATCTAAAATTACGAATAAACAAACTATTGCTACTGTTACAGACAGTCCTTGATAGGAAAAATTCTAAACTAGGGAATGGTATGAAGCAAATATAAGAAGTATTTAGGTTTCTGCCCTTTTTTAAGGAGAACACTAATTATATTCCAAAAAAGGTGATTTTATTCTATTAAAAAGTGACAATTAGAAGGTGAAAATCAAGTCTTGATTACCCAACAGAATGTGTTATGATACTACAAGATTTTTGGTGTTTGAGGATGTAAGAGAGAATCTTTTAGCATTTCTGTGAAACAAGTATTTTTAAAATTTATTAATAAATCTAACATGAAGGTATGCTGCCTTCAACACATATTCTAGTAATTAGTGTCCTTTATTGTATCTTGATGTATATCAGATACAATTTCTACTAAGGATATTTTGGAAAAGAGAAGCTTAATAACTGTAACTCAGAGCTTACACACAAAACCTGTTTTTAGTTTAAAAGTTAATTAAATGACATAGCCAATTAGTGACACTTCATTTACTGTTTCTTCCTCTAAAGAGTAAATAAATTATTGCTTAATGTCCAGACATTTTAATTTGTCTCTTTTGTATGTCCTGCAACAGTACAATTTTTAAGTTTTCTATACACAGACTGTAGATATTGCTCAGCACACTTGGGATGAGGCCACGAACCACTGACTCTGGTGTATACTTCTGGATTTAGACAGTTGTCAACATCCATCGGTGTAAACCCATGTTCTTACCCCATCTGGAATTTAGTGTCAACTTTCACAATCCTAATTTTGGCCAATTTTAATTATTATAATAATCACATGAGGTATAACTTCTTCTGTTCAACCACAGTTTACATAAAGGCGGGAGGGAGGAACCTTGTCAAATGTTTTTGGCATTAAGAAAGCACTTATGTGTATGTATAAGAATTATCATTAAAATATAAATTAATCACACAGTCTTCACAAACTTCACTTATATCAACAAAAGAATTCTGCACACCAAAGTTAAAATAATCCTGACAGAGGTGGTAAATTTACATAGACTCCAGCCCTCACCCTTCACCACAATATAAAAACAAAACTTCCCCACAATTATTTAAAACAGATTTAAAACATAAAAATGGTTACAGAAGTCCACATGTTTAAACATCTTACTGGACTGGGACTACAGACATGGAATTGAGTTTAGACAGGAAAAAAGTATGCATAACTTCAAAACAACCTTTTTTTTTTTTATAAATAAGAAGAATTTGCAACAGTCATGTCACAGATTTCCACAATAAAATATATTTTTAATTTTTGTCAGAAGGATTCCTACATTATCCCATTTACTCCTCTATAGCACTTGTTCTGTCCTCTCATGGTCAGAAGGCCAATGGAAAACGACAGTCATAGATAATAACCTGATAATCTACAAAGCTCTATTCCATCCTATCAGAATTTTATTTTTGATTTAATTAAATAAAAAAAATGCTTGAAGTAACTGGTCAGTAGGAATGATGTATAATTTTCCAGGGGCCTCTACAAATGTGATGGAGATTTGCTAAAGATCTGTCATTAAAACAGGAAATTAAGCACCACAAAAATGCATAAGAAAGGCAAGAGGATATCCCAGTGGTAGCAACATTACTGGTGTTCTATAAATTTCCAAATAATTCAATTGCTTTTGAGACCACAGTTTGGCAGAGTACTCAAGTGGATGTCTACTATTAAGCTCACAAAATAAATCACACCTGCCTTGACATCTTGCTGTCTACTATACAAGCTTCACTGGGCAGAACATCCTTGGCAGTTACAGGTAGAACTTACTCACAAGTTTCCAGTCTGTCTCACATTTTTATATGCTGTTCTTCTTTCACAGAAACAGCTCTTTGCTGCATTATCCCAACTGGGCACTAAACACTCCAGTTATCCTTGACAGTTGCCTGCACAACCATCACCATGACTTAATATTCAACAGCTCCAAGCATCTACCTTTTCTAACCAGAAGTAAGAGCAAGCCTATTTCTCTATCTCAGGGCACATCAAGTACAAAAAGAAATGTCTGCTTCTTTATTCAGCGTCAATTACTCATTTTAATTTTATTAGGTGCTTTAGACAAAGGCTGAAAATTTTACATATTGTAGTTTTTCTCTGAGGCTGCAAGCAAAGGAACTATACTGAGGCTTACTGTAATTCATACCATGCTTAATACCACAAAATTTAATTTCTGTTACGTATTTATTATAATCAGAAATAAACCCACAAGAAATAGTGATGGACACAATTATGCTGCCACTTATCCAAGTGTATCTGAGTCTCTTTGAGTTCTCTACCCAGCCACAAACTTAGGCCAATGCATGCCTCTATGTCTAAGAGTTCTCCTAATTCTAAAAATAGATTCTTCACATTTTTCCCTGTATTGCAGCAAATTTACAATCCAGTTAAATACTGTTTATAGAAGAGAGATGAAGAAAATAAATTGCTCTATCTGCATGCATTCTTCTCTCTCAGCCTGAAAGCAAACAATTCTGCTTTGCTCATTGATTACCAAAATAGTTTCTTGATGACTTGTTAATTTGATAGGTCAGGCAATTTATTAGGTGTTTCCTGTGTTTCCAGCTACAGTCTGCATTGCAAGGAAACAAGTAGTGTCTGTGGCATGGAAGATGAGTCTGTGTCTGATGAGAGCCATGTGTACCAAATTCCCATTTTTCATAAGTGCTGTCATTTTACAGATGTATGACCCTCTTCTCCTGGTTACAGAGGAGGGGGGCGCTGGGGGAAGATAATGTACAGGGTTCAGTAGAGGAACCCTTGTAAGCAGAAACACAAATCATGTCATGCAAACCAGAACAGGCTACAGGACCATCAAATCTCTTTGCAGAAGACAATAACAGATAGGACAGAGAAAGATGGAGTCTAAGATGATTAGGAAAACAGGAATGGTTAATGGATAACAGCAATGTGGCGCCAAGCAGTTCATTCCATGTCATAAAGATATGAGGCAACACAAACAGAGAGCAGGTAAAAGGTCTTTGAAATTCATCCAATCAATGCAGATGCAGATTTGTGTTCCCAGCATATTTGACAGAGAATAATGCAGACTGTGGAAAAATTAATGTATTTCAAATTAAGTCTTTTGTTTTATTAGAATCTCTTATTCTCAGTATGCAGTATATCACTTCCAATTTGAAATTAGAATTTTGATTTTGTTATTTTTTTTTTTAAAACGTCTCTTCTCTGCAAATTCTAATCACTTTGTTTTGCCTTCAAACCCAGGATTAACATGTATTTTAGGAAGATCATTTCTCTTTTACATCAGCTTGAGAAACACTCTGAAACACATGGCAGTAATTCCACCCCACTCCTCCTGTTGAGGTCCCTACTGTACTCCTATTGCTGCAGAATTTGACAGGGTCCCAAGGCATAGTGAAGGCATAGAGGGATCAGTACTACTAAAAACCAAGATGGTTCCCAAAACTCTATTGCATACATATATGGGACAAATACACGTATTATACTAGCTGAAGATTTAGAATTAGTATGGAAGACAAAATAATCTGTAATTCTACTCTGCTTCATTTAAAGCACCTATTTGTATTTTTCTATTTTTAGCAGAAAATCACTCACAAACCCTCAAATTTTTACTGGCAATTTGTGGCAGCTCTGTTTTGCAGTATTTGGCACACATGTCACAAAGTAATAATCCTGAACGAGCACAGAGTTAATTTGTGAGGATGTAACTATTGAGACATTAAGGTTTCAGCATGAAAAGTGCTTGGGACTAGGCTATGGTTCACATAGCCTAGGTATTTGAAGGAAAAAAACCTTGAAGTCCTCGCTGTTCAGAAGGTTGGATCCCTGGCTTGCACAGATTTGCAAGTACGTCGTGGATTTCCTACAACCATCAGGTTCTCAGCAGAAAGCAACAAGAAACGAAGTGAGGCAGCATGTTTTGAATTAACCAGAATGCGTTTGAAAATCCAGTAAGAGTTTCATCTCTTTGTTTTCACACAAACACTCCTTGTAAGAAAGGTAGGAGTGTGTAGTTGCTGTAAAGTGACCAAGAGTAAGCAGACATAAGTAACCCAAACCTACTAGACTCTTCAAATGTAAATGACAGAAAATACAGGAACACAGCCAACAGGCACTTCAGTAATATGCTTGTTTTTCACTAAATCTACTTTGGTTGCAAGTGTTTATCCTTACTCAGCCAAAGATTTCATTGACTTCAGTGGAAATTCTGACTGTACAAGGAATGCAGAACTTTTTTGCTCCTGTAAACAGAGGTTCTCTGGAATTGCAGCCTGCACATAATAAACCTCTGAAACAATTCAGACCCATCATTCTATTTCATTGTGAACAGAACTCCAGTATATCTCAGTTAACAATAAACATAGGCTCTCCTCCCAGTCCTATTGAAATCTATGGCAAAACTCCCAGTGACTTCAATGGGAGCTGTAGCAGACCCCGAGACTTTCAAAGACCAGACATGCAATGCTTTAGTGTTCTGCCTACTCTAACTACAGGTCAAACCTTTGGTTTTGTAAAACACAGAGAAGAAAGAGAATGTATCTTCTGCCTAGATCACGAAAAAAAAAAGTAAGACAGCACTAACAGGCACTTATAATAAAAAGTGCTAAATGGAGAGCATGAACTTCATATCACACAGAATCAATTTTATATACTCATCCTATAATAAAATCAGGTCAATATAATGCCTTCCCACAGGTTCAAAATCACTAAATGACAGTTAAGTAGCATAATTTACCCCAATCAATTATATATAACAGCTAAATAGATCAAAATAAGTTACCTCTAACCTATTATAAAATAAAGAATGTTAATTATTGCAGAGCTAAGACTAGAATTAAACAGAGAATGATGTGTTTGCTAGATAACAAAGTTAGGAAAACATATGACTAAATCTCTGTATGCCATGATTACATCACATTTGATAACACTGTCCAAGATGCTATTGTTTATTCTTTAGATAAATGTCCTAATCAATAGATACATGACAACAAAATAAGAGTAATTAAGAGAGGTGTATTTGCCTGTCTATTGGTACATATCTATTGAAAGCAAATAGAATTCTCATCAGCAAAAACTACTTTCAGTCTAATTCGCAGTTTTTCTTTTGATTTATAGCTTTTAGAAACATTATGCCAGGGATATGGCAACTATTCAAGCATTTGCTTAGCTAAAAGATAAAGGGCTATAAAGCCAGCTGAGATACGACACAGAAAACAAGGTTTAGGATACTATGCTCAAAACTGTAGGTCACCTTTCTTCAAGACCAGAAGGAAGCAACATGCACAAGGGTTTATGGAGAAGGTTCTCTTAAAATAATGGTTCTCCATGTGATTTTTTGCCATTGACATCAGATAGAGCAAATTCTAAAAAATAACAGCTTTATACTACTCCATTAAAAAAACTGGATTAATACTCCATTTAAAAATATTTGTATTAAGAAAGGTTTATAAGGGAAGTTTTCAGACATGAATTATCATCAAACTTTTACTGTGCAAGGACTTTTAAAAATACACAGACTTGTTGTGAACTGACAGTACAGAAACAGCCAAATGCTTTTGATTCTCAGGGCATTTTAAAACATATTTCCCCTGGCAGGAATACCATTCCTGTTCAGTTTACCCCTGCCTCTAACACTTGCTGGAACTGTCTGATGAATCTGCTATAATTCAGGACAGTAAAATTATCTAGGTTTAAAAAATACAAAATACTCACAACTAAATTTTCTTTCTCATCTCACCTAAAAGATCCCAAGGATTTAAAGCATAATCAAAACAATTTCAGTGGCCTGGTTTATAAGCCTGGCTCTCTAGACAGTTAGCACAGCTGAGGAGGGCACAAACTGTGATGTTGGATTAGGAAGCTAGAGTAAAGGACAACAGAGAACTTTTCATAGTGGTTTTGCCACTATCAAATCCATGAAAAGTCTAAGTCGCTTTTTCACTTTGACAAACTATGTACTAAGCAGAAATAAGCACACAAAGAAAAGTTCAGCTCTGCTGAAGTCAGGGAGTTACTCATCACTCCAGTGAGGATTTCACCTCTTACATCTAACAGAATTTGTCTTTTACAGTGCAGGCAGCTGAGGGGGATGGTATGCATATTTTCTACCAGCTATGAGTGCAGGGCTTTCCCTGTCCCTAAAGAAAACAGCTTCTGAAGATCAGACCCAAACACTCGTTTTCTGCTCAGTATTCCTGGAATGCTCTCATGCTTCCTTGTGTTTCTTAACTACTTGCACCTCACAGTATCCTATCTGTAAAGTGGTGTTAAAATATCTCTCTCCCATGGCATCGATGACAATTAAGATTCATGCTTAGCTTTGAGAGACTAGAACGAAAGTTAGTACAGTACACATGCCTGGTTTTCTTCCCACTGTTCAGAAAAGCATGTACAAAGCTAATACTTTGCATCAGTGATCTTTCTGTGGGACAAGGAATGAAACTAGTGAATAGAACCACTGGTGTCAGATCAAAAGAGACCCTCTATTCACCCTATCTCCCTAATTTATTTTTGGCATTATCTTTTTCCTTCCTATCTTTCCAAGGCCCAAGGCATCAAAATTTACATTTTCTTTGTGTTCTATCCTTAAGAAGGAAAGGAAAGGGGGAGCAGGAGGGGAAAGCAAAAGAGATAAAAGGAACAAACATCTCTAGATATCAAGCAGTGTAACCAATTCCGTAACATTAGTCTGTGCTTTTGAATATTTCATAATTTATAAACTGGAAACACATTATGCTTTGACTTTCAAATAGCAGCTGAAGTCACATGCCTGTTCTGAACCTTTTAAGGGATAAGGAAAATGATGGAGATAAAAGAATATTCACTTGTAATTCTCAGAGGATCCTGGTAGTGTTCCAAATTTCTATGGCAGGTGGTGTAGAAGGGATTTGGGAGGTGGTGGAGAGAAAGGATGAAAGACATTTGGAAGAATGCTTGAGAACAGTTTTCAATCCTGTGAAAATGGGTACAGATTCTCCTCTTAATCACTAGAATAACACCATTACCTGTTGCTTTTTAAAGGCTTTATAGTTTTAATGGTAATATTAAGCACAACAGCTGCTGTCAGGTATGCAAAATCATAAGATGAGATTTTCTGCATTTCTTCAAAATTGCCATTTTTTTAAAAGTCCTACTCTGCTAAAGAGCCATATCTTTAATTCACTTGTGACAAGGAAGTGTGATCCAGCTTGCCTTAATGTTCTGTAGCGTTCAAGGTAGGCTTTGTGTTACAATCCGAAATTTGTTGCCCTCGGTGAAGAACGACTGCAAAGGAAACACTACACCAAGGAAAGTAGGCTGAGAACACATCCATCTGAATGAGAAATTCAGCCAGATAGTAAGAGGGCCAGTGGCTACTAAGATGATAAGCCCCTCTATCTTCAAGCACACCAGAACAGAAGCCCTGAGCGTGGCTTTGCATGCAAGATGTGAAATAGTTCTGTCCCAGCTCTCAGCCAGAGCGCCAGTGTAAGAGACAGGCAGTACAGGGATACTGTACAACTTCAGCCCTTGAATTCTACAATGATAAGGCAGACTCGCAGGATTAACAACCCTGTCAAGGGTAACTCTCTGAAGTGCTTATTTGTTTAGAAGAACCACCTCATTCATCATTAAGGAGTGATAGAAATGGAAGTTCCCTGACAGTCTACCTGGATGTATGTTGTCTTGGTATCACAGAAAGCAGGAGATTGCTATCTGGTTTTGAAAACAGTATTAAAATGAAATACATTACTTGTGTTTATAATGTCTGGTTTCTAAGGTGTTTATTATATTTCTTTTCCTAGAAATACTGCAAGCCAACTGATGAGCAGAAGTATACCTATATGAACACAATTTTAAGAACAGCAGTAAAATGTAAATCCACAGCCCTCCCACCCTCCTTTAAGGGAGGTAGATTATATTTTGACTTTCTCTGAAACGTAAATAGATGTTTCTGATAGTAATTAATGTCCCTTGTCTGGTAAAATTACAAAACTGACTTTTTGTTAAGCTTCATTTACATAAAAAGTGAATTCAAGTAAAATTTGTGATATAAAAATCCTGAGCTACTCATCTAAAGATTTTTACTACATGGAGTTATTCCATGAACGGTCCTATACTGCAAGATCAGAACCAGTTTCTGGATTCCTCAGATCTGGGGTTTTACTCACAGCCCACCTTTCCTCTATATCTTACTTAAACTTACGATGAGGAGAAAAGATCTAATAAAAACACATTTTAGGAAATGTCAATGACTTGTAAATACTTTTCTTGGAGACCAGAAGAGTAAAACAAGAATGGTAAGAAGCAACATATACTGAAGAATATAAAACACTACAAGAAATGCTGGGAAGCAATTCCTCACACTGTTGGTGGTCTTGTAGATATTGCACCTTATTTGGATGTCAAGAATTAAAAACATCTTGTTCTGTCATTGTGACAATGTGCATAGTGAACCAAACTAGGGCAGCACTTGGTTTACCAAGATATACTCCTTTAAAGCCATATATAAGTTTTCCAATTTAGAAAACTTGTCACTTATGGTAAGTGCAAGTACAAGTTTTCAACAGAGTTGTGGTAGGAAATGCAAATTTTCATAGATTCTTAGAATCATAAAAAGATTGGAGTTGAAAGAAACCTTACAGATTATTTAATTCCCACCCCCCTGACATGGGTAGGGACACCTTCCACTAGACCAGGTTGCTTAATTTTGTTATCAGTCCCATGCTTCATAAGCTGTTATACCACACCAGATGTATCAGGAGAAGAAAAAAAAATCAATCCAAACAAACAAAACCAACTTGTATTCGGTGTTTCAATAATTTTCTCCCTTTTCTTTTTTCTTTTTCTGTTGAAGAAATATGTATAGGGTACAGAGAGTTCTATTCTAAATGACTGTGTAGGGTATTGGCACACTCCTAATCCACGTAAGAGAAATCTGTCAATAGAGAACTTCACACATTTCAGTAAGAGGAAAGAATTATGCAGAATCACTGTCTTCAACACAGTAATGTTGTCACTAGAAATACTACATTCTGTCAATAATTTGGCATCAACGTTGATGCCGACACTGTTTCTAAAATTAGAAAGTAATATATGTTGTGTATCATGCCAATCACTGTACATTAGAAACCATCACAGATTTCTGCTACACTCCTGATTTTGTGGTTTGTTTTTAAAAAAAAAAAAAAAAATCTGATTACCCCTGACTATTCAAGAACTGCTCCCTTAGAAAGCACTAATTAAGATACTGAAGAGTCTCATCTAATATTTATACTTCTGGTGTTGCACTAGATCATTTTGCAGTGCATGAACAGCGTCATGAAGAAGGAATTAGAAGCAGTATAGCTTTGAGCCTCAGATAATCCTTCACTGATTAGTGAGATTCGCATCATCACCTATTGTTAATGCACTCCTCTCAGGATGTTGATAAAGCCCTTCAGTATCACAATATGGACTTCGAAGCACAGCTACAGCTTTTCTACCCAATCAAAGTGAAACCCTCAGTTCACCTGGTTAAGCTAGCTAATCCTAAATCGGCTTTTAGATTGTCACTTAACAACTCTGAGGCACTCCAGAAGGATCCCACACAAATCCTGTGGTAAATGAGGCCTAGGCTGAGTGAAAATGAACAAACAAAAAGCTTTAAAAGTGGACAGCAAATTCTTTATCTAAGGCATATTTTTATTTCTTTAGAGTAAGAATTAAGACAGTTCTGAATTAGGACAGTTCTGTTAAATTGGTCTTCAAACAATGATGTATGCCTGCTTAGATTTCAAATCATGACATATGAGTACATATTAAACAGCAAACTAACGCAAATAACGTGCAGAGGGTTCGGTGCTTTGCAATTTTCGAATATGTGGACTATGACTAATCATAGAAAATTACACGTTTTAATAAAGAATTTGAAAAGTTTCTGTAGTTCAGACATATTTGTTGGCTTGAGAAAGGTCTGAACAACCTGAATTTATTGTTGAGCTCCCCAACTGTGTGTAATCATCTTCTGGTGACATTTTTTAGCAAAAGTTACGCTCCAATGTTAATGGCTGTACCTTTCAGGAAACTGTATGCTGTCATCTAATCCCTAGTCCTGCACACTACAGAAACAGTACTGAAAACCTTTCATGAATTCGAAAGAAAATCGTGCCCACTGTAGGCAGGGACCATCTGTAGGCTGGCAGCAGTGTGGCTGTAGCTGCTGACTGGTGAGCAGAATACAAGATAATGCTTGCATCTGTTACTAGAGATGGGTAATAGGTGCTGCCCAAGTACATTTGCATTTAGGTTTCTTAGATTTCACAGGCTGTATTGCAGAGTTATTCCACCTCAATTTGAAATCTCATAATGAGAGAATTTGTAGCAAGGTAATAATACAGGAAATATGCTTGAAATTATCTTAGAATTAAGACACATTGCAACAAAGTATTACTCAAGTTGTAAAAATCTCCCTATTGCGATGAAATGAGGGAGCAAGGTTCCCAGCGCTACCTGACAAGCGAAGGCACTCAGAGCAAAAGCTATCAGTGGCAGAGAATAAAGGTCTTGCCATCTGAAGCAGATCACTCAAGTACCAACGCCAGATTAAAGAGAAAAAACACACAGAGGTCTGAGTTTATTATCTTTCATATTGAATTGTTTAGAAATAATAAATAGAATACACAAACACTATACCATGGTAGTTTATTTTGTCTTGTGGGAAGTTTTAACAGTTTCTGGGATTAAACGGCTTTCCCCTCCTGTGAAGGGTCTGATGTAAACTCTTGTACTGAGGCTTAAAGTCTTAAGGTTGTTAGAAGTTTCCATCAGTCAGTCTGTATGTCAATGGATAAAAAGTTGGTTGCTGATCTGACCTGTTCATCACTCTCTGGAAAGATGCCATCAAACTACAGATACATTTGGCAATGCTGGGGAGGAGAGGGGAGTGAGACAATAAGGATACTTAGTGAGAAAAGTGAGTTCCTCTATGCATCAATGTTGGGATATTGAGGCAAAGTCTTAGAAATCTGCAAACCAATTTTGCATATGTGCATGATCATTTTGTAATTGAAACTTCCATTTTATAATATCCTAAGAATTACATATGTTTGCCCTTTTAACAGAGTTAAAAAAAAAGGACTACATTTATTTCTGAGACAGGTTAAAACAGCCTGTGTTGTTTAACATGCTCGCTTTATGAGTTTGCTGAACAATATATGATTGCAGAGTTACACATCAGTTCACTGCAGAACAGATCAGAAAAATGTCTATGAAAATTACACTAGATGAAAGTAATTGTTAAATTATTTATCTAATGTCCATTCACCTGGACAAGAATAATAATTACAGCACTTTTCAAACATATTTTGAAATGATTTTTAAATCAATTTCCTAGACTTTCTGAAAGCTGCAAAACCTCTCACTTAAATCCAGCATATTAGTTTTTTCTCTGTAAATATGACTTTATTTTCAGTGATGCATTAATCATCTTTTTCTCCGAGATTCCTTTTCCTAATTGCTTAAAATCATCATCTAAGCTACCTTTAGCGACTTTTTAGAAGCATGAAATGGTCTGATTTGCAGGTGTCACATTGAAATATCTTTAATGAGATTCAGCATTTTCTACCACCTAACAAATTTCAGTTGTGCTTTTGTTTCTCACTCTTTAGATACAATTGTATCCATCTCTAAATTACTTGCATATTAGAACTATTTAGGACTAAATCCTGAAATACAACATTTGGGCAGGCAACATCCTTTTTTTTTTTTTTTTCAGAACTGGGATTCTTACCTCAAAAAGAAGTGAGTAGGAAGGGATTCGGAGTTTGTCTGCATTTTGGCAAACTTGGATTCCTGCCTCTAGTAATTCCATTAATTCACTTGTCAGGAGAGAGTACCTATAGCAAGATTTTAACTATAAAATGAAAGGAAATCTATTCAGAAGCACAAGAAACAGTGACTATTACAGGCCAGACCCTGAGATTATGTTCACTGTCCAAGCATTGTTAAGGTACGTGTAGGCAGTTGAATAACCTATAGAACACAGGCTGTTCTTTACGTACCAATCCTGCTCTGCAAATTTAAAGCAACCTGAAAGCACTGCTAATTGAAATGTTCTGAAATATCTGGGCCATATTTAGAGGAAGCTGAAAGCACTTCTAATTTATGTACTCAAAAATGTGGTGACCATATCTGGATGGTATATGTTCTGAAAAAAAAAGACAGCTTTGCTTAATTAAGGGAAAAATGTAGCAGACTCTAAAGGCGTTTTCACTGTGGCCATATACCTTAAGGGATGTATTAGTAGGCCTAAAAAAGGTTTAATCAAAGCAATCCAGCTCACCGAGCTTCAGATGACCACACTGGAGATGGGAGCCCCAGCAGACTATCTATTTTCTCTATATAGTCTGTAAAGAGTTACAGACACTTATTCAACTGATGTATTTCAACAGCTGTTTCTGAGGTGGCTCGAGCTGCACTCCCCTCCAAGCACACAGACTGCCAGCAGCAACCAGTTTAGATGCAGATACCTGAATATGGTCCAAGGAGTCCTACTGTGTAAACAGTATTTGTCTTCCAGATGAGAATGTGGGAATAGACAGTAAGTCCAAAGAGAAATAGATTGTTTGCTGAGGTTTGTAAAAGTCCCTTCCATGATGGAAGCTACATCAACTTCCACAGTTATACTACAAGCTCTATTTTGTAGGCTATGGCTCATCCACTTCCACTTCAAGTTTTACTGCAAGTTTAAGACTGTCTAATGCATGTGTTTTTGAAAATGCCATTTAGAGATCAGCTATAACTATCTGGCATACAGCAGGCATGTCACATGCCAGTTAACAACATGCCAGAAGTTGATGATGAAGGTGCTCAGGTCAGGGGTGCGTCTTGTCGCACCCTGTTTGTAGTTGACCAAAACAAGCTAATAAAAGTTAACTAGGTTAATTTTTATAGCTCTTTCTATTAGCTGAATGCAGAGTTTATCATTCAGGAGAAAGGTAGTATCATGATAGATGGAAACCAAACATTAAGCCCAGACAGCACAAACAGAAGCCAAGCACAGGTCACTGGACAATCAAATCAGGCAACAACAATGGTTTAGGAGTGATGGGGGCATAGTTCAACACACAGGACAAACTCATTCATTTGCAGAAAATAGAATATTCTTTTAAGTTTTACTGATTAATCTTTTTTTCTGAAGGAAGAGCTGAGGAGTCCTTTGAAACCTGTCAACATTTCATTTCTCTTGTCACATTTTCTAGAGAGGTGGAGAACTCCTATCACAACCTTTGTGGTAGGTCACTCTGTGATCATCAGTATCTGATGGGGTAGAATAATCCTGTTACACAATGGTGTAGATTATAATCCCCCCTGCCAAGAATCTACTACAGACAAAAAAGGTCAATACACAAAGAAGAACAAATCAGCAGAAAAACTAGGCCCAAAAAACATCATAGAAAATGGTTATAAACTAAGGCATGCTTATATCTGAGATAGATGTTCTAAACATTGATTTCTTTGAAGGTTTCCCTATATGTCAGTATTGAACCAAGCACTTTGGAACAGTGTTAGGAATTTATATCCTGGGTATGCCATCTTTTAGACAAAATAAAATCAATGCCCCAGCTAGTCAGGATTTTTTTATTGCTTGTTCCAAAATAAAATATCTCCATCTCCAGTCTTCACCAGATCCCAGATTCTGTAGTAACTTATTTCTCTCTGCAGTCTCACTTAGATCTTCAAATTTGCATTGTGTTCCAATCACAGTGAGTATAAAACAGCAATTACAAAGTATCACTGTTCTTGTGGCAACACGCTGCTGTTTAGTAACACTGAATTTGCATGGAGTTTTATTTTGTTATAAATACATAAAGAAAGGTACAAAGTACTAGTTATGCTACTAACAGTTATGTTCCTGTAAAATGTCCATTTACAAACCACTGTTAAATGGATCTTATGATTTCATTCATCTGTTTTTAAATGCTTCCTATTTATGAATAGAGCAAGCTTATCTGGCATGGGCTAGCACAGCTTTTCCAAAGGAAAAAAAGGAAGAATATTACCATTGTAATATACTATTGAATGAAAATAAAACCCCAACAGGATCATAACCTAGGACTCTTACTGTAAGAGGCAACCACATTTACTAAGTCTAAACAGACACTTGCAGGAATAAACTGAATGTATTGTCTTCTAACTTGAAAAGAAAGGAAGAGAAGGGAAAAGCTTAACATTGTATTCAGCAAGATTTTCTGGAACAGGTAAAAGAGAGAAAAATTACTGATGTTGATGGCAGCTATACCAGATGCATTTGGCAGTTGCACACTGTCTAGTTTATATGTGCATTTGTGCATACTTATATCTGTTTATTTGCACTGCATATGTTCAGTTGCTTTGAGCAAAAATACATGAGCAAAGATACTCCCTGTGAGTGTGGCAGAAAATAAATTATGGGGGATTTTTGAAATGTTCTTGGGTTATCTAAAGCAGAATGTTCTATAAATGCAATTCTAAGCTCCTAATTTATGGAAAATTTCAATGAAATCGGATTTTGTTCTGAATTTGTGCAGAATCTAGAGCCATGTCCAGTCTATCAACAGTTCAGAGATGTCAGAAGTAAGTCATTTCAGGTTGGCAAGTTTTAACATAACCTGGATTCCAGGTGATACTGGCTTGTCTGCAAAGCTGTTTTTAAACACAATAAGACAAAAATATCACTGGATAATGATGCTGCAGTTTACAAAATCTGGGAAGACATTTTCCACTGACTTGTTGTGATACCAAGTTTTCACCCTGCAATGGAATGAATTCTAGGCATTCAAAACCCATGCAACTTTTGTTCCCTTGTATTTGCATTGAAAAAAACTGTAGCATGTATTGGGCAATTTTCATCTAAAGAGATTTTTCAGCAAAATACAGATGCCCACACATATTAACAGACACTGTTTCTTTACTGTCTCTCAAGCCCACCCTGAATAGCAGCCTCCCTTGAATAATTCTACCCCATGTAACCAGGACTGGCTCACAGACCCAAATCTAATTCCATGTCCAGCTCCTTCCCTTCTGCTTCAGGATACTCCTCATGGACCCTAGTAAAAATGTTACTAGTGGAAAACATAGGGATTTCTCACTGTTAAGTAATAAACCTAATTCTAACCTTTCTAATAACACACTAAGAGACATGAAATAAAAAACCCCATACAAACAAATAACACCAAACCACCAAAAAAACCCAAACCAAACCAAACCAAGAAAGCACACACCTTAAGATAGTTTCTAATCCTGGGCAAACATGCCTTTCATGGCCAAAATTATCAGTTAAATGAGAACACCCAAATTCCCACTCAAATCCATGGTTTAGGAACATTACTACTGGATTTGTTGTTTTTAAGAACTCAAATTTGAATTCTGAATCTTGCTATTTTAGTAATGGCAACATGAGGTTGCACTGGGACATTTTATAATCAACATTTTCCAAAAATCTTATTGCTACATTCAGTGATTCTTGGAAAAAGTAAAAAGTTCAGAAACACAGATCCAGAAATTAAGAGGATGACAAAAGAGTCCACATTATTTTGCAAAATCTTCTAAACAACTTCACATTTTACTTACTTCAAACCCGTTCTTAATCTATTTTAACTATTTTATCTCTATTTTTATTAAGATGCACCTCCCTAGTCATAATAAGAGTCAAAACAAGAGCAAAAATATCCCACTGGAGGAAGTCAGAATTCTATTCACATCACTGGTATTCTGGAAGGCTAAAGTTTTTCATAGGCAGTACCATATGCTAGAGAACAGAAGACACTCATGGACATTTTAATGAAAGCAGGGAATTTGCCTTTGGAAAGTTTTCATGGGTTTGTGAAAACTCACAAGGATCCCATCATTTTTAGGTATCTGTGATTTTCTTTCTCTCTCTCTTGTTCGTTGTTGGTGGGGTTTTGTTTGGTTTTTAAATTTTGGTTTTTTTGTTTTGGTTTTTGTGTTGGCTTTTGTTTGTTGGTTTGGTTTGTGGTTTTTTTTTTTGTAACATATGGCACTGTCACTTCAAAACATGGTCTTGCATCACTATGAAATGCATATTTCATTTCTTTAATCCTCTGTGGCAGCCAGAGAGAAAACATATTTTAAAACCTTCTGTATTTGTTGTGTATTTAAAAGCATAGCTTGAGCTTCCTGTACTGCTTCAAACTTGAAACCTCCTCACTAATGATATAAAAATGGCTGGTAAGCATTGCTTTTGGGCTGCAGCAGTTCCCATGTCTGGTCTTAAAACCCAGCTAACCTCATAACTGAAAATAAAAATGAACAGTAAGTTTAATGTATCGAGGCTTTTGGATACAAATGTCAGTATCAAAAGTGCAGGAGGAGGTGTGGAGAGAAAAAGAGAATCTGTTCTGTGATTTCAGAATATTTTATGATGCAGGGCAGACCTAGATGTTCCTCTCAGTCCATTGTGTGATGTATAAGTTATGTCTGAGCAAGTTACAAATATAATAATACTACAGAAAAGGATTTGGATATGAAATATGAAGGGTGAAAAAGTTTCCAGGTGGAAAATATTACTGATGCCAATATGCATTACAATTATTAGGAAAATGTCCCACTTATCAATTAGCATTTAAAACCAGTATTGCTTTGTAAAATTGTTTTCACTGATTTAATTACAGAGCTCTGAAGATCTCTAAATTTTTAGTTTGCACAAAAAATAAACATCCTTCCCTCAATCTCAGCAAATTCCCAAGACACAGAACCTGCCAGCATTCTGTATGTTACAGATATACCTAAAATAAAGGAATTATTACCAGTATTTCTTCAAAGTGCCTCCAGCCCCTTCACAAATTTCAGGTGAAAATACCTACTATCTGCCCTGTAAGCACACTTCTCAGTAAATATGCATATACTTGGAAACAATTAGGGTTTTCCCACAGTTCTTTTCCACTTGCAGGACACCACTTAGGGAGCAAGCAGCTAAGCTACCCTAAAGTCTCAGATTGCAAATGTTATTCAGGTACAGACATGGAAGTTGCCTTATTTTCCTTCTCACATGTTGCTCACCTACATCATTACCAAGAAACATACAGTTAGCCATTAACAGCACAACACATTAAAGAAAACTGGTAATCAAAAATAACCCCTCCAGAGACCTTGTCAACTCATTACATAGTTTTACACACTGACATTGAAACATAATTGCCGACGTGCAACAAATAAAGTACACTTATCCTTACTGTGCGTAATTATTTGAACATTTCAAACTGGAATTCTGAATCACTGATGGTGAACTGTTCAAATGATTTCACTGAAATGAATGGGCATAACAAGGTTGAGCATGTGCAGCATTATTCTCAGCCTCTTCTAAACCACTAGTTCATAATGAGTCATCTTCATTATACCCAAAGAAATGCTACTGCTAGCAGAGTTTTGAAAGTACCTACAAGAATTCATTTTTGCCATTCAAGCCTAACATGTATAGCTCAGTCTCTGAACACACTGGGATGTTTATATAGCTGCACACATAATATATACTGAGACAAGGTAAATCCCATCTTTTCTTTCTTGTCTTTCAGGTATTTTCAGTGGTTTCTTTGTGTTTGTTGTTCTATTTGAATTTTGCAATCCTAATTCTCAAAACCAGCTGAAGAGTAAACAGAGGCTTTGTGATGTGAAAAAAATAAAAAGGCAGATGAACAATAAATAACAAATAATGCAAACCTCTTCTGCATTTCTTCCTTTAAAGAAAATAAATTTAGAATGAAAGTTTTCCTCAGAAAAAAAGGAAACACTGAGGAAAAAATGTGCCACACAAGATTATTTGAACTGGTTAAGAAGAGGCATTCAGTATTCCTGCTACATACTCAAAATCCTTTGTCAGGATGTTCTCAGTGTTTTTTTGCTCAATGTCTGGGGGAATTACCTGACTATTTTCAGGCAGTAGCTGTTGAAAAGACAACCCCATGGCTCCCATCTCTGTCACTGCAGTCTATTCTGTGTCAAGCTTCTACTGAGGCACCCTGGAAATGAAAATCCTATCACTAAGAAGATCGTGCACTTTCTTTCTGTTCCTCTCTAGATGGCAGCATTTGCCTTAAGGACTTCCCTCTAGATAAGCTTTTTCTCATATAGGAGTAACAATAAGGGCTCAAGAAAAATACTCTCAGGGATTGGAAATTCTTTACCATTTATTTTGGTTCAATTCTCATACTTTTCACTGGTTTTTTGTTGGTTTGGGTTTGGAGGTTTGGGGGTGGATGCCTTTTTTTTTTTTTTTTGGTGGTGGGCAGCATTCCTAATTCATTTTTTGGGAGGCAGCATTCATAACTCTTTACATTGATAACAAGTTGTTTTCGCACAAAGAGTTAAAGCTAAACACTCCAGTGCAATTGTGTGAATGAAACCAAAATACAGTATGAGTTCAATTAACAGAATAAAACATGCACAGAGTAAGCAAAAGATCTTAAATGGACATGGACTAAAATTCGTAAGTTGAAAAATTCTCCCCAAAGTTCCAAGCACATCTGGGACAACGTTTAAAGCCTGAAAACAGTTGGGCTTGCCTTATCCTCAGTTTCTGAAACTATTTGATGTAATTTGGTATACTGGAAAATCCTATTCATGCATATTCCTCATTTTCATACAGACTCTGGAAGAAGCAGATTTATAAAAGGCTTATTTCTGAGGATGAACACACTTTTACATTTTTAAGTCAAACTTTGACACATTTGCCATTTGCCGCATAAAACTCGCATCTCCTACTCCATACATTTAGGGGAGGAGCTCAGTCCAGTTGCACAGTCTCACTGATTTACAGGGACTAAACAGAGGTCCCTGACTGCAGGCAAGGAGATTCAATTAAGAGACATAATCTACATTGTCAGGGTGCAATAAACACTGCATAATCAGACTGTTAAAACTGTGCAGATCTGGGCCTCACATCCTTAAGAAGGATGTTAAGGTACTTGAATGCATCCAGAGTAGAGCAACAAAGCTGGTGAAAGGGCTGAAAGGCCATGTCCTGTGGAGGGAACGACTAACGATTTTGGGTTTGTCTGGTTTGGAGAAAAAGAGGCTGGGAGGTGACATTACTCTTTGCACCTTCCTGAGGAGGAGAAGCAAAGAGGAAGCTGCTGAGGTCTTCTCCTTTGAGTCCAATGACACACAGGAATGGCTCAAAGCTGCATCAGGAGAGGTTTAGAGTGTATGTTAGGAATCATTTCTTTACTGAGAAGTTGGTCCAACACTGGAAGAGGCTTCCTAGAGAGGGGGTCAAAGCCCCAAGACTGTCAACTTTTAAAAGGCATTTGAACAATGCCCTTAATAGCGCACTGTAACTTTTGGTCAGCCTGACATGGCAAGGTGGTTGGACTTGTAGTTCCCTTCCAACTAAAAATATTCTGCTTTGTTCTATTCTATACCATTCCTGATTGTCATATTTGTTCTTATTATGTTCCTGGTTCTTGTTTATTACTACAAGTAGCTATACATTTTGACAGTCCTTACTGCAGTCTTATTCATCCTTCTAGTAATTCATGACTAGATTCCTTACTTGTATAAAACAGTTACACTGAAAACTGCGTAACTTTTTATTTATAAGAGTATGAGGATGTGGTATCTCCAGCCTGCATTAAATGAAATAAATGAGAATTACTGAAAATGGGAAAAATCTAGTTTGTGATTAAAGCACTTTTTTTCAACTAAATACTATTCATAAATAAAAAGACATGTATTTTATTAAGTGTATGCAACATAGGATCTTGTTGCTGTTCAAGCAGGTTGTAGCTGCATTATACACCTCTCTAGTAAATTTGTCCATCTGTAGCCTTCTCTGAAAAGATACACTGCAGTCATAAGTAATCTGCATTTTTAGTGCATCACCACACGTACTCACAGTAGGAAAAGTGTGCTGTCAGTTGTGGTAATTTTTTAATAGACATTTATAGCTCATCCCCTATTTACTGCCTATTACCATGTATAGTCATTCCAACAATGTGCCCATTTTTTCTAACTTGTCCATCTGTCAGGCCTTCACTGCCAGCTCTGTCTATACCCTGAACCTCACGCAACCTAGAAATATTTTTCTTTAAATAAGCCCTAACCTCGTTTTTCTCATGCTTCCTGCCCTCATCGCCCCAGTTTGCATTTGCCTCTTAGTCCCCTAAAGCTTCTTCACCATTAGTGTCTGACCTGGGCTGGCAAGTTGGGCCCATGGATCCTTGGCTGTCACAGCCATAGCATTCCCCTGGACAAGATGGGTCTGCTTAAGTTCTGGGTGCCAGTCTCCACTTGAAGGCTACAGTGTAAGGGGAGATGTTGGCATCTCACTACTTGTTATTAAAAGCTGAGAAAAGGAAGAATATGTTAAAATATAAAAAACCCCAAACTAAATATACAGTATAAATGGGCCAAGTGTTAACTCATCTAGCAAAAAATGTTAAAGTAAAAGCATCAAAATTTAATGCTGTAGCAGTCTGATCCAGCCTCCCTATTTCATCTGCTTATCTCAGCCTCATCTGATGAATGCCTAGCCATCCAAGAATTTATTTTCCTCTCTCTCTCAGGAGAAACTTCTATAATTATTTTTAAAAATAGTGTTGTGGAGACTTGATGGCCAAATGCCTATTGATCATGTGGAAAGATTCATTCGTCTTCTGACTTCAAAGGCCACAGTGCTGTCCAAGGAACTAAAACTGGCAGCCAGAATACCAGGGGAGAAATAGATAGGGGTAAGGAGAGAAAGACTGTATCTCAGAGTGCGGAAAAGAAACTATCATCTTCAAACTCTTCAGTTAAATTACAGCAAAGGTAAAAAGCTACTGCAAGGTGCCAGACTTGCTGGAATATCTTTTGAAGATAATAGGAACTATTTGAATAAATAGGCCATAAATCTACTTGACAAAACAATCTATAAAGTTACAAAAGCAACAGTTCTTTCTCAAGTTGATAGGAACAGAGAGGTCATGTTTAATTTAATAATCAGGCAATCCATGGACATTAAAACAAATGGCAAACTCCAGATACATATTCAAAGAGGGCAGAAAAAGTCATCATATTAAAATCAGATGCCATGTGCATCACACATCATTTCTTCCTGTACCATACTTCTGCCCTGTCCTGTTTTTTCCAGCTTTAGAAAGCTGTTTCTGTTTCTTCTCCCTCTGTTGATATGATCCAGTTAAATCCAAGCTTTGGAGACACTTGCATTCAAATATCAGTGATTACTTGATTTCTCAGCATATAAATCTAACTACAGAACTTACTATGTAGGACTCTGTTATGAGGTAACTTTTCCTATGCAACATTTTTGCCTCAGCTGCTATTTGCCCTGAGACTTGCATCAACATAATACTGTCAAAGCTGCTCTCCAATAACATATTAAGCAATTATTTTCCCAGAACAAACTGATAAAGCAACAAAATGATTAGACAAGGCCTTTCAGTTTTTCAGTAAGCCACGAACTGCTTCTGTTCGATACAACCTGCTTAGAGATGAAGCTCTCTCTTTAACTTGCCACTCTGCCAGCTTTCCCAAAACTCTTCTCTGCTTTTCTTCCGGACTTTGTCCAACACTTCTACAGCAAGCAAGAGTTCAATTCCTAGTCTCCTTCCCTCCACCTCCCCTGACCCTTGCAGCAGAGATGATCTGCAGAAGTGAACAAAAGGGTCTATGCATCTGAGCAAAGGGCACAAGCCAACCATGACAGCAAGCAGCAGTGGCATGAGTGGCAGCCAGCCTTCCTGATTCTTAGAGGCTAAATGGATCAGGACAGGTCATACAGTAAAAGAAGTTCATCTGATAAGCACTGTCTCATCCCACGTCTGTGCTGCAGCCTCTTTTCACACCATGGGAGGCACAGTTGGGCTCTTACCTTAACCACACCCTACTGTTGCATTTCAATCAGTCCATAACTAAGCAGATGTCCTGATCTACAGGTTTTGGCATTACGTTTGCTTGGTAAATCTCCTCAGTCTGAGAGTAATACTAGGTTCTGTCACATTCATCTCCTAAGTTTATGCCACCAAAAGGGAACCCCAAATCTGCTGGGAAGACATAAGCTGCACAGGTTCTGCCTACTTCTGTGGGCACAGACAGCCACTGGGAGAACTGCAGCACATGTACCTGCACAACCCCCCATAACAACTGGAGTCCTCTCTTCAGATGTTTAATTGCTGAAACCCTACTCTGCTATACATCAGAAAAGACCTTCAGCAGAAACTCTGATAAAGGCTTTATGCATTAATGAGATTATACTCACTGCACACACAGTTTGTGTGCTTATACCTTGCCGGCTTGCTAAGGAAAATATTGCAATGTGGCATTTTGAACAGCTACTACCTATTACTGAATAGAAATGTTGGTATACAACTTAGGGGTCTAGTTTCCAATTTGGCAAGAGTTTACTATATAGTATCAAAAGGACTATATATTATAGCTGCAGGGGAGTAGATTTTAATGTCTGTAAATTGTGTTGTTCTGTTAACTAGAAAATAACCAACATAAACACAAATTCTGAAAAGTGGAAGAATACTAGCCAAAGTGATTCACATACACAATGGTTATCCTATTAAGCTGTGAATTTCCTGGCCTGCTTCACATGAAAAAAGCTCTGTTTCAAAGTCATTACAATCAGTTAGCACTATCTGTATCTTGCTTTACTGAACTGATTTTTTCAAAATCCTACAAAGGGTGTTTTGCATTGCTTCATAATTTTGCTTGACAGTTCTTCCAAGAACATTAATTACTCCCATTTATGGCAACACCATGAGAACTTTTATTATATAGATATACAATTTCTGTTCAATACTGTCCTTACCATTTAGAGATAGGCACAACAGATGATCTTTCTATGCAGCTGAATAATATCTGGATATACATATAGAGAAATGCATAAAGGAGAATGTCCAAATAATACATTTGCTCTTACACAGTTAAAATATAATAGCCATCCATCCCCTGGAATGTTTGTTACTGCACTGGAGCTGAAGACAGAAAACGGAGTTTGCAAAATAGTCACCTAATAAGTGATCTTAAAATCCGCATTTGTTTGTGCAACTTGATACACAGGATTGCAGTTAACAGACAAGGCTCTGTGTCACAGGCAGATGTGAGTTTAACACTCTGTGATCTTTACCAGATGCTCTGAACTGGCTCTGGTCTTGAACCTATGACAGCTTTGCCTATCCACTTTCAGATGTCACCAGCCTCCACTAGCAATTAAGGGATTGTCTTTCCTTGCAAATGTATGGTTTTACATACTGTTTAGGTGACTGACCTTGACAAATCAAGAAGTGATCCCACACCAGTGTATTCCCACTGGCCAAAATGGAACTGGTGTGAATAGGTATACGTGAAATGGCTATTTGGCTTTCAGGTTGAGATATATTAAATGCATATATATTATTTCATTTTTCAACAATAATATGGAAAAAAAAATCCTTAGTCTTAACAGAGTGCAAATATGGAATTGGGTTGTTTCCTATTTGATATTTATCTTTACCAGTAACAAACACTTTTGGCTTCTTCTATACATCTCTATTAAAATACTTATATCAACACACTTTTATATGTTCCTTAAGGCTAAAAAGGTTTTCTTCTTCTCACCTCCCTACTTTTCACTTAATGAAATAGAAAAAAAAAAAAGAATACATCAAATGCTTCTTGATTGTCATACAACAAAAGCTACTGCTTTTCAGCATACCACTTTCTCCTCTTCTAAAAAAGTGCTTTCAATACAGGGAATTTAGCATGGTGAACTTACTAATAAATGTAGTGACCAAGTGATACTGAAAGCACAGAAGCAAATAAGAATTTAGACAGACAAACACTAAAGTCATGTCACATATCTTTCATAGACACTTAGTGATAAGAGTTAAAATATCAAGAAGGCAGAAGAGTCTGTTTATAGAACCCTGAAGTTTTAAAACAAATCTTGGGATTGTCTAGTATATGCCATAATAATTTCCATATCCTGATTCTCTTGAGTTCTTACAAGTGCATTTTGATAGCTTGATCCAAGAGTTAGTCACAGTAAACTGAGAACTCTGAAGCTTTGCAAAAGACTATAGCAGTGTTCCTGCCAGTAAAAATACAAGAACAAAGTACAGACCCCACTTGGCTCTATCCATTGCTCCTCCTCTCCCCCCTTTTTCTAAAGTGCTCCTTGCTCATCTTTGCCCTGGGACATTACCCAGCAGACTGACTGCTGAAGTTCACATGCTTTTTATCCATTAATAGCCTACGCCAGAAATACTTCAGCTCTTCCTGGAGCTAAGACTAAGACACAAGGCTGTCAAGACAATGGCCTGGCTGCTCATATGCTCCCAAACCAGTAGGTGTCTTATCAGCATTCCTGAAGGCAGCAGCTGCACAGGTCTGGAATGGCATTGGCCTTGTCAGTGGCCTCTCATCTCCACCACACAGTGTTTCAGTATGGGCCCAGGTGGATCACCCAGTATGGGTGCCTGCTTCTGAAAGAGTTCCCAGGAGTGCTACAGTACGGTTTTGCATAGCAGACAGTAGAACCAATAAAACCATAAAACACTATACCGTCCCTGTCCCCCCAAATTGTTATACAAAGTTTGTTGTTTACAGATGATGTTAAAGGAGAAGCCTGATACTTCATAAGGGAAGTATCACAACTCCAATACCCATAGATATTAAGACAAGTAGTCCTGCACTGTCCATATCCCAGAAATCCCTTGGGCTCTGTGGGCAACAGAAGAATTGTCTAACACGAGCAAGTGATCCAGGAGGTCACTTCTGCAATTTGGGCTCTGCCTTGATGCAGTTCTAGGGGTCTCCCCAGCAAATAAACACTCCCCAGTATCCCCATTTGTTTCAAGCACTTGAGAAGAATGAGTTACTCTAGGAGTAAAAATGTACAGATATCAACAGTAAACTGAAACTTCCTTCTCTAAGTCACGGTCCATTTAGCTGAGTTACTATTTTCCATTTCAAGGTTTTCATTGAAATATAAATGAATTTTACAGGTTCTCAGGCCTTGTCCTTCTGGTGATCACAAACCAAGCTGCCCAAGTAAGAAACTCCTTCAAGAGAGTTCCGAAGGAGCAGAAATTGCAGAGGGACATACTAAAAATGTGATTTGCTGAAGAAGGTCAGAAAAGCTTATGCTGACTTTAGGCCTGCAGGTTAGTGGTCTCCTAAAGTCCAGCAGTGTGGAAAAATTGAACTTTAAAAAAGATAAAAGATAGGTCTTTTCTCACATAGAGCTGGTGGCAGTGGGCTATTTTCCAGCATAGGTGTCCAAAAGACATGGAGTTACCTCTGTGAGATACCAAATAAGTTAACAGAGCATTCCCTGCTCTCTTTGCTTTTTTCTGTGCTGGTATTCATTATCCTTTATTTATGCCTTTCCTTGTATCCACATATCTCTGCTACATGTTCCAGCAGGGATTGCAGAGTTTTGGGTGCACTGAGACATCTACAAGCAAATACCTGTTCACAACAGGAAAAAATCTTCCTTGCCTTTTACTCAAAGTGATAGGAAATTGTTTTCATGATGTGTATTCTAAACCAGGCCTCTACAGGCATGGAAATTATTAAAACTCACTCTAGCAAGACCATTATTATGGAACATAAAAGCTATTGCTGCATCCTTTGATCATTCTTCCTAGGCAAAAAGCAGACAACATCATGCCAGTCTCAACAACTGCTGGATATTTTTGAAATGCAGAAGAGGGAAACATAACCAAAGACCGTGTCACTTCATAAAAACATGGAGGATAAAAACACACGTTCTTATTTTCACATCCATGGCAAGTAATACTTTTCCAGTCTTAATGTATCTTCAGCATGTAGCTGTTAAGTTTGTGAGCGGCCTGTATGGCAGGAGCTATACAAAGTCTGTGGTATGAACTGAATTTTTAAGTCAAAAATAAGATGGTGCGTGAGCAAGAAAATTTGATTTATACTAGGAGAGGGGTGAAATTAAGGTGAGAAAGGGCCAATGCAGTACAACAGCTCACAGAGCAACCAGAAAATAAGGTTATTTTTCCCATTATGTTTACAAAAGTCAAGGCAGTTTGCTGCAAGTGACTGAACTCTTTCAGGTACAGATTTCTTGTACTTGTCATACAACTTTTAAAAAGTCTTTTACTTCTATTGTTATCTAATATTTCTATGAAGACACTTCCTTAAGGGAAAGGAGGCTTCACTGTGCTGGACGCTGCACAGAGAAAACACTCAAACCTTTTCGTGATGATACTTTTTTCAAAGCAAAATATTTTTCTGATTTAGGGCCGAATTATTCACCAACTTACACAAGTGCATTGCTTTGCAGTTAGAGGATACAACAGAACTAGTCACCTTGTGTTTACAGTTTCAGATAATAATTAACAAGCACATTAAGCAACACTGTATATAGCATCACTAAAATGATCAACAGAAGCATGGCAGCAAGAGGGTGTGCCCGATGTGATTTTACCACATCACGCCTTCATAGTGGAAAAGGACAAATTTAAAAAAGGGAAGCCGTAGAGGAGTTAACTGAGACCAGCCATTGGGAAACAAAGCTGTAAATGCAAGAATTCTGGCTAGTGATTGCCCATGCTAGGAACTGCCCACAGAAAGCTGTAGCTCTTTGTCTTGGCAAAATGCCACTGCTCATCTCCATCTGGAGTTAGTCTCATTCACTGATATAGAAGTAACCTCTGAAATACATCACGGTACTTTAGGCCTCTTTCAATAAATCTCAAGAAAACAATTCAGGAGGGGAAGTTTTTCCACTACACTGAACTTCTGATAAATGAATGTGACCCAAACCTAGATTGCATAAATTAGTGTCTTTAAATAGCCACTTCCCTTCTCAGTAGCAGGTAAAAATGGAGATTTGTATTTCTCTTACAATCAACTGCACTTTAGAGGAAACCAGCAAATTATAGCTAGTCTGTGACAGCTGCTTACTGAAAGAAGCTTCACATACACTGTGAAGTGTGGATGAATCTTACCTACCCCTCCCCAGAGTTAACAGGAACTCAGGGAGGTTGAACAAGCCCATAAATCAGATTCAATTTTTTGAGGTAGTGTGTGCTGCTTTGACTCTGTACTGTGAATTAGAACAAATCTGTTATCTTGCCTCTGTTCAACATCTGCCTGTTTCAGCTGGTAGGAGGTGAGGTGGAGTATCTCTACCCCCATTTGAGTAGCAAGATATTCCAAACAAAGCATTTCTGAGGCAATTCTGGATGCTTTGGATATACAGCTGCCCATGAAGTGTGATAATCCCTGAGAAATGTCTGAAGTCACTCACTGCTGTTCTGAAATGGGATACGGTATATACAGTACAAAAGTATGGAAAAAAAGGAAGTGAGAGTTGGAGAATGAGAGGAATTTGACACATTCTGCCAAGTTTCCATGAAAAATATAACGATCACATGCTAAATCTTGCAATGGCTGTCAAGTGAAATGCTGTCAAGTAACTCTCCGGTGCCTGTAGAGCCAGAGATGAGATTGGTTTAGAAGATTTTAGATACTTCCACTCTATCCTACGAAGTGAGATTATTTCCACACCTTCTCTTTATTACCATTAAACTTCTGGAAAAGGAAAGAGAACCTCTGCTTTGTGTATGATAAATGAGTAAACACTTGACAGTCTGGAAAAACACTGCCTCTGGGAAATGGTCATTGTGGGAGTATCAGCAGACAGGGTAAGGTGACTGGTAAATATAGAAATGACCAGCATTAAACATCCATTGTCCTATCTAAATACTGGTTGCTGTTCCAATAACAAAGGATCTTCAGTCAGACAAAATTCATGCTTTTTACAAGACCTGCTGTCAAAGATACAATTTATGCATATTCTAGACAGATCCATGTTGATCATTTAATCTAATACAACATATGGATATCACATTTTACACTTTCAATTTTGTGCCTCAAAGTATCTGTGGATGCAACAGTTAGCAATTTGGCCTCACCTCGATTATTAGAGAGCTTTTAAAACCAGGCAGACATTAATGGTTACCTTATTTTACTGGCATGATATTAATAGAATAGTTGCACAAAGACACTTATAGACAGGCAGAGAAATAGTGACAAATAATAAACCCATTCTTCTTACTGTATTCATGCTTTTTAATCTGACAGTAGGCATGCCAAAATCATAAAAGATTTCCATCAACACCAGATTAGTAATGAAAATATTTCACATTCAATTCCCACGATAGACGTGGCTATAGTTGGTTTTACAGACATCTAAATCAAATTAAACGCAGTTTCTTTCTACTTCAAAAATTCAGCCTCTGAATTTTAGTTTTACAAACTTTAATAACTCTAAGATACAATGTACATAAAATCAAGTCTATTTCACTTTTGAATTCCTTGTTGAAACTGCTGTAAGTACTACTTAAAGAAGCCTTTGCCCAGCTCTTTATTCCTGTATATAATAAGAAAGCTTATTGTCTTTTTCTCCTTGGGAGTAGTATTCCTCAATGTAAATAAAACTGGATATAGGAATAGTTTGTGAATACATTGCAAATTGAGAGTAGAGATAGTTAATATGTGTACTTTCAGCAAGTATCTTCCAAGAATAAACTGTAATGACACGATGGCTGCTACACAATGGCATTTACAACTGCTTCTTTTGTGTGTGTGTGCAGGTATTACTGTGTTATGGTACATACTGAAAAGTGAATTTTTCTTGTTGGAACTCAACATGCAATTAGTGATATGCTTGTATTTTACATATATTTTAAAAAAAAAAGCTATTGGTAGATACGTGCATATCCACACACACAAAAAAGCTACAGATTGTGAATATACTGCAATTTCTAGACAGGGACAGCCAACTCTTTAGCAGTACTTTTCCAGTTAGTATAAGTGTTTTTACTACAACTTTTAAATTTTCCATAAATTAATATATCCACTACAGCCTATAAGTAAAAAATGTTATATGGACCTACAACATTTTTTAGATATTTATAAAAATTATGGCATGCAAATATGTTTCCCATATAATATTAGGACAATATTGACATGAAACTACTTGTGTGTTTCTATTCAAGGAAAATTTTGACAGTTCTATTTTCCCTGAAGATTGGTACACATTCTTACATTTGCACTCTCAGTAGAAGTGAAACTGCTTTTCCAACTCATAAAAAGCCCTTCCATTTTTCACAGAAGACTTTCTCCTCTTCCATAGAAAAGGGATGGCAAGCCCGTAGACCACAGGCCACATCTGGCTTACAAGCAATTCAGTTGTAACATTTGTGCTGAGACAAGAACATGTCATCGGCACAGAGCGGCAGGAGAGCAGACAATTTGTCACTGGTAGGAGGAAGTGAGCCAGCAGACACTACTACTATCACTGGGTCAGGCTGGGGCTCGGCCAAACTCCCAAGGGTGGTACATCTGAAATGGGCTCTGGGGCACCCATCACCACTTGCCACATTCCTAGAAGGCATATTCAGTCAAACAGAGCTCAGCCATACGAAGATTTCGTATGTGGTTGGTAGGGTCAGACAGGATAATTTGCAAGGTTAATGCAGTAACTGTAAAGCTAAATAGGGCTGGAAGTAAATGTCACCTCCCTGTTAGAAGCTGCACAACTAAAGTCTGATTTAGATTACAGATAATAACCAGCAGCATGTACCCCAGCATGTCTAGCCCCTGTGAGAGGGTAAAACTTTCAAAACACACACTGATTTGATATTTGAATCATGTTCTTTTCAATGAACAGCACATACACCTTCCAAGAACAAGCCATTCTTGAAATGAATAACTTAGAGTAGGGTTCCCTCTGAAATTTCAAACCAAGTGCACTCTGTTCCCAGACTGGAGGTTCTAATTCTCTTGTCATGCGATCTGCAATAAGTTAGGAAGGAGAATAAAAATACTAGGTATTTGCCCCAGCTCAAGGCACTTAAGTGGCACTGCATTAGCAAGACAGCTCTGTACTCAAAATTCAGGTCAGAGTTAGGCCAGGAAAGCAGTGTATTTGAAGAACTTGTTTAGCTAATGCTTGTCCACAAACAACCTTCCTAGTGTGAAACAAACTCCAGGTAGAACTGTAATTAATCTGCATTAGTTTATGTCAGAGATTGGAAAAATTTCCTCATTGTTTCGGAATCGGGGAAGAGGAGCTGTAAAGGTGGAAGGAAGTCCTGTGCATGTGCTCGGCTCTGGTACAGCATGTAAAAATTAATGGCAGAAGATATCCTTTGCCTCTCCAAGTCAGATTTTTGTTGTCAATCCCTTCTCATTTTGTTCATGAAATGGGCACCAGACTAGGATCAAGTCTTTGGATTTATACCAACTTGAGCAGATGATGCAAATTTGCACAGAAACAATCTAAAACTTGGATTGTGTTCAGATTCTTTGGTACCCTTACAAATCTATCCAGATTCACCAACTCACATTGGCAGAACTTAACTCATTTTTATCTTCTGTCTTAGCAGTACCTATATCATAAGCCTTACAACAGCATGATGTCGTACTGATAAATTCAGGAATCTTTCTCCCACCTTAAGTCTCTCTAACTGAAAGATGATTTCTCCCATGCAGCTCCAGGACCAGGTGGTCTGTTTCACTTTGTTCCCTGACCTTCCATTTATTTTGGAATGAGACCATGATAAATTATTATTCACCACTGTAACTTAACATGTTTCAATAGCGCCACAGGTTAGCACTGCAGCAAAGTAAATATAGATGATAGAAAAATACACTTTAAAAGAACTAAAAGTAGGGTACCTCACTCACAATCACCAAAAATTCTTGTAAGAAAAAAAAGTAAATTAGTTATTGTTAAGATGCCGCCAGCCTCTTCTGATGTGGCATTTTTGAGTAAGAAAAATGTTAATACTTTATGACCACTGGCAATTCCCAGATATATGAATGCAGCCTGTGTCTGTATAGAGCATCACATGATTTTGAAGCCAAATATTAGACAGATGAGACATATGGTCACAATACTCTTCTTTTATTAATAGGTTGAGACTATCCAACTTTCAAAGGCCTGAATTAAGAAAACTGTCTATCATTCTCCAATTTCCATCAGTTCCTTTTAACAGTAGAGAGGAAAGACATTGTGCTTTGATGTGGTAGCTTGTAAAATAGCAGTCTGTCCCACCATTTCACCAAACAGTGTCCACTATCAAAACAGTATGGTAACTCACTTAACTTTATTCTACCTGCACTTCCTTCAGGTTATAAATACGGGTTTTTCAGTTTGTTGCTAGAAATAAACTATAAACATAGCTCAAACAAGAAATTAAGCTCAGGTTTTTACTTTCTATTATCAGAGGAGAAATTAGTTTAACTTCTGCCACAAAAGCTATCTAACAGATAGTGTGGATTTAAAACAGAAAGAAAAGGAATGGCAAAAGGAAAAAAAAAAAAGACATTTGCTTTAATCATTAAGCATTAGGTAAGGTTGTGTGTGAGGGGACCCAGTAATTTCTCTTTTTGTATTGTACAGTCAAATTCACAAAGCAGTAATTTTAAACATAAATTTACTCCCAGACATGGCATGACTATCTAACACTGAGAGACAGGGAGATGCCTATACAAAGAGCAATTGGGGTGTCCCTAATTGGCCATAGAATCTCTTTTACACAAATTAAAAAAATAAAAAAATTAACTATTGTGGAAAATAGGATCACATGAAAACACGAAAAAGGAAAGAAATAGATTAATCTGGCAATAAAATCTTCCAGTGAAATTCCTGGAAAGTGGTTCCAGCTGAGCACTGAGTAGGAACAGTGTAAAGTCCCAAGAAGCCAAACAGTAAGTAATATTGCAGAATAATTCAATAAGCTTCAGAGATTCTTTTGCCAAAAATAATCAGGATGTTTGATCTCAGCTTGACCAGAATATGCAGCTAGAAAAAAAATTACCCCATTTCCTGCAGGAATTGTAGTACTATGTCTCACCATTAAGGCTAACAACAACTTCCAGTCAGATAATCCCCTTTAACTGAGTTTTCAAACAATAATGTATCAATTAGAGGGATGCGTAGCTTTTAAACATGTGTAAATAAATTCTCTATTTCAAGATCAGATGTCTATACTTTAGAACTAATTTACATGGTATAATTAATAGTAAATAGTATGAGACTGCCAGAGTTGTTTATTTCTTTCACAGTTACATACAGTGGATCGATGCATTTTCCTACCAATATTTCCCATCTAAAATGTCTTAAATATTGAAGAGAGACAATCTCACAAGAAAGATATTCTATTCTGAATACTGGTCGTAGAAATTTCTGTCAAGACGTTTTTGACATCTATAAACCAAACATTTTATGTAGAGAGAGAGAAAGACACTGCAATGTTTCATAGCACTATATGATAATGACAAATTGACTAAAAAAGGGATTTTTTTTTTTTGGTTTTCGAACTTTGCTTTGTGAAAAAGCTTGATTATTTTGCTTTTTCATCTTATCTCAGGACAAAAACCCATAACAATAGTATTAACTAATGAATGAAAATTCAGCTTTCAGGCAGCCCTATTAGAAAACTTAGTTACCACATTTCTTATTCCTAAATCCCCAACTGATGACTTGCTGCAAGCTAACTTTGAACTTGCACTATATTTTTTCCCCTACTTCCTCTTTCACTTCAATTTCTTTCTTGTCTCCATCATAGATCTAACTTTAAGGAAACGTTTCTGGATCCACCATTCCTTTTTTAAGGTTAATTAAAATAAAGCTTGCCATTTTGAGTAACTGGTATTTTGCAATACAAATTAATAAACAAGCTACCATCAAATAAGAGTATGAACTTGTAGAGAACTTTCTTTTTCTGTAACAACATTTGTACACAAATTTATTTTGCCGAAAATGTCAAGTAATTTTTTTAAACTTTACTAGCTAACTAAGTTAGCTAGTTAACCTCTCTTTATTTTGCCTGAGTGCTCAGGAGGGTTTATTTTACCACCTGTAATGTCCTCCATGTAAGTGACTGACAGATATGGAAATAACCTTTGAGAGACTATTTCTCTTCCCTCAGAAGCTTAAGACCTGGATTAAACCATGACAGTGGGACTGAGATGCTTGCTCACGATTTATATACACTTTACTCACTTGATATATATGAATGTTAATACCTGTAGGAAATATTCAGATAACTATGACTACATTTCTGTTTTAAGGGCTTACACATATGTAAAGGGATATGGATGTTGTTTTATGGACTTCTATGTCCTAAAATTTTCTATTCACTTTGAGCAAAGATTATAAAAAAAAAAAATCAGGACTTAGGTAATTTGACAAAACTAGGCTGAGTTCACTAATTGGTTTTGCATTTACAAAGGGAAAAAACTGTTAGTGAATATATGATGTCCTCTTTTTAATGATTACATTTTTTGCAGAGCTAATGGAAAGAGAACCTTCTTAAATTTTCTCCCTCTTACATTTTCCCTGTTACATAGTTTTTGCTTTTCAGAAAAGAAATCTGGATGCAATCCTGTGCAATGTGCTCTAAGATAACCCTGCTTGAGCAGGAAGGTGGGACAAGATGACCCACTGTGGTTCCTTCCAACAGGACCCATTCTGTGATTCTGTTCCCATGTAAACCTCTGGATTTGTAATGTTCTCCATTCTCCTTTGTAATTTCTCCATTTCTGTTATTTGGGGAATAGTGCAAAAAGCACAAGACTACATGTGCAGCACTTTCTAAGAGGCTTATGTTCAAGGAGGCAATGTTTGAGTTCAGGATGAATGAATTTCCTATCAGGAATTATTTCTTCACCAAAAGTGTTGTCAAACGTTGGGAGAGGCTTCCCAGGGAAGTGGTGGAGGTATGTAAAAGATATGTAAATGTGGCACTTGGGGTCACTCTTTAGTGGTGGGCTTGGCAGTGCTGGGTTAATTGCTGGACTTGATGGTCTTAAACATCTTTTCCAAGCAAAGGGATTCTGTGATTTTACGAATAATGGGTGTTGTTTCCTTCAGGCAGTGAATAGGGTGCTATTGTGTTTAAACACCAATCCCTGCAGCTGCAATTTCCAAGAACTCCTTGAAAACCTGAAGTTTTCTGAGTACTGCCATATAGGAAACTAATTAACTGGCAGCATGGTTTGGGGCTTTTGGATTGTTCACGTCCTTTGTTTTACAAGCAATCACTGAAATAAAATCTTGCCAATATGGGTACAAAGTCTCTACAAAAATAAAAGTTTTAAGTCTGATCATATAGCAACTGTTTCTTTTCAAGGGGATGACATAGAAGAATCTTTGTGCTACTGGGTTTACTCTAGAGCTGTTGGTAAAGCATTTGTTTAGAATGTGGGAACTTGAATTTTGTTTTCCCTCTTCACAAAGATGGTTGAATCTCTATTGTCAAGACACTGTTGTGATGAACATTAGAGATATGTTTTATTCCCCTTCCATTACAGATAGAATCACCTGAGATTAACTCAGTTGGTTAGAGCATGGTCCTAATAATACCAAGGTCGCAGGTTTGATCCACATACAGGCCATTCACTTAAGAGTTGGACTCACTGATCTTTGTGGGTCCCTTCCAATGCATAATATTCTGAATATCACTCCAGTCTGGTGATAATCACACATGGAAAATTTGTTTGGTGGAGTGGAAGGTTTCATCAGGTGTATTTCATCAGGATGTAGTATCAACTGAAGAGCATTTGAGAGACTTGCTGCTATTATCACTTACTACTTATTCCACAGTAACTAAGGAACAGCCCAAGAAATGGATTCAAACTGGAGTAACTTCCAGCTTTGCATTCAGATATCTGGCAATCTAGTCCTCAAACAGAGCAGCAAAAAAAACCCCAAATCCCAAAAAATTAAAGCTGGGAACCTTGAAACTTAGGAGCTTAACACAGTAGTATGTTCCTTATGTCTTATTTCCTACACTATGAGGAAAATTCTTTTTATATTTCTGGTAGAAGTGGCAGGAAGAACAAAAGCTATGAAAATAACTACTTCATTTCTAATTAAAGTAGGAGAGAAGTAGTGATGGCAAGACCTTCTCTCTACCGCTACCTTTTTCCATTGCAGAATGAGAATCAGATTTAAAAGAGCATGCAAGTTTCTCTGGAGTAATAGGAGAGAGCTGAGGGAGTCTGACAAATAAGGGATTACAGATGAAGGTAGAGATCAGTGAAGGAGTCAAGGATTTCTGAAAAAGTTCTGAGAAACTTGGTTTCTTCCTGTTTTAGACCTTTTGCCTCTGTCCTTTGAGATGCATCTGGTTTTTTTCCCCCCAGCTTTTTTTGACACTTCTATTTCATTCTTCTTTCTACCTTACAAACCTCAAGAGGCTCCATAGCCCCCACCCCCAACCTGACCTACTGAGTTACCTGACCTGATATATGCCCTGATCTTAAAGTGTGATGTGACGAATGAGGTGTATGTCTCTGACCTGTCACCTTCTCTGGTAGCCTAGTTCATTTACATCCTAACACTTGGTGTCTCCCTGGGGTTCCCAAGAACTAACAGGATCTGAAGACAGTAGCCTGTGCAGAGGAGATTTTTAGCCTCTCTGATAGGTGGGGAGGGATTTCAGCAAGACAGAGAGTTAGAGAGGACTACTGGAAATCAGAGAGGCAGGAAAGTATTTATCTGAGATTTGCTGAATCCAGAAATAGATTGCATTCTGCTCAGTACAATAAAGACTGGAGTAGCTTTTAAAAAAATTATTTCATCCATATCTAACAAAAAGAGCCATCACAAACAAAAAATTTTAAGGGTAGGGACCATAGCTTGAATGAGGTGGAAAGAAAATAATGGCATATGGAGAAAGGTAAACTTGAAAAGGTTTGGATAAATTTGTATGTTTAAGATAAGCATCCTGTTTGGGGAGCCCTTTCTGAATTAGACCTTTCAGCCTTTTGAGTTTTGGCTGTCGCAAATGTTTACCTCACCATGAAGCGTGCAGAAAAAGGGAGGAGGAGAAGGAGACTGATTTATTAATCTGAATTCTTTGAAGGACAAATTAATTGCACTGTGGCACTTCTCTATAAACTAATATTGACTTAAAGGACATCAGGAAGAGATGAAGACAATGAGTCCCTGTAGCACTTCCATGTCACAAAAGCCCATTAACCACACATGTACTGAACAGTAAGTTCCTTTGGAAAAAGAAATTTACATCCTATAGGTGAGTGCAGTAATAACCATTTGAAAAGGTTCTATTCTTTACAAATACCAGCAGGCTTTTGAGAGGTGTTTTGTTTGTTTTTTTTTCATTTTTTCTCTCCTTGTCTTTCTAAATACTTGCTTTTTTCTCCTTTTAACTTCTGATGGTTTTCGAAAAATCCCATTCATAAAATTGTACACATTCCCTTTACACAGGGTTCTGTGTACCAGGCTATTTGTATTAGAGTATAACTGAGTGCAGTCTCCCAAGGACTCTCACAACAACAAGATGGGTGTTCTGCTTAGGACCATCTCCAGGAATAAAACTATATACAATGTTCATTTCTCACCCGAGGAAAATAATGACTTACAAATTGATCAAAGTCTCTGCAGACAACCATAGTGAAATATTTTAGCAGGAAATACAAATAATATAAATCTGTCTGTCTCCAAACCACTTTCTGGTTTATTAACTAAAGCAATGACTTCTCAGCACCGTAATTTAGAAATCACCAGCACACCTCAGAGACTCTAAGTGTTTCACTGCGTGGTCTTTTGCATGAAAAACCTCCGTATCAGTAACACTTCATGGAGCCATTAAACACAAACAAGTCTACCAATGCATTTATTTGACAACTTTCAGCGAGCTTTTCCCCACAGTTAAAAAGAAAAGAAATTGCAATAATAGGCTATTGCAAGCAGATTTTGAAAAGGAAACTAAATTCTTAGAGAAACAAATACAGTGGGGAGTTCAGCTGCCATGGAACTAAGTATCTCACATTTCCAACCATCTAATCAAAAGGATCAAAATGCAGAAGGTACTTACAAAAATTATACAGTTACATAATTTAAACTTACACGTGTCAGCCACCATAAAATGCACCAAGCAAAAAAACTGCTGTCTGTGAATGCAGAAGAGTGAGAGCTGATTGCAAAAGCTCTCCTTCCTGTCCACTACAAATCCTTTTCCCAATCATATGCCTTACCATGTGTCTAGCACTAGGTACAGGTCTTTTGCTTCGGAGAATGAGGCGGACGTAAAGACTGTTCTCACTAAAACCCTTTAGGGAAGCTGCAATGAAGATGCAGGAAGTGCAAAAATGGCTTGGAACACCTTGTGCAGCCCAGCCCAGAGTCATGCCCCAGACACTATTGTTGCCTGTGCCCCTGTAGCTCTGCAAATAAATGCTATAACATAGAGCATGAGACAAATGTACCTCTTACAAACCATTCCCAGAAAAAAATAAATCAGCAAAGCAGATGAACCAGTTTTGAAAACTTGATAATAACAGGAAAAAGAAAGGTTAGGAAAGAGAAGGGGGATGGGGGTAGAGAGGGGAGAACAGCAACACCCTCTTGATGATCATGATGTATCTACTAGCGATGTCAAACATTCCTGAAATTCAGTGATAGGTGACTTCTCTGTTGTGTGCCATTTTTTTGTTGCTGTCCCACTAGCTATTTGTCAATTCAAATGCTTCATCATTTGTGCCCATTTATCTCACTTCTATTTCCGTGATCATTAATGTATCTGACAGATTCTTGCCAGCCATGTTATTCTCCCAAGATGCTTAAGTAGTCAAATTAATTTCCAGGAGTACTGAACATCCATATGCTTTCACAGAAGTCCACCTAAAGTCCACTGAAGTCCACTTCAAAATTTTTGTTAAACAAGTAAATACTTGCAATTGCTCCCTTTAAAGGGCAGGTATGACCATTTTATAATGTCTGTACTGTACTGTGCCTGTGCAACTGAGTCCATCCTGTCTGGCAGTTGTCACTCCATGCATAAATGCTTAATAAAGCAATAATACCTACTGAAGTTGATGAATAAATGTTAATACATTTCAGGTATAAGTAGAAATGTGTGTGCCAGTGTAAGAGACTGACTGTTAATTTCAAGTTACTCCACAAAATAAAGACTACATGCAGTATGTATAAACTACATGAAGGAAACAGAAAATTAGATTAGGTTTTGTATAATCCCTAGAATCCTTTGAATTATGTTAATAAACTCCTTTTTATAAATGCCTTTATGGATCTGATGGAAAGATAAATTTTTGACGTACATTTTGTACAGTATACACCACTTGGGGTATTTTTAGAATCAAAGTGGTACTGGTTTGACCCTTCTGTCCACCAGCTCCTTGGATAGTACAGAAAGCACCATACCATCGGACCCTGAGAGTGGGGCAATGCATATCTTCTGCTGGAATTATTCCCTTTCAAAAACAGAGTTAAAATGCAGGTATGGACTGTATTGCAGTGACTGGGCAAGGGTGGGACCCCAACACTGAAGATATCACACTATCAACTGCCGACATTTTGCAAGTGAGTCATGCACCTACGTCCAAGAGAGGCTTTCAGTGACAATGGCAATGGGATCCCTGGGACTAAGCCCCCCTCCACCTGGAGGGCTGTAAAATGTGTTTTTCTTCACAGCCTTTCAAGATTAGTGGTGCAGGCTGCTCACCATTCAGAACCTGGATATTTTACGGCTTCCTGAATGGCCCAGCCTCCGTGTGTTGTACAAGGAAAGCCTCTGCATTGCACTCGGGTAAAGCTAACTTGTACCACTGCTTATGTCTGCTTCTGCACTTAGCCCCAAGTGAGGGACTTCACTCTGTAATCACAAGCTTTGTTCTCTGAGAATCGAACAGCAATTCAACTTGCAGGGAAGCCAAATGGAAGTTTGATTCGCCTCCGTTATTTTACATCCTCCCCTCCCCACCTGATTTCAGTCAAGAGACTACTGAAGTGGTCCAGCATAAGTAAAAGACAAGGGTTGCCTAACTCAGGCCCAAGACAAATGTTTTATAGTGAATCAACCATGTAGCTCATTAAAACAATTGGGTTAGAAGACACTGAACTAATGTATAATCCATGAATTTTTAAGCTACCTTGATCCTTTCTCCTCCATGTAATTGCAAAACAGCACAGTATTGCTGGCACTAAACGCAGGGGAGATTGTATCTTAACATTTCAATATGTTGATTAATGCTGCTGTAAAGGTACACTCACAAACTGCAGAATCATTTTACCTCCAGTTTTTTGCTAACTTAGCACATCAACAAACCAATAGTTCTAGACAAAGACATGCTATTTTGTGATGAAATGTTCTTAGACATTGTCTGCTAAATCCCTATAATTAGCATGGCCCCTGGTGAATGTCATGGAGTATTTGATGAAACAGGGCATGAACTCTGCAGCAACACCCAGGGGGGTCGGTAATGCTATCCAGAATGACTCTTGGAATTTTTAACTACTAGATAGGTTCTCCTTATCTAGGAAACTCAGGGGAGAAAGGCATTTGTCCGGTCTAATGACCCCTGTTAGCAGATTTATGCCACATCCCTCTGTACAAACTGTCTTCTCTCTCCTTTTTGAGAGTAACTATAATAAGAGATAAAGTTATAAAGGATATAATATGGGATATTAGAAGGGATAGAGCATGAAAATGTTAAAGAAAGAAACCAGCCAAGTTCTTTATTTCATTATGCTCAGGTCATTGTTCTTACTATTCAAAAGACCACAAAAGCAACAAGATTTGTGGGTAACAAAAAGAAAAATACAAGACAGCATGAATGCAATAGGTAATTTCAAGGGTCCTAGTAGAACTAATATTTATTATTTAAAGGCACCCTGTCCTAGGGAGAACACTATTTTCACTACTGTCAAGAACAGTTTGTAACTGTAGAACTGTATTGCAAAACTGAAAGGTGCTTTCCTCTGTGCTGGGAAACAGTTTTCAGAATCGTAAATACTCTAAAAAGCATACAAAGTTCCTTTTCCTTATGGTTTTTAGTCTGCTGGTTAGTACAATTTCCCTGATACTGAGAGACTGAGTCACAAATCTGCTGCAAAACAGGCCCAGGAGCTGTACTCCAAACCAGGGTTCTTACGTCTCAGGTGAGTGCTCAAGCAGGCATAGTGTTAGCTGTTGAGACAGCCTGATTTTGAGGGAAACTCCAATGCAGAAACCTGAGAGACCCTCTTGATAAAATTTCCATTATGAATGGTACATTTATCTCAACGTGGTTTTTTTCCACCATTCTGCATTTTGTAGCCCTAAGGATTTAATGGTAGCATCAATCTTGCTTTAGAAAACATCATGCCTCTTCTGCATTTCAAATACTGATAATTCTTAGATGAAGAATTATCTTGGAATGCTCTGGAGTTATGTAAAAACAAATTTCAGAGCACTGTAATATTAATGGCATTTATTCCTAAAAAAAAAAAATCTGTGATAGATTTAATTCTGCAGATCTATACACTTTTTGAAAATCCATCTCTCATATTATAAGGGATTGTGGATGGATTGAATAAGAAATCCGATTTATCCTTTTCCTGATTTTATGTCCTAAACACTGCATGATATCCAAATGATGGAATGAGCTGTAGCTATAGGGTTAGGGAGCAGGGGAGAGGCTGTCTATTGTATTAAGGACTAACTCCTTGATTAAATGTAGACTCAAAACAAATAACCTCTGTGCGTGTGTTAACTAGCCTAATTAATCTTCATGTTAGATTAACTTGATAAAATGTTGACCTAATTTGGGATTAAAAGATTACAAGTAACATTTTCAGCTGAAAGCTGTAACATGCCTCATGTCAACACAGTAATGACAGAATTAACCCTGCAAGCCCTCTCAAACCTCTGCACTGGATGTTACTGCTAAAGTAGAGTTTGGATGACCTATAAATGCAGGAAGGCACTGCTTTATGTATAAAAAAAGCTAATACTGAAGCACTGATCTCTCTCAGTGTCTCACAGGCCTGCATATATTGAGAAATATCACTAAGCTAAGGGGAGAAGTAGAGATGCATCATCCATGCATTCTTACAACTTGTAAACTTCTACAAAATAAATATACACTATGTGTTTATGTTTAGATGTAGAAATTGGAAGACTGAAGAAAAGAATATTATCAATTCAGTATCATGAAGAAGATAATGAAGATGAAAATGTCTTTGGGAAATATGGGAAATTTAACTAAGACTTAGATGCAGGAAAATTCAAAACCAGAAAAGCAATGCCATTTGTATCCCAGAGGAGCCTTGTAGCATTGATTTGTGTGTGAACAGCAGAGAGCTCTTTCCTGTAACATGTTTGGATATGATATTTCAAGCCTCTATTCTAAAGGGTTTTTTCTGATCTGAGTCAGAAACAAATTGTGACCTTGTGACTAGTATTTCGGTGATCACTATTTTTTTTCAAAGAATACAGTGAAAGAAGAGAGATGAAGGAGAGAGACTAAGAACTGTCTCACTTCTGTAGTAAGTGATTCTTTTAGCTTATGCTATTTCTGTCTCAACAATTTCATATCTGCTCTTTTCATAGATAAAATAGTGTGCTATCTCTCACCACCTTGGAAAGCATTGGAGTCTCAAAGAAGAGCCAGGCTCTTTTCAGCTCACAGTATCCTTAAGGCTGTGGTTCTTCCCAAAACCAAGACTCAGAACCTGTGCCACCATCACATACACACAAAATACTTTTCCACTTCTGCTCTGGCTCTCAGCACTAATTCTGAGACTACACAACTCTGAGGTGGTTATTGAGAGAAGCAGTGTCTCTGGCTTTTGCTTAGCATGGTCAGATTAAAAGTAGTTATAAGAGTATTTGATCACCCCATTTTTTTATCTGCAAGTAGACATAAAAAGAGCCTTTGCAGTCAACCTGCACCAGAGCAGAGTAGAACTACAGTTGTAGTTCTGAAATAAGTTCTTATGCCTAAGATTTGCCTAGTGGGACATACCAGTAATCAGTACAAGACTGAGTTGCAGACAATATGAGCTCAATAGTAGGAGATTTCTTTGTTTTGAGGTGAGGTTTGGAACCAACAATATAATTTAATTCACGAAATCAAGGATGATACATTGCAGCATAAAATATTATATTCAACTAATCAACTCAAAGAAAACAGATGTTTTGCTTACTTTGTGCATCACTACTTATTCAAGCAGAGTTAATAATATTGAAGTCATATTCTTCAGTATCTTATTCAGAACGGGTTTTTCAGTGTGTATACCTAAAAATATGTCATGCAGACTCTTATTCCCCTAGAACAGGAAGATATATTCAACAGTTTTATGGCTTTATTTCCATTAAAACTGTATGCTCCTTGATAATTTATTATTTCAGCTATTTCTATGTGTTATTGTCTAACTTTTCGTGTATGAAAAAGGGAACAGGATATTAAAGTTTTCCTACAGCTACTATTAGTAATGTCACAAAGAGGAGCATTCTGAATTTTTTATTGCAGTCTGCCACTTCCCATAAATTCATGACAAAGAAAGAAATGTCTGGTCAGACAATCTGGACCAAAGTGGACAGGCTTAAAAGCTGAGTAACAGAATTAACAGTATCTCTCTTGTTTGTATTCCCACAGAATAATGATTTGCAGCCATAGCAAACTGTAATGTGATTCCCATCAGTTCAAACTGTAGCACCATGCAGCATTTGCTGGCCATTACTTCTGTAGTATTCTTTATCGATTAATTTAAAAGATACTGCAAAATACTGTGCTAAGAGAAGTGGTGTCTTTTTCCAGTAGACTGCCACTGAAATCTTGACCATTTTCACCATTAGATGTTGCTTTATATTACTGTGAGCAGCTGCTAACTAAATTCCTCCCATAAGTTATAATGTGTCTACCCTTATATATTTCTGCACTTTTCTTTGATCTTTGGCCCCAATTATTGTGCACATTTGCTGAGTTTTCACTCTATTTCAGCAATAAATGAAATAACCACTTGACGACTACAGATTATGGAGATGTTTGTAAGCTATTTTTGAAACATGCAGCATGACAAATGTCCCAGGCTTATTCATTAGTTCAAATACTTCAGGTTGTGAATATGGATATTGTAAGTGTCCACAGAAACAGATTAATAAACTGTGAATTCTTTTAATTCTTTTGTATATAAACAATGTTGACAATATGGATTATTTAAAAATCTGAACATGTCTTACTTAGTAGAAAAGGAAGCAAAAAATTCAAGTTCGTCATTGTGGACAATTGCTTAAAAATCAAAATATATCCCTAGGAAACCCTTTACATTTTTTTTTCCTTTGAAACATATTCTTTGCTAATCTGGCACTCTACTCCAGATATTTTTTATCTTTAAGGTGAAACAAACACAACTGCATTGCTGTCCCAGTCAATGTTTGGTCACTTCAAAATTACTTACAAACATTTGTAGAAGCCTTCCTGATTAACAGCTATAGCTAGAGCAAAGATTTATAGTGCCACTAAAATTTTTATCTGGATTGAAATCTTAGAGATGAAACTACACTATGAAAACTTTTGTAAAGTTTGATTAGTTATAAGTGCTTACAACTATGCAAAATTAAATAATTTAACTTTTATCCAGGAAAAAAAATGCCAAACAATAATTTTTAATCTCTAAAACTTCAAGGAAATACTATTTTTAAGGGCAAAGAGAAGCCCAGAGAGGTTACATGGCTTTCACACAACTTTGATCCATTCAGAATACAATGCAACAACAACAGGGCTTCCAGGAACAAATCTAGTCACCCTGAGTCAGACAAGCAATGAAGCATAAACTTAATATTAAAAGAATATTTAATGGGTTTAAATTTGATAAACAATATGTCCTAAATTAATCCAGCCTGAATCCTACTGTGCTGTTGTTTTATATTAAGGAAGCTGTTCTAAAGATGTAGAGAGTCATCCAGCAGCATATAGGAGGTGCAGTGACTCAGGGTGAATCTGCATACACGTTTTACTCTATAGGAGATATTTTTAACACTTGCTTATTCAGACACTCAGCTAGCCAACTAATACTTCTATAAGATTATATGGAGATCAACATCCTGATATTTTACGAATCAGCTGATGTGCATATGCACACAGACTTATGTAACATCCAATATTAAAACAGTGATATTGTCTTACATCAACCACTGCCCTATTTTAAACTGAGGGGATCAGACTATGGCATTGGAGCCAATGTTGAGAAGTTCCTTCTTTCCAATTCCCTCAGCCCAGAGGTAGTCTCATGAAATTTTCCACAAAGGGTTCATTATGAATCCAAAAATATTACTCTATTTTTTACTTACTAAACAAGGCCACTACCAGTCAACTGTAAATTGTAACTTAACTTGCACAAAACAACAAATGTATTCATTTTAATCAGAACAGTAACAACTTCCTCTGAAAATTACACTTTATAATCTAACAGAGATGCTGGAGTGCCATGTATGCAGATGAGCTCATTGCAGCAAGGCAAACTACAACATTAGTTTCAGCCAAATCTGAGTTAATAAGAAAAAGCAAATTCTACAGTGGTAAGTAAAAGTCAACTACTGCAATTTCTCATCTTTTTTTTTTTTTTTCCTACCTACTTTTCAAGAGGAGTCGAGTGAACCAAACAGCTAACAAGACTGTTTTCATATATAGACCACATTTTAGGGAAACATAATGAAATCGGGAATGTTAGCATAAAAATCTTTCTTATATAGCCAATTATAAGACAGAAACTATGTACATTTCATACGCTCATCGAAAATGAACACAATTCACTTCAAATTTGATATACCAAATAGCCACAAAATCTGCATAAAGATGTAAATAGACCAAGATGAATTCATAGACAATTCTTCCAAAACCAAATGCATTGATTCTACATTTGGATAATCCCTCAGCAGGGAAAAAAAAAAAAAAAGTTTTCCTACAAACTGTTGTCCTATTACAATTCTAGTACTAACGCATTTATGAATTGTTTTACTCTGTTAACACCTCAGCAACAGCATAATCCAAACAGTTGTAACTGATGAATAATTTTTTCTTGTATTAGGGATGCCATAAAATGCGTTTGGCATTTTAGTAAAAATAAAGACACTGTGCAAAAACTGAATTATAAAAGAGGAATTGCAAAAGCCCCCATCCCTCCACCCTCCTTCAAGTAACCTTCTGAAAGACAAATCTGACTGAAGTTCATTGACAGGAACTATTCTTCCATTGCCAAAGAAGTCATCGTTAACAAACTAAGTGACATTTTCAAGGACAAACACTACTTCAATAAAAAATGATGCAATTCTTCCTAGTGGAAAAAAAAAGTTGGGTTTTGTTGTTTTGTAGTTTTTTGGGTTTGGTTTTTTTGTTCCCCTCCCCCCCCCCTTTAAAACATTAAGCACTTGAAGTACTGGAGCAATACAATAATGAAATAACCAGATGAATTAAAACAGGGAATCTACTGTGTTAGTAATACTGGTAATCCAGTTGTTTTAATGGAGAAAAAACGGATTGCTGCTTTCAAGATTTTGAAGCAAATGATAATCACATAAAGGAAATCATGGCATAAGAAAAGTATGTAAATTACATTCAACTTCATTTTTTGCCACAAAAGGACAGAAAAAACCCCACCACCTCTCCCCACCCTGAATATTTCACATTAAGCAATTTCAAGTCCTATGATTTCTAGATAATTTTTCCTTTGGTTTGTACTATACTATTGCAATTTTATATTTATCGCGCCATCTGTCACAAGAAAGAACAGATATAGAACAGTGGCAAAATCATGTTAAAAAGACTGTCTTGGGATAACAAAGAGAAAAGTTAATGGACATGGATTTACAAATTATTAATGATTTTTCTTGTCATTTCTTGAAAAATGAAAGCTATGCACGCTGTCTCTTTCCCCAAACAGATTGCATTTTATTCCTCTGCAGTTTGTCCGTCAGGCTTCACTCTGACAACATAATCCAAAACTAATCCAGAGCATTCAGTTTTCCTTGTTGGCTCTCATGCACACTGCTTAGACAAATCCTGCTACCTGTCAGCCCTCCTGTGTGTGCCAAACAGGCTGCCAGGTTAACCCCTGGGGAAGCCAAGAGACCTGCTGACTTAACCCCTGCTTCCCTTCAAATAATCCACTGTAAATACATAGGACGTTAACAGGCTAACTGTTCTAATCAGGGCTGGATCCCTTAAAATCTGTTTCATACACAACCCTTAAGAACTAGGGATCTAAGCATCACTGCTGGAAGAGGAAAGAATTGCTTCCAATAATACAAGCACTAAATAAGCAGATGGATAAAACATACTGAAAGGTTTTAATCCTCTAAAGGAGTTTGAGAAAATATATACACATCACTTCAATTGCCCACCTCATTGCTTATAAATTTTCCCTAATTGTCAGAACAAGATCAGAAATAATTTAGTACAATGAAAGCAAGTCTACTTTAGTTACAATTCAGGTTGACAATGGCAAACTTTATACCTATCGCTTTTGTCCATTTTCATAAAAATCCAGTTTCATAAAATCTACCTTTTCTTTGTGAAGATACACATTAAACGTAATATAAGTCACTAGCTAAAAGAGATTTTCACAGACAGCATACTTCACAAATAATGACATTTTAAATTACTTTGCTTTCTAAAGACACAGAATTATTTCCAATCAGCACTTAAAAAAATTAATTTCTAATGCTTTAAGCCTGAAATAGAGAAAAATCTGAGTTACAAATTTTTCAAGATACTCACTCTGTACTCAAAAAACCAAAATAAACCAACGCCTTCTCCTCATTGGAATTCAAGGCACATCACTCTATCTGCTGTTGCAGCATCAACAATCCACAGCAGAAAATAAGTTGCGTAAGCACGGCATACCGAGGAACACTTAAAAGCCACACTAAGCTTAGCCACATGAGAAATGTAATAAAACATCGCACAGCTCATTTAATGTTTGGAAGGCATGATGTCCAGGTTAATATCTGAAGTGGGGGAAGGTAGAGTAAGCCATGGGGAGGGCTCCTGAACTCTGCCACAAACAACTGGGAAGGTCCATTGCGCCTCCTGATAAGAACATTTATTTTACCTCAATTAAATTTCAGGCACTCTCTTGAGAGGAAGAAGGGAAAATTGTTCTTCCCTCCTATGCACTTACACACATTCACATTTATGCCTTACACAATCATGCAAAGCACACACCTCAGTCTCAGGAGTCCTGGAAAATATTTAAATGGTTTTATTCCTTCTTAGAAGTGTTACGCTTGTGGCAGCTAATAAATAGATCTTATAAGTGCTACAAATTCCAGAGATGTCTGAAATACTCTTGCTGCTTTTAAATGCAGGGATGGGTTTAAAAATCTCACTCTTTCTAGATGTGTTCCTCATTTTAACACTTTTTGTATTTTTTATATACAGAAGAAGAGTTAATTCTCAATAAGCTATTAAATTTGCCCTCATTTCAAATTTTACATCTCCACAAGCCCATACCCAAGCAATATAGAAAAAAATATTTGGCAAAAATATTAGTTACTTCTAAAATAAACTGACCTGGAAAAAATAACTAAAGCAAATGGGTTTTCATTATCTATTCTCTTTTTTCCCCAGCTCCTCTCAAAACAACAGTTATTTTGTTGACAGAAAAGTTCATTAAGGTCTCAGGCAGTAGTTTGTCTTTGGGGAGTTGACAACTTTTGTTAGGGAGAAGGCAGTAGTTTAAAAGCTATACCTTATCTCTCTGTCAGATAATTTTGCTCAAAATCAGAACTTTTAATTTTCTTTCCTATAAAAGCATTTTTTTCCACGTAATTTATTCATTACTAGTAAAAATAAAGTCATAAAAGTGAAATTGTGAATGAATTTTTGAAAATTAGGCTAAATACAACAATCCTTTTTATTTTTGTTTCGATAAAATCCTGACTCTCTGCAAGTACATAATGTAACTCCCACTGATTTTTCTAGGAAGAAGATTTTGCTCACTGTCTAGAAGACATGAATCCTTCTGGGTAATTAACTGATACACAACAAAATTGTGCATGTGAAAGCATGTGCTTGTGTTTAGTATTTTTTCTACACAAATTAAAGCTAAAATACTAAATGCAAAATAAATTCGACACAGTTATATAACAAATTTCAGTGTTATACCCACAGGGTCTCCTCTAAGATATTGTTTCCTCCTCAAAATACTTTGAATAAATTTACATTTTGCAGATGTTCTTAGGCTCTGTTAAATGCCCACAGCAGCAGAATTTTTAGAGAACAGCAGTCAAATAGTATGTTAGTCAAAATGCAGTGCCACAGAAGTTGCACTAGAAGTTGCAGAGCTGCTGCTCAAGAATTTTATCCATGATTCCCAAATAGCATTTGGTCTTCAGAGATACTAAGCAAATATATTTTAAAAAGTACCGTAGCTCAGCCACCTAGAAAATGCGTGCTTTTAAGCTCAAACACATCTTCGCTTTTTACTTACTGTTTTGAATTAGGTTCATAATGGCAAGCAATGTTTGAAAAAGGTCTGTTAGAAAGCTACTCAGTTTATGCTATGGAGATGTTCATTAGGCACAACTTAAAGGTCTGCCATTACATTCAGAAATGGAGTTTTAGTGTGTTTGATGATCCAAATGTACACGGTTCAGTGGTCAACATTACAACTGCTCAAAATGCAGTGACTAATCTGTAACTTATCAATATATTACAAACCAAGGTTGACAATGCCAGGATCTTTGTTGATAATTTTTCCTTATATAACACCAGCTGGAAGATGTTTCCCTATTATTGATCATGCCACTTATCAGCTATTCACAACATATTTCTTTGTACTTGGTACAAAATCTAAACAGTGTGGACTTGGTTCATTAACCTTTTGATATTGGGCAAAAGGGGGAGTAAGACAGGGAGAGAAGAAGCACTAAAAGTAATTTCATTGTTATTTGGATTTTCATTTTGGTCAAGACATCTGAAGGGGAAAAGGGCACTAACTTTATAGGATTGAAACAGCACTTAGAACCTGGTCAGAAATCTATAGAAGCAAGAGGAAGACCTTCTGTTGATTTAATTTTCACCGGTTCAAGTACTGAGCAAAAGGTAAGTTTCAAAAGCTTAAAAATAAACAACACTCCTATTTGAGGACAGATTGGAAGTAGAGTTCTACAAGGAGTTGGCAGCAAAATCTGTAGAAAACAGAGACAGAATGTGTCCTGTAGCCTGAAAGTCAAAACATAAACTCTTCAACAAACCTCAGTACAGATTTTCAGAAACTGTGAACTAATTAATACTTTAGAATATTGAAAAAGCTCTACAAAAAAATTCACAGATTTGGTCCATGGTATATTTTTAATATAATTTATCAAGTGTGGAGTCAGACTGAAATTTAAAGTGTACTTGTCAGATTAATCTGATAGGACTCTACACATAAATATATATACACCAGCAAGTGAACTGATAAGAAAAGGAAGTTAAGGTTGCAGAGTCAAGCATAACATTAACACTTCTGAGTTCAAGCTCTTTACCTAGGATGCAGCTCATAATGATCTGATCCTCTACAATCTTTTTATCATTCTTCATCTCCTGCTTAGCCATACCCTATCACCAGTTAACTTGAGCTCTTCATCCCAGTATGAACCAGTGCTCAGATATGTCTCTTTTTCCAGGAACTTCTCATGTTTTTGCAAGAGAAGAAAAACAGTTATTTGTATTAAACATTTTTGTGTGTAGAGAATTTGTATCGTAGAAAATCACAGTTCCAATATAAAGGAAAATTAACACTTGTAAAGTTTAATCTGAAGTCTGAAGTATTTCTACCTCTCAGTGCTGTTACAGTATGCATAGAGTTCAGCTACCTCATTTCTCTACATCCTCTTTAAGTGGAGTAGACCATCTACATCAGCCAATAATGCTGATGATGCAGCCTCTCAGAATAAACTGAGGCAGCCACACAAGAGGAAAAGCATTTCCCAGAAGCTCTGCATGTGGTAGTACCCCAGGATGTTGACTCCTGCTGGATAATCACTGCACTGAACTGCTTTGGCTACTTCACAGTTCTACCACAACAACCCCATGCCCTGTGGAGGCACTGCCCCACTCTAATTCAGCCTTATGTCTCCTCGCCACGGCTGCCTCACTACCAGACTGAAGCAGAAGAGCGTGGGTCTGCCTGCACCCAGCCACACACCGTCTTTGAAGCACCTCCATTTTATGTCTGGCTCTCCTCCTTTCCCATCTGTTACTAACTGCTTGGGTAAAACAAGGAGCAATAGTTTTCATTTGCTAGCTGAAACATTTCCTTCTCTAGCTCTTGTAACAAAGAATATAGACTTTTTATCCATTTTTTTTCAGTGAGAGCTCTGTCAGACAATAATGGCCTGTAACTAGGAATCACTCTAGAATTAAGGTCCATACCAGCAGTCATTTTGGCTTGTCAGAATTACGACTGATATTCAGGTCTCTCTATTTTAATTGTCCAGTCCTTATTCTGGCAAACTCCTAAAGCTGTCACCTCTGTCTCGTCAAAGGTACCATAGGAATACTAAAGTTTTCTCAGTTACCATAACAAGGTAGATTTACCAGTAACTGTGGAAAAGACAGAGAAACACTTTCCTTATTCCCTTTTATTACTTCATACCTGTATGGGTTTTAAGAAGTGTAAGAGCCTGATTCCTCTGCTACATTGCAGAGCAATCCAGCACATGAGTACAAAAATGTACCAAAACCAAATCATGTTCTAGACTATCAATAGCTAACCTAACTGTTACTCACCCCAAGGTCTCCTGCCTTCTCCACTACAAACCTTTTAATTGTTACCTCATTTTCTTGTCTGTGTGACAACATATAATCACAAATATTTTAAGATCAGGCTTAATGGCAGCTAAACAAATTTATTGCATTAAGCATTTACTGTTTTGTTCTCTAGTTACTAATCCAATCTTTTTCATTAACATCATTTACATTAATAATAGATGCAGAGCAAGTTAGCATCCTAGGCAGAGGTTACTTACAATTTAAGAAAATATTAATACTTTTATTAACTTCCACACACATATACTAACTACGGTCTTTAAACTTATTTTGATCAAGTTTTCACTGACTGCAGTGAAAGTAGACTACATCAAGGGATACATCACAAGAACCACAGAAATGGTACTTAATAACAAATAAGGATTATTATAATTAATTAGTTTATATTTTATGTATACCCAAACCCATTTTTTTGTTTGTTTTATTGTGCTACCACGAAATTATACCACAGATGTATACATGTTATTGGAAATCTGCCTCTCACATGTGTTTCAAGTTGCTTAATTCTAATTACTTAGAAACCAATAATAAATATTTTCCTGATGTCATGGTTTTACCTGGGATAGAGTTAATTCTCTGCCTAGTAGCTGGTACAGTGCTGTGGGGTTTTTTTGGATGTAGCATGGGAATAATGTTTAATTGTTCAGTAGTGGTTATTCTAAGTTAAGGACTTTTCAGTTTCCCATGCTCTGCCAGTGAGAAGGTGGAAGGAACATGGAGGGAGCATGGCCAGGACAACTAACCTGAACTGGCCAAAGGGATAATCCATACCACAGAATGTCATGCTCAGTCAAGAAACTGGAGGGATGTTGCTGCTCAGGGATGGGCTGGGCATCAGTCAGTGGGTGGTGAGCAATGATATCGAGTATCACCTGTGTTTCTTGGGTTTCATTCCTTTCTTTTTCATTAATATTACTATTATTAATTTTTAGGTTTTTTCCTAATAATTAAACTCTTCCTATCTCAGCCCATGAGTTTTACCTATTTTTTCCTGATTCTTTTCCCCATGCCATGGAGGAGGAGGACGGGGAGTGAGTGAGCAGCTGTGTGGGGCCTAGTTACTGGTCGGGGTTAAACCACAACACCTGGTATTGCAATATACCACATATATTTCATTGTATTGCTTCGCAAATATAGCATGAATATTTAAAACATGGAAAAACTTTAGCGTATTTCTACCTCCAAAGGATGAACAGCCTATCTACCATGCTATTATGCAGTGCCTGAAAAATCATGGCCAGGCTACTTCCTACCCTTAGTTCAAGTCCCCTAATAAAAATAGGGTTTTAACTTTGTTTACTGCTATTTCCTACAGTTTCATCTAGATTTTACAGCACAGGAAGAAGAAGGTAACAAAATTAAATCTTAATGTAACATTCAAAACAGTAGCTTGCCTAAATAAAGAAGTTGTTCTTTCGTCTCCTTGCTCTTTCCTTCCATGGACCCTTTTTCTCTTTTTCTGGTAAAGCAGATAATAAACACCAAAAAACCATAAAATTAAAAAAAAAAAGTAGCGCTAGAAGACAGTAAGGATCATCATCATTCTTGGAAGTCAAAGGAAACTGGAGTATGAGAAAAATAACATTGGCTTTAAACCACTAAAGCCATCCTCAATAGCTTTTGCAAGTGGTCACTACTGTGCCTTTCTATTCTGAAATGCTCTCTGCACCCTTTCTGCCAATCTAACCATTGATGACACAAAGCTTCTCTTGTCACAACTTGTTCCTTCCAAAGTTGGAAAGCAATTCCACTCTACAATGACATGTGGACAATGTTTGGCAACCCATCTTTCTGCTCAAAGCAATAGCTTTTTTCATGCCCTTCACACCTTGCCTCAGTTTGCCCTGGCCATTCATGGAGGCTGCCTGGCAGCTGTAGGAACCAAAGTGTCAAATTCTGTAATGAAGTATTCCAGGACTGGAAAATTGGTGTTAATGTTGACCTAAGGATTTGGCTAATTAAAGCAATATATATTAGATATTAATATCACTGGCAGTTCCTAGTTAGTCAGCTCTCTGAGCACTAATTAGATGTTTAGAATTCCACCATATGCAATCAGTGGAAAACATTCACAGTCTGTCTGTAAAGCATCATTAAAGAAATGAGAAATACTATCAGCATTTTACACTACAGTATTTTCCTGTATTATTCAAATGGAAAAACTGCATGTTCCATGGTTCACAATAGGTTTACTCTAACTCATAAAAGCTAAAACTGCCTTTTTTTTTTTTTATTTCTGGCAATAAAGAACCCTAGTATGAACTAATATTCCTATTTCACTTTCCCCTGAGCTCTTCTGGGTGCTTACTGTGCAGTTAAGTTTCCATTTTATGCTCTCCAATCTCATGGTAACAGCTTAAGAATTTTTTGGACTAGAGGCAGTGACACATTCAAATATTTACCACAATTCTGAAAAAGAAAAATTGCTTCTCTTATCTTGGTTGTGTGTTTTTATAGAAAAATTTCTGATGTAAGGGTGTAAGGGAAAAAGAGAAGGAAAGGGAACCATTCATTATAACCTGCAGAATAACCCAGCCACAGTAGTGTCAACTAAATAGAAAGTATTTTAAGGGTGTAAGAAACCACAGAATGCGCAATAACAAATGCAAATAGAACAGAGTACAACACTGCATCTTGTCCCATTTGCTGTAACTTCAGCTGAGATCCTAGAGTTCCAGCAGTGCAAGGAGAAAACAATGGTGATTAGTACAACACACTCCTATAGGTTGCATATAAAACCCAGTCCAGAAGGCCAAATTCAAATTTTACCAACTGTGAAGCCAGGACATTTATTTTATGGCTGCTACAAAATCTGTTTGGCATTCATTCTCTGTGTAAATGTCAAGGTAGCTATCAAGTGTAGTCTCCATTTTCACAGAAGCAATGTTTCCATATTCTTTTGGCAAGCATTGTGCAGGCAAAGTGTCACAGCAGCAGGTCTGAACTAGATGTTCTGTTGTACTGTATTCGTGTATATCAGAAGTGAAACTTAATTTGTCTTTACATCAAGGGCCAAATGTTTTAAAGCTTTTAAATTAAAATGCATAGTGCCTGCCATGCACAACTCAAAGTGGTAAGCAGTTCACTTCTTGCTGAATGCTCTGATTGGTGTTCATGTGGATTATATTTTAATATTAGGCTGGAAACTTAATTATAAAGGATTATTAGCAGATCATGGGAGTATTGCAGCAAGATGGGGTCATGCAGAGTAGAATATTAACAGCTGTCTAATCTTTGACCACTTTCTCCATATAATTTTGGAATCATCGTGCAAATAGAGCCACTCACAAAACTGTTCAAGGCATATTCTTCTTCTTCCTTCCTCTCAGAGGCCTATTGCTGGATCTCCTGAAACAATCTGATTGTTTTGCTGGTAGAATTTTTGGGACAGCGACCATGTGTTTGCTTCATGCTTTTGCATCTTGCTAAACATACCTTTGGAGTCAGACAGATAATGACATGCTTTGTATGTGGAAGTCCTGTGGCAGTAAAGGCACTTTAGAGGACAGGAGATAACATGTGTGAGGGACATAGGAGTCAAGATAAAATATGTGTGTATAGAAAGTCAATCTGAAAATAGGTCATAATAAAATTGCAATAGAGTGTAGCTCTAGTGAAGGCAGTTAAGCTTTACTTTGATAGGAGTGATCAGAATAAAAGCAACACCATTTTTCTGTAAAAGGATGCAGTGAGGTTTTAAAATAGCACTTATGTTGGCTTTTGTCACATTAACTGTGGGAACTCTGGTGGAAATACATTTAGGTACTTGAAGACCATAAGTTCAGAGATAAGCTTGGCTGATACCGTGAACAGCTTGCCTGAGAGGTAAATTGCATGCAGAAACTAAACATGACAGCCAAAGATAAAACACTTATTATGATTAATACCAGAAGATGTAACAGGCTTTACTTACTGCAGCCCCAGGAAACCTCACTTTTACCAGATAATGTTTACAACTCCAATTGCACTCACAGGGCAACCATATGCTTTTTTAGTAGATGGTCTCTTATCTGTGAAACTTCTCAACCATGTGAATTTTAACTTTTGCATTATTCATGTGAACGTTTTAGGAGATTTACAAGTCTGTAAGATTTTGTACACCTATTAAAAACCCAAAACAGTCTGACAGCAAGACAAATTTTTAAGAATGCTGTAGATGAGGAATGTGACGGTCTTCTTGAGAGAGGTTTATACTGTGGAGATTGCTAAATGAACATTAGCTTACGTAGAAGGTAGCAAGTAAGGTTCACTCTAATATGTACATTGTCTCATAAATACCTGCATAGAAGAGCATACTGCATTCCTCATCTCCTATATGACAAATGATGAAGTACAATTCCACTTAAATGCAATGAAAAAGAAGAGAAAATATCAGCATAAAATCTTTCCAGCTTTATTTTAGCATTTCTTTTAGTGCCCTTTAAGTCATCCTAACTTAGATTTTTAGTTCTATTTCTGAAATTTATTTTGCTTCAGTAAACAAGGATAAGTCCTGTTTGAAAGATATTAGTGTTACTTCTTTCAGCTCGGCAGAAATGCCAAATTCTTCTTTCACATTAATTTTTTTCCATAACCCGATGATAATTAGTATTCATACCAGAAGACTAAGACTTGTACATAAATCAGTAGAACACCCCAAAGAAGATTTTCTTCAATTTTTAAATGTAGCAGATGAGAGAATTTTTGGTTTTAATACAGAATAAATAACAGAAAAGGCATAAGACAGTAAAAAGCAATATAAAAGCAACAGACAACCCATATGGAACATTATTAGAGGAAAGAAATTTCTATAATATTTGTATTATTATTTTGAGGTACTAGGCGTGTTCTCCAACAATAATTCTGAGTAGAAGTTAGATAATAAGATTTAGTTTCCTGATGGCTATCAATTGGACCAGAATGGTATTCTGATAATGATAAATTTAGTTAAATAAATTAATGAGAGGACTCAAACTTTTTAATAGTATTTTTACAGAATTATTTACCTACCAAAACCATAGCATACGTAAACATAAGCCAAGGAGAAGATCCCACCCTCTTGTTACACATACACACACAAACACTAACAGAGGATGTACAGTTGAAGAAAGAAGTGGCAGGGAACACATGCCCTCCTAAAATTGCTCCCAGAGCCAGGAATCTGACCTCACTCAGCCAGGAAGGCAGACTGACAGTGGTGACGAGACATCAGCAAACTTAAGGAAAGCAGCTACAGCCCTGTCTGTGTGGCAAATGGAAGCAGAAAGCAGATTGATAAGAATGATGCTGTCACCCTGGGACTGCTCTCAATCAACATAACCCATGCTCGAAAAAACATGAGCAGCTGGATGATTGGAGGCTGGAGACGTCACCCCTCCACGCCTTCATCCCTCCAGCCCCCTGTGACCCCACACTGTCTGCAGGGCATCCTGCAAGTGGAGCTCGCCTGCGACCTGGGTCAGACAGGGCTGATGTCCCCACTTCACTCCCAGGCCCTTGAGAGCGCAGAGGGCTCTTTTAGCAGATTTTAGTACAGGAAAGCTGCCTGTAAACTGACATCTCTCCTACCAGTCTCCAATGGTCTGTGTGCCACACTGAAGGGTCTAACAGCAGCTGACTTTTTTGCTTCTTTGACTAAAAGAGGCAATAGAAAGGAAACTAATCTCAGCTTGACTTAAAAAAACTTTTTAATTTATTGAGGAAAAAGCAGTAACATTTCTTTGATTTAACAATAACAGGAGAACTATTTCTCCTTGTTTTCTTCTGTTTAGGAGTGTCAATGTCAACCTCTTTTTCAGAAAGCTAAAGCACCCTAAACAATGATATAATTTTGAAACCAAAATCCAGAAGCACAGTCACACACTTATCTCCTTACTAGTCTTTCCCTGACTGAATGGCCCAGAACTTCTCAAATGTAATCCAAATTTATTGTGGTTTTAATTCCACAGACTCATCTCCTGTGTGATCCCAAAAGGTTTTCTCTCTTATTTTTGTTTTCTCATCAGTGAAGTCCTGCACGAAACAAAAATTAACTTGGTTCCAAATTGTTCCCTTGTGACATTATGCATCTACCAGCAATGGAGCAAAATCTCCTAATATAAACTCCAACATTGTATTAGAACAAACAACAGACTATCTCCAGAGAATGACATGTAAAATTGGATTTTATTTATCAACTTAGGGAACTGATTAAATTTCAAAATCAAACTATTCCATATGAGTAAAATAGTATTGAACTATCTACCACATATTAGCTTCTTGCATGTACAGTTCTCAAAGTTTTATGTAAAAAGAAAGCAGCAATACATAGCAAAATCCAAAGCAATGAGTCAAGAAATCCATATTTTTTCCTTGATGATTTTCCAAATTTTTATTTTAAACATTTTTAACCAGTTCTAGTCATCTAGTCATATATCTAATATATTGGTTAGACTAGTAGTTAGCACTGATTTTTTTTTTCTTTTTAAATAAAAAGCATTTGGGGTTTTTTTCTCCCTCTTTTTAGAAATATGTCATTTTGTCAAAAAAATCCTATATGCTCTATACGCTTATCTACTAACTTCAAAAACATTTTCAGTGGAGATGGTCAAAACAGGTCTTAAGATCCACTAATTAGGCAGTCAGTAGCATAAAAGCTTAGGCACTAACCTGGTACCCAAGAGCTCAGCCTCAAAATCCAACTTTGTACATCTAAACTAGAGACATGAGCCTCAATCCTTACTTTCTCTTGAATTTATTCCTTGTAATGAGCAAAATTTCTTGGAGTTCAGTCAGATTGTATCAGATTCTTCATAAAATAAAATGCTGTAAAGTTTATACACAAGATTTCTCCCCAAATAGAAACAACATAGTACATAATTTCCTGGCAATAACTAAACTCCAAGATTTTTTTTCTTAATTAAATTAGGCATTAAATCATTGCAGTAGATTTATTTTCCTGTTTGTATTTTTTATTAATTAAATCTGTACCATCTGCCTCTGTTTATCTGTTTCACAATTCTTTCATCTAGCACTGTATGTTTATATTTTAAATGCATATTAGCTTTCATGATGGATTTTGTAACTGCAGAATGGTAGCTGCAAAGACAGTTGATCTAAAATGCTACAATGCTACAAAATAGCAGCACAGAAAGCTCTGCAGCACAGAAAAATAAGGGACAAAATCATATAACAGAATAGGTAAGCAAAATAATGCTTCGTTAACAAGGAATCATTTAAACACAGCAGTATAACACAGAGAAACCCCTTCCATGTGCAGGGATGTGGGAGTAATTTCTATATACTCACATTAATAATTCAGAATATAAACAGAAGACATTTCAGATCTGTCAATCCAACTCATGACACACTCTTTTTACTAAAACAGTCAGATTTCTCCCGAAATGGGTATTAAATGGTTATGCATCCTGTAGTAGTATGTAAGTTACAAAAAAAGCATGCATGTGCGTATTTACTCATGGACTTGAGATCCCATCATCTGATATCAATTTAGTCTACTTCTAAATTTTTTCTCTCTTAGAACAAAAACCTCTAAAAATGTCCTTCTGAAATTGCATAGTGCATCTCTAAGTACATGGATCATTATACAGAGTCTTTAAGATGAGATTAATTTATCACATTGAATTTCAGGTAGTACCAGTCTCTCCAAACAACTGAAGTTAAGCCCTGCTTGCCACAATTAATGGAGACAGTCTTGTAATGTTCTTTCAGTATAAAAACTATACAAAGTGTAACAATTATTAATGCTGAATGGCTGAATAATAAAACTTTCTGTTCTGATTGATGTCATGGACAGTGATAAATTATGAATTTTTATACAGTTTTTAACTACGAGAAGTGATAGTGGAGTTTATCATAAGTTATCTGTGCAAACCCATTTCTAGCAACATTTTTGGGCTTGTCTGGTAACCAATTTTTAATGAAGTTACACATGGGCATGAGAGATGTTAAGAATTTAAATAACTGAGATTTGATGCAACACAATAAAGAAACAGTCCTTGCAAACCGCTAGAGGTTACAAGTGATTTCTGTAGGTATAGGTCATAAATTTAACAGTAATAGACAAAGAAAAGGCTGAGATTGTAGTAAAACAGTTTCTCGACCAGAACTGATTGACAGAAGGTATACAAAACCCCACATATTTTCCTTCCTCTGTTTATACAACTCAGTGAAATTAACTTTTTACTCAATTTAATTTGGAGGAGACTAAGGCATTTTAGTTTTGGGGATTTTAAGATCTGGGAAGATAAGGAAGGTAAGTACACATAGCAGTAAAATTACCTACAAGTAACAATAACTTATCAGTCCTATCCTTTCTCTAGCAGTCCTCTCCAGGCCAGTTACAACAACAAACACAAATTTCTTAGCTAAAGGTGACACTTATTAGTAAGAGTCACACAGAATGCATGACTAGAGAGGCATAATCTCTTCTTCTATAAAACCATTTTGGAGGAAAATTCCACTGAGCAAAAGGCTATCCAGTGGGCAACAATCAGACTGGCCAATTCTCACATCACTGCACATTACCTGTAGAAAAATGACCTTGGCATGTAACAAAGCCAAGCCTCCACAGTGATTTGCAGAAAGAGGAAAGTTTAAGGACTGTGGTCTGGCTCCTTACCAAGTCTAAATCTTTCCCAGACAAGATTCCAGTGGAAATCCAAATCCACAGGTTCTGAAGGATCACCCTTTCTTCTAAATTACCCTCAGACAGCTTGAGACAGGTCTAATTTCACTAAACAAGTGCAAGCCATCCTTTCAGTGTACTGTTTCCACGTGTTCTGAGCTCTGACGTACATACCACAGCCATTCTCACACCCCTCATGAAACCGTCCCACAGGGGCAGCTATGGCCCTGGTGCTCAGCAAGTTGGACAACAAAATTCCTTCCTCCCCCAGTGCAAGGTTCTTGTGCTCCTCTTGGCACATAGGAAGTTTGAAAAGTACTTTTCGTTAGCCTGATTTGGCAGTCCATTCTGAACTATCTTAATCTAAGTATAAAGAACAGCCAAATCTTCATACATCCAAGCACTCCATCACTGGCCTAAAAGTATCTTAAGCTCAGTTCATGCCTTCCTGGGTAAATATATATGCAGGTTTTGTTTCTGTCTACCAGATGTATTCTTTCTTAAATGTGGAATCATTCTAATCCTGTAAAAACTTGCCACCCTGCCTTCTAGGTCTTGCAAGACTTTTTTTATTTATTTTCATTATAAGCACCATAAGCTTGTCAGAAGCTTTTTGAAAAACTGGTCTTGCTGAGTAGCCAAAAGTTGTTCATCAAATCTTAAAAGGACAGTCATGAAGCTGTATTTTTTAAACCTACTTGCAAAATCGGGCAAAATATATTAAGATCTCTGATTTTATAAGTTAAGGACCAGTTCTTTTTTATTCAGTTGTACTTAAGAAGCCCTGCTGATTTCATTAAAGATCTGTGGAAGAATATGGGACAGTAATTTTAGACTGCACAATACACTATTATACTGCAAAAAATCTTGATTATTCATTGACTTTGGATGCCTACTATAATCTTCATTTTTATCATAGGTAGGAATAAACTGATACAAAGCCTATACCTCAGAAACTCTCCATATTTCAGACCAGAAAAACCTGAATCTACCTCTTGATTAAATATTTTTTGACTTGAGTAGGAATTAATAATAAAAAGCAAGTACACGTATTAATTAACTGGTTCTCAGCTATGTGTAGGATGAATATCTTTATTCAGTATTTCAGCTTCACCTTAAATGTATAAACCAGGAAAACAAACACGAAAATACTAACAATCATATTTTGATTTACAGATGTCCAGGCCTCAGCTGGTGACAGAGCAACTCCAGGGAACTTCTGACAGATGTGGCTCTACTTCCCCTCCTAGAAACGAAGCCTCCCAACAATGGTTTTGAGCTAAGCTAAAGTGGTTGTTCAGCAGGGGGAGAATCATTCCTTCATTGACTTCAGTGAGCGATTAGGAAGCCAAAAGATCTTACTGTCTGCAATACACAAGCATAAATTAGATCTACTGCATATACACTTGGGGGTAGATCTGAGGGTGTTGTCTTGACAAGAAGCTCAACATCAGCCAGCAATGTGTGCCTGCAGCCCAGAAGGCCAACTGTGTCCTGGTTGCATCAAAAGCAGCATGGCCAGCAGGTTGAGGGAGGGGATTCTGCCCCTTTACTCCGCTCTCACGAGAACATGCTCAGAGTGGTACGTCCAGCTGAGGTCCCTTCCAACATAAGTCATTCTTTAATTCTATGATACATCCCCAAATTAGCACATGAACACACAAGCATGTAAACTGATGAACATAGGAGGTGGAGACTGGATATACTACAAATCAGCTTTCTGGACAAACGCAGGGCCCAGCATCTCCAGGATTCTGGAGAACAATCCTGCTCGGATACGTACAGCTTTAAGATGTGGAATTCAGAACTCCCACACAAGTGCACAGGGATGCACAGTAGCTGCAACATATCTGACAGAGCACTTGTGCACTGAAAATCGATCGTGGAGGGCTGCAGGGCCTCATTGTAGGTCACTATGGCCTCCTGTCTCAAAGGAGAACTGCTTCCAAGACAAGTAGGTATTTCTAAATTATTTCTAGGATTATTAAAGCATGCTCTCCATACCAGATGTGAGCTCTGCGGTGGCAGCTGAACTCTGCAAGTCTACTGGAGTGCATTAGAAGAGTGGGAAGCTCTATGACCACAGGAGGAATGTGGAGCTTGCCCATTTCTGCTCAATTTCAAACAGCACTTCTGTGAGTGTTTAGGAGACAGAGACATTTAGCTGTACATTTCTCTCTCTCCTCCCTTCACCCTCCCCCTGATCTTTATTATAGGAAAGTGTTTCATGCATTCAGCACAATATTTCCTTTAACAAAAGTCTTCCTTCTGCATCAGAACCACTCACAACCTGGCACTTGTGGAAAATTTTTGGCTATTTTACCATATGCATCATGTCTAAAAATAAATCTATGAGCTTTTTCACTACAAAGATAAAAAGGTCATCCTTCCTCTGCACAGCCTTTTGTTCATATTTGAAAAACAGCTGCTGCGAAATACTACTGTGTTAAGTCTGTTGTGAAACGTCTATAAATGTAAAAGATCAACTGATTCAGCCCTGCCAATTAATTTCATTTTACTGGCAAAAAATTTTTTTAATGCAACTGAGATCTGAGCTAAATAAGCAATACTGCTTTTAATGAGGTGATGCACAGCTTCTCTCTCTCTCATTTCTAAGTGTTTTTTTCACGATTCATTTCTTAAAGTGAATGAATTTATTTCTGGGTGTAGATTTTTCATTACTTCACAATTTACATATCTATTTAAATGCCATAAAAGGGAGTGGTAACAGTATCTTTGTGTAGACTTCTCATTTTTGCTGATTTTACTCTGAGAGTCTGGCTAGCTTCACAAAGTATCCAGATAAGGCAAATTGCTCATGTCATGTGAGCTATCTCACAAAAACAAGTTCTGCCAATGGCTTTAGTATACTTGTGCCAATAAACTGTATAATACTTAGACTTTATTATTTAAATCAGAACACACTATTAAAAAAATCCAGTCAATAAAGAATACTAACAAAGTATCAAATTTTAGTTTGGGCTGAAAAATATTAGTTAATTATATCTGTGCTAGAGGTAATTGATAAATCAAATTTATAGAAGCAACCTGACTTTTTTTCTAGACAAACTAATCAAGTAAGCAGGTAAACAAAAATCAAGATTTTTCTGGATGTTAAAAAAGGAGTGCATCATGGGGTACTTTAGAAATTATTTAGGAAGGTTGCTCCTTTTAACTCCTTTCAAAACCGAGCCTTTCTAAATAAAAGCTATGTGGGTTCTTGAATGAATTATGGCCTTTGTCAAACACTGCACTGCCAGGTCACAGCCACCCATGAATCAAACAGGTTTGGTGAAATCTGTAAACGAGTATGTCACTCTCATCAGAAATGGTATGGGATGGAGGTTTATAATTAGAACACAGCTTTTAGGTGACAAGACAAAACAAGTCTAAATGACCTGTGCTTTGAAGGTGGAAACTGTGAATGACAAAAGTAATGACAAGGAATATCATAAACAGACTGAAAAAAATAGAAGTCGAATTCTACACTGCTTTGCACCATATCCTAGTCATAGGTGTCACTATAAAGCTGGCACGAAATTTAGACAATTTTAGACAGGTTTTCACACTGATCTCTCATACTAAGGGATGGACAAGAAGTTCAGATTCATATTTACATTTGTTTTGGCCGTTCTCATATTTGAATGATATATGTATTGTTACCTAGATACATAGTTGTCATATATAAGAATGCTACATATCGCTACACAAGACTTAAATATATACATTTTAAATATGTATTTAGCTACACATACAGATTCCTCTTCTTTATAGCTGAAAACTGAAGCTCTAAAAAAATGTTTTTTATACAAGTACATGAAGAGCAACTGAGTAACTGGCCTTTGTATCTACTGGGTAATTTTCAGATGTTTGCTCCCAGTTTTAAGCCACACTTTCATATTATCACCAGTGACAGCAAAGCACACATTTGTAGGTAATGCTCTAATCTCACAGCCAACTCCAGTAATCTTTCTCTGTGAAAGGCTTTTGAATGAAATTGTTTTACCACCAATACGTATGTGAAATGCAAGAGTTGTATATACATGGCAAAAATTATAGAAGAGTAATTTAGGTAGAGTAAAAGGGCAATAAGTCAAGGGCATGCAAATTTTTGCTAGATGCTCCCACTAATTCACAGGCAAACCCAGGTTTTTGCTGCAAAGAGCCTACTCTCTAAGCCTTTGTTTCCATGGGGAACTCACTATACAAGAATTCAGTGCAATTTTCCCATGTTGTCAGTAACACATACACAGTTCCTGTGTAGGCAGCTCTCTGCAGAACTTTTTACTCTGTTTTGAAAGTGGGATAATCCCTCCTACCTGTAACTAATTTTATCATTATGTGTGCATATGGGAAAGCTAACATACCATAGCTGATACTTCAGACATTCACAGTTTACCTAACTATGTAGTAACTTCCCCATGTGCAGAGAAATTGTAATATCATGGAAGAACACACAGGAAAGATTTTCTATTTTAATTGAGTTCCTATTTTTCTGTACTAATCTATAGGCTTCAACACCATTAGTTTTACATGTTCTACTCACACAATCTCCATGCTCTTTGTTAGCAAGCAATGTATCTTCTTTTTGTCAATTGAATGAATTACAAGACAGTATTTGCCAGTATATTGCTGCCAGTATATTTGACAGTATATTGCTGTTCCACAAAGGCTTTTGCAAGTATCTGAGTTGACCTTAATAGATCTATGGTCTAGCATAAATACAACCAGACGCATAAAGTATTGTCATGATCTAGTCTTTTATATTACAATCTAATTAGTGATCTAGTCCACTACATTATAAAAAAGGGTTCATTCTATCATTTACTCAAGGACCATGTTACCTATTTGAAAGCAGATGACTAGTGTTTATTTACAGTATCCAGAAAGATCTCTAACCATTAATCTCAAGGAACATGTACAATCAGAAGGTGGCAGGGCGTAACGCAGTACAGTTAACTAATGCAGGGCAGAAACACTTACATGGACCTCCAGGAATCAAATGCCTTCATGCAAACTGTTTGATTAAAAGTTTTGAGAGCAGTGAGGCTAGTTTGTCCATCATAGTTTGTTAGTGACTGATTCAATAATGGAAAACAAAAGCCCCACAGAAATGCTTGGCACGTTTTAATACCCTGATGCCGTGAAACGAGTGTTTTAAGGTCGCTCAAAAAAATCACCAGCAAAGGTGATCCACCACATCGTGTGGAAGTGAACAGCAAATCACAGGATGTCTGAGACTGGAAGGCACTTCTGCAGGTCTGTAGTCCAGTCCCCCAACCTAAAGAAGGTTCAGCCAGGGAAGACGGCTCAAGGCCTACCTCCCTCATATAAAGTCTTGTTCTTTATTTTCCCCTCTCTTCTTTTCTTTCCCCTCCTCTCAGCATTTTGGGTTCTTTTGATTTCCCTTCTCTTGTTATGAAATTTTGTACTATGTTCTAGTAGAGAAATAAAATCACATTTGAACCACAGAAGGTCACTAAATAGCCCTGGAAACCAAGTTCTCACTTTCTCACATTTAGAATGTCAAGCATTAGGTAAATAAAAGATACTATGAGACTTGCAATATAACCATGAAAAATGACCTTACAATATAGTTCAAATATATGGAAATTTGCATATGTTCAGTGGTCTAAATTATATGACTAAAGCTAGTCTTTCAAGTCCTATGTTATCATATTACACCTCATTGGACCCAGGAGACTGAGAAAAACTATTAACTTTCACCATCTAATTTCACACTGAATTTCAGAAAAAAAGTTGCAGTTACAAACTGGGTGGTATGAATGAAAAAAAAGATTCAGTGGATGTTGTGAGGGTTTGAGGATAACTCTTCTTATTCTGCAGAGTTCTACCAACATCTCCCACTTACAATAACCCATTTAATTTCCTTATGTTTTCCAACTGCATAATCTTTGTTGGGCGAGCAAGTTTTGTTTGAACAAATGAGAACTTTCTCAGAAATAATCCTCAGATAGATGCTCCCTCAGAGAACTTCAAGGAAAAAAAAAAAGGCAAAATGAAGATCAAGATTTAACAGGATTTAGAAGAGGACCTTTGATCACAGTCCAATGTAACGATCTTAGTCCAATTTAGAATAATAACTGAAATGACATCATGAGTACCATGCCATTGCTCTAATATATAAAATTCTAGTAGTAATTACCAAAGTAATTAAAAATGTGGACAGCACTATTAATTACTTGGCCAGTAGTGAAAAGATCCAGCACCATTTAACTAAATAAATGTAATTTGTATTATATAAAAATAAATCTTATGAGAACTTTAAGAAACCCAAATCCATTTTTTTTATTTTGTACAAGAATATTTCCTTCATCCCTAAAGAGATTTCCTATTTCCCAGTACAGCAAGGTTTTAGACAAACACACAGACAGATAAAAGCAAAGACCCAGTCCATGAAACTGTACTATGAGAAGAACTCTGCTAACATATGTGACATCAGTAAGTGCTGCAAGTACATGGACAGACATCAGATGTGAGGATGCCACCCCACAGTCACCACCATGGCTCGGCTACACACAGCTAATCTTGCATCTCTCCTCATCATGAACTGAAGCTGATTGATGACATGTTGACCCAGCACACGGCCACATGGAAGTCTTTACCCTGCTTGCCTCCAAAGGGTTAAAGGGATGTTTATAGGTGCAAAGTTAGTTGCAGCAAGAGCTTTCTATGATGGGAGGAGAATGGACTATCATTCTGGACCCTCAACTCTGCAAGGCTTCAGTAAGTGCTCTACCTTGTGCAGAAGGTCAGATGGACACAGGGCAACTTCATGAACTGAAAAAATAAAAGCCACCATCAATGACTCCTCGCATCTGTGTGGAATGAATTCAGCCTCAAATGAAGGTATATGGGGACAGAAAAGCAAAAGAGATCTTGCCAGTGAGAACAAACACTTTGAAAATGGAGTAACTTTCTTTGTTTTTCTTCCTTTCGTAATTAATATAATCAGATAATTAAATCAATACCTATAGTTCAAAATAAAAAACAATACAACATTTTTCAAAAAAGCTAAATGAAACTATTCGGTGTTTCTTATTTATTGATAACGAATAAGCTTGATAGCTCCTGATATAAAGCAGCAGTCCAGGGATGACATTAACCAGCACAGGCTGTGATGTCAATGTTATAAATCATACATGGGAGTCTTGTGTTATGCAACATACCACAAACTGGAGCACTAGCCATTTTTTGAAGTAATAAAGTTAAAGGGTAAGTAGGTTTTACTTATCATGTTACAGCACTCAGACTTCAGCTAGTACAACACTTAAAAATATACAGATGGACACTGGAGTCTCTAAATCAATTTGTAATTCCTAAATTGAAATTACAGACCAAAGCCTAAAAAGCCATGTAGTCCTAAAGGAGACTTTGAAAAGTAAAACAGAAGAGGCATCATTATATAATTCTATTTGGGAGGAAGAAATGCCATAAAAAGTCATAGTCATATTCCAAAGCTAAAACTGTAGCATGAAACTCTTTTTAGAGTTAAAAAGCTAAAGTCACATTTTTAGAGGAACTGTAGGTAACCAACACCTAAACAGCTATAGCATACTCCAAAATATGTTCTACTTTACCACAATCAAAGTTGTTTTAGTTTACTGCTTTTAGTGAGAGGAGAAATTCAGAGTAACGAAAAACCCCTCAAAACCAAACCAACCAAACAACCTTTTCCTCTCATGGACAGTTTCATAATACTTCTTAAATGGAGGGAATTGTTGAATGTAAGAGGTCACTTTAAGTTTCCAGGTTGCTCAGGGGCAAGAACAAGAAAAAGAGGAAGCTGAGCTAGAATCAACAGAGAAAAGACACAAGCCAAAGCAAATCAGCTGTCATCTCTTTTCAGCATCTTCATTACTCAGAGAGGGTAAGCAAAAGATGCTTCAATCTGGTGGCATGAGCAAGAGTTAAAAACAACTGCAACTTCATATCAACCACTCCTTATTTAAGTTTCATATAAAATTTAACATCCATTTCTAAAATTGGCACACAACTAACGCTCAGTCTCTCTCCAAATTGATTTGACTGCAGGCATGGAAGCCAGGATTCCTATACCTTCATCATATACAGGCACTTGCATGTGCAGAAAGTGGACATGTAATATTAGAAAATGCAAATGATGCATTTATGTTGTGTCTGGGCCTGTCCTTGAAGAGAGGTCAAAGAGATCTAGCAGAAGGGGGAGGTGGCCTGCAGAGGAGCTGCATGCTATAAGGATGACATCTGAGGCTGTTTTCTATAAGCGAAAAAAGCATCCTTCCTGTAGACAACCTTAGCAGCAGAGGTTTACAGTAATTGCTAACTGTATACTATTGTATTAATGATGGACTTTAACAATGAAATAAAAAGGAAATTTTCCCCTGAAAGCAGAAATCTCACCAAGTGCTCCAGAAGTTTCTTGTATTGGTTTTTCTTGCTGAAGCTGTTGGGTATTTTTTCTGACTGAAGTTCTTGTGTGACCTCGCGAAATCCTATCCCTTCACATGCTGACAGAAGGATGATGGAGGAGCTATTCTTAGCCATATGACATACCTAATGGCTGGTTTAGCTAATATTGCTTTTTAAGCTATACAGTCCCATTCTTCTAGGGCTACTGTGTTGTAAAGCTGTTGATACAAGTTTTGAAATACCCTGCAAATACCTGTTTTCCTTTTGTGTTCAACAGTCTAATATGTTGCTAACAATTTATAATTAAAGAATATCTAAAACAATAGCCTCTAAAAACACATCTGACATCTTGAATGATGATGGGGAGATGCTGAAGTTTCCATTTTGGGACCTACCAAATGCAATATTCATTTTTGTGTCAGGGAAAGAGGTATGACCACTCTCTTGGGAAGTGTTCACAGGAACAGGTTCTTATTTTACCAGGTTGTGTTCTTAAGGCTACATTGATCTGGCTGCAAAAGAGTTTGCAAATCTATTCCACCAAACTAAGAACAATTCTACAAAGGCCAGTTGCATAGTCTGCAATGCTCACATACTTCTCAGAGCTTCAGTGGAAATACAATGAAGCTCATTACTTCCCTTCTCAGAGTCTTGTTCTTATTTCAGTATCTTAAACAATCTATCATTTCAGGGTGTAACTAGAAATTTCCAGCATCCCTTCATGAAATATGCCTTTTAAGCCAAAGGTCTTTTTTTTACAAAGTCCTTATTATAGACAGTGCTTTTGATACCTATCTTACTTTGTGAAATTCAGTCATATGGGCCTTACACTAAGTCCTCCACACTACATCCAACCATAAAAATCTCTTATTTTTCAGTGTCTCTAACTGATAAAAAGAGGGATTTATTTCAGTAATTGGTTGTTCTCTCTAGACATAGCAGTTTTACAGTACCCAAGCAAGCACCTCTGTACTGGGTTTTCTCAAAACTAGACTTCTTTCTACCTGCTCTGTAAGTTCCAGCCAGGGACTATGAGCAGGAAATTGGTGCTCAGTTCTCTTTCCAATCCTCTGTGCTCCACACATACACACACACACAGACACATACACACTCTTTTATCCTTTCCTTATCTCTCTCTCAGCTTTGGCTCATAATCCCCACTTCAGGCCACTTCCCCAAGTCTCTCAGGAAAACATGCTATTGCAACTCTGACTTCATTCCTGCCTTTTTCTCTGTAGCAAAAGGCTTCTCCTTGACAATCCTTTTCATCATGCCAGTAGAGAGCCTAATGTTCTTGTTTTCCACTTGGAGAACTAATGCAAACCCCTGTGTTTTTCATTTGATGTAGTAACAGTAATTTTTGCTGTAAGACCCTTCAGTTTTATTATTTTGCTCAACTAGCCATGTTACTTTTTTTAACTCTTAGTAGACTTGACTATCTGAAAATATTTATCATGAGTCCTCCAGCTATTCTGCTCCCTCCATGACACTTGTTTACACCTACCACAGTTTAAATTGACACATTCAACCAGACCGTGCATAGCGAGTTCTTGTAGCAAGAACAAAACCCCACAAAACCCAATGATAGCAACAGAGCAACTCAGGAAACGAGGTTAAGTGTAAATATCTGGTTTAGTCCCATTTACTCCAAAATAATTTTGGAGTAAGTCCATAGTACCACTACATCCTTACAGTATAACTTAATGGAATCACAGAAGATCCAGCCTGTAGATGCTTGCCGCACTACAGGAAAGCAGAGATAACATTACAAACATTTCTGAGGCAATTGCAACCATCTATAACAGTCACTATTATTCATATAGGGCGTTAAGATTATGCACAGGTCATCTCCTGGACATTCATAGCCCACCTGCTCTGCCTGTTTTCTTGCATTTTGTTTGCAGCTTTCTCAGCCCCAAAACAAATTACAGCAGCAGCATTCTGCAGAACGCAGACAAAACCTTTTCTCATCAAACACTGTTCTTCAATGCTGGAGTTCACAATGGAATGACACTGGATTGCACCTCTACTTCTATCAGATGGCCTGGATTGCCAGGAGTATTTGTGACTGCAGGCCAGTGTTCTGCAGAAGTTTGTGAACCTGAGGTCTCTGCACTGCAGGTATCATTCACGCAGCTATCTTCTTTTGTTGTCCTTCCAACAACTAACAAAACCCAACGACTTGTTTTACATGACATAGTATCCTTAAAAAGTCCTGTAAATTCAAACCAGTAAACCAGATCAATTTGAAACCAGATGAATATCATAGCTGGCAATCTAGAACAGCCCACAGAAAGCCTGGTAAAAGCAAACTACAATGTAAGTAAGGAACAAAAATGTCTATTTGAAGGGTATGATTAAACGCATGCATTAAGCAAAGACACATGCATAGGCTCACTTAAAAATACAAAGATGTCTATGAATCTCAATAAATACCTCCTAGAAGGTTAACTCTCAGGTCTGAAGGGCAGCTAAATTCAGGCTGTATGTTCAGAGGGAAATCCTCGTTCTTCATACAAAATATTTTTATCCCAGCATATGCGTAAGGCAATATAACTGTATGCCCCTAGCTATGAGGTGAAGAAAAGCTAAGTTGTGCCACTGGCCATGATCCATGTTTCCCATAAGCACTTCGATATGTATAAAAACAGGCTGCTCAAGACTCTAAGTTAAGACTTTTCTACATCTATTTGCGCGTGAACGCAAGAATTTATATGGCAGAATTTATAGTATATAAACTGAAAACGCAAAGGAATATTTTTCACTGATAAGCAACTCAATTTTACATACTCTTTTTGTATTACTGTTTTAATCAAACTTTTTAGAAAATACAGAACAGACTGCACAGAATCTATTGCTCTGAGAAGTTTCTATAAGATAGTGCACTAAATTGTTTTTGTGATGCAGTAGCATACCAATAAGATTGTAAATTCAAGGATACAGAAAGATTCACCAAGATATATGAGAAATTCAATAATTCGCAAGAGAAGGGAAATCAGAGCAGTAAAACTGCTTTTGTCTTGAGTATACCAACCAAAGCAGTGTGCATCATATGAGGTTATGCTTATTGACAGCATTCCCAACAGGTAGGAGAGTACAGAGGATAAATCTGGGAACACAGCAGACTTCTCAGTTGCTAGTGAGGATTTCAGCTATTACTTAAAAAAAATACTTCTTGCTATTATGTGTGTGGAGAAAAACTGCTTTTTAAAAGTCTCATAAAAACAATACCATGTATGTCAATGAGTGCTAACTTAGAGTGAAACCACAATAAGTTTAAAAATTGAGTTCCTATTACTTACTTGTAACTAAAGCTTGTAGTAAAAGAACCCCACATTATGCAAATTGACCCTGAGTGGACCAGAGGCATAACAATGTATAGAATCATAGAATCACAGAATTCACTGGGTTGGAAGAGACCTGAGATCATCAAGTCCAACCCTTGATCCAATCCCACTGTGATTACTAGATCATGGCACTAATGTCACATCCAGCCTCATCTTAAAAACCTCCAGGGATGGTGAATCCACCACCTCTCTGGGCAGGCCATTCCAATGCCTGATCACTCTCTCTGTAAAGAACTTCTTTCTAATATCCAACCTAAACCTCCCCTGGCAGAGCTTAAGCCCATGCCCTCTTGTCCTATGTTTTTTGTGTGTTTTAAGACTTCTGGCCTTTAAAAACACGGGAGAAGTGCAGGTGTAGGTGTCATTTTTCTGAATCAGTATTTACTTTTCTAAGCTGCAGAACACATCAAGCTAAAGCATTTGACATAGGAAAATGCAGCACCAGTACTCTTCATTTCCATTAAAATCTTTTGTTATTGTTGTCAAAGCATATATCTGTGCAGACGTCAGCATCTGACTGAAGTCTGAGGGCAGTGTCCCATCCTACTGATGAGCTATAAGCAGTGATGGTTTAAGATTTCCCAGTATTCAACTCTATTTTCTTAATTCACACTATCTGTGTAAAACACAGCGCCAACTGTATTACAGAAATGAAACAGGGACAGTGGTCCCTACCCTGAAGGAGAAAAAGCAGGCAAGTAAACAGAAGCAGAGGTGACTGCTGACCTCCCCCAGTTAACAGTGTATAGGTGTGGGACAGAGAAAGAAACGGGGCTGCCACCAAGCCTTCAAAGGAGCAGCTGTACAGCCACATTTCTCTTCTGAAGTGATCGTCTGTGTCATATCCCCCACACCGGGCAGCACTGCTTTTCGCTGTAACCTATTCAGCACATTGGCAGCAAAACAGCTAACAGACCTTCCCAAAATAAACACAGCTTTGTCAGCAGCTGTTTTGGCAGCCACTCTCACCGGACATTAGGATGAGCAGTTGCTTTCTGACAGTGTCTCTTCCAAGCAGGTTCTCAAAATCTAGTTTAGTCCCTTTGTATCCCAAAGGATTCAACAAAATGCAGTTTTCTCCTCTATAGCTGGTAAAGGATTTTATTAACGCACCCCCTCATTTGTGAAAGGCAAGCACATATAACTTGACTTTGCTCTCTGCTCTGCCTAGGTTAATGGATGCATCTGTATATTTTAGTCATCTCTATTTTGCACATAATCTTTACATGCCTCATGGGAATTAAAACAGACCAATTCAACCACACTTTGGGGAAAAGTCCTATGACTGAAAGTAGGAATGAACCACGACATTTGGAAAAGGAAGAACAACCACCAACAACGCGAGTTAAATTTAGAGCACTTAGTTCCATGATAAAAATATAGAGCTTTTTAGGATTGCTTTGAAGAATTGTCCAGGTAGAAGTGATACGAGGGTGTAAGGAAAATCAGTTTAACTTGTTAAGGATGCAAAAGAGTCTGTGAATAGAACAGAGTCTCCCGTATGAAGAAAAGGTTAAATACAGATGACTGTTTTGTCTAGTGATTATTCTTAGCATAGTGCTTCCTGCAAGAAAGTATACCTTGCTCAAGCTGTAAAAGCAGTAACAGATAAAGGAGAGTGCTCACAACTTAGCAACAGCTTTGAAAGTATTGTCAATAAAACTCCAGTTTGAAATAGGGCCAAGCGATAGTACGTGATAATACTGCACAATTGAAGCAGCACTTCAGTATCTAATCTTGGGATTAGAGCAGATCTGGAGGTTCACACTATTGAAACCATGTCAAGGCTGAATTTATAGCTCTCCTTGGCAGATATAAATAACAACTACAGATTATTGGAGGCAAACTTTGATACACTTTACTGAAAAAATGACTATCTTAAAACCATGGAAACTTTCTTTTTCATCCCCCCGTTAAAAAAACGAAAAATAATTCTCAGCTGCAGTAGATGCTGAGGCATCTGCTTTCCACTATCACTGTATATATATGAAGGTTTCTAAGGATCCAGCTCCTTGATATTATGGTCTTCGTATTAAGTTCAGTTGAGCAAAAGACCTGGCTACAAACCAGCCTTTTACCACATACAAGGTCTTCATGTGCATGAGACAATCATCATATTCTTCCCTGTGTACATGTAATATTGTAACAATTGAAATTAAATACTTAGCATAGACAAAAAAAATCGGAAGTCACAAAATTCCTTAGAGGCAAGACTCTTAAAATTTTTTGTCTTCAGTTTGTTTTAAACAAAAGAAAGTGTTGTGCATACACATATATATACACACACACACATATCAAAAAGAGGCAGTATTCAAAGAGAGGATTGGTTTGGAAGTCAGGAAAGAGAAATAAAAAAGGAAAGGAGGAAAATATAGCTTGGAAAAAAATGGGGAGATGCCATACTGGAAAGTGATCTTTTAAATACTCTTTTTCAAGCTGTGCTTAGAAGCTGTCCAAAATGCAGCCAAATAAGATTATATCTGTTGTACTAACGTTTCCTTGTCATACTTGATTAATATCAAGCATGTGATACTCCAAGCACAGTTACTGCTGTTTTTCAACAGCTACATGAACCATACTTTCGGCAAAAATTGTTTATAATTTTTTGTTCCTTTTATTACTGTATTTGCACAGAAATTTCAAAGTGGAAATTATTGCCATAATTGGTTCCTTTTTTTAGCCTGACTGACAGATGCATCTGCTTGAGCAAGAACAAAACTCAACTCTATTAAACCAGTAATCCTTCCATATGACATTGTCACACAGCACAGATGTCCTTTCATAGGATTTCTGTCAAAGGGACAGCTTGCCATTCCATACTGACAGGTAGGGCTGGGGATGATCAGCAAAGAGATCAGAGATTACTCGAAATGCCTTTCATAAAATTTAAACCAACCTTTATGCAATTCACTGTGGAGTAAAATTAATTATTACCCTACAGTACTCGCTTCCATTTATACACACCTAAATGCTACCAAACTTTGGAAATGTGAGAGCTCCTATCTGAACACAGACCACCTGCCATTAACTCCTTAATGTCTCAAGACTGAGGACTTCAAAATGGGGATTTTCCCCAATCCCTGTCTTCTTGGAGCCAGAGCAGCTAGAGCGTCTTACTTAAGATGGAAAGATGTGCAAAACAGTCACAAATATTTTACTTCTTAAAAATCATTCCTTGTATAGTTTTCCTAAGCTGAGCATACAAAATACGTGGTGTAGTGATTTAAGGCAATGTTTTTACCAGCTTGCATATGCCTTATGTAATTCACCTCCAGCTTCATCCCTCACAAGTATTATGCCCCCATCAAAAATCCAAACTGAACAGAATATCCATTGTGGTTTCTCTGTGGAGAATACAACTTTGGCATTATGGTCTAGAAGCCATAATAATGTATGCACTGGATAAGCAGGCAAACAACACTCTATGACAATGAAATGACCCATTTGGGTATGCTTCTTTGAACCAAAACTGACCATAGCAAAGCAGATTAATGTTTTCTTTTACTAGTCCAAAATGTGTGCTTTCTCAAAGCATGAGCTCCCTTGAGCAATTTTTCTCTTCTTTAAGAAGCTCCTTAAATAAAGAGCAGCACATTTCCTTATTCTAAAGAAGAAAATATCCAGGCTAATCAAGAAACAGTCAGAATTTTACTTCTTTGTCTTTTGGTATAAGAGGAGAAAGCTTTCAAAAAGACATATTTGTTTCATTTGCCAGAAATTAAATCCACGTTTAAAGCTTTTCTCCAGCCCACTACTGTTTGCTTGCTTTGGAGGGAAGTTACAGCAGTGCCAGGCCCTGGGAAGAACTTCTACATGTGTTGGTAATCTTGCAAAGCGAATTTAAAGTCCCTCAGATTCAATATTGGGATATTTATTAAGAACAAGTCTTGCCTGAAGCTCTTTATGGGAGTTTATGTCAAGCTACTGGCACTTTCTCCTAGGGCGAGTTTCCTGTTGTTTATCCCTGATGATGTTTAGAGCACTGCTAATCCACCTCCTAGGGCATCCCGCTGAGATACAAGTCACATTATTAACAGCTAGTAGTTTTGACCATGATTTCCAACAGGGCCATGCAAATTGGTTCCTGGAATCTCCCATACAGCCTTTCATTTAGACAAATTGCTGCTGTTTGGAGAGAAAAAGTAAAACCAAAATGAGAGAAAAACAGGATTTCCTATAAATGGCAATTTTGTACATAGCCATACATGTGTTCCCATAACTTTCATCAAGAGAGTGCAAAGTGTAAGACAGAATAGACTTTTTCCTTTTCACACTCTGTAAACAAGGTATATTGCACAGGTAAGCTAGTAAGCATCTTAAAATATGGAAGTAACCCTGTCAGGATTCTTTTAAAAGTGATTTGTGACCAAATTTCCAGGTAGTATGACATTATCCCTATTAAGATAAATTTTAGAATAAAAATCTCAATGGAGTTACACGAATTTCTACAACCTGGGTATCTATCCTGTGCCCTTCATTACTGGCTTTACAATCTTTATGGCAACTGAAGCCCCGTATGTGCATATGTATGCATTCAAAAGCTTTTATGAAGAGGAAGCAGCAGGCTCATTCACTCAGGCTTTTAATCACCACGTCTTACTATACTGGGGGATCCTGAAACCTCCTGGGCACACCAAAGAGCTGGGCACAAGCTGCTATTTCTGCATTTGCAGCTTATTGACTTCATGTTTCTCAGCTTTTGAGACCTCCCCTTTACTGAACAAGACTCAACAGATACTTTGCCTGCTTTAGGGATTTGAGACCACACAGAAAAAAATGGCTCTCCCACTTTTCAAAGCATGTGGTCAGCAAAAGCACCAGTCAAGTTCTCAGCTTTCCTTGCTCTGTGTTCTCTTTGCTTTGGAAATAAATAAGTGTAGCCTTTGTTATGAACCTTATGTTCATAACACTGGTTTTGCCACACTAGTCAGGCTAGGGATGAAGTGTAATACTACCATGGTGCCATTTCCTCACTGAAGATTAAACAATTGGGAATGAGGAGAAAAAAGAAGGGTTTGTAGGTAATACCGTTCAAAAAACAACCTCAAACCTCCTTTACTCAGTGTATCTTCACTAATATACTCTGATTACCACTTCAATGATCAATGCGTTCAATCAGTAGAGCTAACTGTTCTATCTGATAGAAATCAGAAAGGAAAGGTGACTGCAATTCAGACAAGGCTCCTATTGGCCTTGGGGGTATTTTAGTTTGTGACTCAAGAGTAGTGGTTCCCAGTTTGTCTAGTACTAAGCTTCATAAACATTCTAGCATTAAGGTCCATAAACATTTTTAGCCATTCTGCAACACCTTAATTTTTCCCAGGTTGTGACAACCTTGATGAAATGGAAGTTTTAAAAAACTAAATCAAAAACCAACAAAAAACCCTAAACACATTCCTGCTGGGCTCAAACAGTGAATGCACTCTCAGATGACCCCTTGACATTTTCCAGTCATTGCAGAAAGGGCTGTCCCCTCTCTGGAAATAATCTAAACACTGATCCTCCTAACTGTCAGAAAAGAACCAGAGATTAGGGAAAAAAAAAGTCTTTTTCTGATCAACAACCTTCTCTTAAAACTGCCAATGTGTAGTTGAACAAAGGTTTGTTTTATGTGATAACAAATATTTGTGCAAGGTTACATCCACAAAAGCATAACAAAAATTGTGGTGATAATAGGGTTATATGAAAGAGTCTACAGGAGTGTTAAGACTGTGAAAATCAAATTGTCTTCTTATATGTTTCCTTTACCAAAGTGACAGTGAAAATCTGAGATCCAAGTAGGTTTGAAAAAGCTTATCACCTTTACTTCAAATTTAGCAAAAATACATGGCAGCACAGGATCCAAAAGCAACAAAAGTACAAGTTTAGCAATAAGTACAGACACATATAAGCAAACAACTCTGGTGTTGAAGACAAACTGCAACAAGGCACTCATATCCAGGGAAGCCTGAATTCAGAAAACAGCTCACCTACAAGAGTACAATATATTCTAAAACTTAGGACAGAAAAGAATACAAACTACAGGAAGGATCGAAGATGGGATTAGCTTTATGTTAATAATTATACTGGTGTCTAAGCTCTTAACAGAGAATGATAATGGGTTATAAAAGTGAGAAAGCTAAGAAAAGAACAGGGAATACTCCTATTTTGTTTTTATTGCTCCCTCCTCCCTACATCCCCAGGGTAGGCCATTGTTGAGCAGGGCTAAAGCTCATGCCTGACATCAACTTCATTATTCAATCTCCCATTCAAGAGCAGCATAGATTCTACCTCAAAAGGATCTTAAAAAGAGAAACAATGTCTTAAAAATGTAGTCATTCAATAATTTGCAGAACTCTCCATAACTCCTACATGGCGGTATTTGTAGAAACTTCCATCAAAAATTTTTAAGAGTACAACACACATCTGTCAAATTTAGGTCAACCTTCTATAAATGAGACTCCAGGTAAACCCAACACATACAAGGGAAATTTATGTGGAATTTTTAGTACAACTGTGGGGGTAAGATTTAAAGAAAGGAGAGTCTACATTATGGTTGGGTATTCTGTTGTATCTTAAAAGGAGGCTGTATACAAATGGAAGAAACTTCATTTACAATTTCTCAAAGACTGTAAGAAGGAGGAAATTACATAGTATAACAGAAAATCAGGTCTAGCCATATACTCCTAGCCTTTTCTAGGTTAATGCAATGTTCTTAAGTAGCAAATGTTTTTCAGTCTGCAGGGACCAGTGGAACTTCTTGAGCCTCTGTCCTTGCAGACAAAGCTTTAATTTTTTAACGTTACGGAAAGAGATTTCACCCCACTGAACATTCATCATGGGTCCTTACAGTTGTTAATATTTCCATCACTGAGCTCAGAGGAAAAAAAAAAAAAGTTGCAGATCAAAGAGTTTGCATTATAGGTGAGGAGAAATAAACACTACAATAGGGTATAAAAAATACAACAAAGTACTGCTAGATTTCTTTAAAACAAAATGAGAAAGGGAAAGAAACATCAAATTAACTCTTTTACCACTAACAGGATATTTGTTGCATGCAGCAACAAAACATCGGATATATAGGTAGGATCAGAGTTCCCTGCTCTGAGAAATACATAAGTGGTTTAAAGTTATCCTTTTCCAGTTTAGCTTTTTACACGTTTTTTTTTTTTTAACTGGGAAATACCAAGCAGGCAAATTGCCCTACACTTCAGTTGCCCTACAACTGTTTTGTGCTGCTCTAAAAAAAATCTTATAAATAAAAAAGTACTTAATTTATTCACCGTATAACATGAACTGCAAATTTTAATGGTGCCCTAGCCCAAAAATGGGGGATATTTACTTCTAAATAAAGCAGAAAATAGTCAGATGTCAAGAGGTGTTAGGAAGGAAAATCCCTAAATGCCAGAAAACGGTTGGGTTTGTTAACAAAAAAGAAAAAAAGGGAGATATATGAGACATCCACAACTTTTGTCAAATCAGAGGTTTGAAAAAATACTATTTGTTTGAACATAGGCAGTAAAGGAGGAATAATCAAATGCTAAAGATGAATCAAGCTTTACTTCACATCTGACACTGTATGACATTATACCTTTTCTTTTCTTGTAGTCAGAGATTTTAAGAAGAGGTGTCACTTGAAAGTTGAGGTGTTATCAGTCTGTCTGGGAAACATCTGTTTGAAGGAACTGTACTGCCTCTAAATTTTTGTCTGCTGCTGTCATCAGCCACATCAGCCTTGTATCTCATCTCCAAGAATTACAAGCAGAATTATTGAAGCTAGTGTGAAAGGAAGATGGGGAAGTGCACACTGTGCAATCCATCATTTGCCTTTTTTAGAAATGTTTAGATGTGAAAACTTACTATCTTATACAGGGGAGTACTGCTGAAAATATCAGTGTATATTCTACATCCTGGAAAAGGTAAAAGTGTGGGGGATGAAATGTCTCTAAGAGAGAGTTGGGCACAATGACCTTTCACCTTGAAAGAGCAGTTTAAATCTAGTTCACTTAAAGTACTAGTTCACTTAAAGAGATGATGTTTTGAAGACTTTTCTATAGCTCACTTGGATATCAGTTCTGCCACCTACCCCAGCCTGCCAGCACCTCAGCTGGTTTTATCTCACAAGGTTCATACAGAGAAAGGAACAGCGGGAAACATTCTCTGCAGGGAAGACGTAATGTTTGCAAGTCAGTGTAAGAAAACTCATAAATTGTACAATATCAGCTTCATAAATAATCTGATACTTCTGAAGACCTGTACGTCCTCTGAAAATGCCAAACTCCAAGTTATAAAATACATCCAGTGGATTCAAAGATCTGTATTTCAGGACTCCATAACATATTTCCACTGGCTGTTTGAGCCCTTTTATGAATTTCACATGTGCAGCTTGCTGTAAACCAACTACTTATCTGACTATTTTTTGCAGGCCACACATTTTTCGAGTTATGAACCACTGTTTAAAAGTACAAACAATTAACCTGAAAACTCAGAATTTACTATAAAATCCATGAAAAGTTAATGTTTTCCAAGCATGAAAACAGCATTCTGCAGGTACCACCTATTCCTAGGCCAGAGAAAGGAGATACACTCATTTACGTCCCCATAGCACTTTACATTTTCAAAGTCTTCTGCAAACATTACTAATTAATCCTCATCTACTCTTGCCAAATACGCTATTGTATTAAGAATTGACCTAACATAACCTTAAATGTTAAACAAGGCAACAGTTTAAAGAAATGATTAAAAAAACCCTATTCAAGCAGGGAGCTGGGAAGTGGTCAACTCACTGTTCCATGAATGTTTATTAATTTTCAAGATATTAGCCAAACTGATCAGTTATTGGAGTACTAAGGGACTGGAGTTATAGCAGAGGTGAGGCTCACTCACTGAATAGCATGAAGAACTCTGCAGCATACTGTTTCAACAAAAATGAATTTGATTTAGTGACAGTGGTCTTTTTGTGTTTACAGGTTTAAAGGATTATAAAGCCCCTTCGATTTCAAAACAACAAAATATCCTAGAGGATTTTATTTTAAACTCCTGTTTATTTCCTGAAACATGAATTAATACAATTTTTTGATAGGAAACACCCAGTACTGAGTACTCTAGTGCTAAAGCAGCATAATCTGAAAAGTGAGATGGAAACACTAATCTTTGTCTCTCTCTTGTTCAACTGGCCTATGAGAAGGAGAATAAGAATGATCTCTGATATTTAAAAGAAAGATATTCTCTTGCACTCTGAAGCATGCTAATTCTATGAATACTATAATTTACAGAATACTGATGAAGAAAAAGGTATAAGCACAACTCGAAGATTATTATAAAGTACAAAACTCAGTTTAAGCAAACAAATTATATAATTTATACTTTCTTGAAAACCAAATACTAAAAATGCCTCAGGATATACAGACAATAAGTAAAATACAACTACATAGCTGCAAATTCAATACACATAGTAATTTAGAAATGTTGTTAACATGTTAAAAATATGACAAGAGAAATTGCACAAATCCATCTCTATTTTCTTTCACATGGAATTTTGCGGTGTTTTGAACCTAATGGTGCAAACAGAAATTAATCTGTAATATCCTGTCAATATTTCAAAGCTTCCATATTTAAATATCACCAAATTCATGAGCTGGCCTAAAAATTAGCAATATCTGTTTACTGCCCAGCAAGGTCATTTTGAAAGTTTTTCTATAACATGCTATCGGGGAAAAAAAAAATCCTATAAGTATCTCAGATACTGAGAGAAAAGATATAGTTACCTCGTTTTGAACACTTTGGGAAAATTTATGATTTTCTGAAAATGTAAACACTACATATTATAACTAAATCCACTATTTTAGCAACTTTTCAAAGCTAGAGGTACTTACTGATTTGCTGAATGGTTTTTTTTTTTGCTTTGGTGTTCGTTTTTTTTTTGGTTGGTTGGGTTTTTTGTTTGGTTTTTTTTGGGGGGGTTTGGTTGTGGGGTTTTTTTGGTTGGTTTTTTTTGGGGGGGAGGAGGGTTGTGTTTTCTTTTTTTTTAATATTATGGCATGGCTGAGGAAGCTAACAATCAACTCTGCATCTTCTACACCTTTTGTGTTATGTGTACACCATTGTATCAACATGACTCAGACAGAAGCTCCTCCTGAGTGGTAATAAGCCTCTGTTTTCCAACTTAATAGATAAATGAGTAATAAAAATTAAAATAACAACTACAGCAAACAGTGCAACTGGTCCAGTTCAATAAATATGATAACAGTATGCTCTGATAATGGGATTGTTGATATGAGGGAAAGGGCCTTTACGACAGTGTAGGAGTAGAACATGAATGAGCTAGTTGAACTTTACACAGGCTGATGCAATTAATAGAAATCATTCAGTGATTTTTGCAACATTAGTATAATGAGATCAATGGTTTCCAGATCTATAACTTCAGAAAATTATTACTGTTCTTGGTTATTAACTTCCATCCAGTTTGTTTAACGTTACTGCTTTTAAATAATAACTTTGTCTATAGAGACAATTAGGTTAATATTCTGGTACAATTTCCCTTTTGTTTTCATGACATTTTTCTAAAGGTCTCTTTAGGCTCAGGTACTACACAGCATTTGAGACACTCCTCTCAAAAAGAAGTTCCAACTCTAAGTCATACTGGTTTTTAATGGTTCAGCTATGGAAAACCCTCTGTCACTTGCTCAAATTTCTCAGTCTGTTTTGTTTGCCGTGGATGCTTCCCGTTGTATGTAAAATCTCTTTTCTTTGAAGACGCTTTCTCTCTGCAAAATCTATAGAAGGAGCACTCATAAAACATAAGTCATAGACAGAAAGCCTCAGTGGTCAACTGCCCTTAAATAATGGCATGCATGTTATGCATACTTGTGACAGATGCCCTGTTTGTGCACATCTGGATTTGTGTTGAGAGTTTCTTCTTCTGCCTGCTTCCAACTGTGGATAAGAGATGGGCTACAAAACAAGAGAGGTTCACAAACCCTGATCCATCTGCATGTACTCGCTAAATCTTTACTATGCTTAATTAGCACTAGTTATGAGTAACTAGTGTTATTTATTAATTACTATTAAACACACTAGGGGCCTAAACCTGGAACAAATATAGAGGGTTAATCTCAATTCAAAATAACAGAACACTGTAGATCAAGTAGGCAGGGAAACAAAATCAAAGGTGACAATAATCTGTTAGCTGGTTTATAATGTTTTATAACAAGAATTGTTATAAGATATTCGAGTTCCCAATATTAGAATAATAGAATCACAGAATACCCTGAGTTGGAAGGGACTCACAAGGATCATCGAAGTCCAACTCTTGGCCCCACCAGAACAGCCCCAGGAATCATACAATGTGCCTGAGAGCGTTGCCTAAACGCTTCTTGAAGTCTGGCAGGCTTGGTGCTGTGACTGTCTCCCCTCTCCTCCTCTCTACTACTTTTTTACATATTCCTCAAATGTAAAGGTTTTAAATATGCCAAAAGGTCACTGACATCCCTGTATGACTAGGATCATGAAGCAAAGCAATGAGATAGCTGTAAGAGGACACTGAAGCCAGTCAAGAAAAAATAAAGCTAATCAAGAGAAGATCAAGTTAGAGAAATAGATAGTAGGTACTGAAGTAAAATCAACAAGAAGAGAGTGCTAGGATTTGGAGGAAGTGAGGGAGTATAATCGTCAGACAGGAAAGATGTCTGGAATTTTTCTTTTGCATTATTATTTTAAATATCAAGCTAAAAGGATATTGTGCAGTGGCTCATGTGTTTGTAATTCATTGTCTTGCTACTTGTGTTTTAACATGAGGGGTCAGGAATCAGTCTCCTGCACTTCCTTCATGACCCTGTCTGCATCCCTGGGCACACCACTTCACATGCCTTCATTTCCTTATGAAAGATACATTACCACAGCAGTATGCAGCATTTGGACTTCGGCCTAATAATTCAGATTTCAGAGCAAGTAAGTACTGAACATGCAATGAGCATATTCAAGGTTACTTCGATGTGAAGTGCCCACTTAGCATCTCAGCTGAACTCTGTGAATGAATAAACAAGGACAAAATGCTCCTTCTGCACAAGCCAGGAAGCTGGAAACAGGTTTGTTTGTGCAGGGGTGGGTGTCTCTTCCAATTCAGGAGAGGGTGTCACTACTTTTTCACTAGGCCATACCCAGGGAAAAAAAGAAGTGTACTGTATACATAGTTAAGAAAATACTACTCTAAAATTTCTCTAACTCTTCTTGATTATTCCAGTGTGCACAGACCCATGATAAGCACTGAACATGCAGATGCATTTCTAAACAGACAATTATCCTCTAAAAAGGCAAGAAAACTCAGGGATTTTAGAAACAATTACATAACTGCCATTGCCCAATCTCTCACCAAAATATTAACACCATCCTGCTATGTAATCCATAAACTCAGAGTGAACTGTATTCTCCAATATGCATTCTGTAAGTCAATAATGTTCGCTCACATGGGGCATAATCTCCCACCACCTAAAATTTTACACATTAAGGAGGACACGAAATTTAGAGCTTAATTCTAGGTGTCTTAACAGACACTGTATTGCAGTGAACACCTAGCTCATAATGACCCAGGAAAAGACTAGATGATGAAACAGGTATCAGGAAAAGGCGGTTTTGACGATATGTATGACAGGTGACCAGCCAAGACTGACAAATTTTGCTCTGTAAATGCACTATGGGTGGCAGTGGGTGAAAATCAACAGCTGAATCTTTATTGGCACTGCAGTAGAACTAGCTGGATTTATGGCCGAGTAACCACGACTGCAGGAGCACCTCCAAGGCTCAGATGAAGCTGGGTAGCTCCCCTGGTGAAAAGGCTCATATCAGGAAGCTTCACCTGTCAGTCCAGGGTTCCTCCTGCTCTGTGAGGGCTTAGACATTGGGGGTACCATTCACACATTCTCTATCACCCGAGTCGTATGCCATGTCGTACAAAACAGGTTTTAAAATGTTTAGTTAACCTGCTGTCCTAATGTCAGATGTGCTCTGAAAGGATTACAAAAAATTCTAGGCATGGCGAATCAAAAAAATTTTGGAACAGTGGAAGAAAGGTATAGCGTGCCCCAGCTTTTTTAAAGGTGACAAAATTGCATTGCACAGGTAGTTTACAGTGAAATGATAGCCTGCTGATACTAAAGGACTGAGTTGGAACCTGGGAGACAGGAAAGGACTCATGTGCTTCAGGACTGGATTAATTTCACAATTACATTTAAAAATCTTGTAAAGCATTTGAGACCTGTTTTTTAAGAGTGTGTTCAGGAAGGAAAGGTATATGGAAATGAAGACTTACAAGTCCATCTATCGCAAGTTTTGGGCCAGAATCTAAACTAAAAATTGCTAGCTGACAGTTGGCTATGAAGCACTGTAGGGGTGTTTCTTTCCCAAACTGGAGTGTCTTGTATCAGTTCAATGCAATATTTTTCCCAAGTACTTTGGGCTTACCACATCCTTTGTAGTTTGAGAAATTTTGCAAAACACATTTTGGACTACTTAAGAAAATTAAACCTCTCCAACCCTGAAATTAAATCTTCAAACCCTTAAATTAAAATTTCATATGTGCCTAGTCTCTGTTTCCATGCTCTCTTTAAAGATAATTTTAAATCTGAAGCAACAACACTGCATCCCTTTGGTGATGTTCTCTAAAGGAATGTTCTTTTTCTGTCCTCTCCACCAAGCCTCAAGAAAGAAGGAATTATATATGTACATACACATATGTATATAAACATATATCTCAATAAGCATTTATAGCTGTGACAAATTTATTCTTACTGTCAATTTAATACATCTGTTTTCCATTTGAATTTGATATAGAGCCTGGTGTTTTCTATTAGATCATATAAACAAGTGTTTGATTTAAAACAGGATTATTTTTCTTCACAGAGATTGAGACCAGCAATGAACATCACTCTTTCTGGGAATACAAATGAAGTGGTACTTCCATTAAATATAACGATTTAAATATGAAAAAAAATCATTAAAGAATAAAAAAAAAAGCTTGACCACAGGCCTGATCTGTATACTGATCTTCTGGACAGAAATTGTTCTTGCATGACTGACTTCTCTAGTGGATTACACCAAAATGAGACATTTCATTTTTCCAAGTGTGCATACTTAGAAAGATCAATCAGTCTGCTGTCATTAGCACTAGTGGTGCAAAGCCCAAAGCAAGGTAGGCACTTAACCACTCTATCAGATGAAGTTCCCTTTCTGTTCTACATTTTTTAATCACTTCTAAGAAAGGAAAAAAAAAAGGAACTTTCCTGTTCCCTAAACTCATATTTTCACTTTTGTAAAAGGACAAATGTAAGTCTGCAGATGCAGTTTGTAAAATAAAACCTTAAAGGATTTGAGTGAGAGCATAACTTCTAACAGTGAGGGATTATGGCTATAATAAAACTTCACTGGGAACAAACCCACCCTCAAAGGAGTAGTACATTTCTAAAACAGAGTAAGCTCATCTCAGAGAGGGTTTTTTCACTGTCACCATACCTTTACAAAAAGGCAAAGCAAATGTAGATTCTGACTGACAGACTCCTTGCTATTCTGCCCAAATAACAAGAAGACTGGCCCATGTATGAAGACTGGGCTGTTAGTAGGTGCAACCTCAGCAGCCAGCACTCCAAAAGCACCTAAGCAAACCAGATTTTGCTGTATGAATTATGGTCTGGCTCTACAAACTGAACCAAAGAAAACCATCAGTCATGTGCACGGAGAGAATAAATCAGATCATTCTGCTGTTGTGCCTTATTTCATCATTAGAAATTATTTCACAGTGATTGTGGTACGCTACAGATCTAATCATAGATTCATAGAATTATTAAGGTTGGAAAAGACCCTGAAAGCCATCAATACCAACTGTTAACCCATCACTGCCAAGGCCACCACTCAGCCATGTCCCTAAGCACAACATCTATACACCTTTTGAACGCCTCCAGGGATAGTGACTCCACCACTTCCCTGGGCAGCCTTTTCCAGTGCTTGGTAATACTTTCAGTGAAGAAATTTTTCCTAATAACCAATATAAGACTGGCACAACTTGGGGTTGTTTGCTCTTGTTAAATGGCTTGTTACTTGGTAGAAGAGATGAATACCCATCTCACTTCAAGCTCCTTTCAGGTGGTTGTAGAGAGTCTCCCCTGAGCCTCCTTTTCTCCATACTAAACAACCCCAGCTCTCTCCTCACAAGACTTGTGCACCAGATCCCTTGCTTCTCTGGACTTACTTTGCCACCTCAATGTCCTTCTTGTAGTGAGAGGACAAAATCTGAACACAGGGTTTGAGGTGCTGAGTATAGGAGAACAATCACTGCTCTGGTCCTGCTGGTCACATTATTTCTGATCCAAACCTGGATGCCATTGACCTTCTTGGCCACCTGGGCACATTGCTGGCTCCTGTTCAGCAGCTGCCAGCCAACAACCCCAGGTCCTTTTCTGCTGGGTAGCTTTCCAACCACTCTGCCTCAAGCCTGTAGCACTGCCTGGGGTTGTTGTGATGCAAGGGCAGGACTTGGTACTTCACCTTATTGAACCTCATACAACTGGTCACAGCCCACCAATCCAGCCTGTCCAGATTCCTCTGCTGACCCCTTCCTACCCTCCAGCAGATCAACACTCCCAACCAACTTAGTGCCATCTGTGAACTGACTGAGGGTGCACTCAATCTCCTTGTCCAGACCACTGATAGAGATATTAAATACAACTGGTCCCAACAATGAGGTCTGGGGAATCCCCCTAGTGACTGGCCACCAGCTGGATGTAACTCCACTCACCGCCACACTCTGGGCCCAGCCATCCAGCCAGTTTTTTACCCAGTGAACAGTTCCAAGCCATGATCATCCAGTTTCTTCAGGAAAATGTTGTAGGAAACAGTGTCAGAGGGTTTACTAAAACCTAGATAGACTACATCCACCGCCTTTCCCTCATCCATTAACTAACACCTTGCCACAGAAGGAGATCAGGTTGGTCAAGTAGGACCTGTCTTCCATGAATTCATACTGGTTGTGTCTATCCCCTGGGGATTGTCTTGCATGTGCCATGTGACAGCACTCAAGATGATCTGTTACATAACTTTTTCCAGAACTTAGGTCAAACAGACCTGTAGTTCCCCAAATTGTCCTTACAGCCCTTCCTGGAGATCAGTATCACATGTGCTAACTTGTCCTACTAATCACGTTCTAAACAATTAAACTGTTTACATACATTCAACCCAGACAGTGAATCATATGGATATATACAGTGATGGAATTAAACCAAAATTCAGCCCCTTAGGAAGAATGCTTTGATACCACCTGTGCCAGGACTAGATTTGCTGAGCAGCAGTGATTTACAAAAGCACTACTGCTGATGGTAGACCACCTGTGATACAGAGGGGGAAAGAAAAATAAAGAATAAAAATACAGAGACAAGTAAAGTATGAATAAGCTAGAATAACAGTGAAATTCAAAAGGAGAAAATAGTATCTATGTGGGTTTTAGTATTTCACCAGTTTAATATCAGTATCTGAAGAAGTGTGGCTTCCATTAGAGTATCTGGTAAGGAAGAAAGGCCCAAATGATGTTTATAACCTGGCATTTTTGGTTTTTCCCCCTAATATTCAAGAGATTATAAAAAGGAATAATAAAATTAGAATCAAAGCAAGTTATAGCAACTTGGAAAGTCACTTAGCTGACTGTGTCCTAGAGAATGGCAAATGAGTTAGAATAAGACTTGAAAGATCTTGAAGGTTGGAAAAAACCCCATGAATTTTGTCCCTCTGCCTAAATACAGAGTAGTGAGGTTTACATGACTCTACAAGGCATATTTGGATGTACTACATAGCTTTTGTTTACACAAGAAATGGTCAGAAAGAACATATACACAGATCCAGTCTGCACTGCAGCAGGCATGAGGACAGATTTTTGCAATCAAAATGAAACAGAGGGGTTATGAGAATCACACAGAGCTTACTGGACTCAGCTCTCTGGCTGTCAATCTACTCCTTGGCACTAGGACCCAAGTAACCATTTGCTGAGAGAGGTTGGGAAAAGTTCTTAGATCCAGGATAAAAAATATGAGCTTACAAACCCTGGTATGTATTTTACAGTGATTGCAAATTGTATTTGAATAGCATTTTCTTCTAGTGAAAAACCCAAACAAGATACAAATGCCTATAATGCAAAATGAACCTCTATCCCCCCCTCTAGTGCTTTGTGGGGTTTTTTGAAGCTTCATATTTTCACACTAAGATTCTGATTATTTTGTTTTCTGATGCAGCAGATAAGATGTAGAAGAAATCAATACTTTCACTTGGTACATCACACTGAACTTTCAGTCACAAGCACAGCAATGCAAAGCCTTTGGCTTAAATGATTAAGTACTATTTTTTGGGTTTTAGGAGTATTTTAGCTTGATAAAAGTTAATCTCAGTCCACTCCATAAATTATAATCTGAATTTTTATTCAACTGAATGTTTTCCATAGTAAAATTAAATTAGTAAAAAAAAAAAAAAGGGATTTTTGTTTCTTGGAAAAGGTAGTACGGCATAGGAAATATACCCAAACCAAACAGCAGTACTTTAAAATAGCCTTTGGGTTTTTACTGGGAGTACAAAAACATTTTTACATACTCAGGACAAAAACATCTTTTCAGAATTGTGCTGGTTTTAAGTCCTATGAAACCACCTCATGTGGCTATATTTTGCCTTCCCTTCCACTGCAAGTGTCTGCCCAGTACCATTACATCAGAGAAATCCAACAAAATAGGCTTGGGTTTCAATTTTGTTGTTTCTGGAAATGGGACAGAGATGTAGAAAAGATGGGCAAGTATGAGTTAGAACAGCCTTATGTGGACTTCTTGTGCCACACTATAATCAGAACTGTTGTTCCAGGAGTTCTTTCAATCTATTACTTATTATTTATTATTTCCTGAAAACTATAGAGCTGGTGGGTATTGAGACAATCATACCTTTATTTGGACTATTTTATATCTCCTCTGTCATTCACTGTGGCAGAGAAATGGACTCTGATAGGGTGGATGCAGAATAAAATCAAGGCTGTATGGATTCAAAGACAATTTGCCTCAGTGAATCATTACTATTAGTGATATTACAGGACAGAAAAGCAGGCTGGACCCTTAAGACCACCATAAAATACATCTAAAGCATGGTACAAATTTACCAAGCAAAAAAAGGAATTAACTGTAAGGACATACACAACTGGAAAAAAAAAATTAACTTCTCTCTTATGAAATATGGAATTTTGTCTCCTCACTGCTTCCAAAGACAGAAATGAGTTGATCAGCAAAGCTTAAAAAAATTACATCAGATAGCTGAGAAGTTTCTTTCAAGGCTTGGAACTATATTTAATATTTTCACCAGTAAGTCTGAAATTGTGTAAATTAACTTAATATTTAATCCTACTCATAAAACTGGTCTGCACAAAAGGTACTTTTTTTTTTTTTTTAATTTTTTCACTCAATCCAAGCTAAAAGGCTTACCAACTTTAGTGAAAACAATATGTACTTAACTGGTCCTACAGCTCTGACATGGAGACTGGATTTTATATCTGCTTGTTCATCAGGAAACAGAATTGGTCACCAGGGATCTGATCTTTCAAACATGTTTAAAGTCAAACACATGAACAGTTCCACTGGCTTCAGTGACTACTCATATCCCAAAAGCTAAACACGTGCACAAATCCCTATCATCTTACAATTGCGCAAAACCAACACAAGATCTTTGTGTGGGTTTGCTCCCAGCTGATGTCAGGGAGGAAAGCACGGTTCATTAGGTTTGGTGAACATGCAGAATGGCTGCAGCACATCTGAGAACTGAACAAGAATTGGATAAGATACTTTTATACAGAATACAGAAACCCATTTCTTTAGATCTCTATAGGACACAGCACTGTGTGGTGGAGGGATACAGAGAGACCAACTGCTTCGTTACACAGTAGAGTTGAGACTTAATGCTGCTTTGACCTGCTGGGTGCCTATACAACAAGTCCAGATAAATTAATTCCAAGACCTGCTGAAGGAACAGGTCCTTGCATTAAATATGACTCAAAAGTGGACCATCTGCTTCAGTCTGGGAATAAGGACAGTGAGCAAATCCAACTCCAGCCAATGCTGGTTACATTATTACATGATTTGTCTGATGTAATTACAGTTTTAAGACAGACATAGAGGTGAACACTCTTACATCTGAAGCAAGGAGGATTTAGAATCACAGGACTTAAACTGCCCTGAGACTGGAAATGAAAAACACAAAAGAGTAACAAAATAACGACAGCAGGAACAGGATAGAAATAAATCTCCCACCAACAATAACACAAAAGAGAAATAAAAGACAGATTTCAAGACTGGTTCTCTCAGGCCACAGTGAAATAGCAGTATAGGCGGTGTGCTAGTAACCTCTGATCCTGGCAAATCCCATGCTCACACAGCAATGAGAATTGTTAAATGGAAAGATGTAGTAGGGGCTTGGTGGAGCTTGGTGGAGGAACGCACTTGCCTGCAGGGAACAGCCTGGAGGTTGATCTGCTCAGACATAGTTCTCTGCATAAATAACAAGCTCATCTGTTCACACAAAAAATTCTCGTATGTTTCTGTCCAAACAGGTACTAAACACAGGTACAAGTGTTGGAATCCCATCGTACTTTGGATCCTAACTCTTTCCTGGCCTTTGAGACCCCCATGTTTTTCACTCAGATTAAGAAGGAGGCAATAAGGGTGGCTGGTTGCATATGATCTTTCATTATTATTATAGATGGATTAGGAAATGCAGTAACTTTCCCATCTTAGCATATTTTTCATACTTTAACAATTTCCCCTTATTTCAAATCCTTTCAAACGTTTTAGGAGGGGAAAAGATAAAAACTAAACTAATAGTCCATTGTTATTCGTTGGCACATTTGGATTCTGTTTCTGTTATAAACATATGGGAACCTCTACGGGTAACCTGCTGTTCTGAGTTGTATAACTCAGTACAGAACACCTATTATGAACCATCTCAAAATAAATATCTTCAGATGAGTATACAGACTGATGTGTCATTCTGCAATAGAAAAGCCTTTTCCACAAAAAGTGACCAGCTACAACTTCACTGTACTGTAGTTCCTTGAACAGGACACTGTATTTTTTGATGAACTAGAATTAAAAATTTAAGGATGTTCCTCCCACACATCTTTGAAACTTTCAGATATTTTCGTGCCAGATCTGTTTCTCACTGCACTACCACTGCCTGCCACGTTCACACAGATACTTACAAAATCCATTCAAAGTGAAGTAACCAGCACATTTGGGTTTAAACTGCTTGTGAGAACACAGTACAACATAACACTGATGGAAAATATTCAGTATCTCTGCAAATGATGCTGACAGAAGACAGAATTCTATGTACTGATACACATAGGGTAAATATTTTATTAGCACATTACATATCTAAATATATATGTGTGGATGTGATAAACAGTTTATCACTTAGTGTGGTATACTTAGTATACCATACATTCAAATCACTGAGTCACAGAATCAATTAGGTTAGAAAAGACCTCTGAGATCATCGAGTCCATCCTATGACCAAACACTACCACGTCAACTAGATCATGCCATTAATTGCCACATCCAGTCTTTCCTTGAACATCTCCAGAGATGACGACTCCACCACCTCCCTGGGCAGTCCGTTCCAAATTCCATATCTATTTAGAAGGCTAATTAAACAAACAGCCTCGTGATCCACAAGGGCGTTTTGCCGGTAGCACCGAGCCCCAAGCCGCGATGATGCTGCCGGGGATGCCGCGGGGCCGCGCTGGAGGCTCCGCAGAGGGCGGCAAAGGTGCGTCACCCTCTGCCAGCGCTCCCTCCACGCCCCCCCTAAACCCAACGATTTAAGCCATGCAGGGGCGACCTCTGCTGTTCCTTTTGTTTTCAGAACTACAAAAGAGGGGAAAAAAACCCCAAACCCAACCCACTCCTTTGCCACTTTCCTTTTGCGAAGGAGGAGGAGAGAGAGGCTTTTGACATGCTTCCAGTACATCACAAATTATCTTCCTTGCTCCTCTGTGCTAGCTCAGTCTGTTGGCCTCAATATTAGACCTCTGAATAGGAGATCATTATTTCAGGCAAATATATGGTATTTATATAGAAGTATTTACATAGCAGATGTCTTCTCTGGACTGTGAAAACATAAGAAAATAACCTGGCTACACTGAAGGTACTTAAAAGACCTTCAGCAAAAATGCCAGTTAGCTAATATTCTACATGAGCACTGGTGGTTTCAAACCATGTCTTATTCTTACAGGTTTTACTAGAAATGACATTTGAGTAGCTTGATGTAGGAAACAAAGTTTTAAAAATCAATGCTAATTGTGAAACCTCTCTGGATGTTCCCTTCACACCTCCACACCTTTAAAAGTACAAAGAAGGCACATCTTACAGTAAAAGAATGCAATAATCTCTCCTCTATTTTTTAGACATGGAAAAAAACAGAGCAGCATATCAGTAGCACTCCCCATCCCCTAAAACTTTCTTCTTATTTCTGTATAAGGGTGTTTTGTTGACCATCTAAAGCAGTCTTCTAAAACCTTTTGCCTATTCTTTTGCTATTTTTATTCTTAAAGTTTCAGATAAATTTGCATGCAAAAACATAAACCTAGAATCTTTTAAAATCTTTAGTCCATATAGAGAATTTTCTGAAGTCCAAGGACTTGTCTACATTCATTACAAGGAGGTATATGTAAAGAGAGGGTCAGGACTTCATTTTTTCACTTAAGTAGATAGATGGAAAAGTTTAAAATCTTAGCACTTTCAACAAATTTCTTTCACTGGTCACAAAGGAAAGTGGAACAAAAGAAAAAGAAAATAAAAAAGGGAGAAATATTTTCTATCCATTTTTAACACATCTTCAAGTATGTGAAAACTTACCCTGGAACTTCTACCTTAAGCAAAAAGTATTAATTTCCCCTTTAAGCATAAAGCTTTTCCAAATGCCACAGGAGAAAAAAAGAATTGCCGTGCCGTCATTGGAAACTATGGTTAAATAGAAACTTTGACTTTGTTTCATAGAAATCACCTGCTTTTTAAAACCCTGAAGAAAAGGACACCACCATCAGCATTTATATTGACAAGAATGTTCCTAAATGTCTTATCAGGGTGATTTAATTTTCCATCTGTCTGATGGATTTGCTTTGCATAAAGATCTGGACACATACAAGAATGCATGCGTTTTCTTTTTCTGCCATACTACTAAGAAAGTAACTCAGGATCACAGAGCAGCCTTTTGCTGCAGCTAATCCCTCCGGATTTGGCCCAGCCTTTCAGGCTATGCTTCCTGTCTGAACCCGCCTATGCGTTCTGAAAGCAGAAAGAAAAGAAACCCCAAAAATTTGGCAAAGAGCCATTTAAAAAAATACCAAAACATTTGCTATGCAGGTCGAACTTCAAAGAATGTTAAATAAAAAAAAAAAAGAACAATGTAGAATCCTAGTTATTCCTTGGTTTCATCATACAGTGTAAGGGTCTTTTCTAGGATCACGTTTGAGCCCTCAGTAGTGGGAAACTCCAACCTCTTTACAACATTGGAAGAAACTGCAGTGTTTGTATCATCACAATTCAAACAACTTCACTGAAGCAAGGCTAGGGCTGATTATTTTTCTTTATAAGCAAGAGTTGATTGGGATATCCATAAAATAAATGAAAAAGATATTTTTTCTTAGTTAAAATCAGTAAGTTATTTTAAAAATCTGATTCTTCACAGTATCTATTTAAAATACAGCAGTAGTGAATAACAGATGTAAGAACCACATTTACTAAGAACACAATTAGTAACAGATCAAAATCTAGGACCAGACTGACCATCTCTTACACACAGTCAAGACCTTCATGTTTGCAAATTTCAATTGACTGAGATCATCTGTACGTATGGGCAGCAGTGTAAGCAAGGATGTGTGAACCTGTACCTCCATCTTGTTACCCTATTTTAACTTCAGACTGCTATAAATGACAAATGCAAAACCTTCAAAGTGTTCAGCAAACGACTACCTCTACAGGTCACAGGCTGTGTTTAGGTAAGTAGGCCTTTACATAGAAGTGATCAAATGACTGTCACTTTGTGAGCACTTCTGTGAAGAACCCTCTTATGATGGATAGGCCAGAAGATTTCTCTCTCCCTCTGAATTTATGATCTACCCATGCACACTGATCTGACAACCTCTGCCACAACATGGCAAACTTCCCACCCCCAGTAAAAGCACTACAGAAAGCACAGCGGTGCCTCAGAAGTCACTAACGTCCATGGGATGTCAATTTTAGCTTTTCTAACAGAACACCTATTATTAGCTTGCTCTTTCTCCCACTACAGAAAGAGAATATGACAGCAGGGCATCGACCAGACCACACATTTCCACAAACAAGTGACAGTAAGTTGTACATGTTCTTTTTATATCAACATATGGTGTGTAAAGAATAAAGGTAGGGGTTTTTTTTTTCCTGTTTTGGGGATTTTTTAATTTGGTTGTGTTTGGGTTTATTTTGGGTTTTTTGTTCGTTTTGTTGTTGTTGTTGTTTTTGTTGTTGTGGTTTTTAATAGTATGCCAAGACACATTTTTGCTTCCAAAATGGGGTATGTGAAGCTCAGAACGTTCTGTTTAACTCCCATGGCAGCATAGATTTTCCTTCATTATTCTTTGGAAAAAAAAGCAGATGTACATTTCTTGACCTTTTTTGTGTTTCATGATAGGAAGAAAAACAGTTATTCTTGCCATTTTCTGAAGTGTTTTAAGCTTACAACAGTGTTTATAAATAGAATGGCTTTTATTTTGATAACATTTTTTTAACAGTAAAGAACGTGTAATATTGCTGCGGGTAATGCAAAAAGGTAGCAGAAAAAATAGGATGGTGAGTATGATAAAATCTGATCAGCATTCCTTCCTCACAACACAGGAAACACCTATTGCCCATACCACTTTTTATCATGGGCAGTGAAGTAGGATTAGAAAAGTGCTTAACCAGACTATCTAACCTTCACTGACAGAAGACAGAGTAACCCACAAAGTTCCCACTCTGTCACTACCTATGCCCTCCAAACCATCTCCCTTCCATGGTATGAAATACAGCTAGACATTTCTTTCCTTCCCTTCCCAGTGATTTACTGTTTTTAATCCTCCCCACAGTCTCACACATATTTTTTCTGCAAAAACTTGGACCCAAGAAAGATTTACTAAAAGGCATACAGATATGCTACTATAAAGGAAGGTAACAGTCCTACTGCCCCTTACCTTGGCTTCAGAGGGGTAGAAGTTCACTAGACACTGCATCAGCAGGCAGTGCTCTGTATGTTTCTTGTAGTTTTAAATTTTAAGATTAAAGATCAGCAAAACACAATGATAATGGCAAAGGACTACGATACAAACATATCCTTTTACATTGCAGAGTATTCATAAACGTGTTTTACACCAGTATCTCTTATGTAAGGGGAGAACGAAACAAGTGCATTTTTTGCTTTACCTTTAGAGATAATGAGACTTCTCAATTTTGTGGAAGTTATTCTCTCTGCTGAAAAGGAAATGGGCTATTTCCTACAGTTGCCAAAGGACTAAGGTCTGCCAAAGAGGCTCATTTTGCTCGCATCACCTTACAGTAATGATCCACCAAAGTATATACCGGCTAGCACAGCATCTGGAAACTCTGCAGCTGAAACTGAATGCCAGAGCTCATTGTGGCAAAATATTAGAAAGCTATTTACAATGATATATATGAAAATAAAGATCAGAGCAGACTAAAGAGGAAAAAAAAATTCTTAAACCACATCTTAAAAAAGAAAAAAAAGGGAAGCCAACCCACAAAACCTTTTCAAATGTGCTCTTAAACTTTCCCAGAACTTTTTTACTGATATTTTATCCTTTCTCTGGAAATTCTCCTTACATTTCTCCAAAATACGTACAATACAGATTCTAGACAGAAGTCTAATAAGTAGGTAATACAGACCTACACAAATGTATACATATGTTCATTACGAGATACTTTAATACTTACATATTTTGTGTCATGGGAAGTACACATTCCGTGTACTTGTACAGTGGATAGATAAGCAACTATGGAGAGTACTAAAGAGGAAAATTATGGCTTGAAATATGCCTGGGGGATTATATTTAGACTCTGAAAGATCCACTGAAGAAGGGAATCATCTGCTTTACTAAGTAAACTCCTGGAACAAACACTGGATGTCCAGTATTAGTCTGTAACCTAGCAGATCACTGCAATGTAGGACATTGCGTGGATTACAAATGTGCATTAAATTAAATATTGTTACAGTTTTCCCCCCCCTTAGGATGCACTCAACACTCTCCTCCTTCCTGTCTGACAATATGTTGCCATGCTATAAAAGCCCTAATGCCCATTTCAACGATTAGCTGTACATCAGCATTACTACTTCAAATCCACAAGTTTCACATCAAGCATTAAATGGGATGAATATTGATCTGCTAAAGAGGATTTATTTATTTCTAGCTCTATCCAAAGATCAACTACTAGCAGCTTTTGGTGGATCTGTTGAGCTCTCACAGCACAAAGCTACTGCATACATGACACCGGACTTGACATTTCAGTTCTGGAAGAAAACCAAACAGTAAATTCACTGCAATAATCCTAGATAAATGAGATGATCACTGGAAAAGCTGATATAGTTAAGTAGTCTATCAGAAAAGTCCAAAGGATGTATCGAATTGTTGCTACATAGTAACCTTTCTCATGACAATATGGCACAAGATCACCGTATCAGATGCCAATATCTTTGCCTTAAAAAAAAAATCACCATCTCTTGGTGATTTAAAAGATAGCATTATCTTGAAACACTTCACAATTATGTTGTGAGCTGAAAACTGTATACTCAATAGTAAGTATAATCAGATGCATATCAATATCACAATATTTACCCATTCCTTCCTTCTTTGTCCTGTTCAGTCAGTAACATAGTAAGAACTATATAACGCATTCAAGAAAAACAGATTTCTATTTCAATCCTCCCAGCACAGGTAGGAGGTTTCTCATAATGTTAGCTCTGTCCTCAAAATGTTCTTTTCAGTATATTTTGGTAGGGATCATTTTCTACTCTTTGGCACCGGTAAAGTAGAAAAACACACAAATGAGTTGAGGATTGCAAGCAGATTAGAGATGAACTAGTGAGTTGCCTTGCATTTTATACTCAGATGGCAAGGGCATGAGAGAACGCTATGTTTCCACTAACTTTGACAAGGAGTATTTTAAATGCCAATGTAAGAAGACAAGACATTTTTGCTGTGTCACTCACACAGGAAACTCAAAAAGTCAGTCAAAACATTGCCTCAGTGCTATGATTTCATCAAGCCATATCATTCCAGTAGCTAATAACAAAGTCCTAGTCATCTGTTAAATGTTTCACTTTTATTTATCTGATTTCTCTGCACCAATTTTCCCTTATGAGAGAGTATTATTTTACACATGGAATGCAGCACATGGTAAACAAACAGAAACAGTGACACACAATGAGAATATTTGCTACTATTAAAATTGCCTCATTTTTGGCTTCTTGCAAGACCACAGTTCTCAAAAAAACTCACATTAAAACACATTAGGAAAAAACCCAATGCAGCACTTTATCAAGACCAGATCTGAAAGCTGAAAACCAATGCTTTGTTTTGTTTGCTTGAACTCTCTGATTTTCTAAATGTCCTTGCCACAGGTAGCACTCAGTTCAATTACGTTTTTGTCTGTAGAACACTCTCTGCTTTGCAAGGATAGAGGACTTTGGGTCAGTTCCAAGTGTCAATGAGAGAGAAACAAAATGCGTTTCAGCATTAGCCCTGCATTTAGATAAAGTCAAAACATCTGTTTTGTTGTGGTTTTCTTTTTTTAATATATCTTCCATTTCATCTGTACATAAAAATAAAACAGGCTCCTAAAGACAGCACTTGTATGTTCAAACATATTTCAAATGCAGAAGCTTGTATTATTTATAAAATGCCCTAAGTAAGTCAACTCAAAAGAAGTCTGAAAAGGTAATCTGAAATCTTTCCTGGGTAATCTCTGCCCGGTTAAATATCTTTAATGGGATATCATCCCAGCAGAGTCCAACAAAGTTTTCTCTTCCTGTCTCATTCTTTTGGGGAAAAAAATAGAACAAACCAAAATGAAACAGTATAATGATGAGTAAATAGTATTAGGAGAGTCAATTATATGTTACCTGAAGCCTTCAGGATATACATATCTGGAACACACGAAATGACACCAAATTCATATCCTGAGAAGCAAAAATCTTTCTCCTGTCTTTCATATTCTCATAACATGGCTCTCTATAAACTGCCTTCTAGGAACAGTGTCTAAATTTGCCACGCAATTTAGTAAAAAGTTAATTGAAGTCACTAATTCTTTCATGTTTTTCCACTATTAAATAAATTTAAAATAAGGAGTGTAATGTAAGGAACATTTACATAAAAAGATAATGTCTGTAAACATTTCTGTAGTTTGCTAGCAATATCTTTCCCAGGGAGATAATATCAGAAATATTTCCTTAATTCTGGTTTACTACGTAATGCTGTTACCTAGCAATAACTGCTTTCTTCACTGACACTTCATAACACATACCAGTCTGAAACACATTGCAATGCTTGTGGTTTGAATATAACAGCGAAATTTCAGGCATGGTGAAACTGTATTCCACATTTTATCCCACCTGCATCCTCTTGACATCCCTATGGTAATTTCTGCCTCTGCAACTTGCTGTACTATTTTATTAAAAAAGAAACACACTTTCTTCTTCCTGCCCTTCTCCCCAACCCTTTGCACTAAAGTCCCACATTTTAAATTATTTTATGGTGAGTTTAAAATCATCTTTTTTTTTTTTCTCTCTAGATTTACTTATCCTTAGAGCACATTTAACATGCATGCAGAAAATGAAAAAAACAAAGATGCCATAAAGCAATACTTGGTGTTGAAACAGAGACACTGGTCATCACAGACAAGGATATGACCAAAGGCCAAACTCTTCTGCAAAGCTTCTACCAAGTCAAGTGAGAAAGAACAGCAATAAGCAATTCATAACAGCCCAATGTCCTCAGGTAGCAGCATCTCTCAAATGTGCCATATCACCATTTAAGTCACAGATACTCTGGCAAATCATATCTCCACACAAAAGAACATTTTTTCTTTTGGTATAAAACACCAATTTATGTAATTTTATATGCTTATTAGGAATTTTGTGAAATGTCAATCTGTCCCATCCTGTTCCCCCATCCCCAGGTACTCAGGCTTTTAGGAGCGATCAGAAACCAAACAGTACTATATGATGAACTCTATGTAATACACGAACCACGTGAAATACAGATGAGGATTTATTATTTTTTTTTTTAGGTATTGTTCTACAAGTCAGAAATTCTAACACTGCCTAACAAAACTGCTAGCTGCATAAAAAGATGCAATAAACCTCTCTAACAGTAGCTGATTTGTATGCAACATTGACCATAAGGGTAACTCTTCAGTAAACCTGAATCTCATATATAATGCATAGCAGTTAATAAATCATAGTAAAATCAGGTGGCTTAAAGCCAACAATACCCAACTAGTAATGTAAAGCGGGGAAAGATTTATAGAGAAACAGACTGTGTCTGGATTTTGCTTTTAAGAGGCTCACATAGTGCAGTGGGAAGACCTTGCTGTGGTTTCCAAGTGGACACATCTGTGTCATGCTGACTCACTTCATCCCTCTCCCAACATTGCTCCTCACTTACCGCAGGTGATGCCTCTTCTCCCCAAAATCTTCCTCTTTGACCTTCCGCTGGTTTCTTGCTTCTCAGCACCCCAGCACATGAGCTGGAAAAGAGAGAGGAGAGATCAAGATGAAATCAGAGTATTGTTCCTAAAATTTCTCAAAAACATCACATACCAGATTTCGAACTTAAAGAGGAAAACTTAAAAACAGCCTCTTGAAACTGGCTTCTCAACCCCCAAAAAGCCATGCTACAAATTATTCAAAGTATCATGTATTTCCCAGACTCAAAATACGATTTTATAGAAGGGAGGAAATGTTCTTCAGCGTTTATAGGATGAGAAGAATGTTTTTTTCCTTTAAATATGAAGGGTAAAATTGTTCTCTCTGTTCTCATTGGAAATTCAGGAGAGCAGGATATTAGAGAAGATTGCTGCCGCATGGATCTCAGAAAATACTTCTCTTGCTTTTTAAAGCCTGATCATGACAACCAGAGGCACTTAGCCAGGCAAAACTGTTAGTGCAAGGTTGAGATGCAGCACTTTCATAATAAGCACACTTACAGCTTCATCAACGTGATGGTAATTACATATTTGTAAAATCTGGCACAGTATACTTACTTCTTAAGAATCAGATTTTAAAAGTATATATAAATAATTAATGCTGAAGTTCTTTAGTTTTCAGTTACCTTAGTGTATGTCACTCACTGTAACTAAGGGGAAACACGTGTGTGCTTTGTTCGGTTATATTAAGTTTATAGCTGTCATTGCTGGGAGCATCCTGGTTCAGGATCTGGCTTTGGAAAACTGCAGCAAAATTTCTAAACCGAACTAAACCTAAACCCCGCTTCACCTGCGCTAAAAAGCAAACTACAAAAACGTCTATTTACGCCAGGTGTTCTAAAGTCGATTTTGTTACTTGAAATACCCGGGGTGCGTCAGATCGGTATCGCAGAGCAAAAAGCTTTTTTTTAAAGTCAAAAGCGCCCTAGAGCCGTGACAGTCAAACGCGAAAAAACAAAAACAAAAACAAAAACAAAAACAAAGAAACAAACAAACAAAAATCACCAAACCAAAAGAACCCTCCGAAACAAAACCAAAACAGATCAGCAGAACCTCGAGGCTTCGCCCTTGGCACAGCGGACGAGCCTTTCCCGGGAGCGGTCGCCGGGAGAGCGCTGCTGCCCCTCGGCTCAGCCCCGGCCACGGCACCGCCGCCTTGCCCGCCCGCGGGGCGCTCGGAGCACACGGCTCCGCTGCCGGAGGGGCCCGGGCGGCCACGGGACGAAGCCGGCGGGCGCCTTCCCACACCCCATCCCCCCCGCTCCCCGCGATGCGCACCCATCGGCACGGCCGGGCATCGGCGCCGCTTCCCGAACGCCCCGAGGGCTGGCGCGGCGAGCCGCTCCGGCCGCCCCCGGCGCGGCGCCGTCCCTGGCACTAGATGGCAGCACCCGCTTGCGGAATGCCGGGAAATGGCGCTGGCCGCGGCCGCACGGCCTAGGGGGGGGTCAGGGACCGGCTTTGAACTTCATCGCCGGGCCGGGCGGCGGGGGCAGCACCGCCCATGGAACAGCACCCGCAAGTGCGCACGGGGGTACGGGGAGTAGTAAGAATAACAATAATAATAAATATTACACCCCCCCACTCCCAAACGTAGTGAGGCTCACGCTGGAGAGGAAGCCACCTCCTCGGAATTGACAGAAATAACATGAAGTCTTGTCTGCCATTTCGGAGGAAGATAAATATTTAAGTATTGCCTCATGCTGGGGGAGAGGATGGGATTTTCTCTGTTGACAGCAGTAGCAGTGGGGTTGAGTTCAAAGGAGTGGGGCAATATATTTTTTCAGTGCTGCTCTTGTTCTGTCTCGTTTTTTAAAACATAATATTTTTTCTTTACAAGACAAATTAGTTTTTTGCAACTTATCTGCAGCTTCAAACGGCAGCAATGAGAAGTCCTTCGAAATGATGGGTAAAAGACAGCTTCAATCCTATTTATTAGGGATGATGACAATAGTAAGGAAATGAGAGCTCTTAACAGGTAATCCAAGTTTGTTCGTATTTTGTGTATAGTTGGGTTTCGTTCATTTTGCAGATTTTTTACGACAGCAATACAATTAGCACAAACAGTTACTGGTTTACAGAGTTTTCTATCTCTACGCTGCTTTAAAAAGACAGGAAGTTAAAATTGACATGAAATAACCTGTATGTAAAACTGTCTTCCAAACAAATGGGCAAGCCATAAAATTTGTGATCTACCACGTAAGCAAGGGGCTCTCAGCTGCTGCCACTCTGGCCTTCTGGAGGCATGGCAGGGACCTGGCAAGAGCACCAATCGAGCTTGTTACCCTGTAGCAGCTCTCCCAACACACCACCCCTTGCAAAAACAGCTAAAGGCAGAATCCACTAATGTTTAGTCCTTTGTTTCAGAGTATTGCCCATCCAGAGGACAGTCACTGGAATTCTATCTTGTGCAGGTACAACTCCCACAAGTGCTGCTACAAGGAAGGACAAGCAAGAAGGTAACCACCCAGAAACCAGCACCCACACAGTGCCGCTATGAGGAATGCATCACTGCAAGGTGCTGCGATTTCCAGCCCTCCCTGCTTCACCAAAATGGGAACAACGAGGCCAAGAGGATGTACAAGCACAGAGAATGCCGATGAATGAAAGCACACAATTCTTATATGCACAACTGCTGACAAATAATCATAGCAAAGGTTTGTCATGTATCAACGCATGCAATGGATTATGGTTTTCTGGCAAGAAATGTAAACTTACTAACTATACTCCGCATTGTCTTTACAAATTGCCAAGAAAGTGTTATTCCAGAATTCATAGTTAGACTTGGTAATATTTTGTGAGGAACAGTCTGCTGGCAGACTCTGAGGATGTACAGTCTGTACAGTGTCTCGGTCTGTGGTTTGACTCTATAGCTCTTAGCCAGAATATTCCACTGTCAGTCAATCCTAAACAGAAGAAGACAGTGCTCTGGCTATTAAATAAAAACAAGAACATGTATGAATTAAGAAGTTATGATGAAACAAATAGTAAAAAAATTATAAAAAAATAGGTCAATCAAGAAATAAATTATTGGAGAAAAAGTGTGAGTCTTTTCCCTGAACAAAATCCCTAAAACTGAAACAGAAAAGAGTAAAAATTTGGAATATCTTTTGACCAAAATTCCAGTAAAAATATTATTATTTTGGTGGGCAGGAAGGGGAGGAGGAGAAAAAAGAAAAATCATCTAACACCCTCCTTTTCCCCTGCTGCCTCAGCATCTTCTGCAAGAAAGTTATGTGCTTATGACACTACCTGGGTGCAGCCTGTCTGAAATACATTTAATTGCTGTTTAATCCCCATTTATCACTAATGGATGAGACTTGCAGAGCAGGTGGAGCCCCCCAAAGTCTGTATTGCTTGCATATGTTTTTTTTTAAGTTCTTGATATGCCATGCGTAGAGTGTCAAGCAGATACAGGAGATGCAACTGAAAAATAGTACATTAAGCTTTTGTATGAACTCCCATTTGGTAATGGTTTGTAATATGTTCTGTTTGAAATACTGGTACAAACTCAACAAAAGATGATGGAGGATTAAATAAAGAGGGTCAGAAGTTTGGGGAGAAGCACTGAACAGTAGCAGAGGAGCACAGCAGCTGTTACACAGCACACAGCAACACCACAGAGTAGTTTATGACAGGAAGTGAAGAAAATTCCACAATCCACCTGAAGCTACAGTGGGAATTATGTAGGCAAAATATAGTTATTAAGATTGGAATGCAACCAAGACTTCAGGGGCTAATAATGCTTTTCTTGCAAGAGATAGCAAAAAAATCCCCAAGCATCTTCATTGACCACAAAACTGCAAGACCACAGCTTTACATCTCAATTGAAAGACATGGCTTTTTCCATGATAAATTGTCACAAGAACGTGATCTTTCTGGGATGTGATTTCCTGGCCAGAAGTCTCCATTTCCTTGCAAAAACTGCAAAGACTTAGTCATTTTGGTTTTAAAAAAAAAAAAAAAAAAGTAGTAGTATTTATATGTATATGTATATTTTTAGAGAGAGAGATAAACCCACAAATGTATATATATATAAAGTATATAAGAGAATCCTCTTTAAAGCTATAGCCAGTGTTAAAAAAACACGGGCCAATCTTGATTAAATGTAATTTGGCAATCAGAATGCTGAATACATTTGCTATATATCATGTCCATTACATTTCTTTATGCTAAAGTTTTACTATTTCTCGCCTAGAAATTGGCTTAATTTTACAGGCCAAATATTCAATGTGGAATGAAAACACTTGACAGAAAAAATTAAACTACACAGAGCATGTAGTGTGTTTTGTGTCTGTCTGTAAAACACATACATGTCATGCACAAATATTTAGGTATATAAATGTGCAGATTCTGAAAGCACATATGCTTTAGAACCATAAATACTCCCAGAAGTAGAACACATACATTTATGCAGTGTGTATTTGTTTATACAAGTATGACTACAGTACATAAATATAGATAAGCCTTGGGTGTATTATACATTGAAGGTGCTTTAGTGTGATACAAAAGATTCTTTTATGATGAAATTTGAGACGCATGTGTTTCAAGGAAAACTATGTCGAAAATAGCTATCTAGCTCATCTCAGGATTGAGCAGTTAATGGGTGTTATTTCAATTTATCAGATCCTTTTCGCAGAGACTGTACATACTAGAGAAAAATAATTTTTTGCAGATGTTTATTTAAAAACAAAGAGACTTATTCTTGTACTTTGCTGTGTTGAAAGATATGAATCTGTTGTAGAGACATAAAGCAATTGTAAACCAGTATTGATTGCCATTACATTTTACCACATAAAGAAACATAAAATGGTAGGTACAGAGTCATCTTTAAAAATGACAATTTTTCTGGATGCATTCTGGTATCAGTAAAATTATGTGTCTAGAAACTTCAATAAGGCTGTACCCATAATAAGGCCTGCTAAATCAGCAGAAAATATTATTTTTCCTTTCTTTAAATGAAGCATAGTAAGTGTTGAATATGTTAAAAAAGAATCACCTAGAATGCAAAATCCAAGTATTTGGAAGTAAGAAAATACCATGTTTAGAACTGCTGGTCAATTCTACTTCTGATCTTACATACATATATTTAAAAACCCCAACTACTATACAGTCTGTAATTACATGAGAATATTAATTTTCCTTGCTTTATTCAGTGCTTTGAGGGAGATCAGCTCCTAATGCAATTAATGCTGGACAAACAGATGCAATATTTAAGACTTTAACTTTGCAACCTAAATGGCTTTCTTTTATCCTCAAGGAGAATTTTTGAGATACATGTTGAGTAAATATGTAAATATTGGGATTTCTTCACTGTATTCTCCCTCCTCATAAATTTCTTGCCTTAAATTACTCTTTTGAAGATCACACTAAGTGCACAGTCCGGAGTAGGGTTGGACTCGATGATCCTTGGTGAGTCCCTTCCAACTCAGCATATTCTGTGATTCTGTGACAATGGAGTTGCTACAGTCTGTGTCAAATTCCAGTATTCCCAGCTCTTGGCTATGTCAGATCTGCCAGGTACACACCAGTGAACACATGCTCTGCCTTCACACTGCAGGATGGCCAGGCAAGACCCAGATTCTATGTGACCGCTTTAGTTTGTTACAGCTTCAGCTGAGGGAGCTCACACTTACCCCACCCACACTGCTCATCTCACTGTGAGAACTGCTATCAGCAAGGGAAATTACAGGCTTGTCTACAAACACACGAGAGTGTTAGCCCAAAGGATTCTCTGTGAGACTCTGCCCTCTGGTGAAATTATCTGATTTTGCCCCATCAGATTGAATATTAGGTGCATGTTTGAAATCTGGGCTTTATGAGAGTTTGCCCGTTATGTTGGCTGCCTAGAGTGGCATTACACACTGCCCTTATGTCCAGACCATGGCAATGCTTTTTGTTATTGCTTTTGTTTTAAGATAATAATTCTTTTGATGTTTGCAGAAAAGAGGCATAAATAACTAGGGTTGAGTTTCACTCCCCGGATTACTTACAGTCTGCTAGAAATTTAGCAGGCATTATTTGTAACTATGAATCGGGAACATAAACATTTATATGACCTTGGCATTCACACCACAATTAACTATAAATTCTGACCCGACTCATGATTATTTATGGTCTTTGTGAAGTGTAAGCATATAGAGGCGCTTTCACAAGGCTAACTAGAAACCCATCCACAACTTAAAATTGCTTTAAGCAGTATTTGCAATATAGAAGGTCTGATGCTAAGGACAGCTATTTGCAAAATAATCTGATAGAAATACATAGAAAAGCAGACTCAAACTAAGATTATTCACACACGGGACACATTTAGAGATTGGGCCCTACTTTTATTACCTTGGACTTCAAAGCACAAAGTATTAGATTCCTTTGTTAGCATTGAGCTTTATAGCCTTTTTAATCCTTAGTTATTTGTCCTATTTTGTATTTTATTTTTAATTCCTTGCTTTTGTTGTTTCTCCCTCCCCATACCAGTCATTCCTGTTTTCTTTACCTATACATTTTTGCATACCTGGAGCAGAGCTGGGATGTTTACAGATGGCAGGTACAAGGGTGAGGGTATGAGCCCACACAAGAAGCAACTTGTTGGTTCAAACAGCAAGCCAGCAAACTGTTAGCAGATTTGGACTGCTCATCACAGAGCAGGGGCCTGGACAAGATGACAGCAACAGTCTGCTTGAAAGCAGGTTGGGACCATTACTGGTAATTATAGTTAATCAGCAGCAATTGTCTTCACCAAGATACAGATCAACATTGAGCACTAACCTAACAGGACCTAATGAGTTTAATGGAGGATGAAGAAAGCCTGATTAAACTTGCAAGGCACTGAATGACCTGAGCAGATGAGGCATTATAATTCCCAGACCCTCTCTCTTTCCCCTCTGCCTCCAGTCTCAGGTGCTGATGAAAACAAGTCTTGTAGCTAGGTGGTAATACAGACTGTATCACAATATGCTCTCAATAGTGGTTAATGGGTCAGAAACACTAGAAATTAAATTAAACCTTGCACTCTGATGTGACTAGATATAATTCTCTGTTATTGTTTTTTTTAAGCAACTGCTGACTGATATTATGCTATATAGCAATTTTTAAAACTAATCAATAGTGTTGTTTAGTAGTTTAAGGCTATTGCAATACTCAGAGCATTCTTTAAAGCATTTTGCAGAAGTAATGAATATCTAAACATTAACCATAAATGAAAAAGGGTACATTTTTCTTTATCCTTGTTAGTAGTGCTGTTTTCACTAGAGCTTAAACGGAGCAAAAGTACTTTTTCCTCATGAAACTTATGTGCAGAAACAAACAATTTTAATCCTTAAGACGTTTGTAAAGTATATAGTATTCTCATAAAATATTGATTGTAAGATATGTATCATTTTTGCAGCTAATTAATTCTATGTAAATTTTTATCTGAAAAGTTTGTGATTAAAAATAAGAATCTGAGAAAAACAAAATTAAGAAATGTGGTTTTCACCTTTATATATAAAAAAATGTTGCTGCAATAGCTGCACATGTGACAAATTTTAAATTTAAAAAGGTATTGCTTCTTACAGTATATACTATACAAGAAATAGTAGCAATCTTTCAGGAAAAACATGCTATAAAGTGATTTTATCTATTGACTTTTAAGGGTTAAGAAAGTGAATGTGAAACAGAATTAATTACAGTTCTCTAGACTCTCCCAAAATGTAAGTACATATGTATAGACTATTTATGGAAACGCAGCCCTATCAATACCCATTGGACTTCAAAGGAAGAGTAATTTGGCCAAAAGTAGAAGAAAACCGGGGCTTCTGGTGTGACACAAGCTATCAAAACATCTAAAAGCGAGCGAACATTTGGTACACCTGTGTTTTGTCAGGCCATAATGATACCTGTTTCTCAGACTAACCCTACTCTCACATATGCTTAAAACTGCATATATACTTTACAGGAATTGTGTAGCCAGTTTTAGCAGGAATGGATAGCTGGAAGCAAGTCCTTATTTAGTGGAGAATTTCTGCTGTGTCCCACTTCCTAGCCTGTTTGGATTCTTTTTTGTCTGATCTTGATATAACTTTTACTGAGCTAAAAGGACATCATTATTATAGACATAAATATTATTACCTGTTCTGCACTAAATGCATAGCCTGGTGCAGCCAGCCCAGTCTTTCTCTGCTATACCATTTTTTTAGTCACTAACCTCCCGTTTTCCTTGTCCAAATCCTGCCCAGTCTCTTAGCCTGCTATCTAGCTCTGCTAGGCCATTTGCTCTAGTAAGGCAGGCAAGAAGGGTCCTGACTGGAAAATGCCAGAAATAAGTAAAAGTAAGGGGTATACTCACACTGGGCATTTTGTTCAGAGTCAGGATGGAACTGGGGTAGTAGATCTCAAACAGCTAATGAAAAGGAGGATAAAAAAGGAAAAAAAAAAGAGAGAAGTCCATATTAGACCCCAAAGTCTGCAGTTCCCTGTGTTGTTGCATTAGTGCTTACTGAATAAGCTACAAACCCTGCAAGATCAGGCGATTGTAGTATATCTTATCTTCTGAATAAAATAAGCCACGTTATTTCTCCCAGCATCACCATGTGCTGGAGCTTCAGCTACAAAATGAGTCTGCCAGAGAAATTTTTCCCATCAAAAGGGGAGAACTAATTATGAAGAAACCTACACATACAAGCCTACAACCACTCTCCTCTCAATGATACAATCAAGTCCAACTCTCCTTTTATCTGAGCAGTTAAGTAGTGTTGGAGTCATATTATAATTCCAGTGCCAGTGTACTGGCTTGTATACTGTGCTGATAAAGCATATCACAATTATTTTATGAGCCACTGTGCTGTTTTGGGCACTCTCTTTAGAAAAGAACAGCAAAAAGCACAGATACACTCAGTTTCTCTGTTTATACACCATGCTGAATGAGTGAAGGGTAAGAGAAAGCAGCTCCAGGGAGGAAAGGAGTCTGCCATGATGCAGCCAAAAAGCTCCATTTCAACACCAGTTCAGGCCAGCTGTGCACCTAATCTACATTTGCCTTTTGGGTAGACTGGAAGAACAGTACTAGAGACTTGGCAACCTTTAGGCAAAGTTTAGGACCAAAAAAAAAAAAAAAATCTGTTAAGATTTGAGGTAAAAGAGGAACAATAGGCTGAGGTTTATTTTTTCACATACGCGTCTCTTTCTGTAAGAAACATAGGAAAGAAAAAAGCTAGTGTTTACTGTATCTTAACTCTAAGAATTAGGACCTGTAACCAACACAGAGAGACAAAACAGGTTACTTAAGCAGTTTGGAGAACCTCTAAGACTACATAAGCTTATTGTGAGGTGGTCCAAGATATTGATAAAGTGTTTTAGGGGTACCTAGAAATCCAGTATGCATATAAGGCATCCCATGGTCTTATTATGAATAAAAACCAAAATACAACCAAACAAACCCACCACAAAACGTTAATGATCTAGAAAAATAGGTCTTTTATTTACACTTTCCTACAAAAGCAATAAAAGTAACTGAAGTGTGCCTACATTCAATCCAAAAGTTAATTTTTTTAGTGCAAAATCTGTTGTAGAAATGTATTTCATCTTAAATATGAAGAAAGTAAAAGGTGGAGAATGGACTCCTAATGTTACTGCTGAGGTTTCCCTGTTTAGTTGGTTATTCTCTCTCAAACCTTTGTAGTTCATTTTTAACTAGAAGGCCATAGTTTCTTGTCATGCTTCTCTACTAGATGGAAAAGCCCTTTTACTATCCATTCCTCTTCTCCCCATAAAGACATTTAACATTGTAATACAATTATATCTGCATTACTTTTAATTCCCTCACCACAGTACATTTTCTCCCTTTGTCCTTAATTCATTTTTATGTCCTCTTTGACCTCTTCAGTTTTTCAACACCATTTTAAATGTGCTGACAGCAACACAGACTAGACTACACCAGTATCACTTAGTGTCTAGAGATTGCTAAATTCTTAACCAAAAATATAGATGACCTAGCCTTGCCTCAGCATTTTTCAGGCAAAATTTAAACATTGTAAGAATATGATCTAGAGACGTGAAGCTTTTGCACAAGAAATTATAATTAAGAAGAGAGGATACACTGCCAAAGAGTCTTCAGCTATCTGTAAATGGAGCTAAAGTGACATTAGTGATGTCCAATAAGAAAAAAATTATTTTTAAGAAACAAGAAAATTTACCCAACATATATCTCATAAGTCAAACATATTTATAATTATTTAAAGAAGCCCATTTACTATTGTCAACCTATTATTGCCAAATATTGCACACAACTGAGATTGCTATCTTTGTGCAGAACATGAAAGAGTAGATTTAGATTAGATGACAGAAAGAAATCCTCAAGTGTGAGGGTGGTGAGGCACTGAAACAGGTTCCCCCCGAGAAGTTGTGGATGCCTCATCCCTGCAAGTGTTCAAGGCCAGTTTGGATGGAATCTAAGCAATCTGGTATAGTGAAAGACATTCCTGTCCATGGCAGGGAGGTTGGAATTAGACAATCTTTAGGATCCCTTTCAACCCAAGCCATTCTATGATTCTATGATATGCTCCACAACATCCACAGGAGAGAAGAGTTCTCCCCAATCTTGTGGGGTCTGTGCCACCATTCTTTCATGCGCTTAAATCAGAGGTGGGTCTGAAGCAACCACAAAAGTTTTGGATATCCTATGAACTAGTCTGAAGGAAAGCTTAAGCCCTTATAAGGGTTACTATAAGGCCTTATTCCCAAGGATTGACAGGGTGGGAGCAGTATCAGTCACGTTCTCTATTAAATGTTTGAACGGCTTTCACATCTTTTTCATCCTGGAATTAATTATTCTCAATGCCACCTTGATTGAAATTGTACCAGCACAAGATTATTTCAGTACAATTATCCCTGACTTGCGTCATGTGAAAGAATATAAATGTTCAGAAGACTGAATTAGTTTGCCTACACCAGTTTTACATGACAAGCTTGTGGGGATTGCTTGAAACAGTAGAGCTCCTCCTCAATATATAGCATATTTACAGAATTAGGGAAACATTGTTTGAACTTTCTTCCAAAGCATTTAGTGTAGGTTAAAGTGAAAGTAAGACAAACCTAGGAGATCTTATTTCAGTTGCTAAGCAAATTAATTCATGTCTCTTATTATTTGCTTATGTGCAGTTTATTCCCAGTCTAGGTTTTCGGTTTGTGCTCTTCTGTTTGTGTAAAAAATAAAAAGAAAGGGGTAGTGTCTCTTTATAGTTTATTAAATATTTCTGTCTTGAATTTCAGTGCCCCTTTTTTATCTAATTCTTACTACAATTATACATTCTCTAAGTAACGAATAGGTTCTCACTTCTACTAAGAGAAGTGTGATTAAGTGAACTACAAATCATATCTGGTGATATCCAAACAAATTCCACACTTTTGAAGGTAACAACAATTGTTAGATGTTGCTTGAATAATATATATGTTTTTATGAACAAGACCCTTTAGTGAAGCCTAAACAACTAAACAAAACCAAGGAAACAAAAAACTAGGAGCCTGCTCATGTGAATATTGAATGTAACAACAACAACAAATAGTTAAAAATGCAACCCCAGAAACATCTCTGATCTCAAGTTCCAAGAGAAATGGGATGAAAATATGAGCACTTACGGACTAGTGAGCTAGAAGGGAATTTGCTTTATTCATATTTCTTGGCTTGCCATTTGAAGGACTAAAAGAATGCATATAACCAACTGAATATTTCTTTCTTCATATTTTCCTATAAAATATGATACCCAAGAATCTGATTTTAAAAAGTTATTGACAATCAAAGTCTCTAAGCTCTGCTTACATGAATATTGATGTAATAGTCCTCAATTCACTCTGTCTGGAAATGATGAGATCAATTGGCTTTTAACTTTGATAGCAAATAATCATGATGATGTATTTGCATGAAAATATACAAATTTCATTTTTGTTTTGTCCTTGCATGATGAAAGTTTCACTTCAAAGAAGGGATAACTAATATGCTGCGTATTTAGCATAGCCAAGATGCTCAAGGTGAATTGCAACAACAGTTTCTAAAGGGAAGAGAGCAGGATAGACTATGATTAATTTTGTTTGCAAGTGGGCCTGAAACGTGAACTTCCAAAAATATAGATTTTTTCAGATTGGATAAGAATCCAAGTCTTGGTCAAACCTCTTTTAGCTTAAGACTTAGGCAGACGTCATGATTCAGAAAGGCGTGGAGGGTCCTAGTTACATCGTGCTTCAGAAAAGGGTCAGAACCACTATGCCAGTTGTCTTTTCCCCCAGATAAGTGCAGGAGAAGCCAGAGATTAAGACCATAATTTGACATAAGAAATCATAGAATTATTTAGGTCGGAAAAGACCTCGAAGATCATTAAGTCCAGCTGTTAACTTGTGTAAAACCCACCCACCACTAAACCATAACCCTAAGTGCAACATCTACACACCTTTTAAATACTTCCAGAGGTGGTGACTCAACCACTTCCCAACGCAGTCTGTTCCAATGAACAATAACCAGTAATTTTTCCTAATATACAATCTAAACTTCCCCTGATGCCACTTGAGGCCATTTCCTCTTGTCCTATTGCTTGTAATGTGGGAGAAGAGACCAATTCCCACCTCACAACAACCTCCTTTCAGGTAGTTGTAGGGAACAATAAGGTCTCCTTCGAGCCTCCTTTTCTTCAGGATACACAATCCTAGCTCTTTAGCCACTCCTGAGTTTTTTGCCCTAAACTTCAATGGCAATGATTCATCTTAAACAAGATAAATATGAACTGGTGCATAGCAACACTCATCTTACTCACTGCTTAAGTCTTACAGTGATTATAAATACCAGTTTAGACTGGAAAAAAAAAATCTATTTGATAAAGTCATTTACTCCATGATTATAAAAAAACATTTTCTTATTCCAAGGCTAAAGAATTCTTACTGCTATTAACTATATATAGATATAGATTAATTTTGGTTTTAAGCAATCAGATTTTTGGTCACTTCTTTGGCAAATGGAAACCATCTGTTGGATTTTTTTTTTTTTCAGGTGCTGAAAAAAAAGTCTCTTACTAGTTGTGTTTTCTCATACTTGAGTTAAAAAAAAAAGCTGATGCCTTTTCTTATGGTTAAATAATACCAATGTTTCCTGAAGGTAATTTTATGGATATACTTTTGTTTTAGAAGTTCCTGACAAAGAGTCAATTGGAAATAACTGAATCAATTATAGTGTGTTCATACTTGCCTAATACCCTATTAATTCAGAAATAACTAACTCTAATCTCCCAAAAAGGGAGAGTGCTGAATCTTCTTTGTTTTACCTGAACTCCCCTTACAATTATAAAGCCAAGCCTGCTGGCTCAGAAATTTCTGTTGCCATGTGCCAGTACTGGGATGCCTAGTGATCAACTTACTACCTGCCACAGCCAGCCCTTGATTCTTCCTAGAAACATGAAATATTTTAGTGTGGTTGCACCTCCCTGTTCCTCTTGCCATTTAAATCACCCTACATTCTATCTAACCTACTTTGGGATGCTGTGCAGTATACTGTACATCTGATATTAGCTTAGTATGTGGGCTACATGTATATAATTTTTCAGCTGCTTCAGTTGGTTTGTGTGGAGGTAGACCAGATCAGGTTGCCAACAGTCACATCTGAAATGAAGAATATTCTTGATCTCACTCTACTTGTTTTTAATATCTAGTACATTCTGCCTGTAAGCTCTGTTACAACTACATTTTGCAGAGTCCTCTCCTAGCAAAGTTTCTGTTGATATATTATTACTATATGGCCATTTATATAGACCCAACTGTGTTATTTCCATTTTATTGCAAGGACATAAAAGCTGGAAATTTACCAAAAGTACAGAAAGGAGCCTAAGAGCCTTTGAAAGTAAATGCCTTAGGGAAATACTGGGTATTAAATGAAGTTGATTTATAGCTGTTGCCAGAATTTGTCAAAGCTTGAGGACTCCTTAAATCTAAAGTTATCCAGAAGAAAAGGTAGAAATACTTATGTTAGCAATACTAGCCATATCATCGTTAGACATACTGGTTAGTTGTTGCCAGCATACATGCTGGCATAATAAATGAAGTAGTCCCAGCCAGAATGTCTCCCTACACCCTAGCTCCAAACAGTTTTTACAGAGTTTGCACAAACAAGATAGCACTTGTAATAGAACACAGAGTAAGATCTGTTTGCCTATGAAGGGTTCAGATTTGTAATTCCAGAACCAAAAGCAGTATTAGACATGTAAGGAGACGAGAATATTCAAAACTAGCCTTCCTTTCCTGAAAACTCTCATCCATACCAGTGAGTTCTGTCTCTATTTATCCCCTAGGCCCTGACTGTCCAATCTAAAGCAATGAAACAGGTAACAGCTGCTGACCTGTAATAACAAGTCATTTGTAAACTCTTTGTCCACCTCAACATGGAAGTGTTCAAAGCGAGGTTGGATGGGGCTTTGAACAACCTGGTCTAGTGGAAGGTATCACTGCCCATGGCAGTGGAGTTGGAACTAGACAACCTTTAAGGTCCCATCCAACCCAAACCATTCTAGGATTCTATAACTGCAAGATAATATGGCTTAGCTTTTAGTAATTCATGTGATCTTGCAGTCACAGCAGGGTTATAGCAACTGGATGGAGCATTGCTTACAGTAGAGCAGTGAAGCCTTTATAACTGAATTGTACCTCAGACCTTCAATCTGCACATCAGTCATTTAGGAAAAAGTACACATACACACATATATATATATGCCTCTGCTGATCACTGACACTTCTCCCCATGTTTTTAAATGTCTTTCCCAGCTACTCCTTTCATTCTTACTCCTCACAGTCATTATTACCTTCCTTTCTCCTTAGCCTGCTCCTCTTTCGTTTATACTGTTTGGAGATTGGCTTCCATAGACATATCCTTTGAAGAATTCAGTTGCCCATTTAAGGCAAGGAATGAACTCTTGCTCCTAATAAGTATTTCATTCACTGATAGGCATTGATGTTCTGTCCTTCTGAAAGCACTCCCTACAATTCTCAAGCCTCTGGGCAATGCTTTAATGCACATAAATTAAGAAAAACAAATGGTAGAGATCAGCATCACATAGACCGAATTAATAAAATAGAACCTAATGACTTCAAGTTGGAGGCAATCTCAACACTTAAATTCTCAGAATAAGAGAATTTTCTCACAGATTAGAAGACTAAAAATGTTTGCAAAAATGTCTTTTCAGAGAGTTTGGTTTACCTTCCATTCCGTATTATGCAATGCTCCAAATCATGTTAAACATTGTGTATCTGGGACAGAGTCAGCAGCAGACTTGGGACTTGCTGGTAATTGAAAACACGTTCTGAAGCACTGATTATCACACAGTAAAACTACAGTACTCCACATGCTGCACAGAGCCAGCTAGTAACCCTAGCCATTTTCTTTTCATCTGAGAGAATAGAACCATGCACTTGAATTTTTTTTTTTTTTTTTTTTTTGGCAGTCGAGCAGTAAATGCACTGTGAACTTCATTTTCAAACTGTGTTGATATCTTCTGGATTTACTAATCATCAAATATCAACTCTGCACTAAAACAAGACAAATGGTTACAAGTTCCAAGTCAGTAAGTCAAAAGACTATTATGCATTATGCAACTGTAAGCTGGCTAAAAAACTTCCATCTACTTTGGCCTAGAGTCAAGTTTTCAGAGGTGCGATTCACTGATTCTGAGAAAGAGGTTTCAATCTGAATTGTGTACCTGGATTTCACAAAGCATTGCATCATTGAGCTTATAGCAGAGAAACAACCAACTACAATTTTTTTTCTTGGACTTGGGAGGCAGCTGCAGCTGAAAGCATTTGGTAAGACACTTTGTAATTTGCATGGCCCTTACCATGAGAACTAAGTCAAGACACTCACTAAAAATCTAGTTTCCCCTTCCAGTAGAGAAGTACAATTCAGGGAAGATAACCCAAAATTTACCTCAGTGGGTATTGGGCTACCAGATATTTTCTCTCTCACCTTAAGCAACTCACAAAGCAGAGCTCTGCTCCCACCTCTGTAAAAGCAGTGTAGTAAGATCCCAGTGTAGCAGGATCCCAGTGCACTACCTCTGTTGATTTCCAGTTTTAAGTGGTTGCCTACTCAGTAGCAAATGTCCGTTTCCCTCTCAGCTCTGCAGATTTCCTCAAATGTTTGCTGTTCCTTTTTATTGCTACTACTAGTTGCTATTTCAAAGGGCAAGCAAGGCTATAATTAACCCCTTCATAATGTACCCGTGGCTGGCATGGACAGATAAAAATCAGAAAACTGCATGGATGATACAGAAGGTCTGAACTCCCTTTCAAATCGCTGCCTTGGCTTTGCAGAGTGAGCAGGATTAAAGGAGTAGTAAGAATTGATTTTCTCACAGAAGTCAGGTATAGCTATCTACACAGCAATCAGGTTTCTGGGGCAAGAGAACATAATTTGTAGAATGACTTGATTTTTCAGGCCAGGACTGCACCTGATATATGTCTGTGCCTTTTTTGTCATTGTCTAGTGAACAAAGAGAGTGCCAGCTGAAAGTTGGAAGCTTGAAAAAAGTGATCTTTTAGTGTTTGAATTGGACTTCATGGGAGTAATTTCAATACGTGTGTGTGTTTGCTCGTGTAACCCTCTAAGTCTGACAATGTGAATGTAAATTTCATATTACAACAATTTCCAAAACAGTGTAAACTTGAAAACCAAAGTTTGTCCTTAAATATTAACATCACACAGACAGTTGCATTGAAGATGTTTTAAATAACAGCTTTTCTGCTTCTCTTAGTAGTTTAGCAAAGGTGCAGTTTGTTATATTACTAGAGTTTGAACTTCTTAAAGCACTTTAAAATGTCTATTCTGAATTTTAACTGTCTCTAAAGCTCTATTTTAGGAGGTGTTCTACTATTGATGAAATGCAATTTGCCTTCTTTAGGCTTTCTGTTAGTCTGTAGCTTTCTCTGCTTCTTTGTCATAAGTCATTAATTTTGCTGGAGTGGGTTTAAAGTTTGCAAAACTGGATCCTCTTGTAAACTTGTTCTTGTAACTGCTTTGAGTTTGGTGATATTGGAACTAAAATCATGTGTTCAACCCCTCAGCTCTCACTAGTTTAATTTAGTTATTTTTCTTGCTACAAAGCCAAACAATTGTCAGTGACTTCTGTTGCAGAAACTTGTCAACCTGAGATCTAGAGTTTAATGAAACGTGGAAAAAAGTGGTTTCAGAGGTTTTAAATGGCCAAGGTGCTCTTCATGATTTTACAGTCACCTTTTTTCTATTTTAAAAAGTTTTTCAAATTTTTCCTCTGCATGGTCTTTTTCACTGAAAAAAAAAATAGAGAGACGGAAAGTTGGAACTGAAATTATTTGAGGAAAGAAACATTTTAAAATAAGCAGAGTCAATGATCTAAAAAATAGATCCACATTTTTTTGGCTGCAAAAGCTTTTCTATAACCCTCTGATGTTACTGAAACACTAATGGATAAAAATTTCACTGGAAAGTATAATTTTTTCATCTTGACAGTAGCTATGCAAGTAAGACTGGACCTGTTTCCACAATTTACACTGACAGCAGGCACTGGAATAGTTAATATTGTCTTCTTTTTCCTTCACCTTGGAAAATAAGGAAACAACAGGACACCGGAGAGATTAGAAACTAGATCCCAGGATTTAACAATCTTAAAAAGAAAAGTTCCATCCCTGAAGCGTTGAAGCTTCCCAAGCTCTGAAAAAGAGCTACTCTATGATGTGCAAAGAAGGTGCAGTTTACCATATAAAATACACACGCACTCTAGTGAAAATAGTTCACTGAACAGTAAGTCCAAGGTGAAGCCTCATTTTTTCTGGTTTAGATGCGTATCACTTGAATGCACACAAGATTTTACACATTTCTGCTGCATTAGCGTAGTACTGTGTGTGCTGTAGAACTTTAGCATTTCTGGGATAACCAGTCAGTGAACTAGAGAGTATTATAACTTCTGTTCAATTTAATGGAAAAAACACTTTTTTTTTTTTTTTTTCCCTGACACAAGCTAAAGTTATATGCAGATATATTAATACTTTCCAGGGATAATCACAATGCCATTGGAAGAATGCTCAGGTTCGTTTTTCCTTGTGATGTCAATATAGGTTTTTAAGTAAGGATAGCTTTGATTATGCTTTATGAAGCACTTATTTCATTAAGGAGTTGGATTAAGGAAGTTGCTAATCTGGATTCAAACCATAGCTCTACCACAGAAATCTTATGTGCTCCTGGGCAAATCACTTAACCTTTCAAGGCCCAGGTTCCCAGTTTGTAAAATAAGAATAACAAGACTTCATTATCCAGCACTTTACACATCTTATATGCTTACATTGCAAGTTCTGTGGAGAAAGACTGTATTTGTATAGTGCCTGGCACAATGGGGTTTGGATAATCTACTGGGGACTCTAGATATCACCATCATGCAGATATGCTTTATGCATATAGAAATTCTTAAAGGCTCTGTCAACTTACAATTCCTAGAGTACTGCCTCAAACACAAGCTCTGGGTAAGTCATATCTCCCTTTTGACAGTCTCGCAAAATCCCTGTGATATACATTATTCACGCTAGCACCATTTCTGATTACCAGGTACCCTGTTCTCTTGGGAACCACCTCTGAATGTCATATTTACAGACTTGCACTAAAATATATTGAAATAGGTATCAAGCCCATGGAGCTTAAATGCTGCAGTGGGTTAATGCATTAACCTTTCACATCTGGAGACCTGAGGTGAAACACTGATTCTGTTGAAGTCCACAGCAAAGTCTCACTGATGTCAGCAGGGCCAGGAACTGACACCGGGGGTCCAAGCACTGCTCCAGTCATGAGTAAAATAACTCTTTAGCACCAGTCAAGTGATAAGTGAGCATCCACCCACTTTGCACTGAGCTGCTAAAGGGTCTAACACATCACAGTGATTTGGCACAGCAACATCTTCCCAAGAGCTGAAATAGCAGAGAGGGCTTGCCATTGTGACCCGAGGTGCTGCTGAAGTGCTTTGAGAAGCCTCTTAGTTGTCTCTTACCAATACTTTCAGGCTTTAAGCTCCTGCCTTTGCACAGACACATATATGCTATATCCTTTCCACCACACCCAAATATAAATATGACAACTGCCTGAATTAGAATAGAATTTTCTCTAGAAAGCAGGAAACAAATTCTTTACTATGATTACCTTTAAATTATTTGTCAAGAATTAAAAAAAAATTAACATGAACTAAAGAATTTAAAATTGCCATACATTTAGCATAAAAACCAGTGTGTATCCCATGTCTAATTCTAATGCTTGGAATAATCTCTAGAGAACAGTAGAAGAAATACTCAAGATCTTTTGTATTTAAAAATAAATTATGAGACCAGTTCGTCCAAGATTGAGAACCTGCATCAATAACAACATACTTTCCCTCTGTGATGACTCCTTATGATTTCTGTACAAATTTCTGAGTTGGGCCCATTTCAAGAAAATGTGCTCTAGGATGTCACTTCCAGAAGAATGTAATCTCTTCAATATCTTCCTAAAACTGCAGATATTATTGAGCCAGACAACATATTTCTTCATCTTACATGGTTAAGGTTAAGTCCAGCATGGTGTGAAAAGATCCCTCTATTCTTTATAAAATTTAGCAAAAAAATTTGTCTAGATTCAGGCTGTTTTTCTGGGAATCTTGAAGTTCAAAGGAATTATTGGAAATGCAAGGTTAAAAAAGTAATATGCTTATTCATATTTAAACAGGAATATAAAGCTGTTTGGCAAAGTGTTTTGCAGAATGCTGTTTTTGTCAGCCATTATTTTAGCTGCGCGAACAATAACTGTAGGTGAAAAATTGCTTTCTCTCCTATGCTCACAGTTAGTGTTAAATTCCTGTCATTTTAATCTGGCAGCAAACTGTCATATATCACTGGGACATTCATCACAAAGAATTCTGTTAGTGTATGTTCTCTAACCATCAATATACCAAAGGCTTTGACATAGACTATTTGATGTGTACTGGACGTGAATCATCCTTCCTACAACCCTTGTGCCTAGTGTCAGTGGGCATAATGAGCACCCAGTTCATTAGCAGCTCCTTACTTTCACATGAATGAAAACACGTGACTTAAAACCCCCATCTAGATCTGTATTCAAAGCTTCTGGTTCTGAAAGAAGAAAAAAAAAATTACAAACCCCATTGATGTGTGAAATTCTTGTTCTCTGGCAATCGTGGTTGTTACATATTACAGTTACAGCTCATATTTTGTACGATTAAGAAGTACAAAAAAACTAAATAACTTTGGTTGTTTGTTGGTACTTCTGAAAAGTATGTGACCTCTTGCTGCCATAAAAGTTTCTTTAAGTTTTTCTTTTACCCATAAATGCAGCTAGCCCATATGTAGATATACCTATGAGAAACATATATTTTGTACTTCATCCAGGGCAAAAAAAAGTTCCTGTTCCTACAATGCTAGGACTCAGTTTATGGTTCAGTGATTTATTTTAGCCATGCTCTCTCACAGTCATATTCTGGGATAGAGTAAGCACTGATAAGAATTAAATATTAGCATATGTTAGCTTTCAGGGGTCAAATGGGTAGCAATGAAATGCAAACCAGGTACAGAACTGCTGGCACCAGGCACAGAGGGGCAGTAATGGCATCTATAGTCAAGTTCATCAGTTGTAATACCCAGAAGAAGCTGCTTAAAAGTCATTATTAATTGCTCCCAGGCACAGTTTTTGATGCTGCATAGACCCATTTCCCAGGTACTCAGTGGAGCTTTATCATGAGGAATGTCTTTTTGAGAGGAATATTAAAATTTGAACCTTTTGTGTCTGCTACAGCCAAGGAGCTGTCTATTTGATAGTTATATATATTTTTTATATTCATTTTGAGGGCAGCGCAACTCATTGTGTCAGAATCACAGGACCTGTTGGCAGAAGGATGATGGTAGGCAAAACTGAACATCAACTTAACCGTGAACGGGTTTGGGTTTTTTATGACTGAACTCCCCCAATCCTAATTTAAATGATTCAAAATCTGGAGCTTTCACCACTTCTCTTGGGAAAGCGTATTGCGCCCTGATGGAAGTGACATCAATTATCTAAATACGTCATAGGATGTTAGAATGTTTTGGGAAAAAACAGAGAACCACAAAACCCACAGAGATTTTTGTCGTAGACAAGTACTTAAAGTCTGCAAACCATCTGTGCAGTTTTGCTTGCGAAGAGTTTGAGTTCCAGAGGTGTAACCTGGCTCATGTGAAAAAACACATCTAGCATGTTAGTAAATTGATTTCTCCTCTTTGTTAATGTAATTCAATAGCAACAAGGGCATGTATTTAAACAATTCTGATTTCTCATTGAAGCTTACCTGTCTATTGTCCTGCCTGTGACACTACAGCTAGTATGTTAGGCGTTGTGGAAAGAACTCTACTAGTGACATAAAGAATATACATGTCAAACAATTCCCAAACCCAGAATGTTAGGTTTACATAACTTATTTTTGGGCATCTAAACCACTTTTATTCATATAGTTTCTGTAAGACTAAATGTAGTGCAGTATTACACTCCTAGGTACTTCATACTCAGACTGATTTGTTCTAGGCAATGGTTCATCCTACCCACAAACACAGGAGCCAACAGTTTCTTGTATCAGGAAAGATGATTTTGAAAGAAAACTGTCGCTTGAAAATCTCCCTGTTGAGCTGATGAATCGCTTCTTAAAACCATCGGCACTAAGCACTGTTACCACTTTAGCTAGAGCTGTTTGGTGATACGTACCCATACACACCCACAAAGGAAACTAAAAGAAATAAACTATTTAGCAAAGGCAATGTGAATTCATAGTTTAACATTTTAAGTCAAGAAAAATCCTTCGCAGAGTGATTATCAGAGTGCTAATTTTGAAGAAAACTCCTGAATTCACCAGTCTTTTTCTGATAGCTTTGACTTATCCCAACTCTGACGTGAACTACTGGCCCAAGATGGAAACAGAGATATTGCTGAACTAAGCAATTAAAACAGACTGGGACGCTGAACTTACACATGGAGTTTATGGAGTTTATACAAAATGATTTCTGCAGTCAAACACATTCATATATTCACAAGTTTCACACAATGTTGGAGGTGATATAATTTCTACATCTGCTGAAACATAGAGGGTGAGGTCTGGGTTTTAAGCTAAACTATTCAGTGCTACCTTAATACTTCATAGAGAGACTAAAAAAAAAAAACAAACCACAAAACAAACAAACAAGCAACAAAAAAAGGAGAAAAGCAGCACAGAAACCCACTGTAAAAATCAAGTTTTTTTCCCCATCATCCTGTACTGCATCAGGATATGCTGCTTTTAACACTGCTGACTAAAATGTAAACTACTCTGTTCAGGGCTGCTGGTAGAAGCATGTGACCTTGTGGGAAGCCACCTCAGCTCCTAGTTGGGTTACAACAGGGGGAACAGGTTTATGTCTGAACGAAGAATCAACTTCCCAGGTGTCTGCTGTTTACTGAACAGAACATGAGGGGTTTTTGAGCCCACATGGTTGAAGGCTCGCTGTAAGGACCCTTCACCAAACTGCTAGCAACACTTCAGGTCCTTCCAGGAAGGTGGCCTGCAGAGGCAGAGGAAGAAATCAGGTCCCCACTGCAGGGCCACCCAACACACAGGCACTGATGTAGTAACAGGAGCCAGAGCTGAGCTCCCACGTGGCAATGGCGAAGTTCTACTAAGTATAAATATACCATAGGACCTCTGATGGCAGAGTGTTAAAACCTAATTACCGTAAACCAAAGTAAATGCTCTAATGTGGACAGCAATTAGTTGTTCATAACTGATAACAGCAGACTCCTTCCAGACATTTAAATCCCATCTGTTGAACATTATAGACCAACCACTGCACTGTGATTAATATTTATGATAGAGACAAACTTTTCTAAAGGTTATATCTCCAACAGAATCTGGACATTTCAAACACTTTTCTTTCTGAATGCCTGAAGAAACCATCAATAATGAGAGGTCTGGTCCTGCCACCACTGAAATTAACAGCCAAAACTCTCCAACATTTTAACAGAGGGAGGACATGAGGTTCTTTGACTAAGCAGAAAAAAACCTCCAAACCAAACAAATAACACCTGGCAAAAATCAAGCTGAACATAATGATCTTTATACCTGACAGTCAAAAGGTCATTCTGTTCTTTTTTTTATTTTATATACAAAATTAGCCAACTAAATTTAAATGCATGCATTTTTGAACTTTAGAGAATTAAGTTGTAATTTTCAGCTATATAGTTAAAAAAAATAATTCTAAACCACCTTTATATGTGGACATTCATTTCAGTGTCCTAATACTGATCCAGGTTGATGGTGTCAAAGCAAGTACTTCTGTACAAAAGGAAAATATATGTATGCACTAAACAAAAATCATTGGCATTTCTCAGTTTAACTACCCCTTACATGTTTTTTATGATCCATACTCTGTTTTCTGCATGCTGGATAATAACTGGCTGGCTGAACATAAGGGGCTAAAAATTTAAGAATGATTTATTGCTCAGCCTGTTGATTACCATTTTGGTATATAACAGGGCTAAGACTCACAAAGCATCTTATTAATTCTTTTTTTTTTTGACAGAAGTGCCTATGTAAATGTTAACATCGGGGGAAGAGGCCTTACAAATGTGGAAGGAAGTTATATAGTAGACTAATAGCAAAGCAAGCTGGAAGATTATGGAGCCCCATATTTATGGCAAGAATTGAGACATCACAGATCTCTGGTGTTCTATGGATCCACACCTTGAATGGAAATAAATTCCAAAAAATTTGCCCCATCTTTTTGGGAACTATCACATTAAAGTCAGGAAACAAGGGGGCAAGGATGACTCCAACAACAGGCATCAGTTTTGGATTCCTGTGCCATAGCTTTTGCAGGTACAAGAAAGGGTTCAACACTTACAGGGGCCTTACTGCTAGTTCTTGGTAATTTTGCATTTGGGTGGATTTGTTGATTACTTGCTCTAAAAAACAATGGTGATGGGTGTATGCATGTCACCTTGCCTTGAAAGTTTCTGAAAGGCAACAGAAGCCAGTGTAAATGCCTTTATTTTTCCAGATTACTGTATTTCATTCATTCCTTAGTCTTGCAACTGTATGCTTACCAAAGTTTACAGATTTCAAATACCTGCTTTAATTTACTGTGTTTTTGTTTAGTACACAAAGCTAAACAATTTGGCAAGCATAGTATGCTACCAGATTTTGCCAAGTTAAGATGTAAAAGCATATCTATCAGTTACAGATTTCTGCAGACCAGAGAGGGAATTGCATTCTTCCATAACCAGGTGTAGTGATATAATGGAGATATACTACTTGTATTACAGAAGGAAGCTCTGACTCATTTCTAGAATCATTAATTTATGCTCTGATTTAATTGTAATAATTTCTCAGGAAACATCACTGTCCTCATCCTCCAAAGCTGCACTCATGTCTGCACGTGGAGGTGCATGAAGATCGATGTTCTTCTACATAAGACAAGCTAGTAGAATGAGACCAGAAAAGGACACCCTATCATTCTGCAAATTAATATTCTCTTAATGAACACAGTATAAGCTGCCTGGAAGAACAGCCAGTTGACTTGGGCCGCAGAATATAACAATAGCAATTTTAGCACTGCCTTTCCATGTAGCACAAAACAAATGCACATACTATGGTTTAACTGTAACTCACACCACATTACAAAAATGTGGATGGTTCAAATTCTGAGATTTTTTTGGAGTCATTTACACACCTTGAGAACCACATCACAGTTAAAACCTGTTTCCTGAAAGGTACCAGTTAGAGAGCTATATTATCTATGAAGTATGAAAGGAAAAAAAAGTAAACTTAAATATGTTGTTTATTTGAAGGCAGAAAAAAGCTCTATTATTTGTAGATAACAGTACTTGTTTACAACTTTATTTCAGCTGAAGAACCAAGCTTTTGATTCACACTGAATAATAGTAAAGTAGTGAAAAGCAAAACAAGTTCTTTGCTAATCTCATCCAACAGGACTGTTGCCAAAGTCCCAGTAGCGTCTGTAGAGAAGAGCTCTTTCGCTCAAACTCTGGGCAGTTCTGCAGCCCAATGGTCCTGGGTGAGCACCTAGAATAGCACCCTAATGAAAGGCACACTTGTATTGGAAATTTTACTAGAGTATGTTACTGTGTTACAAGGTAGTCAAAACAGATTGATGTATGATTAAAAAAACAAGGAAGAAACACTTTCTTTTTCTTATCATTGGCAGGACATGTAGGTTTAGAGCATTGCTTACTGTAGTTAGCTGTGTGTTCAACCACTCAAAAGTGTCCCATCTGTGGGCCTAGATGCACCATGCCTTCAGAAGGCTAGGGGTGACACATCTTTTTCACCTGTCTACATGTCATGCTCACATGTCACGCTCACATGTCACTCCTTGCAGAGAGGGTTGTTGTAAAACACCTTTGAACAGGAATCACCTTCCCAACAAATGCAAGGGCAGACAAAATTAGACATCACATCAAGGAGCAATTCTGCAGCAGGAGCTGTATTATTTACCAGCACTGGGCACAGTGCAGCTGGGGCTGCGCTCTGGGTCCCTGCAAAGCTGCTTCTCTGCCCACCCATGGGGTTGTCTGAGCAGCTCCCACCACCCCTGCTCCCACATATTCCTGTGCTCACAGCAACAATGCCAAGCAAGAGCTCTGGCAAACCCTGTGGCTGCTCATTGGGTTTGTTTTGCCAGAACTGTCTTCTCTTCCAAAGCCCCTCTGCTTCAGTTCTGCATCTAAGTTTGTAAAACCAGGCACAGTGATTGACTGTGCATGAAGTTCAGGGAATGGAAATCAGATACCAAAAAATGAAGCTTATTACTTAATAAATGAAAGTGCTGACTCCTCCCTTTTTCTTTGATTTTTTAATGTTCAGTTCTACAAAGAAAATTTTCAAAGTGTTTTATTTAAATTAGAAGCGCATATCAACCTCTTTGAATATTTCTGAAACGTGTTTCATACTAGAAAGACACCTCAGAATAGAAAAAATTTCAAATACTACAGCCAAGGTTGGTTATGGAAGAAGTTAAATAGCCTGGATTCAGATTTGTAGATGAGTGCTCTCCTCCAAATTTTCTCCAAAGAGACTGAGAAACAAAGGGGACTTTTTTTCCCGAGCTGGAATTGGCATTATCAACATTTATAATCTTAATAGAGAGCAAAAACTTAAAAACTTTTTTGAACGAAGAATAAAATTTCATTAAGATTTTTTTATCCTTTCATCCTTCTCATCCAGCAGGATCACTTTTGGCTTAATATTTTTATTAACTAGGAGCTCAATGCTTTCTATATATTTCTGCATATATGTCCTAATTCATAACAACATTATGACTTGGGATACAGCAAAATATATTGTGCAACAAAATTATTATTTACATTCCCACATGAGAAGGTTGCTCGTGCAATTAGTAGCTACTCTTCCTAGAAAGGCATGTTTTCCATAAACAGGAAAGCAGTTTAAGGTCTTGTTGAACATTTCAAATCCCTGAGATGTCATAATCCTGACCCATACAGAAAATGTGGAAAAAACAAAAATCAAAATTTTGCATTATCAGTAGTAGATTATATTCAAGCCAGTGTATTTACAATTAAGTTTTTTTCTAAAATAATACAGTTTATAAAATACAATTAGAAGAACACCTCAGATGCTTTATTACCTATTGATTTCCTCAGATGTGATAAAAGATGTTTACAGATAGATGCATATACCACTTGTCTATGTCTAATCCTCAGAATAAACTGGAAACACTCTGTTGCTGACAACATCTACTTCACTGTCCTGTGATGTGATTCGAAAGAGTTACCTAAAATGGGAAATGTAGCACTTTTTCCCTGTTATCATGACTGCCATGTTCTCATTAACATAAACATGTGACATTCTCAAATGCTCTCCCCACCATAAAGCCATCCATGGCCAGCTGGGTGATGTTAACTAAGAACTAATCATAAACATCTGCTTAGTGTGCATAAATGTTGCTTTTATTCCAGATTTTCCTAAAAGAAAATATACTGTCAAGCTCCATATACATATTTTAGTCATCCTTCTTTTTTTTAAGTTTTTTTTTTTTCCTTAACCACACAACTCCATTAATATACTTCAACCTATAGAGGAACAAATTATTTGATCTGACACAAAGACTAACAAGCATGCTATGTTTGAGTTTTGGTTTCCCTTTTCTAGCACTTAAAGAGGTCAAATCCCTTGTATCAATCTGTCCAGGTTGACACCAGCTTTTTTGTTGCTGCCAGTCCTCCCATGGCGTTGCGGTCTGTGGGAGGAACAGCTGACCCACTGCCTGCACCCCCCCCACACTTCTCAGTACCACTGAAAGTGCTCAGATGTTTCAAAAGAAGTGCCCAATGATTTTTGAAACCCCGGTTAGGAGTGAAATCTGATGTAACATGCTACATTGTGTACAAATTCCTCATTGCTTTATCTTCATGTATTACACTACCCTATTGCAGACTAGACCAGGTTCAGCCCTGGGCTGCTGTAAATCCTACAGCTTCATCCTACAGCTTCACAGCAGTCACATCTCCAGGTGCATCAGCCCAGCCATGAACACATAAGAGACCATACCGGCATAATTCCTATGGCTTTTGACTCAATTTATGAAGAAGAAAGGATGACTTGTTTAATCTAAATGCGTGTCCTAACTAAATGCAATAAACTACGTTCTGGAGACATGGTCACCCAATAGGAAAGGTGCAGCAGTGCCATAAGGGTGATATCCCTGTACCTAGTCTGTATAACTTTAAGATTACCTAATACTCAGAGAGGGGCTGGCTGAAGTCCACTGTGAAGTTCAGGTGTAGCTGCAGTGGTAACAGTGCAGAAGGCGGGCTTTTCCAAAATTGAGTCGTCAGCTATTTTTATGCCTCCAAAATTCACATTGAGAAGTTCTTGCTAATTTTTTACCTTTTCAGAATCAGGAGTTTTTCTCCTTTGCAACCAAAGTAAGTACTTGAAGGTGAAATCTAAACCTTCCCACCCCTATCGACCATTCCTGTCACAAAACAAAAAAATGTAGTAAAGAGGGATTAACAGGTATGAGAAGACCCCTTCCAAGCAGCTATCACATCAGCTGTGCTGCAATTCCCTAACAGAGTGTTACACAACATTTCACACTATTTGTTTAGAAAGATAAAAACATTTTCATTAAACTGATTTGCTGATCTACAAACTCAAGTTGCATTCACATTATCATCAATGACTGGGTTGGAAAGAGAGAGAAAATCCAAGGGAACGGTGATGTGTTGTTTGCTAAAATTTCACCAAGGTAGACTTTAACTTAGCCATGAATTTAGAGCTGGTGTGGTCTACTAAATACCTTTCACCACACCTCATTTCCAAAGATGAACCTTAACTTTAGTGATCTGCTGTCAAAGCAAAACGGTCCTTCATCTTTTCACAAAAAGTGCCCAGGAAGGAATACCATCTCTGACAATTAAGGAAAACTTGGTGAGACTGGAGGGAAAAAGCATTTCACGCATCTAAAGGGTAGGTTGATAGTTTCAGAGCATGATTAGAGGACCCATAACTGCTTTTCCAGCCTTTACTGCTTTTTTTGTTTGCTCTTTAAAATTCTACTCAGATCTTGTAACTTCGCTAGAGAATAGTAATTAATACCAACCCTGTTTCACACAGGTTTTGTGCAATCCACATGAGGAAGAGACTAGATGTTTTCCATGTGTCTGTCTCTCCTCTGCAGGCAGAGCAGCAGCAGCGTGACAGACCATGTGTCCCTGGCAGCCCACTGCTTGCTCTCACAGTGACGCTTCCTAACATCGCCTTTTTTCTTAGGTGGTGGTAAGCTTGGTCCCTTGAAACAATGCTATGAGCTGTTGCTGCACAGGCATCATTCTTATACGTATGGAAAGAACAATAATAATAACAGAATGTCTAAAGCTTTCCTGAAGAAGCAGCTTATTTTCATTTACTAGTGAGTGGCACTGAATGCAAAATTTTGCTGGGGGGAAGGATATAAAATACCGCTACAGAACAGTCAGAATTCTGAATCACTAAGACGACCTTCTGTGTGTGCCTATTGATGGCACACAATAAAAACTCAAACCAAAGAGCTATTGTGGATATATCACAGGCTTTGCCAGTTTTAGGTTTGGGGCTTCTAGAAGGAAGCTTGCTTATAGGCTTAAAGGCAGCTAATCTCCTACTCCCTTGAAATTTGATGATATCAACTTCCTTTAAAGAGCATAAGCCACAATTTTAAAGCAAGTGTTCTATATGAATGATTTAGAAAACTCATCCAACAGGCTTGCTGAAATCAGCCTGGTGAAAGGAATTTTATGTATGCAACAACAAAGCATTTCTGGTGCACTAGATATTTTCCAAATACGCATTTCTAATAAAAAATATTAATAAAAAAACCCAACCCCAAGTCAACAACTTTCAAAGAGAACATCAGGGGCCAAATACCAATCCTCTGAAAGCAAAGTAATTCTCCCACAGATATCAACAGGACTAGAATTTGGCCCTATATGAAATGTATTTCACACTTTCAACAGCTCGGGAACTTTATCTATATTCAGTGAGACAGCACTGTGAATACACTTCAGTACCACAGTTTGCATGAAATCATCTGCCAAAATTAACTAACAAGACTGTGAAAGAAAGCGAACATGTGTCCAGCTGCTTACTCTTTCCATTTGAACTTTACTTGGTGCATTCTCTTCAGTCAAATCAATTAATCAAGCACTGTAATTCGAACTGCAGGAAAATGTATGGGGAGAATTTATACACGGGGTGCCTGCTATCAGAAAGGGCCATTCACGAAATGAGTCCTTCTGAACCCATCTCTGTGTAATTCTTAGAAACCAGGGTGTGCAATGATGATTGAGTAAACATCTGTGACTCAGTGTCTAAAGCATAGTTATGACAGCCTCTGGGAGAAGTGTTACTAACTGCACTGCCTCAAGTATTTTCCTGGCCAAAAGATCACATGCTGAGTCAAACACCATGGGAAAAATTAATGATTCTTCATGCTTCCGTGGCTTTTCCTTCACAGTCCAAGCCCACTGGAGTTTGTACACGATTGTTGCAGTTCTAGAAACTCACATTAGATAACCCAAGTCCAGCAGTACGTCAGTGTTGCAGAGGTAGAGCACAGAGCACCTCCAGGTTTCACTGTGTTTATAGGAGGTGCAGGGGTTTGTCATCATGCCAGTAACATCTGTCCACTCCTGACACAGGCTCAGCACCACTTCAGGGTAAAGAAAACTGTGTATCCTTCCCTAGAGACTTATTACCAGGTGAGGACAGTCAAATCACATATTGTCTTAATCACTCCCACCCTTTTGCCCTGGCATATGATCTACTGCCCTGGGTGTTTACAGGACAGCATGGGGCTCACTCTGTGAGCAGTATCTACACAGGTATATCTGTGCTGCAAAGAAAAATCCTCCCATTTAAAAAGTATCCACAGCAGACACATTTTTAGCCTCTGTTCAGCTTATACCATTGAGGAGATGATCTCTTCTGTGTGCCCAAATTCAAACACAAGCTAAAGGGAAAACACCACATCATTTAATAAATGGTAAGATTAACACGTTAGATGCTACAGGATACTTAAGTACACTTCAAGATAAATGTGTAATGAGAATGCTTATGTACAGTCTGTCATTTGATTTCAAAAATCATAATAGATGTTTTACTAACTGGCCTACTAAATGCTACACATGTGGGTCAGCATGTTGTATGCAGTAACACCAAAAATCCAACTGTCTTAACACAAGTCACTGATGGTGATGCCAGTCTCCACAGTGCTGTCACACAAACAACAGCAAATCTGAAGACTGCTTACATCTATAACGCTGTGTGACTTGTCAAGCACTGTGCTCATAAACTGAAGTAAAGTCAACACAATCTTGCCCTTTGCAAAGAACAAAGTGCCACTGTCTCGCCAATGCTTTTAGGAAGCTCTGTTGTTGTTATTTCACATGGCAGAGCTGAGCCTGCATCTCTGTGCTTGGCAGTGACCGACACAATGTAAAACTTGTAGGCACAGAAATAACCCTGAGGTAGGAAGGATGATATCTATATCTCTGCAGTCATTACAGTTAATCTTGTCGGCTGAGGAAAGTCAACTTAGATTAAAATGCTATGGAAAAACATAGACTATTTTAGGTATTAGGTAAATCAAACTGTTACATAACATACAGTACTGGCACAGCCCAGTTTCCGTCAAATTTGTGCTCTACATCTTAGGTGATTCCCACTTAGCTTTGTCCCCTAACACCACTTCCCTTTCAAGAGCTGTAGCTTTCAAGTGGGCAAGTGGCACACATGTTGCACCCCAGACAGGTGTGGAAATACAATGCTTTTTTGCATTTCATTTCTTTGATAAAGCTTGTGCAAGTGTCATCTCTGAGATCTTCAGCTCTTTGACAGCTTAAGATAAAATGGGCGGGTGCAAAATTGTGTATGGGTTAGAAACAAAGGAATTGGCAAGGACAGGCAAATGCCATTCTGCTAAAAATAAGTTTAAAAAAGCCAAAAAACCCCAAGAAAAGCCCAACCCCTTGACAGTAGGGCATGCTATATTAATATATAGGACGCTAACATGTGAATTCAAGTTATGCAAGTTATACAAGAGTAGTGTGATGGTCTTGTTGGGATCCTTTTCGAATAGTTGCCTTTAACATAACTACACCATACAGTCTGGCATGTGTTTACATGCCAGTCTTTATACAAGAGAGTGAGACAGAGACAGAACAAGCTTCCCTGGAAGGACAGAGAAAAAAATCCCAATAAAAATGCAGTGCCCAAAAGCACTCTCTTTTTGCTCTCCATTGCAAGCAGAAACGTGCACAGTTTATGAAAATGTTAGACAACTGTGTTCATTTCTCAAGCTTTCACTTGTGCATTTGTATTAACACTACCCTTTTATTGTGTGGAAAAAGCATTATCTGAATAACCACTTAAGAGCCTTAATTCATGGGTATGCTGCGATTGGCTTGCTGCAACTCTTTGCAGCACGCAGATGACGTAGTGCAGTTGAAAGCCTGAATTACTTGGAGTGTTAGAACTGAGTTTATGGCCAGAAATAAGCTGCATTACCAGAAATAAGCTGCAGGATCTTACTAGTGAATCTTTCTCTAACTGTTTTCCTTTTCAATGTATGCCCACCTGTTGCTTGACTTGCTATCACTGTCCACTAAACAGTCCTATCCCTTTTCTATATCTGATTTATTTTTCTTTATTTTTAATTAAACACTTTCTTACTCCTCTCTCAGTATTTTTAAGACAAATCTTATTTACTCACCTTGGGAAACAACTCCTGTTTTCCCAAATGAGTTGGACTTATAAATTTATTAGTAAACTTACTTATCTTTTTATGTACACTGACAGAAACTCAATACCAGTTTACAAGGATGAAGTTGAAGAGATGGTATACTTAACTTTTTATTAATTAGTCAAGTCTGTAGCAGCATATTGCAACTGTAGTATTTATGACTACTTGTGATCAAAAGATATTAATAAATGATTGAACAGGACTATTTAATTCTCAAACCTTGGGGGACAGGGGAGCAGTATTCATGCTTGTGTAAGTCACAAGCTTTTAATTTTTAGGTAATCAAAATGAAAGCATCCTATATTTTAGCACATAATGATATTATAATATGCACTGGAACATATATTCTGGTTTTTACAGAGTAGCAGGACTCCTCTCAGCAGCCATTACAGGGTTTTATTTAGAAATCTCTGAAGGTATATTTTTGGGTTGGTTTTTTTACTTAAACTATTTTTGTTTCCTTAAGTCACAGGTGAAAAGGACCTGTTTCTTCTTTTGAAGTTTCAAGTTGGGCAGGAATCTACTGGTCCTGCATAACCACAGGAGAGTGGATGGTTAATTAGGCTCACTTCAGTGTTGAATAGCCAATGTTTAAACTGTCTTTAACAAGATGATTGCCATGAGAATGATTAGCAGCACATCACAGCAGAAAGCTTTCATCATTTCTGTTGACCTAGTTCTTCATTTTTTGTGGACTGTCATCAAAAACTACAGTGAATGCAGAATGATTAAGTATTGCCATTTTCACCCATTGCTTTGTGACTTCAGTAAAATTTGTTCTCTTTGCTGCGTGCTCAGTGGTGAAAATAAAGCTTAATTATTTTGAGAGAAATCAAATTAACAGCATGAAGTTTTCATTTATGGACCATAAAGATGACAGCAGAGCAAGCTATCCCAAACTATTGCTCCAAAATGCCTTGGACTTCTCTCTCCTACAAAGAAACTCTTCTGGAGTTGAAAGCTTACTTCACATTTCCCTAGCCTATGTAATTCAGCCCATGACATGCACTTCTGGCACCCTGAAAGCAACCGGTACTTTACTGTTGACCGGAAGATTCCAGGGTTCTGCCAGCAATTCTGCTGTAACTGTCAAAGTCACCCTGCAGTGACAAATGACTTTTTAAAATAGATTAAGTTCTCCACTTCTTGCATCAGGCTGAGGTTAAGAGTTTCTCTGTTAAAACTAATTGTCACCAGTGAACTGACCCAAGTAACCTTCTGAACCTCTAACTTACTAAAAAGATAAAAGGAATTTTTTTCCCCATACTGAAACCAGTTAACAAAGGTGGTTAATACTGTATAGAAGTCCATATCAGAGAAAAAAAAAAAAAAAAAGAAGTATTTAAAGAGACAGATTAAGAAAATAAAGGCAAATTCAAATGCTCACTCAATTTTTTTTTCCACAGGGTATACTATGCTTTTGCATGTAATAAGCTCCCATCTCATCTTTTTTGCCCCTCATTCATTCTTTTGCAAAGGAGAACAATTAATTGTCCTTTCTTCTTTTTCTTTTACATATTTACAGCCTCACTGGCAATATTTCCTTCTTCTAAGTTCTGATATAACTTAGCCTTTTAGAAAGTCCAGAAATTAAACTTTTTAATTCATTACAAGTTCATTGCCTATTTGGGAAAATCATGCAACTTGTGAGAGCTCAACAATTCAGTTTTGCTCAAAATTGATAACCCATTCCTCCCACTTAGTAGAGACTCAGTAAATTTTGTAGTGTAACAAATTAGAGAAGATACCAAAATAATAAGCTGTAGGCACTGATAACACTTTATGCACTGCCATCATTAGCAACAGGTTACAGATAATGGGCTCAGAGCATAACTACAGCTCTGTGGGAAGAGCACTTACACACACCTGATTTCATATCAGAAACTTTTCTTTGCTGATAAGATCCAAGTCTCCAGCACTTGGCTCAGCATTCACTGCCATTTTTAAATTGGAATGAAATAAAATTAGCAGTTACCTGTACTACTCAGTTAATCTCAGGGTATAATATTTTAATTAAATTATTTCAAATACTAATATCAGCAGAAAGGGCTGCCTCATTACAATTTCCTTCCTTTCTGTTCTTGTCTGTATGATCAACTACGTAATATGCACTTGTAGATAAGTGGATGTTAAAGATGTTTTCCATCCATGAGTTTAGGTAATTCTGTACACGAGACAATATCAAAAGCCTCAGCAAAAAATGAACTCTGGCACTTTATCTTGTGAGCCTGGGAATGAAAGCCCTACTGCGAAGCCACCAACTGCTAATGTTATGTTAGAGAAATACCAGAAGTATTTAAGGCAGTATCAGCTGTACCTGGTAGTATTCTTTCATGTGTATGCCATCCATCTGCAAGGGTGCAGCATGTTTTACAGACAGTTTTCTGTGCTAGTCAGTTCTGGCATGTCAGGCAGATAAGGTGCAAGCCTCTCCTTCCTAACAAAACCTATTAACTGTCAATATTTTATTAACATATATATATATATAAAATATGTAATATATTATTAAAAAAGGGAAAAAATGGCTTTTATGGCAGTCTACCTAGTCAAGAAATTATATTGATACTATCTCAATTCCTTAAAACAATGCATGAACTTACAAAGATGACTTTCCCAAACTGATAGAAACACAACTTTCCAGGTATGATTAGCACCCTATTTGATGACTGAAAGACCCCTGGATATGGATGCATGATTTCACTTAGTTTTGGGGTTTTCTTCTTTTGTAATGCATTTTTGAGCGTTTTGCCATGATCTTGCTTCCCTAGTGAGATTAGATCATGTTGAAGCCTTTCAATTCATTGATACACTACCTTCCAGTGATACTATTCTGGAACAGCCTCTTAGCCTCATTGTTTAATCCATACATCTTCCCTCCCCTTGCTGCCCTTCCTCCTCAAAAAACAAGGAGTGCAAACTGAAAGAATGGTAACATGAATTTACATATTTTGATATTTGCAGAGTAACATCATCGTCCTCCCTAGCCTCAGTCTGGAGAACCTGGTGCATTTTTCTGGTGTTTGGTGTTGCAAAATCTACTTGTACAGTCTACAAAAGGAAAATAGACTATAAGGGAAAAAAAAGAGTAAAGATTGCACTTAAAATGACATGTGAGGCTCTGCTGAAACTAGCCAATAATAAGGTATCTTTGGAAAAAAGGCAGTGGGTAGGATAGACTCAACCTCTGAAGAGTTTAATAAGTTGCCTAGCCCCATTTCTGCTGTTGGTTACACTGGTGTATATGGGGGATCAGTGCATTGCAGAGCTGACTCCAGATTTCTACCATGTGTAATAGAGAGCAGAATGCAACACAACAAATATGTGGAAAGAAAAGAATATTGCCTTTCTTATCCAATGTTATTTCAAAGTTTATGCTTGAGACTCCATGGAAGTCTCTAAAAAACCCTCTAAAAATCACAGTCCTTGCTTTAGGACTGCAATAGTTGACTTCAGTTATATTGTAAATAAAGAGCCTTGAACAGTAAATCTCTTCATAATCAATGGCTTTGGTCTATGCCCAAACAAAACCTCCTGACACGTACTTATGTTCAACTGTAATTTTTCCAGCAGGTCCCTTCCCCCCTCTCTATACTCTTGGCTGGTGATAACGTAGCAGTGGCACTAAGTGCCTATCACACAGCCAGTTGCTGCCTCCAAATCCCAGCAGGAGTCTTAGCATTATGAATGCTTCACTCATCTTTCAGTAAAGTCAGCCAGTAATCATTGTGGCTTTCAAAATCAAGCAAGGTGGTAGATACTGGTAAAATTACCATGTACAGAGATTAAATTCAGGGAGAAACTTCTCAGTCACAAGTGCATAAAGCATCCATACTTTGCATCAAATGTGACCTAGACTTTCTTTTCTGGACTACACACTGACCTTCTGAGAAGGATAAGGTGACTCTTTGAAATCGGGCTGAGGAAGTGCACAAAAAGTTAGATCAGGTCTTTTCCTTGGAATTTCAATGCAGGATGGGGTGTTTTTTCTGGGACTAGAATCACAGAAATAGACAAACAAAAGTTCTCAGTGGTGTAAGGTGTCAGATAAATGACATTTTCCGTGTGCTGCTTTTCTCACTTACTGGAATTCCAAGTAATATTTCCAAAGCCTTTCTTCCATGCAACAAGCATCCAGGTGAGACATGGATATTTGTATTGGTAGGAATTTTGAATTAAAATTATACTATGAGACCAATAGTTTTGTATAGGTGTCCAAATACTATTATGCAAATCCATGCTTAATTTATTTCAGTGAATTCATTCTTTTCTGATATCATCATGTGTTTGGCAGTGAACAGGAAATCATAGCAAAGCCAATGACCTCAGACAAGCAGTTGAAAGTATAAAAGTTGAATGAGTAAACAGCTGTTTCTGCACATAGAAATTACTTTTAATTATATTACTATATTCAAGAAAAAAAAAAACAGCCACTACTTCAAAAGACCAAAATCGATCTAAAAAAGACCACATAAGGATTGGGGAAAATAATATGTTTATGTATAACTTGCTCTTATCATATACATCTGCTAAAAAGCTAGTCAGCTAGCACTAACATTTATAACAATAAAACTTACAAGAATTCATTCACATTGTAAATGTAGGTGCACATAGCTGTGGGTGCTCAATATTAATTTGCTCACACAAGAATTTTGTCCCTTCATCATTTCCATGGATATCCTAAGCATCTGTATGCTGATGATTATCTGCAGCTAATTAACACGACCTCAAAGTTTTGGGGACCCAGCAATGAAACAGCCAATCTTCTTTGTGGTTTGCTTTGTCAAGATTTTTTTACTTGAAAATTTGTGTTACATTGGTAAATGTCTTTTAAAAGAATTGATGGGATTTTTCTTAATATGCAATGTTAACACCTGCTATTAAAAAGGAAAGAACTCAAACTATCTCACCCATTACTTTATGGATCCTTTATAACAGGAGCCTGTCGTATCTCAGCACAGCTTTCAGAGCCTGTTTGTAATTACAGGGACATGTCTGTGGGATTCACATGACCATACCAAGAAAAAAAGCATCTGACAAACATCAGTTATGCCATTATTTGGCTCATTTAAGCCTGCTGAACAGCCCCACCTTTTGTTAAGATTATTAATAACATTTTTTTTTACAATTTTTTTCAGATTTTGACTAGTTTGATGAGAAATTCTGTCAATACTTTCTCCTTCATTACAACAAAAAAAAGACTTTAACCTGAATGAATTGGCAGAGCCCAACACTATCACAAGTCTTTATGCTATAAGCACAAACTCTTGCAGCTCTGAGGGTAAATCTAGCCCTTCCCTAGGATTTCACAGGTTTCAAAGAAATGAGGCATATGGGGAGGCATAGGAGTGGGGAGGAAGAAAATGCTACCTTGGCTCCACACTGGTTGGTGAAAAATTGCTGTTCATTTGTAGTTTTTCTACAAACCATAAAAGCCTTGTTTTGAGTAGTCTTACTCTCCATCTCCCATCCAAAACATTGTGTGTGAGATTTAAACAGTTGGGGAAACATTTTGCCTATTATACATAATAAATAGGCCAGCTCAGCTGTCAAAATATTTTTGTTTCCTTGAAAGGAATTAGTGTACAAAAATATTATACCACTGTGTGGATCAGAGAGGGGGAGGAAAATTACAAGGATAGTTGAAATTTGCATTGAAATAGGGAAACATGTAATTATGAATCAGAAATACCACATAGAGAATCATTCTCCACTTGATTTGCAAGGTGTTTAGGAAATAAAGGTAGAGATAGAAATGCATACAGGAAAGGTATATACATAGTCACAGCTGCATAAATTGTCTTCCTCAGTGATGTGAATGAGCACTACTGCTTCAGTACTCCAGTGTCATTCCCTATTAGACATTAGGAATAGATAGAAGGATTTTTTAAAAAAGTGTTCATTACACAGTAGTTTTTCTTTGTTTCCCTCTTCACACTTGATTAAAAAAAAGAAAAAAATCTGCTTTTGGATGGAAGTTTCTGAGCATCAGAGATCTGTTTTGAGTGCTTTGAGACCTTCCTGCAATGTGCCACATTTTTTTTAGGTATAGTTTCACTCATTTTTGTCACCTACTCTCTTACCTTTAAAAAAAAAAACCACAATAAAACAAGCAATAAACCAACACCAAAAAACTCAACAACATGGAATTTTCACACATTTATCTCCAATTAGAATTTATGTGATACAAATTAAATGTCTCTTGTGTAATTCTGCATAAGGTTTTCCTCAGTGACATAGTTTCAGTGAATTAAAAGCAGTTTCTGTGGTGCAGTAGAAGCCCTGCCTGAAACACAGACAAGTCACCTGAAACATGAAAAAGTTCAAAGAGTAATAAAAAGCTCCATTAAGATCAGCTAATAATACACTGAGGTATTGAGTAATACATCAAGTCATAAGAAGAATAAACATAGATTAAGCATAGCCTTTAAGCCTAATGACATCATGCCTCAAATTATAACACAGATAAACAAACACCAGAGCTCAATCACGGGCTACTTTATCATTGCTTAAACTGTAATAAACAAAATACTCCTTGTGTGGAGCAAGGCAGGCAGCAGCGATTCCAGGCACAGCCTTGCAGATGTCCCAACAAAAAAAAATTAATTTTACACAAGCAGCATTCTAGGGTTTTGTTGTTGCTGTTATGAAATATCTATTTTCTTTTACCTTCGTAAATATTTATATATGGATGTAGAAGACTTGAGCCATATATGACCAATCAAGAAGCAGAACACCGGCAATAATTGTGTATTATGCTTTGTTCCCTGAGTAGGAACCCACACAGCTTTCAGTGTTTCGTGAGGAATGCCAACAATATTAAAATGATTGTGTGTATATAATTGTGAGTTTGGTTCCCTGAAGTATTAAGCCTTTTGGCCACGTGTGGAACCATTACAGAGCAACGTAAGGGAGGGATTGAGCAGTTCTGCCCTTGGTGTCAAAGCAAGGACTCTTATCTAATAGTTGCCACAGTAATGCTCACATGGGAAGAGTGTTTTCCCCTTCATAAAGTCTGCAAGGCACCAGCTAGCTCACATAATAGAAACATCACTATAGGCCAAATTGATGGAAAAAATTTGTATGATGCATCCCTAAGAGAGGAGGAAAGGCCACTACTGTCCTTTCAGCCATACTAATTCAGTGGTACAGAATGAGTGTGGGGCAGTGCAAGCTTCTGCATGAGTTAAAATGATCCAACAGGTATAAAACTGGCTAAGTAGTAAAAACTAAGGATAAAATTTAAAAAGGTGGCAAAAGGCAAGCATTTCCAATGAACAGATATTTCTTCTCAGGGCTGTCACCTGTCATTTAAGCATAAATTCAGTGAGTAATGCTATATATATATTTTGTGTGACACCCAAGATGTTTCCTCATCTGTTAATTTCCCTGCTAATTAGCAATATTTACCATGTCAACCCAGACAAGTTCTGGGGAAGGTATTCTTTCAGCCATTGAAAATTGACTCTTAAGAGTTAGTCTGTTGCACAAACTCCTTTTGAAGTCTATTCCCACCCAGCTTGTCAGCTTTGGTGAGTACTGGGAGTCAGTTTGCTTTGTTAGGCAGGGAAATTCACACTTATTCCATTTTGCTTCCATGAACTTTCAAAGACAGACATCCCTTCAAGTGTCTCTAAACTGTGCTAGTTGACTGTCCATCCTTTCTCTGTACTAACGAAGGAAGGGGCTGCTTTATTCTGCTGGCAATGAACTCTTAAGCAACCCCGTAACACAGCAAATGAAACCCAGAAGGCCTCACAGTTTGGTTTCATGGATGGAAACTGGGGCCAGTATATGTTCTTTTAGATTTGTTTGTAGGTATTACACATGAACACATGTGACCTCCCCGTTACCCTGTGCTATGGGGCTGCTTCTGTCTCATCACAGGGAAACAACATAAACAAGGGAAAAGTGAAATAGTTTGCTGATTGAGTCGCTGAAAGATGCCTTCCTTGAACAAAGGGCCCTGAATGTTTTAAGCGTTCTCCTTTGAACTTCAATAACAGTTTAAAACATCCCCAGGATGTAAAGAATTAACTAGATGCCACAGATATTAGCCGTGTTGCATTGGACACACTGTGGTTAAAGACAATAGGAATTAAAAAGAAAAGAACATAACATGAGATTTTAGACATATTTGAGAACTGTGCTTCAAACAGAAGGGCTATTGCAGCTTTGCTACCCAGGTAGCTGCATGTCTTCCAGTAATTAGATGTTAATACAGTATTTATGACAGATACTGTATTAAAAAAACCCACCAATGATAAAACTTTATCCATTCTACAACTAGCAGGTGATTCTAGACACTTGAGTTCTGGGTTCAACTATGGGAAGATATCTGTGTAAGTAAAACAAATATAGCATCTTTGGAGCAATGCAGATAAAAAATAGAATAGTCCCTTGGAGTGCCAGAATCTTTTGGGCACTTTTACAGCATTTTGACTACAAACTAGTGAGCTTGGCTTTTGATTACTTAACTAATAATGAACACACTCAGCATATTCAAGTTGCCTTAGTGAACACAAGATTACCATCTCTGATTCTTAAAAAAAACACATAGAAAACTTAGTTTTTAAATAAGTGGGCATTAATTTGTATATTAAGGAAAAACCAGTAACTCCTGCTATAAGTTTCATTGCACATATGCAAAATTCCTTCATAGTAGAAAAATGTTTTCTAGAGTTACAGAGCATTTCTGCCTCCTGTGCATGTACACACATATCAAGAAACTATAAAGGACTGCTACTGCTTCTCCAGCTGTGCTGTACACTAGTTCAAGAGTCTCATTTGAGAAGATCACCTCTTGGTGTCTACAGTGTTAAACTGAAAAAGGTCCTTGAAATAGCATTGATAATTTAGAGACCTGCTTTAAAAGCCAGGTTCCACTTAATGCACACTATTTTGTGTGTGACTGTCAAATATCTTTGTTTTTCATCTACATGCAGTAATTGGCCAACACCTCACAAAGAGATTATGAAATTTTGCAAAAAATCTGCTTATCTGTAACTAAATATATATAAAGTAAATTAAGACATGCAGGAATGTATGTCGGCACTGAACTGAGATGCTATTTGGTTGCAATAGCCTTGGCACACACTTGGCTTGCTTCAAGATACTCTTTCCCCTTTGCAGTTCCCAGAAATGAGTGGGGGATTACTACATACACTCTTCAATTCCAGAGGACTGTGGTCACCCCACTGCATTTAAAGCCATTTAAGTGTCTTTATGTATCTATAATATATAAATATACATATAAAGGAATACATAAAAGTAAATGTAAAAAATTTAAAATTTAACCCTTTTTCTATTACTCTGTCAAATCAGGATATGAACGTCATAATCTCAGCACCCAATGCATGCATGCTTTAACACGAAGTTCCACAATTTAATCATAACCCATGCTTTACCATGGGTAAAAAAACCCCACTCCTGGTAGCTATTTCAAACTCATTGCTTAGTGATTTTGTAAGTAGTACACCCTATTTCATGCATTACAGTCAATGCCACTGCTTTTCATCTAATCTTCCTCACAATCAATGTCTATCCTGGCTTCTGTGAACATCTTTCCCAATTTGTACGTTTTAAATTGAAAAATTAAAATCAGCTAAGCTTTTTCAGAAATTGTTCTGTACCTCTCATCATTTAGCCTCATTCTTCATTTGCTTTCTTTCTCATCCCATGAAAGTATTTTCTCCATTGATATTATAACAACTTCCTTCAGTGTTTTATAGGGTGCCTTTATGTTTTGTTACTCTTCTTCCCTCCTCTGCAGGAGCAACACTAAACTATTAATGTATCACATTCAAGGTGATCATGAGTTTCCTTATTATAATCATACCTTTTTTTTTTTTTCATTTTATTGCTAGAGTCATGCTTAAACAACTGCCATGCCCAGAGTAGTTCCTGAACCCTTTCCAGAAGGGTCAGGCTGTGCTCACTACCTTACTGTCTACTGCTTGCAAGGCCAGCCTGAAGTCACAGTTCACAGCTCAAAAAGTTTGTGCTGAGTTCCTTTAAACTGTGGGTAACTTCTGTCTGACCCTGCTGATTAGTAATAGCCATTTTACAGATTTGATCCAAAATATGTTTTTCTGTCACTTTGACCAGGTGTGTTCCCCATGATACAAAGATTTGAGGTCAGAGCATCACAAAGCACCTCCAGAGCAAGTCCTACTTGCTGTCAGATCATCAACCTGCCTTTCATCAGCTTTCTTTATGGCCTTCCATATCTTAAATCCACATCTTACTCTTCATTTATTCACCAGGCTTAGACTGCTCTGCAAATTTTTATGTAATTGGGTTTGAAGTAATTTATTATTATCTATATTCAGTTACTCAACCAATTCTTTAGTCTTGCCTACTTCACTGCAGGCTAGAATTTTAATTTTATGTAATTAATACTCCTTTTTATTTTTCTCTTTTGAACATCCCTTCTTCAGTTTAAGGAGTATCTTTTCACCTGTAATAGATTCCTATGAGGATAGTGCAGTTACGGTTCCTAGTTATCCTGGGTTAAAATACAACAATATAACTCATTTTCTGATTGATACCATGGCTTATATTGTTAAGCAGAAGCTGCACCACCCAAAGGTCTATAGAATCAAAACATAGATCACTGGTGAGGACTGAGGATTGATACAGAAATTAATGTGTCTGCAGCTTCTAAATGGGATAAAATACTGTTCTGTATGGACCAAGTGTCTATCAAAGTACATAGTTTTGGTTTTGTGTTTTTTTTTTTTTTTTTTTTAATGAAAAGTGGCCTAATTATTGACCTCCCTGCCTTGACAGAACAAGACAATACATTTTTCTAAGTTTAACTGTAAAAGCCCAATGATGTGTAAAATGAGCCTTGAGTAAGATTATTAGACGCTATCAGCTTTTCAAAGCGAGTGTGTGACAAGATCTGATAATGTGTTGAGGATCAATGCATCTGTCCTTCTTGCATCTCTGCTCTCCTGGAGAGAAAGCAACTGTCAGACCTAGTGAAGAGATCACAGTTGCTGAGCAACAGTAACAACACAAATATGCTCCTGGCATTGGCTTGGCAGCAGAAAAAAATAATCTGTTGAAATAATAACCACTGATAGAAGAGAGAAGGAGCCAGATCACACAAACTGTGTTAACACTGAAATATTAGCTGCACTTTCCATCAGAAATCCCGCTATAGATACAATAGTCTCATGGCAAAGTGTATTCAGAGGACAAATACCACTGGTATGAATAACATGAAATAAAGGGTTGTGAGAATAAATGAGGAGAGATTAATCTGAGTTCTGGGGAAGTTATCCACAGAAAATACTATATTACCTAGAAATTATAACATGACCCAGTAGAATGCCACAAAAAAAAAAAATTCTTCCATTAAGTGCACTGGATGTTTTAAATAACCCATAAAAAAGATCACAATTTGTATTAAATTATGTAGGGCTTTTTCCTAAAGGATCTGTTGCCACTTTGAGTTAAGCACACTAGACTTAATTTAATCAAGCCACAGGAGCTTGAAACCCTCTGGACTAATAGCTAATTCACATTGTTTGTCATCTTTATTTCGGGCAATTGCTTGCCATTTTGTAATTTGTGAATTGCAGGCTGATGAACATGAGCCTCCCAGAGCTTTCTTCTGTGTTGCTTAAATTCAAAAAGCAGGGCTCATTGGACAAATCTCCATATGCAAACCAAACAGGTGAAAATTAAGTGATCTAATGTAACAAAGGAACAAAATTAAATTATTTCTTCCAGTATTCTTTGTTTGTCTATCCTTAACTACTAGCTTAGAGAAATGTAAATTAGAAGTTGAAATGACTTATTTCTAAAATGAAATCAAGCACATGGCTACTTTTCCATTTCTTTATGTACTTTCACTTCCTGCTTTCTTTCCTTCCCCTTGAAAGAGCTATTTCAACAAGAGCAAGTAAATGTCTATAATTGCAAAAGAAAATGTTAATATAACATTTACACAGTTCAACAGCTTCAAAGATGTTTCACTGAATGAATACACCAAAAAGAGACTTAGAGACAGGGGGCAGAACCCCACCAAATTACTACTTCAGTGGGAAATTTTGCAGTGAAACCTTAAATGCAGAAACACGAAAAGAAAGGGGAAGGAAAGGGGAAGGAAAAAAATAAATCAAAGTCTCATCATTTACCTAATTCAAAACATTTAGGAGCTCTGTGCCTAAGCCAAGGATTACCAGTGATACCATCTCCTTCAGTGTGCTGTGCCTAAAGAAAGCATCCCTCTTATTAAAAAGAGAAAAAAAGTTTAAAGCCAAGTAATTCAGGCTTGCATAAATCTTTAATAGGAGCTACCCTCCCAGGATTGGCTGCACTTTCTTTTCTCTGCCCAAGGGAAACACAATACACCTTAGAAAAGAATAATAGTAACTCCATCTTGTGTGTTATATGATATCTTCCAGTAATCCAGAGGATTTTGCCTTTGTCTGTCATAAACAAAAGGCCACCCATACATAATGTGTCCAGGCTTTTTCAGACTCCTCACCTTAGCAGGTGACACCCAGGAGATGGACAGGGAATACTTAGCCCACCAGTTGCTGCAGGCAACTTTACTCTCATGGCAATTTAGAAATGGAAAAAATGACCCAAGAAAAAAGCACAGGTTCTCCCTGTGTAAGAACAAAGTATTATTCGCACCTGCAGTTGTCCCGATTTTCCAGAGATCTTTTTAAAAGTTATGCTGCTAGTCCAAACCCACATGTTTTCACGATGTTTGTTTAGTCTTGAAGTTTTTTTGTTTGTTTCTATTGAAAAAGAAAATTCCCTTTTAAAAATCTCACTCTGCAAATTATCTGTACAAACTAGAGAATGAGAGAATAGTTTAGATGGAAGTTTAGGACCTCACATTTGGCACTAAGAATTTGTTATATTCAAAATCACTAGCAATAAACAATAAATGCCCGTTCTCCTACTGCAAAGAAGACACCTGAGACACTAAACAATCATAACAGTTCACTCAGGAAAATGGTAAGAAATATTGTGAAATCTAACAAAGTGTCAGCGTCTGAAAGAGGCAGAAAAATAAAGAGGAAGGGGGTCATATCTTTGGAAAGGGTGAGGATGGCAACAGGAGGAACAGAGAAGTCCCTAGATATGTCACCCAGTGGCACCTACAGCTGGAGTTTGGCCAGGACCCCACTTTGCAAACCCAAGGTTTTCCAGCCAAAACCCCAAAACACTCCTTTGGAAACAGGGTTTAAATAGGGCTGGGGCAGACCTGGCCTGATGGCAGAGCAAGGGCACTGATTTCTACAATAGACAAGAGGATGCTATCAGACTAGCGGGATGCTGACTAGGCTGCAGGGACACATGGGGCCAGATTATAGCATAGAGGAGTCCCCACAAATTTTTGAAAATCAATTTGTATATGTATGCTCAATAGTAATCGGTGTGAAATGAGGCTTCATGGGTCTTTTGTTGACTAGTATTGAATGACCTGTTAAATTTTCAGTGACAGGCACTGGCTATCAGATAGCAGCTACAGAAATTGAGGCCCATCACCCTCAACAGCTTACATGGCAAGTGCAAATGGGCATTAATTGGAATAGTCTTTCAGGTCGACGACAAGACAAAGCTTTAGAACAAGTAGTACATGCAGCCTGTGACAATAAATCATTTTGCTATTTAACTGAGTGGATCGGATTCTGTCGCCTTTGACAAAAACATGAAGAAAAGTGATGCCATACTGCAATCTTTAAAGGCTAGAGTGACCTAAGTTACTAACAGTTTCTAGGAGATATTTCTAGGAGAAAATGAGCATTCAAAATTCAGTTTTGTTTAATGAATAAGAATTAATGATGCAACTAAAAACACACATCTAATGAACTTGGATTGGACGAAGTATATTATCCCACATATTGCTCATAGAATTGTATTTAAACAGATACTCTTCCTGCAGTACAGAGATTTCTCTGTGATATTGCATCCACTGTAAACACACACATCAAGCAGACATCTCTCAGGATAGCAAAGTGGAACATAAAAAACACAGGTATTTAGTGTGCCAAAACACTCAGTGCTGCTGTAAAGATGCTTGCAAAAGCATCACTATCCCATAGGTATAGGCAGCAAAAGTACAGTCAAATTTATCATGCTGCCTCCCACTACTACCATTTTCCCCATATCCTGCCTCTACCCTTGCACTACAGCCTCTCCCAAATGTCATGCTTCTGCCCTTACCCAGACTTCTGCACTAAAAGGATCTGGCACATCCTGAGCTGCAGCTGGTGGAGGGAATACAGCGAGGCAATGGTATGTGTGCAAATGCAGTTACAGAGCTGACTTTGTTCCATGGCACTCCTCAAGCTTTAATCTAATCAAGTCTGTGCCAGCAGCCTTACTGGGCAAATATGTTGCCTAGTGGGTACTATGAAACAGGCACCCAGAGCTTTACATCAGCTCTAAGATGGGTCTCCTGGGAGCCAGCTTTGTATTGTTGCATACAGGCGTTTTATGCTTGGATGCTCTAAGATTTAAGGAGCATAAATGGGGCCATAATGGCTACTTGTCTACTGGGATATGCAACAGGATGTGGGACTCACAGTTATCAGCATCCTCCTCTGGCTGACTGTGATCTGTTGCAACAGGTTTATAGTACATTGTAGTCCTATCAGACACCAGTAACTACATCTATCCTCACTAAAATATTGTACCATGTAACTTTTTCTTTTCAAAAAAAAAGTACAAGTGTAAATTACTTTGACCTTCATAGTATTTGGAAGATCAAGTTTTGCATGGTGGGGCTAATTCCATTAAAGAATCGAAGTATCACAGTACTAAGTGTGACCTGTAACTACCTGGTTAACTCCCAGGTTCTTGATCCTCACGCAGGGCCCATAACTTGAGGTAGGCCTGCAGACTGTCTAAACAGCCTCTGTGTCATTGATTGCTTCTTTAAGAAACGGTTTTAATACTCAAAATAAAGTGAGTGCATTGGACTGTACTGGCTGCTCTTGAAGGAAACCGAGTATGTTTCTGTCCCAAAGGTATGGAGTTAGTTCTACTACATCAGCAAAAAAAAACATTTATAGGGCTTAACATCCTATCCTTCTAACTCTCCTCTTTCTCTTCCCCCAGGTGACAGGAGTTGACTTTGGGTCAGAGGAACTCACTTGCTCTGCATCTCGATTGGAAGTATGAAAGTCTTGTCACTGGTTTCAGATGGGTCAGGAAAGTGAGCAGTCTCCAAAGTAACTCCCTTTGATTACATAGCTCAGGATGCATTCTGCAAGTCAGCTGAGTGCTGTATGAGAGGGCATAATTTTATCAGAATGTGAAAAGCAGACCTTTTGAAAAAAAATCTTATCCTTTGAGTAGAAGAAAAAAAGAAAACTCAAAGCAATTAACCTGGAGTTTTCTCTACTAGCACATTACTAACCCATCTCTGCCAGAAATCTTTCACTTGTCCGCCACTCTGATCTGCTCTTCTGCATGGCCCAAGTCCATGCCCTGATAATCCAACCCAATGTAACCAAAGACTGACACTGCCTTGTGAGGCAGACCTGCTGCCCTGTTTGCTATGTGCTGTTTGGCAGCTAACTCTTCACCTAAGACACACACTATTGCTTTTGTTCCCAGATCGATTGACTGAACCTTTTATAAACAGGAGTAGGGAACTCAAGATTGTCTTGCAAAGGTTCATGGCATGAACCCTTGCATACATCCAGGGATATGCCACTCTACACGGACTTTCTTGCAAACAAAAACACTCACATAAATGCTTACAGAAAATGTTACTGAGGTGAGTTCACCACATGCTATTTTTCTGCACTATTTGTCTTGTTCCTGTATCAACTCCCATTTGTCACAAGAAACCTAGGAGGCACTGCAAGTTTTTCAAGGCCAACATGCAAAGTGCTGGTTACATGACAGGCAACCAGCAGACATAACCAGAATACATAATTTTTCATGCTGTTTTAAAACCACTGTTGTATAGTATCAAGAAAGCAAGTATATTTTATCACATATATATATATATAAAAGAACACTAAAGGGATCAAAATGAATAAGACTTTATAATGTTTGCTGTTCTTAATAATTTTAAAAATTTTTTTCCCCTCCCTGTTAATTCCCAAGTTTCATTTATGGTTTCCCATGGATTTCAGGGATCAGTTCAGTGAGTTCAGCCTAGGCATTTTCCAAGGTGCAGACTGAACTCCTTCACAAGACAAGGTTTTCCTTATTGTGATCTAGTTTACCTAGCAGTCAGACTAGAAGCAAAATTAGGATGCTAGAGCCTTTCCATCTGAGGCAGCATTACTACCTTGTTGTAAATATCCTTATCCTCCCCTGATGCTGTGTTTGAGAGGTTCAGCTCTCAAAGCTATGCCATAAAGACAGCTACCTGCTTGGGAGCTATTTTAGGAAGGTCTGTTTTCCTTCTCCTGATTTTGAAATAAGTTACAGTACAGGACCACAGAACATAACTGCATCCTCCCTCTTCATGAAAAGTATCGTTGTAATGGAACTGATAGAAATTTTTGGTTTGTTTCATTTCAAGATCTTCTCACACCCCTGGTTCCACAGCAAATTTACCATCACTCACACATCATACAACCCTATGTTGTCCCCGTAAAGACCTCTCTCCATGGCAAGGACCAATTCCTTTATGCAGTTTAACTGCATCCATAGACATTTTTCATAATTTATCCTACTACTTCAACAAACATTTATTCTTTTGATATTTAACACTTTAGAAATTCCCATTTTGCTGACGTTGAACAGAATACCAAGACAGAATTGTCTGAGCAAAAGACATTGTCTTCATCCTCTTTGTAACATTAAAGAATCACACAGAATATGATTAGATTGGAAAAGACCTCTGAGATCATAGAGTCCAACCTATGACCGATCATCACCATGTCAACTAGACAGTGGCACTAAATGCCACATCCAGTCTTTCCTTAAACACCTCCAAGGACAGTGACTCCACCACCTCCCTGGGCAGCTCATTCCAATATCTAGTCACCCTTTCTGTGAAGAAATTCTTCCTAACATCCAACCTAAAGCTACCCTCTGGTTCAGTTTAAGACTATGTTCTCACATCCTACTACTGGTTGCCTGGGAGAAGAGGCCAATCCCTATCTGGCTACACTCTCCTTTCAGGTAGTTGTAAAGAGTGATAAGGTCACCCCTGAACCTCCTTTTCTCCAGGCTAAACACCCCCAGCTCCCCATAGGATATGAGCTCCAGATGCTTCAACAGCTTCAGTGCCCTTCTCAGGACCCGCTCCAGCACCTCAATGTCCTTCCTAATGGAGGGGTCCAAGACTGAACACAGGATTTGAGGTGCAGCCTCACCAGTGCTGAGTACAGAGGAAGAATCACTTCCCTGGTCCTTCTGGCCATGCCGGTTCTGATACAGGCCAGGATGCCATTGGCCTTCTTGGCTACCTGGGCCACCTGAAGATACCTATCACCTATGAGCTGTGAACACATTGCTCTGCATTGCCTTTCTCTCTCTGTTTTTTTTTGTTTGTTTTTTTTCCTTAGAGGCCTAAGGTTTTGTGGAGTCTGCTCTGCACGGAGCCCTGTGATGCCTGCTGCACACCTGATTTGAAGATGGCCTGGCAGTTTAGCTTGGGTTTGCCAGCAGGCTTGCAATACCTGGCAACAATTATTTCCCTGATGGATCAGCTGCAATTATATGGTCTCTCTAGTCTGGTAGAATCTATTTTTCTGGTGGAGATTAGTCAGGATATTTCAAAAGAAAGAAAGAACAGACTACTGCTGGGATTAGGATCCCAGGGAACTTTTAATTAGCCCATCAAACTTTTAATACCTTCATCCTAGCTGAAGCCAAAATACTGTCTTTTACCTTTTTAGATTTTTTTTAATATAAAGTACAGAATTCTTCACATTCTTCTAACCATTTCATCTATCTCTTCTTCTTAACCATAAAATTGTTTCATAATAAGAATTTCTATGACTTTGAATACCTTTTACCTCCCTGTCCTTTACCAGATGCAAGCACACAGATGGGACACTCAACCACGTGGGGACACCAGCAGAAAACCTGGAGTTTGGATTGAGGGAAGATATTTGACTGTGATTTCTCACACTACTTTTTGTAGGCTTTTTCTTCCCTCTGTATCCTTTTATAGTTGGCCTCTCAAGAAGTTGCAAATACCCATGTTGTTCAACATATAAATTCTAAAACGTCACAATATTGTGCAAGGGCTAACATCAAACAGACTAATTTGTTTCAAAGCTTTTTAAGTACAGTCCCTCACAAAAACCCTTTAGCATTCTGAATGTAGTGCAAAATCAGGAGGAGTGGCATGTAGAGGATGAGCAGTGTTTGTTTGCCTTGGATGAAAGAGCTAATGCTTCAGTGTTATCCCTTGTAAAGTATTTTTCAAAATACTTTTTTCCTATCTATAAATCTTCCATAAATCATTGCTATGATTCATTATACACCTATTAGTTATTTATAACAATATATTCATAGATTAACATGAACAGTTTGGGGCTATGAAATATTCAAAACATTTAATGAGTTATACGGCACAAGGAATGAGAGTGCACTTGTTTGTTCCATAATTGAAAATTAAATGGGGAAATTACAAGTCTGAGAGCAAGTAACGCTCAAAATTCTATGTTTTGAAAATCATTTCAACAAATACTTTTGCACCCCAGATAGACTCAAGCAAGTCACATGCTCAGAAGTTAGTGCCTGTGTTGAGAAACTGAATATTTTTTGGATGTTCATAACACTTTGTCGTGCTGCATGCCTCCAAGGTTTTCTAATAGTTAATATGAAGGCTAAAAAATTGTTCTCCTGCACTATAAGCGCCAGGATGACATTCAACAGACACTGCTACAGGAGCTACCATGTGCAGCTAGAAGCAGTTACAAGTGAAGCAGTCCAAATATCAGAGCAAGATAGCAAGAAACACACATTGGGGGAGGTGACACCAGTTCCGCGGCTCTCCTGGGGCAGAGCCAGAATAAGGGGTGAGTACAAACACTTGGCCAGTAGATACCCACCCCACAGCAGAGGCAGTGTCTGGGGCAGGCTACAGGGAAGCACTGCTGGAAGGGGGTAGCACTTGCTAAAACAAAAGGCAAGGAGAAGCACTGTGACCAGGCCAAAAGCCACCCTCCCTCCAGAAGGACAACCCAGACCAAGTACAAGGACACCAGGATAAATTTCTCACCACAGCATCCACCATCCTCTAGCAGCAAAGACCCCAAAGCCACTCACCAGCAGCTGCAGCCCTCCTGGCTGGGTCAGGAACATCCCCAGAGACCTCACACCATCCAAGGCTTGGCACCTCCACCCAGGGTTCAGGTAATCCCTTTTTACATTGCAACCCCCTTTGCAAGGAGTTTCTTAGGTGCACCTTCAAGATTTAAATTCCCCCACCAGAATGTTTTCTAGGGAAGCACTGTCTCCAACCACCCCAAGGCAGCAGAAATCACTTATAAAAGCTATTCATCACCTCTCCTTCCCCCACCTGGCAGCTGCCCTAATGCAATAGGCAGCACCTGCCACCAGGAAGACTGACTGCATAAACCAGTCCCACCTTACCTGCTCCTTAAAAGGCTTCAGATGCCAGTAAACCTTATACTCTTAATGAATTGTAACCCCTATGAGGTTCTGCTGGTTTTGGTTAGGCTGGTGCTACTCAGCACTACGGAAAAGGGAAAACACAACTGTACTTCAGTAGCAGTTGGAAGGATCCTGACTGGCTGGAAAAAATCTGCTTTGCTTAGGGCAGGAGAAAGCTGCTCCAGATCTAATTTTTTGGTAGTTTTTTTTACTGCTTTATATAGTTCATACACCTATGTGCTAAGCCAGTGCTGTCATTCTTGATGCAGTCAGCCCAGAGGCACGTCAGCACGATGGTGATGCTCCTCTCTCACCAGGGGTAATGAAGGGAAAAAGCCTATTTCCAGAGTGTGCTTTCCCTGCAACTCATCTTCACTTTTGTTTGCCCCAAGAACCCAGATGGAAAAAAGTCTATCCTCAGCACCAGAACAGGGGAAAAATCTGTTTCTAAGTGCACTACTGAGATGCAAACTGGTCAGGCCATCTACATAGCAAACTGGTACTTCTTCAAATGATACTTTTCATATTTTACCTTTAGGGTTATGCCTGAAAGGACAGACATACGGTACAACTGTAACACCACTACAGCTTGGCCTTGAGTGAGAGTGTACAGTACAGCCAGACAAGCACTGGCCATCACTACAGCTACCTAGTTTTACATTGCCAAATGTAATTTGACATTGCCAGTAGTAGCACTGGGTCCTCAAAGGCATCATGTCAGACTCTGGTCATACCAGGTGTACGCTGTGGTGTTCACATTGACTTTGGGCGGAGTGTTGTATTGTCACAGAAATCAACAGCACTGATTCCACTCTTTTAGAGCACCACATTTATTAAGGTTGACTGTGGGTAGAGAATTCTGCCCTATTGTGTTCTGATCAAACTGGTTTTACTGGGACTGCCCAGTTCTAGTTGTAGGAAAACCATCATTCTCCCTTTTGTCTCTTCTTATGTAACTTTTTCAAACTTTGGCATGGTCATCCTTAAACATTCAGCATGAAGGATTTCCACAGAGCTCATAGTAGTCCTCATGGCAAGAACAGGAACCACATCTCCCTCCAAAAGTCCTCAGCAGCTTTTGTAAGGAGCGGCTAGGGATCATTCATCTGTCATTAAAGTGTTAATTCGATTCATTAACATAGAAAATATTCACCATTTCCCACTTTGGGGGAGATGGGCTGTGCCGTCCTTTTAATAGAACTCTGCTGGAAATCAAACACAATTTTTATTCAGGGGAATGATTACTGTGTCTTGTTTAATTCTTGCCTAACAAATGTCAGCACTAATGTATTACAGATTATTCAGTCAATTTGATGGTTCCAGGTGAAAGAAAGAAACACAAATCTCTTCTTTTAGTGTGAAAAGGGTCAGCTGGATGACTTCCACTGCAGGAACCGAGATGAGGCTTGACATGAATCAATCAAGCAGGCTCAATTTTACAGTTATAGTGCCTAATGCCTAAACATGAGCGTATGGGTGGAAATTAGCACCCGATTATGAGCATACATGATCTTCCCTTGGAAGACAATAATATTGGCATTAAGCTTCTCAAGAGGGAAGATGCTGCTGGTTTTTAATATGTCTTAAATTATGTCAGGAAAAACACTGGAACATCACACAAAAGCCACAGTCAGTGTATATTGCTATCTCATAGAGCTGGAGATCTTTACAACAATATTGACACAGGAGCAGGCAAGCAAATGTCAGCCAATATAACATATGAAATACTTAACGTAACCAATTTTCAGCTGTCAATCAGCAGGGAATAATGACTGATGCAAGGAATCAATACACCACAATTGAATTCCAGCTCACAAACTTGTTTCGTTCTGCGCTATAAAAGACTGTCAAATGTCACACCCCAAGAGATGCAACAGGATTCCAAAGATTTATTTATTTCAAGCTCTGAAGTCTATTAGCAATAGTGCTCCTTGTGCTATTGGAAAAAGAGCTTTGATGACATTAAATTTTCAGAAATGACAACTCATTGTATCAGGAGCCAATTATTTATACCATTTTGTATCATATTTCAGCCATCTTTCACCATTTTACTAAAAGTGTTTACAAATAATTATGTTAAACAAATTATTATGACTTTAAAGCTGCAAATATTTGATTGCATTATATTGTATTAACTAAATATTTTTAAACAAATTGGTTTGTACTTTTGATAAAAATAGTGTAAAAAGAAAGCTCACTCTATCTGTGGCTCTATTTCATTCAGATAGCTTAAATGTTTAAATTAGAAGATGATTCTCTCTCAGCTGAATGAGTAAGATTTACCATAGAAATTTAGACAGCTATGTATTACCCTGTACTGTGGGGTTTTTTATTGTTGTTTAATAAAGGAAATGGAAAAAAAATATTAATTTTACTCTGTGGTACTGTAGTCTGACAAGACAGCTGAGATATCAAAGGGGAAGAAAGGGAGGACACAAAGGTGAGGCCTGTAAGACTTGTAATATCCAAAGAGTTGTATTTTCTATTATATAAAAACATGTGAAAAATACTCATCATCAAAAGAGAAAAATGAAATCCATATTGTAAAATATGGCTGATTGTAAAATATCTGAAACGTAAATATGTACTTCTACCATAACGTAATCTGGTTTTGGCAGTAGATGACCCATTCACTGCTTCATTCCTGATTTCTACCTCTTTTACCTTTCCATTTTTTCCTTCCTATGATCCTGGAAAATGGCATGATGGTAGCCCCTTCCTCTCTCGTTAGCTCAGCTGAAGCTGGGGAGGCTCTGTGCAAGACTGGGTACCTGTCTGCATTTGAACAGTGGAATCTGCCCCACAGTAATTATAGGACCATTAAAATTTGCATATTTTCTTTACCTGAGCCTGAATGTTAATTAAAATCTGACAGTACAATGCATACGAAGATAAACACTACTGTATTCTCTTTCCAATACATGGATATATAGTAATTCATTTAAGACAGAGAAGCTCATGCTGTTGAATGTGCTTATTAAAAACAGCAAGGAAGGTCAGGGGCAGTGCTTGCTGTATCCTTCATTTGTTCTTCACTGAAAATGATATAACTGAACTGCAAAAGTTGAGATTGAAAAGCCGCTAGCGTGTTGTCTAATTTCAGCCACAGAAGCTGCTGTGCACTCTATGACTTTATGAGGGAATAAGATTACAGGTCACAAGAGCTTCTTTATTTCCCACCTGTAGCTTCTAACAACATTTTATTAAGGATTTTCCCATCTTCTCTCTCTGACCTACAGGGGACAAAATTCTAACAGCTGTTACAGGACCTGTACTGAAGCGGCATTAACACAGATTATCAGTTCTGGAAAGTAGTATCATTTTATCAGGACTATATTTATGACTGCTAACTAATATTTTTACAGCGCTTGTAAGATAAACATAGCACATCATTATGTAAACAGGAAAAAAGGCATTTAATACAGTTAAACACTTAATGCATCGTGCTTGTCTTGTCTAAAATCACGCTGGGCTGCTGTTTGAAGGTTTAGTACTCATTTACAAAACAAACACTTGGGTAGCCCATGCACTCATACATATGTGTGTGTGTATCTATATATACATATAGTCTGTATTTCATACGGAGGATATCGATTTCTTATTAACCAAGCAGAGTCTATGTGTACTAATACACCCAAGTAGGGGTAGAACTTCTGCCAAAGGTTAAGACACATTAATACATGTCCAGTGCTCAGCCTTTCTTTTACCTCTTCAGTGTATTTGTTTCCATAAGGACTGCAAGGTTAGGACCTTGCTAGTGTATTGCAGAAACAATAATCTTCATTATGCAAGATTTTTTTATTCACACAGATGCAACAGAGAGAGGAAGAGAGAAAGAGGAAGGAAGAGGGAGAAGAAGGAGGAGAAGGAGAAAGAGGGATGAAGGACAAAAAAGAAAAGCTGTACTATGATGTGATAAAATTCTAAAATAATTCTCCATAAATAATCAAACCCCCTATCTTCCAGGTTTTTCTAACCCCCTATCTTCCAGGAAGCACAAAGTAGATGTCAAGTGTATCTATAATTAAGCTTTTCAGTAACTTCTCTATGTGCATTTGTGGTGGAAAACCCAAAGAGCTTTCTAAAAGTTCATATTAGTTATCTTGAAGACTGGGATAGATTATTTCTTGACATGATCCTTCTAATTGCAGCTGCTAGGCTAATCAAGTTGTATTATTACTGCACTGGAGAGTTAGGAAAGTCAAGTACAGAGTAATATCAGAAGCCAGAACAAGATGTGTGTTGCAACATTCAATGGGGCTGTTTTACCCTCCCCAGAGACATATTTTAGCTGACAGGAAAATAAATTGTTGTTAGTTTTCACATTACTGATACTGATAAAGGACTGGGAGGGAAAGTATGCGTCCAAACATAGTTGCAAGGCTGCTGCACAGTATGGTGAGAGTTTTTAGGATGCCACAATAATCATAGCTGAGTTCAGATTTTCATGTCTTATTTGGGTACCTGAGTAGAACACATATATTTCAAAAAACTTTTCACCATAATGAGATGTTTTCAAAATCCATCCACAAAAAAATGCCATATGATATGAATTGCTCCATACTTCTGAAAATCCATCCGTGTGCATAATTGTGCTCTCTTTTAGCAATATGAAGGATAAAGATAGATATGACTAATCACAAAACCACAACACAATAAAAAAATTACACATTAATTAAAAATGTGTGATAAAAAGTGATTTGTCCTGAGACACCTGTTTAGCTCATTGCTCTCTAAACCGCCCTAGAGCAGAGATGCCAAACTTTTGAAAGATATTTGCCAACAAGAGCATCTTGATGCTGGCAGGCACTGCAGCCAGTTGTGCTCACTTCTTTATCCAGGCTTCCCACATCTGTCAGTCGTCAGACTGTACTGATAGATATTGTCTGGGCTGGACACACCTTTTACTTGGAGTTGCTCAGCCTATCACCTGTATTTTTTATCTTGAATCCTCTTGAAACTAATTTCAGGACCAAACTTTTTGATTACAGGACTTTGGAAGAAGCAAAGAAGCTATATTAGGTTGTTGTAGTACTCATCCTGGCTTTCCTCCTAAATTTACATCATTATTTTGAACCTTGTATCAGTTTAAAGAAAGGCTCCTGATCTCTACCGTGGAATGGAAACAGGATTCCTTTTGGACTGCTGGGAACCTTTTCTGCATTCTCCTCTAGAGCTTTCTGGGAGCACCACAGAAATGACTACAGCGTTTTCTGTCTGTCAGTGACCGGTGTCAGTTGGCGTCAGCAGAAAGCAGCAGAAACATCCTTCCCTTTGTAGGGACATGGGAAGGGGGAAATTGCACAGGCATTACTGGGAAGGATGAGGGAGTGCCTCATCGTGCTTTAAGTATAATTGGCAAATGATGAACCAGCATGGTTTGTTCTCAAATCCCACCTTATGAAACCCCAACTTGAACAATGACTGCTCTAGGAAGCTTGGATTGGCTTAGGTGAAACTCCCCAAGTTTAAGTTATGAATTGGAGCCTGGCTGCAGGCTCTTACCTGACAGGAAAATGCCAGCATCGGTCTCTCAGGCTGTCCAAGGTTGATTTTCAGCTCCTGCTTTCTACTGTTGTTGCTGCTGTTGTAGTATTTTGGTGGGATGCAACATATTCCCTTTGCTGACAAAGCTGGTCCTGTTGCTGTGGGTGTGATTTACGGGTACTACAGAAATACACAGTAACATATTATTGTCCTGAAAATTGACCACATGACATTGTATCCAGTCTACCAGAAATCCTTGACAATAGACCTCTTCTTGCCCTGAAGTCATTGAACCACTTCAAATATGTTGAAGTAGAAAAGTCTCTTGTAAAACATAAGAAAACTGCTCATGCTGCCGCATGCTGATCTTCTGTAACTTCTGATTTTTGCATTAAGAATCTATTTTGACTAAGCAAAGTGACATAATGCAAGCCAAGGCATCTGTCCGCAATTTTAGGCTTTAATAGATTTCACTGGTTTTGTGGTCTGTCAAATTCTTATTGCTATTTATTTCTTAGGTCATTAAGTATTGATGGCTGCATGTGAGGAATGGAGAGTGTAGGAGAAGTGCAAGAAATAAGAACAGGACTGCTGTTTCCTAGCTATATTTAGTTAATAAAAAACTTGATTTATGTATCTCTCATAAAAATTATATATCTAAGATTAGAAATTAATAGTACTGCTGTACTATTTTCTCTTGCTAAAAAATCCTTGACACAGTAAGAGCAGCAAGGTTCGTGAATGTAGCATATTACCACAGAAATTTAGTGTTGTAAACTAGTAATTATGTCTGTGGGTTTGGGTCAAATCTTGGGCCTAATTTAATGTCTTCTACACAAACATATTTCCCAATGAAGTCATTGTATAAACAGTATGGAATTAAGCCAATATGCTATCCTGTAACTAGTTAGCAATTCTTTGATGTATTTTTCTGTATAGATGTATTTCTCAATATACGCACCTGAAAAAAAACAAGGATTCACTGACTGGTGTGTGCAAATGAAGAACTTTTTTTTTCCTGAGAACTGCTGAAGGGCTTGCTTCTGTGATTTTCCCTTCTTTCTTTATTCTTGGTATCAGAGGTATCTATAGCATTATCCTTTAAGTGAAAGAAAATTGTAATGGTAGTTAAAAATAAAAAGTTCCCAGAATAAGGTGTATTTTTGTAGCTTTGAGTAATAAAAGACACACAGTAGTAGTTCCAAAAGAAGTACCAAAGAATTGCACCACCGATGATAAATAAAGATCACTCAATGGAAAAAAATAAATTAAAAAAAATCAATTAGTGCAATCAATCCTTTCACCAGAGTTTCAGACATTATAGTCATAAACAAGTTGTAAGCCCAGTTATTCATTTCAGGCACTCAGAAAATAATGCCAGTGGTCTTCTTGTTGTATATTTTGCTTTAGCAGTTTTGGTATAGGGTTTTACATCCTTAAAGGATCACCAGCTTGTTAAAATGCCCAACTATTTTATAATGTGTAATACCCAGTAAAACCATCTTAATCTACAACACTGTGTAGAAACCATTTCATTCTTCTGAATGACTGTAGCTCCTAATATAGGTGGGTAGCAAATAATCATCTCTTCTACAGGGAGAAGTTCTCTGATCTACAGTCCCTTTTGTAGACTGGGAAATGTTTTTTTGCATGATGTGAAAGTAAACACAGTACTTCTAAACGTGCTTATACTTTAATTATAAAAATAAAAAATAGTTACTTAAACTCCTATAGAGCAAGAGTTAAACAATTAATGATACAGCAAATTATACTATGTGCAAATCCAACACATTATACATAGGTATGTTTGCATTTGTGACAAAAAGATGACGTAACAATGTCACCCTCCTACCTTGGTTTAACAACTTACATACTTACGTTGTAAGTTACTTACCAGCTTCATTCATGATCTTAGGCTACCTATGAAAATAGCTTGAAAAGTTCAAGTGAAATGTTAACATATTCCACTGGGCTTACAAGAGGTATATGCAGCTTTAAAAATCATAGTTTATGTTCTCTGCACTTAACTTGTCTTAGTGTGTATACTGATAACCCTCTATTGTAATACTGGTGGGTACAATAATATATCCAGATTTATGCTACAGGTTCTAATCACTAAAGCTGGGGAAAGAACAATGGTTGACTGTCTGCTCAGTGTTGGGAGATAGGAACTGTGGACTAAAGGACCTAAAAAAGAGTGAAAATTTTCCTTGCTAGACCTGACTATTCCCAACTATTCCTCCCAGCCTTCCTTCAGCCAGCCCAAGTCAGTGGAGACCATTTGTCTTTCATTGCCCTGCCTAGTAACTGAGAAAGCAAAGCCAAAACAAAGGCAGTAGTAGGTTATTGCTGGCTTATTCCACCTCATGATGGGAATAATTCATCTGTTGGTTAAGCAGAAAATTTCTGCAAACTGTACAGCTCCTTGTACATGTAACCTGACCTGTGGGCATAAAACACTTAAGTTCCCCAAGTCATCCTCCAGAAATAAGAAGTAAATAAGGGATTTGCTGTTCTCTCTGCAGCATAATTTTTTTCAACAGCATTTTTTTCAATTTGCCTTCTGTTGTGAAGGCAAAAACATGTTAATGTACTCCATTTTACAGACCCAATAAATAACAAAGCAAATTCCTTTAAACAGTATCAAGAGTTAAAGATCACTATCCTTTGTATCACTGTCAAATACTGAACTTACCCAAGCAGACAATACCGAGCTTTATGAAGATTCAGGAGTTAACTGACACAATGGAATCACTGTCTTTGCACATTGCTTGGTTTCAGCTATGATGATACGTCTAGGACATTGTCAGGATCATGGCAGGGAGCTTTTTCAGAAGAGAACATACATCTCTCTTGCCTGCGAAAGAAAACCTAAGAAAAATAATAATAATATTGAATCCTGTGTTTGTTGCACTAGAAATAATTACTACTGTCCTGATCCCCCCTAAGTCATGTCTTGAAAGAGGAAAACTAATGAAAGAGGAAAACAACACATGAGAATAATGAAGCTCCAATTTTGTTTTGTTTTGCCAGTAGGCAAGAAAAAGTCCCTGAAAACTTACAAAATTACACAGTATGTGATTCAGATGAAGAGGGAGGGTATTTTCAAGGTCTGGTTAAACCATCACACTGAAAAACTGGTTCTGATGATCCCATTGCTGAGATAGCATATTTAGCAAAAAAGCAAAGATATTACTGCTCTCCAGGTATCATCATCCTCTTCTCCCTCGTGTCATACTATCATCTTTACTCTTCACTGGCAGAGATATACCATTAGCTGAAAAAGACCACAAGAGAAGGTTGATCAATTCTCTTACATATGAAAAAAGCTTCTTTTCTTCAGTCTGGTTCTCATCTATCAAGTAGTCATTTTTATGTATTGGCCCTGGCACTGAGTCACGGACCTCCAGGCTCTGGAGGCCATGAAGTCTATGGTATTCCAGATTTTCTGCTTCCTAAAATAAATACATAAATTTGGGAGAAAAAAAAATTAATATCTTTTTGTCTTCTCTACTTGCTTTCATAAATGTACAGGACATGCAACCTGGGACTTTCAAGCTACTGTAAAAAGTTTTTAGCTGTGACTCAGTTATGGGTATATTTTCCTGATTTTGCCTTTTCCTATTGTTTTGATTACTTTTAAATATGTTTATACTAAACAGAAACTGCTTTATAAATCTTGTTAAAACCAGTCTGCATCTACATAATAAAATGTCCAAATAGTTTTCTGATAATTGGCATCAATCAGATATTTATTTATCTAATTTAAGAACAGAATAGGTTTTCATTCCTTAAGTCTAAAATTATTCGCCTCAAAGCAATAAAAAATACTTTTCTGGATCAGATACTGTATTTGCTTTCAGATTATTATTTAGAGTCTAAGCATTAAAACCATGTCAGATTTCTCTCATCTAATAAAGGTCTCTTACATTTTTATTCATACACACTGCATTGACTCATAACCACTAAGCAAACTTTTATTTTCTCTTCCCTTTTTGGCTCAAGATTTTCTGGGCAATTTTGCCTTTCCATTTTTACTGCGTGTCCATGGCATGCTTAACATTCAACAGGAGGTTTCTGCAGATAATCTTTTTTAAAAGGCTGTCTACTCTACTCTTTAAAAACAGGTACGGACCTGACACCTACTCTGGCACATCAGCTCTCTGATAACCTACTTGCAGGTTATCACAACCCTTATAGTGTGGTCATGGCAGGACCGTGCCTGCTGTGCCTAGCAGCCAGCACTCCTGGGAGGCAGGGACAACCACTGAAAGTCTCATGGTTAATATTAGGAGGAATAAAAATACCAGGACCTGGTTTGGCAAAGCTTCCTGAAAGGCATCATGATTTGATTTTAAAGCCCTTATATTAAGACTTCAAATTTTATAGCATTCAGAATTGCACGCAGTGCTTCAGTATTTTATAGATATGTTAACATTTTTATATGTGCAAACATTTATATTGAGAGAGAAAAGCACAGGGTGACTTTATTAACATAGGGCAAAACAGACACTAGCACGTGTGGTAGCTTGGCTTTCCACCTATGAGTTGTGCGGTTATGCTACATAAAAGAGAAATAAGCTTTTCTAGATCAGTTCTCACTATTACAAAAAAAACAAACCTGGAAAAAGAAAAGACCAATCACAAATGTCCAGGTGCAAAGCATGCTAGATGAGAAAAATAAAGCTTCATGCATTTTAGGTATCAAACATTTACCTTAGCTATCCAGTACAAAGACATGGCAATTTGCACTAATTAAATGTCAAGAGGGCTCATAAAAAGAGTACACAAAAATACCTAAAGGGCAAATCTTGTCTTCCTCAAAATAATTAGTGGCTTTCCCCTAAATGTATGTTTGTAGTTGTCTAGGATTAAAAGAAAATACATCGGCAACAAGGGGCAAAAGAATATTATGTTCCCTGTGGAAAAGGATGGTTAGTACTCTGTAAAACTCCTGTCAGCTACTGTTACCCGAAACAGTCACTTCACAGGTTTCGTCTTCATCTCTGTTCTGGAATGATATGGTGTTTACCTACAGCAGCAGCGCTCCTGCCCCACTGTTTCCAGAAACAGCTATCTTAATAAGACATTCTTGGTTTAACCCATTTTCCTTCTCCAGTGGTTTCCCCAAGGCTAAGGAGATAATATTGTCAGCTAATATGTCATGACCGGTTTTTAATTTGCTCAGAGGTACAGGCAGGTAACAGGCAGCATGCCAGGAGGGCATACTGTTGAGAAAGTGTGAAACCACTCATGTTTAAACAGGGAAATGCAAACTAATGCATCAGCAGAAGATACCAAATATTTCAAGGGCCCAGCAGACCTGACTTCTGGGCTGTGCAGGAAGCAGGACAGTGTGAGACCACCCCTGTCCTCCCTAGACATGGCCAGGTCATGGCCATGGCATATGTTTGTATGTAAATGCATGTACGTGTTTATGTAGCAGCCTGGCTGTACTTTGGATATTTTGAACTGTGACAACCCTGTGGAGGATTGTCCAGCTGAGATGTTACATTCTCCTTATGTTGCAGGTATCTATGGGTGGAATTTTAAATTTGGTTTAAAATCTGTAATTTTTTTATGCTAAAACATGTGTTTTAATAGCAGTCACAGTCAGATAGTATTAGAAAACATATATTTCAATATTCATGTTTATAAAATATTTTGTATTTCTTTTAATTTTATGCCTCAAGCCCAGAAGGTTTCTAGCTGTTTAAAAGCGCTTTCTTTTATTTTTCTCTGTAATGGCCTTCATCACTGTATTCCCATTAAAAAAATGAATGCTCCAGCAATAATTTCCCTTAAATTTCTGATTTTAAGGTTAAATTAACATTAAAATCTCAAGTTCTATGCTTTTTCCTATGTTTTTCCCAAACACCAAAAATTGAACTATAACTGTATATTAAATATGAAGAGTTGATGAGCTCATCACAGAAAATGAAATACAATCCAGTAGCTAATTTTTTTTTTCTTTAACAATGCTCATTCCCATCACCAGGAATGTTGTTTTTATTGTTGAGGGAGAAAAATCAAGACCATGCTTACTTGAAGTAAATAATTACCATTCTAGCTTCAAATTGTTAAATAAAGGAGTTTTCTTTTTACTTTGTCTGGAACATGCTTTTACAGGAATATGCTACAAGTCTTTATGCAAATACTAAACCCCAGCAACTGATGCCTGATTTAGTGCTTAGAAGCACAGATGACAAGAAAGACTAAAATCTAGGTAACTGAAGCCATCCCCTGGAAGACTTGTAGAAGAACAATGTTTTCTCCTTTGAAATGTAGGAAAACCTGCATTTTGAATGGAATGAAGTTGTCTCATAGAAAGCCTGATTAATTTGCCTTTATGCAGAAGAAGCTCGTGGAGGAAACCAGCCTCAGTCAGTGCCAGCTAGCGCAGTGCCTTTCCCACCATTTGTACTTCCAAGGGCCCTCTGCTGGGTGTCCCTTCCATTCTCATCAACCTAGGGGTGGGAATGGGAGTCCCTGCTCCTTTGCCTGTACATTCAGTGATGAATAAAACCCTTAAAATGAACTGTACCAATTATTTCTCAGCAAAGAGATTAGGACTCAATTAAATCAGAAGTTGTGTGCCACAATTCCCAAACGGGACAATAAAAAAAAAAACAAACAAACCCCAAAACAACAACAACAACAACAACAAAGAAAGAAAGAAAAAAGAGGTAGGTGAGCCTTTAAAACAGTAATTGGTATCACATAGAAGTTACGTGTCTCTTCAGGTTCATTTTAGGGACTTGATGTCCAGGATCTCACCTCTAGCACAGATTCTACTGGGAATAATCCCAGCATGAAGCTGAGATGGGTTAAATATTACAGTTCATGAAATTCATATAACTAATTAACTTTTGCCTTCACAGTCTTTTTTAGTTTTCCTCTTTTAAATCATTTTATGTTAGCACTTCATAGGACCCAGAGCTCTTTTTCTTTCTTCTCTGCCTCACTTTTTGGAAAGCATTCTTGTCCTTCCTTTTCCCTTCATATTGTGTTATTTCTGACCTCTTGCTCATCTTTTATTACTCTCCAGTTCCTAGCTCTATTATTCAAGCTGATATTGCAGCTGTGATTTCTATTTTTTTCTTTGCCCTTTTTGGCTTTGCCAGGCATTTCATTAGCAGACTCACGGGGAGCATTTATACTGTCTCTCTGCCATTCCAGAGTTCAGTGGGATTTACTAAAACTGATTCTTTGGCTATATTTGCTTCCAGTTACGATTAGAAACCTCTTTCCACTGAAGCATATCAAGGAGATCAAATTCAGATCTGGTGAAAGCATGAAGCACAGGGAGGCAAAGAAGCTGTCAGCAAAGGTGCAGCTTCTTACGCCCCATCCTGACTTGGACCATGGCACATCAGTAAAAAAATTCCCCCCCCAAAACTACATTTTAAGTCCAAATAAAGTTTCTGAAAGTCATCCTGCAGGAGCAAACTCATGCCCCTACAGAATAACTTATGATATCAGAGCTCAGATATTGCAGTGGAGTGCCATAATCAGCTCAAATAACTCACAGATGGGTTTTTATTTAGGGCTTTTTAAGTCAATATATTTATTTTTCCAAAGGAAAGTCTAACAGAGAGACTTTTCTTTGCTGCAGAGAGACATGGTAGCTAAAATATTGGTACATTTATCCCTTTTTTTCCCTTGTGCCACATAGGTTCCTGGTTCAGTTTTCCCCTCCTGCAGCTCCGCTCCTCCCACGTACCTTCATAACTTTCCTTCTGCCTTTTTTTTTTTTTCCTCTCCCCCACCCCATTTGTTGCCTTTTAAGCTTACTGAAAATAATGAACTCTCCTGGCCTTCAACCTTTCTAATGTCTCTGCTTATTTCTGTAAGTTAGTTTTGGCTGTTAGGTTATGTTATAATGTTCCAGCAGAGATATTCTTTTTGTGATGACAGTAAATAAGATACACACAGACTTTTCTGTTTATTTTGTCAGCTGTTCATTTATAGTAAATTTTAATAAAAACTGTGAAACAATTTTGTTCTGTTGGGGAGGCTTGACACAAAAGTAGAACAATAATGTGCCAAAAATGCGTTGTTATGATCTTTCAGATGGGTACTGTCACTAGGAGGGGTCTGCACTTCAGTCAGTACGAACATGATAAAGTATGAACAGTACAGCTGCAAACTCCCTTTGGATAATGCTACAAAACATATGGAAAACGTTTCCTGACTTATGAAAAATAATATTGGGGCAGAATATAGTAAAGGGACTGGGTCAAAAGGGTGCCTAAAGCGTTAGTGCAAACCTTAAGTGCAATCTTGTAGTCATAAATTCCCTACTAATGAAATGTATATGCAATTCTTACAGCCCTCCGTGTTTGAAAAATCTATAATGTTAATAAAGTGACATAGTTAGAAATCTATATGGGACCTTATTTATTCATTATTTATTTTAAAAGATGGCCCTGAATCTAAACATTCCCTTTGGGAAAGTTTGGTTTGTGATTTAGGCTCAAACCTATATTTTTTTGGCTGGGACTCATTTCTAATTCTTCTTGGTTTACACCCCCATGTGCTACCTTGTTTAATTCATCTTGCACAAAGCAGGACATTGAGCTGGCAGCCCCACAACCTCCCCTTGGGCCACCAGCCAGGCCCCTTCCTCCTGCAAAGCAGGAGCCAGAGCCATGGCACTCCTGGCTAGAGCTGCCTGCATGTCCAGGAGAGGCCCCTGACTTTCCCACTGGCCCAAGGGTAGTGCTGGGAAGGGTGGAGGGGATCACCTCAAGTGTGTGGTTCCCTGTACCCACTCTCCCTCTGCGAGAAGAAGCTCTGATGGGAAGGAAGCTCTTCCTCTGCCTTAGGCTTGGATGGGATTTGGCTCTCCTGAGCCCAACCTCTACTGGCTCTATCCTCCAGAGGTGCCTTGGTGTTCCATCCTCTCCAAAAGGGTCAAGTGGAACCATAACAAAGAGTCATCTTGCTGATATGGAGAAGCGCACAAGTGCCTGGGCTAGAAGGGATGATGACTCCCAGGTAAAAACTGAAAATAAGTCACTAGCAGCAGGAGCCCAATCCCATGCTTGGTAAGGCCAGCTGATTTAACAAATCTCCTTTGTCCGTCCCCACCTCTGCTACTGCTGGCAAGATCCATCCCCATGACACTCACCAGCAAAATGTTCAGCAAACGAGTCAGCGTGAGACATGTCACAAAATACCTCTGAGGTAAAAAAAAAAACCTCATTTCAAGCTGCCCAAGGGCTAACCCTTTTTAATGGTTATGATTAAGTATGTCTTACTTGGGGTAAGTGCCACAAGGCGTGAGATGTAAGTGCTTCTCTGTACTCTAAATGGACTCTCATTTTTCCATGGTTTTTACTTGTTTTATAATTGCTCACTTGATCCTACAAAAAATAAACTAGCACAATCAATGAAATAGATAGACCGTGGGAGCAATGAATATCCGCATCATTAAGGGTTTTCAAGCTTAGGTCCTAAATAACCATAATTGCCACACTTCTATCTACAGAGTTAGAGAAGAGAGAACGGTGAAGAGAGTTGTTGTTACTCGGAATTTATGATAAGGAGCTTTTCCTCACACAGGAGCAACTATACTCACTCTTTCAGATAGCAGTAATTAAATTCCAGTAATTAAATGAACACAATAAAATGCTGTAGGGTAAATAGTAGAAATGAAGCTCTTCATACTAAATCTCCACAGCATGAAGATTCATCAAAAAGGTCAATTTTTGCCCAGAGAACAAATTTGTCTCTGGGACAAATGCTGGAGTAGGAAAGACCCCTCCAAACAGAAAACTGAAGCATTCAGTATTAGAATTCTGCTCTGGATTATCTTCTGTGAATAGAAGACATACCAGAAAGAATATGTTATTGAGCCTAATTTTTTTGTTTTACATCTGTGGCAGGATGCTGTTAGAGTCCTGATCTGCAGTTGCCTAGGTAAGGATTGATGAGGGATAGTGCATTATAGAGAGGATATGCTGTTTAAAAATAGTGCTAGAGTGGCCGCTTTGAGTTGCTTACACCTTCCTCCTGTTACTGAGGGGCACATTCTTCCTAGTCTTATTCCAATTTATCAGATTTATTGTAACTGCCCTGTGTAAGTGTGGAAAAGAGGTATGGAAAAAGAAGAAGGGGAGACTGGATGTTACCCTCTCAGTCAATTTTTCCAGGGTGATGAGTCTCAAAAGAAAAGAAAATGCATTTTTCTTTAAAGGAAAAAATAACATTTTGCCTTTTGCACAATTCAGTGTTAGAAACGTTCTTTCTTTACAGTTTTATTAATATATATATGGCCCTTAATTAAGAATAAACGAAGCAATGTGAAGTTTTAAGATAAATTTTAGCAACTCATCCAAAGCTCCAAGAAGGAACACAAAAGGACAGTGAAATGAAATGAGATAATTTACCTGAAGTAGGGTAAGAAACTTGCTTCGCTTATTTTGTTGCCTATTAAGCAACGTTTTTATTAGGTAAACTTCACATGAATTTCTAATTTCACATGTTCTAGTGCAGAAGCACCTACCCAGCTGTACCAGCTGTGGGGATAGCTCAACTGGCACAGCTCTGGGACAGAAAGTGTCAGGGCCACTCATCTTCCTCCAAAGGGGTCACTACTTGATAGCAATTGGATTACCAGTTAGTCAAATGATTCAAAAGCCCCTGACAGGAAAAGAAAGAAATTAAAACACACAGAGAGTGAGATGCTAAATGAAAATTTTTGGAACAAATTCAACCAACACACCAAGGACAGGCTCAGAATAATTCCTTACTGATAACAGATATGGAGGCAAAAAAGGTAAGTTCATTTACATTTTCAGTAATATTTTATAGAATGGCTTGGGTTAGAAGGGACATTAAAGACCATCTAGTTCCAATTCCCCCGCCATGGGCAGGACAACTTCCACTTCCACTAGACCAGGTTGCTCAAAGCCCTATTCAGCCTGGCCTTGAACATTTCCAGAGATCAGGCATCCGCAGCTTCTTTGGGCAACCTGTTCCAGTGCCTCACCACCCTCACAGGGAAGAATATCTTCCTAACATCTAATCTAAATCTCCTTTCTTTCAGGTTAAAACTATTCACCCTTGTCATACCATTATCTTCCAATGTAAAAAGTCACTCTCCCTCTTTTTTGTAAGACCCCTTTAAGTACTAAAAGGGCATATTTGCATGATTCTTGCAGAGAAAAATGCAGCAGAGGAACACATCAGAAAATCACACCATTTTTGCGTGCAACTACGGCCATATGAATGCACTCTGTGACACACCACGAGCTATTGGCCATCACGAAATTGAAGGGTCCCTCAAATACTATCTGGTGAAGAAACGAAGCAGTGTGTGTGCATGGAATACGGTCACTCTTATCCACATAGCAGCTGTTTGCCTGTTTTCAACACTGACGTTGCACATGCTGTATGTAATGACAGCCTGCTCGGTGATACCTGGTGCTCCAGAATATTTGGAGAAGGACCAGCTGTTCACTCCAGCACCCAAGTCCTTTGGAGTCAGCTCACTTCTGTTGGAATCTGAACCTCCATGGAAGTTATTTGATCTGATTGGCATGCAGGTGCAAGGAGGGCACAATGGCAATTGTTTAGCCATTATTAGGAAACTTTAGGAATCCTAGAAAAATCTTCCTAAAGAAACAAGGTATGTTAAGATACTAGTAGGAAAAAGAAATTGCCTTTGTTTCATCTGGGAAACAAGTAGAAAAGATAATCTTTGTCATTTAAGGGTGGATTTATGAACGTCTTATGTTCATAAACCAGGACGCCGAAATCCTGTGACATATTGTTATGAGAAATAAATAAGGCATTGTGTCTCAATTTCAAATCTAAGAGCTCCATATCACACTGAAGAATCAGACCTTAGGCCTGTAAAAATAAGAGATAAGGAAGTAAAGAGAGAGCACATAGATAATCTCTTTGTCATCTCTGCTGGACTACACTAAAATCTTCACACAGCTAAAAAGCCCATGTAAGAATAGCATCTATTCACTAATTGTTTTCTGCAAACTATGTCCAGACTTGCAAAAATCAGGAATAATCAGGAATATATGAAGCAGCAGGCAGGCTGCTATATTGGCATGTTCTCCAAAAGACCTGTTGAGCCTTTCCCAACAAGAGCTGGGAAGCTGATTTTATCAGGTGCCTCAGGACCAAAACAGGGATAACTCTAAGAAGGAATTTCCAACAAAAGAGCTGCAGGCAAAGTATTGTCCATATGATGTCTGCTGAGGGGCTGAGATACTCACTGCAGTGTAGGGCCTCTGGGGCCTCTAACACCTCGCCTCACTTTTTTCCCCCCAGAGTTATTTCCAGTCCTGTATTTCCCTAGATAGTGATGATTTCATGATTAACATGGAACATATTAATTAGCTCCTTGCAGTCTGTAGTTCAATTAAGGAAACAGAGAAAACCAGAGGCAGCAGCTGGTAGAAGTCAAGCTCCTTTTTCTTAATATGATAAGAGCAGACTGGCTCTTACCGGGGCAGTAGCACAGTCTCCTACAGTTACAGCATGCTCAGGGAACACCAGAGTTCAAAAGCATTCTGCAAGGTCCTGGTGTTAGGGTGAGGATATTTGAGTCCTTATCCTTTTACAGGACCAAGGATTTCAAATATAAGCTTCAAATAGCAATTAAAAATAGCAACTAAAAGCATTCTTTAGGTATTTTGTGTTGTCCTTGTTCTTTGCTATACACCTGCCATGGAACATGTTGGATATGAAAAGTTTTGACAAATGATTTTTTGTTTATTAGAGGTATGTATGGTTGACATACAATACAAGATGGAAGTCAACAGTTTGCTCATAGAACATCCTCAGAGTGTCTATAACAGGCCAAGCTTGTAGATCTTTGTTTTACATGTTCATGTCTGAGAGCTCTCAGATTAAAGACCTCACAAAAATAATTCTATTTCAAATAAAAATGCATGCTCCTCTTTCACATCTGCTCTTACTATGCTGAATCATGAAGTATTCTTCTTCTATTTCAAAAATCCCAACAACTTATGACAAAATTCAGTTTTAAAACTGCTTAGTAGAGGCTGGATGCATTTCCTTTTCAGAACAAAATATTATTCTGATTGATGAACAACTTATACCTGCATTTGCAGAGTAGAGTGCAACCTCACTGTTTTTGTACATATATAGATTCTATATACACACACATTATATATATATATATTTATATATATAAAATGATGATTTTCTGGTCCAAACACTCTTCAAGAAGCAATGTGGGGAGGGATGCTGGTCTCTTAGTGCTTCTACATTATGATCTACTGACCCTGAAAATAGGGTCAGAAGGAGGTCTCACTGCTAACTGGAAAACTAATCAATATAATTCTACCAAAGGGCTGGTATTCACCAAGTAATATAGTCCCCTCCCCCTCAGCAAAAGTCTGTGCCTCATTGTAAAGAATATAAACATCACATTTTTATACTTGTGGAAAAGAGAAAATATCAACCAAACACAAAAGGTATACTTTGTGAGGTTGGGGATATCACCAAGTCATATTGCAGTTCTCAAAATTTAATTCTGAGCAGTTTGATTGGTTGTGTTTTATGGTTTGGTCTTCTTTCCTTAGTAAGAAATGTAGAATTGTGCCTGCTTTTTCTTCTATGGTTAAATATAACAACCGATGACGGAAAGATTATTTTCTTCCTCTGCCCCTTCCCTCTCCCCTTCTGCCCCCACCCCAACCCCCCTCCATATTACAGTTACACAATGAGAAAAATAAGCTGATCTTGCGCTATGTTAAAAGTCATACTCACAGTGATGCCCTGTGCAGCCTGGAGGGATGCCATCATACAGAAGGGCTGCATTTGATTCTGATCAGGTACCTTTACTGAGAAAGAGAGCAAGACAAAGGGTAAAAGGTCACTGGTGACTAATTTTCTGAAAACCAGCAGCTTGTGTAAGTAATAGAACATTTATTGTATTTCTGTATCATCCCAGCAATGAGCTAGAAAATCCATAAGAATTCCCAGCACTAGCCTTTATTAAAGTATAGCCCTGGATTAGTTTAATGTCCAATTTAAAGTCACTGCCTGCACCTACTTTACTTACTTTTCTTAAAGAGAGCTATTTTTCCCCCATAACCTTCCAATTTAAGTTGCCAAGAATATCTTTTCCCTTAATGAAAATTCAGGTTTCTTTTATTTTATACATATGTATGTGTGTATGTGTATGTTGAGGAAAGAGCACTTGAGTGCTGCATTTCTACATCGGAGTTATTTTCCCCACACTGAAATATTAAAGCATGATCAGAGCAGGGCAAATACTGCAAAATCCAAGCACAGCCTTCCAAAAAAGTAGCAGCAAAGGAGTTACAAACTCCCTTTACAGTGTTTACACCTTTTCCTTTTGTTCTGTGTAAACATTCATATGGTTTCAAAATATTATTTTTCTGAAAGAATGTTCATCAAGCTCACCTCTGTTGTGGATGAGACAGAAACAGTTAACCTGAGTTCCTCAAGTCCATACCCAAGCTACAGGTTTAAGGCTAATCAGTTCAAAAAGAAGGGAAAAATGTCCATTCTCCAACCACAATCTGCCAAGTGCTTATGATCATTGCACTCCTTGTCTGTAATGATTTGACTGGAGACCCCAAGTGGCTTGGTAGTACTGGAGATGACAATCAGTGCTTTTAGTTAATAAACTTGACAGCTATAAACACTGTTACTGGACCTTCAGTGGGATTCTTGATACATTTTAGCCTTACAAAATGTAATTACCCTCTAGAACTAAATGAGAACAACAAAATACAGACACTATTTTGTGTTCCTTGAGTACTCACCTCTTCAAGAGGGTTTTATTTGTCAAATTGATTTCTGATGGCTCAGATTTCACTACGTCTATGCCTAGATGATCTTCCTGGTGCATCCCACCTGAGTCATACATACCCTCCAGAGTGGGCTGTCCCAGCATGATGTCTAACCTGCCTCCTGGTGAGTTACACCTGAGCAGGTGCTGCCTTATCCATACTTACCACCAAGCCCCTTTGGAAACAAGCCCATGGCCCTCTTGTGCCTGTAACAGTGAGCAATCCAAGCTGCTTGGTGAAAGCTGCTGCACTGGGGAAAGCTTCTTCCATAAAAAACCCACTACGAGTTTGGAAAATGCTTCTCCTCCCACTGGCAAAACCACCAGTTTTAGTTTGCTCATATACTCAGGAACCTTGGAGGGAATGGGAAGGCAAGAGCCTACCTGAGCACTACTAGCTCTCCAGGCTGAGCTCATGTTTCAGGCATAGGCATCCTTCTTCATTCATAGACTAGCATTGCTTTTTGGTCTTTTCTGCAATGTACAGCCCAGTCCACAGCAGATTTCCTGTACCTGGTTGCACTTCCCACTCCTGCCTGAGTTGCCTGACATCATGGGGCATATTATCCTGGGGATATAAAAAAGACAAATAGAACAAATTTTTCTTCAGATAATTCAAATTCCTGATCTAAATTCCCTGCCATGCCCAGCTCATAATTCATACTTATGACATCACAGAGAGGAATCACAGCAGGAAAAGACAAGTGTTTAATATGAAAGTTTTCCCATATGGACAAAGTTAATCAGACAGGATTAATGTTTTACATTTATTAGCTATAACTAATGCACACTTTCAAATATATCTGAAAAGTAAGTTCACGGACTCTGAACTTAACGATTTTTTTTTTTTTTAGGTGACAAGCCTATGAAATTGTGCTTCCATACCAGCCAGTTGCTTGGTGGATGTATGATTACACAAGCCTTCAATCAACATGGGATATACTATTAAAAATAAAATTCACAGCTCTTTAAATCCTGCTTTATGCCATTTATTTATTTATAGGAGAAAAAAAATATGGTTGAAGCTTGTAGTTAGAGATAAAAAAAGCACAAGAGGTATAATATAGATTGGCAGGTAACTGTTTCTGTATACTCAGTATGACGCTGACAATACTCCTCTGCCCTACAGTAGTTTTCTAGTAAACAAAAGATGCAGAAACAACAGAAATTTGTAAATCAAGGTAAATTATCAGTTTTCAGAAGTGCTATCACATAGAAACCAGTTTGATTTTCACTGGAGGAAATCCCATCAAAGAACACAAAATAAAAGAGACAATGTGTTCACCTTGCACCAACAAAAGCCATTTGTTTGTTTGGGGCAAAACTGAGAAAAAATACCAATATGGTGACTGCATAAAGGAGGAAATATTTAAAGAGAAAATTTTGTTCTGGCCTGTGCCTGATACTGTATACAGATCACACAATACAATTGCCTTGCACTTAATTTTAATCATGGGAACTTCCAGTTCAAGAGACAGTACAGTAGTTACTCTCCTGTCCCGCCCCTTTCAAATCTCTGCTCTTCAGAGAGTGGGCAAGGTGGAGAATGTGTCAGGTTCTAAATGGAAGTAAAATTTACAGAGGCAGGAACCCCAGGAGACATTGCCACCTGGTTACAATTACCAAGGTTCAAACCCCGAGTTAAAAGAAGTAAGATGGTAGATGGAACTGTGCAGGAGGCAACTATAAACTAATATTGTTTTGAAAAGAGACAGAAAGCTAAGTAGAAATGGGAGTATTCAAGTGGTGGATATAATCTGGGGCATATTAAGTGGAAGAAATAAATCAAGCAATAGCTTTGAGCACATGGTATAGAGCTGTGTTTTCCTTTATAATTTGTGAAATGATAGCAGTTTTTGACAGAGTTTTTAAGAATCAGCTGGACACATATTGGAGATGAAGAGGTAAATCTGCAAACCCACACCACTGAAAATCTGGAAAGCCTGACAACAGCATAAGGGCTGAGTTTAAGCAGCATCAGGCCAACACAGTGCATCCAGAGGCATTAGGTATGACAGTTCCAGTTAAATGTTAACTAGAAGTGAATAGTACTTTTTCATGGAAAATGCATTGTTGAAAAATGACAAATAATGTTAAAATTAATTAAAAATAGAAAGGAAAATACGGTATGCAAAAAGATCATGTTTCAAATATGTCAGAGTTTGAAGCGTGTGAAGTATCAGTTAAGTTTATATGAAATCAGAGGAAAGAAAGAAAAACACCATTAAAGCTGAGAAGGGAACACATTTTTTAAGTACAATATAGCACTGTAATGGACTATGACTTTAGTCACAGAGCCTGTACTTCACGCTTATGCCTCCAGCCATGCAAAGCAACTTGCCAGATTTTAAACAATAAAACTGAAATCCTGAGCCTACTAAATGTAAACAGCAAAACATTCAGTAATGTCACGGGGTGGGGGAGACTGGAAAAAAGGTGCATTTTTCAATGGAACCATTTTACATGAGAAAGTTTTAAAACCTTTCTAATCATGTGAAGATTAAAAATTTCTCTTTATTGGTGAAAAGTACTGGATAAATAATTATTTGACTAGAAAAAGATAGACTGATCATACAATCTAGTGATTTGGGCACTTATCCGGAATGGGACAGAGAAACTTGATCCCATGTCTTGTATGCTCATAGATCTCCAATGAGTGCTCTAGCCACTAAATTATTGATTTTACTGAATTAACCTGCCCATATTGATTTAACCTTACATATATTATATTCATTTGCTGTCATAAACCCCTGCATCATACCCACAAAGAGGATATTTTATAAAGTTTCCAGTTTTGTTAAAAAAAAAAAAATTAACCAATTTGCTCCAAAATATCATAGAAAGTTTTAAATAAAAGTAAAAACATTACAGGAATAGCCAGGAGTTATTATGCATGGATTTTTTTTCTCAAGTTTTTTAGAAGCAAGAGGTCACCAAGAAGATCATGAGGCCCCTTATGGCTGATGACAAGACTAATTTGTTGACAGAAGATTTAGCATTACTTAAGAATTATATGAATTCTTTTTATCAAAGGGAAGAATGGCTGATAGATACCAGAAACAGATTTATTTCCCTAAGGAGGAAGAAGAAATACTAAAGGAAATCAATATCAGATCAGAACAGGTGATTGAGAAATTTGAATTCCTAGTTGCAGGAAAAAAAGAAGCTTCCTATGGTTTGGTTTTTTTTCCTCAAAAAAACTATGATTGTGGTATTAATATTTGTCATTTGAAAAACGTAGAATCAAGACTAAAGATGGTCAGAAAGATTCAAACGAATTGGTTTACATCAGAATAATTTCCAGATAAATGATATTTCACAACAGTTTTTTAAGACAAACTGGATAGGAGACTACATTTTTCACTTTTTTTATCCACTTCATCCTGTTTTAAAGAAAATAAACCAGGATGTGAAGGCGTGGGGGTTTCACAGTAAAGGAGTTCTTGGCCTTAGCTTGGGATCTACCAAGAACCAGACATTTACAGCTGAGGGAGAAGCAGAAGCAGTCCTCAAGGCAAGCAAGCTAGAGGTAGCGGTAGTCTTGTCTTCAGAGATGATTTGTGGGGTTTTTCTGTTCGTCTGGAAATCAAGGTCATATGTTGCATTTTCCTGCTTGAGTTTCTTCCCTCCAACAATCTCTCTGAAAGTAATCACACGCTTTGTGTACACAAAGCAGGGAGGAGGCAGATATTATTGCAGAAAACACAGGAGAAAAATAAGCTTCATAAACTTCTTCTGAAGCAACCACTAAGGTTAAGGGTACTTGTCCTCCAAAAAGTGGAGCATGATTGATGGTGTCTGGTTGCAGCAGGATGGTGCTGCCTGAAACAGAGCCAAGCTTTCCAAAACCACCGCTCTTTAATGTGCCTCTTCTTATGAGTATTCAACAAAAGACAACTTGATCACAAGTTTTGAGCACTCCCCTCTCACAATGACGCCTCAGAGCTCAGTACTGCTCAAAGCTGAGAGACAGCCATTTGGAACTGAAGCCTTTAAAAAGATCTAAAAAACACTTTGAAGTGTTTTTTAACAAGTAATCTGTCCTCACATCATAGTCTACGAAATACCCACAGACTTGAGTAAGGAGGCACTTGAGCACCTGGGCTGTCCCTGGTCTGCAGACAACCCTCTTGTGATGATGCTGCAGTTACCTGGACTGAGGGGATCAGATGGAGCACGACGAGGCTCTCTTTCCTCTCAGTCAGTTCACTTGTGTTTCCTTCCCATGGAAACAAGGGAGGGAAAGTCATCCGAGCCTTGTCCAAACAGGGAGATGGAGGCTGGTCAGGGGGCACATCTGGAGCGAGATGGCCCTCAGAGGTTCTAGGGTACAGACAGACTGTGTCAAAGAGGAAATGTCAGAGCACATCAATCAGACAAAAGTGCAGCTTTGTTTCCCGACGCATGCTGCTTTGTAGATTTATAACTTCACAAACAATCCTAATAAAACCAGGAATTATTTCCACACTAAGCAGCTCCCCAGCATGAATAAGAAAACGGGAATCAAGATTAGTTACTTAATACCAGCTGGTGTTTCTTCAGTCATTTGGGGAAAACTGAAGAAGAAATATGTAAGCTTCAAGTACAACTATAATAACCTATGGTCTCATTATAATGAGCTGTCACAGAAAGATGGAGAGTATCAAGGTGAACTTCTTCAAATATTTCAAATAAATTTGGCTTTTATTGAGCACTGAGCTCTATCTTAAGATCAAGAAAATGAGCTAAGGAGTAATAATTGTAGCATATTATAGAAATAGCAATTAATTGAGAGATTAATATATAACCCATAAAGGTGAAAGTTACCATTTGAAATTTTTGCAGAGGGACAGCAGAAGAGATGATGAAGATTTCGGTAAAGCTATAATAAGATTTAAAATACTATTGACTTCTTCAGCTGAAGCTCAGAAGGGTTTAAATGCAGAGAGAGGCATCAAGTGTACTGAGCCAAAGGCACAAGCTGGGGTATTTTAAGGCAGTTGTTGCCTGTAGGCTGCAGGGGAGATGTCTCAGGGCATCCACGCTTCCAATACAACACTAATGGTCTTCCCAAGCTGCAAAAATTATTCAAGGCCACAGACAAGGCCTCACAACCCTGTCACCAGGCCTACCTATCACACACATACATATATAAATATATATGTACTGCTGCTTAAAAAGAAACCTTCTCTGACTCCAAGTATTCCTGCTAACTTGAGATTGCATGTTTTTCTGTACTTTTCATGCAGTAACTAAATGACAGTCACACATGCAAATCCTATATAAAAGCCATCTTTCACATCAACTTATTAGTTAACAATCACTGCTGTGAGATTTTCCTTAACTTATGGTTCATCTCTTCTTGGTGGCAAGCAGATGTCCTACTGACTCAAAGGTGGTTCTAGATCACATGAATAATTTGAGTTGTCAGCTGTTTTGACTGTAGAGGTCTTTGAAGAAGGTCACAAGAAAATGATCAGTACACACTCTTCTACTTCAGACTTTCTTCAGACTCAGTAATGGGTAATATGCAACTATGTACATTTTCCTTATAATTAAAGAAAAAAAAGGAAAAATTGAACTTCTTCTGGGAAAATCCTGCCTGCGGAATAAAAGTACCTAATCCTTGCAGAGGATCCAAGAACAACAGATGAAGGATGCTTCTCCTCTTAATCCATGGAAAACTAAGAGTAACCTGGCTCTAGAACGTCATGATGAACATAGACAAACGTCCTGTTAGAATAGAAAGGTTAGCAGGCTTTTAGGGCAACCATTTTCCTTCCTCTGCCTCTCTCGCACTTCCTGTAAGATGATGGTTACACTGTTGTCCTTTTTTGTGATTTTTTGAGACAAATTAGTTATGGGGCAGTGGGGGAAGAGGTATATTTTCATTATAAGTGACACACGATGAAGTAAGTCCAGTGCTGGAGCAAGTAGGGGAAGGAGTTGGGTTTATTGCCCCTCCTTCTCCTCCTTGCTGCTGCCAACTGAAACAAAAGCAAGAGAAGGGGGAAGGTTAAGTGCTGAGAAAGAGTTTGCACACACCCAGTTTTGGAAATCATCCACTCCTTTCCACTTCAGCATCACGCCCTCTGGATAAACCCTCCTGGCTAGGAATAAACAAGGCGCCCTATGGAAACCCAGGGCGCGGCTCCGGCATGAGGAACACTGCTGCCCTGGGCGAGACACCCGGAGCCAAGTGCTGTACATGAAGCTGGCTCCTGTGACACGAAAGCAAACGCCTGCTATTCATATGCTTGACATCAGATGTTGATTCCTCAACCCCTCTGCTATCCAAGAAACAGATGAATCCAAAACCTCTCTTTCCCACACGGAAATAAAACAGTGGTGGAAATCAGGGAGTGCAAAAAGTTGTCTAAAGACCGAAGACCTAATTTGCCCTTAAGTTAAGTTTCAGGAGATGAAGCACAGATTGCCTACTCATCTCCTGCCTTACTGGCAGTATTTTTCCCAGCACAGAAAACTGTGAAGTACTATGAAGAGCTGTTCATTTAATCTTTCTTCATCTTAATGCTCTGTTTGCTTTTTATTGGTGGTGGGTTTTCTTGTTGTATGTGCTCAGGCCAGAAGAGCATGGCTGCTGAACATGTAATTCGCCCTACACGGCAAGAGATCAGTAGCAGCAATCTCACTATCAATTCCTGGGGATTGGGGAGAAGATTTTGTTTACAGGGGGACCTTATCCTATGCACCATGGGAGCACTGGAGAAACTGGCAGTCCTAAATCCTGTCAGCGTGTTAGGTGAAGAGGGGGAGCATGCAAACAGCACTGTGCAGGTGACTCATTTTACTGAGTGGTACAAGCAACATGCACTACAACTTTATGTTTGTTCTTGCCACAGTCTGTGGGCATCACATCTGCCTCTGCTCCCCAGGAGCTCGGTGGGTGCAGTGTTTTGACTGCTTTGAAAAATGGGTATGCTGGGGACAGGAAGAAAACTACAGCCAGTGGGAGCATCAGGAAACTTGGATGGAGAGCCCCATCACTTTCTGGAGGTAGAGAGGTCACTATGAAATGATTTCATAACCCTATTCATCTCCTCAATTTGGCTCAGTCCCTGCATGATGGGAAGACTTGGGAAGTTGTCCTGTGAAAGCAAATGTTTATCCCCAGTTGCAATACATAAATTACTTTCAGGGTCCAAAACCCTCGAGGGTGTGTCTCAGAGTCATATAATATTTCCATGGGCTTCTCAGATCTACAATAGCTGATAGATGTGTAAAGTCTCAAGTAGCTAAAACCTCCCTTGTGAATCAAAATGTGCAGACACCACGAAGCAAAAATTATCTCTGCTAATGTAACCATTAACTCATACTCAGAATTTCCCCCTGCAGATTTATCTTTTTTTTCCCTTTCTTTTTTTTTTACTTACTGGCTCCCACATGTTTGTTCAGATTACACCTATTTTAATTAATTCAGGCCAGTTTTGATAACTCTTCTCACATGAATGTGGAGGATGTGAAGTGCCATGCTTTCTAAAAAGCTGAAGCATATCAGCAAGTTCTTAATCCAAAGGCTGTGTGAGAGAAAAATAAAACCAAAATTGAAGTAGTCTGTGAGGGTGATACAAAGAAATTCACTTGTCTAAATTTTGTTATTTCCTTCACCAAAATTATCTGAAATCTAAATGAACATTTTTGCAGAACTGTACTGCAGTTAAACTACTCTGAAATTATGAAAATGCTATTCCACTACTTCAGTCAAGAAGGCATAAGTAACAAAGCTGAACTCTTTCCATTAAAATAGAAACACCCATTTCTTATTCTGGATGGTCAGGTTCAGTGAGATAAACACAACCTAATGGGTTGGCAGCTATAAACACAGATCTTTGAAGCTCTTTCCTTGATTATTAAGAAAAAGAGGAACATGCCCAGAAATCTTGCAAGAACAACATTACAGCCCAGCCATTTAGAAATGAACCCTCTTTGTGGCCCAGTCCCTGGGTAACAAGGGGTGTTTCAAAACTACTTTTGCTCGATGCTTCTTGAGTCCATCAGTCACATCACCATGTCTTCCCCCTTACACATCTTCCCAGCCTGCTCCCCAGCACAGGGGCAGCCCTGTGAACTCCTGGCCATGGGAGCCAAGTCCATCACTGAGGGACTCTCCTGGAGATCTGTTTTCACAGCATGGAACCCATTTCACACCACCCCACTCGTTCAGGTTTCCCTCCCCTTGGGCCTAAGTAACACTACTGTGTCACTGACTTCAATAAGTAACTTTTTATTGTGTCTAATCATGTGCAAATGTGTTAAAATTGGTAGTTTTTAGCAAACAGTTATGGAACATATTACCGTAAGGCATTTGTTCATGGCGTGACAATGATTGGCCCCATGCCACTTAAATGTTTTATTTAATAATGTGGGAATTTCAGTGTGTTTTCCTTTCATTATTTTTAACTTGAAAACAGAAACAGAAAGCCCCTTCTTTAAAGTTAAAACTTTACCGCCTAGAGTCTGTCAAAAGCAATATAAGCATCTGGATTTTAAAAAGGGAGCTTTTGCAGGATGTTAATTTAATATACTGGCATATTTCATGCATACTTTTTACATTTTGTGTGCTTGAAGCTATCTCTACAGTGACCACCCAGGAACAACAGACTTTTCAAAATTCAAACCTTACGAACAAAAGACGATGTTCATGTAACGTTGCACATTTCAGGTAATATCTGCCAATCTCGGAAAACAAAAGCTATGCATAATACTTCAGCTGTTCCATGCAATGCATTTGTATAAGCCATCATGTAAAATAAAAGGGTTTACATTGCAAACAACCTAACCTTTAGCCACCAGAGGGTTACACTTCCAAAACAATTCCACTTCTAATAAGGTATGCTATGAATAGAAACATCTGCAATCTCACATGAGCAACAACTTTACAAGGTAACATCTCAAGCTCACACTTTCTTGGCTAAGACTCCACATTGCACTGTGTGTCATGTGAGAGGAATTAATAACCAAGTATGGGCTGCTATTCTAAATTGGGAACTTCATTAGAATAAGGAAAAGCATGCACATATCTTCCCCTAGTTTCCTGAAAAACTTCTGCTGAGATATTTTGCAGCAGCCACTCAACTGGAATAGAGCTTAATGCCATGTGTACTGTTTACTCGCTGGTTTATGCACTTGAGGAACAAACACATTTCTTTAGAAACATGGTCTAAAAATGCAATGTGTTCAACACAAAGCAGTTCTGTTTGCTCATACGTTTTCATAAATCAAGTTTGGAAGCAAAAAGAAAAAAAAAGTGTTTGCAGCTGAACTCTTTCATTTTGGAACTTGATATTTTTGGTCCTTTATAGATATATACACACACATATATATAATTTTACTTTTTTTTTCTTTTTCTTTACAATTTTCCTTTCCACAACTGTCCTGTGGGCTTTCTTTGGGTAACTACACTGGAGCTCCCGTCTCATACAATCAGTATGGTAAACCATTCTTCTCTTGACTGTGCCATAAGAAACAATTGGAGAGAAAAGCAGGAATATGCTGACAATTTTAAGATGAATTTGCGTGATAAATACGTAAGACTGTCCTAATACACAAATGACAGGGACAGAACAGACGAAAAACCAAACAGCAGAATAAGTGGGATATTTAGCAGATACAGACAGACCCAGGGTGAGATACAAAGGGTTACATTTCATGCTTTGTTACAGACAGAAATTTTTGTTAGTTAATCTTCTTTTGAGCCCTACTATAGTAGTATTGCTCTTATCCAAGAATTCATTGTCCCCTGTTCACTTCATCACATTTTGTTTTGTTTTCTTCTATAATCATCTTAACCATTTTCCTCCAAAATGACAAACTATAATACAAGAAACCCTACAAGAAACCCAAGAGCAGAGGGAAAAACAGCATTAGGAAGAAAGACCTGAGGCTGTCAGCTATTCTACAGGTTTAAGAGTTCTTTTACCTGGCAACAAGAAGGTATACCAGCTCTGCTACAACAGTTTCTGAAATGAAATGAAGTAACTTTCAAGGATCTTTCCATTTCAGCTATGGAAGCATTAGCTGGAAAGCTGGAGGAATGGGGAGTATTTTGGAAGCTGGAGAATCAGGAAGTGGAAGGGTTACTTGATTTTTACATTTTTGCTCTATGTTTTAAACCCAATTTGAACTCGGGCACTGAGATTCATCCCACTTGAAATAACACAGATGAAATAATTGCACTTACTCAGAGCTGCTACAGGCACTGATGGACACAATTTAAACTACCTAATGACTGTGGTGGGCAGATTACCAGGAGGAGGACCGCTCACTGCTGGTGCCAGAGTGACTCTTTGACCTTTTGCGGAGCACCTGAATAGTCTTGGTTATATCTCGTTCAGTCTGCCAGTAGCTAATGACAAATAGAACATTTTTATATTCGTTGCAATCACCATCAGTACATTCATGTATCTGAACAAATTAGATTTAAAAAATTCCCTGCACTTTTTAAAACTTTTTAAAAAGTTGATTGTGGTACCCTAAAGAAAATTATCTACTATATATTGTTTAGAAAAAAATAATAATTATGTTATAAGATAAATATATTGGCAGCAAAATGCTGAAGTTTAGGCATGCAGAGCCTCTCTAAGCAAATGCTATACTAACAAGCTGCCAGGAGCCCAACAGCTGCATTTAATTTTCATAAAAGGGAGCAGATTGCTTCAGTTGCCCCCCATAGGAAGGTGAGGCCCAGGGCAGGCACAGCTCCTGCCACCCTAGCCATCCCACTCACAGGACAGAGCAACCTTACACCACGTCCCACAGTCTACCAAGCCCCTCTCACATGGAGTGGGAATTTAGCATTTCCCACAGATCCAACTAGCTCAGGAGTGAGGCTGTGACAGAAATAACGGCACTTAGCGACTTCGTAATCCACCCCTACTCCATGGATACCATCAGATAGGACAGAAAATAATTATTGACTAAGAAAAGGCTTTTTTGTGCACTCTGAGAAGAAAGGCTTCCTAGACATTAATAGCTCTGCTAGGTATCTGTTTCAAAAGTCTATGCAACTCAGGCAGCTCAGGAGGGCAAAAGTTGAGGCAAGAACTGCAGTGCACATCTTTAAGAGGATTTATTTTTCAACCAAGCCTACAAAATATTATTTATGATTCCATGACCGCTACCAGTTGCTGATGATATCACACTTGGCTTTTTACATCTTTTCTGCCACCTGAATTCCAACTCCAAGAAATCCTACACTGCAGTGAAAGGCGGAAAGATGTCAGAAAGCATATGCTATGACTTACAACGCTCCAAACATGTTGAGAACACAGACACTATGTAATGCCTGATAGAGTGCTTTGCATCAGGACATCAACAGCTTTTCCTTTGTCAGTAGTGCTAAATGAATTGGAAGATCACTGTGCTACAGCTTCTCAGTCAGGAGAGCTGTCAGCAGCTCTGCAATGGCCATCTGGGGAAAACAAACGCTTGGCCCAAAGCGAGGTGACGTAACAGGCGAGGAGCACTGGCAGGGACATGGTGGATTATATTAAAAACCTATCTTATTTGTTAGCTAGCTGTAGATGACAGCATTGGAGTGCACAATAAAATGCATTTATGATGCTCTGTAAATCCCATGGGTTCACCACACTTGTGTACACTGTGAGCTCATCTGTTGGCCAGGAATGAAACAGAAGTCAGTTGTTTCATTCAAGATTAAAATTGTTTGTTATCTATATCTCAAATAGTAGCTGCTGCATAGTGCAGAACTCTGCCAACTATATTTTCCATTTTTTTGGCATGCACCTTTTCAAATAAATTTCCTTGTACATTTGTTTGGTAAGAGACCATAGATGTTTTCCTGACTATGCTATTGGAAACTAATGCTGTAAGATAATGTGCAATACGTATTATTTTAGTTATAAATAGAAAAAGAGAAAAACCATCAGAGCAATGACAAATGCCAAAACTCGGGTGTCTGCTACCCCAGGTTTTTGAAGAACAGAGCATTCTTTGTGCTTGGCAAGATTAACCACCTTAATAACAAATTATTATTATTTATTAAAAACAATATAATCATTCCTACAGAATGATGATCAGTTCATGGCTATTTCACAATCACGCAAAAGTTATTTAGTTTCATGTCTTTTGCATACACTGTTAGGTCTTGTCTGTCCCATAGCAACAGACTGAGTGAGATATGGCTCCTTCTTGGTGGCTAAAGAAGAATGACTGTGTTTAGTTCAGTTTCCTGACTTACATCAGGTTAATGGAGGTCATAAGCTGGCAAAAAAAAATTTTTTTGACCAAATTTACAGCACTATGGCAAAACAATATTGATGAGGATGCAGTGGATTAGCAGACTAAAGTGACTAGATCCCTTTTCCAACACGACACTGAGAAATTTACATGGTTGAGGCCCAATGAGAGCCCCTTCTGACTGCAGAGATGCAAAAGGACAATGAGGCAAACCCTCAAAATGATCCTACTTATATCTTCACTGTTTAAAGAACACTCAAAAATGGACAAACACTGCATAGACTATTTGCTATATTCAATGTTAACCCGCTCTCAGTGGTGCAATTGTCTGAGCTGGAGAACCTCAGACTTTCATCCTGGCAGTTTACAATACATCTGCCACACAATAAAATTGTGTAAGTTGAAATGTAGCCAGAGAGGAGATGAACAGAAACCCAGTGTGGGATTTATTTAGAAATAGATGTTTGCCATTGAAGTCTGCATTAGCGATCGAGCTTACCTTTACTCATAAAGAGAAGAAGTAAAGTATCTTGAATAGATTTTGGAGTATTATGTCTGTCAACCAGGACTTCAACAGAGACATGGATTTAATTACAGTTTTCTCAACTGAAAGGTGAACAGTATGGCACTTTCTGAAAATTAAATTTCAATGATTAAAGATTTTTATTTATTACTCATGAACTTGCTCCTGGACCTAATTTTGGGTTTTGTACACTTCAGTATCATTCACTGAAAAACCTGCTGAGAAACACATATTAGCACAGCTCTATTTGCTTGGTCTGTTTGTTCAGAGTTACCATAGTTTTCAAGCAGCTTCCTTTAAGGAATGGCAAAATCCAGGTAATAATTAGGAGCCAAAAATTCACTCAAAATTGTGGATGCATGAATTCTCTAAAAACAAGCAAAAACCTAAAGCAAGTTGCAAATGAAGCAGCTCTGGATCCTGGCTTCCAGCAGAAATTTAAGAGAAATGTAAGAAATTTGAAAGAAATGTAAGAGATTACATACCTGGACCAGTTCATGCTCTTCTGTGTGAACTCCTAAAAATCAAAAGTTGATTTTTTTTTTCTTTTTCTTTTTGTAATGGTAAGAGAAAATACAAGTTAGTTGCAATACCACAAGACAGAGATATTGCATTCAGTTGAAACATTCAAGGTCTTAAATACAAACTAAAAGATGTCATCTCCACTGCTTGCAGAGCAGGCAAGCAGCAGGAGGAAGAATTATGTCTCTATCCCTGCCACAAATTAGATTCCAAAAATAAAAAAAAAAAAAGGAAAGAAACCAAACAAAATCAAACACAAACACTACAAGCTGCTTTACAAACAACATGAAAAGACTATAATTATATCGTTGCAAAAATTGTGCCCTTCTTCAGATAGTTAAATTATTCAAAGGACCATTTGAAGCTATGCATAATTTCAGCTGTTCTCTATCCAGAAATTAAGAAGAAAAAAAGGAAACCTTGCCTTTTAACATGAAAACTTCAAATACCACTCAATAAACAGACTTACACATTCCCATTAGAATGTTCAAATGGTAAGTGATAGCTATAAAAGGCATGGAAGAATCACCACTTTATGTGGATTGCTGTACAGTGAAAAAGGGAAGATGTGACAGCTGCAATATTTTGCGCTCTTGGCATGGTATTTCACAACTCCAAGCTGCATAAAGGAAAGAAATGGGACAAAAGTCATAGTTGAAAAGGTAGAAAGATTTTTTTAAAGTATGTATTTTGTGATTTGAGTTACTCAAAATGTTCCCATAGGTTTTAGTAGTAAATAATTCCTACCTCCCTGCAAAGCAGGCAATTTTCCTGCAATTTCAGAGAAGACAGTGGAGTTTAATGGCCTGATCTGGGATTCAGATTAGTGGGGTTTTGCTGCTGGTTCAAAGCTGTGACCCTAAATCAGTCATTTCTTCTCCTCCCTTTACAGGCCCATTCTTATCCCTTTGCTTGTAACTTCTTGACTATTTATGGTGCTTTATTCATCCATGAACAGCTGTCAGTTTCCCTGCATTCCTTCCCTCTTGTCATTGGGATCGTTGGAGGTTTTCTTCCTAATCACACCTAATTGGCTGTTTAAAATGCATAATCCTCTTCAGAAGATTACTGTAGTGGAGGCTTCCAGGATATACATGCTCTTGTGGTATTGAAGGTCTTTGGCGTGAAACCTTGGGGTTTTCTGACTGATTTCTGCTGCCACATCAGTAGAGATATTTGGAAGAAAGGACAGGCAGCTTCCAAAATTCTTCTACAGCATTGTGTTTCCTCCGGAAAACAGTGGTGGCTAAAAGGTGAGGTGTAGGTTTGGACTGATGCTTTGGAGGAAGTTAAGTGATATAAAAACAAGCTGGATTAACAGTCATAGTAAAATATAGAACTTCATTCTAAACAGTTCACAATGTGTGCAGTTTAAATAATTTTAGCAAATAGAAATAGAATTAATTTTTATAAGAAACTGCATGTCTACCATTACTGCTTTTTCTTACCCAAAGACTGAAAGATATGAAACCAAAATCTGCTGAAGTCCTTAATCAGTGAAGAGGAAGAGAAAAGGTGAGGAGAAAAGAGAGAAGGAGAATTACAGAAGAATTAAGATTCCTAACCTGCTAAAGACCAAATAGCCACTGTTGGAAAAGGGATATCTTCTATAATAACCACATTTATTATGCATTACTAGTAAAACCCTGACAGGTTTATCAAGTCATTATACAGAAACCCTACCACCAGTGCATGCTCACATACCAAAAGCCCACAATCTAAAATTACATGTTTGAGCATTCATTGGATAAGAATATTCCAGGGGGGAAGATAAGTGAAAAAAAAGAAGAGATAAAAAAGAAGGAATCTCCTAATAACATGAGAAGAGTCAGGCATATCTGCAATTCTTGACAACTGCATTATTTCCATCATCATTATCTCGATGTTACCCTATAAGCTCCCTGAAAATACCTTGGAAAAAGGATACCTCAGAATCCACTGATCTTATGAAGCTACGAGTTTTAATTGCCTAAACCAGCATTCTCCTTCACATTTTCTCTCTTTACAAAAGATCCTGACAGTCTTGAAGTGCTCAGGACAGAGATAGGGCAGTAGTGCAGAACACAGGAACTTTAAACACAAATTAGTTTAAAATTTAACCAAAATAATGCAAATTTTTGAACTGACTTCTGTGGAGCTAGGTTGACCAGAAACAATATGGATGGGAAGTGATGGTGTACTTTTGGAGGAAAGGTTATGATAACTCTTAAGAGTGACATCTGGTTTACCCAAGAATAAGTGCCAATAAATACCTTAAGATGGAGAATTGACCATAGGCCTCTGCAATCACGCTGAAGACATGTGAAATTTATCGTAGGCCTCCCTGTTATTTACCTCACTGGAAGAAGCACAGTGCTAAAAAGCAAAAACAAACAAACAAACCAACCCATCAGCTCCTGAGGCTGCCAAACAAACTGAAGCAGGAGACGAAGGCAGCAAGACCTCATTCAGCATCATGACACAGTCAGTGTGGTAGAGACAGTGGTCCCAGTTCACAGCTCACGTATCCAATTCTGTGTGTCCAAGTCAGTGGAGACCTGGGAGCATTATCTCCCACCTTTTGAAGCTTTTATTTATTTGATTTGCGCTGGAACAGCAGAGAACAAAGACAAAGCAAATTAGGGCCCCTGCAGAGTTTATTAATAAAGTGTGGTTGGATGCCATTTCCAGGTCACAGATTTCAACCTAGGTAGGTCTGTAATTAATTTCCTTGCTGAATTTGCTCAAAGTCTTCCTTGGTGTTGTGCTCAGCAGCAGAAGCCCGCACTGCAGCTAAGTAGGAAATCACACGTGTGTGTTCTAAAAATGGAGAATTTGAATAAACTGACCTGAAACAGAGTCATCAGTGCCTCTCTCGGGGAGTTTCTAAGCAGTGTCAGAAGGAGGGAACTTTTTTTTCATGCTGGCTGTTATAAGCAGAGAAAAAGGTGTAGGACAGTAAAAAAAAATGGACAAGTGCCCTGGTTTCAGCTGGGATAGAGTTAATTTTCTCCTTAGTATCTTGTACAGTACTGTGATTTGGATTTGGGCTGAGAATAATGTTGATAACACACTGATGTTTTAGTTTTACTGAGCAGTGGTTACACTAAATCAAGCACTTTACAACTTCTCATACTGCCCTGCCAGCTGGGGTTGCACGAGAAGTTGGGAGGGGATACAGCCAGGACAGCTGATCCCAGCTGACCCAAGGGATATTCCATACCATACAGCACCATGCTGCACAATGAAACCATGGGGAGTTGGCTGAGATATGCCAATTCCTGCTTGGAGACAGACTGGGCATCAGTCAACGAGTGGTGAGCAATTGCACTGTGAATCTCTTGTCTTGTATATTTTATCGTTATTATAATTTTCCCTTCCTTTTCCATCCTATTAAAATGTTTTTATCTCAAAGCATCAGTTTTACCTCCAAAACTGTGTCCAACTTGTCACTCAAAACCTCCCAATTTTTCTATGTTTCAAAAGAGAAGTTTAAATTTTCAATGAAGCATGTCTGTTTTTTCTAGAGTTAGAACTAATCAACAGTTTATCAAGACACTCTTCATTCATTTGACCTATGCCATTTGAACCAGCAAGGACAGAGAGCTCTTGAAACAGTCTATCCTTAAAGACCTTTCCTAAAGAAATCTGGACAGGTGGAAAAGAAATTTAATGCTCCCAAGTTTTTTAAAAACAAAGGACTTCCTTCATGTTAGGACAGAAATTTTTGACTGGATTGACCAGGGAAAAATGATCCACTAGTAGCATTCAGACACTGAGCCTTGATAGATAGTCACAATAACTCTAATAAAGCAGCTGTTGTTGGCACTACCAAAGTTTACATATCAATTTATGACAGTCTGATGTTTCAGTATAGTATTGCTTAGTAGTAATTAGTTTTATTTGGAGTGATTAGGTGTTCAGTTACTTACAGAGGCCCATGGTGTTAGGAGTGATTCAGTTTGTTTGCAGATTTCTGCTTTGAAAAGCCTTTGAGTATTACAGATATTTCTTTCAATCCAAAATCCTGAGAAAAAGAATGCTTGTAATAGAAAATATCAGGCAGACTAGAATGAATGAGATAAGGCCAAGTTATCTAAAATCAAATTACCTAAATGTCAGTACTCTGCCCCCTTATCCAACAGGAATTGGTTTCAGTGAGAGCTGCAGTGCTGGAGCAGCTCTACCTGAAAAGCATTTGTGTGGTGCATGCAGAGAGAAGGTCAGCAACAGGTAGACAAACATAAATAAGGTCACCTCTCTTTTCCTATGCACAGATTCCTTCCATCCTGACATCCTGATCTGTTGGAAGAAAAATCATATGCCCATCCTGATAAGGCTCTGTCTGTGCAAACATACCAAAGGTCTGAGGTTGCAGGGACTGCACAGATACAATAGGGTCTAGTGCAGTGGATCCTGACCATCATTCCAGGTCATTCCAGCTGTACAAGAGGGTTGCACGTTTTCCTGTGGAGAACTCTAAATCTTGTATACAACCTAGTTCCCCAAGACAGGGGCTGTTTTAATTGTCCCATTAATAAACACTTAAATATCAGTTGCTCAGGTGCCAATGATGCTAAAAGAAATGTGACTATAAACTGTCAAAATTTTAAAATCCCAGTGACCATAAGATACTTTACCAGTTACACACACGCATTTTGATGGTACTGCATCTGCTTCTGGAGTAGAAGCCCTTCCCTTAGTTAAACAAGGTATGAATTAATAAGATTAACATGGTGCTACTCTAGTAATATTTGCCCTTCTATACCACTCGTGGATAGTATATAGCATGTGATATACTCTAGTCCTCTGCATGTCAGTTCCAGGCCACAGTTTAATTAGTCCATGCATAATATATTTGAGAGATCTCTGTTTCTGATTTGATTGCTTTTGTGTTGGGCGTTTAATTTAAGAATCATTTCTTGCATTTCTGTTTGGGGCATGGGAAGACCATGTTGTCCCTAGCAAAGGCACAGCAGCCTTTGAAAATCACTTGCCAGTGATGAGATGAGAAGCAGCAGTACCATGACCTTCCACCTTAAACTCCCATGTCTCCAAACCTTTCTCTTAAAAGTTTCAGCCAGTCTGTGTTGTGTGACTGTGCATAGACACTGATCTCTAGTGATTTTGGCAATTTCTTTTCCAACATTTGAAGTCAAAATTGTGTTTCAACACAAACTTTGGACCACAGCTGAAGAGTGGCTGATTAAATTCCTATGAAAATAAGGCTTTGGGTGTTACTCAGAAAATTGTAAGCACTGACATGGAAGCTTTAAAATGTTTTACAGGGAATATTTTCAAGAAGCAATCTTTGAGGTCTCCTGAGCTACAAAATGCTCCAAAATAAAAAACCAGTATTTTACTGGTCTCCCTTCTATAATTTGTACCTTTTGTCTTCTGTAAAGACATGGTCTCCTGACTCTGTAGTAATTAGGATTAAGATTTTAAATTATTCAAATTACTATTATTTAGGCTTAAAAGTAAAAAGTTGTTTATAGCCATAAATTATTAATTAATCACTCATAAAAATATCTGTAATGCTGTGATACATTTGTATCAATGTTTCTAATAATTAAGGAATTACTAACTAAATTAAAGTCATCTAAACAGTATACATTGTGTAGTCAAGATATCACAAAAATAAAAAGCTAAAGAGTCTGAGAGCATGACATCAAAAAGAGAAGTATACCCATATAATTATTCAACACCAAACATTAATGCAAAGAATAAAAGCACTAAGTGTTTAAAGTAATTTGGCTAGCACACAAAAATCACTCTGCTGTGATACTCACATGCTCAGACTAATTGTGCACCTGATTCTACAATAAACTCACAGCTTAAAACATTAAGCAGAGAGTTAAGACACTGATGCTGAGGGTGATAAGACACAATTATGTATTCCTTGTGTTTTAGATAGGGTTGTTTTAAATGTCAATGCTAGCTTGATCTGTAGTAATCCAAGAGTCAGACTGAGAATGTTCACTGGACATACACTCTTTGTTTTTCTGATAATACTACAATTTGCATACACAGCATACTTTATAGGGTAGTAGGGGAAAAAAGAAACAGAATAATTAATTGCTATAATGTGTATACAACTTGGGCTCATTTAATTTCTTTAATACTAATTTAAGTTAGTCCCCACTACTTTTCTGCATTTTCGTGGTCACTGGTGGTGTTTCTTTCTGACACAATGTTGTTCTTAACACAATCTGTGCCTTGAAAAGGTCTGCAGAAAAAATACAAGACAGCTAGATTTCTGAAGATGTCCTATCTCTCCTTATGACAACAAGTTGCCTCTGAGGACACACTTCAGATCGTGTATCCAATTATAAACAATATCTTTGCTTTGCTGTTTTCAGATTCTCCTGTACCGCCTTTGTTTCAAATGAGTGCCACCTGTTTCCAATAGCAAAATACCTTATTAGTCAATTGCTATCAATTAACCTTCAGCAACCACAGACTGCATTACAAAAGGATTATGAATGTATATCAGATCACAGTCTATCACAGGGAGGGAATTAGGTGTATACATAATCAAAGTCTATTACACCATATACTGTGTGTAAATTACCACAGCAGGGCAGCATCAGTGTTTTCACTGTATCTCAAGAACCTTTGGTGCATACTAATACTTGTTGGAGCTTCTCATGCGATGAAGGCACCTAGAAGTAGTTAATAGTCTGACAAAGACCCATGGTATTAGAATTTAACTGAATTTTATTCCCCTGTCTTTCATCCACATATATCTTATATCACGATATATGCATTTCTTATGGCCAAAGAGAGATATGCTTCCCCAGAATCAAAACACCGATCTGTTTACGAGATGTATTTACATTAACAGAAAGAATTACGAACCTGAGATCACAGAGTTATTTTGCTAGAGAAATAATTCCAACATTGCATGACATACTATGCATGAAGAATTCTTACGTTTCTCCTTAATTCCAATGTTTTCTTGATATTCAGTTGCGACATTTTCTTTTGTTCTTGGGTCTGGTAGATCAACAAATAGCACTGACTTGGTGGTCCGTTCCAAGTCCAGTGCCATAACGAACCTCCAGCAGCGGTGGTGTCACAGCTGACAATTAAAAACATAACAACTTACTGTTGAGAACTGGCAAGGGATGCACTCAGTGATCCGACACTCCTTCATTTCTAAAATGCTGCCTCGGCTCTTAAGCTGCTTGATCCCTGTTAACACCAATACAGATTGAGAAGCTGAACTCAGATGTAATGATTGCAAGCTCTTAGAAATCACAGCCTTGCTACTAGACACCAACTTGAATGGACTGCAGAAACAAGTCTCAGCAAAAATGTTATTAACTGTTCCCAGTAGTCACTGCTTGGAGGTACAGATTAACCCCAATATATTCTCTCTCTCTGATCCTTTGTGATAAACCAACATATGCATGTGAAAAATCATTCTTTTTCTTCAGCTGAAGATTTTTGTGTCTTCCATTGTCTTTTCTTGCTCTGTTTCACTCCTGACATTGCCATGTTTCCCCAACTATTTGTAGTGTTGGTCAGTCTACAGAAAACTGAAAATCAAATGTAGTACCCTAAGGAGTAATTTTAAAGTAACAGGCTTTCTGTACTAACAAATCTGCTGTTTAAAGACTAACCCAGACTCATGGAAGATGGGGACACAGGCTACTGATGCCAATGTGGCCTAGGTCTGTTTTACATTCAAGAAACTATATTGTGTTTTGAGGCAATACCAGCTACTTAGATATGAATTGCTCTTTCAAAGAGCCATGGCCCAGGGACATCTCGAAGATGAACCTCCCTCCAGGATTGCTTGTTATGATCTGGGCATCTTAGAGTGGGAACGCGGCTATGTTCTCACATTTACTATCATCTCTTCATCTTCAGAAGCAGAACCAAGCTGTATCATTGGACCTGATCCTGGTGGTGTTAAGGCTAACACATTTTTAAATCCCACCATACGCTTATGGTTTCTGCACTTGTAACTCATGTGTAAGTGTGTAAGTATATGGAGGCAAATGAACCACATTAGCACAGCTACCACACTGACTAAACCCTGATGAACACGAGAGGAAAAAGTCAGCAAGAGGAAAAGAACACTGTATTTCATAGGAAAACATTGTTTCTTAAGTTCAGTTTCATTTTACTGAGACATTTCTACTTCTGAATGATGAAACAAAAATGCAGTAAGAGGAAAAGGCCTAACATATGAATGACATTTGTATGGTTAAGTGGAGATAATAAAGTGTTCTGTATTTAATCCTACTCCCTGTCTTTCTGGTATAGCATAACTGAGAAAATGAAATTTTGGTAAAACATCCACATGCTTAAGTTGTAGCACTGTTTAACCCGTAGTAGAGTTCCAAGTTGCATTATTGTCTGCTCTCTTTTCCTGCAAGGTTTGTAATATGTCCCTCTAACAGGAGAAATAAGAATAAAGAAATACAATGAAAACTCAGACTTTGGCTTGTACTTTCAAACCACTCAGTAAAGGGAAAAAAACCCCAAAATGTATTTTTCATACTTTCTGTTGTTTTGCATCTTTGTTCTTTCCCACTGCTCACACGTATAAAACACAGTTCTGAAATACTCTGCCTCCAGTTCTTGATCCCATTCTTGGGAGGACCTTGTGTGGTCCTGCTTCCTCCACACCGTGTCCAATTCAACCTCTCACTGCCACTTCCCTCCCAAAATGATTTCACCGTGGGGACCTCCCTCTCTGTCCCAGTTCTTCCCTTGTGTGGCTGAATGGAGGCTGGCACTTGTAAGCATCCTGACATGCTACATCCTGCTTGCACAGAGTTTTCTCATGGCAGTGCTGAACACACAGTTGTGTCAGTAAATGTGCTTGCATGGGTGCATAACTGGAAGCAAAACCGTGGGTTTGGGGAATGCCACACACATTATAGAGGCCACTGTTTAACAGAGGTATTTCCTGTTCCCCAGCTGATGCCCCTGTGATCCATAACAATGCCCACCAAGAACCAGCACAGAGATGTCTTTGCTGCTGAAGTCAAAGACAAAATCCCCCCTGTATTGAGGGCACCAGTTCAAAGCTGAGAATCCAGCTGAGAATCTACAGCCTGCAAAGAAACTGTGCACAAAACAAAATTTCTTCAAAAATCCCAGCATGTGATATACTCCCCGTTGTTTTCACACATGAGTACTTTGGTATCTACATCCCAAAGGCATGGATGACAACAGAACATATATAGGAGCCTGTACAATAATCCTGTTAAAAGCTGTGAGGATAAATCTCGCAGATTATGCAATGCTCTAACACATCGTCCAGTCATACAGACATTAAAACTTCATTCCAGTATGAAAGCCACTAACTTAATTTGGACATAACCTTTTCTATAACCTGTCCCCATGAAATTATTTCAGTCCTACCTTGCTCAGAGCATTCATCTCTCTATTACCCATAATTATTTCAATGTGCTCCCTTTTGCCCTTTTCTTTCCACTAGACAGATATAATTATGAAGCTGTTTCTTGCCCTAGACATCCTTGCATCACTAAGAACAGCAGACCTCCATCAGCCTATGTGGTTAATCTTACCCATAATGACAGAACTTGTAATATTCTGGAATCAAATCCATTTTACAACTCATTTTACAGCTCCAGGGTTAGTTGTAACACTGACAGCTGCTATGAGAAGAGATTAATACATTTTTTACAAAACATGTAGAGCATTTGATCTGATAAGGTTTTCTGGTAGTTTTAATGTTCTCCATGACTTATTTTTTTTTTTTTTAATAGCTACTAAATTTCAGTTAGGAGTGCAAAAAATGTTAGTTTTCATACTGACACCTGAAGAAAAATACTTCCCTGTACTATCTTTTTTTTTAAATTTTTTTTTTAACTACTCAGAGGTTTCAAGAGTCATTATGAGATTTTCCATTTTAATTCTTTTTAAATCTGGTTTACAACAAGAAATTAATTTTATAGATTTCCTGACAGCTTAATGACCTGGACTTCTAAAATGTTTCTTTTATTAGTTATGCTGAAAAGGAAACCAACATCAGCACAGCTTCTAAGGGAGAAACAAACAAAAAACCCACCCCACATAAACAGGGATTGGACATAAAGAATTTTGTAAATCTGAATTTAATATGCTTGTTTTCAGTGGCAGGCAGCTTTAGGAACCAATTATGTGCAATTTAAGTACAATGAAATTGCCACTGTGACTTAAATTTATGGGGTGTGATAAGAATAAAAGACCAGCCTGGATTTTGAGCAGAATTGTTCTAGGTGGCAGATCTGAATCTCTTTGGGCTTTGGGGGAATTAGATGTGGGCTGGCATTTGTGGCTTTGGTTCATCTCCACATGGTTTCACAATACCAGAGTATCAACACAAATTTCCTCAGAAACTGGAGTTGCTCTGACCTACCTCTGAACTTCATGGAGGCAGTACATGAGTAAGGTTCAACAAGTGGTTTACTGAAATTCAGTGAAGGATTTTAAAATTAGAAAATAATACCATCCAAAATGTAAATAAAAATGTTTATGGTTACACAAGCAAGAAAGTTTGTGGTTTATACATAGCAGAGTGTATGTAAGCATTACAAATATGTGTGAGAAAACTCATTCTAGATATCATGTACTTTCTTTTTAAAATCCTTTCTTTTTAAAAATCCTTCTGTGAGTTTTTTTTATTTCATAATCTGCATTAACAAGATTCAGATATATTAGCTTTACCAGATCTTTTCATAGCTGTTCAAATACAATAAGCTGTTATATTTGAAAACACCGGTGTTAGTGCACTGATGCAAGCAATCCTTTTGATTCTGTTTCCTAGGACTATTCTCTTAATCAGCATAATAATATCATCAGACTGGCTATTATTCATCCCGAGAAAATCCTATTGATTTCACTGGAGTAGTTTTAGACTTTGAACATTTACAGATGCTGGATTATACACCTAGCAGCTTCTTATGGATCTCCTCCATCCTCTTCTAGTTTCCACCCTCCACGGAGCTTTCCTCAGTAGACCCATGTCCTCTAAAAGGGTTTCATCCAGAGGACTTCGCTCTACCCATTAGAGCATAGAAGTCCTTTGGGATATCAGTGAGGCCAAAAGGCAATCAAAGGTTGTTCTAACATCTATTACGTGAAATTGTGGGCTTGTTATGTTGAAGAGTCAATTAGCTGTCAGATATGCAATTAGAGCAACCTATGTTGCATCTCATTAAATCTAATAAAATGCAAAGAATATTTTTTTTTTAAAGACAAAGATTATCCTGGTCTCAAAAACACCTGAGCAACTTCCATGCATAAAATTTATCCAGGGATAAATTTATTTGGGATAAGATAGCCAAAATCTTACGTGTCCTTTCACTCATTGACTTTAATAAGAGCTGAGTGGCTGAATCTTTATGTACTGCTTAGAAATTTGGGATAATGGGAAATGCACGTCTCAAATCTATGAAAGCACAGTATTGTATGTATTTTAATTTTTCTATTAGCACTTTTTCATCAAGACAGTGCCAGAACACAGGAGTAAAAAAAGGTAATCCTTCAAAGGAGTGACGGACAATTCCTTGTATGGCTGCAGTCCAAGAAGTCAACAGAAACAGCCAAAGCTGTTCATTTGATTAATGGCTGTGAAGATGAAAACTGATACAGGAATGAAACATTTATGAAATACAGAATTTTCACAAATTTCTTAGAATCCAATTAATTGAATACTTAAGATCTCACTTTAACAAAAATATCTGAAGTCTTACTGAAGACCATTCCATACTTCCTGAATACTACTTTTTTTGAAATAGTTTGCCTTTCCACTGACTTCAGGTTCCATCACATACATGAACTAATAAAGAAGGTATCAAGAAACTGGGAATACTGTCAGAGGAACGTGGAAGAAAGACAATACTAAAAATTTTCATTTAATGCAAAAATAATAAGAAAAATATTATTGAAAATATAGATCTGCATTATTCTTCCCTCTTTATTTTAATTATTAAAAAAAAGTAGTGGTGAGAAGACACCAATAACTCTCTTGTGCCTGCCGGATACTTTTAGTACTGGCTCGTTATAGGCTTAACAAGCCCCAGTTGACTGATAAGGACTGAAAACAAATAACACAGCTATAGAAAGTAATTAAACATGGCTACTCGTGCTTATTTGGTTGTGATTTTTTTTTTTTTTTTCTGTTGAGTGCATGTATTTTTAAACTTTTTTACTACTTTAGTTGTAAAAACGCATATTCCAGAGCCAGGAAATCTTCCAGGGTGACTGTCAGGGTCCAATTAGTCAAAGAGGTCTTCATGAGCCTATACATTTTCAAGTCTTATTTTAACCCATATCTATTTCAGTATTATCTGGATTTGGCCATTAATGAAAATCCGCTATAAAGGCAACTGCTCAGGAAGCAAACAAGGACCAAAGGCATGGATATGGGAGTGAATCACAGCTTACAGAGTATGGCTACATGAGGTTTGAGCACCACATTAGTCTTATGGGAGGGAATCAGCTTCCCTAAGCCCTCATCTGCCTCCTACATTGTTTCAGGGGCTATGCAGTAAACACCCTGACCAGTACCCTTAGAAGATTGTAAGATTGTTATCTAGCTCTCAAGGTTTAATTAAGACTAATTTAGCTCTGCTATGAAATAGCATTTTTCTTATCTGTACTTTGCTGCTCCTCATTGGCTTCACGGCAGATGCACCGGCAGGATGCAAGACTGTTTCAAGTTGTTGGCTTCCCACCAGAGGACATCCAAAAGACGCTTGGGATTGTCTCATCCACCAGAAGAAGTAGAAATGCCACTTTTGCAGACTTTTTGCTTCACTTCTAAGAATTCTCAATCTGGTAGTCACGCTGAGAGAGCTGTAAATACATGATACAATAATCCGACATTTTTGTGGTGACTCAAGTCTCACCAGCGTTAAGACGGACTTCATTATCTGCTGATGGTTTCTGCAAGTGCCATGTAAAACAGTGCTCAGGCATGTCACCTGGATCATCATTTTTTTTCCAGTCTTTAGCAACCCTACCTAGCAAAATGTTTTATGACAGGCACCTGGGCAGGTAAAATTTACCAGTTTGTGTTAAATCTGTGGAGAATGACATCTAGGATAAACATAGCACTTTGGTGAGCTTTTAACACGACCAGCTAAGACAAATACACGGATCACCTGAAGGCAGTGATCAATGCCACAGCTTTCCATCTGGAGCCCACAGCTTGCTAGTGTCCCCAGTGCATGTGGTCACAGGAATTTCTTGGGATACCTGTTTCTAGGAGCACGGTTGGAGTTTTCTAAATCTTGGAGTGAATAGAGCAAAATAAGAAAAATGTGTGGTATTATTTCAAACCATTGGTGCTGATAATCTCAAGCAGCTGAAGTGGTGCCTTTCCAGGCAGAGGCTTGGGCTGTGAAGCTGTTCAAGGATAGGGTATTATCTAAGGGACTGGGAAAACATGGTGATAATATACAAGTGCTCCCAAATCCCAGGTGCAACTGAGGTTGATTTTTTTTTTTTTTAATTTTAAATAATAAACACTGTTGTTGGAGGTAGATATTGGAATTGGAATTTCATGGAAGACAATTACAAAAAATTACAGGACAAAACTTTGCCTCTCAAGCTGAACTGGACTGGTAGGAGTAAAAGAAAAAAAAAATCAATCTTGCGTTTCCTCTCTTGCTTGTGAACAGTGGAAGCTACTTTTGCCCCTTCAGCCCAAATGTACAGCTGCCTATTCACACTGAGGTTGGTGGAGGGTCTTAGAAAATTTAAATCTGTGTGAAACCTCTCAGAATACCCCTTCAAATCCTTTCAAAAATGTGCTTCACTTCTGCATGTTTCTGGTCATACTGAAATCAAACAGCTCTTTAGCTCCATTACAAAGACAAATTCAGTGAGAAACCCAGCTCAGTTTTAAGATTGGGGATGCAGTCAGACATTCAGATGAGCTTAATTCAATTTATAATGCATGTAATTTGGCCATCATAATTCTTCCTCTTTTTCTCTCATGCTTATGTGATGTCAAGAAAAGTGTACAAGACACATAGGCATATTCTAATGATGTCTTCCTCTTGTCTGCCATCTCTGCTAGTACGAAATCTCTCACAAGCTATTACTCTGTTTAGCATGAGTATGTGTTTCTTGTGTACCTTTGATAAGTCACTATGTTATTTACAACCTTGTACAACTTGGGTTTCTTAAATGCAAATGTCTGGGTAAACTCTGTAGTTGTCTCCATCTACCCTCAGAGCATTCTTCAGATTGAGAAGAATGAAAAATCAGGAAACAAACTGTCCCTTATTTGCTAAAAAAGTAGGCCTTTCACTACTAAGTTTGTAACTTTTAATTAGGCAAGAAATAAATATATGAGAGTTGGACAGACTATAAAACTGTGATTACCTTTTTAAATTACTGCTAACAAGCAAATCAGCCATAGCATGGAATAGCAGCAGATCAATAGCAACAGTAAAAAAACAAAGAAGATTTTGCTGATCGCATATTGTCTGTGGATGCAAACTGTAAAAGAGGTCCCCGCAGGCCTCCCAACGATAACCTACAAAAGAATGAGACACAAAGGGTATCGAGCTCAAAGATGCTTCAATTTCCCTAGGTAGTGAGCACTCGTCCTATCAAACCACCTATTAGTCACAAACTCATACAACCAAGAACTCTCAGGCCTCTTGAGGTCTCCTGTCATCTTGAAAAAAAGGTAATACCAATGAGAGGCACTAGTTCCTCTTGAAGCATGTTCAGTTTATTGTTTTTCAATGGCTCAAGCAATTTACGATGGTGATGTTGCCAAGACATATAAATAAGTTTGCACATCCACTCTTTAGCAAAGGTCTGGAGGCTCACTGCAAATTAGTTAACTCACAGAATCAAAAAAATAAGTGGGCAGAAGTATTTAAAATCACAAGATTTTGCCACAAAACAAACAAAAAAAACTCCTCTTTTCCTTTGGCTGACTTATCATAGCAGTGGCTCATTTATAAATGTTTAGCATGATTGTATATTTCAAGAATAATTATAATTTGCTGCATTCAACTTGCAGTTCTTTCTGAAAATGCTGACAGCCAAGTATATAGCCATGTTTTGTAAAAATGTCCATTTTTCAATACTGAATACCAGCAGGGTTTGTATTTGAAAAGTGAACAATGTTGCTTTGAGATACCTGAAAGTAGTTTTTCCATTTTTCTTTTACTCACTATACACTGTACCCAAAATAATGCCAACGGAGAAAATACCTGTTTAGGTATCCAACGGAGATATAATACATTTTCCAGAGCTATGTTTGCATGTTTGTGTGTGTATACAATTTAGGCTTTATACAAACCACAACAATAGGTTTATTTTAGAATAAGTAAAGTACACACAACACAAAGTACCCTCTGTCAATATGTTTGCTTATCAGGAAAGTAATAAACAGGCTTAGGAAATCTTTCAGATAGGATATTAGCTCCAATTAAGACTGAATTAGTTATATAGTTTACTGTCAGAAACTGCACAAACAGCGCCATCACTTTAGTGGTAAAGATGTGCTGTATGGCAATGTTTTGTGGTCTTCCTATCATTCTATGAAGGTTGAAAGGAAGAAATAAGTGATAGTCATGATGATAAATAACCTTTGTTCTACTAGTATTCATTTACAGCCGTTATGCTTATTATTAGGCTATTACTTAGTCAAAGTATATTTTAAGTGACTGTTCCATAAGTTGTCTTTCCTTCTGAAATTTACCATGACAGAAATTAATATCTTCAATACAAAGCTTGGTCAGCATTCAAAAAACTCCTTTTAGTTACCTTAATTGATTTGTATGTCGTGTTCCAGAATGCAAGAAATACTACATGCTTTCAGGTTCACCAAATACGTTCAAACAAAGGTGATTCACTGTAAATAGCTTTTAGGCAATTCTTCACTCCAGTACTGGAACCCATGAACTAAATGGGAATCCCCTAGGAGAAAAAAACAACGTAGTGCATGGTCATATATTTAAAGATATTACACAATAGGAAAAATTTAATTCTGTCATTTGCTACCTACTGAGCACTTGTCTTTGCAATCAAAACAGAGTTTACATTTATTTGCATGTTTCTGTGGTTTAAAACCACTGAGCTAACACTGTATGGTAGGGTAGCTGCAGGAAAGGGACAGTAATTTTTAGAAGACACATACCCTGTAAAAGCTCCTCACATGGACAAGTCACGAAATTACTTCAGTCGACTGATCCCCTCTTTTACTCTGGATGAGGCTCCAAACCTGTGCAGAACTGGTGTGGTCAAGATGGGGCTATTCCTGATGGGACTAAATCTGTCCCTGTTGCTGCCAGCCAGGGCAGTGGTGGAGCAGCATCCCCAGCAAGAGATGCTGCCAGGGCCAGCTAACGCAGCAGGCAGGGTGTGAAGTCAAAGTCAGGACACTGCACGGAGGGGGTTCCCCAAGGGTCCATAGACTCGGTGGGCTAGGGGAGAGTCCCTAAAGTGTGGTCAGACATCTGTCCCAGAATCTGTTAAAATTCACAGTGAAAAGAGTGGTAGATGAAGTAAAAGAGCGCACAATGTCCCGTGGATACAAAAAATGCTGGCTAGGGCTCTGTCAGTGGGGCAAATAACAATAATTGTGATTCAGAGGTTGGTATTGCCTCCATGGCAGTATTCAAGGTATGCTTCATTTCATTTTTAATATAAATATCTGTGTTACACTGTGTGCCTGTGGTTTCAAATTCCCAAGAGTGAGACTGGGGAAGAAATACCTGTAAAGGTGACTACAGGGCTTAAATTTTAAGTCCCTAAAGCCTGGGAGCTTTAGGTATGGGCTTGAGCCACGTGTTTTATTTATTTTAGGAAGGGTCCCCTAGACATATTATTGAACCAGCCTTGGTTACTGTTATTGATATCTGACATAAGGTTATACTTAATCACTAACATTTAGTACCACTACTATGAGGAATCTGAAAAATTCAGTCTGACCAGCCAATCTGCCATTATGGGAAATCCTTTCCAGACCCCAACAGGCAACTGCATAAATAAACCACATAGTGAAATATCAAACCAATGAATAAGCTGTCATATAAACAAGCCAAACAAGCTAGTAAAAACCACACCAGGATGTAGAGGAGGAGAACAGAGATCTATGCCATGAGAATGAGACATGGATAAGGACAGCAAATGTTCTTTCTTGCAAGGGATCTGGTGATGGAGGACCAGACAGAACACCTGAATTGGAGGTAATGACTCCCTCTCTGTAGTTGCATACTGAAAGCAATAAGCAGTACCTTTTCAAAAACAGCAAAGGAGGACATATGTGATATTGTAGTGGAAGTGTGGGGGGGAACAGACAATCCCCCTTTCTTGCCTATAAATTTGGTGAAGGGAGTTTTTGACTGTTTCTCTCTTGGACCCATGCACAACCTTTCAGCAAGCAGAGCTTTGTTTGTATAAACTTATCAAAGCGCAGATTTCAAAAGCTGGAAAATGCTTCCATAGACTTACTCATTCTTAACCTATACCTTCCAGTGCAGTGGGGGAGATTTTATGGAAAACCCTTTACACTCTATTAATATTATATTTTACTTCAGGACAGAAAACCACTCTTTGTAAAGAGGAACAGAGCTGAACAGGCAAGTGACCTGCAGTTCTCCACCACTTGTGACAATTAAACTCATTAGGTTTATGTTATACTGGATTCACATTTTCAAATTTTAAGAAATCAAGGAATTTTACATTGCTAGAGAACAATTTATCCTCATCTTAGGTCAGTAGTTGAAAGAGAATAACCTGAAATAAGTCACTAAGAGTCAAAAGTGTGAAGCTGAGTCAAGTCCACATTGGTTACATCAGAAATGTACTTAGTCCACTAAGCTCAACTCAGACCTGTATGCACTCACTCCAACCTTTTAGGTTCCAAATGAGCTCTTACGCAATATCTGTATTAACTACCTCTCCTCTTACAGCTTCAGTGTTGCTGAATCTGTATTCTCACTTAGACTTAAAGGACATTATATCCATTTTAGCTTTTCTGAGAATATGAGAGAACTAGAAACCATGCAGATCATGTACACCACAGTTACATTAAAAAAAAAAAAAAAGGTAGCAGATGCTTTAATGATGGTGTTGCACATAGTAACCCTCCCCTTTTCCCACAAGCTAAACCTGTAATACTATGAATTTGCATGGGAGTCTCATATCTTAGATATGTAGCTGTGAAGACAGGAAGGTTTGTGTCTTATTTCTTCACCATTAATGTTGGTATATTTTAATTATTAGAGTAGAACAAAATCCACAAAATTTCTAAAGAAACACATACTAAATTATTTTCTAAGAAATTAGTGGGAAAATCTGCCAATAGAAAGTCATTGTGCCACCGACTGTAGTTGTAAAAATAAGAGAACCTACCAGATTTATGATATTGCTCATGTGTACTTTACTCTTCCTCCAAAAGGAAGCTAACTCTTCTTAAGAATAAGTTTTGCAAAAATAATTTTTTCCTCTCACACAGAAACATGTTTGGTTTTGGAATAAAAAATTAGTTACTTGACCTAGTACGATGTATCAGATGTCTGACTCACTACAACCTCACTCATTACAACTGAAATTCAGTCTCTGCAAAAAGGGGGAAATACCTGTTTAAATTCATGGCTCCTGCTTGATGACCTCCTTGCTTTGTTTCCAGCAGGAGGAAGTGGGAAGAACTGCATGGCATTGCAGAGAGTTGAAGAACAAAGGCTGTCTCTGTAGTCTTCTTCATTACCCTGCTCTAATACAAATTCCAAATGCCCATCTCATTCAAAATGAGAGTTAGGAGCCTAGATAAGCTTCAAAAGTACATTCTGAGTATTTAATGTTCATCTTTACCTCGTGTTTAATTCCTAGTCTCAGTTTAAGACCAGTATTCGGAAAGATATGGTGAAAACATGTTGATGAAATAAATTGTTGAAGAGTCAGTTATGGAGAAGAGCAACTGATGAAAAAATGGATAGAGGTTGTACAGATAGGAATTGAAAAGGCAAAAATGTGGGGAGGATGCCAAATATTGAGAAAATAATTGGGTTTTGTGGCATTTAATTAGTTTCCTTTGGTATTATTATTCATCACTGAGATAAAATAGGGGAGACAGCACTCTATCCACTCTTGTCAGGATCAGTTCTTGTGGTTTATTGTATATTGCAGCCACCTACCTCTATTTGATCTCTGACCATCCCAATTGGAAGCCATAGGATATTACAATCACAGAAGTAAGTTGAGAGCGTAATAGAAGTGACCAAGTTTGATTTAAACTGCTTAGCACAGGCCCCTGCAGTATGGCCCTTGGCCACCCGTAAGAGCAAGGAGTTTAACACCAGATGTTCACATAACTTGGCTGCTTGGCAGTGTATGCATGTTCTTGAAGAGTAATAAACGTCAGGTAAGTGGTTTTCTACATGTGTTGTAAAACTCATGTATTGCAACTGTCAGTGTTGCCCAACCCAACCTTGGACTCAGCAAGATGTCACCAGTTCTCCAGCTTTTGGCTCAGCTGATCCAGAGTAATTCTTCTACACCTGGTTTTTTTTTTTAGCTCTTCATTTTTCCCTTTGGTTATCCTTTTTGCAAGGAGCTTTTGCATCCCTATTCTCAGCTTTCTTTGGAGAGCCTAGTTAAAGTTATCCTTGAATTTCCTCTATTTTCCACCCCTACCACTGGCTGATCTTATCCTTCCATTTAAAAGAAACGCATGTTATCTCTCCAGGCTGTTGACACATACATGCATCTACGTTTCTGCTTCAGTGCTGCCAGCCAAACTGAAATTTAATTTTATTGTTCTGACATTGTCTCTGAAGTGAAAAGCCATCATCTCAATATGACTAAAATAAAGACACCCTCCTCCCTCCTATTTTTTTCAATCTCCCACCTCTTAGCTTTGAGCAGGGTATATTTTCCTAGATATCTCTTCTTTATATTCAATCCTTGTGCCTGCTTTCTACAACACATACTTAGGATGCAGACTTCCTGATCTGCCTTTACAATGAAACTTGGGTATCAACCACATCCTTGGACAAAGCAAATGCGAGTTTGACCAACAGATATCTGCCCAGATGAGTACTGCTACTAAGATAATTTTCCTAGCTCATTGCTCTGCCAATAGCCGCTTTCTCTCTGCATTTATCTTCTCTGCAGTGTGAAACATAAGCTATTTTTCTTCACTTTCAGAGCTCTTCACCACCACCCATGCCCATTCATTACCAAATGATTGACATCTGCCTTGGGTCTTCAGTCTGCACACAGCTCCAGACTCTAATCTTCCTCTTATGCATAGAAATACATATCTTCATACTTTCTACCATGCTGCACATAAAGTTACCCATAAACACCTGTGAAATTACTTCCTTAGCTCTCCAATCCCTTTTCAGAGCTCCCTCCTCTGTCTGCATCTACCTGCTTTCTCTGTTCTGGTACATGGGTGCTGGAAATGCTTGACTGCAGGGACTCTTGTTCTCTCTTGGTACAGCAAGTAGTCAGACAAGTTCCTGACCCATGACTCGTCTCTGATTCATGATCGTGGAAAAAGAAACAACAATGAGAAACAGTAATATTAACAGGAACAACAATAATAAAACAACCTAAGAAGGCTTTAGGTATTTAATACTAAACAGGCCTCATTGCAGTTTTCTGGAACACTATATAAAGAAGCACTAGCAATGGTAAGAAAGTGGGGAGGAGGGAGGGGCATGAAAGCAAAGCCAAATGAAATAAAAATTGTGTCTTAAGATTATATTTTATACCTTCTGTTTATACTAATTCTGGTCACAAAAAATAAAAATAAAAATAAATTACAAAAAAAGCTTAAAAAAATTCCCCCTTTGTCCCCAAGCCAAACAAACAAGCAAGAGCTAAAAGCAGGGAGGAAAAGAAACAGTCATAGGAAATGAGAGGGAGAAATGCAGATGACACACAGCATGTCAGACAGAAACAATAATACAAAGCCAGGAAATTGTTGTCCCCTAGTGATGACTTTGGCCCACATTCATGCTTACCCCATCTTCCAGTATCGTTTGGATAGTTAACTGTGATGCATGCTATGGTGTTATTTTTTTGTATTTATCTTTCTTCATTTTTCTATAATTTCCACTTGCAGAGCTTAATAAAAACACATCTTTCAGCAATTACTTCTTGAAGGTGAATGCTGTCTCAGTGAAGAACTAGCTCACTTTTATTGCCTTTCACCTCCTCATCTCTGACATCAATGGGAAATAACCATCTGTGTAACTACCCAAATACATCTGTGAGAAAAAATCTATGCCAGAAAATAATATTACACTCCTGACCAACATCCCCTTAAGCTAGGAAGTTGGTGATGTAGTCATCTCTCTGTAGCTTTTCTCTGCACCCACACAAGAGGGACAGAGAGAGATGAGAACCCGGCTTTGAATGCTTGATTGAATGAGGCTCTTTTGGCTTTGCTTACTTGAAAGGTACTCTTTGGCACCTTTGGTGCTTACCTTGCAGCTTTGTGTGTCCCTTGTATCTGTCCATAAGAGCAGGTGATGGCTTTTTCACGACCAAGTCTTGTGGAATTCGTACTCATATTTGAATGCGTGAATTTTGGAGTTTGGGGGTTTGTTCCTCTGCTGAGTCTTTTTGTAATCTTGTCTGTTACAAAAAAAGAAAAGGAAAAAAGAAAAAAAAAGAAGAAAAAATAAAGCTAGTAAAAGATTTAAATAAGAAATAATAAAAAAGTCAGGCTCACTAACAGATTTCTAGAATGGTGTCTTGCCTTTAGGTTCAAAACTGGAATGTTTCACAGTAGCATTAATATGACAGAAAAAGGCAAACCCAAACAATTCAAAGGACATTAATATCTGATGTACAAACACACATTTAAGAAACAGCAGGAATTTTGGACTAAATAAAAGAAGAAATAAGGAGAGACAGCTGGGAGAAATGAACAGGAAGGCTTGAAACTTGCGCCAACAAATGAAAAGTACAGTTTTTACAAGCCTACTTTCTTTATTCTCTATTCAAATAAAAGAAGCATTTTGCTACTGTCAGTCATGCTTATGCACTGACTAAAGATAAAACCACACTGACTGTGTGAATTTAGTTTTTATTCAGCAGTTTTTGAGTAGAAGTTGAAATCAATGATTTGTTCTGCCTAAAAAAAATCGATGGCTTTTGTATTACATACAGAGGGGTCCAAGATACACACACGGAACTTCACCTAAAAGAGTCATCATAGTAGTCCAGAATGATTCCATGACTTTATTTCCATTAGTTACACCCCTCCTTGGTTGCAGTTCCCAATAATCCAGATCTCTTAAAAAATCATTCCTCTTTTGCAATGAAGTGACACGCAAAGAAACTTTTTCATGGATAAAGTATGTGCATTTGTAAACTTTCAGTACAAGCACGATGAATCTTGGGCACTTTGGCAGAAGCACTAGGAAAGGTAACTGTACTAGTGAAAAAAAAATCACTGAATCCCTCTATGAGCCAAAGGCTGAAGCAGTGTGTGTTATGGAGACAAGCTGGCAAAAAAACCAAATTGAGATGGATCTTGTGCGGGGCTTTCAATGCTGTAACAAGAACATTCCAATGGTAAAATTAAATCATATTGAATCTGTACTGCAAATAGCATTTTAAAAGCATCAAAGAGAGGAAAAACAATTGCTATTAGTGCAAGATGCTAAACAGCACCAATAACGACCAGCATTTCACAAAAATTCGGGTCTATTATTAGCACAGGATTTTCTTATACTTGCACTTTAAATCAATGCGGACAGATGAACATGAGCAATATTAGCCCAAGTTTTGTCCTAGCTAGTAAATTGAACCAGTACAGACTAAAACAATGCATCTACAGCCCTACAATAATGAATCATCAATCAGTCATAGAAAGTGCTTATTCTGCCATTATACAACAATCTTAATTAATATACGTGCATTTTTTTCAAGACGTAAGAGATAAAGCTTTCTTCCAATGATTAAAGCAATAGTTTCCATGCAGTAGACACATTTAAATCTAGGAAAATACAAAACAAAACAATCCCCAAGCAGGAGAAAAATACCAAACTGTGTAGATTGAAGCAACAGTAGTAGGATTCCTATTCTTCTATTTCTTACTTAATTTTAAAAATGCAGCATCATAAATTTTCCAGTTTAGGAAAAGGGAAAGAATATTAAAATACATACCAAAATATCCTTGAAGAGTTTATAACTTAATTTTCCTTTTCAAAATGACAGGAAGTACTGTACTGATCCAAATTCTGTCAGTGGAAACTGATTCAGGGAAATGTGTGCTCCTTCAGAGTAAGAAGAGGGCTATTTTAAGCAATGTAAAAGATATTGAATTATATTAGAAAGTTGATAATAATATTAGTTTAAGGTAAAGGTCAAGTATTTAAATAAAATGTATGCAATCCTCAAAATAAATTCAAAATCAGAGTGCAAAAGTGGTTTGAATTGGACAAAGTTCTTATATTCAAATTCATAACTCTTGAGATCTGCAGATAATAATACTAAATCCCCTGGAAAAGGAGGGGGATGGAAGGAGAAAAAACATTTCTGCTGTTTATTTTTGAAAATAGTCATTTTCTTTCCCTTAAGTGAGCTTACAACCACTCTGGCACCTATTCTGCAACACTAAATAACAACTGGATGCTCATGCTTGGAAAGCTGGGTGAGGGAAGCAATTTAAAATTTATTTTCATAGTGGAAAATAGGTTTTGCCAAAATAGTTTCAGTTTATGAAAGGAGAGAACAGCTGTATTTGGTTTATAATAAATCTTTCACAAATCAGTAAAAGCAAATAGACAGCACAACTGTAACCCATAAAAGTGGAAAATATTAAACAACAGACAGTGAAGTTGTTAAACTTTCCCACAGATGCTGTTGGTAGAAAACCTCTGCAGAATTCGTATACGAAATGTGCATGAAAAGAGAATCTGAAGGCGAGGGGCATCAGAATGAGGCAGAATTACTTATTAGAGGAATATCCTATTAAGGTGGCTATTCTGGGTGCAGAGGAAGGTATCTCCAGCAGTTTCCTACTCCTATTACTGAATGTTAGTGCAGAATAATTACTTGCTTGCCAAAAATGAGAGGACATTGACCCTGCAGACTTATTGAATTCGTACTGCTTGCCTTCAGGCCATGTCGGGGGTTATTCAATTTTGCCTGAGGAGGACAATCTATTATGAGAGATGAGTCAAGAAGGCATCTTCCCTGATTGCCCACCAAAACCATTATTGCAGTGTGGAGGGGGCATGAGCAGCGAGTGGACGGACAAGGCAGCGCTGATCCCGATTACCGGGGGACCAGATACAATTTGCATTATGAGCAGCAGTGGAGCTCTGGGCAATCAGCCGGGGATGGGCCGCCAGTCGCCCGAGCGCCGCACAGCTAATTGCTTGTGCTTGGCGTGGCAACCCTCACCCTTGTAAGGAGGAGGATGCATGGCTTGATCTGCAACCAGGTGAATGTTTTTACCCACAAGTTCTCCCTGAATGGAAAAAAACCAATATTTAAGGTGCAGTACATTTTTACACCTCTAATGTTGCATCTTGTTACAGTGTTAATTGTTTGATGTTGATGTGTTCCAGCAACTTAATGAGACAGAGCCAAGTTACAGCTCCGTTTAAAATGAACTGACTATGAAAACCAACAGAAAAGTTTCTTCCTGGAGTTAAAAAACAAAACAACAACCAAACCAAAAGAAAACCCAGAGGTTTCATTTCTGTTGAAAGATAAATATATGATCCTTTGCAACAAGCCTGCCCCAGCATCAATGGGAATCTTTCCAGTGGCTTTTAATCACCTCAAATCAGGACACTTTTTTTCACATGACAGTCCTGTTCCTACAAGATTTTACAAGTTCCTCAGCTCTGAAAGGAGGAGTGCTGTATTACATACCTGAACACAGTTGCTTAACTCATGGAACTAACTGGACATATAAAATAAATCAATGTTTTTCCATTCGCAAAGGATATGCTCTTCCTAGTGTTGCCCAGTGCTGGTGAAATGGATCTGAATCCTGACTCAAAGCAAAATGAAACCACTGGAAACACTCTGTGATTCATTTAAATGTGTTGGTTTACTTGAAACAGATTAAGGTCTTTGCTTGTGAGAAAACAGAAACTTATAGCAGGAATTCATGTAAAAACATAGGTAACAGCACAGAAAAATGAAATTGTTTCTTCAGTTCTTTTAATAGAAAAGTGTTCTTCTGTCCTTGCACCCTATTTTCCAATATTTTGGCTAGTCTGGAATTGCAAAACTGTGATGGGATGCTGTTATATCAGAAAAAGACCCAATTTAACAAATCCTAATATCCATGAAAGCCTGAAATGTCTTTGTCTAGATTTGAAAGTTAGTGAAAGCCTATGGCTATCAAGCTTACAAAATTAAAGTCAAGTATGCCTTTTAACACATTGTAGTAACTGCAAAAAAACCCCACATTTTGTAATGTTATGCCATTCATATTGGCATAAATGATCAAATTTATAAAGAGAACAGAAAATCTAATATTATCTATCCATGGACCACCAAAACCAAGAGCAAGGCAAAGTGGTTATAAATATAAACTAACTTATTTGGCCATAGTGACTATCTGTCACTACTATGTGGGATGGTTTGATGGGTACAGTGTGTATGTATGTTCAAGTTACCAAACTGATTCCTTTTGAAACCACAGTTTGGATTACATGAGGGCAAACAAAGGAAGATGAAGACATTTTATAAATCTTGTTCGCAGAGAATAAGAGCAGCCCATATTTAGAGGGCTTGGTTAAAGACCTGTAGGTGTATTCAGACTGATAAGGTCAGTCCTTTCCTCATGAAAACTCCATCCCATAATTAACTGCTCTCCTTAAATTAAAACAAAAACCAAACCAAACAAACAAACAAAACCAAAATAAACTGTTCATAGTAACTTTTTCCATTCACATATTCCTTTCCTGAAGCAGAACAGTAATCATCAGAGTAACTGCGAGCTGCATAAACACAGATATTGAGAGTCACTTGGGCTACCTGGGATATCCCTTTCATCCAGTTATTGCAGAAGGGCTCAGAACTCCCATCCATCCTGGGTCATCTGTACCAGCCTCACATCGATGCCTCCAGTTAGGCTATCTAGAATGATAGGCTTTTGATTCACATCTTACAGAAATATTACAGAACTATAATAAAGCATTATATACTATTAAAAGAATGTTGAGAAGCATTCAAACCTTGCTCTGTAAAAAGAGTTTTCTTAATTTACACCTTGGTTTTTCTGGAGTGAGCACTCCTATAATATCAGATAGCTTCAAAGCACTGGGACAACTTCTGCCTGAAGTGAACCAAGGGACCTCTGGCCAAGATCCTTCTTGTCATATTTTCCATGTGTCCCAAAGTGAAATATATCCCACACACTGCATGATGAAAAGTTCTTGAGCACCATATTACTATAATGAGATAACAATTATAATAACATTTTGCATTCTCAATTGCTTATTCAATCGAAAGTTAAGTCCCAAGTTACATGCATGAAAGAACAGTATTATTAAAGAAGACTCCATTTTAATATTTACTAACTTCTTAGTGACTGACTTGGCAACGACCGTAACATTTTTTCAACCATAGGGGTTTTTGAAGGCTTTGTGCTCTTTGAGCAGGATTGGGAAAAGCTCTGAATGGATTTCCTTTGTTTTACTTTCAGGCATGCTAATGACAGAAATTTCTCTGTGGAGCCTCATACAGACATCCAAAGGCTTCCTCAGCCATGCTGAGCTTTGAAGTACCTTGTCCACTCCAGGAAGATACGTACAGCAAAGGGCAGGGGACAGACTCGACTCTTTTACCCCAAAACATAAGCAGAAACGAAGGAAGCAACCAATTTGTTATTGCACTTCGCAAATAATTGCTAACAGTGGTGGAACCATGACAGCTGAGAATCTTCCTCTTCAGCAGAGGAGAGCAGCACAAAAAAGTTACTTTCCTGACATCCTGATCTTCCATGTTTGGCCTCTTTAGGTCTGCTGAGAGGGCAGGGCACGCTACCTGAGGAGAGGCATGGCACTAAAATGGCTCTGCATTTTAGCAATGTGAAGTTTGCCTTCCTAGCATTTTTATCACAATCTACTAGTGTTAAATAGTAAACCCCAACTATTTTATGTAGTCTCTAAACACACACCATCTATCCAACCCTTCCACAGAGACCACAACAATTCACATCTCAAGATTGTGTTGGCATCACTTTGATCTTTATATGAAGATACATGTAGGTTATTCTACAGATAAAATACATTTCATAATGATTAATTCTCCACTGCAAGCCTGTCCCACCTTCTCTAGAGAGATCAAAGAGCTTCAACTAAATCTGGGGTTTGTTCCATTAGTATGTATGCAGCTTTGTTTGCAAATGGGCTAGCAGATATGTACTATATCAGAATGACAGTATTACTATGGTCTCAGTGGCTTCACTGTAGGTGCCAGTACTTTTCAGGTGATTGTCACAGTCCACGGCCCCTGGAGAATGTACTGTAGCACAAGATGGATCTGCACAACCAGCAGAAAAGAAAAATGGCAGGATGATCACATATCTTTCAAAGGGCTGTTTACCAGCAACATATGGCTGTTTATGGCCAGAAACGGAAAGCTTTAATGAATCAGGAAAAAGTGTTCCCAATTCTTAAATCCCTGACTTGTATATTTTAGAAGTGCACCAGATACATATTTGCTCTTTTTCTGTCATTTTTTGCTTTCTTTCCTGATAGTTAACCAACCTTACCAACATCCCCAACACTGGATCTCCAAGAATTAGCATTTTGTAGTATTTCCTTCATAAGAGGGTCAGATGACCCAGGATGGAGAACAGAGACACATTGCTCAACTCCGCCTTTTACTCTCTCATGAAATCATCAACAATTTTGAATGACTGAAGTCAGTAAGATTTGGCTGAGGAGGACAATGCTGAGCTCTGTCCCGCATTGCGAACAGAGACCCAGTGCACCACATTTTCCTGTGGCAGAAAATGGCTCTTTTAGCATTTTACATTACATAAAGTTACTCCTCTGAGGAGATTGGTGCTTCTTTTTTTTTTTTTTTTTTTTCAAAAGCAACCTCCCTCCTAGGCAAGTGCCTGGAACTCAATCAGCACCTCATCTGGAAGGATTGACTTGAGACATTGATTCTTGAGGTGCTGGATTAAGGCAGCAGGAGCAAGGCAGATTGATCCCATTTGTAGCTTTTTCTCTCAGCTTTTACGCTATACATTTTTACATTTTTCAACTCCTTTTCTCTGTCTAGCTTTTGAGAGAGAAAATGCTTTTCTCAGAGGTCATTTTGGATTCACAGATATAAAAGCATATCTTAGGCTATTTCAAGGAGCTGATCAACTTAAAATGGAGTAGAATTAAATAACTCAGTAAATTCACTAATTGCTTCCAATGTTTCAATTTTTTTTTTGTGGTTTCATATTAAATAAGGATTTGTTTAAACAGATTTTGGAAACAAGCTCTTCTAGACCATCAATATATTCTACTAAGTAAATTACTGTTTAGAAACTCCTGTCATCTTGCTTATCTAATGCAGTACAAGTCCAAAAGAGCTGTTAAATTTTTCTATAGAAATAGTTGGTGTGCTTTATTCTTTAAAACATTTTAAAGCTCTAAAGAGGAAACTTTTCTCTCAGACTCCAAGTTATAGAGATACCTTTTTGTACTGATTCACAAGAGCATGTTAGGAGAAATGCAATGGACCCTATAAATGAAAAATGCCTGGGAGAAAGGGTAAGCAGCACAGGACCAACAAAGCATCCTTCTCTGTTTCTCTGCTAGGGAGAATTTGGCAAAAGCAAAAGAGAGATTTTCTTCCCAGCAATCCCCAAGTGCCAGTGCAATCCTTGGGAGCCATCATCAGCCATACATTCAAGTAAAGCATAAACATGCTAAACCTGTCTCTGTAATGAATAAGGTCTTCTGGCACTGCATATGTCACTTCTGGTCATGGACCATAATTCTGAGCTCAGCAGTGTTCACATATATACCTCTGTTTGGGACAGCAGCAGTAAAAACTGAAAGGTCTCTGGTTTCCATATGATATTTTCTGGCATAGATAGATTTTTCTCTGCACTGGAGGATTAGGATTAGAGTACAGACATAATAAAACTTCATGGTTTCTTTTCCAACATGGGTTCTTCTTATTAGAATCATATGGGGACATAAACTGATCATAAAAATAGTAAATCTGTTATTATTTTAGTTATATTTATTATTCATACATGGGATAGACTGTGGAAAAATAAAATCTGGTCATGTATTGGCAAAGCGATATTAATAAATAAATCATCCACACTAGGTTTCCCCAACATGAGAAGTGCTTAAGTAAATAACAAACTTGAAAAAATCTGCTTTTGACTGTCTTGCACTATTCCATATAGGACATCAAAACCTGGTGTGAAAGGTGAAGTAATTTCTAGGACAGTGCTGTCAAAGTTCGTATGCATAAAAGATAGAAACACGTGTAGCTAGAAAAGAAGGCCATCAAACTGGCAGATGAAAAGAACTGCATTTAGATAAGTGGATGAGTGTAGGAAAGACCCATGCTTATAACATCAGAAAGAATATTATCTCTTAGGTTTAGACATAGCTTGGGTGAGAGGACGTTGGGTGAGAAAAGCTCATCAAAGATGAGTGGGGTGAACAGAATTGACTGACAGGCTATTGGAAAGTTAGACTGACCTGTCTTGCTTATAGTGACTAAAACAGGAGGCAGTAGCAAGAGGAAAGAGAAGTTATTATAAATCTTTGAACCAGAGGGGTTGAAAGCATGTAGGAGGAAATGGAAAAATGACTGGCCAAGGTACTAGCTTGAATAGAAGAAAACAGATCCAGGGTAATGAGGTAGAGGTGGCAGTTTGGTTAAATAAAATTGTCACTCAAAAGACAGAAATAAAGACAAGAATAAGGTCCTCTGAGTGTGAATATGCACTTCTGGCCTAACTGCAGCAACAAATACTGTAACAGAAAAATCAGCTCAGCACTCATGATTCTAAAGAGAACAACCAGCTTCAGTTCAACAGGGAGCAAACCTTTTGAGCTCTTTCCCTCTCCTTAATTAGTTTCTTTGACAGTGTTTTCCCTCTGTCCATAGTGATTCTCTGGTGTTTTCTCCCAGAAGTTTTCTCTAGGTTCTTGCAGCACCACTGAAACACATAAAGTAAGTGTTGAGCCAAATCATATCCCAGAACTAGCTGTCCAGCTTCAGTTCCCCAAGGAAATACCAATATCAAGCACCTTGTTTAGCACCTTGCACTCAAACAACCAAAACACAGTGAATTTCTGGAGGACACAATTGACTTTTCTTGCTTAGAAAATTTAGGAGGAAAAAAAAAAAAAGTCACCTCGTGCTGTTTATAAGATAAAAACTGAATTGCTGCTTCTGTGGATTCCCACGTGATGCATCGGAAAGTGAAAAGTAACCCAGTGAGATGTCAGGCTGTGAACAGACTGTTGTGTTTACACTTTCCATGTTGTGATCAAGTCTGAAACAAGTGTCTCAACTCCCAGTGGCCTCCAGTTACTGGACAGCCACAGATGAACTTGCAAGAACAAACACTAATCTGAGGACAAAGAGAGACCTTATAAAACTCTTCCTAGGGAGCGTGAACTGTGCACAGAAAAGGGTGCTCATAGTGGTGAGCAGAAATTAGAAGGGAGGCCAAGTATTTTAAATGTGTTTTAAACCAGGACCTAGCAGGGCAGTGGCCCACAGTTTACACATCAAGGGTGGGAAAATGGGATATGGCAAGTGGGTCAGCTCTGTTGTCTCTGTCACTTTCAGATGCTGAAACACTTGCAGGCTGCTACTTTTCAAAATAAAGTGTGGAAAAATCCAGGCAGTGTCCTACATCCTCACCCAAGCCTGACACTTCTCAGAATTAGGAAAGGAGTTCACCTCCCTTTTCTGCCACCAGCAAGTCTCAGGGGTCCATACTGCGTGCTGGGTTGCAATCCCCCTGCAGCCCCTGCATCAGCCCCCACCCAACCCCGTGAGCCCGGACCAGGGCAAACCTGTTTGCAACACTGGCTCTGCCAGAACAGCCACTAAAGCAGGAGTCAGCTCCTAATTCGTGTTCTTCTCCCAGGGTCTAATACATTTTCCACTTTGAAATTCATTTGCTAAAAGCTTTCAACCTTGTGTTACTGTGAAGACACTCAGTACATTTGCCATACCTGATTATGAGTTTTGAATGGAGTTGAATTATTTTACAAAATTCTTTTCTATGTTTATCTTATCATCTTTGTCAAGAAACCATACAAATTCTCAGCTCACCTTCCAAAAAACATTCTTCTGCTCAGATTGACCATTCTTCAAAGGACCTTTTACAGAAAAAAAGAAACAAATTAAAAATTCTGTATTGTGATCCAACAGCTATTTTTTCTTTTAATATGGCAACACGAGCCCCACTTGCCCAGTTTTTTTGCCTAATGTTCCTGTCAGTGCTGACGTATAAAACATCAGGCTAAAATTTGGCATCAGAACAGTGTAGCAGAAATGAATAGCTCCAGCTTGCAAATAACATTCATATTGACCACTGATCTATTGAACTGTTATATTTAGAAAGATCATTTCAAGGAAAATCTCAGAGGCTATTGAATTTGAAGCTGTTGCAGCTACTCTGCAAGGCTTTTCTTTTCTTCCTTTTCTCTTCCCTGCAGTGAATTCTCCAAGGCAAATGGAGTAAAATATTTTGCTGGAGGGGATACTTTACTTTCAAGATTTATTCCTTTGCACCACAAATATATCAAGGAAAAAAAAAATCAAAGACAATAGCAAAAATGTTGAAAGAACTGGAAAGTTTATTTTCAGTCTCAGTGTGAGAGTTTGACAGTCAAATGGAGATTGTTTGTTTTATCGTGGAGGGGGGGTTTATGTTAGGCAGCTATGATCAAACTGTTATAGCTCACATTATTTTATTTTAATATTAGTTGTTTCTCCTTTGATGCCATGTCAAGGGAAGAACTGTCCTTCCTACTTATCTCACACATCTGCTACAGAGGAACTGTCTGTTAATTATCTTGACAGATACAACCTGCAAGTTTGTTTTGATGAGCTGTGATCTATATAAAATATATCAAAGCATTATGTTTACAAGCCTACTTAGCATGCTAGTAGCATGCATTTATAGATGCCTGGTCTCTACTTTTCTCCTATCAATAGTTTGTATGTTGAGCTAAAACTTGGTTTCATATTTGCAATATCACGGTCAGGTCACCATGCACACACACTATTACCATCTGCCTTTCTCTGAGGGGAGAAATATGCATTAGACTATTTAATAGTCTGTAAAATCCAAACCTGAGGAAATGTTTTGCTGGTCATTTCACCTTGTGCATTCTCCTCCTCTTTATTCTCTTCTTAAAGCATCTTGTGTGACTTTTCAGCCCTTATCAAGGGTTGATATTGAAAATAAACAAATAGATCTTATTATTAAAGAGATTCTTGCCAGGCGGTAAAAGAAATACATGTTCCTAAGAGATTTGCTTACATATTCTGTGGATTGTAGATAGTATAGCTTTACATTTATTGAAATTGTCTTTTCCCCCTGAGTTCTAAGAAAATGTGCCTAAAGCTATTATCGCATCTATCGACTCTGTGGGATTTAATGGACGTGGCTCCTGCTCCCAAGTGGTTGGAAAATGACCTCTATGAAGCAAAGTTCAAGCAGAGTGAAAGCTCTGAGACTGAGATTAGAGACCTGTCAGTTGCTTGGTAGGATAAAAGTGTAAAATTATATGTGACGCTGAGTTCAGTCACATCAAACAGCTCAGAAATGTTTACTGAATGAACTACACAGTCGTTAATTACACTTTCCCCTTAAGTATTCACATTATCATGGGCAACAAATACCCAGAGAATCTGGAAAGGGAAAGCTGCTAATAAGTATGCAACAATTACAGCAGGCATGGCTTTGCACCTTAATTTTCTTACAGTGATTATCTATAGTGAAGAGGCAAATTTGGCCTGTCATCACAAAAAGTATCTCTGTTTCAGGTCTTCTGAGAAAAAGATATGATAAATTTTAAATCAAAATACAGCAACAGGAGCACATCTACTAACAATAAGATATACACAGCTTCCTCACAACATGGTACAAAACATTTCCTTAACCCAGTGACCTTTAGTGACCAGGCTGTTCAGTGTGGCCACGTATATAATGTCAAATGATTGCAGCAGCAACTGAAACCTGATGAATCAAAGTGCATTGAAATTGCTCTTCCACTTCTTTCTGGAGGAAGTGCATTAACCTTCTATACTATGGATTTTTTTTTCACTCTTGCAACTTCCTTATATTAGAAATTGCTTTTCTCTTGATATTCACTAATTCCAAATTTTGTAACAATACAGAAGACTATTAATGAAAGGTTCTCCTTCCATAAGCAAGGACCCTGTACTACACTTTAACTATGGCCCACAAAAACCTCTGACCACGAACATGATTCAGAAAGCAAAAGCAAGAGGCAGAGGGCCCAGGGGTTTCCAAGCTTAGCTTCATAGGGCAGTTGTGGTAAGCTGGCCTGAGACACTTCAGGTGAGAAGGGAAGGCTGGGGGATGCTTTGCTGCTGGTGTCCACATGCTAGAAGACATGCTCCAGCCTGTCTACTTACAAGCTGTTGGAAGCCCATTGAGACACCAAGGTCATTAATAAACCTACAGAGCAAGAAATCTGGGACTATCCATTTCCGTTGGCAGGCAGGCCATGAAGCACTCAAGAACTGTACAGAAAGAGAGGTTGTAAAGGAAGAGAGGTAACTGCTCAATATGCTGCCATCTGCATGCTGTCAGTGGCCAATTTATGGTTCCTGTTGTTGGTTTTTTTCTTCTTTCCTTCTTTGAAAGTGTGCTTTAGTCAATAGAAGTATCTTTTTTTTTTCTTTTTTTTTTTCTCAGTGATTTTTTTGATAGTACTACACTATGCTCTAGTCAGGAAAGGAAGAATTAATTTATTTGATGGAATAAATACAGTAGGTAAAAAATGATGCCCAATAAAAGTCAGTTATACTAAACTGCTGAATCAGTCTAGAAGAAACTGAGCTTTGCCAACTGAATATTTTGCTGTCTCCTCAAAGAATAGTTTAGTGAGCTGCTTCAAATTAGCAAGTTTAGACAAAAAATTATTTCACATAAAGATATTTGCTGTAACAGTTATCACTGAAAAAATATAGCTTTACCTCTGTATCTACATTTAATATATAATCTTTGATTTTTTTACTCTGATAAATTTTCTCAGATAACAATTAGCTTTTCCCTGATCTTTTTAAATTTCAAATTCTTTAACATCATAAAAAAGCTTAATTAACAAATGCAGAACATTAATCTTCTACAATATATTTAATAACCCTCTACTAAAAAAATTATTTTTTTCTTTCCACTTTTATATGATCTCTAAAACATGTGCTTAATTAAAATTGATCTCTCTTACTTGAAATCTTTACAGAGTGACTTAGAGAAACATGGCCTCAAACACAGTTATTTGAAATTACATTAGCAGAAGATCTAACCAATAATGTGTAATTGCTGTTTCATAGTGTCACTTACTGTTACAGTCTCAGGCATTTTAATCATGACGAAGTATACGTGGTTTCCAGCTGATTTTTACAGACTTCTTGATTAAACCACCCCAGACATTCTATAAACCATTGTACCTGGCATGATGATCAGCAGGCAGGACAGTTTAGTTGAATTTTTAAAGGGGAAAGGCTTTTTTCTCGATATGGGTATTCTGGACTAATGGGGGTCCAGTGCCAAGTTCTGGGGTCCAGTTCACCATTAGAGGTCACAAGGGGCACATCCCACAGTATTTTACCTATCAGCTGAATTAGCCACACCATGAACTCTGAAGAATTAACCCAAGATGGCATGCTATTTTGTTTTTTAAGGATGTATGTTTAAGGCTCTGTAACAATCCTTAAGTGAAACACATTAAAAAAAAAAAATTATTTTTAAAAATCTTTCCTTAATGTCTTCCTGTGTCTGACTCTAAATAGACAGTAGTCTCACTGATTCATTAGCTTCCCTAATCTCTTCTAGAATGCCTATTTTATGCTTGGCCAATTACCAAACTTTACAAATTCCTGTTTCATTGACAGAGGTATTATTTCTATCATGAAAATACAGAAATGGATGCCAGAGAAATTAAACCTGTACTGCAGCCAAAACATATCAAGGACACAAGGACATTTTCCAAGACATTTGAAGTAGCTCAGAAAGTTTTTTTATGTGGAAAACCAAATGTAAATACATGGAAATAAAAGGAGTACCTCTTCTACAGTTCTTTGCCAGAAGGAAAAATTCCCACATCATTGCCGTTCTCCAAATCATTAGCTTCACTGTCTCCAGATGTTTTGAAGGTAGATGCCTGAAAGACAGGTCTGACATGAGAAGTGCAGCTCAGGTAATTTCAAACTCTCAGAATATTCTGTGATTTATAAGCCATCCAGGAGCAGGGACAAACACACATTCTGGACTGGCTGATGCATGAAAAATACCTCAAGTCTCTCTTACATACAATCTCTTAACAAATGGTGGAATTTTAGCATTAAACCCAATCAGATTTTGAGTGAGGAGTGGGATCAAGATAGAATGGACAATTGGTTTGGTAAAAAAGTTTGGAACTCTTGATAAAATAAAGTACCTTTTAAAAACTGTGCACATATTTCATGGACAGAATTCAAAGACTGTAAGGAAAGAAGCCTTCTTGGAGGAAGATATTTCCTTCAAACTTTACCCTTTATGACAAATTTTCAGAGCTGTCCCTGCAAAGAGTTTACATATTCCTAAATCTCTTCTTAACTCTCCTACTCTTGATTGCAAAGAAAATAATGAAGTCCCATACTCTATTATTTGGAAATTACTGTCCAAATCTTCCTCTCTGGTCTCCTTGTATTCTCCCTTCCCAGCGTTCTGAGGGTATTAGCATTAGCAGTGAAGAACAGCTTCTGAGGCTCCTGCCAATCTCAGGGCAATGGCAAGTGGATGAGATGCCAAGGGAGTTCCACGGTGATGGATCCCTGCCTAGGTGCTGACAAGAAATTGTTTGGTGCACATTTTCTGTAGTAGGTATGCTAGCTAGCAGACGACATGACCTGAGGTAGATATAGTCTGGGACTGGATCCTGAAAAAACAGGTCTAGCTTTTGTTTCTGGGAACTTTTCCTATTTGACTTTGACAATTCCTGCCCCCTGCAGTAACAGTCATGAAAAAAGACATTCTCAATCAAAGTGGAAAGTCATTTTAAAAGATGGAAAGTGTTTTCAGATGTTTCAAACTTGTGTTTCATTTGTTTTTCATAGAAATGATTTAAAAAAAAAAAAAAAAAAAAAAAAAAAGGATATGCCCTGGGCTTAGTTTCCTGTGGGCTAGGAATAGGATAAATTATGTCTTTGCGTTGTAAAAGGTGATCTTTCCTCCCTACCAGTGCTATAAACATCTGCAGGTCTGTATCCACAGGGAACAATTAATTTTTTCCCAAACAAGTTTGCTCATTAAAATATCTGACTATAACTTTATTTATTTCCAATAGACGGTGCCCTCTTTTTGCAGCAGATGTTGAAACTGAAAATAAGTTTCTTAAACACATGCTGTTACAGTTGGGGAATACCAAGCATAGCCTGCCTCCTGTTTGTGTTGGAATGAAGTATGTGCTCTACTCCTGGTTTTCAGTGGGAACTTGTAACTGGCTAACTGACAGCCTGAGAAGGGACAGGTTGCATCTCTCAAAATATTTCCTTTATATAGAACATGAATGATACACTGAAGTCAAATATCATATGATCAAAACAGAAAAAGGTAAAAGATCATTCCCTTTGCAGATGCTCAGTCTTAACCTTCCCCCGGTAGCACCACATCCCGTCACTTGCAAAGCTGTTCTGGCTCTGACAAGGCCTTGATGTGCAAATAAAACTACAATTTGTAATGCCCTCTCCTGCCACCTCCATTTATGTTTTTATTATTCAAAAAATCACATCTGATCTTCTTTCCCACTTCGCAAAATATAATTTTTCTTTGAAATTCACCTTTAATTATTCCAATCCTTTTGCTCTTCCTGCACCCAGTACCTCTGGATAGCATTGTGGATTGCTTGCACCATCAGAAGAGAGGGCACAGCAACCTCACTGCTTTCCTCAGTGTGATCGGTTTGAGACAGTCCTCCAGGCAATTTAACAACACCTTCTCCCTGCCGCAATAAACCACTTTATAGCACTCTTACGCTATTCAAGTTGACCTGCAGGGCACATTTCAGTAGCAGCTTAATTCACTTGCTCCCTTTGCTCGAGTTGAAAACAGTAAGGACATTAGTTGTCCTATAATGTGACGTCTATGTCTTGTTTCTCCTATTATCTAGACTAAGTAAATCATAACAACAGCAATATAGTTGCACGTTGATTTAAATGAAGAAATATGGTTTGATGTTAAAATAATTCCTCTAATTTATATATAGCAAAGCCTCGTACAATGTATTTTGTCAATGACATCCCAAATCAAGATGTGCAATCTTGAGAAATTGTTTGATTAACTTCCGCCTTGTAAAACATCTTCTTGTGGCAAGTACTTAAGCCTCTAAGAGCTGCCAAGTTCAAGCCGGTGTGGCTCATGCTATAAGTCTTCCTGCAGCCCTTTGGGCCACTCCGTAACAAGAGCTACCATTTTGCTGTCACTGTCACTTCGCATATCCACTCTCTAAAGCTCTGTTTGTTGTTTCATTCTGTTCTATGTCTCCCTTAGGAACTTCTTCATTTTAATATAAATAGAGCGCTTCATCATGCAGTGCCAAAGACTCATGGAAGGTACAACTCTCAATATTACTGAAAACGACGCATACAGATGAATTCGGCAGCAGATCACAAACAAAGGGCCTTAAAGAAAAGGGGAAAACTTCTAATCCAGAAGTGTGGAAGGGAAGAGCTTGAAAACAATAAAGGAAAGGGGAGATGAACACCTCAACTCTGCTAACCATTGGTTTGATTGTTATTCACAAACATAACCGGAAGCAGATAATTAAGGCTTTTTGACATATGGCACAAATGCATCATCCAGTTATGTGTATTTTTTAAAGCAAATTTTTGATTGGATTTTTTTTTAACGTGGAAATTAATTTTCCTTCTAAATTCAGATGATTTAAAAAAAATCCAACCATATTTATCAGCAAAACATTTATATTGTTTTAAGAAAACTATGTTTCAGAAGAAACATTCATTTTGGAAATTTTACTAAATTATTTTAATGTTGTTTAAAATTTTACATCCTTTTCAATTTTTCTTTTTTTTTAATCTGCACACGTATATGATATGATCAAGGATTTGATAATAAGATATGACATAATAATATAAAAATGGAAAAATTATTGTATAGGATAATAGGATTAAGCATGCCCAGGCAGGTGCATGAACCTTGACATATATGTTGAGAAAACACAAAATTAAAAGGCAGTTTTTAATAATTTTGTAGTAACAGCAAAATATAATAATAATAGTAATAATAATAACAATCTTCAAACACTGCATGCCACTCTGTAACATGGTAGCTGTGATATGTTACGTTCTGGTCATCTAATACTTATATCAGCAGAACGTTTTATATTTTTGAAAGAAGGTGTCTCTATATAAGTGACACTTTCATAAGAGGTATTTCAGAAAAGGTGAATGAAATCAGGAATTATTTTAGTTCTGCAAAGTTCAACTTTCACATATTGGTGTATAAACCCAGTACCACTGGCAGGTTGGATCTAATCCCATTCTGTACAAAGTAACATGAAGGGATCAAATAAAAGTTGGGGTTTGCCTTAGCAATAGTTTCTATTGACTTCATTACGTTTTAACCATCTTGTCCGTTCTTGGCTTTAGCCTCTTACTTTGACAATATAACTGTTTCTTTTATATCCATATGAAAATGCTTTGTGGACCGTATCAGCTCATGCTTGCATATTTAATGTGGTTGTTCCAATTTAATAACTAACTGCACAGCAGTTCTTAGCATTTCTGTTTCATGTTCCTTCTGCAGTGAATACTCAGGTTCTCTCTCATATATTTACTATATTTTTCAAATACTACGTGTGCACAAACATACCAGCCATTTGGAAATTGCTAATATCCAGTTACAAATTCACAAGTGGCAAATATGCAACCATGAAATTCAGTAGTTACAAAGCAGAACATTTGTACATTGTAAATTCCTGTGCATTTCTTAAGTTGCATGATGGGGAGGAGCAGGTGACATTATCCAGTTTTATGTGCGCTTTACCTTTCTCTAACACCCCTCTCTCTCCCTTCCCTCCTGCGGATGCTGCTGAAGTATAGAGTTTCATTCATTCACTTTAATGCTAAATCCCATCATGCTCAAAAAAACCTTTCCAGACAATTGAACATGACCAAAGCTGGTGTTTTGTAGATGGGTGTATTTGTATGGTTATGTGTGTCCTCATGTCCTTTTGTCAGGCTTGGAACAGGCTACCCAGGTAGAGTCACTATCCCTGGAAGTACTTAAAAGATGTATAGATGCAGCATTTAGGGACGTGGCTTAGTGGTGGACTTGGCAGTGCTGGGTTAATGGTTGGACTCAACAATCTTAAACGACTTTTCCAACCTAAACAATTCTATGATTCTTTATAGTTATGTAGACAAGAGTAAGCACAGAGGGAGGATAGAATGCTCGTTACAGTAATGAATGTATGTCACTTACCCTTTCTGCCATTTACCCTGTCCCCTCCTCACCACAGAATGCAAACACCTCAAAGGTATTGGCATACTTAAACCCATGACATTTCTGTGACACAAAGGACTGATAGAATACTTTTTTTAGAAACCAAAAATTCAGTATGGAGCTATCTGGTCAGTCCAGCATCTCCCACTTTGCTGCCCAGAAGCAGAATCCTGGGCATTCAACAAAACTTTCAAACTAAACAATATTAGGATAACTCAGCTCACTGGTAGTGGTGGTGAGGAGAGGGTTTAATGTCCCAGCTTCAACCCCCACCCCCAGTGAGTGCTTTGGTTACTTTAGGTTGAGGAGTGCAACATGAATGACTCCTCTCCTACAAATCTTCCTAAAGACTGAGGCTACAGGATTGCGATCTCTCCCTCTCTTTTGGCCAAGAAAGATGCACATGGAAGGCTCAAACCGGGACCAGGCCACCTGAGCCTCAAGAGTAGCACGTGGGTGACAGAGCCCCATGCCCAGGCACTTCCCTCACAGAGGAACACAGCTCTAACAGCAATGTTTCTCTTTTTGCAGAACTCAGCATCTGGCAAAAAAACTGTGTAAATCTGCAATGCAGGAAGGGCTGATATGAATTTTTTTTTATGCACTATGAAAGTTCTTATAGACATGTGCGAGGGCTTTTAATACAGAAGCAACTCATCTGGTATATCAGGCCTAGGTTCTTTTTAGTGCAGCTGCAAATTCCAGCATTTTTTAAAACCAAAAAACAAATTACTTTAATGTTAGAGAAGAGGTATCATAGGGTTGATATATCAGGGAAATGCCAAGTCTTGCAAAACAGACTTGCACAGAAGGGAAGAATGAGGTGACTATTGAATTCCTTTTTATATCTTTTTCAACATAATGATTTGCTATCTTGGTATCTGTAAGACGCCCTTTCATCAGACCAAAACATAGAGCTATGTGATTATTATTTTCAAATATACAATATCCTACTTCATAAGTAGCCCAGCAAATCTTCAGCCACACCACATGCAGTAAAATGCTGCTTGCAGCAAATAAAGGGGAACAGAGTCTACATCACAATTGTAAAAGATAGTGGGATATAAGAATAGGTCGTTATTTAATCATCTTCTACAGTAATTGATGCTTTTCAATGAGGTGGAGAAGTGGACACAAACATATTTACTCAGAAGGCAAATAATCTAGTAAAAATATTTAAATAACTGTGGTCACATTCTGGTGTACACATTGCAAATTAACTGGTGGCTGAACTTAGTTTCAGGTGTCTGAATAGAAGTCCGTTCTTATTACATTTTTGGTGTATAAATAATACATGGTATTTTGTGAGGAAATAGTTGTGTCACTCATACTTTTACTCTATTTGTGCCTGGAAGTCTTTGCCTCACCTGTGTCAAAACATCATAATCTTACAGCTGCTAATTGCAGCAGAGTGGCGCCTTGAGTTATTTTTGTGGTCAGCATGAAATGGCATGTGACATTTTATGTTATAGTAACCCTCAATGAGGCCTTTCTGTTATAAAGATTTTAATGCAGAAAGAGGAGATTGGAATCTCCCAACATCACTTCAAGCTGTAGTGTTCTTGATCATTATGTAAAATTAAGGTGATTAGATTATTTGTCATATTTATTACTTTAATGATCATACATGGTGGTGTAACACATTAACTAGCTAATACTTTTAAGGCAGCTTGTCAAAATAAGTACATATTAGTTCAGTTCTAATTATGCTGGACTTTTGCCCAAGAAGAAAATGAGCAATAAAAGCAAAAATTTAACATGATGAGTCACACCAGTCATACTATAAACCTGCCATTTAGGGAACACATTTGGTGATATCCCAGAGCCCATATTTAGTAACCCTCTGAAGGACACTGGCAAAAATTTCGTTGTGTAGGAGCCATGAAGGGACTGTGGATTTTTGCTTTGTCTGTTTTTAAAATGCCAACAGATCAGATGTGCCTTGAGAACCACTAACAACTGTATTTTCTAAATGAGCATTTCTTTAAACTTCACCAATTTCTTAACAGTCTACAAATAAGCATATGCTCTTTCAGCCGAGAATATATATCAGGTTTCTTGGAAACCATCCCACTAGGGCATGACTATAGCTCCAATATAAGCAGTGAAGCACTTAAAGGGGGCTAATTAGCTATTTGCTGTACTTGACAGATAAAAGATGTATGCAAGCACAGAGAAAAGACTGCAAATATAGATATCCCTGATTATGTTATTGTCCAACATTTTAATTAATTTCTTAGACCATCTATGTGTAATGTAAAAAGGTTTGAAAGATGTGACAGTAACAAGGCTATGGTGTTTCTTTAACTAATCACCATCACTGCAGGGTGCTGGAAATTTTAAAGCACGTTTTATATGCTCATTTCATTGAAGAATTACTTTTACTTCTACTGGCCCTAATTTTTCCTTTATTTGCAGAGCAGCAATGAGAAAGGTGTGATTTGATTCAACTAGTGTGCTGCACAGAAGCCACTTTGGCATGTAAATCATCTACAGAGGAGACAGACTGGCTGGTAACCACAAATAGGGGCAGATGATAAGACCTTTGGTCTCCATTTGCAACTCTTTCACTGGGTGCGGAAATAATGCGGCTTCTCTGAGACTTGTGTTACTTACCCATGAAACTGGGAAATCATATTTATCTGTCACCTGTGAGCATGGTGTGGTTTTACACCCCACCGCCCCCCGAGTTCTTGGAAAGCCTGAAATGAAATTTCCTCACGATATATTTTTGCTTCTAATTTTAGCCAAAATCAAATGCAAAATTACGTACAGTGTGAGGCTAGCCAGACAAATAAATACACTAAGCAAACCTTCTGAAACAAAAACATTTTGGCCGAGGGTTTAGATTCCAGAAAGAATTAGGGCTCCTTTCTGGTTTACTGATACGGTTTCACAAGTTCACAGTGATACCCAGTCACCTTGGTTATAAGTCATTTTGGTGTTTTACCATCAGTGTCACAGGAAGGAAGGATTTGACCCATGCCACGTAAAAATAATGTGGTATGTGGGTAAGCAGATAGGCACCAACAGAGTAAATAGCAGTTCAGAAACCAGCAGCGTTTTAAGCTTTGTTAATAGCGAGGAGCCAGGTACATTAAAGGAGCAGACAATTTGTTTGATAAGCAATTGATATTTGACAGGCCAGTGACAGCCATGTTGTCAGGAGATCACAGCTCCTGCCTCAGTATGTGACTTTAAAAACTTCACTAGGGGAAAAATTACAGTCAGGCAAGCAGCAGCAAGGCATAGCCTAAGGCGTTATCTGCCAATAACTAAGTCCTAGGGAAAACTGATTTGTGGCTTCTGATCACATGAACCTATAGCCTTCACTATTGACTAATTGTGGTTCATCTGGATGTAGATCTATCTTGGCTAACAAGAAAGCACTAGAGGTCTTCATTTAGCCATTGAGCTGAGTCTCTGGAGACATGTGTGCAGCTGTCTTTACCTTCGTACCAATCAACACATCAAAAGCTGCAGAATATATTTCCACTTTCAGAAATGCAAACTGCAAGTGAGATAAAGTTGCCAAACTAGACTTGAAAAGGAGTGAATGATTATGACTCTACTACAAATACATAAGATAAATCATTTATGACCATGCAGAACTTTGCTATCCATATACAATGGAGTCAATTTATCAGCTGGACAGCCACATCATTTTAATGTAACTGTAAAGGATTAAAACAATTTTAGGTGCCTTTTTTCCCATAAAGCATCAAACCGGGGAGAACACAAGCAGACCAGGTGAATTCACATTCCCTTGCACAAAGAGGCGGTCAAATGATGTCATTTTGATTTCTTTTATCTTAGTGAAAATAGTGTAGTTAAAAATAATCTACTTGGTATCATGAAAATCAGCTGCTAATTACTAAGCGAAGCATCTTACCTAGTCCAAACATTATGCTAAAATTGGGGAAAAAATATCAAACAGTATTATAGAAGTGTTTGAAGCTAAAGCTACAGGAGAGACAGGGTCAGCAATTTTGACTTAAATCACTTTCTTAGCTTTTGCTAAGGTTAATAATTCTTTCAACTAAAGGCTGTTTTGGCAAGACAAAGTCTTGTAAACTTCACATCTCTGAAGGAGCTGAGCTCCATCAATGCTATCAGAATTTAAAAGTCCACAGCAATTTTAGGGCTCAATGATTGTTTGACTTCAAGTTCAGATTTAAGTCACACTGGATTTTATAGGGAAACAATTTGCTTCAGGCCCAGATGAACAAGAGTTTTGTTGTATTCGTTAATCAAGGCAGGACCAGCCAGTGTTAGATCTGACTCTCAATCTCACAATATGAGGCATGCCCAAACCAGCACTGCTTTTTCTTTTTTGTACTGTCTCTAAGATAGGAGAAAAGTTTTTCTTGTGAGATTTCTGTTTCCTCTCAGTCCAGCAGAATGGGAATACAAAATGGTGCAGAATCTTTGCAGGATTTCAGTATCTCTGCATGCCAGTTTGGCTTCAGCAGGGAAATTGCAAATATTTTTGCCATATCACATCCTGCACAGTTAGATTGGGGTTAACAGTCTGGCAGAGAAGAGCAAATTGATCACATAAAATTAAAAGCAATAAAAACATCTCCTTAGAATGTCAGTCTTGAAGGTAACTTTGCGCATTTTTAGTTATATTAATGAATAAATTTTACTGGATTACCTATCTTGACCAAGATCAAAGAGAATAATAAAACTAGGTTAGCAGTCTGGGTCCAGGAATTACTAGGAATTTAAAGGAAGAGATGATTTAAATTCAAGACCTGTTCTTGAGGGCAGATTGTTTATGTAGAAGAAGCTTATGATTGTGTTTTCGAAGTTCTGAGCATTTAATATAAAAAATTTCTGCATCTGTTGAGGTGTACATATTGCTAGTTACTTTTATTACTACTGATTTTGTCCTAGCACACAGATAAACTTTTTTTTCTTAGTAGTTAAATATATATATATCACATTTCTTTTTGTTGGACTTCCACTGTGAAGCTTTTGCGCAATAGACTTACAATAAATGACAAAAGCTCTTACAGGCAGGGCAAGCAGTTCAGCCTGTTCCCAAAACTGCCACATCCTTCTTGTTACAAAACCTTTTCACATTGCTTATAATTATGTAAAATCAACTCCCAAGTATAACATTTTCCACACTGACATAGTTACTCTGGAAAATATCTCTACATCTTGCCTCCTGTCTTTTGAAGGGCAGGAATGCCTCTATAGTCAAAGCAGGGATGGCTTGTTACCACTTACTCAGAAATGCCTTCAGTTGGCCAAGTTGGAAAACTATGTGAGGAAAACCAAAAATTAAAAAAAAAAAAAATCACCTTTCAGTACAGACTCAGTAAAAATAGCTTCCACTTTTAAGAATTTTTTTCAGAGTGAAAACTCTGAAGATTTTGCCTTACTGAATACACTCTCACCCCTACAAAGGACAGGACAGGCACAAACTTAGGGTAAGGGTGACATGGAAGCATTTCTAAAATTTTCTCTCAAAGGACTGCTCCTTGTCAGGGCTGCTGCCAGGTCCTATAGCTACAAGCAGGGCATCGCCAGCATTTCTATACTCCTTATTTTAACACTCCTTAGGGAGGTGGGAGAAGCCACTGGAGTTGGAATCCAACACAATGGAAAACTACAAGGAGGGAGATGCAGGGTTTATGAAAAAGAGTCTGTGGGGAGTTCCAGCAGAGGGAAGAGGGAAAAATTTGACAAGTACTTTACAGAAAAAGGGACAGGGAGAGGAGAAATGAGACTTAATGAGAAATTTGGAGCCAAATGGTTTTTTATCAGGAAATACTAGTTTACCAACCTTGAAACTTCCCTGCAGAAATTAGTTTCATTCAGGAAATGGTTCCCACCTCTCGAATGGAAATTTTGGAAGCAGAAAAGGTCTGGGTGAAGAGAAGGGAAAGGGAAAAGAAAACTTATCCCAGAATAGCCCAGTGCTTCAAATGTTTGCCTAAGCACTATGAGACTTCCCTCAAAGTCATAACTCTAACCTGGACTTGAACCTCAACTTTCCACTTTCCACTGAAATATCATAATAGTCAAGGTATTGGTTGCACCAAAGAGAGTTTTTTTGCAAATGCTTTTACACAACAAAGTACTCTTCAATTAGAAAATGCCAACATGCAAAATTTTTTCTTTACTCCAATTTACCACTCCTCTACCTGCCATGTTTTATATTTCAGCTTTTAAAGACAGAAACATGCTTTGTTTTCTCAAATCTCTCTCTTCTCTCTCAATGTGCAGGACCAAACTGCTCTGGAGATGGTTTCAAACTTTGAAAACAACAGCTGTAGTATCTGTGCTTCATTCATCACTGAAGTTACCAAATCTGCAGAAAAGAAAGGTGACCACCACAGAATATGACAAAAGGTTATCTCGTCTCATCATTGGAGTAGTTCACACTTGAGACTTCACTTCTTCAGAAATACGCATCTCTAAAAAAACCCTTGCAGGCAGACACAAGCTAGGTGTTATTACCTAGGCCCCTGAACACAAACTAAAGGTGCAGAACACACTGCTCCTGGGATATTTTGTGAATTTTAAGTACATACCACATGTTCTGAAGAAAAGAAAAAGAACAAAGCATGTTCTGGATGAGGAGGCACAAAGCTTCTTTAGCATAAATGAAAGGTTGTTTTCATAACAGGAAGAGCTGATGATGGAACTTACAGAGAAGTACACACTAAACAAGGATGCAGGTTATTGTGTTTTGTTATCTTAACTCCTCTCAAGTGTCTTGTAATTGTTTTGTAAACTGGATGGCTGCTTTATGAAAAAATTGCCTTTCTTCCCATTTGAATTTGAACTCTCCAACTTTCTGAAGGGAACACCCTGAATCAGTCTGATATTCTTTGACAGTTGAAAAATAAATGAAGAAAACATTTGGCACATCATAATTTTTTTTTTTTCGCTACCTCTACAGTAATTTGAGAATTGGTTGAGTAAAATGACCTTTTCTACTCCTAAGAGTTTCACATTTTTAAATTACTAGGGCAATAAATTCTACAGCAAAGACATACATCTATCTCTATAATATAAACCAAAACATATATTTTTAAAATCTATTTGCAGAACTCTGAAACTCCAGAGACATACAACCCAAATAAGGAATATGAGTAAACTAAAGAGCAAAGCCCAGATAATTTCACCATGCTGGAAAGGAGATTTCACACTTTGGGTAAAACCTTAAAGAGAGAGTTCAGAATCAGAAGATGCAGCAGCAGGCTGGCAGATGCCAGTGCCAACACACAGGAGAATAGCTATGGTGAGGACTGAAGAGCTTTTGAAAATTCAATGCAGCTCTTTGGCTCTAGCAGGTCAGATCTCCTCCACCTTTCCCAAAGAGTATTTAGGAGGCTGAAAGCATCTGTAAATAACCTCTGTCAGGGACACAGCAGCCACATCTCCTTGTGGGACACAGTTTATGCTTAACTAATGGGTACAGCTGTGGTTAGAAATGGCAGCTTGACATTCAATCCCATCTCTCCCAAGCTCATGACATCCTTTTGCAGGAAGAAAAGTCAGCAAGGCCTGAAGTACTTCAGGAATTCCCCTTTTACACACTGAGGAAGACACAGGATCAGGATTTGATACTAGGCACCACTTGCAATACCTCGGGCACAGAAGAGCAGATGCACGTTCTCAATAACTCCCTCTCTCTCTTTTTCTTTTTCTATCCCAAGAATGAAGCTAAACAACTTCTGCCATATTTTATTAATTTTTAAACATTTATTAATACTAAGATAACTCCAGTAATTTCAGCACAGTAGACTAGCCGTAACATAAGAACGATTACTCTAATATGTGCCATGATTGATAGAACTCGAAGGTGTTACCTCATGAACTGTGTCTGGAAAATGAGTGACCCCTACCTATAGTAACTCCACACAGAAGTCTATTAAGCAGGATTGGCCCAAAGCTTTGTGGTAGGACACATTCCTTATGCCTGTGTGGTCAGAGGAACCTGAGGCCACAGGTTCACCCCTCCCCATCTGCATAACACACTGCCACCATTTCTCAGCCAGTCTCATGAAATCCAGAGCCTTCAGAAGAAAAATTTGGTCCAAAGCACAGAAGCTTTATCCAACCACTACCACTAACATTACCACACTGTTTAAAATACATCAGATGATTTAATGAGAACCCTACTAAGCATTGCAACCAAAGAGATTAATTTGAGGACTGGTACAAATGTCTTCAAAATCAAACTCAGCATGTGTGTATCACCTACCTCATTTTTATGTGCTTCTCTCCTTTTTCTCAACTCTGTTTACCAAGAAACATTTCATCATTTCATTCCCCCACAGGTACAGTTTTCCAATTATTTTCTGCCTTATGGATTAAGCACCATATAATAACAAAAAAAGACACTACCTTGTTTGGTGAAGGAGACGTGTCTTACACTTTGCTAACATTATAGCCAGATTTCACGGTCATGGGAAAACAAAACACCCCAAATGGAGCAGTTATTAATTCAATAAATCCAGCTGCTTTCAGTGCTCTGGGCAAAAGGCAAAGTTAAAAGCAGCTGCTTGTTGACAACATGTGCGACCTGACCAGGGGAAGGTAGCTGTTTTAGCACATCATCCACCACTTTGAAGGCTGACTGCACTCAATTTCTTAGACAATCTACACACCATTTTCAGTTCTGTACCTCCATAATTTATCACAACAATACCTCAAGCATACAGATTGGGGGGTGGGGGGCGGGGAGATGAAAGCAATTTACAGTATAAAGATGAAAGAAGCTGGACGGCTCAAGAAGACCTACTATGTAAATCATATCCACAACTTAAAGGAATGTCGCTATAATATTCTGGAATTAATTTCTCCAGCATTCCTATATAGGTCAGACAAAGGTAAATGTAGTTTCCTCCTCCTCCTACCACTATATCTGGAGTTGTTTATCAATATATTAAAGAGGAAATTGATTTTACCTCCCTTTCTCTATGTGGACAATAAGAACCTTATGTATCAAAACTTCTGATAAAAATAACAGCAATCAGTAAAAAATTAGTGTGCAATCCGTCTGTATGTCTTCCCCTTAGATTTTGGGCACATCCTTCAAAAGTTAGTCTTCATGATACTCAGGATTAATAAAGGAGAATAATCTTTTCCCAGCAAAAGGCTAGCTCACACACAGTGTATCCCAGACATATTTCACCAATTTTATCTAACTTCAAAAATACAAAAGTTATTTACAGCCTTCATAACATTTCTAAAAAATTAAATGTGGTTTTAAACCCATTATTTTTAATTTCATTTCAAACAGAGATCTATATTTTCAGACAGCTTTCTAAATTACAATAGCTAAATATGTTTGATTAATCAAAGGTGTGTTCTCCAATGGGGAAAAATTGAGTTTTTTAAGACTATGTGCAGACAAAAATTTGATTTTTTAATTAATACTTTGGTAACCATCTTTTGCACACAAGTGTTTCTTTTTTTATTGTGTTCAGCAGGTGCACCATGTATCCCAAGGAGAACCAAATGTGTGCATGCAAATCTCTTTACACAATTTTCCCTCTTCTCTCAATTATTAATGACATATTTATCTGAGAAAACTCTACATTTACCTACATTTATTGTATGCTTATTAGCACTTGAACTACAATCTGCCTCTCAGTCTCTTTCCCCTGGGATCTGCTTTTAAAGGGACAAGCATCTCAACAGTTTCAAACAGCTGCTATGGAAAAAAATCATCATGAATGTTTCTTTCTTCCTCCTCAATTGTGGGCTTAAATCTCAAAATACACTGAGGCTGAGTTGCAAGAAGCAGTTGCAGTTGGAGGATTAACTCCAGACACCTCCTGCTCCAGCAGGCTCGAAGTTGGGGCTTATACCAGTGGAAAGGTGATACAAGAGATATTCATCTCTTGCTTTTCACACTGGTGGGTCCTGACATTTTGGGTCAAGCAAACTTTTAATGAATGGGAAAACTATTTGAAGTTATATTTAAGTATTTCTAAATATATTCAGTGTTTTTCTCTCCTTCCAAGGAATATATTTTTAGACTTCAGGCAACCAGTTTTAAAGGCAAAAGGCTTCTGAAAATAACACAAATGTAAGACTGTATTTCAGCAGAATATGTAGTACATTTGTAATATGTGGTTTCTCACAGGAAAGGTAACCCATTCCCATACAGAGGAAATAGGGGATAACATAGTAGCTTTTGAATGGATAATTCCTCAAACCATGCTTCAGCCCAAATCTTAAGATACTTTTCTGTGACCACAACATACATATCCCCAGTGAATGTCTAAACTTCATATTTCTAATATCATCCTTCTTGTAGGCATATGTGTAGATCACATTGCTCCCTACCCAATGCACTTTGGACACGATCTATTCAATTCAACATAGCCATTACCTCATCATTCATTTAGCAAAGGAGTATATAAAACTGTGCTTTCAGTACTCTGACTCCTTGCTGAAATCACCCACTCCCAGTTTGACTCCACCATACCACAGAAGCTGACTTAAAACTACAATTTGCTTTTTTCCCCATCTACTTCTAACGTGTCACTTTGAATCTCCAGATTTCTTTGCATTTTTCCAGGTGGATCCCCTCTGCAAGACCCTGATAATCTTGCCAATGGTTAACTCTTAGCCATCAGGCTAACAATAATGTTGTATTTTGGGGGCTGATCATCACACTCCATTTCACTGAGGTTCCACTGGGATGCACAGTGAGTGAATCACCAAATCTAAGGCTGACAAAATCACAAAAAAGCATTTACCACCTTGCCTGGGTAAACAATGTTGGCCAGAAAATGCAAGCTGAACAGAGAGTATTTCATAGTTCATGTCTAAACAATAAAATCTGTCCAGACAACATTTCTGCCTTTCTATAAAGCCCAGACAGTCCAATGTGCCTCTTTAGCCTTGGCAAACATGCAAGTGTAGAGGGTTTAGAAAGTAGATGGTAATAACTTTCAGTACTGAACAATAAGATGGTACCCATCAGATCTTCACACTAAATAGCAAAGATCTTTCCATACAGTAAGTAGTCCCATGCTATAGTGTGACTGAGTCAATTTTTATTATTCATATGGAAGTGGATGAATTGATATGAATAAGAATGAAACTGTGCCTCAACTGTGCTTCCAAACATGCACTAGTGTTAGCATTTTACTAAAAAAACCACACACCCCCCCCTTTTACAAACTGATGTTTTCTTGCTATATAAAAACATTATATAAAACATTAATTTTTTAAAAAATTGCTTTTATATAGAGAAATACAGAAAAGAAATTCTCACCTGATTATTTTTCGTAGGACTATATTATAGCCTTAGCTTGAACCTCCAATGGGCTGGGAAATTCTTTCCTTAGAATAGAAGGTTATACTTCATTGTCCATCACCTGTGCTGGGTCTGGGTAGACTAACTGGGTGGATCAGGGTACCTAGGACACAGGGAGAAGGAAAAGGAGGAGTTATCATAGCTGCTATCACCAGGGGACCAAAGAACAGCAGGTCAAGACTTAATCACATGTTAGATTTAGAGCACCTGCACAAAATTTGCAGCCTCTCTGTTCAGATATGAAGGACCTCCTGTGACACTTGGATAGTCATCTCTGAAGAAGGGAGGAGCTGGCTGTGTATGTGCAATGAATCTGAATAATACCAAGCCCAGCATGGCTCAGGAGCTTAGAATTCACCTGTGTTAGCAACACGTGTGTCTGCAGGGTTTCCAGACTGCAGAAATCCTGACTTTGCCCCTGGAATTTCAGCTAGATGAACATACCTTGCTCGAAAGCAGAGAGCAACAAACACAATGCTGTTTGTTGCACATGGCAGCTCTTGTATCGTACAGTGCCACCTTAGTCTGCCTGAGTGCTAAGGGGACTGTAAAGCTGCTCAAGTCACATGTTTTAATGTGCTATGGGGAAAGATAGTTAAGGGTGGAACTGCCCCCAATTCGTGGTCAAGCCGAAGAAGAGGGGATGAGGAGCATCCCACAAGCTCTCCTGGGAGGCTGTTTCACTGACGTTCCAGCTTTTCTAACTTCAATAGCTGCAAAGTAGAAAGCCAGAAAATGTGCACACAGTTTAACTACTGTACCAGTCTTTCCTTTAGGAGCTCCTCTGCTGCTCTAGTGTTCAGAAGGCAGGGAAATACATTCCTTTCTTCTTACTTTGCTTTCTCACGTGGTGATTGTTACTACACATTTTCCGTGTTCTTGGACTTGGTGTTTTACCTCTTTCACTATCCTGTATATTTTGGATGTTTCTTTTCTCAATCTGGAAAGAGGAGCAGGAAAGTCTATGTTGCTCGGCAACTTCTCAAGTTCTTATTTTGCAATTCACAGCAAAGATATTGGTATTATTTTTAATTACAATTATAGCCAAATAATCACAACATGAATATTGTCTTCCTGCTGTCTTAAGAGAGCTGTCAAAATCAAAAAAACCCACAGTCATCTGTGCACCTTAAGTACTAGCTACTGGAAAAAACCCTCCATTTGCAGTAGATTTTGTAATATAAAAGTTTTCCATGCAATTTCAGAGGAGAGAGTTCTTCTCAGGCAATTTTATAAAATGTTATCAGTGCTCCATGTCTATAATCTGGAATCCAGTTGTAGGGCAAATGCACCTCATTATCACAGCAATATTTGTTTTTATTTCTAATTATTCCTCTTTTTACAAATACAATCAAACGGCTGAAAGCCAGTTTTGTTCTTCTGTTATATCAGCCATTGTCTTACAAGAAAAAGGAAGGAAACCATGAAACTCATACAACCTTATTTTTGAATGATAGATCCTTCTAGGGATGAGGAAAGAAAATCATGACTGCATTTTATGCCATATGTGGTACTAACATGAAAAATAATCTGCTTTTTCTACTGCTGACTGAATGCTGTGGGGGATCCCAAGCAGATATAGATTAGAGTATATATTTGTACTTTATAGTTACTGACAAATAACTCCCACTAGATCACAACAGTTGATGTGCAGTGTCACATTAAATGACAAAGCTTCACTCCCCTATTATCATCAGTTTAAAGCTGATATTTTTTCCTTTGTGAATTCCCCCCAAAAATTTCCAAACTGTTTAAATTATGTTTAATCTGATTTATTGAATGTCCCTTAAGATTTACTCTATAATAGCTTTGTTTAGAATGATACACGAACTCCTTCCCCCCCACACACCATTTTTCCTTTCCTTTTACATAAGTAATTTCTTAAAAAAAAATTAGAGTGTGAGACAGAAAGCTTATATTTCAGGGAAGAATGGCGTGAGGGGCCAGGGAGGCCACATAATTGGGTGTGATGTGTCAGTTTCTCTAGTGACTGTCGGGACTATTCTGTCATCACTTCCGCAGCGCGTAAGCGAGAGGACTGAACAAATCTCCACGTCTCCCATGTCTTAACCAAACACTGAAGTCTCCTCTAAGAGAAAGTTAGTCAGGAGGTGTGCAGGTGTTTTATACATTAGCAAAGGAAGCAAGAGATGGGGGAAATGTAAGAGAAAGGCAAAGGACCAGATAGCGTGACATAAAAAGTAGGGCTTGCCAAAACCAGCGTATTCATACAGGTCCTGCTTAGCAAATTGTACTCCGAAGAATAAAATAATTAAAAATAAAATCAACCCTAACAGTCCAAAGCTACCCTAGCTAAAGGTAGATATAGCTTATTTTACAGCTGTGGGCTAGTCTGCAAGGACAGCTTTTCCATTATTTCCCTAGCTGCTTTCTCTTCTCTAAAGAGAAAACAGAAAAAACTAACAACACATCACACTTCACCTGCCTTCTGAGCAATTTCTGAGCGGGCAGATAAACACAGTAGGTAGTTAAGAGACACTGCAGCTGTAGTTTTTATTCCCTAAACCTTCCTAAGAGTTATCCCATCAGTCATAAGAAGCAGAATTGAAATTCTCTGTCTCAGGTGGCAAAAATACAGACCTTCAGATTGGAGCTGTTCATCTCTTTATATTCAAATTAAAGAAACAGGCAGATGTCCAGAATAGTTCATCTGACAAATTTTAGGTATTGCTGTTAAAAGGAGAAATGCACCCTAAAAGTGCCGTTTGATTTCCATTTATTTTGAAAGACAACAGACTCATTGTTCAGATGCAGACATATACATTACATTATAGTCTCACAATATGACAATGACTCAATGGTTTCTTGAACAAAACACTGACATTTAAAGAAGCAAATGAGGAAAACTCTATGTTTGTTTATTTATGCTTTAACAAATTCACGCTTAAACCATGCCTAGTTCTGTAGAAGAAAAGGGTCATATACTTCACTTTGGTTTTGCCACACTCCTCTGCACTTCTGCTATGCTCAGTCAAAAAGGAGTCCTCACAATAATCCATGGTCATGATCCTTCCCCTTTCTGATTCTGGACCTCTAAAGGCCCAGAATGTAAATTTAAACATCACAAAATTAAATTATATTCACTGCATGCATACTGGAACTCAGTGACATAGATTTTCTCACATAAATGTTTCTTTGTCTTTGGAAACTGTCCTATATCAGGAGTGGCATTAATTGATAAAAAAACCCCAACTTTATTTCAGGCACACAAGACATATACCAACCTGTATCAAATCATGGACCAGCAATGCCTTTTTGCTGCGTACCTAGACACCTTCTGATCTGGACAGTAAACTGGGCAGACACTAAGAGTTTAAACTTGGCCCCTGTGAGTAGATCAACAAAGCAAATCTCCCCGATGCTATGCTTCACTGTTTTGTTTTACCAGTAAAGTTGGCACTGCAGAAGTTCACTTCCACAGTGCAAGCTGGTTTAGAGCCCTTGTACCTGAAACGGGAATTGTGCTTTCTAGTGCCTAATGCTGCCATGATTTATATATACACACATGTATTAAATCCCTTCAGGTTTTCCAGAACAGAGAAAATTAGGGATGTACTACTTTGTGGTTCCTAACTTATGATATAATCTTCAACTTTGCAGACTGATGCTATTTTTCACAGAGATCTAGGAATAGGATTTTAGGGCATCATCTACTATTCCAAGTCCCATCCCTCTCACACAAAGAAAACTGCACAATAAAAGAGCCCAGAAGGATTTACAGATTATTTGCAATATTGTAACCTGTGACAAACCAAGGTTCAGTGTAAAGAAAAAAAAATGCATTAGAAAGTTATAGAAACAAAATGGGAATGTATTGTTACTATTTTAGAACTTTGAAATAAGAGGAAATGTGTTAAAGGAAACCATAGTCTGTGTGTACGGTATGGGTCACTTCTCAGACAAAGAAGAGTCATCTGTACTGTTTGAAAACCTTTCAATTTAAGGCTGGGGAATAAAAAAGTACCCAGGAGTTTGCCCAAAAACCAGACTCCTAATAAATTTACTATATGTAAATTATTTCAGATACTGTTAGAAATTACCTGAAACGGCACTTGAAGTTCCAAACTAAAGCTAGCCTGAATGCTCTGATTTTTCCTTTGGTGCATATTTTTATTATTAGGATAACAATCAGGGATGCAAAAACACCCCAAAATTTTGCAGCAATAGTTCTTTGATCAGAACTAGAAAGCCTGAGAAAACTTACAAGAAAGCTTGTTCTCAGGAGAGGAACTTCATCTGCATTGGAGCAAACAGCATCCAGACACCACCACAAGGCACACAAGAAATACCATAATGAGCACAGTCTTGTATCTTGCAGTATTTGAAAGGCTTGCATTTGAAGAGCATGCAAAAACAGAAACAGATTTTCTTTCTACTCTCTCTCTGCATTATATATTAGATTATTATTGCCATACGTGAGACCTGTGGAATTTGGAAAAAAGCTTTCTTTATGGGCATGACAACGAATAGGATGAGCTCCAGAAATACCATGCCGTAGGGTACGTGTTCTGGGACAGGTGTCCCAACCAAAGAAAATTTCTTATTTGACTTTGCTAGTCCAAAATGTACATTAATCACCTGACAGGGTCACTGCAGGGATCGTAGGATTTACTAGTTCAAACATCAAACATTTATTAGTTCAAACACTTCACATACAATACGACATAAAATTATTAGCTTCATACTATACAAATGACTGTGAGTGTCCTATTTGGGTTTGAAATTTGCAATCCCAATGGAATTGAGAAGAAAAAGAAAAACCTTACACCAATACTGCCTTAAAACATATCATACATGGGAGGTTTTCCATTTTTTGGGGGAAAAATCCGCAAATGTATAGAAAACCAATCCTTTGTTTCAAATGCCATAACTATTGATTTCACTCCAAAGTGCCTCTAAACAAATTTCTTTTAGAATAAGAAGCATTTATTCACTTAGCAATTTTATACCTGCAAATTCTACAAAATAATTTATTTTAATTCCTTTTTTTAACAGGACAGGAGCCTGTTTTAAACAGCCTGTTTTAATCTCATCATTAGTTGTCACCTTGTGCATAACAGTAAAACTGTGTGTGAAGGGACTGTGAAGACTTTCATCAGTACTAATACGGAACAATGAAACAGAAGAAACTACAGAACATGGCTAGTTGTATTTCCTCGCATGAAATTTGTATTTTATATATATATTTATATCTTTAAAATACAGTTTCAGTCATTTTACCATTTACCAGTTAGAGCAGAAAAGGTTTTATCTTAAGTAATGGAAGTTCATACTCCATTTATATATATATATATATATTTATGTGTACTCCAGTAGATGTTGTTACTCTTCTTATTTAAACTTGGGATTTTCAGTTTTCATAGAGCTAATGCAGGAAATATTTACAAAAAAACCCCATCCCATGTCAGAATAGACAATGTTTTCTAAAAACCTATACCAGTAATGATAATTTACTGATCAATCCTGTGAGACTGAGTCCAAGTAACACAGGAGTGAAGAAAAAGCAATCAAAAGACATAGCTGAATAAATAACTTGTTATTACTTTTAGTTAATTCTTAACAAAGACTATTGAATTGCATATAAAGGAGATACTGATGAGATAGAGCTTCAGGGAGAACTCAGTGCCACCCAACATCCTTACTGAGACAAGGATTTCCAATTTTGAGGAATCAAATTCCCATGTATTTTATTATTCTTGCTGAAGCAGCAGCCAAACAAAATGTCAGCCAAGCTAACATGCTGCTCACAATTCAACCCAAATGTAGGGTCTGATCCTCTAACGTAGAACCCATCCTTTATCTTCCCAAAGATCTGGGGCAGAAGTAAAAGTTTATCTGAGCAAGATGAGTACTGACTGCAAAGCAAAGCTGCATACAGGCTGTCCAACCTTTTTAATTAAATGTGTCTGTGAGCTCAGTTAGAGCAGAAGTAGAAATAGATCTCTGGGCCAGGTAAACTTGCTGGAAATACCTTGATTTAATAAAATAAAATTTTAAAATGGGGTTCTTGCCAAAAGTTTTTAAGGTAATCTTAAGGCCATGCCATTGAACAAAGAAGAAGTTTGAAATAGAAAAATAAATTTTAAAAGAAACCCAGCTTTCAAAATGGAAGGCAGTTGTCAGTGGATTCCCATGGGATTCTGTGTAGTTCAACTGCCTCATAAATAACTTTAAAAAAGAATTTTGACACCACAAAAATTAATCATTTGATTGCAGAAATATTTCATGATTATGAGATTGGGAAAGAAAAAATTACTGTCAATGAATGTGAAGTAAAATACAGACAGGAATGGCAATCCAAATAATATCATGATAGACACTAAAGTCAAGTTTCAGAAAAGCTACGGTGGACACATAGTGGACAATAAGAACCAGTTCAATGTATGACCAAAAAGAAAAAAAAAAAAGGCAAATAAAATATTTAGAATTGTTCTGTAAGTGATAGAGAGTAGTGTAAGTCATTGGTGTGGGAGCCACTTCTTGAAGACTGGATGCTGTTCTGACCTCCATAAAAATACAGCAGAGCTTCAAAAAATACAAAGAAGTGTAGGACAATGACAAAGAATGAGCAAAGATACAAGTACCATTCTCTAGACAGATAAATTAATTAGACTTGGGACCCTTCAACACAGTAAAAACATGGTGTGAGAGAATTTGTTCCCTGTTTCTGTTCTCAAGTAAAAATTTCCACTGTGTCTCACAACAAGAGAACTAGGGAATATCAAATTAAATTCTTAGGCAGTCCATTTAAAATAAGCACTTTACCAGGAATTCTTTTTTTCAAATGAGTCATAATTAAATTCGTTGTTCAACCTAACTCATTGCTACATTGTGCCACAAGTGTAAATAGAACTAAAATGCAACTGGGCAAATTTCTTGAAGACGACTGTCAGGGGCACTAAAATACAACGATATGGTACAGCCTATGAAAAGAAATCTCTAAAGCTGAGATCATCAGAAGGTGGAAAATATTCTCTACTGGACATTTTCTTGTACTCTTTCCCTAACCTACTGGCCACTGTCAGAAACAGGCTAATGGGCAAAACGTAGTTCTGGTGTGATTCAAAACAGTCACTCTTATATTCTCTCCCAAAACACCAACTAAACAATTTTATTTTTGTCTAGTGGAATGGAAGAAGAACAAACTATTAGAAAACACTGAAAAAATATTTATTTTTGCTAGAAATAAATACATTTCGTGTGTTTCCATAATTTTTGTCAAAAAATTGCTTCAATTTCATAGAAGTTAAGAAACTTGAATAATAGTTCAATGAAAATTCCCTGACTGTTCAATTCGCTTTGAACTAGTCTTAAACACAAGTAAAATTCCTTTTTCTCTGAAACTGAAAAGCTCTGGTGGGTGACAAGAACAGATTAGCTGTGACTAATCTGTACTGGTTTCATGGTTGTCCTTAGATACCTACTTCTTTCTTAATTGTCCATGGTCAGTAAATTACTGTGCAGTCTCAGAACAAGAGATATTCTTGCATTTCTTTCTGTATTATTTTATAATATCTATTCTGAAACACTAAAGTAGCTGGTTTATGCATGTTGAACATGCAAGTAAGTAAATACAATTTAAAGTCAATAAAAAGAATTGTTTTATTCTTGAACTACCTTTCCTGGTACATTAATGGAAGTTACAGAAGTCATAATTTTAGCTTAAAAACCCACTAATCCTGGAAAATTAGAGAAATCAGCCAAGGGTTTTTCCACTGACGTATGGCTTCCAGACCTCAGAGAGGCTGAACAGGGAAGCAATCTGTTCACCCTGTAGCAATACTCAACCTGATTCATCAGAAACTCTTTTCCTATTCCCTGAGCTTCCTGGGATCATCACTACTCAAAAAGACTGACAGAGTTTGGTCATCGTTCAACACCAGGCTGCTTTAAAGGGATAAATGTTGCATTTTTACCAGCTATTTCAGTTTCCTCTGAGTAAAACCTTCTATCTTATTATTTGCAGTTTGATGTTTAAATTATTTCATTACTTCCCCTTTGATAGGTCTAGTTGCATTATTTCCTGTTTTAATTACTATTAGTTTTTAAGATTCCTAATATATAAGTATATTGTAATATAATATATATAACTATATATAGAATATGATTTGCAGCTACTGAAAGAACCTAGAGATATAGATATATGGTATCTATATCAGCTGACTGTGGTCTTGGACACTACAAATATTCTCACAGGACTTCTTTTTCTTCAACACACTAAATTTGCTAATAGTTCTGTTTTTATTTCAACAATCTTTTCATTTTCTAAAACTTTCAAGGTTTTTACTAGCCTTATTATTTTCCTTTTTACAGGGAGCACCATTATTGTTTATTTTCCTTATCTGTCCTAGTGACATTTCCATGACTGAGACACTGAACTGTCTACCAGTAAATTACAGACCAGTAAAACTGTCTACTCCTGTAAAATGCAGAAGGGGTCAAAGAGTGTTCAACTATAAGCTCTATAATTTAATTTTCATCCTAACTCACCTTTTCCACTATGGAAAACTGCAGTCCCCACTTCTCTCCAAATGACACTTTCTCTGCAGCTTCAATCCTGATGAGACATTTTGCGTTATTAACCAGTTTTTGAATGTTAATATTTTCAGAGTCACAATATGCATTACCAGTTCTACATTTAGTTCTTATTGCCCTTTATACTTAGAGAATTTCTCCTCCACTCCTCTTCTTCCAACATAAGAATCACTGTGTTGCATGAGACCAGTGGTCCCTTCAGTATCAATCACTAAAAGCCTTTGTTGAAAGGTGTGGGGAAACTGCGCTATACACCGATGTAATGAGCTATCAAGCAGAGAAGTTTCTTCCTCACCTACTTTAATTAAAGGTTGACTCATATTCTGAAGCTTGAAGACTTAAATCTCTGCCCTAAAATCTTTTCTGACATAAGTATGGAAATTTTTCTAAGTGACATACATTTCCATGAAGCATTACTTTAAAGGCAGTCTAGGATGCAGGGGAACACACTAGTTACATACACACAAATCCATAGCATATAATGTAGGATTAGAAGTATTTTACCACTTCCATGTGACACTCTAAATGGATAATTTTTATGTTAGAAACAAAACTTGTGAATGTCATGCCTCCTGCAGAATTTACTTTTAAAACATCAACAAACATAAACATTACCTAAAGTAAATTTAAGTAAAAGTAATACAATTCTAAGAATAGTTACAAAGAGAAGGTAGTGAGTTAAGTGTAGAAAGGTTTAAACCCAGGAATGACTCTTATTGAGATATACTTTATTAAAAATCCAGAAATGAACTTTAAATAATTTTAATTATTCACAGTGAAGATTCTAGCTCAAGTGTGTATTAAAGTACTTTCCTCTTATTAGCTTTTGCATTCCATTAATTACTTTTTTAACTATTTCCTCACCTTAGCCATGCATCAAGGCGTGCTGCTTCCAGTTTTCCAGCAAGGATGAAGGAAACCTGCACAAATATATCACTTCAGAATAAATGCATGTAATTTATTGCAAAAATTGAATAAGAGAAAAAAATGCTTTTACCTTACTTTCCATTTGTCCTGAAACAATAAGAAAGACTGGACCATGCAATTAAATTATCTGCTGAGACCAAACATTTCCTGTACTGTTTTTCAAGAAATGACCTGTCTTTCACCCTCTTCTCTTCCTTTTTCAGCAGTGTTATTCCCAATAAGTAACCATTGACATTCAAGAGACTGTATATTTCTGAAGGGTTACCACACATACTGTCATCTGAGCTGTCACTATTATGTCCATATCTATAAGCAGGGGAAAGTCTGAAGCATCAAATACTTTCTGCTTATAGTGTGTGCTGATACACACATGTCCTCTTTTAACGCTACTTTTCCTGCATTCTAAGTGAATTTGTTTTGATTTAGTCTTTGTTCACTTTACAATTGATTTCTGAAAACTGTGCAACTTACCAGGGAACAGTTGCAAACATTATCCTTACACAGACTATATTTTTTTTTAAATTTTTTCAAAATAATTAGTAACTATACAAAAATCATGGCATAAAATAAAATATATAGAGAAAATATTTTTTCTTTTTTGCATTTTTTATCACTCAATTTTTATAATTGTGTAACTGTACCATTGTACAGCATATTACATGTAGAGGCACTGAACGTATCAAATGGGGAACACAAAGCAATATGTTTAACAGCACAGAGAGAAGTAATCATTGAGCAAATCACTCTGCATAACAGTTACCATCTATTTTCCATGAAGCACAGGGTAAAAGCATGTTAATGTAAAGTACAGATATTGCAATGCAGTGTAGTGTTACATGGTGCAGGGAGAGCCCAGCAGTCTGCCTCTGAGCCGTGGCAGTCTGAAACCGTGCACAAGTGCTTACAGCTGCAGTGACATGGTGCTAAGCATGTTTTAAGACTAGTCCCAGTCGAGCGGCATCTTATCCAACCAGAAACAATCCCACAATCCAGCTCTTTTTAAGTGATCATCCTTGTATCATAACAGATTTAGGTTGCAGCTACTTTGGATTATGGTTAATCTAACCTTTATCCATTCACATCTTCACCTGAAACTTACAAGGACCAAGAGTCAATTGCCAGGGCATAATTCACAATGACACTGATCTCTCCTTCCTCACTCTAATTATCTGGATTAAGAATAACACTTTTGAGTAATTATTTTCACATTGGATAAACATTAAGCTTTCCTGGATTTATCTGAGCTTTTTCTTAACATGAAATAGATCCGAGCTGGCTTATAAGAACATAACTGACAGTGGTGACAGCTTAATCAAGGAAACCCTAAACAACTAAAACAATAGGAAATGTTTGTTTCACATTGTTTTGAATAATCGAGAACCAGTAACTTGATAACCCACTGCAAATATCTACTCAAAGACCAAAGAAAAAGCAATATCCAGGCAGATCAATTACAGTAACTTGTACTGTCTTAATAAAGATGCAAAATTTTCTCTGATGCAGTACCAGCTCAGAAACAGACATGAGTTTACCAGTTGTAAAAAATCCACAAGACTACAAAGCTGCTGATTTTCAGGATGGGTATCACAGGGAGGAGAAAGAACAAACTATATTACCAGTCTGATAAAATTATAATTAAAATGAATCAGTTACCAGCTGTATCACCTCTGATGACAATTTCTGAAGGGACTGTATTGTCCATCTCAGGCTACACAGACTCCACAAAATTGATATCACAAGCAGGCTAGAAAAATCTTCCAACCTTGTCTTTGAAACTACCTACGATCATATACAATTACTCACTAAAATCACATCACAGAACCCAATTACACTTTGGCTTTGCAGATCCACAGATAACCTCTTAAAGAGCAAACTCCCTTACTGTGTCGACCCCTGACCTCGAGCTCTTTTTCCAATCTTCAGCAGCACCACATGTTTCTTTCTCAGAGTGAGCCAGGACTTGGTTTCAGAGGGGTAGCAAGTGCTCCAGCTATCATAACTTTAGGGTTAAGGGAGCACACTGCTAATATCTCATTCGCGAACTTTAATGCATTCCTTCTACTACTACTTAATTTAGTTTGGACATTATTTATGAAGGACTTTTCAGTAAGTATTTTTCCATTTGTTGGAGGTTTTTAATAATTTATAAGTAATAATTTTATTTGGCTCTTAAAAGGCTTTAAAATGTTATGCCTCAATTGAATACTTTACCAGCCACTGGAAGCTGAATCACAAACAAAGAAAAGTATTTACATCTTAATTTTAGGAATTATTTTAGAAATTGATCAAATAAGGGGCACAGACAATTTCGTTTAATAACTTGACTTCCATAAGGCTCCACAATAGCAATTAGACCACTGGGACTTTCTCTTCTCATGCTTAGGAATAATAAATAGTAAAACTAGGCTTTCATATTGGTTTATGGTTTTTATGATTTCTTCATCATGTCAAAAGGAGAACATGAGCTATGGAAGAACATTATAAGTTGGCTCTCAAAAAAACAAAGGACAGAACACCACAATACTGGCACTTAACTGCAGCTGGAGCGTAACAATAAAAGTTATACAAGGTGGAACATCTTTGTGCATATGGACACCCTTGCTTACTTGGAACTATATTCTGTATGTATATGCATAGTTATCTTAATGAAATATGAACAGCACCCATGAATATTGTCATTTACTCAGCTATATTCTGGTGAAAGCCAAGGACTTTTGCACTTTTGATACCTTACCGCTCCCAGACAGAAACAGAGAGAGAGAGAGAGAGAGAGAGGGGCAGTAACTGTCTATATTTCTCTGATATTTTAAGTCCTCACAATCAAAAACTGGTGTTCATATCTGATGTTCTATATGCCCTCTACTTGCTGAACATAACTTAGCTGAAAAACTGTTCTTCCCTGCTGTTATAACTTCTCCTGCAACAATTTCTCCAAGCAACATTTCCTACTATGCTAACTTAAAGAAATGATGCTCGTATTGTCTGCCCAAGTCACCATTACACGATAGAGCCCTGCTCTCCTGGGGATGGCTGAACACCTGCCTGCCCATGGGAAGTGCTGAAGGAATTCTTTGTTTTGCTCTACTTGTGTATATGGCTTTTGCTTTACCTATTAAACTGCCTTTATCTCAAGCCATGAGTTTTCTCACTTTTGCCCTTCCCATTCTTTTCTCCAGCCCATCAGTGGGCAGTGAATGAGTGCTTACTCACCAGCTGGGGTTAAATCACAACAGAGTGAAACATCAAATGTCCTTCTAGGCTTGGTCAAAAAGTGGTTTTGATCAAAATAATTTTTCCCAATGGAAAATTAATTTATGACTGGGTATTTTCCAAATATCATGTCTGTCTTCCTCATAGCACATTGAAAACTATGGTTTTCACTGGATTTATAGTAATTTTTCTGACTGAGACAGCTGCAATTGTTAATTAAAACATTTTCCCCAGTTTTGTTTCCATATTACGTCCCCTAACTCTGTTTTCTACCTCAATACTTTTCCACTGTGGACCAATTTTTTCACTTAATTAACATAAAGAAAAGAATTTCTAATGAAGATGTTTCACTGATACGTTGTTTAAAGGCACCTATGTGCAAGTTTGTCCACCCAATAACGCAGTCTAATTAAAATTTATTCATTCAGACGTAATACAGTGGAAAACTGAGTCAAATATGCATTTTGGCTAAACAAAACCACGTGTGGCATTGCTTGTTTTCCCCAAAGATGTCAAAACCTAACCAGTCCACTTATGGTCAAACACTGAATCAATAGTGCATGTGCTGAGGGAATGCTGATTTTTTTACTTATATCTATAGAATTTTTTTTCTGCAGAAAAATATTTTCTCCTGCACCTTCTTTCACAATGATTTCTTACTAGAAAAAATGAAGAATTTTCTGGCAATTTCCCATCAAGACATATTAGGAAACTAGGAGGAATTGAAAAGGGATGAGTAGCTCTGCCAATAGTACCTTCATGATTTCCTACAGGAGGAAGCTTTTAAAATTTTACAAGTACAAAGGATATGCTTTCGTTGTCCATGGAAAGAGTGCAATTTTATTTTTAAATATTCCTCTGTATAAGTTAGGAATAAATTTATGAGCAGATGCATGGATCCATTCAGCAACTCCTGAAAATATCAGTGCCGAATTCTGATAGCAACCCCCATCAAAAGAGACAGAAAGGCTGAGTGGATGGGCTTAGCACTTCTCTGTATTATTATTCTCTAGCTCCAGTGGTACAAAAGTTTCTAGCAAGGAAGTAGCCTGAAGACAGAGCCTGACAGCACTCCAGAACATATTATGTTAACTGACAAAAGGAAACATTTTTCTATACTCATGAGGAAGCTGGGCAAACTGATTCAGATGTAAGAAGAAGTGTACTCAAGTTAAACATCCTTTGATGGTCATATCTGCCCTTCAGGGAACCCTTGAAAATGTTGCTACCAGGCTTCCAGCAGAGGAAATTGATGAGACCTCAGAGAGGATGGAGGAAGGGGGCCATTCTCAGTTCAACCACCTTGGTCCCCACACTGTCCAAGTGCTTCAGAGAGTGTTTTACTGAGGGAACCAGGTAGCAGCTTTATAAGCAAGACTGTCTGGGGGATACAGAAGACACACAGAAGACAAGGTCTTTCTTCAAATTCAATGGCAAAAGAGAGGCTGTCATGGACCAACATCTCATTTCTTTCATGTAAGTAGAAGGTAATACATCATTCTAAAAAGTCTACATAACCTCCGATAAAATAAAATTAGGACAAGCCTCAAAAGAAAGCCTCATAAAGACATTCCTGCAGACTGATACTTGAGGACAGACACAACCTGGTAGCTTAATATCTCGGGTGCTAAAATAATACTTCCCCTAGAGAAAATAATACTGCACAATTCTCAGAGAGGTAAGAAAATATCTGATTATAAGAATCAGCAATCTTGTATTTCTACAATGGAACAATGCATAATCAAGGCCTAGTCTGCAGGCAGCTTCTGGAATACAGTTCTATTGTAGTTCCAAACTCTTGATAAAAGGCATTAAATTCTTTTTTATTTAGGGAACACTAAGCCTTTCTTTACACTTTCAGAGAGGATGAATAATAAGACAGAAGGAAGTTTGCTGTTTCTTTGTTTTGGTTTGGATTTTTTTGCTGGAGAATGGTTTTATTGCAACATATCCCACCCTGAAACAACAATGACTTTATAAGTAATGATAAATAATCATCCCTGTAAGATACCACCATTATTTTTATGACATTTACACTTAATGCAAATATATGCCCTTTTGGGTGAGGTTTAGTCTTGACACATTCTAACTAGTCCACAATTTCAGAACTAGATGCAGGCAATAGGAAGCGGATCAGCAAGAACCAGTATGGGAGAAATTTTCTCATCAGAGTAGCAGCAAAGCTATGGGGATCCAAACCCAGTCACGTGCAGGTTGCAGTTACATTTGAACCATTGGTATTAGCACTGCTGTATTTCTGAGAAGCACTGAACATACTTCTCACTGAAGTGAACTACCACCAGAGATATTTTCTACCAAATCTACTCGTTTTAATATATTAATGTATATAGGCAAGCTTGCTAACATTCTTTTTCAATTAAAATACCATATACAGCATCTATAAGAGAGATAAATTTAACTTGTACTCAGAACTGACAGTTGCTTATTCTTTCACATCATCAGCAAGTCACCCACAGGTGCAGAGAGCTCTGACTTTCCAGCCATGAGGATTTCAGATGCTAGATTTAAAATGACATATGATAATCCAGAAATGAAAATTAAGTGTCATGTATTCCTTCATATAAAAAGAAACACCTATCACTAAGGGGAAGACAGCATAGTTGGGGGTGATGGTGGTGTTTCATTTTGTTTCAAGCCTTTTGTATTCAGCTGCTATTTCAGTTAGTAACATAAATGACACTCAGTAAGTCAATAAACAAAAGGTTCTCCTTTCAAATCTACCCCAACATCCTTGAAGTTTAACATATGCTTGAAAACGGGCTGACATCAGAAACATTTTGCTTCAAATACATGCTTTACTTTCAGAAAGGCTTTTGCAAAACACTTCTTACTGCTCAAGAAGTCTTCTGCTTCGGGCTGCCATTGGTTTATACCAACATGACCTTGTCTCTCTCAGACTGTAGCTCAGGAAGTTGTAAAACCATGATCTTGTTTCAGATATTAGGAATGCCAAATTGAAAATTAATCATTTTGGACTTTTAAGAAGTTGCAGCTATCAAGAAAATAAATTTGAAATCAACCTTTTTTCATGTCCACCTGCCATTTTTATAAAAGTCAAAACCATATGTGCTTCCTCTTTGAAGTCTGTTTTTGCCCCCTAATGATAGCCTTCACATTCCACTGTATTGTTCTGTTAGCTCTAGCCTTCCATCAGCCAGTGTAAGGGGGAAGAAAAAAAAAAAGAAAGAAAAAAAAGAAAAAAATCAGCAGCATGAGAAATGCTTGTGCAGATGTCTAATGCTGGTGTGATAAATGGCTACAGCCTATGAAGTTACAAGCACAAAATAATGTCAACAAGTTTCAATGATAAAACAGCCCATGAAATATTTCAATATATGTTGAACATTCAGGGCAATTTCTGGTTTGAATTACTGATCAATTTTTTACTGGGTTGAAATGATTCTTCTTACAGAGGAGTCATTGTTTTGGGGGTTGGTTTTTTTCAAATTTCTGTCACAGTCTTCACATTCGTAATTCTGATTAATGTGCTCCGATTCCCTTATTTTCTCAAGGCTTCACATTTTGTTAGGAGAATAAAAGCATTTGTACCGCTTTGGAGTCCAGGCTCTAGGCTGGGCAGAATGAAGTTGTCACTGCTGCAGCACTTGCAGTAACTCACCTCTGAAGAGCATCAGAAGTGCACAGGTTTGCTGCTCAGCTAGTGCTCATTTGTGAAAAGAGTTGAATTATATAGAACACAGGATGATTTTGGTGTCAGCAAATACTTAGACCCAATCGTAAGTTTCCTATTTTTCTATAATAAAAATTAAAGTTCGCTGAGTTTTCTTTTTAATGATTAAAGCAGATGGGCAAGAAAATCAAATGACTAGTTGCTTTCATTTGTCATTCACAAACTGTCAAACTGGGCACAGAAATCTAACACCCCTTATCCTTCATTATGATCTAGTAACTCAAACATGCAAACAGGAAGGGGGGAAAGTAAGAAATAAAAATAAAATAAAAATAAAATAAAAATAAAATAAAAGGAAATGAGACAAAAAGCACAAAGGATTGATCCTTTGGCTGAATACAAAATCAGGCATGAATGAATGAATCATATGTCCCTGTAATTAGGAAAACACATTTTTCTCACATGCAAATTTTAACCTGGTTTAGTCAAAGCTATTCAGGGTTTGTGCAACTGATTTAAACCACAAAGAATTCACTTGTTTTTTAACTGAGACATTTGCACCTTTCTAAAGCAAGTCTACTAAAATGACTTATATTCAACAAAACAGGTGCATGATGATCTGCAGACAAGCTATAGTAAGAGATGTTACGATATTAAACTAAAGCTTTTTCATGGTGCACTATTCTGTGAAGCTTGTAACTTTTAAGTTTTACCCCCACAGTGGCATAAAGGGTCTGGATAAATCTGAAGGGGAAATAACCATAATTGCAAAACAAGAAAACAGTGGAGAGGTTCCTTTTGAGCAGGTGAAAGCAAGATTCAGTGTGATGGGTTTTTTACACAGCATCATCCATTAAACTTTTCTAAGTAGCTTTTCTAAGAGGAAGAATAAAAAGATATATGAGAGAGGAATAGGAGCCTAACGGTTTTTGGGGTTTAATTAAGAGTTTGGGATAATCCTACACAATCATTTTACACATGAAAGAAGGTTCCACAGTCTTCTAATGAAGACTGGATTTTTTTGTAGTTCACAGTGCTTCTGTCAAGCTTATAGATGCTGTATTTCATATCAGTCTGGAAATCACCTGTGTTCGTAGAGTATCCGGGCCTACTGTAATCCTATGAAGGCTTATTTGATCTCTCAAATGATATCTATTTAGAAGGGAAAAAAATAAAAATTCACCACTTTTGCACCTCCTCATTTCTGTACTTCCTTTGCCAAAAGGGAACGAATGCATGGCTGGTGCATGTCTGAGGCTGGCTTTGAATGGGATCCAGTTACATCACAAAGAACATGTCATTTTATCACATAACAGGAAAAAGCAAACCAAGAAAGCCGACTGAGAAAGTCCAGTTCCAAACCTCAAAAGAAAAAACTGCTGGCATAAGACATCCCTGTTTTGTCTAAGTTGAATAGATAATAAAAATAGCTGTTGACCACCAGTATTCACCCCACACAATCATCTTTCACTATTCTTCAAGTCGAAACTCCAGAAGAGTTTGTCAATGAATGTAAAAACCTGCTTCCAATTGTCATATATGAAGATTAGTCAATGCATTTGAGTTCATGACAGCATCCTTTTCTTAGTCATATTTTATTTTTTCACTGCATGTAGCCCAGATACCCTTTTACTCTTTTGATTGAAGTATAGGGCACTAGTCATAGGCAAAATCTCTACTACAAATAATACATACTGAAAAAAATTGTCACAAGTTTTACAAAACCCCTTTCCCTATTCTATCTTGTGTGAACCATGAAAAACATGTAGCAGAAACTCAAAAAAAAAAAAAATTCCCCCAAACAAACCAAAACACCTAAGTAGGTAAAAATCTCCTCTACTATAGCCACTTTCCTGGCCAACACATTTGTAATCAGCAAAGATACAGCTTGCTCAGTGTTCAGTTGGGAGGGAGATACATTCCTATTGCTTCAGAGTGGGACAATAATCTCATGATGGCACCAGTAATGTCACACTTGAGGGCTCCCAGCTAATTAATTCAAGAGTTTTATTAGACCTCAAAATAACAATTTTGTATATGGGGAAAAATGAGTCTAAAGCATTTTCTGAGTCACAGAGGTAGGAAAAATAAAGCTACTGTGGATATACCTGCAAACAAAGACAGAGAAGACTGCACATCATTTTCTAATTCTCTGCACTGCTATGGTAGCAGCAGCCACTGCCTGGCTTTTGAGCTAAGCAAGTAGGATTGCATTTGCATGATGCATATGCACGATGTCGTGGCGCTTCAAGGTCTGGAAAGAAAGTTGTAGAATTTGGCACCACAGGAATGAATTGTGTTTCAGCTGGAAAGCAAACCAGAGTATTTCTCAAACAAGGAGAGATGCAGCCAGGTCTTGCTCTCATTTCTATCACTACTGTAAAACTTCCAGATTGCTGACAAATTGCTTGAAGAAGCCCCAGCCATTAGTAGTGAATAAGGTCTTCCCCACTGCTGTCTATCTCTGAGCTTTATCCAAGTCCTCCCAGCAGTAAATCTCACAATGAGGTGTAGGGGCCAAGAGAATGAATACAATCCTTAAATGCATAAGCAGGGAAATAGCACATAGCAAGTAGGAGTAAAGAACTGGTCTTACCCTCTGCATATAGCATTAGTGAGACCATAAGTAGTACAGTGAGAGCTTCCCAAAAGAATTCAACAAACTGGTGATAGCTCAGATGAGAGCCACAAAGTGATTCAACATCTTGAAAATACTGTCTTATAATAAGAGTCTGAAGAAATTCAACCCATTTAGTTCATCACAGGCAAATCCAAGTGGTGACTGACCACAGACTAGAGGTCAAAGCATAAGGAAGACATTTGTGATAGCAGGGAACTCTGCAATCTATCTTGGAGAGGGGAAGACAAAATGACATCTTGTGGAGGGAAGTTGGTATTAGAAACACTGATTTCGAAAAGGGTTATTGACTGTTGGAGCATTTCACTGAAGATATAGGTGATTTCCCATTGTGTAACATACCTAGACCAAGTAAGTTCCCTTTCTGAAATTTATAAACAGAAAAAAGCCAGGCTCTCAGCAATGAATATGCAGTTTGGGTCTCTGACTTGTGTAATACTGTTTGGGATAGATGATCGTAGTGGATTCCTCTGACAGTAAAAATAAATTACACTGTATGCAAGCTATAAGCTCAATGATCACAGAACAGTAAAACCACCATGCTATTATCTCCCCATTTGTCACCATTCAATAAAAGACTGCAGTTTAAACATTTCTAAAAATTATTGCCCAGCAACTTTACAAATAGCACATTCATAGATGTGGCTTTAACTTCTCTTTCTTCTGATAGTACCACTTTAGAAGCATTTTTCTTCCTCAGACCTAGATCCAAACATTCAGCCATTTTACTATGATTCTCAGAGGAAAATTTACCAAAACTAACCAGGAAAAGAAAACCCTTCTGAACAGATTTTTTTCTCTTGAGATCATTCTTCTTGCATAGAAGTTGGAAGGCTGAATTTCAGGGGAAGACGACAAGAGTTACATGCCAGCACAGTGACAGATTAGAAGTGTGCTTTAAGAAATAAAGATCTGTTTTAAAACCAAACCACAAATGGAATAGTTTACCTTTCCAAGGGAGCCTGCTAATTTCAATTACACATTCATTAATATTAATACAATATCTGTACATCATAAGTAAATGCAGCATTTTATAGACATTACTATAAAACATTTTTCATATTCAAAAAACTTATTATTCTAGGATCAAAACCTGCATCAAAATTCATGTAGGGAAGTGTTTATATAATCGTATATTGGACAACACAAAAAACCTCAACAGAAATAGAAAGATAATAAATCTTAAAGTAATCAGTAATATGAAAAACATCCTTTGGAGACAGAAAAGTTTACTGAAAAAGATGTGCTGAGAACTGTTTTCCTAGGAATCATTCAAAATAACTTTCAATATGCCATTCATCCCAATGAGAAGTTAATAATCCATCATGATGTGGTCTTTATGTTAGGGAAAAAAGAAGACATGTTAGGAAAGTTTGCAAGAACTCAGAGGAAAAAAGAAAAGCAAAGTAAAAAAAAACCCAGTGGTAGCTTCAGAAACTGAAAGGCAGTTCTGGAAGAGACAGATGAGTGGTCGAGGATGCCTAAGAAACACACACTAATTACATGGCTCTCACCACCACATGTGATATCACTCACCCAGACTAGCATAAGCTCTCCAAAACAAAAATCAGCACATTTCCAAGGGGCTTCAAGAAAACTTAGTAAATCCAACTTCTGCCTTTTTTAATGATTTATGTTAGTATACTGCAGTCATTGTTTTCTGTGTACAGTCTATGGAACAACTGAAATTTAAAGGAATGTATCCCATAGAATATCCAGCATATCAAAATGGCAACAAATTAATTTCACAAGATGTTTCTTTTGCTTTTATTAGAAAGCCCAATTTTCATATCCTGAGCTGGAATCTTTACTCATGTTCATAGTTAGAACATGCTGACAGTAATGCACTATGGCATGAAGACATGGGTATGCTCCTCAGGATGGGGTTGCTGACTTACAAAGTTTAGTGCAGAAGCTTGTTCCTTTGTTTTACTCAATATTATTTCCTCTAGTTTTAAAGTGAGAGCCAACTTTTTATTTCAAATTGCTCTGCTCCAAAAGCCTGATGAATTACACAAGCTGTACGTATATAGATTACATATGTTCATTGCATAACTACTGTAAAATCATTTTGCCTTAAAATATAATACAACTGCAGGCTGGAAAACTGCCACCTTTGGCTAGGTCCACATTTCTCAAATCTAGTCCCAGGCAACATTTTTCTGCAAAGATGCATAAATGATATGCAAAACTCCCAAAGGACAGTTCTGGAAGAGAAGTGTGCAAGAACCATTTCCAGAAAGAAAAAGAGAGGGGAAGAGCGATGCAGTTCAGAGGTGCACACTGCACATGTAGTAGAGGGAAAAAAATACACTTTACCACTCTACCTTTGTCCAGTGAGAAATGTAAATTAAATTAAATGCAGTTAAATCCACTCTTTGCTGTCAATGGACTTGGTTTCCTGCCCAGGTCTCCTAATACATTGCCACTGCAAGGCGTTGTTTGGGAGCTGCAATTGTAAATCACGTTGTGAAGCTGCTTCCTCCCTTCTCCCACGCACCTGCAGAGGAAATGTGCCAAGGGGCAGAATTAGGCATGCTATCAGGACTAAGGGCAATACAGCAACCCCAGAAGCTGCCTGGGATGGGCTGCCATCATTTAAAGCAGCCAGCAGCTTTTTTGACCTGCAGAGCAGCTGAGAACCTAGAGGATGCAAAGATGGCGCAAGTTTTCTAGAGGCAGATCCAGGAGACCCCTGCACAGGCAGCTGCTGGAGGTCCCAGCTGTGTGCAGCCAGTGCTGGCAAGAGCCTTCCAACAGCAGGACCAGGACTGGGGTACAGACACATGGATGAATGTTTCAGAACAGACTCAACTGCACTTGCAAAAGTATAACTCCCATAGGGAGTTATAAGGAGTTGCCACACCTGCCTTAGGGGTCTGACCTGCACATGTTACTGCCCTACAAGTACTTAGGGTTCATTTCCAGATCACATGTGATAGATGATTCCAGTGTTGCTGATTTCCAATAAGGGTTAAACAAAATGAAGCAACCAATATTTTTTTTTTTTTAATCCTAGCTTTGATGCCTTTGCCTAAGTCTTCTCCTGAGAGATTCCTGTTTTGAGAAAAATTGCTCTAGATGACAATTTAGCTGTTTTAAATAATGCCATTTGTAGTGCAGGTAGACAGTCCGTTCATCATATGTTACACCCATTACACTAAATCCACCATGATTTCAGCCCCAGAATGAATGTGCAATGTTCATTTGTCTCCTACCTCATTGGCTATATAACAAATGTAGAATATCTGTCACACTATCTCAAAATGTCTGTTTTATCTGTGAAGTGTTTGACAAAGCACGTTACAAATGGCTCTTCATAGTGAGTTATATACAGATCTATTGTATATCCTGTTATAGAAACATAGCTAGGAACTGGCTATCACAGTATATGAGACAGAAAAGGGAGCACTGGAGTCAAGACTCTCTTATTCCTCCTCCCTAAAAGCTAGCACCAGCCTTGCTACTTACAGGCTGTGACAAATAGGTTCGAAGGCTTTGACTAAGAAAACAAAAAAAAAAAAAGCAAACCTTCATCAGGAGAGGTAGATTACTTAGGAGGAAACTGGAAACAAGAAACTGCCAATTTTACCAGTTAATAGGAGTAAATCATGGATTTGTGTTCGCAGTCACCTTATGCCTCCATGGCTCCATCTATGAAATGGAAATCCTCTCAAACAGGCTCAATGGCAGTTCATTAATATTCACCCAGGACTCCCCACCTTCAAGGTGCTTTTGTAGCATAAAGCTAATCATTAAAAGCCATTGGTCTAACCATTCCTGGCAGTCCACCCCATCTTAGTAAGTTCTGCTTCCAGTTATGACATATGACTTTAAGCTTTCTCTTTCCTCAGTTACCAGAAGGAAAGCAGATTTTTAGTAATTTTTTTCCTCCTTAGTTATCAAGACTCAGTTTATATCAAGCAAATACAGAGTGTGACTTCAAAGACTGGACAAGGTCCACCAGATGAGTATTTATCTTAAAAGCTCACTGTGTGGTATCCAGCACAGTAAAACAAACTGAGTTTACTCCCTATGTTAGCATACCTAGAACCTTAAACAACATCCAATTTATAACATGTATTTTAACCTTCTAAAGACTTCCAAGATATGCTAACAATCCATAATTCTCCAGGTTGGATCCCTGGCTACTAAGAACAAAGCTGTTTTTGGCTCCAGTTACAATCAGAACCTATTTGAAACATATATGTTAAATTATAAAACAACTTCCAGTTCAGAATCCTATACAATCATTATTAGTAGATCAGCCTAAATTAAATGATAGCATATTTTTCCATTAATTCTTCCAGAACAGCTTGTAACATGCAAAAAAAAAAAGAAGGTAGACATGTCCATAATTTCTTATGGACTTAATATCTATGCTATAGTTTTAATCTTAATTTTATACTTCCTCTTTGGCTGCTCAGCACCATTTAAACCGATATCAGAGACTGATGTTAATGCTATGCCAATGAAATTACCAATTCTGCATTTTATTTAAGGTCAGTCCATTGAAACACTTGACATTTCTTTGCTTCGAATGTCTGAAAAAAAACACTGCTCAAGGTGATGTGGCTGTACAAACATTTTTATCTGAGGTTTAAGCTGTCACTGAGATAGCACAAGGCTTCGTTCCATATAACACAGAGAACTCATGACATAAATGTGGCCTCAGGGATTTCTTTCACGATTCAACAATTCTCCTTTTGCTAACAGCAGAAAATGTAAACAGGTGTTATCGTTCTGGAGGTGCTGCCTTGACATTTTCTTTCTTCTTCTTCTTTCCATGTGGCCACACCTCAACATGCTGAGCACAAGGCAGCAAAGTCCAAAAAAGCCAACTTGCAAATACTCCAGAGAAACTACAAACAATACCAATGTCTTTAGAGAGCATTCAGAGGGAAAAAAAAGACAAAAAGCAGTTGACACTTGACACATGGACTAAGCCCAGCAAAGTGTTTAGAAGATTAGTCTTTCCTGCTTTTATAATCCACTAACTTCTTACTGTTAGTTTCTAATCCAGTATCATGCCCAGACTGTTTCTTTGTTACCTCTAAGAGGGCTTTGGGAAAAGTATAAATCTCATCTTCACGTGTTTCTATAATATTCTGCAAACTTCTAAGCCAAAAGGTATAAATATCACAGCATGCTTCCTCTTTGGAGTGCAGACTTTTTGTGTCCTTCAGATAAATCATTACTCCTACAGAAAGTAAATAAGAAATGTGTTACAGTTGCTTATTTATAGGATGGAAAAGGCCAGCTGACTCCTTGTAAAACAGACTTGAAATAAGAACTCAAAACTACTCTTAGACATATCTTGAAGGGATTTAGTACAGATACATACTGAGTATTATTTGTATAATACTGGACATTGCCCGTACACATATTAAAGCCTATAAAACTCTAACAGACACTAAAGAACATAAATGATTTGGGGTTACTAAGCCTCAAATGCTGGTTATGTAAAAATTGTAACAAGTAAAAAGTAACAGAAAAACGAAAAAAACCCCAAGCACATGAATTTATATGGTTTACTGAGCAAACACACCAGGAAAATAAGCTGAGTCAAAATGGTTAAAGGGCATTGCCTAGTCCACTTGGTTCATTGTCACAGGAAAGATGTCCTGCTCTTCTTCAGCCAACAGCACTTAGATATGTGCTGAAATTAGGTATTTAATGAAACATCATATCAATGAGGTTTAACTGTGTGATTACAGTTTTACAAATGTTTTCATGCCCTCCTGAACTAGTACTTCACTTTACTGTGAGTCATATATAAAAAGAGAATGGATTGTTGGTACTTATATTATATTTACACTTTGAAAAGGATAGTTAAAAAAAAAAAGGATGATGAAGAAGAATAACAAGTAGCCTTTGAAAAATGGAGCATATCACCCTACTCTGAAAGATGCCCTGCAGCTTAATTTATTGAGAATGTTGTCAGTAAGACTTGACTGAAAACTACAAGTATGAATAGAAGACCTGGAAACATCGGTCTCTCCAGCTGACAAGACCCAAGGGAAAATACACTGCCTCAAAGCAGCTTTTGGGCATAGCCTGAAAACAGTAAGGCATGTTATTTTAAGTAAGAGGATTTTATCAGTGGAACAAAATCCTTAGAACCATTAAAGCTTTCAAAAATTTAAATATCTGGTAAATGTGTATCAGATGACAAGCTGATTCCACCTCCTGGTGTATTAACTATCTAAGAATAATTTTAAAAAGATTTTTGATTTATCTAGAAACTCTAGGAATAAATTTCACTTTGTTGTAAGGGCAAGATGGTCATCAGAAAAGAAATACTAATTATTTGGGTATCAATTGCCAATATTCCAGCAACTGAATTATTCCAAAATTGTTTAATAGAATCAAGCAACTCAAAATTAGCACTGTCCTTTTCACAATAGGAATCAAGCAAACTTTTCCCTTTTTACAATCTGAAGAGAAGTATAATAGTACTACTAACCTAGTTTCATTTCTGGAGATATGCTATAGCTCAAAACATCAAAAGAATATTATTCTTGATACTTTGATAGCAGCAGAGCATTGCATATAGAAGTTCTGATTTCCACATTGGGATGGAACTATCTGAGAAGCAAAGATTTACTGAACACAGGGATGGCAAAATCTGGCATGGTGCAAATTAAGTTTAATTTCTGAAACACTTTCAAATTAGGTTTTAATATTAAATGAGGAGAAGATTTGCTTCTGAGCTGACCCCTTTATGTTTAAATATTTGTAGTTTTTTAAAAATATTTGTAGTTTTATTTTCCTGTCATTGTCAATGTATTCATATTGCACAGAGAGACTTAGTAAGAGAGCCCTCCCATGGCTAACACAAATCCCACAAATTCCTTTGGTAGCAGCCAAACACTAGGTGGCTTAAATGGATAAAACACCCGCTCCAGATTTCAAAACAAGGCTCAACTGAGTGCATCTCACACAAGTTGTGGTGTAGCAATAGAAGGGAGTACAACTTGGTCTATGGTGAATACAGGTATGTCCACAGGTACATCCAAGCAGCCTTCACCACCAGCAGCCACAATACCTGTTACAGTTTTTCACACTGCAGCTTTTTATGACCTCTACACGCTCTACCAGCACAGCATTCAGCCACGATTTCAGCCTACCCGAGAATGCAGTTTAGAATGTGAAAGGGTATGTTAAATTTACAATCACATAGATAAATTCATTTCTGCTGCTAACTAAATATAGAATGCATGCCAAATCTGCCCGCTGATGTGCAAACAAAATAAAAAGAATAAAACAACTACTACGCATTGTGAAGGAAAGATGGGATGATTTTTATCATCTTCTTATTTGTAGTTCTGCTGCAGTTCATAAATTGTCAGGATGGGTGTGTGAGGCAGCCTGAGTTGAGAAGAATTCTGTCTTTCAGAACCCCAGAGATGAGGGATGGGACAAGATGACTCAGGATGCACAGAGTCCGCAGTGGATTTTCTGACATAGTAACATTTGATAGAGGAGGGAGAAATGGATTGAATTTTGGTTAGCTAAAGATAAGCAGTTATTTTGTTTACTTATTCTGGATTTTTTTCCTCCCCAGGCATAGGAAAGATTGTTTGGCAACCATTCAGCCAGTTAGCTGAAGCTAAAACATTAGCAGTGATTCAACTGTTTTTATTCCATACTTTTCCTAAGTAGTTGACATGGGAAAGGAGAAGCAGCAGATGAAAACCAACGGATGATGGCTGGATGACATCACTCTTGGATCAGTCTCAAGAGCAAGGTTTTACAGCATGATAAAGCAAACACATCACTGGATAAACATCTGACCACAAGTAATTCTTAATGGTCATCATTAAAACAGCAGGGAAGGATCAACGATTAAAAAAGTAACTCTAAAGCAATGGTTGGAAACACACTAAAAACACCAACTACACAACACCAAAAGAACCAATACAGATGGACACCACTGATTGACGTATACTGGGAAGTCTAATGAAAAGGAAAATTTATAGAAAGGGATAATGACTAGATTCAGGGACTCATGGCTGACAAATCAAGAGTACTCCATTTCTGAAAGGAAAGCATGCTCCTGAGCTACATTAGTCATGGCATCCTGCCTTAAAAAAAAAAAAAAATCACACACCCAATTCAATTCAAAGTACCATCCCATCTTTGATTAAACTTTAAATAGATATTGAGATTCCAACACCTATATTTTCATAAGAGGACAAACTATCCAAAGGTACAGTTTTGGGGAACTACAAGCTTTTGGAGATTTTTCAGACCAGGCCAAACACCCATGTGTTATGGAGTGCTTAGGGATAATGAAGTTAATCCTGCCATAATTCCAGGAAACAGACTACAGAATCTGTCAGGCACCTTTCACAATGAATTCTTCTATGAAATACTTCACACATTATTTACATGGCAGGAAAAGAAAATAACTTGTGAGCCCTTACTATTCTAAATGGAAAGAAAAACAAGTGCAGACCATAGTTAATACTGGTTCTTCTTCATCAAGACTAAGCAGTTTATTGTCCCCATGTGATGTTTCTTGGGTGGCAAAAGGGAAAATTACAAGTGGATTAGGAAAGCAAGCAAATTAAATGAAGTACTATAAGTAGCACTCAGAAGGCAGGCCAATAATTTTGGCATCAATATAGAGCGTGTAACATTAAGCAGTAAATTACCAAACATTCTCTGCAGTCAGACTTTGATGCTGGAAGGTGGGGAGGCCCCCAAGTCATCTCATGTTGCCTCATAGCATTTCCTTTAGAGCATTCCCCATCCTTAGCACATCCTATTCCCTGAACCAGGGGCTACTTCTTCCCTGGGCTCTCCTTAGTGGGGTTTTGACATCCTCCCTCCTAATTTTAATTCTCTCCCTCTATTGAAATGTTTTCCCTCATTTTATTTTATTTGAAGGATGGCGACCGTCCCGACAGGTGGATATTCCCCAAGTCTCACAACTCTACTCAAATGGTCTCTTATCAGGGTGCCCCTGAGCAGTGAGAGCTCATAACTCATATGAATGGGAAACAGTTGGGGGCTCGCCACACTTCATCCTGCGAGACTGTTGACACTGTTAGCAGCTGTCAGTGTCGCTCTCATTTTTACCAACTGGGAGCATATCAAAATGTTACACGCACATTCAGTGGTGTACTCTCTCCTATTTCGGTTTAATGGGAATTAAGCACACACATCAAGGGGAAAATACACTCCACAGTTGCTAAATATTTTACGTGTTCATTTTTTTTAAATTACTTGCTATAGGGAAAAAAAAAAACCCAAATTCAGGTCACTCCAGGAAAAATAACATTCCCTTAAAACCAGCTAATACCAGAAACAGCATCATTTAACTATGCAAAACTTTATTCCATAGAGAGCAACTAAAATCACTGCACAGTACCATACTCTTAGTTTGGGGAAACACAAAACCTTACATCAATTTCTTGGTAATCTAGACAAAATGAGATTGCCAATCTCCATCCCATTCCCAACAAACAAGTGTCCACATTGCAAAACTGAAAACTTTTCTGGCAGATTCATTTTGGAGTCCAAGACTATAATAGCCATGGACACTAGACACATGACCATACAGAAACTGAGAAACATAGACAAACACTGAGATATCAGATCACTACTTGCTGAAAGATACAAAGTCTTGTCCTGAAAAGAAAGCAACAGCTTCAATCTTAGATTAAACTACAATTTTTATGACACATTCACATAAGCAACTGTCAGTTGAAAATAAAAGGACATGGGACATCACTTACACATGCACTTAATCTCATATCAAGTGGTAGTAGCCACAACTTACGTATCTTGACTGCAGTTTCTGTTTCACATTTTGAAAATAAAGATACAACTCTTCATTTCTGAAACCTTGGGTATCAGAAAACAGCCAGAATAAGTAAGTTATACAAGTTGTGTCATTATTTCACTGTTTATACTTGCATACGTGCCAGTGACAGGAAAACCGTTTCATTGATGGATCGTCCAGGCTCTGAGGTGACACTCAGCTTTGGAGTATTTAGATACTGTGATTTAAGATGTCACCACTGGCAGCTGTCACCCACCTCTAAACTTAGCAGCAGCAGGAATAGTCTTGTGCCAGACCTTCAGCCGCTACAGTTTACAGCATGACATATTTTCAAAACTACCTTCATCGTTTAGTCAATGCATCCGGGGCACAGACTTACCCACCTGCCTGTGCGTTGCAGCAGCTGAACATATGGAGTCCACTTATTCTTGCTACCTTGCAAAGGAGGCAGTAGCCTTTGGCTGAGGAGTGCACAGACAGCTTCTGGTGACAGCAGCCCAACACATCAGCTCTAGGACTACCACTGAGCAGTGGTGTTATGAAGAGCATTGCCAGCAGGTTGAGGGAGGTGGTCCTGCCCCTCTTCTCAGCCCTGGTGAGGCCTCATCTGCCATGCTGTGTCCAGCTCTGGGCTCCTCAGTACGAGAGACATGTGGAGCTCCTGGAGCAGGTCCAGCAGAGGGCCACAGGGATAATGAGGGGACTGGAGCATCTCTCTTATGAGGAAAGGCTGAGGGAGTTGGACCTGTTCAGCCTCGAGAAGAGACAACTGAGAGGGGACCTCATCAATGTTGGTAATCAAGAGGATGCAACCAGGCTCTTCTCAGTGGTGCTGAACAACAGGACAAAAGGCAATGGGCAGAAACTGATGTACAAGAAGTTCCACTTGAATATGAGAAAGAACTTCTTTACTGTGCAGGTGACCACGCAGTTTTGCCCAAGGAGGTTGTGGAGTCTCCCCTACTGGAGATATTTTCAAGACCTGTCTGGATGCAATCCTGTGCAATGTGCTCTAGGATGACCCTGCTTCTGCAGGGAGTTCAGATCAGATGACCTAGTGTGGTCCTTTCCAACCTGACTGATTCTGTGATGTTGTGGCTACCACTACCACATTGCTCTTTGGATGCAGTCAGCACACATCCACATGTGCTGCAACCAGTCAGTCTGATAGTGCTCCAGGAGCCACTTCCTCAGAGTGCTGGCACAACTAACAAATTCTCTTTTGGGACAGACTGTATCACAAATGTTATTCTAGACCATGAGCTCTCTCTAATCAGTCCATTTCAGTAGATCTCAACAGTCTCATTCATTTGCAATGCTTAAAAACTTAGATCTAAATAAAATAACTTACCATGGAGCACTGGGTGATCTATAAAACAACTCTGAAAGCTGAGACTGGCTATAAAATATGTGTTCTGACATCTTGCAAGAATTGTTTCTGATAACACGCATGCAGGCACACTCAGTCAAAAAATAATATTTCATATCCCAAAGGACTGAAACCAAGGAAGCATGTTGTGTTCCTTTCTTCTGCAAATAATTCCTCTTCCTTCATCTCCTCTTCTCTGCCCCTCCTTTTCCAGCTTTTCCTCTCTGAAATTAAAAGAGCAGAAAAGAAAAAATAAGAAGGTTAAGCTCTATTAGCTCTGAGTTTCTTAGCTACTACTAGTTTGCAATGGGGAAAAAACAAATAGAAAAGAAAGTTATATTGGGAAGATCTTCTGGTCCTTGGACTACAACTCATGAGAAATCAAAATGTATTTTCATGTAAGTTTTTTTAATGTGGACAGAAATTAATTCAAATTCTCACTAGGACTAGTAAAGGCTTTAATGAAAATTTTTGAAAACAAATTTGTTTCAATTCAAAATGCTTCACTGGTTCCCTATGCTTCTGTAGGCTGTGACATTGTGCAGCTATCTGTAATGAAAGGAAGAGGTGTCACCATTGCGGGACCCAACCCACCAGTTCTGCCATTGACTATTTTGAAGCTGCCTGTCTTCTTAGATGTTTATTTCAAAGAGAGGAAAAAACCCACAGCAGCAATTTACATGGAAAGGATTATTTTCTTTAGAAGCTGAAATATTTAGAGTTCACAAAATTCATGTAGAAATTGGGAAGATGCTGCCTGAAAAACAGCTTAGGGTTATCATTGTCTTTAAAATTATTTAAATGACTTATTAAAACATTCTTGCCTGGTTTCATCATCCACCCTACAGACTGTGAAATTTCAGCAACCCTAACAAAACAAAACAAACAAACAAACAAACAAACAAAAAAGCTGTACTCACCAAGCAAACATTGGATTCAAATTAAAATATAGGCTCTGCAGTATTTAGCCTCAGCTTAAAGCATGGACTGATAATGAACTCTACTGCCCTTACTATGAGCTCTTACAGACATGAGATGTACAAGTTAGAGAGAATACCTTAGTCTGATAGAATGAGATTGACCAAATACAGTTCTAGTAAAGACAATATAATCCAATCTAAAATAAGGACATTTACACAAATTTCTTTTACAAAGGCTCAAGCCAGAATTAACATAATAGAAAACAAACACATTTCTTCACTACTTTTGATAGAAATACAAGTTACTGCTGTTATTGGGCTCCAATACTTGGGGAGAGCAGCTACAGGAGGAAGGTGAAAAATATCTTGATAAATATATAGACTAACCCAACAGATTGCACTTCAACCACAAAGCAGCATCTCTCAAATGCATTGCAACTTCATTTCTGCACTGTGGCTATGAATCTTTGCAATGCCATAAAAGAAACCACTTTAAACCCAAGCAAACAGCTTTCTGCCACTTAGCCACCCAACAAAAGAAGAGTTAGTAATTGCTCTGGCTTTGGTTAGCTGCACAGCTCTGACACAGCTGCTGTTGCTCCAAAGAGAACAACGTAGCATGGCAAATAAATACCACCCCAGAGCTCTCATCTCCTAATCATGACCTCTTGTTTCCACACCAACCCTCCCTGGATGCTGCCACCTCTCACTGTGAAGACTGGTTATCCATCAGGTCTAGTTAAGTGGAGAGTTTCCCAGAAAGAAGGCACAAAACCAATATGGCAATTAGAGACCAATTAAGTTCATTAACACTGTTTACCTACAGGAGAAAGGAAAGCCTTAAATAATATAGCAGCAAGTTTATTTTTAAGAGTAAAAAAGCCTTTTGAAAACACTTTCTGAGTGACAATGTTTGTTTATAGACAGCCATCAAGGTATTATATTTTTCCATCCTCTCCTAACTCATTTCAGATGTTGAGAGAGCAACTGATCATTCAAAACATAATATGCTTGATTCAAACAAGGGAACCATTTTTCACGGGACCAATGGTTTAGTACTGTGATTTTTGACACTGATCATGAGCTGATTTTAGGTAATGATTACACCTGCAGTCCTGCTGAGAGCTGTGAATTATCAGCACCTCATCAAGAAAGACTATTAACCCTCTGTTCAGCTCCCCAAATAGAACGTGAGGGAAAATATTTCCCAGCCTTTAGAAAGTGTCTTGTCAGTGTACTAGGAGTTTGTATACATTTTGTTATATCCTGCTGTTAGCTTGGCTTTACTGAGGAAAAATTCCTCTTCACAGAACAGAACCCAGAGTCAAATATAAACTGCATCTATCTTGTGTGTAACTGCACATTGCCATGCACACTTTTCTTACCCTTTGCCCTTAGGAGGGCTGAGGACAGGAGAAGAGATCAGGTCTCATTAAGACTGTTCTGTCTCAGCTTTGCACATAAAAACCACCCAGAGAAGAAGCGTGTGGTCCTTGCAGTTGGGGAAATGTATAGATTTTTGCTGTACTCACATGAAAGAAATAAACACCATGAACATGGATAGGACTGAAATTGTTAGTTCAAGGAATACTGAACTGAATCTCATTAATTAGAAAAGTTGTTAATGTGTCCATTCTTCAAGAATCTCCTTTTGTCTTCTATGTTGAATTTGAAGAGCGGGATCTAATCTCTATGCCTCTGTTGCAAACCTTTCTTTTCTTTCCTAGTGTATTGAAATTTTATCATCTAGATGCTCTTCCCTCTGGGTCCACTGCCCTTCAAGTGATTCCCTTAAATACATCAAGCATGACTAAAGGATCTCCAGACTTGAAAAGCCCATGCAACAGATACTTCTTTCAAAATGTGATTAGCAAGTGCTCTCATATAACAAAAAATGAAACTAACGCAGACTTCATTTTGCTGTATAGGCAGAGTATTATGGAGTAAGTGGGACAAATCTGGTCTCTGCCTGACATCAGTCCACCAGCATATATGTTTTGCTCATGACTTCGAAGAAGTGTAAGACAGAAACTTGATTTCTTGTCCGTATATCTTTATACATAGATGATTTGCCAGCAGGAGATACATGATACCAGAATCGAGGAATCAGTTTCTCCCCAGTATCTTACATTGCCTACAGTTTCTTTAAATTCTTTACAAAAACAGAATAATAGTGAAAACTGGTTGTGATAACTGCTGACCTGATTTACCTCTTAAGTGCTTAAGATCTATCAAATGCCCATGTTAAGGGGGATAAAAAAAAAATATAGACTTCAATTTTAGAGATGATGCAGATGAAGCAATTCTTCTAAAAGTCAGAGAACTTGCATACAAATTTCTCAGCCCAAGAATGAAGACCACATAACCAGTGTGCTTTTAGGGAAAGTGAATCGCATAAATAATTATCTTATCTCTAATATAACTGTTTTGACTAATTTTGACGAGACTGAACTTTTTTTTTTTGTCTTTTCAACATGGAGAATATTTTGAGCTGTATTTATTTTGCTTTCTAATACATTCATTAATCTCATTATATTGATGGAAGAAATTAACAGACATTTTCATAGGTTTTTAAAAAGCTGAAACTTTGATCTTACAACTTTGAAATGATAAATCAAGCCTTTGGTAAAGAAAGATTCCTAGCCTTTTCTTATCATTCCTTGGAATTCAAGGATATTAAATTAGTTAAAAGATGTTTCCCTAATTTACTTCAAGAATAAATTTATATATATATCATATATAATACATAACAAAAACTTTTTTAAAATATAAAATTTGGGGGACTTGCAGAACACAATACTATGCTCAGCCTATTTTTGGATACATCTTCCTAGAATATCTACATGTTAAAAGAACATGCAAAAAATCCTGGAAAATTAGACTTTTAAATATTTTGAATTAAGAAGCATTTTACACCTTAAGGATAAAAAGACAGAATCCATGGGTCTTGATGTATATTAGTTTCTGTACAATAAGGAATGACTTGAAAACGACTTGGGGTTTCCCTGCTTAGATGAAAATCAACTATAGACAAGTTTTGTCTTAAACTTTCATGACTTCACACAGAAAACCTGCTACTTCTGAAAACCCACTATTCTTTTTTTAATCAGAGATGTAAAAAAACCACTGGTATAACAGGATGTAAACTGTCAGGATAGGTACAGGCCAGACCTCCAGCTAAATCCTTTCCACCTGGAATTGCTAACTGGAATGAAATTCTGAACCTTGCTTCAAACACAACAAATCCATTTCATAGGAGCAATAAGGCATTGTCATTGTCCACCTCAACTGATTTCAACAACCTTGTAGCACACAGGAAACATGCACAGACGCTATATGCATTAAATTGATGTCCTGTAGGTTGAAAGCCAAGCTCAATTCGTTGTTCTTTCATAGGCCCTATCCACCACCTTTCAAGCAGTACTTCCTCAGTTTCTTCAGCTACTCAGTAGGAAGAAATATACTTCCCTTCAGGGATGGATGCTGTGGGGATAAATACACTGGAGGTGCTCACCTACAACAGAAACAGCACCACAAGGACAGATAGTTGCGTCACCTGGCAAGCCACCCCTACTGCTGATACTGTAGCCTCCTCTACCCTGTGAACTTTGAGGCAGAAAGAAGTCTTGCTATTTTGAGGACAGAGCATCAAAGCCTGTGGGGTCAAGTTCTGCTACAGTCAGAGCAAGCCCTACTACACTATGCCAGCCATGGGTATTTGGGACATCAGTGTTCTTTCTAAAACATGACTGTTACCAAAAGCCAACCGGGGCACAGGTAGAAGAGTAATTGAAAAAATTCTTGTCTAATATATGTTCTTTTCTCTTAGTTGTCTGGGTTGTCCTTTGTTGGTAGGACTACAAGAATTTTTCTACATAGTCAGTGAGTTTGACCAAGAAGGGCCAAAGTTCTGGGATTTTTTTATCAACCAACTTCACTGAAGCGACCGTGTGCACTAAAATTATTTTTGAGCCAACAGCTTAAATGGTCTTCATCTATTATTCTCATTCAGTATTTCACTGACCTCAGTGTTTCCCATAGATTTTTATCTCCAGCATTTATTTCAATAATGCTTTTGGTTTAATATTGTGACTTTCTTACTTTCTTTGGTAATAGGAAAAAACAGACATCAAGCTCTTAGGAGGCGACTATGTATATCCATGGATTATAATTACTCCATTTGGGATATTAAAGAGATTCCAGTCCCTAAAGATCATGGATATCTGCCACATCTGTGTGGGCACATCAGAACTAGCTTTACACCAATCCTGATCTATAGCCATGCAAAAACAGAGCTGAGCATGAGTTAACCGCCTGGCTGCTCAAGCAGTTTTGTGGATACACTAGAAAATTCTCCTTTTGTATACACAGGAATCAAATATCATCACCTTACAATGCAAATACAAGAACAAGAGTAGTGTTCTTACCTGTAACATTTAAAGCCATTTGAGGAACCATCCCCACCCCTAGAAATTGGAAGTTACGCTTCGAAATCTAAGGGATTTTAAAAGCACAGATATTCTTATTGAGTTACTTCATTTAAATTAATTTTAAAAAACCCTGTAAGTGTGGAGCTGGCCACAGTGGAATTGGTAGGAAAAATACTTTTTGAAGAAAATTATATAAAATAGAGAGAAAATCAGAGTATCAAAGGAGTTGACTTGCTGTTTCTGTAGTCCAGGTGAGTCTCATTGCAAAGCTCAGTGACAACAACATCAGACCAGAGCCTTTTTGAAAAACCCACCTGCAAAGGAGAAATTCAATACCTTGTTCACCTAAGTCTGTGTGCACAAGTTTCAATAACAGATACTAGTGGTATTTTTCTTCAGTGTTTCTTCTGCCATCATAATTACGTCTCAACAAACATTTCACCAGAGAGTATAGGACCTACTAACCTTTTTTTTTTTCCCAGGGTAGTATTTGCGTAAGCCTTAGAAAGCCCCCAAAAATGGCTTAATTCCAACCCTTAATATTGTGAGAACAATGAAGTAAAAACCTTATTCAGGGCTCTTACATTGAAATACATTCCCGATTAAGTGACCATCCCATTTAAGCAAAGTTTTCCTGAACCATCACTTAATGTAAACCAAATGTCTTCTGCAACTCCTTCCTACTACTGAAGCATTTTGACCCTTAGCCACCATATTAACACCTCTAATTGTAACTGACAGGGCAATTTCCTGGTTGCCATTGTGCGAGACAAGCAGAGAACACTAGCCACAAGCAATTTATGACCTTTGACTGTCATATTAACTCTTTTAATTGTAACTGACAGGGCAGTTAGGCCAAAAAGTGTCCCAGCAAAGCAGTTCAGGCAGTTGTGAATGTCCCGCTGAAGCCAAGGAAGGAGTATCCAGTCTTTAATGTGGAGGGACTGATGTGGGGAAAGAAGGGGAAACACCAGAGGCTGGACAATCAAGCTCCCTCTACAATCATCACTGAGTATTTTTTGCTTCAATTTACCTTTGCATTCTCTGTTAAAAAATGGAACAACTTTTACTGAACGCATGGAATTTAGTTTTAACTTTTGAAGGTAAAATGTTTGAGTGAAAAATGTTTTCAGTATTCCTGCTCCCTATGACATAATTTTTAATGTCAACAAATTTCAAGTTCTTTGATAAAAAAGACAGTTGCTCTGTATTTTGTGTCAGAAAATGTAAATGTTTTTAAATTGTTTAAATAAAAACAATTATCTAGAATCTTAGAAATTATGTAAAGTTAATGCAGCTCTGCTCAACAGCCACTGAAGCATGCTATAACATGAGACTAAATAACCAAAAGGTTATCTCAAGTGGAGAGTGCTGCAGATGACTTATACTCACTTCTGGTAAACTGGCTTCTAGAGGGTGAAAAACTGTGCTCACAAACATTTTAGCAGGTCTGATGTCATTCAGCAGCAGGTGAGGACACTAGTCAGATGCTAGAAAGATTCTCTCGTTTATTATTTATATTTTAGTCCTATGTGCCTAAATGCTGATCATTAAATTTGAATATTTGGTCATATTTGTTTGATCTGCCCTATGGGTGGGTCATTCAGCTAAAGTAAAGATACAGGATAGTTTCTTATTGCAATCCATCAATCCTCTTTCCTTCAAATGAAGAAATAAAGAACTAGGGTTAGCTTGAAATTTAAACAAAGCCTGTAAGAATATTATAGAACCTATTTACAGTTTTAGATACCATGTCAAACAACTTCTATTAAATTCCAATCACTTTCTAACTGTCCAAGATTTCCTTTCCCACTGAGTCCCTCAAGAGAAAAGGGAGAAATTCACATTAAATCTAGAAAAACCTGAATGACCAGTGTTACCAAACAGAGAAAGGTGGAACACAGAAGAGTTGAAAGAGATCTTAGTCCAGGAGTGCATTCTCACAAATGCCTCTTTTGACAGCAAAGCTAGGTTACACCCCCTACATTCATCATCTCGTTCACAGAGCAACCCTACAAACAACATGTCAGCTTAACTGAGAATGAAATTACACATTATAGACAACATAATACCTTGTAGACACCAGTACAGGAAGATCTTCCTTCCCTTCTTACTTTCAACTACCGTTCGTCCTCCAGGCTTGACCTGACCCTTTCCATGTGCCAGCAGGAGCATGTCTCTGCTGAGCCAATTCAGCTCACTTCTCCCTGCAAGAGCACAGACACTTTTTCGTGGGATTAATTTTCTGCCAGTTTAGTGAGATGAATCAGCTCAAGTTCCTCTAAGAGGGGGAGGGCTGCATGGCCATCAGAGGGGAGAGGAGGGAAGGAGGGATACAAGCTCTCCTTTTCGAAGGCACTGCAACAGATTTAGGGCTAACCAAGCTCGTAAAATAACATGCAACATCCCCCTGAATGGCAGTAACAGAGAGAGCATTGCCAAGAAAAGACATACATAGCACTGCATCCTCAGTTAGGGTATATGTTTCATTGTTATTGCTAATAGATTTTATATGCTATCTTAACATTGACATAAGCATTATTAAGTATTTTTATTATTATTTTTAAAGTATCCAATTTTTATTTTTAGAAATGCCTTATGATGATCTTTACAGCAACATACAATCCTTCTGTGACTCCTTCTAATGGGTCTTCAGTGCCCTTGAACATGTTTACCCTCTCAGAAGTGATCATAAATGAGAAGTGGATTTATGCTCTTTCAAACCTCTTGACATAAAGAGACCCAGACTGTCTACTGCAGACCCTCAGCTTAATGTTGCTTTCTAGATATCTGTTCATGGTTTAAGATACACTGGTTTATTTTAAAAATCATTTAGACTACATAATATCATGAATACAGTTAAATGAGCCAGAAAACATTGTAGTAACATAAGAGAAAAGATATTTATTAGGACTGCTTCTTCTTGATGTTACCAGTTTTGATCTAATTCCTACTGTTGACATTCAGGTGCTTCCACTCTGTCATTTCAGGACAAATGGGATGTTGGCACATGAGCTCTGCGCTCAGGCCAGTTTTAAGCAGCAAGGTTTTGCACTCTGCACCTTCTAAACAATGGTTAGAACTGGGGAAAAGTAAAAAATTCACATCTTTTCCAACTTACACACTGATAAGACCAGAGTTTTCATCCGTGTAGCATGAAAATTAGCTATAAACTATGTAGAGAAGACCAAAACCTCTTAAAAATATGTGTGTGTGTGTATATATATATATATATTAAAACAAATTACAAGCATAAAAGAATTTGAGGGGAGGATAAACACAAATAGTCATGTGCTACTGAAGGTTTTGCTATGATCAGAGAAAACAAATAACAAGGAAGCCTCCATCATTTATAACATTTTATAAAATATACTTATCAGTAAAACTAATATGCCCCTACCTACCTTGCTTTAAATTGTTTCAGTTGAGTTCCCTCTGGATACAGATTCCACTTTCTAAAAAAGCCATTAAAAAATATCCCACTATGTCTTTCTATCAGTAGCACAACAGACTATCAAACTAGAAAAAGGAAGGAAATAATTATAAAACAAATGGGGAAGAAAAGTACTATTTTTCACCTTTCTCTGTTCTTTCTTATTAGCCAAAATCATCTGCTCTGCTGCTTGTATTTAGACACATAAAATCTTAAATAAGCTCCTAGTTTTCTGACTGCCATATGAATGTGTGATAGCAATTTAATTAAGAATTGAATAGCACTTTAAAAAAATATTCTTAGGAACCTAAACCTGATTCAAGCCCCTAATGCCAGGCAAATCTTCTGTCTTTGCATTATTGCGTGAGAGAACATAAACAAACTATTACACACAGCTGTTTGACAGGACCATACTCTAAATTGCTACCTACTTAATAAGCCTCTATGGAGATCCTAAGCTGTTTCAGATGAGAGTAGATGTTTGATCAGATGCACGAAGGTTATTTTAAGTAAGCATGCAACTATCTTGTCTGGTCTTTCAACAGCTAGATAGTTCTACAAAGATCCATGGGAATAGGGGGAATTCTACCTTAGTAGACTTTGCAAGTGTCCTGGAGGACTTGCTAAGAATGCTAAATAAACAAGGTCTCCCTTTCCACCCAGCCACAAAGAGCTAACAAGCCCCCGCGCCCCCCCTCCCTGTCCTCGGGCGGGCTGTACCTCCCACTGGCAGCCCACACTCATCAATACACAGGAGCCCCAGATATCACACACCAGACCCTGCTGTGATGAGCAAACACCAATCAACAGCCCCATTAGCCTCCAGAGGACAGGCTAGTTTGTTTACAGCAAATACTAGAGCACTGCCAGTGGAGGGCTGCACAGGAAATGCTGAGGAGGCTTTTCCCTCTTCTGTTTCAGGGACATTTGGAAGTTCGGGGTTTGCGTGCAGGGCAGTCTTGGGTGTTGCTTTCTCCTTTTTTTAAAAAAAAAAAAAAAAAACAACACAAAAACAACCAACAAACAAATCACTGATGAAAATGCAATCATTTAAAATTGAAAGCAATTTAGGTTTTGGGGTTGTGGGGTTTTTTTCTTTTGTTAAAGAGCCTTCAGTCAAAATGACTACATTTTCAAAAGCAAGTAAATGCTGATGAACAACATTTAAAACATTTTACACGGGATTATCAAGGGAGAGTGCTAACCTTCATTAACTAACCATTACCCAGCTTTATGCAGATGTTTGGTATTGTTCTCCCAGCCCTTCAACACTTTGCTGTAACGTGTACTAAGTGCACCGGAATCACCAAGTTTTGCATCTAGAGCTGGCAGACAGTGGAAGGGATTTAAGTGAATGCTGCAGCTTATGGAAAAGAATGAGACGTTGGGAGAGGTTTAGGGGGAAGATCCCAGAAAGTCTGAAATCCACCCTGTGTGTTGTTATCAGCTTACCAGCACACTAGGGTGAGTGCCTCTCTCCGAGACACTTAGGGGGAAAGATTGCTTCCTGCTCTGCATACGCTTTGCATACAGCCTAGTGACTGCTCTGTTTGGAGACTGGATTCGCTTCTGACCCTTTGTTAACAAAGACAATATAATTTATTATTCATACATATCTGTAGTCGGAAGACGTGCACTGCAAGTAGCTGATCTCATTCTTTGCTCAAGCAACACGTGACTGAGACAGTAGTCCAAATGTTGCTCTTTTTCTTGGGAGCAGAGATTGAATTTAGGATAGGAAAGTCTGAGTAGCCAGGCAGAAATTAACTTGAGCTTGAGTTTGGGGGGAGAGTTGAGTTTCTTCTCTTGTGGGGCTGAGGTGAGCTGTAAAACAGTAGTTGAAGGATGACTACTAAACAGATCTCTAGAATGGCTAAGTACGTGGCAAAAGGGAAGGAGAAACTATTAGTTAGGGCAATGGAAATGAATCTGTTTTCATTAGTAGATTTTCAGAATAAAGAACCAGTAAATAATTTCTGCAAAATGCCCATCACATGCCATATTTATCTTACTAATACATCAACAAAATTCTTCCTAGCATGGGTCATTGAAGTTTCTATACAGGACATGCACCAACTTCTTTTGAGATCCCTTAAAGCTCTGAATCAACTGCCAGGTATGTTTGTAACACTTCAGATGAGCCCAACTCATCACCTCAGAAAGGAGGGGCTGTTGGGGGGGAAGTCTGTTTTGACAGTTAACCAAACAACAAATAACATGTCAGCAGCTACATGACCACAGCATTCGGGCATTGAATATAACTGAGCAAAAGCATGTGAACTTCAAAACTAATTTGCAAAATGTCTCAACATTGTGGTATACATTTCTCTCTGTAACCCCTGACTGCTGGACACTTTTCCAAGTAACATTTATAATGCATTAAACCCCCTGTATGCCTCGGTACACCAACAGAAGCATTTTTAAGACAGTGGTATAATGATACTTGGACAAATGTTACATGGTAAAATGTTTATAGAAACTAAGTTGAAAGTGCTTCTCAGTGGTTACACCTCTTCATCCACCCTTCCATTAATTTAATTAAGCTAACTCACAGGTTTACAAGCCTGGGGGACCTAGAGAACTTGATCTGAGAAGAAAAATAAAGGGTTTAATCACCAGGCCAGGTTTTCCAAGTTGTCATGGCTCTAGTGTTTATAACCTGAACAATTATATAAACCCAAACTTCCATTACTTGCCCGAGAGTCTCAGATCAATATTATAGATAAAGGTAAAGCTTAAGGTAAACGATTACCCTATAAGATGATGGGAATAGTAATTTTAGTGAACATCAAACACATTAGGATACAGTAAACTTGCACAGACATAATAAATTCATCAGCTATTTCTGCTGATTGATTTGTATTCCAGTTTAATTAGCCATGAAAGAGTCAATTTTTTTTCTGAAACCTTCCCTCCCCCCCTTTTTTGTTACAGATCACTGCCACAAAGGATAATCCCCAGCTGTCAAGTTAAGGAAATTTAAAAGGTAGGTTCTAAAAAAAAAAAAATCGCTACCAGTCATGAATTCATTTTCATATAGACCAGTTATACTTATTTCACTATGACTTTGGTTGGAAAATCACATCTGAAAATAAACTGATGCCCTTAAACTACTGTTCTAAAATTGGGTTTAAAATACTTTGAAAGCAGAGTAGCTTGATATAGTGGAAATAACGACATGTAGGAAGGCAGATGTTCTGTGAAACGGCACAAAACCTATAATCTTGTTGTTGCTTAACTTTCAGCAAACAACTTTAAATAACACAAAATGAGCACTTCAGATCTGTGTGGCGTAAGAAAGGACAAAAGTATTTGTCACAGAGAGGATACTTCATTCCTGAAAAATAAATAAATAAATGAACTAATGCCATGAATGTGTTCAGAAAAGTCACAAAGAATATCCATGTTTGGTTTAACTTGCCGCTATAAAAGAAGAGTCCGGGAACAATAGTAAGGTCCAGCTGTTGTTTTTCTTGAAGAAGTCCCAGCTCCTCATGCAGAGAAACTACACTTGAGATGAGCTGGCTGAGACAAATGTTCTGTCTACACTTTAAATGGCAGCTGGTTATTAAATGACTCCCAATAGGACGAACACTTGCTATTGACAGTAAGGTAATATAAGGACCATGCAGTGCAATCAGGATGGGAATGTGAATGAAAAATCTTTAATCTGAAATTACAGCTGTCAGGGCTATATTATAAAACATGAAAGTTGCATCTGCACTTAGAATTAATGTGTCCCAAAAGCCAAGTTTCTCATAAAGGGCATCTTGCAGATACATCTTTTATAAATAGACTTCTGCTCTTTCGTAAATCAAACCGAACTGTAGCCTATACTAAGGAATTAAAAGGGTCACCTCTTCTGGGGTTGGTATTTGTTGAACAGTATTTGGTAAAAATGAACATTGATTTACAAAGTCCAACGGACACTGGTAGTAGTATTACTTTATAATGATATTCACTGACTCCAATGTGTCAAACAAATTACTTCAGTTCTTTTATTATCAGCTTCCATGTGCAGAAGCATCTTTTTCAAAATAAGGAAGCATTTTCAAACAAACCACTATTTAACAATCTGAGTTAACAGAGCGTTGAACAAACAAATATAGTACTTTTTATTTGCACATAGTTCAGATAAATGGGCTAAGCTCCCTGTGCAGGCATGCTAAGCCTAGTTTGATGGAGCCAGTTTAAGATAAGACATATGGCAAAATTAGTTACCTGCTCTATTCCATGACCCCAGAGCTCACAAGGATCACTTCAGTTCACTTCCCATGAAAGGCCAGAGCTGTTTTCATAGGCTGAATCTTTGCATACATTTTGTGACAGCTCCTCTTGTGATCACAAATGAGTCATATTTCTGCAATTAGCGATACCTGTGTTTTGACCATTTCAGACTGCCAGTATGAAAAGATCCTCCAAAATCAAATTGGCACTCAGAAATTCTTTAATAATTTGTTAGAAAAAAACCCACCTTTGATACTAATCCAGTGTATACAGTAACAGGTATTCATCTAGGAAGACTGGCTACAGCTAACAAAACCTTTAAAACCAATAACCGTAATGATGCATTTTATGAAAAAGATGTATGCACACTGGTACAGTCTTCATACAGGTGAATTTTTAAATGAAACTCACTAAAAAATATAGGCCTAAAAGTAGAATTTCAGTGTATTTGTATTCTAAACTTCTAGACTGGGGTTTGGGCAATGGTTAGGTGGAGAATGAGATCATGAGTTTTCTGGTCCCTCTGTTCTCATTAACCAAGTCTTCCAGACTCAAGTCTAAACATTTTGCTCAGCTTCCACCTAAAAGCCAATTTATTACCATTTAAGTTCTTCTTGCCTTCTTATGCCCCACCCAAAGTACTGTCAAGATGCAAGAGCTAAATCCCCTGCACAGAATTTGCTTCTTCCCCCGGAAGGAGTCAGCACACTGCATGCCAGTATTAACAGACCATTGGGTAACTGAGATTAAACAAAACAGAAAAACATTTTATTGGTGATAAATTACAAATCACCAATAAAAAATAAGATCAGCTATACATACCATGAAGGGAATTTACCAAAGAAATGAATTTACTTTGCATAAACAGTTCTTTGCACTCAGACGCAAAGTACATGTTTTCTTCCCTCCGTGGGAAAACAGTGAATACTTCAAGAACAAATGATGAACTTTTAGAATGTAATTGCAGAAGTCAATTGCCTGGTTGCAAACCAAGAAGTCTGCCATTTCTGTTACATAATAACAAAAATCAGGTTCTGTAAGCCCAAATGTGATGATTAATAGAAATAATTAAAACATTTATAGAATAGTGAAATAAAATAGTCCTCCATGATTAATATGAGTAGTCGTATGATTCTGAAATTAACTCTAAATTCAATTAAGAGCTTTTTTTCTCCTATGTCTCACTGCATTCAGAAGGTTACTTACATGTTTTCTGCCATCATCCAGAAATCTCAAGCCTTTAGAATGTGGAAAACAAATTTCTGGAAAAGGACCCTGAAAGAAACAGACAACTGAAAGCTCAAAAATTACATTTTTCAGAAGTTAATTTGCTCATACATTTTCAAAAATGCAGTATTTTTCTCTTCACATTCCAAAGTATTTTATAGTGTCTCTCAGCTTTGTTAAATTCATTACATTTCATCCTTGAAGGGTCTCAGACCAAGGTGTTGATTTCTCCTTAGATATCAGCTGAAAAGGGCATCACCATCTGTGCTGCAGGCACATATGATCATTTTCATTTGTCTCATATTTCTCTGATAACTCTCCCTGAGTGTTGTCAAATACTAGAGTAACTCAGTCTACAATAATGTGGAACAACACCTGTGAATCTAACTCTGAAGGGAGAAATCATATTTGGTAAAGAAATTAGGATGCCTTAGAAACACAAAGAAACAGTTTCAGGCTTATGACAGAGATTAAGAGAGATCAGTGAAGAAAGAAAAAACATTTCCAACAAAACAAATGAAGATATTAAGCTCTCAAAGTCAGTAAAATAATACAATCCTCCTAAAAACAGATAAAAAAACTTCAATATGAATTCATTGTTTAGTCACTTCCCTATGAAAAATGGCTGAGGAAACCAACAAAGACACTAATTCATTATCAAATCTCTGGGTATGAATTTATCCAAGGATAGGCAGCTCTGAGCATCCTTCCTATTTACAGTGAAAAGAGAAAATCCACAAAATTGAAGATGAAAAGTAGGGAAGGCACATGTGCATTTGGGTTTTGTTACCTCGCCCATTTATTTGTCTTATCTATCTGGGAGGTCTTGTCTTTTAAAGATTTTAAGCTCTTAAGAGTGGAGACCATCATTAGCTTATATGTTTGCTTAGTGTCTAGCATAGGACAGTAAGACTGGCTGACAGCTCTAGGCCACATATACAATTAGGATTTAAATAAAGAGTCAATTTGGATTTGTAACCAGACTCATATGAAAGGGCTCTACAGCAGTCATGCATCTATAACAGATATGGAAGCAAAGACAGAGTCTTTCATAATTTTGGAATAGCTTACAAATTATTTGCAATAACAAGGAGAAAAAATTGCAACAGAAAAGGCCTTAAGACAACTAAAACAAACAAACAAAAATCTTGAAGCTCTGTGAATGAGTCAATTTTTTTTCACAGGGCTAGTTTCTTTGGTTCACAAGCACAGAAGCATTCAGCATGGTCAGAAATCCATGAAGCAGCTAAATAAAAAGGTAACACTGTTTTCTTGAGAGGAGCAACAACTCTAGCTGAAAATTAAAAATCTTATACATATGGAAAAATCCAACCCCAAACAGCCAAAACCTATAGGCTGTAGCCTCGTGTATCTCCGTTAAAGCAGAATTAATATATCAGATTATGGAGTCCAGCCTTGCACTGCATATGCCCTTTCTGAGACACTCTGCAAATGCTGCTTTAGGCCATAGGTCATGTTTTCAAGGCTTCATGCCATTGCTCCATTTAGATGATGATGAAGCTTTGCTCTACCAACATTTTAAGAGCTATATTTATCTTCCAAGAACTTTGAAGCACAAAGAGAAAGGCGTGTAACTAATTTGTAAATATTTCAACAGTAGTGTATGTATCGGAGTGCTTCCGACCAGTAGCTGTCCCACATGCATTTAAGATGTCAGGCAAACCTCTCCAAGTACCCAGTCATACTTGAATATTCTCTATTCCTCTTGAAGCCGAACTGCAGACAGTTTTTTTGTTCTCTGTAACAAATGCTGTAACAGTTGAAATATCAAAGTGCCCTTTGTATCTCTGACATAGTTTCTTTGGACGCTATATTTCCCACTCAAACAAGTGGTCATGTTAATCATAAAACAAGGAAGGCTCAGAAGTCCCACAGTAGGAAATGTGGCAGACGAATTACATAGCAAATGCAAACAAGTTCTGCCCGGTCTTCAGCTTAAGGCTGGTTGTTGTCTAGTAGTAGATGTTTCAGCCAGTCTCTGACTTGAGGAAGAGGCAAGGAACAGAAGAGAGGCAGGAGCAAGAGCTGATGTCCCAGGGATGAGCATGGCATTGTACCACTCATTGAATGAAAAAATCCAGACAATTTCAAAATGAATTAGTTTGATGAAATTAAATTCCTTGTGAACCAAGAGGTGCATCCTCAAAATGAGATCTGGTTCTGAAATAAAACATATGAATACAACAGAATAGATTTTGCCACGATAAGTTTGGACTTTGAAGATGAATCTCCAGCCAGAGAATACATTATTCCTTGCCTTACTCATGTTATCCTTTTTCTCCAGGAAAATAAGTCTGCATTTAAGTAATACTGCACAATTCTGGCAAGAAGTACTTCCTAAAAGAACAGATTTTCAGCTTTAAAGAGCTTTTATTATTCTTCAAGGTGAACATTTTTGAAACAACTTTTCCAACATTTCCTTAGTCTTAGACTAAATAAGTCAAAAGCTAAAATATTTAGCACACCTGGAAAACCTGCAGCTCTTAAATCTGGCAGCCTGTCCCCAGCATCTTCTTTTTCTTCCTTGACCACAGTGCAAGCAGGAACAGAGGCTGCAGCTGGCGTCAGTGCAAAGGCATTGCCCAGCGCCTGCCGGCTCTGGAACTGTTCGGCACCTTCAGAGAACACCAGCCAGGCAATTTTTGTTTTTCTGTAAAATCAGATTCCAAGAGTGTTCAGTATGGGATTCCCTGGCTCCAAGCACTGTCAGGGAAAAAAGGAAAGCAGTTGTTGCACTTGCAGAGGAGTCCAGATGGGTGGTGTAGTGGCAGCTCAGCAGGTACATTTTGGAAAGGGAAGCAGGGCTCCATTTTCCACCTCTCCCTTCTCCTGCTGTTCAAGAGACAGTCACGTGAAAGAATAGGAAGAAGGGCTGCCAGGGCAGAACAGGAGAGGGAAGACGACACCATGGTTTTGCTTCAGATATTTTAAAAATGACCCGTTTGAGAAAAGAGTTCCTTCTTGGACTGATACTTATAAACAAAGTTGTACAGCCCTGCCTGGTGCACTAACCGTATTTGCCACACTGGCATATATTGCATTTACAAAGTAATTGTTATGGATATCTTTTTCCGAGAAAAGTATGCCAAAAATCTTAAATACATTAAATGTCATCTTACTGTGAAGCAAGTTAATCTTGTGAAGTTGCTGTTATTGTTTCAATTATATGAAACAAACTACTGTATGGAACTAAATAACCAAGAAAATCAATTACAATCTAATCAATACAATCAAATTTGTATTACAATTCATACTTTAAATCACAAAATGTTCTCATCTGAGCTTCAGCTCATTTTTTAAAAAGGGTTGCCATGGCATAGTGTCTTGTATTTGAAAGCTATCTTTTGCTATTAATTTGCTTTCAACAAACAAGCAAAAACGAAGAAAATAAAAAGGAAGTTCTTGCCCATGCTTCTCCCACACATTTTCAGCTGTGTGTGCAAGCAGTTAAAACATGCAAATGCAGTTTGGAGGAAATTCGACATCTCTATTATAGATGAAAGGTAAACAAAAGCAGATGAAGGATTAGTGCAATTCCAAATTTAAGATATTGCTCTCAGTGACTTATAATAAAGTGGTGTTGCATACGGTGGCATGTTTTAGATGACATTTCAATTGTACAAGCAATTTGCATTCTATCTGACATTAAATAACGTTCTCATTATTATGAATTCTGGCAGCATCCCTGTCTCCACAGCATAAAGATATGAACTACGAGGCACATCTTAATGAAGGGAGTAAGTTTTCCTGTCAATCTGAAATGCAAGACAAGGCTGTACCTGGGCTAAACCTCCAGTAACATTATTGTGAGTTGCCCACTTCTGACATAGTACAAATCTTCAGCTAAAGCATTCTTCTTATTAAATAAAGATCTATAACTGAACACATGTATCTGTAATATCACTACAATCCAAAGAAAATTAAAAGACAGATTATGTCCAGGATATTACATGCACCACCACAGAGCACTGCGAGAATCTGGTATGATCCTGTTGCTAAGATACCTGGCTAATGCCACGGAAACAAGCCCTTCGTACTAATCTAGCACAATCCATGCATGCTTCCACATATTTTGGCAGGGGAAAGTAGGAGTCCACTGACAATGGCTTGGGATATTGCTAGCCAGCGCTCCTGAATTTATACATTTTTTATCTCTTGCTGGTAAGCTTCAGCAATCTGAGTGAAATAAGAAATGTAACACTCTGTTAATGGCATTTGGTTGCTTTATGCCATTTAAAACAAGTAAGATTACTTTTTATCCTCCTACATAGTCAATAAAAGTTGCTTAAAAAGGTAATTATTTAAGTGCTTTTGGTTGCAAAATTGCGGTGCTCCCAAAAATGACTGCCCTTAATCTTTGTGATTTATACTGTAATATGCACATAAATGACTATCTGCATTTTCTGTCTCCATTGCTGTCTTCAAGGAGACTCTAACAGTTTCCTCGGGTGCATACTGAATAAGCAATCAGAAGAAGTGCAATTATTTTAACACAAATAACTCACAAGTCTGTACTATTTAAATCTGCTTTGCAACTCTAAGCCCATCAATAGCTCTTTGCCCAATAGACTGAAAAAAGAGTGAGGAAAAATGGAAAAAAAAAACCCCAAACCCAAACAAACCTAGTCATTCCATGATGTGTGTAAAAATCTTATACGAAAGAAAACTGCTTCATCAAACAGCCCAGCTAGACTGCAAACTTATAGTCAAGCAATGTAAGTGTTACACCCATCCTTTTTAAATATAAAACAGACAAGTCTTCACTGATAAAATGGTACACTAATAAAATGTTCCTACTGTAACTTCAGCAAGAATTTAAAAAAAGAGAATGTAAACACATCCTTTTTGCAATGTGATCTCTCCTAAGCATCAGTGACAGTAGCTCTGCTGAGCCCAAGTTATGATAACAATAACTTTTGCAGATGTTCTTAGCTGTCAAGTATTATTCACTGAAATGTCAGAAGATGTGATAAAAAGTAAAAACAGAGGAATTTCTCTGTAGTAATCAGTTGAAGTCGAGAAGGCAGAGGTCACACATTAATCTCTAACTATAAAATAGTGAGCTATAAAGGAATAATGGAAATATTGTATTAAAACAAACACACAATTGTGCATGCCTATATGTACATTAATATATGAAAGATGATTATTTTTCTAACCTACATTCACTTCCAGTTCATTCACAATACAGAAGCAATGTTTTTTTTCTGAAGGGAACACGTGCACCTCAGATTGCAGCACCTAGAAATTATGTTTGTTTTATTGACTTTAAAATTTAAAATTTTTTGTTGTTTGTTTCATATTTTCAGTTGTATTCCACTCCACAGACTCCCAATGTCAGTTTGCAAGCTTCCTCTGGCAAGGGACCTTACGGATTCCCAAGATCATTTTCAGGGTTATGACAACTGCATGTCATGTCGTACTCTTTACTACTATTGGAAACAAAGATTACTCTTACTGAAACAGGCTGTATGAGATGCAAAACCCTAATGTATAGACTAATTGTCATTCCTTTATTCCAGAATGATTTTTTATCTCTTGAAGTCCTTTGGGACATTTTTTGTAGTAAAACTATTTCTGAACACCTACCTTAGGGCAGCATAGAAGGGTAACTGTGTTATAAAACAGGAGCTTGTTCATGACAAAGAAGAAATAAATCAATAACAGGTGCAAGTATCTCAGAAACTGTTACTTCAACATAAATTGTCCCTGTAAGAAGGACAGAAAAATGTTTTTACAAACCTTTTACTTTTTTCAATTCTCACTGGAATCCAAGTCAGAAGAGAAAATGGCTGTTTGCTTAGAATAAAGTGTCTGAGCTATCTGTGTGAACCTGACTGTAATGGCAAAGGATGGTGTGGATCAATATCCATCTTCTTCATTCCTGAAGTAATAACTTTCAATAGGAAAATCTATTTACTTTTACTTACCTTTATTTTATTTCATTTTGCTTTAAAGAAGTCCATTCCAGAGGGAGGGTTTAGATTGCAAACAGCAGTTAACAAACTGATGATTTAACTAAGGACAATAGGCCAGTAGGCACGTTATCATTCTCTGTAGCCATTGGTTAGGGTTAAGAAGATACACATTTACTTGGAAAATTTATTTATTACATAAGCAATCAGTATTACAAGCCATTTAACACATACAACCTCCCTATGTATAGCGCATATTGGAAAGGTCAGTCAGAACCAAAGGGTAATTTGTCTAATCCTTATTTACAACGAGCGCAGAACTGGCCAAGCCTTTCTCCTGCACAAGCAAATGCTCCCAAGAACGACGTGCCCCCAAATGGCTCCCTTTCCAGACCCATACCTGTGGCAGCCTGTCTGACCTCGGGCACTGACACAGACTTTTCCTGGGAGCTGCTGGCCACCAAAGCCAGCTTGTATTATCCTTCAAGAGAAAGTCTGCTGTGGCTAACTGACCAGTGTGAACTCACTTTTTCCTCTGTTAAAATGCAGGGATGAATCCCATGGCTCCTCTGGACAAACTTCTTAGGTCTACATATTTTCTAAAAAGGCAAATGAAACCAAACAGGAAGAGAAGGAGAGAAAGACAAAGCAAACTTGTGTATTTTCCAGTTACACAAACTCACTTCCAATAAATTTGCGTTCTCAAGATAAATCATATGGTTGATATGGCTTTTAATGTTCTATTGTTTGTATCAATCAAAACATTTATTTATGTTTTCCAGAAATAAAACAGAAGTTTGTGGCAGTGCTTTTGGTAACACCTGATATTTTCTATTAGGAGGTTTATTTTTGGGGGAGTTATTTTAATTATGCACCAAAACAGTGCATCAGATAGCACAGCATCTTTCTAGCAAATACTATTTTCAAGCTTCATTATCTAGAGCACAGTGAAAGGCTTACTCATTTTAAATTCAGTTGAGAAGCTGAAGCTCATTAGGAATTTAAAATATTTAAAAGTACATTTGTGTTTTCTGCAGTCACTGCTTTCCCTCCCTACTGATAAAATCACCTAAACCAAAATTAAATCAAAACTGCAATTTACCCCTTGCTTAATATTAAGAAACCATCTCTTTCCATAATACAAATCTTTGTGACTGTGGTAGAAACAGCATCTCTCACTATTCACAAGCATGTCAATATTGAAGTCAAAAAAAAAAAAAAAGGCTGCAAGAGAGACTAGAAAGACAACACTTTATTCACACTGCGAATTTTATTAATAATAATTGCTAATTAATCTTAACTGAAGAAGCAGTGCAAAACCCCATGTCTGAATTCCAGGTTCTTACATAAATCTCAGAGCACTCAGAGTGTGTATTTGTAACTAAGAAAGAGATCACCAGCATTAAAACCCTGCTTATATCAACTGCAGAATGGGAAATAAATTAGTCACTCTACTCTCTTTAGAATTTGAAGGGAAACATATACTAATATAGATGTAACCTGGTAAGACAATTAATTGCAAAGTAATATTTGCAGAATACTAAGGATAAGCAAGATTTCATTGTCACTAATGTCTGCATATTTATTTGAAAGCAGATTGTGTGAGTGTGTGTGCAATGAATAAATGAACCTCAACTGTACCATTTTCCATGTAGGTTATACGAGTCCTCATTTTTACATCTTCTGTTATCAGGATAATAGAAAAAAAATACAATCACATACAGAAGTATTAGTGCATATATCGCTGGAACACAGAAGTCAAATATTGAAGCTAAACAGAAGCCACAATAAATCTGAAGAAAAGCCATTGACAATTTTATAAAAAATAAAAAATAGTTTCAGTTGTTAAAAGGCACCCAGGGATTAGAAAAAATATTCAGGGTCTTAAAGGTTTTAGAAGGTTGGTGGGTTTGGGTCTTGAAGACAGTAATTTTTATTCATTGGTTTTTACCTGCAACAAATTTTGTTATGAAATTTCATCCACCATTTTATTTCTCTTAATATTGAGCTGAAACTCAAAATAATTGAAGCAAGGTAGAGGCATCAGGAATTCATTAAGGTTATTGCAGGAAAATCACAATATGTAATCAATGTTTCTAAGCTAAAGTAGTCCAGGTAAAGAATTAGTGCTGCTGTACAGAAGGAGCTGTGCTACAGTAAAACACAGATGAAATATCTACTAGGGTAAGTAGTAAGTTAGAGGCTTTAGACATAATTATACTATATATAATTTAAAGCTCAACTTCAAAGCAAGTAAGTGCTATTAATTATCCTCTACCCAACACAGCTCTTAAAATGTCAAATTAAAAAAGACTATTGGTAATTGTATAAGTTATGGCAAACTAGCTCCCTCCAGCAGTGACAGGAGACAGCAGGAAAAAGCAAGTAAGATATACCTTTCCTCTCTGATATTTACAGCTTCTTGTTCTTCATGCAGATCAAGAAAGCAATAATGTTTGTACTGAATTTCCTCAGCCCTCTTTCAGGGACTGATCCTGCACATGATCCCTCCTGCGAATAACAGCTGCTGGATCAGGCTTTTATTTGGAAATTCACCGAACTCTGCTGACCTGACTTTTCTTTGCCACATCACATGCGGGACATTCCTACTTGTGTGCAGGGGAAGCGGAACAGGCGCCAGCAGTGTCTGCAGCAGAAGGGGGCAGGTGCAGGCAACATGTGGCCAAACTGTACTCCCAGCTCAGCCACCAATGACAAGGTAAGGGACTTAATTTGCTCCTGTGCCTCAGTTTCTTGACTTTGTGACTCGAGAGCAGGAGCCACAGCAGGAAAAGCACTCTGGGTTCACCACACACGTCCCTTTCCTCGCTGGCTCAAAAGCTTAACTGAAGTCTCTCTTCACAGTGAGAGTTTGCCAGATCTCAGTGCCCCGCCCCATGTAAAGGGCTAAATATATATAATAGGCAAATATAAACATATGGGTTACTGTGCACAGGAAGATTTACTTCTACAAGCATTTTTCTAAAATGGAAACACTTACATATAATTAAATTTCAAAGGAGATGAAAATTAAAAAAGAAAGCCAGAAATTGCATGTTTAACCTGTGAAAATTTTTTTTTCCCCTCTGAGGCCTGTGTCGAGAATCTGGGTTTCATGCAAAGTGAAAAGGTTTAGAGGATCACTCAAAACTTGCACATACATATATTTATATGTATAAAACCAGCATCAGGTTTGTAACCTCAAGCTGTGGCGAAAACATTGCCATGACAGAGGAAATAATGTACTGGGCAGGGAAGGTTGTGTAATACCCGCCTGAAATATGCAGTATATTCACCTTGGCTCCTAGCCATTGCTCACTCATAACCTCTATAATTCACAAAAATTATATATTAAAAGCATGTCATGAATGTTGAGTTATTTTGAGTTGAGTTGCAGACTTAATAGATGGTTGTCATCATGCCAGATTACTGGTACGGAGTAATTATATTAAAGAGCTAGCAGATGCTTATCCGAGAATGAATCTTTTAAGACACGGTTTCTGAGTAAAGCTGAAATGTACAGTAACTTGCGGATATCCTCCCAATTCAGATCAATCGGGTCTTTCATGCATTAATATTCTTCTTCAAGAATACTGTCCTGGGAAATAAGATCATTTGATGTAACTTCTGTTTGATTTCAGGGGGAGCCCAGTACCTAAAGAACTTTAAGAATCTGGCCCTTAGGCACTTTTGAAATTGAGAATTAGACGTTCCAGTGTTGGATTAATGCCTAAATACCTTTAAAAGTGTGAGCTTTGGAAAATCCCTTTGGGTGCCTATCAGCACCTGTAGGCATCTGGATACCTTTAAAAATGGTCCCAAATGCTGCTTTAGTAGCTCACACGCTGCAAGAGGGTCTGACACCCCTTCTCTTTCTTCCACATTCCCACAGGTGACTCCTCTCCACCTCAGTGGCTGCTGCAGGTGTTTGTACTGAGCACAGCCATAAACCCTGTCACACACGCAGGGGGATGGGAAGCTGCCTCCAAGATGTGAGGAAGGGGAAAAGCAGTGAATCTCAAATGTCACAGGCTGCACAGCCAAATGGGCCCTGGCCTTTAAAAATGGCAGGTAAGGGAGAAGGAGAGGAAGGAAAGGTCTCTCAAAATCCCAGCTTTTGTCCAGGCTTCCATTTGCCATGGCACAGCTCCAGTTTTTTACCTTACAACTAAAGATGCCTGTAAGAGAAAAATTCCACCAAAATGCAGCATTCAAGCATTACCCACTCCCAGCGTGGCTATCCTGCAGTCTTGGCTTAGAGGGAGCACCTTACCAAAGCAATCATGAATCCTCACTTGCTGTTACAAGACTTTTTAAGGGAAAAACAGGGATGCAGAAAGTCACACAGTCAATGAAGTTAAAAGCAGTCAGGGAACAACACATAAATAGCTTCTTAGCAACCTCATAATTCAGTCAATTGCTACTTGCAAGAGCTCCTGCAAACAAAATCCAAGCAGCAGCCTTGGGGGATCAAGAGTAAAGATATCCTAGGAAAGCAAAAAGCAAGTTCCTATGTATGCATGATTGCAGGGTCTGGCCCTGTAAACAGGGCAGACCACCACATTTCTTGTGTGGTTACCATTTGTGTCATACTTGCTAGTTACAGAGTCAGGATTGTCACATACCAGTCAGTCCCATTTGACTGAAGCTTCATCTGGCCCTAGAAGTGAATATTCATTATCAGTTTTCCCTTCTTTAACTTTGATAAATGTTTCCAATGTAGATGTTAACACCTAGCAAAAAAACCCACATGTGAGGGTTTTAATACCTGACAGATCATAGAAGTTGCCAAATGACCATGACTGCCCTCTGATCCCAGACCTGGCACTCCTTACTGTATGCAAAAGCAGAGACTGGACATATTTGAGCATTAGTCTGGTTTAGGTGTATTTTCAAAATCTCTACTTTCACTGTGAATCACTTAGAAGTCCTCATGCTGCTTTCTGCATTCATAACTCTTTGGCATTACAGCTGCTGAAAATTTTGGAAGAACAATGAGTTGAGCAAGTGATGAAGAGAAAGTGAACGGTACAAGGGCTGTTACATTACCCTGCACTTCTCACATAAAGGAGCTCTGAACATGTTGTCAGACACAGCATTTTTTTCGAAGCGGTTTCACACATGCATTTTTAATCAGGATTATATTTCACACACATCTATCATCACTTGCAAGTGCAGCAGTCCAGTCCTTCTTGAAAACATATCAGCTCTCTGTGTTTGCCATCAACTATTTTTCTCTTTGTATAAATCTACTGTTTGGTGACCCACTAAACTATATTTGATGTCTTAGAAAAAACCATAACTGCTTAGGATCAACATTGAAGATGGCTGCACAACTCCCTCAATATAACACATTTTCTGAGATCATCTTTATTGCCACACAAATAGTCTTAGTAACTTAAATTATTCACTAAAATAAAAATATGATGGATTATCCTACCTTCAGTCATGTTAGAACTAGTTTGAAAGCTATAGGGTTTTACTGAGCCTATCAATTTTGTACTGTACCGCTTTTATTGACTCCCATGACTATTCCCTACATGGAACAGACAAAATACAAAATGCTTGCTCTCTTGTACTAGGAAACACAGAAGGAATCCCCAGATACCTGATGCCAATGAACCTGAAGTCAGTGGCAAGCAAATGCATGAACACATGCAAATGCTTAAATCCTTCCTGCTCTGTTTAAGATGGAGAGAATTTACCTGCATCCTTTAAGCAAAGACACTTGCCCATGAGAGAAATCCTTAAATTTCAAGTAAATGAGCTGAACCTGGAGAATAGCAAATTTACAGTGACTTTGACATTTAGAGGTTTCCGCAGTTAGTTCCTTGTAAAATAATTATGTAATCTTTTAGTAACGTCCCAAAACAGTAAACACTCACTACTGAGAAAGGCAGCATGCTCAAACTTCTTCTCCAGACTAATGTACTTACTTTTATTTTACAGTATTCATGACTAATCCCTTTTATGAAAAGTGTAAAAATTGCAGGTGGCGCTGACAATACAAAATTTAAAAAAATACTGCAGTCACTCTCACTTATTGTCCACTCAGTGGGGGAAAAAGGTTAAAACAATAATCTCAAATTCCTCATGAAAAAGGAATACAGTAAGCATAAAATTGCTGGAGTTCTACAGAAATTAAGTGGGATTTTGTAGAAATTAGTACAAAAAAAGGTAGCATTTTCTATGTAATCATATACTTTCTATAGGCTCCTCGCAACTATCATATGGCATGCAGCAAGGATATAATTTTTTTCCTAAAAGATTATTTCAAACTCCCATAGAATATATGAACTTTTAAAAGAAATGTCTTCAGAGAAGAATACCATTTATTTTACCATATGAAGTGAACCTAGAAAGATTATCAATATTTCTGTTGACACAGGTTTTTTATTTTTCTGGGTTTTTTTATGTTGTCATTTCCCCTTTCACCAATATAGTTCTTTTTACAAAAAAGGATTTTATAATTTCTTGAATAGTTTCCCCCTTTTTTTTTTTTTTGTTTGCTTCCATTTGTATTGCAACACCATGATAAAAAATGCTTTAAACATTAAAATGCTGCACTACTAGGTCCTGGCATACTTCAGATTAATAAAACTTGTATCTTAAAATAGATGCAACCTTGAGAGGATGGCCATGGAAGGGTTTCAACGAAAACATCACTTCACCATGTAAAAATGTGCTGCAGCAAAGCCCTTTAAAAAAACTCCCTCGGCTGGGAACTACTGTATCTCAACATATGCCCTGAAAAATACATACCAGCACCAATTGCACAGGGGCATTGTTCACATGAAGTAACTATATCTATATGTTGTCAAGCAACTGGTCGTAAAAGAACTGAATAAAAGGCATTTGAAATATGAGATGACTGAAAATACCACAGCTGATTTTTTTATATTCTCTGACAGTCGAGAACAAAAAGACTTTCAGACAAAGAATTTAGACTCTATACCATGGTGTTTGACTTCCAAAATGTAATGTAAAATATCACCAAATGTCTGATAGAACAAAAAATACGTTGTAAAAGAAATGTTTTTTAGAAGTGTAAATACAGTTCTTTTGGAGTGTTGTTATGAAGGAGTCACAGGATTTTTAATTATACTGCATCTTATCATCCACCTAATCTCAACATCCTTGTGAAACTCTCTGGAGTCACATACCGCTAACAGGAAAAAGCAGAAATAATATTTTTCCAGTGTTACCTCTGTTTCTAACAAGCAAATAAGTAACTTCAAAATGGCAGGGTTTTAAACATATTGAATACTACATAAAGACAGGTTTTCTAAGTACTTCACTTATAATGCCTAGATTAAAATCTCTTCAGAGCTCCTCTGAATTCTGCTATTATAATTATCATCATTACTCACAAGTGCCTCTACAATGTTTCTTCTTCAATAATTTAAAACTCCGGTCTGGACTTTCCCTCTAGGAGGTTGAAGCCCAGAAAGGAAAGCTCTCGCTCCTTCTCTGTATTCTTTTGACAACAGTAGAGCAGAAAACTCTGTAAGGGAGAAGATGCACTGGTTGGGGTGAAACCTTTGAGGTTCCCTGGGTGTGGGAAGCTCCCAAAGGAGGGCTGTCAGCCTGCACCTAGCGACACATTGAGTGGGGTAAGTCTTGGGATTGTGAGCAACTGCTCAGGCTAGGACAAACCAGGATGGAAGGCTATGCAGGGAGATGGGAGAAGAGAGCCTGCACTTTTGTTTCAGAAGTGGTGGTGGGAGGGGGACTAGGAAAACTTACCATACTTACTCAGGTACTTTAGTCTGTGCAGATCTTCAGTGCTAAGCCATACAATTCCTAATGGGTTTCAGATTTGAGGCAAAGGGAATAAATTTGGCTGGCAGGTCTGCCCAGGAAAGTTATGGCTGAAAGGAAACATGAAACAGAATATTCTTTCATCAAAAATTCAACTTCTTTCCAAACTCCCATGGTCTTTTCCACTGGCCTTAACAAACAGAAACTCAAAATACTTTAAGGGCAGAGGCAGGAGGAGGAATAGTTTTACTCTAGCTATAACACACTGCTCCAGAGACTGGTCAAAGGGCGTCAGAGCATTTGGCCTGGGCTGTCTGTATATAGGACTGCATCCTGCCACAGGTCAGCTGCCACCCAAAAGACCTGGCTCAGGCTTTTAAAGTTACATGTTTGCTGTTTCATGCTTTCCTTAGCATTACTCTACTTGCTCTAGTCATTGTACTGAAAATTGACTAGCTAACAGCACTGTAGTGGATAATAAAACTTTTTTTTTTTTTTTTTCATTTTATTTGAACAAAATCGAAACCAGATCTTACCTAACACTTTCCAAAGTGGGGGTACGAAGTCAAGAGAGGAATGGAAGGTCTATTGACAAGATAGGCAACATTAGGTCAAAAACTTACTGCTACCAGCAGTAAGTGGCAGATGTGCAAAATACAGGAAGAGTTTAATACAACCTATTGTTTAAAAATAATGTTTAACAAAAGTAAGGAATTGTCATATTTCACATAGAATTAATGTGACCTGAATAGTAAGGAAAGCTTAAAAGATTCTGGAAGATAATAAGTAGGCAGGAGTTTTTCCAATGTTGTTACAAAACAATGATGAAATAATGACAACAAAGTCTTCCTACACCAGCAAGTAGTTGGTACTATTCAAAGAGGACAGGGGAATTGGATGGGAAGAGTCCCTGTGTGTTAGTGAGAGCAAAGTGAATAAAATGAAGAGGAATAACTGACACTGAAAGGCAGCTATGGCAACAGTCAGCATATATGGGTGAAGATGGTAAGGGAAATCCATCAGCAACATAAATGGTGGCCACTTCACAGGGCATGCAACAGCTTGGAGCAACCCAATTAATTTAGTTTTCTTCAGTGTTCAGTGAAAGAATTGGATATGGCTCAGTAAAGACTTCCTTACAAGATGGTCTGGTTTGATTTGAGCTGTTACTTATGATCAGAATTATCAAGAAAACATAAGTGACAACACAGAAGTGGATAAAAAATTAGGATTAAGGTGTTACGATCTTTCTTCTCCCCCTCCACTCCCATCCAGATTCCTGATGAAGTGGTTTGTCAGTATAGAAACTACCCAGTTGAAATGCTTGCTGAGACTGGAAGAAGCTTTTGTCCTGTTGAGAAAAGTGAAAATTCTGTTTAAATAAAGTGTGGAGCCAGGTTTCCCCCTCTGTTTTCTTAGAAAGCAAGAGCCTAAGACTTTTCTGATTTTGCCTCTTAGTGTTATCTCACATCCTATCTTTTTGTACGAGAAGGTTGTCTCTTTTATTTGTGAAAGACATTCTCAAAGAAAAAAAGAGATGAAAATATCCATCAGTCCTGAATGAATGAAACTAATTAAAAGGGGAAAAAAAAAAAATTCTCACAGCATGTTTTTTTGTTGCACAGTCAGTCCAGAACGATATCCACTCACCCTCAGCAGGGCATTTAAAAGAACAAGAGTGTTTCAGCAGCACATCAATGGTCTTCGCTACTTCATTCTTCAGCCAGACTAGTGTCTCAAGAAGTACAGCACAGCTTGTTTAAAACGCTGCATTTTTTCATCACTGCTGAACTCCTGAGAGAGACCATGAAATCTGTGGCTGGAGCTGTTACTTTGCCGCCAGTGAGCTGCTTCTTGGTAGCCAAAAAACACAGATGATGAGCTCCAGGTGTGTGAACTGCTATGGTTTATCTGTGGAGTTATTTTTTATTATCTTACCCTTTATCCCCACTGATAATGATACATGGGAACGGACATATAAGACAAAAGGAAGCAAGAAAAGACAGATTGTAAAAAATACACTTTTGTGTATTGTAAATGATGTATTTATTTTATATTATTATAAATAATAATTTATTGTATTGTTGTAAATACATAGCAATCTGTTGTAAATAATATATTTTTGGGTCAAGACTAAACCTAAGCCTGTATCTACTATCCTGAAGAAGTGACACTAAGGTTTGAAAAACTGAACAATTACCAAGTTTCAGTAAGAAAACTGAAACTTGAGATGTGCATCATTTTTGAAAATAAGAATGTTATAACTTGTTTAGAAACTGTATTATCCACGTGAAGGGGCAAATTTAAGTTTCTGAGCATAGTAATTGTCACAGTACTGAAGTGTTTCACTCTGTCACTACACCATACTTTTGTTGTAGAGTTTCTATAGTATTTTTCGAGGGGGAGAAAGGAATAGGTAAATATAACTCCTCTATACTCTATCATTTGTCATACAGAGGTATAACACTGCATGTCATCCTGCTCTATTCACATCTGTGTTACATGAAGCTCCACCTCTGCTGGAGCCACAAAACCACCTCTGAGCTTTCTGATGTCTCATGGACAGATGGACACAGACTCACAGCCCTAGTACAAAGACCTCAGTGCATTCCCAGCCAGCCTAAATGTACTAGCCTAGTGCTACTTATAAATCAGTCAAATAATTTTCTTTCCTAGTGGTAAAAAATAACTTAAAAATTGCTTTGAAAACTATAAGAAAAGAAATAAATAATTCCCATTGGGAAAATACTATCTCCAGGTATAATACAGATTTCAAAGAAGGGAAAAATATGCTGTTGAAATTTATCTTTACAAAGCAAACAACTGTATTAACATACCAGATAAAATCCTGACCCTGTTGAAGCTTACAGGGGTTTTGTCATTGATTTCAGCAGTATGTGGAATTCATCCTGTGTATAGCTTTGTTCTGCACTTAGAAGAACAGTGAAATATGATCACATAGTATGAATTATTAATTACAGTCAACACAGAGTACCGCGACGCACACCCATATGCATATTACTCACGGACACATCTCAACAGGTTTGTAGGATGGGTTCTGAGAAAAAAATGCCAAGACAGCAAATGAGTATGAGAACACTTCTGAGTTTTCATTGTAAAAGTACTACTAGTTTCTTCCATTAAAACAGATTATAAGACTCCCTGATATCAATTTAATCAGGAATACCAGAACCAAAAAAAATTATAGCCCAGCTCATCATAATCATACCTTGCTGTTCTCACTGACAATAAAGAATATACAGCATTCTAGCTCAGAGTACTAGTTACTCCTAGGCTTCATTCTCAGTTTGATTTACTTCTGAATGCCCATGTTTCTTTACTTTGATTTTGTGTCTCCCACTGGCTCAAAGTAAATAGGTGTCATGGAGAGAGAGACCAGGAAAGATGGAATAAGTATATGGAAGAGAAATCCATTAGGAAACATAAGATAGACAATCCGTAACAAGCTCTGGATATCTTCTAAAGTGATAAGAGGCCAAGAGGACATTAAAGCAAAGTGTTATTATAGACACAAGTTCCGTTCTTGCGCTTTCCTTGGCACACACATAGGGCCATCATCTCTTGAGAGGGTATAGTTATTCTTGTTACCCACTGTTACTGGTCCATTTTGCTGGACCAGTCAGACACACATCATCACTATGATCATTACATTTTCTTAACTGAGGTTTTTTATTACCAACTATGTCACTTCACTGATCGGAACAATATTCTTTTATAACAGTATGCAAAATTTAACTGTCTGCTTCCAACCCACTCAAGTTCTCAAATGAAAAAAATTACTTCTTATGAAAATAATTTACTAATTTTAAGAAGGGGAAAGATAACAGATCTAAATTTTTAAAAAAAGTTATTTTTGAATTCATACTTAATATGCACAGTTTTTTACATATATATGTATTTGGATTTATGCACATGGATCTTAGCTTTAGTTTGAGGAAACAGAGCAACAAAAAAGAGCAAAGTTCTGGAAATACTATGAGGTGAACATGCCTCTATTTGCAAAATCTAACAAATTCAAGAAAGTTTTTTTAAGTAGATGGCCACTGTTATTCTGAAAATTTCTGTCTCACCACTGTAATGAAGAAAATATTTTTTAAATCCAGTATATTTGAAGTTCCACTGAACTACAATGAGCATAATGATTTAATAGTTGATAGTTTTTAAAATCCTTCCAGAGGATTAATGGAAAACATAAAGTATTCTAACAGTCTGGGTAGGAAGCAACTTCCAGTGTTCACATAAGAAAGTCTGAATCCACAAGGCAACACCATGTAGACCTCCCTTACTTCAGTGTAGCATTATTTACACTGCATCTTCTGATGTTCGGAAAACTGATCTCAAGGCATCTTCTATTGCTCATAACATTGCACCTCTTGGTAAGTTAAATGAGGTGCAGATATACCATGTTCGTTGCAAGTAATAAAACTAACCTGACCAGAAAAATTTCACAGTAAATCAACTATTGTAGCATAAGGGAGAGCAGACCAAGTTGATTTGTGTCAGATTTTTAAGGTATAGGTAACAGAATTTTTACTCTGTCATAACTCTCTTGTTACTCCATAAACATACTTTTCTCTAAATATGCTACATCGCTTTAGTAAGGGAAAAATATTATACAACTCACCTCTGGGATCATTTATTAATTTCCCTTCAATACCTTTGGTTCCATATACCTATATTCCAAATCCCTAACCACATTTTTTGTCATCTCAAAAAGCACCATGTTTCTAAACTAGACTACAATTTCTATGGTTTACTCAGAGATTGAGAGTAACAAATTTCGAAGTTGGAAACAAAGAAAGCAATGGAAAAGGAGTAAGATCCATTTGCTGGGCATGGAACATGCAGCTGGAAACATGCAGCCTGTCAGTACTAATATGTGCTACCATTAGAAATATATGCCTTGCTGAGTTGCACTTTCCCACTTCACAGCAGTAATGCCTGACCTCAAAGGAACTACTTGATTAACATCAGGGATTTGGGGTTTTAAGGCTTTCTTCATTTAACTGTATAAAGATGATGTATAAACCGGAAAAAAAAAAAAAAAAAAAAAGTAAAACCAAAACCAATGATTCCTCATTTCCCACTGTTCTATCTCAGGTATTTGTCTTGGATCTATACCTAACGTACCTATGTCTCTTCCCAGTTACTGTTACGTAATATAAAGAATAAATTACATGGGACACCAGAATTTGTATTTCTAAACAAAAACACCCCAAATTTTCAAAGGAAATAGCTTAGTACCTCACAGGCCTTGCACTAAATGACAGAATCATCAAGGCTGCCATTCACAGCTCAGAAATATGTTTGTCATCTCTATATTTGAGGTCACCATGCTTTAGTGTTATACTGACACAAACACACAAGGTTCTTGATCCTATGAAGGATATGTTTCACAGAGATGGATCTCACAGCATCTCTGACACCAACCTCCACAAGGCCAAATGCAAGTACTGTTTTCCTTTCCCTGCTTTACTCTTCCAAAGTCAGGCAACCCACAGCCTTCCAAAGTCCAAGAATAAATCATTGCTGCTTCACTTCATCTTACACTCTCTTCCATCTGAATTGATAAAATAGGTAGCAGTGATTGTCTAACATTATTGTGAAACATGAGTGGTTTCTACACAGACTGTGCCTTCGTACCTTCTGCAGTTGAGAATCAAGTTCTGTCTGTCTGCACAAGGACAGCCATGTTTCTGTTATCATCCTCAGTTAGGCTTAGTTTTCAGACACTTAAAAAAAAAACCACACCACAAAACAAATCCTTGCACAAGGTTTAGTTCTGTTGGTTTTTTTTATTAAACTAAGCCACAATAAGTTTTCACTTTGTTGCTAACAAATGCATATTTTAATCAAGCCCCAGACAAAGCAGCCCGAAAGTGCATTTATTATTAAAACAAACTTCTTTAAAAATTCAAATCTTGACTTATTAAAAAAATAATAAAGACTTTTATGTAGTTTAGTATGCAAGAGTTAGATTGCTTGACCTCTCTTTTAATGACTTAATTAGCTGTTCTAAAGCCCAGCTGGGCCTCTGCTGACAACATAGCTAGATATTTCAATCAGGCAGTGTTATGGAGAATAAGTAATAAATGCTACCTTGTCGCCATACAGTCCCAAACCAGAGTGCATGCTGGTAATGCTAAATTTGATCAGTATGCCTCATATTTCAATTAGTCGTGGTCTGAATCACTAAAACTGTGTAATGTGTATGAATTCCTGATATCAGATACAGAGCTGCAGGCTCCCACAGTTAGAACCCATTGAATTTGCTTTTATTAGCGGCCAATTAATGGCCAAAATCTGCATTGCTTTTAAAATTTATAACCTCTATTCCAGCTGCATCCATGACTCCTAGTATACTGTATACAATCAGATCCATATCACTGTCGCAAGTCAGACAGCTGCAAACTGTATTCTGTCTGCAGAACTGAAAAATCCCTCCATACAGAAGCTTTTTTTTAACCTCTTAGAAGTTCTTTTCAAAGCCCAGCAGCACCAGTCACTTTGCGACAATGAGCGATTTAATACAGAAAGAAAGAAATCTACACCAAGGTAACCTCTTGGGATGTGCTAGGTTTTCAAACGAATGAAACCCTATCACTTTGGCACAGCACAAGGGCAAGCAAAGCCACTTCTCCTGACCAAGGCTAAGAAAATATAAACATATAAAACCCGACCCTCATTGAAAATTAACCCATTGAAGTCTAGAGACTCATTAAAAGATCCTGCCAAAGCAGAGATTTATATTTTAAAGTAACTTTCACAAATTAGTAACACTGGAAATTGTAATATGGAGCCTAGTGATCCTTAAGAGATTAATGCAGAGAAAGAGGCTCATGCCTGCTTCCCTTCAAATGGTTTAATGAACACTTGAAGATTTCTAGACATTATTTTTAGGACCAAGTTTCTATTTCTGTTATGTGATATGGCAGGAAATTTTGATGTGATCTAACTCAGACATAAAGCATAGTAACTTTACATCCTGGTAATGTCATGTCATAAAGCCATATGATAAAGGCATATTTGACATTTGAAATTATGCTATTATTTTTTAGAAGTAATTTAGCATATGTAAAAACGTGCAGGCCTAGAACATTTTTTGACATCTGATCTTCCAGTGTTATCTGAGACAAACACTGAATGTTTCTATTCTTTCCCCTCTCTAAGCTGCTGACCAGGAAAAGAGGGGAGAAAGAAAACAACAAAACCAACAAAAAGGCTGTATTATTTAATACTGAAAATGAAATCAGACAAAAAGTATTCACCTGTTTAAGTGCCTTGGTTTTATAAATGGGATGTGAAAACCTCTTCTCCAACAGTAATACATGGCAATAAAAATGTTGTGCTTGGATAATACAAACTGCTGTCATGGCTATTTAAAAGACAATAAAATCCTATTTTACAAAATTCAAACACTTATAACCAGCATTCTTTCTAACTGCTTAAATACTGCAGTAAGGCTCCTAATGCCACTGTGAAATCATAAGCTAGTACTTCAAAGGTGTTCTATCTGTTACAAATTTAATCTTCCCTGGTATGTCACAACTCATTTCATCCCAGAAACTTTGAGACACAGCATATCGGCATTTTTGTTGTCCTAGGCAACCTGAACCAAACTGTTAAATACCTGTCTGATGCCCCCAAAATAATCGCAATGATATTTCTTACAGAATTTACAATAACGGCTGTTTCGAAAAATTACAATCATTCTGCTCTACTCTGTTAAGAAAAGAATCAACTTGTTTGATTCTTACCAAAGACGAAATAACGTTGGAAACATTTTATGCTTTTAATGAGATTTTAAAAAAAATTCTTATGCGAATACAGTAACAACCCAGCAGGATGTTTATTCTGTAGCTCACTCAGCTCCTGCAGAAGCTAGGAGAGATGAGCAGAATGTATGCGATAATCAAAGGCATCGTATAGGTGTAAAACTGGTGCAAAAAGGGCACATGGGCATAGTGGGGGAGGGTTCTCCCTACATTACATACATTATTACACACAAGCACATGTGAGACATACATTCCTAGACAGGCACCTTTTTGCTTTTTCCCTGAGAATGCATAACTCATATTTTTGGATTATTAATTTGAAATTATAGTAGAAAAACAGACTAATACAAGCATGTGAATTAATTAGATTAGTATTTCATGTGATTGATTTAATTGCTTTCCCATAGGGTCATATTACAGCTTTCTGAAAATCTGGACAAACCAGGTTGTTGGAAGACCTGAAAGAAGCTGTTTTATTTAAAATTTGATGAAACAGTACACAGACATCTCCCAAAATATGCAGAACCTCTTCACATTGTGTACAGACACATAAGGAAGGGCCTCCCTAAGAGAGACAGATTTTACTTAGAAATTAACTATCTACTTGAAACCTTAAAAACAGGTGCTGCTAACTGAAATGGAAATGGACAATTCTCAGAACAAAAGAACTCCCCTCCAACAACCCCAAACAAATAAACAAAAAAAACCAAAACCACCCCATAAATGGAAGCACAGGACTCTACCAAGTCTGGGTAGGATAAACATATGTGTTTGAGACTACTTAGCTGTAAACAAGAGGTTTCATTTAACTTTTGAATTTTTACACATATTTTAGATAAAATCAGGGAGAAAAAAAAATCCAGCACTCAAGAACATCAAGTGGATTTGTAACTCTCTCTGGAGGACTCTGGGCCCTTACAAACATATGAATGGATTATGCTGATTTTATACAAATTTAATCATTGTAATCATATAATCTGCAATCCATATTACAAATGGAAGAATTTTATCCACACTAAAACACTTCTATGCAATACACAACAAAATATTTAATTTAGTAAATAAGTTAATGGCATAAAATCAAGGAGAGAAAAATTACTTAACATTTTATAATTACTTTATTATTTCATAATTTCAGAGACAGAATGAACAAACAAATTGGACTGAAAATTGCTTTTATATTTATATTTTGAGGAAAAGAAAATTACATTGCTGATTTGCTTACATTTTATTGTCTTTGTTTGAAGTATTTTATATATATTTAACAAAACCCTAAAGCTATTTCTAAACATTAGAAATATGTTTCATTATATTGTTGATAACATTCAATTATCTACATGTTTGGACCCTACTTATTAAGATTGCCACTGTACAAGGAATCATCAATTGCTGTTTTTCTACTTGTCTGTATATAGTAAGTGAACTTTGAGAACACTCATTACAGTTTGCACTATAATACATAAGGTACAAAAAACCCAAAACAAAACAAAATAAAGCCAGCACCAAAACAAAAGACTGGAACACAGGGGCTATTCATAGCAATAAATATAGGTGAAATGTGGCAGTTTGAGCCAAGAGACACAAATGTGAAGTCAAAATGCAGATGTACATAAAGATACTGCTGAAAACCTAAAAGTAGAGTGCCAAATACACTCTGCTGACTTAACATACAAAGGGATCTGAGTGAGAACAGGGAATGCCCATGTGCTTTCTCATGGGGAGTGCAAAAAATCTTTTATAAACCTATTATTGGAAAACACTTTGACAACTAAAAATGGAAAAGGAGAAGGGAATGCCCACATAAAATATCTGTGATTTAACTTTTATCTGATGGGCAGCAGGTAGTAGGACACATTCATCAGGGATGTCCACGTGCAACTCACGCCTGGCTTGACTTTGTTCTGCCATTCATGAATTATGCAGTCATCTCTAACACAGGGAAACGAGAGTGAATTATGCTGCCCACTATCACATATTATCTCTCTGGATACACACACTTTAACACTCAGGTTTAAACGTGTTTATATGCTGCTGTGACCAACCTAAACGCAGACTCGCCCTGGTATTTTCCCTCTCATGCGTGTTGCGTGTACACAGACACATGAGCTCACATACATGTAAGCGAACAAATCACGTAGACATATGCTTGCAAATAAAAGAGACTCAAAAATTATAAAGGAATGAGGAATTTCCTTGAAGATTTGTAAATTGGACTGATTTTAGAGATTTAAGTGCTATCCATGAAAAGGTAACAGCAACTCCTTTAATACAGAATTGTTCCTGGTCAGCAGTGCAACCATTAAACCTATTTTTTCTGCAACCAAAGATTAAAACCTTACAGATATTTTTTCTGCGTCCTTTTACACCTTTATCATCATCTAGTCTTTCCTAGAAGAGCTATGGAGTACTTTATTATGCATGTTGTTATATCTGCTCTTACAAGTCTGACTCTATTATCATTTTGCAAGTGACTTTTTAATTACTGTTACATCTAAGACGATATTTGAAATTTTAAAACATGCACACATGGGGTTAGGCTGGTCTTTGATTATTAAAACCTTAAGGTTCATAGACTACAAGGGTCAGATGGGACCACAGGGATCCTCTGAGGACTGCAGGGCTGGAATCCGCAGTCATTGCTCAGACAGAGATCCCATGGAGTCAGGGAACAATCCTCCTCGGGCAGTCAGGCAAGGCCCACAAATTCTGGGAAGGAACTTAAAAATGGAAATTTCTCGATCCGCATATCTTCTGATAGGTCTGGTCCATTAAAATGCAATTTTAGTATGCATTATGGATAATTACTTTTTATTTGCCATACAATAGGGATTCTTGGTGTTTAAATTATCCCCAGAATGTACAGAATTGTGCTTCTTGAAATAATCCTCTGTAATAAAACAGAATGCATTTTGTCTGATAGCTGGGTTTTTATCTGTGCTGTAATAAAGGTGCTTAAAAATGTAGCCTCAGGCAACTGAAGCAGGATTTCACTTCTTGAGGAAAACCAAAGTGAAATAAAAATTTTCCCACACTGCACAATCTAGTCATTAATTTTACTGGAGGCAGCCAGACATGCATGCCAATGTTTTCACTAAGTAAATGTGTGGTTTAACCATTATATTCTGTACAACTGAAGTTAACTCCTACCAAATATTTGATTTTTAATTTTGGGGTTTTATGTTAGATTGAAATGGAGTATCATTTCATACCTCTTAAACCTATTATGATGAAGCTAGTATACAATGACAAATATTTTCCTTATATTTGACAGACATGCAATGAAATATATATAAATTCACATTACACTGTTCACCATATATGCATGCCTAAGGAAACAGAAAACGCTTCTAACATCCATTTGTTTTATTTTTTTAGAAAAAGTTATGTTTGACATGTTAGAAAGTAAAACAGAAACCATGTTTTTTCTCTAAGGAGTAATTATCATAATATATGTGTGTATTTTGAATGACCAACTGAGGAATAATAAAGTACTTAGTAGCAAAAAGTGCAGCTTGTGCAAACACTTGCTAAAATGTGTACATAAACAGACAGATCTAACAGTCTTATAACTTCCATTACATTTAGATATTCTGTTATGAAACAGAAATTTTTCTGCAGATGTCTTGCTTGGTATATACTCTCTGACAACCAAAGCCCCCCAGCTGAAAAACCAGAAACAAGCAGAAACTCAAACTCTCAGGAAATATCAAAAATAGGAATCAATTTAACCACGAAGAGTAAGGATTTGATAACTCTTTGCTATGCTGTACACGAAAAAATTTCTCTGAACTGAGGTCAAGAAAATATCATATTAAAAATTGTAAGCATATAGCATATATGCAATGGCTTCATCATTGATGCATACATATTTGATAGAAGTACACTATCTCCATATAAATATTTCCTAAGCACCAAATATTTCATATTGAGAATAATTTCAGATAAACACAACATCTCATTATTATCCAGCACTTTCACTTACATCATAAATGAGGTGTGACCAGCAGAAGGCAGTGTTACAATAAATATATATGTGACTGCTCATTTACAAGCCGGTTTGATATTGAGATTTAGAGTTTTCCTAACTTTTCACAATACATCTACTGTTTTCCCTAGGCACTTAATACCGAAACCATCTTCTCAATGTAAATAACTTTAGAGACATACTACAATACTTTGGAAACCATTTCTTTTGTACTACATTGCTTTTACTTTAAAAGTTAGCCTCCTTAACTTTTATTACGTTACATCTTTAGCTTTATAAGTTCATCAGAGAATTGTGTTCACACTTACCATTTCAACACAGCATTATGCTGAGCTGTCCCCTCATGAAACAGGACTCGCGCACTGTTGAAAAGATGGGCATTGCCTCCTCAGCAGTTTATCTTACATAATTCAGTCCAAAAAAAAGCTTCTAACATCATTTCTCATTAACCTTTAGTGGTTTGTTCAACATCTGGCAGAACAGTATCTGGTATACTCTTAGTGGAACTACTGTAGGTATAATAGAACATACCTTTAATTAAATCTCCATCAAACATTTAAGTAATAATGTCATTTAGTGCGTGTTAGTATACAAAATCTGTTGGATACCTCCCCAAGTTTACAAAATCCATGTTAAAGGAACCAGCCTTGCAAAAAAAATGTTACAGCATATGTTTGGATTTTTGTATTTCAAAGTCCTGACTACTTTATCTGAATTACAGATTTAGAGCTTTGTTATGTGTGATAGTTATGATAATATGATCACTAAAGGCACAGAGACAGGGAGACTCAAATCCCTTTGAAAATCCCTTTCTCCATTTCCTACAGCTGCTGCTGGAGTTTAATATCTGATAGAATGATGAAAAAGAACAGGCCAAACTCCAGTTTTAATAAAAATTTTAACAGGTCTACATATAGTTATGAAAAATGTTATTTGCAATGCCAATCTTTAATAAAATTTTCTAAAACCAAAGAAAATTCCCTGTGGGGAATCTGTTATGAATGTGTTTTTCATATGTACTATTTAAGGCTGTTTAAAGGTTATGAAAGCGACTGGTAAAATAAGTTCTATCACAGCACAACAAAATCCTATGTGCAGTCTCATTTTTGCATTTAATCAAATAGGTAAGCAAGTCCTTCAATTTTTCATGTTTGCTCTAAAATAAGTATTTTCAGTTTGCATTAAAACTTTTCTCTGAGTGAACACTAATAATTCCTAGCTTGTACATTAGCTGCAAAGAAAGGTCAGCTTGGCTCAAATTTACCTTGCTGACGAGAACGTATTGATTTTGAATACTCCTCTCAGCCAGAATCCTTGCAACTCACACACCTCCCAACGCAATATTCTCTGTCGTAGTCAGTTTGTTTCATGCTTTAATAATATTTGAATAATTAGATTGAGACAAAGCTGAAGTTAAAATACTTGCAGAACATAAATTCCAAACTTTGTGACCTGTATGATCATTATGTGCCTTAAATTAGTGCATAGTGAAATATTCTAACTGCAGTATATCTTTGTTTCTTGAAGTAACACTATTGAACATAAATTTTAATTTGTCATTTATGCTTCTAATTCAAATGGGAATTTTTCTGGATGATCGTTTATATGCTCTGCAAATCAAGCTATTAGTCCATAAAGCATCTACACAATATTAAAAATGACACATTCCCTCTACCAAATATATTAAGTACTAACAACAAATTATACTGCAAATCTTTTAAACGTGAGTCCTACCATCATCAGTATTGTACATATTTAAGGCAACTGTAAAAATGCCTATACCAACTTTCTGTTCCTAAATCTTTACTCTTCTTCCCCAAAACTTCATTTGCATCTCTGTGATCATCTTAGAATATAATATTAGAGCATGATGTGCATACAATATTGACTTCCTTAAAGAGATGGTAATTTGTGCAAAATAGTGTCTTTTACAAACAAATGTCAAGACAGAATGTGCCTCTTGCATAAAGAGATGATTTTTTTATGGCTTACTCTAGATTAACTGAAGTAAGGAGGGAGGGGAAAAGTCAGAAAAACATGCTCATGAAGTTCAGTCTCCCCCACCTTAAAATTCCAGCTACAGGACTACATTCACAGAAGTTAGTCTGTGCCCATCTGTCTATGAGAGCACATGTTTTTGTATAGATTGATGTGAAATGACTGGAGCCAACTTTGAACTTTCTGGAATATTTTAAAGCTTTATCTAATCAATGAAACAGGGAATGTCCGAGCCATGGAGATATAGTAAAAAATTCCACTACCATAAATAAGATTAGCAAATTCAAAGAATGAACTGTAATTACCATAATTAAATAATGTTATTTTAAATAATCTATAATTTTTGTTTTATGTATTATCAACCTCTTTATTTGAAGGTTTTGGTGAGGTTCATATTTCCTGTGACCTTAAGCAGGGGATTTGGAAAATTTTGGAGGAATCAAGGTAACAAGAATGTATAAAAGAATAATTTATTGCTGTGACCATTTTGTCCTCTGATTTCTGTTTTGGGATTATACTGGATTATCTCTGTCTAAAACCTATTTTTCATATCCCTGTGGAAATCAATTTACAAGTTCACAAGCAGAAAAGCAAAATGAAGAGATCTAATCAATATTTAAATTCAAATTTTTAAGCTACAATATCTTTGAACATTAATTTTATAAAATATTAGGTGCCTCTTCAAACACAAAGCCTCTAGGTAAAATTGAAACTAGTTTGAAACAAAAATATTTTATTACAGTGAAACAGTCTCAAAAATGTTCAGAATCTATAAAGATTACATTTGTCAATGCTTTATTTCTGATGTCAGTTTTTATAAATTCTAATTATGATTTTAAGAAAACCATTCTATTCAAAGAGGGGAGCAGCAGTGCTATAAAATTTTTCAAAGTACTCAGAATTTTTATACCCCAATTAAATTACTTTACCAGGAAAAAAACCTCATATAAACTTTTATGAATTGTATAAACACCAAAACAACAATTTTTCTTAATACAAAAATTTTTGGGGAGACAATTTTTCAAGCTAAAATAAAAAGAATACATTCATTTAAATCTTGTTTACTCATTTTTCACTACTAGAAATTAACAATAAAACATTGGTATACGAGAATTTATTAAATATTCTAAAAATTAACCCCCCCTTTTTTCTGGTAAATACAAGAAAACATCAGTTTTTAAATAATTTTGCAAACAAATTAAAATCAATTGCTCTTCAGTGGGTTTAGTTTACCTTTTAATCTTAAAAACATACTAGTGAGCTCAAGCGTTTTTGTTCTCGAAACTGTTTTAGTATATTTTTCAATCTTTTTAGGTATGTTACTGCATTGCAACCCACAAATGAAGAAAAAAACCCTGTGATCAGGTTTCTACGTGAGTATAAAATCTCCATCATATTAAAATGTGTTTCCCAACTCTTATATCAAGATTACTTCAAGTGAATAAAGAAGATAATTACTTAAAAAATATATGTTTCATATAATATTTGGAGACTGACTTTTTAATCATAATTATCTCACCTTTTTAAAAAGTAATTTAGAAATCGTTTTAGGTTTCTTCAAAACCCACTTTTTGATCAGCTATTCATTTTCCCAGGAATGTATTAAAATCCTGGGTTTTGAATTGATTAGTTTCCAAATGATGAAAAATTAGTTATCGTTTCTTCCTATTTCTTTGTAGAAGTTTATTAGTATAATTTTTCCTCTCCCATTTCTGAAGATTAATAATCTTAAGATCTTGTGGAAAGCTTTGGTAACAATCTGATAATCCACAATTGTTCCTTTTATTACTAGGAAACTGGATTTAGGAATGCAAAAATTACTTTCAATTTCTTGTTCCCAAACTGCATGTATTAAAAAGTTTCCATAGCAACTACAAAGCATAATACCAGTCCCCAAGTAACTCTCCAATAATAGCTCAAAAAAGCATCTGTGATATTTAACTGCTTAATATATTAACACAACTTTCTTAAACAGTAGAATGAATTAGTCACTTTTCAGACACCGATACTTTAAGTTTGGGTAACTCTGTGAAGCAAAAGCGTAGTTTGCATCTGAACACAGGCACCATATCATCCATTTTGCAGACTCAAAAATATGGGACAAGCCAACAAGCGTGCTTTTTAAAAGGCAGTGAAAATATTTAAGCTGCTTCTATGGAATTGTCTCTCTTACTTCTATTGGAGAACTAATTGTCTTGGTCGTTATCTGTGCACAGTTATAAACATGGTTTTCCATGACTTCAGGCTATCTATGACCAAGATCTACCTCACAGTTCTGTTTTAAGAAATTATTTGTTTTTCCATTCCTAAAAAGACCACTTGCTTTTATTGCCTTCTATATTATCTGCCCTGCATACTAAAGAACACGTAGAGAGAAATATTGCCTTTTATTGATTTTTCATATATTTAAGAGCTCAGAAGCATAAAATGCTGATTATTTCCTAATGAAAAGATAACTCTAGACAACACGTTACCATTCATAAGTAACGTTTTGGGGGATTTCACCTAAATGTAACAGAAGACAGGAGAAAAAAAGAGACGGGAACTAAAAATGTCATTGTTCCGTTTTTGATCCAGTGACGTGTTTAACATTTACAGCTTTTTAATTTTTTTTTTTTTAATCTAAAGACAAACGTAAAATTACTGATTTTTCTAGTAATTTTTTATTCACCTTCACTGCAGCCACCAGATACCTTTGCAGCAGAGTTGGTAAATTCTATGTCACCCTGCAAACTCACTACCTTATTTTTCTCATACATTTGTGATTCAACATGTGAAACAAAAACACGTGTTTTAACAGTAAAGTCTGCAGGAGATCTGCAAACATTTAAATGTATATCCAGCTTTTCTCGCGTAAGCGATCTCATATAATTTCTTATGTTTGCTTGTGTGAATAAAGCTACTCGTTCATTGAAACACTCACAGAACTGGGTACCAGGAACGTGCAGTTTACTTCATACAGCTACACGTATATGTGGCAATTTCACAGGTCATTGCCGTATATATATTTCCGCAATGGTCCACAGAGTTTACAGTCCCTTTGAAAACTAATGCCGCGATCTTGTGAGCACTTAGTCGTGTCCATAATCACACTCATGTGAGTGCTACTAGACTGTTCTCAAGAATAAAGTTACTGAAATGCATAAGTGTTTGCAGGTTGAGGACCTAAAATTGTTAATACCATACAAGTCCTGTACAAATGCTGTGTTAAGGCGCCATCCTGAAAGCACTTACTCCTGAGTGTGCAGCAGCTGTGCTTATTTCTGGGGCTAACCCCTTTGAAATGAAGCGCAGTAAGCAGTAAAGTCACTACTAAATATTTAAATGACTGTACTCCAAAATGTGTTCCCTCATCCATTCAGACAGAATGTAACCAGAGGAAGGTTACAGTTCGAAGAAAGTAGTCTCTCATGTTTCCTCAGATGATGGAAACCAGTCTGAAGCCACAGATTATCCTAAACAAGTGATCTAGCAGTGTCCAAATCTACCTCTACCAGATGAAAAGAGTTGCAAACTATTAAAACAGCAACATCCCTAGCCCCTCATATTTTTGAGGAAATACTCCTCTAGCAGACCTCATTCTAGCCAGGGCACTAAGTTTCAAACCACTCATAAACTGCTCATAACGACCAGTTCCTTAGGGATGATTAATTAAGAAAAACATATTTACGGAAGTGTCGCATAAAACCCCAAGACTCAGATGTGTAAGGCACGATAAAATTGCACTTGGAAAAGGGTAACGAAAATCCACTCATTTTATGCCCTTCCTTACCTACCACGGTAACATAAAACAGACTACAAGCAAAGCTGTGTTTGCAGCACAGTAGTCACTGCGGCCATGCCCCTCCCTAGCACCAGCAGCCGCCTGTCTCAACTTCCCCTGGAGTTCAGCAGCTCCATCTCCTCCGCTAACTACAATTTTCCACCCCTGTCTGAGGGTGCTGTCTCAGAATCATGGCCATGCGAATAATAGCGCCTCATGGCACATACTGTTGGACGCAGTGGAATACTTCTGTTTTACACCCTTTACCAAAGGAGACATTTCTGTTTATTTGCAGTGTTTGGTTCTCATTGTGAGCTTTATCTTGGCTCAGAGATCAAATGCAAGCCTGCAGAGCTAGTGAGTGCAGACGAGAATTAAAACAAGATGCCCGCACAGTACTTGCCTGTGACACAGTTCACCTTACTAAATATTTTATCAAGATATGTATTAAGAACCTGAAAACACGAGTGCTTCTTCCTGTGTTGTTTTATAGCATCTAGTTTTGTGACTTCTTGTTTTATTATGTGTATGAGCTTATAAAAAGCTGAAATGTGTCCATAGCAGCTGCACCAGGGCTCCAAGTAAAGGCTCCCTGCAATATTAAAATTCTAAAATTATGTGCTGGCCAGTAGCAGGCTTCATGTTGCACAAGACTAGACAGAGAGGCATTGCCTTTTTGCCCGTGATAGAAGTGAAAAATTCAGTGCAGAAACAATGTTACTATTTGGTCAAAGTCCTTAAACTGAGATTTATGCTGTCTTTCAGTTTTGAAAATTGAATTTCAAAATATATAAAATCAATAGATTTTATAAATATATTTTTTATGTATACACACATATATATTCCCACACTTCTAACACATCCTGAATATTTTGGAATTGAAAAAACAGTATTCTCGCTTGAAAGCAAGATAAAGTGATAATGTTGTTAATGTATCATTGGTAAGAAAATTAATACTGCTCAACATCTAGGAACATTTTTCTTTGTAAGAAGCATCAGAGTCTCAAGTTCACCATAAGTGTGCCAGTGTAAATCTGAACAGAAAAATCCTTACGACATCTTTGTGACTCATGTAGATGCATTTCATGTTCTCTGTAGAGTTGTTTTGGTTTTTCTTTTTTTTTCCCTCTGAGCTCATTTGGATTGCTAAATAGCACAGCACTGGTTCTCTCTTTAAAGTAGTTTAGACATACTTTAAATTTGACTAGCATCTGAATGAAAATTACTCTACTAAAACAGGACCTTCAAAAAGCTTTGAATCTTCACTACATACATAATGGCCAGTCTTAAAAGCACAGAAACACGCACTATGCAAGCAAGGCTTTGTTTGACTATGCAATTTCATGACTGTGTCATTATTGGCTATATTTTGTTTGCATATAGATATAATTTACCCGTAAAACCTATCTTCGGCTGGTATTGGTGTTCTGGATGTTACTTTGTACTTTTCCAAAATTTTTCCTTTCCTCCATTTGGCACAGAGTCAAACAGAAATCTGTCCACAACTGTGGGACATCTCTGAAGAACGAATTCTTAGAAAATTGTCTTTTTCCCAAATGGATAGAAAATGGCACAAATACTAAAAGACTCTCTCCCTGGCATATTTCAGCTAAAACTAAGGGGTTTAATTAATATGGTCCATTATTTCTTCAAAGATAAAATTTTAAAACATATCTTTTTTGTAGTCTCATACATGTAACATGGAATCTTGCTGTCCATTTGAGCTTTTATATACACAGGCACAGATTATTTTGGTATAAGGATTTTTGTTTCTGAGAACCAAGTATCACCATTCATTTTGCTCTGAAAATTACTACACTAATATTAAGCATTTCAGATCATAGCAGTGATAACTTCTGTACAAGAGTCCTGAAGCTTTCTACAAAACCCAAGTAGAGGGATATAGCAATGGAGGCCTACAGGTATCAATGTCAAGGAAGTAATTTGATCATATCATACCTAAGCATGGTTCCTTTTATAGATAGAGGTGGGGTTGGTTTTGTTTTGATTTTAATTGTTTGGCACTTAAAAACAATGGAAATAAGGTTCCAGTTGAGACCTGATGTTTTATACTTCCATATGAATGCAAGTGGAACCACTAATGTAAGGTTTCTCACCATTTGTATTTCCAAGTGCATGGGCCTACAACTAATAGTACATCAGAAATACTGGGTACTGCACTTCACATAGTGATTGGAAAGCAGGAGAGAGAGGCTGCCCAGAGTCACACAGCTTTGCAGTCCACCAAACTAAAGGCACATTACCATGTTAATACAGCAATGTTTAAGGGTAACGTTTGCAGTTTTCGGCATAGCACAGCCAACGTCACAGTGTACAGCCCATCAAAGGGTCCATCACAACAAGCCCCATGTCTCTAGCTTTCAGGGTACTCCTACAGAACTAACAAATGGAAAAAAGGAAATGCCTTCTTTTCTCTTTTTTTTTTTTTTTCCCAAATCAGAAGAAAATAAGGAGAAAGATGCACAACTCCATTTACTTCCATCCAGTCTGCATCTTGGAAGAGAGGCTTGGTTCTGTGAAACTGCCCCAGACTGGGCTGTGTGTGAGTTCCCCCTGGCTGCTATATCTGCGCTCCTGGGAGCAGATGTCCTGTTAAGTTGTTTGGACTTTGTATGCAGTAGCTTGGCAAGCAACTGAGTATGATATATTGATATTATTAACTAACAGCTATACTTTAAAGAATAAGCAGGCATAAAATAATAAGGATTTAAGGCACTACTAAAAAGTGACTTAAAGAAGGATTTGCATGTTCAGCAGCAGACCCTTTTTTACAATTACATCAGTCCAAAAACGGCATGTTCTTTCTCTATAACTTTGTTTATGGTCCAAGATCATCAAATAAGAATGCTACTGCTGGTTAACAGTAGCAACTCTAATTAAAACTACTTTTTTCTCAGGTGGTGTAGTCTAAAAGCAAAACATCTACCTATAAGACACAGGTTAAACTCTAATAATTTTAATGTCTATTTAAGACATCTTTAATCAAGAACAGAAAATTGCATTTTTCTCCATAGTGTGCACACTTGCAAGAGATTGAACACGAACAACACCCCAAGGAAGAACTTCATTAAGACACCAATAATGGTGATTTTATAAAAATTATTTATATTTTTTAAATCCAGTGACTAGGTGAATAGGAAGGGAATCAAACCACCAAAGCAGGAATCTCAATTACCTGCCTAAAGATTTGTGTGCCTGGGGATCTCACTTTATATTCACTCTGTATCTCACTTGAATGCTTTTTACCCTGCTCCCCTTCTTTCTACTTCTTAAGTAAGCTACTTTTTGCTGACAATTCAAAACATTTCTGTTCAAAGCTCAGTTGTGAGTCTTAGAGATTTTGCATCTGAACAGCAGTTCATTCCACTCCATTTTATAAAGGAGACTTCAGGGACTATGAGTCACTGTGCCATTGCAGCTGTGACTCTGAGACCAGATTATTTTTTGTGTGTGTTTACATACAAAAACATTGTTTCTTAGGACCATGTGCTAGTCTTTATTTATTGGTATGAATCTAAGTATTTCCAGAACATCCCATCTGTTGATCAGGAATTTGTAGAGAGGGCCCTTTCTCATATATGTTCCCCCTTCCCTCTTCTCCCCACACTCTCTTAAACCTCCTCACTATTAGGAATGACACACGGAGAAATTTCTTCAAGACAAAATGAATCATGAAGATACTGTCCATGCCAGGACAAATTTCCCTCCTCTGGGGTCAGCAACTGTGCTCGGCACTTCAGGTCCATGTCTAAACTCTTAACCCTTAGAGGTTTAACCTCTTAAGCCACTGAGCCCTGAATGAAAAGAGACACACATATCCAAATACTTGAAATCAGTGGCACACTTTGGCCTGTCACAAAATAACTGCCAGTTAGGCCTTATATTGCTTGTCAGGGGTTTTTTTTGGTGTTTTTGGTTGGTTGGTTGGTTGGGTTTTTTGGGGTTTTGTTGTTGTTGTTGTTTTTAACTAAATTATTCTACTTTTTGGCCAGCTGTAAGGATCATTTATTGCCACAGTTATGGTGGCACATACACAACTTCTTTGCAAAGAGGAATTCTAGCAGTCACTTTTACGCAGTTTGCCACAAAGTTTCAAAAATAATTTTCAAATGCTAAGTTCTGGCTTTAGTCTAAAGTTGGTCTTTGAAATCAAGATTGAGTCATAGAAGGATTTACAAGCCCATTAAAGAAAAAGAGAAGATAAATATGAACACATGCAATAACATAAAATCCCATTAGCTATACATGGGTACGTAGTCTCAGATAAATTAAAAACCCCAAAACTACAAAAAACAAAGTTAGAAACCAACACCCCCTTATTCTTATTTTGTTCCACAAAATCTTTGGATTTTTCAGGGAAATAAGTAATAAAAATCAATTCAATACATCAGCAATTCAAAAAAAATTGCAATATAAATTGCTGTCTCTTGTAATATACAACTAAATTGTGATGTAAATTAATATATGTTATGGCTTAATTTATATTAAATATATCAATGAGAATAAAAATATTTAGGATACAGCAAACTACTGTAACAATTTCTTCTGGTGCAATTTTAATACTAGGGTTTTTAGAATATTATTAAAAATAATTGTATGTCTCGGTTCCACCATTCCACTTATCCCTTTCATTTATTATAAAATTCAGATTAATTTTGGTAGGGTTTTGTTTTGTTTGGGGTTTTTTCTTTGTTTGTTTTGGTTTTTTTCAAATGATGAATGAATGAGAAGAGGAAATTATTCTCGACTACAGACTATCATATATCAAATAATGAAGTAACATTAGTTTTGAAATTCTCATTTCAGAAGTCTCACAGACTGAGCTAAGACAGATCCAAGAGTTATAGATACAAACACAGGCAGGGGCCTGGGCACAGCCTCACTGCTGAGGGTGCAGGAGGAAAGGCAAGACAATGGGACGTATGTACCTGGATCCAGTAGTGATATTATTCTACACCACTGCATACTCTGAATCATTTAGTACAATGGCACTGTATGAAGCCAAGTTATGTCAAAGAGAACCTAACTAATTTAAATGTCCTTTATTCACACAGGTTCTGATCGAAAGTTATTTTTAACCTTGAGAAACTCCCCAATACGAATAAATTGTGTATTTAATTTATTTTCAAATATCCTTTCCACAAAGGAACATTTTATTTATATTTTATGGAATATCAAGCATTTTTATCTGTGCAATATCAAATGCTGTTACATAAATATTTTGAAATTAAAATAGTTGAAAAGTTGCAGTGATGGCATATACTAAAGGAAAGGCTGATGTTGGGGAGGCACAAGTTAGATTTTTAACACTCACATATGATAAGTATCAGCATATTAGACAGCAGTTCCATAATCACACCCACTTGACCACTTCCCACCAGTTTAGTCCCACTAGTGGTCCACTTAAGCTATAAAAGTGCACAATGTAAAAATTAAGGAGACTGCCAAAAGGTGTGTTTCCAAATGAAAAGGCTTAATGTGAACCTTCTGAATCAATATTTAACTATCTAAAATATAAGTGCCTGCGTTTCCAGTAAGATATTTGCAGAAGTGCTGAGCGTTACTGAGACCCTTCTCTGTGAGAAGCAGGAGTTCAGCACCTTTGAAAAAACCAGTATGATATTAATTAGGTCTGAGAGGTGAATTTAAGACCCTAAGACATGAAATTATGAAAACATGTAATTTCCATATGATACACCTGGAAATATGAGAGATGGCAGTGGGGAGGAGCAGCTCAGAGAAAGTGACAAAGGAAAGAATAAAATCCACCCCAAGTCCCACTGTAATTATTTAGAGAAATTAAGTGCAATATAAATTATAATACGCTATTTGGAATCTACTTTTTTAAAGTATTTCATTTACCAATTGCCTATTCCTGTACTGAATGTTCACTGAGTTTATTACATTGCATTTTATAAATATGTCAAAAGAAAAAAATATGAAATGCTGCCTATACTTAGAAAAAAAATCTGAAAATCATGTTCTCGTTTTCTGATCTATGTTTCTTTAAGTCATACAATGTGTCTTTGCAGAACTAAGTGAAGTATAAAACTAGAGATTGATGTCATTACACTTGGAAATACAAACAGTTGTAATAAAATGAAGACATAGGTTTTTCCCTCCAGGTTAATTTGAATAGTTTTCACTCTCTTTAGTGGAGCATTTTGCTTTTAATTGCACAGTAACATGTCTGGCTTGTAGTCTATATCCAAGGAAACAATTTCATTTAACCTTCAATAGATAATATCAGAATTAATTTCTAATAATGTTGGGTATTCTTCTCTGAGTTAGAGTGATGTAAAAATATTTCTTTTTTGAGCTATAATTTTATTCATTTTCAGATTATTCTTTATGAAAATGAAACAGATAAACTATACTCTTTTCTTTTTCTTCCTTAATCTCTCCTCACGTGTCTCATTTTTCCTTTGTTCTCTGTCTATCTTTCTCATATTCACCCTTCCAAAGGCTGGGAAAGGGCTGTCTCTAGTCAAATATTCTCAGCACTGCTCTTACATACTATGTACATACTATTTCATTTACAAGATTTTTATGAACTCTTCGTTTCTTAAGTGAACGTACAAAAGAATATTTTTCTAGCTTCTTAGAAAAAATGAAATTGTCTGCATTGACAGAATCAGCACTCAGGTTCTGAAACAATAGACTAATCATCCTTTAAAAGTGCTGCTTTTTTGCCTTTGTTCTCCACTTCCCCCTTCCCTCCCTGCACATTTACTGTAAAAGTAAATAATTTCACAAAAGTCTGGCATTAATAAAAACACTTCCATGTTTGTCATATTTTTCTTAGCAGAATCTTTCATTTACACAATCTGCAAAAGTGAATTCAATTTTAAATGAAAAACAAAAACTTTTTTTATAAATAGTTCAATCAACTTTTGTCTGCATAAGAAAGTTTTTGACCAAATCATATATAATCATACACATACACATTCCCCCCACAATTAATTTGAGAAGCTCTTGTAAGCTTCTTTTTTTCTGACATAATCAATCCATGTCCCACACATAAAAATTACAATAACAACTGCCTTTAATAATACCACTTTCAAAAGTCACATCCTTAATGAATCAAAGAATGGCGGGTATGCACAAGTACATATCATTTCTAAATCAACCACAATGTGTTAATTGTAACTTCCTCTCTCACCCAAATCAGTCTCACTTACCTGTCTACTGACAATAAATATCCAAGAAGCACCACTGACAAAAGAAATAGTCCAACAAATGAAATAAAGCAAGAAAGGGTTGCTTCTAATTTTAAAATAAGCCAAACAATACTAAAAAGTACCACAGAGGTTCCAAGCAACTAGTAGTTGCAGACATTATGAAGGCTATTTTCAAAGTCAAAGTATTTTCAGAGGCTTGGAGGAGCAAAGATAGAAGACAACAGCTTGTATTCACAACCAAACTCACTAAGTTTCTTACTTAGTAAGAATTTCTAGGAGATAGACCCAAAAATATCTCAAGAATTGAACAAAGTAAATACCATATGACTTAAATAAGGAGCATATCTCAAAGCATATCTTTAATAAACATTTATTAGGTGCTTATAAAGAGTATTTACATATAAACTTTGATGTATACTCTCTGTATCTCTGAATCAGTACATGAAAATTAACTGTTGACTTTGAGAACACAAGAATTTTATTGATATGAATTATGTTATTCTGCACAGTGCGAAAGCATAGATTGAAAACTAGCTTTCATAACAACATTGGGTTTTGAAACTCAAAAAAAAAAGTATATTTTTTCATGTAATTATAGTTGAACATTCTGTTAAAAGAACCATATATTTACAAGTTCCCTGGTTGTGTGCTGTTGCATTTTATCCATAAAATTCACTAGATTTCCTAAACAAACCACAATATTTCATATTCCTTATAGCTAGTACCTTAGAAGCTCTATCATTATTTTGACTATAGGAACCCCAAACATATACAATATTTTAATTACTAAATGAATACTTTTGATGCTTTTATAGAAAAAATGTTTTACAAACATTTTATAAGAAATAGAACTGTAAATTAATTGTATCATTTTCAGAACTAATTTAGGACTCTAAATTATTTTTCAGCATTTCATTTATAATGAATAAACATTTTGGAAGTGCTTCAAATTACTATTCACAATTCTTGTGAATCTCTTTGGAAGGGTTCTATTTTATTTGCTTTATTTAATGCAAATATCATCAAAAATAAGAAGGAAAGAAAAACAAGCTTCCATTGCTGGGCCTCGATGGCTTTCCTAATTTGAAGTTATATGCAACAGAGTCAGATCCTGAAACTCTAACTGCTACAAAGCTTGTCACTCTCTAAGCTTCACAAGTTTTGTGTCGTCGTCTTCTCCTTAACCTTCAGTTTTTGCATTATTTCTCACCTGCCAAGCTTCTTCAGTAGTGTTTTTTATTCAACTTTTTCTGGGTTTGTAAAACTATTCCCTCTTCTATATTTTTGACTATATTCACTTGCAGATGGTACCCCAAAATGTTCCTTCCTACATATTACTGGGCCAAGCAATATTCAACAAGGTGCATAATTCTGGGGAAAGCTTATGCTACTTTGAGATTAGTGGAACCAGTAAAAATAAAATAAAATAAAATAAACCAACCACAACAAACCAACCAAAAAACCCCAAGAAACCAAAATACCACCCAACCAAAGAAATCAACCAAACCCATATTATTCCCCAACCCCCCTCACCAGCTGGACCTCTTTAGACACATTTAGATTTTCAGAAAAGTTTTCCCTTTTACTTTCCTGTTTTTGTCTGATCGACTTGTGAGCTACACTTCTCACTTAAAGGAAAAAATACACAAAGATTTGGCTTCGTTCACTGCGGGTCAAAAATCATCAATCATAATTTTCAAGTAAACATTTAAAATAGGCACTCATTTCAAGGAGTATTTTGTACATTCAATTTGACAACATTCAGTTTGACAACATTCCTAAAGCTCCCAAAGCTTTTGTTGTTTTATTTGCTGTATATAACAAATCTGCTACTGAGTCATGGCACTGTGACATATATAATAAAAAGCCCATGTTAGAGTACACAAGCAATTTGACTTCTTTTTGGATCTATATTGGATAGCGATATGATGTATGGCCACATTAACTACTTGGTGCTATATTCCAACATACATTAACTCATTTAAGCTGTAGTATTTGAAAGGTTCCACCAATGTGCAGCCAATTATCCACGTGGGCAATTAGAATCATATATACTCACATTTAATAGCTGAATCATTAAATCCAGAGCTGCTGGAGTTTTTATTGAATGGAATCAAAACACTGGGTGGTCAACTTTTCACAGACTTCACACCATGGCTCCAGCATGTGGTTCTGCATAATATGAGATAGGATTGGTCATTTTTACATTTTTGTTAAGTCACAGGAAATTCAGAGTTATACAAGTCACTATTTGAAGATTAGTTGTAGCGCTTTTTTTTTTTTAATTTATTTGTTTATTTAAGGCAACTAACCATTTGTGCCTTGGTTAAATGAATTTTTTATAAGTTATAATTTTAAAGATAGTAATTGTAATAAATTATAGAAGATAATATTTCAATTAATGTTTACTCATGTAAACACCATTGCTTTTTGTACAAAGTAGGGTTCCATGAAATTTCATTCAAACAGTTCCATAATTTAATTCAAACCTATTTTACTTCTCTGTCAAATTTGGTGACACAGCTGTTTGCCATGAGGGAAAATGCAAAGGTGTGGAAAATATATATTATTATCACAATACAGAGAAATATCAGCCTTCAGGTAAGAAGGCATCTAACTTTCAGCTTTCGCCTTTAGACAGTGAAAAGAAAAGCACCAAGATATGCACACATTACAGGCACATATTATCATCTGGACTAGGTCTTAGGAGGTAATGGAAGGAGTTGGAAAGAGGTGTAGTGTGGTAGCTTTGCAGACAGCTGAGCTGACATAAAGACTTGATGTCCTTTGTTTTCCCTGTCTTTCTGCCTTTGCTCCCAACCCTCTCATTTCACTTCCTTTGCAATGAGTGTGGCACTGACTCCAGGAATTAATTCAACTCAACAGCCAAGGAAAAAATGTATAATTAGTTTTGGCCAGAACATTTTTCCACCAGGTTGGTGATTTCAAGTGTCTTGAGTCAGTACCAAGTTTGAGGCAGAAAACAACAACAAACCAACCAAACAAACCCCACAAACAAACCAACCAACAAACAACAAAAACAACAACAACAAAAAAACTCCCGACAAAAACAAGAGAGTTTGACCACAGGAAGAGATAGGCAGAAGTGGCCAGGGAACCAGGATCTTTCAAAAACAAGCAAACACTTCAACATGTTCACCTCATGATATGAAGCTGCATCTTGGACTGCCTGATATCATGACAAAAGAAGGTACAGAGGAAAGGGTAGTCACAGCAGGCAGTGACTGGTGACTTGAGATGCCAAGTATCTCCCAAAATTGCTATACTTATTTGTGCTGAAAAATGAGGTCAAACACCATTTGTCACGTTCACAAGGTTTGAAGCAATGGAGGTTCCTCTTCAACAGTGTCCAAACACAAAGTCTTTCTCAAGGTGATGCTCAGCACCCTGAAGGTTGGCAAACAAGTGTGCAAGGATACCACTAGATCTGGTTTAGCAACCTGAATGGCATGACTGCTGGAGGACTTACGGAGTGCAGGAGAAAGCAGATATAAAGTGCCAGCCAAAGTACCCATGCTCCCATGAACATGCAGATGCCCTTGGGAGAACAAAGAAGGACTAAAGCGTTCCAGTATATCACACTGCCTCATTTTGAGTGATCCCCACTGCCATGGATCACCCTCACTACTGAGCAACCATACTGCAAAGCTGGATACTTCTCTGAATTGAGCCCTCAGCATATCTGTTGGAAGATATTCTGTTACATGAGAACTGGGACTGTTTTGCTCATTACCATAACGAAGTCCCTGCTCAGGCTCTCTCCAGTACTAGTAAGTTGCTACAGCTCAGGGGGAAAAAAAGGATACAGTACATTTTAAAAATCTTTCCAAAATATCTCTATTGAATTTTCCAGAGTTCAAAATACTAAACAAATAAAGAGCTTGCATGCATTTACGTTAATAAAAAGAGGGGGGTTTTTCCTTGTTATAATTATCTCTTATATTACAAAGGGGAGGAAAAAGAGATTTCTACATCTGTATTCCCATATATAAATACTCCATAAATTAATTACTATCTTTCCAAACATGTCAGTTCCTACTGAGAATTTCTGAGACCTTCCTTAGAGGCGAGCATAATTAGATCTGAAAGTAACTAATACTTTTTTACTAAAAGATTTCATATAAACTATTCTAGATTTTTTCACAGAAACTGCTAGTTTTCCTATTATCTTTAGAAATATATGTAATAATAACAACAGTTATTATTGCTAGTGTACTTTTATGCTGCAAAAGGGCAAACAGAACTAAATTACAGTAACTCATTTCAGAGAGCTATTGTCTTCCTCTCCTATCAATATAAATGGAAGACAATTACACACAACTAATCAATGATGAACACTAGCTATTCTCATGAAACACTGAAAAGCTTTGTAAAAAGGAAATAAGACAGAAGGAAACACCTCTCTAAGAAACAGTTGTGATGATGCACCAGCCTATGCTGTGCTTTCTAAACTGCACAAGGAATGCCAACGTGCACTTTGGCAAGAAGAAGAGAATTGCTTACTGTGTGCATTCTGCCATCTATTTTCGCCCAGTGAGGGCAGGGTGCCCAGCCCTGTGGGACTTGGGTCATATTATTATCTCCTGAGTTCTTCTTGTGGCAGGACTTGCCACAATAGAGTCTGTTGTTCTTATTAAAAATAATTTTCAATACTAGACTCCCAACAGCAATTCAAAGACCTTTTTCCACACTGCCTCTCTCCTTAAAACTCCTACCCAGGTACATCATATCTAATATCTGCATTCCTACAGTCCAGATCCTCTAAGGCTTACAAATCCAGAACAGGGTAGCAGCCAAGTTTCCAAGATGCACAAAAGATAGTCTCTCTTCCCAACACTACATCCCTAAATATTGTGAAGCAGTAATAATATCTACTTACAAGCAAAACTGTTTGACTCTTTAGAGTACTGGATCAGGACAGAGCAGGGAAGAGATGTATACTTCATTGCCTAACCTCAAAACCTCACAGCAGCTACTGAGGTCCTTGTAAGCTCTAAGCTACTGACATTGCTTTATGTCCCCTATCAAAACAGATTACCCGACTGACACCAGGCAGCTTATGGAAACCCTACTTTATATCAGACAATTCCAAAATCACTGCCTAAATTGTGACAGTGCAAAGAGAACAAGCTCTCTCCCTCTGTTACAGGGGAGGAAAGGAATGGGAAGTGGAGGCAGCACTGGATGGAACTGGAGCCAGGTTTCCAGCCTCCTCCAGCTCCCAAAAGTTATGTCATGACCAGAGAACATGGAGTATATCCAGGAGAAACTGTAACTCCTGGAAATCTGGCAAAAATCCAAGCAAGTGTGTCCTGCATACCTGCGGAGAAGGAAGACAGTCTTCAAGAAAATGCTAAGAATTTGCATTCTATTGTAGTGTTAAGGGTAGTTAGTGGTTACTATCTATCTTGAACTGTAGAATCAGTCAGGATTTAAATGAATTTCAGAAATTAAGGGAAGTATCCCATTAGGTCAATAACCTGTATAAACAGTCATTTAAATAATCCCATTAAAAAAAAAAAGTAACATTACTTAAAACATTTTTCATTTGCAAGAACATCAATTACCTAGTTAAGAAAAAACATGAGTCACTATGATCACAGACACTGACAGAGAAATGTTATAGCCACATTAAATTACCATAGCACTGGATATCCTTTTCTGAATTCGAATTAAAGCAATAAAGTAGTACAGATAAAAAAGACTTTGTTCAAAGTCTTCATCTACATATATCAAGCACGCTTTGTTAAAATATTTACTGGGAAATTTGAAATTTAAGCTTCTTTGCTTCAAATCTCTAAGCTCTTGTTCAAACCTGTATGATGTACTTAACTGAAAAAACTGCAAAGGCTCAGTGAGGCTTCATGATAAGAACTAAGCACAAAATAATGAGCAATGTCCATGACCATTAAAATACAGGCCACATCACTCAATAACAAGCACCCAGAACTTGCATCCTTGTTGTGCACATAGTCCCAGTCACCAGCTCATTGTGCACTGGAGGTGAAACTGTGTATTTGCAGATTTTGTAGCAAGAAAAAGAGCATCCTAAGCATAAGCACTAACCACAACTGCATTTAATGGTCCTCCTACTGTACCACTGTCTGATGCCACCACTTCCTTAGCTGAAAAGATTTCTCTCTAAAGATGAATGACTAGCGTCACTATTTTAACCTTGCTAGCCTTTTTTTGTACCTCATGGATAGACTGTTTGCAATTTACAACTTTATATAATTGTTTGACAAAGCAAAATCCGCATGAAAGTCAATGCAGAGAGTTACATCCTCAAGTAAAAAGCAGCAGCAAAGTCTAAAAGCAAAGCACAGTTCCTCATTCAAATTTACCATTACGCTATCCAACTCCTCCTTTATCTTGAACACTTCCCAGAATAGGCATCCTGACATTATAGTCTCATGCAGAATATAATAAATATTATCTGTCATGAGGGTATAAGTCTCAAAGCCATATTACTCAAGATGGATCCATCTTTCCTGGAAAGCTCTGTTATTCAAAGCACAGGCTACCACTTCCACTGATACTTTGGCATCAAGTAACAGACATTACAAAGTTTGTCGGTTTTGGGCCCCTCACTTCAGGAAAGACATTGCGGTGCTGGAGTGGGTCCAGAGAAGAGCAACCAGGCTGGTGAAGGGACTTGAGCACAAGTCCTGCGAGGAGAGGCTGAGGGAGCTGGGGTTGTTTAGTCTGGAGAAGAGGAGGCTCAGGGGTGACCTCATCACTCTCTGCAACTACCCGAGAGGAGGTTGTAACCAGGTGGGGGTTGGTCTCTTCTCCCAGGCAACCAGCAGTAGGGCACAGGCTTAAGCTCTGCCAGGGGAGGTTTAGGTTGGATATTAGAAAGAAGTTCTTTACAGAGAGAGTGATCAGGCATTGGAATGGGTTGCCCAGGGAGGTGGTGGATTCACCATCCCTGGAGGTTTGTAAGATGAGGCTGGATGTGGCACTGAGTGCCATGATCTAGTAATCACAGTGAGGTTGGATCAAGGGTTGCACTTGATGATCTCGGTGGTCTCTTCCAACCCAGTTAATTCTATGTTTCTATGATCAAAACTCTAATCAACTTCAGCTAAAGTTAATACGTTTGACATTAGCACAAAGCAAATTTCCTTCCAAAGTACTTGTTAAATTATTTTTTGTTGAACAGGCAGGAGAAACATTTCTGGTGAGGAGTTTATTCAATAAAAAAATGTCACTTTAATGTTTTTTTCCTCAGTTGTAATTATCACATATTCATTCTCCATTTTCACTCGTGCTTTAGCCACGTGTTCAAAAACATTTGTCGTTTACTTGATGACCAGGTCTATGATTGGGAAAGCTGCTTCTAGCCATAAAAAAACCTTGAAACTATCAATAACCAGAAGTTTCAACTTATCATGGGAAAAGTAAACATTTTAAAGAAGAACCACATGACAACCATTGCTATGCATGAACAGCATCTTGAACATCTGTGGGTTTTATGATATTTGCTTTCGGTAAACACCTTCTGAAAAAAAACCTCAATCAAAAACATTTTTTAAGTGGTGCGCTTTTAAAAAAATAAAAAAACAGGGTAGAGGAATAGAAAAAAATCTAGTTTTATTCATTTTGATTCATTTAATCATTTCTAATATGATGTTGCTGCAACATTAATTCCTCTCATGGTATGACTTTGTGTTTTATTACTCTCCACCTCGGGCTTTTTTGAACATATATCTGTCAATTTTGTTGCAATTGCAATTCAACTAAAAAGCATTGCAAAAACAGGTTGGTTATAAGCCAATTAGAAAAGTTTATGCAAGAAACAAGACTTCCTTAATGAATTATGTAGGGTAAATTGATATTATTTAAGAAAAATTATTTGTTTTGAAACTAAGCAAAGAAAGAAATGGGAAAAAAAATGAGGATATAAATTGCAGCAAATATCTGCTGTGAACAGCTTCTTAGAACAGCCAGTCAGGTTATGTTAAAATTGTGAATACTGTCAAAAAGAATAAGTATTTAGGTTTGACAGAAAAATGGGCAGGTGGGGTGGGTTTGGTTTGTTTGGAGTTTTCCCCCTTTTTACATCTGCCAGGAGAGACTTTTTAACACTTGAAATTGTCTGCAATTAAACATAACATAAAACCAGATTTTATTACTGGTCCATGGAAAGAAGCCGAAATTCCCAGAGAGGCTGTAACTTTTCAACAGCCTCATATGAGAGCAGAGAAATAGTCATAACCATTTCTCCGACAGATTGGGCAAGAGCTGCCAAAACCCCAAAGGAAAAGCATTTTGTTTATATCAGCCCCCACTCAGCACGTGGAAAACACAGCTGCGGAGCTGGTTCTCCTGGTCCTCCAGTTTCACACCCCTGTGGACAAAACCAGCCAAATTAAATTTGTGGAGTCACCACCGTGACACACGGAAGCTTAATGAAGCAGTTAGAACAGATCTCATGACTTGAGGAGAGAAAAAGGCTGGGCTGCTAGCAAGGGGACACAGGAGACGGAGAAGCTGTTAACTCCTCTGAAAGCCTCCTTCCCTCACTTCATAAAAACACCATCCAAAATCCAGCTTTTCAGGACAACCCCAAGAACATGTCAGTTAGGCTACCCTTGGGAAAAATGACTCAAACCTGTAACTCTTGTGGCCGGCTCCCCCACGCCCTCTGCATGAGGGCCACTCTGCATTGGCAATTCTATTTTCCATGGAAGCAATTTCCTGCCAGCTGCCTGAAGCGTGGCAGGGGGACCTGTGGCAATTGTGGTTATGGTAGAGAGGAGGAGCTACCGGAGGAGAAGGCCTTGGTGGCCTGGCTGGGCAGCTGACATGCCACATCACCCCTTTGGCTCCAGGTATCAAATCCCAACAAGGAGCATATTCAGCCTGTGGCTCCCTCCACAGGCTGCCACCGAGCTGGGGTATGGGGCCAGCACTGGGGAACAGGGGCTTGGCAGCTGCAGGTTCCTGACAAAAATCAGGACACCCCTTGCTCTCCCCAAAAAAAGCAAAATTTTCCAACATGCAGTAGGGAGGGAAGCAGGGAGAGTACTTCAGCACTCAGCACCTACTAGAGCAATGGCATCCCACTGGAGAACTATTCAAATGAGCCCTTTTAACCAATCCTTCAGCCTACAGGCCACCACTTAAACCATTTTTTTTTTTTTTTTAACCAAAGTAACTGAATAACTGTTTTGTTCTGCTCTAATTTGCTCCATGTCCTCAGTTTTTCACTACCGCTGACCTGTCCTAGAGCCAGGCAGCCCTAAAGGGAACAGTCATGATGTTGTAATCTCCACAAGCAGTTTTACTTGTGCTTACCCCTGGTCTGATACCTCACTGGAAGGTGAACACTTGAGATGGCAGGCCAGGCCAGTTTTATCTTCTCACTCCACCCCATCACCCTACTCTGCTTCCCCTAATAGCAGGGAGAATGAGGACAGGAAAGAATCCAACATCTGACATGATGTCACAGAATACGTTTCCATTAATTGCAGAAATTGCCATACTTCCTCACTCAAAATACAAGTGTAATTATTTTTTTCAGAATGGCTATCCTCTCCTCACCTCACTGTCACTTCATTAGCCCTGTCAGCACACATGTCACCTCTTTAGCAGCTTGTAACATACCCATCCTCTGGGCTTTACCCTGACCCTCTGTCTATCTGCTGGTTACTGAGCTCCGTCACGGAGGTTGTTGCTGCTGTGTTTTTGTCAGGTGAAATATGCCACTCTTACACCAAATGCAAAGCTTCTCTGCACAGTGCAAAGAGCAGGCAGATTGTGGAGCAATCATTACCATTGCTGGTGAAATTTCTTATAATCCAGCTGGGATAATGTGACCTTAATTAAAAAAAAAAAAAAAAAAAAAGAAAATATCTGTTATTCTCCTATTTGCAAAGCGAATCAACTGAAAGATAAACATGAAACTCTGGCAAATGTGGGTCATCAGCCTCACATGGGGTACAGCATGTCATATGAAGGGGCTCACTTCCAGCATGTGTTTCTGCCTAGCAGTTGCCACAGGAATTCACACATATCTGAGACCAATCTGAAAAAAATCAGTGTGAGTTTATAAACCCTAATAATCTCTGAACTGTTTTAATATCTTTAGTGATAGGCTTTCCTGTATTTCTTTTACCTTTTGGAAGTCAGGTTTTAGTTCTTAGGAGGTCAGAACTGTTCCACTCATGAAACTACAATCACTCACAGTTTCATTGTTTTATTTCAATTCTAGATTTACTCTCCTGGCTTTTACTAGCAGACAGATCAGACCGTGAGTATGATGTGGTACAGATTCCTTCCTACTGTTTCGGTACCTGAATATCAGAATGTCATCAGCCTTGGTGCTGCTACATATGCCTATTTGCAAGCCTCACAGGTGGCAATAGGATCTTTCCACTGAAGGTGTCAAACCACATAGAATATTCATCTCTCTGCCAGTGTCCAACATATGATTTGGTAGCTGCTTTCTCTACCCAGTAACATTTGGCACTGAGTACAGAGAATTTTTTTTTCTTTTAACTAAGCCGGTTAATATTTTTTCAAGCATAGGTATTTGATTGTGACTCTCTAGCATTTCAATTGCTTAGATCTCTCCAAATCTAAAATGTCTTCTCTGTGGCTATGAGGGAACATATCCAACTTTTTTAGCACTGCCACTCCAGCAATGCCACTGTCTCTTTTTGTCTTGCACAGATGCAGTAATTTTTCACTTACTCTCCAAGATAGATACTTTATAGACCAAATAATTTTTCTCTTTAATTTATGAGGCTACTATACAAATCAGTTGCTCTATATTTAATGCCTTCTTGGTGCCATTACTTGAAATCTTCAGCTATGTAAAATTTTCTTTGGCATTCTGGATGCCATTTGCCATCTCTGAGGCATTATTTTGTTCATGCCAACTGTATCCTGTCAAATGAGTTGTTCTCCTGCTGTTTTTTTTTCCTCATGCATAGAGCTTACAAAGTCTTGTTTGGGAATTCCCTGCTACCAAATTTATTTTTTGAATGTGAATTATTTGTTTGCTATTATAGCCCAAGTGACAAATAGCAAGTGATTTTTGCTGTTACCCATTGCCTTAATGCTTTATGACTACAAAATCAGTTTCTTTGAGAAACTCAATTTCTTGTATCCCACTGCATTCCCCCCCCCCCCAGTAGTTTCATTATAATGATTTTCTCTCCAAGCATTTCAGGAGTCATTTGAAAAAATTTCCACAGAGGTTGTGCTGGTTCCATTCTTCATTTACATAAGTAAGTTCATTAACTTTGTGCATCCTAACAGCACTTAGTAAATTTAACATACACTGTTTTACTTTTCCCCTTTGAGATCTTCCATATTTCATACTTTTTTCCCTCCAAAGTACCACAGATGAATTCCTCACTTGCTTGATGTTACTCTCTGATCTTTTAAACAAACCCAATGTGTGGAAAACCTGAATGGCCAAAATAGACACCGTGTATAATTTTTGTAGTGTCTGCAGTTGTCCCTTCATCCTTCACAACAGTGAAAATAGTGAAAGTGGCAGAACACCGCAGTACAAAAAGAAGATCATGCAGTAGGTGGTACACACAGTACATGTGTAACATAAAAGTGTTTCCTATAAAGGTGCCCTATAAAAGAAAGAGCTCTTTATAGTTCTAGAGTTTTACTAAGCACTCCTGATATTGACACAAGCTGTCTATAAAATATGCTATTACTTCTGGATTTAGGAGGACAGTGCCACTTGGTTTCTTCTAGCCTTTTTAATTGCCTTTGAGGCATGACACCTCTTGGCTTGAAGAGGGAGATCCTTAAGGACTAAGGATGAGTGCTTGGCTAAAGGAAACTCCTTAGTTTACAATCATCTATTCCTCCAGCATTTTCTCCTTCAGGCCACAACATTCACCATCACCTTGTCCTCAGACAACTACTTTTTTATCTTAGGCATTAAAACAGTCAGATCCACTGTGTGTCTTGCCCAAAACCCAAACTCTGCAGGAACTTTCATGAGTACATCTGCTTTCTCAGGGGGAATTCTCTACAAAATAACTTCTCTAATGTTACCTTGGCATCAGAAGACAACTGAAACACATGATTCAGGAACAAAGACAGAAAAGTCAAGTGGCACAACTGCTTTCTAGCCCTCTTACACCACTAACACACTGCAAGTGAAAAACCCAACCCACACTTCCCTAACTATGTGTCTCCAAAAGAAACTGATTTCCCAAGCAAACAAAGGCAAAATTCAGTCTCTACATTCTCAATTAACCAAAAATTCAGGAGATTTTACTTATTTTCTGGTTTGATTTGTCTCACATGACCTCCATCACTCAAAACTGGTATGATGTCTGAGTCTTCATTTCAACTGAGCAAAGTCTTAGAGACCAAGTTCTGCACTCTCAGGGCAAAGCAAACATAACGACAGTCCTGGTCTGCTTGCACAATGTATGGTGGTTTTGCTTGGTTTAAAATATTTTTCCAAGATTCCTTTTCAATGAAAGCTGTAAAGTTATGTGTTTTCATAAACTATAAAGATGCAGCTCTTTAAACTGTAGTAATTTATTAGATCTGGCAATGCAAGTAGGAAAGCATCTTGAACCACAAGGAGATTAGGCGTTATAAATATTTTCTCATTGTCTCCTTGCTAAAAAACTGTTCGCTCAATGCAAAAGCATGTGCACAGTCAGCAAGTTCAGTACCTCAGAGAAAACAATGCATTAAAATGCAGTTTGGAATAACTGATTTTATATTCTACTATAATATCTTTTCACAATGTGAAAGATCCTAAAGTTGAGGTTAGTTTGCTTTTGGTCACATAAGCTTCCACATAAACTTCAGTAATCAATTATTGTTCAACTCATTTCTGTGAAGGAGCCCTTGCCCCATGGCAGGGCAAGGAGTCTTGCTATCCCTCTTGGTTTTCTAGTAACCCTGTGAACAGATTTAACACCACCTTCCCTCACTGTCATAGTTGCACTTACAAAGTTCTCAAAACTTAAAGAAAGAGTCCCTCAAAGGCATGCCTCAATTTCCTCACTCACTATCCAAAATGCTCTTGTGTCTTGGTCTTGGCCAGCTTCCTCAACACAAGGAAGACCTTCTCGACATGTTCCAAAACACTCACCAAATTCCTCTCAAGAGAGGCTCCTCCCAAGTTCTTTCCTGGCTCCAGCAAACCAAGTGCCAAGAAGGGCTGCTACGGGGTCCTGTACCCATCTTGGACCTCAACAAGCATCTCTGCCCGTCACCTACATCATCTTCTCACCCCACTCATGGGAAACTGCTCCCAACCTTATCTCCTCACCTATTCGTTTTAGAAAAGACCACCTCTAGGCACACAGTGTGCTTTCTTTGGACTTACTGCCTGTTAGAAAGACCTTGCACTCATAGTGATAATGAAATGGGCCATGAGGACTCAATATTTAACACATCTGACCATAGCAAGCCTTTTAGTCTTTGCAAAGAAGAGAAAATACCAGAATTTGAAAATATTAAACTAAAGAGAGAACTATTTCTCTCCACACTTAGAGTAAAATCAACAACATGTCATAAATGACTGTCCCATTGGACAATCTAAGCTGTTTCTGAAGCCTGGTAAACTTTATACAGACATAGCAGCCTGCAAAACCACTGCAAGATTGGGCCAAGGTCTGCCTGCAAGTTTCCTTCAAAACAAGGCTGAAACTCTAGAACTGAGCCTTCTAGACCAAAGTTGAACAGGTATTCCAACATAAAGCTTGGGAAAAAAAATGAAGTCACCAATACATAAATGCTATAATTTATTAACACTAAAATAACCTCCAGTAACCTCAGGTAAGTACCTTGACAATATTTACTAATTAGAGTTCAAAATGTGACATGGTCACAAGCATCTCAGCAAACTCACTGACACTGTTTTTTATCAGATGCAGCATTAACAGAGCCACAGTCACTGTCACAACTGAAATGCGTGGGAAGACAAAAGCCATTTAAAAGTAAGCCAAGCCAAGGCATTTTACTGCAGTAAGACCAAGCAGTGTCATAACATGCAATTCCCAAAGCGTTGCCCTCTCTCATTTGAGAACTGACTTCAGAAAAGCATTAGGTTCAAAAAAAGTTTTTTTGCATGCCTTTGACCCTCCATGGAAACCGAGAAGGCAGTCCCCTAGGGAAAAGCCTGGTTTTTGCAGATATTTTTCCTATGCCTATTCATGGCCTAACCCCTGCCCAGGGAACACCTCATGTCGCACTTGGCCAGGTGCACCACAACCTCTGCCCACAACACAGAGAAGACCCTGAAAGCGCTGGCAAGTGGTCTGGGTGAAAGCACCCAACCACTGCAAGTGCTCGGGAAAATCTGAAAACAGCGATGTTTAGCAATGCCCCACATCTATGCCTCTCTCTCGGGCGTTATTGTGACTTCTATTTGGACCACAGGAAAATATTGAGAATATTCTCAGGAGAACAATTCAGCTGCTCACCTGCACAGTTCTGTGGCCTCTGGGGAGACGGGGCTGAGCCCCTTGCTTGTGGCCTCATGTGGGGGCCATTTCTTGGTCCAGTTCATGGCATTTACTCTCAAACTCAGCTTTAACACCCACCAAATAAAAAAAAAATCACAAAGTTCAGTGTTTGCAGACTAAATCTGTGTCCCTGGAAAGAATCACAAGAGAGAAGCACATCTTTGCGGCCCCATGAAGATGTTACACCCCATTCACCACTGAGGTTTCCAGGGCAAGGTTCAAGTCCTCCTATAGCGTATTCATATATGAGGCAAAATGTTTTCCCATTTCAGTTCATAGTCAGCAGTATTCTGAAGGAAAGGGAAGATTCTTAAAGTCCATGTTGTCTGTGAAGCTCGAGCTGTGCTCTGTGTGCATACACACACACACACAGGGGAGCATATGTAGTAGTTGCAGGATTTTAAAAGTGATTTTCTCATACTTTTACATGATGTACACTTAAATTTGAGTGCTGGTCTTTGTTTCACTCAAAACACTGCTACATATATCCGTTACATGCCTTTTTTTTAAAAATAAATTATGAGTTGAAGAGTAAAGGCTTTTCAGTGGGTACTAAAAAGAACGTTTGGGTTTTTTTTTTTTTCATTTATGCAGGTGCAACTTGTTTAACAGGACAGTGCTTGAGTTTAAGTAAAAGCATGAATGTCACTTCAGCAAAGTCTTCAACACTTTTCAGCAATGACTTAAAATTACTACTGAGAGGTAAACCTAGTTTTACCCCTATGAAAAAAAAAAATTAAAAAAGCTTTTTAAAACCTTCATTCACTTGAAACATAGGGAAATATATTTGTTTTTAAGCAAGCAACACTTCAAAATTTAATCAGGTACTATTTTCAATAATATAATCATATGCAGAAGTTTCCTGGTCTGGCAGTTATTTGGACAGCTGTCAATCAAAATGTCTCACAGCTACCCTACCGTGTCAGCCACCAGCTAACCCACACTTTCCCAGGGACGTCTTAGCATGGCATCTTTGTTCTGTTTTCAGATAAACAGATCCAATTTCTCAACAAACAGACTGCTACAGTCCTTTTGATAACAATGTAATAATTCAAAACAAATGATTCTAGGCTTTGATGATAGCACTTTTATGGGTCATGAAGAAATCCTCCCACCAACATCTGTTTGATTTTATCTACTTGAACTTTATCCTCCAGTTGAAGATTTATAAGCTGAAATCATCCCAGCCTATTAAAGTCAGGCTAATGTTAAAGCACTAACACGGAGAATGAAAGTGCATTTTGCAGTCATCTACCTTTTGAAATCCTGCTGTGAGGAAAAGATATCAAAAGTTTGAGAGATGTATGTTTAAATATGCTGGAAGTCTGCATTCTGCAGAGAGCCCTGAATGACTGAGAGATTAAGGAATCTAACTATTGCCCTACTGTGGGGGTAAGTTATTTACAGAACTATTATTTAGAAAGACAAAATGAAAAATACAGATGTTGTTTACATTGAAAGACTGTTTTCTTAGCAAAAACCACTATGGGTGATGAAAATTTACTCCAGATTTGTTTTCCCTCCTCCCTCTTAATTTCTGTGTACACTGTAAATAAAAAAGCATGGCAGCAGACTTGTTAGAGTCACTTGTTACTTATTAGCTAGATGGCACAATTTAGTCAGGATGCTTTTTAAATTAAAAAAAAAAAAAGAAAAAAAAGAAAAAGCAAGAGACTTTCCATGAAGAGTTTAATATAACATGCTAAGGGAAAGACAATTGCACAGTTGCTACCTGAAAATATCTTTCTGTGAAAGTCAGAGCAAAAAGAAAATATTCAGTTGTCCCAGTTGCAGACCCTTTCCAAGAAATAATTACCCTTTCTGTGAGTGCTGACACTTCTACAAAGTGTGATAACTTGGCAGTTGCTTTCTGGAATATTGCTTTGAAATAGATTTTTTTCAGTGTATTCCACATGACTTTTTTTTTTTATCCTAAAAATACAGTACCAATTACAGTATGTAGCATCCTGTAAAGCCTAAATACACACTCAAACTTTGGACTAATAAGAAGAGTATGCATCTTAGCTATTCGTAAGAGGAAAAAACTGTACTGCTGTACCTCCTGTAACATCACTTGGAAAGGAAATATGAACATGTTGGTATTCAGAGGTGTTTGCCTCAAGAAGCTTAAGCTTGTGTCTTTAAATATATTTATATATTTACACACCCCTACCCAACTGTCAGACCCGCTTTGTATGAAGCAACTCAAACTTACTTTACACACTCTAAAACTCTTTTACTACAGTAGGAAGAGATGACCCTGCAGATTAAAGGATGCCCTTATCGCTGCTAATGTATACAGTACAACTGGAAATTGCACTGACTCAGTTCTAAACAAATCACTTGGCCACTTTTCCACCCGTCTGAAGCATCAAGACATGCACACACAGAACTGCATTATGTGCAAAGAAAAAGAAAATTTGCTTAAGTACTAAGTTCTTAGAAGCTCCAAAACAAAGTTTACCCAACCTAGTGAAAAGACTAAGGAAAAAATTGGAGCAGCACCATAAAAGAAGTATCTCTGGAAGAAGCCAAGCATGCCTCAGCAGAGGTTGCTTCACCTTCCGTGGTCGACATGTCCCAGGTGGAGACCTTGGCCGTGTGCCCACGGTGGGGGTAAAGCCAAACTTGCTGCAACAGGGTTTGATTTCTCAGACGCATCCCATCCCAGCTCCTTTTTCTTCCCCCAATACTGAGGGAGGCAGCAAAACTACCTCTGCCAGGGAGATGCACACTGCATCCTTGCCATCCAAGAGAGAGGTTCCACTGATACTGCTGAAGTAACAGTGGAGAGGCAATGCTGTCTGCTCCAGTGATTTCTCCAGGCAGTGATTTTTGTGAACTGGGAGATATTCCCTTTCTGAACAGGCAACAGTCTGAGTTTTGCTTTGGGTTAGGTTTTTTTGTTGTTGCTGTTGTTTTTGTGTGTGTGGTTTTTGTGGGGTTTTTTTGAGAGGGGGTAGAGGACCAGGGAAGAGGCAGAGGGATTGTGCTTTTTCTAACAGGAGGAACAGTTCAGACAGGCATGCTTAAAGCTCAAGTGGCAACATAAAGGAGCAAGAAGAGGGAGACCGAAAATCCTGCATACCTTCCATTTGACTGTCTGTTGTATGACATTTACCAGATGAGTATATGTAAAGTACTCTGTAATTAAGTTCATCTGATCACAATAACTTTTAGGAAACTTCAAAAACTATGTCAAAACTCAGAAGCCAGAATAATTTGTATTTATTCTAAGTAGATGAGCATGTTGCTCGAGCATAAATTACACTTTCATTTAGCATGAATCAAGGCAAATTATTTGGTCAGGTTATGGAACTGCATTTCAGATATGGCATGCCCTTTGCTTTACTAACTGTGTGGAGACCCTCCCTGTTTCCATTGCTCAGTGTGTCCCATCTCCCTGACCTGTCCCTGCCCATGTCTGCTCCTGCAGCACTAGCCTGACCCGCAGCCTGACAGAGGAATAAATTCAAAAAAGTTGAAAGCCCTGAAGGACATAATGACAGGTGAAAATACCAAATTCCATTTGAACTTAGGTTTTCCTCAGGCATCTCATAGCTGCTGTCTGATGCAGGAACCAAGTTCTGAAAATACATAATCACCACAGCTTTGCCATATCATTTTGTGTACACTATGACTGTTGCACTGCTGATGGGAAAGCTGTCCCTACCCCCTTTTCAGGGTGAAAGAAAAAGAAGTTTACCAGCAGGAATAAATTTAGACAACAGTGTATCCCTCAGCAGTATGTTCCAAAATAGCAAACTATAAAAGCTGTACACTAATCTTACCAGAGAGAACTAAAATAAAAAAAAAAAGAAAGAAAAAAAAAGGGCATCTGACAACACATATGTGGGGTTGAAATTCCTCCTCTTGAAATCTCTAGATTAAATAACACATGTGTTTCCTCCATTTTTTTTTCTTTTAAACCTCTATAATTATGAACTTATTGTTAAATACCAAAATCTTTTAAAAATGCTCGAGAATAAGTGCTGCTGTGGAAGAACAGTTACATCCTGCACATCACATACAAAGCTGGATTCATCTTGTTTAGGCAACTAGTTGGAATTAAACAGTTGTGGAAAAAGGCTGATTTATTCATCTACATTTTCTCCCTTCATGAAACAGATTTTCTGAGTAAATACCATGTGTTTCCTAAAAACCAACATAATTAGTTTAATACTGGAATAGATTTGTAACAACAGCCTTACACTGTAATTTTAGCAAATGGAAGAGTTAAAGAAATAAGTGCGTAGGTGTTGCCCTCACAAAAGTGGGCTTACAAGTAGGATGGCAGCAGCAACACCAGCAGCTGAACTCCAGCAGAGCAGAACACTCCTCTCTGAGGATGCTGACTCCCCTCAGCTGACTGGATGTGCACAAACCTCTGTCTCTCACTCTCCCTTATCTGTAAAATAGATATAGTGATGCTTTCCCATCTCAACAGACCACCCCAAAATCTTCAGATTAATCGTTGTTTATTAAAGGACAGATGCTGCCAATATGCAGTGTGAAAGATGCATAAATGATTTATTTTTATATTTTGTATTTGAAATACAGCATGCCTTGAGAAGCACAGTTTGCCAATAAGTATAAAAATACCATTAAGATGTTCAGATTTTCATATCTCAAATCTGAAACTGAATCTATCATCAGTTGTGCTAGCAATGTATTTTCTGCCAAGTTGCCACGGGTAACAGAAATGCATGATGACAGCAATAAATAACTTTAATGACTGCTGATAATATCATGAAAAGAGCTCTGTGATACACTGACATCATTTAGAGGTTTACTAGACGTTATTAAGTGTCGTATCATGCCTCAGCTTGTCAGCTAATCGTAGTAAATTGCTTGTGTATACACATATTTGTATCCATCTGCATGTATATGTAAGACTAAAAATTATAAGCTATACACTACATAGCTTATTCAACTTATTTTCATTGAGCTAATGTAAAATAGAAGTATGTCAGTTACACAACAGTGGATGTACCTTTGGATTCTGTACAAACAAAATACCTTCACAAACAAAACTATCCTCACAACCTCTCAAGCAATGATGAGATATAGCACTACACACCGGAGCCTATTTATCACACGTTTCTATCTGGCCTTCCTGGAAGTTTGCTGTATCACCATCCCTGAAAATAAGCCTTGCTGGGAACTCCAGGAATAGGGTGACAAGATATTTTCACAAACAATTGCAGTACAAAAAGTTTCATAATAAAATCATCTTCAAATTAAATAAATCAAAAGATGGATGACCTCTCTTTTACCATTTAAGTTAGAAAATATTGGATGATTACAATATATTTGAAGCATCTTCCTCTCCACCCTCACAGGACTACCGCTACCACAAAAAAAGAAAAAAACTTTAAGCTGATATTGCTAATGCCATATAGCCCTAAAACACAGGCATTAGCAAAACAAGTTTAGACATTACATATTCTTTTCATACATGTTTTCATTTCCTTAAGGAATAAAATAGTTCTGGGTTTTTTCATCTGTTGTAGTAAAACATCCATTAAAGAAGGGAAAGATCACTATTTGCAGAGGTAATATTCTGATATTTGTGATCCACATTAAAGTAAATGTATCCTTAAATGGCAAAAATAAGATTTAAAAAACCCATTTTAAATCATGTACACCTGTCAGAATACAAATATGACAAGATCCCTTTAAGAAGTGACATTTAGCAATACCTATTGACATGGAAGGACTTTGGGAAGATGACATAAATGCTTGCAGATGCACAACAGATCAGGCACTTACATCTGCTTCTTTAACTCACATGTCACCCTTTTCCATCCACCGTATGATTTGTACATCAACGTGATTACGCCAAGCTGGGTTATACATCATAAAATACATTTGCCTGTCAAAAAGGTACAGATACTTTTCTTTCTTCTCCTTAACAACCATTCCATGTGGGTTACATATCCCACAGCATTTAGATACAAGCAAGAGGTTTATTTTCTAGCAACTTCCAGTTCTGAAGTGTCGCTATGATCAAGATTTATATGTTATAGTCATACTTCAAGCTATGATTATCAACTGTATTTTGTTTAAGGGGCAAGATTTGTCACCTGCACAAACTCAGAAAGAAAATATAATGTAATTAGTAATTATTTGTGAGCCTAATCTGAATTTAGGGGTGCAGCATGCAGCATTCACTTTTACTCTTTTTTTTTTTTTAAACCTTGAAGTGACCTGTAGAAACTTTGTATAGAAATTTTAACACAACTTTTAACCAAATTTTAACAAAAAATTGTAGAAATAGTTATTTTTTGCATTTTACTGTATGCAAGTTGCTGCACTCATATAGCAAAAAATCAAATACCTCAAAAAGGCCTAGCTTAGTTCCCAAAAAATCCCAGAGATGACACGGTTTATTACAGGGTGATCAGTGGTCCTAAGAAAAGTTAAAGAAAGAGAAAAAAGAACAGAAAATTTTAAAAATCATTATGGGTAATTATGTTGTCTCAATAACAAGTATCTATTAAAAGAACCTGAGCCTCCATGCTGTTTCTGATAAAGCTTCTAGTACATGACGAAAGGATTTACAGCTACCAAGATTATGAGGTGGCGGGAGTCAGATCCATTTCTGCACCTCTTCTCAAGGGTCACTTAATGTGGAGGAAGGAAAGCTTGTGGGGCCTCGCTCAGTGCTTCTCAGGTTAAGAAGCTCCAACTGTATTAAATCAAAACCAAGTTCATTAATACGCAGCATCCCTGCTAGGAAATCTAAATGAGCCTTTTTTAGCAGTGAGATTTTCTTTTCCCCCAGATTAAAGTGTTCATGAAGTCACAAAATGCCTCCAATTCTCAGGCAAGACCATAACCTCTCAAATGCCATCTCTGCCCTCCTGTTTTTCAAAGGGCTCTGCATTCGTGTGAGCAGCAGCACACAGAAATTGGTTAGTGTTGGCAAACACTGTGACAACTGCAACACAAACCCAAGAGGGGAAAATAAACAACCCTTCAGTCATCCCAGTCATTGGAGCCATGTGAGCATTTAACATGCTGTGGGTTCCTCGGGCCTTGGAGAACATAAATTAGTGCAATAAGTGATACAATTAATGAATTTCAGCAGTCAGATATATAATAAGCACAAGCAATGTATCCAGGAATAAATCAGGCAGTTGTTAAACAACAAAGCCCTGTTGCTGTGGGCTACCCTGAATTCCCAGGCTCTCCTTGGATCTACTCATGAAACAAAATCACTTTCCAGACAAAAAAAGAAAACCTGTAAACGTACAGGGGTAAAATTTCCTCTCAGATGCCTTTCATTCAATGCACCTGTTTCCCAGACCTACCTTGCACCTCCCACCAGAGACCTCCTGTTTCTAGAACCAGAGAGAATAATCTTCTCCTTGTTTGGCTTCATGCAATGTCTCCAAGCTCTAGATTCTGTTCAAGAAGAAAAGAATTGGGCTATCTAAACACCTGACCCTGGGTGTCTGAATTTTTAGGCATCGTATCTCCCTTCCAAAGACCAAATGAAGTCTCTACTAAAATCTTTTCCAGTAATTTGGGATGAGTGAATGAAGTGGTCCGTACCATACAAATCATACCACATGATTTCATCAGGAGTACAAAAAGTTCCAAATATAATCATACAAAAAGAAAAAAATATGCCAGTAAGTGATCTGTAAATCTTATGATTTTGATAACTACTATCTACAGCTTTGTCATCTAAAGGAATGTATTTTAAGACCAGTTCTCTCCAATGTGCACATCTCCTCTGCAGATAAAAATTTGTTATGCTTAGCAGTTGAGTGCTTGGCCCAACTTACAAGGGGTGGGAAAAAAAACCACTAAAGCAAGAAAATCAGAATATTGCTATTTTAAAATCATTGTGAGTGTGAACAGACAAATATGAGCAGAAACCCGTTTTGAAAAATGAATGAATTCAAGACACTGCTTTGGAAATGGATTACTCTCCTGCCAATTTTATGTCAAAGTCATAACATTTTGGGTAAAAGCCCAAAACACAAGGAGAGTGACTTATCAAGTCTTGGACTTTAGCAATCTGGTTTCCTTTTTTTGAAAACTTAGAGCTTTAGTAAACACAGGTTTGTGAATGATCAGCATGGATTTTACACCACTTTAAGACAAACAAATATAGTTAAAAGAATCCAAGTCCATTTGTGCTTAGCTTTACAGGGATTTCCCTAAAATTACATATTTCTCTTTTCCTGTGAGGTGTACTAGACAGCCAGAGAACAGGGTAAAGCAAAGTGTGAAAATATGATGGAAGGAAGATGCTGCAGTGAAGAAAACATACATATATTTTAAATACTTAGATCAGCCCATTACAGAAAATCCTGCTCCCTAGCCTTTCTGGAAACTCAATCAATAAGGAGACTAGAGAGTAGTACACCCATAAAATTTCAAAGCACTGAAATCTATCACAAACTGACCCAAAGAAAGTGGTCTGAAGTTTTGCATCTGGTTAAATCAAAATCCCTGAGACACTCTGATTTCCTCTTTGGATTTAAAGGCAGAGAATTACAGCCCTTTGCTGTTTCCTTCCCTTGCACCTGTGGGAAGGTATTGGCTGTTGGCTAGGCTGGGAGTGATGGTGGGGCACAGAGGGTCCACGTGAGCCCCTCTTCACTCAGAGCCATAAGAGACAAGGTGTGCTGGGCCCATGCACAGACAGTTTTCTTCCCCATTACACCCATTTCAGAAGCCTTTGTGCAAAAACTACAAGGGGCTTTCTGGAAGCCTCCCCTGGGGGCACGTAGCTTGTAAAGAAATGAAAATAACCCATATTGCTGCTCACGGAAAACTGCTCACTGCTGGACCCCGAAAAGCAGTCAGGAGGCTTTCTCAGGGTGATGGCCAGAGGGGTTACCTGAGGATGGTGTGTACATGAGCTCTCTACCACACTGGTACAGATTCCAGACCTAAATATAGGTCCAGGCCATTACTAGTTTAGTTCAGTAACCTGAACCTCAAGGGGCAGCTCCTGTGGCTGGCACCTTTCCTGCTGCTCGCTGGCATGTGTAGAACAGCTACTTATACATGCCCCCTTTGCTGGGACTCCCAGTTCAGCACCCTCCTGACGGTGACGCTCTCTCAACACCTTCCCTGCAGCCACATAGCAGGCAGTGAGCTGGAGCAGAAGTTGCCTTGCCCAGTGCTTTGTCCTCTCAGGGACATGTCTCACTTAGCTGTCTTCAGGCTGCTTGAACCTCAACCAGACAGAATCAAAACACCTTGATCTGAGTTGCACTGGACACAGCAGTCCCTACTTACATCTCCACATCTCAAAAATCACTCTGAAGTCTGCTGTAGAAAACCCAAATTTTTCACAAATCTTCTCAGTGGGGTCTGGATTCTCTCTGTTAGGTAGGAGACAGAAATCTGGAGAAGAATTAAAGCTATCAAGAACAAAATAGACGGTACACAGCAAAGATTTCTCCTTCAGGTTCAAGGAGAGATTCCCAAACCACGAACATGCCTCACTTATTTTGGGAATGCTTCATTAGGTGAGGATGAGGTGTTGGCTGTCACTACATCTTCTCTCCTGTACCTCCTCACCACAGATCCTGCTACTTTTTTGTTTGTTTGTTTGTTTGTTTTAGCAAAAACCTTTATATCTGTGATGGAGATAAAATAGTCAGGCTAGGAAAGGAACCTGATGACTGAAAAGGAAGGCTAGGAAAGGAACCTGATTCCACAGGTGACTGTGGAAAATAAGTACACAAGAAAATAAAGATGAAGGAGGAGATTAAAGCATAAGGGCACACTAGAAGACAGTAAATAGTTCCAGGCAGTGACGTGCCATTAAACAGAGGCTCTCAGCAAGGACTGAAGACAAGTCTGATTTTTAGTAAGTAGGTAGGCTCCAGGAAAGCTCAGCTTTTGCAATGCATAATAATAAGACTATACAAGAGTCTGATGAAGACCAAGTTGAACTCTTCCCCATTTGTTGTATGCAATTCTACCCCATTTGCTTTTTTGAATCTTGACATTTTGGGTGATGGCAGTCTGGGGCATTAACTGGTCCTCATCCAGGAGTTCTCCCTGAATAAGAGGAGTTCTGTTGCAAAACATCCTCTCACTTAGACTGTGGTTTCCTCAGATATTCCCTTCCATGAGCTGTTTTCCCCAGCTATCAAACACCCCTCTGCAAAAACAAAACAGCACAAGAAAACCACCACTCTCCAGATGACCACCAAAGCTCTCTGGGGCAAGTTGATTATAGCATCACTAAAATACCACAGAAAATTGAGGTAAAGAAACAAAATTCAAATATTTAAGCACCACAGACTTGTTTATCCATATTGAGTAACATATATTGCATATAAAAATGCAGTAGAGTGCTTCACTAAATTAACAAGACTACATTTATCCACTTCTATAGCAATCAGTAGCATAGATAAAGGGGGACAAGAAAGGTAAGACAAACAATGCAGTACATTGACTTTACATATGTATTTTATCTTTTAAAAAGGAAAGACACCTTTATACTGTAGTTCTTGATATCTTTGAAGAATTACTCCCAGTACTGCCTTAGGAAGGATACCAAAGAAATATTACTCTGCAGAGATGAATTGCTTCTCTGCATATTTTCCTTAAGATTCTGGAGCTCTTGGATTATGTTTTGTAAATCAGTTAGCTTCCTAGCCAGAGATTAAGGTAAATTCTGCTAAGGACTAAAAGTTGACTTAGAGCATTAAGAAGGATTAATGTTTAGCTGTGGTGAAGCTGAAGTACTAGGTTAGCATGTTTACGCAGTGCTGTAGATCACAATTAATCCAAAATTAGTATAAAAGATCAACAGCAACTGCTCTTGCATGCCAGCTTGGCTTAGTCCTAAAATCAAGACTTACTTTGGGGGCAATCTGTGTGCAAAGTTGCCGTGCGTCTGCCCTAATAGGTTTAAAGCTTTCTGAGGAATCCATGAATTTTAAATGTTTAGCTTCTTTGCCCTCTACTTTGAGAAAATAAATGTTGAAGTCAGTATTCGAGGTGCTTCTGCTTTTTATCTGTGTCACAGATCCGTCAGAATAGATTGGTACTATAAATGAACAAAAGCAAATACAATTTCCTGCCTTACAAAGAAAAGGTGCTTAAAATATGTCCTTTCATTCATCATCAAAGATTAATAAGAATAACAGGGATTTTCTGGCAGAAAATATTCACGTTGTATAACAAAAATAGATAGTAGGAGTGCACAGGAATGTCCAGATATATTTATAAATATATAGGTACGGGCATATATATTTTAAAAATATGTTTTTCTGTTCTATAACTATAGAGAGTATCTATAGTAACATATTTAAAGATATAACTGGAAGATCTATCTTAAATGGCATGTAAAAACAAAGTTTAAGAGAGATAGGTGGGGGGGCAAGAGGGGAGCCCTCTTTACTTCAAAGTCAGTTTAAATGATGATTTCTGGCTCCTTCAAAAACCAGCAGCATTTCTGTGTCTTCAAAAGAGGAGCCATGTAGCAACTTGCTGCATGTAACCCAGCTCAGACTCCTGGCACATCCTGGCTTGAGCCATCCCAGCAAGAGAGTCAGCAAGAGAGCCCACGACTCCAGCACGTGGGCTACCACGTCTTTAAGACCATTCAGAAGAAAGCAACGCGTACTATCAGGGGCTTAATGGCAGTGTATCTAAGGGGGCAGGCTGCACTGGAGGCAGCCATCATCAGACATGATGGTCCTATAGTTTTAGAGCTCGTACTGGCTGCAGAGTATTAAATGCCTTTAAAGCAGAAAGCAGGTGCCAAGTTAAGTGATTTTACTAACCTGAAATATGTGAAATTAAACTGCTGAAAGTTAAAACCATTCCACTGTGTAGAATAGAAGCTCTGCTCTATGAGTCAGATTATAAGAGCCTTAAGATTGTGCTGGGGAGGGTCCACTGTGGCTATTTGAAGTCTTTTAATGGTTTATTTATTTATTCTTTTGTGACAGAGCTTTTTCACTCTTGTCGAGAAATTCATGTTTTTGCTTACAGTGTTGTATTACTTTAGTACATTAGTACAATCAGTACTAATTTCAAAGCTTATTGTAGAACTTGGTTACTAATTAAGTATCTTTTCAGCTTTATTTCTATACTAATGAAAAATCAGAAATAGACATTGTGAGCATCTATTTAATTTTACTGAAATATATTTAAACCAAAGGAACAGTGCAGTGTTGTATCGGGAAAGACATCCCATACTCATCCCAACAGCACAGAAGATGCTGATGGCAAACCAAAGGAGTCGAGAAATTTAAATCAAATTGCTCGTGCATTCACAGCTGCAACAAACATTCTTGGTGGGGTGTGCCCAGCAGTGAGGCCTATTTGCAGAGCTGTTTGCTAAGCAATTTTTTCAGTTCCTGGGTAGTAAACTTACAACACTATTCATTGCTTCCAGTGGCAACAGAATGCTGAGAGATGGCAACATCTGTGCCTATGTCTAGCTAACCGCATTCAAGCTGTGATGGTGATGACATTTGTGAAACTTGATTAAACTTTTCTTTAATCCCATTCTTTATTTTAGAAACACACACGCAAACAATTTCATATCCAAGTCTCAAAGGAAACTCTAAGCTGATGCAATGTAGCCTCTCACAAGAAACTTGAAAATTCCCTTTCTGAGGCCTGTCTCCAAGAGACACACAGGGCTTCCTGTTTATGGGACTGTTCATGCCCACAAGCTATGTATAAAAAAAGAAAGAAAAAAAAAAAGTAGAGGGATGCAAACATAACCCAGGCACATTCACTAAAAATTCAGATCAGCTCACTATGGTCTTGTGCTGGATTCTTCTCTTTAATCCTCACAGTGTTTTCTTTACTAAAAAGAAACACCCATCATCTACCCTGACCCGCCACACCAGCCCAGGCCTTTATCAACCTCTCTCTTGTGCACGTGGGTGATTTTCATATGGTGACCCAGCTCTTCTGCACTATCTTCAGCCTTAAATGAACAGGAGAAACTGCCAAAATACACTTGCACACCAAACACAGGTTAAGATAAACAACTTAAGGACTCATTTTTATACCAGGAAAGCTCAGCTCAGGTACATCATGCAGTTTTCAGAAGGCTTTACCCCATTTTACAGCTGGGCGAGTGAGGCAAATGGAGGTCAGGACATGTGCCTAAAGTTTGGAGTACCTGGCATGTCCCTGGATCACAAGCCTTTACTCTGTGAACAACACTACCTGCTTCCAATGTCCTCAGTTTCAGTAGCTACAGGTTTCCTGAGCAAGGGTAGGTTACATCAACAGCCCTGCAAAGCCATGTAAAGCTCCTATAAACAGAGGCCAGAAGCCAAATAAATCTGGTGTACAAGTTGTTTTTCAGTAAGCAATGCTGTCTTTGCTAAAAGTGCTTCCTTAGACAAAACAAGGCAGATGCTCACACATTTATTAGCTCTGCTCTGTATGGTGCTAACACCTCCAAGTAACGAGCTCAGATTTTCAGCACCTGTTGATTAAGTGAAGGACACCTGAGATGAAGTGGACCCATCTAGATATTAACTAGCCTGCATTTTTGAAGAGCACATTTTTCTTGATAATGAAAGAAAGCCCTCATTTAAAAATTTGGGGTCTTCATTTCAAATGTTTTTCACTTGTTTTGTTTTACTGTAGCTGAATTATCCATCCCGATTAAAAGAGAACTACTGTTTAGTGATTCTAAAAGTAAACATGCTTCTCTGCAGATCAAAGCCATAGTGACAGAACACACAGTGGAACATGTCAACTCAACAAGAAAGGGTTACTAAACTCTGCTTTCAAGTATGAATGACTGATATGCCAATATAGTTTATGGTGATGCTTGTGAATATCTGCATTTCTGGAAGCCCAGAGTTCCTGCATGCATTGCTCTCACAGATCAGGGCTACGTGATGAGGCTTCAGGGGCAAATGTGCACATTCAGAGATTCAGTTTGCTATGGAAGCCTTCCAGAAAGCCAATAGCTGGTTTGCACCATAAAACTAAATATATATTTTAAGCTCCACAGAATCAACAGAAGCAAACAGTCTATCAAATACCTCTGGTCCTATGCAGCAAGAGTACTGCCAAACCCCAAGCATTCAGGATAAACCATGAGTGGGAACCTCAGATCATGAAAGAGACCTTTAAAGAAATCACAAGGTAGGACCAAAACTTGGTCTCTTTTACAGTAACTCTGGAGGCCCAGTTTTGAAAAGATTCATTAACTCACATTTTAACTGGTTTTTTTTTCTGAAATACTAAGCTCTAGCACATGCCTTTTTACACAATGAAAGCTGTGACTCAACCCTTGCCACTTGCCTCCAAGAGCTGGGCTTTACCTGAAAAAAACCTCATATGCAACAGCTCAAATTTTCAATAAGACAGTGAACTAGCAGCAGAGAAGTTATCTGAGAAAGCATCCATAGCACAGTCTTCTGAAGCCTGCAATAAATCCTTCTCTTCAGCTAATCAAAACATGCTAAGAAACTCCTTTTCTCCCAACAAGAAAGCACACAAACACTGTCCACAATTTCCTAAGTATTTACCTCCTCCGGTAAGTGCTCTGCAGCTCAGCAGAGAGAACCGGACTGTTTCCCATTAGGTAACTGTGTGCCGCAGCTTTTCTGCACTCACACTCACAGCCATAACTTATCACTAACATTTCTGCAAGCATAAATTCAGCTGCAACAGAAGGGTGGGGAGAAAAAATATCAAAAGCCATGAAACCTTAAAGCTGTTTACAGTACCTGCATGCTCCAAGACAGCGCTCACAGTGGAGACTTCCCCGAGGCAGTGAGCCCAGCACCCTGCTCTCTACAGTCCAGCTGTGGACCTGGCCCCAGTATCAACATTTAAAGAGACAGAGGGATGAAATTATAACCCACCTGCTTTTATCCAGGTTGTTGCACAACAAACCACTTTTTTTTCTTTTTTTTTTTTTTTAAATGGACTGTTTTTGAAGAGAATCCATCAATAAAGTGTTACACTTAGGCACCTTGGTCTCTCCTTCACCAACGGCAAGACAACAAAAAAGTAGCAAATCACAAGTATATATCACAAGTCCTAATGACTTGAACATGTGTTTGGAGCAAATGTAAATATTCCACTCTCCGAATGAGCAAAGCTCTTAAGTGTAGGCTTAATTTTATCTCTCCTCAATAAATCATTTTTAAGCAAGTACCTAAATACAAGCCCACGTTGTGCTCTCATAAATACTAATAGGACTTAAACATGTGCTTAAAATTAAACATGTACTTATGCACTTTGCTGAACCTGGCCAGGAGACACTGCAATTGTGTGAGTAGAAAAATGCCTCAGATAGGTTTCTTTTGGTACCCTATGTATGCTATGTGCATTTCACAGAGCAAGAAAGCAACAGCAGAGGATCTGAGCCATTTGGGGTGGATGGACCCATGGTAGTAGAAGATTACACCTTCTACTTTTTCCACTGCAACAAAGTCACATACAGCCACACAGCAAGGCTACACAAACCGGCAGATGTGCCAAGGCTGGTCAAATAGGCATTTCTGCAGTCATCTTTAGCTCAGGCTGGTGCATGTGCAGGGGAAGCAGTGCTGGGAAGCTGGTATTCAGCTTCAGCTGATGTGTTGCCTGCCACTCTTCAAAGTTAGGCCAGGGAGAGTCAGCTCATTGTGGAAGCTGGAGTCTGCCTACAACTCCCCTGCCACTTGCTGACTCCTGCCCTCACCAGAAGAGAGCCCCCAGTGAATCAGGAAGTCCTGGAAGGAACAAGGCTTTCCCAGTAATCCAAGTGATCTCTGTGAGAAGAAGCCAGCCCTGTGCTGGACATTGCAGGCTTCAATACAGAGGTGAAGTGTCTGCATCTCACTGTCCAACTCTGTATACAGCTCTGTTTTATCTGGCAATAAATTAAGTTAATTTTTCCCACATCAAGCCTGTTTTGCACATGACAGTAATTGTTAAGTGACCTCCCTGTCTTACCTCAACCCATGAGCTTTTTTTTTTTTCCTACGCCATTCCATTGAGAAAGGGGATTGAGAGAGCAGCTGGGTGGGCTTACAGCAGGCAGCCAAGGTCAACCTACCACTGAGCCTGAGATTCCAAAGTGTCAAGAGCTGGTCCACTTTGGTCACAACTATGTTTTCTTCCTTCGAGTGAGATGAAAGGTGTAATTCATACGTACCTAAACATAAATAGAGAGACATAACCTATACAATGTACATATTGTATTAATGTCAAACAGCACAATGAAATGCCTTCTATTCTATTCATTGTTGAATCCTTCAGGACTGTAAGATGATTTTTTTACAAAACAAAAGCATCCTACTTGCTGATTATTTCCTTTATTTACAAAATACATACTATCAAAGAACCACAAAGACAAAATTGGGAACTAAAACCACATAAATTATAAAAAAATGCACAATGAAGCTACTAGTTATATGTTATCCTCAGACCCTCTTCCCACCCCACCACCCTGATTATTTTTAGGGTAATTTTAGAAGCTGCTCATTTCAAAAAGAAGCTCAGATATGGCCAACACTGTACTATGCCATACTCAAAGGTGTAACTACTGCTGTGACTCCCATACACACAGCCAGTCTAGTTCTTCTGGAACACATCTGCGTTAACACAAAGATGTATGGGATTATGAGATTACTGAGATGAGGTGCTTTTGCACAAGACCCATTTGGCAGCCCTAATGGGTCAGGAATGGGGATACTAAATCAAAGAATTTGGTGTTTTCTGAATGCATATTTTGAATGAGTTGCATTACCAAGGACCCCCTCACACAAGTTGTTTCATGACTGTGGATTTCAGTGCCTAGTTCAGCTTCACAGATGTGGTGAGCAGTGAAAAATATCCTAGAAAATACCTATTAACAGTTATAATCCTCTGCATCATTTGCTAATGTTATTAATCTGTCTGGGAGCTTCGTAGAAGAAATAAGAGATACCAAGCCATTCTCCTGAACTCCGCAACACAAACATCACATACTGCTGGTGGGTTGCCTAAACACAACATGGGGGGCTCCTGTAACCACTCCATACACACATCTGCTTTTTAACAGGTTCACCTCAAATTTACGTGACGGTTTCATATTTAATGTTCAGCATGCGCAAATTTGCACATCAGGTTCTGTGTTTCCTAATTTATATATTTATAAACACACCATAATAAGATTAGGAAGTCAGTCTTTAAAGAGCCTTGAAAATTTTGCAGTGAAATAGAAGTGGACAGCATAAATTTTTGTGACCAAGCTCTTCATAGCAGACAAGTTAAACACAGTTATATCACTGCTTTTTTAAGTGGTTGATTTAATCACAATGTAGCATTCTTCAGAAAGTCTACTCTTTTCTGCTGAAGTAGGACATACATATAAATTTTAATTTCATAACAAAGACATCATACCTTTTTATATATTACCAAAACAAGAATATCAGTAACTCCATCAACTAAGAGTTTATTTCTCAGGAAAAAAAAAAGAAAAAGAAAAAAGAAAACTACTCTAAAGGTTGACTTTAAACAGCCTAAGGGTTATATAGAGCACATATTTCCATGGCAGTGCTGTTAAAATACATATTTTGCAAGAGATCAGAGCACCAGGCAGCACAGGGGCCAAACAGACACCCTTGATGCAACTGAGCAGCTCAGTGGCCTTGAGCACTTTGTGGGAATCACTGGTGGGAAAAAACCTCCAATGGCCCCCCAAGACACAGATATAGCAGGAGCTGGGAGCTTGTATCTCACACCTGAGACAAGATCACCCTGACTCAAGAGGCAAAATGCTGTCAATAATCTGGGGAAGCAGTGAGTCCTGGCCATCACAGAATTTTAGTGAATGGACGTTCGTCATCCAACTTGGGAAAGAAGAAATGCAGCATGGCAGCACCCTCATTTGCACAATGAATTATTATATCACAGATTTTCTAGTTACTAAAAAAAAATGCAAACCAAATGAAAACAGAGGAAAAAATGAGCAGTACATCTGTTCCAAGGCAGATTCTTTCCTCCCAGGGAGAAGGCCAAATTAAAAGGTTAATAACAGAATTACTATGACTCTCCAGTGAATAGGTTTTTAGAACAGAGAGGAGGCTTTGAGCCTTTGGCTCAGCTGCTCACCCAGAGCTGGAAGCCACAGAAAGCTCAAACTGAGAGCAGGAGAAAGTGGGCATAGGATGCTCTTCTATATGGGGACCTCAGAAAAAGAAATCCTACAACCAAGTGAAAGCCCCAAGTGCTAGAAGAAAAACGTGATAACAGTCGCAGGCTGCCAAGTCGACCACCTGAGTTCCAGTCTTTCTCTCCCATGTTCATCCTTACCTCCAGGCCTCAGGTCTGTAGCACTTCTCCAGCTGACCACACAGCATAAAGAGTATCTAAACAGATCTTAAAAAAACCCTACTTCACCCCAGCTTTCCTCCTAGCTTATTTCAAGCTTATTTCCCAGCTTTCCAATTTCAGCTTTGGCCAATCTCTTTTGCATATATAGATCCTCAAAACCACTGATGAACTTCATGAAGTTGAGCAACAGAGGCCATAGGTGGCAAAATACCTCCTGCTTAGGATGACTCAAAAAATATTTGTCATTAATGAGCAGTGAAAATGTTTTCAGCCATTCTCCATTCAGAAGAATCATACCTCTAAATGCCCTTTGCAGCATAAGTGCTACTGTTTGAATCCCTGGGGTTTGAGGTACCAGGCTACCTTGAGAACAAGCCAAATGAAAGACTTAGCATTTCTTGAAACAATAGTTTTTCCAGTCTAAAAAATGCTTCTGCATATTTTCTTTGAGTCTCAGTGTATTTCCTGCTGAATAACCTGTGATTTTGCCAGCAATTTAAAATGTGCAAAATGCTTGGCTTTCCTGTTGACATAACTCACAGACTAAGTAAGGCAGAGGAAAATGGCCTCAGTCCACAAGTTATTTGGTGTCTGAAACTTGCACTGATTTTTGACACAAGCATATTTCCTAATAAAAGCAGAGATTCAGCCAGCTGTTGTGCAATCAATTTCTTATTAAATATTTACCTCAGTACATCGGTATTTTCATTTTAGTTGCCAAAATGCAAATTTTCTAAAGATCTTCACCATATTAGTGACCATTTAACTATGTTACCAGTGAGAGTCTTCCAGGATGAGGGAAGCCAACAGATCTCAAATTAGGGCTGTAAAAATGAGATCATACCACACGTTAATTTACTGCATACGGCTGCTCTGCAAAGTTTGCCATGAAGCATTTTTGGGGATTTCAGTGCCCCAAATCATCCCTATAAAATTATATTGCTGTGTTTAAAGTCTGTTTTCTCATGCATTTGCTAAATTTCACAAATAAAATAGCTCTAAGAAAAGATTCTTCTTATAGCTGGTTCAGCCAAATCTTAAAGCCCAGGGATATCTTTATCATGGTGAAAAGAGGTGGTGCAACAAGAAAAAATATGTCAGAGGAGGTTGACAGAGGAAAGCCATCACCAGTAATGTCACATTGGAGTAAAGCTGTCCATAAATCACAGGTGCCCTAGGTTAGCTTGAAGTCTTCTAAAATGAATCACTAGCATCTTCTCTTGTACCACAATTAGCAATATGGAGTGAAAAACTGCTATTAAAAATCTGAACTGTACAGTATTGTATGAAGTATTCATTCAGGAGAATAAGGGATTTTGTAAAGGAGTCAATAAGTAGATATTGAAGTATCTTATGACCACAGTTGTACTCAGTAACCTAATGAAGCGGAAAAAATAAATTAATTCAAGGCTTATATTAGATGCCAATTGAGTTGCTTGTGTGGGTGTGAGGAGATGCATAAGAGCACTTTGGCCATGACATGCTTAGACCAGAAGGCATCCAAAGCGACAAGATAAATACCTAGTCCAGAATTGTGAGTCTGAATTTTTTTTGGTTTTTTGTGAATTAGAAAAGAAATCTCTAATCCAAAAAGCCTATATCTGATATCCTGGTCACTATGAAAGATTCACTGTGCCAGTCTTTCTCTTCCAAGAAAAGGATGTTTAATTCTGTCAGAGACAGACATTGGTGGGAATTATATATAAACCTGTTTCAAGTTCATTTCTGTAACATACAAGACTAGATTGTGTGCACTGATTTAAAAAAATAAAACCAAGACTTTGTGCTCTTTCAGCTCATACCCACAATCCATGGATGTTTTTCTAATAACTTATTACTGAAAAACAACTCAATGTAAAGGGTCCTGTGAAAAACTTTTTTCCATTCTTACAATATTTCTATTTGAAAAGAATAAAAACATTGTTCTAATACACATATATTGTATTAAATTAGTTATTTTGTAAATAGAGATGTGAAAAACTTACAGCAAAATAATTGTTCTGATTCTGGAGTTGGTTTTAGTACATGATTTGATTATCAGTTGCTTATAAAATTCTAGCATGGAAAAGAACCTGAAAGGGGCTATGTCAAAGCTTGCACTGTCATCATGTGTTTAATTTGGGAAGATTTTTCTCAATAGGATCTCAACAACCTTATACTTTTCTCAGAGCAGACTGACATATATATGCATGCTGCTCATCTGTCAGAGCATTTGTACAAAACCATTTTTTTAAGGCAAAATTTTTTAGACAGTAGAATTGAAAAATTGGTTGCAGTCTTTAGCAAATAATGCATTAAAATTCCTCCAATTATGTCCTTATCAGCTTAAAAAGAACCAAAGAAAACCGATACGAAAACAAGGAGACATTGTGTTATGAATGAAGGCTGGTAAACTGACTCCTTTTTAGACAAAGCTGAAAAACATCGCTTTAAGATGTGGCAAGCAGCACAACAGAACCTGCTCTAATCATATACAGATGATGGGAATTTGTCTAATGTTTTATGGTGAATCGTTGATGAGGCCTGCAGAAGAAAAATTTGTAGAAATAAAATCACCTTGACAGTAAAGCACTAGGGTCAAAAAGCAAAGTAAAGTCAGTGTTCTTAGCTTTAATAAAAACAGTATGATCTGTCATCAACACAGCATTTTTACACTCTTGGACAATGCACTCTGGGAGCTCCTGCTGGGTTTCATTTGATTTTCACCAAAACCAACAAAGGACAGCTTATGGCTGGTAATTCATTATGACAGCAGAGAGTTATAAAAATACACATGTTTAGATCCCTGTAAACAAACAGTCCACACCAATTTTCCACACAAAAACTGTTAGCCAGTCTAGGTAAAACACACCTATAAACTATAAAGTAGATCTGTTAGCTTGGGGTTTTTATGTTTGATCTGTTTGTCTTGGAAGGGGGTTCATCCCTTTTTTTTTTTTTTTTTTTTACCGTGAACCTGAAGGTACAGACTTTTAAGATTTGTTATTGTAGTTTCTTGAAATTAATCTGCTTTCTGTGCTAGACGGGTATTCAAGGCACATTTGTGGGAAGAGGCTTGACAAAGTGCAAAGAGGTATTGTTAAATACCTGAAGGGATTGTACATACATTGCATCACTGTCTAAATACTGACTGGGCAAGATCACAAGGCAAAACAAACAGCAGGGTAATTGAAAACATCTATGAACTAGATGATCACAGAAGTGGGGTGATAGGCAAAAGGATATACAATTCACTCCTCATTGCCTGATTTTACACTGGTGTTAGTCCTGTAAGAATGAAAAACAGTTAGGAAAAGAAGAGAGATGAGAAAGTAAAAAGGGAGAAAGAAAAATAAAGAGAGCATTTGAATTTTAAGCTTCATAGGCAACAGGGACATTTCAGAGAAACTAACTCTCACTTCCAACAGACACTCTGGGAAGTCTGGACAAAACCAGCCTTGAAATATGTGACTTTATTTAAACATTTCTATTTTTAAATCTGCAATAACTGACTAAATTTTGAAAACAGAGCATGTAAAGTTCTCTTAGTTTTTTGCAGGAAAGAAAAATAAGTACCTGTATGGGTTCCTGTGCGCACATTATTTCCAACTGAGGACTGATACATAAATTATGTACGTGTATAAACAGGTAGAGGGGGAGACTGGCCTAAAGCATTTTGAAGAAGTCCAACCTGTGGCTAGCTGATCCACAGCAGCGGGAATGCTTGCCGTAGACACAGCTCTACTGATCAAGTAGAATGTGACTGGTCTATCTGGTTTAGTTGGTGGCTGGGACACAAAGAAACAGAGAGCACCATTTTGGCAGAAAAGCCACACACACACACCACATTGCCCTACTGTTTAATTAGTGGGCTATAATCCATGTTGTTGCCCCTGTGAAGTGTAAGTAAGCCCAGAGTTAGGAAAAAGGAAAAGAAAAAAAGGAGGGAGAAAAAAATACAACACTCCCCACCCTCTAAAATTTTAAAAGACAACTACATTATCAGAGGATGAGCTCTTTTATAAGGACTTGTGCTGTACTTGGGTACCTGTTTGGAACTCCTCAGTAACACGGGTGGTGTACATGTGGTTCAGAACATGCATGCGAACATGCATAATGAGATTTGAAAATTATCAAGAGATGATTAACAATTCCATCTGTTCTCATTTTTGTGTTGTTGTCCAAGCCTGATTGATGTGTTCTATGAAATCACATAATTTCTAAAGGTTACTCCGGTCAGATATCCAAAGACATCTAGATGTTGGGCACTGCTGTAAGACCTGTATGACCCTCAATGGTGTAATAACTGAACTTTATATAAACTTTACTTTATTTATCTTCACTAGTTTTCTATAAGTTTGAGAAGAATCATTGCTACCTTTCCACAGAGAGAGGAAAGGGCTCTGACCAGGCACCCACAGTGCAAGGAGTCATTCTGCACACTGCTGCCAGCAGCTCTGCCTCCTCCTGCCTGAAATTTGAGGAAAAGATGGTGTTGCCTTTGCAGTTTGGATAGAGCCAGCATGTGCTAATGCTGAGCATCTCTTCTCATCTGAAGATATGGGGTTTGTCTAATCCCACCCAAGCACTGACCTGGTTATGAGAGTGCATTCCTGGATAGGTGCATACATTGGGCAGTTTAAGGTTGCCCATCAAGTTACCAGAAGGGTCTGTAAGCACACAGGGTTCAGCAGCCTCTCTGCAGGGATTGCAGGCATGGGGCTTGACTTAAGCAGTCAGATTTCAAGTCTCACTTTGGATATGGTTGTCCTTTTCTCCCAAGTTATTTTGGTTCCTGCATCACTTAGGCTCTGCAATGCTGACCTTAGCAGTATCTAAATGCACTTAAATGTCTGTGATGAAGCAAACAGATGAAACAAATTTTCTGAGTCCCAGTTTGTTCTTTACTAGTCCTTTTCTTCATGAAAGCCGACATGCAGCACCTACATATTGATATGGTTCTTACACATATTTTTCAGATTCCTTCTCTATAATGAAACGGTAAAAACCTAACATAATACAGACACTAAAGAGAAGATTTAGCTTCACTGGGAAAAAAATAAAGACAAGACAACCATCTAAAGCGGGATTAGGGTGAATAGCGAAAATGTGCAAATTTCATTGACCTCATTATACAAGTTATAATTGTCCTCAAGAAAGACATTCTTCCTCATTAAGTTCCCATCATTTGCACACGAACTTCAACTCTACACCCAATGCATTTGGAGAAACAAAATTAGTGGTGGTGGGTTTTCCCCATTAAGCACTGAAGGCATGCAAGTGTAACCTCTATCAGAAGCATCCTGGGCAGCAGTCTGCATTCCTCCACTTGTGGCTGGTTCTGGCTTTTTGTTCTCTTCCTCTGAGCACAGAGAACAGTTCTTTTACAGTGACCCCAATTTCTGTCCACCTTTCAGGTCCCTGTCTAGGTTCTGGAAATTTAATTTACAACTGTGCACATTCTTAATTTAAACAACTGAAGCATCACCACTTTCAAAAATAGCGACAAACAAGACAGAATCATACATTTTCTGGCATAATACCTACTTCCCTGGGTATTCATCCAATCCTATCCTCCCCAACCAAGAAGCAAAACACTCATCATTAGCTGAACACCAAGAGAACAGAAGGAAGAGAAGACAGAAATCTCAAATGCAGGTTGTATCTGCCCCATCACTTCTAATTTCACATTTGTTGTCCCCTCTCAGGAATACGTTTAGCATGAATTTGTGTAAAACTTGAAGACGACTGCATGAAAGATAGTTTACATTATTTTTCCTCCTCTTAAGTCTCATAATCCTTGAAAGAATGGCTTTAATGGGACTTCTGCCTCCATTACAACAGCAGAATGGGCCCTTGTGGAACAGCAAAACAGCTCAGCTCATTTCAGATTTGTGATATTTTACTGAGCTGGTGAAGATTTCACAAGCAAGAGTAACAGCCCTGAAAACTAAAATAACAGTTAGCAATAGATCGGCCCAATGGAAATCTATGGGAGCCTTGCCACCAATTTAAGAAGAGCCAGAATCTCACTCACTACCTCTATATGAAGGAGTAAAAGAGGATGGAAAAGAATTTAAATCATCTCCCAGCTAGGAATGATTACCTTTCTTTCAGTCTTTCTGGAAGGAAAAATGATTATGCTTTTTAGCTGTCAGAAGAAAACGCCAGGGTAATTCATAAGGTATTACATTAACACATATAAACCAAAATGAAAAACAGCTTCAGAGTATGACCTTTCACTCCAGCAAAAGCTGGAGCAAGTGTATTGCAGGCCAAATTAATACCCATTCTACTAGGCAAATAAATTCAAAACAGGGAGTCAGTCAGTCTTCTAGAAGAAGACATCAATTCTGAATAGGACTGAGATCATGGATTCAAAACGCCAATGTACAACACTGATCTTTTTAAATCTTTCAGAAAAAAAAAATCAAACAGACCAAAAAAACCCATGGTATCCCAGTGATGTCAAAAAGGGAAGAGGGATTTTTTTAAATGTACCTTGTATCACTGCAATATGATCCACAAGTTTGGAATTTAGTCCAGGATTTTATTTTCAGCACCCTGGATCTTGGTCTTGTATTATCTTCAGGCAGAAAGGCTGGAAATCCAACTTGCAAAAGTGCACTTGAATACACTTGGTTAAAAAAGCAGTCTTTAACTATATGGTCTAGTAAATGGAGTGGAAATTACAAGAAATGATGGTGACATGCTCCATTAAAAAATCTAGTCAAATCCCAGGATAATTAAAACAAAATCCCCCAAAACCTTAAGAATAAAATAAATTGGGCTCATGCAAAAATGTAATGAGGAAGATTCTTAATTCTTCACTGAAAAAAATGATGCACAAAGTATTGATGTTGTAAGTACAGTATATTGTACAATGCCATACAAACAGAGCAAGTATATTTACTGTAGCGGAGACAGTCTGCTATAGCTCTTCAAAAGCAGATATTTAAAGTTTACTTTCACATGGGTTTTCACTTTTTGACCTGCTCTTGACCTGGGTAATACTTGCAGACCAGTGAGTTTAAGAAGGCCTGGGATCTATTAAAAGAGTAGTAGCTTGACTTTTACTGACTAGCACGCTGATGCTTTAAAGTAAATGTTATGGTTTGTCACAGGAACCAATTTGGTTACCGTTTGTTCTTCCTGCCCCTGCCTGCTGATATTTTCTCAAGTGTTTTTCATTCTTTAAATTCTATAAAGAAATCTGCATGCTGTTATTTTAAACTTCTGTATCTTTCTTTTGAGTAGTTCATATTAAAACAGTGGGCAGTATACCCAGAGTTTAACCCAAATGCCGTTTGGTGGGACTTGAACTCCACATGCACTACCATTATACTCCTGTTTTCTGACCATGCAGTTATCATGGTGAGAGATCCCATTTACCTGCTTTTTAAAGGCATAGATGGCTGTAATTCTTCTCCCCCTAAATTAATCAGAAGAGGAGCAGTATGCTATGTATACAAATACTTTACAGAGGGAAAATACTAGCTATGTCTTTTGTTTAAATTTGCACTTCAGTTATTATTGGCTTATTTTGTTAACATCATGGTTTCCTGTGATAGTCTTCCAGCTTTATGCAATGTGTAGGATTTTATTAGATATGTCAAAACAGTGAGAGGCTGGACAAGAGCTCAACCCATCCCTTAATTTTACAAGGGGTAATTTTGTAATACCTACCTTCAATTTGTTGGCTTAAAAAATAGTTATATTTTATATAATATGACTAGAAAATGTGCAAAATTTCTTTTCCATCCTTGAAATTTCAAGACCATAAAATCTCAAATCCTTGGGAAAGGCTACAGTTAAGTCCCCAGTTAGCAACCTGCTTGAGAAGTCCTGCATTTTTTGTGGTAGGAGAAGTACATATGAAAACAGGAATGATCAGCTCTCAGCAGACAATAGCAGATATTTGACATACACACAGGAGAGACTGAAACACAATTTGGGTTGAGCCTTATGCTTTCCTGTAAAGCATTATGTTCAAAGGTGTAGAAGTTGTGTAAATCGTCTAACTTGTATTTTTTCAATATCACATTTTTATTTGCCTCAAAACAAGGGGCTTGTGTACCAGCAATGACTTATGTCCCAAAATGGTATCAGCTGTGTACATTCATGTTCACAGAGTTAATCACTTCTGTTCTCCCAGCTCAATGCAGAAGGGGATGAAGCACAGCTGAGAAGCTGCCTCTCTACCTACAGCAGGTTTATTGGCTTGATTCTTCCATGAATTATGTCTGATATTACATAAAGGGGATTTTCTGTGGACTATTCTCCAATATTGTGGAGTCTGTCAAACAAAAGAAATATCTAGGCTTCTGAAGTTACCTGTATTGCACCTTTAAATAGCAAGAAATCCTAACTTGAGAGGGTTAGTCTGAGGCAGAACCATTAACTGACTAGAAGACTTTAAAAATTCAGTTACAAAAAGATTAGCGGCTCCAGACAGGATGGATGGAAGAATCAAGTGACAGCCTGCAAGTCCTTCAGAAATTAGATGGGATGTAAACAAATGCAAAGGAACTAAGCTGCTAAGCAAAAAGATGTAAACACTTCTTATTTCTCCTAGTCATTTCTTCTTCCTTAAGCAAGTTCTAAAACTGTCATGCTTACAGCCAGAATTTTTAAGATCTTGTCTTTATTTCTAAGGTATGATCAAAGATGGCTCCTTTGCCTCTTTTGACTATCTCTTGTTCATAAATAAGATCTACAGAAAAACAATTAAAGAAAATTTCAAATCCCTTAAGCTGTCTTTTGACATAAAATGCTTTTGAAGGTGCTACCATTAAAACAGACTCTAGTTTGAGTAGCAACTATCAAAAGCCAACTAAACTGAAGAGTATATTTTGGTAAATAATTTAAGGGGGACTTTCCCATGTCAGTTCTCTTATCTTTATTAACAGTAAGAAGCATCATACCTTCACATAGCAGCAGTATGCAGATCTGTAGTTAAAATGTGCTACAAGATACTGCCACAGTAACTTTACTGTGCAGTGAAAAATTTTCTGAACCTGAGACAGGCTAAGCAGCTTTCCACTATATAAATCACCTAGTCTTGGTTTTGCTCAAGTAGAATTCTTAATGGGAATGTGACTAACTGAAGTAGACACTGTGATACTTCAGAGAAATCCCACCCATCCCATTCTGTGTTTTCTGGGATGTGAGATGATGTCACTGCCTTTGGTGTCCTATTTAAGTCTGAGTAAGGAGTAAAACTAGGCTACACTTCTGCAAAGGGTTTCTTATTGCACTGAATGAGACTATTTACTTACATGAACCAGTGTTCTGTTACTTCAGACAATGCAAACGCGCATTAGATTTGGTTGATTACTAAAAAAAAAGCAAATTAAGGAAAAGGAAAAAAAGATCCAAACCCCTTCAGTGCTTTCTACCGAAGAGTGAATAATATCTGGAATATTTATATCTTCTCTTCAGTTTTGGTTTAACATGCAAATGATTAATTTAGGTTAATGGTTTGCAAAAATCACTGGACAAAGAACAAGCATTTCGTTATGTTTATAACTTTTTTTTTTCCATTGCTCATCCTTCTTTTTTATTTTAAATAAAAAAATTAGGAGGCACAGAGTTTACCAGAATTTTCAGTTTTACAAGCTGCAGAATCATTACCATTCAGCTGCTCAATCTGTAGCCAAGAAACCAACCAAATTGCTACTCTTGCAGGCTGCTGTATTCACCAAAAGAAAGGCTACCTTGAATCTGATAAAAGACAAATTTATCTGAACAACTCTCCTCAAGAGTTTAGAAACATAATTAGTGAGGAGAGGTTAAAAAGATCAGTGTTATACTAGCAATAAGATGTTTAAAAGGTATAGGTGTCTTTCATGACTAGAATAGGCATTAGAACAGGTAGCTTTACTGATGGTTACCCTATCCCTATGTATTTCCCAGTGTAATGGTGATTGCATTAATGGAGTCTCAGCATTGTTTTTTAGCATTTACATTGACACCAAGAGTCAAACTCAAAGCTTAAAACCATTAAAGGAGTGATTAATTTGTTAACAAAAGATCAGATGGGATTTTACTGTTGTGAGGACAGAACACTAGAAAGACAGCATTATATTTTCAATAGATCAACACATTGTAGCAGAGAAGATGGACAAAAAAGTAATAAAATTTAATTAATTTAAATTGCTATATCAACAAGAGTAAGTGGGTGATTTTCCTAATGAAACTAGAAGAGTGTTGGAGAAGAAAGGACAGGGTTAGCTAGTATATTTAAAATATTAAATTAACACAAGTCACAACATTTAAGTTTGAATACAAATTTGTATTCCAGCTTTTGAGACTTTGATGATGTTAGCATCTTGAGTTCAGGGTACTGTAAAGCTAGAAATCAGTCACAATCTGCAGATCCAATGTAAACTGCTTTCATTCTACAACAGAGTAAGCAAACCAATGCAGGAAAATTAACAATTTACCCAAACCTTAATCCAGAATAAAGACAGTTAGGAATCCTGGAGAGTCAGAATACATTTCACTGCTGCTTTCCACCTTGGTCTGGAATTAAAAGTAAACAAAGCAAGCTTGATCCCAATATATTTGCAGCTAGGACTGAAAGCAGAGTTCATTTTTTTTAAACTCTTGCAATTTAACAAGAAGGCTTTTATCCCAGAACAGGCAGCTCAGCCCTGTGGATTAGCAATACTCTTTTACTGACTGTGGAAAGCAATGAGAAATTTGCCCCATATTTCAGAGCAACCAAAATGCAGACCGAATCTCTGATGGGGGAAACACAGGTAAACTCCTTGGTGTCAGGTTAGGGGTTGCATGGCAGGGTTGAGAACAGCCAAAGTATCAACAGTGAAAAATTCTCCTTCACAAGAGCTTGGAGAAATTTTCTAAATGGTAGAAAAGCTTAGCTTACGTTTCCTAGCCTTTTCCTTAAATCAGTTTAACCTCCATTTTTCCTAATTTCTGATTGGATGTTTTTATCAGATTCCAAACAGTGCTAACGCCCAAGGTATGGGATTTACTCAAGTGTTTCTCAACACACAAAACTGCATTATCCAAGATTTCTTCTACACAAAGACCTTCTCTTGTCTGCTTCAGAGAAGACAAAGCCTCAAAGGGAGGGCTGCGGCAAGGCTGCCTAATAACTAGTCTGAATCTCACAAGCAACCTCGTTTAGAGGGGATGCACGGGAAGAATGACGAGCAGGAAATTAAAGCAAGAGAACCACCCATCACTATTTAAAATGAAGCCAGAAAAACGGGAAATTTAGAGGATTTTAAAATATAATGGGCTTCCTGGATCAAAGCATTGTAAAAGTAATACAGAATTTTTAACCTTTGAGTAGCCAGTTCAAAATCCAGTTAGGGTCAGGAGGGACGAAAGGTTATCATCCCCTAATGATTTTCACAAACTTAATTAAAGACTCCATCAAACTTTTTAATGTCCAAGTGCATAACCCTAGCTTCCACTGGAGACAATAGCAAAACTCATATTGACTCAGAATGGAGCCAGCCTGTATCCATAAATAGGCATCGTGTCGATGACCGGAGATAAGGTTATTAAAAAAAAAAAAAAAGGTGAATACACTCCAGATGTAAAGAGATTTTGGATCTAGACGTGCATTTTGCAATTTTAGTTGCAGCTCAATGAACAGTCTTGCTGAGAAGCAGCAGAAAAAACAAACCAAAGGGAGGTAAGGCCCAAACTGTTAAATGCAAAGAATTCAGCGGTCCACAGAAAGACAAGCACCACTGGGAGGACAAGAAGAAAAATAAATTGCCTTATTGTGTATAAAGCTGTACTGAATCTCTAGCAGTGGGCACTTTTTCCTCTTTTTACAAAAAAAACAGGTCTTGATCTATGGTACCACAGGCACAAGCAAAAGCACTTGTCATATAGACCTGGCTTTTAGTTTTAAATCATGTTGCTGCTTGCAAATGCAAATCTAGGAAGGAAATGCTATGACAGTATGTTGATTCAGTAAGAAACACAGAAAGAGCATTGAGCTTTGGGTGAACATAACTCTTTCGGAAAGAAATTTTGTTCATTTACACATTTTTGACACAAATACACAAAACTTGCAACTTATAAGTCCCCATCTCATTTGGCTGATAAAGACTTTGCACCTAAACTCATTATACTGTAAAGACTGGGCTGCATTATGTCATGGGATCCTGATTTTTGCAACTTCCTAGGACCCCACTGATCCCACTGCTTACTGCTCAGGTTTTCTCTTATTGTAAGAGGTTATTGTGAGCTAAACTAAGAACAGGTGAAACTTTAAGAAGAAGAACCCAAGGATATGATGTAACCAAGACAAAATTGAGGAAGCTGGGAACCAAGACCTCTCTTGGAAAGTCTTATTTCAATGGATTACTGTATTTGCATTTGCCATTGAAGCTGCTTGAAAGTCTCATCTAAGCAATGCCAAAGCAAATAGAAATGGGTAAAAAAAATAATAGAGATAAGAATTGAAAACCTGGCTTTTAGAAAATGTAACATTCATCTTCCCATCCAGTGCTAAAGGTCCTCATGCACTTCATGGGAAACTACACCTCTCTTCCCCTCTGGTTTCCCTGTGTTGTTAAATGACAAACAGCAACTTCAAAACCCCTGTCACTAAATCAAACTGAAGTAAAGATGTTCCTAAAGTCTCACAAAAGTAAGAGCTGCCACACAGACTTCTAACATTTCCTTAATAATTTTTTGTAATACAAGCATTTTTTAAACACAAACTAGAGGGTTCAAGAATCCTTTTTTTGTTTTAAGCTCAGGATTTATCCTTCATGGAAACCTAAACATCTTGGAAATTGACCCAAACAGAAAGGAAAACACATTGAAAACAATTTCCCATTGATTTAGAAGCTAAAAAATATTTAGAAGTATTTACTTCTACATTTTCATTTTGAAATCTGAGGTTATAACAGTCAAAATGCTGATATTAAAAAACTGAGCTTTCTATTTTAATAACCATGGTTACAGATTTGTGTGTTTGGTGACTTCTCCCTGAAATATTCTAAGAGGATGAGCACATAATTTTGTTGAAAAACAACCCTTTATTAAATAGTATACATCAATGGAAAAATATTCCACCAAAGAATTGCACCAATCTACTCCAAGCAGCTGTTCTTTCACAGACAGGGGAAAAAAACCCACACACTGAAAGACCATCTTGTCGGTAGAAACCTTGAAAATATGAAAATATAAACTAAAATATCTTTTTAATTATTTATTGATGTTAGAAACTAAAGTATGTGTTGTCATTTATACGCTGAACTGTTTACAGTACTTGTCTTTTCTGAGCATCTGAAGACCTCTTGAGAAATCAATGGGGGGAACCAGAAAACAGGGCTTCATTCCCAGCATTCTTTTAAGTTTTCTGTGGCAGATAACACAGACCTATTTGTATAAAATCTCACTAATTTTCAATAGTTTCCTATGGAAACAACAGCTCACAGTAACATGAGACATCTGATGTGACACTTGCATCATACCATGTGCTTCAGCCACAGTAGCTGAAGGACATCTGGGTTGAATCTCTCTAGATTTATTTCATCTGCAGAACCTATATGCAGCTTGGGAGACTTCTAGCCCCACACAGCCCAGTAACAGATAGTCCAACAGTCAATGAATGGAAGAACCACCAGAAATTCCTCAGATAAGGCCCTACCACTTCTCTATCTGAAAAACCCTAAAGCTTCCTGCCTCCATCTCCCCTAGCTTTAATGCAGAGGATAACAGCAACTGCTCCAAAGGCTTCAAATGCATAGAGTAGTACCAGAAAAAAAGTAAAGCACTGTAGAGACAAAAAGCTGTACATCTTTTCCAGTGCGAAGTCCTGAATGGTCACTGTGATTTGGTACCTCTTCATGGATAAGTCTCTCTTCTGTTGTCTTTCTAACCAGTCACAGTCAGGTCATTTATCAAACTAATTGCTTTACAGACAGGCATTCTTAGGCAATCTGTTCCCTCTCTGTATTTCCCATTACGGTCATTGAAAGTTATGTATGCAGATGAAAATGATAACAGACCTCTTGTGCTCTCAGAATATTCCTCTTCTAAACAAACACTGAGAACTGCAACTGCAAACGTGGCTGAGTCCAGTCCAATCTGACAGTACTCTAAGAAAATACAGTTGCAGTATTAGTGTCAAGCAAGTGATTTTTGTTAATTGTTTATGCAAAAAGCTTGAGATTTGATTAAGCAGTCAGCTTAATGGATGGAAATATGTTCTACAGTAGTACCTGTGGTACTGGCCAGCTGAAGACAAACACTGCCACCGTCCCCAAATCCTGCAAACAGTCCCAACCTTCCTTTTGTCTCCTACTGAGAGATAAAAATTATTTTGACATCAACAAGTGTGAAGAAATGCTGAACTTACACAAAATGCAATTAACACCAAACTACCTGGAAAAAAGTAAAGTAGAAATATTCTTATGCAAGGCTACAACCAATATGTATAATCTATTCAAGTGAAATATAGCCAGCACTTGGGCTTTTGCAAAGTACTCTCTGTCCTAGCCCTAAGCCTACAAGCATCATTGTGAAAGGGAGCAGACACGATAATTGCCACCAGGTCTGGAATCCATCTGGTTTGTCCTCAGGTGTTGCAAACAATCAGTTTATCGTTTTGGACACCCTACTCCTCGATAGGACACTAGGAACCACCTGGTCCCACTGGGACTGACATCTACCCTCCCTTACCCAGGAACCACATCTCCATTGCAGAGCAGACAGAGCAGCCTCTTTCAGTCCCCCTGTTCCCTTCGTACAGGATGGAGCAATCCGGGCTTTCAAGGGGCATTACAAAAGCTCTGAGTGAAGGAATAACAACGTCTTCCCTCTGTTTTCCCTTCTTTTTATGCTTGCTATTCTTTACAGACAAGGAAACCAAACAAGTGATGAAGTCTTTGAAGAGTATGTTGGATGATCATCTCTGCTGTAGGGCTCATTTTATGGACATAGCTGAAACCAGACAAATCTAAAGCTGCCTTAATGGGTAAGGTTACAACACTGCCTTGCTCACAACTAAAATATATAAAGGGACACTAGGTGTCATGATATTGTGACTAGCAAAATGTTCAAGCTTTATATTAATAAATACCAGTAGATGAAAGAGCGCATTCTCTCAGAAGCTAAAGTATTTGACAAGATGTATACATCTAAACAAAAGATTCATCTGAAGGTATAAAAGAGCATGTGCTTTTTCATTTAATTCCAAAAGATCCAAATATTTTTCCAGCAACATGAAAGTGAAGCAACGGGACAGATTTTAAAAGAAAACAAAAAACAAAACAAACAAAAAACACCCTCCCTAACTATTCCCATCAGAAATTTTGGAAATTGGTATCACTCAATACACTTTTGTACTTTGCCTATGTTTTATTACATTCCTGCATACTTTATAAGGCATTACAATGAGCACATCTAGTTCTCTTTAGTATTCTAAGCTTTCATCTGATGTCCAGTGGTATCAGTAGAAGTACTACCACTCATTTCTGCGACCCTTGAGATATCCATATGTATGAATATATCAGTAAAATAAACCTTTAAGGACTCACATACTGCTAGAAAGGTTTACTTGAGGTTCAGAGGATGCTAGGAAGTAGAATTAATTATCAGTGCTGTGTAATTAAATAGTTGGAAATAAAGGATTACTGGTACAAAAAAAAAAATCAGTTTTCAAAGAGAATTTCCAGAGGTTCACTAGAAATTCATAATTAAGCTAAAAAGTCTGCTGATTTAAAATTTTAAAAAAAAACAAACTAACAACAACAACCCCACAACAATCTGATGCATTCAGAGTGTTTTTCCCTATGCTTCATGCACTTGAATTCACTCCATTTCATGTGTGAACACAATTTTTTTGATTGGGGACTCCCCTTTTCAATAACCAAATTTATAACACCATTAAGCAGCACATCAAACAATCAGATCACCGTGGGCTCACTCCTCTCTTGCTGTGACTGATAAATCATTTTACATGATACTTTTCAGACACTGAACGACTCAGTCATCTTGGTATATTTATATCAGCTTTGATGATGTGATCAGGTTGCTGACAGCTTGCCTCTGTTAAACTGCAGCTCAACTTTGAGTCTGCTGGTGTAGATTCTGTTCTGCTCCAAACCTTCAAGAAAACTGCAGGAGCCATTTAAACACTAACAAACTTTCAGTGAGAAGTGTCAGTATTACCTCATTTATATTCAGTTTCTTCATCACATACATGTTTCACTCTTTTCCTGCTGTGCACAGAAACTGCAATCCACCCTGAAAGGCACCTCTCACTAGTTTTTCTTAATGTGGCTATTGCTGCAAAGGACAATAAAAAGTGTTCCTGTAGATACATCAGCAATAAAAAGAGAGCTAAGGAGAATCTCCATCCTTTATTGGATACAGAGGGTAATATAGTGACAAAGGCTGAGAAAAAGACTGAGATACTTCATACCTTATCAACCTCCATCTGTAATAGTAAGACCAGTTGTTCTGTGGGTACTCAGCCCCCTGAGCTCAAAGACAGGGACAGGGAGGGGAATGAAGCCCCCATAATCCAAGGGGGAAAGGTCAGTGACCTGATGCACACCTTAGACACACTCAAGCCTATGGAGCTGGGTGGGATCCACACAAGGATGCTGAGGGATCTGGCAGAAGTTTTCACCAAATCACTTCCCATCTTTATCAGCAGTCCTGTGTAATGAGGGATAGGCTGTAGATGTTTTTTACCTGGACTTCAGTGAAGCCTTTGTCACAGTCTCCCACCACAGCATTCTTCTGGAGAAACTGGATGCTCATGGCTTGGATGGGTGCACTGTTCACTGGGTAAAAAAATGGCTGGATGGCTGGGCCCAGAAAGTGGCTGTGAATGGAGTTATATCCAGCTGGTTGCCAGTCAGACTTCCCCAGGACTCAGTATTGGGGTCAGTTCTGTTTAATATCTTTATCAATGATCGGGATGAGGGGATTGAATGCACCCTCAGTATGTCACAGACAATACTAATTTGGACAGTAGTGTTGATCCACTTGAGGTTAGGAAGGCCCTGCAGAGGTGTCTGGACAGGCTAAATGCATGGTGCAAGGCAAATTGGATGAGGTTCAACAAGCTGAATGGTTAAACAAGGGTGCTGCCCTGGATCACAACCACCCCATGCAGCATTCCAGGTTTCACTCAGAGTAGCTGGAAAGCTGTCCATCACAGAATGACCTGATGGTGCTGGTCGAAAGTAGGTCCTGGACATGGGCCAGCAGTGTGCCCAGGTGGCCAAGAAAGCCAACGCAATCCTGGCCTGTATCAGCAATAGTGTGGCCAGCAGGACCAGGACAGTGATTGTCCTCCTGTACGTGGAACTGCTGAGGCTGCACCTCGAGTGCTGTATTCAGTTCTGGGCCCCTCACTACAAGAAGGACATTGAGGTGCTGGAACGTGTCCAGAGAAGGGCAAGGGAGCTGGTGAAGGGTCTGGAGCACAAGTCTTATGAGGAGCATCTGAGGAAGCTGGGCTTGTCTAGCCTGGAGAAAAGGAGGCTCAGGGGGGACCTTATCACTCTCTACAACTACCTAAAAGGAGGTTGTAGTGAGGTGGGGATCAGTCACTCTTCAGCAAGCAATAGGACGAGAGAAAACAGCCTCAAGTTGCACTAGGAGAGGTTTGGATTGGATATTAGGAAAAATCTCTTCACAGAATCACAAACTATGCCGAGTTGTAAGTGACCCACAAGGATCATTGAATCCTCTTGCACAGGACCAAGAGTTATTAAGCATTGGAACAGGCTGCCCAGGAAAGTTGTTGAGTCACTATCCCTAGAGGTATTTAAAAGATGAGTAGATGCGTCACTTAGGGACGTGGTTTAGTGATGGACTTGGCAGTGTTAGGTTAATGGTTGGACTCAAAAACCATAAAGATCTTTTCCTACTTAAATGATTCTATGATTCTTTTGGTCATTTCATTCCACTTATTTCATCCTCTGTGACATGCAGATTAGCTCATACCTGTCGAGCAGGATTTTCCTTGTTAGTCACATATAAGGATTCCAGCATAGTTAGAAATGAGCACTTTCAGGGGAATTTCTAACCTTACAACTGTCCTTATAAACTCTTAGAATACAATTCTAAAATATATTGCCTTAAATTTTTTCACACAGGACCAGACATGTCACAGGGGCATTCTTAAATATTTATAAGTTATTCCAAAGAGATAAAAAAAGAAAAAAGCTGAAAGCATCCCAAATGTTCCCATGCATGTCTGAGTCTACTAAAAATTCTTAAGATTCTCCCAGAAAACAGTGTTCTACCAATGCAGGGTCAGGGTCTTTGGCCTCTGCATTGCCCCAGGCATATTTACCATTATTATAAGACCTGTCATTCATCTCTTTAGATCTCTGGCAGAAAAAAAAAATATTTAGCTGTTCTATCTAGTTAGACAATATCTTGATGCAGAAACAAGCTCTCCCAAGCCTGTGTGTCAGCCATAGAACATCTATGCTTTCGTGTTCATGATTTTGTGACACTTTTAATACACAAAGGAAAACTTCTTCCAAGTTTTTCATCAAGATATCTTAAATGCATCATAAAAATATAGTGAATGTGACATCGTTAATGTCTCTGGTGCAAAAGGAAATCTTTGCACAGCATATAACAAGACAATATATCCATTGTACAAACAGTTTTTCAGTATACCCAATTCACCAGAAAATCACAAGTTTGACAGATTTTTTTGTTTGTTTTGAGGAAGCACCTGTTTCAATTTTGCATGCTTTAAGGCAATGATTTTCTGGTGGATCTTCTAAACACTAAAATAGAACCTAACACAAAAAATAACCAGTACACTGACACAGTACATGTAAAATACCAGTCATGTCCAAGGCCAGATTCTCTTTCTCCACACATACATCAATTAGTTTGGTTACTTGGCTGGATGCTCAGTTTCTCTAGTGAAACATACAGGAATCCTAGCTCTGTTTTTCAAAGTAAATTGAGTTACTTTATCCTCAAAGTCCACAATTCTTACAATTTGCATATATTCTTGCAAGTATAAGGAATGCATTTAAGTCTGCCTCTTAATTCAAAGCCACTGGCATTTTATTTCTCTTGGGCTTTTAGTGCTGAGGCCATAAGCCCACCACGAGCTCTAACAACATCAAGTTGATTTGTCAAATTCTAAGGTGTTCCCTGGATCAGTCAAAGCCAAAAGACTTTTCCTGAAATTTGGAATGAAGGAGACAGAAAGTATGGAGACATCCTGTTGATCTCTCACTTTATCATCACACCAAGACAGCTCTACCCATACTTCAAGATCACAAAATAGCAAACTTACTGATACCTTCGACTTCTCTTTTCTAACTATCCACTGAACTTTAGCACCAATTTAATCAGAGTAGCAAAATATAAGGAGGTTATTCCAGGGATGGAAGAGAAATTATGTTCATTTACTCTTTTACCTGGAAGTAACTTCACGACCACCACGACAGACTGAGTCAATCTCTGGGATTTAGTCACAAACAATAATGGGAGATTGCACCTGGTGACTCCTTATCCCAAATCCAGCAACAGAACTTACATCAGCTTCTTCCCATATCCACCTTTAGGTTCTACAAACCCACTCTCAGAACAGCAGAAAAGATGCTTGATAACTCTGCAGTCAGCTGGCCAAAAAAATCCCTCGTCTCTCATGTGACTCCGTGCAGTCACATGCCTCCGTTTGGCATTTAGGTAATTCTGCAAATGGAAAATTAATAAGAAGAGTAGGTCTATAGTTTTGTTTTGTTTTTTTTTTTTTTTTTGTTATCATTTGAAGGCTTGAGAGGATAAGGAGACATCAGCTCTGGGATAATGGGACCCTAAGACATGGTGGGAAAGAGAAAGGGGTTGTCTCTAGTTATAGCAGGAAGAATAGGTACCATATACAATTTAAAAACACAAAAGCAAGATAACCACAAAACTGAAACTTTCAAGTTGAAGGACTAAAATATATCACACAATCTTCATCAGAACTCTAAATATGAGGTGAAAATTGGGAAAAAGTCAGGAACAACAACAAGTCTTCAACGGAAAATTAACACATACCACAGATCCAGTGAAAAAAATGAGAAATAAAGAGAAGTAAAACATGACATTTGAAAGAAAAGAAATTTTAAAAGGAAAGAGGATAAGGGTAAAATGGTCTTCCAAACTAATCCTCTGCCGTTTTCTCAATCCTGGTAAATTATGTGAGCTAAACTGTAACACTTCAAGGATACACGATTTTCACCCTACACATTCTTCTTAAACAAATTACCAATTTATCCTCAAAAGATTTAAAAAAAAAAAAAAAAAAGAAAAAAGTGTCATATTTGCTGATCTGGTTGATCTATCATTGTAATTCTTAATGGACACGTGTAAATCGCTGTGTGCATACTGATCCATAAATAATGGGAAAGAGGGATCCACTCACCTCCTGTGAGCTAGCAGAGCCTCACTAATGTAACAGAGAGAAGGAGGACATGCCATTGCATCTCAGCTAAACTGTTATGCAATAGCTGGGATGATGCAAGATCAGGCTTGGAAGTGGGAGCCGGGCTTCCTATTCCCCGTCCTGAGAGATGCAGAGCATTGCAGAGGTATCTGGTGAATCTCCAGGGATAAGGTTCAAGCCTTGTCACTACAAATCACCCTCTGCCAAGCAATTTGTGCAGCAGCTTATAACAGCAGTTAAACAAAGGAGTCATGGGGCCATCCTCCGGACTGAGGGCAAGGCAGTTGCTACTGGGGAGAGGAGGCCGGGAGATAAAAGCAAAGCAAACATGCCAAAGTTAATAGGGCAGAAAAGGCTCAACCTCCCTCCGATCCTGGCTGCGTGGCAGGAAAAGACAGAGCCTAGGCTATGAATGGGTAAATACGTGAGGGCATCTGCACGAACCAGTCACGCTGACATCCATCATCTTCTTTCGGTGCTTGCCCGAACAGGTGGGGTTTTCAGCTGCTCTCTGGAGACTCCTATCCCCAGACTCTGTGCGGGAGCAACTTTCTACAGACTTAATAAAGGAAACTCAAATTGATTTACACAGGGAAAGCTATATTTATAGCCAAAATGGAAAGTATTTACCACAGCTCAGGTTGCTCTCTACTGTCATGATGTAATTACCATCAGTATTAAGCAAGAAGAGATTTTTGTCTTAAGGTCTTTAAAATAAAATCTTGGAGGCTGCTAAAAATCATGGAAAAAAAATAAAAAGGTGAGTTTTGGAGAATCCTAGCCTGTTGTTCTCAGGATATTCCTTAATCACGCTGGGTATTTTCCAAAGTGCAGAATACAGTTTCAGAGCACTTCGGAGAGGTTTTCCAAAGTCTGGTAACTCAGAATCAAGTTGTGATTCCAAAAAATAAAGGATGTGCCTCAGGCATTTTACTTCAATAAACAAAAATACTGAGACTTTGTATGTCATTCCAGATGCATTGCCTGCCTTTTTGTTATTTTCCTTCCCTAAAAGACTGTGGATAGAGAAGTGTCTCATTCCTGGCAAGCAGACAGTTCTTCCAAAAAAAATTCATAATACAGTCTATGATTCACCAGGCATGCTTGGATGAAGTCAAGTGTCTACATACTTAAAATGGCATTTTGCAAAATATGTGAAGATTAAGACAACGTAACTGGACCCACGAGCCACATGAGCGAAGACTATAACCTGCAGACCTTACAGACCAAGCCAACTGAATCCCTGAAAGAAGGACCCACCCAGACCTGGGTGGCCTGGTGTAGCCTGTATTGTTCCCATAGTGCCAATTGCTGTGCTGCCAAATACCCAACCAGACTTAAAACACTCTCAGTGTCACCTCTGACTGCAGCTCAGACATGCCTGGAATCAATACAGGAAACAAACACCATAACACTCCCTATACCATCTATATAGAAACACATCAGAACTCAGCAGACACTGGATGGACCTCTTGGAGCTGCAGAGCTCTTGGTTTCCACCAGACCAGTAGCAAGCACAGCAGAGCAAGCAAGTAGGTAGCACAGCAGAGACCAAGTGAAGGTGAGACTCATTGGAGAGGAAGGATGAGTCAGAGGAAGAGCTCTGTGGCCTTACAGTAAGAAGGTATTTTTTTTTTTTTTTACTCCTTGAGCTTTCAGGATTTACTTGTTCTTGAAAAACAGAGATGACTCCAAGACTGATGGAGTGAAATAAGCCTGGGATTTAAGAATGTGGTTTCACATCATGAAGAGGTTATGAATGAAATGTGGGGATCCCTGGCCTAAGCAACAGGTATACACTTTCCACTAAACAGGGGACAGAGGTGAAATGAGGTTGATAACAAAGGAGTTGCAAAGTACTCCACTATTCTTCATTTGAAGATAAATAGGTGAAACTAGAGGTTTGAGGTCTGGGGGGTTTTCCCCTCCGAAAATGAGAGGCAATGGGAAAGACAGCCTTTTCTTTTTGTCAGGGAGGATTAGCAAGTTCAATTCCTGCAGACTTTATCAGCATGGTGCAGTTAAGGTTGCTAATTTTCTTCAGGAAAAGGGAAATTTCTATGTACATTTCTTAAAGCTTTTAAGAACTGACTTTTGGATACAATTTCAAAGTCATTAATAAGAAATAACAGGAATTTTGGTAGTCTTGCAGACCTTGATCCAATAAATTAGACAACTACAATGAGCATTACTCTTTTCAACTTCTATTTTTGAAAATGTTTTAAAATTTGAGGGATGAGAAATTGTAAAAAATAGAACACAAATTCTAACCTTGTTCCAAGACTTTAGGTGAAATCTTTCACTTTTCATGTTAATATTGAATTATTCAGATCCTACTATAATCTTGATTCAACCACTTCATTTCTGCTTACGTGAAAAAATCGCGATATTACATATTCAGTTGTAAATGGTGATGCATATGACATGTTGGAACAGGAGATAAAATATTTTGAAGGTCTCAAAAAGAAACATTTTCCATCAAATTCTGTTACAAAGGACAAGTTCTGATGTATAAATGCATTTTGGTTTTGCTGTTATATATTGTGCCATACACCTGGTATGTTCTGATAAACATAGACAATAAAATAGTATTTACCTATTTAAATAATACATTAAAAATATAATATGTATCTTAAAGCATCAAAACCTAAAAGCATTATATGAACTTTTAGCCAAAGTAACCCTTTTTCTTATGGAACACGGGTCCGTGAATAGATTATATTACAGAAGTATTACATTTTGAGCCTCATTTTAGTTATAAACTCTTCAAAACCTTTTCTGTAGGTCAAGCAAGTCATTTGATCAATATTATTAGTACTGAACATTGCTCCAAATACCTGTCTAAATTGCTTAAGACTAAACCAGAAGCACTATACAAAAACCTCTAGTTCACTATATTGTTCCATGGATGGATTTGGTACCAGTCAAGGAAATCCAGGCAACCTCTAATGCTAGAACAACACCCTTCTCAACAAGCAGCATTATTTTCAGTTATTTACCTTAGTATCACTGTGATCAGAGGAAAAATCTGTAATATTTGTCATTGGTATTCCACACATAATATTAATAATTTGGAAAATTTTACCATGGTCCTGCAAGCACATGACAAAAGCAATCACATATGAGTGTTATTTTCTAAGGCTGCTTGCCCTCACCTTTGATTTCTTGTCTACAAGGTATGGGCATAGCATTTTCTGTAGCAAGAGGCTGTTTATATAACAGCAAAATAATATTCATAAACTGAAATAATCCCTGAGTGTATGTATAAAAGTTTAAAGGCCAGTCTCTGAGTACATCAGTGTGCAATTAGCATTGACTTCAGCTGATGCTGTGAGAGAGAGATGCTTTAACCCCTCAGTACCAGAACTTGTCTGCAGGTAAACAGCTGTAAGAAGAAACTTTCAAAGCAAAATCTGGCTCTCATCCTTTACAACTGAAGCTACTGATTTTAACAGAAATAAATCATCAGGCCCCAGCACACAAAGTGTTGTTTGCAAAGATTTCAGTCAATGTTGCACTTCAGAAGGGCCTTACAGAATAAAAAGCAAAAAAGAAAAATTCCTTCATAGAACAAACAAACATGCCCAATTCTTTTTCTGCACTGAAACATAAAGTTTTTATCCTAATTTAATTAACGTGTTACCTTGGGGCAACGCAGCAGTTCAGAAAAAGGTAGAAGGAAATTAAAAGGGCAACAGAGCAATCTTACTGAATATTTCTCTGAAGGAAAAACATTAAGGGACTCTGACAAAAGTTGATCCTTTAAGGAGAGATAAAAGAATTCATTCAAGCTGGCTAAATATTTTTTTATTTCACATAATAACTAAAAATGAGACAAAATCTGAAGGCAATCATCAGTCATTTTACCACATGAAGAATGGTTTACTCCCAAAGTTAAAAATACAAATATATACAGACGCTTTTATTTTTGCTATGCAGAGACTATTTCTAGGAGGGAGGGGAAGATTATTTTCATCTGGATGCACATGAGCTGTACTTTCCTTTACGGCCTAACTTGAGTATTTTGCAGTGTATCTCATGACACAGCACTGCTGAGCCTGCATTGCTTGTTTCCTGCTGTAGAAACAAACCCCAGTGCCGACGCTTCCCAGCACCCTTGTTTCTGGGTAGTCTCACACTGAGACCAGGACGTTGAATCCCCAGACATGGAAGTGTTCTGACCCAGGGATTAGCCTGGGGCCACCATGAAGAGATGAAATATAGACATGGATGACTTCTCAGTGCCCATCAGTAGCATTAATCTGTTTGTCTGCCTATTTATCCTCACTTGGGTTAGCCAACAAAACATCAAGACTAAGCAAACATGGAACCGCTGTTGTTACTCACCCAGCATCAATTGCTACTGCCCTGTTCCCACTGCACCTAAATCTAGGATTAACAAGCAGCATGGGCTATAATGAAAAGCAGATGTAGACGCTGCCACCTTTTGGTGATAGCCAAATGGGTTATTACATGTTCCCCAAACTCACTGATGTTGCACCTGTATCCATCCTAAAGTGGTTCTGGCACACAAAGAGAACCTTTAGCTCCTGACCAACCCAGAAGGCAGACAGAGCTTGTGTTCTAGGAACAGCTTTAAAAATACAGATATTTTAAAATTAGTTTTCCTAAAGTCATCTTGCTGTGTCAAGGTGTTACTGCAGTGCTTTAGACTTTCTTCTGACAAGCCAAGAGAACGGTTACAGTGCAAGTCTACCCCAACAGTTTGTGTGAAGGCCTTGGCATGAAGAGAAATTAAACTCCTTACTCCTGAGACCTTTGCCTCTTAGTAGCAACTTCTAAGAACAACTTTGACATGTTTTTCTCCTAGAAAGGTATCCCAAGAGGAAAGGATAGAGACACCTAGGTACCAGAAAGCTGTTGGGGAGGAGTATTTCCACCTTAGTGAACAGGAAGGACTCCCACCATCTACACCCATCCCGGGGGTGAGGACCAGGTAGGGCAGCAGAGCTCACAGGAGGCACCTTTCAACATGTACAGCCTGGCCAGGGGGAGGTTCATAGCAACCACCTGCTGGGCTGCCATCATTCCCTCTCAGGTCTCACTAGTACCCCAGCATTTCAGAAGCAAGTGCTCCACCAGGCCTCTTGCTCCTGCTTGTTTGCACCGAGGACATTTACCTGGGTTGGAGGAACATCAGCGCCTGAGCCACCATGAGGCCTCGTGTAGCACCTCCTCAGCAGCACTGGAGTTCAGCACAAGGAAGGTTGACAGAGAAAAGAGAGAAGGGAGGGAAAGGTGGCATGCCGGCACTTGGAGTGGCAGCACGCTAACTAAGAGGCTATCCGTTTTCCTGAGGGGTATCCAGTGTCCCTGCTGTCAACAGCACACAACAAAAAGGAGTGTGCTGCTCCATTCCAGGGCACCAGCAAAGTGCCCTCTTCCACAAATGACCTCAAGGCCTCAACTTGTAATTCATCCTTCATTGAGCATGTCCCTAGATCAGGGATCACCCTGTGCTCCTCACTGCCTGGCCCGTGGTAGCCTGGGGCGCACCACTCCTCCTTCCCTGGGATTTCCCTGCCTAAATACCAGCGCTCACGATGGGTGGGTCAAGAAGAGTTGTCATTCAGCCACCTCAGCCAGGTAAACAAACAACAACAACAACAACAAAACCAACAAAAAAAACCCCTACAAAATAATAATAAAAAAAATTTAATAAAAAAATCAAACTCCCGAAGTTTCATAAGCTAAAATTGACTAGAAAAATCAGGTAGGTCAGTCTCTGCAAGCAAAAAAAACCACCCCAGAACCAAAACCAGGTGGCTGGCTGAAAGCACCTTGGTTGTACACAGCATTTATTTACCTTTTTCTTTTCACTTGTATAGGTGCAACAGGAAGAACCAAAGTAAACCCACATTTACTTCAGGAGAAAATAATCTGAATAACAGAGAAACGTATAAGTAGAGGGTTTCCCAGGTGAGTTACCAGGCTATTAGTGCAAGACCTCTAGCTGTCACAACATATCACCCTTTGCTCCCTGATTGTTAAATACTTTCTCAGTTTCTGAGCTCTCTTTGCTAACAAACAGCCTTGTCCCAAGGCTTTGAACTTTGTCGTTACATTTGTAAGTGGTGATAGACTTTGTCACCACTACCCTGACTATCCAGCAGCAATCTTGTTGAAAATTGAACTGTATTACTGCAAGCACTCAAAAAGTTCAGAAATAGAGGAACAGTTAAGGATTTTTGTATTTCGATCTCTGCACACAATAGGGATGATGACTGATTAGTACTACAAGATGTAAACTTATGTAGGACTGAGGTCCAGTTTTCTTTTGAAGACACACAGTCATTTTTCGTGTGACTAAGCGATAAGAAACACTAAAGTTCCCACAGATTAATCCAAATGTGGCCCGTGAGCAAATAAACAAAACTGATACCATTTAGTGAGGGTTTACTAAAGTCAGTTCTCACACAATACAACCCCTCTCTCAAGAACTTTACATTGGGACTACAGCTAAAGATTTTCATTACTTTTAAGTGGAAAAACTGATTTATTTGGACACCAGAGTTTAAACTCCATTTTGAAATATAGGTTTTTGAGGCTTTACAGTTACTCAGCCATGTATAATTGTACTTTTTTACACCGTATTTCCTCATGATCCCGATGAATTAATTATACTGAAAGGACATCTAGTGCTAATGTTAAGTTTAAAATAAAGTCAAGGCTGTGATTTGTAAACAGATACATTTAGGAGCTAACATTCCTAGGTGTAATAGGTTACTTGTGATGCTCTCAAAAAATGAAATACATTTAGATATGTTTCATTAAAATATTAGAAATGTCTCTTAAGACTTTTTGAGTGTGTGAATCCCACACACCATGTATAGATTATTTTTTTTATTTTTTATAAGTTCTTATGCATTAGCATCCATGACATATTATCACATCCATGCTTCTCTGAACAGTGCTCATTTGCTATCTGTTAAAGAAAACTAGGTCGTGGAGGGATTTGAGCAGTAAAAGCCTTTGTCTTTCTTCAATCTCTATCCATGCTTTTTCCACCCTTCACACTTACAGATTCTGCACAGGACAGTTTAAAGTTACCCAAGAATGAGTGCCATATGAAAGAATTGGGCATCTGTGTAGCATCTGGGAACATGGTTGTGGCAAAAGTGAACGACTCCCTGCTAACTGCCTTAGCACAGCTATTACAATCATTATTCAACTAATACAAAAGGGTGTTTTAAATGCTTTTTAACAACAACCAAAAAAATCAAACTTCAAAAACCCTAAACCTCCTGTTTTTCTAACCACCAACAGCAGCTGAAACCAGACAAGCTGTGCCTCCATGAGATGCTGCCATCAGATGAAAAGACACAAGAGGCTGGAGAACTGCATGAGACACCAATACCACCCCCACCGGGCTAGGAACAGCACAGAGCTCCTCTCTGTCAGCAGCAGGTGCCAATCTAACCTGCTAACACCAGCCTTGTTATACTTACATATTGATTCATTCATCTGGTACAAATACAGCTGAACTTTGATTCCACTTTGGTCTTTTTTTCCCTGCCTTGAATGCATTATACCTGCCCATCCGTCCTGGCATACTAGATCCCACAGACAGATTAGCCACCTCTTGCACTGCATCCCTTTTTCCAAAAACTGTCTGAATCCTGCCAGTAATAAAGGTTTACACATGAGGCTATGAGTTGACTTTCAAAGTTCTGGCAAATCAAGGCCCCTTCCCAGTGAATGAATTGGTCAGCTCCACCGTGTGCTGCTATGACTTCTCTTACCAGTGTTTTGACTTCCATTAGCAAATGTTTTGCTGGAAACTCAACACTGGCAAAGACTCCCTGCTAGTAGCAGAGAAATTAATTTTACAGTATGAAGTGATGTTAAGATTAATTAAACTGTGTATACATAGCACTCAGTCGCTCCCACCACCACCACACTGACTATTACTTCTGAAAATCTGACCACATAACTGAATGCCCTCAAGAACCTGAAGAAGCCCAGATTTTCAGTTTTGGGGTCTATCTCCTTTCTGACAGAAAAGACACCTTTCTGCTCCTGTGGGCAGGTAGGAAGACCCTGTGAAGTTCACACTCCAGGTTCTTTCAGGAATGTATGAGAAAGACTAGTGGAAATTCTTCTTTGAAGTCTTTGCTATTCTCCTGCTGCATCAAATCCTCTGATGATGAGATGTGGCATAAGACTGCTGACACTGAAGGTTTACCCCTGCCAGGCTTACTGCTTTTGGAGGAAGGTTCTTCCAGGTATGGTTCCAGCTGCAATAAGCTGATTCACAGACACTGGCCAATATCCTCTCAAAAAAATGGAGTGGCTACTGTAACATCACAGTAACTCAGCCTTTTCTGTAATTTTTCCCCTTAGAAAACACTGACCTGAATTTAAACATACTGTGTTTTAGCATAAAAAAAGTTACAACTCATAAAAGAATATCTGACTTTATAAACCTACTCAAAGCCTTTTACTGAAGAGGGAATTCTTGGTTTCTGTGAAATTGATAGATTTAATGAATATATTCCTCTTATAATATGACATCTCATTTTTCTCTCTCATAAATACTTGTCAGGTTTATGATTTTTCACTCATTGGCCAGGAATTGTGTTGCACAAGCTCAGATTGTGGGTGCTCATACCAAGTTTAATTTCACTCACAAGTAGAGTTGACAAAAGATCACAGTCACTAAGCCCTGGAATTACCCTAGATATTGCCCTCTGTGCTCTGCAAATGAAATCCTACAGAAGACCCTTTGGAAAAGAAGAACATGATGGTTAACACTCAGAAATCCATTTTGCACAGGGCAGTGTCAGTACACAGAGCAGCACTGAATGACAGGCAGATCTGCCAGTTTCGGGATGAGGAAAGTCAGATGCTCAGCATTACACTCTCCCAGTCTGTCCGTCTCAGGCCATTCCTTTCCTGCTTTCTCTTGTTCCTCTCTCATGCCCTTGATTAACTACCAGGTCAGATAAGAAATTAAGAACAGTGAAATCAGAACCAGACCGCACCTGTCCCCAGCACAGCCAGAACAGAACTGAAATAAAGCACTTATGAAACTGCTGTGATCATAACCTTCAAAACGCCAAACTTCCCCAGCTGTCTGCTCTCACAGACTGGGGCACTACAATGGAGAGCTGGGCAAGAAGGCCCAGCAAGCTATTTCTGGCGAAATGTTGTCACTTTGGGAAAGGCTAAAGCAGTCCACAGAGTGAAGATCTGTTTTTAGCAACAAAGCTTCTGAAAATAGACATGACACTGCTGTTTAGTTCATCAGGTTACGACTCTAATAGAGGGATCACTTTACTGCTATTTAATTTGATGCTGTAAGGGGAAAAGATAACTGCTGTTATGAACACAGGACTACTTATCTACAGCAGCAATTGTCATAGCAAGTGTTTATTGTAGTGGAACATGTTACTCTTGTAAGTTATGGAGAATACTTCAATCTAAGGATTCAGCTACATGAGTTGCACTGCAGGTGCTAGTGCCAGTCCCAAACCCAAAGTAAGCATAATAATGCATGTATGTAATAAAAACACCCAGTTTTATACACTCAACACTATAGTCATCCTTTTGTTAGCAGTACGTTTCAGGAACAGCCTGGTTTATCTGATGAGTGTAGGTAAATATGAACCATACCAGATTATTGACCAAAGAGATTTTCATGTCAGAAAAAGCATCATTGCTGCATCAGGGAAAGCATATTCTGATCGTGATAGTCTTTCAACTCAAAGGGGTACAGAAGCATAGCAGTTTGTCTGCAACTCAAGGCAGGAAACCAGGCTCCCAACCCCATACTCCAACTCCATGACAGAGATAGAAGATGGGAGGGTGAACCAGACTGTACAAGCAAGGAAGCAAATATTCCACTCTAGACCCTGTTCATTTATCTCAGTAAGAAGCCCATGGGGCCTCCAAATCAGGTCATGCAAATCACTCTGACCAACTCTGTTAATCTATATCTGCACTTGGAAATGAAAGAGAATAAATTCTGAAAATATGAGTCAAAAAAAGGAGCACCTGAAAGATGCTTGCTGTTCCTCAGCATCCAGAGAGCTGGAAATACAAATGCAATTCCAGGAAGAGGAAGAGGCACCTGCAGAACTTCATATTAGATACAGCTAGAAACAGTATTTTTTTATTTCATAGAATCACAGAATATGCTGAGTTGAAAGGGACCCATCAGGATCATTAATTCTAACCCACTGAAGTTACAGACACACCCACCTGAGCAACAATATCAGTAATATTTATTTAAAATACTTTTGTAGATGAAATTTGATTCATAAGAGATGGTTTTCAAACAAATCAGCAAGGTTATGAAAAATAATTTCTCTCAGGAGAAAAAGTTAAAAAGAAAGGTTTCTCATATCAACAAAACCTCAGTCTTTTGATTTGCAGCCTGAGTCTCAGTCCCAACCTTTTCTGCCTAATGAACCCCACTATCCATCTTTAGATATGATTTGTTCTTGTCATTCTTCATCCAAGTAGATGAAGTATGTTAAGGTGTCCTTTTCATTCACTGGAATTGTCCTAAAATGACAGCCAATTATTTCAGCAATGTCACAGAAATATGAAAGCACTGGGCATTTGTAGTACAGACAGAAGTGTATTATGTATTGTAAAAAAGAATTATCCCATCACAAATTGTATCTCATAATGACACCTTGTTATGGCTGGAATTTCCCTGGTGATGACCAAAATAAATGAGTGCTAGAAAAACATGGAAAATAAAGAGTGAAGCTCAAAAATATGGACACTGCTGATGCAGAAGTACATCCTTGAAAATGCCTACTGATAGACTTCCCTGATGAAAAAAAGTCTTCCTGTAGATGCCTCTACTGTAGGTTCCATAAACTAATATTCCTTCAGTGAGTGTGGATACTGCTATTTTATAAACTCCTGACTGTTGGCTTTAATATTCAGTACAGGATTTATTCAAAGCTCAGTTCATTCAAAATTTGACAGGAGACAATTTGATCTTGGTCATAATTTGCTTCTTCTTCAAAGGATCTAAGAGCCTGATTTGAATCATACTGATTTACCATTCATTGGTGTGATATCAAAACTGGGCTCTCTGTAAGCATGTAAGTTCAGAGTGCTTGAGGAAAAATATCTTTAATTAATAATTGGTGCACAAAAGAAGAACAGCCAATATATTGCTTTTTATAAGACACGAAAACTGCATCATGCAAGTCTTCTGCATTACAACACCACATTCAGGAAAGAAGATGGTTGAAACATCTTGAGACCAAGATCCCCACTGTTTTAACTACAGGTCTACTGCTCTTGTAGTGGGCCCAAGGCTGCTAAATTAGATCTTCAGCTTTACTCAGTGAAAACAGGGAACATCATCTCAGAGCAAAAAAGAAAAAAAAAAGGTAATAATAATTAGAGTCCCTCCTGTCTAGCACCATGAAATTGTGAGTGGAGTAGCAAACACAGCAGCGGATATCCTGAGCTGTGGTACCTTTCTTCACGACAGTTCAGGATCCAAAGAACAAAGTGTTTTTCTGCAGTATAACTACACTTTCTTTTGAAAAACAGACAGGAATCAATCCTTTTTTGAAAGGAGGATGCGCAATCCCCTTTGTTAAACCCTCATGAATCAAGCACCATTGTAGAAACCTCCTTCTAAAATTAAATTAAAAAAAAAAAAAGCATAGGGAAAGAGAACATCTTCCATATAGATTTCCCAAATTCACATTCTTCTCATAAGCCTAAATATTTGCCGCTTCATAATTAAATGAAGTTATTAAATACTCCTCCCTGTTGAAGAGAAATACTGACAGATGTGCAACTAGTGCTACACTTCAAAGCAAGAACATAATGCAAACTTGTGTGTTCTGAAAGAAAAAAAATGAATAAAAGTGACATTTCATTAGGCAGCAGTCTGGTTTTGGTTTGTCTGGTTTACAGCCATAACGTAACTCCTTTGCTTATTAAGTTGTCAGAGGAACACAGATTACCACATAGATTAACAAGGAAAACATATACTACCTTTCTAAAGGAATTACCCATTTCAATTAATCACTGAAGTGTGAATAAAGTCACAGGGCATCTGCAAAGTATTTTCGCATACTGCCTTTTGGCTGCATGCACAGTTGCATTTATTAAATGTACACAATTGAAGAGCACCACTGATTTGACTCTTCTGCTCAGTAAAAAGTACTGAATGACATGTTATAATGCAAATAAAACACAAAGTTCTCTCTGAGTTTCTGCAAAGAACAAAAGGGAATCACCAATAGAACAAGTGAAAATACCTGCACAGGTATGAAAGAGTAGAACAGAATTGCAGGGTTAGGTGTGGCTCAGGTATTTAGTGCTGCTACTCAAAGCTTTTTAGGGGAAATTAAGAGTGATGTATGTGCAGATAGTTCCACAGCCAATAATTTGTTCCTCCTTGTACACAATGGTTATACTCTACTTATACAGATCCATCGTTAACCTAAACTATGTATTATACCACTGTATCAATATACATCACACTGTTAAACTTCCATTAGAAAGCCATTGTTAAGGAGAAAGAGCATGACACTGTAATGTCTCAGCCCTGATGCAAAAACCTAGTTCAGAATCCAGCAAGTGACTGTATCTCAGACCAAAATCAGGATGGCGTGCCACTAATCCACTGTGATTTGTTATTCTCTAGGGTTGTAATGCATTCTGTAAAAATGAAACATCTCAAACAAATTTGTGGCTACTTAGTACTTCACAAACAGGTTCTTGAGACCTCCTATTGCAACATATGTCCCTAGCACCTAAAATATAGACAACATCCAGCTGTTAACTACATAAACCTCTGCCACAAAGCTGAGTGCTTCATATCCCACCCAGCAGAAGGCAGGGTACATGCAAGCATTACAGCTGGCAGGGATGCTAAAGCAGACTGCTCTCACCACCCTCAGGGAAAGACCTGAAAGGAGAACCTACAGAACAAAGGATCTTAGTTATAATTTATGTTTCTTTTTAGTCCGGAGCAAAAATAAAGCAGAGAGTGAGAGAGACATATTAGCTACACTTTTGATATTAAGGAAAGCACTCTGCACATAAGATCATCCACTCCATATTAGGCTTTCCATACCTATCCCTATGTGAGGATACTTTGGGAAAAACCTTTTAACATACACAATTTTTTATTTCACACTGACATTTCAGTGAGAACAGCAGCAGAAAGGTTAATGAATGCACATAAGACTGTGTTTCAAGTTTTGGTTCTGGACAATAGAAGCAAAATGCACATAACTCGGATTTTAAGACACTTTGGACTATGGCACTAACCATTATTTCAATGTTCATCAGTGATGGGTTGTTATCACTTAAAATGAAATAAGTTAAGCATTCAGTAGCTCTAATATGTTTGTCTTCAGGTTAGGAATATATTACAGATTTTCTACCATTTTAAAACAAACAAATTTAAAAACAGAAGACTACATAATTGGCTATGGGTAATGCACAACTACATCTGGAAAAGTGAATGCCATTTTACAAGGCAATAGCATAAAGCAACACCTGCAAAGGGGCTCAATTTGAAAAACGTAATTCAGACTAATTAATGTAATCATTCAGGCCAAACCTGAGTAAAATACAGACCAAAATTAAAGCACAGACCAATAAATTTTAACCTTTTTGCACCATGTGATTTACCAGCCTTTGACTACTTCTACAGGACAAGACCTAACATAAGTTTAAATCTTCTCAGAACTGCAGCTGAAACCAGCTCTTTAGTAGTTTCTCCTCTTGCTTCACCAGACATAAGCTATGACCATAAAATTCATATGAAATAAAGTATTTCTTATTACTCTGGTTGTGTATTGAACTGCATGTTTCTCTGAACCTGTCAAGTGATTTTTAAACATCTCCATAACTTGAGTGCCAATACTGTTAACCATGAGATCTGTTTTGAATTTGAAGGGGATGGGGGGAGGGGAATAGGACAGGAGGGAGAGATAAATCCTATATTTTTCTTTCTATTTTACAAATTTTATTACTTCAGTCAAAAAATGTGACTGAAACAATAAAATGTTACTGTTGCTCAGTGTAATGGTATGTGTTTGAAATACAACCCATTTGCTCTTCATTCACTTCATCAGAGTTTTGGCAACTGCTAAAGGCTTCAAGTATGTGTGTAGAATATTCCTTATGCTATCATATCCATATTATTTCTCCACTTACCATTTCTTACTGAGCTATTTTTAACAGTTGCCCACTTATCAGTTTTCTATTTATGGCTATGTGCTTTCCTCTGTCTAAAAACATTTAACGAGATTTGTTTATGAAACCCGTTTGCAATGCTTTGAATGCTGGCACCAGCTACAAGAGGGAGATCAGAGACCATAGGTGCAGCTCTTCTTCCAAATCCCTACCCTGACTACAGACTGGTGGTCGCTGCCAACTCAAATGAAATATGGTCAACTATGCAATCCAAGCAATTATACAGATGACAGGACACAGCTTGAGTTTATACCATGACATTGCTCCATTGACCCTCTCTCTCTGACGTTAGGGACGCCACCTCCAGGAACCGTGGAAAGCCATGGGAATGTTGGGGAAGGAATATACTCCAAATTCAGTTGGGTATTTGAGGAGCTCCAAAAGCCAATGTGGCAAGCTGATACTTAGCTACCTTGTTTATCCCTTATTCTGGCTCCCTCATATTTATCTAGCTGTTTATGGACACCTAAAAGCTCAAAAAGCTGTTTTCTTTGGCTCTGAACTACAGTCTATAAAATACTGCTCAGTAAGGGGATCATGTTTGTGTCCTTTAATACCTAGCCAGGTGCTCTTCAGAGTTGGCAGCAGTGCCTTCACTGATAACTTTGACTGCATTTTATGTCTTTTCCTTTACTATTACAATGCAGACTGCTGTTCAGTTATTGCTGCCTCTAAATCACGCATGAATCTGGCTTGTGGTAAAAGTAATTCAAAGATTATTTCCCCCAAGCAGTATGCCGTGCCTGCTGAAAGCAAAGGAACAAAAAAGTGGGGAGTACATAAATTCCCATGTAATTAAAATGAGTTTGGGGTTTTTTTTCCTAACGTCTTAGATACCTAAAAGGCATGAAGTATGTTCTGCCAAAGCTTAAGACCCCTCAATTTCTAAAACCAGCAGACAAAATTGTGCAGGAAACACTGCAGAATGGTCCTACAATAAAATACATCTAAGTGCAACAATCAGTATCGCATTGCAGTCTTTATGGTACATTTGGATTCCTAATGCACAATCACTGTAGAGGACTAATTGCCAAATTTTATATATTTTCCTTAGAAGATAAGACCAAGACAGCAATATTTCCCAAAGTAAATCACGTCAGAACAACAGGGGGTGAATCTCTGTCATAAAATTCTGTAAATTTGTTTTCTGATTTCAGTAATTTTTTTATATTAAATTTCCTGCTCTCTGACAAAGTTCAGTGATGACCACAGTTTCCTTCCCTCCCTACTTTGATCTTAAGAAACTGCACGGTTCAATTAGATTGAGTTATGTGAATGAGTTACTGAAATTTTCTTATATACTTCTAGTTTCCCCTCTTCTACTTCATACAAACAGTTCAGTGGATACTTATGATATGTGACAGCTGTCAAGAAGGGCCATGTTCCTGGAATGCGGCACAGAATGCCATCCACAGCACAAGGATCATCTCTTCACATAGCCAGGAAGGGTACACAGACCTTGGCTCAGTTCAGACACGAGAGCTGACACAACAGGTTATCTATTTGCCAGAGTCACCTAGGAAAACTTGCATACTATGACAAGGTCTCAGGAGGTCACTCATCCTGTTTCAGAGAAGCATAATAGGACATTAGTGCCTAGGAGACACTGTAAAGGCATTTTAAATAATTTCCAAAACCTTAGAAGAAAACATTGGATAGGGTCTCTCAAGACCTGCCTGGCTTTTTTTCTTTTTTTTTTTTTTTCTCCTGCAAAGTTTAGCATAAAGCAAATGTATAGCAGTGGTGAGCAACTGAATTATATACAAAAAGTGAATAAATTCATGAGGGTGGTGCCTAAGGCCAAATAGAGAAAAAAAATAAGTTCTTCTATTCCTTAAGAATGGCAGAAAAGTAGAAACTCTTCAATTTACTTTACAGGATATCAATGACATGCAGTTTTTATTCCAAAGAACAACAGCACCTTATTTCACATAACTAGTACAGCATTCAGAAAGTACCTCTTGTGGCACTCAGTAAAATCTCCCATGCGGGCATATTTACATAAATGATGACTTGTGTTCAAGAAGCACTGACAAACCTCACAGGAAATGTGAAAATAACTGATTTTCCAAAAATATTCACAGTATTTCTTTTCCATTAAATAATCTGCTCCACAAAGAGTTCTGAACTAAAAAGAAAAAAGGAATTTAAAAGGAAATACTGAAATTTACAGATCATCTCCTACATAGTTAAGGATTTTTCATTAGAGCAAAGCAGAACACCGATCACTAAACCCAGTATGTTGGGGAAAGAACACTTTGCATGACAAAACTAGAATGCTATTCATGTTTGTAGCTATACAGGGGTAGATAAAAATGGCAAAATGGGTAATTTCTATGACATGTATACATGGACATTATCCCTTGGTGACCTTGGCAATATTTCAAGGGGAAGCTTTCAAGCATTAACTGTTCAATCAATCAGATTTTATGACATATGCCAACTGGTTTCACAAATGTACTTGCAATCAAATTGCAGGAATAACTACAAAAAATATTTAGCCTGTTGTTAGATTTTACACCAAAACCCACAGAGAAAAGTTGCACACTTTGGCAGAAACAACCTCCACCTTTTAGAAACTTCTCACTTGCCTCATTCTGTAGCAAGACTGTGAACAGCTCTTGCACAGGTGTTTGGAGGTATCTTTATATAGGAAAGTGCCTTTCTGTGCCTCACTCTCAGCACACTGAACCGATGAGAACTGACCCTTTTGCAGCCAGAGAAAAAAACCCTTCCCAAGTGTATTTCTATGCCCATTGCTCCCTTTGAGAAGGATACGCACGTGCAAAAATTGGAGGCAGAGAGAAGTTGCAGACTGAAAGCAACTTTCTGTGCATAACAGGGTCTATCATATTCCTAGAATAATAAAATTGCATCAGTGAGCCCTAATCAGGGCTGCATGTCCCTGGAGATTGTCATTGGATGCACAGTCATGCTATAAAAAAAGACAGTACTGCCCCCAAAGAGCTTAGAACTGAAAGAGAGTAGCAAACAGGTACAGATAAGCCAACAATCCCCCAAATCAGTTCCCAATTAATGATAGTTATAAGACAGATGAAAACACAAGGTGAAAGGACATGATCTTCTAACTAGCTCTTCTTCTAGCAAGTAACAATTTTAGCAGGAGGAGAGGAAGAAATCAGCTATTAGTTCTGCTTTACAACGTTTCCTCAGTAAAAACAGAGTTGTCATGACTCAAAAAAGTGTGCATTATTTCACGTGTACTTCCACATGACGTTAGTTTACTTCAGATTAAGGAAATGTGTAAGTGTTTTGTTGAGTGAAATCCAAGCTCCACATACTCCATTGCAAAACATTTGAGTGGGATCAGAACAATGGTAGTCAGAACATGGCCAGAGAATCCCACAGCAAGTCTCACCAAACCCAGTTATTCCATGGTAACAGCTACTCAGCATCACACTTCAGCTATTTCTGGTGCTCCTTCTTTTCTATAAAAATAAAAGTAGATGACAGAGAGACGGCTTATTTAAAGATTGTACCGGAGAGGTTTGGTGGGAAAACAGAAAGGTGAGGGTGACACCAGGATGCTCGGGCCCCAGTCTGCTCTCACTGTCTTAGCCTTCTAGGTCATAGGCCAGATCAGAACATGAGCCTGGAAAAATCTTCCTACCATTCTAATTGAGTAATACCAAGATATGGAGCTAATCTACCATATATACAAAGTGCATCAAATACCCTTGTAATAGATACTATTAACATATCAAATTATTCAATATATTTTCTTAAAACTATTAGTAATCTTCATTCTAGCACTTTGTATCAAGTATCCTGATTAAAATAGAGCAGCAAAACTTGATATCTTTGTTTGATTTGCTTCCTTTCATTATGGCTGAGATTGTAGCCAGCATGGCCAAGGATCTGGGTAGAAAACTTGAGCAGCAAGTGATCATTCGGAGCCCATAACTTGTCCTGAATGACAGCTGTGAAGTCACCTTGGACTGCAGAATGTCAGGTTTAGTTTAAGAGCTTTGCGCCCATATTCATTAAAAAAAAAATTAGGAGGATCCTCCTACGGCCTCCACAGCTATAGCTTTCCCACAGTTTTCTGTGAGGTTTTCAGAAGTCTGAGTAGAGAAAGACAGGGACCTTTGAACAACACAGCATCCTCTCATCTGTAACATTGAGGAGGAGAATATTAAACACAGTCAAGCACTGGGAACAAAAAGAAACTTTTTTACTAGATTACCTGTATATTTTTATTTCTACAGTTGATATATTCACAACAATTAAAATAATTCTAAACCTAAAAGGAAGAGATATTGAAGTTTATATGATTATAACTACACAAGGATTTTTTAGATGAAGATCTAATTCATAAGCTTGTGTTGTTAGCAGCTGGAAGAACCACAGAATAAATCAGGTTGGAAGGGGAAGCAAACTCCAGACTTGACTAGCAAGATAGAATTCATGAAAAGTGAAAGGAAATTCAAATATGTAGTAATGCTACAAACCCTTTGATATGCAGGATTAAATAAGAAACATAACTTTTCCTCAGAGGTAAAGTAATAAACTAACACTCCTTATTTCTTCTTATTAGAGCAATTTTTTATTTACGCTTTACCAGATGTTGCACGGACAAGCAGTAGAAATGTAGTCTTTACTGTTTACAGTTTGGACTTAGGTAAAACTTAGGTGAAGTAATTGAGAAATTCTGAAGCAGACTTAATATCTTTTTAAGAGAGAGCAGTTAAGAGAGCCAGAACAAAATTCACATATACATGTACACACACAGACGTACATACGTGAGGAATAAAGCCCTTTTCCTCACCTCAATGTATCTTCCAGTAAAAATAGCAACTTACTGTTGAGTGATTTGTTGCTCTGCATAACTATATTTTAAAAAGTTAATGGGATAAGTTCATTCCTCTTGTAAATCTACTTACTTTTCAGTCTCTACAGTCCAGACACTTGGAAAGGGGCAGAAGAAACAAAAAAGGAAAGAGAAATCAAGATTATTTCAAGCATACTCTCTGGCAAAAATTCTAGATTAAACTGATAAGTTTGCAGACTGCTGTGCATACTCCATCACAGTCTTTAAGAAGTGAAACAACCATATTGTACTTCCAAAAATAATATTCAGAAAATAAGACTCAAGATAACAACCCAATTTTACAAGAGTCCTGATAGTTTAGTCAAAACCAAAAATTGCTGCCTTGTCTTCTCACTGTACTTTTCTTGTCACCTTACCAGGTATAAAGCCTTTGTTACTGGAGAGTAAGTATTTTAAAATTCTCACTATTATTTAAAACAAAAATGTTTTTCTTGGTACAGGAGAGCAGCTATCCTCAGATATTCTCTAGTGCAAAGAACGCTGCAGTGGTATGAGCTGTAGTTCAGCTGAGAAATTCACTCACTAGGACAAGTAATCCACTTCTTTAGGAACATGCAGACACCTTTTCCTGTGGCCCACCCTTGGTTTCCCTTATACATGCTCTTACACATACATCCAATCCCTGCTTCACCACCACTACCAGAGCTCAAGTATTGCAAAAGTAATAATTTTGCTCAATCGTAATTAGGTTTTTCCTCTTATATGTGAAGAAAAGGAAGCACAAAAACATGAAGGCTAATTAATATGCTGTGAGTAAAGAAGGAATAAAATTTACTTCCTGACTCCAGGCTTTCTTGAAGCTTCCTTCTATGATGGTTTTTACCCTGAAGCTCTTTTGGAAAGAAAGTAAACTGAAGAATATTATAAGCATAGCAGTTCAAAAAAGCAGGAAAAAAGGTTTGTACCTAAGTCAATGATCCTGCCAGAGCTTGCATTAAAGCCTAAGAGGTCTGTCTCAGCAGCCCTGCGGCTTTAGGGAAGAGCTATAATACCCACTTGCAAAGTGTACCTGATTTGGCTCTGCCAAGATTCCCATGCACAATGACAGCTATCCACTGCTCCATTTACTCCAGTGGAAGAGTAGGAGGTGTGAAGGCTTTGGCAGAGCAGGTAAAAGGCATAGGTGCCGAAAAGATATTCCTTGACTGACCCTTGCTTGGTTTGCTTTGTTACCAAAAAAAAAAATTATTTATTGCATTTTAAGCACATTAAAAATGACATTAGAGTTGCACAGTCAAGCACTCAAAGATGCAGGAAAACACCAAAGTTAAGATTTTATATGCAAATTATATTCATCTCGTAAGACTTAGATGTTATCTCTACTCTAAGGTGCAATCTTCCATTACTTTATCATTTCCTTCTCCTCTCTTCTTCCCCCAGGTTAGACCAAATGCTGCCCTCCAAAGTTCAAGTGCAAAAGCATAAACATAGAAAGGTTGCTCCCTCTGCCCCCTTTTCCACAGTGAATCAAAATGCAGGACATTTTCCCTGTGCAATATGAAAAAAAAAAAAAACCACCATCATTTTCTGTCAGCTCATTCTGAGAACTACACCAATATAAGCTTGGCTGAAATCCCCTCCTCCCCACCTCTCCTCAATGAAGACACTCATCTGGAAAATCTCAGCCTAAACAGTTTAAGCTTTGGCAGAGTTAACACAGGCAGTTAAAAACATGACCTTCTGGCTGAAAGCGCTAAGCAACCTTAAGCATAGGTAGCCTTAGCAGCCCTGTCCATCACACATAAACACAAACAGACGAATGAGATCGTAATTTTCTGAAGTTTTTAAAGTGGGAAGGAGATCCACTGTCAGAGCTGCCTGAGGAATATATTTAATGCCTCTTCCAGACAATGCAATGGCATCCTGCAGTAACAGGATTAACAATAGATATTTGCATATTTTCCTACAACATCTCTGCCAAAACAACTTAGCCCTGACCTTACAAATCTTTTGTCATACCCTCAATTACACTACCCCAGCTCCAGGAAGACATAAAATATTCATTTTCTCAATATATGCTGAGGAAAAGGTTTATAGCAGGGGGTTTTTCTGCCCACATATGTGGTTTGCATTCCCACTGGAAGACTGTTTTTAGCAGTCCAATGTCCCTGAGATCCTCCTGTTCTCTCTTCCTTGCTTCTGTTTACTGTTTAGCTGACTACTATTCCACATCAGGTACTGCTTTGCACTAGAACATACAACTAAGCTGGTCATTCCACCTCTGATCAATAAAAGGAGATTCCTCCTATGTGTTCAAACCCACACTCAGCTAATTTAGTAACAAGTTACTTAACCAGCTGCAAGAACCACCAGGGAAATTCACTTTCTTATGCAGAATGTGTAATTAATGGCCCCTTCTGCCCTCCAGACCTATGAACCTCAGAATTTTTGTAATGAGCACATTATCCAGCAACTTGTTCTGAAGTTATAGAGTTATTCAATTAAGACATATAAGATTATCAATACTAACAGGTGGTTTGGTTTCAGTGTTGGTTTTTGTTTTGAGAATTTTTTTTGTTTACTTGTTTTAAGAGAGTGGGCAGTGCTTCTTTAACAGCATTGCATCTGAGTGAATGGTAGGAATATAATGGTAACGTTCACTGATCATCAAAACAGGATTCACACACAACATTTATGTCAAGCATAAATGCAACACCATGGGGAAAAGCCATGTCCTTCCTCACTTCTACTCTCCTACTGCAGAATAAGTTCAAACCAGCTGAAATTGGCTGTCAGGTATTTGCTCTGCAGCTGGGGCACCCCAAAAGCTGCTCTGCACTGCCAACTGTAGAGGAAAGACCACCAGCGGCTGCTGGATCTCCACATGAGTGGCACCCATACACACAGTTCAGCAGGTACAGGAGCACTGTGGAGTTGCTCGTCTGGCACTGCTCTTACATTTCCTTGCACTGGAAAGGAGCTGAGTAAATTCAGCAGTGAGCAGTGGTGAGTCATTTTAAAGCTCACCATTCCTTATTGCTGGTGCTTCCTAGGCTGCAAAGCACACCACCACCCTCCTTCTCTAAAATCTGCATAATTTATAATCATCTCCCACTTCAACATTATGATCCAAGTAGACTGGTCGATCTAGTTTAGGGACAGCTTTACAGCCTAAAGATCATTTCAAACCACTTCTCGCCTCGGGGCTCTCCTGCCGTTTCCATCAGGATAGTTCAAGTTCATGGCCTAGATGACCTCCTTGACTGCCTGGCTTCTGTGCCTGCAAGCCACATCACCTGACTCAGGACATCAGCAGAGGCCCATGAAATCACCCCCCTGCCAGGATCAACACCTCCAAGCAGCCTCTGTACTGTTTCATGTAACCACTTCTAGGCAGCCACAAGGTCATTTGGTTGAAGAGGGAAATGTTTGGTTTGTGTTAGCTAAAATTAGTCAGCGGGTGCAAAGTGTTCTTTTACTTTGCTGCTAGAAGCTTGAGAGTAGCTGGATGTTCTAAGTGGAAAAATTATTAATATAACAAGGAAATATCTTCCTTCCAAAAGTGCCATGTCCTCTGTGTGGCACAGAGCTCTCAGTTGTTCTACATAGACTGGGGTTTTAAGCACAGTGGGAGGAAGACTCCAGTTTTGGATTTTTTTATTTTTTTTTTTTTTAAATTTAATGCTTTTTTAACAAGCTACTGAATTGGGTCTTGAAACTATTGTCCAGATAAAAGCTAAGTGGGAAAAGAGCTCTTGGAAAGAAAATATTAATGGACACAAATGGATGTATTCTGTGCTTTTTTTTTTTTCCTATGTTTTCCCCAACACTTACTCATTTTCATTACTTCCTTGAAGAATGAAATTATATAATAAACTGTTTGCAGAAGTGAGGAAAAGAAATACACCTACTATATAACAGAAATAAGTAGCAAGCAGTTATTTTCCTTGTGGTATGATGATGTCACTTTGCCATCTGCAGCCGGCTTAAAATCAGGGTTTCCACAGAATAACAGCCCAGACAAGACACTGCACACGCTGTTGCACAGGAAAGTTACTCTCTAGGCACATGTGCTCACAAGTCCATGAGTAGCTTTTTTCCCTCTGGCCTTCTGATGGGATGACTTTCCCTACAAAACATGCCAGTGGGACTCTCAGCAGAATGGGACTAGTACCCTTATACTCCTGTATATTTGATTATGCATTGGTGTAAGCATAGGTTTTCAGATTTTCAGCACTCTGCTCCCTAAATGTTCAATTATTAGGGACAAAAACCAGTCCATTGCAAGCAAAGTTCGACATTTAAAATGATAATTTCTTGTTATTTTACCCATCACAAAACCAGAACATAGATGGGCAGCCAGGTTTCTGTTCCCGCAGCCCACCTTCTCTTTGGCTTGTGCCTTCTCCTGCTTTTGTGCAGGCAGTTTCCCTCATCCTCTGCAAGTCCTGATACATTCGCTTTCCTGCTTAGCTCACTGGAACATACAGCAAATTCACAGCTATTTCTGTGAGTTCTCCTTGGAGATTCTCTGTTCTTCCTTCAGATGTAGCTAATTTCCTCAGAGTTCTGTTCCAAGGCACTCCTATCCCAAATGGGAGACACAAAGCGTAAATAACAATTTACAAGAGAAATTTAACCCTATTCCATCAAGTATCTAGGGATTACACTGATGATACTGCAACATCATAGTTCTCAGCAGGGATTGATAATGACCATGTGGACAGATTTTGCATGTGGGAAACAAGGGATGATTTTGTTTTCACTAACTAAAATATGAAGTACAATATTCAGCCCATCTGCAACATGAGTTACTTCATTTCTCTGTGAATTTCATTGTTCTCTCTTAGAGATAGATTATTTCCATAATTCTGTCCAGGATAATCCAGTATTTGGGATTAGTAGTATTGAGACTTTTGAGAGCTAGAAAACTACTTTATTATGAGGCATGAAATGAAGAAATGCAAAAAAAAAAAAAAAAGTCACAGTTTGAGAGACTGACATTTGCACTCTGACACATTAGCATACAATGTTGGTTTTGACATAACTTGAAGTCTTGGTGCAACTTATGCAACATGAAAAATTAATGACTTCCTGTTTCTATTCATTCCCCTTCACTTCATCATTTCATCATTCACTTCATTTCATCAAACAGACAGATACCTGACTTTTCCCTAAATCACCAAACCATATTGACTAAAACAACAAAGAAATCAAACCAAGTCAATCTAATGCCTATTATTTAATCCATTTCAGGAATTTGCTTGATCTTGCATATCACAAACATCCCAAGTATCAAGAGCTCAAGGCAAAGAAACTTTGTCCCTCAGTCTTTCAATGTAAGCAGAGCAGAAAAGGTAAAAGTAAAGCCTCAAAGTAAAAGTTGTTGCAATGTTGACGTGATTTCAGCATTACATCAGTAGCACCAGTTTCTACAGCATGGAAAAATCAAGCCCTGGCCCATCACTTCACCTTCATCAGCCAAGTTACCTCATCTGCTTTCCTCTTCGAATAAATCTTAAACCTCAAAATAAAAAAGTTAAAGGTGCAGTCTTCCTTACAGAATCAACCAGAATTTGGCAAGACTTGGAAAGCCTTAAATAGTTAATTCCACATCTGCTTTTGTTGGCATTTTTTCATTCTAATTGGAAAAATGTAAAGCTATAAACTGGATTGCAACCATGGTTATCAACTATTAATGTTTCTGTTCATTTGCCATGCTAAACAAGAATTCCCATTTACTACTTTATTTTTAGATACTGCTTGCTCATGAACAGCCTTGAATCTTCATCTGTCGGTTTTGAGACTGAAAAAAGTTACACTGCAGATTGGGTTTACACTTTGCAGCTGCTCTAGGTATAAATGTTTTCATGATCTTTACATTCTACCAGATGTGAAAAGGCAGAAGAATTGTGAATTTTTTTCTTTTAATTTTTTTTTTAGAAAGGAGAAATGTGTTAGGATCTCTCTATATCACAGTTTTGCTTGGGAAAAAAATAAAATAAATCATAACTATTAGAAAAGGGAGAATGGAGAGATGATAGAGAAACACTGAAGTGTAGATGCTGCTCTCATCATCTTTGAGATTGCTAGATGGAGCTCTAATGGACAGCTTGAATTATGCTCTTAAATGTTAGCCTGCAGAAAAATAAACCTCTGGGTTCTTTTTACATGTTAGGGGAGGTGCACTTGATTTTTCAAGTTTGGCAAAACTGATCTTAAAATACTGTACATACAGGGGGAAATCTCTAACAGGGCAGATTCTTCAAGAATGAACAATAGGGTGAGTGAATATAAGCTTTCTTTTTCCACTCTGGGAAGGTATTAAGAGTCCAAAATTAAACAAACCACTGAAAAATACAATAGAAATCTACACCTGGATGCTGAAGGTAAAAAAAATTGAAGTGAGGGCAAAGACACTTTTTGTTTTCAGTAGAAGTGGTAGTCAACCAATGGCACAGTTACCTCTTGGCATCTTCCCACACAGACTATATAACTTTTTTTTATACTAAAGTAGGCAACCTAGAAAGGTATGGAGCTCAATATACACAGAGTGAAGGGTCAAAACATAATGACCTATAACAGCTAGGAGCTCAAGGAATAGTCTTTTCTCAACTTCCTAGTCTTTGAATAACCTCATCAACTTCAAAGGATGGAGTAAGAAAATGTTAAGGACAGCTGTTCCTCTACAAAATTATAACAATGCAGTTAGTTTCTCTTTTTATTTAAATTATTTTATCCACAGAGCATAAATAAGTCTGGTTCATAGCATCTAGCCGTAAATACAATTCCTTGGGGTATAGAAGCAAAAAAACTCAACTAAAAACTGAGAAGTAACATCATGGCTAGGCTGCTCTAGGGTTTCGCTGAACAGGTGAGAAACGCAACAATCTGACGCACCAGTAACGCAGCAATCAGATCCTCCAGTCTAGAATACAGCAGAGACTCAAACATATGAAAGAAGCTATTGTAGCTACTTAAAGTAATCCACTGAAAAGAACTAACATTTTTAAAACTTTTCATCTAAGAATGCACCTCATTTCAGCTGTGGGCAGGTTTTGGTTCAGAAGATGGATTCCAAACTAACAAAGCAAATACATGAGCTAACAGAACAAATAATAAAATGCACACCTAATTGAACCCCTCTTTGTTGAAAGCAAATGAAATTATCTTAATCATGCTGATACCTATGATCATATCTACTTCAGCAACTTCTGCATCAAGACTTCTTTTGTTAAATATCAGCAGTCAGCCACAGACAGTTCATCACATTATTAAAAAAAAAAAATTAGAATTTAATCAGAAAGCAAATACTCTGCTAGTAGTATCTCTGAAGAGCAAAATAATACTGAAGGGCCAGAGCCTTCTCTAAAAACATGCATGAAATTGCCCCTGACATCTGTTGGGACTCAGCGTGCAGTAAAGAACAGGATGTGGCCTCACAAAGCCAACTGCTTCAGAATGGTTTACAAACAACATACCAGCTTAGGGGCAAATCCTGCACCTCTTGCTTGTACAGAACCCCCATGGTTCAGCAGGATAGTTTAGTCTATAAAAGGACTTCAGGAGACAGATTTTTATGTTATTAAAAGACAAATTAAAAGAGATGTAGTTTTGTACTTTAATTTATTTAGATTAACTTGTGTTATGAAAAGTACTTTCCTTAAACAAAATCCATTAAAAGTTATAGTACTGTGCTATGTCTCCTTTTCCTTGTACTTCATACTTATTAAATGCTAAGTAATATGAACCTAACCGTAGCCTTTCCCTTAAAGCTAAAAAATTCTGGATATTCTCTCTATCAGCAAATAAAGATAAGAATAGCATGCTGAAAATGCCAATTTTACTGCGTATTTCAAGAGGTGATAACGCATTTTTCATGGCAAATCCTCTTTTCTCTATCCAAAAATCAATAACTTAACCATGCTCATTTTCTTGAAAAAAACTCCAGAATTTTATGAAAATATCAATTGCAAAGTCATCTTGGTATTCTTACAGATTTATGACATCTCAAGAGGACAAATCAGTTGTAATTATGACATGATGGGAAATGAGTAAATAGCCAACCAAAATCTTCTGGAAAACTTTAATTCTGCCAGTACACGTGAAAATGCTGAAAACTAGTTGAATAATGTGAAATCAGTGCTTTTGCACCTATGCAAAGGTTCATATTCAGTCAAGAATTCCACTTGAAGGGAAGCCTACAATGGCTGAATACATGACATTTACAAATAAAAGCAGCTGGCTATGAGAGGTCTCTTAAAACTAATCAATTTTCCAATACATTTTATTATGGTTGTCAAAAATCCAATGATGCAGGTTAGTAGCATGGAGCTATAAAAAAACCCCCACACCATGGCAGTGGCATAATCTTTGCTTATTTGAAAGTCTGACAGTTTCCCTCGATTAAAATAAGGATACTTCATTAAGAGTATTAAGCGTTGCTTTATGAGTTATGTAAAGTTTATGCTTTTTCATTTATGCTTTAGAATCTTAACCACATTGTCTCACTTACACATAATCCATCAACCCAGGTGACAAATAGTCTTCTATATTTACGCACTAGAAGTATACAAGGAGCATACTGTATTAGCAGCTGAAACTACAAACGCCACTGTCAATCAAACTGGCTAGCATAGGACCATATTTCTTGTCACCAAGAGGCTTAAAGCAAAGAATCTGTGCCTAATTCTCTTAAACCTTACAGGTCAAAAGGTTTTAAAATTATTTTTGACACCATTTCTTTGCTTTGTCAACAGGCCTGAGTACTTTTTAACATGTAAAGGATATCAAAAACTGCTCATCAGAACAGTCTGGCATTAGCAATTTATGGTTTTAAAGTCTGGAGTGCATAGTAATTCCACTGGTATAATAGCATGCCATTCTGGAATGAGAGGATGGAGATAAGGCTGTAGGACTAACTTTTATTAATGCAAAACCTCCAAACCAATCCCCCACACTCCAGGCAACCAGCAGTTGCCGAGTCAAAGCCATCACACAGCCTGAAGCTGCACTGAAGTGCAAAATACCCTGCTGTCATTCAGACACTTTCCTGTCCAGAGGTTTTATGCCTGTTTCCAGGTCTTGCTTCTCCCACATACACTCCCAAACACAAATAGGGTCTCTAAATTGGCAGCAGTGATGTCCTTCTCACTTACTGAAGTACTCTGCAGTTGGATGACAACAACTACCCTTGAAAAATCAGAGTTTTTCAAAAATTTTCTGGAGCCCAACTGTTTGAGCCTTTCTTATTAAAGATGCTGTTTTGCAGCAAGCCCAAACCCCAGCAGAAGTTTTGGCCTCGTCCTGACAGGTTGGCAGAAGGAAAAAAGTTTCTTCCCAGTGAAGTTCATAGCGCAGAAATTCTGAAAATACTGAGTGACTGAAAAACAAACCCCATATACAAGCTGCCGGTTGCAGCTCTCTGGAGCTTTAGCCAGCATCTTCCGCTCTCTGTCCAGTGCTTTCAGGACACGGTCCCTGTGATCTGGGAAGGAGCATGAGACAGGAGCAAGCAGCACAGCTTTCTCAGAGCCAAGAGCTCACAGGGGAAGAGCACTGACCCACCACTTAGAAATTACTACTCAAACCACTTCCCAGTTTGTCCAATAAAGCAAGCCTGCTGCATCTTCCCAGCAGAGCAGAAAGCCTTTTGGCTGGAAACAGACAGCAGACTGAGCTGGGAGATGCTATAAGCAATAAAAACACATGATGAAGAGAAAATAGGGTGAAAGTCAAGTAAGAATAGGGGACCTTGAACCTGATGAAGCAAATGTAGGTTTGAAGAAGAGGAAAAAAGGACAATAAAATAATGTAAAACAAAAAAGGACAATGTGAAGTTAAAAAAGACAATATCAAGTAGAGAAAAGATGAGAAGGAGTGAGGGGACAGAATAAGAATATTGTGAAATACATTGTATTTACACTGAAGAGATAATCAGGACTGAATTACATTCAGACATCAGAATAAAAACAAACAGTGAAGGAAGATTAGAAATTCTGGAATAGGCATGCTTATTTGCCCTCCCCAGAAGTAATTATGGAATCATAGAATCATTTAGATTTGGAAAGACCTCTAAGATTGTTGAGTCCAACCATTAACCCAACACTATCAAGGCCACTACTAAACCATGTCCCTAAGCATCACATCTACAAGGCTTTTAAACCTCCAGGGATGGTGACTCCATCACCTCCCTGGACAGCCTGTTCCAATGCTTGGCAGTCCTTTCTGTGGAGAAATGTTTCCTAATATCCAGTCAAGAAACAAATATCCATCCAAACAACCCCTGCTCCCTCAGCCACTCCTCACAGAGCTTGTGCTTCAGACCTTTCACCAGCTCCTTTGCCCTTCTCTGGACACACTCCAGCACCTCAATGTCTTTCTTGTAGTGTGGGGGCCCAGATGTAAACACAGTACCCAAGGTACAACCTCTCCAGGGCCAAGTACAGGGGCACAATCACTGCCTTGTTGCGCTGGCCCCACTATTCTTCTTACAAGCCAAGATGGCATTGGCCTTTTTAACACTTCCTAAAACTTGTTATGAGGGGTCCTTCTCTTTTGTTCAGGGAAGATCCTGTAATTCTGAACATTACAAAACTATGAACACTATAAGAAAATCAGGTTCTTGCACAGAATAGGGATGATGCCTTGGTGATAGTGAATACAGTGGTGCTTTAAGTGGTAAAGGATGCAGTGATGATGAGAACAGGTGCTGGTGTAAAAGGAAAGCTCTGCTTTACTGCAAACTATCATTGCCAAAGACATTCATCCCCTATTTTCAAAAGGCTGTGCAACACTAACATACAGTTGTCCCAGGCTTTCCCAAATGTTAAGTTTAATTCTTATTAAAAGCAGTAATAATAATTTGCAGACTGGAAGACCCCAGCCTTGCTGGAGCAGGTTACCTCCACATTCTTTCCCAGTCTCACAAGAGTTAATTCTCCTGTCTGCCAAACTGCTTAGTTCAGACACTGAAGCAGAGGGAAGAGGAGGGGGAAGGAGGAGTAAAGAGGGGGAGTGTAGCCAAGAGGACAACCCTGTGCAGCCTCCAGAAGTGCTCTGGGGCTGAATTTTGGCCCACAGCCCAATGTTAGCGACTACCACTGGATTCAACTTTATTGGATGAAATATTATCATAAGGTTATATCCCTTTTCCTCCCTTCACCGTATGTGTGCACTGAGTCTGGTTTTTATTTTGGTTAAGGACAAGGATACTGCATTCAACAACCCAAACCGACACTCCCTATTAAAACAGTGTATTTCATCACAACATATGCACTGGGACATAAATATCAAATCCATGTCTATTTAGATAAAAATTGCCATGAACCAAACCAAAGGAGGTAGGCAATGAACTACAGAACATTACTGCACACAAGGATCATGGCTCAGCCTTCCTTAACTTTGCCCTGCCAGAGCTTTTCATCAGGACGACAGACTACTTACCTCTGTTACACCTCTCTTCTTTTGCCCCAGTGTTTTACTATGTCAGCCCACTGTGCTGAAATTCAGAAAGCAGAACAGCCACAAGCTTCTCAGATCTCTCTGAAGACAGAGATGGACACAAACCTCACCCCTAGGTCTGACCTTTGTAAGGGTTGCAACCTGTCTGTCAGGTCAGGGTAACTGATAGATAACAGCCCATCATAAGGGGTGGGAAGAAAAGAGAGAATAAAGTCCATCTTCCGTAGTGGGAAGCAAAAGAGATGAAAGCCAGAGATAGGGAATTCCCATCAAGAAGCAAGGTGAAAGAGATACATGAATCTTGGAAGCAGAGACTGCAAAGTTTGTGAAAAACAGGAGAAAAAGAGACCCTCAGTGAGAACAGAAACAGAGCAGAAGAGAGACAGCAGCCATATGAACCCATTCCAACTTCAACAAAGGAAGTATAGGAATTTGCACTGTTACTGGAGAACTCAAAAAATTTTAGATGTTTACAAGGTAAGTAAAACATCACTCTCGGTGGTGGATTACAAAATGTATTTCAACTCGAATAATTTCTGAGCAATTTGAAGGTTTTACTCTTCTTTCTTCTAATACTTGTTTTCTTTACTATCTTTCTCTTCCTATTCCCAGACCAATTACATTTTCCTTTTTCTATAAAATTAAAGATCAGGTTATAGAAAAAGAATTATCTCCCTTTCACTGAAAATGCAAAGGCCTTTACACCGCTTACTTTGCTGTCTTTTTTCCCATTAACAACTCCTTGAGTTCCAGTGGGCTCCTTTTATCTGGATTGGGTGACATTACAGATGGTTCTACTTTAGTGTAATGAAAGCGTAAGCTTTTCTGCTGATTTATAACTGAATAATACATATATTGCTTACAATGCTGCAGTTTTATATGTGACATAGAATTTCTTTTGGTTCCTAGTATGTCTCTTCAAAAAAGTGAACTAGAGCACATTTTCTGTATTGAAGGAAAGGGTAACACCAATTAGTAGAGGAAAAACATACAAGTAGTCATGTTTAGAGCTGAGAGAAAACTCAGGAAAATTCCAAGAAGCTGGGAATAAGAAGAGAATGGGTGATGCGATGCCCTTGTTCAGCTTCAAGGAATTACAGGTTCCTTCCTATTGTGGATGTGTCATGCAAATGAATACGTCCCACGCAGTTGCTGACTTTCACTGGTGCCTTCCACGTCTTCCCTAACTGGGAGCAGGGAAGACCTGGAATTTCTCTTACTAGGGAGCTCTGACTGCTTTCAGCTCTTTCCATTAAAATAGTTGGAGCCTAAGGTGCAAAATTCTTTGAAAAATATTTCCCTTTGTTAAAAAAGATACTAAAAAGTCTTACCTGCAAGAAAAACAAGTTACAAATTGGCAACATCAGGTTTCAGTAATAATCCCTTTTCCATTCTTATACTAATTCTGTCTAATTCTCAGGCTTTTTACTTGCCTGAGTTTGAGGTGCTTCAGATAAAGATCATGCAGAAGAAACTCCCAAAAACAGAAGACCTGAAGGTAGTAGGCAAAGCAGAAAGACTGTCAGACTTGTTAAGACAGATTCAACATTGATTCAGTGTGTACTCTGAGGAGGGCCCAAGAGTAGGCTTTCATCCAAACCTATTGAATTCTGGTTCAATTTGATGTTTAGGCTGAGGTTTGGACATGTTAATATTTTTGGGGGAGTGATTCATCCAAAACTTTAAGTTATCCAGGAAAAAATGTGGGATTAAATTAATCCTAGATGTTAGCATTTAAAAAGGAAAAACCTTGTTTAATATGATCTGAATGGCAGTAGAAACCTGAAGCCACAGAAAAATGATACATCTATGGAACAATAGCATGAATTACTAAAATCAGGGCATCTTAAATACCAAAATGTGTTCAGAAACAGTGTTTGGGAGAGGGACCCTATATTGAGTAGAGTTGGCTAAGAAAGTAACTCAGATATTGCCAGCAACGGGACAAAGCAAGTAAGAGGTGATTCACCTCATATATGTATTAAGGTAAAAAATTACCCCCCCTAATCCAGCTAGGTACTCTGTAACAGCTGTTTTTGGTTGCACATGCAATACAGGCAGGCGTGGAAACCCAACTCCATTTTACCCCTCCATGGCCAGCCCCAGTAACCCACACAGTAAAAAAACTGATGCACTTTCTTGCCAAGATCCAAGACTCTGGGATTTTAATCTGTGAGGGAGGGAAGGAGAAAAAACAAAGTCAAGCCTGCAGCTGGTTTTGGTCTCGGGTGGGAAAAAAATTGAGCAGCCATAAACTATTCTGCTCTTCAAGAGAAGATGGGCTCAGGAGTTTGGAAAGAAATTTCTGATTGCATTGGAATGATTAAAATGGAGATAACAAAATAAGTTTCAGAAATGGAAAATGGTCTGGAAAAGAAGTCTCCATATCTGCATATCTAATCTGCTTTTCTTCAGCTGTCTAACCAAATGGTGATTCTGCACTGCAGGTTCCTATTAGAAAAATCATATGGAACGATCAGGTGCCAAAACATTTATTTGCACAGTGAAAGGCACATTAGGTGTTGAAAAAATCATCAGTTTTGTTGATGTTTACATTGTGAGTAGTTAAGCTGTGGTAAAGTCTTAAGTGATCATTTTTGTCATGAAAAGGCATGACTTTGTCATGAAAAGAAATGACAGGACATTTGTATTTTGAAAGCATATGAGTTTATCAGATTATGATTTTTAGCATATTTGTGGTCTTTCCCTAAAGCGTATTGTTTGTGTGCGCATGTGGCAGCTCAAGTGTTCCTATCCTGTTAGCCAAAGCGCATATTGAAGGAGGCACTTTTATTTTCTAACTGGAGCTATCCAGCTGTATATCATGAGCCTTCCTCTCTCCCCAGTTGAGCCCCCCAAGACACAGGACTCCAAGCTGGGAGCAGCACTTCTCCTGACCCAGATGAGTGATAGAAGGGAGTCTTGAAATCCACCTTGCAAGAGTTCAAAACCAGCTTGGTTTACATTCCCACAGAGCCCTCCCCATCAGTTTGTCTGAATATTTGCTTCATTTCACTGGAACTTTCAGTGCTTTGAAGATATATAGGTTTAGGGAAAAAAAAAAAAAAACCCAAACCAGAAGACCCCTTCTCTGACCATTCAAAAGCTTGTGGAAAGCATTCAAGGACTCAGCAAGTCAGTGCAGCATAGCCAAGCGTGCATTATGAAGTTCTAAGAAGCCCAAAGTCAACATCATCTTTTTTTCCAAATGCTGTCCCTTCCACAGACTACCCAAAATGGGGGATTGACACTTGTCAGGTTTCAAATCCTGGTCCCATACAAGGTTAAGAAAGTCACTTCATGTTGCCATCGTGTGTGCATGTCTGAGAGAAGGAGGTTGCCATCAGTCACTCGACGGGGGGAACCATCCATCCCCCTGTTCAACTTGCCTCAAATCCCTTTTCCTCTCAAAGTAATACACCACTGTGATATGGGACTTTTACCCAGAAAGACTACTGAGCACTGCATGCTGCCAATGCACAGGGACAAAGCCCAGCTGCTGTGCAGACTTCTTGCAAAGGAATGCACTTCCGTGAACATTTGTGCGCACACCCAGCACGTCTTAAAAGCAGAGGGGTATAACTAAAACAAGCCCCTTCTTCCAACCTGTCAAGTCACACATATTCAACGTGTGATTCTCTGATCTGTTTCAGTCTTTGTGCTTCCCCCCATCCCGCCCCAGCCCCAAATCTTACATATTTCCAGCCTACTGCCAGAAGTGCTCTCTTCCCCACCGCAAACACACACATCAGTAGAAACTGTCCAACAAATCCCAGCGTGTCCAGTATAGTACATCAGGTCACCCACTAAGAAAGAGGCAAGACCTAAGCAGGACCCCAAATCCATAGGGATCTGGTTTTCTGTTTCCTTGACAAATCAAAGTTGCTTTTCTCCTTTGTAATTTAGCCAGTGTTGTGTTGTATTCATTCCAATAATCAATCAATTGCTTTCTTCCAACTTAACTGATTTTGATTTCCCCTCTCCCCATTTATTTAAAGACTGGAATTAAAACACAATTTCCAAGTGTACTATTTCTATTAACCTAAGTTCCATTTGGCCTGTTTCTTCCTCATGTAGACATAAAATATTCTGAATATACAATTAGTTTACTATTTATTTACACACAATCCCTCTATTTTTAAAAGATATTGCAAAATCAGAGGGTACAAAGACAAAGCTGATGAGTATGAGGGAATACAGGAGGAAGGAATTTCCATAAGTTTGGAAGTTGAAGCAGTTGGACATACTTCAGAGAAGAAGTGACTAAAGGCAGCACACAAGAAAAAGTTATGGAGTGAGGTACACAGAAGACCATTACAGCTATTTTTCCTTATCTAATTTCAAAACCAAGAGGATTATTCAAATTGAGAGCTCCTGGGAAGTTCAAAAAATTTCAAAACAGAACACCATCATGCACTCTACCATTAGACCAAGGAATTATATGCTGCAGAAATTATTCCAATAGAATAAGGCAGTTGGATATATACAAGTGGACCTACAGTTAGCACTGACAACTGATTTCAGAAAGTTATTAAATCACACACCATAAGGTTTAAGACAAATTCCAGAAGAAAATTTGATGAAACAGATTTTCCACAATCTGTCTCAAAGTTCTCACCCAAAGAGTGGTTGGGCACTGGAACAGGCTCCCCAGGGAAGTGGTCACAGCACCAAGCTTGACAGAGTTCAAGAAGAGTTTGGACAGTGCTCTCAGGTACACGGTGTGACGCTTGGGGATGTTTCTGTGCAGGGTTAAGAGTTGAAATCAATGATCCTTGTGGGTTCCTTCCAACTCACCATATTTTGTGATTCCTACTAAAAATCAGCTATCCTAAATTGGAACAAAAATCAAATTATTTTCATAACTGAGAAGAAAAAAATATGGACTGACTTGTGTTTTGTGTCAAATTCAAGTCATAATCCTGTTGAGCCTTTCTTTGTCTTGTATATCTCTGCTAATGACATAATTTTTTCCATTGCATCTCATCAAATGGAAAAGACTCCATTATGGAATGACACATTAAAGAACTTCATGGAGTTGAAGAGGAAAAAATCAAGCCAAAATCCTGTCTAAGAAATACTTCCCACTCCCCTGCAATGAGGTGAACAGCACAGCTGGTGAAGCTGAAGGTTTTGGTAGCCTGGATCTTCACATCACAGTCCTGTTGAAGAGATTATATGAATGGAAAATCCCATTTCTCATGGATCATCTCTGTTGGAAACTCACTGAAGAATGTTAAAGTTGCAAGGCACACGTGCAGAGAACATGCAGTAGGGATCAGTGAAGAAAATAAAACATGGAGGAAGAATTAAGCAAAGCACAGTCCTAACACTGAGCTTCAAAATGGCCAGTTCCCTGAAACTGAAGAAACCGTAAGATAACCTAATAAAGAGGAAAGATTTAGGCAGAAATTTCAATGGAAATTTGAAATTCCCAGAGACATCATTTACACATGAGTTTAATTGAGGACAATTACTTTGCCAATTTCAGAAGGGTTAATGGATTTAGAGAGGAAGAAGGGGGAAAAAGGCAGGTTCTTCTGGTTGAAACCAAAGGATTAAAAATACTGCATAAGGATCAGGGATGCAGATTATTTTTAAAATTTGTTGGAAGTTTAGGTGGGTGCTGGAAACAGCCAAAGAAACATTCTATGGACTGGAGAAAATGCTTAGACTTTAAAGGCTATGTCTGTTTCTGTTATTAAATCAGACTTCACTGGTATCTTCACATAAAAACTACTAAATCCTAAAGGACTTCTTTGAATTAATGCTAAAAGTTCCAAGTAGTATCTTGCAAGTAAAGCCAGCAAATGCAGATAAGATAGAATTGTTTTGGGTTTTGAACCGTGAAGATGATTAACCATGGTAGCAACTAAAATTAGAAGTGGAAAAATTTTTATTGTTTCAAATCAAGACAGTTTTGGGAAGATGTATTTCAACTAAAAACAGGCAATTGGGATCAATGCCTGTGTATTGTTTTTGTCAAGTTTTCTGTCCTGATGAACACAGGCAGTTAGACTGGATCATATCATAATCTGTCCTGGCCCTTAGTCCTCTGCATCTTGGGCCTGCAGTTCTGGTTTCATGTCCCATAAGACTCCAAAACAGATATTCCATTTGCTCATACTTATGCCTAAGACAAATCTACATTTTACTAAATTTTCTTCTCCCTTTTTTGTAACTGGCAAATGAAATATTACCATTTTCCACTGTCCACTCAAACATCATTTTACTCTTTGTACGCAGCTCTTTATTGTGCAAATAGTACTACCACATGTTTTACATCATCTCCCTCCGGAAACAAAGATGATGTTAGCACAGAGTTACACCATCCTGCACCTGTCCTCTGCTTGTATGTGGTTCAAACACTATTAGGAACCTAACATGGATCCAGCTTTTGAAGTTACAGCACACAGAAGCATAAGATCAGGACTGCATTGAATCATTCTGGCAAACACTTAATACTGAGGCAAGACTAAGTAGATCTAAATTGTTCTGTTTAAACCACTGTTAAGACCTACAAAGAGTAGGGACTCCACAGCCTGCTAGGTAACCTAGTAAGGAAGGGTATTAAATTATTGTTGGGGGCTAGATTGCTAGCTGTTGTAAATGAACACTAATGAACACTAATCAGTACACCAAAGTAGTCACCTAACTACATGAAAAAGTCTGACACAGACCTTTTTGAGAAGCCTGCCATCCCAATAACTTCAGTCCCAGAAGACAACAGCAGCATAAACTATACTATTGCTAGAACTCTTAGTAGTAAGTCTGTTGTAGATGTGTTTCCCCACCAAGCAAACAACGAGGACGATGAGCAAGTTGAGGAATAAACATCTCATCTGCAAGTCCATCGGCATCTTTCAGGGCTAATATTTGCACAAGCTAACACTGAATTCTGAACACTATGCGTTAAAATATGCTATTTACAGAGTTACCTCAGCATTTCCAGTTTTGCATATTAATTTTCTCTCTAAAACAGCAAGGCTCTAACATTATGTTTTACAGGGTGTGTCATTTCAGTAAGCCTGACTGATGCTCAGCAGCGCTTGAGAGAAGGCCAGCTATTCTGATCCAAGTTCATTCATTCATTGGACTTTAGTGAGAAGGCCATGCTATTCAAAAGACAGTTATACCATAGGAGTTGCTTTTGCAGCTCACAGAGGGGTTTCACCGAGACCCATACTATCGTGTTGCACAGTGCCCGTTTTTCCTCACTCTTACTCACCCTGTCAGTTGATACATCGCTTCCACACGACGTTTTCAACTGGTTTAATTTGTGCCCCCACAACGAATTAGAAACGCAAATCTGAATGCTCTTGTTCCCAATTATCCTGTCAGCACCAACAGCCAAAGAATTACAGATTTAGGTGCTCAGATTTATGCCGCGGTTGAAACAAGCAAAATGGAGTGAATTGAACGAAACACCTTAGGAAAGGAGCAAGTACCAAGCTGCATAAAGTACGACCTGAGCCACCAATCTACAGAACTGCAGCAGAATAGCAGAGCCTCCGACATGTGTCAATAAGGGTACACAAGTGTCCTTCACAGGATTTACAATGTATATATTAAGAAGCTGCAGGGATTTAACAAAATTGCTGTACTGACAACCTTAAAGCTAACTTCGTATGTCTTGACATCATATATGGTATGGGCAGGATACCACCACGAAGAGGTGCATTCCAGACAACTCATGCCCGTGCTTTGAATAAGATATGATTTATTTTTACTTTTGTTTTGTATATTTATGGGTAATAAATAACAAAATAAAACATGTCACATTTTGTTTACTCCTTTTTGGCCTTTTCAGCCAAGCATGCTCTCAGTCTGCAAACATTTAACATATTCAGCGTAAGTGCTTTACCACAGAAGACATCTGAGGGTTATCCTCTTCCCTTTACTCTAATAAATTATATAACTCAGAGACTGATCAAAGAGCACTCTCAACTTGAGCAAAGTAATGAAAGAAAAGTTTAAATTAGAATCATTTAAATATCCTCAGTATTGAAAATGTGGCTATGCATGCCAGAGAGAGGAAGGAGTTGGGTTTTTGTCACTGATTTTTTTTTGTTGTTGTTTTTAAACAGACATAATCAAATCTTCTTTTAAAGTTGCAATTAATTCCTAGCTGGGAGAGGGTGCAACACATATGGAATTAAATTTCTCTTTGAAAATCATGTGTTTGCGTTCCTCCTATATGATGATTTTTACCACACAAGAAACTTACTAATTAATTGCGACCTACTTCACTATACTGAAGCAGATGTAAATAAGAATTTTTCTACTCACTATAAAAGTCCCCACCATGCATGTACATAAAGGAGGGCACTATTGGCTTTGTGCACCTACAGACTAAATTGCATTTCACCACAGGCTGGGGGATGAACAAATCAAGAGCATCCCTGCCGAGAAAGACTTGGGAGTGCTGGTGGATGGGAGGTTGGGCGTCACCCAGCAATGTGCACTGGTGGTCCAGAAAGCCAGTTGTCTCCTGGGCTGCATCAAAAGTAGCGTGGCCAGCAGGTCGAGAGGGGTGATGTTACCCCTCTGTTCCCCTCTGCTGAGACCCCATCTGAAGTACTATCCAGATCTGGGGTCTTCAGCACAGGAAGGACATGGACATGTTGGAGCAAGTCCAGAGGAGGGTCAACAAGTCAATTAGAAGGATGAAGCACCTCTCCTATGAAGGAAGGTTGAGAGAATTGGTTTTGTTCAGTCTGGAAAACAAAGGCTTCTGGGTGGTCTAAATGTGGTCTTCTAGTACATGAAGGGAGCCTACAGGAAAGGTAGAGAGGGACTTTTTACAAGAGTGTGTAGTGACAGGATGAAGGGGAATGGATTCAAACAGAAAGAGAGTAGGTTTAGATCAGATAAAAGGAAGAAATTCTTAACTGTGTGGGTGGTCAGGCACTTGAACAGGTTGCCCAGAGAAGCTGTTGATGCCCCATCCCCGAAAGCATTCAAGGCGAAGTTGGAGGGACCTCTGAGCAACCTGGTCTACTGGAAAGTGTCCCTGTCCACAACTGGGTTGGAACTAGATGATCTTCAACGTACCTTCCAAGCCAAGGCACTCTATATTTCTATTTCTCCAGCAGGATATCAGCAGCAGCCTCTTACAGTTGAATGAGGGAGCAAAGTAAAATTTCCATAACATTTCATTCATTCCTACTCTCATTCTACTCCAAGTAAAGTCAATGCTCAGAGTGAGCTCTTTGAGCAACCCATAACAATTGACTTGTAACAGAAAGTGATTCTAAGGGATGAAACATTAAACGTGACTTGAAAAAGTCTCCCTCGATGTATTGTGGTTCAGAGTCAGGGGGATATTATCATAACCTGGGCATTTGGGAAAATCTGCCAAGTGACTGAGCTTGGTTTTAAGCAGAAAAAGGTTGGCAGAATCACAGGAAAGCTTAAATTATTGGATAACTTAAAAGTGAGAAAAAGCTAAAGCAGTAAAACCCAATGAAAACAAAATAGTGGAGACTGAAACATGCCCAGGAGAGGCAAACATGGCCTAATGCCAATCACCATGAGCTTGAAAGATGGTACTTATTAAGGAGAGAGCTTCATTCTCTGGAGACTGTTTTGGAATAAGCTGTGGAATCAGGAAGAGGGTAGCTCAGATGATGTATACAGTCAGTGAAATACTCACAATAGGCTTACTAACAAAGACCTTCGAAAATATTAAAAGACTAAATGGGAATATGTAATATTCTCCCCATCTAGCTCTACTGTGGCATTTGTTTTTTTATTTAGACATCAGCAGCTGTAAACATTGCCTGAACAGGGCTTTCTTTGGGCTTGGAGGCTGAAGGTCTCCATAACAAAGCAGAGCTGGTGTTTTGAAGCCAAACAAGCATTACTTTCACTGTATAATCACTAAGTTAACACCCATAATTTATATAATACCATAAAAAGTGAACCATAACTTGCAATATCATAGACTTCAATGTAGAGCAACCCCAAAAGGAAAGAAACTTCCTGCTACACAGCCTACAGCACTTCTGAAAGGACTCTTATTAGGTTAGGAAAATTCAGTCAATGTAATTGGTATGAATATCTGATTTTTAGATCACTTGAGGCACTGGATCAGCATTTGGGAAACCTGCATTCAATTTTTGTCTATGCCAGAGACTTCCTGTGTGACCTTGGGAAGATCACTTTTTTGGGGGTCTCTTTGCTCCTAGGAAAACACAGAGGACAGTTCTTCCCCACTCTGCCATACCTATATCAACTGTAAATTCATACTGCAGTTGTGTCAGTCACTGCCACAGCACCTCACATGAGGTTGTCTCAGGCTCTGTGGTAAACACTGGTTTCAACATCCATTGTTTAAAAAGCAGTCTAGCCTTTTGGACCCTCATCACTTCAGGAAGGGGATGTCTGCCCTCCACTAATTCAATAGCTTGCAAGGGAATGTGTCTCCATAGGTTTTCAGAGTTTCAAAAGGACAGGATTGCAGCCCAAGGAAAGAGACATTCTTTCATAACACGAAAACCAATTCACCATACAACCTTTTCCTACTTCTCTCCCAAAAACTATTTTTGTTTGATTATATGCAGGGGACCTCTGGGAACACAAAGACAAACTAAAACTCCTTTTTATAATTAAACCATAAAATGGTGGAAAACAGTTTTTTCAGCAGAATATCTTGCTTTGGCTTTTATCCAGTCCTTCACTTACCATGGTTTGGGATTTCTGGGTCACCTCAGACCAGCAGGGGTTCACAGTTGAGCTGCAGTTTCTCTCATTGTGCCTGATGGTGTATCGGCAGAGCTCAGGGGTCAAATCACACAGAGACACCCCAGCTGTGGGTGCTAAAGGTGATCTAACTTTATTTTACAAAATGGAAGGTTTTTACAGGTAGATAAGGAAGGTTCTGGAAGAAGGGGATAGGTATATATAAACTTGGACAGGGCATTGGTTAGAACTTAAGATTGATATACATAATAGGGGGGATACATGCATCTTTAGATAACTACTAACTTCTTAATTGGGAAAACTAACTGTCTCTAACCGGACTTTGGCCAATCAGAGAAACGTGCTCTCCCCCATGAGAGAGCTCACAATCTAACAGACAGACTGTTTCTCTGATGCTGTCTGGCCCATATTACCAGAAGTCATTTCTTTCCACCTTCTAAACTCCTTATCCTCATTCAGGTTACCACAAACATTCTCTCACTGATCATATTCAGGACTCTTAAGGGCTACTCCACTACCTTGGAATTCATACTCAAGATGTTACCTTCTCACAATGCAATAGGCTCTCACTTTCAAATGCCAGCATATCCCATTCCTCAATCTGTGTCGTGGGCTGTATGAGCCTCACAGCAGTGTCTTCAGAAAAACAACAACAAAAACACCCCACCCCCCCCATATTTAAGAATATCCAACTGTTCCACATCTGCACTGTGCTTAGCCAGCTTGAAAATGTGTTCTGAGTAAGTGATGGAAACAGGTCAGTGTAAATACTTGGCAACAACAACAGACATGGCAGTGTCCCACGTTTTATTTCAAAAGCTAGCACACATAGCCTGTGGAATGGAGAAAAAAAAATTATCACTGAGGACAAGGTCATTTGCTCCAGATAGACATTCAACGTGCCTGTTTTGATGTTCAGCCCTAGAAACCTTTTATTATGTAAACACACCTCCCCGGAGGTAGGATTTATATTTCTTCATTTATTTGATGATCAAAAGGTCAAATATACTTAATTTCTTCAAGTGACATTAGAACTAATGTCCTTTCATTAGCATTTCAAGCCACTACTGCTGGAATCAAGCATTCTAAAAGCACAGGTATTCCTCTTTTTCCCATCCCTTTCCTTCTAGGATGCTCCCAAAAAAATTACATCAAGCAAAGTTATCAGTGTGATTATCTTTGAATTATACTTGGAAGGAACTTCAATTATTTTCACACATAAAACCTGCTTAGCTCGTTTAAGCATTCAGGACAGAGAGCAAAAGCAGATAGAGACATTTTGCTTTTGGAAGCAGCCTTAACAATGTATAACTTCATGGTAGTAGGGGGATATGGTTTCAATTCTAGCCTGGATCAGACTCTAAATATTCTGACATGGATCAAGAGGAATTGCCAAAACATATTCTTCCCTTTCAAAACATTCCATTGGCTCTAACTTCATTAGGCAGTTTAAATGCAATTTCATTTTAAAAAATTAAAAATACAATGTTAAAAGGTTACATTGAAATAGCGAAATGATGTGGAAAAGTACGACAGTGGCACTTTAATTATTCTACTTTTGCAGGCTTTGGAGTACCATAGTATTAGCTGTCAGATTAAGTTTAGACATTGCCTACATGAATACTCTTTACATTTACTAAGTTCATTTCTACCAGTTATTCTGGAATTACTAAAATTAAAACCATTGTTTTTCTCTTATGTGGCAGGTTAAGCAGCTTGCTATAAGCACAACTATAAGAAATACTTCAAGAACCACAGTTGGCCCTGCTTCAGAGTAGGATTGGATCAGATGACTTTCAGAGATGCCTTTCAAACTAAATTGCTCTACAACATACTTAAGTGTCTTTTTCCACTTATTTTTCAAATTAATTTCCCAAGTATTTTCTTGCTTGCACTAACAAACAGATTAGATTATATCACACACAGTTTCTACTGGCCACACAAGTTGCTCAGTCACATTTTTGGTCAGCTCATTCAGTATTTAGGATCACCATGGTCTTGCACTGTCATAATTTACCTTTGTATTTGGTTACTAAAGAAAGCAATCTAAGTGATATTAAAAAACACAAACAACAAAACCAAAACAAAAACCAGACAAACCCACTAACAAACAAACAAAAAACCAACATTAAAAAAAGAACAATCAAAAAAAACCTTGCCTATATTTCCTTTAAGCAAAGGTGTTAGAGTATTCTGGGGTAATAATGCAACTTCTGTAAGTGTCACCTTACCCACACTTTCATCTACTTCCCTATAACAATTTTTTATATTTACTATTTCCACGTTTGTCTTTATGTAGAGCAAAAAAAGGAAAATGGACCTAAAGGTCAATATCACCATGAACCCATCATATTATTAATGTCTTACACTCCTTCACCATGTTAGGAGACACTCAGCACAGTCTTGTCCTTAATATCTTGGTACTCCACTGTTCTTAGGATTAAATCCTAAATTTACCTGTGTTTGCAGTTTACCTCAATGAGGACAGCAGTGCCACACTGAAGTTATTGAGACTGAAAGATGCAGCTGAAAGGGCACAGGTAAATTGAAACAAAATAACCCACTCATCAGTGGTGGATTCACCTACTCACACATCAGCAGGTAAATTGTTCATAGAATTATATGCCACTCATGCCCCCAGTTGTAATATCTCTTAGGAAGCCATATTATTACAGAATTAGAGAGGTCCTCTTACAGTGTGAAACTTTTTACTTCTTTTTTTGAAAAAAATCCGGGTAAGTAGACTACTAATCAGCTTTCACCATGGAATCCTACAAGATTTTATAAAAAATACTATGCACATCATAAAAGTAAATAGCCCAGAAAACAGTGACAAAATAACATATCTACTTCAAGACAAGCTTTGCATTCATTATAATGATTCAGAAAGATCTTGGGGCACTTGTAGAACATTCGCCCAAACATCACCTGAACAGCGAGAGCATGAGCTGAACTTGAAAATTATTAGAAAATTACCAGTAAACAAACAGAAGACCATAGTATGAGTTCAAGGTACAGTTTCTGAGAAAGAAGGCTGGGTACATTTCATATTTATATTGTTTCTTATGATTTTGCTTATCTGCAGCTTAGCAAACTCGGAGATATCACAAGGTACCAGATGTACCTTTGCTCTAGGTCACAATGCCTATCCTTGGGTAAACCTAAGTACCTGAAGAGTTCAACCACCAGAAGATGTTCCTCTGATTTACTTTAGCCAGAACTTTTCATGCCAAATTTTGGAAAATGGTATGATGACCTTGATATGCAGTAGCAATTATGTTTCCTTGCAGTGCTTATAGCACAACACATGAAGCTAATCCCATAGCTTCATAATATTCAGTCACAACAAAAGTCACAGTTGCATGTTGAGAGACAAATGAAGAGATATTAAATGAACAGATTGAAAGTTGTGACAAAAAAGCCATCAAAATTTTGCCCTTTTCATAACAACACAGGTTTAAAAACAAAAAGAAAATGCAAACAAAAATTCTTAGCTTTTTTATAGTTTAAATGGTTATTACACCAGCCTAAAAAAAAAAAAAGTACAGTAGCCTAGGCCAGAAGTACCAATTCATCTAGTTAAATGACACCAAGATATGCCATTCATACAACTAATGAGGATTAGCATGCTGATGATATTCTAAAGATAGCATTGTTAAATAAGCCAAATATACCCCAGGAATCAAGCTCAATATATAATGCCAATCTATGTCCATCAATTAGGATGACACAGAGTGCTAAAAATATACAAATCCATAACAACTCTTGGTCCTCTGAACACAGTCCAGCTCTCTAAACCTACAGGCTACGGATACAGGCTGATAAGAGGTGGTCTGTAAAGTCTAATAGTATTTGTACTCAGCAGTGCTCAGTTAGCACAGTCTGCCTGGAGCATAATACTCTTTCATTATCTGTATCTCTGTAAGGCACTTTGATCTACCAAACAGCTGTACATAACAAGTGTATTACTAGTTTTTCAAAGGGAATGCTTTTACAAAACTTAAAATTCATAATGGCAAAACGATTAAACATATCAACCCTCTAAATCAGCTTTTACAACAAAAAGAATTTCTGGAAAACTAGGTTAACAAGCCTCTCCTGAGCAGCCGTTTGCAACAGAATGTTTCCTACGAGGAAACATATCCTGAGCTGCACAGGCAGTGCTGACATAGCTCAGAAAAGCCCACTACAGCCTTGAACTGCACATTAGCACAACTGTAAGGGATGCAACCTGTTGAATTCCCTGTCAAGGATGAGTGAGGCAGAGAGGCAAAGGAAATTATGGGAAAGGAGCAATCAAGTGGAACAACTTGGGAAAAAAAGCCCCCCATATACTTCAGTGCTTTCTAAAATATTTGGTCTTTAGTTATTATAACGTGTGGAGGGGGGAGTGCATGTGGAGGTGGAGGGAACAAACACGACACACAATTTGTGTTTGTAGAGGTCTGGCTGATTTAGTTTGTTAGTACCTGAGTACTGACAGCAAATAGTAAGGACGGAAGTAAGCTGTTAAAAAACTCTCTCGTAAATGCTACCAGTACTGTTCTTCCCTCCAAAAACCAGTAGAGTGACCAGTTCTAGTCAGAATAGCATAAAAGAGACATAAACCATGAGACAGCTAAGTAGGAATACCTGATGTGTTTCCCTTGCTGGCATGGGAGGAATTTCCTTCTGGTTTCCATGAACCACAATGCTGCAACCTTGACAGCAGCTCGTAAGTGACTGCAAATCAGTTTATTCTCCAGATCCTTTTTCACTCTTGCAAGGTTTGAGTAGAGATGCCAGGTCTATCTCTAGGATATCCACTCTTTCTCCTACAGGCTGCAATAACTAACTTTGATCTGCCACCCTTGTTTGCAACATGGAAGCACCTTTAAAAACTGTGCTCTCAGAAAATAAGCGAAAGTCTAAATATCCAAGCATATGTGGTTTTTTTTCCTTTGCTAGCCTCGTGAGCAAATACAGTCCCAATAAAATCGCTCCATGAAGAATAATGTGGTTCAAAGAACACTAATCGAGTTTCAGCTAAACTGATCACAGTCTTAGCTGGTCACACACTTGATTTCACCACTTTAGGATAATACAGCACCCATCATTGAAAAAACAGCACTATGATCATCCTTCCTAAGCAAATCAATAATACATCTGTGCACATATCTGTCCAGATTTAAGGTGATCTACAGTTCTAGACACATATTTTGGACAGCAATTAAGTATGTAAATTTATCTTATTTAGCTCCTCTTCTGTCTTTTTATCCCCCTATTTTAAGGTTTTTTCTCAAACATATCATTGGTTAAACTTTAAGTTCGCCTGATGTCCTCAAATATACCATATGTCTTACAACCTCTTGTTATAATAACAATGAAACAGAAGAAAAAACCCTGATCTTTGTGGCTTCAGTCACCTGTAGAGCCAGCACTAGTCTTTTATCCAAGCCAGTTACAAGCATATCAGTACAAGCCTGAGAAACTAAGAGCAGCTAGACCAAACTGAATAATGATCTAGCAAGAGTACTAGTGAAGTGCATGATGAAGTAAAAAAGCTGTAATAAAAAGAAGGTTGAAGAGAGCATCCTTTGCCCATATATACCACTGTCTTCAATGTTTCCAGAAGTACACAACACTTTTCATTCCAGCCACTGCATCATATAGTTACACATATCTCTACCTTTTACTGGTGCATCAAGTCTCTCTAAAAGCATCCTTTGCATAGTACCGTGACACAGAACTCCACAACTAAGTCATGTACTGCCTTGCAGAACCAATCCCTCCTGTTGGCCTTTCTGCCTGTTGTCCAGTAATTCTACATGTAAACACCTTGAAGATTTCATAGCCAGAATTAGAAGCTTACATGTTAAAGAACACTTTTGGAAAATAGTAATTGCAAACACAAGTTGTAAACTTGCTTTGATATATCTGTATTTCCATTGAGGAATTTTTAGAAGTTATTTTTACATGTACAGAGCATCAGTAAATAGAGTTCTCAAAAGTCCAAATAGTTCCAAAGGCCTTGTGAAGTGATAGACAGTAGATGACATACCTGAAACAGTCCTATATTTCTAATTAGTGAAAGTCTTTGCTGTGACAAATACATACTCAATACATTAAGCTTACGCTGCCAGACGTTTCTTTGCATACAATGCAAAAACCAAATCTTGACCGCCTGAGTTTACTTTAACCTAAAAGCAGCACTTCTAAAGAGCATGACCCCAGCACCCTACCAGAACACGCTCCTGTTACAGTTACAGTCTGTAAAATCTCCAAAGAACAAGGTGTATTACTCCTTGAGTGTTCTGTAAACACTCTGATACTCAAAAGGCAAGGAGGAAACAGACACCTCATGATGGGGGGAAGGTCACCTGCATTTTGACATTACTTTGAGAAATAATGCTTTGCATCTGCTTTGTCTTGCAAGAAATTTTTCTCTTTATTTGTTGTCTGCAAGTATTCAAATAAGCACCATTGCAACTCTGCAGCAGGGATTATGTTTGATATTTAAAAATGGAAGTCTAAAAACAAACTGAGATGCCTTATCTTCAATGTCTGGAGACAAGAACATGATTAAATAACTTTTCGTCATCTGAAAGAGACCTTTCTCCTTGCTAGGAAGGAATAAGAGACCACGTACATTTTCATTGGACTGAATTCCTCAGATCTTGCTCACTTTTTCTTATGTTAAATATAAATGGTGAAGCTGCCCCACTAGCTAATTTCAGGTTTGCTCACTAATGCTCAGTGGAAAGATCCTCCATGGAGAGCACTTAATACTTCTATGTCAGGCTGCATGAGGGATGGACACCACGGGAGTTGAGATTCTTTTATTTGAAAAGCCAGAACATCCATTGCCTCAAACCAGTTGGAAAAATGCTAGAGGAAAAATGCAGAATACTTTCAGTGGTAGAATTTTTTCCTCTAAGAAAGGTTATTTTGAAATTAGCAGTGAGTTACAATGTTGGACTTTAAGTGCTTGAAAATTAACTCGCTGCATTAGAGAAGGAATTCAGGTTGGAAGAATTAAGTCATTTTCCTCAATGTGCAGATCTGAGAAGTCACATGTGGCAGAACAAATTTTTTAAAATTGCTTGATGTTTTGTGAGAAAACCCCAAAACCAAGAAAAACCTTAGCTTTATTAGGATACAAGCTTATATGTAGTAAACACGCAGACACAACTCTTCAACAATGGTTGCAAAGGTAGGATGCCAATTTACAGCTGTTAAGAGGTGGAGTAGCCACACAGTTCTGTAGTACTGTTTAATTAACTTAGAGCCTGAGAAAAAATTAAGATTTGAGACCATACCATAAGGCTCACGAAACTGCACATTAGAGAAGATACGGTAAAAACACAGAAATAAAGTGCTTTCTGAACATTTGCTGCAAATGTGTATCAGATTTAAAACCAGCAATCTATTCCTGCTCCTTAGTGGTGTATAGCATTGCTGTGGACTGCTGAGTAGCTGTCATGCTATGCAGCCTGGCTGCTTTCCAGTCCTGGGTGAAGCAATCCCAACAGCATTTGCATGAAAGAAATGATGGGCTCCTTTGATGTGAATGATCTTGAGTGAATAAAAGGTAGGTTTGGGTTTTTCTGGCATTTATAAGAATTCTTTGTCAATGTCTCTTGCTCACAAGTAAAAACCTATGCCAGGTGTCCCAGAAAGTCATGTAAATGTTTAAGTATTCTCTCTGAAGCCCCATGTAGAAAATATCCATTCCTCACATCTTATAACTAGCCTTTGCAGATGGGATTGCCTTCAGTTTTTTCAATTGCTGCATATTCAGGAATTGTCAGCTGCAAGTATGCTGTGAAAAAGACAATTCCTTTGATAGAACCCAAGTGTTTTTTATCAAAATGCATTTGTTGGTTTAACTTTACAGCTTTAGACAGTTTCTGCAAATAATTTTTGATAATTACTTAAATGTTATTTCATATGAAAGTCATTACTACTAAAATCTACAGTGTCCCACCAGCAAGAAAGTAAAAAGAAATGGGCAAAGTTGCAAGCACAGCTCATCTATTGTTTCTGACTCAAGCAGGGTTGCAAATGCTGTAGACTGCTGGCATTTTGAAATGTCTGGAGACTTCTGCAGATTTCTAAAGTTACATGGTATGGCTCTTAGTGCTCTGCAAACACCGCAGCTGATTTACTGAAAAAATTAAAGATGTATTTCTCAAAAATGGGTGTAGTATGCTCCATGCCTGACTGAAAACAGGAAATCAATACACCTATGGTTTCATAGTCAAGCATGAAAAGCCACATGGTCACAGTGAATTTAGAACAGGTAAAAGTTTTTCACCATAAACAATGTATTGGAGAGGGTATGATGCATGATGTGCTCCAAATATTAATTAACCTACTCAAATCCATCTCTACTCTGAAGTTTGCTCTTTTGTGACAAAAGTCCACTAGCATTAGAGGCTTACAGAAGGAAAGGAATAGCATGTCTTCCATTATGAGGAAGTTTTTGTTAGAACAGAATTCAAACCAATAATTTAGGAAATCATTAACTTGATTGGAAAGCACTTCCAACCTGTCAGTTTGTGTCCCCTTACAATTTACTTCTGGCTACAAGCAACACTAGTAAACCCATGCAGAAGTTTTTGGAAACAGAAGGACCTTACAGCAGCCTGTGTAAAAGCAGTTTGGCAGGAAATCAGTAAAGACTTTTAGTATCTGCGCAAGGCCCTTGAACTTCAACAGTGAGGAACAGGATAGTGGCATCCTTATCTCTCTTTCATGCTGATCAATGATTGTATCAGCCTGTCCACATCCTGACACCAGTGGAACTGCTTTGGGATTTGAAGACTCTGTCAAGAACAAGTTAAATATGCTTTCAGCTTCCTCATCCTTCATCTCCTTTTCCACAGCTTGGCGTTTTCTTCCATCCCATCTTTTTTTATCTCACTTCCATCTGCACCTGTGCTGTGTCAAGATGTGCACCTGCCCAAGTGGAAGGATAACAACAACTGAAGTTTGTTGAGAGCTAGCTCTACTTCTGTATAGAGACCAAAGAGTCCAAGAATTATGCAACCTTTAAAGGAAGACCTGGGGTGTCATCTTTCTTGCTAAGGTACTTTTCTAATTTGTTTTGTAAGGAGGTTGAGAAATAAACAGTCTAACTAGAAAGTGAGCATGAACCCAAAATATTAGAAAAGTCTAGAAAAGGTGTTCCTTCCAGTTTTGAAGCATGTGATTATTTCAAAAGATAAAAAAAAAATCTGTTAGTTCCTAAGGCTTTCCCAGAAGTATAGATCCAAATTCAGTGAAATATTTTGTCTAAGAATAAACTACTGCTTTAGAAAAAGTAGTCTTCCGGTAGATGCAATAATTTCTTAAGGTATAAAAATAAAATATTTGAACAGGTCTAATATTTTATGTCTTCCAGTACCTGAAAGCATACAGGATGAAAGGAGAGATATGTAATCTGTTTTTTTTTTTTTTAACAGTATGTAATTGCAAAGGTTTAAAATACTAGAGCTTGATATAAGCATGAAGATTAAGACAACAAACCTTTCTTTAGGGCAGCCACCAAAACCTAGAAAAATTTAGTATCCCAGATCTGTAACCAACAAAAATATCTACCTCTGCAGCAGGATCTACACAGAAAACAGCACTGGTTACTCAGGCACCATAACAATTTTGCTTGTCACCAAAATTAGTGCCAAGACACTATTCTGGCTTTAACAAACTTTTTTTAATACAAGTTAAATCAATTAAGTTAAACTTAACTGCTGGAAAATTATGAACAGGATGTCCAAGCAGAGGTTGCCTCAACTAATTTGCTTCTCAACCAACTTTAAATTTAACCAGGACACCCTTTTGTTTAGACAAGACATACACAAATTTCTGGGATAGTTTAAACATTCTCCAGTATGTAGCATTTATTTTATCAAAGGCTGCAGTGTAAAAAATATTCTTAAAATAGACTGGTGATGTTAAGTCCCTGTCAAGTGTTTGCAGTATCTTTACTCTTCCTTAATCAAATTAGAAAAGTCAAAAAACCATTGGGAGGGGTTTTTGGGGGATAGTCTTACTGACTTTTTTTTTTTCACTTTTTAAATAATTCTTACATGACCTTATACTAGTACTCTGAGCCATTTTGTATAATATCTTTAATATTCAGGCACAAAAGAAATTCCAGTGCAGAAAAAAATGACTAAATGTAAATGCATTTCTGAAGCAAGCAAACAGAAAAAAAATCACTATAAAAATGGTTTTCTAGACTTATTCCTCCACAGTGTTTTTTTCCCCAGCATTTTGACACTTGAGACATTTAAACTGACTTGACTTCTTGTTGATTTCTGGATAAGGATACCATGACCACAGCACATCTTAAAATAAAATAATAAAACAGAGCTGAATACACCCATTACTCTTCTGAGGCGCTACTGGGAACACAGAAGTGTTTTGTTAAATGAAAGTTATCTTCAACCGTTCTCTAAACTCCACAATTTTCCCCTCCGAAACCCTTTCTAAGGCTCTCCTCTACCAAAACCATAAAAAAAAAAATCAATTTTGAGGACCAGTGGAAGTGCAAATTTTACATCTGTGTCTACTGTTGTCATTCACTGTATTTTCATTGCAACCACTGAGACTTGTTGCATTTTTTTAAACTATTTCCATGAAGAATCTTGTGCAGTAGAGTCCTAGGCTTCATAAAGTGCCATCATTCAGATGAATAATGTATTTAACCAGTGACACTGAAACAAATGGGAAATAATTTCGAAATGAGGGAAACAAAGAGGGCTAGGGGTGATAATCAGCCGGATACTTCCACAAGAGACTGGAAAGGCTGCAGGATTTCATGCACCAAGACTTCAGTCTAAGTGCCATTTCAGTGTTGAAGTCATTAGAAAGGTTTATCTTAATAAGCGTGGGTTTAATGGTATCAAGATATACCCTGGTCTTGAAATTAATAAATTCAGTCCAGTTTAATACTTCATAGAATGTATTCAATTTAATTACTGGATAAAGAATGTGCTCTTTTATTATGTACAGAGACAGCCTGGGTTTAACAAAAAATAAAGAGTAATCCAGAAACTGGAAATGGTAGGTGACTAATAGCATTTAGATTTTCAATAATCATGGTCAAGTTTTCTTTGTGTAGAGCTCTAGGATAAACTCAAGAGATGATTACTGTAACTAAGGAACTCACAAAGCTCTTTCTTTAGAAACAACCTATTTGCCAGAGATTTGCAGTCTCTTGAATAAACTCCTTCCAATCCTCTGAAGTCACTGTCTTCTGCTCATTAGGTTCACAACTAGCATACACATGCTGCTGATACTGGTGTCAGTCAGAGGCCTATCCCAATCAAATGGTTCTTGCAAATAGAGATATTTTCCAGCATCTGACTTCTCAAGGTACATTAGGACATTTCCAGTCCCGTGGGAAGGCAAACCCCAGCAAGCTCCAACCCACCAGACACTCACTCTAACAGCACGCAGCCAACCAGTCTGGTTACAGGATACCCAGCTATATCCAGGATAAGTCATTTCTTTGAGAACAGAGGACAAAAATCTAAACTTACACAAATGTAACTGAAATCAGACTATTATTATATATCTCTCCAAGGAAGTTCCATTGCTCCAATCAAAGCCATTACTGGTTTATGTGGCACAACTAGGTATATCACAGATATGCAAAAGCACATTATCCCCTGCTAGGAAAGACAGGTTAGAGACAGCACACAAGCCTGCATTATGAAAGATCTTCCTTGCTGACAACTACATCTAAGATTTCACCTGGAAATAAGAGCATCTGATCACATGCCATAGACACTGAAGCAATAGGATACATCTTCAGATGTGGCCCACTTATCAGTCCATGCCTTATCCAAATAAGTAGTGAAAGTACCTCTTTTAGCTGTAATATAGTATCCAAGTCTAAAATAACCTGAGATCATGATTAGGCAAATACTCACCAGAGAAGTCACAGGATTAGTGGAAGTTTATAAAACAATGATTTGGGGCGCCCAATTTGAAAAACTCAAGAAATGGGATTTTGAGAAGAGAGATGTGGGGAGGTGCTGAACCTTTCAAACTGTATATACAAACAGTAATTAGGCTATCACCATAGTTAGACTACCCTCAGTGAGAAAACATGGAGAGAGCAGCTGTTTTCTACATTTTTATTACTCTATGAAACACCCCATTTGCGATACACTTGAGAAGACTGATTCAAAAGGAAAGGGGACATGCAATTACATTTAGAAGATTTTACACTGAGTTTATCACTATTCATGCAGTAGACTCTAAAATTCATTGATACAAGTTTAAAATAAAAAAATAAAACCAAACACTACTACTTCATCCAAAGGCAGATCAAATCTGGACACAGATAAGAATATTTAGAGGAGTTAGTCACCAGCCTAAGAAGACTGCTGGAAAGGATAAAAGCTCCTGCTTCAATTTTAGTTCAATTTCTCATTAGAAGGGATTAGAATGAAATTTTCATAGAAGCCTCTAATTCCTATGGGGTCTACCATCCTCATCTCAAGCATCTGGTATGGTCATCAGAGAAATAGTAGTACATTAGACAGACCACAAGCACAATCCAATATGGCAATTACTACATGTTTTCTTCTGCTTGATAAAAAGTTAAACAGTGCATCTGATGCCTCTGTCAAAATGCAATCTTGGAACAAAGCACCAAATAAACATTTGTTTATGGACAAAAGAAAGATTGAATACATTCACTATCAATTTAAATTCAATTCCAGAGATGAAAGATTACCTACCTAGACCACAGTCTATGCCAGTCTAACACCAAACCCTTTGGGTGGTTTTTTTTTTTTTTAAAGCTACTATGTGAAATATTTCTTTAGATTGCAGAGAAAACAGGTATCATCACTGCACTGTATAGCTGGGCTAGGAGAAGGCAGAGTTCACTGTTCTATTTTTTAGATCAATGTGGGCATTTCAGTAGGATTTTGCTGTTCAGTGAGAAAGGGCAAAGGAACAAGCAGATGATTTTCTTTTAAATATCTTCTCTGTTCCTTGCAGAGCAGGCAGTACAGCAATTGTGTCTCAGAACCAAATGAAAGAGAGAACAAGGAATATTTACATCTTGAAGTTCCTGGAAGTATGTTGTACTTAAAACTCCCCTTTTAGCCAAATAGAAAAACAACAAAAACAAAAAAGAGAGAGGGGAAGAAACTGCTATTTCTCACTGCTTTATCCAAAGCACTTTTAGTAATATGCTAAAAAAAGTGACAAAGACTACTTAGATGACCTCTTCAATTTGTCTTCCTGCCAGCACAACTGCGTATGGACTACGTATTTTATTACCTGTTGTATCATTTTTATATAATTTAGCAGAAATACAATATAGGTCAAATGCATTGCTCTTAGAGTTGAAGTATAAATTCATGCGCAGACTCTGAGGAAGTCTATGTTACATTAAAGTTTTAGGTGATTACCACAGAATATGCACATAAAAGGTAGTCTTAGGGCAAGAATCAGACTACTGCCCAGCATCCTGAATCTACCCTCAGCAACTTCTTCCTTAGAGGCAAATATTTAAATGTGCAACTCACAGCAGACCCACAATGTGAGTGATGAATCTGCCCTCAAGCGCATCGGCAGGTAAACTGAGTATCATGTTAACCAGCATTAATACATGATATCATGTTATTGCCACAGCAATAGCAATATACTAATTTCACAAAACAAAATTTAAAAGAGAGCCTCTATACATACCCACTGGATTTCATTCCTGCCACTGTAGTTAGAGATTGAAGTGAAATCACTTACACGGAAAAAGGAAAGAATGGGGTAAAATCCTACCACTTGTCTCAGACAAGAAGGCATGAGAGAGTTTTCTAGCTCCTTTTCCCCCAAGAACGTGTTAAACCATGAACAATGTAATGGCAGGAGGAACAGTGGGAAGACACTATTTTTCAAGTAGAGGAAAATAATATTACTTGCTTAATCTGTGCAACTCAGTACTTACAATGCGAAAAAAGTCTCTCTTTGGACACATATAGAACAGAGACAATCATGTAAGGAAACATATTTGTAAAGATACTTTAAAATTTAAATTAGTAAGAAGAAACAGAAAAGAAAACAAGTGAAATACAGTGAAATACAGTCTTCCACAATGTCTTCTATGTCCTCTAATCAGAGCCTAGAGAATGAGATTCCACAATGAGAGACCTGAAATGGTCACTTCAGATTTACACCTTCACTCCCCAGCTTAGGTGGGAAAATTATATTTACCCACTCTTACAAAGTGCTCTGCAATATACGGGTAGGAAGTGACTTTGAAATGTTGTTATATAAAAATTACCTTATTAAGTATAATGCCTACAGAATTAACAAGAGAGATGGTGTTTCCTCTCACCTGATTAATGGCTGGTTTTCCCTGATTTCTCTCTGTCTATTCAGTGACCAAAAGTATTTCACATCATTTTGCCTGTGTGTCTTATTTTCTGGTAGTTGGCAAGAAGAAAGTCTTGCTTTCCTGGCTCTTACCTCTGCTCCTTTCCAAAGGTTCCAGAGTTCAGTTCTCAGTAGAAGGAAACCTCAGCAGTGCAACAAAGTCAGCATAAACTAAAGCAGAAACTCTCCCAATCCTGGAGGTACTCAAAAAGCACTGTCTGTGCTGTTAACGCCATGCACTTCAATAGGTGACAACTCCAGTGATAATGAAGGCACTTCAAAAGTGCTAATCACATTAATGGTTTTACTGTCAAGCAAAATAGGCAGGTAAGCTTGAAGACAATTTAAGGCTACGCAAAATGTATTCATCTTCATTCCAGCCACAGGAACCTCTCAGTTAATCTAGACTAATTGGTTAAATGTTGTGGTGTTAGCCTGTATGAAAAACTGAGGAAGGTCTGAAACGTATTTAGCATAGTCTAGAGCTGAAAACATGCATAGACACACTGGATATTTGCTTATTCTTCTCTACAACAGATTTATTTCTGCATCTGTCCAAAGTTCTCTTGGAGAAAAAAAAAAAAAAGTATCTGGACAAGTTAGACATTCCTGCACTCCAGAAATCATTCAGCTCTGAGAAGGAAAGGAGCCAGGAGAAACTAAAAACGGATAGCCTTTAGGAAGATACAGTGGAGCTGGAAGGGATATGATTAGTTCCATTTCTTGAAGAAAGGATTCAGCTTTCTCACATATGGGGATAAGTGGCTCATGTTGGGGGAAGGAAAGGAGTAGAAATCGGAGCTTCAGTCAGTAGTCTGATTCTTGCCCTAAGACTACCTTTTATGTGCATATTCTGTGGTAATCACCTAAAACTTTAATGTAACATAGACTTTACAAACCTAAAATGTAATTTATGTTTTTTATCTAGGATGATCCATAGGAATGAAATTGATGGCTAACACCATTATTTTTGATATCCGTGAAATACTCCAACTGAAAGAAGTGAAAAGGGAGATTTTGTACCCACTAAGCTGATGGAGCTCTCACTGAGAAATGTGAAATTATGCAAATGTGGACTTGAAGAGCAACAGAGGAACTTTATTCTATTATGCACACACAAGTAGGAACAAAAGGTCACTCAGTGGTTAACTAAGCTTCACAGCAAACACAGCCTACTTAGGAACCATGCATAGGTATATAAAAACTTGGCATAAGTTATCAACAGCTACATCAGTGATGTATGTTTGTAACTGTTAATGTTAGCTGACCTAAACAGGAGCAAGCTGCTGTGTTTCCTGAACTCAGATGAGATAGGAAATACCAGCACACCTTGGGCAAACCATGTTCACTGTAAAAAGAAGACCATTTATTTCTCAAGTCAAAAGTAAGCATAAACATGGCACACCCTAATAAAGGTATCTTGCTCCATATTTAGTCAGTTATACCTATAGTTTTATTAATGTCTACATATTTTTCTTATTTTTAATCACGTTTTTCTGGTGAACAACATATGCCAGCCTCAGGGCCATGCACATTGAAATGTTTTTATTAACCATTTGCTCACAATATGAGTTAGAGAACGTTGAAATTGTACTAATTCTAGCTACAAAATCTGGGAAGCAAACAGAGAAAAAACCCCAACCAGTTTATACCACTTCAAGATTAGGGTCAGTAGTTTAATTCTCATGGAAAAAAAAAATCTACATTCTTCTTACAGATTTCTGAAGCATAGCTTTGCATTTTATTAATATTTATTAATAGAATAAGCCACAGAATGGTTCTCTGCTGATGTCCATCATAATGTTGCATGAAAATATCAGCAGGTAATAATTTCCAGGGGAGTTCCTCAAGAAATTTAAAGTTGATATTAGCATGACATGCCAATTTCACATCTATCTGTATGCACTTAGTTACAGTTTTGCAAAGAAACTCCGTTTGGATTGTGTTATATCACACTTTTGGTACAGAGGCTTTACTCCACACAGGGTAGATGACTAGAATCACCACATTCCTTTTTTTTTTTCTTTCCTCTTTTTAAGTATTCACAGAACTTTATGTACTTATAATTGTGGATTTCATGCGTGCCTAAAGATGCAAACACAGTATCTTATTAAGTGTTCCAAGATCACTAGTTCTCATTACTTTCAAACACAGTCTAGTGCTGGTAGCATACTGACCTTTGCAAGTGCCTTGAAATCACAGAATTTTACTGTATTTAAATTACTACTAAGATGCATTTCATTTGCAAGAAATCCCAGACTTCATGCTGAAGAGCAAAAATAGTATGATCTCTAGTAGAAAGATGCTGCCCTTAAAAGTGCACTATACCTCACCAAACTGGAGTCTATTGTGGAATTTAGTCAACCAAGTGATTAAGCATAAGGAAGAATGTTTGAGCCAAATGTACAAAAAATAGAAAAACTGATCAAGTCTAATGGTTAGATTTTACAAAAGCCCTGAGCTTTAGCTCCATTAAAAGAAGTTAAAGCCATCTCTGCTAAACAGCTTGCTGTGGTAAGCCATCTGAAGAGGAAAAAATTTCTGTATCTGATATTCTTTATTTAAACAATACATTTAAAAATATTTTTGATAAACAAATAAAGGATAAATTTTCCAAATCATATGATACAGCAACTTTCTAGACTTTCACGAGAGTTGGAGTTCTTTTCCACAAAGTCAATCTTCTTTTTGCCACTGCAACAACAACCATACATGCAGTTTGTAGGACATAAGGGAGGATGGGAAGACAAAGGGAAAATTCACTTGCACCAGCGGTTCATCACATCTTACATATCAGTCTACAATATAATATGTACTAGTAACACTTCTACCCAATGATAGATAAATCTGATGGAGCTTTGTGATAATTTGATTTATGCCCTAAATCACAAAGTAGATTAAGTAATTGAGATACCTTACATTATCTTTCATTAATATATACAACAAACTAGCATAATAAAGTAAATCAACCAGAGTATTTCTCAGCCACGTAACTCCAGTCATTTGGATAATTCCACTGGCAGCTGCAAACATTTCCAAAAAGCTTCCCAAGTAGACAGAGTTTAAACACTGGAATAACAGATTTATTGCTGTTCTCAAAGCACCAGCAGGTAGATTGGATGCAGAAATAGGAATTAAATCAGAAATCCTTAAGCCTCATCACTACCATTGTAGCCTGTCAAGGAGTATAGTGTCTTTCTTGCTTGCTTTTCTTTGAATACTCTCCTGTCTTTCACCAGCACTTTGCAAAATCATGTGTGTCCTATGGATTTTGTCCACTAACCTGAAGTAATCTGCGGCAAGCTGACAGATCGCAGTCGTCCCCCACCCTTTCAGAATGGCTGGATTTTATCAATATTGTACCTTCTAATAGGTAAAATGATTCAAGCTAGTTTCCTGCTAGGCAATACATTATCTCCAAACATATAAAGTGATTTAGCACAGGAAATACCAACATGCAGAGGCAGCTCCCCTGTGCTATCCACATGCACAACTGTCAGTTTACTGCGGAAATTACACTTCAGTGCATTGAGCTGGTTACATTTGCTTTGATTTTGCCCAACTGCAATTACATCTTCAATTCAGTGAAACTTTATCCACTGCATACAAATCTGGATTTCCCTTTGGGATTGCATCAACACTTAAGTTTTAATGCAAGCTTTTACTGAACCTAAGACTAATTTTTAGGTTCAGTAATGTGCTTAAAAATTACAAGATCAAATCCCTGTAAATTCACCTCAGTAGCCTATTTTTTATTTCAGTGGCTGGAGAACTGACTTTTCAATGATCATACACAGATGGGACTCCAGAACAGTTTGCAAAATTGGCATCATTGGCACATGTATACCAATACCCAAGTTTCAGTTATAGTTCTAGAATTACACATATACAATGTATCTTTTATCACAGAGAATGGACCACAGCTTTTTGAGTATTGTCATAAGAGACATCAAGAGGTCATTTCTGTACCTTGCTTCCGGCATGGTATAAACCATACTTTGATCATTTTTGACAAATACTTATTTAACTTATTTTCAGTGTTCTCCAAGAACAGACCACAGAGTCTCCCAGTAGGATATTTCAGTGTTTCATCTCTTTTTTTTAAGAGAGTGTCATCAAAAACCTACTTCTAACCCATCTTTCTGAAGTTCAAGTCTATTACTACTTTTCCTACTCACCACAGAGATAAGACTGTTATTCTGGTTTTAGAGTACACTTGCAGACTACTGTGTCACCCCTTTGAGTACTGCCTTCATCAGGTTAAAGAACTCAGTCCATTCAGCCTGTCCTCATTCTCTTAACACCTAATGATACTGAGTGCTTTTCCTTCATCTCTTTGCAACCAGTTCAGACACGATAGACTTCTATGCTGGCACAACTAGCTGAATAGACAAGGGGAAAGCAGTGAATGTTGTCTACCTGAACTTCCACAAGGCTTTCAGCACTGTTTCCTATGATATCCTTATAGGCAAGCTCAAGAACTGTGGGTTGGACAAGTGGACAGTGAGGTGGATTAACAGTTGGTTGAATGGCAGGTCTTGAGGTTTTTATTGGCAACACAAAGTCTAGTTGGAGGCTTGTAAGTAGTGATGTTCCCCAAGTGTCAATCCTCAACCCAGTATTGTTTGCATTGGATAAAGGGTTAGAGTACCTCATCTGCTAGTCTGCTGAGGATATAAAGCTGGGAGGAGCAAGCTGATACCCCAGAGTGCTGCACAGGCTTTCAAGAGGGATCTCACCAATGGGGAATGGGCAGGGTGGAACCTTTTGAAATATGGCAAAGGCCAGTGCAGGGTGTTGCACCAAGGAAGGAAGAACCTGGTGCACCAGTACAGGCTGGGAGTCAACCTGCTGGAAAGCAAGTCTGCAGAGAAGTACCTGGTGGTCCTGGTGGACAGCAAGCTGTGCATGAGGCAGCAGTGTGGCCTTGTGGCCAAGAAGGGTAGGGGTGTTCTGGGGTGCATTAGGAAAAGCACTGCCAGCAGTTCAAGGGAGGTAATCCTGCCCCTTTACCTAGCCCTAGTGAGGCCACATATCCAGTTGTGTGCTCCTCAGTGCAGAGATACCTGGAGCTCCTGGAGCTAGACCAGCAGACACCTACAAAGGGGATTAAGGGACTGGAGCACTTCATTTACAAGGAAAGACTGAGGGAGTTGGGCATGTTCAGCCTTGAAAAGAGATGACTGAGAGCGGATCATATTAATGTCTATTAAGTGCCTGTCTAATTAATGTCTAATAAGTGCCTAATGTATATTAAGTGCCTGAAAAGAGGGTGGCAAGAGGATGAGGGCAGGTGGTTCTTGGTGGTGCCAACAAATAGGACAAGAGGCACAGAAACTAATGCACAGACGTTCCACCTGAATACGAGGAAGAACTTCTTTACTGTGAGGGTGTCTGAGCACCGGAACAGGGAACCCTGCTTGAGTAGGGAGGTCTGACTAAATGATCTCCAATGGTTCTTTCCAGCCTTACCACTCTGTGATCCTGCAAAGCCTTTCTTGGAATGTAATGCTCAGAATGGGACACAATGTTTCCGCTGCAGTCTTACAGTGACAAGAGGGGAGAAAAATAAATGGTGTCCTTACTGTCAGAGTCATGTTCAAATCTTTGCCAATAAAGCAACGCAGCTAAGTCATGTTTCTCTTGTGCCCTAGCACTGGATCTTTTTCCACAGAACCTCCACTTACCCCATTACTTCTCATCCATACTATGCAGGCAATTATTACCACCAAATAATCATTCAACCTCACTAAGTTTCACCCTATGCTTTTCAGATCATTTCACTTACAATTTACAAAAATATTTTGAATTCTCATCCCACCTTAAAACAACTGCAGTTCACCTTATGTTTTCTTTATCACAGTCTTTAATAAAACAGTTAAGTCATCAATGAAATCCTCAATCAGAATCAGGCTCCAAAGAGACCCTAAAAAGCCTGTTTAGTTGAGCCTTTTATTTTAGCCACAAATAACTCCTGTACGGTACAATTGCCCAACTGATTTGGAGCCTACCTTGCAATAGTTTCACCTAGCTCACATGTCTTGAATTCATTACAAAAGTGTTGTGTAAGACTGTTTTAAAAGCTTTTCTGAAGCTAGGATACAGAGGGATTTATTGCTTTGCCTCTATCCACAGATATTTTGACCTGCCATAGAAGGGGGTTATATTTATATAGTTAAATATGATTTCTTCTTGAGGTATTCTTGGCTGTTCTTCACCCTCTATTTCCTAGATGTTTCTAAACTGTACATTCATTTTTTTACAGAATTTTGCCAAAGACTAAAATCAGTCTGACTAGTCTAGAAAGTCCCCTGTTCTTTTCCTTTCACCAACCCCTCTCTATTTTAAAATGTAAACAAGCACTGTCCCTTTCCTCAGCTTTTTAGTAACTCATCCACTTTCTACAAATTCTAGAAGTGCTTACTGAACAACTGAAGGAATCACTACGATCAAGGACAGATTCAAATGACATGGGAAAAATCCAAAACTTACTTTCCTATCCATGCAAAAGCATTACCTCCTTTTAAGGGGTATTAACTGCACTGACCAGCAGTGTGCAATTGTCCCACTGAGTGACACTGGATACAAAACAGTTAAAAATTTGGCCTTCTCAGCATCCATCCTCAGAGGTACAAGCCCAACTTTGTGTATTACACCTCAGAAACTTACTTTCCTGAACCAGAGGCAGAACAATTGCTTTCAACCAGCAAAACAGAGGAAGAAATCCTTCAAGCTTTCAGACCAGATTGATCACTCAAGAGACACAAGTAACTCGGGTAAGTGTCCAAACCCAAGGTTACTTTTTGAATTGATGCTCTTGAGGTTTGCTCATACCAATCATTAGTCACTATCATTTATTAGCTTGCAGATAAACTGAAATACATCCTGGGAAAGAGAGAAAAGTATTCTCCCAGGACCTTGGTTATTGATTTTATTTATTAACTAAACTTAAGCTAAGGCAAAATTAATAACCTTCTACATGTACAGCAGAAACTTGGAGAAAAGACTGTGTGAAAGCAGGCTTCTCCCATTTGTATGCCTCTGAAGAGGTCAGCCTCTACCACAGGCCTCACAAATTCAGGACCATAAAGATGAGTGAGCATTAAACACCAGTAGACAGAAGTGAGGCACGCACCAGGTTGTTCAAGAAGCATACCAAAGGACTCCACCAGCATAGCCCTCAGAAATGACCCCTGCCACACTGATTCTTAGACCCTAAACAAACAGGCATGCACGAAAAGACATTGAATTTCTCATGTCTGACAGATGGGAAATTTGGAGCTGACTAAACACATGCCCAACCCTACATCCTTAGCCCAGATAGCACTTCATTGACCCCAGGTTGATGGAAATGCCAGAAGAGTATCATCTGAATGTGACCCCTTAATGTAGTCCATGTGTGAAAACCTTAAGGAACAGTTCTCTTTCCAGTGGAGGCCAGGAAACAAATGAAAAACGTTCACTGAAGTCAAGGGATTTACATTGGCATAAATCTGACACACAGAAAAATTAGGGATCCAAACTCTATACTCCAAACTGAGGCCAAAAGATCCCAGGCAAAGATCTTCTACAGCAGTTTCCATATCCATAGCCATGTTATTCTGTCCAGAAATGTAAAATAGCTAGTGTCAGATTCTACAGAACTAATGAGTACAAAATACTGTCATGAAATAAGAAAAAGATTCCTATGAAGATTTTTTTTTATGTAGACCTAAGAGCCTTTCCAATTTAATTAAGTTTACCAAAAGAGCCTAGGGGCACAAGGTACTTAAATTTTATTGAAATTCAATAGAAAACTGGCCACTAAATCTTATTTCAAAAATCCTAGTGTAAACTAATTATTCGAAAAGAGTGGCTTTTCAGAAACATTTACTTCTCTAAATTGATATTGCCCATGTGTATGATCTTTGCCTAAACAAATTTGTATTTCCTTCAGCACAAACATATTTTCACACCAATATTTATAGATTACGCCACTGTGATTCATTATCAAATAAGGTCCAGTTTCTGTGCACACAGATGCATTAAAGAATATTAAAAATAATTCTAACTTCCTTGGTGGTGGTGGAATGGTATACTTTTATTGACATCTTTATTTTGCCAAAATGTTCCAAGAGATATATTTGACAAATATTGCTCTTGCAGAGCTCACTGCTTCAGAAACATGACTTCTCTGAGGAAACTCTAGATCTTGTAACAGAAATATCTTTAAATCTTTTAGATAGCCAGTCCACAGGGAAAGGTTTAAGAAAGGATCAAAGCTTGTCCTTTCAGCTTGAATTATTCCATTACAGCTGAATGTGACATAATTACAAAAGATGTTGGATGTGGAATCTCATCAGGATTATCTGACACTCATCTTTGTTGAAAAAGTCTCCCCAGCTGTTGCTCTGATAGCACAAATGTGACAGGAGTGCAGAACACAAAAGTAGTTGCAAGTGACTGCTGCTTTGAGGTTGGTTTAGTCTCCGTGCAGCACACTGTGACTTCTCAGCCACCACAAATATTGAGGCTGTTTAGGACTGACTTGCAGGTGAGAGGGAATAGCAAGTACGTTATTGAATTCCTAAAGAAGAAAATTAATTTGAAGCAGGCCATAGACCAATATGGGCTCTATGTTACATAGCTGACAGACATAAGCAATTAATCTTCTTTCTTATGCAAGGTCAAGATAATTCAGTGAGTAGCTGCTCGGTTGCCTTTACCCCCCCCTCCCCTTTAAAAAGCCTGCTATATTGTCTGAGTTTGATTTCTCTGAGATCAGAACACAGCACTGCTTACAGCATGTAAGATAAGCACACTCTCTTTACAATCTACATTTCTCTCTGCAGTTGATGCCTTCTAAATCAGTACATGCAACTTCAAACAGCAAGGAGCACATTTCTTATAGTGCCACTATATTTGTGTGTGTATGTATAATTTTTATTTTTGTTTTTATTCTGTGAAAGGAGCTCAATTGTAAACTATAACATCAAACATCAAATCTTGAATAATTACCCATTCCAGAGGATTTGGTAGCTGTAAAAATACTTTTCTTTCCTTCCTTGTCATGGATTACATTTCCTTCATACATTATTAATGAAGTTAAACTACTAGTAACATGCCAAATGTGCTGCATAGGAGATTTGTGCCTAATCCAGCACAAAACAGGCCCAGTCACATAATGATAGAAAAAAAAAGAACAAATGTCAACAGTTTCACACTGGGACTAGATTAAGCAGACCGTACTTACTGATTCCTTACACAGGGATTATCTCACTTTTAGTGCTATGAGAAGACAAGCCACACTTCTATATTATTAACACAGAACTGCACCTCAAAAAGAGACACCAGACTCCCCAAATCTGCTTACAGACACACACATAGAAACTGCTGTTCATTAAACATCACAAACTCTTTTAGATGACAGATGCCAAGCCAAGATATTAATAGTAATATGTATCAAAAAAAGCCCTCTTGCTGCTTTAGATCTCAATCCAACTTTCAATGGAATTTGTGGATAGCCCTTAAGAGGATATTACATACAATTAGAGTCCAGCTGAATCCCAATTAAATGAAAATAACTGGTGTCTATGGTGTTTACCTTGCTACCATGGAAAACCTCCTTTGGTTTAGGATCCAGGTCATAACAGCTAACATGTATTAGCTTGTGATAACCAAGGTGCTCACTGAGGGCAACAAAACTGTACTAACCCTTAAGTATTTACAGGACCAGGTATTTGTCACAAAAACTGCCTGAGAACTAAGCAATAATGATGTCCAAACAGAATAGAATTTGTGGGGTTTGATCTATCTATAAGGTATATTCACTAAACTCCCTAGGTCACAGGAAGATGTTTACTGAGATAACATAGGTATGGTTTTGCAAGATGAAGAATATTGCTCTAAGATGCCTACTGCTCTATCAGGAATACTGAAGCCGTGACAGACTGCAGAGCCAGTGAAAACTTGCTTTGTCATTTCAGATTTGTTAGAAATGTTCAAGGAGTAGCTGTCCCAGCAGACTAGGCGAGATCAGGTGTCATCTGTCTACACCACTCTCCACTTTATGCTGGATCAGGTATCGTCTCTGCTACCGCAGCTGGCATTGGGCTGGTAGCAACAGCACAGCTTGTGCCGCGCCTGGCTCAGCACAGCACAACTGAGCGCACATGCTGATCCAGACCTAATTAGCATTAGCAGAGATCTGGCAGGAAGGATGGTTGAATCACAAACTAAATTTTGCAGCTCCAAGTTGCTCTTTTACAGGTAAACAGGCTTCAAAAGCAGATCTCTCTTCCAACTTTAACCCTGTTCACTCAGACTAACCTCATCTCTAGAAGTTACCTTTGTCAAAAGTCAAAACATTACATGCATGCTGTATGCAGGTTTTACAGCCTGGGTCACTTCAGAAATCTAGACAGGAACCTATAGCTCAGTGACAGCACAAGGGCAAGTTATTACCAATAAAAGCATGCTTTAAGCCAGTTTCAACAGCACTTACAGATAGACATCCTGTAATTGGCCTGCCATCTACCCAGGGGAAAAAAGTCCAGTCCGCTTAGGGTCCAACAAAACACATTGGAATATATAGAGTAAACAATTAAAATCAAAAGAGAACTTATTCAGCACATTGTACATTCGTTCTGAGCACTTTTCCATAAGCAAGGAAAATCCAGTGAGCAAAAAGAAACTAGTAGGTTATCATGCATAAGCTCAAAAGTATTAGTAAATCCAAATAATTATATAGTCACTAGCACATAAAAACTAATTTGCTCACTAAAAGCCTGGGTTTATACTCCCTTACCAACAGCATGAATCATTGCAGTCATGAGAACCCATGCCTTTAGTTCTTTAGGGCCTTCCACCAAAACCCATGAAGAAAACAATACATTGTGTCCATCAGACTACCTTCCTGCTTTCTTCTGCACACACACACACAACTCCCACAGCAGGAACTGAACAGGAAATGCTGAAGGCAGAAATAACCAAAGTATATGTTCAGGAGAGATGACTGGGATATATCAATCTCTTCTTTATAAGGAAATAATCCACAGACTGCTAGAAAGTACAGCAGACACGATCTCCATGGAGCCCCTCCACTCCATACCAGGCTTAACATTTGTTGCTCTCATAGCACTGTAGACTGTGTAACTGTGGAGCTGTTCTGTAGCAGCTTTCCGCAAATACCCCGTGAAATGCAGTTTCTGACTGTAGAAGGGGGCCCACTAGCAAAATGTTAGTCAGCATCAAATTCTTTACACAGCCTATGGATATGTATTAATTCAGTCCTTTTCCTCCCTAGTCTGGGGCCTTGGATTTCCCTAAGCTCCGTTTGGACCCCACAGGCAGCAAGAAATTATACTTCTGAAGAGGTTGAATGCGAAGGTTAGGCAACATCCTATCATAAAGGTTTCCTGCTTTCCAAATCTCATTGAACTACATGACTTCATGGTATTGTCTAAAGAGGACATTAAGCAAAAAAATTAAACTTCAAGTTCACATGACTTTCCTGGCACACTTTCAATTACTAAAATACTCATTTTTGATTCCATGAAATGTGTTATGTATGAAATGTTGGGCTTCAAAGCAATGTAACACCATGAATTGCATGCTCAGCTTCAGTAAATACTAATTCATAATTGCAGCCTATGCTTTACCCAGTTTCAAAGTAGTTATCAAGTCAGAAAACAGTCATTACATTTCATTCAGTAAAAAGAACACATCCCAGATGAGGTGTCTTTAAAGAAAAGAAACAGGACAACTTGCACTGACAACATTTAGCCTTTGTACTGTGCAAAGCTCTCCTGATTCATCACCTATTCATCTGCCGCAGCCACATTACTGGCCTACATCTGTTCGCATCTTAAATCACAGCCTTACTGCAAACTCTCACCAGTTATGTTTCCCTTGGTAAAGTACAAGTCCCGTTCCAAAATGGTCTACTGGAGGGAGATCTAGGAACTACTGGAGGACTAGAGTATAAAAATTCTACCATTATTTTTTTCTGTCTTAATTGCTATTTCCTTAATTATAGTTATTTCTTTTAATTTTTTACATTTAACTTTTTGTTTATTTGTTTTAGGCACTTCAAATCAGAAAGGCCCATGAGCAGTACTCTGTTTTAATGTGGAGAGGCAGTTTCTAGTATTACTCTCTTCTGGAGGGAAACAGTTCAAGTTCAGGACACTGGCCTTATTCATACCATTTTATTTTTTTTTTAACCTCTGTCTTTCTGTTCCATATACCTAGGCCTGCTCTAGGCATGATGCAAAAATCTTGTAAGCAGATACCTGCCAGTCATAACAGCATGTCAATCACTGGTTGTTGTAAAGGTAGAAAATTATGAGTAAAACAAGTTTTATCTGCTAATATGGAAAACAAACAAGATGACTACTTACTGAAACATATGAGTGGAGGGAGCTAATAGATGTAGTAAACAACAATATCTTCTAAGCTTTGTAGGCTTGTAGAATTTCACTATCATTCAGTTTTTAGGCCTTTAATCAGTAATTTTGGCATGTGCACACAAGGTTTTTGGCAACTCAAACACTTAAAAAAAAAAAGTATATGTACTTGGTGATGTGCAAAGAGATTTTTCCCAAGAAGAACAACAGGGAACACATGATCCTAAATTAGAGTACTTTATATTATCAGCCCATAAGGGGGTTTCTAAAGATACAGCTTATGCATTTGCATCCCAGAGTTACAATGCCTTGACTCAAAAGCTTTCCTGAGGAATTCTCACTGTGCCACATATTTGAACCATTCTCTGCTTAAGTCATTCCAGAAGAAAGAGAGAACTGCCTCATTTTTCCTGGTTCACTCCATTCTCCTTAAGACACAAATAACAGAGTCAGTCTCCATGCTTTCCCCAAATGCAACAAGCAAGACCACATTTGCAAGTAGACCAGAACAGGGAAAAAGGTCTTTCCTTGAAGGACTGCTAACAGTTCCATGAGGGACAGGAGGAACCCCATGAGTCTTGCAGGAGAATAGGTTTCACTTGTGTTCCATACCAAAAAAGCCAGGAGGTTTGCAACATTAGAGTCCTGCAACAAAACAACATCTATTTGTTGATGTCTGGTTTATGTTTTACACAGTACAATAAATTAAGCCAGTGAATGTTTTATAAGTGTGATGTTAGTATTCTGTAAAGGATATTTCCCCATTAGAAAACCCTGATACTTAAAATGGATTCAGAGGGACTAATAAATTGGTCCAGTAGGTGTTAATCAATAATATAAATGAATAACCAATGAAAAACTGCCACTAGCATGCCAAAGGGGAAATCATCCAAGAATGAAATCGGTGTAATAATACAAGTGCATTGTATCCTTCAACAAATACATGTAAGGCATACTGGATAGAGACCAATTCCCAGCACAAAACCATGTGCTCCTTTAAACAGCTTCAAAACACCTAATTTTATGAGGAATGTTTTCCTAATCGTAAGCACTTATAAGTTGAATTCAAAGATACACATATGCTGTGCTTGTGCACTAAATATTTTGTTTAAATTTTGTAGGTTTTTTCCCCCACACGTTTAATTATTCCTGCAGACAGCTTTTTGCCAGAGCTCTGAACGCTAGAGGAAAATCCCTGGAGATTTACATGAAAAAAAGCTGGCGTTCCCTCTTATTTGCCTATTGAACACACGCACAGTGACAGATTGTTTGGATGGGCAAAGCCTATCCTGTTTTAACATCTGAAACATCTGTCCAAGATCCTCAGACAGTCTGCATGCATTTACAAAGCTCTGACTTTACTCAGGTTTATAACACTCAATTTAGCTCTCTACATCTTACAGTGCTGCCCACAGCTTCTGCAAGAGTTCAGCTTGCTGATTTTTGCAACTCAGAATTCCCTCTCTGGCACAAGCCACTACTCTCCAAAGTTCATTTTGCTGTCTGTTTCAGACTTCTGGTAAAAACCCACAGAACACCTGGCACAAATTTTTGTTATATTTGAAATCAAACAAGATGCAAAATCTGTATATGAAATGCTTGAAGTTATTTGAATTGCTTCCTTTGATGACAGAAGAAGCTGAAGTACATCCATCATTTTCTAAGAGCAAGGGAACAAGTGAGCTAACACCTTCTAGGATTATTTTTGGGTTTTGTATTAATCCTTTCCCTGCACCACCACCAAACTGGCTCACTTAGCCAATCACATCTCCACATTCTTCCACCCAACAATGCTAAAGGAGTGGTTGTCATGAAACTGGCAGCAGGAGTTTTGACTCCAAATTGGCAATACTGATGCTGAATATTTGGATTATCATGAAAAGACAGGTCAAAAATATTTGATATGTACAGAAAAATTTTACACCTTGCAAGAGCTGTGGACTACAATACTTGAAAGTTTTATCTTCCATGAAACCTCAGTGGTTGCTTTTTGCCAATACTTGGGCAATAAAATCCACATTCAGCAAACTTGATCTTTTAAAGTTTCACACAAGAGTGTTATAGCCCAAGTTGTCAAAACTCACTTTCCTTGTCTTGGAAAGCACTGAGAAGCAGCTTGTCTGAAAGGGGACTGCTGGTATACACAGCCCCAAAGGCAGTCTAATGTCTAAAGCTGCTAATCTTCTGGTGAGGGACAAATATCTTTCTGAGCAGCACTGTAGTTTTACAGGTACTGATAGGCAATGCTCATCTCAGCACCATATCACCACTGCTCACCTGCTCACCACCAATGCTCATCTAATAAAACCATATCACCACCGAAGTCAGTGAAGATTCAAATCTCAGATGATTTTTTCGGAGAATTTATGCCTGTACTGTTCATTCAGCAACTGGCATCAACTCTCTTCATAGTGGATCTGATGGTTTCTCTGCCTTATACTAACGCATTTCTTTTTAAATCTGACATTCCCTTAGATCACATGTGTGTGATAGACTATCTAAGACCAAGGAGCAAATAATAAAAGACAAAACAATAGAAAGCAACAAGTACCTTATGTGTTTGAACTAGGTATACCAAGCAGTTGATGTAAACTTCCCCCACATCACCGTGTCACCCTGCTTTATGTTATTTCCCACTCATCCCCAACACATTAAAATTATATGACAAGATCCCCACTGGAGAGAGTTTGACCTTAAGTCTAAGCTGTCTTTTTATTGTGCCTGCTCAGAGGAGAAAGGTGGTAGCAGTAGCAGTTTTATCCTGTATTCACATTTGCTCTCTGTTATCCCTGGGCTAGTCCCATGCACAACAGTTCACACCTAGCTTCATATGGACTCAGAGTGCTCTTCTGGCAGCCAGGAGTTCCTGGTGTGCTGAAATGTTACAGCCTACTCATTTTTGCTCAGGAAAGGGTGCTTTCACTGAACAGCAGAGCAGAAGCCTTCTGAGGCAGTAGGAATGCCATCCTGGTGACCTTCTGTCAACAGAGGGGTCTTCCAGCCATGGGTTAAGCCAACATTACAGCTACTTCACACTACCAGGTAGCTGAGCTGGAGACCTGTCTGCCCATCTTTTCTGCAGCCTAGGAAAAAACCCCAATAATAATAATAAACAGGAGGCCTTTGACAGGCAGCACAAACAGAGTATGTTTTGTCAGTAACGCCATGTAAATCTAGCAACAGATATGATATGTTGACAGATATAATAATGTGCAGCAGGAGCACAAGTGTGTCTAGCCCTCCCACAGGTATCCAGCAAGCTTTTCATACTCAGATCTGCAGTAACTGGATGAATGTGGCAGGTGCAGGAGGTTTTAAGATTGCTCCTGCATCCCTGCTGCTCACAGTGATTTGCTGGCTTTATTTCAGGCATTTACCAGACTATCTGAGCCCTTCTAGGCTTGGAATTGATAACTGCTAGACTGTACACAAGAAGATGCTCATTAGGGTTGATACTAAGGGAACATTGGCACTCCATGTTTTTAAAACTCTGTTCTTTCCCCGTCTCTGGATTTAGGAATAAAATTTAAAACACATATTTCCACAAACATTGATTATTATGGCCTCAAAACAAAACACACTATAGCAACACACTCACAGGACACTCAAAATGGTGGATAAAATTCTCCAGGTCAGTAATAGATGTTTAAGTACTGCACAGGCTGAAAAATATATTCTATAATACTCCCCTCCAATGTAACTCAGATTTTGGTGTTGTGTTTTTTACTGGTACTACAGAGAACTTCACCCAGTCCCATAAGAGGTGTTTGCTATATCAGTTCCCATATCAAAAGCTATTTTAATTAAAATTAACTTGTGACAAAGTATACAATAAAGAGTCTCAGTGCATTAAAGAATAAAAAAAGAATATCTACTCTATATGCACCTGCCAGATGAATACCTTTCAATCTGTTACTAAACTGGCAAATATTTTCCACATATTTACCCTATTTCTAATGGAGCCTTTTAAATTTTTAATAAAATTCCTCTACATTCAATAAATTGAACCTATAATTTCAACCTATTCTTACACAAATATGTAGAATTTTCTTAAACAAATCTACATTGATTATTTTCTTCAGATACTAGATTCAGATTTTATTTCATGTTAATGTTGGAGGTACAAATCATTATTTCAGTTGGACTTACATTCTTAGCTACTCATCCATCTTTATAAAACAAAACCCAGTAGTTTTTTTAACATTTTTGACATCAATTATACAAATGTTCACTCAAAATTCCTGTTACTACCAAGAGAAGCATGCAGTCTTGTTTCACCTCCTTTTTAGCAAATCTTTAAGTACTCTTCAATTCAAATTATTTTGCTCAACCACATACAGTATGTCAGAAAATCTGCATTAGTAAATCTGATTAGTGTCAATTCTGGCCTTCCTCAAAATTTTAAGGACTTCAGTGACTTGTGCCTATTCAGAAATGTTTTCAGCCATTGTTAGAAAATTTGTCATGACATCATGGTTTGCAGAATGAGTTTCTGCACTTACTTAGACATGCCTCAATAAGTGGTAAGAAATCATCAGTTTGTATCATTCAGGAAATGAAATAATTGGCAGTTAGAATAAAGCAGTCCTCCCCAGCACCTCTAGGATGGCTGGTCTATAGTATACCCTTACTCATTACTTGAGCCTACAATAGACAAATAACACACCATGAACTCCAACACCTGAACAATTCAACGCATACCTTTTCTGGGATGCCCTTGTAAAGATGATTCATATTCTAGGTTTTAGGGACAGTACTTGACATAACATTACCACCATCTCCCTGCTTCCATTTTTACTAATTAACATGACTTCATAAGAGTAATAAATGAAGCACATCCACTATTTGGGATGTGCTCCATGCTTTCTATATGTGACTCTATATACCTTTCTGAACATATATTTGTCCGAAGTGACCACCTGCCCATATATTCTCCAAAAGGCATTCACATGTCCAACTGCCATCTTGATTGCCCTTCCATCACCTTTGCAGGCCTTTGCCATCATTTTCATTTGACACTTGCTATTCAGGTTTCAACTTCACCTGATCTGCAGTTTGCCCCCCCAAAAAATGTAGAGCGAAAGCCAGTGTGAAACAATCAGCCAAACAGTCAACACAAATTATCTACAGTTGAAGCTTATTGAACTGGTAAAGTCAGCATGAATGAGGAACTCCAAGATTTGAACACCTTTATCTCCTAGTTCTGCCATAGAGACCTCCAGCAGAGTCTTAAGCGTAATAGACTACCATAGCCATTATCTGCAAAAGTACAATAATAAAGCTACTCCTACCTCTCAGCCTACAAGCAGCTTGCCAGCTCCCACATGAGGCAATACAACAACATTTTCAGCAGGCATTTGGGCAAGTTCTGAGAGCAGTAAAGCTCCACACATCATGTGACACAGGAATTCACAGCACTACAGCACCACCCCAGCATGGTGCTGGACCCACACTGATGTGGTCACATAGCTTGTTGACACAAAGAAGCTTCTCCCAGACTCAGCTCAGTTAGTTCTTGCTCAGGTTGGACAGTTGGAAAGTTTACCTATTTGCAAGAACCGAGCAGACACAAACTTCTAAAGTTGCACATAATAAACAACTAAGTATGCAACTTTTAGCCTTTAAATAAGGGCATTTTCTGAATGAGTTTGATACAGCATTAGAAGATCTGGCAGATTTTTACTGATAGAAAGGGAGAAAAGTTAACAAGGAAGTTTGTTGATGCTATTTTGTTTCTACTTAGTGTTAAGCAGCAGTTGCACCATCTATTAAGGGAGTCTGGTTTCTTCCAGTCCTTCTACTCACATACTTACCTCCCACAGACAGGCAGGTAATTCCTTCAGCTACTGCTTATTTGCTTTGCTGGGAGAAGTAGCGATATAACCAACTCTTCTTACAATTCCTCCCTAATTTGGTAAGTGATTAATCACCAACAAGAATGATGTCAATGCCCATCTCTTCAGTGGATTATGTTATCACTGCAATACTTTACACAGCTAAATTCATGTGTGGTTCAACTCACACTTCACTTAAATATTCAACTAATGAGACCTTTCCTTTGGATACTCCTTGCTGTAACAGCAGTCTTTCCAGATCATAGGAAACATCTGCAGTCACTATTTAACTCTACAGTAGCCTTACTGATTGAAGTTTTTGAACCACCTACATCATCCCAACTGTTAGCAGTTACTTCCAAAGCAACAACTAAAAAGAAGTAAAAATAAAATGAAATTTGGGCATGCATTGAGACCCTTGCAGAATCACCCATATATCTCTCCCTGCCAAGTCCCCCACCACCCACGTGTTGAACTAAACTTTGCTCAGAAAAGTAATTAACAAGTGTTACATGAACCTTAAGTCTGTAGTTAGAGCATCTGCATGAAAAATTCAGAACACCCCAGCACAGCTAGAAACATTTGGACCTACACTTGGTGTGCAGTCTTTGTCACGCTCTGTGGTGGTACAACCACTGCTACCCCATCACATACACACCATTTCCCCCCCATCCCCAGCCATATTACAATTCTTTGAGCAACCTAAAATACTCATTCCTTACACACTCTTTTAAGATGAAGCCTAATGACATTATTTAACGGATTCAGTCACGTTAAGTTCATGCTCAGAGGCCTTAGCAAGTAACATGCTCTCTATTCTCCATCATTTACAGCAACCAAAGGGAAGCATTTCAATATCTTGTCTGCAAAAGGCATTGTCCACATTATTGAGGAACAAGATTAACCCTCAAAAATAGAAAGTCTAGCACTTCTTGAAGTCAAATTTGAAAAAAAAAAAAAAAGTCTACTGCTCTACATGACAGAACTTTGGTCACTACAAAACATCCAAGCAATATAGAATTGACCCCTAAAAGCCAGCATGACATTCTGACAGTGATGCATTGCTGTTCCTTATGTCAAGGGAGTGCACATCTCAACAGCTGGCTGATGCAGGAATTGGACACACATCCTTTTGCTGGAATACAACCTTCTTACAGCCCTTGCCTTCATTCCAGTCTGTCAGGAGAATTTCTTCCACTGCACCCAAACATATTGCAAGTGTTTTGCCTGTTTGGAGAAACAGCAAGTTTTCGTTTCCTCACGGAGTGCAAGATGCAGCCCCAGGGAATGTTCCTCACATATGAAACATTCATAGACAAAAATGTAATAATAAGCAAAGATACAAGACACTCTGTTAATAGATGTGGTTTTTAAAAAGCTGACCTAATTTTATGGGGCACTTTCCACTTTAAATATACAGAATTAAGATTACACGTAGATTTTTTTCATTAATCTAATTCGATATGTTTAAAACACATAATTTATGACAACTCTATTTTGAAAATGAAGAAAGCACTTAAAAGTGTTGTTGAATATTGGAATGTAAATCTTAGAGTTCCTTATCTTACAAAGTCAGTCTTTTTTATGTGCATAAAATACAGTTTCAATATTCTCTACAAAACAGAGGACAAATCCCAGTGTAATCTTTAGACAAAGATCATTTGGATGTTTAACGCCTCTAAAATTATAGTTGTGCCTGGTCCTAAACCTGATGGTCTTTCAACATTTCCATTATAAGAGCAGTTTTTCAGAGGTTTATAACAAACAGAAAAATTTGATTCAAGATGCATCTTGGCATAAGAATGAAACATACCAAAAAATTGTGCCAACAGATATGGGAAAGTGCATTTTCCTCTAGGCATGGGATCCAGGACTGATCTCTCTCTAAAAAAGATGCCCTTTGCACTTTAAAAATTCATATTGATATCATTCATATATGTGGGATCAGCTTCAAGAGAATAGCAACCTGCATTTCTACCCACCTGCCCTGTAAGTCTGCGCTGGGCAACTGAAGAAGATCCCTTGCTTCCTACAGTAAAGAGGTGGTCATGTAGAAACTCAAACAATGTTTAAAAGAATAACAATAAAAATGAGCTCCTAAAAACAAACAAACAAAATCCAAACCAAACCAAAACAAACCACAAACCAAAAAACCCACACCTATTAAAGCCTGTTCCTAAAAGATTTTCCTAGTATGTAATACTATTTTTAGGTAAAAATGAAAACTGCTTAAATACCGTACTAAATTCCCGGAATTACTACTTTTAGAACCTGGTATGGAAAAGAATAAGAGGACAGGCCACCCTGATGAGGCCTTCCTGCTGGTCTTGGGCAAAGGAATAAGGTAAATTGAGAAGCCGGATCCGATCCTAAAAACTCTTTTCAACAACATGAGACTTTGGCAAGAGCAAAGGGAGAGGCTGGCTGGTTATTTTAGCCAATGCACATGTGCTACTGCCTGCAGCTCACAGCTGCTGAATTAGGCAGTGGGAGCAAAAAGACATTCAGGCAGGCATCTTTAAGCAGAAAAGGATACAAGCAGCAACGTTTGGATTCGTATTTCGAATGCACCAACATCCAGCAGCTCTCCAATCCAGTGTTCCAGCAAGCAAGCACCGCTCTGCTTTCACTGTGCCCAGCCACAAATTAAACAACAGAGAAGTGTTTGCCCACTTCACAGTATGGCACCCTAGGAAACTACCAGCTAGGTTAGGATTAGGGCTGCCACTGGCTCTGAATGTCTACAGGAAAGAGAAGCAGCTGTGGTTGAGAAGAACATGGGTGCCCAAAAACAGACGTCCTCATTCCTCCTCTCTTGTATGTTTTAAGTACAGTGAAAATCTACCTTCCAAAGATTAGCCCTATGGCATGGTGGAGAGAAAGTTAATCCTCCCCAGCCCCCGCCATTCAGAGTTTACAACACAACTGAAGAGGCAAAATGCACACAAGTGTGACTAAAAAATCCACAAAGAAAAGAAATAGCAGGGATAATTATAAATACCCACCTGTAATCTGACTATAGGAACAACTTGAATACCAACGAAATCATATTAAAATCAGCAGAGAGACCAGGATGAGAAGGGAGGGCTCAACTCAACTATTTTGTGCTGTTTAACTTTTGCCAGTTTCAAGCACCCTTTACAAACATCCATCTTTCCTTTCCCAACACCAGCCCATTTATATTATATTTGTGAGTTCTGCTAAAGAGGAGCAGTGGGTCTGCCAAGAAGATTCCTGATCAGGGCTATATGCCAAACACAAGTCATAAACAAAATTATCTTTTTCCACTGTTTCTGGACCTGTGCTCTAGACAGCAACAGTCCCCTCAACTAATGCTCACATAGCTCAACCCTCACCTCGACAACAATCACATATGACATGAGTTTTCTTTCCCTCTGTCTCTGCCAGGAGGTTTCCATGTCCTGAGATGTACTTGGGACATTGACAGGTGTTTCATCTCCCACCCTTTTATTTGTAGCCAGTAAAGGTATTTTAATAAAATGTACAGACTCTACACTATTCACAGTTAGCATTTAGATCTCTGCCTTGTTAAGCTACATATCAATACCAAGACATCTACTCACTGAGGAGTTCCTAGTCTTTTCCAGAAATTAGTATATTGCCACAGAAGGAAAAAAATAAGAATGCCTATTTGAAATAGCAACTCTAAATTTTGCCATTTAGAAAAAAAATCCAATTCAAAACAGCTGCTGAACTGCCTGAAGTTAAGTCAAATGAAAACACAGCCCCAGATTCTGCTATACTGTTTGGAGTTTTGAGGGCTTTCTTGTTGTTTAGGGATTTTTATGGGAGTGAAGTATGTGCTAATTTTTAGTAATATAATCAAAATGCCTCTTTTACACTTGTGAACAACTTAAAACCTAGTGGGCAGTCAAGATTCCTTTCATTTCAGTAGATAGCTGTCCAAATTCTGTTTTCCTCTCCCTCTCCCAGGTCCTTTTCATCATCACATTATTATACTGTAAAAGTTAACATAAATAACACTACAGTAGCTAAGTTTCCAGTTATTTATCATATATCTCACTCACGAGATAGCATATATTTTACTAACAACAAATTTAAAATACCATCTCTGTCATTTTATACACTTAAATGCACATTTTATATGAAAAAGCCTATATTGCTGCTGTACAAGTGTGCTGTAACAGACCCCTATGCCTACAGGATCTTGTAATCGTGTACTGCACATAGTCAAGCATGAAGAAAGGTTTATGTGCCTGAAAGCTTGTCTATTTTATCCTTCCATCCTAACTCAGCTACCTGACTGACACTAAAGGTACATTTGTTTGGGAGAGGCAGCATACCACCACTGTATATAATCAAGTATAATTAGCAGCTCCTTGCTCCTCTATATTTTTCTTTAAGAGCTGATTTTTTTTTTAATTGAAAAATGCCTTTTTGTTGCAAAAACAAACCATCTGGAGGTCTCTATATTTCTTGAAGCATCTTCTACACCTTCTCTATTAACTGACCTCAACTAATCAATACTCAATTTACAATTTTTTTTTTTCTTTTTGAGACACACATGGGTACTATACTTCACTTCTGCACAGTGGCAGCTGAATAAGACACAGGAGCATACTGAATCTACAGCATCCTGAATTCTGTGAATCTTCAGAAATACAGGTAGAGTCATGACAGCCCACGCTCAAAGAACATGGAACCTAAATATGGATGCATTTATGTGATTAAATACAGCTGTACTTGTAGAAGTAGCATCCTGAAAATACAATGGAATGAGACCAAAGAAAACATGGAAGAAGAACAGAAAAATGATTAGTAAGTCACAAAGAAGAGAGCATGGGGTCCAAAGAGAATAAACACCAGCAACAAATTAACCACAGAAATACGGTGTCCTTAAGACCTCTTAGAGGAATCATTGCATCAGATTCATGTTGAAATCCAAACCTGAACACAAACACACACACACCCTCAAGACAGACTCTGACAAGAAATGGAACGGGACAGAGTAAGGAAACCAGTTATTCAGGGTTCGCTCCACTTGGAGCAACAAAATTACTGTTGTTTCTCTGAAACTGTTCATGCATTATAAAAAAAATTTACATTCTTCTGTGGTAAAGGGCTACAAAGCACTTGTCTACAAGTGTCAAATTCTCAAGGTCTGAATTAAAAAATAACCTCAAAAATCACCACGGACAAAGATGCTTGAGGACAGAATATACCTGACAGCCTCACTGATCAAGAGCCTCAGGATGGTCTGTGACAGGAAGTACAGAAGTTCAATTATCAAGGTTATCCAAAGAGTTCAATTCCACGTTTTGAAAACTACAACACATAAGGTCTTTACTGTAAATTACACATCCTTTCAGCGTATTTTTACTTGAGATGCTGCTACATTCACAACTGATTTCACCATTACAGTTTGTATGGGTACTCTTTGGGGGGTTGTTTTGGTCAAAAGATGCCAGTCATCTTCTGGTTAAAAATGCTCTATTCAAAGCTTTCAGAATATTTGCAAATCATATTCACACACACACACTTCTACGTTTTTATTTTGTACCTGGTGTCTGATAGGGATACTGTACTTTGAAATAAATATTTACATCACAGTGCCTACTCAAACTAAAAATGGATAACTGGCTTTTACATGACATTTAGGTAGCACATAATAAAGTCAAATTCTCAGTTTCCCATGCAAGTCCACAAGAAAATTTTAAGAACTCAAATTTGAGGTATATGTACCTGTGATAAAGACACCTTCATCTTCATCCAGAAACAAAAGTTTAGTAGAAGATAATTTTAATACAGTCAGTACACTTTCACCTACCATGGTAAGATACACAGCTGTATAGAATGCCAGCAAAATTAAAACAGGACAGAATGGACAGGTACCAAGATGTTAAACTGCGTAGTTTGGCCAACTTTGATTTTAGTTTGCAGTAGATTCTAACTATGACAACAAATCAAAATTCAAAACCAAACCATTTTTCAAGTCAAACCACAGTAAATTTTTGCAAAATACTCCAAGTACTCTTGGCTGCAAAATCTCTTCTGGCCAAAAGACTGACAAAAAGTGAACCAGAAAAGCAAGTTATAAATATGCCTGGTAGGATACCAGATTAAAGGAACTGCACTTTCCTTTGCTGGGAATTACCTAGAGTAGCAGGCATCCTTGTTTTACTTTTGGCCTGAGTGCCTCCACTAGCCTGCATTGCAAGTCCTTTTTTTCATTCAGTAATCTTAACACATTTTAAGCAGATGTGTCATCAAATGTATTACATGCCAATGTGTTTATCATTAAAACGAAAAATCAATATGTCCAATTCAAGCGTAAACAGCTGTCATTGAAGATGACGTATAATTATAGAATATGATTTGTACTTGGCAAATCATTATTTCCTGAAAAGGACAACAAACAGTAGCAAAAAAACTTTTCAAAGAAAGTCAGTATAGTGCCACTTATAGCCAGGGAATTATTTTTATGAATGCAGAAAGATACCAATGCAGCCAAAAGGAGCAATGAGAAAACAATCACTGTTAAATTTAATCATTATGTGTGTTTAGCTGATGAGAGAACATGTAGCTTTATGTTACTGGGCTGAGTCCAGATTTTTATTTAAAACAGGAATACTGAAAATAAGAACTTTGAAAAATACTACGAGGTTTCTGTTCTGGACCATTAATTTTTCAGTCAAATCAAACTATCATTTAATTGAATCCTGATGCTAGAACTTGGATTCTACATGAAAAATTTGAAACTAAAGCACATAGAATAATTTGTTATGTTGAGCTGTTCAGTCCAATATGTCTAGGAAAAAGAAAGTATGACAAACTCAAAATAAAGTAAGTCTACTTTCTGTGATGACACAGAACTAATAACAAAAGGAAACAAAACTTTTTCCTGGCCAAGAAGCTAAGTCATTAACTACCATTTCTTTCTAGCTGATGGTTAATTTAAAAACACACTTGTAAAATGACAGAAAATACTCAGGAGGAATACAACATCTATCTGCACTACTTGCAAGAAAAGAAGTTTCAAAGGCAACTAGCAATTTTAGGAATCCTCTTCAAGCCAGTACGAAAAAAAGCTTGGCTCTCAGGAGGAGCAGGGGACAATTTCTGAACAAAGAAAGCTATCTCTAAAGCTGTCAAATCAAATATTTAAAAAGTATGGGGATAGAGCAGGGGGCCACTTCACTGGCATGCTCTTAATTTGATACCAAAAAGAGAATTTCACTTCAGAAAAGGAAACAGTAGTTCTTCCCCTCTAGTTCTCAATTACATGTTACAGAACTCTCCAAACCTGGCACTTTTGGGGTTTCAATTAATATTTTGCTCCTTCTTGTGCATCTCATGATTCTGATTCTCTCCCACTACTGAGTCACTAGTTAGCACCAGCTGCATAATGCAAGAAAAATAGTCCCTCCATGTCATTCAGCTAACCAGCTGTGAACTTTTTCAGACAGACAAGAACATGCTGAAAGTACACGGCAGGCTTCAGCTGGGGGGCTGAAACTATCCTGGTTCTGCTGAACAGTTGACAGCTTCTATTTGCACGTGAACCAAAGCATCTCAGTCTTAAAATAGCCTTGGTACACCAGAAACCATCTAAGATTTCAAACGATAAAGAAGTTAGTGTGCTGCTAGGTCATAAACATTAACAAAAAACCCAAATCCCCATTTATTCCTCAGATAATGTCAGTCCTCCAGAATAGGACAAAAGATAAATGGGTGCAGGTTGGGGGGAGAGGGTAAGAGTAAAGAAGGAAAAAAAAACAAAACAACACCACAGCTTTCTAATTACAGTTTAATCATTTGTGTCCTTCTTCTGTTAGAGAGTTCACAGCTGCAGACTATCAAAAAAACCTGGCATTTTTATTTTGCATATAAAGAAAAGTTAGGCTCATTTCCATGTAATGGTCAGCTGGGATAACAAATTAAAAGTAGCATTGTTATCCTAATTAGATTATCAGGAATAGTAAGTTTCATAACGATACCACTCCACATAAGTATCTTTATTTCATTGATACTAATAAGAATATTAAACACTTATCATATGCACAGATTGTACCAGAAATATCAGATGTTAAGCACCTTAGCACTAATTTTGACATGTCTAAACTTACTCTTATTACTACATGTCCCTCCTTCCCCTCAGGTCAAACTTTTCACAGAACTGAAGAGTGCATTCTAATATCTACACATATATTTAAAAAACCCCAATCAAAGATGCAACAGCAGATACTCAATTGATATTCTAGCCTATATGCCAAACAAAATGATTTTCAAACAGTATGTGTTGAATTAGCACAACCAGCTTCTTTTATTTAGCAAGAACGCACAGACATGCTTTAACCTCAAAAAGCATTTTTACATACTTGAATAGAGGTTATTGTATAATATAACTGCCCAATGACTTAGAACTCCAAAGTTTGCTAATAATCTTTTGAACGCAAACCTGCTAATATAAATTTAAAATTCCTTAATACACTAAAATTCATATTCACTTTCTCAAAAAAAACACCATCTCCCAAATTACTACTAAAACTAGTTCTGTCTAGCCTTTAGGAAAAGAACTGTGAGGAGTTTGGCATAATTACAATAGGAAAAAAATAAGAAAGGATAAAGCTATCTTTTCCGTTACTTCCTTTGTTATAAAAATACAGCATAATTCTCTTGTGTATGCATTTACACATATTAAACATATTAAGACTATTAAGTGGGAAATGTAGCAAGCTGAATACACTCAGCACCGTAACAGAGAACCCAATAATAAAGCCAGAAAAGAAGAGTAAAGGTAACAAGGAACGAAGACCTAGTTTACATTTCTTTCTTGGGGGGAAAAAGAAAAAAAAAATCAAGAAGAACAATGAGTTGTTGTACAAATAAGCAGGAAAAAAAAAACAACTTAAAACCCCCAGGCGCCACCTTCCCTTGAAAATTTTGTGCCAACTAGAAACCTACAGAAATGATAGCACAAAACAGGAAACCCAGCATCTCAGATCTACAAGAAATTACCCAATCTAGGACTAAAAGAAGTCATGAGAAGTTTTATGCTCAGTAGAAATATTTGTTAGCTAAGACCAGTCCACAGGCTTTTACCTACCACGTCAGCCTAGTCCACTCCTTAAACACATGTGTATTTTCTAGCTCCTATTCTTTCATGTTAGCCAGTCAGAAAACACAGTTAATATCCCACCAGCAAAGATAGGCTGGTCTTCTCCAGCTTGTACAATGCAGTTTCTAAAAAACATGATCACCCATCCTATGAAACCACCTGAGACACAGAAAAATAGGCTAAGACATCAACTCTATGGATTTAAGGTATTCTCAGCATAACTAACTCAGTTCAAGAAAGTATCTTTAAAGACCTTTTCTGGATTATGAGAGATTATTTAGAATTGTAAACAAACATTACCTCAGTGGAAAAAGTTTCCAGCAAATATCAAATCCATCAAAAGAGACAGGAGCATCAGATTTTTCTAGCAAACGCTGGTATGTGTGCACACTTAGGCTAACCTTAGGGACAGGAAGGAGACGGGGATGGAGGAGAATTTCTAAAACCAACTCTACCTCTGCAATATATTTTTGGGATGGAGCAAAGATTCCCTAGACCTTCAGCTCCCAAGACGAACAGCTTCTTAATGCCCACAGAAATAGTCCTCCTGGAGCTGGTATTTAAAGTGCCAACACCTGGCTGGGGTTAACAGGTGTTAGGAGTTATGGAAATGGTGCTGTTGATTACTGATGTGTGTGTTTTCCTCTTGCACTCACACTCTCCTCTCTCAGTCTATCATAAGACCAGTATTTTTAGTTGCCTGTAACAATGTAAAATTTTAACTGGAAAAGCAGTGGTTTTCTGTGTTGAAGAAGTATTCTAGGAAAAAAGTGAACCTTCGATAAGCCAGTAACTTATCAAAAGAAGAGAAAGAGAAAAAGTTTTTCCATCTTAAAAAAAATTACATTTAAAAAAAATTCCCTTAGCAGGAACACCCAGCATATGGGTAAGGTAAGGTTCTGCATGGGGATCCGTTTTCTGTATCTCTAGGAAAATGCACAAGGCTGAATTCTAATCCTTATGTAAACATCTCCAGAATAGGAACCCGGAGTAAATGTGAAAGACTAGAAATCTGGAAAGCTGCTATAAGAGAGAGAGACCAGAGAAACAAGGAAAGAATCTCAAAAAGTGAGTCCACTGGCAGAGTGATGGAAGATCACAATCAACTCCATAGTTCATTCTTCCAAGGACAAAAAAAACCCTCCAGGAATGCCTAAATGATATGAAGATGCCTTCCTCTTGTATTATCATATCACCTGCAAATACAGGATTACTTATTGCTTGTATCTTAGCTCAGCAGGCGTGACAAACAGCCTGAAAGTGGAACGCGTTGTGTTTCATTGTGCTTCAGCAGATTAGGAAAACCCACAGACAGGTTTTCTAAAGAAACAGCCTGTCATTTGATACAAGCTGGGCAGCTGCAGCCTCTGCTGCACGTGAACTGACATTGACTGGCCTTTTTGGGTACCAGGCAGGGATGGAGTTTGGTAGGCAGCAATGCTGCTGCCTATCATGCCCATTTCTGTGCCCATTGCTGAAATTTTAGCCCTTCCAGGCACTACAAATATCCCTACCTGTTTGTTCACAGGAAAAATTCTGCCATAGCAGCAGCTGTGAGTCTGCTTTAGTATCTGGAAATCTTTTTCTCTCATCCCCCTGTCTGTGAAGTGCTAAGAAGGAGCCCAGCTGTTCAGCACTGCATTGCTGATTTCTTTGGAAAGGCCTGGAGAAGCAACAAGTGGGCTGCCTTCCTTTTCTGTTGGAGGAGCCTTCATAACTGGGGAAAAAAAAAAAAAGAAAAGAAAATCAGCTCAAGACTTTTCGTTGATTCTCTGCCCTGTGTGAACTGAAGAATCTTAAAATCTTCACAGTCACTGTATTTTCAGCCTCTCTCTGCTATCTTGCAGGTCACAGATCTGTAGAGGGAGTGTCTCTGCCTATTACTCATCACAGGGCTATACATGAGGCAACGCCCATTATTTCAGGCTTCTCATCTTTTTGCAGAGACAGTGCAGTCTGCTACTGAGCACACTCAGAAGAGATCTTATCTTGCCTTTTAAAAAGACTTTTCTCCCTAACCAAGCAAAGTGGGAGTGGCCAATGTCATCTATTTTCATGCCATGTTTTATAGCTCAAACATCAGATCCCCCCTGCTGTAATGCAGTGTAAAGTGTGTTTGGAGGGAATAAAAACAAAGCAAAAACTTTGGTGGTGTTTTTTTTCTGCTTGCATATCAAAAGCCTTACATGCCATACTTTTACCACAAAGCAAATGTTTGTGCTAAGTAAACTCCCAACAATTGAGATTATAATGAAGGCACTAACAGCAATTTTTGTTGACCTACAGCTCACTCATAATCACACGTATATTCAGTAGCTTTTAAAATCTGAGAAGGCAGAAATAACTCCCTAGCTGTTCTTATAATGCTGTGTTTTCTGAACCTCCCTTCTTTAATATGGGCTTCTGTTTCATAGCAAGGTAACTGCCACAAAGTGTTCACAGCCACTTGTGTTCCCACTGCTCTGAGGTAAAAAGAAAAATGAATTAAAGACAAATAAGCTCTATGAAAATGTTTGGTTTCAAAAATCAGGAGGGAAAACAATACCCAAAATGTGTTATAGCTGCTTGGTAACAGGCAGAGACAGAGAAATCAGCTACAGAAAGGTCTGTCTCCAGCAGTTTTTTTGTCTGACAAATTTAAAAGGTCTTTTTCTTTTCTCCCTGAAGTTTACATGGGGAATGCATTCTTTTAAATAGCATGATGATAAACAAAGAAAGGTAGCATGATTCTTATCCTCAGAAACAGTGGCATAAGTAAACCTCAGCCAGGATGGCAAAAACCTCCAACCTAAGGCCAGTAGAGAGCAGACGGGAAAAAACTGAGACAAGCAGGTGCAGAAAGAGTTTGGTCATGGAATCAGTGGTTATAGATACCATGAGCAACTCCATAAACACATGTTCCATGATGGTTCACAGAGCATCACTACTTAGGCTCAGTGGTGCAAGGATGACCCAGTAGAATGGAGAACTGGTTTATGTGGCATGCTGTCCTCATGGGTCTGTATCAACACTATCACCAGAAGCAGCTGGAAAGGAGATTGCCTCTCACTGCATCAAGCTGTTCCTGTGCTCAGCAGAGTGGTATAACACTGGCAGAACCAGCAGGCACACCACTCTTCTGCAAAGGAAGGTTCCTGAAAGCAAAGAAATGTGGAAGAGAAACCTGCTGGCAGGCCCTCCTCTTCTGCTTCCTTGTCTATTGGAGTGGCTTGAACACACTCACTATTCCCAAAATGAAATATTAAGAACATCTTACCTTTTCTTTTCAAGTCTGACCTCAAAGTCAGTGTTTCTTTTACCTGGGGGAAATTAAGACACTCTTACAGTGTACCTATAAACTTGTCTTTTAGTTTAAGGTTTGGACTCGGGGGGGAGGGGGGGGGTTAACCTGGCAATCTTTCCAACTATTCTACATTTTATTATACCCACATTCTGTTTCCAAACACTTTTTGGTAAGCTGTCCGAACATGCCTGAAAATATGGCTTTAGGTGATTGCCACAATGTCATCAAGAGACATTTTATCTAACCTACCCCATTAAACCAACCATAAATTTGAATAGCAGATCACATCATAAATTCCATTAGAACAAATATTTTTCTGAAAGCATTCAACATCTTCTCTGATGGAAAGTAGTGAAAGGGGGAAAAAAAATAAAGTAGGGAAGCAGCCCTCAGCTGGTGAAGAAAATTTAGCATTACGTTTCCAAGTGAAATACTTTTTAAATGCAGTGTCTAATAAGGAGCCAACACTTGGACACAGTGTATTACAGTGAGTAAGAGAGCTTGGCCACACTCCCAGACGGAGAGCGACCCACCGGGTGTTCCCGTCTTTGCCCTTCCTTGAGCGATTTCCCCAAACACCGCTTAATACTTTAACCTTTCTAAAGCATGGAGACTTTCCAAAAGCTGGGACGTGGCCTGACCTGCCATTCCAGCAGCCGCTGTGCGTTGGTGAGAGTGCTGCCAAGGGGCTGGAGCCAGGGCAGCAAGGCCTTCCCAGTGGGTCCAGGGGATTGGGGCTGGAGCATTCCCTCCCTGCGACAGGGACTACCAGGCTGTCCCAACTAAACAGCTGGGCTGCTAAGCTCTGTTTCCCTTGCTTTCAGCCAGCTCCTTGGGCACTGAACCCTGTCTTGACTCTGGCCACATCCCATCTCCTCACACCATAGAGGAAGGTAGGGGCAGGTGTCCCTTCCAACAGAGGAGCAGAGCTTCCCTAAGCTGGGCAGGATTTTCCCCTCCTTCTCCCCACCCCACTGCCAGCAGGGATGGGGGTTTGTGACACCCTGCGCTCCTGGATGAGTGTGCACATGTCCCAGCCATGGGCCAGGAGGCACAGCAGTGGCAACCATGAGCCTCCAGGGCCATGGGCCTGCTCCAGCCGGATCCAAAAGCCGTACAGTGCGACAGTCATGCCACGTGCCATAACCTGACCGTAACATCACAAAATGTCACATCAGAACTTCGAAGAACACTCAACACCCCTTCCCAAACATTCTTACCAAAAAATCCTGGCAGCCAGGATGGAAGATACGCTCCAGGGGCATCCATGGTGAGGGGGGGGGCAAGTGCCCTGAGGGGCTGCAGCCATGGTTGACTTGCACCAGGGCAGTGACAGCCCAGAGAAAGCAGAAAGGAGATAGAATGGTTTGCTGTAAGGAATGATGTGAGATCAGACACAGGCAGATACTTTCAGTGTGCATCTACCTTTCCAGCCACATGTAGTTCAGCAAAGATACTGAAATCCAGGAACAGATCCATTGTAAGTCATCACACTGAATGACCATGAAATCGTGTGTGAGAGGAGAGCAAAGCCCAAGCAATGCATGTTTACCTCATCTGCTTCAATAGTCTTCATCACAATTATGTCGTGCCCAAAACAAGAAAAAGTATTGTTTTGTAACAAAAAACACAATATACAGATAATTTAGGGTCAGCATTTCTCCCCCTTCTCCTTCAGAAACATTCAAAGGCCACAGCCAGAGACCATGCATTTTAAGTGGAACACTTTGTAGCTTGAGGAATGGACTGGCAGCAACAAAGGCAAGTGAGACACAGGAGAAGCAGTCGCTTGATGAGCGTGACAGAGGCTCCCTGAAGAGGGTGAGCACAAACACTGCCAGTAGTCATGGCATGAGGGATGGGTCCCTCCATGCTGTGACTGACAGGAGGTGTGACACCTTGCCTGCTTTCCAGATGAAAGCGGCAGGGAGGCTGTGACACTCAAACACTGGCAGCACTGTTGTGCTGTAGTACCTGTTTTTTGAAAAATGTGACATCCCCTTCAGCCTACACCTGCAGCACTTACCAGAAGGTCTAATTTTACCAAGTATGGATGAAAATGAATTAAGCAACTACACAAAGATCCTGGGTTTCCATAAGCTTTGGAAAAGGTTTCCAAAACAACACAGAGAGTCATGTCAAAAAAACCTCCAAGCAGCTCCTCTTCTAGAGTTTCTCTACTAAACTCCTAATCTTCTAAATTTGAATACAGCTCCTATAAGATAACAAGGGGTAGTTTCATTCATTCCCTCTGCTACAACATGACACTGCTGAGAAGGAAGTTCAGTGGCAGTTTTGCAAAGCATTAGGCATGTAGGGAAAAGATAGACATGTTAAGTATACTGTACTGGACATGGGATGTGAGCAAGCTATGGGTGGAAGAGTTCTGTCACAAATGACTGAAGCCATACAATGAGGCTTGAAGATGAATGCTAGGCTGTCTAATCCGCATTGATATGTGGTGCCACCCTACAAACCAGACTTGTGAGGAGCTGAGGCTCAACAGAGAGTATAAGACTCAGATATAACTAGACAATCCTGGTGGCCATGGCTGAGCAGCTGACCCACTGGAAATAGGAAAGGGATGGCACACACAGAAAACAGGGACATCATCAACCCTGCTTGATGGGGAGATGTGATCTGGTGGAACTGGCATTTGCTTGGAAAGGAGAATGCCCCTTCAAAGCTAACAAGGGTACAAAATACTAAGTGAAAACCTGCCGAGCTTTCACGGCCTGGATCCAGACACTGCTGGGAGGTAGATAGAATAAGAGATGCCAAAATAGCTGCTAATCCCATCCCTCAGCTTTCTGATACTAAAATAAAGAGTAACTACACATGGGAGGAGTGGCGTGTGTTTGTAAAAAAAAAAAAAAAAAAAAAAAGAAAAAAGTGTGGTGGGGAAGATGATGCTTATAAAAATGGGGTCTGCTTTGTCCTTCAGAAAGAGAAGCCAGAGCAGGAAGAAGGAATGTGCATGTGTGTGCACACCATGTGGGACAAAGGCAATGTATTTCTCTTCAGCCAAGTGCACTGCTGTCATCTGTCAGCATTGTATGCCTGTGTACAAGCAACACCAAACACTATTTGCCTTTCAGTGCCTTCAACAATATGTCTTTCATGTTGATTTCCTCATCTGAATTTTCCTTTTGGTTCCCCTGCTCAACGTGTATACATCTAGTTTTGATGATACTCAAACAGCTGGCTGCAGACAAGTCACAGGCTTGCATGTCTGGCCGAGTGTAACACACGCACATGCACACACACCCCCCTTGTCCTGACCTCTCTCCCCTTCTCCTCTGAAATCTGCTGCATTTGAAGTGTTTTCTTTAGCAACTCCCTTCCCAGGCTCGTCTCCCGGACCCGCGGAGGACTGCTCCCCAGACCTGCTTTCGGTCCGGGCTAGGGAAAGGGGGGCTTCGGGGGGCTTCGGCTCAGACTTGGCCGCCGGGCGGGAGCGTGGTTTCACGGCGCTGGCCCCTGCGCAGCGCCCCGCGGCTGCTCCACGCCTGCGGGCTCGCCGGGTCGCTGCACCGGGGGACCGAGAGCTCGGGGCTCCGGGGAGCGGAGGCTGAGGCGGGCGAGGATGGCAGGGTCTCTGTGCGGGGCTGAGGTTACAGCGGTGGGAGAGTTTTTGAGTGGTTAAAAAAGTTCGGATAAGCAAACTCTGTTGCTGTTAAATATTCCCCCTCCTCCCATCCTCCTTTTCTTGCCCCCCCTTCCCCCTCCCTCCTTTTTTTTTTTTTTTTTTTTTTTTAATTTTATTTTATTTTTAAGGTAGTTGATGTGGTAATTAAGAACATGGTGAGAGCCCGGTCAGGTCACCTCGTTTCTCAGATCAGAGCCCCATCAGAAATTCTTTCAAGTGTCCTTCTGCGTCGCCAAAGATGACAACAGCAAATCAATAAGTGCTTGAAATGAAAGGGGTTGCTGGCTAGCCCCCGAGGCTACAGATTTTCGCACCGCCGGTCTTTTTTTTCTTTCTTTTTTCTTTCTTTCTTTCTTTCTTTCTTTCTTTTTTTTTTTTTTTTCCTTTCCCTGTACTTCTCGCATTCCTTTGCACTGCCTGTCCTAAGAAGAGCTACCTTTTTATCCCCAGTCTCATGACGAAGGTAAGTGCCCTGTTAGCATCTCTTTGGCAGGACGTGCTCCGCCGGCTCTGGCTGCGCTTCCCTGCTCCCAGAAGCCAGTCGGTGCCGGGAAGGTGGGAGTCAAGAGCGGCCCCGGCCGCGAGCATCCCGCCCGCCCGGGGAGAGGCGATCACAGGCTCGGAGCAAAGCGGCAGACATTTGCTCTGCTTCTTCTTTTTATTTCCTTTAAAAATAAATTAGGAAGAGAAAGAGGAGAGAGAGAGAGAGAAAGAGACAGAAAAATTAAAAAAAAAAATAATAGAAGAGGGATAAAGGATCAAAGCAAAGGAAAATAAATATGGGAATCACTGTATGAAGCTTATGTTATTCTGTGTTAACAGAGGTTGCTTCGTTCCGTTTCGCACCGTCATCCCTACCCCTAGCGTGCCCCGATTTAACAATCTTCCTAACGAACGACGTACTCGGGACTCTTTAATTAGGCAATTCATTAGTAAGTCAATACAGACATTTATATTTTCTTTCAGATCAAGTGGTTAAGCGCTAATTTCTAAATGATTATAAAACACTGGAATTCGCGAGGCATAATAATTTTAATTTATATGCAAATCAAATGGTCCATTTGAAATGCTTTTTTTTTTTAACAATTACTGTATTGTAACATCGGGGACGAACCGCCTGAATGAGCAATTTGAAACCAGATCTGGACAGGAAGAAAATATTCGAGCAGCCCAACAAATCAATAATGTTTGAGTGTGTTAAACATAGCCAGCTATAGGTATTTACATACTCGCTTGCTGACAGATAAGGAGCTCAGAGAGGTGGGAGGAGAAGCTGGGGGGAGACGAGAGGGTTTGCTTGCGAGGGCTGAGATCATAATCCGGGAATGAAGAAAGTAAATGGTCGTGAATTGCCCCACCGCGCACTTTGCAGGATAACTCCCTTTTCCGCCTGTTCCCCAACGCTGGCGGCCTGTGCCAGACGCTGAGGGCTGCTCGGAACACGGCTGGACTCTGCGTTCAGTCACGGCTACATACGCTTTGGGGTTTTTTTGTCGTGTGTTTTTTTTTTTTTTTTTTACCTTCCCCCTTCCCTGAGCAAAACCCTTCCCGGCCGGCAGCGGGGAAGCAGCCCAGGCTCTCCTTCGCCTCACCCACACTGTGACCCAGGATCACCTGGTGAGAAGCCCCGCGGCTCCCGCCGCCGTCGGGAGCACCGCTGGCTGCGCCAAGTGCCTGCAAACGGATAGTCGCGATAAGCTTTTAATAAACAGCTTTTCCGTCCGTCAGGGCGATGAATAACCCCGACCCTCTTTCCAAGTGGTTTGGAAAGCCGGCGTAGCTGGCGGGGGCCGGGACGGAGGGCTCTTCGCACAGCTCTTAGCTTCCCCGCCGGGCCGAGGGTCGGCTGTGAGTCCCCCGCCTCAGCCAGCCGAGGAAGGGCTCCCGAGCCTTCTCGGGGGGGTTTAAAGCTGTTGTCACTGCGCTGGTGGAAGGGGGAAGATAGACTATTAATGCAGCCGCCGCGGCCTTTGCTCGCCTTGAAATCTATTATTACATTTATTGCTTTGACAGAAGGGGAAAAAAAAATGAAATCCGCGTATTAAGTCGGCTCCATAGTTTCCAGACACCCTGGAACCCCTCTTCCACGGCAGCATGTCTAATGTATTCCCTGGTGATTCTAGGCATTAATTAGTTGTTTAATAGGAGTATGACTAAAAATGTAAAAGAAGGATTAGGAGCGTGAAACGTATGTCCAGCTCCTTCCACACACTCGAGGAGGGAATGAAAATCATCCAGTATCTTATGTTTCTCCAGGAGCCATTTGCATTTCCCACCAGCTGCTCACTTTAGCCGCTCCGGCGCGGACGGAGCCCGCTGCCGCCCGGCGCGGAGGCGGGCTATGAGCCGCGGGCGGTCCCGCTCCGCGGCCGCGCTGCCGAGGCGGGCGCCCCAGCCTGCCATGCCTTCCCTGCCCAAAGCACAGCGGGGCTGGGCGTGTGGGGAAGATGCTCACCGGCGCAAACAGTTTGCTTTTCCCGGGTAAACACAACTGGGAGGTGGGAGCTGGGAGTCCCTCTCACTCCCGCTCTTTCTTCAGATGCGCGAAAAAACTGGATTTCACCTGGCAGAGAACTCCCAGGGATAGAAACGCAGGTAGCCAAGGACTCAATGAATTAATTTATTTATTTCTCCCTAGATTTTCCCACATGATTTAATTTCTTGCGAGAGGAAGCCACCCCCTCCGCTTGGCTCGGCAGCCTCTGCGGCGTAGCATTCAAAGGGCTTTTCTGAGCACGCCGGGGAACAGCGGTGCTGCCGGGTGTATCTGGACTTTCCACAGGAGTCACTGACTTAACGACACGCGGAAAACTTGGCCTCTTCCAAGAGTTCGCTTTTCCCTCCAGCAATAATTGCCTATCCCCCTGCCCACAACTATAAATAACTAAAATTCACTCCAGGCTGAAATAATTTAAAAATAGCCACAAAGAGATCAGGTATAGCCTCTGAGTTAGGAAAGTGCCTATTTTATTTTCGCGTGGTTCCCCTATAAACAAAGCCGCGGAAATGCTGCGAGATTTAGTCGCTTTAGTTTGATATTAATAAAGAAATCCGACTTCAATATTTTCTTAACACGGAAAACACGGCAAAATCGAAAATAAATATCCCCCTCGAGCCAACTCGGTGTCGTTTGGGGAACGGGGAGAGAAGGTAGCGTTTTCTCGCTATCGTGAATAGATGATGCAGGACGAGTAACAGAGAGACGCGGCAGCATTTCGGCTAGCCTGGCACTGGTAGCCGAAATATCGACACCGGATACGGGCACGAACAAGAGCACTCCGAATTAAAAAAAAAAGGGAAAAAAAAAAAAAAGAAAAAGAAAAAAAGAGTAAGAAGAAAAATTGGGAAAAAATATTAGTGGGTTAAAAAAGAAAACCGAGACCTCTCCCAATGGGTTGGCGATCCCTCTTCACACCTGGTGCAAGGACAGCCGCCGGCCCGGACCGGGAAACTTCGGCCACAGTTACTTGTGCCCCCCTCCCCAGCCTGGCGGAGCGGGGCGTGCCTTACGCGGGCGCGGAGAGGCCACGGCCGTCCTCGCTCACCTCGGTTTTCCTCTGGCTACCTATCCCGGCGCCGCGCCGCCGCCGACTTTTGTCCTCCGTCCTGCCCCCTGCCCCCTTGGCGGCCGAGGGCTGCCACCACCGCCGCCGCTGCGCCTGTGCCCGCGGAGAGCCGCGGAGCTGCCCGGCCCGGCCCTACGGCGGGGAGCGCTCGGAGGAGCCTGCGTGACGTCAGGGCCCGGGGAGGCGGGCGGGGCGGGGCGAGGGCGCGGAGGGCCGGGGAAGGAGGGAGGCAGCGGCGGCTCCGCGGCCCCGCAGCCAGCGCAGGAGCCCGGCGCGGCCCCGCCGCCCCCTCCAGCACAGGCACCAGCAGCGAGAGCAGCGGGGCGGACAGCGCGACCGGCCCCGGTGAGTGCGGGAGGCGCGGGGGGTGTCGGCGGGACGGGAGCGGGGCTGCCGACCCGGCCGGTCGCGGCTCTGCGCACCCCGGGACGGGCGGCGGGGCCGCGGGGCGGCTGAACGGGGTCCCGCGGACCTGAGTCTCTGATGTCCTCCTGAGCGGCTGCGGCCCGTCCCACGGGGCTGTCAGCGAGGGGGAAAACAAGCGCTGCCCCCGCGTCGCTTGTCCGCAGTGCCGTTCTCCGCCTTCCCCGGCGGGGCGGGCGCCGGGAAGCGGGCGCGCAGGCAGCGCCTTCCCGCCGCGGAGCCGCGCACCCGGGCAGGGGGCGGCAGCGGCGCCGGCCCGCGCTCGGGCCTCCCAAAAGCGATGCGGGCGGGTCTGCCGCGCCGGCTTGCGAGGTCTGCGGCTGGGACCCCACAGCACCCCCCGCGGGAGGACGACGGGGTATAGTTGCCCTGCGGGCACTGGGAAAGGGTAGGCCCCGCACGGAACCCCCTTTCGTCTGAGAGCCAGCGGCCGCGGGCCTCTGGCGAAAAGCCTCCCGCCAAAATCACGGACCACAGTATTTCGGGCTGTGCTGAGATCCTTGCCAAGCGACTCTTGTTTTTTTCTGGGGTGTTGTGGATTTTTTTTTTCTCCTGAAAGAATAGCAATAGATACCAATAAGAGAAAAAAATAAAAATACCGTTTGACACAGCTTTCCTGTCCGTACCCTGCAGTTGCTCGAGCAGGTTGCTGCTGAGCGGGCCCGGCCGCGGAGAAAGGGAAGGTCGCACAGCTGGTGCGTTTGCTGGGGCTGTGGGTGCGCGGAGGTGCGGAGGTATTTAATTCTAAGTGCTCGGAGAAATGGAAAAGCGAGTGGAGTTGCTTTCGTTTGAGTCGCCGGGATGGAGACAATAGAGGGAAAGGCTTCTCGCTCCCCTTGGCCCCGTGCTGTGATGTGCCTTGCAACAAAAATTAAAAGAGGATATGGAGAGGAGAAAGGGAAGGAGCAATACGGGCAACTGAGAGCAAGGAAGGAATAATAATTTGTCCGGGAAAGGTACTTTTCTTGGAGGAGATCAGCATTTGAGTAGAGAGGAAAAACTTCCCCTCGGTGGCATTGCATGTGTGTGGGGGGAGCCGTGTGTCTCCCCTCGTGAGATAAATCAGTCATAGAGGCAGGCCGCGGGGGAGGGCAGCCGAATTTGTCACGCAGGACTGATATTGACGGAGACCTATGCCGAAATAAGGACCATCGGCAAAGACTTCAGGTTCTCTCAATCACCTTCTTGATTAATTTAGGCGCTGCTCATGTGCTAGGCCCGGCTTCTGGAGGGAGTTCCTCCCTGGCGTCCTTCAGCTTGGAATATAAACCTCCATGTCACGACATGACCCCAAGGAGTCCCGATAACGGCACCTTCCTATTTTTTTCTTTTTTCCTTTTTTTTTTTTTTTCCTTTCTCCCCCGCCCGCCTCCCCCCGCCCAGCTTTTCCTTCCCTTTTTCCACGGCCTTATCCTGCCAGCCCGGCAGAGGGTGGAAGGGTCGGGGCCTCGGGGCCCTGCACGGCGAGTGCTGCGGCTGGCGCTGCTCATCCCAAACGTGCCTCGGCCCCAGCCTGCCGCATTTCTAAGCACCAGCTAATAATGCGCCCGGTCCAGACATTAAAAAAGAAGCGATGAAGAAGAAGAAAGATTACCGAAATGATGGTGACATGCAAATTTCCCCCGAAATTATCATAAGTAAACATTTGAAGCCTGGACTAATAAAATCCCATCTGTGTTACTTCATATCGAGTTAGTAGAGAGCTGTGATAATGAATTTTGTAATATCTCACGAACAGACATCTCAATCAGGCACTAATCCTGTGATTTTACTGCCCGACCTCTCAGACAGGGGGAGGCGGCGGCGGTGGCGGCCGGGGAGCGCGGAGGCGCTGCCGCGCAACTTCCGCCATGGTGGGGTTAGCGGCTGCTGCTGCCCGCTGCCCTACAGCTCCCCTGCGACCAGGGCCGGGGTGTCCCGCACACGACCACGAGGTCAGGGGACTCTCCTCCTCGACCCCAAATAACGAGGGATAGAGGGAGGCCGAGCGGTCCGACGGGCTGGGAAGCCGCCACGAGTGTTTGCGCCTGTCCCGCAGTGTAACTCGGGTGCGATCCGAGGCTGAGGCAGGGAGAGGGGACACCGAGCGTAGCGCTGGAGAAAAGCGAGGGTTCCAGCCCGCATCATTGCACCGCAGCTTCTGGGGCGGCGGCGTTTCGGGGTTTTTTTGCATGTACTTTTCAATCCCAAAATAATCGTTTTAAAACTCCGGTGCCTTCATCTTTTGCAGATAACGGGTAATGGAGTCCAACTGCCGCAAACTTGTCTCCGCCTGTGTTCAGCTAGGTAAGAGACACCATCGCCCGCCGGGCCGGAGGCACAGCGGCCCCGCTGCCGTGCGGAGCGATGCGCGGGTTTGGAGCCAGGCGGAGCCGCCCCCGGGGAAGCGTCGGGCGCTGACCACCCACACACCTCTCCCCTGTCCCCTCCTCCCCGTGCCCAGGGGTGTAGCCCGCCGTCGTGGAGTGCCTTTTTCCCAAGGAGGTGGACATCAGTAAGAGGGCCGGAGGCGCCGGAGGGCCGCAAGGAGCCCGCCGGCAGCGCGGTCTCCGGGCGGCCGCCCCCGGCACCGGCGGTGCACGCCGGCCCCTCCGCGCCGCTCCGCAGGGTGCGCTGCGGGGACAGCCCCGCGTCGGGACAGCCTGCGCGGCGCCAGTGCGCCCTCTGCTGCCCGCCGGGCGCCGCTTGCGCCGGGAGCTGCGCGCCCGCGGGACGGGGAAGAACGGGAAGGGGAAAGGGAAAGGGGGTGCGCGCACCCCGACGGCCGCAGCCGCGCACCATCCCCCCGCCGCCAGCGCCTCCCCCTCCCCCCAAAAAAGTATCGCTGTCTGCTCGCCGTTCAGACACCCGCAGCGTCGCTCTTGTATTTATATTTATTTTCTATTTTTTGACACTACCCACCCCCTCGCCCGTAAACAAGCTGTCAACCCTTTCCTGCCCCCAGAGGTAGGCACCCCCGCAGCGCCCCGTCTACAGGTAGAGAGAGTTCCTGCCTACTCTTCCTCTGCCCACTTCAGGGGGTCTGATAGGCGAGCCCGAGGGGTGGTAAAGAAAAACAGCAATGCAAACATATTACAAAGAAGAAAACAAGCGCTCTGTATTTCGAGAGACTGTTTAATCCAAGATAAACGTAATTTTGTTTAAATAAAATACATTAACCTGAATTAATAATACAGGAAACTAGAGTGAATTAATAATGCACGTATTCCTGGTCCCGTGGTTAAACACTTCCTTATAAGAATACTGTATTAACCCTGTTTGGCCAAACAGCTCGCTATTTCTCAAATAACATCCAGTGATTTCAGGAGGGGCCATGTCGCCTTCCCGAGTCCACTCTCCCCTGGAGTCTTTAAATAGGATTTGCTAGCTGGACATCAAAACCCCTAGAAGAAGAAATGCTTAGGCTAAAGGAAGGTTAGCGAGCAAAATCCGGGGTAATTCCAAACGAGAAGGTATTATGAGCCGATAATTTTTAATCCCGGAAACATACACGATATTAAATTGTGCACAAATATGCTTTACCAGGGTCTGGCACTTTTCCCCTCGGCCAGTAATAAGTGTTAAATAATGTGGAAAGGAAGGGTGACATTGCTTTATATATGGTTTGCAAATAAGAAAGGCCTTTTTACCCTCCCCTGCCTTTTCTTCCCGACGAACAGGTGGTCTTAATCAAAGCCCTTAGCACGATCTAATGGGAAAGTGGGGACCTTTCTGATATAATAAATTTATGAGCCCTTCCAAGTCAGCTTTATTCGACTAAGTATTTATAAAAGTAATATCCACATATGTTGCCTGACACGGTAACTTTTACTTCCTCTGCCGAGAAACAAATGGTTATTTTCTTAAACATCAATTATGAACCTGGATTATTGTAGTACACGCAAAATTTCCTGCCTCGTTACCGTACCAGCCGATCTGTTTTTGACTCTCCGGGCTGCAGGGGAAATTGCTATCTAAACACCTTTAATGCCGTTAATTAAAATATACCTCCGAGTCCAAGAAGCAACACGGAGTTGCCTGACCATTAAACCATTCCCTTTTACGGGGAAGGGAAACGCGACGACCGCGGATACGGATATATCCTTGCACATATGGGAATATATCCCTGCAGACGTGTGGACAATCCTTGTGTGCAGCCCCAGCCCCTGCCTCTGTGCAACGGAAAATGACAAGTCCCGAGACGCCCAGAGCTGCTCGGGAGGCTTGCTGTAAAGAGTAAAAATCACGGGCGTTTTCTCGTGATACTGGAGGGTTTTGTTGAGTCTTGGCTTTGATTTGCTTAAAACGGCGCGGTGCTCGTTGATTTTTATCTTACCTGGCCGCCAGTACGCCATGCTTTATGGGATTGACTTCGCAAAAGGTCTAATCTTTGGGGCTGGCTGGGTGGGAGGCGGGGAAAGGAGCAGGGGCGATTGGGGACACCCCTCCGCCCCCCCCCCCCATCCCCGTCACAGTTCAGCTCTCGAAATTACGAGGGCAGTCAGGTAATTTCGCGACTTAGGTAGGCACCGTCGGTGGCCACGAGGAGAATAATCGCTAACTAGAACCACTGGCAGTAATAGCAAAACATAGGACTGTTCGGTCAAAGCGATGTTTTTGCGAAAGGAGGAAACGAAATTCAGTAGGAGACCTTCCAAAACGACACTGGCATGCCGGGTTCCCGTGGGGAATGGGGCGCGGGGAGGGAGGGTTATTCCAGAAGAAACGAGTCCGTGGCCACGCCGGGGAAAGGAAAATGGGAAAGTATGAAAATATTATTGCAGCCTTGAGTGTCAAACGCAGTCCGACGGGTGTCAGGTTTCTCCAGAGAGACGGGAAAATTGCTGCTGCGTGACCAGTCCCACAAAATTAGGAAAACTTCAGCACATGCTTCGGCAGCCCCACAGCACACGTAAATGGTTGTTGATGGGTTTGTTCGAATAAGTTTTATGAAGGGCAAAAGGATGCTTAAGATATTTGTGTGTGTGTGTGTATATATATATATGTATGTGTGTATATATATATATAATCTATAAGATTTGTTAGCTCAGTGAATTCTACTTAAGAATCCTTCCCTCTAATCGATAATCTAGTTATTGCTGAAACAGCAGCATCCAGCATAAAACGTTGAAATTACATTCCACCTTATCATCACTCAGCATCACAAATCGATTGTTTCAACTCTATCGCTTAAAAAAAAAAAATTGGTCTGAATATTTCGTAACAGAACATTTCTTTTTCAAAAACGAAAACTTAAATCCTAATGCTGATTCAGCTTTCCGTCCAGGCCGGCTAAAGACACGGCAGCGTGCAAAGCAAAGGTCGCCGGTGCCTTTTTTGAGCCTCGGGACGAGGTGGGCACGCAGGCTCTGCCTCCCCGGGAGGGAGCCAGCGCGGGGGGGCCGAGGCGGAGCCGGAGCGGAGGCGTCGCTGCCGCCTCTGGGCCGCCAGGCACAGCCGACCGGCACCCTCCTCTTCACATAGCGTGGCCAAATTTGTCCCCGGAATTGTGACCCGCGCCGTGGAGCGGGAATGTGCCCCGGCCAGGGCACAGGGACTCCGCCGGTGCGCTGCCCCTGTGCGGCGCCGCGGAAGGTGAGCTCCCCGTCCCGAACCCCCCGCCAAGCGCAAATTAGAAGTTATTTATTGCGTTTCGGTTATAGAATTTTTCCTCTCCCTGTTTGTCGTCTGGGAATAATATATGCAGCAGTTGTTAGCCTCACTCCAGGGAAAACTAAATGTATAACGAAAGCTTATTCGTGAGTAGGAATATACTAACGGAACAATCTGATGTCTTCTTAATCCTATGTAAAAAGCTCTGTAGTCTTCCTAATATTGACTGAATGGGTAATTAATGGCTCTTCATCGAGGAGAATACCCGGTAATCCAAGATAGGCGAAAGACAACAAGCCAAAGGTAAAAGACAACAGGACTAGCTGGAGACTACATAAGAACCAATTTATCCATTTAGGGGAGTATTACGCCTAGAAACAAAGTTCTCGTGAGGAGATAAAGGAAAAGTGGGAAAATAAATTACCGCAGTAGGTCTGGCCACCCTTCGGCACCCCCAGCCGAGCCTCTCAGCTCCCGGCCCCGCTCCCGAACCTCCCGCACCGGGGCCGGCACCGGGTATCCTGGGTCGCTAGCTCTGCCGATGGCAGTTTAAGGTCAAAAAACACCTCGGGGGGGCGGGGAGGGGGGGGAAACCACAAAAAAAACCCAACAAAAAAAAAACCCCAACAAACCCACAAAAAAACAACCAACCAAAAAAACCCCATCACCCAAACAAATAAAAAAACCACAGTCCCCCTCACCGTCAAAACCCCACAAAATTAAAAAGGTGGAGGGGAGTGGGGAGCAGCCCCGATTCCCCATTTTTGGCAGCGGGCGGATGCCCTCCAGCCCACCGTGGTGCGTCCCCGACGGGCCCCGCAGTGCCGCATGAAAGAGAAGAATTCCCCCAAATGTTTGGGTTTTTTCGGTAGTGGTAGCTATATGCAGCAGGCGCGGACAGTCGGTAGGCGGGTGAGACTGCTTTGCGGGCAGGACCCGAACGGGAGAGGTGATGGGAGCTTCCAGCAGGAAAAAAAAAAAAATTAAAAACACTTGACATTTTAATTGAAATCTTTACCGTTAATATATTACCTGGGTGACTACAATTAGGTTGTTTTTCGGTTGGCTGACAGCTTTTAAAATATTATTTCACTTGGGAAATAAAAGCTTCATCTCAGATTATAGGTGGGTATTTTTGGATTTACGTGATTTATGGTCACCATGACAACTAATGCTGTGTGGTAGCTCCCCTCCTGCCTGGGGTGGGGGAGTTTTAATCAAAGGCACGTTAGGAAATGCCGACAGGCTCTCCCTTTGGGCTGCCAGAGCCCGGGCCAGTGCTGTGTCCCCCTTTTAGGGGAGCAGGAACGGCGGGAGGGTCTGTCCCGCCCGGGTTTAGGAGACGCGGGGCTGGTGCTAGGGAGGATGTGGGAGGGTGGCGCAGTGGCCGGGCCCTGCTCCTCCTCTCCCCGTTCCCTGGGGGAGCGCGCCAGGAACCGCCTGCTCACGCCAAATGTCCCGGGACAGAGAGGGCTGCGGCGGGTGGGCACAGGCACTTAGCTATGCGAGGACATAAAGCGTGTAACAAGCACTCTAGACCGCGCAGTCGGGAGGGACTTTTCGTTTCGAGCCGCTACGGAAGAAGTTAGCATTGCCCCAAAATGACTAAAAATTAATCAATGAAAAAAAAAAAAAAAAGTGGTGATGGGTGTTATCTGCTTCAGGGTTGCATTTCCCCGTTTGGAAAAAAAAAAAAAAAAAAAAAAGATGGGAGGAGATACCACTGTATCCCTTCTCCCTCTGGCTCCCCCTCCCCAGGGCTTTGCAGCCTTGTTGTAACCCTGATTTGGGGGCTGGAGAAGGGCAGCGCCCCCTCTCAAGTGCCCCTCGCAGCCAGGCCGAGGCCGTGGCAGCCCCCTGCCAGCGGTCTTGGTACAGCCCCGCCGTGGGCAAATGCTGGAGGGGGAGATTCTGGGTGCGGGACCACGGAGGCAGCGAGAGGTTAAGAAGAATCTGGGATATGATTGGTAAACAAAATGTGCAGAATGGAGCTGGATTCATATTGACTTAGTTATAGGTCATCTGCTGCCGGTGCAAAGGGAGGAAATATTTACTTTACACATATACTTTATGATCTTTGGGGAATTAGCGGAAATTCAATAAGAAAACGGCTAGAATCATTTTAAACCCCCTATTTAAAAGACTTAAGCAAATTAGAGTCTTATCAGATTAAAATCCACTACAAATGTAAGAGCATTGTCTCCATCGAAACGCTGTGGGGTCTGAGGAAAGAGATTCTTTGCCAAATCTCAGGGATAAAAACACGTCATTTAAACACCAGATAATGAGCAGAATGTAAATTAATTTAACCTTCTTTACTAACAGGCTGCGAAAGTAATATGTATAATTTGGCGATAACTAAGATTGCAGTGGATGATACATACCTTGAACAAGAATCAGCGACTAAGGAAGACCCTTGCGGGGAGGTGGGGGTGAGGTATGGCGGGCGGGACGTGAACGGGACACAGAAAAGTTTGGGCGTTGGGTTGGGGGTGTAAAGAACTACATCAAGGGGAAGCTTTCTGTAACTTTTCGATACCAGTGATGGGCCAGATAAATTGAAGATAGAGACTCAAACCTGCATTTCCAGCGCCTGGGCTCCTTCGGGCTCCCATCCCTGCCACAGCCACGACTCCCCTGGGGCAGTGTCGGCTTTGCGGGCTAGGGTTCGGGGACAGACTCCTTCTGCCCCAGGAGGAACTGATCAGCACGGGAGGGCAACCTGCCACCGCCTTAGACGCGCTTGAAATAGCCCCGCTTCTCCTTCCTCCTGCGAGACGCGGGTCCACAGCAGCCTCGCCCCTGCGCTATCAGCGGTCCCGTAAGCGGGGACCGCGGGACGGTGCAGCCCGTCCTCTATTGCCGCTGCCCGGGCGAGGGGTCAAATCCTGCCCCCAAGCCTCAGAGAGGGGTATGAGAAGTTTGTGTGCCGGCGCACGGCCCGGTGTGGGACTTGGCCAAACTCTGTGAACAGCTTGCGTGGGCACGGGTTCGGGGACTACTGCGGGGGCGCGGGACGGTCCCTGCGGATCCACGCCGAGAGGGAGGAATGATCCCGCGAATAACTACGGGGAAAAGTTGTAAAACCAGGGTGGAAAAGCCTCCTTGGAGGCTCGCTTTTGGAAGCCGGTTGCAGGGAAGGGGCGGGAATGGCAAAGCCAAGGAGGGGATTTTCCCCCCATGTTCTCCGCCTTCGATGCGGGCAGAGGGGAAGTTGTTGTCACTTGTGTTTAGTTGTCGCTGTTACTAGCCTAAGATTCGCCGTCTAACCGGCCGCGTCCGTGTCCTGTTTATTTTCCACCCTCTTCATAAGAAGGGAATCGGGTTCGAGGCTTCCCTGCTCTCTTCCTTCTTGCTTCAGCGCCTCTGCCAGTGCCGAGCTCTCCACTCCTTACCCCCGCGGGTCTGCGAGTGCGGCGAGGCGCGGAGCGGACGTGCCCGGACCGCCCCGACGGGGGACGCCGTGAGGGGCGGCCGGAGGCCGTGCTCTCCGGGTGCGGGTACCACCCGCGCGGCAAACCGGGCGGGGGTTTTGAGATAGGGTGTGGGTGTGCCCATCAGCGGGAGAGCGCGGGGGGCGGCTCGGGGCGCGGAGGGCCGCGCGGGCGGGGCTGGGCGCGGGCGGGGCAGGGCGGGCGGTGGAGGGCGGTGCGGGGGCGGTGCGGGGCGGGAGTGGGTGACGTGCGGCGCGGGGAAGGCCGCCGCCGGTTTAAGATGTCAGGCCAAGAGGGAAGCGGCTGAGCTGATGCGGTGCGGGGCCGGCCGCGGCGCGGGTCCATGCGCGGGCAGCGGAGAGGAGCGCCCCGCGGAGCGCCGCCGCGCCTCGCCGCCCCCGCCCCGCGGAGACCCGCGGCGGGCCGGGGGCCGCCGGCCGAGGAGCAGCCGTGTCGCCGTGACGGCTCTTACAGGACCGGACTCACCCACTCGCCTGTCGCCGCCGCCGCGCCCCCCCGGGCGGCGGGGGCTCCGAGGCTCACCGTGCCGCCCGGGCGCTAGTCGAACGTCGCCCGCCCCGCCGCGGCTCCCCGTCTGGCAACCCTGATTCCCCGCAGCCGCGGGGCTGCTCCGCGCCCGCGGAGGGGGCGCCGCGTGGGCGCTTCTACACGTACCGACACCTACAGACACACGCATACCTTCTCCTACCGACCCCCCAGGCGCGCACGTAGACTTTGGCGTCCTTTTGCCGATGAACTGTATGAAGGACTCGTTAAACCTGGAGCGCCTGGGAGCCGGGAATAAGCTGTGCTCCTCTTCACCTTCCTCCTCCTCCTCCTCCTCCTCTTCATCATCTTGCCACCACCACCAGCCCGCGCTGGCCATGGCGACGGCGCTGGCGCCGGGGCAGGGGCGCTCCTCCCTGGAGTCTGCCAAGCACCGGCTGGAGGTGCACACCATCTCCGACACCTCCAGCCCCGAGGCCGCAGGTAAGAGGGGGCCAGCGGCAGGGACCCCAGCCCGACGGGCGCCCCACCGCCCCGTCCTACTCCAACCCGGCCCGACCGGCGACCCCGGCAGCCCCGCGGACCGCGATGCGCCGCCGCCCCTCTGCCCGGGAGCGCCCCGCACCCGAGCCGAGATACGTTTTGTGGTTTTTCGCGTGTGGTGTCTGTGTGCCGGCGTATAGGAAAGATAATGACACGTGTAAGGGTAGACGAATAGCATGTATACCGGTGGGAGAACTATATGGATACAGACTGGCAAATAATGTGGGAGTTGATGGGCAAGTAATATGGATACAGATGGACAAAGAATACGGGTACATACGGACAAAGAGTATTGTTATAGGCGGGCAAATAATACGGATACAGGCAGGCGAATAATAAGGATTACATGTATACAGATGGGAGTATAATATGGATACAGATAGGCGGAAAGCTTGCATACGGAGAGGAGGCTCCGTCCCGCTGTCCCGACGGTGGTTGTTCCACCGGGAGGAGCCGCTCGTGAGTGCCCGCGGGCGCGGAAGGGCCGCGGTGGCGGGAGACCGACTCGGGTTAATCATTACAGCGCCGAGGCGCGTTCGGGGCAGTCTGCGGGATCCAGCAGCGCTGGGGACAAGCCCTTCCCCAGCCGCTGGCGAGGAGGCTGAGGAGGCTGAGGTGCCCTCGTTTTCCGTCTTGTTTTTTTTTTGTTTTTTTTTTTTGTCCCCCGCCCCCCCTTACAGAGAAAGATAAGAGCCAACAGAGCAAGAATGAGGATGCGGGGCCCGAGGACCCCTCCAAAAAGAAGAGGCAGCGGCGGCAACGGACTCACTTCACCAGCCAGCAGTTGCAGGAGCTGGAGGCCACTTTCCAGCGGAATCGCTACCCGGACATGTCCACCCGGGAGGAGATCGCCGTCTGGACCAACCTCACCGAGGCCAGGGTTAGGGTAAGTCCCGACACGGCACCCCAACTCGGAGCAGCGGGGGTCAGGGAGGGTGGAGGAAGGGAAAGAGGGCTGAAATGTTTACAGCTGCTTTCGATTTTGGCTTGTATGTAAACTTCTGAGCCTTTGCACAAAATCAGGGCAGAGCAAGGCATTTCTGTCAGAGCGAGACAGATTGGGATCCCTCTCTGTGTCTCCGAAATATGGTTTGCTGCACGTGTCGCCTTCACCGTGCAATGCGTCCCGCTCCTTTTGATCGAAACGCTAATGAAAACATTAGCTAAGAAAGCAACTTGGAACAGGCTGCAACCTGCGCTGTCTCTAATGAGAAAAAGATGTAAAATACACAAGAGCTTTTGCTTCACTCCGAGGCACTCCCAAACGTGCCCTTCCTTGCATTTTCTATTTCTTTTGGTTTCACAATTCGACGAGCGTCTCTCTCCGCCCTTTCTCCCCCTCTGAGATTTATGGGACCATCGCGGCGCTGCAGAGATGCCGCGGCCGGATCCTGCTCGCCTGCAAACGCCGCGCTGGGGGGAAAAAAGAAAAACAATAAACCCCAACACGCACATACAAAAAGAAGCCTGTAAATGGGCCCAACCTTCAGATTTTCGGAAATCCCACATAAATCCTCTCCCTGAGGTCGATTGAGGAAAGAGAGACAGTGAGAACTGGGGTCAGCAGCGAGCGGGGCCGGCTCTCCGCCCCGGGCCGGCGGTGTTGGCGACGGGGCAGCTCCGCGGCGGGAGCGGGGCGCGACCGGGGTCGGTGTCCTGCCTGAGCACTGAGCACTGTCGGTCGCGATGCGGCTTTTGCGGGAGTTTTTGTTTCGGTCCGCGCGATGCCTCCAGACAGGGCCCGTCCCCGTGGTGTGGTGTACGGCCGGCCCCCGCCCTGCTCGACCAGGGTGGGGGTTACCACAAACACCCCGGGGCCAGGGTGGTTTCAATACACACGGTAAGGCTGCTGCTGGCGGCTGCCCGACGGGTCAGACACCCAGATGTGGATTGGGAAAGGGGACGTTTTCCCCATTGTCTGCGGGGAGGGTCCCTTAGATCTCATTTAGCACGTTGTTAAAGGGCGATTTTTTTTCTTTTTCCATTTTTTTTTATCCCTTTTTCTTTTCTTCCACCACCCTTCGCGCCCCCCCCTCCCCTCCCCAAGAGCAGTCGAACAAGTTTGTTTAGAAAATAGTTTTCGGCACTGGAAGCTTTCGCGCAGGAGGAACTTGTAGCTTTAGCAAACTGAAGCAAGGATTTATTAGTTGCTGGCTTCCCTCTCCTTTCCCGTACCACTGCCTTAAATATTCCGCGGGTTTCCAGGCGATTTCCCCTCGCTTTTGCACCTATTGCTCTAGGACGAAAAAAGCCAAGAGAGAAGAGAGGGAATAAGAAAGAAGTGTTGGCCTCTGTGACCCAAATTAGAGCATCACAAATTATGCGGGGGGAGGACTGAAGGTGGGGGGTGGGATATGGAAGGGTGGGGGTGGACGAGGGTGAAATGACGCGGCCACGAATCTACCTTGCTAAACCCGGGTGGCCCCGGGGGTGCTCGGTGGTCCCGGCAGCACATCGCTGCCCTGGTCCAGCACGGGGCTCCACAGCAGAGAAAGTGAACCTATATATGTGTATATATATATATATATGTTCGTACACATTTTTATATATAACTTAGATACGAACATGCTCTGCTGTTACCCCGAAAACCTGCAAAGGTGGTTGTGGTGGTTCCTGACTAACTCACCTCTCGCATCTCCCTCCCTTCCTCTCCCCCGCTCCCCGTTTCCAAAGGTTTGGTTCAAGAACCGCAGAGCCAAATGGAGAAAGAGAGAAAGGAACCAGCAAGCCGAGCTATGCAAAAACGGCTTTGGTCCACAGTTTAACGGCCTCATGCAGCCCTATGATGACATGTACCCTGGCTACTCGTACAACAACTGGGCGGCCAAGGGCCTGACCTCTGCTTCCCTCTCCACCAAAAGCTTTCCTTTCTTCAACTCCATGAATGTCAACCCTCTGTCTTCTCAGAGCATGTTCTCCCCTCCAAACTCCATCTCCTCCATGAGTATGTCTTCAAGCATGGTACCCTCTGCAGTCACCGGGGTCCCCGGCTCCAGCCTCAACAGCCTGAATAACTTGAACAACTTGAGCAATCCCTCCCTGAATTCTGCAGTGCCAACGCCAGCCTGTCCTTACGCTCCTCCAACGCCTCCATATGTTTATAGGGACACATGTAACTCGAGCTTGGCGAGTCTGAGACTTAAAGCCAAGCAGCACTCCAGTTTTGGCTATGCCAGTGTGCAGAACCCTGCTTCCAACCTGAGTGCTTGCCAGTACGCGGTGGACAGACCCGTGTGAAACATCCAAGTAGGAAACACTGCATGGGAATCCCTTCCCATTTCCCGCAGAGACTGAGAATTTCACTAGAAAGTAATGGGCACTAGAGAGAAAGAGAAAGGAAGAAAAATCAGACAGAGTCAGAGAGTGAGGAAGAGACAGAGAAAGAGAGAGAGGAAAAAAAGAGGAAACCACTGAAATAAGATAGTTCCTTTGTTTTCAAAGGACCTTCTACAGATTCTGAGATCTTTCTTTCACTAAGAGTATTTCAACAGTTACAAGGACATATATATATATATGGACAAATGTTTGACTGGATATGATATGACATTTTAATGTTACTATAAGCTTGTTATTTTTTAAGTTTAGCATTGTTAACATAAAAATGACTGAAAGGATGTATATATATCGAAATGTCAAATTAATTTTATAAAAGCAGTTGTTAGTAATATCACAACAGTGTTTTTAAAAGGTTAGGCTTTAAAATAAAGCATGTTACACAGAAGCGATTAGGATTTTTTCGCTTGCGAGCAAGGGAATGTATATACTAAATGCGACACTGTATGTTTCTAACATATAATTATTAAAAAAAATTGTGTGAATATCAGTTTTAGAATAGTACCTCTGGTGGATGCAATGATGTTTCTGATATTGCAATGTAAAACATGCCCTGTGTATAACATTTCGTACAATATTATTGTTTTACTTTTCAGCAAACATGAAAAAAAATGTGTTTTATTTCATGGGAGTAAAATATACAGCATACGCTTTTGTCTGGATTTTTTTATTTACTGAGTCAAGATGTGCAGTGGTAACTAGTCTGCAGTGATTGACTGATCGTTGTTACTGGACCTCCTTCTCTGGAATATCGGGGTAGTACTTTTGAAATGTAACTAAATGTTGGCATTTTTTTTTCCACGTAAAAAAAAAAAAATTCCTCTTGCCAACGTTGCATACTAGAGAAACGTAGGACTTGGACCCCATGGATCCTTTTATTCCCCTGCGCAGCCCTGAGAAAATGGATTATTTGTCATCGTTGGCCTCGAGAATTACCAACCACAAAGTCTCTGTATCTGGAGCATAAATTTATCCTGCTGTGAAGGAAACTTTTATTACATTAAAGAACAGGGAGTGAGGGAAAAAAAAAAAAAAAAAAGGCAGCTAGTTTGCAAACAAACTGCTCCTGTTCAAAATAATCCATCCCCTTTTCCGCCCCCTGCGCTCACCTTCTCCCTTCAGCGGGGAGATCCTTCATGTAATATTACATTTCTATTTCCAAATCCCCCTTTCAGACATGAAGAGAAACAAAGAGCAGCCCAAATAACCGCAACCCCGCGGAGCGCGGGGGGTGAGAGGTTAGCCCCGAGTTTCCTGCGACTTCGTGCTGCAACACGTCGTTGAAGGGAAAGGTCGTGCTCTCGTGTGTTTTGTTTTAAATAATATTGACCCATTCATTCTCAACCTGCTTGTTCGTGAAATTATACAGGATTATAACTTTGCCATTGCTGGACAATTGAAACAAATCAAGATGAATTGCTGCTCGGCCCTCCCATCGGCTCACACCCCGGGCGGGCGAGGAGGGGCTGCCGGGAGGGTGGGCAACCACAGGACCCGGCGGGAATATCGATACACCATGGAATTCCGCAGGCGCGTGAACTGGCGAGGGGCGCAGGGGACGGTAGGAAAGAAACTCACCGTGGTGAAGGAGATCTTCCTCCTTGAGCGGCCTTTGCGCGCTCGTTGCGCGCCTTTGTGAGGTCGGGAGGAGCCGCTGAGGTAGCCTGGGGGTGGGCGGATACGGTGGAGGGGGTTCCTTCCCCCCTCAGTGGTTAGAGGGGGAAAGGAGCAGAAGGGGGAGAGGGAAGAGGTCAGCGCCCTGTGCTTTCCCACGAGGAAAATCCTTCCCCCACACGAAATCAAGGTACTCCCCCGTGGGACCATTTGCAGCGTGGGCAGACCCTAGACTCCCCTTTTCCCCCCCCTCATTTTTTATTTTCACTTAACTCCTTTCATTTTTATTTTCCTTACTCCCTTTTTTAATTCTTCATCAATTTTTTTAGATTTGTTTTTGTCTTTTGTCTTTTTGTGTGTGTCGTTGGGGTTTTAAAAATTATTTCAGTATTTTACACCTTCTTCTGTTTTCTTTTCCTCTGTATGTTCTTGCCAGGGGGGCGGAGGAGTGAAAGAACCTCCGCGCTTGGGGGTGGGGGGAAGGCGAGAGGCCCCCCTTCTGGCTTGTTCGGCCTTGCCGCCGCCCCGACCCAACGCCGCTCCCCTCGGTTTTCCCGCACCGTGTCAACACTTCACCCGGGTGAGTGCCAGGGGCTTCCAAAAATGTCCCCTTCGTCTTCCTTCTTCTTCTCCTCCTCGCTGGGCTGCGGGCATAAGGTCTGAGGGTGACGGCGGTGAAGTGCTGGCAGCCTGGAAGCCCCCCTCGGGGGTCAGAGAAGCAGGAGAAACGAGGGAGCTTTTCTGCCCAAACCCTCTCGGCGGGACGGGCTTGGAAATCAGCGAGTGGATCGCTGCGGGTATCGGCACGGTATTCTACACGCTCTTTCCGGCTCTCGTTTCTTCTCGGTGTCATTGGTTATTTATAGTCCTCTCTTATAAATATATATAAAATGTCGGTATATATATATTTAGAATATGTGTGTGCGTGGAGTAATATTAGATATATAATATATAGTATACGCATATATGTTTAGAAGAATAATATATATCGATGCTGGACAAGAAAAATACTGGATCAGAGTTTTTCACTCTACTGTGTAATGGCTCAAACGATGAAAAATCAACGTGACCGCTCAGAGAAGACATAAATCACTCCGAGAGTAATCTGAATTTCTCTTTCTCCCCCTAGCTGAAGCCTTGAGGGTCATCATTTTTCTGCGCCACTTGACCAAAGATGTAATGTTTTGATTAGGTCGTAAATCAAAATCTTGGGTCGTGGTGGTTTTTTTGGTTTGGTTTGGTTTTTTTGTGGGTTTTTTTTGCTTTGTTTTAGGAGGGAGCGGAGTTTCGTTAAGTGTTTTTTTGTTGTTTTGGAGTTTTGGGTGTTTTGTTTTGGTTTTTTGTTGTCTTTTTTTTTTTTCCCGGGGGCTTTCCTTCCCCTTATCGGCGGTGGCAGTGTGAACCTGGAACAATGGAGGCCGCAGAGAGAGGGAGAAAAAGGCACAACGAAATGGGGAATTTACAAAATATCTATTTGGAGAAGCGGGAGGGGAGAGTGGTTAAACAACGGGCTCGCACCCCCTCGCCCACCCCTCGGCTCTCGGGAAGGCCTATCCGGGCCGCCTGCTGCGCAGACCCCCGCGCTGGGCGTGTGAGAGGGCAGCGCCGTCTGCCTCCTAATCCACATCCCAATCCACATCCCAATCCACAGTCCCGCCGGCCTGCGCAGCCCCCACCACCCCCCCATCGGAGCCGCGGCCGCGGAGAGGCGCCGGGAGCGCGCCCCTTCCAGCTTCCCCACGGGGGCCTGGGGGTCCCCGGGCGGCCCGGGCGCCCTCTCCCCACCGATGGCGCCCTGGGGCCGTGTCCCACCTAGGCTCCCTTCTTTTGTTTCCGGACGGTGCCTTCCCGCACTTTGAACCCCGGCAGCGTGCGCGAGTCCCCGGCCGTCGGATCGGCGTGCCTCGCCCCGCAAAGGTCAAAATAAAGCCCAGATATGGATATGTATCTCCTTTGGGTTATTTTCTGTGCTTCCCGCTGCCCTCTCCTCGCTTTGTTTTTTGGTACGTGCGCTCTCATCCGCGTGTGCCTTCCCAAACCAGCGAGATACTGATCTTTACATACCTGTACAGTTGTTTGTACCTATAAAATAAAATAACCTTTTTTTTTTTTATGTTACGAGACTCATTAGCATTTTTGGAGGGAAACAACTTCCTTGTGAAAATAGTTGACATCTGAGCCCGGGGAAGGGTTTGTTGTTGCTTTGGGTTTTTTCTCCATAAGCCGCGCTGCGGGAACATTTTTTTTTTAATTATTATTTTTTTCTTGTTTGTTTCAATAATGCTCCGTTGCGGAGCGGGGGCGGTGGCGGAGGCCGACGGGGAGCGGGGCAGGTCCGCAGCCCGTCGCGGACGGCGTTGCGGGGGGTGTGTGAGTTGGGGGGGGGGCGGGGGGTCTCACACCGCGGCTTAAGACAAGGACCGACTCACGGAGCACTGGCGCTAATACGCTTTTTCGGGGCATATAATTTACCTTGCTAAATGCCTGCTTTGGTACGCGTATTACACATGTGTAGGTCTGGATATTAGGCACCCGATAGAGCGTAACAGTCAATAATCCAGAAACTTGGAAGGATTTACACCTTCGGAACTCCATACAATGCCGGACTAATTGATTGCTAAAGTACGAAGTTTTCTAAATGCGAACCCCTTTTGGAGTTAATTTCTCCGGGCACCCGCATCTACTTCTCAAAGAAAAGAGACGAAATAAAATAAACTCTCTCTTGCAAATTTTTAGCGGCAAGGGAATCTTTTATTTTTTTTGATGGGTTTTTTTTTTGTTTGTTTGTTTTGGTGTGTGTGTGTGTGTGTGTGCGTGTGTATTTTGGTTTAGGGATTTTTAATTAAAAAAGTCATTTGAGGCCGCTTCTCTCGAGCTCGACTCCGCTAGTGCGGGGCAGATCCACGGGGCTGGAAAGGGCAGAGCTGAGCTGATGCTCCGCGCCCCTGTGTAGAGAGCCAGAAGTCTGGCGGTGCTCGACAAATGCCCCTCTGGTCGATCGGGGTCGAGGATGGCTTGTCTGGTCGCTTTCTCCCTTGCTGTGACCACCCTAACCCCGCCTGCCCCGAAGTGCAGGGGGCAACGCGGGTCCCGCCCGCCGCCGCGGAGCCAGGCGGGGCCGGGCAAACTCTGTTGCCGCCAGAGCGGGATCCGAGCTTGCTCTGCCTTCTCGGAGGCGGGCTGTGACTGCCCGAGAGGGGCCATCGGCCCGACCCGGCCCCACGACTCCTCACGGCCGCCACCAGCCCGTGACCGGCACCTCCAGCCCGGCGGTGGCAGCGTGCGAGTGGGGTCTCACGGGCTTCATCCCCACGGGAGGGAGGCAGCGTGACCGAGGTGGGGACAGGTATCCGTCCTCCTGCGGCACCACCTCGGCAGGAGCCGGAGCCTGACCCCACGCAGGGAGAGGGACGGCCGAGCCACTCGGTACGTAAAGCCCTGCGCGGCTGCGACTCTGCAAAGCCGTGTCCCCGGGGGACTCTGGGCGAGTGGCGCGATTTGCGCGGCTGGAGCCCGCCGTCGGGAGCGGGCAAGGGGCGCGACTGACGACCAGCCCAAAACCAGGACAACAGAGAAGAAAAAAAAAAAGAATGAAAGAAAAAAAAAATAAAGCCGGAAAGACCCCAGCAGCCCACCCGGCATCAAGAGGCCGCGAGTGCCTCTCTCCGGCAGTGAGGAAGACCCGGGAGCGCTTGGCCTCAGTGCCCTGCCCGGGCGGCGGCGCACGGCGCTGGGGAAGGTACCGTGTGAGCCTTGTGTGTGTCTGTGTGCGAGTGCACAAGAGCGTGGGAGACACCCGTCTCCGGCCCTGCGTGGCTCCCCACCGACCCGGAATGAAGTGGGGAAGCGCCTCAGATTTGTGCGCACATACATATGCACACATACATGTATGGTTATACGCACACATATATATTGCACACACATACATACATACACACACATATGCGCACACACACAGGGTGCTGTGTGGGCTGTGCTTTGTAGCCGCTGACCGCAGATGAGAGGGATGCTCCCGCACGGCCACACAGGGGCTGGCCATGCACAGGCCGCCTCGGTGAAACCCACGCCTGATAGGAGCGAGGGGCGTGATCGCTTTCCAGTCTCTCCTTCCGTTTGACCTTTTTTTGAGGTTTCCCCCCGCCAGCCCAAGGTCTCAGGGGTCGTGGCGGGACCGGGCGCGGAGCGAGGCCGATGGTCGCAGCCTCTTCCCCGGCCAGGGGCTTGCACCCACCGCCAAGCCCGGCCCGCGTTGAACATTAACCGGCTGGAGCGGCTCCGCGGTGTAACAGGCTATGTACAAAAATGAATAATCTCCCAGGTTGTAGTAAAATGTCCCGTAAAGTCCACCTATAAATCCTGGTATGCACTTAGTGCTCTCGGCTTCACGTCTTACCGTTGCTACGCAGTATTTGCCATTTCCTCCTCTCCCCCCTTTTCTCTCCCCCGAAATCCCGCTGGCTCTCTGCGGTCCTAACCCTCGACCCGCATGCCCTGGGATGCAATCTTTTCCCCAGTGAGGAGAGCGGAGCCCTGTGGGGGGACCACCAAGGTGCCGCCGGCCGCAGCCGTCGGGGCACTGGGACCGCCTCGTTCCCTCCAAACTACTGGGAGGGAGAAAAACAAGCGGGGCAGGCACGGCCCTTAACCCTCCAGGGCGGCCAGAGCTCCCACCCCTGAGAGCCAGCCTAGGTGGGGCGGCTCTCAGCTGTCCCTGCTGCTCCCGCCCTTCGAGGGGTCTGTGTCTCTGTGCCTGTGATAAGAGCTACTCATATGTTGTAACAAAGTTCCATAAAACTCAGCAAGGCTCCCCCCTTCAAATTCGCTACGTATTTTTCTCAGTATTAAAGGGAAAAAAGGAAGAATATGTAGTCTGAAGGGAGCGCAGTGCTGCACAGCCTCGGCGGGCAGGCATGGACGAGGATCAATGAGTGTGCAGCCCACAGTTCAAATCTGCACCTGACATGTACGCAATTGGAAAGGAACCCAAGGAATAAGCCCCCCTGGCCTGTTGGGTGTGTATAGGGAGAAATGGCAGCACTCCGGAAAACACGAGGGTGGAGCCGAGCTCATCCCTTGATGTGTATATTTAGTGTAGTGGTAGTCCCACTGCCTCACAGGGGACTTACTTCCATGCTTAAAGTTATTCACATGCTTGAGTGATTTGCTGGATTATGACCATATGTAAAGCAATAAATATAAGTGGCTACTTCTGTGCAAGTAAGAGATCCAGAGGTCTCACAAGTAATTTTCCAGCAGATCCAGACCTCATACTTTTAAGATAAAGGTGAAGAGAACCCTTTTCTTTCATTCAATTAAAAAACCCAACCCCACCAACAATCAAGGTCGCTGGGACAATACAAACATAAAGGAGTATAAAACCTTCTCTTTATGAAAAGCCTTGCTGGGCACTTTCAAGGCTGCATTATCTGGAGAGGAGCAGGAATCTACAAGCCCCGCAGTTGTTTTCAACCCTCTGATCCACAGACTCTTGCATTTTCTCTGGTGGATGCAGAACTAAGGAATTTCTTGCAAGGCTGGAGGACGGTGTGTCGGTGTAAGTGGGTCCCAGACAGTTTGGTGCTGCTTTGAAGTCTGCAAAGCCTGAACTGGCAGCGCTCAGTGCAAAGGCAGTTCCCAAGCAAGTAGAAACTCTCCCTATGAGGTTCAGAGTGGTTGAATTCCCATAATTTCTACAGGGAAGGTCATATGTGCTTCCCTCTCCTCAGCTGGGATGGGAAGAGCAGTGGAAACGGAGGTGGCTCTTCTGCCCTTTCTCTTCTGTATGCAGAGCCAAAGTCTCTGGCAATTCTCATTTTTTTTTTCATGCAAAGTAAAACAGGGTTTGAGTAAAATAATAGTATCCAGCTTTTGGCAATGCTCCCTATAAATTCATGGCTTTAGCCTGGACTGTCTCATGGCCAGACTGTAAATTTTCACGTTCTAACTCCCTGTGACAAATCTCTAGCCCCAGTCATTGTTATTTCCTTCAGCTTTCACATCCTTCTGGCAAAAACCTCCAACTCTGGTATTCTTCCCCCGAAACAGAAATTCCTACCACAAGGGCCATCACCCCTGAGAACATTTTTTAATAAACATGTTTGGAAAATGAAAACAAGACGCATAAAATATATGAATATGACTAACATCAAATGAAGACTTGGAAGGGGTTTCAAGTAGTATTACAAATAGGAAATAGCTTTCCAGAGATAAAAATACTCCATGTGTTTTGTTAACACCAACAGGCAGTCAGGCTTTATTCTCATGGTTTATTTGGATGTTAAGGGACACCTTTGTCCTACTTGATGTACTTGTAACTGCTGGCTGAGCCAGGAGGTCAGAGACTTTAGCTTGTAATCAGTGGGTGACCGGCAACATCCCTGACAAATACTGTCGGTGTGACACGATCAGGGCGACAGCCATTCTCACATGTCAACAGCTTTGGCTCAGTGAGTCCGAGCAAAGGACATAGGGAGGGATGTACAGGTCATTTTTTCAGTCCTGGACCATGTACCTAGGTGCTTGTTTAAACTTCAGCCCCTGAAACAGAGAAGGAAAAATGGCTACCACTGACAGGAGTGGGTTTGTTTTATTTTGGTTTGGGGTTTTTTTGCAAGAAAAAGGGGTATTAATTACCTTGAAAAGTGGTCTCATCACTCGTTTAGTGAGAGTTGTAGGTTCTCAAGAATTTAGAGTGTTTCCTTTGAATTGTCTAGGGTGAAGGCCATGTTGCATTTTTCCGTCTTCTGAACAAAAAGGCTTCTGAAACTGGAGCACAGCTCTAACAATTCTTTCCATGACAATGGAGTACTTAATTCTTGTGATGGCCAGGCACTGCCATTTGAGACCACTCAAATTCCCTCTGGTAGAGCTGGCAATTCTGGAGACATAAATAACACAGCTCGGGCACCCAAGTGAGCATTGTTTACATGGAAATGTTATGGGCCTACCCTGGTCAGTGTAGTGTTTTTCTCCTTGCACTGGAAGGAGCAGAAGCTGTGACATGCCTGTCAATCCAATGGGCCATGTATGCATATACTTAAATCCTTTGGGCTTCCAATGGCATTTGAACAGGATGAGTACAATTCATCTCATCCTGGAAGACAGCAGGAATGGAGCGTGTGCTCACAGAGCATGCTGAGTCAGGACCAGGCTCCAAGGCTGGAGAGAAGGGACTGGGAACAGCTTCCCTTCTTATGGCCTTAAACAGGCTCATTTAATCTTGCATCGTTGGGCAAGGAGAATAACTAGGAGGTTCTGTAGTGCTTAGATTAAAAAAATTTCCGGTCAGAAAATAGTTAGTTTCTGGTCACAGAAACTGATCAGCTCTTTTGGACCAGAGTATGTCTCATGTTTAACAAAATAGGTGCATTAAAATTGGAGAAAACCCTCTAAAGGAGCTCTGTGAAGGCTTTTTGTGGGGTAAGAAAGAGACCTTGCTGCTCAGGCTATGAAGACCGTGCTGACCCTGTCCTTTGGCTGAGTAAGAAGAAAAGATTAAACAGTTTGAGAAGAAGAAAAGAAATATTCTTTCTGATTCCTGTTAGATGCTTTGTGCAGTGACCGTCACAAGAAACATTTGTCTAATACAATGCCACTGAAACCAATGTGTTATCTTATTAAGAAAAGTCTATGTGCTCTGTAGATCAGCTCAGTGGTTGAATGTTATAGGAGTGATAATTCTGAATCTAATTCTTCAGTGATATAGCTCAAGCAATTTTGGTTTACTGATTTATTTTAATGGCGCCTTGTCACTTTCTTAAAAGAAATCTAGTTGAAATAAGCTTGCAGAGGGAAAATGGGACAGTTAAGTTTGTGATCTTAATGTAGTTTCTACAAAAGTAATGAAGATACTCATAATTTATTCTTTGTTATTCTTCATGACATCTGATTAATTTCACTGTAAAATTCAGTTTACACGTATATTCAAGCAGTGTGTGGAGTGCTGTGGGCAGAATGCCCATCCTGAGTACCCCAGAGGATTAGGAATGTCAGGCTGTTATAAAGAGAAATGTAGAGCCTAGAACAGGCTTTAAGAAGTAATACTCAGGTCCTGTCCTGTCACCTTTTCCATTGCAGAGAACTGCAGAATGCTTGAGAGAATACCTGCTCAAGGATTTGTCACTCGGTGTACTGAGGTCTCCTAGAGGTACAAAGGAAAGCCTTGCTCTGTCCACCAGGAGGTGTGTGATTTGAGGCTAGAAACATGGACTTTAGCCAAATGAGTGAAAAGGATAAAATTGCAAAAAGCACTCATTGATATCTTGGCAAGAAATTCAGTAAGGTATCTGACACTCATCTACACATAATGCTATAGTCCAACACTACTTAACTCTTAAAGGCATGACATTAGAGATGTAATCCTGGCTCCGTGGCCTCTGCGATTACAATGCCGTCATGCAATCCAGCTTAGTAACTGGTGTTGGACACACTTACAGTACCCCAAGGGGCTCTTGATGTTTTAGACCGTAGCCAAAAGATTCCTGCGACAGTTTCTGTGGGCTAGAGACACAATAGTAACCTGTCTTTCAGCTGCTTCCCACTGTTTCATATTCCCCTGTGAAATGGGACCTCTCTTTCCTCTGAAAGTGAACCCTCCTTGCCAGCTCCCTCTGTGAGCAAACAGTAAACCCCCAAGAGAGCTTGTGGCTGAGTTGGGATCTGGCACCCAAGCACCAAGAGGATGAGACAGTTTCTGGATGCAGTATGTGAGTACAGAATGACCCAATGCCTCATAGGGTTAGACCAACACATCGTGTCTCCTGGACCCTTCTACATGTAGAGCCTCTGGCTGTGGTGTTACTGGCCCATCCTGGAAAATGGCATGTCCTAAAGCTTAGCCTAGCTAACTAGGTTTTAGATAGGCTGTGCATATGCTGAGCTCAGCGAAATACAGGACACCAGCACTAGTTGATGTTTTGAGCACATGGACAAGCTCAAGCCACTTGATGGAGTTTAAACTGAAGGATCTGGGATGCTTTGAGACCATCAGATCCAAGTGCATATCCTGGCCATCTAGATTGGTGTAATGATTTAAGCAGTCAAAAATATGTTGAATAATCCTATGTATTCAAGCACGGGAAGGAAACCAGGCATGCAAGAAAGCAAAGAGGGAACCACAACATGTTCTCATCAAATCCTCCGCGTGTGCCAAAGGAGAGGTGCACCTGGAAGGTCCTGTGTAGTTCATATGTCATGCAGGCTTGGTTCATATATCCTTATCTGAACTAGAGCAACAATTGTCTCCCATGTGATGTAAAGATAAAAGTGCATTGGTGGTTGCAAAATGCTCAGCTAACTTGGTAAGGAAGAGCATTTCAGTATGTGGACAGAAAATTAAATCCCTAATTTTTACCTAGAAATGGGTACTTACCCTGCATAATTCAATCTTTATTTTTGTGTTGTATCTCTTGGTTTCATTGGGTTGTTTGTGTTTGTTTGTTTGTTTGTTTGAATGTATTATATTAGAAGTTTCAACTCCAGACCTTTTATTCAGGTGATAAGCATTATCTTCATAAAAGTGTCTAGAGACAAAGTGTCTTGTTTGCCTATAAACTGGAAATTGCCTACCTTCACTAAACACCACAAAAGGTTTCAATCAAAAAGACAGGCATCGCTACAGGAAAAACTGACTTAGAATGAAGCAGCCACCTCACTGCAATATCATTAAGGAAAGACCTTAATAGGCTGGGACAGATTTATAATAATTAGTACAACTTGCTCATTATCTGAGACAAGGCATGTACAGCCTATAGCATGTCTCTCTGTGAAATTGTAGACAAGTGTAAGCTGATTACATTACACGCAAGTAGCCGGGTGAAGCAGGACATTTGGTCCAAATACATGTAAATAGAGTACCTAATAGTTTAGGTACTATGCCACAAGTGATTTATACCTCCCTACTTTGTCAAATCATGCTGATCAGGTTAGACCTTTTCATTTGGTCTCCCCAGGGAAAAAAAACCTCAGCATTTTAGGGACTCGTCTCCAGCAAAAGTGTCACAGTGGTAGAGATGCCAGCTTTTCATTTTCCCAGTGGGTGGTCTGCTGCAAAATTCCCAAAAGGCAAAGGATCTAGAGCTAGACAGGGCCTCCCTTAATCTGAAGCATTTAAGAGATTTTTTATGTGTAATTTAAGATGTTTACTGAGAAATAGAGACTCTGATTTAACTATTTGCAGCTTATGATTTTTCCATTAGAAAATCTTAAGGAACCATCAGCACATTCCATATTTGACTGACCACAAAATCACAATTTTTTCCCTCAAGTCTATTGCCCCAAAGCAGTGTCCTTTGTTCTTCTCCTTTCTCATTAGGCTTGTGCTTATTTGGAAATTGTCGGAGAAGGCACTCAACGGCTGTCATTCACACTAAGCAATATGAACATCTAAAAAGATTGCCACTAGCTTCTTTTGGGGCAATTTGCAAAGCAAAGATTTCATCTGGAGATCTGGGTGGACTGACATCTCTGCTTAATGTTTAACACAATTCCTCCAAACACCCAAATGTTTCGCTCACCCCTTTCTATGCAGAGCCCTCTCTTTAACAGTCTGGAAGATCAAACTGAAGCGAAGCGAGTAGCATGCAGCAGTCTTGCATGTATAAACCTCCGAGTCATCCCAAGTCATCCCAAACATGCTGGAGCTTCATTGCATTAGGAAAATGCAATTGTCTCCCTTATTTAAGTATCATATTTTTTGTAGGAAATATATAACTTTTGTTTGACAGTGCAACAGGGTGGTCCTCTTTAAGTAGCCAAAAGGACCTGGAGCCAGTTTTCCCTCCTTCTCCCCCCAGTAAGCTCTTTTTAAGGAAGTAGATGTGTGAAGGAACAGCAGACAAGATAGAGACTGGAGCCAGATGTTCCTCCGAGAGCTGCCTCCTGACTGGGATAGAAACCCAGCTGTTTGCTGACTCAGGGGGATTCCAGGCAGAAAGCTCTGGGATTTGCCATGTGTGTGCAAGAGAAAGGCACAGCCTACACTCCCCTATGCTTTCTCTCCCCAGCTTGCAGATGGAGGGGGAAAACGTCTGCTTGGCTGGGAAAAGGATGCTGCAAGGACGGTGAGCGTGTGCCATGCAACCCTTTAGGGAGAAAGCCTCAGCTCCCCATATTGTGCCACTGAGATAGGCAGGCCCATTTCTCCTGGGACTTGTGTTAAGAAATCCTGTCCTGTGAAGTGAACTGTTGCCTTAAATAGTCTGGGCATTTGCCTAATTTATAGAAAGAATGTCGAGGAAATGACTGTGCTATGGATGTGCTGCAGGCTGACAGCTTGCACCTGGCTTGTAAAATATATTAGATATTTCTGGACAAATTTACAAACAACTCCTAGTTATGATAATAAACTGCTTGGCCAAAGTCAACATAAGCTGAAGCACACATTTTATAACCAACTAAAAAATTCCATCAAAAAATCATGGTTCAGCCCCAGAAAACCTCTCTACTCCAACTTCTGTTTAATACCATTGATTCTGTGGGAACACAAAGCTTCCCTGCTTTATTGGTCCATAGGTCACAGTCCCTAACCAAGGGTCCTGTGGGAGGCAGCTCCAAAGGCTGTACAGATTGCTTGCTCAGAGATGTCTAAAGGTAATATGCCATGAAAAAAGAAGAAAAGTCCATTTAGGGTGGGGTTTATTTTATAATGTTTTCAACCTTCAGAAACAGGTTGAATGGCTAAATTGCTAAATAGTTACGTGAGGCTCTTGCTTATAAATTCTGGAGAGGTGCACCATTACCCAGGACTCTGAAAGCATGCATAGTGAGCCTCTGTACTCTGTACCTGTTCTTATTCACAGTGTATTTCATTATGAGACACTGACCAGGGACAATTATCCACACTGGAAACACTAGGGTTGGCTGCAGCTTTTTGCTTCTGAGCAGGGGTGTCTTTCAGCTACATCTGAAATACCTCCTCAGGCACACAGGTCTTGATGGGGGGTGAACCACCTGGGTTATCTGTCCTCTGTCACTTCGAGCTGTGTGTGCAGGTTAGAGGGAGAGAGCTTTGCACACAGAAATGCCTGTGGCTTTGGTCTCTCTGGCTCAGAAGGGCTGTGTTGCCTGTAAGCCTGATCCTCCTTGGAGCTGGCCATCACCAGAGGTACCCAGCCCCTGGGATGATGCCAACCCCAGGCTGTGAGCATGGATGTCTGAGGTCCAGCACCGCAGCCAGAGGAAAACCTTGGCAGCTCTGCAAGCTCACTTTCACTCACGGCCAGGATTAGAAGCACCTCTCATCCTCCTTGATAAAGTGCAGCATGGGAGTGGATTTGACCTGCTCCTAAGCCAAGTGCAGCTCAGCAGCAACAGCTTGGCCAGCTCTGCTTCACACTGCTGCACCCCACATCTTCGTGGTTTTGAGGCTTACCTCCAAAAACGTTGACCATAAAGTGGCAGCATTGTGATACTGTGTCACTGCTTCAGCTTCTAGACGGGGAGAGAAGCAGAAGTGAAATACTGGAGAAGGAAGCATTACTGCCCCTCTAACTGCACTAACATTCGCTCTGGAAAAGTAGCTTATTAGTATTTTATACTAGTGCTTTTAATTGGTAGTTACTTGCTGGCTTTGCAATACAATAATCCCAAGGAAGACGGGTTCACATTCAGCTAAGCACTGCTAGCTAGCACAAGGTGAGAAATTCCCTGCTCAGAAAGGCTGCCATTTAGATAGATAAGGCAAATTGTAGGAGGAGAAACAGAGCTAGAGGAAAGTGAAAAGACTTGCTCAAGGTCACATGGCAGATCAGTGGCAGATCAACAAAACAGTCTGGTTGTCTGAACTGAACTGCCAGTTCCTGCAAAATCTTTGGAAAAATGTCTCTAATAACTGCAGATATCCCCATGCCCATAGTGTCTCTCTGCAGATGGTATATCATAACTCAAATTCTGACATCCCAGAAATAAGAATTCCATATTTTATGCACTGTGGTCCCTTAAGGTGGCTAATTTGAAAGTGAATCAATTTCTTGGATTGGTAATTTATTTTTAAATATTAACTTTTGGAAAGCATCGGTGAACTGAAGTCTCTTTTTTTCTGTGGTGAGGGGAACATGCTGGTGACCATAATCTTGGCTAAAATATAGGATAAGGAACTCTTTGTCCTTCCCCCCCCATGTGCTATTTTGAGTTGGCATGTGTTTACAGAGATAACATTTGATGTCATAGTTGCCACATTTGACAGAGAAAAGCTGAGAGAACCATTAACTATAGGACGAGTCAGCAATCTAAGGCATCTTTGTCCTTTGCTAAATGATTAGCTCAAAGCAATACTCCTTCTGAAGTTTCCAGCCCAAGAAAATCCCACAAACAAACATTCCAATAGCTATTATAAAGTAAAGAATCCTTTATACATAACAGAATTTTACAATTGTGCAAAATCAACTCATCTTTATTGCCCACAAGAAAAAATACTTATTTGTATTCATTTCTAAATGCATTACAGCAGTGTTAACTACAGATTTGAAAGCATCAGTAAATGAGAGAATAGAAACCAGAGACAAATAAGAGTCAGGATGCCAGATGTCTATTTCTGCTCTACCACTTCGCTGCTTTGCAACCCTGGGTATGTTGCTTAACCTCCCCACCTCAATGAATCTATATGCAAAAGGCAAAAATGCTTTATCATTCACAGAAAGATTTTACTTCTGGTGCAGATCCAGACCCTGGACCCTTCTAGGGATCTGTTTGTGAAGATTTTGAGACAAGTTTTTTTTTCTCCCCAATGAGTGTGAACTCTACAGGATCATATTCAGTAGACTAGATGTTGCCATCAAAAAGAAGAACTGCATGGAAACTACATTCCTAAGATGCTGCTTTTAAGACCTGTGAGGTCTTGAGGGGGAGGACGATGCTGGTCCATGATGAAGCCCCAGATCACACTTTATTCTTAGACATCTCCAAGCAAGCAGAGGAGCCACTGGCATTTTCACCTGCAATTCAGTTGGTTTCTCACCCCTGTAGCTGCAAGAAGGGGAAGATGGGAATGGGATAGGGACAACTTTATTTGCCTGTGTAGGAGAGAGGAAGACAGCACACAGGATGTTCTTTGGATGACGGGATCTGAGCACTTGGGAGAAGATTCCACTCTGAAGCATATTTAAGTTCACTGCTAATGGGTTAAGAAAAATGAGATAATTTTTAACATACTACTTGTGAAACGATTTTCCTTTTCCTTGAAGTGCTTTAGCGAAAGATGTGACACAGATGCCTGTATTAGTAAATGCTGTTACTGGGAAACATGGCACTACATTACATCCATAAGAATGTAAAGTTGCCTTATGTAAATGACTATTTTAGGCATTTCAAATATTTCCATGCTTTCCTTCATACTAAAAACATCCATGAAGCATGTCTATCTTAAGTTGTTGATTTATTTATCTCTTGGTTAAAGATTCAACACAAATGGCTCATCCAGTGTTTCCAGGGATAATGAAATTAATCTATTCTTTGGCTCATTTTCCAAAGGGAGAAAAACACCTTCATCCTGCTGCAAAGCACTGGCCTGTGTGTGCTTAGGAGCAAGGATGTGAATTTGCTGAGAGGGGTGCTCTGGTGTCAGAAACATAAGCAGGGATGTGAATTTGCTGAAAGCATTACTCCGGTGTCAGGAACATGCCCTTTCCTTCCCTAAATATTATCAGCCACATTTGTGAAATTCTAGTTTGGACGTACTCTAGAGAGACTTCCTGGAGTTTGGCAGCTAAATTATCTGAAGCTTACATGTGTGGTAGCCCCCATCAGCTCACATCAAACTATGGCTGCTTTAGGAAACGTGTTACAAAGCCAAACTGCTGCAGTATGTCCCAGCCATACTGCGCTGATGGCAAGGCAGGGGCTGCTGCTTGCTTCACTTCTCAAAACCACCCAGGCATCTGTCAAACAGACCCGCAGGCTGTCCTGAACCCCAGCTGTCCAGCCCAGGCTCCACTGGGCTGGGCAGGCTTTTCCTTGGCCAGCTTGGAGGAACTTAAGGAGACTTTGTGGCCAAATGATGGCTGGAATCACCACTTTCTGTAAAGCAGAACTTGCCAAAAGAATTAAATAATCCAGGCCAGGCTAAAATTTAGGGAGGACTGAGTGCTTTCTCCATAGAGATGGTGGGGAACTAAACAATGTTTGAATTAGAAGAACACTCATAGCCAGAGACCATGAGAGAGAGCACAGACAAGGGCACCATGGCATTAGGAAGAACTGTGATGAGTCATATTCCCTCTGGAGTTTGTAAGTGTGAGTAGTGGACAATCAGTATGGCTAAGGAAGGTGACACAGGTTTTGGTACGAGAAGATTTTCCATTGTCATGGTGAAGAACATGCTGGCAAAAAGCTCAGCGTGAGTAATCCCCACTGCCTGCATCACCTCTGCTACAGCCATGCAAAGCCAGATGGTTGCTGCTTCCACCCAGGAAGGGCTCAGGGCTGAGGTGAGAGCAGCTGGGGCTGGCAAGGAAGCAGGGCTGTCACTATCAGCTGGTCTGGGAGTGACATGCCTCTGTCCCCAGGATTTTGCACACAGGAACCCAGTTTCAGTCCATCACATTTTTCATTCCCTCTGTATGGCAAGATAGGCTGCCTCAGTCTTTGTCTTGTTATCCGAGGAGAAGAAAACGTTGTTTTGCTACACAGCTGAGAAGCCTCAAGAGCGGTATCGGTGTGCAGCCTTCAGCTGCAAGGATGGTGCCTACATGTTCGGGACTGAGAGCACTTTATACTCACCCAGTGCACGTATGTGTCCCAGAGATGTCTCCAGGCCATGTTGGATCAGGATCTTGCTGTGCAATACTTCCCATGCCTGGCATGGAGCTGCAATAGGCCCGGGGATGGAGACCTAAAGGCGCACAATGCCTCTGCCAGAAGTCAGAATTGGAAGTTGGTAGCTTATATCTATACATGAGCAGTTCTATACCTATGTGTGGAGATTATTACTTGTTGTCACAATGGCTAGAGAGGGAGATGTGGGGAGCTGGAGTTTGGCAAGGTTTGTAATCAGTGCCACCCAGATCCTCATACGACAGAGCAGGAGATTATTGGAAGTGTTGGCCCTAAGGTAACACTCAGCAATGCAGTTTTCTGCAAAATCCTTCTTCAAACCCCATTTCATCCAAATATGTTACTAGTGAATAATGCCAGTGGAATTTTTATCATGTTATAGAAAGTATCTGAAGAATACAGTGCCACCTCTCAGATATCCCAGTTGTGTGGAAACTTCTTGACTTTAGCCTCTCTATGCTTACTTCACTAAGATAAAAACAAAGACAGTACTTTTCCTTTTTGTCTTCCCTTGGAAAATTTTATCCATCTGCTAAACTCAGGAAAATAGAGACAGGAACAAAGAAAAAAAGGAAAATGAAAATAAGCAAAAAAAATTAGATTGTTTTTCCCTTTAAAATGTTGAACATTTTAAAACCCAAATATTTTTCACCAAAAAAAAGGGCTCACATCTGTTATTTATAAAATGCCATTTTTTTATGTGTGGGTTTGTTTTTTTTTTTTTACTGTCTCCCATTCAGATGACAAAAACGCAAATCAGACACAAGAATTACATGTTGTACCAGTAAGTACTAGATTCCCTGAAAGAATATAGCAGCGATTAGTTTTTTTCTAAAGATTTGGCAACAGAGGTGTGTTTGGAAGAGGAATAGAAGGAACAGAGGCAGCTCGAGAACAAAGAGAAGGGTGATTAATAGAATACAACCCTCTTTATCTTCTTTGCCTCCAGATACCAAAAATATTCAGGTGAGCAATGAAACTGGCAAGTATGCTTTACATCCCTGATGAGAGTCTCAGTCAAATGAAACAGACTTTCAGATAAATCCCTTCTCTTCTTCAGATGAATATATTCAAAAAGGCACAATCTTGTCTGCTTGGGCACTAGACTTATTTTTAAACATTTATCTAGTCAGCATGCCAAGCTCCTAGATATGCTCACAAGCAAAATTCTTAAGCCCAGTGGTTTATAACGGCAGAATGGCACTGTTGTCTTCCTTGGGAAATGCATTATTTGGGCTGTGTCTGCACACAAGCTGTGTGGCTTCGACCACTCGGGCATAAGAACACAAGCACAACCATTCCCCTCTCCCCCAGATTGTGACTGCCATTATACCAACATAAAGACCCCATACCGATGTTGTTATTCCTCACCAGGAAAAGGAATGAATTGCAAGCACCTTCCTGCCACTGTAAGTGAATTGATACCAGGAGCTGTAGATGAAGTTAAAAGACCCCCGTTGTGCTTCCCCTGCACCAGGTCTCTCGCACAACTGACACAGTTACACTTGTACAAAATCTAGCTATAGAGCAGGCTTTCATGGACCAGGAGTCTTTACCCTTATTTAATCCACTTAGACTAACAGCAGTGCACTGCTAATTCACATGGCAAAGGGCAAAGGACTTTTTGCAAAGAAAAACTTTTTCTTGTAACAAAAATAGATGAATCCACTTTCCTACAAAGAATTGATTACTGGATGCCTTTGTGGATTTTGTACAGCAATCTGGTTGTGTGAACTAGGTGTAGTTTGGTGGATGCAAAGGCTTAACCCCCCCTTCCTCCAACCATATGTGGGAAAGGAAGGAATTTGTGTTTAAGTTTAGGATTGCAAAAAAATACAAGAGTTTTTTTTTTTTTTTTTTTTTAATCACATAACCTACTTGATTTTACACGATACCAAACATTTTAAAATAATAGCAATACAGAGCCCTCTGAAGTTTCCCTAAAACATTTGTTGTGCTAAGAATCTCAGTCTCCATTAACCTGGCAACACATTTTAATGGGAAACAAATAGAATCATAAATCTGTTATGTTAAGTGCTAACTTTGTCCTCTTAACATTACTGCTAATCCAAAGGAGCCTTGGTCCATAAAGAAGTTTCTTAGAAGATGGACAACTAAATTTTATGGCTTTTTTAAATATTAAAGGATTATGTACACTTTATGCACATACTTGTTTAAATTGGGTTTTAGGCCACTTAGGATTTTCACTAATTGAAATCAAGTATTTTGGAATCCAGGTTATTGCTACTGTCCCAGCTGTGTTAAGCTGTGAAAGGAATTTTTAGGTATGATGTGGTCTTCTATGTGCTGCTTACAATTCAATTATATTGAATTTGACCAAATGCAATAAAGACCCAATGCAATAGAGATAGGTGCTGCAATAATTCTAAGAGAACAGAAATATACACATATACACACAATGGCAGGTGCCGCTAGAAATGATAGAAAGCTGGAGGCGAGGCAAGTGAAAGCAATTTGTACCCATGTTTATTTAATTTTTAATCTCCTTTAGTATTCAGAATTTTCTTTCAGCAGTGGGAGATCTTTCAGCAATTGAATGAATATGCAAATATTTTAAAATTTCTAACACTAGGTGTACATAGGAGCTCAGTGACATTCACAGAGTTAGAGTTAGGTTTGTGCTTCATTGCTTTGTTGAAAGAAACAAACAGATTTTTTCCCTGCTCTCTTAGCAAAGAAGTTACATCAATATTAACAAAAAGACTTTCTGTATGAACTGATTATTAGTCACGATCTGTCAGTCTGTCAGATTTTGCTTCCTCCTTGCCTGACACCACATCCACTAAATCTCTATTCACCTGTAGGCTGAGGCAAGTAGAATAAACCAGGGCTTGATTTCTTTGTATAAAGGACTACCAGAAAATCTCAGTCTGCAAAAAAACCCAAAAAACAACCACACAAAAAAACCCCAACCTTGTGGATTAGTGGAGATTAAAACTATGGAAAGTTATTTTCTTCCACTATTCAATCACTTTTGAAGGTAGCTTTAAATCTGCACTCACACCATTCTTTTCAAATTTTCCTGTGAAAACCGAGATTTGATTTTCTTGACAGTAAAATGTCAGCAGCAGCAAAAACGAGGCTTTTCTTCCAGGCTGTGATAGAGATGAAAACTGAATAGCCCTTCTTTTACTCTTCCCTTCCTTGGGCTCAGTTTCTTACCCTGTGATAAACGGCACTTAAGTCCAGGCAGATCCTGCTGTATCACAAGCACGGCTTCCTCAAGCACGGCTTCCTCTGTGCCAGTGCGTGGCCAGAGTTTGGGGTAGTGTGGAGCCTCCTGAAATGCAGCAAGGATATGGGTGTAAGGCATCCATTTTGTGTGTGTCAGATCTGGAAAATAACAACTGATTTTTGTTTCAGTAAGGCATAGAGTCAATATCATCTCCAAAACTGTGGGGTTTATAATTTCTGCTCATAGCAATAATTTTGGTCTAATACATATTGGACAGGTTGGGAGGTGCTAGTGATGTTATCTCACATACTAACACATAGAACCTTTCAGCTCTCATCCTGCAAATTATATCACACAGTTGGTGCTCCATAAAAAGAAAGCTCCTCTTCAGCAGACCAGATGGCAAATTTAGGGCTTTTAACGATTGTATCCAAAACCCACCAGACCAAACAAACTCAGTGATTTTTGCACCCAGAGACTCTTCTCTGAGCACATGAAACAAAGATCCAGATTCTGCACTTAAAATAGATGCACAGAGCTGATCATTTTGCCTTTGTGAGGAGGGATTAATTCCTGGTGGCTGTGTCTTGCCTGTGGGACAGGGGTGCTCCACATTACTGCCCGTCAAGGAGGTTGTTCTGATTGCCTCCTAGCCCACAGACCCCCTTTCCTCCCTCCAGACTGGGCAGGGGGCAAAGCAGAGGAATCACATTCCCACATTTCACCCCAACACAAAGTCAAGACATAGCTGAGCCAGACAGCAGGACCCAGGAGCTAAGCAGTACTCAGGGTCAGACTGCATAAACACAGTCAGTATTAAATCTGTATTATTTGCTTTTGCTGCAGTGCCTCAGGTCTCTGAGAACCTTACTGTGCCAGGCACTGTATGAGTCCAGAACAAACTTACCCCGACATGGAATTTGAATAAGGACAGTATTGAACCATGACAGATTTAGAACACAGCTTTTAAAGATATCATTAAAAATATTTTAAACCCCTGTTTTTTTTGAACAACACCATCCCCCACTGCTTTAGAGGGGAGACCTTGTCAGGCACTAAATAAATGTTTACAGAAAGGTGTTTATGACCCAACATTAAATAATAGTTTAAGATGGAAATGTTGACAGAACCTGAGTGCTAGCAATGCTTCGCAGAATCTCGATGCATCTGGGAATTTATTTCCTTTTACAGCCCATGATAAAAAAGAGAATAGCTCTATCCATGTTTTAAAATTTTGCATCAAGGGCCAACCAAAATGATCTATAATCCCTGAAAACAGGAATCTCTACTGGAAACAGGAACAAAACCTCTACTGTAGATGTTTTAGCAGGAAAAACAATATAAAAATCATCTCCATATGTCGCATAGATTCCTTTTTCTGTTTACAGCTCATTGTTTCAGAAGCTGGGATTTTTAACTAGCACCGTCTTTTCATTTTTCTATTTCCCTTGTTTGTCTTTTTATCTTAAAATGTGTATTTGCTTCAGAAAAGTCTTCTTAATTTTGACCCACTGGTGGCCTGGCTAAGCGCTGAGCTAATATTGACTAATATTTCAAAATAAATTGCTCCCTCTAGTGAGATCACGGCAGAACTGATGTTTAGCAGATGTGTGACTGAAAACTGCTTGAATGTGTTTCTCCGAACCACTCGATTAAGCAGTTGGGTCATTATGGATTTGAGTCTGTGCTTCTTACCCCCACAAAACTCCAGATGATCTCAAGAGGAGACTTGCCTGAGCAAGGAGTGCATGATAAGGCCTTTTGCATTTAAGATAATAATATTTACAATGGCTTATGCCTCCTACACCATTAAATTCTTCCCTTAAAGAATGCAACAATTAACTGGCAGACCTTTGGAGGAGCACTGCTTGCAGAATGCTAAAGCCTTTGCTATGAATAAGTTTCATACAAACAATACTGTTATCACCATCTCCTTCATTTCTTTCAGCTCCAAGTTGTTTAAAAGAAATATCCAATTAAGGTAGATTTTACTCCAAATGCAAGCTGGATGTTTCAGTTTGCTTCCCTATATCCAGCAGCTTTAAAAGCAAAAAAAAAAAATTAATGTGGCATATTTTATGGCATCTTCAAAAGTCTTCTGAGAAAAAAGAAATTTAAAAGGAACAGCATTAGCATTCTTTTCATCACCTTCTAGCACGCTGGCATGGTAGTGTCAGAAGTAAAGCATTTCATAAGGAAATGGGTGCCCTTTCTCTTTTTGACTAATAGATTACTCAGGGAATGCTTGGGATTAAGTTCCAGAGAGGTCAGAACCAGGGTGCTGGGATGCTCCCCTCTAATTTGTGTGAGCTGTTCATTAGCAGCGTTATCCCAAAGCTGTCTATGCAGTCACTGAGTGCTGCAGACGCCAGCTCTCTCCCTGAGCATCTGAACCACACAGTCCAGGTAGGCCATCACCTAAAGAGGGCTCAGCCTCTCCTCCCTGCACACAGGGGCAGCGGCTTCCAGAGCAAACCCATGCTGTCAGAGAACTGGAAAACCAGCTACTGGCACCTTGTTAATCAGCCCATCCTGCTCTCTGCTCCCTTCTGCCCGCTGGCAGGGCAGGGCTGGCTGTGGCAGAGGCCTTGAGGACGTGCTGCTGGAGTGGCTGGCTGTGAACCTGCTGCCTGTCCCCACCTGCGGGATTAGGTCTGGGGGGCTCTCGGCAAAAGTTACCCACCAAAAGGAGCAGGCCTGGGGTGCTCTCGGCAGAGGTTACCCACGAGCACACCGACTTGATGCTGAGAGCAGCAGCGTGATTTCATTAGCAGCACAGCCTGATTTCATTACCAGGATGATTGGATTAGCTTCCGAGGAGTGGAGTGGCTGTAACGAGCGCGGCCCGGCCACCTACCCCTGCCTTCCCTCACGCACCAGCAGTGTGGGGCGCTTGACCTGCGGGAAGTTTGGGTGCTGCCCAACCTCATGCCGGGAAAAATGGGCACTGCAGACCGTGCAGGACAGGGATAGGGCCTTACGTTCTCCCTCCCATGGCCCTGCCTACTGCGTGGAGAAGGCACGAACACTTGGTAGCCTCCTGGCTCCCTAAGAGAGGTCTCTCTCACAGTGGTGACTTTGGAACAGCCAGGGGCAAGACGTGAAGCCAGAGCTACTGTGGGTGCGTGAGGGGCGCAGCCGCAGGGGATGCCATGCCATGCTGCACAGACCAACTCAGCTGTGGCCCAGAGCCCTGTGGCAGGGCCGAGCCTCCACCTGTGCTCTCAGAGAGAGGCTTTATACTTTAAAACAGTAAACCAGCAGCTCGACTGGTGTGAGATGAGCATGTGGAAGAGACCTCAGCCCCCTCAGACCGTGTAAGAGCAAGCCTACTCCATCAGAGGAGGTAAGTATGAGCGGAGGTAGGAGACGTGCCTGAATACAGGGACCTGGTGTTCCAAAACCTTGTTCCCGTCAGGCTAAACACTGCTTCACCACTGGGATCAAGGCTTTGTTCTCCACACCCTGTGGAAAATCAGTCATGGGAGGGACCCCATCCCTCTGGCAGCTTCTTCTAGCCTGGCTGTCTGAGGGAGAGGGGCTGCACCGTGTGTGCCAGGTGCTGAGAAGGCAGGTGACCAATGCCTTGCTGCTGTCCTGCCTGAGACACCATTCCCAGACTCACCCTGGCTCTTCAGCCTCCCTTTGTAATGCTGCAAAAGTGTCACTGAACTGCTGATGCTACAGACACTATTGTGACCCTGAACCTGGGTTCATTTTCTCTAAGCAAAGCTTGACTGGCTGGAGCAGTCCTCCAGAGGTCTGTGCAGAGCCATGTCTGCAGAAGAGTAGCCACCATAGGCAGTAGTGGATGAGTCCTTCTTGTGTACACGAGATAATGACTAAAGGCAGATGCTCAGGTTTCTTAAACAAATATTTCCCAACTTCTTTTCAGGGAGGAATAAAAGAACATATGACTCCCCAAAGCAGTGGATTAAAAAAACAAACATCAGCCTGTTTTGGAAATGTTGAGGTCTTTGTTGTGGGCTACTGGCAGGGCTGTGGGAGAACGTTGTCTCTAGGGGGAACTGGCTGTGCCATTCCCTGCCACACCTCTGACAGCCAGAGCTTGTTCTCAGCTGCAGCATGGGTCCTTCCATGGCCCATCAGCGTTTTGCTGAGCACAGTGAGTTACGCAGCATGATCGCAGACAGACGCTTTGATTCCACAATCTCTCAAAGCATAAGTGTGTGTATGTGTGTGTGTGCGTTCACAAAGAAAGTCAAGTTTGCAAGGAGATGTAATATCTTCCTCAGTTGCTATAGGTGAAATAAGCTAAAAAATAGCTGGCTTAGGGTGACGTAAAGAAGTTTATGGGCATTTATGATTGCTGTAAATTACACATGACTGTTTTTGCTAGGAAGCTTGTTTTAGTTGTAAACAAATGCTTGAGGTAAAATAGCCGTCATGCCAGAACCCAGCACACCTGTTGTATACAGACATCTATGCAAGCTCGCTGTAACTGTCTTCAGTTCTGAATGTTTGGCCTTTTGGTTCTTCGTGGCAGTGCCCACTGCTTTTTGAAACTTAACTTACATTTCTCCATTTCTGATGACAAGTGGCCAGTGGTCAGTAATGGGACTAGTGCCATTTAACATCTTTGTCAGCAACATGGACAGTCTGATTGAGTTCACTCTCAGAGAGTTTTCCAGTAACACCAAGCTGTGTGGTGCAGTCAGAATGCTGGAGGGAAGGGATGCCATCCAGAGAGTTCTTGACAGTCTTGAGAGGTGGTCTTGGGTGAACCTCATGAAGTTCAGAAAGGACAAGTGCCAAGATCCTGCACCTGGGCTGGGGCAATCCCAAGCACAAATACAGGATGAACAGAGAATGGATTGAGAGCAGCCCTGAGGGGTGTTGCTGGATGAGAAGCTCAACATGACCAGCAATGTGCACTTGCAGCCCGAAAACCAACCGTGTCCTGGGCTGCATCAAAAGAAATACGGCCAGCAGGTCAAGAGATGTGATTCTACCCTTCTACTCCACCCACATGATACCCCATCAGGAATACTGCATCCAGATCTGGGACACCCAGCATAAGAAGGGCATGGACCTCTTGGAGTGAAACTGGAGGAGGGTCACAAAGATGATTCAGAGGGCTGGAGCACCTCTCCTATGCAGGCAGACTGAGACAGTTGGGGTTGTTCAGCCTGGAGAAGAGAAGGCTCCAAGGAGACCTTATAGCAAACTTCCAGTACCTAAGAGGAGACTACAAGAAAGCTGGAGATGGACTTTTTACAAGAACAGGTTGGGATAGGACAAGCCATTGCTTTAAGCTGAAGAAAGGTAGGTTTATATTGGATATTAGGAAGAAATTCTTTATTGCAAGGTACTGGGACAGGTTGCTCAGGGAAGTTGTGGCTGCCCCAACCATGGAAGTGTTCAAGGCCCAGTTGGATGGGCCTGGTCTATTGGAAGGTGACTCTGCCCATGGCAGGGGGGTTGAACTAGATGATCTTTAGGATCCTTTCCAACCTGGGCCATTATGTGATTAAAATGGCCACATGTAATCTTAAAAAGTGATATAGAAGCTTATTTTACAGGTTGATTCTTATTTTTTTCATACCTATAAATTTTAGAATGCCATTTATTCTAGGTTAAGTAGTTTTATGTGAAGTTACTTAGAAGACCCTATGTGCCTAATGACCGGTGCTGTTCATAAGGTCTCTAATGCAAGTATGGGGCTATTTTGTTTATTTTTTGAAGATGTATTATAAATAGTTAAGGAACTGTTTCTGTAGGCATGCACGCTGTTTGAAGGCAGTTATAATTAAATGTAATGGCTACTAACTGTCACTAGAGGCCGCTCTTAATACGCTGTGATGAAGTAAAAACAGGGAAAAATTAACTGCACGTCTCCTATCTCCTATAAAGTAGACTTTTTTCCTTTCTTTAACAAGAGCGAAAAAATTAATCACAATGCTGCATCTGCATGGCTGTCCTATTTATTTGCATCGCTAAATACTCGTTTAACCATGAAATCATCCTAGCTATTATAATCCAGTACAAGGAAAAGCCATATTTCCCAGACCACCAGTATTCATTGTTTCTCTAGTGCACACAGAAAATAGATCAAAATTTTGGTATTGCATTTGAAGAAGTATTTGAGCAATAGCTCCTAATTATAGAAGGAAATTTTTTGTTTTGGAATAATATATTTCCCATAGTAAAAAATTAATGATACTTCATTAATATGTTTTCTGGTGCTTGCTTTTTTCTGTTCCTAATCTTCTCCATCTGATATGTCTTTGACAGATTGCATTCATCTCCTATGCAAGGAGTCCTAGCTAAAAGATAAAAATGCCTTCAATATTTTGCAAAGAACTCTTAAATATTTTCTGCAGAACTGTTAACCTCTAGGCCAACTATGTTTAAATAAACAAACAAAAAAATCAAGCTGTTTGTGTCTCTAGGACATGGGTGTCAACCTGCTTTGGTAATTTTACTGCCTCTCTGTTCCCGTCTCCCATTGTTTTCATGTTCATTTGGACAGCACAGAAGGTATCCCAAAATGTCTTTTTCCTTGGTAACCCCACCCATCTGTTAGGTCAGAAAAAGCAATTTCAGCCAAATGAGTTGTTCTCCATTCATTCAAAATGCAAAGATGTTCAAACATTTCTTGCCCTGCTCTGTTGTCTTCTAGCTGTGCATCTGTAGACATGAGTAGGGGACAAGGGGAGAGGTCAGTCCAGGGTGCAGAGCAGAGGGTGCCGTATTGGTGTGTTGGTGTAGCACCATGATGGAATGAATAATGCCAGATAAGACTTTTTTGGTGTTGTACCTGATTTCCTGCTCCTGCAACCTGATTTTAGCCATGGCTGACCTTCCCCTTGGTTGTGGTGTTTTGATGCTAATTTTGTGTTGTTGGCTGTGTTGGCTGTTCCATTTTTGTAATACTTGGTGTCTGACTCAGTGTTCATTAAAGCCAGCCCTGGCTTGCACCAGCTCTTCCGAAATTGCTCAATTGTGTGCAACTGTTTTGTGGCTAAGGTGATACCTGAGGGGGTAGTTTGCTCTGGTTTGCCTCCCAGTTTGCACTGGTTGACTTTTATGCCTGGAGCTTGTATTTCCTCTGTTGCAGTCTGGCTGGGGAGCTGAGCAACTTGTCTGTGAAGCCAGCAGTCTTGTTATTTTGGGGCATTCACTGGAGAGTACAGTTTTGTTTGTTTGTTTTACTCCTGAACTAGGGAGGAGGGGAGTGAACCTGTACAGCTTGAATGAACCTTTGTTTTCTGCTGAGGAAATGAAAAGTTGAAGTCTTGTCTCACCTGACACAGAAATACTCCCTTTTGCAGGACTGAGTCTTTTGGTTTGGAGTCCTTGAGGTGGTAGAGTAAAAGAAGGAATGTATTTACAAGAGCACTGGAGAGAGGAATGCCCTTACATGCAGTGGTTGGAGACCTTGTGTGGGAAGTGGAAGGCTTGGTGAATTATTGTTTCTACTGAAGAGAATTTTAAACCATGTCTGCCCTTTTAGGCTATTACTCAAACCACTGTACTGTTGAGTGGTGCTCCCTTACATTTCTAATTACTGGAGCCTATTGATTCAGAACTCAGCTTATTAGCAGCCTCTGTTGAAGATACCCATCTTTACTTAAAGTAATAATAAAGTATTCTGTTATAAAGTATTAATAAAATAGTGTGGCAATCCTGTGTTCTCAGATGCTCATGTGAAACACCAAATTAGGAAGCTATAATTTGCTTTTGATCGTGGCTGCTGTTTAAGTACCACGAGAGAATGTGAAAGACCAGTCCCAGTATAGTCATGTGGAAGAGTTTGTGTGCATTTCTGTGGGGGAGGCAGAGCTGAGCCTTGATCTGTTTGCTTTCTCTGCAAGTGCTTCAGCCCAAGAAAAAGTGGGGATGATGACTTTTCATCAGGGTTTATGTAACTTCAGGTCCATAGTGTTTTCTCCAGCTGAATTTGCTTAAGGAACCTGGGTGGGCCAGAATTTCAGTTTGCTGAAAGTGACTGTTTGCTAAAATAAATGAATCCAATCAGATTTTGGCTACTCACCAGACACCTGGAAAATCTGCCTCTCAGACTGCCACAGCAATGCCTTTGGCTTATAAGAACTTGACCTACAGCTTAACACCTTTTTTTGCCATGATGGTCCACAGCTTTTGCTCTGGCTAACAGCTGCATTAGCTACCCTTCAGACAGCATCCTGCAGTTGCTTGATTTCAGGCTCCCTCTTTGAGAAAGTCATGAAAAATAGCCCCAAGTTGCAGAGCTGCTACAGGTATGAGCTCTGTAGCTCAGCAGTATGCAGTTCCTGCTTGGAGAGGCTTCTTCGATGACCTGTGGTGCAAAAATGGATTTGTCAGAAGGCAAAACAGAATGGAAAATCTGGAATGGCAGAACCTCGTCATCTACGCTTGGCCTTGCACTCCTTGTAAGAAATCATATTCTGTGACCAGTCCCTTGTCCACTGCAAACTGTTGAAAAAAAATTTCAAAAATGTCAGAAAGGATATTTAGAAATCAGCTGGCAATTTCATTAATGTCCAAAAGGAAATTATCGTTGATGGTTTAAGCTGGTTGAAGGTTATATGGTAGATATCACGCATATAACTGTAGCATCTATTTCAAATTAACTTTTGATTCTTACTAAGAATAATGACCCTGTATCCCCAGCCTTCCTTTTGAAGAGTTAGGCTTCAGTCTTCTCTCATGCCTGAATCTCTTCCTTTCCCTGATTACCTGGTTCTTGAGACCATCCATACACATTGTTTCAGCATCATTAAACCACCAGCAAGCAGATACCAGCTGGGTAGCAGTCTCTGGTCACCTCTTTGTGAAGAAGAGAGGGTTAGTATGAAAAGGTTTTCTGCATGTGAGGGATTACTGAAAGAAATTGTGATTGCTACTTAGAAATGGTGTCTCTCAGATACTATGTCATGGTCAATTTTTTCAGAATTTGCTCTTCCCTCATGACTCTTTAGAATATACACTGGGAAGCCAGAAACTCTCAGACTTATCGGAACCATGTACATTTTAGATGCTTTTATAAATGTACTTGGGTACTTTTCTGAAATGCATCCTGGAAAAGTTCAGGTATTTGGGCAGCCTTACAAACCACTGTAGTCCCTGTGAGCTGGAGAACATTTCCTTTGTCTCATGTAGCTATATCTTTCTGTACCAGTTTTCTACATACAGGTCTACATTCGGCTGCCATAGGTGTGGATCTGAAATCGAAATACCTGCAGGTCAACTTGCTTCTGTCTAAACACTTGGGAAAGCAAAGGCTACCTAATTTGACTAATTTTCATAATTGGATACATATAGCAGAAGACAAAGTTTTCATCTGGCAGTATGGTATTGCTGCTGCTGGCAATAGGATAAGGTCCTATCCTTCAGACTCTGTTTCACAGGCTTTCCTGTGCCCATCATAGGTTAGCTTTTTCCCTTTCACCTTGAGTCCTAAAAAGCTGCTGGAAGATGCTGTCACCCAAAATGCCAAGAAATGGCACTGGTTATTGTGGGGTACTTTGTCATGTCTTATTTCAACAGACATACTATATGTATAAGGTAGGGGTCATTTCTTATGCCTGCATACTGTGTAGGGATCTTAACTGCTGTTCCAGGAACTGAGTTAGCTGGGGAGTTGTAGACGCCTTGGTGCTATTAATTTTTTGCCCTGTGCAATAATACAATGTTTTCAGTTGTTTCTTTACCTGAGTTATCAAGATAAAGCATTTTCATGTGCCTATCAGGCTTACAGCCTCCTGAGGCCCATGGGCTCAGGCTCTATAGGGTGCACAGCTGTGGCTGATATGAGAAGGATTTACAGAGCTGGTGTAAGGCAACACTGCTACAGTTAGAAGTGGCCCCTCTAACTTCACCACATTGCACTTCAATTACTCAAAGTGTTTCTCTGCCTCACTGTGTGCAATAACTTTTGCTGTGGTACAATAGGAACAGCAGAGCCTCAAAAAGCTGTGTGGATCTAAGGGGCCAGCTGGTTCTGCACTCCCTCACTTGGCTTTATCAGTAGAAATTCTTTCCTCGCTGATCGAATGACCGAGGGAAAATTATCTCTTTTTAAAACAGTTCACATTTCTTCGGATTCAGTTTCAAATTGGCATTCTTAAGCTTATCACAGACCATTTGTAAATGCACTAGTTCCTGACTGAAAGATTTAGCATGTACCAGATTTGTTATCCGTCTAGGACAAACAGTCTGAAAGAGGCACATGCCATACAGTACATTCTCCATGAGCCATTTAAAGGTAGCAAGAGCACTGCATAATCTAGAGGACATTATTTAAAATTGACAGAACCTTTACCCTACCATAAAAGCAGCTGCCTTCTGGGGCTTTTGGACTTAATTCCATGTCCACCTACCCACTTAAGATCAGTGTGGAAATCCAGCTAACCCTTCTATCAAAAGAACTAGCCAAGTGTCTCTCATCCAGTGTGGCTCATGCACGAAGACTGCACTTGGTCCCACCCTCTTTAATAGAATGAAAATCAAATGACAAGAGGCAAAACTCTGCCCCATTTATCCAGGATCATGAGTCCTGCAGTTGTTCAGGCTTACCCTCTGCTTCTCGTCCTCTGTTCGCCTCAGTGGTATGTTTCTGTTCTCTCTCTCCAGTTGACCTTTTTTTTTTTTTCTACTACAGCGATACACAATGCTACCAGTATGTGTCTTGTCTGAAACAGTGGTATGTCTGCATGATTTGGATGAAGGCTGTTTTAGCTATGGCTTTCCAGCATCATAGAAAATCTTTATTACTAGCTCTGTTTCTTTGATGAAAGCCTACTACTGTAGCTAACAATACTGGCCAGCCTGGGCCCGCTCAGTGGTAGTAGGGACTACATGTAACAAAGGATAAAAATCTCTTAAGGTAACTACCTAATCTTGTATCACTCCCACACTACTCATACTTTTCTTTCTATGGCAAATTATAGCAGATGTGCATGAATAATTAAAAAGTCAGTTCTTTTTGCCAAATTTCCTTAAATCATCTCTGAAAGGGAAAACAACTGAGCTATATGCCTGGATATCTTCATATTGGTTTTGGGCTGTTGCACATCATGGCCACCTGGAGTTAAAAACTTTCAATCCAAACATACTGACAGTGTAATGAAAATTTTTCTGAAATGATGTACTATTGTATAGTCAAAGTGATACAGTGTGCTGATAGTATTACAGTGTGATGCTACCAAACCATTTTGTGACCTTGAAACCAAGAGAGTTGTTGTTTGGCTTCTACTCCTTCAATTCACTCATCAAAAATGTAAAATAGTAAAATAGTGAGGTTGAGTTGTCATATGTTGTACTGAGTAGGCAGCTGCCCAAGGACAGTCTGGTCCCTGTGTGCTGACACTGCTTCACATTCACTGTCCTCTGTGTGTGAATCTGAGCAACAACAAAAACTGGAAGAAATTGCATGTCCCTTTGCCACCTCCTGACCTTAAAGAGCAGCTGCTATCTCTAGCAAGTTGTAATCACTGTTAGTAAAAATCTTGCCGTATTCTGTTTGCAGAAGGCAAATGACTGACCTTTTTCTTTGGAAAGTCTTGTGTTTTAACCCCAGTTGGCAACTCAGCCCCACACAGCCACTTGCTCACTATCCCTCAGTGGGATGGGGGAGAGAATTGAAAAAGTAAAATTGAGAAAACTTGTGGGTTGAGATAAAAACAGTTTAATAACTAAAGCAAAAGCCACAGATGCAAGCAAAGCAAAATAAGTAATTCCTTCACCACTTCCCATGGGCCAGCAGGTATTCAACTATCCCCAGGAAAGCAGGGCTCCATCACATATAGTGGTTACTAGGGAACACAGACGCCATCTCTCTGAAAGTCCCTCCCTTCCTTCTTCTCCCCTGCATCTCCATATGCTAAGCATGACACCATATGACATGGACTGTCCCTTGGGTGAGCTCAGGTCAGCTGTCCCAGCTTGTGCACCCCCAGCTTCCTCACTGGTGGAGTTGGATGAGGCCTTAACTCTGTGTAAGCATTGCTACACAATAAGGAAAATATCCCTGTTTTATCAACACTGTTTCCGGAACAAATCCAGAAAATAGCCCATACCAGCTACTGTGAAGAAACTTAACTCGTATATCGCAGCCCAAACCAGCACAACAGGACTACTGACTTGGTCACCAGGTTTGTCTGGGCTTGTTGCAGCTAATTGGGTGTCTAGGGAGAGACCCAAAACAGTACCAGCCCTGAGTCTTCTGTGTGAGTGGGGTAAAATGTTTCCATCTAGGACTGTATAAGCTTCTCTGCAGCCTTCTGTGCTGTACCAAGGCCCAGAGGCAGGCAGAGCCTGTACCCTGGAATTTCTATACCTTAAGGCTATCTCCTCTTCCCTCTGAATAGCACTGCAGGATGAAGAGAACTGTTTTTCCACACTTCTGTCCTTCCATCCAACTGCAGAGTTTCCTGACAGCTGTGCCTAATCTCTCCCAGTAGGGCTACCTACTTTAAGATGCTCTGCTATCCTGCTCCCAGGACATCCAGACACTGGCTCTAGCTGGTTATGTTGTGCTTTCCACTCAGGAGACCTGGGAGAAGGCAAGGAGACGCTTACTTTTGCCTCCCATACAATGTCAGGACACAGCACATGGAAATCTGGGAGCTCCAAAGCACCCTGGCTTCCAGCGTGGGAGGGACAGACAGAGCAGCCCCATGCCCTTCTCCAGCATCACAACAGCACGGGGATTTGGGACTGAGAGTTGTTTCTTTGTGTCTGTACTTCTGCAATAGACTGAATTGCAGCAGTGGGACTCATCTGCTCCCTCTGACTGCCTTTACCATTTTTTTCTGTTTTCTCAGAGGAGATAATAGATTTTTCCCCCTCAAAAGTCCCTGAGGCTATATGTACAGCATAGCTGGGCTGTGTAACAGCTGCTTTCTTTCCTAAATGTCATGCCATTTTAGAACTTTGTTATGAAAAAGGCTGAGACTTCAGGTAGATTTTTTAATTTTATTTTTCCATAAGAAAAGAGACAGTGAGTAAAGTATATGTTGTTTGCAGTATTGGCTACCCCACGTTCTTCTTCTTCTTCTTTTTTTTTTTTTTTTTTTTTTTTTTAAGAAGATTTAGAAATAAGACAAAAATAACCAAGACAACCCTTACCCTAAGCTACAGAATCACAACTAATAACATTGAAAAAGAAGCTGGTAATATTGATCCCTTGTGTACTGGTAGTTAAACTTAAAAAATCAATGGAGAGGAAAGCTTAACTGGCCTTTCTGAAGTATCTGTCAGAAAGCAAATCTAAATCCCAAATGTAAAATTTTTACAGCTATAAATATAGAGGATGATTTTCAGACAATGTTAAAATTACTGCTTAATTCCCTTTCCTTCAGGAGAAAGCTCCTATGAGGTGCACTTGGAAAGGAATCCCTGAGAGTATTAGATATACTTCTTTGTGAACCAAGAGTAGCTTTTCAGAGTGGTATGTGTAAGGAGTGAGACCAGAATGATCAGCAAGGACCTCAGTTCTGCCATCACCTCTGCCTTGAGTATCTTTAAATGTTTGTCCTGTTTGTTCAGGCAAAATCAGCTCTCAGAATATAAAGCTATTTGTGCTAAGCAACTACACAAATATTGCTCTGGCAGTGGTCTGCTGAGTTTTGGAGAAAAAAATATTAAAAAATACTTGGTCCTCTAAGGTACCTAGGTGAGAGATCCACATTGCTAAACATCTTTGAAGACCTGACTGCCTGGTCTTTTTAACAAAGTAAGACATTGAAGTCTTACTGTTCTTCTAGCCACGCTCGTATTTCCTCCTTGTTTTCTTTTAGCCATTCAATGTTGCTCTTCACCTGCTCAAGTGACTGACTCCTGGGCAATTCTCCTGCCCCAGCATTAGGATATTTTTCAAAGAAATTTTCCATCTGGAAAAGAGAAAAATAATTGATGTGAAGTAAATTATTCTGTTATTGGACTAGTGGCTCTTTACAGGGACATGGTCAAGGGCAACTTTGGCTGGGAGAGATATTCAAGCTCATGTTAGTAGCACTGAAATAGTTTTATAGTAACTCCTACTGCTTTACACAGTGGATGAAAGGTCAAGTTTCTGGGCCAGGAGATTGTTAAATATATTGACTTGAAACCAAGAAAAGTGCTCCACCATACCTGCCAAAGCTGGAGCTCAGTGTTGAAGGTTTGGGTAATAGTTACTATTCGACCAAGGGTTCTGTCATTGATAGTGAATCTAGAAAAATAATTTAATAAATGATGCTTGATACAAAACTATTGAAAGAGAAAAGACACGAGTAATTATTTGAAGCTTAAAGTCACAACTGTGCTACAATAAAACAGATACATTGAAATTTTAGTAATTTTTGAAATTCTTGAAAAATAGCATTCCTACAAAATATTTGTGCTGTACTTTAATATGTTTACTAATGGAGTGATCTCTTATGGTGGATTTTTTTCTTTTTTAAATAATGACTAATTGTCTCAAGCTGGAAATTAGGTATATTGCTGCCCAGCAATACACATACTGTCCAGTTCATGGCTCTAGGCTTGCCGTGTGTGCTGTTTCTGTGCCCCCACCAAGCACTTAGAAAGAAAACCTAAGGAAAGTTGAGTCACTCAAATAGGGATGAGTAAAGCTAAAAGGTTTGCTATTACTTCCACTGCCTCATCTGTATGTCTGCTGCCTGCTGTTACCACTAGATGAAAATTTAAAGAAAAAATGTATACGCTGTCACCCTGTTATGAAATCAGCAACAAGAGTGAAGACAAGACTGACTGACTAATTTCCATGCAATAACCAGATTTCTATGGCCTTGGTAGAATTTTCCATACTTCTTCATCACAATTTACTGGTAGAGATCACTTAGGGAAAGAATGGTTTTCGAGTTAGCAACAAAGTACTTTTTCACGGCAGATGGATATAACTGTGTTGAATATGCTTTCAGTTTTCATTTTGCAAAGGCCAATGATTATAGGTGTATAGTGAAAACAGAGAAAAGCATGGCATGTAACAAGATTTACAGATGGATGTAGTTTCCAGTTGAGTACCTGTCAACTAAGTATTGCCAGTTCAGCCGTATCCAGTCCCAGGCCATTGTTTTCCCATAGGTGTTGTATGAGATGTATCTCAGGACTGTGAACACATCTTGACTTTTGATGAGGCTAGTGTTGTAAATATATTTCAGATACCTAAGGGAAACACCATAAGAATTGATGAGAGCCATTTCCAAACAGGAATATTAGGGGTTTTTTTCTACAGCATTTTAAAGGTGAAGCACATGGATCTAAAACATAATTATGTCAAGAGATAATTGTATTGAAAGAAATCTAGGCAGTTAGGTGTCTCTTTAGAAAGTAGGTAAGGTTTATGTTTCTACTGGCAAATAGTCAAGTGTCATTATTTTTCCTATATTTTAATCAAGTAGGGAAAATAAGATTGGATCAGTCAGTAGTTCAGCCTGTTTGGGCAGCCAAGAGCCGAAAAAGTAGTAGTCCAGGCTATAATGATCTTACAGGACCATGAGTACACACACAGGTGGCTTGCTCACACTGACATCTGTGCTGTTTGTTTGGATACTTTTATCCATACAAAATTAAAATTTATTTGGGCAGAGCATGCCTGCAAGTGTTGCAGTTATACTTCCAGTTACAGCACAAATGGTTTTGACTGACAAAGCGGAGGGATTCCTCCAACGTGCACGTTTGCAGGGAGATGAATAACCTGGTCGTGGCTTCACAGCAGCAGCTGCAGAAGAACAACACCTTTTTAAACTGTTGTGTGATGGGATTAAGTATTGTCTTCTTTTTTCCTATGTGCAAGGGGCAATTTTATTCAATCCGTTTGCTCTTTTCTCCTTACTTGTTATTTTAATAGTAAATTAAGTGACAAATTTTCCATCTTTTAGGGGGGATTTTTTATTTTCTGCAAATACAGGCTGATCTAGCTAATTAATTCATGTCTGAATCATGTCAGTTATTATTTATTGAATGGCTTTAGATTATGGCTGTTGTGATCAAAAGAATTTAGAAATACACCTGCTTCCTACCACTATTTTAATTACTCTAACTCTTATATATTTACTCTTCCTGAACCTCTAATACTTCCTGGTTTCATCTCATTTAAACTTGGAACATTTTTAGGCAGAGACTGCTCCATCTTATTTAGGCAGGGCTCCAACACAGTGGTGAATGGCCCTGGTGAAGATGTTTGCCTGCATCTCAGCGACATTATACAACTACATGCAAAGTTATCAGATAAGCTGAAAGTAGCCAGTGTGTCTATGCAGAGCAACAACCTGGTGAGATACTTGCCCAGTCTGACAGCTGGACTGGCCTGGAGCAGTATCCAGACTCCTCCTCATCACTGCTATGGCAGCACAAGTACGATATTTTTTGTTCTAGCTCAAGTACCTCTGCACAGCACCTCAGGGAGCATTGCAAGTTCACATGGATGCCTTCATAGGACAGTTAGTAAAAATTATTCAAGGTTGTTTGCTTAATTTTGGCTACTGAGAAGGTAGACATCTAGGCTAAGCAAACTCCCTCTGGAGTCAATGGAGGGTGGCTGACAACATTCAAATGCAATTCTTCCCATTGATTTTAAGCACCTTTCCTGGTCTGAGATAAGCAGTGCTCTGGAGGTCCTGCCTCCCTTTACTGACTATACAGGAAATAGATGACTAATTTTCTCCTGATGCATTACTATTAGGCAGCTGAAATTGCACAAAGTGAAGGTGGATGAGCTGAAGCCTGTTGACTGTGTGCAGGAACCTACCATGTGTTCAATATCTTTCCACTAAATGAACAAAGCTTTTTTTCTGCTATATTACAGTCTCAGAGGGGGGTGTTAGATAACTGGTCTTGAAAGTGTGTTGCAATTCCTCATGCTGCGATCTGACAAAAATGGCAGGACAGAGGAGAGGAGAGGGGAGGAGAATGAGCAAACCAGTTGCTTCTGTAGGCAAAGAGAAATTTTTGTGTGTTTAAATCACCTGTCCAAAAGGGTGATGTTCTTCACTGATGCCAGGCCATATAGCAGCTTTTCTTTTTCTTGGGCTAATGTAGTTTCTTGGTATTTCCTGAACATGTAATTCCACGATGACTCATTGCCTGAGTTCTGCATCCCATAACGATATACTATGAGTCGGAGATTTGCAGCAATACTAAAATAAAGAAACAGTGCTTAAATATTCTTCTCCCTTTCCTGCTTGAAATCAGTGACAAAGTCACATGATGTGTTCTTCACCACGACAAAAGCTGTGAGCACTCACGTTTCTCCTTGTAACCATTTATTGAAGAGTTCAGAAGCATTGTTCAAAGAGTCTGTGTCACCCATACTGCAGGCAAAGTCTAGAACAGAAGCACGAAGAAGCCTTGAAAAGAGAAAGAGAGGGAGAAAGAGACATTTTCCTACTGCTTACCATTCTTTGAATCCATCAATAATGTGAGAAGAAAAAAAATAAGATTGTTGCACCTCTCCAAATGGCTTCCGGAATCATTCCAGTTCAGTTCATCCACAGTGGGTTTTACCAGAGAGCGAAAATAACGCTGAGGTAGAAAAAAGGGATTTGGTTAGTTTTGTAGATTTCTTTAAAGAATAATATATATGTGTTCATAGTTTATTCTCCTGGGGTACAGGAAGGACACACTGCCACAATTGTTTTCCACAGATGATGCTGAGTTCAGGGCATAATTGTTTTAGTGACCATTAAATCACATTCAGGATGTTAAGTCAACTAACAAACCTGCTCCCTGCCACATTAAGGTATAGCCATCCTTTGTGCTGAGGACAGGTGTCAGAGATTTTGCTGCCCTATATATGCTTCTTTATTGAATACCTTGACTAATAAATGTCTGTACTCTGCCTTATGATGATGGATTATAAAAATAATTAGGCGTAATTTCTATTCCCCAGGTGCATAGTCCTGAATGCAGAATCTAGATAATTCAGATATCACTACTGAGCAGTTTTTAGCTTTTTTTTTTTTTTTTTTTTAAGAGTACAGTGACTAAAAGTAAATACTGATAATTCAGGAACACTGAAAATCACTTGAACTTCAACATTATTTTTGTTACAAATCCTGAACTGTCAGATTCAGTGTTCTCATGTAGGAATGGTTTTTTTATTGTTTCATCACCTGAAAGATGGGATAGAGATTTGTATCATCTTCAAGCATGTTTGCAAGGTAAGTTACAGCTGATATAGCTCTATTCCAAGGCAAATACTCTCTTTCATTTGTTAGGTATTTTGTGAGGTTCAGGGGAACAGAGTAATCCACGAGTCCAGGTCTGTGGAAAAAAAAACCCAAAACATAACATCTGTTATTTTAATGAATTTGAAGAACTTGCTTATTCAAAGATATTAGATTTGCTATTTACTCTGGAAGGCCTGAAATAGTAAAGTTTGTGGGGGAAAAGTAGTCTGGAATGTAACTTGGAAGGTGTTTTCCAAAGAGATACTGAGGATCAGTGCTGATCAAAGCCAGACTGTAGGAATTGTCACTGTTGTGAGGAGACTGCTCACACTGTGCAGCAGCCCAGTGTGCCCAGAAGTGAGTAGCTCTTAACTGACTACATTAGCACCACACAAAAAGGAATTGCTAACTGTAGGCATCCTGAAAGGCTGAGGAGACTCAGACTTAGAGGCTGTTAAAGAATGTTGCTTAAAATTTATGTGTCAGCGTAGCTGCATACGAGAGCTAGAAGTTTCTGATCAAGTTTCTGAACAAGATAGCTGAGGTGGTAGGTAGCTAATGCCTTGGTATGCATTGTGGGCATGCCTCTGTCTTTCTGGATACCTAACTTCTTCTGGAGTGCTCCTATTATTGTTATTTACGTGATAAAAACACCCTCTTCTAAGACCTGTGCAATTAAAGCCTGCTTCTCTCTTGATTGCATTGGTAATGCAAGTTGCCAATGTATACTTAAAGTCACCCCTTTTGGAGGACAAGGTAAAGCAACAAAGAAATAAGTCTTGTACCAAATTCAGAAAACTTCTTTCAACCACCCAGGTTGAGTTAATTCTAATTATTAGGCAATGGAAAGTGAAAAATTTGTGTTGAAATCTCTGCAGAGAATTAGTTTACCTTGCTAAAGAAAAGGCATCATCCAACATCCCTGCACGATCAGCAGCTGAGAAGTTCTATGTGAAAAGAAGAAAGAGGGATCAAGAGTATATAGATTATTTGCAGGATAAAAACAGCATTTACAGACCTTTTCTAAGACAGCCACCAGATAGGTTAACATTACAATACTCACTTCGTGGTCTAGGCGCAGAAGAGAGGTTAGCTTGGCCCAGTTTTGATCATCGTAATTCACCCGATAGAATCCAATGTGGTCTGGATTGATGTTTAAAAAAGTATCAGGAGAAGCTGGTATTGCAATTCCTGCAAAACAAACCAACAAACAGGGATCAGTTTGTGCATCTTGTATGACACAGAACTCATTGGAGATTCCCTGACTCCAAGAGTATTATTTGGGTTTTATTAATATCAAAATAAGATCCAAACATTAATTTTATTTATTTACTTATTTTTAAATGGCTGTGAGGAAAGGTGAGTTATTATAGACTTTAATGAATGCCAGCACTTGTCTTAGAACAATGAATTGTGGTAATTACTTGGGCCACCTAGTTTGTTAAATTTAAAATGGAGATCATTGTGACTAGGGTGAGGATGGTGAGATTTAGTGTCATTGCAAGAAGTAAAAAATTGCAAATAAACAGGTTTTGCAAATGTATTTTTAAAAAGTTTTTCATCCTCATGTTTACTATTAAAGTTATATTTTATCCTCCATTAGTTTCATTTTTAAGTTTGCTTCAACTAACTTTTTAAGGGTTTTCTTCTCTATATTCTTTACTAATTCATTTTTTGTGGTTACAGATAAAGGAATTACACATTGAGTTTGAGACTTTCCTCAAGGACTCATGTTTAAGGATTTTCCTATTTAAAATGAATACTTGAAAAATGTTCCTTCCTCAGAATCTTGGACTGGTCCAGTTTGTGATGGCAGTAACGAAAGTTTTTCTATTGCTCATTGAATGCAGTGGTCTTTAATCTGTGGTTTTGAGGGTGGCTGCAGTTAAAAGCACATTTCTGTTTGGGTGTCTTATACAAAGTATTTCTAAAGGCATTTTTTCCTTACAGTTGCCGTTTGCCTTACTAGCCAAGAATTTTATGGATGTAGAAGTAAGTGTGTAATCACGCCTTTGCAGGCTTTGTCAAGTTAATAGCCCCTTGCAGCCCACTGTAATGTCATGGGGAAATTGGAGAAAGAAAATTCCTTTGTGCAAACTTCTGACTTGTATCATGACATAAAACTTTTGTTTGTTTGCTTTTGCGTGGATAATAAAAGCAACCTGGTAAAAAAAACAAACAAACCAAAACAAAACAACAGAACAAAACCAAATAATATTTTAAATAGGTAATATTCAAAAAAAACTTGAAGAAAAGATGAGCTGATTATATTTCTGAAATTCCAATATGTGATGTAACTCAAAAACTGAACAAATTTTCCCCCCCATTTTTGTCCCCTAGAGCTACAGAATGAGAAATTCAGATTTGACTGCATAATAGAACAATGATGAAAATTACCCATATAGGTATTTTCTCAGTCCTGAAATCAGCATTAGAAAAGATGTTTAATAATTTGTAGCTATTTTTCTTTGACTGAAATCAGATTGCCAGTTTACCATGCCACAGATGCATTCATCAGCCTTCCACTTCACCTCTTTTCCTATACTCAACAAAGGGCATATCTAAGTCCAACTGATTTTAGCATATTATAATTAAGAGTATGCTTAGATGCTTCCTTGAATAGGACTGTATTTAAATAGATGCTTAAGAACCATACTGTACTGTGCCTAAACTGACATAATGTGTGTAGAGGGGAAATAGTAATCTTATCACAGAAATTACTACCAACTTCAGCCCAACCAAGCTGTGTGCTGGTTCTTGGATCTGAAAACTGAAAAGTATGAAAGCTAATCCTGTGTTATATTTCTTGTAAAGGACACTGAAAAGTTTTATCCATTCATTATCCTTAAAAGAGAATAGGAAGTTTACCTGTAGAATCTGATGCATTGTATAAAGTGTAATTTGTTGAAGTCCCAAGTCTCCATTTCACTGGTATATTCCATTTGTAACTGAAATTATTTAAAGGGAAAGAAAATCAAATGACATTTGAAATAAAATGGTAAAAAACCCTCTCCAATATGTCCAGTATGTGGGATGGAGCCACAGCACAGCCTGACCAAGACTGTGGCCTGGCAGTCAGGGAAGTGGGACAGCAGAGTCAGGGAAGCAGAACAGCAGAGCACGCTGTGAGCATACCTGCACAGCCATCTGCATAGGCCTGCTAAAATTATTGAGCCCTTTTGAGCACTCAGCTGCTGTTCCAAGTTAACGTATAGTTCAATCCCAGGGAGATTTTTCTTCCATCTTAAACCCCTTGGTGACAAGTGCTGTGGGAAAATCTAAGTCATCTTAACAACCCTGGGTTAAGTGAATGGTCATTAACTCCCAGAAAATACAAAAATGAAGGTTATGGTGCCTCCTCTTGATAGAAAGATCAGTTGTTTTGTATCTGCTAAACAAAATATGTTAACAGATTTAATACGCTTCCAGGTTTTACTAGTTCTCTTATGGAGCTAACTGCAATGAAATTTAGAGTTGTCATTGTTTGACCAGAAGCTCCAGTACTGTTTTCTTAAGAGAAAGCCCATACATGATTTATTTTAATACAAACCAAATTTTTGTAAATGCATTTAATGAGGGTGTGTGATGACCCATCCTTAACAGGAAGGATTTTATTTAGTTTTCATGTTCCTGAGATTACATACATAAGGACTTTTCCTGAGCATAAGATATATTGGCTGTGTCCTTCTGTGTCCTAACACGCTGTGCCAAAGCTATGTATTTGCCCAGCAGCACTAGTTTAAGAGCACCAGTTTTTGAACATCCATTTCTTTGGAGTGCCAACATGCAGGAGAGGACTTTTTCAAGCCAAACAAGCTTGGAACAAGCCAGCAGCTTGAAGATTATTCCTGCAGGGTTCAGAGAATAAAGCATACACAGGACATGGAGTTTTCTCTGCTTAAATGAAACCCTGCACCCGCATGTGAAACAGGCCAGTTCCATCTGGGGTAGGATCTCTTTAGGAGCTTCTCATCCCCATCTGCAATGGTGGAAGGAGGAGGTTTTTATTTTTGGTGAATTGACTTTAGGCAGGGGAGTAAGTCTGTTACAGCATAGATAATATCAGCATTATAATATATATTATGGGGGGGTTAATTCATTTATAAAAACTGTATATTCAGAAAAAAACTTTCACTTTGGGGATAGCAGGGCCAATACACAGCTTGTGAACAGATTAAGGTAGGAACAGTGCTAGGATTTCTACTTTAGAAATGAGAAATCGTAATGTAGTGTAAATGCTGAAGTCAAGCATAAGTAGGATTCTGGAGTCTGCTATCTCAGAGCATAGTGCAGTAAGTCAAATTTTTTAATACAAGGAAGTGTTTTTGCCTGAATAGTCTGTAACAACACCCTTCAGATGGCATGGTGCTGTACTTTGAGTCTATGAAATCTTCTGCTTAGGTTGGGAGAAATGCAATGTTGCAAATACATGGTTAGTTATCTCATTCCCACTCTTTGGATACTCATCCAAAACTACCAATAGCATGGGCCTTCTCATTGGTCAAGTTTTTTTCTTTTTAATCAGAAGGAAATAGAGAGGTCACAACTGGTTTTTCTGTTTCTTCATTTTCTTCTTCACAGAATCACAGAATATTCTGAGTTGGAAGGGATCCACAAGGATCATCAAGTTCAACTCTTAAATGACTGGCCCATACAGGAATCAAATCCATAACCTTGGTGTTATTAGCACCATGCTCTAACCAGCTGAGCTAATCTCGGGGTCCTTGTTCTTGCCCTTTGAATTAAAAGAGCTAGTAGAAGTTAATGGAAAAATGCATTTGGGTGGATTTAGTTGTGCTTCATACTGGCCAGTTTTACTGATTTAATTGATTGGTCCAGGGTCCAGTTCAAGGAACAAAACCTTCTTAACATGGATTAGTTTGAATCTCTTTCACTGAAAGGTTAATGAAGTTGTAGTGCCTCAGAACGGGGGCTGGCTAAGAAACTACACAATGCCACATCTGAAAAATTATTCATCTGGTTGATGCCGTGGTGCAGCTGCACCATTTTTCTGTGCAGGTCCACCAACCCACAGGTAGAGTTCATTTCCCTTCAGGTCAGTCATCTGTTATTTAACAAATATACTCTAATACAGTATCCTACCTGTCTTGAACAGGTAGATGAATGTCTGTGGATGGCTGTCTGGTCACCTAAGAGCCCAAGATGGCTAACTTTGACTAGAGAACTATATTTTAAATGGGTAGAATTAAGCAATACGATCCTAAGGAAAAATAGCAAAAAAATAGCTCTTGATAAGGATTAATGAAATTTATACATGACCAGCTACTTCACTTTAATTCATGTTTTTAAGACATGCAGAGAAGACCCTGTATTGTATGTGAAGATCCCATGATACATTATAGATCCTACACCATATAGGAAAGGCAATAAACTACGGTTGTGTAAAATACTTGGGTCATGGTTTCTGGTTTCTGGACAGAGACAATCTTGTGTTAGTTTTCTTAGTCTGAGAGACTATAATTTACAGTGATTCAACAGATGACCTGCAATAATTTGAGCTGTCTGTGTGCAAATAAGGTTCTCTGAGAGATCCTGTCCAATTACTGCATTTCAGAAAGAAACCCTGAGACAAAGGGCTGATGTTGTCCTAAATTCGAAATATTTGTATCTAACTTCCTCCTGTCTTCCTTTTAAAATAAATGCTGAGAGCAAGTTTAGCAAGAATGAGTAAAACACAACCTACATGTATGTCAGATGAAAAGGGTATATGCACAGTATTTCTACCTGTTTTGAACAGACATTTACACCAGGAACTTACCCAAGATCAGATGGAGGATGAGAAGCATTTGCACTGGGATCCAAGAGAAAACGTTTCTGTGTAAGTACTGAATTATCCCCCATTTCCAAAACAGGGTAGCCCATCTGCCTAGTCCATGTGTCCATGACTTCCTTCACAGGTTTATTACTTGCCTATGAATGATGGAAGAAGGTAGCAGTAAAAATGAAAATTCAGTACACAGAGGAAAAAAAATTAAATATCTCTGGTATTGAGAAAAAGAAGAGCAGAAAGGGGCAGAGGAAAGAGCAGGTTCAGTACAAAAAATGCTCCATTAAGTCATTTTACGGTGCCTGTCATTGAAAGAATGAGTTGGAAACACAGACAAGAAATGAGAAGTGTGTGGACAGAAGACTGGCCAATAACATGGACAAGAAATACTGAGGAAGCTTTGAGGCCCCTTGCATGCTCTAAGATCTCTCCATTTTTTCTGAGGGAATAACTGAATAGGACAAAAAAGACAGCTAGACTTTTCAAAGCCAGAGTCTCTTTACAGTGTGCCCTGTTTTCAGGGTGAAAGAACAGTCACTATTAACCACCAGCAGCTGCACTAATGTAAAATTTGATCGTTTTGATTCATTATGTGGACTGTGAACGTCTGTCCTAGAAATAGCACCTGGAGAAAGCTGCCACTGTGTCCTCAGGATGCCACCTGTGAGGAAAGGGAGCTAGGGTTACTGTTTCCTTCTCCAGATGAGGTAGATGATATGGAAATGCAGAGCACCAGAGAGAAAGTAGAAAGAAGTCTTGCTGAGTAGGAAGAAGTCTGGGACTAAGGAGAAGACGGGAACTAGAAAAGAGACACAAAAGCATGACTTGGGTGATGTGAGTGTCCACAGTGGTGGAAGGAAAGGAAATAATATTAAGGAAGAACCTGGTAGTATGTAGGTGGGACTTTGGGGGTAATGAGATAGATGGAAAGAAGTAGCCCAGCCTCAACGAAAAGCAAAGATCAGAAAATAGTGGCACAGACAATGACCCAGCTGGGACTCAGAAGCTAGAGAGGCAGATAAGCACCAAAATTACTTGGGAATTGATACTATTGAGACCTTTCAAGCATCTGAATCTGGTTAGAGAAAAGGAAGATTATGGGGTGCACGTGTGTGGTGGATGAGAGGTGTTTTCACAAAATGAAATGAGTTCAAGGTGTGGGGGAAATTTTTGTGTTTCAGGCTGTTTGTAAACAAGGCCTCCTTTCTTGTTTCTTATTCCACTCCCACGGCCTTATGAAAAAAAAAGAAAGAAAGAAAAAAAAATATTTGGTGGAACTAAGATATGCACTGGGAGGCTGCCTATCTTGTGATCTCTTATTGACAGGAAAGCTACAGAATACAAAAAGTTAGAGAAACTGAAATCAGTGGGTATGATACAAAACATTTATTAGCAAGGGTTTGGATTGATGTAAAACATACCTCTTCCAGAGCTTCCCAAAATTGTTGTGTCTTGGCATTCTGGAAATGGTATTTCTTCAAATATGCCTAGAGAGAGGTAGAAGGTTGTGAAAGTATTGCCAGGTCTTTCTTTTTGGCTACGAAAACAGTACGCATATTCAGTTGTACAGAGAGTTCCAATCAGTTGCACAGAGTATCTACCCATGGGTGGTAGTGTTGTGAGTAGAAGGTTAAATGGATTAATATTCAGCTGATGAAGGTCCTTTGCTCTCCAATGCATCCCATAACGCTAAAAGTCAGCCTTTTCCAGTGTGACTTGTTAGTACAAAATAAATTTGTACTTGAAGAGCTGTTCGTATTTTGTTTGAAGGGACACCAACATACCCTGTTGCATATTTCTGTCTAATGTAAGAGGTTGTTTAGCAGCAGGAAGCTATTTCAGGAGATTTCCCTATCTGTGGACTCGGAGTGGAACTACAAAAGTCTAGTCACTTTTAAGTTGTGATCGAAACGACTTTTACAAGGAACAATGGTATCCATCAAAGTGTTGGCACCACCTAAACGCTATTCCTGTCCTATGTCTCACCTGGCTGCTCAGTGTTTTCCTGCCCTGTTACCTGACCCTGGCGAAGTTCAGTCAGTAGATGGTGCTGTTAGTTTCACTGTTAGCCACAGCTGCCTACGTTGATGCTCGTGAAGGCTGTGAGTGGAAGGGAAGTGCTTGGGCTCTTAGGGGCAAAGTGGCTGTATTTTCCCATCCCGTGTAACTGTCCCGATTGAATATATAGAAGCGGAAATAAAGGAAAATACAGCTGTCTTGTAGCAGCCTATAAAGGTGCTGCCCAGAAGGGAGGGAAGTAAGAGCAAGTGTGGTAAATATGCAAAACTTTGTAGAGACAACCGATGCTGGTTCGGAGGAAAGGACAGATAAACTTTCTCCTTCTGGGAGGGCTCCTTCCTCCCATTTTTTCATTCCATAATTTTGTAGCACCACATTTTTGTCTCCACAAGAAAAGACTATGAACTGTGCAACCCTTTTCTACTCCCTATTACCTTGGCTTTCTAGGGCTGGTAGTGTCCCTCCATCAGGGCACAGGTGAGCTTACCTGTAAATGTGTCCCTACATAACAGGCTTGTGTGGGTTGGAGGATACTGGCCATATAAAGCTGCAGACGTGCTTTACAGCTGAATGAGAGGATCCTAGCTGACAACAGGGTAAAGTGGGGTGGAATAGGTTTCTCCACTAAAAGCTGTCATGAATTTAGGTCCTCATTGGCAGGCTACCAAATCTTAATGCAGTTCACATTCCGGCTTCTGTGGGAGCATGGAACTTCTTCCCCTTCATGTACTCAGTACTGAAATTCATTAAATACTTTTGCTACTAATACCAGGATCTCTGATACTCAGTTTTTGAACAATGGCTTTGCTACTGAGATGGGCTGTATGTCCGGTGGGTTTTGGTGGCAGCCTTACCTGACAGCCTTTCTGGAAGATCTCTGGTGTAATCCAGTCTTGAATCATCCTGAGGATAGATGCACCCTAAAGACAAACAGAAAGGGGAGAAGGTTATTCCACACTGCTCTAACACTGGATTTCTGTTCACCTAAAAAGCAACATGTGAATGAGTATTCTATAAGGCAAAAATAGAAACCATCCATCACCCTAAAGAAGTGTTTTTTCTAATTCCTTTGTGGCATGGCACGTGCCTGCCTGGTGGAGTTTAATTCTGGATGTGGGAATTGGTCTTCAGCTGTGATCAGACACTTGTTTCTAAGTTCAGCCGTGTTTGGTGGGAGGGCTCCCGAGCCCTTCTGCTGGGGGTTACAGTCCTGCCGCTTTACCAGTTTGTGTGAGCAGGGCTCCCTGTTGCATTTTGAACAGGACAGTGGTGAGGGCAGCTGGGGAAGTAGCCCTGTCAGGGGAACAACCTGACAGAGGCAGTCGCTTCTGCTGAACATCCAACAGGTAGGGAACTCCAAAAATGCTGCAGTTCTGAGGCTTTACCCACTGGGGATGCCATCTCAAGATTAAGAATGAGATTTGCTGAGGACTGGTACAAGAGCTTTGGCCTCTTAAGCAGGGTAGAATTGGGATCAGAGAAGTTACTTGGATGTCACAGAAAACCCCCCTGAAACAGTTAGGGTCTTGAAAGAAAATGAAGACAGGAGAGGGAAGTAGAAGAGTCATGTAGAACAAAGAACAGAGTAGGCACAAAATAATGAAAAAAAAAAAAAGCAGTGCAAACCCAGTCTAAAATGCAAAATATGATTTTAGGATTAGCATGTTTTCATTTTCTGAACTAAATCAAAGGGCAGCTGAGACTCTAGTGCTACAAATGTTTAAAAATTTAGTTGTCCCATGAAAACAAGAATGTTATCTGAATTTTCAGTAAATTCCGTTTCCTCTTTATATGTGTCTGAGAATAACGACTGCACAAGTCATGGCAGAGGGACTGTTTGAACAGATATACCTCAAACTGCTTTCCAGGCTATTGTTGCAGAGTCAAGGTGGTCAGCAGATGACTGTTTTCTGATACAGAAATTTAATGTGTTTGCCACAGAACATGTTCAAAAACAATTCAGTAAAATTTAGAACAGATATCCATTACTGGTAATTATAAGGCTGCTTATGATTAATGGTGATCATAAGGCCCACGTGTATGTACTAGGTTACCTCAGTTCCTCAGCTTTGTCTATCAGCCACTTCTTATCTGAAATCACCTCTTATAAACCGTCCCCTCCCATTTATATTAAAATTCAGAGTAGAAATACACACTTATGCATGCATTTGGAAGTAGTGGAGATTTCTTTTGCTTCAGATTGTAATGTATAGTTAGTTCCCTGTATCTTCTACTACTGTCATTCCTTTCTTTCTTTCCATCCTGTCTTTCCCCTCTTCTTGCCATTCCTCTGTAGTCCATGATGGAGTGTGGAGAAAAACTCATCCTAACAAAATTGATTACAGGAACTCCAATGTTTTAATAACTTTCCTTTCTTTCAGCTGTTTTTGGGGAGGTTCAGGAAGTGACCTACTCTGATGGGGATGTGGGGGCAAGTCTTTATCAACATCCACATAACTTTTAGAGAGTCACAGTAATTGCCAAGTATATGACAAGATTTGTTTTTGGCAGAAATATGGAACATGAATCCTAAACTTCTTTAGCTGGGAGACTCTGAAAATGTGGGGGTCCAAGACTAAACTTCTAGTAGAACTTAAGTATCTGTTTTCTGAAAAGATTTGCAAAGTTTGAACTCCAAAGACTGAAATTCTCATTGTTACTTCAATAAAATCTTTGAAACTAAGAGAGAGGATTAGACTGGAAAAGAGGTGAGATGCAATTATTTTTTAAGAGCAGATTAAAAAAATTATATACATTAATTGTTTAGTCACAGGTCTACTCTAGTAGAGCTTTCCTAGGCATACAATGCTCTATGGATCATACAACAGTCAGAGGCTCCGTTACAGAATACACTGCAATGGCTCCATAGACCCTTAGGCAATTCATTAGAGTTTTAGGATTGTATGAGCCCTGTAATTGTTCTGGTAAGAGTAACAGAGAGCATTCCAAGTTACTCTTTATTTGTTTAGTGATGAATATTATCAGGAGAAGATTGTTTTTATAAGAAAAATGCAAAAGAGAAGCCAAAATAAAGCTAAAAAGAAACAAGTTGATTTTGTCACACATTTATATATAAATACCAACAGTAATTTGAGCTAAATCTACGCAAATACTTTCCCTTTCAAGCCAAATTATATCCCAAGCCAAATTATATCCCAAGCAAACTGTTCCCAAACAATGCACAAGTGCTCAAGTGTTTTCGGTTAAAAAAAAAATGAGTTCATGTAGCAATTATCTAGGCATGAAGAGTTGAGTAAAAACTAGGATTTTTTTTTTTTTCTCCATTGTTTTTTCAGACCCTGCAAAAGTATGTCTCGTGCTTAGCTCACCACTGACATACATTTTGGTCCAGAATATTTGATTTAACTCTGTATGTTTCATGACTTTTGTTAGTTTGATTTAAAAACAGTATTACACAGTGCAGGTTTTCACATGGTTTATGATCTGACCGTGAAGCATTTATGACGCAATAAATACTGGTTGTATTGTTGGATAGAGGATTTAACAACTGAAAACATAAAACTGATGGAAATGGATGGATCAAATATAGTTAATAAAGGTAGTAACTACATTTACAGACTGTAACACAGCTAAAGTTAAAGTGAACGCAATATATACTCTGTTTAGCTGATAATGGGAGCTTGGAGGGAAAGCAACAAGCTGGTTTAGTTTCATTTTTAAACCAACAACTCTAGTGGCAGAACCTACTGATACAGTGATTTCCCTGCAGCTCTGCATGCTGTGAGCAGGTCTGCATGGTGCATAGTGGCTGAACCAAGGCTCTGGCTGCACTGCTTCTCCCAACAGTCCCTTTTAACTGCATCATCACTGACAACATTTGGGAATGTCCCAGAAGAAAGGTTTGCACAGACACAGCTCAAATGAATCGGGATTCATGATTACAAGCAGCCCTTACTTTTGTCTCCTCTTCAAAACCTCCACTTTCTTTTACATCCCAAGTCACAATAGGAGGATATCCTACCTTACTGTAGGATATCCCATCAAATACAGAGGTGATTTCAGCTGGAGATGACACATCAACCACAATTGGGTGTGAAGACAGCAGAGAGTCATCCTTCAGTACAGGAAGCACATCGTCAATTAAAACCTGTTCAAGCTGAGAAAGAGAAGACATTAGAATAGAAACAAAGGCAGAAGTATATGCCTAACTTCTCAAATATGTAGCTTGAACTGCAACTTTTCTAGGAAGAGGCATTTGGAAATAGAATGAGATTTCATGCCCTCTAAAGAGGGACTTGCAAACTCCTGCTTTACATGAGTGAGGAGGGATAAAGTTTTTCCCTAGCTAAGATAAACTGCCTTTTGCAAATCCTGTTTTCCTGTGTGTATCAACACAGGGAACACACACAACACAAACACATCCAGGCCACTCTCCCTTTACACCCAGTAAGCAAAAAAAGAAGGCTGTGTTACCAATTTCAGCAGGGTGACAATATTTGTAAAGCATTATGGGCTTCTCTTGCAAAAATGGAGCTAGGTAGGAAGGGAGGAGGAAAGAAGGAGGCAGGGTTTCCTATCCCAAAGTTTATATTTTTTTTAAAGTAAGTTTATTTTTTGTTTTAATATTAGGTGGTCAGCAGTCAAAATCCCCATACTTTCTAATAAATATTGACCAAATAAGGCTAAATTTCAATTTAGTTTTCCTCTTCTAATACTCATTAGGATGATAACATTAAAACGTCTCTAGATCTTAAATTATTATGGTATCCAGATACAAAAAAGGGATTTTAAATTTTAAACTCAGTAATTAAAATTTTTCTCATGTAGTTAGAATCACAGATCCTCTACTTCAAAGTATAAAGTGACCCAGGAATGATTTTTTCTTGGCCTCATATAACATGGATCAGAGAAGATATTTATGGGGAGCAGCAAGGGAGGCAGGGAAAGCACCAAGTAGGCCTACTTCTAAAGTCACTAGGCTAAGGGGATAGTAGATTCCAACAACAGGCCCAACCTATGCAAAACCTTCCCTGCTTCCTTCCACAGGCATATGGTGTATATTTCTTAGTAGGCAGAATCTCATTACACCTGGACACCTGGGGGAAATAGGCATGCTGTGTGCTATCACATCTGTTTGGGAGAGGAGGAAGGAAAGAGCAAGAAACCTCCTCCGAATCTAACGCATGTTTAAGGCTACTCTCTTTGCAACCCCCTTAAAGCGTCTGGAGTTGGTTTTGCTGCACAGTGTGACTGTAGGCCATCCACTGTCACTACCTATTTTTACACTGCACAGATTAGAGATACATCTGAGTTGGAGCATTTGAAATGACAAAATGCTGGCAGAAGCTGAACGGGAGTCTGATGTTTTCCTTGACAAGTAGCCCAAGCTGTGGACACAGACCCAGGTTCCCAACCCTGACCAGACCAAATAACAATCATAAGTCCCATGAAGAGAGTACAGCTCAGCGAAATCTCCTTCTTTCAGAGTTAGACCTTTAAACAACCTTGCAAAGTTGCTAAGGCTCCAGAATCCATCTAGATGTTATTTACCATAATCATAACCAAACACTTGACTCACTTGTTAAAAAATAATTATTTTCCTTGCAGACTAAAACTTTCTTAAGTTTACTTTGACTAGGTAGAGGAAAAAGCTTAAGCCAACATTTTCTTTATGTTGCACTGCACTGTGTTAGTTTTCTACAAATACACTTTGAGTCTTCCTCATCCTTGCCTAATTTTTATTCCCTTCCGAAATGCTCCTCCCAGTCCCGCCAACCCTCTACAAGACAGAAATAATTACCATTTGCCAATCTGGTTCTGTTGCATTTGCTCCCAGGAACTCAAAATAACTGGCAAATCCTTCATTTAACCACAAGTCATCCCACCAGTCCATGGTTACGATATTTCCAAACCACTACAGTTATAAACATAAAGATATAGCGTTAGCTAAATAATAAATGTACATTTCAGTATATCACATCTCCACATACATTAGTCATTTGCTTACTTTTTCGTGTTGCCAGATGAACATTATCATAACTCTGGGGCTTAAATAGAAATTAAGGCCTTGCCTTGTCTTAAAACATCACTTTTATTATAAAATTGCATATTACTGAGGAGATTGCTAATGATTCATGTGCAACAGAAAATATATTTTTAGTTTTTTCCTCTTGATTTGATGATTTGTGTTTGTAAGGATATGTTTTCAGACAGCCTCCACAGTGTATAGCTGTCCTTATTTGCTTGCCCAAAAGAGACATCTGCACATGTAAATGAGTTCCTTTAAGATATTTCAGACAGATTTTCATAAACTGGCTGACAGTCCAGGCCCAAACATCTAACTTCCTGAGAAAAATTCCAAGGCAGTAGTCATGGTATTTTAAAGCTCTAATGGGGAGCAGTTTTAACATGATATTTTGCAATCAGGTTGTGAGCACACATAGAAGATCCTGAGATGAAGTCACTAAGAGTATTTTCAAGATTAAAATATTGTGACTACGTATTTGAAACACTCTAAAAATTAATCATGTCCTAAAATGTACCTGATGGACAAGCTCATGGGCTATCACAGCAGCTACCCTCTGTTTGTTGGAAGTGGCTGACTCCTCAGGATCGTACAGCAGGTTTGTTTCTCTGTATGTGATCAGCCCCCAGTTCTCCATAGCACCTGTCCCAAAATCTGGAATAGCTATTTTATCTGCATTGAAAGAAAGATAACATGATTACCACTGTATCCTTTAAGCCACTTAGCTTGTCCTCTCTCTGTGTATTTATAGCCTGTGTTGCTTATAATTTCTTATTCTAGCTTACTACTGTGGACTGTAGGCTACAGTTTGTATTTCAGAAGCAAGGAACTGGCCTACAGTAGATGGATGATAGCAAGTGCCCTGGCTCTGCTGAGATTCGTAGAGCTGGGATCAGTTGCCCTAGCTGAGGATCTGTCCTGTGAGGTGATGCTATGCCACCTTCTGTGAACATGTGCATCACATATTACTTAATTTTAGCTCCAGAAATCATACTAGTGAGGATGTGCTGCAGGCAGTAGATCTCCTAAAACTATTTGTAGCATAATGAGGCAGGACATTGTTTGTCACACTGTTGTATTAAAAGTATTTATTGACATTTTAACTGAAGTAAATCCCCCCTGTTGTGAACAGCATCTGTTTCTATGCCTGTTAATTTGTAGGGGTCACTCATTTATGGTCAGTAATCAATAGAGATTTAAATGAGAATTGCGGACTTAACTGGACTGGCATTTTGTTCTGCAAATAATGACCACAGCCTTTCTATGTGGGTTAGTGAAAAAGTACATATGGATTTAAAACTGAATGGAATGAACAACTCTCACCCCACCCTAAGAGAAGATAGGAATTACTTACTATAAATTAAACAACTTGATTACACAATCAAAGCTGATAGTCTGGCAAGGGCTTCAGTGATAGTCGAAATGAGGATCACAAGGAGAATGGCAATGCCAGAAGCAATAAATCAATGTGAAATACAATATTTAAATAAAACATTATGCAGAAACATATTTGCTTCATCAATTTTGACCTAGGTGACTTCTAATAATGAGCAAATAACATGGTAAGTCAAGATTCATGATCCAATAAATAGACACTGAGAAAACCAGTATAAAATCTACAAAGGTATCTATCTGCTGATACTTCTGATACTGCTGACCTGGGGATATCAGTCCACCCTGTAGTGCAGACAGGGCCTTATATATACTGTGCCTGGCAAAGTCATCAGGCTTTCGTGGAAATGAAAGTTTGAATGTGAAGCACAGGTGAGATATAGTCCCCATAATTACTCTGGACCAGTGTGTGAAAGAACATGTTGTACTGGTTTCCCTATTCACTTGTCACTGAAATGCAAAAAGATATTTACAGTAAACTCAGATGATATTTTGAAAGGAGGAGGTAAAAATCTTTTGTTAAAGTAATATAGGTTAGCCTGATGGTACAAACACAAATAATCAATAAAAAGTTTGCAAAGTACTATTACTTGTCTTCAAAGTTTTGGGTATTTTTTTCCCCCATTACATTGCTTTGACTTGTTTGCAGTTAGTGTTTTTCCATCCTTTTAATTTCATGAACCTAACTGAATTAACTCTTTTAACGTCTTAGGAGGGGGCATTTCCAAAACGCTGATTACATTCCCAACTTTATTAGTTCAAATTGCACAAATCAGATCCATAGTCCAGATATTACAAGCTAAAGGATGCCCAAATACACTGCTTTCTCTATGCTTGTTTTGTAACCATGGGCAAAATTTGAGAGTGTGCCTGGTCTTGTTTATTTCTGGGTCTTTATTTAGCCCAGCAGTAGAAACTACAAATTAAATGCTGGACCACATTCATCTTTCTAAGAAGTCAATACACACCCACTTTGCACTAAGGTTAATAAATAATATGACATACTCTCTGGCAGTTTACATCTTCACTTATCTCACTGCTGACTTTTGTCCAGAAGTTCCCATGGAAGTTGTACATATTTTTATGAAATTTCTGTCTCTGTTTTAACTCATGATGTTCCTTTGCTGATGACACCAGTGCTTGCCCTGTTTTTCCCCAAGACACTTTAAAATAACCATGCCAAGATCAGTGCTTCAGTTCAGCAAACCAAACCATGAAATCTGGGAACTAAACCATTACTGAGACCAACTCTCCCACCGTGACATTTAGGAACATCTTGAACTACACTGGCACAGTTTGAAAATATCCTGACACAACATCAGCAGTTAGCAACATAGTGCTTTCATACTGTTTTCCAGTAGAGCACAGAGACCTGTAGGAGCAACATAACCATGACACTGCATTAACAAAATGAAAAATATAAATATTAATAATTACCTAGTTTTGGAAGGGAATAGCTCAAATTAAAGTACTCTTCAAAGAAGTCGAATACATCTTTTGTTACATTTGCTGCATATTGTGCCGTGTGTATTTGCTGTGGCTGGGCATAAACTCTCAGCTGTAAAACAGAGACAATTAGAGCAGTTTTCAGTTAAAAGAAATCAGAAGGTGTCAAGCATTGAAAAGGCATTTATTGTAGAAAGCTATAACACAGGAGGTGTTCTGTAAAAGACATGGCCTGAATGCTGAATTCTGAATTCTGTTCCCTAACACATTTATTCAACAGAATTTTTCAAATATTGTACATAAGCCAACATAATCTGTGTACACTTTCCACAGTATACCTAAATTGTAAAACTGGCAAGACGCGTGTCCAGAAGATCACAGCGGCCAAGCTTGGAGCGGGGCCTGGATGCATACCAACCCCCACTTCCCCAAGGACTGGTTTTCTCCAGAAGGAAACCTGGGCAAGCACAGTAAAAAGGGATCCACTTGTTCTGAGCACTTGATTGATCTTGACTGATCCCATCAGATCAATCTTTAGGAGCATATCTGTATTGAAATGCATCTGAAGCCCATAGCACTTAAGTTTTTCAACTTCTTCCTATCTTTTGTACATACTATCATCACAGATTCCTATTGGCCTTGTATGTTTGAAGATCTTAAACCCTCTGAAGACAGTGTATTTACCAGACTTGTCACTCTCTTCCCAGATTCTGGCCCATGCAGGACCTTGGGCCATACAGCCCCCCAGTCACAGCTATGCTGCCCGCTAGGTTGCTGTGCCCTAGGAAAACACAGCCAAAAATCAGCTCTTTCTTTTCCCACCAGGCAATCCAGGAAAAATGGCATGTTTGGTAGTCCTGTGTGTGATGAGAGACCATTTCTGTTCTCCTCTTGCATATCTGAATGAAAAAAAATGGTGTGTTGGATGTTGACCTTTCCATCTCTGAGGCTTGGTGCCTGGGACTACTTTGGCTATTGCTGTCAAGCAACAGAAAAACTCAAGCTCTGTAGAACTAGAGACCTTATGGCATCCATATCCATGAGGAGGAGGTCTACAGCTTGAAAAAAACCTTTTGGGATGTTATCTCCACATTTTGAAGACAAAGTTTGAATTCAGAATTATGGAATCTCTTGAGGGTCTTTCCCTCAGTCTCTTTGTCCCAAAGCTTACAAGAGGTGTAGGCCCTAAATGTTTCCACCCTTCACTGGCCCTAAATATTTCCACCGTGGAAAGTAAGAGATCTCTATATGGAGTGAAGTTTCTGGTTTTAGGAAAAATGATCCATCTCATTTTGCAGCTGTGTGACTGTTATGAATGGACCACATTCATCTGGCTATGTCGGTGTGGCTTGTTTACTCCTCAGTGCTGTCTTACAGCCAGGCATTTAGGGCCCAAGCTGAGCAAAGGAGCTGGTCTATTTTAGGAGCTGTCTTGGAGTCTGACTACACATTGATCTCAATACCATGAAATTACACTTCCTCCAATGAGAGGGGAGGATGGGAAAGTGGTCAGAAATAAAGCTGGAATGAAAAAAACAAACCCAAAAAAAGCTTATGAGATTCAACTGGGAATTCATTCTAGCCAAGGGATTTCCCCCAGGGTCAGTTTGCAATTACAGTCTGCAATTTCCACTTCTGTAAGCTCTTTACCCAATTTAGCAGCCTTCAGTCCCCTAGCTGATCCATATTAATGGTTTCCAAAACCTTCAGCATCCACTACAACTGACTATGGGTCTCATTTGTATAATCTCCTCTGTGATTTTCCAAACCAGACATTTGGTACCTGACAGGTAATCAGCTCAGGAGCATTGTTTCCAGCTGAAGGCACATTTCCCACCATCGATTCCATTAATGTCTTCTTTAGGGCTTTCAGAGTGAATGGCAGAGTTTTTAAATAATTTACCATGCCATGTGAGCTGTATGTTCTTGCTGGTTTTTATGAAAGTAATTTAAGGATCTCATGGATACTTTCTGTTGGACTTTCTGTTGCTAGAAATTTACAAGACAACTATGGAATTTTCTTTTCAGTTGCTCATGAATCTAAATTCCTCATTGTTCAGCTGAGCCTCAAAGTTCTTGGACACATTGGAAAGGTGTTTAGGAAACCTTGGAAAGGTTAGAAGAACGACTTTCTAAATATCTGATTTAAAACTCTAAAGAGTATCTGGTTTTCCTAGGTAAAAGTAATTTTTCTTGACGTATACATGTACTTTTTATTGGTATTTTATATGTCCATGTTAAGAGAAAGGAAACAGTTATGATTTTAACCTCATTTAAACCCCAAGTTTTCTAGTGCAGGCAAGTCCTCAGACATTGTTTAGTGAACAGTATTAATAAAATATGTAGTAACTGAGGCCTGAATTAGAAGATGTTTCTTCAGGCAACCTCTGTACTGACACGAATACCCCTGCTTCTACACACACACACACACTTTAATTACCATGTTTCAGTGAATGCTGCCTTCTATTTAGAAAAGCTACAACCAGTCAGGAACATTTTGGGCTTTACTGTTTTGCTTGGGGAAAAAACCAATATCGACCTCAGCGCCGTACTCTGGAGCGTGGCACGGACAAGCAGAAAATGTAAACTTTTGCAATTAGAAAAGAGTGTTACACACTTCTTCAGTACTTTTTTCCCCTACCACATTATTTTCTGCACAAAAAGCTACAAAATTCTGCTTCTTAAAATAACTGAACTCTAGAGAATATCTATGGATGCCAAATAGTTCAAGTCCTGTCCCTGATAGTAAGTGGATCAACTGCATTGAAGAACAACTGGTTAACAAAATTGTGCAACTGGGTAGCTTAAAAATGTGCTCTTGTTTTGCAAATTATTCAGCCAAACAGCAGGAAACAAAGCATACTACATCTCTATCTCAAACCAAGCTCCATTTGCTTGTCTAAGTGTAATTTAACCTTAGCAATTTGTCAAGAAATAATGTAAGCATACAGCATGATAGTGTTTAGGGCACAGAGGAGGGAGACCTCAGCACAGCACTACCTAGGAAGTCTTTGCTAAGAACTGAATCAGAACCTTGGAGATTTCTACAAGGCAGATTTTCACATCAGTGGACAGCTTCAAGTAGGGAAGGATTGACTGAGCTTTTTTGGATAGGGAAACTCAGGAAGAGCTAACTTGCTAGGTGAATGGTGGCCCGGCTGGGGCTTTGTTATAGATTCCCTGTCCATTTGTGTCGCTGTCTCCAGAAAAGGAGGAAAGCACTGCTGGCTCAGGTGAACCATGAGACCACATGGAAAGAGGAAAGGAAGGGGCAGCAGCAATAGCATAGAGCCCTGGGATCATCCTCTGTGTCAGATGAAGGAAAAAACTAAACCTAATTAACAGCATGTTGAGCATCCCAGTCTAGATTTAGGCTAAATGAGGAGTTTATGTTGAGGGGCAAATTATATTTAGGATTCCAGTTTGTGAATCAACGTAGTGTCTTGTGATTTCTTTATCTCTAATCAGCTATATCTTCAGGAGATTTGAATCTAAGCAAGAACTAGATGGGACTGCCTGCTGCATCTAAGTAAAGGAGCTATTTTAACTTTATGGATTCAGATTCAAACCCATGCACTTCATTAGGGCACCTACCAAATATCCAGTTGTTTAGGCAGACACTATAGCTTCTATACTTATTTGTAAAGAATTTACACTGGGCAGTTTCCTGTAGCAGCCGTTGTAAAATAAAGAATATTAGAGACAACACATGATGGCACATAGCACTGTAATCCTATGTCTCTATGCCTGTGACAATATCAAATGCATAGATTCATATCTTTTAACCCACAGAAATCTATAAAGTATTTGTATCCATGGCCTGTGACTCTGCTGCACCCCTCGACTTGTAGAATCCTTCAGACACTGATCTTCGAGTCAGGGATGAGGTCAGAGAAATAATGCTTCTTCCTCATCTGTGTGCCCATAGGGGTGGCACTGGCTGAGATCTCACAAAGATGGGAGACAGGGAAGGACTGCAAAAACACTATATGTAGCTAATGTCAGAGGGACCACTGTGAACACCTAATCTGATAAAACAGGCTGCATAAAACAGGCTACAGGAAATGGAAAAATATGTTCCTGTTTTTATAAATTGAGATTTTTTTTGTTTTAAATGCAAATCAAGGTACATCTGTCATCTGAAGTATGTTCAGGTTGCAGCAGGACTTACAGGTTTCCCACTACGGGATATTCTCTCTTCATAGGCAAACTGGTGCACTGCAAAGCATACCAAGTAAGTGCTCATGGGAACTGACTTCTGGAAAGTTGTTCGAGTCCAGCCATCACCGAGTTGTACAGTTTGCTGTAGAAATGGAAGAATAACCAGTTTGATTTTTGGAATTGCAAACACATGCCAAAGAGGGTACAATATTTGTATGAAGGCTGCAACTACATGAGAATGATAAATCACCTCTCCAGGTTCACCTCCTCTGGCATCTCATTGCTGAAGGTGCGAGAACAGAAATGGTTTTCCTCTGCAATACTGCAATACATGAAATGGGACTTCATTTTTCTGCACTAAGTAAGTTTAATTTATTGTAATATTCATCAGGGATTTGAAATCTTTCACATGAACAGGAATTTTTCCAGTGTATGCTGCTGTGTTTTGTTCTTGCAATACTTGCATAAAATAACATCACTTTGGACAGATCAGAGAAGAGATTGAATTCTCTCTCTCTTAAATATACGCATCATGTAGGAGTCAGGGGTTGTAGAGATGCTACTTGGGATAAAGACCAGTGTCATGAATCTATCCTGAATTCTTTCTAATACAAGTGAACACTGTTAACTGCTGGGTGGCTTAAACGTACATAAAATGTAGTGCTTTCTTGATTTTCCCAAATGTCCTTAACTCTCAAATGATCTATATGGCCAAACTTTCATCCTGTTGTATGTCATTTATTCCATAAATATTTATTTCTGTTACTCATTTTGAGCTATTGTCTGATTTTTTTTTGTGCTTCTGACTGGATGACTAACTTAAAGAAGACAAAAGCAAAAAGAATAGAAAAGACATTAGCTTTCTAGAGATACAATACTTCATGAATTTTTTTTTATAAACAATACAAATAAAGCTCAGATGGTGAATGTTACAGGTAATGTGATTCTATGAGAAAAAACCTTTTTCACAGACATTCATAAACCTTTTTTTGACAGAGATATTCACAGTTTCCTTTTCCATTAATTGACTTATCTTGATATCTTTTTCTCTTTCTACAAAGTCAGGACTTAAGTGGAAAAAATTTTTTAAAAAATCAAATCCAGTGAAAAATGCAAATGAAATGTACAAGTTTCTGATTTTGCTGAGCTGGTTTTGCCATGCTGATTATATACCTCCACACCACAAAAACTGCTACAGGACGCGTAACACACAACATGCCCTGCATTTACAAACTACTACATTTCAATCTGTTGAAAGGATGTTTCCCAAAGATCTTTCACTACCAAGACCAGAGCTACTGATCTTGTGAGCACACCAGATATAAAAGTGCCCCACTATAATCCCCAGTCAAACTTGAGTATGAACTCAGCATAATCCGCATTTTCTTATCTGTACTTGGTTTTTTAGTAAATTAATTTAGAAACTGTAGAAGAAGCTTATTCTTGTATGTCCATTCTAGAGGCAAGGTTCACATGTCAAGGTGTAAAGTAAATCTCAAAGCCCACTAAATCTTCATAACATCTAGACTCATCCCCTTACCTTCCTTGGTGGTACCCTCCCTTATCTGAGGTCTGTGAGGAAAGGTACAGCACTCTCCTTTCATGTGTTGTTCATCAAAGTGCTTGGTCTCTTTTAGGTATCACAGAAATGCCTTTAATAACAATGGGGCAGAGCTTTAAATTTGCAAAGGGTATGGAAGGCATCTGTATTAGATTGGTAATGGTTATCTCTGCTGCATTTCTAGGAGAAAAAGTTTGGGGGACTAAATAAAACAGTACACGGTAAAGCAGACCTTTGTTTTCTGGGTGGGGAAGCAATTTGGGAAGATGAAAATGCCAAAAGCCTGGAGGCTGGAAGCTCTTTTTTCTTTCTTTTTTTTTTTTTTTTTTTTTTTTAACTTGGTACTTTGTCTCCCACTACAGAATATATTATTAGAAATTACACAATGGACTACACATTCAGTTGAACTATTCATTAGAAAATCTCTCATCTGAAAGCCATTCATCTTCTTCCAGAAAGCCCAGAGGTAGATAAATGATACTGTTGAATTTCATACAAAACTTGGAATTTGACACACTTGGTCCAGAAATGGATTATTTACGAAATTATAGACATGATGGAATGACAAGTGTCCACACCCATGAACTGACAGATGGGATTTCAGATCCTGTATCATTAAAAATAATAATCCTAGACTTCCTTGTTAGAAGGATTCTTTGCCATTAGATTGTGATCAGCAGACCCTCGCTTTGGACCATTATTTAGTTTTAGTGATCATTTTAGAGTTTCCACCTGAGAAAAAGCTGTCTTCCAGACTATTCTTTCTCAGAGTCCATCCAGTTTGACTGGAGAACCTGCCACCATCTATTTATAATTAGTAAGGAACGCTCACCTAGAATATCTGAATACAGGATCAGTTAGCTAAAGACAGGAGACACGTTTCATTTCTGCTTTGGATATGACTCTGTATTGCCATGTTGTGTCCTGGCAGACCACCATGAGTCCTAACCAACCAACCAGTTCTGTTCTATGGAATATTTATTAACCATTAGTTTTGCACTGTCCAGGCGGCAGAGTCTGTGAACACGCAAGGACCTTGCTATCCCCACCATCATTCCAGTGGCTTTGGAGAACCATTCCACTTAGGCAGCAGAGCTGGGAAATACATACCTGTACAGGCATGTTTGAAAGTGCTTGGTATGCATCTTGATGGATGATAGATATGTTGTAAGTTGCCTTTTTGTTTGGCTCGTCAAAACAGGGAAATGACTTCCGTGCATCTGTTGGCTCATGATCAGTAGCTGCAATGCTCCTTAAACAAACAACACATTGGCAAGCCTTCATTATATAGCTTTGAAATATTGTCTGTAATTTCTAAGCATATTTCTTTAGCAATTTCACAAACTAAATTCGACTACAAGTATTTGTGTGTACTTGTCCATTCATAAAAGCAGGTGACATCAGAAATGCACAAGCTGACATCCCATAGGCAAGTGTAACATGTAAGTCAAAGTCTGTAATCAACATTCTCTAGGTTTCAGAGGAAAAGCTAAAGCAAATTGCTTATCATCAAATATTTTTAGGAGCCAGGCAGTAAGATAGGCATGACCCTTCATGGATGGTAAAAATTTTGTTTACTCTCCTCATAAGCTGTTCCATTGATTTACGCACCTAAAATAAAATACTGATGATATCACTTGAAAGGAAATCAAGTCACTCCACACATCATTTATCCACTACAGCATATCTTGGTATTGGAGTTTTGAACGTATCCTGAGACAACACCTTGAAATTGTGTAAATGCCACTAAAATCCCATCCTGCCTCTGCGTTTCTTTTTCTGCATTTACCACATACAGCCTTCTGTTGGTGCTGTTACGCTTCCCTGACTCCATTAGTGAAACTGCTGGAGGAAGCATGGAAAGTTCAGCTGAACGTCCCAGTATATAACTGATGCTGTGCAAGCTGTGTTGGGGGTTTAGAAAGTCATCTCAGTTGTGCAAAATCAGCTGGAGGAGCTGAACAATAGGGGTCACGTAAAAACATAAGGTGAAGGTTGCTTATGTGTTTGCTTCTTGCAGTGACATTGGGCTTTCCCATTAACAAATCATACAGTGACAGAGTGTATTCTCAAGTGATTGATGGTGAAAGGGATCACAGATGCTTCTTCAATTAATCTGGAATGTCGAGCATTTTCTGACAGCACTTCTACAGCTGTTCCAACTATATTAAGGTAGTTTTCCTTTCCAAAAAGTAATTAAAAGTGTACACCATAAATTACAAATCTGCAGCAATCCTACAAGCTCACTTGACAATCAATTTTTCAATGTTTCTGTTGCCCTTGGCATTTCCCTGTGACGGTTAAATACTAAACTGGTCATTAGGAACTTGTAGCAGTAAGGGTCATTTACCAGTCTGACGGAGGTAATATGTCTGGGTTCTCTCCATTCATGTTCATTGGAATAGTAACTTAAAAGCGTAATGAACATTCACCTTAAAATAATTTCAGACTCAATACAGGTTTTTTGCTTGGTGCATTGTTTGTTGTCACTCTCTACTTTTTGTAGGATTTGAAAGCTATTTCACAATTAAATTAACTCCAAGCCTCCAGGGCAATGCTTCACAGCTATTGCTTAAAAAATTGGCTCTATATTTTGACACATTTATGTCTTGTTCCTACAGAGTGATAACACTGTGATATCTCTGTTGATTTATAAGGTGATAATCCATCTATCCTTGTATGCTTGTGAAGGCAGACAGATATTAGGAGTGCAAAACCTTAGAGCTACCATTCCTTTAGGCTAGATGATGAGAACTCCAGACTATGGTATACATAGAAGTGGCATCAGAAGCTCAAAATGTCATAATTTCCTTTCAAACTGCATAACAGGATTCCCAAATGAGGCATTCTTTTCCCTAAGCCTCTCAAGGATCCCAGACTTAAAGGCATGTTCAGCACATGTCTACCTGTTTTCAACAAAACGTAGTGGTAGATTTGAATTTAAGCAACAGCAGAGCCTGGATATGTGCCCAGTTTGTAAACAAAAGACATTATAGCAATGTTTTGGCAAACCTTTGCCTTCAGAAATAGACAGCTGGGGAGCAGCTCAGTTACTGGGAGCTGACTTCCCAGTTGTTATTAATTCTCTCAAAAGATCCTGCTGCTTCTAACACTGCACAGAAGGGAAGGTTGAGTAGGTTAATTACATGTTGGATTGCATTTTCACCTCAGCCGTCTTCTCTTTAACATTTGCTGTTAATAGACTTGATCATCATTCTTACCTGGTCTGATTTGTATTTACTTGCAACATGATAAGAATGGAACTATTTGGGTTGAAATTTTCCAAGAGTGATGTCTACCTCAGGCAAAGACAAAATAAAAAAGCTAACTCCAGTCAGCATTGTTTTTCAGTAGAAAGCCAGGGGGAAATGCAGTTTTACTAAACAATCAAACTCTTCCCTTGCCCTCCTTTCTTACCCCATCTATCACCTCCCCTCATGCTGCAGAGCAGCAGCTTGTTTGGTGGTTGCATTAATTTCAAAGCTATACTTATCACTATGATGTACATCACCTCTTCCATCCCCACAAACAATCTACCACATACAAAACATTTCAGAAGTCACCATTCACTCATTCTTATTAAAGCCCTTCTCAAGCCTAACAAACAAACTCACACGCTCAAGTTCCTTCCTGTATTGAGAGTTTTCAGTCTGCTGGCTAGGATCATCCCTGCAACTGTAGCTTCCAGCCAAGTAGGAACAGTCAAAGTGAGCTCACATTTTATACTTTATTTAGTTTATGAAGTTCCCCTTTCCTCCTGACATCAGATGCTTGGCTGCTGTCTACCTCTACTGTCTGGATTTGAGGGAAAGGCACTTATCTCTCCTGCTCTGCAACTCAGGAGACCTGTGTTCTGGTCCTGCTTTTCTGGTGTTGTGACAGGTCTGGAGCTATTACTTTAATATCTAGGTATCCTTCACCAATAAAAAGGAAGTAACACACCTCAGCTTAGAAGTATCATAAGAAGTTGCACTTCAGAACTGCTGTGGAGATGTCAGATACTCAAAGTATAAAACCAAAGCACCTTTGAAGTCAGAGCAATACTGAAGTCAGAGGAGGAGGAAAACAAGGGGGAAAGAGCTGTCTGGTGTTTGAGCTGTTCACTACATAGCTTCTTCGTAGATCAGATAACTATTTTTAACTAGGAAAAATCAGTGTTTGCTTTATCCTCTGCCTCTCAGATTTGCTGGTGTCAGTACCTGTCACTGCTGCTACTCCTGGCATTGCCTGTCAGTGGTTGAATGAAACTAATTTGACTCTCACTCATGACACCATTGTCCCAGGAGGGCAAACAAGTGCCATGACAACACATCAGTGCTTGTCTCCATATTCCTGTTACAGGAACTTGTAAAAGTCTAGCTAGGTTTACCTTCTGGCTGTAAAGGCTGGAATGAGTTACTTCAGAAATGTAAATACTGGAAAATGGATGAGTGTCCTCTCTATACATTAACTGTGAAGAGAAGCCTTTGAATGGTGGGCAACGGCTTTTTCAAGCTTTCGCTGGAGTGCTAATCTGGCAAATGGAATGGGTTAGCTGAACTGGCAGAGGCTTTGTAATCTTTCAATAACTACTGATATATTAATAAGGAAGAGATGGAGCACAAAAAAAACCCAAAATCAAAGATAACCTTAATTGTTTGGATTTTCCTACACATAATTTAAACCATCTGCAGGAGGGACAGAGAAGTTCTGGTTTGAATATTCCTCAGACTTACAACATCAAGGAGGTATCATATCAGGAAAACTATCAGAAGAGTATTTTACACCAAAATTTTTACCTTGGAGAGTGACAGGAAGAGAGTGGTGATAGTTGTATGCTATATATTGTACTACAGAGATAAAAACAGGCCTCTATCCTTCCAGCTCTCTGAGGGAGCAATTCAAGTTCAAAGGTTCAAAGGTAATCTGGGAGCAATAGAATTTGAAAAGGCTTTTCAGAAAAATAATAACAAACCCCTCATCTGTCCAACCGGCATTCACTAGTCAGCAGCCAAAGGGGTTTGAATACAACATCTTCCTTAGGGGAATGACAAAACTAAAGAACAGCCCAGAAATGTCAGCAAGTTGGTGAGAAGCAAGGGTGAAAAGCTGAAACAGGAATTGAACAGGTCCGAGCAAGTAGAAATTAAGTAAGTTTAGTAAATAAAAGAAAATCTGCTTTACTTGATCTCTCCGTTCTCAGTATAGGTGGTCCTATAAAACCCAACCAGCGAACCATTCAGCCAGCCTTGAAACTTCAGGGTGAGCACATAGGGATCACTTTGATCAGTGACAGGGAGCTCCGCTGCTGCCTTCATCACTATGTATTCCTGTGGGTTGTACTCAAAGCAATCACTCAGAGCAATCTGCTGTCCGGAAGATTTCTGGAGTATGGGCATTTCTGTAATCTTGGTCTCTCGCAGGTGAAGCCACAGGGAGCTGGTAGGTCTTTCCAAAATAATAGAAATATTGACTGTCCCACTGTAAATGTCTGCCTCCATTTCAGGCTTGATTTCCAGATCATAGTGGACAGGCTTGACATAAGTGGGCAGCCTAAAACCTGTCCACTCTCCAGTCTCATCTTTGGGAGGACAGGGACCCAAATCCACTGGGGGACGAGGCTGATCTGTTGTTGGTTGATTTGTTGTTGGTTGATCTGTTGTTGGTTGACCTGTTGTTGGTTGATCTGTTCCATCTGGAGTTTCCTGAGATTTAGGTCTGCTCAGTCCCACACCAAGCCCCACGGCAAGACCTACAACGACCACGACACCACAGATGATAGCCACATGCTTTGTCTTCATGCAGTACCTCTTGGACTTCTCATCCTCAAAATCCATGCCCTCCATCTCTGCTCCCGGTTCCACTCTCAAAGCAAAACATTAACTACAAAAAAAGGTTATTAGTCACTCCAACATTTGCATTCAGTAAACTCAGCAGTCTTGGTTTGTATTTTAATTGTGTAGCTATAGCTGTTCTCTGCCTGTCTCCCGCACCTCGCTTTCCACGAGACACTCAATTAATTAAAGACAACATGCACTTGGAGGAAATGTGAATGATCAAAAGAAGTGCAGCTGGGCTGAGAGAAGGAGGGAACTGACACAGAAGAACATTGTTCCTGCCGTGCTACCCTTATAAGCAGTGCAACCCCACCCCCAGCCCCTCCTGTTCTGGCCTGAGTTAAATATAAAACAGTGCTATGTTAATCAGCAGTCAGGACATGATCAGATGCCAAAGCTCTGTCAGCAGCTTTCAGAAAGAGTTTGCAGATAGAGGTGTAACTGTTCTAAATCCTCAACCTTCACCACTACCTCTTCCTTTTGTTCTCTGCTATGTCTTGTTTAGGTTTTTGAGGTTTGGGTTGGGGTTTTTTCCGTCTTACTAATAAAGATTTTCTTGAACTTCCACCCTAGAGGTTGTAAAACAACCAAACTCTCAAACTCTCAAAAATCCAGCAAAAATCACATACATCTTTCAATTGTTTCTCCTCTTTTCTTGGCTCATTTACTCTTTGCCAAGTAATTCAAGGCAGTCACAGACAGATGAATGCACACTGGAATGATAAATTTTGATCACTGACTTCAAACTTTAAAAGATGTCTAATTCCTCTTCCCCTCATAGGGCCAGTTTTCCAGGAGATTGATCATAACCATGCATGCAAGCTGGTAGCCTCAGATAGCATTGCTTTGTGGGTCAGCACAATTACAGTGCTGCCTGTGAACCCTTGCTGTGAGGGACACTTCTAAATATGCTATTATATGATTTGTGCACCAAAGATCTAATTTAGCGTTTATTGCTTGTCATCACAATGTGGCACTTCATTGAAACAAATTAATTGAATAGAGCCTGATTCTGCTCGAGGGAACTTATTGTAAGTAAGGTCTTACTAAGCCTGCAAACAAGATGTTGCTAATGCAGTATGAAACTGAGCACAGCAGTAGTCTTGGCCTTGTTGTTACTGGGTTAAAGGAAAATAGTGTAGAACAGAAACCTTAGTCCTTGGATCTCTTAATCCTGTTACTCCACTTAGGTAGCCCACTTGAGTAGATTTTTAATCAGGCACATCAGCTTGACTTCATGCCTCCTGTTTTGGTTTATAAGGAGACAGATTATTATCACTCTTTATATTAGTTACAACTCTGACTAGTTAGTCTTGACTTTTTAATTTTTTTTTTTTTTAGATGGATGAAGTTTTACCTGGATGGATTAAGTTAGGCCTTAGAATTGTTTAACACATACTGCAAGTGAGACGCACTGAATAGGGGAAGGAGCTTTTCTAGAAAAGACTTCACCCAGTCTGTTTAGAAATGGATCTGCTCATAAGTCTCACTTTGAAATATCATCAGCCACCACAGGGAACTTAAGTCACCCAGTTTGCATCAGCATTCTTCTAGCACACTGCTATTTATATAGCATCTTGTTTTAAAAGCAAGGATTTCCTACATGAACTGAGAAAAGTTTTGGGTTTTTTTGCAGTGAATCAAGTTAGCTCTTACTCATATATTTTCAAAAGTGAGAAACTGATGCAAAAAAAAAATCAAGCAGAAAGCTAAAAATCTGTTTCACATTATGTCTGTTTTTATTGTTTCCCATTTCTCTGCTGTGATCAAAACTAGATATGACATGGGAAACCAATGCCCTTTAATGGATTGGGTAAGAATTCAACTTCTAGCAACAGAGCCAGCACTGAAAATCATGATCTTAACATTTAAAACCACTTCATCTTTTCTTTTGTTCTGATTGGACAGGACAAAGAAAAAGAGCTACAATAGATTTTAAATAAGACATCTTTAGCCAGCGCAGACCATAAGTGATGAGACAGTAAATATGTCTTGATTTCAGACATGCTTTTTACATCATTTCCATTTGCATTCTCCTTAGCCATGAGCTTTTCTGTTACATTTTTAATCTGAAGATGAAAAATGCTGTTTGAGCTGAGAGGCTGCAGAGCAGGTTATTTACTGTAGCTTTGAAAAGACTTGCAGATTTTTTCACTGGTAACAATTACCTCCTTCAGGAAAAGCTAGAAAATATATGTAGATGAGCTGGTCCTAAAGAGCAAATACCCATGTATTTCTTGTCCTAAGCCTTGAAAACAACAGTAGTAGAAAAATCCATTCCGAGGTGTCAGTCAAGGGAGTGGTGTAGCTATACACAAGCTCTAGCATTGATCTTCTCTGTATAACTGAAGTTCAAACCTAGCTGCAGCCAAAACTAGATATAATATATTTCTGATAGTGGTAGCTATGAGCAGACTTACTCCTCCCAAATCAGAAATGTGCCTCGTTCCTAGCTGACACTAATAGAGTCGGCACTAAGCAGTGCTAAGAAGCGGCCCAGCTGCCAATAACCCATATATATGTTCAAGGACAAGCAGGCATCAAACTATTAGTTCCTCTACACAGGAGCAATGAAGGAGGGCAGAGCTCCCAAACGCAATGACAGCGTTCTCTCTGCTTGGCACTATCCAGAGAAAAAGGGGCAGGGAACAGGATCTACCTCCCCAGAGAGGACAGCAGCATGGCCTTCATCAACAAGATATAGGTCCTTCTTTCCCTTTCCCCTCAAGAATAAGATGATGAATCTCCAGAAGAAAGGGAAGTGGAAGAAAACCCACCCCATCTGCTTCAGTGCAAACCACAACCCTGACTGCAGGTAAGAGCTGGGCAAGTTTGGAATGGGTTTAGATTGCTTTAGTTTGATTTCTAGAAAACTGAAGAGATTTAAATAGTCTTAGCAGTCACCTGGACGATGCTAACACCTGACATTACTTGTTTGCTGTTGATTTTTGACTGAAGCAAATTTCACCTGAAGTTAGGATTTAGTTCTCAGTCTGCACTGAAGTTACCACTCTGGCTTAACCCTTCCCCTTCGGCTGCCTAAAAGGGAAAGGGGGCATGGTCACCCCTTTCTGTCGTGACATTGCTGGTGGGTACGTGGACATACCTGTAGAAGCAATACATGTATCTTTTCAGATAACTACCAGGACTGTAATGAATCCTAATTTTTATTCACAAATTGTCAGTCATTCCTTTCTGATATAATTTCCAACGTTAAGTATGCAAAATGGAATAAAATTTCTGCAAGTGACAGCCAGGATCAACACTAGCAAAGACCTGTTCTAGGCATTCAGGAAGATGTCACATACTACCGGGATATCCTTAATTGAAGCTGACAGTGAGGAAAGAGCTGCTCTGGAAAGCATCAAAGACATGAAAATAAATGAAGTATATTAAAAAAAAAAAAAAAAAGAGAGAGAGAGAAGTAAAGAAAAAACTCTGCTACAACTCACAACAAATGAAACTCCTATGAGCCAAGTCATCATTGGAATAATATGAAACACTTACCAAGCCTATGCCAAGGAGGTCTTTGTCTCACAGTGTCCAGGGACTTTAAGGCAACATGAGGGCAGCAGAGTCTAAGGACATCTGATTCCCTTCTGCTCTCTGAGCTGCCCTTGCAACAAGACTTAGGGATAATAAATGGATCCTCTCTGCCTCCATCAGGAGGAATTTGTCTCTATGCTAAAATAACACTCCTTGCTAGATTTTTCATTGCAAGAAATAAAAAAAAAAAAAAGAAGGCATGAAGCAATCTGCTGTACTGACTGTTTTCTGGCAGAACTGTACTTGCAGATTTCTCCCCTGTGGCCCCCTACAAAAAAAAAATCTTTAGGACATTAATTTGAGAAACAAGAAACTGACTGGGGTGTTCCACCAGGTCACAAATGAACAGTATCAGAACAAATTCCCTTGTCCAGTGTTTTCTTATGTCGATAATGACTGATTTTGTCTCCATCTTTTGGCTTTGAACATCCTATAGGAATCATTAATCCCCTGGAGTTCACAAGTCTTAGTAATTACTGGCTTGCAGTGGTACATGTTCCGTTCACAATATTTTCTATGACAGTTTTTGTCTCCAAAACAAGTTCTTTTGGTTTTGTCTTATTTGGAAGTGCAAATGTTTTGAACCTGATTTGAGAAAGACAGTCAGGACTTCTTCAGTCATAAGTGTTTACCCATTTAGATCTTTAAAATCTGTACTCAGCTGTGGGATACCATTGGCTGCAGTGCCTTGGGAGGACTGTGTTATTTCCTGCTGCAGACTGACAAGCTCTGTCTGTAACACACAAGTTGAAGTGCAGTGCAGTCCCACCGCTTATTCTGCGTTCTGCTGTGTTCCCCCAGCAGATCAGTGCTAGATGTTTTATTTATCACTAGGGCCGAGGCTGAAGGGAGTTACCTCAAAGCCTGTTCTCAAAGAAGTATTGTGAGTTACCTTTAGTAGAGGCATTATTTCCCTCCTTTCTTTTTTTCCTATTTCAAGTCCCTAGATGTAGATTCTGTACTTTGAAATTGTGAATGTCATCTCTTATACTATTTATGTAAACAAAGTAAGACAAATTGTATTCATTTGTTTTACTGTATTATATCATGTCCATGATATGATATCACATCATATATCATATCAAATGAACTCTTATAATAAAATCATAGAATAGCTTGAGTTGGAAGGGACCTTAAGGATAATCTAGTTGCAACCCTCCTGCCGTGATCAGGGACATTTTCCACTAGACCAGGTTGCTCAAAGGCCCTTACAACCTGGCCTTGAACAGTTCTGGGGATGGGGCGTGTTTCACCACCCTCATAGTGAAGAACTTCTTAATATATAATCTAAACCTACCCTGTCAGTTTAAAACCATTACCTACAGGCCCTTGTAAGAAGTTCCTTTGCAGCTTACTCATGATTATATGGTTTGATGTGGTATCATATCATATCATATCATATCATATCATATCATATCATATCATATCATATCATATCATATCATATCATATCATATCATATCATATCATATCATATCATATCAATTTCATCTTCCACTGCAGTGCTACCAAGATACTTGTGTTCTTTCATTCTAATCATTAACCTTTAATTAAAAAACAGAATAGTCTTGATCCCAGTGAACAGAGTTCCAACTTTCCAGTTCTATCATGCTTTATTATTTTTATGTTTTCATATCCTTTTACTTGTCAACAGAGGTCATTAAAATAGTTGCAGTTTATGGCTCTGCAGTCTTCAGCTTCTAATGTGAAATTTCATTTTTTTCTTTAAAAGCATGCCTGAGGATAGTTCTACTGTATTGACCAAATACAATTTAACTTATACGGACCCTTTTTTCAAACTCACTCAACATAAATCTTATTTAACAACTTCCTCAACTAAAGTGAGAAAAGCAACAACCTCTTACAGTGTTAGTTCCAGGATATGCTGGAACACCAGCTGGCCCACAGGAAAACCAAATACTGTAGTTTAGAAATTCCATGTGGAATTCCTTGGTGAACTTTTGGAGGTATTTTATCCTCTTAGAATGGAAAAACTTGCTTTCCACTCCCTTCACTTTGTTTTGTGAGTGAGTGTGATATCTTACAAGACCTTCTGTCTCCACTTGCAACCCAGGGCACAACTTTTAATCTGCCTGATATGAGTTGCAGTTCCCTGAGGTGCCACCTCTGCCCTTGAGCACTGCTGTGCCATTTGATATGCAGTTATATTGATCCATTTCTATGTCTAGATAGCAGAGCACAAGAAGAAAGGCATTTCAATGGAGGAGAGTTGTAAAATTTCCTTCCTACTTTAACTAGCCCCAGCCCAAAACTTAACCTTCAGGGCAGGCTTATTTGTATTTGCTTTCTGCTTCAGAAGCAGGGGAAAGTTCAGAAGCCAAGTCAGTGAAAACAAGTCATTAGACAGCCCAGTAGTGGTGTTTGCTCAGCATGCAGCAGATAGTACTAAACCCAAGCATGATACTACCTTCATTGAGCAGGTAACAGAGATTATTGTGGAAAACAGTATTTTCAGTTGAAGGATGTTTTGACTTACAGTAAATTTTGGGTTTCTCAAACTACTTAAAAAGACACAGTGGAAATAAAAAAGTCATCAAACTAACTGGCAAGGCAAACAAAATTCTAGGATCAATCATCCTTTTAATCACTAAAAGAGATTAAGGCACTGGATTTTGCACTCTTACAACAGTGTGCAGTGGGAGCAGTTTCACAGGAGTCAATAGTAAAATGCTAGAGAATCTGAAAAAAGAGCAGTTGCATATGATATAAGAGTGTAAAAATAATGATTAGCTTAGGTGAAGATAGTTTGCCTATACCATAATGTAATATCAAGGAATCTCACTGGACTTGCAAAGGCAGTAAATTTGGCACAGATTAAAATACCTTTTATCGTAATTTCACATATATCTCATTCATAGGGAGAGGCCATTGATGCTGTTCATGAAGCATCTAATGCAAGCCACTGAGAAGCTAAACAGTGAACCAAGAAGATTTCTGATCTGTTCCGCTCTATAAATTCGTGTGGTTCTTTGCTGCTGGAGGTGAATCAGAAATCATTCCAAGTCACAGAAAAGTAATTGTTCGTGTGATTTCCAGCACCGAAAAAGTCTCTTATATGAAACCAAGTTAATGGAAGAGGATACAACAGTTAAACGTTTTTGCTCGATTGGAGACAAAATCTCAGGGCAATTTTCTGCCAATGTGTATTTAGGTTACTTCCAAGTCTGTTACCTGTTTAATTTTCTTGGCCAGGGTGATGAAGCTGTTAAAAATGAAAACAATTGCAGTTGCATAAAATCTTTCATTTACTATAAAATCCTCTTCTCCCTCCCCCTCCCCGGCAAACAGGATTGTAGTTATATTAAGGCATTTCAAAATTAATCAAGAGATTGGCGAATGAACAAAAATCGAAAATTATAGGTCTGGCTTCCTTCCCTTCCACCCTCCCAGTTGAATCTCTTTGGCTGCAAAACAGGAATAGAAGAAACTATGTCTTTGGGACTTCCACCACATGTACTTCATCTGTTTTGCCCTGCATGCAGTATGTCTCTCTTTCAAGGACTAGCTCTGTTCTTCAGCAGTCCTTACCTCCCCACACCCACTGCCAGCAGCTGCTGCAGTGGTTGGGTAGAGCAGGAGATAGACAGAGATCAGTGGACTGATTCCCAGGCAAGTTCCTAAATTGCTCACCACACATTTTCATAAACAGGTGTGTATGTGAGGGGTGGTGAGGTATATGCACTGAAGTACCAGTTAGCAAGTTTGCCTGAAAGAGGTGTTGCATTGGGAAGAGGGCTCTGAAATGAGCAATATTTATTTGATGTTATTTGAGAGTCATGTCCTTCACTGCATGCTGAACAGACACTGTTATTGGGCGACTAATACTTAATTTTCATTTTTGACTTCCGAACTACCCTCTGCTTTTAAAGGAGAAAGCAGTCCTTCAGAGTAAGAATCAGTCAAATGTTTTCACACAGAAATAATACTACAAAATATGTTTTCCTATTTTAGCAAGCTCAAGCTGATCTGGGAGTAGGATTTTTTTGGCCAATAGTCAGTCCCCAGATCTAAATTAATTTTTATTATGACCAGCAGCAACCAAAATAATAGGTGTTTCCACGCCACATGAGGATGAGGACATCTTTACTCTTCAGGTATATAACAAGTTATTTTGAGCTTGTGTGCATCAGTACAGGTTGTGAAGGGCGTAAATGAACAGAAAAATTTAGCACTGAAGAAAAAGCAGCATAGGCAAAATCAAAGAAACACAGGAATTTCAGACCTTACAGATGATCAAAGCAATATTTCATCTTCCTTCTAAAACCAACTAAGGAGTCACATCCTTTATATCCAACACCAAATGGAGCCAAAGAGGCTTACAGTTAGGGAAATAATCAAATAGTGTCTTGGGCTATCTGGATCCAGTTCAAGGTTTTAACCCCTTGTCCAAAACCTTCTCCACTGATAATCAGATGTCAAATGAGATTGGATCTTATGCACCAATTCACTTTTAATTTTAATTTTGTAGGATCACTGCCTCTGCTGTCCTTGGAGAAGTTTAAGTACTGATGTTTTACAGGATAAGCTACAGGATGGGATATTGTACAGCCAGGTTTTTCCTGTAGAGCCTTCTTTCCTTTCTCAATTTAATTCACTTTTTTATTTTCCTTTTCCTTAAACCCCAACGATAAACTTTAACAGGAAACTTCCTTTACTAAAAAGAACTTTATTCAAAGAACTTTCAGCAATACAAGTCACAGATATACATCTGTGATATATATCCATGATATATATGAATATAAAAGACATTCTTTCTAGCCTCTATCCTGGTGTCTTTTAGAAACACACACCACAACTTGTATATGCTATTTTCAGGCTATTTCTGGTTCCTTCCAAAGTCAATAATACCACTTCTATTCATTGCAGAGAGACCAAGAAGTGCAGGCCTACATTTATTACTGCATCTGAGGGCAATGTTTAGACATAGGATGTTTGATGCTTCTTCCTCACAGAATTTTTTTCTATTTGTATACGTACATTCAAGAGCAGCCTAGTGGTTTTAGACAGAGTAGAGGCTTATTCCTTGCCCAGAGACTGTATCTGCCAGTAATAAATGCAAGAAAAAAGTTGGTCACTAAAAAATGGAAGGGGAGTATGAAGTGAAGTGATAGGACCACTATGCATATGCTATTCATCTTGATTGTTGTAATCCAACACACATAATTTGTGTTACATATAATTCATATTACATGACAGGCTCTCATTCTGTTGGTTTCCTTCTCATAACAACACGACTTTAAATGAAGTTCTTTTAAATTAAATAATTCCATTAAAATATCTGCTCAGCAGAGAAGAAAACTTCTTGAACTCTCAGACAAAGCAATTGCCAACTGCATTATCAGAACTCATATCTGTGGTGCAGTCAACATGTTTTTTGATTCTGATGAGTTGGGCTAAAGATTAAAAAGTCAAAGGACAAACTGTTCAGCATAGTTTTACAATCGTCATATCCTACTTTTCCAAGATTAGAAAGTTGTTTCTGAAGCATATACTTAGGATAACAACAAAACAAAGTGCAATGTATTGAACTCCTTCTCACACCTTTTAGTTCAACGTGATTTATAAAATGGAAATAACAATTTTTGGAGGACAATGTATTACTACAGGGATGCATATCAACAAAAAGGTATCTCAGAGACAGAACTTTTAAATAATTTTCTTAAACTTACGTAAAAAACTGTAGATCAAGTTGGCTGTGGTATAATGGCATCTCTGTACAAGATCTGAGTCTGTCTACTCCAGCTGGAGGGTCAGCTGGTTTTTTTTCAAAAGCTATGCCAGCCTCTTCCTTCCTTGTAGTTTGGTCTGTAATACCTCTGTCATTGATGGAGATGTACAGACATGGACTGTAGGAGGGAAAAAATGGGAAAAGGAACTAAAGCTAATCACAAGTTATGGAGTGACTCAAAACAATTCTGTCTTTGTAACAAAGTTGTTAATGTAAAAGAACACTGAAATCTGTTTCCATCCCGCAGTCCTTCCTTCTTACTTTTCTGATTTTCAGTTGCCCCAGTCCAGGACAGATACCCAAGTTGCTGGTATTCTGGGATTATTTCACCTAGATTGCAAAGGATTGCTTCTGATTATAAGAAACATTTTAACAGTGCTGTTTTACCTACCAGGTAACCCCCCACAAATGTTCTAAGCACAGAAATAGGCCTTTTTCTGCTTTGCCAGGGTGGGGGTTGGTTTTCTTACTTCTTATCTTCCTCTGAGAGAAAGCTGCACGTTTAGTACTGGAGAGAAAGAAGAGTTCAGAGCCTTGCCTTCAGGCAGACTCACTATACTTTAACTTGCTGCACAAGCTGTTCCCTACTGTCCTGTGGCAATATTTTGGCACACACTCAGCTGAGGCTCCCAGATTCACATGAAACTTTTTAACAAGCAGCCCAGTTTTTCATGTGCTTCCTAGTGAACTCAAGCATCTAATTTAACACTGAATCTCCAGAAAAAAATTGAATAACAAAAAAATGCCCAAACCAAACAAACCACAAAAACCCAAACACCAGAATTGTAATTTAATTTAATATTTTTGCGAGGAAAAAGAAATAAAACATAAGTAGTGAAAAGTCAGCACCTGCTTTTCAAGGTTATCATGAAAGCTCGTATTATTACATGTTGCAGCTCTACACTCCTGAAATCCTATCAGAACCAGTATCATACTCCTGACTATATCTAGGCTTGCAGGCAGAAATACAGCCTCATTTTAACAAAAAGATTCTGGTTATGCTTCCCTGATCATTTGGATTATTGCCACTGCCACACTGTGCTGGTTGCCTGCACTCCCCTTGTGTCAGCCCTTCCCTGCAGTATACAGCAAGACTCAGGACTTTCTGTCTCCTGCAATATACTGAAGAAGTCCTGCTGATGGGAAAGTTGTTATGTTGCTTCAGGTCATGCATATGGTCAGTAGCGGCGTCCAAACAAATTCTCTCTATGGCCTATTAGTGCCTTTTAGTTGATGACTGTAAATGCAGGGCTCAGAGGAGAGCTCTGCTATCTGACTCCGTCATTCCTCTGGAAAATAAAATTCAGCACTAATCCCACAGCCTCACCCAGGCCAGAGCACCCAGTGTAGCAGAGATTAGAGCAGTTCTCCCAGGTGGTGTATCCTGCATTCAGGCCTGTATCATAGCCCCTCTGAGTAGCTGAATTGAGTGCCGTCTGTCCCAATCAGTGATGCTGTCTGTCAATAGTGTCTGCTAACCAAGTCCTTGGGAACTAGCTCAATTCACACAGGCCATCCTTTCTACTGTCCCTGATTAGTTTCTGCAATGCTAAATATAATGTCTCCTCAAAGCCTTTGCATTCTTCTTTTGGGGTCAGTAAAGACCCTCACACATCAGTGCCTTCTTCCAGGGGGAGAACGATAAAACTCAGCTTGTCGGGTATTTTCCAGCACACGTCCACAGTTTTAGGAGTGTCAGAAATGGTTGCAACAAGGGAAAGAAAGTGCATTTATTCAGCAAATCACTAAAGCCGCCTTCCCCCTGGGAACAACATGAACTAGTCTCTTAAATACAGTTCTAAATCCCTTGATCTGCTGGGATTTACGACCTCACCCAGAAAGCAAGAGGTGAAGCCAGGCAATGACCAGGGAGCAGAGGAAACGACCTCAACTGCTCTGAAAAAAAGCACTGGGAAGAGAGTAGTCAAAGGAGGTGATGGCTAAAGAAACTTGCTTTCTTAGGTGAGGCCTGATGACTGAGGTTCCTATATATGTGCTGTGGAGGATGGATATATGTACAAATATTTCCCTAGTTGGGCAGTTAATGAAGCAACCTCGTTGGTTTTGGCTGGTCTATTTTTGGCACCTGCGTGACTCAATGACAGATATATAACACTTCAGATTCAATTTCCTCTTCCACATGCAGCCTCTCATGTGCATCTCCCATCAATGTAAAAGCAGCCAGGAGAGACCTGTGCTTATGCCTGTCCCCAGAGCTATGTGATTATTTCTACACTCTCTATGTACAATCAAATTCCAAAAGTTGTGAGCGAAAGTAACTTCACAGCATTGGAAATGTGATGCTGAGGGATTTTTGTATCAGATTATGATTTACCTTCCTGTTCCAGAATATGGAATCCCATGCTGCTTTCCTGAGTTGCCTATCTTGAAAAGGTACTTTTGCTATTCTCATGAGGACAAGCTTCCACTGTCTTCCTCTGTGACAACTTCATTGCTCATTTATAAATAGGAGCAGATGTTTCACTTATATACGAATGAAGAACGGGTGCAGAGAATAAAATTATTTCCTCTTGATTTAGTACTGTTTCCCTTTCTTCACACTAGCTTCTCTGTGAAGATAATCCACTCCACTGTTGGCCAGTCACTCAGACTGGAGTGGAAAAGCCAGGCTGTGCTCCCTCCCATCCATATTGCCCTGAAAATACCTGGATTTAACACTCCCGTTCTCCTCACTGCCCAGAAGCATAACACAGATGACTTTGCAGCTGTATGAAGGTGGCAGTGAGCAAGCCATAATCAATGTGCCTGGCTATGTCCTGTTTTAGACTTGTGCTGATAGATTTGCAGTCTTTTGAGTATAGGTAGCCACAGCTGTTGGTTCTAAGTGCAGCATGTTGCTGAAGTGGAAACTGAGTACTCATTTTCAGAGGGATTCCTGTACTGTAGTATTGCAATTAGTCTTCCAGTTAAACAGCTTAATAGTTTACTCAGGACTCACTAGTACATTTTGAAATGCTAGAAATGGTTCTATCTTATTACAGGTAGCTGGAGTGGCTCTGGTAGTTGTGAAATTGCACAGAATATCTCACTAAAGAGAGAACATTAGAGTTCTCACATATGAAAAGTGGAGCTAGGATAAAAAATAGACTGATATGAATGCTTATTACCACCAAAAAATTTTGAAAAGAGACCTTCAGCTAAATAACCTCAAAGCTGTATAAATAAGTCCCTAAGTTTCAAATGCTGTTTTATTGGGGAGATTGCCCAGTATTGTGACTGTTAACTTCTGTGCTTCAGGTACATCCTTCGGTGGTGGTTTTTGCTAAAAAAGCACCAAAAGACTAAAAGGACAAGCTCTTACTGAATCTGTATGACCTCTTATGTAACTCACGTTGCTCACGTGAGCAGCAGAATGATGTTTCCCTGCCATCCTATTCTGAAGTTATATGTTTAGCCTTGTTAATACTTAAGGTGCACTCAATCATTCCAGTTCCCAAATGTACTTTTTATGAACTGTGATACTTCTTTTTACCTAGTCATTTCTAGAGCTAGACTATGTTTCATTACTACATACCTTAAACTGTTCCATTGCTTGTGCCTGGTAGCTATTGAGTTACTTCTCTGGAATGAAAAAAGAACCTACTCCATTAAAATGCTCAAAATCCTGACATACACAGGAATCTTTTACAAAACAATATATAGGCACCCAAAAGTTTAGCTGTTCAGGTCCTCGGTAGTTATTCTGTTATTTCTAAGAGAAGTGCTGTACTTTCTAGAATATGACTCTGCGATTCCAGTTCACACTTTGCTGACAGTATTCCTGCTGTGATCATTTTTCCAAAGCAGTGAGAAGTACACTCATGTCAGTTGCTTTTTCATGCCATCTGAGGTTGTTTTTCTCAACTCTATTAGTCCATGACTGCCTTTGTTCAGTCTCTTGAGTCCTTTTCACCAATACACCTGTACAATAATTCTTGTCAAGGTCTTAATTTTGTCCTTTTTGTGTGTGTTTTTCAGTAAGCGATGGTAATGCATCTTGCAAAGAGCTTTCAGGAGGGAGCGCTTGCAGAAGAGAGTTGTTTAGTAGAGATGCTTAGAAGCCTTTGTCCATACCCAGGGCTAAAATACCGTCTTTAGTGGCAATTTCGAAATGGTGGGCAGTACAATGATAAAACTCTCACTCTTTAGGAAGAGTTCACAGGAAAAGCTTGCAGGCTTTTCATATCAGACAACACAGCAGGTAGCACAGCTGGGTGACGTGCTGGGTTCCAAGCTGCCAAAGCATGCTGTTACTCTGATCTAGCGAATCAGAAATATCATAAGTAGATTAATTTCCTGCTGGAGAAAGAAGGATATTGAATAAAGAAAGACTCATGTTCATATTGACCAACTGCTAGGATACTGAATGAGAGTGTAATCTGAGCAACGAGCAAAAGGAAACAGTGCTATGAAGAAGGGCAATGTGCATTTTATAGGAGCAGCATGAGACCTGTCTTGCACTGTTTTAAAGAAATAATAAAATTACTTGACATAGCATTTTTCTAAAGTTATGCTATAAATGATTAGTACAGTGCTTAGTTTTCATATTCTGGAAGTCTAAGTGCAAAAAGAAAAAATCAGTTTATCATAAGAATGTTGACAGTTATTAAAGAAACATTCACAATTCAGGAACCTGAATACAGTAAAATCTTAATACAAATTAAATCCAATGCTCCCATAAGATATTGTTATTGCTATGCCTGGGTACAAGACAGATATTACAAGACTTCAGTTTCAATGACCAGAAATTTTTTGGACAAAACTCTCAGGTCACATGGAATAATTCTTGTAGTATCCTTTACAGGACCAGGAGTGGAACTTGATAATCCTGATGGGTACCTTCCAACTCAGCATGTTCTGTGATTCTATGGTTTAACCTCTACCCAGCCCCTTCATGGCCTAACCTCCCATCAGAAAGAAGGGTACTAGAGCTCCCACTAACATTATAAACAGAAGAGCCAACATCCTTTGAGCCAGTTGTAAAATTGGTACAGCACTGTGACTTTTGAATTAATATTTGTTTCCACAGCATATGTATGGCAGCATCATGAGATGTCACACCCATTACTGGTATCTTACAGATCAGCAGCATATGAGGGCTTCTGCTGAGATTAGATACTTTTATGCAAGGTATTTAAAAACAAGTAAACCAATGACAGCTCCAAATTCCTAAGTAGCATGAACTGAAGACAAACCAATAAAAAGTAACATTGTGCAATAAAACAGAGCATAGCCTTGGAGTTTGACTACATGTAAGTGTTGCTGAAAACAGTTCTTCATCCTGGAAGTAACTTAGATTTAAGATTGAAATCCTTCCTCTCTCCCCATGCCTAATAGAAGGTTTGTAAAACTTTACGTAGCCACACAACAGATATTTAGTGTGTTTCAGGACTGTCAGGTTTTTCCTCAAACCCTAATTACTTCCTTGGCTGCAGTTTTGGACTTCATAGTTGGCTGGTTTTGATGCCAAGGAAGAAGCTATCATTCCTCAGAGAGAAAGCCATAGACTTCCTTGTTATAGCAGTAAAAGCTTAACCATCCTTTGAAGAAAGTCCCCACCCTTAAAAGGGAGACTTCTAACAGAGCACCAGGACACCAAAGGGGTGCTAACAGTGGTGAGGCAGGGCTCAGGTCTAGTGGAAAAGTCAGTCCACAGTGTGAGAGTCCTTGGCCAGGTACAGGCTATGACAGAATTTGAAGAAGGGAGTAAAAGCCCATCCTGACCCTATATAGGATCCAACAGGTAGGGATGTGGGTGAGGGTCTCAGGTGAGGCTAGTCAGGGCCATAAAAACCAGTTAGTGCGCTCAAGGCCTCAAACAAAGGTGAAAAAAGTGTTGATTGAAAAGCATTAAAATGGCTACTGCGTGTTGAGGCAGGGGAGGGTAGGTGAGATTCCACATTTCTAACACTGCCAAGAGATCTTAAATGAGGACTTAATTTGAGGAGGAATAAACAGGGAAACTTTGCCAAAGTGCTGATTACCATGATCAGCAGCAATGATTTCAAAACAAGGAAGGAAAAAGTCAAGTTGCAAATAGAAATGTCCTTAGCAAGAGGTTCCCTTAAGAAATGTAAAGTACCTTTAGCCATGCAACAATTACCAAGATCTAAATTACAGATGGAACATGCACCAGAGATAAGAAAATGCAAGGGCAGGAAAAGGTATGATATGCAAATTACTTTGATAGCTATTTGAAAAATGTATGATTGTTAGAGAAAGTTCTGCATGGCTATCGTATATGTGGAACATACATGAATCCAAAAAGAATTCAACTCCTTAACAACATTATGAACTGGGAATCTTGCATTCCCACTTGACTGATAATTCATGGTGGACTGGCCTATTCAGCACTGCACACAGCTGCATAGGGACACTCAAGCTGGTTGTGAACAACCTGGTAGGCAGAGTCACCTACCTAATATGCTCTATTGTCCTGTTTCAAATGAACTACCTTGATTATTCACCTGAGTGGGACAACAGTGGAAAACGTGTCAGTGACAATAAGAATTCAGGATTCCTTCAGTGTAGCCTTGCCACCTTTGCAGATGTAGAGACCACCACAAAATGTGCTTTTGCTTTGATACTGGAAAAGAATGAAGAGTTGGATACAATAGCTGAGAAACTGCCTTCTTGGCTGTTGTACCCACCTTTTCTGCTTTTCCCATCGGTGGAGCTGAAAGAGCGTGTGGATGCACATTGCAATTTCTGTCGGGCTGCAGAAGTGGCTGGATTGGCTGAGAGAATAGCTCTTCACAGTGTATGCCTCATCTGGGAGCCTTGGAAGTTGCGAGGATGTTGAAGGCATGAGGAAGACAGAGGCACCACAAAGCTTCTGTGAGTGAACCATGTAAATAGTGGCTTAAGTCATCTGTTCTGGGGAGAAAAAAGCTTTTTAATCTCTTAAGAGTGTGTTTAAGTTCAGGGTTACAGGAATAAAAGCTGCACAGGTGCAGTAGGACCATATGTCTGGTAAATTCCATGGGGGAATACCTTTGGGGGAGTTACAGTGCACACAAGGTATTAGCAACATGATCTGGAGAGGAGTGAATGGTTCAGCCCCTGGTACCTGCAGGAAGCAAGGACTATATGGATCATTCCTTTCAAAGGACTTCTCTGGGGGCTGTGATTCTGACAACCCAATGCAGTAGCTGCGGGAAGAGGAAAACAGATCCTGGATAATCCAAAGGGTGCTTCTTTGACCTCTGCTGCCTGAGTTGAAGAGTTGAATTGGGTACTTTATTGACAATCTGATTAGCAGAAGATGAGTGCTGAGTTTGCTTATGTGGCTGATAAGGGGTTGAGGAGACTCCTTGCTGGTGCAGGTCACTGTCCAAGGGGGAGTACGACCTCTCAAGGGTGGTGAATGCCAGAGGTACAGAGGCTTTTTGCTTCCTGCTAGCAAAACTGACAGTTGCTGATTATCACTACTGCTGTGGACTAGCACTGAATGTGCTCCTTTGTAAAAGGTAAAATGAGGGCTCCCTCAAGAGATCAGTATATCCCACTGCCCTTGTCTGTACTTTATGTTCCTCTTGAACCCTGCCTTCTTTTATACTAGACTAGCTGAAGGATGTGTTAACCCCAAATCCAAATGTAAGGGTAGCAAGAAAATCTTCTGGAGGCAGAACTTTGAATTTATACAGTTGTTGCCATACTAAAGCTTATTGTTAGATTCTTTAGACACTCTTACAGCACAATAAATACAGAGATGTTTGCAGATGCAGAAGGATATTTCTTATGTGTTACAAAGTAAGATATATACTCATGGCATCAAGTCAGTTTTTCTGTACTGTCTAAACCAAGTAATATTTGTATAGAACATATTTATATCAGAAAATTCCATTTACTTCTTTCATACTTTGAAGAGATATAGTCTAGGTTGAAAGGATGCAATGATGTTTAATTCAGAGTGTGTCTGTTTCTTAGATATTCTTGTGTTAAAGATCAGTATTATTGCTAATACAGGTCAGTCTTACAAATTTAACACAGATACAAAAACTTTAACAGAAGTGTAGAAGTTCATCTCAGGAATAGCCTCTACTGTTGCAATACTGAAATATAGAGAGAATAGTGAGATCAATCAGAGATTAGAGATTCCGTCTGTACTGTAATTTGGTGGTGACATCAGTTGTCAGGGAGAGAATCATTAACAAGATTAGTGCAGTAAAGATAATACCACGTATATGATATTTTATTACTCTTCCCCTCAAAAGCAGTAAAGATTATATCATGTATATGGTCTTTTATTACTCTTCCCCTCATGTGCACTAAAGATTATATCACGTATGTGATATTTTATTACTCTTCCCAGATAATGTGACAACCTTTAACCAAGTTCCCCTGGTGAAGACCAATTTAGATAAAAGAGGAAGATTGCAAGAAACTATCTGAGGCAAGGGTCTATTTCTTTGTCAGTCCACTTTCTTCTCTCCGACTTTGCAGTGTCAGGGCTCGAACAAGTTTCATTCACATCACTCTTGTTATACAGCCACTTTCTTTGGGGTAATGGCCTGGTGTAGAGGCCAGGCTTCTGATAGTCAGTCGTGGGTTAATCTAAAAACCTGGAATCCTGATCACAGGGGTATGAAAGAGACAGAGAACAAATTACAGGTAAATATTCTTGTTTGTGTTTCCAGGGACCCCAGTGAAAAACATTTTTCTTATTTTTAAAAGGGGTTATTAGTACTTGCTAGACTTTCACATCTTCAGTGGGTATTCCAGATGGACTCATAGTGGAATCCTATTGAAACAGCAGTAAGACCTTGCTAGGAAATAGCCAGGTCCTCTAAACAATGAAGAGAAGCAAAAGACTGATGGTGCATTCTTGCTGATTTTTTTTAAACAAGATCGCCAAAAATTCAGTGACAACAGTCATATTGACTTGAAGAGAAAGAGTCAAGAAAGTCTTGTTCAGAGAGGTCTATATCCCAAGCACAAAAGCTGTTTAAGTGGTGGGAGGCTTGTGTGTCTGAAATCTGCAAACATACAAATGAGATGAGAATTTTCCCAAGAACTCTTAAAGGCCCGGAAAATGCAAGATGCTTTTATCACAGATAATGCCTTTTCCTTCAGATTAAGCATGTCCTCAAGCAACCCTCTTACGGCATACAGTAGTGGTGACACATACATAATGACATATTCTGGAAGTCTACGTGGCTGTACATATTTAGCTGTTGGAGTTCATGTGGAGCCACACCCCTGGATACTGATTAACAAGAATGATTTGTAATAATTATTGTGGCCACAAGTATGAAGGATGGCACTGAGTATTCCTTACTGTTCATGCACAATAGAGCTGTCACAGACATTTTGTGGTCAGTATACTTTGAATATTATGTATCTTGCTATAATAATTGTAACATAAACATTCCTACATGAATATTTAAGAAACAACTTTTCTTTTGGTTTGTATGGCATTTGCATAATTATCTCTGAAATTCATGGCAGGTTCAAACTGTCAAGCCTATTTACATTGCAGTGGAAAAGTATTTACTGATCCATACAAATGTTACATTTGCATCTGCAACAGAAAATGCATACCTCTTCAATTTGCTGATGGGAAAAATTATACATCTGGTTAAAAAAACTTTTTCAGAGGCAGAGCTGGCATTTTCCATATCCCATTAATGTATGGGAAACTCTTCTTTCCCCCCTGGAATTTCAGTCAAATCTGAGAACATGTTGTTGAGGAAATTGAGTGGTGCCAGAATTTATATGAAGTACTAAACCCCGGGCTTCAAGCCATTGACATATAATAGTCAGTTTTAATTGGCTGGCCAAGTAACAAGTACAGCATTAATACAGGATTTAAAACTAGGAAAATGAAATAAATGGGACATTGTCTTGTTCTTTAAAGGGCTGGACATTTGGGGCCTCAAAAACAGTATCTGAGAGAGAAGGTGCTGAGTACCTGACCAGATTTAGTACTGGGACACTCAGCTCTCCATTGTAGCTGTTAAACCACTGACTGAAAAACTGGATGCAAACCTGTGCAGAGCAGTTCAGGTCCCATTGGGCTTACTAGCTTAGCCTCAGTAGAGACCAAATGGCGCAGCACTGGCCCAAAGCTGGCTTTGAGGGACCATAATCTTAAACCTGAGGGAACAAGGTGGAGCTATAGCCAAAGAGCTCTGCAAAAGTCAGGACAAGTCCAGATGGATTTGATACGTCTATGTTGGAGCTGGCCACGTCAGCATGATTGGAGCTCTCAGCTCTAATCGTTTAGAGAGATTCAGTGGTTTCCTTGTCATGCAACCGAACTCGATGTTCTGCTACCAGGAACTGGGGTGCTAAGTAGTGCATCAGTATCCGTGAGACTTGAAATAAAACCAGCACCACACGCTTCTGAACTGATTCTTCCTTTCTTGGCTAATAGGGATCTTAAGTGCTCTTGACACTTGCACACTACACCACTATATTTCTATCTTTAAATGGTGCCAGTGAAATTGCGTATTATTCATAAGAATTAGAATCATAGAATCTTAGCATGTTTTGGGTTGGATGGGACCTTAAAGACCATCTAATTCCAACCACCCTGTAGGGAACCTTCTACTAGGACAGGTTACTCAGAGTCCATCCAGCCTGGTCTTGAACACCTCTAGGGATGGGGAATCCACAGCTTCTCTGGGCAACCTGTTTCAGTGCCTCACCACCCTCACAGTAAAGGATTTCTTCACAATATCCAATCCAAACCTACTTTCCTGCAGCTTAAAGCCATTCCCCTTGTCATAGATCTACATGACCTTGTAAAAAGTCCCTGTCCTGCTTTCTCAGGCCCCCTTTAGGTACTGGAAGGTGCTATAAAGTCTCCCTGAAGCATTCTCTTCTCCGGGCTGAACAACCACAAGTCTCTTAGTCTGTCTTCATAGGAGAGGTGTTCCAGCCCTCTGAACAACTTAGTGGCCTCATCTGAACTTGCTCCGACAGGTCAGTATCTTTCTTTTGTTGGGAGTCCCAGATCTGAAGGCAGCACTCCAGGTAGGGTCTTAAAAGAACAGAGTAGAGGGGGAAATCGTGACCCTCAACCTGCTGGTCACCCCTCTTTTGATGCAGACCAGGATTGGAATGTGGTTGGAATTCTGTGCTGTGAGCACTCATTGCCAAGTCATATTGAGCTTTTTGTCCACAAACACCCCCAAGTCCAAGTCCCCAGAGCTGGTCTTGATCCATTGTCCACCCAGCCTGTATTTGTGCATGAGACTGCCGTGACCCAGGTGCAGGACCCTGCACCTGGCTTTGTTGAACTTCATGGGGTTATTAATTGTTATGAGTTTACTGAACTTCATGAGGTTATTATAATTGCCTCTGAAACTTTTCTGGGCCCCACTTTTCTGGGCTTAAGGCATTTCTCATTTGTTGCCATATTCACACTGTGAGCCTGTCTTATTGTTCTTTTCAAATCTTCCTTTGGAACCAATTTAGTTTTCTTAATACAGATGCAGTGGCCCAGGGCTTGAACATACATTTAAGCTGGAAAATTGGCATAACCTTTAATATCTTAGTCTGAGTTTATGAAATAATAATATTTTGGTTTGTATCCTCTATAGCTCAAACAAAAACTTCACGATCTTCTCTTCATTTCCTCCATTAAAAAAAAAAAAAATTAACTTTTACTAGCCTGGGTAAAAACTCAGAATGATTTCTCAGTTCTGGATTAGGGCCAGCTAGAATCTCCATGGGAGAGGAAAAGATGTAATTGTAGAAATTTGGCACCTGAAATCAGGTGCATCCTGCAACAGGGGCAGTGCAATAGGATGAGAACCTATCCTGTTCTTTCTGCAAAGTGTCCAACTTTTAACTTTAATTTCCTGTTTTGCTGTAAACCCTCAGACATCTCTTCTACAAAACCTTCTTCTCCCAATATTTAATTGACAGCTCCCAGATTCCTGTGTGATGGAGGAATGCTGGGTTCAAGTTTTCACCTCTTTCACATCCCAGACAAGCATCTTGATCAGCTGGGACTTATTTCTATAATCCTCCAAAGGAGGCTATGTGGCAGCTTTGACTTGAAAATGGATAAAGAAATATCGATACTTCTGGGGGTTCAGCTTATTTTTACAGCAGTGTGTCTTAGGGCTTCAAGGAAAGCTTCTGCCAAAACCTGTCCAATTACTTCATGAAGAGTGCATTTACTTCAGATTCTTTAGTCAGTAGCAGGCTCTCCCCTCATGGCACAAAAATCCTGTGAAATTTAACCTCACAAAAAGAACCTCTGGCCTCTTTGGCTCACAGAGAGTTGGACCACTGAAGCAGAATATTTGCATATATAATGCAGCATACTAAGCTACAGATGAAGGACAAAAGGCATGAAAGGAGAAGAAAGTGCAAGGATGAGCTCTGCACAGTGGACCTGATGTGTCCATGGAGGTTAACAGCTGACTCTTTGTCAGGGTGGGCAGCTGAGAGCATGACCTGAGCACATATGAAATGGGACAGAGCCCAGACTTAGATGTACATAGTACATTTTTCAAAAACATAGTAACTGCTGTCCAAAAACAGAAGGAATACTGCTCTGCTTCAATTGTTCTGCATTTGTGTTAGCAATCTAAGAACCTGATGGAAGAATTCCAGGTGCTCAGGGCTTCTCTCTTATTATCCTAAATTTCCCCATTAGCTTGTCTTTGTAGGAGTCAAAGTCCTTGATATTTTTTTTTTTTTTTTTTTTTACCTTGGAAAGGTTTTTTTTGTTTCATTTGTAGGGTCAGTATTAGTGCCACCTAATATGTAGACCCCAAACCAGAAGATATGGGAAGGAGCTAAATTATAACATGAGGAAAGTGGAAAGCAAGTTCATCAAATATAGGTTCTTGAGAATTGAATGGCTCAACCATGTTCTGGGAAGCAAATTTATGCTCGGGTTCCAGAGCAAAGTTTGGTTTAAGTGACTGTTGTTATTTTCCCACACCCTTTGGTCACAGAAATCTGACGCAGTTCTCTGGTGCCTGTGGCATCAAACCAGACGTGGTCTGAGGTATCTGAGAGCAATCGAAGCTCACTAATGGAACTTTGTGATGTGCAGAACAAATGTGTTTATGCTGTTTGTGTCCCTCTTAACCAGAGAGTTACAAACAACCAGCCAACGTACAGCACTTCAGGAAAGATTGTGAGGATGTGGTTTATCTCTCCATTAATTGCTTGAGTGACAGGTGTCTATACCTTTGAGGAGCTGACTGACACGGAAGCAGAAGTGAGGCCTAGCTTGAAAATTGTACAAATTTTTAAATTCAAATATAATTTTTGTCTACTCTTGCAAGACTTTTTAAAAAACAAGTTAATACATTTATTCCATTTAAATATCAAGCTTTTAAGTACTTTTTCTGGAAAGGCTAATGATAGAAAATGATGAAAAGCCCAGTACACTCTTGTTTTGCCTAAGATGCTGCTGTACTTGTGCTAATATAGACTTGCCAAAATTCTTTTAAATTTAAATGCTGTACTACACTCATAATAACAGAACAAACAAAATAAATCTGAAGCTACACAATGCTTTGAGTCTTCAAATAATGTTGTATGCTTGTACATGAAGCAAATTTTCTTTTTTAAATAATTTAAGTTCAGACCTTTTCAGCAGAATTTTAACTCGTTACATATGAGCAAATTTCTACCAAAGGGAAAATCCTATACAAATGTAAACAATTTATAACTGCTCTAGAATGCTTAAGACAAAATACTTGATTACAAAGATTGCAAGATTGAAATGATCTGAAAATAGTGAGTAATGATGTTGAGCTTAAGTTGTATGATTATTATCTCTCTGTCAATGAGTGAAATGTGTATAATCTACTAGCAAAATGGAGAAATTAGGTTTTCCATCAAGTAGTATGTTCTGTTAATTCCACAGTATTTTTCTTACTTCCACTTATTTTAGTGAATACCATAATTTAAGCTTCCTCGCTTCTCATCTATATAAAATACTTCAGGGAAACAGTTCAATAAGCTGGCCTTGCACTTAAAAACCAAAGCCAAGAAGGTTCAGTCATCTTTTCAACAAGTTAGAAAATTCTTTTTCTCTTTTGTCTGAGCAGGTCAGAGTACAGCACCACATAAACCAGAGCACAAATCCCAGGTTGTCTTCTCTCACTGAAGTGGTACAGTGCTCGATCACCCTACTAACTGGAAAGTGATTAATATTTTCATAATCTCATACTTCTTACTACTTTTACTTTTTACATCAGCCCAAATTATGGCTAGGATGATATTATGATGTAATCATGCAAACATAATATGGATGTGCCAGAATATGTTATTTATGGAGAAACTGAGGTACCATTGAAAAGTTACTAATTTTAAATGTCAGCAGGAATACATCCCTGCTGTGAGATGAGGGCCGCCTCTTACATATGTGTTGAACTCATTTTTCTTCTCTCCCTGCCTCCTCCAAACTCAGCAGAAAGTCCGTGAATTCCCTTCAAATATAAATTGTGACGTAGACCCAGAGGCCGACATTCCTGTATTTGTTTCTCAAGCCCAGGAGAACACAGAAGCCTTGGAGGGCTGATCAAATTCAACCAGCAGCTTTAAAGTGCCACCTGAGGTGGAATTCTGCTGGACCTCAGCCTGGGGAACATGCCAAGTTGGACACACCGAACTAGTGCCACCCTGGCTCTGCCGCCTCCCAGCCCTTCTGCCTGCTTCTGAGGCTCCAGGCACCATGGTGGGCAGGGAATGACAGGACTACCGCCCTCCTTCCCCTCCTGACTGCTGGTCCTTCCTCACTTCCTCTGTGCATCTCGCCTGGAGAATTCCACAGCCTGAACTGCTGCTTTTTCTCTTGGTGAGGAGTCAAGCCCTTGGCATGAGTAGCCTCACAGATACCTTTTTTACAGAAAAGTAGCTCAGAGTAGAAACCTAAATGGTCAAATCCATACTTCTCCCTCAGCGAAGGGGAAGCCAGCAGAGCCACCCCACAGGAAATGTTGCTGTTAGTGCAGTGTAGACCTGTCCCAAGGCAGCATGGACTAACACCAAGAGCCAGAGAGGTCCTGAGGAGAAACTGAGATGGTTTAAAAGCACATTGCCTTTCCCCAAGCCCAGGACTCACCCTGGTGCAGTCCCAAGCTGACAGCATGCTGTGTCCAAGTGCATTTTCTCAACATGCTAACATTTCCATGCACTTGTGCCTGTGTTGTGGAAACCAGGACAGTCCTGCGGTGCCACCAGTCACCTGAACATACAACCCCAGTTACTCTAAGAGATAGGATTGCTGCTGGGCACTTCCTTCTTGGTGACAAAGCTAGCTTTGTTCAAACTTGTTCTCTCTCGAGGATGTAAAATAAATTCTTCCAGAGTGCCTCTAAGAAATCTCTCTCTGAAACCTTGCATTACACAGCTATGAATTTGTGTCCTTCTATCCTTGCTTTATTTAGCTGTCATGGACTTCTTTTGACCTGCAAGTGGCAGTATGTGGCTTAAAATGCTTCCTTCTTCTATTGGCTCTTTCCAGCTCTATGACATTCGAAGGGAAGGATAATTGGAGGACTGACTGAATTCCCCTGACTAGGAGCTGACTTTAAACAACCTGTTTTGAATGGTGTCACACAGCTTCCTCTTATTCCTGAAGTTGCTCAAGTGTAGGAAAAGATTTTGAATTACTTTCTTTTCACTAGTTTTTAAAGCTGTTTTCTGTAGTAGTAGTAAGATTTCTTTTCCTGCATATTTCCTATGTGAATTTTAGAATAGCACTGCACAGCTAATTTCTACATAATGCTTGGGTATCATCATAAATATGCATAGAGAAATAAGTACATTCAGTCAACAAAAGAAACTTAATTTGTGCACACGATTTTATTTGCAAAGCTGGTGGTAAAATTCTCTGCAGGGTCTAATATTTGTGTGATAGATTCTGCTAAAGGTTTCCTGGGTTTTATATCAAAAAAGTGTTTCAAGTTTACCTGTTAATGATTAAAACCAGAGTCTCCTTTGCTTTCTTCCAAGAGACTTTAGCTTGATTTGTTTATTTTTTTGTTGTCACACGAAGTACAAACCTCTGCTTTACAGGGGCAGTAGGAAGGCAGAGTTTATACACATTGGATGTTATTCTGCTGTCTCACCCATGAGTCAGCCCTCCTAAGGACTGAATGGTAATCATAAGTGATGTTCTCTCTGCTTCCCATCCTCCCCTGCTTTATGTGTGAAGGTGCTATGCTTCTGCCTTGTCAGCTGCAAGTCTGGTGCTCTTTCACAGGCTTTAAAAATAAATCTTTAAAGAAACTATTCTGTTCTGTTTGTCTATAAAGGACGCTGAAAGTTTCATATATAGCATATCATGCATAAAAATAATTGCTGCAACTGCAATGTACAAGTACTTATTGTTCTGAGGTACAATCAAGAAGCGTCACAAGCAAAAAATATTACTCTGAAAAAAAAGGTCTTTGTTTTAAGAAGTAGAGAAAAACAGCTATATCAGTGGAAAAGCAGAACACAGAGAAAGTTATATTTGTAAGTCAGCCTTTTTATGGTACTCATCAGAATCCCTTTAGTACCTCATAAATATGAATTAATTTATGCCCATAACTCTTCTGTGAAGTATGGAAAAATTATTTTCTTCAGTTTGGCAAAGGGAAAACGGGCCAAGACAAGATCAAATTAATTGCCCAACATCATAAGGATCACCTGTAGTAGAGCAGAATACAAATGCAGATTTCCAGGGTCCCGGGCCACACTTTTAACCACAAAACAATCTTTCTCTCAAAGATAATTGTTGGTATCTATCACACAGGGAAAAAATATCAACCTCACTTCCAGGAGAATAAATTAAAATAGTCTATAAACAATAAGAATTACAGATGAACAGGGAAATAATGAGCTTAGACTTTTTTGGGGTTTTCAAATGCATGTTAATATCCTAGTTTTAACACCAGGGATCTCCCTCTCCTGTCAGTTTCATAATACTCAATTTCAGGGATGATGTAAAAACATACTCTTCAGTCAATATTCTCGTGGTAGGTCTGCCTAAATCCCAGTGTTCTGAATCCAGGAAAACCAGCCCTGAAGCCTGGAGATTTTTAGAATTATAAATATTTCTTGTTCAATTTTGTCCAGGAGTTCTCAAGTAAGAGATGGCCTGTGCTGTGTTAGATAGAAAGCAGCTGAAGCGAGACAAAGTCCTGGATCATCCTTTTCCTCAACCCTCTCCAACTGCAATTAGACCAAAGGTACAGTGAGGAGTCAGTGACACTGTGACAACTGCAAAGCCAGCAGAACAGCCCAGAACCCTGCCTCATTTAATAGAGTATGATCATATTGCATTGCAAATACTGTTAATGTGTTTTGCATTTAATGATAAGTAACCAGCTAGCAACAGGATGCTAAGGGCCTATAAGGAGTTAGGTGTGCATCCAGCTGCATGACACTATATTAAGTAACATATATCTCAGTATGTTTAAGATGGGAATAGTTTTAAAATAAGCTTGTGTGTTTTCTGGCCTGTGCCCTGAGCTCTTCTTCCACTTCTAACTTTTCCTGCACTTTCCCACCATAATAATGTTGTTAAATTCTGATCTTACGCATAGTATCCTATTGACCTGAAAATTGGTTTAAGATGCTACATAGGACTTTTGGACTGGTTGCTTTCATCTCAGCCTCATCACTTCAGTGGTTTAATCTTGTATATAACAAAGTTTCAGCTCTAAGACTTCTTCTGGACCTGGAATATACGTGCCTGTGAACAGGAAGTCTCCAGGTTGACATTAGTGGGGAAATTAAGTAGAATGCAAGGTGGGAGAGAACATGTATATCTGTGTAAACACAGCCAATGATGTCTGTAATCGAACTAGATGGGGAGCATATTATACCAAAACTAGCTGCATTGTCCCTGTAAAAAAATGTTTCTTTGCTATGAATTGCACAATATGTGGTACCTGTCCCTCTGTGGGAAGTGTTGCAGGAGTTTGCCTGACTGGCCAGTCACAGGGGTCACAATTAATCTCTGTGCAGCTCCATCCAACAGCACTGCTCTGCTGATCTCTCTGCTCCACCACTTCAGCTGAAACAAGCTGCAATAGCAAAATGCTTGTCGCTCCGAGCTTTCCTCTCAGGCATGTGTGTGGTGTCATGTTGCATAACACACTGTTCAACAGTCGATGCATAAATGCATTTGCCTTGTGTTACTAGGAGTGATGTTAGCCTACAGGTATTTCTAATGTGTGTCTGTGTGTGGCGAGAGAGACTAATAGATTAGGAAGTCTGGAAAAAAGCTGTTCTTCCACAACAGTGCAGTACAAAGTCACTCAATGTCTGCTTGTTTTGCTTGTTTCTGCACCTGCCTCTGCAAAATGCTGTTACCTGACAGTCTAGGAGGCAGGAGGTAGGCTTTTAAAGAACTTTTTTTCCACTGAAACCTGACAATTCAGACTCGTGCTTGAAAATGGAGTTGTGCTCAGCACCCAAGATGAAACTCTTTTGAAAGCAAGAGGCAAGGGATTTCTTGCAGCACCAACTGCTCAAATCTTAAAATAATTAAGTCAGAAGCAGTAGATTTAATCCCACTGTTTTTTTGTTGTTGTAGTTGTTGTTTTTTTCTCTGACCATCTGTGAACAGAAGTGTTTCTTCCCTCAGTGCTGAAGTGAGGGAAGATTTACCAGGCAGCAGAGACCACAAGAGAAATGACAAGGTCTTGGGGCTACTGGAGCCACTGCAGGAGAAATGCCTGTTAGCTCTCTCACTCTTTCTCAAAAAAAACCACCCTGTTTTGCTCTTTCTCTGAAGGGGAATAAGAAAAGGACCACTATGTTCTGCATCTGTGGGGAACTTGGGAGGATAAGGAAAGGAAAGCCATATTCTCTCAGACAAGGATGACCACAGGCACATTAAACTGTCAGGTCTTACATTTCAGGGTGTGAGCAGCCTGGAAGAATAAACCTCAAGGAGTCTTAAGGACATTTAAAAATGCAAGGACAAGGTGAAAATAAAAGAAGAAAAACTAGGTGAGTAATACGGGGAAATGTCAAATAATATGGGGCTTAGCAGTAAACAAAATGTTCGAAGAAGCTACTTGCTGAAAGACATGCAAATTAGCAAGAAAGAAAAGAGTCATGATAATCCTTGAAAGAAGAGTAGGAACAGAAAGTCAGTGTCTCCCACAAATATTTTTGGAAGCTTTTTTTTTAAATTCAGTTCCATATGCTAGGAGCTGATCCCATCTTTAGAGCTGATGGCTTATGCCTTTCTATCAGCATTTTTTTCTCAGCTGTGCTAACAAGTTTTTGGGCAGGAATGCAGTTCTGTGTTTAAGATGTAAAATAGAAATGTCTGCTTTGAGAGATTTTCAAACTTCCTGAAGCTCTTCTTTTTGAAAAACCATTTGTTCCAAGATAAAATCTATTGAAGAACAATAAACTAAGGCCAACTGCTTGCTGTTCATGGTTGGTTTTATAGTCAGGACTGGTGTATGGGCCTATTTGCTGAGAAGTGTTAACTGTTGCTCAGGCTCTTTTTTGACAAAAATAGAATTCTTTGCAGATTGCGACATAGCATTTCCATGCCAAAAGCGTAAATAAAAACCAGGCAGTAATAATATGTATATATATATATACACACACATATTTTGAAGTACTAATCTTAGATTCTGCTTTAAAGTACCTTTGAAAACCCATTATGGTAAAGGAGATTTCTCAAAATTGGTACCATTCTCACCATAAGTAATATTCTTTAATAAGGTCTTCAGCAAGTTATTCACAGTGCATTTGCAACAGAGAATTTGCAGTTCACATCGACTGCTGCTCAGAGAACTTTTAGGGCATGAGGTGTACAGGGATGATAAGCAGCATTAGCTGTCGCTGGAAAACCAACTAAAAGAAGCTCAAGACTTCAGCCTTATCATGGATATAGATGTGAATATTTTTGCAAGTGATAGGATGGATATTGCATCATTGTGGTGAGTTTTGTTCCCAGTTAGCAGGTGTTGAAGCTGACAGCGTGTGCCTTGCTCACTCGCATGCTCAGGGAGCAGGATCTCTGCCAGCTGCAGTATCCTGCCAGCTCTCCAGATCACAGCCTGCAGGGACTGGAGGAGTGGCACAACACAGGAACTCATTTACAAATGCCTGAATTTCCACATTTCAGCTGCCCAGATGAGGAATCAAGACTTTCTCTTCTCAAGATATTTCAGGGTCTTTTCTGAACTAGGGACTTAGATAACCTTTCCAAGTACAAGGAAGTATTTTAAATGCAGCAGACTAAAATGATCTACAACTAGAGGTGAAATCAGATTGCCAGCAAGTCAAGTGGGTCCCTTCTAACTCAGGATATTATATGATTCTAAAATACGTGTTTACCATGTGTGCATATCTACTGTTAACTTTGCAAGTACTGATGTATTTTTTCTGACTTTTCCTTTCTTCTTATGAACTCACAGGCATTTCTCCTCTACATTACAAGTGACAACTTCAATAAGCACAAAGGATTCTGTCTGTGCTCCTCAGCATGAAAGTCCTATTTCATAAGACATAGGAAATATCATGGAATATACTGAGTGGAAAGCATCATCAAGTCAATGACTGGTTCTGCACAGGACAACTTTGAAAATCACACCATGTGTCTGAGAGCATTGACCAAATGCTTGAACTCCGTCAGGCTTTGTGCTGTGACCACTTCCCTGGGGAGCCTGTTGCAGTGCCCTAACTACCCTCTGGGTTAATAACTTTTTCCTAATATCCAGCTTAAACCTCCCTTGACAGAGCTTCATACCATTCCCTTGGGTCCTATCACTAGTCACCAGAGAGAAGACATCAGTGCCTTCCCCTTCAGTACCTCCCAAAATAATCTTCTCCATAATTTTATCAGTCACTGAGGTGTGAATGACAGACCTGTAATTTCCAGGGTCATCCCTCTTGGCCTTCTTGAAAACTGGGACAATATTTGCCAGCTTCCAGTCCACTGGAACATGTCCAGATTCCCAAGACCATTCAAAAATCATTGAGAAAGCTCTTGCGATGACAAAAGCCATCTCTTTGCATTCCCTGGGATGAATCTGATCAGGCCCTACAGACTTACAGAGTTCCAACTGGAGCAGCAAATCCCACACAAGTTCAGGGTTGACTAGGAGTTTATCATTCTGGCATTGTATTTCTGTATCACTGCTAAATTCAGTGGGATGTATTTCACAAGAGGATAGCTCTCCCAGCTGCAGCCTGCAATCTGACTCCATGAAAAGCTTTGGTATCAAACCTGATCTCAGTGAACTATGAGCCACCTGAGTACCTGAGTTACCCTGTAAATTTGGCTCTCAAAGTGCAGGGTGGGTTTACTGGCTGGTTGGATATAAATATGCAAGTTTCCAAAGCAGCAGATGGAAATGTGGTGTAAAGAGAGAAAACAGTTTGGAAGCTAAGTTATTTTGCAGTGTTTAGTGTTTTACAGTGTTCCTGTCCTTGCTTCTGCCGAATAGCACTAATTAGCTTCCCTAATAGGCCTTCAGGAGTATTTGGGTAGAAGGAGAAAACAGGGATGTTAAAATCACTTCTCTACATTGTCTTACACCAGGAGTGCTGGTTCAGCACCAAAGCTGGTAGCAAGGTATAAAATTTTGTGTCCCTTCTGATGCTGGGAAACTCAAGATAGATGTGACATCAGACTGACCTATGGTCAGGGCATGACATGCTGCTCAGACTTCCTGTCAGGGGTGAGATTCACTGGCATTGAGATCTTCAAAGTTTTTACAGGACTTTCCTTAGAAATAAAATAAGCTACTTCCTTTCGAGTTGGTGGCATCATGATAGTTGCAGGTGAGAGTTACCATCAGGCTCTTCCATTATGATTAACCAGTTGAGTTTAGGTTTAAGGGATATGTGGAGCACAGCACAGTCCTGAAGGCCAAGAAATATGTGAGGCACAGCTCAGCACAGCATGTGCCTGTGCCTGCTCCGGGTAACGTGTGCATGGATCAAAAGCTCCTCGAGGTACAATAGTCCAGTTGAAACAACTGCATATGTTCTATGGTCTTAAGTGGATGTGAGAGACTCCATGAGGAAAATACATCAAGTTCTGGACAAAATTTGTAAGTGGTTTAGCTCTCATGGCTGACTTTTGCTCGGAAAACTTTGTTGTAAAACCAGCTTTTTCAGGACTTTCTGCTTAGAAGTGCTTGTATCACAGTGATTAAAATGGCTGTGATTGCATGGGAAGAAGCATTTCCACATCATTTACATTATTTGTGTGTTGGTGAGAAGTCACAAATCGGCACAGGACTCAGGAAGTTATGTTGGTAATTCCCAGACAAAAGCACACGGGATCCAGCTTCTCTGCATTGCTTAACCCTAGCACTGCAGACACTGCTTTCAGGGAGGAGAGGACTGTTTTCCCTGTTTGCTTCAGTGATCTTAATCAGTATGGACACTGCCAAGGAACAACACTCCGTTGGTGCCAAATCTGGGCTGTGAGAAACAAACCTCAGTCTGCTTGGAAAACGCCACAGCCTGCCACTTCCAGGCCTGAGGATGCCTGAGTCTTGTCTGGCAATTTCTCCCTTCTCCCTCTTTTGGTAGTATGTGCTGAGCTCTTCATAGCCCAAAGGAGCCCTTGCAGCAGCTGCTCCCAAGAGAGCAATGCTTTTCCTATGTTGATGGAGCTTCCCTGGGCCACAGAGGATCTCCCTCTGTAGCCACAGCCACAGAGGACCAAACTAGACCTCCTGACCAAATCTGAATACTAGCAGTGTCAAATAGAGACTCCTTTTTCCAGCTCTGACCATTTCAGCCAAGAGTATGAAACTGAAAAAATCCTATTGATCTCTTTTCTGTTGCTTTCCCTCTGCTGTGCAAGCCCGTATCATAAGGATGAAATCTGGGCTATGCTGAAGCAGGTGGTAAAATTCCTACTGAATCCCACAGAGCCTGAGTTTTACTTCAGAAATCAACTGCAGAGCTATGCAATCGATTAAGTCAGCATTCCAGATGCAAACTCATATACTTTACTGGTTTAAACTGCACTACTCTGGGTGTATAGTGATGCTATGGAAGCGTAAATTATTCTAGTGTTTCCTACATGTTACTGAAAATCAGCTGCCAAACTTAATCAACCTAAACTCCCAAACTAGTGACACGTAATTCAACTATAAATTGTGTGCAAAAATGTGTGAGCTGCCCGAAGTAGCTCCAGTCAAATGCGTGCCTGAGGGGCATGTGCTCAGTAGCAGATACCACGTTGCTCTTGCTTGTTTATTGCTGTCTCTGCTTTCTTCGGGCCTGCACCCTTGACTTATATTTTTACCTAACTGTGGGCTCCTTTCTTTCTTCCTAAAATACTTAGTAGGGAACTGAAATGAAAAATTACGACCATTGTCTAATTTTGTACGAGCAGAAGGTTCTTTGGCATAGATATGCAGTGAAACAGGCATTACTGACAGCTTTGTCAAGTTTCCCATATGGACAGTTTATGCTGATTTCCAGGCAGTTACAAATAATTGAAGTTAAAGATCTCTGTAGCTTGTCTGACAAGGCTGAAACAAGAAACATGTATATGTCTGACTTCAGAAAGCTTATAATTTCTAGTGCTGCTGGTTTGTTTCTCCAAGGAACTGGCATGTTATCTTCCAGCACCAAACAGCAGAAACTAATTTGGGACTACCAGAAATGATCACAAAGTGACTTGCATGAATGATCACATTATACAGCCTGAGGAAAGCTGGTAATGTCAGGAAAAATGGATCGAATCCTTACTTTCGATATGTGTGCAGCAAGAGCCCATTTCACCTGGTTTTGGTGTCCTATGATCTTGTTTTCAATACCCAATAAAAACAGTTCTAAGTAAAGGGAAGCTTACCATCCTGACTAAACATCTGTTTTATGGTGAAGATGGCTGTGGCAGAAAAAGGTCTGCTTATTAAAGTCTCTGACTATGTGCAATTACAGAGTAGTCTGTGATGAATAAAGATGCTGTTAGGCATGAAATAAATGGTAGACACTTGCAGTAGTTGCTAGATACCTTGAAAGTGTCCTAGCTCCCAGTGGTAATGTATGAACAAAATGGAATTTCCTTGATGACAAAAATTGGCAAAATTACAGACTATCAAGTCCAACAAGCAGAATCACCACAGTGATCATTCCTATTTTTTTGTGTGTATGACAAGATTTGCATCATGTGTATTTTATGTTTGCACTTCTCTTCTAAGAAAGTCAACAGGGGCAGGACCAAGAATCTACTGATAACTGATGTGTGTTGTAATTATGTTGGGTCTGGTTTATGTCTAACGATAAGATTCCTGTGTTTATATAACTTAGACACCTGAAAAGAAAAATGGGAGTATGGAGCCTCAAGAACTGAGATTTGTACAAGAAGGGAGTTTCTCTTTCTGCTGATTCATGGAAAATAATAGGGCTGAGGGTTGAGAGGTTATCTAGTCCATCCTCCTAAATCAATGTAAGCTCAGTGCCTTTTGTGCAGCTTCTGAGGAACTGGGAGCAGATGAAGACCATTTACATACTCAGAGGCTACTCTCATTTCCATTCTTCAGTGCTCTTTTTTCAGTCTGCTGCAGTAGCCTTTTCTACACCAGTCCTCCTGACCTTTTCTTCTTCCTCCACAAAGTTTATTAGGGGAGAAATAAAACTCCAGAAGCATCTACTATTCTTGAAAGAAAAGAACCCATGGTTGATCTTTTAAGTGAAAATGGATACAAAATCTTGATTTTGTGCACTTTTGATCAATAGGTTTACCCCCATATGTTGGAATGGTGCATTTATGGAATGTCACAGCTTATTGCCCTTGTTAAAACCTTTAAAGTTAGCTGGTTTTCTACAAGAAATAGGAACTTTTTATCTTCATTGACGTATAAGCACTCAGTGAAGCTCAGGCTTATACCTCACAAGTAAATTTTAACAGGAATCCGTACTAGAAAAGTCCGTCTTCCATTTATACAGGTATGGTGCATTTGCTGAGAATGTTCCATCTGAGAGAAAATCTCTGAAGTATCTGTGTTTGCTGCTTAACTCCAGGAAGGTTTAACACAGTACGTAGGTCAGTTATAGACAAATGTGGTGAGATATTCTCCTGCAATTCTGTCTGGCTAGGGACTCTTTGCCTGTTGTTTGTTCTGATAAAAACACTGAAAATCATGAAACTGAGAAAAATGTTATCTCATTTACCAGGTCTCTGTTTCCCTCCTCAACCCAGTACAATTGTATTGACTCAGTTGAGCTGATGTAATTAAGAAATTGAAATTACCTCTGAGTTTTGATACTGCTCTGTTCTTTTCTTCATCTTACAAAAAATGTTGGAGTTTAATACATGGTCTTACAAATGTATGGTGCCTTCAGAAGCAATTGCTTCAACTAGAGCTAGGTATGATTTATTTTGAACAGGAAATTCTAGGAGATTCTATAAAATCTAGGGGAAAAACCCCTCTTTCTGGAGTCTTTCTTCCAGTAAATTTTGATCATGACTTACTGAAACAAGTGCAAATTTTTTTCATTGACATATGAACGATGTCGATATAATTGTCTTTAGGCTACTCTTGTTTTATGTCTCCTCATTGTTGTGCTTAACCTTTTCAGCGTCACCTCCTAAGCTTACCTAGAGTTCTCTGTTGGTAACAAAAGTGCTGGCTTCCACTGGGTTTCCCAGGGATGAATTTGGCACACAACCTCAGTGTGCTCTCAGAGTGCATGTGATTTCTTTATGAAGTCACTTTGACTGTCTTAAAAAATCTCATTCAAATATCTAAAAACATAATTGCCAGACCCTTAAAAGGCAAGCAGTGATGTAGATCTCCAATTGCCAGACTCCTAAAAGTGATGTAGATCTCCAGAGTTCATCCACTGGTTGCTGCCAGAGTTCAACACCCAAATATCCTGGTTAGCTGTACCAGATTGATGTTTGTATACGGAACTAGTGAATATTTATAGTACCAGTACATAAAATATCACACTACAACTTTTCATATTCCTCACAAGTACAAATACTTTAGAATTGTGAACCATATCTTAAAAGTCATTAAAGATACAGAGAACTAACAGACCTAGTCTTAATTTAAAAGATAATGTTCTTTAAAAAAAAAAACCCTTTGTAAATCTGTTAGATCAAATCCACCTGTCTCCTACTGCCACATTGCAACATTTCACTTTAGTGGCTTATCATTTTCCACATCAATTGCAACCTCCAAGTGTGTAATCCTTAGTGGTTATGAGGAATTTCTCCCTTTCTGAGTTTGAACTTTATTTGCAAGAAGCTGGAATTAAATTTTCATCTAGTCAGTGTTCTGTCTTTTAAAATAGCTAAGTTTTCATTTACCCTAAGATTAATTCCTCAAGTGTATCATCCTCAGGCCAGATAAGGCTTTGATGTCAAAGAAGTAAGTCATGAATCTCTCTTGCAAAGTCCATGTGCATTTCCAGAACTCTTCGAGGTTTCCTCAATTTCTATTAGTTTATGTGTGCATTTCATATTTAATCTGTCCTCTTTTTTTCTCTTCCCTGAAACTTTGCTCATCTTTGTTTCCTGTTTGTAATTTCTTTCTTGGCTTTTCTTCACTTTTTACTTTTTTGAGGAAATCAATTGTTAATTTTTCAATTAACTATCCTAGCACTATCATTATAATTGGAGTGACCTTTGAGATTTTACAGTTTTGGCTGATCTAACTGGCCAAGTGACACACTCCTCATGTTTACTGAATTTCTCTCCTGACTGTAGAACCCCGTTTGTTTTGTCTGAGTGATGTAGTTCTCTCAGCTGCAATCCTTGAAATTGTTTCAGAAGAGCTTTTTCTTTCTTATCACTCTCTTCTTTCTTTCAAAATAAATTGTATTAATTAGTTTTTAAATCATAAGTTTGAGGATCTCTGTGTAGTCTTATTCTTATCTCTCAGTTCTTTACACTGAGGCTGTCCTCAATTAGGTTTTGATGGCTATTTATACCACTCCTGAATGTTCATCTCCAATTATAAATCTTTACAAAAGGCCAAGTCTGAATTTACATGGGACATACTTCAGCAGTTCTCATAATATAAATGACTGAAATGTGATTAAAGAAACTAAGAAAGACTTGTGAAGGCCATTTAAGGTTCTGCTGAAGTCATTTAAGTTACTGAACCTCTATTAAAGTGGTGAAATCAGAATTTGATGCCAGAATGGGGATTTAGAATCCTATTCATCAATCTGTGAATTTCTTTTCTCGTATACAGAAAAGAAATAAGAACAAATCTCTTAACATCATTGCAACTAGTTTACAAAAATGGTTTTTTTCATCTGTACAAATATCAATTTTAATATTTGGCTTGGCAATGGGGTTTTTTTCTATCTACTTAAGCTGAAAAAAACCTCTATCTGTATTGTTTCTCCCAGGTGAGTGCTCATTAACCTCAGGTGAACTACATATGGCCAGTGTTTATCATAAAACATTTATTTTTAATTGTAAAACTTGTTGTTAAATACAGTAAAGATGAACAGCATGATACATTTAATGCAATAATCCTCTAGATAAGAGGTAGAGGCAATCAATAGATTGAACACAAGTGAAATCAAGGTAAAGATACAAATGTGAATGGAGCCCACTAAATGCATACTTGGATAGAATTCCTGTTTTGTATGAAGGATTTATATGGTAGCCATTATTTGGATTGTATAAATAACACATATTTATGAGTTGATGTGGCTCCCAAAAATGTCTCTACATACAATATTTTCTCTCCTCCATATATAACCCGAAGATTTTCCATAGGTGTTCAAACTCTATCATTCATCTATATGACTAATCCACAGATGCTTTCTTCTTGCTGTTTTAGTGGGATGGAATATAGATATGTTGTTCAGTCAGATTCTGTTACAGAGGCTGATTTCAGGATTTCTATGTCAATCTAGAAATATCTACTGCACTGAATTTTAGCCAGAAAACTGCTTATTTCTGGACACTGATTTCATTTGGGCACTGACTAGAGATGCTCTGCTCAACTATATCAAGGGAGGGTGGGGACACAGTGAAATATCTGTGGACAAAAAGTGCCTCCAACATTAATACCTCACAGCAAATTCAGGACTTTAATTTGGTGTGGACATCTAAATGACACTTCTCTCTTCACTCAACTTTATCTGACTTTTTTTCCCTCTTTGAGACCTGTATCTGTGTGCTTCCTTGATTTGTCTCAGGGAGAGGAAATTAGTCTAACCAAAGCTGGATGGCCCCAACCAATGCTTGATTCCTGAGCCTAATGTCATTGGGATTACCCCAGTGATGAATTTAATGCAAGTTTAACAAACATAGTCCAACTATAAAAATGTCTTGTATAAAGCTGAAAATCCCTTTGCCCAGTTCATTAAACAACCTCCATATTGAAGAGTAGTTCAGTGACACTTTTTTCCCATTTGTAAACATTTGCTTCTTGTTTTAAAAATTCCCATTTATAATGTATCCAATTGTAGATCTTATCTACAGTCTAGGGTGAACTGTATCATAACACCCTTTAAACACTGCAGTGTCTTTCCTCTAAGCACTACTGCTCTGGATTTTTTCTATTATGAGGGCTTCTGCAAGGACTGAGACTGTTTTCATTAATACTTTTCCCTGGGTCACAGAATCTGTCTCCTGCTTTCCTGCTAAACAGGATCGTGTCTGGTCTAGCACTGGTACCAAAGATAACTGTTTCCTGCTAATGAAGCACCATAAATTTGTGTAGAATTCTCAAACAGCAGAATTGTCTGGAAGTTCAGGTTTGTTCATTGTAGTCTCAGGTATATTTGACTTTCTGGTGGATTATCTTTATGATTTACATCTTTATAGCTATCTTGAAATTACAGACTTTGTGTGGAAAATATTGCTCTATGAATGGCAGAAAAAACCAGCAGCTGCACTAATAACCCTCTTCTTTCTCATATTCCGAGTCAATGTGTCTCAGACACTGCGTTGTGGTCATGGGGGATCAAAAAGGAGGAGCCTGAAATCTTCAGAATTGAGTCTAGTATCCACCTTGGTGTGACTGATGTCCTGTCAGGAGTTAAAAGTAGCTCTTATCCTGGCTTGTGTAAACACTCAGAAAGGAAGGCGCTGCAAAAGGAGATGCATCTGAAAAAGGTTTAAGGAATACTGCTGTAGAGTTTGTATAGAAAATGACAGTCAGTTTCCTGAAAACTGGTGAAGTGTTTGCAGTCTAAAGTTGAAGCCTCAGACAAGACTGAGAGATGAAGAATCTGATGTTAATTGTGAACTTATTGAAGGAGAATAAAAAGTAAATCCTCAGGATATATCTGAAATATCCTCATTGTAAATGTCTGTTTTGAAGGCACTAATCACATATTTTCCTTTTCTCTTTGAAGATCTACAATTTATTATAGTAGACTAAGCCAACACACTCTTCTTGCAAATTCTCTTGCCAGCTTTTTGTGACTTTTCATCCTTTCACTAGTTTACAAATCAATAAGGAAACTTTCATTAATTGTTGCCAGCATTTTAATTCTGATTCCCAAAACTAATCAATCCCCTTTATCAGTCTACCCACACTCTTTGTATTCCTATCAGCAGATAGCACAACAGAGATGAGGGAAAGAAACTCAGTGCCAGTAATTGTTATGTCTTTCTTTCCGTTATCCTTGTTTCTGCTTTTAGCATGGAAAAGTAAAAATGTTGGGACACTGAGAAGAAAATCTGCCCCTTTTTTTTGCTCGGTGAAGGACAGAGAAGCAGGTGAGAAACAATGTATATCTAGCCTACTGTTAGCAGTTCCCTGTTAGTTTAACAGCAGACTTTAGCTTGGAAGCCACTGTGTTCGTTTTGTTCTTACATCTGCAAATGATGCACAGCTCCTGTAGAGCACTGTCTTGAGAAGATAAATCCTCTTCCATTTCTCTAATGGTTCATTTGATTTCCTTTATTTGGGCTCAATTTATTTAAAGCTTTCTGTGCATTGAATCTCTAGTATGTGAATAACCTCAGGCAGTCCCATCTATTGGGAAGAACATCTCCAGTTATTTGTCGTGTTTCTAAAATGGCATATATGCAAAAGCAGACAGTGAAAAATATCACTGCATAATAATGTTATATAATTGTGTTTATCATAAGGAGGGAAATGTGCTATCTACTCTTAATTGCCACTTGCCACTACAGTATCCTGAGGCACAGATCTCTCAGCAGTAGACCTGTTTATGAGTACAGTAACTCACTGCCAGGTAAGCGGTGCTGCCACCTTTATTGCAACCTTATAGTCATCTCATATGTGCAGTATTGGGGCAGGATTTCAAACTACAGGTCAGAAGCAGAGAAGACAGAAGATCAGATAGAATCTGAAGGATGGGCATCTATAGCCTTGAACACTGACATATTAGTTTTGACTGACCTGTCTTCCATTTGAAGAAGCTGAGAGGGATTTCTGAGGTGTTAGCTGCTCTTGTCCATGGGGACAACTGAGAGAGGGAAGAGGTCACTTCTGTTGGCAGGGGTAGTTCCTGCTTATTTGGTGGGAACATCTGTCTCTGCTCCAACTCTCTCATCCTGTCTTCATAGGAAAGGTGCTCCAGCCCTCTGATCAGCTTCATGGCCCTCCTCAGGACTCACTCCTAAAGATCAATGTCCATCCTGCCCTGAGGACCCCAGAGTTGTGTGCAGTACTCCAGGCAGGGTCTCACCAGAGCAGAATAGGGGGGCAGGATTACCCCCTCAACCTCCTGGCCACACCACTTTTGATGCAGCCCAGGACACAACTGGCTTTCTGGGCTGTGAGGCCACATTGCTGGCTCGTGTCCAGTCTCTCATCCGTCAATGCCTCCAAGTCCTTCTCCCTAAAGCTGCTCTCAATCCCTTCATCCCCCAGCCTGTATTGATTCCAGGGGTCACCCCAGCCCAGGTGCAGCGCCTTGCACTTGGCCCTGTTGAACCTCACAAGGTTCATGTGGGTCCAGGTCCCTCTGCATGACATCTCATTCTTCAGGCGTCAACCACAGTACTCGGTTTGGTGTTGTGAATCTTAACTTAATTCAATCTCTTGAATCTTTATTCAGCTGAGACCAGATCTCATTAAAATACTTAAAAGATATTGACTGTAGTTTTGTCCATAAAGAACTGTTTCCTTTCTCTTAAAATGTGATAGTACAGTGCATTTTTGCAAGTTGAACTTAAGTTCCATTTTAAGATGGATTCTTTTGGGCAAACAGAGGGAGATTTGGGATTTCTGCAAATGTGATAAAACTGTTCCTGAGAACATAGTTTAGTGCTAAAACACAAACTGAGTTAGAAAAATAGTATTTTTTACAACTAGTGAGAATTAAACTTTAATTAAATGAATCAGAGAAGGAATTGCCAAGTGTAATATGCAACGTTAAATTAACAACACCTCTGGTAAGGATATTCTGAACTATCTTTGCAATTTACAACTATCTAAATTGTTATTTCATTATCAAGAGGGCTCAGCAAGATAAAGAGAAGTGACATATGACCAGAAAGCTGAAGGAAAAAAGAGTAAAGGCGAAAGGAGATAGCAAAGAAAAATGAGTTACGCAGCAGCAAAAGGAGTGAAGGAGGCCTCCACCCATTCAGCTGACTACACAGCAGCTTGAAAAAATACATTCAAGGTGTGAAAGGCAGCCTGCTATTGGCATCAGCAGAGGCCTTTAAAGACATGAGGGAGAAAGCAGAAAAGCTGTCGTGCATCATCCCTTGCTGTACCAATTCATATCTGCTGCTGGGGACAGCCCAGCTGGCAGTGGCAGCCGCTTCGATGGCAAAGAGTTGCTCCTGTGTCTTGTGCCTCTGCCCCTCGAGGGTGGCAAAAGGAGCTGTGCAACAGTGACTGTGTGACCCTGGGTGTGCTGGAATGAGTGACTTCACTTCCACTGAGTGTAAAGTTGCTTTCTCCCACGTTTCACCAGGCTCACACAAGTGGAGTTTGTTTGAAGCTTACGGTAAAAATAGGTCATTGCAGGAAACAGCTATTATGTCAACTCCAAGATACTATTTTTGGATACTAAAACTCTCAGAGTTTCCAAAAAGTATATGAGAGAAGAAGGAGAGAATCCTGGTGCTGCAGGATGTGATCAGTTTTGTCATCACAGAACTTTCTTCTTATCAATGTCTTTGATAACCTTATTTACAAGATAGTAGTAAAAGTGAATGTTCAGTGTATGGTTTGAATTTCAGCACTGTCAAGGCATTACTTTTTTAGCATCAAAGGTTCAAGGCAAGTGCCAGAATGCAGATATTCAAAACACATACTGGTGTCTTTTGCAGCCTCTGCAAAGGCAGATGTAGCAGTATCAGACACTGATGTGTGCAGAGGTGACCACAGCAGCTCTGGGGCCTTCCTTGAGCAGGTCTGCCAGCTCCTGCTCCCATCCACCCTGTCCTGCCTGCTTTGGGGCAGTGGCTGTCCCCTTATTATGTGCTTCTGCTGTTCTGCACCGTGGGACTGTCAGAGATGCAACTGTGCTACATCTGGAGTTTTGGAGGAAGCCAGGGCAGGTAAGCAAACTTCAACTCCAGCACTTTCATTTAGGGGCATTATCACCTCTTATCTCTAAGTTATATTAAATCCTAAGGGCCTCTCTGCCTTATCTGCTGCCAATAAAAAGGGAGTCCAGATATTCTGGCAAGGTTTATAGGCAGGCTGTAGGATAAAATCTGAAGAAATACAGACGAAAAAAGACTATAGACATCATATTACTAGTCTCTTTTTTATTAAGTTGCTTTACTGGGAGAAAATGGTTTATTTTAGGTAATTCTTTTCTTTGTCTCATGGACAACAGCATTGCAGGCAGACAGTGGTAGTTGTAAATGCCATTCTCTTCCTTCCACTGATTTAGCAGAAAGGCAGCATGTCTGTCAGGCAAGCACAATAGAAGAAATTGCTAAGATGACTTTGAAACATTCATTAAGATTGCAGAAACTGGAAGGGCAATGCTTCCACAGGCCCTTTAGCACTATATTACTGCTTCACTCAAATAAATTCATATATTTTAGTCTGGTCCTGCATCTTGTACTCAGTGATTGTACCAGAAGGTCTTTGCTACCTGTCTACATCCATTTTTAGCAGCTGAGAAGTACCTTTCTATTTTGAGTTGGGTTTTCAAGTGGGAAACAGTCTCAAGAGAAACTTCAACCATCTGAAAGAGCAATAAGTTAGTTAGTAGTCATGAGATGCTGCTGGGAAGAAAAGTAATCCCCACCATTTAAATATTCAAAACACAGCCCTGCAGTTTTTATCAGAAAACAATCTTTAAATTTTGATTGTGCTTATATCCAGACAGTGGCACAATTTTGGTCACAAGGGAGGGCTGCAGTTTTGTGTTAGCAGAAGGCAGTTTGAAACAATGCCAAATATTTTACCACACTATTTCCCATTGCTTTTTAATAGGTCTCCATAGGTTTGGTATAGTATGGTTGCTGAAATCACCCATGCATTTAGCCAGTCCTATAAACCCATTCAAGGAAACAGCAGACCAGATGTAACTTTTCATACCTTTTGCACTTAGTTGTCTAATAGTAAATAGAATTTGCCACCTATTTTTATCTGATTATATAAGCCAAGCTTGCTAGTACAGCTAGGCACTGATTTAAAGCTGAGATAGTCAAGGTCACAAATCCACCCTTTACTTGTGCGGTCTGTCAGGGGTTGAAGCATATTTATGGGAAAGTGTGGGAGGAAGTTTGTGCATTTCCAGTGACTCGCTCAGACTGTCAGTCAAGGTGCTTTGAACACAAAATTAGTTTTATGTTTCTTTTAATCCCATTAATTTCTGCCATGGCAGAAGTGTTTGTTTCTCAGATAAGCTTTTGAAACAAGCAGTTATACCGAGGGGAAGACATGAGATGCTTGCATTTTTTTGAGACCATTGACCTTCCAGGTTCACTGTCAGTCACACCAAGTGCAAGGAAGCGCGCAAGGAATTACCCTTGGTTCAAATTTCCATCATACTTTGCAGACCTTTTTTTAAATGAAACCTGGAAGTTGCTTTGCCCCAAATATCTCTATGACCTGGAAAAAGCAAATGCGCCTTCTAACTGATTGTGGATAAAATGTTATGATAAGCATCTCTGAAGTTTTTTTTAAGGAGCAGGATTGATAGTCAACTTTTAAATGGAAAGAGCTGGCTGAGTCATACCAGCTTTCATGCCAAGTTCCATAATGGAAGGAGAAGATATTATTAGTTTCAAAGTATTACTACTTTATTCCTTAATTTACAATACCATGCACATGGGCAAAATCCACATTCCCCACTAGGACTATATAATAAGAGTCAAGACAGTTTTGTCAGGACAGTGGAGTAGGAATTGTAAGAGCAAAAGAGCCCTTTGCATACTTGAAGCAGCTTGTAAATGTCCAAGTGACCTAAAGCAAAGAAGGTTGCTTATACCACACAGCATGTTCACTCTGGGAAAAGAAGAAAAGTGTCATTGATTTAATTTTAATTAAAAATATTTAACTAACCAATAGTTAATAGTTATTTACAGTGCACTTAAAACACTATAGGGAGACATTGGAACGAAACAGCATTTAGCTGTGTCTAGTATAGAGTGGTCTAATGTGATATTCTTCAGCTATATACAGTATCTAGCTGAAAACTGGGAATTTTTAAATATCAGTGTTCAATTTGGGAGAGGAAAAGTAGTCAACAATTCCAGCAATGTAATTTCCCTTTCATTACTCAGTCTTGTAATATATTTTAAATTCAGTTAGTATCATACTCTGTCTTTAAAACACAAGCAAATATTTGGACCAGTTCCAAAATGCCCATCTGCAACCAGCAGCTATGTTAAATTCCGGACACCATTTGTTTGGTATCACCCAGAGATAATCAGTACTAGCACTCTCAGGGACAGTTATAGGCACTGCCCTACAAGAGCAGCTAATTCAGTTGCAGCCCCAATTCTGACTGTTAAATTCAGCTGTCTGCATTGACTGTGAGGAAAAATACCTAATTTTTGAGTGCAAGTTGGAGCACAATATCTACCCTGTGATATTGACTTTATTTTTTTTTTTTTCTGGAAATGGAAATTGATCAAATGACGACAAAACTCAGCTTTTTGTTTAAGAAATTGCTATACATGGAGTTGTAAAGTGCTGGGCATACATATTTCTAAATTGCTAAGAAAGTGTGCTTGAAAGAGCACGTAAGAAGGGGCTGGGATCGCCCTTGGCATACTGCTCTTGGCAAGGCACAGATGGAGCTCCATGACTCAGCTTCCTTGTTCTGCTGGAAAGATAGGACAAGTCCTTGGTAAATCCAAAGTGTTATTCTCGCTGTGCCTAGACAGCTCCAAAGACAAATTCAGTTTGGTGGTACATGCAGTCTTCTGCCCAGAGCACAGTCCTCTCTCCCTACCTACTCACACAGGAGATGCAGTGCTGTTGTGTAACTGTCACCATGTTTTTCCCTCACAGCTACTGCCAAGGCAAAAATCAATACTTATTCATAGACTAAAACTGTAACCTGTAACCCAGGGATCTTCCTGCCCCTTAGACTCCTTGAACTGTTTGCTGAAAATGAAATATGTACTCTGTATGGACACAGGCATTTATGACTGACTGGTGACACCAAGTCTTCAGAGAGAAAGATTATGCAAGCAGATGGCAGCTGCTTTCAGTTGCCTTTAACCAGGAGACGAAAGGGACCAGCTGGAATCTTACTAGTGCTAGAACAGAAAAGGCAGCCACTCACTGACATTTCCCTGTGCCACCCAGTTTCCAGAGAAATGATTTGTATTATCTGTTCTGCAGTGCAAAGTTCCAGCCAGGAGCTACAGCCCAGCATGTAGAAAGGTTTTACGGCAGGGACTGATACTGATGTTGTCACTGTCTGTGAGTAGAGAAGTTGACTTCCATATAGTAATATGAAAGGGAGCATCTGAATCAGGGATTAATGCTTAGCCAGGCATCCCACTGACAGTGGTAAAGTACTGATGGGGCTTCTACACTGAAATGTGCAGTAGTTCAAAAGTAGCCAGTACGTGCCCCATGAAAACTGAATGGCAGCCCAGTTTTTTTATATATTACGCAGGAGTCTCAATTTTTTTCTGATGATTTAGTGCTGTTTTCAAACTGCTATGGCTAGTTACAATATGACAAAAAATGCATGGAAAGTGGGATTAGTTGGAATTCAAGAACACAGGTTATTTCCATTTTATTTTAAAAAAAGGTTTTCTCTTTTGAATTTGGAAAGCCCTCTCTCTTCCCCAAGCATCATGTATGCCATGGCCAGCCTAGAAGCAAATTCTAAGCCCTATCCTTTCTGCTTGCAGTCCTTCTAATGACTGCAAGCAGTATTTTGGTCCCCACTGAAGTACAAATTTTAAAGTAATAGAACAGATAATTTTTGAATATTGCTGGCAGAAGAAGATATATGTGTGCAAGAAAATATTGTCAGTGTCCACTTGACTGCTGTCTGGGGAGCAGACTTCTCTATCAGAAGTTGTGAAGCAGGGGCTGGAGTGCTGTGCTCTTCTCTAAAGCCTCTCTGTATTGTGTGCACATCATCACTTGCATAACCAATGCCCAACTGACCACCAGATGGCCTTTGCAGAAGCAAAAAGTTAAGGTCGAGATTTTTATTTCTGATTTGAAGGTAGGCACTGTTTCCAGTCCTGCATAATCAGATTCTCTGTGCACCAGCTTATTTCCTGAGGCATAATGTATTTAGATGTGCAGAAAATTGCTTACGGTATTATCCTCAAAGCACTACAAAGGTAAGCAACAATCCTCAGTATCCTTCTTGTAGAGAGACAGAATAAAGACATGAATTGTTAATCACACAGGTTCTCCATTCATTCCCAACAGGCATTGCAGGGTAGTGGTGCCTCCAGCTGGCTCAGGACAGCTTAGTTTGCAAAAGAGCAGATAACATCTGTCTGTTGTACACACAACATCAGGGACTGCAGAAGGTGCTGCAAAATGGGTTGGAGAAGCTGAATGAGCACAAGTGGTTACTTCCATGCTGAGTTTCAGTGCTGCAGCAGTAGCTAACCTAAAGAGTTTCTAACTTAGTACATCTGCACTATTCTGTCATTGCGGCAGTGGTGCCTGCCCAAATGGCAGGGGTGGGAGTAAAAACCAGCTCTTTTGAGTCACTGTCAGGAAGCTAAAAACCGAGCTGTGCATTGGTAATGGTAATGGTAATGATACTGCACCTCAACCTTTACCTCTGCTGTACGTGGAAAATATGTGGAGTGTATACAGGACTACAGTGGAAGGAGTTACTTACACATATAGCATCATGGAATCATTAGGGTTGGAAAAGATCTACAAGACCATTGAATCCAACCTTTGACCAAACAGCACCATATCAACTAGACTTAGTGTTGTCTGTGAACTTACTGAAGGAGCACATGATCCCCTTGTCCAGCTCATCAGTAAAGATTTTAAACAGGGCAGGGCCCAATACTGAGCTTTGGGGAACCCCACTAGTGACCAGCTGCCAGTTGGATGTAACTCCACTCTCCACCACTCTCTGGGCCCAGCCACACAGCAGCTTTTAACCCAGCAAAGAGTGCACCTGTCCAAGCTGTGGGCTATCATCTTTTCCAGGAGAATGCTGTGGGAGGTAATATCAAAGGCTTTACCGAAGTAAAAGTCAAGAACAGGGGTTTTGCTTATACAAAGCAATCACACGCTTTTTGCTAGGTGTCAGATCGAAACCATGGGATGTGTTTATGTTTTCTTCCCAGCTCAGCTTGGAGCCCTGTTTTGGCACAAAATTAGAACATACCTCATTCAGATCTTTGGGCAGCCAGGAAAATTCACCTTTGGTTTCTGACCCAGCCACAGTTCTCCTCATTTTGTTTCCTTCCCGAAGCCAAGTTTCAATTAGTGCATTATGTGCAGAGACTCGGGCCCCATATGACAGCGTTTAGCTCAGTGTGAAACCACAGGGGATTGTTGAGCGACCAGGACTGCTAAATAGTCCTTGGGAACTAGTGCAGAAAGAATAATTGAGGAGCAAATGAGGAGTTTGTGTGGCTCGCGTTCACACAGGCACACACAAGCCTGTTCTCAGTTGCAGTAGCTGAAGTTGTTCCTACTAACAAGTCTCAGCAGAAACCGTCTGGTTTTATAGTGGACAAAGGGTGTTTGTGCAATGTCAAATAGTTGAAATGTAACATGTTTGGGTAATTTTTTTCCCTCATTTTCAGTGTACTGTAAGTTATGTGAAAACAATCTCTTATAAATCTCCATTACATAATGCTGTTTTAAAACATTCTTAAGCTCCATGAAAAAAAGTCTCTTTTAATTACGTGATCAATTTCTTCCTTTAGTGTGCTTTTTTTGTTTACTACTACCTTTCTTTCTATCACATTATCTTCATGGGAGAATAAAGAATAGCACTATTTACTGTTCTAGGATTACAGTTTCATAAATAAAACATATAGTGAGAATCACCACGTCTAAATAGGATTAGTATTATTTTTCTACTTATTTTTTAGGTGGATTATTTTTATATAATTTATTCTCACCCTTCTTTTCTGTAGCAGCAAAACAGCTTTAAGCTCCTAACCCTTTTCTCCTCTTCCCTGGCCTGCTGAATATTTTCTTAACACAGAAGCTGCTGAATAAACCAGGGTTCAGGTCAGGTATAAACCAGGATCTGAACCCTTTTTTTTTTTTTTTTTTTTTTTAACTGGAGCCATAAACTTAAAAGTCTATATCTCTCTTTCATCCTTTGCTTGTGCATCCCACCAGGAAATATGCACTAAATGAAGCAGTTCAAGTGCGGAAAAGTGCCCTCCACAAGTCTGGATTTCTAGGTGTTTTACAGGCTCTGCCTAGAGCAGGCTGATGCAGGGCTCCACACACACTTGGCTGCAGGGAGAGCTGGGCCGTAAGCAGCTGGAAGAGGGTCCTTGCTAGGGTGGATGAGGGTCCTTCCTAGGCGTTGGCCCTAGCTGTGTAGATGAATGCTTTAGGGAGAGCAGCTTGAAGCCTTCATCTCATTTTACATCCAGGCTGGTGGTAAACCATTTGACACACTCCAAGCAGAAATATCCCCTGAAGATAAGGGCCACAGCTACCTCCCAAATCTCACCAAATCCCCAAGGAGAGGGTGCCTCTGCCCTTCACACTGCAGGTCCCCTCTTGGAAAGGGCATATGAGGACTCGGTCACCACTGAGCTTTGTGCAAGAACCAGACTAAAGGGGGTGCTGGTAGCTGCCTTTGCAAGCATGATGCACAAGCAAAAGTACCAGTTTGATTGTTCCAGGAAGAGAAATACAGATGCAATTGGGATACTACTGCTTCCAGGGCTAGGTGGTAGCTGAGAGAAATCTTGAGGGCACCTACCTGAAACAGGAAGTCATTAGTGATAGTTTCGTTAGACAGCCTCACTGCGTTCACAAACAAGCCTGAGACACTTCATTCAAAAACTTTGTTCAAAATGTCCATTAAAATGAGTGAAAGAAGCTGTTTTTCTTCCTCAACAACAGGAGTTCTAAATGAGCTGGCTGAGGACCTCGGTATTTGTAGGATGAATTTTAAATAACTCTTTAGAGACAGAGGCCTCTCCCATGCTATGCCAATGTTTACAATCAGAAGATGGCATGACTCACATGCTTTTGACTGCTATTTCTTATTCTGACATTCATTCTGGGTGAAATATTTTGGATGGGATATAATAAGAAAATAGAGGAGAGAATTAATGGGCTTATAATTATTACTTCTTACTCTTTATTAAAGAGTTTAAATGAATGCTTTCATATTTGAAATAGATTGCTAGATAAAGATGGGATAAATTTGGCTACCATTAGGGATATAATGTGCTCAGACATCTGGTAAGAGTTTGATTAGACCTTATGTGACATTTTTAAGTAAATAAGATTGCAACAAAATTACCCTAGCACATCTAAAAAAATAAGATGGGTGCCAGGTCTTCAGTACACATAAGCAGGTAACCATGAGCAAGCATATGTGCTTTTAGAATGGTCAGCTGGTAACTGCTTCTTGATCACTGACTAAGTGCCAGAAACCAAAGAGGTTTACAGTGACAGCAATGTTGGGCTTAAAAGCCATACACAGAACAATGTGGGTTTATGTGAATAAACTGAGAATAAACCAAACAATGTAGGTCTTAACCTGAAGTTTATGAGATGATCTGGGTGCAATTTATAATAAAAATGAGGTGAGGAAATCTTCTTGTGTCCCAGAAAGCAGCATCTCTGTAAAGGATTGGAAGGGCAATTTGAGCTGGTGGGGTAATAAGCTTCTCCTTGACAGGGTAGTGTCTAATGCAGTTCTTGGATGTATAAACAGGGGTAGCTCAAATAGCAATGGAGAGATGATATTTGTGTTTGGCTCTGGAGAGAGCACTAATGGAATCCTGTGTCCAGTTGTGTCATCTGCAATTTGAGAAGGATATCAGTAAACTGAAATGGGTTCAGAAAAGAGTTAAGAGAACAGTTAAGAAGCTGGGAAATATTTATTATGGATAGAAAATCCACAGTCTAGGAGCTAGCATGTATTTTATAAAAAGAAAGTTAAAGGGTAACTTACTTGCAACCCATAGGAGCTTACAAGGGAGGAAATCTTTGGTGATGGCTTTCTGCAGTCTTGAAGCCAGAAAAATGGGATTAGAAATAAGGCACAGGATTAAACAGTGAGGCTTTCATTAAAATGTATGGTAGCAATTTGTAAAACTACTTTTTTCTTACAGCTACTCTGTAATGAGAGTAAACATGGGGGAGTGCTGCTCGAGAGCCATCCCTGTTGGCCTCAAGAGCCACAAATCTGAGAAAACTACTGAGAGTATCTCAAACAGTGAGTGAGTTAAAATTGCATGATCATCTACACAGACACAAACACAAGCATGAGGTCAGGGTCTTACCTAAAATCAAATCTTTACACTGCTTTAAATATTGAGATAATTGTTCTAGACTGCTCACATGTACATAGAAAACAGGCACCTTACAGAACACTGGCTGACAAGAGAGATGTGAGAAAGTTCCAGTGTTTAAGGCCAAATGGACAAAGGAATCCAATATTGCAAGTGAAAAAGTCTGGCTGGGCAAATAACATGTGTAAGGCATGGAGAAATGAGAGTAGCAGAGAAGCCAAGTATCTCCCTGTCATGCAGGGAGGTCTGAGAAGAGTGGGGTTTTACACAAACACATGAGGGTGAAATGAATCCTAAAAGGAAAATGGATGAGGTAGGGATTTGTGTTAGGCTCATTTTTTATGCAGGTGTTCTCATTTATGTGAGAGTAAGGGAAACTGCAGATGATGTGAAAGTGTAAGTAACTGCCCTGGAGGACATGGAAAATAAGAGACAAAGGCTATAAAGGATAAAAACATGGGCACAGAATAACAGCGTGAGATTCATAGTGAAAATATATAAATTAACTCACTGAGGCAGAGGAAAAGATGGAAATAATCTAAACAAAGGAAAAATCATATAGAGCAGCTGTCCTGAAAGATAAGGAACGTGTACATATGGGAGTACAGAGCCAGTGAAATGAGTCTGCACTGTGACATGGTAGCTTAAAAGATGACATTAGTTCTGGATTTCAAATGTAAAACACAAGTTCGGAGTCTAAACTCTACCTGTAGGATGCTCTGATGCCAGTTTCCAAGCGTAGCATCAGGTGAAGATTCCCTGCTAAGGTTCTGCTCTCCTGGAAAAAAAAATACTGTGCTGGAATTGCAATATCAATAATACAAGGCAATTTGGGAGTCATTGAAATTAGTTCAAGAAGGATCTAGATGTGGGTCAAAGTACACTTGGATCAGAATTTAGCTGAGGTATTTTGACATCTGTCAGGCTTCAACCAGACTCCTGTTTGCATATTGAAAAGTGATGCAGATTGGATTGAGGCATGTTGCTCAGGAAGTTATGGGCTGAAACTTGGAGAAAATTAATCTGAAGCTGATCTGGAAATCTGGGTCTTCCTTGGTTGTCAGGCTGGGGATTTCCCTAGAAAACTTCTAACAACATTTTCACCAGCTTAGATACAGCACTAGCACAACTGTACCACAAAGAAAAATGTTTCAAAGGCAAGGAGATGGATTAGATGACCCACTAGGCATTTTCCATCTTTAACTTGTGATGACTTTATGAAAGCACTTTGTCAGCCCTTCACTAACTACTGTGTACTTAGGTCTGATCCGTCTTGTCAGACTATGGTTGGGGAAGTTAGATTTCACTATAAATTCCAATCTGAGCCTCTCTGAAATCTAAAAATAGAATAGTTGAGAATGTACAGCCTGAATTATGGATCAAATGTGTCACTGCCAAAACCAAGGACAAAATGTGTGACATTAAACTGATGTAAAAGAAAAACTACTTGACTATTTCTGTACTCATGGAGTGCATTTTTCATACACAGAGCTCTGTGAAGATATTAGCTAATTAATCATCACAGGATGTCAGGGGATCATTACTCACACCTCCATTTCTTAGATGAAATAGAAGGTTTAGAGAATCTTTCCATGTTACAACTGGAATAGAAATATGAATATCTTGCGCATTGCCCCATGCTGAAGTCTCCAGTCCATACTGCCACCTAATGCCTGTCTCATACATGTGAGAAAATGCAGCAGGTGCTTTGAAAAGCAAATTAACTAGACATTTTCAAACTATTTATAATGCTAAATAGTTGAAAAAGTATATGATATAGACATTGATTTCAGGGAGGGAAAAGAAGGAGAATGTGTGATACGAGGTTGTGGTAATTGCATTGTTTCCTCCTGTGAGAGGCTGCAGGCAGCCTTCCTGTGCTGGATTGGTACAAATGTGACTCCTAGCAGCACAGTGCCCAGCTCAGGTTCCCTCTAGCTTCTCAACATCACTAATGTGTCACCCTGGTTGGGGTATGCAGTGCTTGGGAGGAGTTTCCCAGTCACTTAGGGGCTTGAGGACTGATATTCCCCACCATTGCTGAGGCAACCATTGGCATATGAGACTCCATCCTTCTGGTAGAGGTGCAACTAGGCCAGCCTGTGAATTGGAAGTCTTCTCAGAGACCTCAGGAGCTGGGGAACCCCAAGCCGTCATTTGTGATTACAGCAGCTGCTTTGCCCTACATACTGATGAGGCCACAAACTTGTCATGGGACCACAGCGCCGAATTGCTGCTCCCTCCATAGCGGTAACTTCTATCGCATCATCAGTCACAATTTCATCAGTTTTCAGATCTGCCACAAACAGTTACGGGAGCTATTATTCACAGATTCAGCCACAGCACGGCAATATTCGTAGCTACACAGGCCCCTGTGTGCTGCCCCTGGATTGTCTGCAGCTGCTGAAGCAGACAGACACATCCACACTGGCTCTGGACCAGTGGCAGACAGTTTGCACGGCCATCGACCGCAAGATGCAAGTGTCCCTAATGCCAAAAGATGCGGCGTACTGGTTGTGCTGAGTTAACATTCCTTATGTACCTACACTCGAGACTAGTTAAGGAGACAGGCTTGTAACTACAGCGTGCACTTAACCATTGCCCAGAGGCAGCATAAAGCAACTGTACCTCTTTTCCCTCATATTCTCTAACAGTTAGAAAATTCCATTAACAGTAATATTTGCATGGTCTTGCTACTCGTTGAGCAATTTTCCTGTAACTATTAGGGGTTTTAAGTACTACTTTAAATACATCCAACATTTTGTTGTCCCGACAGTGCTAACAGCACTGCTACTGGAAGAAAATAACAAGGCAAAATGAACTGTTTTTTTAATTTTTTTCATTTTGTTGCCATTGTCATGGAAGTGAAATTCTCTTTTGCTGTGGCTGAATAACCTTGAAATGGGGGGGAAGGGAAATCAGGTCTATACAAGCACCCTGTGTTTTCATATAGAATATCCTGAATGTAGGGGATTCCTGACAAGCAAAGGAAGCTTTCACAGTGAAAACCAAGCTTTTACCATTGAAGAATATTTCTAATTGTCTTTCTGACCATCATTCAGAAATCCTTTATTAATGTGTAAACTTGTCCAAAACTACAAATCTATGTAAAGAAACATATTTCTCTGCCTTTGAGGATTTGGAGATTACACAGTTTGGTTTTGCCCTAATTCAAGTGGAAAAAACAATTTGAATCCCTCATGTCAGAACTTGAAGGCATCTTTACTCTTGACTAATGTTGTCTACATAGCAAACATTACTAGAGCCTCCAGTCCTAGAAGTATATAAATTTTTTTTCCTGACAGAGATCTGTATGCCAGGCAGACTAGCTTACCTGGCATCTTTTCCCCAGGGAAGAGAGCTGCCAAGTGACTGGGAAGTGGGACAGGCAAGAAACCTGCTGAAGAGATCTTGTTTGTTTTCTTTCTTTCTTTCTAAATTCACTGGCACAGACACAGATTTGCAAAGCATTTCAGGTTCAGTTAATTCGGCAACTTAGAGTGAAAACAGAATTTTCTCTGTTCTGCCTTCCTACAGTGGCTCTAATCTTACCAGAAGATGGCTAAAATTACTGAATATTAACTCTCATTACAAAATGTCAAAGAGAAAAATTTTAGCCTAATTTTTAAAAGGTAATAACTGCAAACTCTCCCTCCGGAGTGCACATAGTCCAAGAAATTAGGTTATTTTCCTGTTTCAGTATCTTCCAAAATAGGCCAAATTCAGCTTGGGAGGAAGTAATTATATTTATTACAGAAGAATTCAGCTTTCTGGAAGGTCAGTGTTTTTTCCACAGCAAAGCTTGTATTATTATTATTATTGTTGTTGTTGTAGGTTAGTGGGGTTTTTTCCAGGAAACCTTATTGATTAATTTCCTGATTCCAGGAAACCAATATGATTATTGTTGTTATCATCCTCGTTATTGTTGTTGTTTTTCTTAATTCTGTATGGCAGTTCCACTATGCTGCATAATGTACAAGCACTTAAGAAAAAATACCCCCTACCTCAAAGAAGGTAGATCCTGACCAGACAAGAGCAAAGCAAGGAAAGGAAGGGAAAGGAGATGAGGGAAATCAAAGTTCTTGCATAGAATCATGGGTATAGGCCTTATCACTTCTTATCGGTAATCTAAGTTTCCCCCATGGCCACTCAAGTTTAAAAAGCAAATGTTTTTGATGGCACCCACCCACCTCTCAGAGTGGCATAGTGAAGGAGACGGTGTGTCAGCGCTCTGTGTCAGGTTTCCAAGTGCATTCCCAAGCAGCCAATTAAAGCAGACAAGATAGGTACCAAAGGAAAAAATAAATATTCATCAGCTGCCACCTCATTATGGAATCCAAGTGCTTGTCTCCTGTCAGGATCACTGAAAGATTTTTGCAAATGCATAAAGTGCATAAATTGTGTCTGTGAGATTGCAGCTACCATTGCTCCTGGGGAAGCACTGTGCACCTTGCTAGCTTGCTTTCTAGGTGTAATAGTTAAAGCCACAAGTAAGGATTGTGCAAAATTCAGAGATACTAAATCTAGAACGTGGACTCTTACAATATCAAAGGTGCTGCTGCTCTCCACATTTCTTGGCAGATATCCTCCTTTGCCAACTGTTTCCATTCAGCTGTTTACTAGATACAGGATGGGCTGAATTCAGAAAGAAGCAAAATCCTGGTTTTGCCTAAGAGTGCAGACACAATTTCTTGCCTGCACAGTCAGGTAGATATAGTAGTCACCCAGATGCTGAGACTTAGGTATGTTAAACCCCACATAATTCTCCCTCAGAAGAATAATATGCCTAGGCATCAGACTTCAATTTAGATTATTTATTAGGGATCATCCATAATTAGCATAAGGGTACATGCTAGGCTTTATCACCAAAGTTATGTTCATAATGTTTTTATATAATAGAAGTACTATGCTTTTGGTTGTTTGGTTGGTTGGTTTTGTCTTGTTTTGTTGCTGTTGCTAAAACCAGTACATAACAGCGTTATTTGTACTGAAATTGTAACTGTGGTGGGTAGACCTCCCCTCTCCCCACTGAGCAGATGATGGGACAGAGGACACCTTGGACTGTGATTTCTACCTTTAAATGCTACTGTTTTGTTCTAAGAGGCAGGTTAGGAAGAATATGTATTTCTGAGTCTGATAAATGAAGCTGATTTCAAAGGGTTGATCTTTTTCTTCTTAGTGGCATTGCTGTAACTAACTAAATTATTTGGGAATGCAAAGATAATAGATACAGAAAACGGATTAGAAATGTTACCAGAATACCTTAAAGAAATTAAAATTTAAAAAAAGTATTTCAGCAGCACACTGATTGTCCCTTACAAAGTCTCACACAACAGTTAGTGCGCAGTGCAAAGTACAGGAGGAGGGAGGGTCACCACAGTGACCAGCTTCCATTAAGTAATAAAACCTAACAACTGAAGGTGTTTGCCTCAACTTCACCTTTGATAAGCCTTGATAATGTCAGTAAAGTCTCTTACTAAACTTCCAGTTTCTCAGGTTATTTTAGGGGGCAACAGAAGGGAAAATCTTGCCTTTGTAAATTGTTGGTTTAAATATAATCCCAGTTGCTAGTGACCAGAGCACATCACTGTGTGACAGCTGCTTGGTGATATGAATGTCCAGATCCCAGAGGTCACCATAACTGGCTTTGCTTGCATTTGCAAGGAAGAGCTGTAGCTGCATTTCCACTTCTGGAAACCAATATGATCATGCACACAGCTTTTGATATTTCTTATCTGGAGACTCTCAAAGACACCTTAGTGCCTCGCTAAAGTGGAATTGCTGGTGCAATAGCAAAGCATGTTTTCCCACACACTCTTTTAACTTTGATTCTTTATAACCATAACCTTTACAGACTGAGTATCCCAAAATAATGAAGTAGGAATAGAAGACTACCTCTACTCCGTCAGTTCCCTGGTGTTTTCATGTCGCTTTTAAAAGCCTAGCACTTTCAGCAGCAAATCCCTGTTCTGTAAAATGTGAGTTGCTGTTTTTTTCTGGCAGAGCTGAGAGAGTTGTTGGCATCCAAGCTGCACAGGAGAACACCTTATTGTTCTGCTTGTCAACTGCAATGCCAGGATCATTGCCTGCATGCTTCAGTGCACATCTCACAAATTACAGCTGTACCTGTATGCAGGTTCAATTAGGTACGTTCATGTACAGGGGAGCTGAGCCATTTCAGTGCTGGCTCTGGCAGTATCTATTCCCAGCACTCTGACGTGGAAAGAAAGAGTAAAAGGACTCCTTTTCACAAGAGAAAGCAGAGCAGCCAGAAAGGAAACCTACAGTAAAAGTGGTCAGTGCTTCCCACTGTATTATCTACAGCACAGACTGAAAGATCCAGGCCCAGTACCAGGGGCCTGAAATGTGCACAGGCAACTGGGAAAGCAGAACAGGAGTGCCAGTGACATCGTGACGAACACAGGCCAGACCTGTAGGGCCAGAGGGAAGATGGGAACAGAAGCAATGAGCTTGAAGCTGGTCTTTAGTCATCTGTTTGTTTGTTTGTTTTCTTTTTCCCACCCCCCCAAATTAAATGGAACAACAAATTAATATTTCTCTAGTTTTCTGGTAACTGAAGCCTTTAATTTTACTCTTGAGCTGAAAAAAGCAATTAAAAAAAACCTTTTCAAAATGAAAATTTGAACCTTTAGGTTTCAAAGGCGTTGAGATGAAATTCTGGCTTATCCTAAAATATATTATCAGGGGTAGAGGGGAGCACAGGATCTAACCTAAATCAGCTGAATGCATGTGAGCACCCCTAAGACTGAATTCTTTATTATATTTAACTACATTTGTTGGTAAAATTTAATCCAGACTTGTTTTTTCTTTTTGTTTAATAATTAAAGTTTATGGTACAACTGTGCTCATGCTGTGGCCTGGACAGTTACCACATGTCTATGCCTGCTATAATGTTACTTCTACTACATTTGCACTCTTTTTTATTTTTTATTTCTTACTATTTAAATGAAAATTGTTTCTGATCTGAAATACTTTTAGATGTTGAAAAAAGGTGTTATAAAAATGATACATTGCATGTTTGAAGATTTGATTTCAGTAGGTACAGATGGGTTTGGACAAATTAAACAAATCTTGCCAGAAGATCCTTGAAATACTTTTATCTAGGGTGTGAGAGATGTTTATAATCTATAGAGCAGGATTTACCCTTAAAATGTTTTCCACAGTTAAGGTCCTTATGCTACTTGTACTTATGAATTATTTGAATAAAGGAGATATCAACCAATACTTTAACATCTGACTAAGGTATTTGGCAGTATTTGTCAGCCAGGATCTGAAAATGTGAACACAGTGAAGAAACAGATGTTGAAGTAAGAAGGTGATTGTTATGGCCAGCAGGAGTACAGGGGCTACAGATGTGCTATAGAAGTCTGAAACCTGAATTTTTGTCATCATAGTCCTCTGTACTTTGACTCACTCTTTCCTGCAGCTTGAGCTACAGCACAGCTTTTTGCAGAGGGTTTGTCCTGTTAGAAAAGGAGGGTGGTGACTTTCCAGGCTGGAACCGCAGATGAATGCCTTTGGAAAGGCAGGAGGAAAACTGTTCTTAGTTTCAGCTGTCAAAAATGAAAAGCCTGTCTATGCTAGTCATGATATATGTAGGTATACACAGCGCTGAATTGATCTCTGATCCTACTTCATTTCAGTGTTACAAACAGGTTACAATATACAAAATGTTATTTTGTTGCGCATTACATTGCCTTTTACAAAATACCTAGGAGATATTTTACATTGAAGGCTAATTACCTTTAATAAGATGTATGGTAAAGTAAGTTGCATAGTTGTTTAAAACACAGGCATAGAAAAGAAATACACAAAACCGGTGGTGACAAAGTTGAACGAATATAATTTTTTAACACTCTCCTGAGAATAATTCCCCTTTTACTTCAGTTTCCTTTCTCACCTCTCTTCATAGATCTCAGTAGTTTTTGTCCCTGCTATTTGTCTTCTAGTTCAGAGCATGGCTTCCCTGCAGAGAAAACACAGATGAAAAGAGGTTTGCCATTGATTTCAAAAGGGACTTGATTTGACTCAAGATCGACTTCCTGGCCATCACAACAGAAGAGTAAGGGCTGAAACACAAAGTCTAGGAGCTTTTATGGAAATCCAGGGCTTTATTCTAAGTGCATTCAGGTGTAGCGTTTCACAGGAAATTTCCAAAGGACTAGCCAGATGATAAAAATCAAAAGTACAGTCTCACAGCCAGTCTGACCACTTTGCCTGTGACTGAAAATGATGAGGATCTCCTTTGAGCAGTGCTGATCCCTACAAGTGCACCAGGCCTTTGAGGTTAAATGTAGCCTGCATGAAAACCAGCTATTAATATCGCTGGAATTATAGCAAAGATGTATTTATGCCAACGTGCTTAGAAAAATCTGTGGTGTAGTACAAAATGCCAAGCCCAATTGAAAGGTTTTGGGGCATGTGTGTGCAGATGGGTAGAAAGATGTGATTTCTTTCTGCTCTGCTTGGTATTTGTTTTTTATTCTATTAAATTTTTGGAGTAGTAATTTATTCTATGCAGCTTGTAGTGCTGTTTGTCATCTTTATTCCCTCAACTTTCCCAAAATCGAGGTTTACTGGTTTTGGGTGAATTGAGAGGTGACAAGTTTCAGGTCAATAAATCAGGAAATTAAATGAACCTGGAAAGCCTGTAGAAGGAAACCACAAGGAAAAACTCCCAAAGGACTGCTATTATCAGAGGATATAACAACAAATATGGAAAAAGTATGCCTGTGTTTACCGTTTATCTGAGGAAAACAGTGACTGTGAGCTACATAAGCTGTGAACAGGACAAGTTATGTTTGTCTAGACACCAACCACGGTATGGACACATACAGCACTTTCTTCAGGGCTCCTGAGGGAACGTTTCAGGCAGTCCACAGCAAGTCAGTGTGGAAGCTTTTGTTTATAGATGCCAGAATGCTAGTAATATGGGAGGATTTTCCAGTATTGCTCTGCAATTGGATTGAAATCTCTCCTATCACTATGCGTAGACCATAGCAATTGTGTGTGTGCATGAATATTAACTTTGTTGGAGCACGATTTCCCAACCTAGGACTCTCCCCTCAAAAATGCTCAACTATTCTAAGGTAAAATCAAGGTGATCCCATAACCCTTCTTATACTTGAGAGAAGAAACTATCCCCCAAATGCAGATCATGTGTGTCAGTGAAGGCATCTCAGAAAGAATAAGTCAGTACCACACGTTTTATTATTCATTTTGGTCTCCACGGGGTCTTTGCAAAAGCATTTAATGAAAACATGATTTGAGATGTTTGCACTGGATGTGAAGGTGAAATAGAGTCCTTCTCCACATTGCTGTCAGCAGAGGAAAAAGCTGTGATGGAGTTCATAGCAAACATAGGTCAACTGCCCTACCTCTGCTGACTTCCACCCAGCTAAAATGGTTGAGCCTCAGTAAAAATCTGTCCCAGTAATTCTGGTCTTTCCCCGGATCTGTCTCTTATTAGCAAATGAGTTTCATGAAATACCTTCATCTATTTTATGCCTATCTTCCTACCTAACCATTCTCCAAAGTAGGACATCCTTCAGTAGAACACAATTCACTAAGTTAATTCCCCTAAGGTTTATAAATAATAAGTAGCATAAGCAGAGCATCTTATTTGCTGTATCTGCTTCATTTAACTCCGTATGAGTTGTATTTTCCTGAACAGAAGGAAATAGCTTGGAATTACCTAACAATACTCAGGACAGTACAAAAGATGGTACTGAGTAATGAACTCAGTATAGCTCAAATATCCAGGGAAGCTGTGACAAAAGCCTCCCACAGACGATAGCTTACAGACCCAACCTCCAAATTACCTCTTGGTGCAACAGCCTTGATTCTTCCTGCCAAATAGAGGAGGAAGCACCACTAAAAGCTAGGTCAGCAGCTGGACCCACTTGTCAGGGTTTCCCATTCCCAAGACTGGAATGCCTCTATATTCAGTGCAGGAGAGAGATGGAGTGGGCACTGGGGAAGAAAGCCTGCTAACAGGCTAGAAATTCCTGTACAGACTGTAGGAATTAATTAAACTCCCTCTGGAGCAGAGAGGAACCAACAGTGAGATTTCCTGTGCCCTGAACCTAAAATTTACATGGAAGTAGGACACCAGAGCTCAGGTGCCTGACCCTAGGGTTTTTTCAGTGTCCATCCCACATCCAACGGTGACACCCTTGCAACCAACGGGGCCTTAAAACCTGAGTGGGAGAGCCCCATCCCTGAGACAGCTGATTGGAGAAGCACAGCCTACCCGGGGCCTCAAGGGCACACGTTGGTGGGAGGGCTGCTGTGGATGGCTTACTTGGATTTTAGCACTGTCTGGCCCCTTTGCCAAAGCCTGATTTTGGGTCTGGTCCTTACCCAGCAGTGTCCCAAACGCAGGCTCCAGCAGAGGGCACAGCCACCCAGCGCAAGCGGGGAGTTGGGGCAGCGGCAGAGGCAGCAGCAGTCGGAGGATGTTCCTGGGAGACGAGATGTCCCAGCACTCAGCAGGGCAGGTTCCTGCCGACCCCAGCTGCATCCTAAAAGGAGCCGGGGTCCTTTAAAAACACCCTGGTCCCTGCCACTTTCAAGAGAGGTGCAGCGTCCACTTTTGGCACTAGGGGACATTAGTGCCTAGTCTGGGCAGGTGAAAGGAAGGTAGCAGAGCCAGAATGTTGCTTTTTTTGCAATATTATGTTTGATCTTATATTGGATATGCACATCAGGCAGGCTTCCTAAGCTAGCAGCTGAGGGTTACCATTTCTTCCCATTGATATGGTACTGGATTTAGGGGTAACTGATGCAAGGTCAGAATTTATGACTGAGATAAGAATTTGGCCCTCATTCTCTATTTGCTAAAAAACTTTCCACTATTTTGGGAGTTATCCGGTGAGCAGTGTGCTTGCTTTGCAGGAAACAGAAAACCCACTGGCTCTAAACCGTAAGCTGATAATTTTTGTCTAGCTTTTGTGCCTAAATCAATAGTGAGCCATGGGGCAGAGGCGGAGATTGGGTAATGGAGATCTTTCTTCTGAGCTGGGACAGCTCTGATCCCTTTTCCCTCCCTTAGCCTGTGCAGCATTTCAAAGGGGCCAAGCAGAGGAAGGGCATTCCTCCTTTTGAGCCAACATTTGCAGAGAGGCTGATATAGTTCCTTCAGGGAGTTACAAATCAGGAGATGTGCCTTCATTATGCGAGGGAGAGCTCAGGGACTCCTTCTGCCTATAAAGCCTCCCGATGTTAATTTTAGCTCTGTGTTCTCCCCAGTCAGGGCTCTCCCTCTGTGGCATGACTAAAAGCACACTTGAGTTTTCTGTTTGTCTCAGTAGATCATCACGGCAAGTGTAATCCTCATATTATACAACATGAAAACAATTAACACCTAGTTACAGCACTATGGCATCTAGGTCTTTCTTCACTGATGGCCACAAATCACAGACAAGCATTTATGCTATGAACAGTATGGATATGGCACATTCTAATTTTGTGGACTATGTATGTAACAGACAAGCAACATAACAATTACATTTTGTACATAAAATAACATTTTTCTTCTAAGGCTCTCCCAACTTCTAACACTCAGTAATGACTTTAGCCTTGCTGTATCCACTGTGATGGGAGAGTTGTTAGTTTTGCTCTTCAGAGAGAAAATGAAGCAGAGAAGTGACTAGTCAGAAGCATGTTGGAAACTCTGTCATTGACCCATTTAAGCTCAATGAATAAAAACCTTTAAGTTCACAGTTTGGGGATATAACCATAAATTGTGTTTGTGCATGCCTGCTTCTGGGGTCTGACTGAACTCCAACAATTATTCTGTTGATGTCTGTAATTAAGAATCAGCACTTGAACTTTTGGAGCCTATGCCATGAGTTTCTGGTGACACACATTATACGCATAGGAAGTAAGTGATGACATTTCCTGTCTTCTGAGTGATGATTTGAACAGATGAGGTGCTCAGATAAGAAAGGTACTGGTTCACCGTCCTTCCTAAGGAAGCTCATGAAGAGCAAAGAATCTTCCTTTGGTCAGTTCTCCATGGGGATCAGTGATCGTACCTGACCTATGTATATTCAAACCTTCATCCATATGAGCATGCTGGAAAACTGACCTCTCTTCTTTGGATTGTCCTGAAAAAGGGAGAGGGAAATGACTGGGAAAAGAAGTATGAGATCAAAGACAGTGGTATACTTCTGTATCTTCCTGTGGGAAGGCAATTCTTATCCCTGGAAAGAACTCCCAATTTCTGTACACTCAAAAAGGCTGAAAAAAAAAATAGTTCTAGATTTTACCACCTTTTTTTTTTTTTTTAATATAGTCAATAATACTTACACAGATATATTCCCATCCTACTTTATATCCATATAACAACTTCTGTATGGCCCAAATACCAGAACTATGAAACCTCTCATTTCCAAATCAGGAGCCAAAATTCATTTGAAGCAGAGCCCTCTTCCACATCGAGCACAAGTCATCCAGCCTGAGGAAACCTGAACTTGCCCCTTTCTGGTCAGAATAGCTGGCCATATCATACCCTATTTCATGCAGTCTGCTTCTATTAGTGAGAAGTTGTTTCTGTTGTAAGCTTACAGTGCCACGGGTTTAACCTCGGACAACACCTGGCTGTAACAATCTGCATTTCCCAGGTTACAGGTTGGTAGATAGATGACCACTGAAGCAGTAAAACAAGAAGAAAAACAAGCAGATAGATGAAACTAAGAAACAACCTGTCTGGTCAAGAATACATAAAACCCCAAGAGAACGAACACTTCACACTTTAGCACCCTTGCCATACTCAGCAGGTGGTCTTCCTTCCCCTGGGTTGAATGCACCATTTCAAGAGTTGGTCACTACAACCTGCTGGCTTGCTTGGCCCCTTTGAGAGAGTGGAAGGGAGCACCCCAGCTCCAGCTCCAACACCAGCCATGCAACTCACCCTCTCCATGAGCCAGACCTGACCCTTCAGGGAGCCAACACAATTCACTACATGAGTTATCTACCTTTTTCATTTTAGATGACTAAACATCCGCTGCAGTGAGCTGAATCAGCTGATGGAGTGACCAGGGAAGTGCCAGGGCTGCAGAGGCAGGGGGAGTGCATGACCAACTGGAGAGCAGGGAGCAGAAACTCCCCTTCTGTGGCAACTAGGCTGGCACAGCCCTTCCACCCAGGAAGTCTCTCCCTGCTAGTGTGGCAATCAGTTGGAGTGCAGAGAGCAGGATGACCTGTTATTTTGGAACACTCCTCAAATAGCATTCATCCTCCAAAGGACTGGCATTCCTGTGGCTCTTCTGTTGGAATGCAAACAGCTTGTGGCACACAGGCATGATTATGTACCCAACTGCAGATGTCTGCTTCCGCAGCTTGGTGGGCTACGGTATCCCCCATTCCTGGGGCTGGTAGATGGGACTTGGGATTTAGGGGAGCAGCTGCTGGAGGCCAGGAAGAGCATTGAAGGACATCTGAAATAGCAGTACCACACACCCATCTCTGAAAATTAGTTGAGAGTGAAGTGACTAATGCTAGAGTCCTCATCAATGACACAACACAGCTCCAACTACACTGATAAAACTGTCTGGGAAATGGGGTACTCCAAGGCTTGAGTAGCAGTGGTAGAGCCTGCTCACAGACTTTCCCATACCTCTGAAATAGTGACAGCAGATTTTATATACAGTTGGGTAGAAAAGCTTACTGTTGACCCCACTAAATTCCTACAAAAATCTTAGTAGCTTTATTATCATCTTAATTTGTTCCTCTTTCTTCATGTATTCAATCTAATGCTATCACAGATCACTTCTTATGCCAACAAAAAGCACTTATGAAGCAAAAAAATACCTGTGCAGAAGATGTACAAGGATGTATTTAAAAATTAAAGGCAGCCCTTTAAAAAGAGATCCTTTGTGCAACTGTGAAACTAATTTCCTATGAAACATTTCTTTCTTGTACTCTAAAGTGCACACATCTCTAAACTGCAAAGTAAAGTTCTTTTATATACTATTTTTGCACAGATTCCAGATGGCACAGAGCAAGTGACTTTGCTATGCAGAGCTAAAGATTTTAGAGGAGGTGACTATAAAGATTTATCAGTTTTTGTTCCCCCTTCCTCACTGACTGCAGGATTTAGTCTCACTGATAAAGCGAATGAACAAGAGGAAAGCTCAGCAATCATTTCCCATTGTCAGTCTTGAAAAATTAGCCTAGGCATCATTTGAGTGGCTTATTTTTTTTGATAGATCCCTTAAAGAGCATACAATCAATATTTGTATGGTTAAATGCTCCATTGTTACATGGAAGAGTGAGATCTTCTTTTTCCCCTTTCTAATCAGTGAGTCTCTGTGCATACCTGTATGATCTCGTCAGCAGCAGGAAGATTGTGAAGCATAACTGATGACTGAGTCCTGTCCTTCATTTGTCTGCATGGCATTTGTGTAGCACATTCACATTTGATTTAATAACAGTAAAAAGTAATAGTAACCTTAACTACAATAGTTAAGCAATAATTAATGGGAATTAATCCTGTTATTGCCTTTCTGCTATGAAGGAAGTGCCCAAGTGATGGTTTACGTCTTCAAATAGGCAGCAAGTGGGCTGAGCACTGTTTTGAAATCCTGTCACTGACTCCATTACCTCAGACAGCAAGAGTGCCACTACATCTAGTGCCTGCTGAGGTCAGCAGGACTTTCCAGAGCCACTGCAAGATACAGCACAAAACCCTGTGGCAGAATCACTATCTGTACGTAGTGCAAGCTGAAAAAGTTGGGATAGAGCCCATAAGCCATTTGGCAATACCACTGTTGCATTACTGGGTTTTTTTTTTTAAGAAGGGAGGGAACTGATTTGTTAAGGAGAGATAGCAATATCAGTTCTGTTGGCTCTGGAAGCAGCTAAACCTGCACAGAATAGAAGCAGATGAAGAGTCCAGGCCTGCTTGATGACACTTTCCTAATCAAAGTTGGCAGGCAATCTCACTGCTAGAGGGTGAAATCGAGAAGAGAAAAACCCAACCACATGATTTTCAGGGTGCCCAGTACTTGGCTCTACAGCCACTTTATCAAAGTGCTTGTCAGCTTTTTGCCCACTTTCCAAGATCATGAAATATGCAGGAATGGGCTTTCAAGAAATCCGAAGTATAAAAAAGCATATAAAGTTAAGGTTGAAGTACACACACTTGTTGCTATGTTTATATCTTTCCACTCATCACCCAAAATATACACATGCCCACGCATAATACATACCTGTAATAACAGCACTAAACACACGAAGCTTTCCGCTTCTGTGGCTCTTTTGTACTGTAATGTAAAATTAAAATAATCTTTAGAACGTGATTACACAAACCCCATTATTTCAACCACCTTTTCAATTTTTACCTTAATTCAATTAAAAAGTAATACATAGGAATGTCATGAAAATATATGGATTAGCCTCAAATACCATAAGTCAGTTCCTATTCCAACCCCTACCACAGACCTTTAGCATGACCTCAGCATGCAAACTTAGGTAGCTCAGCCCAGGCATCCAGCTCTAAAATGATGTGCCTGTATTTTAACTATTCTGCCTTTCACTTCTGCATCTCGCCTCCTTGCCTTACAAAACAAATTATTTTTGTCGAGCTCTGAGCAATGAAAGCCAATTCATTTCCTCTCACATTTACTGATATCATCCTACCCAAGTTTGTAGGGAAGGAAGGATGCTGTTCCCAGCTTGTAGGGATGAAGCACTCCACAGGTCTGCAGATGTGCTGGCAGATAATGTAGGAAAAGACTAGTGTCTTTTGCCTGTGAATGAATACTGTCTGGGATATGCTTAGAACTGCTACTAGTGTGTGCAAAGATAGCAAATACAAACTCTGGGATTTATATGGAAATGGCTATAATGAGGGAGGTCTTGGTGTTGGATTGCACTTCATACACAAGACTTCATGCGCTCCAAAACCACAAATATTTTCCACTTCTTACCACAAACCATGACCTAGAACTTCTGCACGAATTGAAGAGTGCTTCTGCTTCTTATGGCCGCAAAGGAAACACTCAGAGGGGCTGAGGAGCTGAACCATATGAAGACAAAGAGAGAATTACCCCACTTACAACAGTGAGTTTTTATCAAGCCAACCTAAACCATAGCCCTGACAATGAGGAGGAGCAGCTTTCCATCTCAGCTACCCACGAGGACTGCACCCTGGAGCTGTTGCCTGGCCCTGGCAGTCTGCTCTGCAGTTTGTTCCTGCCCATTGTCTTTTCTGCTGTAACTGGCATGAGCTGCACTAAAAATATTTCAGAAGAGCTTAGATCTTGGTGGTTTCAGAGCACACAGGTGATTTCTAAGTGCATGATCAAGCAGAAGTCCCTGGGTAATGCAGCACAATGGAACTGGAGCACACTGAGACATGGATTGTTTTATAGGCCTGAAAGATGACACAATAATTCGACTTTAAATTTCCTTATAAAATTTTAATTTGGATTAGCGCTTACTATTGCTTATAAGCTGACACTTCCTGAGTACAACAATTTCTTCATAGGGTTTGCTTAGACTTACCACAGCATCCACTCAAGTAACTTTCCAGCTGCCTGTGGTTGAGTCTGGGATTTATACAGTGGCACAGATGATTTGCAGCCCTGAGTTGCCAGGTAGACCTGGGCTGCCAATAAACATGCCTTGGTGTTTATTGTCTGGCACTTGATGAAACCTCTTTCTTTGTTAGGACTAATCAGGACCGGCTAGTAGTCCTAGGGAGATCCCTTATTCATTCTTGATATAACTCCCATTATCTTATCCAAGAGCATCACCCAATTGCTTCTAGATTGCAGTGTATATCAGAGAACCCAGTTTTCCATGCCTTCCAATACTTTTATGTTATTTTGCTTTCAAGTATGGCAAAATCACAGAGAGAGATATTAAATCCTTTAATCCATTAATTGATACAGCTGGAAATAAGCTTTTGAGCACACAGGCCTCCTTCAAGTCCTTGTGTATTTTAGTAATTGATGTTATGTTTAAATCACCATGTCAACTCTCATTGCCACTTACTATACCTTATGTTGACTTGCCAGTAGTATAGCATCTCATTTTCCAGCAGCTGCTAAGAGTTTAGTTGAGACTCAGCTATACATCAGTACAACAAACTATTCAAAATTACTTCTTACAGTAATAGAAGCCTAACGGTTTCTGCAATAAATTAATACTATGACAGGGAGGAAAAAGTATTTGCTTAGTAGCAGAAATGATAATGATAAGGTGCCCAACCTGGTTAGAGAGTTATTTGTAAATCCTGAATGAACCTGCTTTCATTATTCAACTAAAGGGCTTTGGGTAAATGGAAATGGCACTAACATATATCTGGTAGAAAATGTACCATTTAGCTGCTACACTTTCTACAGAGCCTTAGGAGAGATGCTAAATAAAGGGCATAAAAAGTAATGCTCAATAACTATCCACTTACTGAGCAAGATAGGCACCCCATAAAACTCCTCAGCAATATAGAAGTATGCACATGAATGTGCACAGAGGGACTAAGATTCTCTCTTGAAAATGTATCATTCTCCCCACATGCTTTCTCCTGAGAGGTATTCATTACTTCAGGTTCATGCTTTTATGTGAGAATTAACGAAAAGACTTCAAAAAAGTTCATAAAAGTTATTTCCCCTTAAAATAGACCTCACATTTTTGTTTATTGTTCTGAACTGCAACTGATACAATCAACTAGAAGCACAGCTTACGAATTCCTCAAGGCCAACAAGGGTTTTATATGTTCTTCCATTGTTCATGCAGATTTTGACAGCAACCCCAAGCTTAGGCATTAGCTTTCATATAGTCACGTTAGGGGAAATTTTCAGATAGCCCCCATAAGACCAGGACAGGAAGAGAGGTAGGATTCAGTGTGGATTGTTTAACCTACGTAGAAGTCCTGTGAGCTATAGAAAACCCAGAAAAGTCCCTGGTGAGCTTCTGAGACTCGCATGAATCCCAGTAGGGTTTAGCGTTTCCAGGTTATTAATGTATTTCCTGAAACTGTTACAGTTGATTTTCAAGTGTTGCTGTGACTTAACCTCTCCGTGATGTCTTGCACAGTCAGCACTCCGGAATGAACACTGAATGCCACATGGATGATTTGCAAGTCTGGATGGCAGCTGAACTCCTAGATATACAGAAACTCTTGGGGCAATTGTCAAACTCATCTGAAACCCTATGGCCATCCTAACCCTAAAGGAGCCCTTGCCATAGAATTTTATAACTTTCAGCTTCATCCTGTGCACCTCACCAGCTCTGGCACCAACTTTAGGAGGCCACCAGTGCAACGGAGCAGGTGTCTGACCTTCTGGCTAATGTGTTGAAAAACATGACTTTGAAGAGCATTTAAGTCAAAATGCAAGCAGGATCACCAGACTGGTTAACTGCTGATGTCCCACAGCTTTAGGGCTCTCTTTTTTTATTATTTATTTTTCTTATTTCCTGAGTGCTTGACTTTAGTATTAAAAACGTCCATGTCAATGAGAACTAAAATCCAGGAGAGTAAAGAGCAGGCTGACTTATGCCAGATCGGCTCAATTACAGCTGGCTTTTTTGACACGAAAGCAGTTCGCCTCCTACCTTCCGACTGCAAGCTCAGTGGGGGCTGGGACCAATATTTTAGGTCAGCTCGTACTGTAATGCACATCCAGGGTGCTGCTGGAGTCGGAAGAACTCAGCTAGAGACATCAGCAAGTGGCAAATGAGACAGGAAGGCAAAATTAAGGCTACATAAACACCATGTGACCCAGTTATGAGATGAGCTCAGCAGGTGATAGTTAGAGTCGGGGTCTCTGCCCCATGTTCCACCAGCTCCGTGCATACCGTAACATCCAAAAGCGTGTCTGCGCATAGCAGGGAGCTCGGGGCAGCTTGTCTGCGGGACAGTGCCCCCCACATGTGGACACCCAGCTGCAACCCCTTCCCCTGCAGCACGCCGAGCCCGGGGCAGAGGGTCCAGTCCCGCGGGGTGGCAGCAGCCACAGCAGGTGCACTGGGATCTAAATGCAAAAAGGACGTGTAGGGGGCGTGTGTAGGCTTCTTCTGGGGGAGTATATGCGTCTGCCCTTCTGCCCAAATCTCAATTCATGCTTCTTTAGTTCCCGGGCGGCCGGGGAGGGCGCGCAGATCGTTGCGGCATGGATTCGGCCCAGGGGTGGGGGCTTCCTATTTTTGTAGTTATTTTTGACGGCCTGGGGCAGCAGCGGGGTGAGGGGAGGTGGGAGGGGGAGTCCCTCTCCGCCAGGAGCGCGGCCCCGCAGCGGAGCGGTGCGGGATGTGCGCGGGGCGGAGAAGGGCGGGTATCCCGGGCGGTGGCGGCGGCGGCGGCGGGCGGGCACTAAGACCGCGCCGCCCCCGGGCGCTGCGCGGCGGCCGCAGAAGAGGAGGAGACCGGCGGGCCCGGGAGGAGAGGCGCGGAGGGGAGCGGAGCTATGCTAAACCCGGGGTACCGCTGAGGCGGGGCGGGCCAGGCCAGAGGCGGGGGCTCTCCGGCGGCGGGCGCGCAGGGGCCCGGCTCCCGAGGCGGCGGCAGGCAGCATCTCGGCGCGGGGAGCGGCTCCGCAGCCACCGGGCCAATGAACATGTCAGTGTTGACTTTGCAGGAATACGAATTCGAGAAGCAGTTCAACGAGCATGCGGCCATCCAGTGGATGCAGGAAAACTGGTGAGTGCCGTCCCCGGGCCCCGCCGCCCGCCCGGATCGGGGAGGCGCTGAGCCCATCCGGGTGCGCGGGTTGCGCCCGGCCGGCGCGGTGCGGCTGGGCTCGGCGGGGCTCGGTTGGGCTCTGCTCTGCGCCGCCCTGCGCGGGCACACGGGCGCTGCCGCCCGCGCTACCTGCGCGCCCGGGCGGGGACGGACCCGCCGGGTTACACAAGGCCGGGGCATCCCGCCGCCGGCGCCGTGCGATGCGGGCCCCGAGCCCCGCCGCCGCCACCCCGGCCCGGCGGCGCAGAGCCGCACACGTGCCCCGGCTCTGCCCTCGGCCTCCCCTGCCTCCATCCCTGCCCGTCCCTGCCCGTCCCTCCCACTCGCCGCGCTGCGCCCCCGTTCAAACAAGTTGCGCGTTTGCCCGCGTTCCCCGTGGAGCCCCTTTCTCTTCCCCTTCCCCTCCCCCAGCTCCTAATAAAACTTCATTTGCAGCCATGCGGCTATTAACTTTCCCGGCGTGTGCGTGTGGCCGGGGAGCCGGGGCGAGCCGAGCCGCGGCGGGACCGGGGCTGCGCAGAGACCTGTCGGGGCTTCCCGGGTCGCGGCGAGCCGGAGCCTGACGGACCCGCAAAGGGACACACGCACGCTCACAGCCCGGCCCGCCGAAGGGGAGTGGCTGTGCCGGGAGTCTGCTCTCTGCCCGGCACTGCCGCGGGAGCATCCCTGGGCCCTGGCCGTCAGCGTACAGACAGGGATGGAGGGAGCGCCCCAGCTGCCCCTGCCTCCTCCGCGGGATCCACTGACCTGTCCTCGGGACCGGAATCGCCCTCTCCCATCGCACCTGCTCACACCTTGCCCCAGTCCTTGCCCTAGCTTCATCCACTTGCACTGGCCTTGTGTTCAAGGCTTGCCCAGGCTCACCTGCGCCTTACTGCTGCACCATCCGTGACCAACCTCACCTGGTGCCCAGTCTTGCCCTTTCTGCTGCTCCTGTAGTCTGTCTCCCCAGCTACCCCTTAACTTTCTCGTTGCCAGCATGCCCTCCCTTGGCAGCGCCACCTGCCCTTTTGGGCTTCCAAGTGAGGACCTTACCCATGCCACCCTCATGTGACAATGGTAGGATAAGACTGTCTCTGGGCCCAGGCTTTGGTGTCTACATTTGCAGGGCAGATTAGTCCCAAATTGTAGGTGGATGTCAGCCAGGGATTTGCTAGAATACTCTAGTGACTGGTCTGGGTACTTTTAAGGGCAGTATAATTAAAATGACTGCTTAAGTGCATGTATGTTTCCCTCTGTTCCCCTCCAGGTGAGCTCATTAGCTCTTGAAGAGTGCCTAGTGTCACTCATGTTTCAGGAAAAAGGAGACCACATAAAAATATTCTTGGGCTGGGAGTGTTGGATGCTTCCCATTCTGTCCATGTTCCAGAAGAAAATTGGCATCAGAATAGGACAAGCTGGTAAAAGAGGATGGAGGGGGTGATACTTGAGTGTATATAATAGCCAAATAACTCAGGAGAGATGCAGTTTAGATTAAAGAATATGACTAGCAACCACCCCTCCTGCATCTTTTTCTTGACTCTCCTGTGCTTCATGATATGACCTTGGGAACATTACATAACTTCTTCCAGGCCTCAGTTTCCCCAGCAGAGAAAGACCAGGGGAGCTGGGGATAATAATGCTGAAATGCCCTTATGAGGTGATTTAATGACGTTCGTAATGTTTGCCGAGTGCCTTGAAGTTGTCAGGTACTATATAAATGCTAAGCAGTGGTATTAAAATATCCCTGGCAGTTTCATGTGCTGCAGAAGTCTCCAGCTGGACTCTGTAACGCTGGGCTCCCACTTCCCAGATTCAGAGGAGGAGACCATCAGTGTTACGCTGCTGCTGTACAGCTAAAGAGACATGGTCATGCTTTCCCTTCTCTAAGGGAACTGATGAATTAATACCTTTGCTTCACATGAAAGTAAAGGAGGGTGATCTGCTTGTGGCCTGGGAATGTTTCTGGAAATGAAATGGAGCTGTGCCCTCTGAGGTCTCTGTCGTGGAAGGCTTTTCCTGAAAATGCTGAGGACGACTTCTAAGTTTCAGGTTAAATTGTGAATTTTTATCTTCAGGAAATGCACTTGCTTAGTGAAGCAGGTCCTGTTCAAGCACTTGAGTTTTGGAGAGACCTTAACTGGTAAAATACAGCAGCTAAGGGCTACACAAGAAGGCTTTCTTGCTTCCTGTCAGGGTGACTCAGGTTTGTGTATGCAGACATCAATGGTAGTACATGACTTCTACACTTTGTAGGAATAGCCTTAACGTACACATCATTAACGTAAGAGCATTCTAAGATGAGGTTGTTAAGTAGTAGCTTGCAGGGATAAACATGTTTTTTCATTCTTTGGACAGCAAGGCAGACTAAGGAAACACTATGGCAGGATTTCACACTGTAATCACTATTTAAATTAGGATGCAATACTATTACAATGTCCAGCATGGAGGGAAATAAACTCTTTAGGTGTGGCATTTATTATTTTACTTCATCTCAGAAACATTTCCTGATACCTTATAAAACAAACAAACAAAAATGGCTGGGGGATGTTAGGGGGGATGAAGTGGCTCTAAGGAGTTGACCCTGACTTTTGGATTAGTAGATGCATCTTTGCACTCTGACTACCTTGCATATGAAAATTAGCCTAGTTTGAGGATGGACATGAATTCTTTTACATACCTTCTGACTTCTGAGCTGGTTAAAGCACCAACAAGCCCTTTTAATTAAAACTGCATAAGGCTAAAGCTGGAAAAGCTTGAATGCAAAGCCCAGGGGTAGTGGCATACCCCTAGGTACTGATATGGTTGGTCAGGAAGGATCATGGTACAAGGAATCATGTGTCTGGGTCAGCCAAGGCTTGTCCCTCCTTTTCCTCAGTCCTCTGAGTACTCCAGGCTCCATCACTCCTGGGGAAAGTGCGTGTCCTCTGCCCTCTCCAGTCACTGGCACACAGGCTTTTCTTCAGCATACCCTCATCCTAGGGCTTGCTTCCTCACTGCAGTCTGCCCCTGGAAATCATCCCTCTGAGTCTGCCATGAATGGAGCCCATCTGATGGTGTATTAGTCTAATGGCAGTGAATGAGGACTTCCTTGCTTCATTCCAGATGTTTCTGTTTCACTCTATGGAGGACCCCATCCTGCAAATTGCATCAGACTGAGACTTCTTTAAAGCTTGGGCCTGGATTAGCAGTGTTGTAAAGAGGGTACTGTTTTGACACAGGAAAAATGAATAGTCTGTTGTCTGATACCTATAAGCTGATGCATTTCATGCCTCCCTGAGTGCTTGGCTTTATGTTTATGCACATCTTTATGGTATAGCCCCCAGACTGCTGGGTTCTCCTGCATGGAGGCAGGAGAGACTGAGCAAAGTTGGTGGCTGCAAAGACGGACCTCCAGCCTGCTGGTCTCTGATGGTAAGAGCTGCCAATTAGTTGTTTTCCCTAAACAAGCAATGGCAGGTTTTCAGGAGGTTAAAGAACTAACAGGTCCATTTACTGTCATGAAACTTCTTACACTTTATGTTGTGGGAAAGCTGTTTTTGATAAAAGTTTAAGTATAGTGCCATCGAGTAGCTTTGAATATAAAATACAGTATCACTTTAAGATACACTATCATATTCTACTGAAACCATGGGAGGTTTGATTTAAGCATGACCAGGATTAAGTCAGATGTTTATTAAAATAATTGCTTAAAATGATTTCTCAAATCAAACTCTCCCAGCACCTCCTCCCAAACTTCTTCAAACAAGGAAGTGGTATGAAGTAAATACTCCGCAGAGGATTTTTTTTTTTTTTCCTTAAACTGCTGTATGAGAATTAATGCAGCTCCAGCTCTATCTCTCATAGGTAAGTATATTATTATTTTTGCAGAAAATTCACAGTTCGGTCAGGCAGGCAGAAAAGAGGGTTGTAGTGCCAAGATCCTGATTCCCAGCTGCAGCCAGTGAGGCAGCAAAAACTGTCTGGTGCTTAGGAAAGCCGAAGTGACAGAAATGCCTGTATGGAGTGGTGACCGCTGGAGTCCTTCTCCATCGTGCTGCAGAGCACCAGGTTCAGGCATCAGCACAAAGTGACAGTCGTTCCTGTTATAATTGTCTGGCCAATAATAATTATCTTCAGATGTCTGCTGACAAGGGGCTCGCCAATGGGGAGCCAGGAGGCCTGTGCTGACTGCGCTGAGATTATCTGGGCGAGGTGACGTCACGCGAGGGCTTGCCTAAAATCACAGAAACTTTTCCTCTGCTGCTCTGCCGGCTGCTGCGGCGCTCGGGCCTTCCTGCCCTGGTACTGATGCCCTCCCGCCAGCTGCTGCCCCGGCAGGCTCTCCTAGATCCTCTCTCTTCCACCTCTCCTGTTTTTCCTCCCTGAAAAGCCGTGGTTTAACCCTTGACGGTCGGCAGTGTGCTTGCAGGAGCTGAGTAGGAGTGGAGGAGGATGAGCAGGATGAAAGCGAAACTGGTTGTTGCCTAAAGATGCTGTGGGGCTCTGCTGCAGGAACAGGCTGGTTTTGTTATCATTAACAAAAGTAATGATTAAGTAAGGAAAGAAGCACTGCATAAGGACTACTGGGCTTGTTTTGGTTTTTAAAGGGCTGTGGCAACTCAAACTTGATTCTGAAATTAACTTTGTGAACCTTAGATGAGTATAAATGTTTGTGTATTTGAAAGAAAACATCCATGAGGAAGGTTATTTTTAACATTTTGTTGCCAAAACTTTTATGTGGCAGAGGCAGAAAGTGCAGCCAGTGCTGAAAGAAATTTATCCTTTGGTGTGATTCTCTTTCAAGTCAGAACTGCAGATAGATGTGGAAGGGAAGATGGTCAGCTAATTTGGATTTGTAAATGCACATGCCTTTTAATAATTCAGACAAGCACCATCGTCCTAGACAGGTTTGTTTCCTAAATGCAGAACAAGCTCTCCTCATCCACTTTAGCTGCTCTTACTTCATGCAGAAATCAAGAGTGAGAGGCTGTGAGCGTATCTCTCCAGGCATATGTGCATAGCAGCCAAAAACTGATGTAAATTACCTTTTTTTTTTTTCCCTTGAGCTCTTGCTAGATGCCAAGTGAAGGATGTGGAGAGGGATGCTGCAGTCACCCTGTCCTTTCCTCTGTGCTGCAGCAAGGACTCAAAGGGAAGATGTATGAGTTGCTCTTTTCAATGGAGAGACTGTTTTATTTGAGCAGAATTCAGCTGGCCCAAGAATTTAGCCTACCTCCACATGTCATTCTCCAGAGGGGATTTTTGCTACTTTCTTGTGCAAACTGGCCATATAGCTGACAGAGCCACCAGTGCACAGCAGCTTTAGTGCTGCAGAGATTACCCACCTCTTTGCCTTCATCCCACAGGCCTGTCTGAGCAAAAGACTGATGGAGTATTGGAGGGCTTTGGCTCCTTGAAAATACAAGAGTGGAGTCTGTGTGGAATAACAGTAGGTATCCTTTCAGAGTTCAGGTATTTTCAGTCTATGTGTGGGCTTGGGAAAAAAAAATAAAAAAGAAAAATATGGTGGGCACCAAAATGTCATCCTGAAGATAAATACATCAATGTCTTTTGAATTCAGCCTACTACTGAAACATAGGCCTTGGCCTTTTGCTTACTCTTTCCCTAGGGTATGAACACATCTGTCATCATGTTACTTCAGTAACTGTAAGCCTCTGAGAGTGAAGACATCTTTTCTACTATGTGAAACACCATGTGCTTCTGGGAATAATACTTCTTTAAGAATGGAGCAAGGAGTAATTTAGGAGCTTGCCATCATTTTCAGAAGTAAATATGGACATTTGAGAACATTTTAGTTTAGGATGAGATGTAGGATTCTGATTTATTTTAGCTCTCTTGAAAAAGTAGCTCATATCCTCAACTAATCATGCATTGTGAAACAGAAGGATGTTTGTAACAAGCACAGGCTGAGTGGCAAGTGGTGGTGTGAAACCTTGGAAGCAGCGTGCTTCTTGTTGATGGGCAGAGGAGTGATGGGAAGAAACTGATTTCCCCCAGAGATTGGAGTGTAGAGTGCCCAGCTTCCTCCTTTCTCCTCTGAACACCCTGGCCCTTCTGAGTCTCAGAGAGTTTTTTGCCTCACCTTGAGGAAATAGCAGTTTACATGCCAGCACGTGAGTTGCTGTTGGCTGTTCTGCTGTCAGTTGTGTGTGCTTCTAAGCCCTTCCCGAGCACCACGGCAGCATTCTTTTTCCAATTACTGAGTTTTAGTCATATCTGGATGATGAGCCACTGTTATTAAGTTGATGTTTTTTCCTCCTGCTAGTTACGTGTTCATTGTCCCTTGCAACTTAGAAACATTAAAAAAATGTCTCCTTTAAAAGCAGTGACTAAAATTTACATGGCTACATCTTCCATGTTCTTTGCCTCCCCGACAGGGTACAGTCTGGTTGTCCATAGTCTGGTAAAAGAAGTGCTGTAGACAGGCTACAATAACTTGTTAGATCTTGTTCTTTTAATGGACTCCATGCTGGTAGTTGCTGCCTTTAAATGGGCTTAGGGAAAGCAGAGGATCACTGCTTGTAACTCAAAGTGTGATTTGCAACGCCTTACATAGCTGGCCTTTTCCCTGACCCCCCTGTAAAAATGCAATGAGCATTCATGTCCAGTACATCTACTGCTCCTTTAAAAAGTCAAACTGGTCTCAGCAGAGAAAGGTCTTTCAGAATATTTAACTCTCAAGTTTATGCACTGTGGTTTGCTGTCGGTCTCTTCTCCACAGCTGCCTATAGTGGTAGTCTGAATAAAAGGATGTTTTGTACTTTTTTCTTCCATCATGTCATTGCGCAGCCTCTGCCCCTTGCTGAAGAGTCTATCCCAAGCCCTTTTCAGCTGACTTTGATGTTCTGGCTCTTAGGAATAAATATGGAGATAAAAAGGGGGAAAAAAATTTAAGGGAAAGGCTTACAGAGCTGATAATGTTGGAGGATACAGAGCTGGGGTTTCTTTTTTTTTTTTTTTGCTTTGAGGGTGAACTTTTGTTGGTGTTCATGGAGCTTTTCACAGATTTGAGAATGATTCTGTAGCACAGGGTCCACTGGGACTGCACAAGTCAAGATGATGTAAAATGCTTTTTGGAAAGCTTAATTAAGAGTTCAAATACTCCTTTTTTATTGGAAATGGGCAGAGGTTAAAACATATTATTAATTATTTTTAAATGTAAATTAGCATAATCTAAAATATAAAGTAAACTTTTCACTGACTCAGACTATATCAACGTGAGATGTTTGTGTAATCACATTACCCACATACTGCTACCCAGTACCTTTTTTTCTTGCCAATCATTTTGTCAGCCCACTCTTGTGGGCTGTCCCGGGTTGAAGTAGAAGGGGTTTGCCTTCTGCTGTGCTGCCCCATCCCTGACCAAAGCACTCCAGACTGCTCCTACTACAAACCATGCTGTTCCAGTTTGTGCCACGGCATCACATCCCCTGGGGCTCCCTTGGTTTGCTGGATAAGGCTGCTGCAGCCTGGTGGGGAGCTCTGCAGGCACACCCCAGTTAGTGTTTTGCAAGCTGGTAACAGAAAGGGAAACAACCAGGCTGTGGTCAGACCAGGGCTAATAAAAGGAGAAAATTGTATCAGTTCTCTTGGGTAGTTATTCTTGCTTTCAGATCCAAAGTAGCCATGGTACCTGATACCGCCCTTCATGGTGTGCCCTGTACTATGTACTTCATTGCAAAGTCAATTGCAAGTCTTGTTGACTTTTGTGAGGAGGTCTTACCCTTTGATTGCTGTCAGTTCTAGTTACAGGAACTAGGAGCAAGGTGGAAGGATTCCAAAAGCAACATGACCTCGGTTTGGCTAGAGAAGGGACCCAGGTCCTACAGAGTGGACATGGCATGAAGTGGTGGGCAGATCTTAACGTTTGCTGAGCAGTCCTTGACCTCCTGTGGGGAGGAGCTGGTATTTGGAGTAGGGAAGAAAAGGGGGAGATGCAAGTTAGTGGTTTGCCTCATGCCAGCGGACTTGGGACTTTGCAGAGCACGTGTAGTGGTTTATTCAGTGCATGGCATGCAGGGGACTGATACACCTCTGAGGATATGGGGAGTCTGACTTCAAACTGAATGCAGCCATAGCCACCTTGTAGAAGTCGGGCATCAGTAAGGTGCTTGAGTCGCATGATTTCAATGGAAATCAAGGACCTGTGTCATCTCCAAAAAGGACTCTTTGTTCCTTAGTTCCTCAGCTGTAACATAGGTAAAATTCCTCTCTGGGAGATATTCAAAGTTGATTTTCTACCGTGTCAAAAAGGTGATCCTGATGTAGGAAGACTCATATGAATAACTACATTAAAACAACACAGAAAACATAGCTGTCTTGCACTATTACTATGAGGCTTTATACTTGTACTAGCACTGAAGAATAGTTTATTCTTACCAAGGATATGGGACAAAGTTTGTCTCCTTCATTAGGGTATCTGAGGACTGAGAAGAGCTGCAGTAATTTTAGAGGCAAGGCAGTTGGTACCATGTGATGAAACTGCAAAAGTCCAGGCCATTTTTAATTGTAAATTTATGAAAGGAATTGTCCTTCAAGTAGTCCAAGAAAACTTCAGACTATTCAGCGTCTAATGATAACTTTTAAATAGGATTTTTAAAATTTGTTGGGGATTAGTTTCAGTATATGAAGTCTGCAAAAAGAGTGAAGAATTAATGTGACATCATCCAGGTTGTGAGCTCCTCAAATTGAATGTGTTGATTTTGATGTCTGATGTCCTCACCCCTCGACATAAAACTTAGGTCAACCAAGAGTGTTATTAAGGACAAATGTCTGCCCTATATGTCTTGAGCCATCAATAGTATAAATACACCTGGAAAGAGCAGTCACAGGGAGTGCCAATTAGTGTTTTAAGGGGAAGAAACAATGGGCCAAGCTAATTTCAGAAAAAGTACCAGAATGCTATTATTGAGGAATCTGATCTTCTGACTAATAAAAATGGTTTTCTTTTTGTGTTTTTTCTTCTTCTTTTTTTAATTTATTTAGAGCCATTAAGATCTACTTAAGATGACAGTAAAATCCCTTAAGTATAAGCAAAAGCAGGATGCCAAAGTTCTTGCACTGTGCCTTTCAAATACTGAGTTTATTAACAAATGTTTATGTTTTTTCCTTATGTAATTTTCCTTTTAGCTCTAATTGGGAATTTCCCCTCTAGGTCTCCTGATGTGCATCTTCTGAATGCAGGTCCTCTGTAAACATTAGTGGGAATTTTGTTGTTTCCAACATACGACATCTCCAAGCAGCTGAAAGCCCTGGGTTTTCCTTTTTGTTCTCCCTGGAGGAGCTGACTGTCCAACTCCTTTTCCATGTCTTTGCAGGTCACAACCAAGTGAAACATTGGTTATTAGCAGGAAATTATTTAGACACCTTACATTTCACCTCCTTCCTTCTTGGTTCTTCATCCTCTTGGTCTTGGCAGTCAAGCGGAAAACTCTAAGCTATTTTGTACACCACCCTGATGTCTAGATTGTCTTGTCTACCTCGACTTTCACAAAGACTTTTGCTCTGTTGATACAGTAACTCTGGAGCTGCGGGTTGCTCCAGCCCATGTTACACCTCATCCCCTCTCCCGGGTGTGGACAGGGATCCGGCTAGTGTGCTCAGGCATCTTCTGTGCTCAGGCATCTTCTGTGCGCAGGCATCTTCTGTGCGCAGGCAACTGGCCCAAACCCAGCAAAACCCACTGGTGATTTCACTGCCTTTGCTAGGCAAAAGCAGAAGCTGTGAGGATGTGCTAAGTGGAACTGCTGATGAGATTGTACAGCATTGATTGCAGACTCATGATGAAACAAGTTATTTAACAGGCAGAAGGATTTCAAGGTGCATAATGTTGTCTCTATATTATTTTCTGAGGGCGTTTCCCTATTATAGTTTTTCATAAGATATTCCTGTTGGCCACTGTCTGAAACAAGATACTGGCCTAATACAGCCTTTGGTCTGACCTGATCTCTCCTGTGTGCTTAAATATCCTTTTTTGATCACATACCTAATAAAGAAAACACTATTTTTAGTCACACAAGGACTGTCTGGAAGTGACATTCTCTCTTGCAGTGGCAGTGTACACAGACAATCAGTTTATTTTGTTACATCATTATTTGTTATTTTAGAACTCTGTAAATAACAAATGTAGAGAGACTCCAGGGAGCTAACTGGGCCATAGCTATTTCTCACAGTCCTTCCTTCACCACCATGCTTTTTCTTCTTTTTTCAGATGCCTGTTTGATTTTTACTTGTTATCACCCTTTGCCCCTCCCTCTTTCATTTTCTGTATGTCTTTTTCCCGTTTAGGGCCAGTCAGGTCAGCAGCACAGGTGGCTGTATGCTTCTGTAAAACAACCTGCAGGGTGGGATGCAGCTGGCGCATGTTTTGGTGTTGGGCTGGTGGAGCTGAGCAGTACAGACCGGGCCCTGAGCTGTCTCTGGATGAGCAGAAAAAGGGCTGCATCAGGTCCTTGATTTCTAGAAAAGGGCAATAATAACTGAAGAAGAGTGCTTATTTGTAGCTTTCCATGGCACCCATCGTATCCTGATATAAAAGGACCATCTATTTTGAAAGCCACTTTCCAGTCACCAAATGGAAAAATCCTGAATAAAGTCTACAGTAAAAATTCTGTTGCCTTCAATGTAAGAGATTTAGTTCCTAGACTTGTATGTGTTGGCCAAATGTAACGTAGCATCTGGTATGTAAAATGATTATGACAATTCACATATTTCGAAATGGTCATTACTGTAAATGGAATAATTAGGAAAGATGCTAGAAGAAAATGAAGAGAAAAGAAATTGTGTTTGCCTTTTGGAAAAATACACATCAGGCTGATAATATGGGCAATACAGAGATTAGAGAGAAATTGTAATTGTAAGAGCTGCCACAGGTTTTCATTGTGGGATGAACAAACAGAGCTCTTCCCTGTGCTTTCTGTAGTAGTATGCCCTTGACTGAGAAGAAAAATGGACTAGGGTAACAAAAAAAGGATCTGTTAGAATCTATCAGGTGTCAGCATTAAAGCTGGGAATGCAGATTTTGAGCTCAGGCTTTCCAAATGCTCTTCTTGCCTTGGCAGTCCCCGTGACTTCAGCTGTTGTGGTGTCATGGAGCATCTTCCCTAATGAAATGCTGGTGGCTTCAGGGTAGGCATGCCAAGTATGTAAGATACTGAGGGTGGTCCTTTGGTGTATCTCAATGAACTGTTGGAAGTACTGTGAGCCGTTTTCAGTTGCTTCCCTTAAAATGGCATATAGGATTGAGGGAGGCTTTTGACAGACCACAGGTATCTTGCTTACAATTATGTTCCAGCCTTTTGTTTTCATAGGCTGTGTCCTGATGACCTTAGTTACTGTCCATATTTGTTGCAGACAGAGAGTTAGGCCCCTTTCCATTAAACTAGATAGTGTTGTAGCTGTTTACAGGGGACATGAATTTGACTTCAGACATCTTTAGCCCATTTACCTTGTTCAAATTTTCAAGAATGAAGCTTGATGGATTTTCAAGTAGCTCTTCTGTTGTTAAAAAAGCTGCACATCTTCAAAGAGGGACACTTGTGTTCAGTGTATTACTGTGGAGAGTTACAGTATTTTAGTATCTTTTTTCCCTTTGCTAAAGTCCAGACAGAATTCCACAGTCACATTCTTGGTGAGTTAGATGCTTTAATGACAGAAAGCTCTATAATGTAACAGTTCTAAGAACAGGAAAGTGGTGAATTTGCACCACCAGGGCTGCTCTGAGAGCTGCCTGAAGTCATTGCAAATGGAAGTCTTGGCAAATGAAAATGGCCAATTTCTCTGACTTTCAGCTGAGGTCTCTCTTCTTAGCTCCCAGGTCCTATGTGACATTTAAAGAAAGCAAGACTTCAGTTCCGAACACTGTTGAGAGTCTCTCATTGCATGTACAGACATAAGCTTGGTACCATGTGCATTTTACCTGGCTGCTGGATCAAATGCTACATCTTGAATGTCAGCCAGCACATGAGGCAGGAGGGGCAGCCTCCCTGTCACCCAAGTTGCACAAGTGGGTGATGTCAGGGTGGGTTGCCTTGGGTTTGCTGGCACTGGAGTGTCTTCCCAGGGCTAAACTTTTGCCCCATGCCACCACAGATGCAACCACTGCTACAGTTGGGTGAGCTGAGCTGCCTGTCATGGCTTCTCCTGGGACCATGATCTCCTGCAGTGGAGCGGAAGAGACCAGCAGAGGCAGAAAATTGTCACACTGCTCCACCTGCCTTGCCTGGAGGAGGTTCCTGAGAGCAGTCCCAGAGACAGCACAGCATGGAGGTGATGTGTCCTAAATAGGACCTGTGATGGCTTATATGCAGAGGTATTCATGGCTCATGTGCCCAAAATGTTGCACCCATGCAGTCATAGCTGTTTCCTTCTAGCTGCATGAGTAGGGACTCTTAAGTTGTGAATTAGACAAACATCCTCTCTAACTGGATCTTGCAGTCTGCTATGATAACAACCTGCGGTATGGTCCTTAGACTATCCTGCTCGACCTGCTTCATTCAAAGAGTGGATAAGGCACCCATCTTCAGGCTTCCTGCAGACTTTCTGCAGAAATACTGATGAAGAGGGTGTAAGTGCAGGATCTGGCTGTGGAGTGAATGGTAATATATGAGGCGTCACTAGAAAGCGTGAAGATTAAACTGAAAAGGGCTTGTTTCACAGAGACTGGCTTACATGCAATCCTTTCTGTGCAAGTGCTCCTCTTCCAGAATTAAACCACCCATATCCAGTGTTGAACCAGTTAATGTTAGCAGTGGGTAAGGGTGCCTTCTTCTCTGCTCTGAGGTAGTGGCTGCACATTGCAGAAAGCCTTACAGAACAGGAGGAAGAAAGATGTCATTTTAAGTCAGGCTGTGTTGACTCATAGGAGACATTCTGAAGGTTATGGATATATGTTAAGCAGGTATTAAATAGCCCTTGCTTTATAAATATCATTTACAAAAGCAAGTATCCTTCAGGGCACCAGAGTGTATAAGAATATGAGTTAATTAGAGTCTGCGTTTTCAAAGCAGCGGAACAACAGGATTTAGATCAGAGGAACTGCAAATAGCTTTGCTAGTGACTTGAAATCCAGTGATTTTTGTAAAACTTCCTGGCCTCGTGCCTTGCATTTTCTTTTCCCTTACTGCTTTCTGCAGCTGTGTCCATTGGACTTGGTGTAGTGGTTTGTGATCTGTGTGACTCCAGAGAGGAGTGGTGCAGCCCCACTGTCCGATGGCTGTTTGCAGAGGGGCAGGTTCACCCACTGGTGGGGACAGGTCACAGCACTACTCAGAGGCACTCAGTGACATGTTTTGCAGAGAAATGCAGGCTGGCAGGAGGAAGAGCCAGACCACAGGCTAATTTGTAAACAGGCTCAGTGGAGCATTTCATGGTCTGCAAAGTGACCAGGCTAATCCTGGAAACCTACAGCCTTTATCATGACACCCGACACAGCAGCACAGCCGGCCTCCTCAGATTTACCAGATTTCCATGCTCACATCTCCATCTTTTCTAAACATGGCAAAGATTTTTTCCTTTCTCAGGCTTAAGGTGGGGAGCAGGGAGGGGGAGAGCTGGGCAGCAGTGGAAGAAATCTACATTAAGCCTTCACAAAACCACTATGAAAATGCAACGGGTCTCCTTAAGGAAAGGACCCTCACACCGGGGTGGTGGGTTGTTCAGGTTACTGAGGCTGTGACTTTGCAGCGTGAGCAGCCTCGTGGTGCATTCAGGAATGCTTGCCTGACTAACATATTGCTTACATTTGCTGACTCATTCTTGCACTGCCTTTTTCTTTCTTGTTCCCTGGATGTGTTGATTTTTATCTCTGTTACTAGGGCTGTGCCCCAGACACTGTATAATCAGCGTGTTTGTGTTTGGCTCCTATGTGGGTGGGAGGTATCTACATTTGGATACAAATGTTAATATAATTCACCCGCAAGTGAATAATAGCAACAAAATACAGGGGTCTGAACCCCCCTGGCGTGGGAGGGAGGTCAGTGACACACTGCTCTTGGGGCAGGGCCATCCCCAGAATCATTGCCTGGTGTTTCGCAACACCACCTGTGTTCAGTCTTGCTCTGTCTTCAGGTCCTGCTCCCCAATACTGTTTTGACTGATTAATTTAAATTCAGACTCATAGAATATTCTGAATTGGAAGGGACCTACAAGGATCATCAAATCCAACTCTTAAGGGAATGGCCTGTAGGCAGCTTTGTGCTTTTACCTGTAGAAGATACTAATACAGGCAGCCTGCGTCTGGAAGAGCTTTCAAAGTGGGAGCCATACCCGGGCATGGCTGAGAACCACAGCAGAGTTACTGGGTTCCCTCTGTCCTGCTTTCCTAGGGGAAGTGTGGGTGTTCAAAGGCCCTGCTTTCCACGTGCACTGGTTGTAGGGTGCTCCTGGAAGGGCTTCTTTGGCTGCTCCTCTATGGCTGTACTGCAGCAGCCCTGCGTCCTCGCAGCCCAGCTTGCTTTCCTACTTTGATCTTTTACCCGGAGCCATTAAATATCTTGCCACTTCAAAGAATGCCTGTTCTTGATGTGCAGTGCTCATGTACTTCTGGAGGTACAGCTCATTTCAGACATGTCTTCTCAAATATCAGCCATCCTAAGCGATGGTCCTAAAATGTTTGAAGATCCAGGTTACTATGCAAGGACAATTATGTCTTCAGGTTTTCTCCCTTTACAGCCCAGGCTCCTAAACTTTGTGTATGAGTATCACAGATGGTTGCAACTATCTTGTCTTCTGAACAGGCCACCATTTGTTTTTCTTGTCCAGCTTGTTTAGGTCTAGTTTGAAGCCCATCTCATTAAGTCGCCATCACATAACACCCCTGTCTCCCGTTTTAATCACATGATGTCCAATATTTTCACAGTAGTCCACATGCGAGGATTGACACTGCATGGCCAATTACCAGGGAACTAATTAGCAGACAGTTTCTTCCCTCATGGTCCAAAGAGCATTATGTATGCATTCCCAGGAGATCATACCGCACAGAATCACCTTGTAGCAGCATTGCTGTAAATGAAATATGCTTTTTCCCTCTGTGCCTTACTTTTGTGTTAGATTGGGAGCAGACAGGCAGCGCTCCCCAACATCACCAAAAAGAATCCAGTTTCAAAACCCTCCCTGTGTTGAAACTACAGCCTCCATGTGCTGGTTCTGCACAACAGCAGCTGAACAGAGGCAATCTTCTGAGTGCCTGGACACTTCAAGGAACTTCAGCCTTTTTGGCTGCCTTTTTGGTTCTTTTTAGGCATGATTGCTTTTTTCAAGTTAAATAGTATTTATAGGATTCCTTATTGCAGGTTTCAGTATTCCACATTCAGTGAGATCAGTGATATTTCGCATTTGCAAACAGAAATTTCAGAAAAATCTTGGCATTTTTGACTGTGACTTTTGTAAGTGCTGGAGGGCATTAAACATGCAGCTTCTCTGGTGTCTTCTGTTAGCTGTTCCTTCATAGTGGAAATGACTGTCAGCTTCTTGAATCAAGCTCTGAAAGCCCTCCAGGCATTTCAGTGGCAATGCTAAGGACTTGTGACCAGCTTTACTCACTTTAGGATTTACATTTTTGCTATTGATTCTGAATACATAATGGACCAAATATATATTCAAACAATATCAGGACTATGTGTGCTTGTACACACACCTTTGTACACTTGTTAATGCATTTTTCTCAATCCCTTTGGCAGCAGAGTGCTGGCTACAGTTTGCTTTCACTTAGAGAGGCATGCAATACACCTGAAATCGACTGCCCCAGTGGTAAAAATACAGCCCTACTATTTGCCATGGACTTACCTAGACTGCACTGGAGCAGGATGAATCTCTGGAACACCTGCAGTACAGTGATGATATTGTGTGGGGCAATAAAGCTGATTAAGTTTTGGGGAGAGGGAAGAAAATTGTCCAAATCCTTCTAAAAACCACTAATTTTTACTGACTCTTAAAAGCAGTGCCTGGCACTTTGAACCCACGCAGTGAGAACATACTGATTTATTTTACCCCGGTGAGCAGAAATCAATCCCAGAACAGACAATAATAAGAGAACTTTAATAAAGAGGCCTTATCTTTATCAGTGGTAGCACATATTCTGTTAAGATACGCTCTACTGAAATATTTCTTTATTTCTGTTGCCTAAGGTGAGCAATAAGCCTTTTCTTCAGAATGATACACTCTCACAGGACTGGGTGAGCACTGGTACTGGAACAGATGAACTCTTCTCCACCTCCAGACTGCAACACCTGCTCCCAGTAACATTTTTATGTCCCCTTGTGCAACTGGATGATGAATTTCTGGGATGAAAAGCTGCTTCAGTGCAGAGTTTAAAATGGAAACCAGGACTTTGCCACCCAGGTTTCAAGCGCCCTTTATCAGAGAGTTGAGAAGGTGGCTTCACTGCCTTACCAGGGTTCCCTGTAGACTGGAAACCCTAAGCCTACTCCCACCCTGGTTGGTGGACCCTTCAGCTTTGAGCCATATCCTGTCCCCAACCCAAAGCTGGCCACTTGACTTTTTCTGTAAGATATAGAAAGAGGTTTGTATCCTCTGGAAGATGCTTTGGGCTACGGGCAGAGTAAAGGAAATATCCATATATTAGTTATATGGATGGATAGATCAGATTTTCCAGCTGTTTATTTTACAAGCATTTTGAGACATCTCAATGCAGTTAGAGGTTATTAAGTCCAAGTTGTTAAGTTAATTTTAATTACTTTATTAGGCCTTTAGCATTCATGTTTAATCTAATACTACTTGTTGGCCTACACGGTATGTTGATACTTTTTAAAGCTTCAGATTTGGCAGGACTCTGAAAGAGTTCTTGTATTTCCCAGATACTTGGAGGGATTTCTTTCTGCTGCTGTTAACCAGCGTAGACTTCATTTCTGCATTTGGACTGAAATTTAAAGCCATCTGCAGAAAGGAACCTGATGCTGTTTTTGTAAGCGTCATCACTGGCTGATTTTTAAAATGGTGCCTATTTGTGTCTGCCAGGGAGAGGCATTGGGTGGAAGACTGATGGAGAGAGAAAGAAACAGATTTGGTTTGGTTCAAATGAGGCATAAAACATTGTACCAGCCAAGGAGGTCTGAGAAGCTGCCCAACAGACCATGCGACCTTGTTCACTGAAGTGAAGCCTAGCACAAGATGCTTTAGCCCTCTTCAGATTCCCTGGGAAAAACATCCTGCTGGCTACAGCACAATAGAATAAGTATCAGCCACCACTTTTTTCTATGTTGTTTCAACATCTTTTGTCACAAAAGTGCTTCTCCACCAATTCAATTTTACATTTCAGAGTTTCTGGACTACATTAGTGTTTAATCTGCCTTCTACTGGCAATTTCTATCCTGATTTGCAGTGATTAAAAAGTAATTTAGCTAGGATTTGGTGGTACTTCAGGATTCAGGCATTTTTATCTTGTAAATCAGGTTTTAAACTAAATGCACATTATATGTACACCTGCTTTATTTAAAAAAAGTTTCATTCAGTGTTTCGTTTTTAATGTAAAGACTATTGATGATTTCCTGGTTTATTCAGAATTGCAGATGTATAACTGTAGCTACACAATGAGTGATTATCTTCCAATTGACTGTTCGTCTCTTCAAAGGGGGCACCTTTTGTGGCCAGTATCAGAAAGGTACTAAAGCAGTTTTTAAGTCTCTACCTGTGGCTGCTACGTTTTTGCTGTTGTGTTTCAGGAAGCAAACCCAGCCCTGCCATGTTTTGCTGAGGCAAAGCTTCCACTAATGCCATAGGACAAGTTTTTTCCTATACCATGAGCACATGTAAAAGAATGCTAACGTAGAAAGATAAGAGATTCAAAGGTATATAAATACTTGATTCTCTTCCAGAGATCATCCTTATGCAATTTTCTTAAATATTTTTTCAAACTTCTCTATGTCTTGTTTTCTTTAGTGTATGTTGTCACTAAATGTCTGCTGACCTTCCCTGCACTTCCTTGCCTTCACTGTTTAATAACTCAAGGTAATGTGTGCAAATCCTGGAATTTTTATGTTTGACTGATTTATGAGTAATTCCGTCTCAATGTCTGTTTAAATCTGCTTGAGGCTTAAGCAGTGCTGATGTCAATACCCTACAGATGTATTGCAGTTATATTGCAGGTACTTGGATATGATAAATTTTATTTATTAACTCTTGTCCAATTATGACAAAGTACCAAGTAGGAGCAATGATTTGAGTGTATAAGAAGGGTGTGGACCTGTTGGAATGAGTCTAGACAATACCATGAAGATGATCAGAAGGCTGGAGCACCTCTCCTGTGAAGACAGGCTGAGAGAGTTGGGGTTGTTCAGCCTGGGAAAGAAAAGGCTCTGGCAAGACTTAATAGCACCTTCCAGTACCTAAAGGGGGCCTCTAAGAAAGATGGAGAGGAACTTCTTACAAGGGCATATAGTGATAGGACAAGATAGAACAAGATAGGACAAGATCTACACTCAAACTGAGTATAGATTTAGATTGGATATAAGAAAGACATTCTTCACTCTGAGGGTGGTGAGGCGCTGGAACAGGTTGTGCATGTCCCATCCCTGGAATTGTTCAAGACCATATTGGATGGGGCTCTGAGCAGCACAATCTAGTGGAACGTGTCTCTGCTCATGGCACGGGGATTGGAAATAGATGATCTTTAAGGTTCCTTCCCACCCAAATCATTCTGTGATTCTATGATTTTCCATCAGATAAGTGTACTTTTTGCAGAAGTTGTACTTAACCTGCAAATATTCTCACAGTTTTGTTGTGTTTGGTTTCTGGGTTTTTTTACAAGTACACTTTAATTAGCATTCCTCTACATTCTTCTTGGCTGCTCATTAGTTCATTAGTTCACAACACTTTCACTGGTTAAGTTCAGTGGTTAAACATGTATGATGAAACCCATCAAATATTACCAAAGCTGTAGTCTTTGGTTCCTGGTATCAGTGCTCCGTCCCTATGGCTTTCATGGCTTGCCTTTCACTTTCTCACGTTGTGATCTGTTTAGCTTAAGACATCTTTTGATCTCTGGCTTGTAAACAAAGGCAATAAACACTTCTGTAAAGTGTCCAGGGCTTTGTAGTGAGAATTGCCCTGTTGTGCCATTAGGCACTGCTTAGTGAAATAGCTTATCCCAGTAGACATTGAAATGGGAATGCTATATCTAACCCAGGTTAGACAAATAACTATGTTTTGACTCCACCAAACGTTTATCCAGTAGGCTGCAGTCACCCTAATGTCAAACATTGTTTTACCCGTGAGTAGAAAATAGAAGCATCCTTGAGTAACATCATGCAGTGTCTCAGTTTTATGGCACTGTTCAAAAGCAAATGAGTGTTACTTTGTAAAGACTTACTGCACCCTCAATCACTGTCACATGGGGATAAACCGCTGTTCCCATTTCACTATGCATTGTGTGTACTCTTGTGTTTTACAATATCACATTTTATTTGGTACCAGCCTAGACTGTGGTCCTGCATGAGGTAGTACCCTTTCTCTCACTCTGGTAGCTGCTTCCACCTCAGAATGAAGATCCAGCAAGTCTGCATGCACAAAGTGAAAGATTCAGGCCCAGGTTTCAACTATGCTAGAGTTTTTGAATATTAAAAATCTCTGATTTTGATTTTTTTATTCATTTCCTACAGTGAGTGTGAACTAGGTCTAAAATTCCAACAGGCTATACATTTTAAAGTTCAGATGTGTTCATTTCACTGAATCCAGAGAAGGTTTCAAACCTTCCAGGGTTACTTTTTCCAAATATAGAACAACCACTGTTACTATTCTTTTATATATAATTCTGTTCTGTAACTTTTTCAATTACGGTGTTGCTTGGATAGCCATCCTAAGTGTGATAAGAGGTTAATTTGGGAGACCTGATTCTTAAACTTGTGTCATTTTAGCAGTGTGGTCTGGAACATAGTAGCAGAATTTTCAACCTTATACTTTAGTCCTTTTCTGCCAGTGGATTCATAAGCCAGAACTAAGTTTTAAGTTAAGTAAGTAGGAAATAAAGTATCAAATCCAGACTTCCAGAATCAAAAAGCACCAGGCCATTTCACATTTTAATGAAATGTGAAATGTTCTCACCTTGAGGAAAAGGCTCTCCAAAGAAAGATCACTTTTGTCTTTAGGTTATTCTGTGGGTAGTCATATTTTTTCTACTAACAGCTAATGTCTAATAGAGTTACTGTTTGTTTATAAAATAACAATTTTGCTTGAGGCACCACGGCTTTCTTCTCTTGTTCAGTATATCTACTTTCTGCTCTCCATGGATGAGACCATAACAGCTGTCCTACTATACAATAGATGTAGCAGACCAAATACAGGCACAGTAGTCCTTTCCCAGGCAGCCCCTGGTGGTCTAGTGGTAAAGGCGCCGCGCTATCACCGCGGAGACCCGGGTTCGATTCCCGGTCAGGGCCACTCCCGGGCAGGTGGGGCTCGTTAGCCCTTAAAGGCAACCCACCTACGTCCTAAGGACCTCGCTGCCACTGTCCAAGCTCGCTTGGCCCCGGCAGATGAACCTTAGGATTAAAGGGTGGGCTCAGTTCCGCGCACACTGTGTCTCACCTAAAAAATCCAATGCGCAGGCTGGAAGGTGTAGAGACCTTCCCCGGATCTTCGCTCGCGAAGACTGGCCATTATTATATTATTATTATAGTCCTTTCCCAAAATAAAGGTTTTCCTGCAGATCAAATAAGGCAAAATCAGGTAGCCAAGTTCCTGAGAGCATTGAAACTTCAACATGTGATGTGTGTGAATCTGGATGCTCAGCATGGGACTTCACATCACAGTTAACTGTGGGGACAGATTCCATATTTCGTTGGTAACCTTTTAGAAGGTGATAAAGTAATATCTGAAGCTTAACATAAGCTGTTCCTCAGCATTACAATAATACTGTTTCTTACCACCTATTACCCGTAGAAGAATAGTGGACAACCCCAACTGCAAACTCACGTAGACCCCGCATGCTCTTTCCCCAGTCCTGTGCTTGCAGAACTGTGCAGAAATCCATCTGTTCTTCTGTGCACTTCACTGTCTTTGTCGGGAGAGAAAAATCACAGGTTTACAATGTTTTTAAGCTCAGTCATAGTCTTCACAGAAGGCAAATTTTGAAATCATTTTAGAAGATCATAATGAATGAATCAGCCTACCCTGTACTTTTTAGTTGTTCTTAGGATGATCACATAATTCTATATTAGACTTAGTTCAATTCAGTACAGTTTAGGCAGGTAAAATAACTGGAAAATAACCAAAAAGACTGGAGAATGAGGCTGGGAGGGAAAAAAAAAATCATTGAAACTTCCTGTTCAACATCTCAAAGGCTTAGAAAATTAGCTTCTTTTCAATGAACTTCAAGCTGCCATTTCCTGTAAGGCCAAAAGGAATTTGCTGTATTCTGTCTAATCTTTCTGGATCACTCCTCATAGCTCCCTATGTAAAGGAGCTATGTAAAGTGTAAAGGTGACTAAGCATAAATTTGCTTAATGATCAGTAGAAAAGGGCCTTGTATTTTTAAACCTCTTGCTTGGGAGTCCAAGATAGAGAGAATTTGAAAGAGAACATGATGGTCTGGACCTTTCTTTGCAGACCTGATTAACCCAGGGAGCTCTTAGCAATTACAGGATTTGCCTTTATAGAGTCCCTTCAATGCTGGGTTTCGTGTAAACAGGAAACAATTGGAGAAGAAATATTTTGCTCTATTTCCATTGCATTTCCTGTGCAAAACTATGGGCTGAGCCATTTGGGAATTTCCCTCTTAATTACACCCTTGGTTGTGAGAGGTGTGTTGATTGAGGTTCAGCAAGACCAAGCACTGGATCCTACACTTCGGCCACAACAACCCCATGCAGCACTACAGGCTGGGGGGAAGACTGGTTGGAAAGTGGCCCAGTGAAAAATGACCTGTGGGTGCTGGTTTGACAGTGGCTGGAACATGGGCCAGCAGTGTAGCAGTGTGCCCAGGTGGCCAAGAAGGCCATTGGTGTCCTGGCTTGGATCAGCAGTAGTGTGGCCAGCAGGACCAAGGCAGTGATTGTCCCTCTGTGCTTGGCACTGGCGAGGCCACAGCTTCAAGTGCTGCATCCAGTTCTGGGCCCCCTCACTGCAAGAAAGACACTGAGATGCTGGAGCGAGTCCAGAGGAAGGCAACAGAACCCGTGACAGGTGTAGAGAGTAAGTCACGTGAGGAGTGGCTGAGGGAGCTGGGGTTGTTTAGCCTAGCGAAAAGGTGGCTCAGGGATGACCTTACTGCTCTCTACAACCACCTGAAAGGAGGTCACAGCCAGATGGGGGGTTGGTTTCTCCTCCCAGGCAACCAGTGACAGGACAAGAGGAAATGTCCTCAAGCTGCATCAGGGAAGGTTGGACATCGGGAGGAATTTCTTCACAGAAAGGGTTGTCAAGCTTTGGAACAGGCTGCACAGGGAGGTAGTAGAGTCACCATCCCTGGAAGTGCGTAAGAAAAGACTGGATGTGGCACTTCATCCCATGGTCTAGTTGACATGGTGGTGTTTGGTCAAAGGTTGGACTCAGTAGTCTCAGAGGTCTTTTCCAACCTAATTGATTCCATAATTCCATGACTGACTTTACCTGATGCCCGCACACACACACCTGCCAGGATCTGATTCAGGCAGATTGCCTTGTGTAATGAAAGGTGTTTCAACTCAGTTTGCTCAAAAAAAACCTGAGGGCTGGATTCAGTCCTCAGTTATGCAAGAGGAGTTGCAGAGAGATTGTGCCCCTCTTGCTAGCTGTGGGAGGAATATGGCATGGTATGAGCTTGGCACCATCCTCCTTTGAGGCATTCCCAGGTTAGTATCATCATGATTATGGCTTGTGCTGGTTGCAGGTAGCCACACTGCGTGGTTGGGGAATGCAAGCTGCCCGCCTCTGCCCTTTGGTCACACATGAAGTTGTGTATGTTGGACAAATAAACATTACCATGTATAATCCTCCGAGCTCTGTGGGATGAGCTGCACTGCTTGCCTTGAGGCTTCCTGATTGTTGTCATGTCACTATAGTAATGATGTACCTTCAAATCAGAAGAGAAAAAGACCATCTGAGGCAGGCAAGTCCTTTGAAAATTTAGTAAGTGACAGCAAAATGAAACCAGAACATCAGGGTATCTGTAAACCCTTGAAAGTTTAAGGAATTTGTGCATAATTAGTAGCAGTAACCAAAGCAGAGCAGCAGGTGAACACTCGGCTTTCTTTTGGCAAACATATGTCCCTTCTCTTGACTGAGAAGAAGTGAGACCAGATGAAGGTTTCAGTGCTATCAAACTTTACTCAAGATGCCACTGCTAAGTTTTATTACTGGTGAAGGTCCCAAAGTTGTATCGTACTTTTGTTTGGCCTCAGATGTGCATTCGCTCTGAGGCATCCAGTGGAGGACTTTGCATATACAGAAACCTGAAAGCTTCTGGAATTGCCTAAGATGACCAAGATCTTTCCAGAACTGTGTAGTGCTAATTGAGAGCATGGCACAGGCAACTGTTCTCAAAGTACTCCTGTAAGTCTGCGATTACAAACTGTAGGGTTTTGTGACACTTACTGGGTTATTTGTCTGTCCAGAATATGTGGTTGTGTTGTGTGGATGGATGCATGCATACATGAAAACTTTTGAAAGGCAATTTTTGTGGAGAAAGAATGAAATTACACAATATGGGGATGACTGCCAAAACATTCTTGATAAGCCACAGAAAGTTAAATAAGAAATAAATACATGTTCTAACTTAAAATCAGGTTTTTTATGTTTGTTTGGCTGGTGATACATGTACTCTTTGGCAAGATGATTTTTCTTGGTGTGATTGAGGTGTGTGCATGAAGATACAGTGATTGGGCTTAGAAGTTTCTGTGTGAAGTACCATTTTGCTTCTGCCCCATAAATTTTCATTAAAAAGAATATTATGATGATCCAACATGAAACATGATATTGGATTGATAATAGATCTATAGCTATAGGAAAGAATGCCTTTTGAATCTATGCACATAGTGCAGAATTCATCTTTTTACATAGTAGTATTGGAGGGATGGTATTTAAATTGCAGCCTAGAATAATTACAGGAAACCAGACAATTACATTTGTGCATCTCATATTTCAGAAGTTCAGTTTCTTAAATGTATTTGCTGAATAAATGTCACCTCGCTGGAACTTGCGCAACCAGGTGATTTGTTCACTTGCACAATCAAGAGCAATTCAAACACGCAAGAGGACAAAGATAAACTTGGTTTTGTAATGATAACGCCAAAGGCCTTTATTTTTGTGCAATTAAAATTTCACCTCAAAATTGCGTAGTGAGTTGTTTGAATAGCACTTCCTTTGATTCTTCAGCCATCTTATCCCAAGAAGGATATGTAGAACACGTGTTAAGCAGGTGCTGAGCTGCAGTTTGTTTGGAGTACTTCCGGGCCTTGGTGCTCACTTCTGATGAGGCAGTGGTTAAGGTCTTAGGTGGTGCTTTTAGTTGTAGCCATCCCAAGTTTTTCTTTTTGATATTTCTTCCCAAGGGCTGGGAGTGACCTCCAGTCAAACATTTGTGGGTAGCTTAACCATTTTGCAGTTTGTCTTGTGCTGCTCAGCCTCTGAGTGCTTTGGTATTTGTTTTTTATAGCCAAGAAGGAGGAAATTCTAGCTCCTCTTGATCAGTTTTAATCCTTGGAGAAGCGCCTTGTAGAGAAATCAAGTGCACACAGCCAGTGTGTTTGGAGGTCCAATGATTTCAAACATCTCTTTTGGAGAATATGCTGGTGCAGCTATTACTGTTATAAACAGGTCAGGTGTTTCCTTGCACAGAACATGCTTGAGTGCATGTCCAAAGAGACAAACATGGAATAAAGGCAAAAAATTATTTTGGATATTGAAAAAAATTTCATGCATGTATCCAGCATGGACAGTGTTATTGTGAAGATCGGAAAAGTGAAAGAACTCACAGATGATGCAAGGGCCGCAAAAGATGCCCTCTGAGGTAAACTGCAAATGTTTATCTGGTGATTTAACCCAAAATCGTCATGTTAGCACCAGAAGGGAAAGAAAATAAGTGAGCACTGAAGTTCTTCCATCTTGTAAAGGGAGAATGAACAAGGGTCTGTGCCTGAGAGGTGAAGCCCTGTGCACAGCAATTGTGGGTAGTAATAAGTCTGATTCTGCATTAGAACAAATTAGTAACCTACATAATGAGACTACTGTAAAACCTTTTGGCACCTAAGAAGATTTTGCTCTTTTCTTAAATGTTTTCTGTCAGTTCTTCTTGAAATAGTTACATCTTTAGAAAAAAGCATATATTGTTATCAGTCCCTAGGTAGAAGCTTCAGTGTAGAGTTTCTGGAATTTCAGTAGTGAAACAAGGCTAAAAACTTATATTGCTCTAAGTGCCACATCCAGTTCTTCATTTGTACCACTTCATGTGTTACTAGTGTTGATAGGGCCATCTCTGAGAGGTAAGGCTCTTTGTCACATAAACAGCTGCTGGAGACAAGATGCATCCTTTTCTTTACTTTTGCTCCTGTGCTCACAGGGTCAGCTTAAAGGTATGTTCAGTCTCTTACCTGCATAGTTTTATTAAACGCTGTGGATGTAACAATACTTATAAATAACCACTGCCTTTCATTTCCCACTGGATTATCATGTTCGTTTACTTATACCTTTGACCAAATTAATCACCCAGAAAGTGGAGCTCTGAAAATGAGGAATCCAAAAATAATGAGGGCAATGAGCTTTGGTTTTGGGTAGCAAACCATTTTCTTTTCTGAAAGCAAAAGGTGTTGTCAGTGAGTAAAGCTAGAGGATGACACAATATTTGATGACATACTGCTGCTCAGAGTTGTCACTTGGATTTCAGAAACCAAACTTTCAGATAAGATAGAACTAAATACTTGAAAAGAAAATTATTAAAGCCTTGCAAACTAAGTCTGCATCAACATGTAATTTTCTGCCCGATAGCTTAAACTGAATTGAGTGCTGCCTAGTTTTTCTTCCATAAGGCACCAGCTCTGAGAGTTTAATGATAGCAATTTAAACGCATAATTTGCTGATTCCTTTGTGGGCAAACACAAAAGAGGTAGACTAGGGTCATCACGTCTGAATGCTGTCTGCCATCAAAGGTGTGATGAGCTGAGTCTGAGAAAGCAGGTTTTGGATTTGTTAAAACTAAATGCCCTCTGCTCCCAGAACTTCCCAATATCAGTATGCACACAGTATGTATATAGAACATATGTATTGTTTTGCACAGTGTAAGAGACACAGATGGTCCAGATAGTAAATTTTGCAAGCTTGTCTTTCCTAAATGCCTGTGTTATTAGAAAGCCCATTATTGGTTTCTTCTGGAGTGGAAGCAGTACAGTTCATGTTGGGCAGAGGAGAGGAGCCTGCCTCTTATGTAAAAGACATTGCCACGGTCCGGCTCAGCTCCGGGCCGTCCCTGCGGGTGCTCTGATCTAGCAGCAAGTGACCTCATGCTCTCTGCAGGGACACAGTGACTCAGTAGCAGACAGATCCCATATAGACACCACAGCGCTCATTGGCGAGCGCTCAAACACAGCAGCCAACAGAGATTTGAACACACTTGAACACTGCACTTGAGAAAAGGAATCAGAGGCAAAGAAGAAAACTACCCTAAAGTGCTAGGAATTAAAAAACAACAACAACAACAACAAACCACCAAACAAACAAACAAACAAAAAACCAAAAACCCCCACCAAACAACCATTAACCACATCCAAATACCACTTAACAACCTTACCACTACATTGGTTTGCTTACTTAGAGATGTCTGTGCCTGTCTCTCAGTCTATCTTTACAGTAATCTCCTCCAGTGATACTTGGTATGTATGCCTGATTTTTGAAAGACTAGGATTGCTTTTTTAATAAGAAACTAATAAAATCACGATGTTAGTTAGTCAATTGTTGTGGAAGCAGGCTGCTTATTTTAGTTTATTGTAGGAGTAAAATGTGCCGTTAGGTCAGCAGAGACTAGCTAAGCCTTGTAAAGCTGCTTACATTGTATTAGAGAACCTGTAAAGTAAGGGGAGGCTCATTATTTCTTCTTCAAAGTTATTTCAGGAATGTCACTATGAAGTGCACAAGATCCCACTTCAGAAGAATCACAAATACTTAACAAAAAAAACCCAACATTGCAACCAGTAAAAAGATGTCAGTGGTACAACAATGCCATAGCTTGCTGTTTGAGGAAAACTATAAATACAGAATAAAGTGCCCCATTTCTAGGGAATCAAAGCTTTGTATTCAAGCAGTGCTATTAGAAGTGCACCTTTTTCCTGTCGAGTCTCTGAATTCAGACAGAATTGGTTTTGCTACATTGAGGTAATCCTTCTGTTGCCTTTGCCTCGTAATATCAGTAGTTGCCATCCAATCTGTTTAGATTAAGTATTAAAGCCAATAAACAATTTGAATGTGATTGTAGTTAAGATGACAAAACTGATGGTGTGGCTTCATAGATAAAAGTACTAGCCACTCATCAGAAAACTGTAGTTTGCCAAACGTTTTTTGGTTGGAGCCTTTTTTAGTGTTGAGGGTTTTACTGAGAGAGGTTGTCCATGTGCAATCAGGAGTTTACACAAGGGCCATAGGGGTGACTCCATATCCCAGCTGGAGAAGAACAAGTGAAAGCACGGAGCAGTTGGGTTATTACTGAAGGTTGCACGTGTAACTTGGGCAGAAGCTGTGTTTGTTTGTGTGGTGTGGGGTTTGAAGGATTCTTAACTAGTTAATTAATTATTTGTTTGGATCTTATGCATGACATTCATTATTGTGCTGCACATATTTGTGTGAAAACTGGAAGTGGTGGGAAAGGAGTGCTTGTGAACAGGCAAGTAACTATGGAGTTAAGGCTACAGGATGCAATGTGAAAGTTTCCCTTTGAAATGTGCAAGAAGTGAGATGATTAACCTTGGGTATCTACTGCGTCTGGAGATTTTCAAAGAGACTAATGGTTATAATATCTCCCCAGTAGGTTCCTAGTCAGAAACACCTTATGAGAGTCTGCAAAAGGTACTAAGCAGCTCCACTCTAAAAGCCAGACTGACTGCCAAGATCTTGGCATCTGAAAGCTGCAGTCATGTATAGTCACTGTCCCCTGTGACATCTTAGACAACACTACTAAATAAGTTGTTCTTGACTGTTTCATGTATTGTTAATTGCTGATGCCCAGTCATATATATATGTAAATGTAAATATGTGACAACTGCCCAGTTGGATGAGTGACTGATTTTTACCCAAGCTGCAATCCTTTAAAAATAGTGTAAGCTGGAATTGCTATTTTACATGATGTGACTGAAAGCTAAGTCTTGATCATTATTTTTAAAAATTAATGGAGTAACAGGCCCCTGCAAGCATTTCATTTATCCTACATCTGCATGTATGGACATTTGAAGACCGTAGCCCGTAACTGCAACTGAAAGAGTGCATCCATCATAGTATCAAGTCCACAGAGGCCTGGATGCCACAGAGCAGTTTTAATTTCATTTTCCATGGCCAAAAGAATGGCTAGGGTTTTTGAGATCTCCCGCCACTAATCTCTTGCAGAAGATAATCTGCTCCAAATAAAACTATATTCTTTGGAACTAAAGAAGGGAAAAGCTAAGTTAAGCAAGGGAGTTGCTTTTATTGCATACACTGCCTATTTTTAAAAAAATCAGTGCTTTAGGAGGGTGCTTATTCAGGATTCATTATGCATCTTTGTTGTGACTCAATGTAAAGGCAACACAAGGGAATGTTAGATGGCAATGCAAGGCAATACGAGGCAATGTGGTGCTGAAGGTATCATCCTGTTAGTGAGACACATAACCTCTGTCAAGCCCACGTGCAGTCATAAGAGAAGGGTTGCCAGCTTGAGTGCAGTGATTGAATTTCTGTTTGAGTAATTATGTTGTGCCTACCCTTCCTAAAGTTCCCTGTGAAAACTTAAGAAGTCCTAGTTCTTTTAAGTCCTTGAGTAAATAATTTTATTGCATGTGCATGTCACATTATTTACTGTCTGCGAAGAGGTAACAATATTTTTTAAGGCTTGCACTGGTGTACTGTCAGGATGAATTTATTAATTTTGGGATGTGCTTATGTATGGGCTGAATTATATCAGTGCCCAAACAAAAGAGCATAATTTTTTAAAAGAGTAGATGCAATGTGTTGGCCACTACTGAAGGTCATGTTTAACCTTTTGGTTTGCTGGACTGGCAGGAGGGAACAATATACCAGGAATAACGTGGTTCACCTTTGAAATGCTTTTCTGAACCTAATGAATGACTGGCTAAAACTTGGAAAGACCAAGTATGATCTTTTACGGGTTTAGTATTTATTTATTTTTCCTGTTCTCTTTGCAAGTGTGCTAAAAGCAAACAATCTGCGACAGTGAGTCAGAGAGGCTAATTGTATCTTACACAGAAAATCCCCAAGCTTTTTCAACTCAAATTATTTCTCGTCTGCTTTCATTGAATTCATTGCTGGTGAAGGATGATGGGTGAGCAGTCCTAACAACTGAAATTTTCTGACCGCAGCTGTGTGAACGTAGCACACTGCAGTGACCTTTCTCTGCTTTGCTTTTCTGCTGATAGCAAATGATAAGGCTGTTTCTTGCTAAGCTTGGGCTTAATGCTACCAGCTCGTCTCACGCAGATTATCAAATAGTCTTCAGGTAGTAATGACCTTTGGTCATGGTGGACATGGGCCAGATCTGAACAAGCAAACTGTAAAGGATCTATATCCCATTACTGAACCACTCTCTGGTCTTACTCATTAACATTTTAGTGGCAAAAGTTCAAATGAGTTATTTCATTAATAGTCATGAAACTAATTACATTGAAGTGCATCTGTCAGTAGTAAAGGCAACTGACTTCTGTGCTTCTGAATAAATTCAGTCTGTGTTAGGAAATGTTATTCTGCTTCTAAATGAGAGAAATGCATTACAAATCATGAAGAGGTATTAAAAAGGAGAATGCAAATGTGTCCTAAATGTGATGTGCTTGATGCTGCAGTTCCCTAATTCAATCAATTAATTAAATGAATAATCAGAAGTGTGTTTGAGTAGAGAAAGGGTCTTGGGCAATATTTTGTGCCTTTTTTCCTCCATCAGGCACCAAAAACTCTGCAAGACAAGAAAGGTTGTAGGAAAGGAGGGTTGTCATTGACTTGGATAAAATCAAACACAACCCAGTATCAAGACTAGCTTGGTTACGTAGAGATGAGACCTGAGCATACCAAGGAATTCTGACCAGATCCCACAATGTTCAAGTGATTTCAGTAGGAATTTGGCATCTGATTGTGACTAAGGACATGGTCAGTTTTATTTTGCTCAAGATCACAGGTAGGTTTGTGATTGAGCAGCTCTAGTTTCCTGAGTTCTAACTTAGCAACCCAACACTGCAGTGACTCTAGTTTGCTCAGAGTATATGAATTTTTCCACCACGTAATTCCCATACCCAGTATAGCATGTCAGGTCAGGTCCTTTCCCATGTCTTCCTGAACCTGCGTGTGCTCCACAGGCAGCGTGGAGGTATGGAGGTCAAAGCATACACTTTGGAGGTATCTGCTGCCTTCACGAATGAAAAGCAAAGTTGTCCTTATCATGTGGTCATTTATGGTTCCTCTACAGTCACAGATTGGGAACTGGCTGTTTGGACCCCCAAAGAGTGAGTTCTTTGCTAAGGATCATCCAAGAACACTATATTTATGATCGTGGACCCTATAAGAAGTTAATTGCTCTACAGTCTAAGATATGTTTTTCTCTTTCCTAGGGTGAGCAAGTTGAGGAGGAGAGAGAAAAGGAAAGAAGCTTTAAATATGTTTCTGCTAATTCTTGCCATTGGACAGCATTCCCCCACAGAAGGGACTCAAAAGAAAGGATAGGAATATGGCCAAATCTATTTTTGTAGCACAGTCTGCTGTCTGTAAAATGGCCCTAGCCTGTTATGGGGTGAAGTATAAGAGTGTGAGAAGAGTGTGGGCAGTAACAAGGTAACACAGGCATTTAAGGTAGATGAACCACTTTATATAGTAATTTATGGCCTGAAGTCAGCTGCCTTTACCAACAGTCCACTGTTAGGAAATATGCTGTTTATGGGTAGTTGTTACTGTGAATCTATGCATATTAACATGTCTTTATGTGACTTATAATGCTGTGGTATTTTTCACAGGTATAAGAAGTTAGGGGAAAAGGATAGTTTTCCGTCTTGGTTTTATTATCTATGATCTTTGTGTTGTTCTAGGCTCTAGCAAACACAGTTGTGTTACAGATGCATTGCAGGGGGTGGGAGTCTCCAAAGTTTAAGACAATGATGCAGACATAGAAAATATATATTTATTTTATTCATAAGTATATATTTATTTTATATCTGGACACCTAAGCTGAGATACCTCAAATGACCTAAAATGAAGTTCATGAGGTCGTACTTTGTGTACCATACATACTGTAACCAATGAATTGTTGTAAACCGAAGATGAAGCTCGGTTACCTTTGCTCCAGTAAGTTCTGGGTGCATTTCTGTTCTTCAGACATACTCTAGAGAAACCTGCACTAGGGTAAGTGTAAGGGAGTTGTACAATGCAAATTTACAATGCAGACAACCTGGCACCAGTGCAAATACGGTCATGTAGTACTGGCACAAGTGCCAGTGAAGTGAACTGTAATGGGCTCAGCTGGGTTGGGCAGGCCAAAAATTAATAGAAAGAGACAAACTGGGTTTTTTATTTAGTAGAGTGCAACTTGCTCTTACTTTGTATGGAATGTTCCTCAGCAGCCTGCGGACTTCTCAGTTTGTCTCAAGAAGCAGCTAAGCTGCAGAGGGACCAGGGATGTCACCACCTGTGTTCAGCGAGTGGGAGTCACAAAAGGATAATCCCCCAGGAAGCATGAAGGCAAGGCTGAAGTGATATCTATCCCCCTCTGACTCCCAGCAAATGTCTGTTGTGAGGATGCAGAGATTGTAAATGTCTTGAAATGACTCCTGCAGTTGGCCACAGCAGGAACACGGTCAGACATGTAGTTCCGCTCTCGAGATACCTTTGTTTAACTCACTCTTGGAAGCTGGGCCACGCAAATTTTTCAGATGAGGAATAGCTTTTTCAGATGTTTCTTTTTCACTTAGTAAGCGATAATGATATAGTCAACACACCCATATAGGGAGTGGCACTCTTGCCAACCAAGTCAGAAAAAGGCAGAGCTGAACACCTTGGAGGTACTGCAGGGAACCCCAGGGAAAGGGAACAGACATTCAGCGCACCTGTGCCTGCAAAGAGGTCGCAGAGAAGGAGAAATCACTGGAAGCTGATCTGTCCCTTAAGAAAGGTTGCTTACTCAAGAAAAAATATTGGATTAGGGCCTTGGGGGAATAAGAAATAAAGTAAGATTGTTAAAGCTGTTGAGTTTTGCTGTTTGACTTAGGGGTGGAAAATTACAAAAACAAGAGTCCACCAATTAATATGCAACCTCTCCAAGGTGCTCTGAAATGTAGGAAATTTTCCATTAATACCTAAGAGCTCTAGCTGACACCTAACTGTTTCTCTGGCAGTAAGAGAGAAGTGCAGTTTCTCTTTGCTTCTATGCAGCTTCACCACATATTTTGGCACTGTTTGGCCTCCTCACTCTGTTATTTCCCACTGGGCCTGTGCAAATAAAGAGGACAGGATACAACTATGTTTCTTATTTTACAGGCAGTAGAGCAGCCTTGCCTGGAGAATTTATGTTTGGCTTGGAGTTGCTGAGCTGTATTTCTCAGCTGTAGAAATGGATGCTTTCTGCCAGCTTATGCCCTCAGCAAGGGTTGTCCCCTGCCCTCACTGCCCAGTAAGTTGCACTAACCTAAGAGTGTGTCCAAAGAAGGGTAGTGAAGTTGGTGACACAAGTCCTGTGAGGAAGGTTGAGGGAGATGAGGTTGTTCAGCCTAGAGAAAAAGAGGCTCAGGAGTGGATCTTCTCACTCTCTACAGCTAACGTGAAAGAAGGCTGTAGCAAGGTGTGGTCTTTTTTCACAGAATCACAGAATGCATTGCATTGGAAGGGACCCTGGGAAATCATCTACTCCAACCTCCGTGCTGGGTCCCCTAGCACACATTACTGAGGGCTGTGTCTGGATGGCTTTTGAGTATCTCCAGAGAAGGAGACTCCACAACTTCTCTGGCTAACCTGTTCCAGTGTTCAGTCACCCTCATAGTAAAGAAGTTCTTCCTCATGTTCAGATGGAACTTCTTGTGTTCCAGTTTCTGCCCACTGTGTCTCATCCTATTGCTTGACACCACCGAGAGGAGTCTGGCTCCGTCCTCGTGACATTCTTTCCAAGTAACAGTTGATAGGACAAGACAACATGGCCTCAAGTTGTGCCACTGGAGATTTCTATGGGATATTAGGACAAATTTCTTCACAGAAAGGGTTGTCAGGCACTGGAGCATGCTACCCAGGGGAGCGATTGAGTCACTGTCCTTGGTGGCTTTTAAAAGACATGCAGATGTGGCACTTAAAGACATGGTTTAGTGGTGAACTTGGCAGTGCTGAGCCAACTCAATGGTCTTAAAGGTCTTTTCTGACCTAAAAGATTCTATGATTCTGATTTTTCTTGATGCGTGCATTGCCATGGCTAGACAATTACGTGGAAAAGCACATTTACAACTGGGAGCAAACACCAGCTTGGCAGCCCTTTGTCCCCGGTTACAGGTTGATTAGTGCAGGTCTTTCCACGTCACTTCAGCTGTGACCTGGGCTGACTTGACCTGGAGTGGGAGAGTGACTCAGTTAATTCCCCTTCAACCCTTTTGGCGTCTGCTGCAACAATAGCTGAGCTGCCAAGTGCCATCAGTGCAGTGCAGTGCTGTCCTTCAGGAGGTCTCTTGGAAAGGGGATTGAAACTACAAAAGGCTTGTCAACATCAGCTGGTAAAAACTTCTGGTTACCAAGACTTCAGCTCAGATAAATACTGTTATCTCTAAGAGCCAGGCTCCCTTTCTGTCTCCTTTCTGCACACACAGTGTAGGGCCAAACCCTGAAATCTTTATCCTCTTCTTATTCTGTAGTGATACCACTACAGAATAATGCCACTGATCCAAAGCAAGCCAGGAAAAAACATGCTCTTATTACAAGTGACATATTTACTAGAAATGGGCTAGCAAATAGTTTACTTTTTAGTTCCCAGGAACACAGTATTGTCAGCCAAATCAACACACTGATGCAGCAAAGTATTTCAGCAAAACAGATGAAAAGAAGGAAGAGGAATCTGTGCATGGGTGCTGTTTGGTGAGCTTTTCTGAGTGAGGTGTTTAAACTTTTGGCTGAGTTGCCTTCTGAACTGGAGTCCTTTAAACTGTGTAGCTACAGGGATGTGGTGTGCTGAGTAAAGCTGGGCTTGGCTTGGGGAGGTGTGGGAGCCTGGTAAACGGCAGTCCTTCATCATTCTGCTGCAAGGGAGGCAAGTGCATGGGGGAAGGGAAGCACAGGCCAGTAAAACACTACACTTCTGCTATGAGTCAGCCCCAAAGGAATCTTAATTTTAATTTATTTGTTTTGGGTTGAGCTGCCAGCTTTTATCGGTGCAGCCAAAACCCCTGGGTCTACAGAGCACTGTGCTGGAGGAAGGCTGGATACCTTGACAGGGACCACGTTGGGATCCCTGCTGATCCCACTGATGGAACAGCTACAGCCACTCCAGCCAATCTCAGGGTCCAGACTAATGAGACATTTCCCAAGCCACCTCACAGCTCCTGGTCACTGAGTCGGAGGGGTTTAAAGACAGCCCTGGGCTTCAGGGCCCTGGGGACAGAGACCATCCTTTGCCACTGGGCTACAAGGATGCAGAAGTGATGCAAAATAGGATATAGCAGCTGGGTTGACTCTCACTGTATGGCTTTGCAAGGGCAGATCTCTCTGCCTCTTAATACTTGCAGACTTACTTTTCCTTCATTCTTTCTCTGAATTTCCCTTCCTTGCTGATAACTCTACAGCTCTCCTCAGGAGGTGGCTTGTAGGAAGTTGCCTGCTCAGAGGAGGGCTGTATATTGTTGTTTCGTTGCTTTGGTGCTGTGCAGGAGACTCAGTCAGAGTTTCACTGTGTACATCTTGCTCAACACGTCCCAGCCTCGCAGCCTGGGGGTATTTGTGTTGGCACTGCAAGTGCCAGAAGGCAAGGGAGAAGCTTTTGCAAATTAAAGGTGCCAGGTTTATGTGCTTCTGTTTGCATCTTCTCTATTGTAGGGTAGAGGTGAAACTTGTCTGCCACCTTCACCTGTCTCACCCTCCTGTACCAAGCACCACTGAACTTTTCCTGTCCGGGATCTGTGTTCTCAGGGATGGCTTTCAGTACAGTCATCCAGGAAGTGATGGGCTGCAGGCAGGAGTGCCTAAGCCCAGTTTTATTTTGTAAGGGACCTGAAGGGTCATGCAGCCCCTCACCGAGTCTTTAATTACTTTTTTCCCCAAACTTGCCAAGCCCCATCTTTGAAGCAGGCAAACGTTTTTGCACTTGGAAAGCAGAGTATCACAGAGTTTGGATGTCCTGATGACTGGGAGTCATCTTCCTGCCTACACTTAGGGCTGGCGTCTGCGGGTTTGTTCTGGTGCCAAGAAAAGTGGAGCGATTATGTACCTTCCTCACCTTCCCCCTTACATGAGAGCAAACTCAACCTGCCAGGTTCCTTTAACAGGCATGCAATAGGGCAGAGTTGTGTGAGCCCATGTAAGGCATCAAAGGATCTTAAAAAAATAAAAATTAATGCATATATGGTTAGCACAGGCTGAGAATCAAGATAGTCTTTCCGACCTTGTGATATCAGCCACCCGCTGTGTTTGTTGTGATAAATTTGCCCCAGCCTGCGTGCTAAGAGGCTGTTTCTCATTGTTATTTTGTTAGTGTTTATCATTTAATATGAATGCAGAAATCCTGAATCATTTAAGACACTTCTCCCTCTCAAATTAAAGATGGCTGAAAAGTAAGACTACTTCAGCAGAGAAAGCAAAGCCTTTTCCCAGTATTAAAAATGAAAATGAATTGTGAAAGGCAGCTGCATTTTGGTTTGGGGTTTTTGTTGTTTGGGGTTTTTGTAATGCAGGGAAGCATATTTCCTTTTCATTTGTTAATTATAAAGGAAAATTCACTAAGGTGAGTCTTGTTAAGCAAGTCTAGCACTGAGGAGAGAAAGAAAGAAAGAAAACATAAGGACCTACCTTCATTCTGTATTTATATCTGAATTTAGTTTACTTCAGTTTTTTGTTGCCACGTTTTTCCTCCTTTTTTTTTTGGTCCAGTACTGACAGCTTCAGAAAGGACAGCAGAGCCCTTTATTTTGTCCCCAGGCACACCATGGAAACAACAATTTAGAAAGTTCACAAGGTTTGCTGGGAAACCAACGAAACAGTGAAGGATCCTTTCTTGTGTGAAGGAGCCCTCGTCATGGTGGGTTCATGGAGCCTCGGATGCCAAGAGTTTTCCAGGACTGCTCATGCTGTCCAAAATGCATTAGCATACAAGAATAAGCAATGTCTGGACATGAAGACAGTATTCTGTCACTTTTCGGTTATATTGACTGCAGGATGATTAAGTTTAGTACTGGGAACTTCACATGTTCATTTTGGCTGCAGGATGTATGCCAGGCAGCTTTTCAGTGTGCCACCCCTATAGGTTAAACAACTGCATGGTTTAAAAGGCTTCAGAATACTGTGGTGAGGAAGAGAAGGAGCTGCTTGAGAACATTTTTGCCTTGCTCTTTTGGATAACTGCAGCTACTGAATTCACATAGGCCCATCATTAGCTGCTTTCTCTTGGTCTCAAGGAGCTCCCAAACTTTCGCTTATTGATACATCCTGTCATTAGTAGGTTTTAGGAGGTCTAATAGAACCAATTTATGAGCCTTCTCAGAAAGTCTGTGAGCACCAAATTTCACCAAATAATTTGAATATAGTTTTACTCCAAGTTTATGGTATTTCTGTAAATGCAAATGTAGCACTGTGGTTGGGTTACATTGAAATTAAATGGTGCCACATTATCACCTGTTTTGTGAGTAAATCCATTTTCTTTAATTATTATTTAAGAGTATCATTTGCATGTTACCAGTAGTAGTATTGTCAGTAGTATTTGTTTTTTATCTGTAGTGCTGGTATTATTTAACAGGAGTGAGTGGGGAGTAGAAGTGGGATTTATTCTTCTGCCATCCAAGCAAGCAACTACATCTGAGACATGAATAAAGTGTGTTATAGTGCTATAGGGAATGTTCGTGTATATCAGCACAATGTTTAAATAGACAGAAGAAGAAAGAAGTGCAAGCCGTTTTAAGTAATAGGACTGGTAGTGTTGTGACTGAAGTCCAGTTAGGTCCACGATCTCGTTTGTAGCTATGTTAATATCCTTGTTTTATTCAGGGTAAAAGCTGCCAGGGGTGGGGCAGGATGGGTGGAGTGGCAGCTGTAACACAGAAACAGCGTTTTTCAGAAATCTGGATGAGAAGTGCAAAGCTGTATTTATAAGTATTCAGTACCCCAAAAGAACAAACTTCTACAACATGCAGGTTTAATACGTCTTTGAACAAGTCACCAGTGTCCCATGAGATTGCTAAACATGTACATGGGGAAATGTTGATTCTTTTGGCTGGTAGACAGGTAAAGGGACAAAAACATAAACTGTAGGCTGAATTGAATAATTTGCAATGAATCACAAACTGAAATGTGTTTTTGTTTGGCCAAGGCTGTTGTACCAATGAGATTGAAACTGCTGAACATGGATGTTGTGCCTTCTTGGCAAAAGACAGAGGACTAGAATGTTTTTCTTCAGAGATTTCTCTCTGCCACTCATCTCTCTGCACTTCCAGAATCACCTCTGTGATTCAGGCTAGTGGGAAGGACCAAAGTGAAGGGCTGCACTGGACATCCACGTGAGCCAGTGCACCCCTGCACTGTGCTGACCAAGTAGAGATAGAAGCTCGGAGACCCAAAGAAGCAAAGCAGAGGTCATGACCAAGACCATTGCCCTGGCTCTCAGTGCAGGGGCAAATTGACCTCAACACAGCAATACTGCAGCCAGGATGCAGGCAAACACAGGGGCTGTGTTTGTCAGTTGGCTGTGTTTGTCAGTTGGTGCAGGTCAAGGTCTCTAAATATTTTTGTTTTCAGTGGGCCAGAATCCCAGTGAGCTGGAGAAATCAAATAAAATAGAAAATCCCTTGCAATGGGACAGCGGGGGGGATCACTGGAGTAGGTCCCTAAAACATAAGTAAACTCTTGTCCCTTGATGTTTTCAATTCCAAGACTGTCTGCCATTTGGAAAACATGCTGGAGTGAAATGTTGGTCCAGATGCAGAGTAATTCTTGATGTCTTTGATATGCATTTATAGTGTGCTTACACTCATGAATCTCAAAGCAGGCTACAGCTAAAGAAGAAACAAAACTAAAAGCAGTAAACATCAGTAAACTGCCATTTGTTCTAGAGTATCATGGAAGTGGAAGAACTTGTTGAATACACAACATTACAACTTTTTATCTGGGCACTTAGATTAACTGGGAGGAAAATACACCATTGCATTAATCATTACCAACCTCAAAGAGACAGCGTTTACCTTCCCCGAGGAGAGAGGCTCGTAAAAGCAAGCTATTGTTATTATGTACTTAATGCCCAGAAACCGGAGTGCCCCGCCCATGCAGACCGTGGTAGGCACTTGCATCATGTGGGCTTAGCAAGAAGGCACCAAAGGTGCCCAGTCTTGTCATGTGTGAGCTGTGTGATGGAGCCACCAGGTGCAGTGAGAGTGCCCAGTGCCTCAGCAATTCTTTTGGTTTAGCTGCTGGCAAGGGCTTTGGTGGGAGAGTTGCAAAGCACTGCAGCACCTGGGGCATCGTCTGAGAAAACAGTATCTTTGGAAAGGTCACTTTGTTCCCCTCTCTCTTGCCTACCAGATGCTGCGCACAGGGGCCAAGGGACTCTTGTATTCCCTTTGCAAAGGGAATAGAGCATCCTTGAACAAGATATTGATGTAAACATGTTTATGTGTCATCTAATCATAACATGGCAGAAACAGTGGGCAGATACAAGAGGCAGATTTACTGCTGATCTTACAACAGCCATTTTGGTTGTGTGACCTTTGGGAACAAACAGAGGTCAGGTACGTTACTTGATTTCTCTGCCTTTATGAGAGGCCGCCTCCTGTTTGAAAATAATCTGGAGCGGTATCATTGACATGCTAACTGGCTTTATTATTCATTTAAGATAATATTTTTCTCCTTTTTGCCCCTTAATGATCATAGCCATTAAGTTCTATCTGTTGATATATGTGAATTGTTTAAAAATGTGTTCATATTTACGGCCTTGCTTTGCTCCATTTCTCCACGTGTCCAGAATAGCTGGATGTCAATCCCTGCTCACTCCTGGTAATGCTTCTTTTCTTCTCATGAGGTCATGTATGCAGCCGCTTCCACCATAGTCAAGATTCATCACCTTGTTTGTCTGTGATTTCTTTACTTTTGACATCTCCTATCTTTTAACAGGTCCCCTGTGGCCAAGATTTAGCAGAGACTAGGACAGGCAACTCTCTTGTATATATAACACCTTAATGTTGTACTTGCTAATCCTTTAGTAACCTGGTCTTCTTATACTGCGATGGAAAGTGAAATACTGCTAAGCAGTTTAGTATCCCATCTGATTAGGTGGGGGGGTGCTGAGGGCAGAATGAAGTCAGCCAAACCTTCAGAGCTGGAAGCAAAAAGACCCAAACTCCTGAGTCTGGGAGACTGGCAGGTCCTGCCACCGCGAGAGAGAGAGAAAGGGACCTGTGCCAAGCATGAAGCTGTAGGCACATGTGGAAAGGCAGGAAAAGCTGTCACAAACGTATTGCTGACAGGATAGAGATAACTACAGTAATACCATGTACTTTGTACTGCTTTGTGCCACTCCTGCTGGTTTATTCTGATTGTTTCAGGCTGGTTCAGGACTGCAAGTGGGATGTCTGCAGGAACAGCCAAAAAACAACCAGGCTATGATATTTAGCTGAGGAGTGGGTGTTGGTGATTGTATAGTTTTTGCTATGTTCCTTTCTCTCATTTTTTTTCCACTACAGGTTTAGGAATGTCATCCTGCCTCTTAAATTTTGTCTACATCAGATCCTGAAAATTCTGACAGTGATCAGAAAATTAGTTATACTGGTTTATTGCTTGCAGTATTTCTCATTGTGTTTAATGTACTCCTCAAAGAATTTTAGTTGGATTCAGGCCAGTTTACCTCTTCCTTTACCATTGAAAGGGTCTGACTGATTTCAAGTGAAACAATTCTGGATTTAATGACGAAGCTATAGGTTATGGTTAATGACATAGGAATTGTGACATGTTGAAAGTACTGGGAAATTTATTAGGAGATTATTCTGGGGACTGAAGCTGCCACTGGGAATGAAAAGCAAAAAATTTTTACAAAAGTACTGGTAAGGTTTAGCTCATGATTGCTGTTTGTTGATGGTTACTTAGTCAGCTAATGCTACTTTCTCTGCCAGTGGACTTGTTGGACAAGTGGCAAGGCATCATGTTGAAAGAAGGTAGCAACACATAAACCTGCCTCCTAGCTACTCTGAACTGCTTCCTGTAGCAATTTTAGAGCTCCACTGAAACACCTTTGTATCTGTTCTGACCTGATTCCCAGTTGATTAAGAAGGTAAATGGCTGTTGGGTAGAGCTCTTTGTTTTAAAAAGGTAGTTGAAAATACTATGACAAGATTACCCTATTTTTTTTCTGGTTTCCTATCGGTCAAGAGTTAGGTCCAGGTTCACCACAGCATTTCCTTTAGCATTCTTTGTCACTTGCTCTCTCAGCAATAGATAGAGGTCAGACGTCCTTGAAGATTTTATTAGATACATCAAGCAGTGCTTGACATCATGCATCAAAAAGTACTGTGGGACCAATCAGAGCAGTTGTTCTCCAGATGACCTGATTTTTCTTCAGTAAGGGGTGCTGGAAGATATTCTTTCATTTGCTTCTCTACCCAAATGTCCTTTTCTATAAATTCGATTTGCTCCCTTCTCTTCCACAGGGCACCTGAGCATTCACAGGGTTTTTGAAGGCAAGACATTTTATTCCACATCTCCATTACTGCAATGTCACTGGTACCAGCATCCCCATTTAATCAAATAGGCCACCGATTGTATTCCTGGCTTGCTCTGATCTGTCTATATAGTTTTAGATCTTTGGATGGGTAAGAGAAGGGTGGTAGGTATATATTATAAATTATTATGCTTTTCAGGCACTCCCTCAGTTTGGTTTCCTCCAGGATAATTTAATTGTTTTCTAGCAGTGAAAGTGTTATGGAGTGATGTTTTCCAGGTGGTCACCAAACCCTAGCTGTAAGGGCTTACTTGTGCTTTTTGCTGCCCTGTTTCTAAAATTGTGCTCTGCTCCACAGGAAAATCGTGCATGTCTGTTTTGGCTGTGAATGCTCTCAGGAAAATCAGAACAGTTTTTATTTGTTTGTGTTTTGCAATCCAGTGACAGTTGTATCAACATCATTTTCTGAGGCTGTATTGCAGAAGGCTGGAAAGGAGCAATGTCTGCTGGAATGTCTTGTAGGGCAGATAGATAGAAGAATAACACATTGGTTGCAATCCCTGCATTTTCCATGTTTTCATTTTGAATGACTGCTCCTTTTTTTACTTGAATATTTTTTGAGATCAAACAGACATTATTTCCAAGACTGTTTAGAAGTTGCATTTGCAATAGTAGAGAGACCTGAGCATACCACTGTGATGGATAGGCTTTCTGCAAGTGCAAAGGTAACTTCAGTAAAGTATTCTTATTGATTTGTTACTTGTTTTGTGTTGTGTCATGTTAAACAAACAAATATCTATCTGCTAAGCCATTTAAAAAAGCAGCACAGCACTTGTCTATATAAATAACATTTATGAGTTTCTTCAGGGAGCTTCCTGGAGCTGAAGGATTTATGTTGATGTACTGCTTTAAGTGTAAAGTTATTAAATATTGTAATCATTGATTGATTTGATCAGATAAAGTAGATCAAAGGAGTAAGGTAGTTGGAGATTAGTTATTTTCATGCTATGTCTGTATGACATACTTCCATTAGCATCTTCATTAACTGCTTTCAGATGAGATGTAGGAACAAACAGAATGACTTCAACTTGGAGAAATGTAGGTTAGTAGTCCCCAAGTTCACTTGCAGTTGTGTTTACTAGCTCCAGGTTTTTACAGTGGAGACCAGGGGTTTACATTTACATTGATGAAATCAGAAGTGAAAGTACTGTAGCTTTTCATCAGAACTCCAGTGCCCATGACCTACATTAGCTTCTCTGCTTTCTGCCATCTCTTCACTGACTGTCTGAAAGCCTCAGCAAAGCCTGGAAAAACCCATGGTGGGTCCAAGGGGACATTGGAACATCCTACTTTGTCACTGTTATAACCCCAAGCCTTTGTCTTAAGAAGTAGATACGTTGTCCGAGTGATATGAATGGATTTAGGCGAGGCTCCCAGTAGAGAAAGAGTTTCTCTGACTACACTGACCTGCTGTAAAGGCTATTAACAGGGACAGGAATGGTCATAATTTTCCCAGTAGGCTCCTATGACTCCTCTTGGGCTAGATTCAACTACTAGCTCTGTCAGTGTAAATCTTGGGAGGGTGGTGCAAACGTGGTTGTTACAAATGATCAGTGTCAGTAACAGCGAGGTCAGATGCTGGCCCATCCCTGGGGATGAGTGGGGGTGTTGAAGGTAGGGTGATGCAGGCTTTGGCTCAGGCTGAACCGTGTCACCTGGGGTGCCAGCTAGGTAGGAGGTTATGGTGGGGCTCATCCCAGCAATCCAACCCACTGCCGTCTGTGCAAGGTGAAAACTCAAGAGGTGGCTGTTGTCACTGCCAGCACACTATCACCTGCTATCTCCACACTGGGTGTGTCCCCATTCAAAGCATAATTTAAAAGTGGAGGAAATGTGGGGCAGAGCCAGAGATGAAGCTGATTTTCCTTCAGTGATAACAAAATTTTGGCAACTTGGTTTCAAAACCCAGAGTTCTGGAGCTTGTTTTGCTTTGGTTTTGGTTTTTTTTCTGAAGTGCTTTCTATTTGAGAGATTCTTTTCTCTTGTGATGTTTTTCACCTCAGCTTATGAGGTTTTTATGGGTTTATGGTTTGTTCCATCAAGCCTATATAAGGCTTATAAAGAGCAAGGGACTTTATATGCTTCAGAGCTAAGTCTGCCTCTTCTATCTGAAAAAAAATTTTAAAAAAGTTCCCAAATTTTAACTTTGTTTTCTCACCCTTATGCTTCTCTTACATTTTCCCACTCACAGAAAAAACAAGAAAAATTTGCTGCTGTTTTTGTCCCTAGCTGCACACATTTTAAGTATATGGCTAATACTCTGTAACATGTATATTGTACAAACATGAGTGTTACGAACTACTGACAAACACATTTCGACAAAAGCAAAGTCAACCATCAGGGAGGTGCAGGACATGAGCCACCTTCTCCCATGCCTCCACTCTGCTGTGCCCTTGTTTCTCCTCTGTAATTTTAGGGCTGTTTCCTGCCCTGCCAACGCAAGAGTGCTTCCCTGCTCCTGGGTCTGATTCAGTGCAGTGTGGGCAGAGGCTCGGGTGGGCACAGCCACTTGTTTCCCTGGGAGGGCAGCAAGGTGAGTGGTGGGGAACTGATGCCATCTCCACTGGACCAGAGCGGCCTATGACCTGGTGATAAACAGCAAAAAAATAGTTACTCTACTCTTCAGAGGTCGCTGTCCCTGCAGCTCTCATCCTTCTCGCTTGGACCTGGGCAATAAGGGACCTGGGGTTTAGGCTGTGCCTCGGCTCATCTGTTAGCACTCATGGAGCAAGGAGTGCACACGCAGGTCTTACTCATCCTCCATCCTTTTCAGCCAAGTCGAGCTTAGGACAGTTCCCACAGCAGTCCTTCTGGCAGCCTCCCAGCACCGTGTTCCTTTCCTTTCTATGGCTTAAGGAGTTCGGGCAATGACACAAGTACTGTAGGTCAGTAATGACATGACTTGGGTGAGGGGAACAGGATTCTAGAGAGAAGGCAGATGTGGGGAAATAACAGTCCCTGGCTGGTATGTCTTCCAAGGGCCCTGACTCCTCTTCCCTTGCTCCCAGCAGGGAGAGGGGTGTCTGAAGAGATGCTCCGGCACTGGGGGAAGCACAGACCTGCACATCCAACAGTACCTGTCATGAGGAGGCTGAAATGGTCTTTTGAGAGTCAGCCTTTAGAAATCAAGGGATCAGGTGATCGGTATGAGATACATGCCTGTTTACTCTCTGATAGCTTGTTACGTCAAAGACCATCATCAGTGAGTCACCTACACGTGTGTGTGACTGTCGTCATTGCTGCGCTAAATATAAATGTCAAAGGATATTGGGTTGTAGGAATAAAGCAGAGTGTGTTGGCATGTGTATATCCTCTTCTGTGCGTCCTTCTCTCTCCCATTATTAAGGCTGGTATGGGCAATGGGAAATAGCTGCAGAAACTCAAATCAAAGCCAGGAGTATGGATTATATTTTCATATGCAGATCTGACATATCCACACATTGGATCTCTTCTTGCTGGTTCTGTCAAAATTATATCAGTGTAGAGAGAGATAAAGGTTTGTTTTGACAGCATTTCTTGAGGTAGAAACACTGAGAGACTGAGAAGCATTTTCACACCCTTTTTTTTATGCAGAATCTGTTATTTTTAAATAAGCAGCAGAGAGAAAGTAACTTTGCAAGGCTGCCAGCCATGCCTGTGATCTGTGGACATGGATATACCGTGTGATTCACACGGGTTCAGGTTAAACCACTTTAGTTATAGACTCTCAAGTTAGCATCTTCAATTATAAACACGTGATTGTTATTGTTTTCTGTTGAAAGCTGGGAGAAACCGGTAGGAAAATTCCCTTATATTTCATACTACCGAACATTCCTTTTTTTCTTTTTTTTTCAGTAAGCCTATTTTTTTACATCAATAAAGTGGTGATGAAGAAGGCCAAAAGAAGAACATCAGGAACCTGAAATTGCACAATTAATTACTTGCCAGAAGCATTCTGCTTTGGCAATTGCAGAAGATTTTTTTTTTAACCTGTTGTTCTCCCTTTACAGCATATGGAGAAGTTGTAGTGAATTAAAAAAAAAAATGAGCTTTGCATGTGCATTAATTCGTGTTTAAAAAAAAAAAAAGGTTTAAAAAATCCTATAGAATGTAAAAAGGGGGGGCTAATACTGCTTCATTTGACTACTCCTCTACTAAATGTAGATTATCTCTTATGGAGATAATCCTGTATTACATGATAGAATATAGTTAAAAGATCTGTGATAAGGTTATCCTTTGGACATTTCTATAAAGACTTTTCCTTAATGATTAAGGAAAAATCCTATGGAAATACTCAATTTTATAACATATACATATGTCTGTTTCAGTTTACTCATTAACATCAGAGAACTCTACAATAATGACTCAGTCTGCTATTTTCAGGGGGGAAAATAGCAACAGTGCATCTGGGCTGAAACCACCTCCTTCAGCAGCACTGCAGTATTCAGGGCTATTTCGCTTTGCATCAGAGGCACCGGGATGTCTCACACTGCTGTACATGAGGCTCACTCTCAAGCCTCTTATTTTAGGATACTGTGGTAGTTTTGGTATTTTCAGTGCTTTATAAATAACATACTTCTGGGGAAGTCAGGATTTCTTACTCCTGAGCCTTTTTTTTTCCCTCTTTGGATTATTCTCAGTGTTGTGTTTTCCTGCCTGAGGCTTGGGTGGCTGATGTCCCCCTGTCACTCCTTTGTGCCTGACTGGACTTTCTCGGGTGGGTCTCCCTGTCTGGAAAAGAGGATAAGCTTTGTTCCTGGTGGGTTGTGTTTCCTCTCTCTTCCTTTATCAGCCCCAGTTTCTGCCTTCCTCTTCTCAGTTATACTTCTTTTCCTTTTCTTCTTTCCTGTCTCCATTCTTCTGCCATAGGTGTGTCCATGGATGCAGGAAGCATCCTTCCAGGGGCTTCAGGAGAGAAAGGACTTCAAGCCTCCTTCCCTTCCATGCTGTCCCAGCTTCACATCTATGTCGTGGCTACCAGCTGCCCTCATTTGCTGCCATTCTTGACATTTGTCCTTCCTCTTCTTTCTCCCATCTTGTCTGTCCCTTTGCCTCATGATACAGGCACCTTTGTGCTACTGACCTGGAAGATCTGTCTCACATCTTCAGCCTGTAGCCCCAGGCTCTTGCCTCCCTTTCTAATAGTAACCCACAGACCAAGTAGAGCCTTTTATAAGTTCTCCAGAAACCTATAAAGGGGGAAAGAGCTGGCAACTTTCGTTAGGGAAACACAGAATTGTATTCGGTAGAGATAGTACTTAGTCCCTGAAGTCTGAAAATGTAGGAAGGTGGGAGACAACTGTGAGAAGCAGAAATGCCAGAAAAATGTGGAGGATTTGGCAGCCCTCTTTTTATGTCTACTGTGTTACCCTGCAGAATAGAATTGAAGACAAACCTATGAATGTGCTAACGTTGAAGTTACTGGATGCAAGTCTGCTACTGAATTACTTTGGGGAATTTTATTCTTTTAGTCTCAAGGTTAATTTTTTTGTCATTGTTCTGCTCTATTTAGTTTCTCTTCAAATAATAGAAATGAAAATTTACAGTGCTCCAGAACAACTCCAAACCTCTGTCTTTCAAAATGCTTGTTTGATATTACTCTCCTTTGGCTAAAATCTTACCAGATATAATTCAGTGCTGTCAGATTGCCATTGCTTTGTGTCACCAGCCCAGGAACCAGACTATAGTCACGAACCTTTGGGAAAATCAGTCAGAAAAACTCTGGTAGGAAACTAGTTAATACCAGTCTAATGCAGTTAATCAGATATCTTGAGAGTACATACCTCTGTAACCCCTTTGTAACTCTATCACCTGGCTACCTAATTCTTTCAATCACTGTTATGCTGCAAAGAGGGGAAAATTCAAAGTCCTTTGAATTCAAAAAGTTAACAAAAGTTATCAGCAGGTGTCAAAACAGAATGATGGAGATAATACTACTGTGTCCCTCCTTGTCTAAAACTTCTTACTCTGAAGCTGCTCTCTGTGTTCAGGTCATGCATGCAGTCAAATCTTCTCGTCTGCCACTGCTGATACAAATCTGTATACTGGGGGAATACAATTTACCATCATTGTAAATAATGCTAAACAAAACTGTTAAAAGTGATCTAAAATTTATCTGTTCTAATTAGTGTAATGTAACTACTGACTTCATCAAACTGACTGAACTCACAAAAAATAGTTTCAGTAATAAGAAGCAAAATGAAATGTTACCTGCTGTAAATATATAGATTATCTGGCTCAGGAAGAAGGAAGTCAAACGGAACACAGACCTGAGCTACAAACTCAATCAAACTGGTCTTTTTTTCTTGAACTGGAACTGAAATCAAACCATTACTTTGAAGTCTTGGCTGTATATGATCCAGAAATTAATAGCTTCTTGCCTGCCTTCCTGCAAAGTTATCTCTAGCTACTGCTCTCAAATCCTGATGTCCTCCCATGCCAGCTTGTGCAGCCTGTTTCCCTGTTGGCAGTTGCATGGCAGCACTGTATTGCAGTCTTTTCCCCTGCTCTACTCGAAAGGGCCACTCCCGGGCAGGTGGGGCTCGTTAGCCCTTAAAGGCAACCCACCTACGTCCTAAGGACCTCGCTGCCACCGTCCAAGCTCGCTTGGCCCCGGCAGATGAACCTTAGGATTAAAGGGTGGGCTCAGTTCCGCGCACACTGTGTCTCACCTAAAAAATCCAATGCGCAGGCTGGAAGGTGGAAAGACCTTCCCCGGATCTTCGCTCACGAAGACTGGCCATTATATTACTCGAAATGTCATCCTGCACTGGTGGGAATGTCATCATGCACTACTCGAGCTGTCATCCTTCACTGCTCTTGGTTGCTTTGGAGCTCCATGCATGGATCATGCCTCTGGCATTAGGGACTCCCACTGCAGTGTTGTGAGGTGGGGGGTTTGCACCTCCCTCATGGCGTGGGGCTGCAGGGTCCCTCCTGTGTGGCCTCTGCTTGTGACCTGGCTCAAGTGGCTGTACGTGTGTATGCGTATCTCCATACCTGGTCATGTGCACTGCTGTCTGTCTGCACTGAGCACTGTAAGCTCAGACTTTTGGGGGATTTAAGGGGCAGAAGCATGCAGAGCAGACATCTCTCCTGATGCCCAGGGGCAGCCAGGACAGGACTGCAGACTGCGGGTACAGCCCATCAGACTCTCTTTGCCTTCCCTCGCCCATGCCCAGGTTGACAATGGGCTGCTCTGCACACTGCTGCTGAAAAGGTTGCAGAGAGGAGATGAGAATGCAGTCCATCCTTACACCGACAGCCTGCTTCTATCTTATAACCCATAAATATTATCTAAACAGCTAGGCGGTTTGATACCAGCAGACTAGTTAACAAATACTTACTGATGTCTAGACAAGCTAAACTCCAATCATATGATCAAATGTGGTGATTCTGCCCCTTCCCTGACTGTGTAATTCAAGCCCAGAGAAGTGAAAATGAATGCTTTTTTTTTCTGTATTATGAGATGAATAAGGGCTCTGTGGTTTTCAGAATCTGGTTGTGATACCTTTCTTGAGAGTGTTTGTCATTCTTTTTTGGGGGCCCAGAAAGAACCAGAACCTCCTGGTGCAAAATCATAGTCCATCGATATTTGTGAATGTAATTATAGATTTTGTGGAGAAAATTCTGTGCTTGAATAGATGCCCATCCAGTTAGGCTACCATTAATGCTGTACATAAATTAAGTCTTAGTCAGTGTAATACTGTGCTGTGTGGGAAGGAATCCCAGGCTGAATCTATTTTTGACCTCTCATGGTTGATTTACAATGAGTTATAACAGCAGAGTTCAAATGTTTGGTGATTATTGCTGAGCTGGACTACTATCAGGCAGTTTTAATAATAAAACTTGCAATTTGAATAGTATCACTGCAGTTCCTTAACAAAACCCTGCCTGACCTTTCAGCAAGTGCACTGGATTTCCTGAACTGGCACACACAGGCAGGGCTTTTTGCTGCAGGGCAATGCTACCCAGCATGGTCACTGCTGCTTAATGGGACTATTGACCTCTCCTTGCTGGTTCTCTGCTTTTCACGAGGCTCATCATGTTGTGTTGCAGTGCTCATGATCTTTAAGGGTCTTCTTGGAGGGAACAATGTGTAACTAAATTGCCAGGTAGCAAGGATCCTGCAGGAAACAAAAATTTATATGAAAAAGATAAATGATGCACAAAATGTGATCAGGTGATTCAAGTATCAGCCATGTGGGACTTGCAGAAGTGTGTCTGGGCTCTGCAATATCTATTCCATTCCTCACAGAAGTTCAGTCATTTGAAACTGGGGAAGAATGGAAGCCAAATTTGGGTGTTGTTTTTCAGAACTTCCCCAGGGTCACCTATGCCTGCACCTGGCCCTGACTCTATGTGTAGGCATGTAGATTCATACAGACATGATAAGCTCAGCTGGGAATGCAGGAATGTCTTCAAAAGAGTTTCCTTTCAAGGAAATGCATAAGTCCTTAGCAGTGATGTGATTCTGCTGTGTACCTAAACTAATTCAACCCTTGACAGGTGTTTTTTGGTTTTGTTTTGCAGGAAGAAGTCGTTCCTGTTTTCAGCTCTGTATGCTGCCTTTATATTTGGTGGTCGGCACCTGATGAACAAACGAGCAAAATTTGAACTGAGGAAACCGCTAGTGCTCTGGTCTCTCAGCCTCGCCGTCTTCAGGTAGGCACTTCTTCACACCAACTGCCTTTGACATCACTCCACGAAGGGGCTTTGGGGTTCCTCACGTACAGCAGCACTGCTGGTGTGACAACAGGCTCACCCAGAAATGGCATTTCTTTAGCTCTGCTGTTCAGGGTTGTATCCTGTTCCACTCCTCACCATTGAAATGGTTACCCCTTGACTTGCCAGATCATACAGCGTTTGAAGAGGAGAGAAATCAATAACCCTGGAAGAACAAAGGTGAAAATAAAGGAGTATATAAGAAAAAACGCTTATCGTTGCAATAAATTTACCATGCAAGCTACAAGTGGAAATACACACATTAAGATGTTAGTCTTGTTCTCACTAGTGGTATTACATTTTTATGCGTATATATACGGAATATTTAGTCAAGACTCTGATCTCCATTACAGTAAACCTGAAGTCACTGCTTTGATGACAGGTAAATTAGACCACTGTAATTGAAATCAGAATCTAGCTTCTGGTTATTCCATCACAAATTGCTTGTGAGTGCAGCAAAAAGGTGGCTCCACAGGGAAAGGCTATTTTTTAGTGGTGTACATCTCTCTGGCTATGTGTCACCCACTCTGGCTGTGATACCATATCACTGTGTATGGGCAATGTCAGGTTCAGATTCTTGATGGTTTTTGAAGTCTTGATGGTTTTTGAACTTGAATTCCATTTTAGCTGCTTAATATGCTAATTTTTAATGAGTTTGAAGATAAATGAATGAACAAAAAAAGGCTTATAAAAATAACCCGTGCAAACAAGTGAACTTTTGGTACAATTTACTAGTAACATTACACAAATGACCCAAGGATTATCCTCCATTTCAGTGCCTATTGGGACTGTAAGTTATAGCTCACTCAGCATAGAAACCATTTACAAACCATTATCAAACACTGATACCTGTGTCTTTTTCTAATTTCAGTGTAATAATTACTGAATGTATTAATTCACAAGTACATAAAACAGGTTTGCTTACTGAGCAGCTTTGAATGGTGCGTGATTTTTCACAGGATGGGAATAGTTTGAGCTGAGAGGTTTTACAGAGTGAAATAAAGCAGGAATGGAGAAGTTTGGCTTTTTTCATGGCTTTTCCTTTTTGTCTCCACAATTATATCACCTTGAGACTTCCCAAAACTCTGACAGGGGAAAATAAATTTTATTTCTAACAGCTAGGACATGCTAATAGAAGAGCTTCATTTTTGCTTGGTTTTAGTTGTTCCTCAACACCTTAAAAATATCTCAGAGCAGAAAAAATATTTAGCAATATAGATAAGTTTGAGAGCAAGTTCTAACACTGTGAAAATTTGTAATTTTCATCTGGTTGCAGATGCTGTACTTCTGGCTGCGTTTAACATCATGTTGCGTTAAGGTCCTGTAAGCAATTGTCGTCCTTTGTTCCAGTAATGGCTGAATTTCAGCAGCTGTTGAATTGGTTCCTAGATAGCATTTCATTTAGGGGATCAGTTTGTGAAGTGGTTTGTAGCCAGCAGGATCCCAAAATGCACATTCTGATTGCACTTTCTTATTGCCTACAGTAGAAACTATCTGGCTTACACTGGCTTTGTAGTTTAACTCCCAGTCTGGGAGGGGTGAAGCATGATTTCAGAACTGTCCTTTGCGTAAGATGTGCAGAGCAAATTTAAAAATCATGTTATTTTGAAGTGAGTCTGTGGCTGACATTTGCATGTTGAGGTTTTTAAAACGATTTCACTAGTTAATTTCATCCCAAAATCACAAGTGATCAATGCAGTGATCAAGGAATAGCATGAATTTACACTACACTGTCTAGATGGACTTTGAAATCAACATATTCATTACTTTCTAATTGTAGTTTCCCATCATAATCATATGAAATAGCTAACTCATGGCCAGCATGAGCTGCTGAGTGATGCTGTGTGATATAAAAACTGTGGACTTCATGTTTTAAAGCTACAAGTTACCAGGATGAATCTACCATAGAGACCACCACTTCAGTGCAGGCACTGAAGTTGAGCTCTACTTGAGCAGATGAGAAGCATTGACCAGAAGGGCACAGTTAGGAAGGATTCAACACTGCAGGGTTTGCTTCCTCCATCAGCTTAAATAGCACAATTCAGGGACAAATGTTCCCCAAGCACTGCAGAACTTGCCCTTTCCTCTGTGTCAGGAAATGAGACAGCAGGGTGGAAAGGGGAGAGCTGAATATGAGTGTGAGATGTTTGGCCTACACAGATGCACTGTGCATTTAACATGCTGGATTTGCTAGTGGGCATCAGTTGATTACAAAAATGTTATGACTGTGTTTTGCTCTTCTGAGGCGCTGAGTAGTATGAAGAGGAGTGAAATAGGGAAGGGGGAAGAACAACTCTAAATGCTTGCAGTAAGACAGAGGCTTTGCAGCTTCCATAGCAACATGCAGTGCCATTCAAACCCCCTTGACTTTTTGCCTGGAAAACAGAGGAAATGCCAAAGAAATCATTAAAACCTGAGATGAAGACTTCTTGTAAGTGTTCACTGGAAGATCCATTACCTGGTGCTTCAGCACCACTGTGCTTTCTAGGACCGTTTGTCACTCCCAGCCTTACAGACTCTCTTAGCAAGAAGCACTTTGAATGCTGTAAACTTTCCAGGTAACTTGGATCTGTTTTTTTCTGGCTCCTTGCATAACTAGGTGTTTCATTTATATATGCTTGGCTTGAAAGACATTCCTGCTTCCTCCAAAGGTCAATTCAGATAACTTTAGATGCCAGCGTTCCACCTGTAGACTTACTATGGATACAGGAAAATGCTCCTTAACTCTAAAACTACTTCCTCTTTGGCTTTCTGGGATGCTAAAATAATAAGATTTTTACAATATGTTGCAGAAATTCTAAGTAATTTATTTATCTGCTGTAAGTGGTTGTACTGAGGAAGGAAAAACCTGCCTGGAGAGCCCTCAGTATTCTGCCTCAAGGTCAGTGTGAGGCTTTTTTCTGGACTACTTGTTTATCTCCCTTCTAGCACTCCTACCATTTTACCTGCTTCAAGTGTCCTCAGAAATAGTAACACTTAGCAGAGGCTGAAAAGATGTGTTTTGGTCTTGAAAAAAAAGAGGAAATTGCCTGCCAGGCAATCACATGGTCCTTCTTCAGAATGTATCCTGTGTGCTTTGCTCTTGCCAAGATCATTTAAATGTGGTAGCAGCTACAGTAGGAAACTTGCCACGCTTATAAATAAACAAAACAACTACACCACCCTGCTGAGCTTGCTGAGCATTCAGAAGCCTGGTCAAGAGTGAGTTTTGTGTCAACACTGGCAACCAGCAGGATTTCTGAGGGAAAAAAAAAAGCAGCTTTATTTCCCTTTGAAAGTGTTGACTAGTTTTGAACATTTTTTCTCTCAAATAGGTTACCACTTCTCAGTGAAAAATTCTGTAGGAGCAATGACAGTAAATTTTGGTTTTCACTTGGAAATCACTGTGAAAACATGGTCTTCTGGAAATCTTTTGCTGAGAAATTAGTTTGAGATATTTTTCTTGGGTTGTGGGGTTGGTTTGGTTTTTTAGTCCCTACCAGGTTTGTTGAGTTGCTTCAGGCATTGAAGATTTGTAGTCTGAAACGTTTCCAGTCTTTTGTTTTGTTGTTTCATTTTTTTTTCTACACTTAAATTATGTGATTTTGCCCAGCCTGGTTATGTACTGAGGTCGTGGGGGAGCAGTCCTGTGCTACTCTGTGTCATTGGGAACCCACTGTTAGAAAGTTGACACAAAAGGTCTCCCTTCAGTCCCATAACATCTCAAGGAAACCATTGCTCATTCACCTATATAATCAAAATGATGGTCAGCCCTGTATTTCTGAATATTTCCTGGGGTTAAAAATCTGCAATCAAACCTGAATTGCCAGTTTTATATTCATGACATTTTGAACATGAAGTTAAGGCCATTCATTGGATGTTTTACTTGGAGTATATCAAAAGTGTCATGCTGGCATCTGTATAAATCAGCAAAGCGGAGGCCAGGATTCATGGAAGGATACAAAATTATTCATGTTTTCATTACATCTTAGATGGATTTTTATAATTCCTTTTATAGGCCATGGAGTCTGTGTATGGGTAGCATCTCTATCAAGGAGCGTAAAAGTGTTTGATTGTCTCATCATCACACGAGACCAGCAGCATGGCAGCATTTTCATGTGCTCTCCATCCTTAAGGGGCTGACAACAGAAGTTTCAGGGTCAAGGCACTAACTAATAATAGTAAAAGGTTGTTTTCCTTAGGGAGTACTGTCATATCAGTAGGGGAGGCAAAGAAGCTAAAACATCTAATGTGATGCAATCATTTGTAGGCAGAGGCTAAGCCTGACCGTGGCTGGTGGGTGCAGTGAGAGGAGGAATATCTCTTCATCGAGCCAAACTACACCACCGTAAAGCAATTGTCATCACCTGAGATCGCTTAGATTCTAATTCAAACCCAGCTATGCTTTGTAGCAGTGGTGGAAATGAGTTGGTATCAATACAGAGTTTCCAAATGTCTTTCTTCCTGGTGAACACTTTCTCTCAAAGTTGTAGAAATTATTATCAAATGTAGCTAAAAGGTCACTAGAAGCCTGCCACAAAGCTAAACAGAGCCTCAAAAGCAAAGTATTCCAACAGCAATAGGTCTTATATTTGAAAGTCAAAACCAAACAGGCTCACTAAAAGAAGGTGACTCACTTTGCTTTTATGGGACTGCTGTTAACTGTTTCGTTACTGGAAGCACAGCAGCATGCTGTAAAGGTTTTGCCTTGTTCCACAGAAGGCTCCTGACAAGGCAGCCTAACAGATGTGTTTGTGTGAGGAATTCAGTTCTGAGCTGAATTGAATGGAAAAGACTACACGTATGTGTAAAGAAACTATTTCAGTTGCTTGGATTTGTGACTCTGAAATACATTCTAGTTATCATGTTTATAACTAGGAAAAGTGATGAAAGATGACTGAGATTTATGTCCTGTTGCAAGAGCTGCTATTGACAGATACTTGCCATGGAGATTAAACACAACTTAATTTCATATGTTGCTGAGCAACTCATCAAAATCTTAAAATACTCTGAAATTTCATAAGGTCCCGACAGAACATTCAAAGATAAAATTAATTACTGAAAAGAGGAATGTTTACCAAATAACATTAAAATTAATAAGCAGCATTTCAGGTGAATTAATAATCTTCTCGCTTATAAATTTAAAAGCAATTTAACTCCAAGTGAAACATTCCCTGTATTTGTGAAGCATTAATGTGTATCCTCAGTAGAACATTTCTCAGAACCCAAATCAGTAAAAGGCCTAGTGTATACATACTTATCAATTTATTTCTATAGGACCACGTTCATCTTTATATGCTTACCTGATTTTCTTACATAACAGATAAAGAAACATCCTTTTAATTACCGTTTTGGAGCAGAAGTTGAAAGTTGGGTGAACAGAAGGAATTTAGAGTGCTTGGAGAGAAGGCAAAAATCCCTTGTATGAGATTTAACAGTTGAAGGAGAAAAGTTTCTTTTTCATAAACTGAACTGTAATCCCAATAGGAGAACAAACAGTGCTATGCAGAGTGAATTCAAACAGTGCAAAGCAAGTGCTAGCTGGCATTAAAATATAGAGGTGATAAAAATATAAAGACTAAAATAAATAAAAATATATAGAAAAGACCAATAAAGTACTGTCAATAAGATACATCTCCAGTATCTACCTTATTTATTCTAACTATCCCTGTATCCAGAATTGTAACTGATGTCATATGACAAAATGCTGTGCCTATTCTCTTCTAAAATCTCACTCCTTCATTATCCCTTCTCTTATTGCTGTGGACTCTGTTATGTCCATCAAAGTAATTTTGAATGTAAACTGGTTTTACCTAATCAGGCCTGACTAAAAGTAAACCAAGGAGTCACTGTGAGACCTGCTGATTCCAGTTTACTGAGACCTTCCTGATTCCAGGAGATATGGATAGGACTGGCTAAAAATTATTATTAAAATCTCTTTTTTCGGTGCTAAGCTGGGCTTCCTTTCTTTAAAACTTTCTTTTCTCTGACTTAGCTTGCTTATTTTTATTGTTGGAAAATGAACATCTTAGCAAAGTGAATTTAGCACATTATTTGGAAAGCAGTTGTGCTCATTTTGCCTCTGTTCCTTCCCCTCTCTCACACTCATTGGGTGTGTTGACGCTCAGTGTGTCACCTTGAATTACACCTTTCTCCTGAGATCAGCCTGTCCCAGCCTGCAGGAGCCCTTACTGGCCACCACTTAGCACAAATGGTACTCAAAACAGAGCCCTGGGAGTGAGATTTGTCTCTCAATTTTAAATGGGAAGCAGACTGAAAAGTGTATTTGAGAAATACAGAACATCTGTCTGATGGCTTAAGAATGGAACTGCATTGGAGATAAAGTAGTTAATTCAAAAGAAAACAAACCTCCCTACTGTTTCCCTGTGGCAGCACTTCTGCATTTTACTCAGCCTCAATACTGGCTTCATGAGCATGGTAAAAGAACCTCCTCCGTGCAGAAATCCCTGGGGAACTGAAACCTCTGTGTATTTTTCTTCTGAGTAAGTCCCCAACAGCTTGTGCTTGTTGGAGACAGTGGGAATAAAACACTGAGAGGTGTTAACTTGCATGACCTATCAAATCCAACACTTCATGTGTGGACGAGCTGTTAATAAACACTGCCAAACCCAACACTGCTTGTGTGCAGGGCTCGGATGCATACGGGTGTCGAGCTGTGGTTTAGCAGAGTCACTGTTTTCTGACAAGTTTAACTACTTCTAAACAAATGTGTGTCCTCATGCCCGTACCATTCAGCATCTTCCTTAGGTTGCTGAATAAAAAAACTGTGTTTATTATTTACCAACTGTAGGCAGGTCCCTGAGATCTGAACCTCTCTAGGTGCTCGCAGGAGTACTGCCCTGGGGAGTGAAAAAGGTCAGCAGCTCCAGGCCTGCAGTTGGTATTAAATTTATGGATCTGAGCAGCTCATTACAGCTGTATTATAGCTGTTAGCTTCTTCAAACCTTCTTTATTCTGTCAAATGCTAGTCTTTCCTGTAACTTAGATTTTGCTTACTTTGTTATCTGCCAGTTTTACGGCTTTACTGATGGCTGGCTCCATTGGTTAGCTTGATTCTCTGCTAAATCTTTTACTTTATTACTGTTTGGCTTTATTTGCGTAGGATAATTTCAAACTCCTGAATACATACATTTCAGTGCAATACATGACAGTTACTCTGCCAAGTTGATACATTTGATCCCATAAGTGTCTTTAATTTATCCTGCAGAACTAGATAATGCCACTTTTTTCGGATTATCATTTAAATCTCTGCAATACTACACTTATTCTAAAATTGCCTTGAGATAATGTTGTATGCTGAGAATAATTTCAGTAGCGACACAGGAACAAGTGCAAATGCCCCTGAAGCATTCATTAAGGATTGCTTAAGAGGTACACTGTGCTTATGAATCCTCATGGGCTACTTTGGAAATCCTCAGATAGATTCCTTAATTCATTTGAGATTTTGCACCACATGCAAGGCTTAAGTTGAAAATTGGGTTTTTTTCCTTTTTAGTAATTTAACCACAGTCCAGACTTGCTGAAATAAATGTCTAAGAACTAGAAAATGTTTCGTGACAGAAAACCATCTCACCAGGTATACAGCCTGGTAAGGTTTCCAGGGAATTTCAGCTACAACAAAAGTCCAAATATTATTTAGTGATGGAATAGTGACTTATTGCTCAAGAAGTAACAGCTTTCATTAAGAAACTGTTCCTGCAAGTTCCTAACCTCTACATACCAGATAATCAGGGAGCAGTGTCAGGTAGCAGCACACTGAGGATGGCAGGACCAGATGATAGGTGATTACTATTGATTAGCTTGTAAGTGATTCTTGGGAAGTGAGAGGAGATGCAGGAATACATGGGTAGAGCTGAAAAATTGTTTTTCATTCACTTAATATAACAGTTATATGTTTTTCAGTAGCGTATGATTACAGGGATGCCCCTGTAAGCAGCTTATGCTATTCTCTCATGTTCCTAGGATAATGATTGAGTGCAGCTGCCCTTCAGCCTGACCATTGCTCCTTGCTTATCTCTAGCAAAACCCAACGGGCCTTGTGTAGCTACCAAGTACTCTGTAAGACTCTCCATGCGAGTATAACTCCCTTTATCTTCACCAATTATCTTCTCCTCTGTTATACAGACTCCTGGTTGGGATCTGGCCCTGGCATTTGTTTTTCTGCTCTGCTTTGTAAGCACTGCGGGTTCTTCCACCAGCTCACAAAAACTTCGCTTTATTGATTTTTTTTTTTTTTTTGGTACTCTGCTCTCAGGATTGTCTTAATATAGCTATTTGCAATCATAGGGAAGGCAGGTCTAGGGGATCAAATTGCCTTTCCTGGAGAGGGAATTCAGACTCCGTGAGAAGGGACTGGAAGGCGGTAGCTGGGGTAGATTGATTTTTATCCACACATATAAATAAGCCTTACAAGTAGTAGTTGCAGCAGTTGGCAGAATTTGTTGAGCTTGCCACTTTAGCAAGGGAGTATCAGATGGATTTTCCTCTGCTGTGGTGTTAATGTGATTAAAATCTCCAGATGACAGTGTCCATTGATTGGGGGCCCTGCGGAGATGTCACTGTTTGGGTATGCTCACTGAGGTCCCTGGGGAGAGAAGGAAAGAAGTGTAGTTTTCTGTCCACTTTTGTCAATAAAACAGACAAAGAAATGGTTTGGGGAGCCAAGTGAGCTATGACTAAGAAATCTGCCAGTGAGAGGGAACGGCTGAAGGGAGTCAACCCACATGGAAGGATTTATTGCTGAGGAGAGAAAAAAAAGGCTGATGCAAGGCACACAGTATCTGCCCTCACTCAGAAACCACAGAGCAAGCTGTCACTTTAATGGACCTCATTACCCCCAAAAATTTATCGCATAGGATACTAAACACCACCCAGGCATGTATGCATGTGCTTATGGGTATACAAACCTGCACAAATGATATATTATTTCTTAGAGCCATGTAAAATATTTGCACGATTTTTAAATCACTCTGAGCTGGCCTGACATCAAGTTTTGGTCCCAACTGAAAACTCAAATTATTTGCATTGAAAAAGTTGCTAGAAAGGCATCTGGGTCAGATACATTAGAGGTCTGAAAAGTAAGGCTTGTGTGCTTGGTTCAGTGATGGGAGTCTTTTTTAGACATGGAAGGGGAATTCTCTCAAATTTTACTTTGGGATTTTGATAGGACTGAGCCCAAACCTCAAAGTATACATGAATTTATGCAAAGAAAAGTCTTCTGCGAAAAAGAGTGATTAAAAACTGCCAAGATCAGCAAGAGTTCTGCTCACATTCATGGTACTGAGAGCCAGAGCACCCCATTATAAAACACATCCAGTACTGCTAACAATCAGATTTTAGGATAAGCAAGCACCACACTGAAAAAAACATATTATTGCTCATCTTCCTCTTTTCTTACCTTTTTTTTTGACAATGCTGTGGCTTGGACTCCACCTTGAATGAGTGTCCTCCACCTTCAAAGAGGGCAAAGGACTGTGGGGGTGAGCTGCAATATCCATCTGTTCTCCTTCCCAGTTAGGAGATGGGCAGGGCAGGAGGCTGAGGAGCAGCTGGGCAGCAAGGCATCAGAAGAATGGGGCTTGTTAAATTCTTGGTGTTCTCATACCCTTGCAGAGATGGTAACTATTTGCGTTAAGTGTGTTCTGAAGGAACTGAGTTCTATTACTCAGAGCAGTGGATTATAGAGACAGAATTTGTAGTAAACATAATGGTACTTAATACAGCATTGGTATGGTTCCTGCTGCATTCTCGACTGCAGCATAAGTGTATTTCCAAGCTTTTGAGTCAGTCCTGGGATTTTCTGTCACTCTGTAAAAGAACCATGTTTGAAACAAGATCCAGCAGAGACACAAACCACTATCTTAAATGCCTTGTCAATGTCTTCCCAGAGCAGAGCAGCTGCATGGTGCCACATTTTGAACTCTCTGGTGCCAAGGCTGGCTGGAAAAGTTCCGTCCTTCTGCGATCTTCGTTTTTCCCACTGTGACTAAGAGCAATGAAATCATGTTATAAAAAAAAAGTGCAGTTGGACAGCATGGCCATGCAACCAGCCAGAGCAGCACAGCTGGGCAGGCAGCAGGGCAGCAGAGGCAGCACCCTGCCTCCAGGGTGACTGGTGGAGTAGCTCCAGTGCAAGAGGGCCAGCAGAGCTCACTGTGGGATGCATGGGTACAGGAGCTCAGAGCAGAGAAGTGCCACACAGGGTCCCCACTGCTAGTTATCACATACACCTCCTCAAAGGAAGTGAACATTTTCAAATAATGCATTCCCTCTCCTTTCTCAGCTGGAGAGGTAAAATTTTAAGTGGGAACAAAGGCATTAGTCATTACAAGCTTTAAGAGAGTTTGGGAAGTTAAACACATTTCCTAGTCTAAAACATTTGTGAAAATTGTGCTCTTAATTCCAATGGCTTAGTCATTATAAAAATTATAGATACCTTGCAGCCTTTCAGACACATGGGCTGAAGAGGATGTGTTCTTTTTAAAGAATAAGATTAACTAAGTGCTCTTAAATGACTGGTAATTTTTGAAAACCTGCTTTTAAAGGTGTTCAGTTACCATAGGAAAAAAGTATATTGTGAGACCAAGGTGCTTTTCCCATAATTTTTTCTTGTTCCTGCCCATTGCAAGAGAATAAATAATGGTCCCAAATAAGTCCGTATAAATACTAGACTGGGGAGGACACAGGGAGTTCCTGTGCTTTCTATTATCTGCTAGCAACTGAATTGTAGTAACTGAGCACATGATTGTCTAAACACAGTTAACAAAGGGTAAAATATGACAGTACAAACCTCCTTCTCTGCTTTTGCAGTTTTACACTAAAATTGCTAAATCTAGAATGAGCATGTAAATAGTTACTTTAGTTTATCAGCACCAGAGAAGACTCAGTAACATATTTTCACATCTGTGGCCCAACTTAGTTTTCTTAAAGGAAAAAATGAGAAAATTATAGCCAGTATGATTTTTTTTCCCAGTGAAATGCAAACAATAGGAGCAGAAAGAAGTTCAGCTTAGCTTCTCAGCAGTGTTATGATAGTACTAAATCCCTACAGAAACAAGCATTGCAGTCCTCTGCAAGACTGACTTTGAAATAGTTAGATTTTTTTCATTTTACAGTGAGAATTTAGGGTTCTGGTTTTGTCCATGATTGACTAACTGGTTATGTCTTCAGCCTGTTCCTTCAAAGACTTGGGTGGATAGAAGCCTTTCAAAATGAATTTCCCGCAGAATCAATTGCTACTGAATAGTATTAAAAGTGCATTTTTGTAGTTTTATCAACTGTAGGCATTAGAAAAAGAGAAGAGGAGTTTTTCAGAGTTTTGGCATTGAATTTTCCACCTCACTAGCATGGCTTTTGTACCTGTTCATGTCCCAAGGAGTTAGGCACCCCCCCATCATGGATTCTGATCTGTGCCTGATTTTCTTCTGGAGTCCACTGGTGCGAGTAAGGAGATCGTCAAGGAGCATTAATGCAAGCAATTACAACACTTAGAACAACTGCAAAAATTCCACAAGGGAGAAAATACAAATATTTTCTCCTGTAGTTTAGGTCAGTTGCTGTGGTCTGATCCTATGCAAACTCAAGAGGTGTGACAGTGGAGGAGAGATACAAGCAGGGACGCTCTTAAAACTCACTCCGAAGTTTCACATTCTCTGTGGCTTTTGTCCAGCTTTATCAGGCCAAATCCACACTGGTATTTGCCTAACACATCAAGGGAAAAGAGAGGGAAAGAAAGAGTCTGACTGAGTCTTAGGGCTGGTCTTCTGGTTAGGTCAAAAAGTTCTCGAGCTCTTAGTGTTTCTAGGACAGCACAGGTTTGTAAACTTGTACTGTATGTCTCTGCCTATCAACCTGGATTTTTAGGTTTTGAAAGTGTGCTGCCAAAATATCAAAGGTGCAGACAATGAAATGTGTTGTTAAGAAGTGTACCAACAGCTTTTATGCCTATAAACTATTTATCTTGAAAGATATGGGTGTACCTTAGGTAATTAAAATGGAGGGTCTGGGACTTGAAGGTTCAGAAAGCAACTTTAAAAAGTGAAAAGAAAATCTGCAGTAGGTCAAAGAACTATTCCTCCTGAAGAAAATTCCTCCTACTGGATCGTGTTTACTATTAATTCAGTAATACTGTTTTCACTGATAACAGAGTGAGGGCAGACCTCTTTCTGCTTACATCAAACAGACCTCATGGGTAGGGCACTGAACCACAGCTCATGATGTTGTGCATCGTTTCTCATCACAACTCAGACACAGGTTTTTGACAGGACAATTAAATTTCAGTTTACCTCGCCTCTCTGTCTTTGAAATGGGTCTTATGCTTAACCACCTTATGAGGCTGTCACATGAGTAAAGGCCCTTAGATTCTGTGAGGTATTCACAAATACAATGCTAAGGTCCTTGGAGATGTCAACACAGAAGTCTGAAGGAAGTTAGGTCTGAACCTGAAGAGACCCCATCTTATAAGCAGCTTTGTACTTAGCAGTTCTTCACACAGGAACATCTGACCTAAAGCAGTTGCTGGCCTGAATGTTATTGAGACGTTGCTAACTCTGGGACAGCCCAAGCTGGAGGTGGTAGGTCACTTTGCTGTTGGAAAGCAGAGGAGACCAAAATTTTGGTGTGACAACAAGAAGGTCTGCTATGAGGAGAGAATGGAGATGACCTTTTAATCTTAAATGGATTCAATGAGGAGACAGAGTCTTCTGGGGAGGTCCCTGAATTGGTTCTGGGAGGTAAAACAGAGAAGTGCTTTACAAGTGTTTTATAACAACAGTCTTTCTGCATGAAGAGGTCTCCTTTTCGTTGCTTGAAAGCACTTCAGAAATGTTGAAAGATGATGAAATAACAGCCTAATTACATTAATTTTCTTTGCCATGTCTTATGAAAATAACAGTTGGGTTGAGTTCATCAGCTCTAATTTGAACAAGTGTCTCTAGGATTTCAAGGTACCTCACTGTTAAAAAGTCCTTTCTTTAAATGCTTATATGATAATTTAAAAATATTACATTTAGATTTAAGAGGGACCAAATCTATAGTCAGTACTATTCTTTTTCAGACTTCATCACTTACATGAATACTGTATTGCTGTGTATCCTTCACTCACCAAGGGACTGCTTAATTTAATTTGGAAAATGAAACCCTCTTCCACAAACCTAGCAAAATATTCTTAATAACCAGGTGCAGACTTACAAAGCTGGTTCTTCTAGTCAGTTATTAATGCAAATGAATATTTCATATAGGCTGTCCCTGTGTCACATTGACCATTTAGGATGCTGGGTGCCAGATCCTTTCCCAGGTTGCTTTTCTGTGAGATTAGAGCACATGTCATATTGCATGACGAGTAGCCACAGGTCTCATTAACTCTGTGAAATCAAAATAAGAGCCATTAATTTAATTTAGATCCCTGAACAACAGCCAAATGATAGCTTTCAGTCATTATCCACATTTCATTTATACTTAATGATTGGCTTCATAGTGTATGGTTTCTCACCATACAGTGCAAATATCATGATTTAGCAATCAAAGATTAGCCTAAAGCAACTTTATAGTTTCTACACCTATCTAAGTACAAGAAGATGCAGGATTTTATGGTAATTCATGGAACTTACATAACTTCAATCTTATTGAATATTATCAAGGAAAACTAAGACAGGAGTCACATCTGAGATAACATTTAAGTAGTCTGACAACCTTCTTAGTAAAACTATATATAAAGATTTTCATAGGCTTAATTGATTCCTCCTTTCTTTCAGAAAATTTATTCCATCTGGAAAATCCAACTTTTTTTTTAATACTGCATCCTCATGTATTGCACATTACCCAGTGAAGGTGGTGCTGCTCCTCCCCTCCACCTGCAGAGCTGGTTAAGTGTGGATGAAAGTGTACCTCATTGGAAAAAATCACAAGAAGAGTTAAGAGGTGATTCATAAAAAAAAAAAAAAGAAAGAAGGAGTGGAACAGCTGCAATGAAATCTAGCCAGTCCACAAACTCCTCCCAGAGCGCCTTGGGTATCAGAAAGCCGATCAAAACAGTTGCAAATTCTGGTGGGTTGCATTGCTCCTTTGCTACAATCCTGCTCATGTCAGACCCCCAGAAAGTGGGGCCCAGAGGATCCACATTCACTGCCTGTGATACCCTGTAAACATGTGCCTGTGGAGGTGCAAGTTTAAGGAAACTTGATTAACCAGGAAACGTATTTATCATTCACCCATTGCTTCAGTGTTCTGGAAGGCTGGTGTGTGACCAGGTTTCACCAGTCCTCTCCATGTGGTGGAAGGAGTGCTGTCTCTGTCAGGCAGACTCTTAAGGAGGCTACTCTCACAGTTTTAATTCGCTTCCCAGCCTCAAAACAGTCTGACATGTCTACCCACAAAAGATTTTGGAACAATAGGCTTTGAATAAGGCACCCAAGCACCAGTAAAAGGTAGGAGGCTGTTGGTCCATAATTCTGGTCTGCACAAACCAGACCCTAATATCCTTTTCTCATTTGATACCACCCAGATAAACACTTTAACTTGGACATTCCCTTCTGGTTTGGCTCAGCTTTAAAAAGAAACTACCCTCTCTATAGCCATAACCTGGGAGAACTGGAAAAAAATGCAGTTTCATTACTTTTTTACAGATAATGAGGGCAGACTCCCATAAACCTTCTGTTTAGATGCTAAAGTTTTGTTTGACTGTCTTCTCTTTTTTTCCCTAAAGGTTAGCAGTTTCCCAGAGTACTCTGCTCCTGAATCAACCACAAAATGTAAGGACAGATTCTAGATTAGGAGCAGGCCAATGGTTCTTCCATCTTTCCCACTGGTTTAATAATCACTACAGCAATAGAAATGCAGCAAGTACACTGTGATCTGACTACCTCACCTGTCTACACAGATATTAGGTTATATGTCTTCCTATAATACAGCTGTACATATATATATATATATATATATATATATGTATGTGTGTGTGTATTCATATGTATTTAGTGTGTGGTCACCATACAAATGCATGTTCCCAGAACTCCTGCTCTGTTTGCTAGGTAGGATCTATTCTCCTGTGCTTCCTCTCTGGAATGGGCCACTTCCCAACATTGGTCTGCCAGCTTTATCTGAAGTCACCTAGGAGAAAATAATACTGTGGCAAGCATGGAAAAAAACATTCTCTCTGCTGGTTTGAAAGGCGAGTGGCCCCTCGAATGCCTGCATCTTCCAGAGGTGCCTCGGTATCTGCTGAGTCAGCCAAAAACTATCATTCCTTCTCATGTGGCCAAAGCAGGGTTTTATGGGCGACAGATAGAAATCCCCTACAAACAGCTTAATTTGCAGCAAGAAAATACATCAATTTCTTAAGAAATTGTCGTGGTTTTGCCCAGCCAGCCAGCCCCTGGGGCTGAGGATGGTTTTGTCCAGGTGGATTTCCGGACAAGAAGCCAATTAAAACTCTTAGTGACGCCTTTGCTAATTACATATTTAAGAAAACGGAAGAGAAGGTTTGTGGCGTAGTTGAAAATTAGGAGCGGTAGCCATGTAGGAGAGGCAGCAAGCCCCAGGGGGGGCCAGGCCCTCTCCTCCCCCGGCTTGGGCTGGGGGCAGGTGTAGCACTGAAGCCCCCTTTCTCTCATGTAAGAGAGTGAAGAAAAATAAAACTTTAAAGAACTAACTGCTTGGACAGAAACCACTGCAAAAGAATTCCGGCAAAGAGATAACGAAGTGTCCAAGGTCGAAGCTGGCAGCTGCAGGAGAGAGAAGGAAAGTTTGAAGGAGGGGGGGCTGCTTCTTCCCCCTTTCACTCTCTCCCTTCAGCAGGGAAAAGACTGAAAAATAATCTCTGCCACCTGCAGAAGTTTGTTGGGGTGAAAAGACCCCCATATTGCTCATGGAGGAGCTTACACTGGAATAAGTTGATGAATGAGGAAGCCAAGACTTCATGAAAAGAACTGAGATAAGGCAGAGTCCTGTTGAAGATTTATGACCCTGAAGGGATGAGCCTTACGCCGGAGCGAAAGACGACTCGGGTAGGCTTGGGATCCGAGTGAGGGATCCATGCTGCTACTGAAGATTTGTGACCTTGAGAGAGAGCCTTACGCCGGAGCAAACAGCTTGGGTAAGATGTTGGGATCCGAGTGAAGGATCCATGCTAGACCCATGTTGGAGAGGTCTATCAAGGACTGTTCTCCCGTGGGGAGGGACCTCCATAGGGAAACAGGGATGGACTCATAAGCCATTATCCCCTGTAACCCCATGGAAGAAGATCCATGGTAGGCAAGTGTCCCCTTGCAAGCCCATGGAAGGAAAAACCTTCAGGACCTGGGTAACCCCCAGCCTGTGGTCTTAGCCCAGGAGGGGAGTAGGCCCAGCCCTGGAGATTGACACAGAGCAAGAGAGAGTTGAAGGAGTTCCAGCTGCGACGAGGGTGCTGCAGAGTTATTGAAGAGACCTGGAGCTCCAAGAAATGGAGAAAGGAACTGCTTTTCCTCCTTGGACTGATATAAAGGGGGCAAAACTATTTTGTGTAAATACATAGTACTTTTACTTAAGTAAAATTGTTGTAGATATAGTTTTTTTAATTTTAACTTGTTAATAATAAATATTCATACTATTTTCCCCAAATCCAGTCTCTTTTGTCGGCATAAACCTTCTCTCAACTAATAGTAATTGTGTGTGGGGGGGTGAAAGCAAATTGACCCAGAGCAAAACCACAACAGAAATCAGTCACCTAGCCCTGTCCCTGCTATGTTATCTGTGTGCTGCACATCGCTGATGGGCTGGTAGTCTGGGACCAGTTAAGAGTGATTGGAGAGAAGCTCAACTGTACCAGGCAGAGAGGAAAAACTCTATATATTACTTCCAGAGAATTGCAAAACAAACCTACCACTGGTGTTGAAAAATTGCTTTGTTACAAGCTTATTTTTAGGAATGAGTTGAAAAGAACAGCAAGGAAATGGCTGAAGGATGTGAGATGTTCTTTCCCATGGAGATGCACCCACCTTAGTACATGCTGCTTGGTAATACCAGAAGTTTCTGAGTTTCTTTGCTCATGGGAGTTTCTTTATGGATTTGACAACTGTCTTGTTGGGAAGTTCAGTGATGTTTGATGAAGCTGCATTTCTTCTCAAGAAACTTTGTTCTGAGAGTTGTTTCTCTTACATGTGCTTCCTCCCTGCATTTCCTCAGTATCAGTTCATATTTTACATGTTTTCTGTTTCTTGGCTAAGCACAGAAATATTCTGCTGCCCCTTTTTACAGTAACTTCTGTCGTAGGTGTGCTCTTGGACTACCCTGCCGCTTGGGCCTGTCAGACCAAGGGATTGCTGTGCTTCCCGTGCTCCTGTGCCTCAGCATTAGCAGCACAACTCATTCCTCTTTTCTGAGGACTGGGAGTTTTAGATCAGAAGGGCACAGAAAGGTCATTTTGTTACGTTAGGAGACCAGCTCTTCAGCAGCAGAAGGGAAACTTGGTATGACCACCAAAACACTGATGCTGAACAGAACAGGAAGTTTAAGCATGGTTTGATTTGTCAGGAAGGAAGGTGTAGGAAGGTCCACATTCTTCGCCTGCTGCCCTTTAGAAGTTTCTTTTCAGTTCAAAGTGCTTTCTCTGTAAATATTTCACATGCTAAAATGAAAAAAAGAAGAGTCAACAAAAACTGAAGAACCCGCTTCCTTATTGCCATTCCGGTATAAGCAGGATGCAGTCAGAGGGCTCTGACTTGCATGTGTGGTCATCTCAGCTGCTCAGTGTGGCTTTAACAGAGGAGGACCATGTTTTTGCCACCTCCTTGTGCTCCCAGGGCACAGACTCACCTGCTGGGATTCCTGTGAGTCACCATGTAAGTAGGCTGAGGCAGAATTAAGATTTCTTCTCTTCTGTAGCTGGGCCCCAGGCTGGGAGCTGGAGCCGGACCTGTGGGAGCTCTGACTGGGTGCATGGCCAGCTCGCTGCTGGACTAGCCTAGCACGCCCAAGGCAGAGGATAGTCAGACACCTCAGAGACTAGTTAAACCAGCTGGGTGCCAGTGGTTTGGGCCTGAACAAACCTGTGGAACAGTTGAACAGCCTGTGGACCTGGGTTAGGAGGGCGCTGCTTGAAGTCCTTACCAGCCCTTAATTTTGTGCAGCACTGCTGGTTCTTGCTGTCTACAGCCTCCCTGCTGCTCTCCGCTGGTGCTGGGTACAGGATGGCATGCTTCTGAATAAATACTCCACTTCTGATCTCTAGCTTGTAGCTAACATATTTTTCATTCACCATAGCTATAGTCAAGAGTTTTATCCCCTTCAGTGCCATCTTTCTGCGTATACAGATTGCATGGTTTATTTAGTTGATTTAAGTTCTTTTAAAAGATGCAAACCAGAGCAGAGACTTTCCACTCTGTGATTAGCCTTTAGGACATGTTACTGTATTCTGTGCTGAACTTTTAAATTTGTTTTATGTGGAAGTCACATTCTCTGCACAGTTCTGCAGTGTTGATCCTGGACTGGGATGTCCAGAGGTGTCAGGAGCCAAGTGCAGAGATGGGTCTGCATAGAAAGCAGCTCTAGCAAAAATGCGCAGTGATCTCCTCTGTGAGGAGGAGCTGAGCCTGCTACAACGGCAGCTGGGGTTGGACTGAAGTCTTGAGCTACCTGCTGCCCTCTTGGGCTTTTGAGAAACAGGTATTTCATTCCTTCCTGGCAATTAGGATGGAGACAGCAGAAAGCAGCAATAGGCTTCAGCCACTAAAGCCTGCACTGTCTTCCTATCAGCCACTCCCCAGCCCTCAGTTTCCCTCCTTAATGCTGTGCCTAACCCATGCATGGAATGTGTTTTGAGGCCCTCTGTATTGGGTTTCTATGAAACTGCTAAAAGCTCCCTCCATGAATGCCAGCCAGCTCCAAGACATACCCAGGGCTGGCCAAGGCCAACCTATCAGCAATGGTGATAGCACCTCTAGGATAACATATTTAAGAACCACAAAAGTTACTGCTCAAGAGCAATTGCAGATGGAGAGAGGAGTGAGAATATGTGGGAGAAACAGCCCTGCAGACACCAAGGTCAATGCAGGAGGGGGAGGAGGTGCTCCACGTGCTGGAGCGGAGATTACCCTGTAGCCCGTGGTGAGGCAGCTGTGCCCCTGCAGCCCATGGAGGTCCATAGTGGAGCAGAAATCCACCTGTAGCCCTTGGAAGACCCCAGCAGAGCAGGTGGAAGCCCAAAGGAGGCTGTAACCCTGTAGGAAGCCTGTGCTGGAGCAAACTCCTGGCCAGACCTGTAGACCTATGGAGAGAGGAGCCCACACTGGAGCAGGTTTGCTGTCAGGAAACCTTACACCACAAGGGAACCACACTGGAGCAGCCTGTTCCTGAAGGACTGCACCCCATGGAAGGGACCCACACTGGAGCAGTTCATGAAGAGCTGCAGCTCTCAGGAAGGACTCAGCGTTGGAGAAGTTTGTGGAGGATTGTCACCTGTGGGAAGGATCCCACACTGGAACAGGGGAAGTGGCAGCACATCTCATATCAGGAAGAAGCAGCAGTGACAACGCATGATGAACTGACCACAACCTCTGTTCCTCATCCCCTCCTCCCTGAGCCTCTGAGGAGAGTAGGTAGAGAATTCAGGAGTAAAGTTACAGGTAGGAAGAAGGCGGGGGAGAGCAGGGGCAGGGGTGTTTTTAAGGTTTAGTTTTTGTTTCTTGTTACCCTACTGATCTGACTGATAATAAAATCATTTCCCCAAGTCAACTCTCTTTTGCCCGTGATGGTAACTGGTGAGTGATCCCTCCCTGCCCTTATCCTGACCCAGGAGCCTTTTGATGTATTTTCTCTCCCCTGTCCATGGGAGAGACTGATAGAGCATCTTTGGTGGGCACCTGGCATGCAGTCAGAGTCAAACCACCAACCCTTGTTTGAAAACAAGTTTGAGAGGGAAAAGTATTAGTTTTTATTTTACTCATGGATATATTTTGATCATACTATGGACAGTAAAATATCAATTGGGCATTTGTTAATCCACAAGAGAAGTCACTGCCCGAAGGGAGGACAATGTAGGACATTTTGAATATGAATAGATGAGAAAGCAGCATTAGCTTGTGCAGTTTGTTTCTGATCGGTCTCTCTAGTAGCAAAAGACTGTAATTGTACAGTAATTCACTACTACCTTATTTCTAAAATCCCTGCAGATGATTCCCACCAGACAGACTGCTTTGGTAAGCAGTTCATTTCAATGCCTCACAAAAGCTACAGCAGAGAGCAGGGCGAGGACAGAATGAAGCAGAAGTGATTTACTGAGCAAGCAATGTCATCACTCTGCTGCACATCATGTCTTTGCAAGATAGAAATTTGTTGGTCGATCTTACCTTACAGAACAAACAAGATTAAGTGACAGAGACACAAAAAGCAGTCCTGGCTCTCTGGGTCCAAGACACGTTTGCAGTTGTGCATTAGACCTTTTTCTGTCTCTGGTGGTGCGCACTTGTTGTCAAGGTAGTGTTTGGGCATGTAGCACATCTCATATCTGCTACCTGCTCATGGTGTCTATTTAGGTAATTAAATCAGTAACTTCTAGTTTGCTATCCTGCTTACTCATAAAGCCTTCCCTTGTGAGTTACGCGAAAAGGTAACTTCGTTTCTACTGATGAAAAATTCAGATTACTCTGACTAACACTGTGTAGAACAGTAACTGGAGTCACTTCTAGAGTCATAGAACTAGAGGAAGCCACCATCCTCTGGAATTATAGAAAAGTAATGTGTGTGAATGAATGTGTGTGTGCAAGTGCACTCCAAGGAGAACTCCGCAGTTCTTACTAAACAGAAAGACAGGAAGAACTGCATCAATATAATCTCAAGGACAGCAAAGGGAGACTGTAATCCCCACCGGGTACAGACTCTTTGGCTCTGTTATCAGTCCAGATTAGATCTCTGGGTGTCCATACTCAATCACAGTTAGAGCAATGTTTACCTGTTGCTTGAACAAGCGCTCTTCTCATCTGGGTTTGTGTTCAAGGCACAGAATTCTCTTTGGTTTTAAAACTTTATTAATAAATTATTTTTTAATAAAGCATTGTAGCTTCTTTACAAGAAAAGGCATATTGCTTGCAGCTATTTGATTTCATAATTTAAAGTTTCCTTTTTTGCCCCATTTTAATGTCACCAATGAGGTATTTGCTAATGGGAGAACCAACATATCATTAGATATTCTGTCTGATCTTCCTCCACCCAGTTTTGCCACCACTCAAAACATAGGAGCAAGCCGCAGCATGCCCTGGTTAGCCTGAGGAGTTCACTGCCTCAGGAAGTGATCAGATCATATCTCTGTCAGGATCTCCTGTCTTCTTGGGAATGAGAAATGCAACTCCTGAGAAAAAAAAAAAAAAAAAAAAAAGGTGCATGTATTAAATGCCAAAGAGAAAACACAGAATGAGTTACACCTCATTTCAAAACTCCTCCTGCAGGTTTTGGCACTCTGCTGACTTAAAAGGACTGATGCTTGAAAGATGTAAGAAAAGTGTGCTGAGAGAGCGTTTCTGGAAGGAAACAACCCTTCATGGAGAGGATATACTATGGGCTGCATAGATGCTAAGAATACTGCACTGTCTTTTCTGCACACAGGGCTGGATGAACACGAGAGACTGCAGTAGCTGCCCTGCCTAAGCCTGGGAATGCAGGCATTGCTTTGGGCAGCGCTAATGGGAAACCCAGGCTCAGCATACCTGTACCATGCACATAGCTCAAGAGGACTCATTTGGCAATAGAGCCCATGAGCAGCTACCACTATGCAAATAATAAGAGTAGCTTCAAAAGTGCTCACATTTGTATGAATTTCCTGATGGCACAGTGAAACCTCATGCAGTGGTTGCCTCAAAAGATAATGGTGGGGGAGCCAAGATTTAGCATTTCTCCCTGGGCATGACCTGGCTGTAGAGCCCCATCTGTGATTCCAGCTACAGCCTGAGGAGCACCAGACAGTGTGGTACTCCACTTGGTTGCAGTGGACAGGGGAGAGCAAGTTGCATTGTTGCTTAGCAGCAGTCAGATTTGACTGGGTATGTCAATGCTGCAGATTTGAAGATCTAAATACTTTGGGTAAATTATATAAAAGTTCAAGTCAGCAGTTTTTATGTTCAGCAGGCTTACTAGAACTATCTAGTCAGACCAAGTGCCATAAGGACTGCCACAGACCTCAACTTTTGAGGCTTCCTTGATGATTTTAATACACATTTTTTAAATACCGACTTCAGAAGACAAGGACAAGTAGCAGAGAATCTGTAACTTCAGAGGAACTGTTCATTATTTCACATACTTTGCATAAATGGTAGCTTGCATTGCCCACGTGTTTATGCATAAGTTTTAGGTGGCTTGTTCTGCCTGCTGCCAGGCTATAGTCGTGAAAGACAACTAAGCAGAGCAGGGTAGGTCAAGGTCACAAAGAAGTTAGAGGGGAGATAAGATGGAGCTGGGTAGATGGACGAGGACATACGATGTAGACATAAAGATATACTCAACCTCAAATGAGATTGGGTCTGGTTTTCTTCCTTTTTTTTTTTGAAATCTACTTCATTCACCTAGTACTCATTAACACCTATGAAGGGCCAACAAGCTACAATGGTAGACAACAGGCAAGCATGTTCTTGCTGTAAAAGTAAGTCAGTTTCTTCTGCAGAGCTCCTTACTACTGGGAAAGAAGCCTTTGTTCCTTACATCAGCTGGATGTCAACCTATCCCCTCTGTAATTGCACTAATTAATATAGTTGCAAATCTCTCGGTATTTCTCATTTACAGAACACTGTTACCTTGCATCTCACTTTGATGAGGTGAGGGTGAATCTGCTGTTTGTAGTTTGATTCAATCAGTGGTTTCCTCTGTTAGCAATGACCTGTTAAGTGAAGTGTGAAGTCAATCATATGCACCAAAACACTAGCCCTGACTGAGATGCCCCATCAAAATCTGTGTGCCGTACTTGGGTTTGCCTGTCCTTAAGCTCCTGTGGGTATAAAAAACACAGGGAGACACAAGAGAAAACCTCTGAGGAAACCAGACGAGGTAATTTGTCCTGATTATTATGATGATACAGCAGCATCAAAATTCTGCCTGTTGTTTTGAGCTGAAGTAGATGTTTCCTTGCTCCTGAAAACTGAAGGATTGTTCCTGTAGTAATGAAATAAAAACCATTGATGTTACCATTCCAGACTTTCACCAGGGGATACAGCTGCAGGCCAGTTTGCAAGTCTGAGTTCAAAATAAATTCCTAGAAGCCAGCAGAGTTGTTTCAGCTTTTAGGCTGTGTAAAACTTATTATTTCAGCACATATATGGCCTTTTTCCCTTAATGATTTGAAGTGATGGCACGTAGATTTCAAATGTTCGCTTAACTTTCTTATTTTCTCTTTTTGTTTTAAAGTATATTCGGTGCTGTTCGAACTGGTGCTTATATGCTGTACATTTTGATGACCAAAGGCCTGAAACAGTCAGTGTGTGACCAGAGTTTTTACATTGGACCTGTCAGCAAATTCTGGGCATATGCATTTGTGCTAAGCAAAGCACCCGAACTAGGTGAGTACCCTCTCTCTTTCTCTCACTGTGTGTATTTAGAGCAGAAATGTCCATGCAGGAAGCACAAGAGGGGTCTCAGTGCTGTCAAAATCTCATTTAAGTCTTAGAAAAACTGAGTAAACATAAACAAAGCCCAAACTGCATATTTTACTCTCTAGAGATTAATTCCAACCTGGCTGAAGTTAGAGCAATGTGCGGTGAATAAGACCATTCCCAACCCAGGGATAAACTGCAGTGATTATACACAGCAGGGCAGTCAAGAGGTAAAAGCAATCTGGTACATACTTCTTCCTGAGCTACTTGTGGGTAAATAGGAGTAGCATAATCGTCAGTCACTGACCCCCCAGGTACAGAAGTGAAGGGTGGGCTGTAGCAGCTGTGTCAGCAAGAAGCTTTGAGCCAGGTTCTGCCTCCGTTCTCTAGCATTCATCCTTTAATACACAGCTAAGTATACAATTAGGAACAGTAAGGTGCTTCCTCCCTAAGCATTGAAAGCTGTGGCTGTCTGCTTCATTGAATAGAAACAAATTTCCCCTAATATGTCTAGCTTTTTCAGTCCTGATTCTTACAAACTTCTGTATCCCCGACAGCTTTTCTGGTAAGGATATCTATGATAAACATGCCAAAGGCAACTTAATAGTCAGTCTTAAGGTGTTCTCATTCACAACTTAGTGTAAGAAAGGATTGCTTTAATGTAAAGGAGGAGGCAATGATTTATCAGCCCTCCAGCTTTCATTTTGGAGGTTTCCCTCACTGAACCTCAAAGGCTGCAGCTCTCACTGTGTTCAGGTGTACAGCAAAAATAAGACTTTACCTTTCAGCAGATAATTTGATTCAGAAAATTAGAGGACAGCAATTCATCAGCATGAAAACTAGAAAGAGACTGACACCAATTGCCTTGCTGTGTCAGAATCCCTTGTTTTCCTGCTGCCTAAATTACTGCCAACCCACAGAAATGCAGTTGTTGAAACTGGGAAACATCAGCTAGAACTGCATGGCAACAATAAATTGAACATATGATTAGTTATTAAAATGTGAATCAACATCTTGCAGCTACTGAAGTAAACAGTAGCATTATGGCTCATTATAGACCTTGTGCAGACAGTGCAGTTTTGCTTCCACCCGTGACTAATATTCGTGATATAGATTTCCTTGGATACATATAAATCAAAATTAGTCCCCAGATTCAAATCTCAGGGATTTTTTTGGAAACACTGTGTCTATAACAATGGAAAACAAGTAGCATACATATATCTATATATCTAATTGAGATGCTCATTGCAATCACGAAAATGAGAAGGAAGAAAAAAAGCAGGAAAGAGGAATAAAATTTACTTTTCTACAATAGTAAGATATATTTGCTGAAGAGGATGTGCATTTCAGCAAAACCCAAATTTCTTTCTGTAAGCATCTCTGCCTGACAATGACATACCTTTAAGCATTGTACGTTGCGTATGCTCTAAAGGCTCTTCTGATTTTAACTAGGTTAAGTTTCCATGTAGACATTTGAATCAGAGGACAGTGTGCTGCTTCCTCTTCAGGTTTTCTGCTCTCTACTGAACTGCATTTCTCTTCCAGTGACAGTATATAATGGACAGTCTCACAGACAGAGATGATGCACATACATCCGCCTACCTCACTTCAGACTTTCATGGATTATGTTTGCAGCAAAGGGCTGCCATGTAAACCTATGGAGTTTTCAAATGGGGATTATTCACACAGGAAAATGTAGATACACTGGTTTTCTAAAGATTGCGTAGAGATTAGGAGCCAAACTGATTCTTGGATCAGACAACCTCTGGTGGTTTTTCTTGCTCCAAAGTAGTGTATACTTCAGTAACAGCAAAGGGAAGAGAGGACTGCATTAATTATTGAATTGTTTGATATGTTTCTCATTTCTTCCCTTTCTTTCTTTTTTTTTTTTTTGTGTGTGTTTTGTTTTGTTACAGGTGATACTATATTCATTATTCTTAGGAAACAGAAGCTCATCTTCTTACACTGGTACCATCACATTACTGTGTTACTTTATTCTTGGTATTCCTACAAGGACATGGTGGCTGGCGGTGGCTGGTTCATGACCATGAACTATGGAGTACACGCCGTTATGTACTCTTACTATGCCTTGCGGGCTGCTGGCTTCAGAGTCTCACGCAAGTTTGCCATGTTCATCACCTTGTCGCAGATCACTCAGATGTTGATCGGTTGCGTGATCAATTACCTGGTCTTCTCCTGGATGCAGCAGGGCCAGTGCCATTCCCACGTGCAGAACATCATCTGGTCCTCTCTCATGTACCTCAGCTACTTCGTGCTCTTCTGCCATTTTTTCTTTGAGGCCTATATCGGCAAAACCAGAAAAGAAAGGAAGGTTGACTAGTGGTAGGAACAAGAAGCCATAGCTCAGGGTCATCAAGAAAAAAAAAAATTATAAGAAAAAAAAAGGCACAAGGAAACATATATGTATGGTGCAGCTAAAACTTGGCAGCTTAGGGAAAGTTAGCTTGGTTTAACCCAGTAAGTTTATGATCCTATCATGGTGAGGACTCACTGAATTCTACTCTATCTCAAAGGACTGCTGATGAAAGACAACTTCCTTCTTGTACCTGTCTGCTCTAGAAAAGAAAGGAGGAAAGAAAGAAGGAGAAAAAAAGAAAAGAAAAAAGGAAAGAAGAAAGAAAAGAAAAGAGAAATGGAATACTGTTGAGGGGGAAAAAGTATGTTAAATAAGCAGTGTGTTTCCCCAGGGTGGAGGAGAGATTTATATTTAAAAAAAAAAAAAAAAAATTTCTAAATCCTTTCTAATAATTTCTTAGCGTTAAACTTGAACAAAACAAAGGAGAAGTGACAAAAAAAGAGATCTGTCAATGATAACAGTAAGATTGCAGAATTAAAATCTTTTCCATAGAAGGTTGATACCTTTAGCCAAAATGAAGCTGAAAAGGATGTTTCCTGCATGGAAACTTGCTGAACTCCACACTGTGGTCATGAATGAAAAAGAGAAGAGATTGATTTCTCTGCTATGTACTCTGTAAGGAGAGCAGATCTGGGACACAGAGTTGCCTCCCTCAGAAGGTGGAAAGGAGCAGTACTTTTACAAGAGTTTAATGTGAAAAGATGCACTGTTGCAATACATATCTCAGAGAGTGCATTTTCCAAGTGCATTTTTCAGTTAAAGGCAAGGAATTTCTACAGCAGGATAAGTCATAGAGGGTTAAATCAATCAATCAATATTTGCTAAATTAACAGGGGCTAATAGCAGAGGGATGTTCAGGAAGGAGAGGGAGACAGCTCCCCTCACATGATTTTTAGGAATTATCCGCTACTCTTAATTTAGCCTGCAGCAACACTGAATTAAATGGGGGAAATTGGAAGCAATCCTAGTTAGCGAGAAGAGAGTGATACATCTGCCCACTGTTTTCAGAACAGAGCCCTGTGGTACAATACAAATTCCGTGTTTTTGTGGCTGCAAGGGTGCCTGCCTGGGTTGGAAGAAGTGGCAGGACTGCACGACATTGGGTATCACTGTGCTTCTGCATCTGCCTCCTGGGCAGTGCAAAGATGTTTAAAGTGCCCTCCTCTGGTCATGTGGAGATACTACTACAAAACATACTTGGAATAGGTTTTTCTTGAGATTTGTATAGGAAAAATTAGTCTAAACGAAGTAATTTTGCTGCAACAGCTTGACTCTAAAGTCCAGAGAGAATTATCCTTCATTAAATATATATTTCTGCAGAATCTGTACTGTAACATCAGACTGACCGCTTAAGAGGACATACTTTCTTCTCTGAAGTCAGCTACAGATATAAGGAGAAACATGTTTCACTCTGAACCTTAGAGATTTAGTTGAGAACAGCCATATTCTTTCAAAGGCAAGTAGATTGCATTATCTGTGATATTTCAGTCCTTACAAAGCCAAATAAAATGTGTAAAAGTTCCTAGTATTTCAAAGACGCAAGTATGTAAACTTGATGTTAAATGTGTTAATGTAGTATTCTAAATTGTAACAGCTAGGTAGTTTAACTAAAAAATTAGAAGAACTAGATCAACAAAATAGGGACTGCTGTTCTGCATAGGATATACACACACCTATAACTACAACCATATACACATTCTGTGAATTGTCAACAAGAAAAAGCAGCCCAGTGGCAGAGAATCACGTTTCCTGGCTAATGCAAAAGATTGTCATTATCTTTCTTGCTTTAATTTGAGATTGTACAGTACAAAAGGGTTTTCTTAATTATGGTTTTTAGCTTTAATTGTGCTGTCATTCATGAAACAGAGCTGCTTTAGTATCCTGTTAAGAGATGACAAGGGCTTTCGGTGTCTCATTATATACAAAAGAAAAACAAATAAAGTTACATTCCATATTATGTGAATGGTCTTACAAATCAAAAGCCTATTCAGGCTAAAATCATAATTATAACAAGCAGAAAATGAGTTTACATTTGTGTTATTTAAGTTATTGATGTGCTGACGTTATTTTATGGTACAAAACATAGCAAAATGTGATATGCAGTAATGAAGCTATGATATTCATTAATAGGACTACTGTATACGTGGAAATATTAGACAAAACCAATTAAATGTGTAAACCATTTTGTTATACAGCTTGGGAGTAGATAATTATAATGCTGAATAAGCCTTTTTCCTCATGTTTAATTTTGCCCTGGCTAAAAAGCAGGTTAAGAAGACCGGTTAAGAGTGGAAAAGGCAAAATTAAAATCAAGCTGCAATTAGCTGATAAGCATTGGTAGAAGTCCACCATCGTGCCATTTAGACCCTCAGTCCTGTGTGTCTTGAGTCCCTCAAATAGAGCAAGAGGGTGTGGAAGTGGTCCAGTGTCTGGAGCTGAAGCTGGAGGAGAAGTCTTGGACTCTGTGAAGTCAGTGGAGGCTTTGCTTTGCTTTGAACGGAGCTGGTGTGCCTGACTGCCTTTTGTCTGAGCAGAGGGGAACTGTGCGCATCTCCTGCTACTTTGAGGCTTATGACTCATGACTTAAAAACCCCATAAACTTTGTCTACAAGAAGTGACATCACAGCATGGCAGGGACTTGTGGCCTCAGTGTAACACAGGCAGAAAACAGGATGGGTTGCAAACAACAACCTACCGTGTTTCATACTCTTGTTTTCCTTAATGGCATAAAAAACTCCCACACCTCTCCGTGCTGGATGGCAGTGCTGGCAATGCTGACACTGACTTCAGTGGAGCAAGAACTTCACCTGCTCCTTCCACATCCTCCCAAAACCCTCGTGGGTACCTCTGCACCGTTCCCAGCACCTGCTCCTCGATATGCCGAGGTCTGGGTGGGCGAGGGCCAGCTTCCTTGCTGCCTGGGAAGCAGCTCCAGTGCAGACACCACCCCAAATAACCTCCTCAACAGGCAGTGCAGATGTACCCCTGGTGTGCAGGGGTTACTCAGCACCAAATTCAGTGGGCATCTTGGCAGGGGACTAGGCTGCAGACAAGTGTACGTGTAGGGAAGGGGCAGCGAGATCAGACACGTAAGATACAGTGGTAGATTAGAGTACATTTATTGTCACTCTGGGAACTGGCTGTTACAGTGCCATTTGCTTCAGGAGATGACATCACACATGCATTTACACAGGTCCTATGGCCTTACTATTCCATTGGGCTTTTCCTCTGAGGTTTTCCACTGACATCAAAGTTGTAACTGGCATTGAAGACTTTGAGGATAAGACAAAAGCAAGTTACATTTTTTCTTGTTTTTTCCCCTCTAAAACATACATGCATAATATTTAGATATCACATTTAACCCACTGACATGTACTTAAACACTGAGTCAGTCAACCCTAATGTAGTGACACCTCAGCAATACTCTAGCTGTTCCAACCTATAAGCCACAAGATAATTGGGTCCTATTTATTTCTGCTGGTTTGAGCCTTGGAGTCATGCTTTCAAGTTTTTTTGACCAGTACCAGAACCCTTTTTTCTCTAATTATTTTAAAGAAAGCTGTAATTCTATTGCATTCACACATGCCATGGGGAACTCAAACTTTATATAAATTTACCAAGCATTATGGGACCTGTGACAGCCACAAGAGATGCTGGAAATGCTGTTGTGAGAGCCACTATTGAAGTCAGGAAAGTTACACTGGTGATAAGGTCACTCTGCCAGTGTCGAAGTTTCTGTTTTATGTGCCTGTGATGAGAAGGAAACCCCTTGTTCTTGCAGACCTTCTGTAATTCAGTCACAAATTATTTATGTCTGGGCTCACTGATAACTCACAACTAGGAACAGCTGTCTCCAAAAGAGACCTCTCACCAGAATCTCACAGTAAAATAATACAAGATAAGGGCCAAAGTGTGCAAAAGGAATCATTCAAAAGAGCCAAGCAGGGTAGTAGGCATACAACTTGCAGGAGAGACAAGAAGGGAGACCTATTCCATATGCCAGGGCAAAGTACTTCCAGGCTGAATTCTCACTCCTTTCTGAAATGAGGAAAGGCAACATGGAAGAAGGGTGGGCTGCATAGTGCCAGGTGCCCAGGATGGGGTGGCCAAAGGAATAAGGCTTGTGTGTAGAGCTTCCTTCTGCAGAAGTTAATTAGAAAGTGGCTCCTTCTGTGCAAACATGGGTCTATGGATTTGTTCGTAGGAACATCCATGGTCTAATAATTTTTTCAAGTCCTGGGTGTAGTTTATTTTTCTCTCCTGAAAGTAAAAATCTGTGACATTTTAGTTTAAAGCAATGGTACCTCAGGGATAATTATTCAGGTGGCTTCAGGCAACAAAGACCATAAGAGACAAGTTATTATGGCCATGAAAGAGCATTGTTAGCAGTGCGAGATACAGTGTATTAGTGCTGCAATATCTCTAGCAGTTGTAGTCTATCCTGTGCTTCAGAACCAGTAGCAGAAGTGTAACATATATAAATCATATACACACTCATACTTTAAGTAATAGAGATGGCTTTGATCGAGGAAGAAATCAAAGAGAATTTCAGACTATACCGCCTACGTTCAGGACTTGTTCCAGTGCCTACTGAAAGTGAGATTGTTGGTGAGATGTCCAGTGACTTCAGGGAGCTTTGCTTCAGCCTACTGGAACCCGCTTGCAGAGGGTGATGCAAGACCTAAATTCCCTTGTTTGCTTAGTTGTGACACAAACCACCTGGGGCATTACTCAGGCGCTGACATGGGTCTTCAGTCAGATTTTACAGCCTAGCATCAATGAGCCCTCTAAAAGGGAAGAATTACAACTCAGAATTGTTGGTGATTTTTCACTCTTTTATTTCAATACATTTTCCATTCCATTTATTTTCTTAAAAGCAAGCAAAAGGACAAGTCCCTGATCCTGCAATCGGCAATGCTCCATTGCAGTCCATGCAGCAACACATGAGCACAGAAACCTTTTGCTTACAGGGGTAAAGGCAGGACCAGGATCTTGTTACTGACTTAATTTCTAGCAGAGCAAACACCACAGGGTAGGATTTGATTTCTTAAATTAAATCAACTGTACCAACACAAATAACATTGGATCTGCACATTAATTTGACAGCTAAGGGGAGCCAGGGCCCTCCCCAGGACATCATAATAATAAATTGCTGCATGAAGAGGGGTTAGAGTGTATTTCCCAATGGGTATAAAATAATACTCCCCTGAAAAGAGTGACCTTCCTGAGAAATCTCACATCTGTCCAGTCCTGGACAGCTTCAAACAGGCCTATCTGCTGAAAAAAACCAGCTCTGATTGACTTATCTGCTTTCTCAAAAGGGCCACTACATGCTTGAGGCTTTTTGGAGCCTTAAAGCTTAAGCTAGATTTATATTCAGAAAAGAAAAAACAACCTTAAATATGTGTACAATAACTAGAAGAGAATAGTATGATAAATATCTTTATTTTACCATTTTCAAATGGCTATTTCATTACATAAAAGGAAGTTTTTATTTTTATTTTTTGGGGTATATTGATATTCCAAATAAAATTTTAACTTTTGGTTCAAATAAAATGCCTCTGTGTTTTATTAATCCATAACATCCGTTTCATTCTCCATATTGCTACCAAGTCAGCTATTGAAAAAGAGAAGCGGTTCTCCAGGTATGAGACTACAACGTGACGTTGTCACTTCCCAGCAAATCTCTACCAAAGTTGATGTCTTTGTGTACCACACAGAAGCATCATATGTTTTTTTTCTGTATGTGTATGTCACAGGCACCTCTATGATAGTGGAGGAAACCAAAGTGTAAATAAATGTTTGGACTGCAGCAGATCCCTGCTGAAACCCCACCACTCCCCCCATGGACAGGCTTACAGCCCCACAACAAAGAACAACAGGTTTCTGAGCAAAGACAGCACAAGCTGGAGGCAGGGGGAAGAGGGTAAAGCAGACTGGGAAGCCCACAGTGGGGATGTCTCTCTGTGAGAGACCCCGATGACCTTCCTGAGGACTGGTTTGGGAATCAGGCCAAGGAGCAGCCTGGAAGTGGAGAAGTGGAGAAGTGGAGAAGCAAGAAGAGGGAATTGGATATATGTCCCAGGAAGTGCTGCCTACCATCTTCAGTATTATCCCAGGGAGAGTGGAAGAGCAAATGCAGCCAAGCAGAGGGGGATTTCCAAGGTAGGTGCAGCTCTGCTGTTGGGAAGAATTCCACTAACTAGGGAGAAAAAAAGTAGAATGTGGGGAATATAGGATTTTTTCAGGCTTATAGCAGAAACTACATTTCCTTGGCTCCACTACCCACCTCTCTGCTTCTGGCAGCTACCTGTGACCCAGGCTAGCTTACAGCTATAGTTGAGGTAGGAGTGGAGATCAAACATGTAAATAAATCCTTCTTTTATTAAGATTCTGTGGAAAGCAGAGGCGTACTACACACTGCCAGTAACTTTGGCAAGGCTATGCGTAGGGAGGGTCACTGTCTATTGCCCCAAGCAGAAAAATTACCTCTTCTTTCTGGTTTCCTTTGCCAAGCTGCCATGACTTGCAATGACCTTGTGCTGGAAGTCCCCAGCAGAACTGGTCATCCTGACATCCCACAAAGCATGGGCTGCTGCTTTCCCATAAAGATGATACCAGATGTAAGAAATTGTGCCATGCTTGTCCTTTAGCACTGTGTGGCCAGGTACGTCCATCACCACCTCACTCCAGCAGCTCATCCTAGCAAGAAGAAATGTTTTTGGGTCCAGAGAAGATACCAGCCATGAGTGGCCTAAGTTGATGCCATGCAGGAACACAGCCACAGCAGTGGAGAGCAGCAAAGCCATAGCTTACACTCTCCTGCCAGCTTGTCCAGGGAATCCAGAACAGCCTTACCTTCAGCTACACTCAGTCCCTCATGCATAGCGATTGCCTCAGAGACAAAGCTGAAACGCTTAACAAAGCTGACAGGAAGTCCACGCAAGCAAACACAGGTTCTGCAGTGACACTGGACTTGGCCAAAGAGCTTTTTGAGTGTTTGCCACATTGCTTAATGTGAAAATGCTGAATAAACATTCTTTATCCATTCTCCTTCAAGCAGTTTGGTGACCTCTGTGGTCCCTCTGAGTGATGTGCCCACAAAATTGCTAGCAGGAAAACCCACATAAATGCCTTCAGCTGTGCCTGCTCTGCCACCTTCCAACCTTTCAGAGGCCTAAGAGCTTGGTAGGGAGCAAACCCTTGCTTCAGCGCCACTAGCACCTCCACAGGGCAGATGACAAAGAAAAAAATGGCACTAAGCTTTCCACATCCTGTTTTGCACCTCCAATAGGAATGAAATTGCAAAGTATAGTGCCACCTGTTCAGATCAGGCTGGTTTAGGAATGTTAATGCAACTCACCATTAATAGAAATACTGCCCTTCGATGTAAAACTATATAATGACGTGCTAACACTTAACTATGTCAGGTACAGTGTCAAATGATGCAGAAATTTAGTTTTACCTGTTAAAAGTGAGCCATGAGGCTTCATGTGTATTTTGGATCTAAGTCCTCTAACCATAGAAGTGGTAGTAAGTCAAGTTATAATAAAGGAATCAGTAATAGAAAACTTCCAATTTTGGAATGTTGTATCGAATAATTTACTTTTGCTAAAAGGGCCTTAAAGGTCACACAGAAACCACATCTTTGGTTTTGGCTTTTTTTTTTTTTTTTTTTTTTGGTCAGTATTTTTCCTTTAAAATCTTACTAGGAATACCAGGGATCCCAAGTTTGTTCAGAATGATGATGGCACTTGCATACAAATGGTGGCATTAGAACTGCTAAGAGCGTTTAAATGCTTTTTCCTAAGTATTCATTAGATAGAAAAATACAGTTGGCAAAGGCTTTACTGTTCACCTTCTCTGCTTTTTTCTTTCAACATGGCTTTATAAGACAAACTGAGCACACAAAGGCCGATGACCATTCTGGGTCTCTATCTGTAAGACAGGTAAGATCGCAGCAGTGTGGGGGCATGCTGTCTGCTTGGGAACATTATTGCTGTTTTATAATGGAGTCCATGTCTAGGGAGATAAAAGCAGTTCAGGCCTGTTATCACTTCAGAGGTTTTTTCATGAAGGCAACTCCGTGCCATTTCAGAGTTTAACTCACAACTATTGGCGTCCAACAATTTTAGGCTGGAAGTATGTTAAATAAATTCCAGCATAGCCCATGAAACTGCTGCTTTAGGTAAAGCTTTTGCAAACCCCAAGCAAATATCACCTCCTTTGTCCCACATCTGGCACCCAGCACGATTGTGCCCATATGCTAAACCTAGAGAGAGAGAATCTGCAGATATGCTGGGCCTGGCATCCTGCAGTTGTGAGAAATACCCATCCCAGGGGTCCCTGGCCCTCTCTGTGGGCAGCAAGTCTCCCTCAGAGGGGATGCCAGTGCTCCCAGGGAGCTTGGAGAACATCTAGTCAGCCTTGGCCAGTGGTCTGACTGCAAGATGCAGTCTGGGAGCGACTCTCTGTGGAACTTCTGCCCCTTAGATTACCCCATGCAGCTGTTTTTTTAGATTGGCAGAAGAGAACCTTGACCCACCCATGCAGAGTGCCTGAAGCTACTAAATGCAATTTGAATGTGTGGCTGCTAATGCTCCTAGTATGTTGAGCATAGGATAGATAGTCATATTCTTCACAGGGCTAATTTAAAACAGAAAAGGATGGTTTATACAGGCAACTCGGCCTCTGTTTTGCTGCTTTTAGCTGATGGGACATTCAAGAGAAAACTGGGAAAACCTCAGAGACTCCAGCCTAAAGTCTTGGTCCTAGCTGAGGTCCCACCCCACTTTCACAGCCAGCCTTGTCAGTACGAAACAATCCAGTGTAATACATCAGGAGGACCAGGAGGAAAATTTGCATGAATTAAACATTTTTAAGTATGCACTATATCCAAGGAACAAACTTCCAGAATATCTGATCCTATGCAATAGATGTCTCTTTGAGAGGACACCTTTGAGATGATATTTCTCTGCTTGATCCTAGACTTGTTTGAATTAAATCAGGTAAAACCTGTTCCTTCAAGCAAAAGAAGAATACCAGAAATGAGATGTGGCAGATGTCCAGGACCACTCCACACAGCATATAATGTTGGTGGCTTGTTCAGATTTGCATACAGAGGCTGGGAACCCCTGGCTTGCTCAATGTGAGGAGGTGCTGCTGCCTCCCATTTGTATCAAACTTTGCCAGAAGCCTTTGGATCTGAAAGATGATAACACCAAAATTCAGTCTTGTTACAGTAAATCCATGGCACATGAAGAAAGCTTTTAAAATTGTCAATGAATTAAGAAGTCAAAGCTTGCTGTGTGATGTGACGATAGTAGCTGAAGACATGGAAATTGCAGTGAATAGAGTTGTGTTAGCTGCCTGCAGGCCCTACTTCCATGCCATGTTTACAGGTGAGATGAGTGAAAGCCAAGCAAAAAAAGTTCAAATAAAGGAAGTCAGTGGCCGGACTCTAAGGATGCTTATTGATTATATTTACACTGCTGAAATTCGAGTTACAGAAGAAAATGTGCAGTGCCTTGGAACAGAAGAGGATTTTTTTTTTTTTTTTTTTTTATTATTATTTTTTTTCTCTCCAGAGAAGAGTAACCAGGCTGGTGAAGGAACTTGAACACAAGTCCTATGAGGAAAAGCTGAGGGAGCTGGGGTTGTTTAGGCTGGAGAAGAGGAGGCTCAGGGGAGACCTCATCACTCTCTACAACTACCTGAGAAAAGGCTGGTAGCCAGATGGGGGTTGGTCTCTTCTCCCAGGCAACTATCAGTAAGACAAGAGGGCATGGTCTCAAGCTCTGCCACTGGAGATTTAGGTTAGATATTATGAAGCAATTCTTTACAGAGAGGGTAATCAGGCATTGGAATGGGCTGACCAGGGAAGTGGTGGATTGTCCATCCCTGGAGGTATTTAAGAAGAGACTGGATGTGGCACTGAGTGCCATGGTCTAGTAACTGTGGTGGTAGTGGATCAAGGGTTGGACTTGATGATCTCAGAGGTCCTTTCCAACCCATCTAATTCTATGATTCCATGATTCTATGAAGTCAGATAGAAATCCCTGGCAGACAACTATCAAGGTCTTAAACAGCCTTAGCATTGGGTTGCTTTCTTCCATGCACTGTAAGCAGTTTTGACCTTCCTTTGCAAAATTACCCATCTCTGCTGCTGTAGGAACACTGTGGCACCCAGGGGCTGCTCACTTCTTTAACTGCCTTGACTCCCTGCTCTGCAAACCCAGGGTGTGGCCTCTGTCTGTGCATCAGTGATTGAGAAGAAGGGCTTTGCTCTGAGCAGAGGAAATGATTCATTTGTAGCAGGGAAGAATGTAGCTTTTGTGTTAAAGTTGTGTACTGCCCTGGAGGGCAGCCCGAATGCCAGTAGCAGGTCCTTTACACTGCCTGTGGGACTGGTGTAGTCTCCAGGTCACATGGACAAAATGGCATGGCTCAGAGAAAGCAAGCTTGGCAAGGCAATATTGCATGGGAGCCTCAGAAACAAAGATATTGCTGTCTCCTAGTATCACATAACACCACAGGGAGAATTGAGTGAAGGAGCCAGCAAAGTTTGACTGGGCAAGAAAAAGGCTCCTTTCCTCTCCTTTCAACCTCCCTCAACAGAGACATGATAATGAGCTTGAGGGTCTTATGCTGGGAAATAAAAGCAAGAAACTTCTAAAAAATTAAACAACTTCAGACATAAAACAGAAAGAAAAGGTTGCTGGTATTTCCTAAGCCTGCCTTTGTATAACTGCAGATACTGCACATCTGACCTAAAGTCTCTGCCACAGCTTGAAAAACCAGCACATGCTGTGGTGTCTCTAGTACCATAGGTTGCTACAGCCAGAGCCATCTGCTTACCTGCAAACCCCAGACGGGCTGAGCAGCACCTACCCCGAGCTCCCTGGCTGCCCAGGGCTGCTGGACATGCATCGCTCCTTGGCAGGGAGAGGTCTCCCATCTTTCAAAGGAGTGAACTTCAATTGTGTATGGTTTAAGTCAAGTCCAAACTGTACAATGGCTTCCAGAAAATTTAATTTTTATTTTTTATTTTCTTTCTTTTTTTTTTTTTCACTTTCTCATACTCCTCTGTGTATGATAGTGACAGTACGAGGCACCAGGAACTAACTTTGCTGCTCAAATTCTATTGAAATCTAGAAAATTCATGAAAAGTATGTGTGCATTTATACATATAAAATACCAATATTTTAAATGCAGAGGTCTCATAGGTGAATATTTGATGTATAGAACTTCTTGGAGTTATTTTCTTAAAAGGTAGCCACTGAATTTCTTCTTAAAATTGGGAGATTTTGAAAGGAACACGTAACTTTCATTATGAATAACAGCTCACTGCTTGAAAGCATCCCATGCAAACCTTGAACTTGCAGTGCTGTGAAACAGCAACCAACTCTAAAGTGAGTTTACAGAACACAGTTTTGTTCCTGACGCTGCCTTCAAAAAGAGCTTGTATAATTCCACATGCAGCATACACTTGCCAGTCCTTCAAGAATTCATTCTTCTAGTGGGAAAGTTCTCAGTAGTTAAAAGGCCATGGCACTGGTCAGATGCCTGCAGAGCGAAGTGTGGTATCAGGCATCCACAAGTTGGTAATTTTGCAGCTGTCACTTTTTAATTTTGAAGTTAAGCAATAATGCTGGAAGCAAACTGTTCTTTACTCCTACTGATAAGCTTAATGCTACAGTATGGCAGACACTCCAGGTATCTACAAGACACCTCTTTGTTTCATCATTTGTTACTCCTTTTCTTGGCATGTTCCAATTAAATGCCTTTCATTGGTTCCAAAGAGTAACATAATATTATCCACTAACTTTCATAATTCTTTACAAGAGCTGCAAGCGTGAAACATCCAGTCCTGATTGCTGTTTTGTTGAGCTATTCCAAGTTACGCTTCCCTGCCTGTGCCTACTGATGGCAGTAGTCATAAATTGTGCAAGAGTAGTACAAATAGTCCTTCTTTATTTCACAGAGACTGTTTATACTGTTAAGTAATATATACCTTACAGGGATTGCAACTCTGTAGAGGAAGGAATAGTTAGAATAAAAAAGTAAAGTTAAACTATAAACCTTTGACTGTAAAAAGAAGCAATCATTAAAGAGTGACTCATCAGTCCTTCTACATTTACAGCTTGAGTACTGTTATAATTATTATTAACTGGGAATGCTTCCAAAACAAATACAAATAAATCCATGAGAAAATATTTTTGTATTTTAACTAAAGCTAGTCTCTACAGTGGTCATGTCAATGACCATGAATGGGAGCCAGTGTTTTTCTTAGAAATAAATATTTCATCAGCAGGACTGTCACAAATCGTAAATGTGCAGTAATTATTGCATCAGGGCTTCTTCAAGTTGTTTTCAAAGACAGAAAATTAAAATCTTGATGCTGTAATTAGAGGGTAGTACAAAATTAGGCGATTTGTGTGACCTACCCTCTAGGCATGAATCATCTTCTAACAAAGTTCTTGCCACTCATTGCTTTACTCATGTTTCAGCTGAATATGGATATCCTCACTTAGTCTAACAGCTCTCCATTTGGAGATGAGCTAGAAGATGACACAAGGCACAAGAAATGCCTTGAAGGGCCTCTCTTGGTTTCTGAGAGACCATGCTGGTATTATCAGGTTCTGCTCTGCAGTACAAAATTACCACAGATGCACAGTCCATGTGCAGATTATCTACTGACTTGCCTCTCCCTGTTTCTCCCAATCCTTCAAAAAAATGGAATTTGAGAGGCAAAGGCACTGTGTATGTTGCAATCTGCATTTTCACATGCTGAGCAAAGGGGAGAGTGGGCTCTGCAGTGGCCTGCAATCCTACATCTGCATTGCACCTGGTTGACCAGTGACTGTTGCTCTTCACAAGTCCCTTCTCTCCAGAGATGGTGTTTTGGGGAATGAGGGGGTATTTGACTTCCTTCTGTTAGTTGGACCTGGAAACCATAAAAGCATTTTTTTCGCCTTAAAACTTTCTGGAATCTGCCATTTCAGGAAAAATACTTCACAGCTTTCATCACAACCTTGGATCCCAAGCTACTAGGTTTTCAATTTTCTGGGCTTAAACTTAAAGGGAAGTTTAATTTTGTTCTTGTATTAACTCCTCTTCCCATTCCTCTGGCACCAGGATTTAAAGGAAACTTTGAAAAAATAATCTTTGTTTAAAATTGAAAACGATCTCTACTCCTGCTTGGAACAAACTTTATACCCATGCAGGGAACCATACAAGAAAGAGCATGACTAGATAAGAAGGTAACAAGTGACAGATCTGTAGACAAAGGCACTCACTTCAAATGCAAAGTGTGTGGAAGAAGGTGGCCTCCAGGACTTTCTTTTCTGAGTTGCTTTCCAACTAAGAAATGCCGTGCCCTTTCCAGCGTCAACTTCCTTTTTGCCACACAGCATGACGGTGAAACCTCTGTGCCAGCCTCCCATCACCTCCCATCAGCAGTACATGGATCGTGTTGACTTGGATAAGCAGGAAATACGTTTGGAAAGCCTTGCTTCTTGCTGCCAAGGCAATGGGTGTTGGGGGATTGTCCACTGCCCATAAGCAGAACCCACGTCCCAGAGTCTCTGAGTGAGGAGGAGCAGGAGCAGCAGCAGCTGGGCACCTGACAGCCATGAGGGCAGCTGTGGGCTGAAATAGCAGCCCTCAGTTTTAACAGCCAGTACCTTTTCTTCCTAAAAATACCTTTGTTACTAAAATCTTGGCTAAAAGCAGAGCGCGCCAATCCTAAAATCACAGTGTGCCTGGAGTTTTGCTATTGCAACTCAGGAGAGGAAGAAAGTGCTCCAGCCAAACTCGGGAGGTAGTTATTTCAAAGGAGTCAGGAGGCTGGGAGGTGCAGGTAGAAGGGGAAATTAATAGCTTGAGCAGGCCAGCCTGCAAAGGGAGATCAACCAAGCCAGTGCACAAGTCTCTGGAATAGGTAACAAATGGGCTTTAATATGTAATTTCTTACTCTCTCTCTCATAATACTCAGATACATACAAGATTTCTTCATGCTCTGGAAGGGGATTGTTGTATGTTTGTGTTTGTACAAGCTCTCAAGTACATAAAGGGATATTCATGTGAAAAGTTAACCCTGATGGAAGGAAACACGCAGATACGCCCTGGGAACACAACAGAGAGGAAGGGGTGTTTTCTCTTACATATTCTTTTTCTTCCTTCACATGTAAGCCTATTTGAGGTTTTTTGTGGAATTTGAAGGAAAGGAAAAAAAACAAGTTTCCATCAGGAGACTGTGTGGCAATGAACCTGTACTGTGGAGGGTGTAGATGAGATGTAATTCTGAGTGTGCATCCACCGTGGATGATTCTGTGATCCGAGCAAAGCCTACAGCTAGGTACAAAACCTGGAAGAGAAAATGACTGAGAGAGTACCTGACTTCTTAGAGCTGCATAGCTTCCAGAGGAAAAATACCTGTTTGACAACCATCTCAGTCAATCTAATAAGGCAGAAAACCTCACATTCCACAAAATTCTGGCTTTCTAGACAAGAGAGCTGCAAACGAGTGACTAACAAATATCTGTGCCAACATATATATCATTGGAAGAAAGTGAATGTCTCTGGGGCGTTCTTTAATCATCCCTTAATGTAGCCCTTAAGAGGAGCACAGTAGATATTTTGAGAGGGAAGAAATCTTTTATCTTGCCAAGAAAATGAAAAACAAGAACCAGCAGATGCTGCATGATGCAGTTCTGGACTCCTGCCTTGCACTGCCTGAGTGGGGATGCAGGATGGGCAGCTCTGGGCTGAGAAGGACTGGGAATAGGCAGGGCATGAAGTATAAGCCTCTGTACTTGTGCTAGGAAGAGCCCAAAGGCTTCCTTTGTTTCCTAGTGAGGTAAGGGTTAGGCAAGCAGTGATAGAAGTTACATGGGGCAGCTGAAGGCTCTCCCCAAGGAAGGTGGGAAGCACTTATCTAAGCTGCATCTCTCCGTATTGACACAGACTCTCACGGGTGGTACAGACACAGCCCTGCATCAGAAACAGGACCTGCTGTGGAGTGAGGTTGCACAGCATTCCCAGCACCTGCCCAGCTGGGCTGAAGCTGGGCCACAACCCTGCTCTATTACAGATGTCATGCCATGCTGTACTCCAAAATGCAAAAGAAATCACAACAGCAATTTGGATACTCCATGGGACACCAACCTGAGTGCAGAGATCCTGCTAAATATAATGTGGGTCTGGAAAGTGACTGCTGGTCTGAAATGAAAGACTTCTGAATTTGCTAATCAGGCTGCTTCACTACCTAGTAAAACACCAGTCCCTTGAATGAAAATTTGCAGCCTTCAAACTAAAAACAAACAATCAAACAAAAAAGTCACGTTTCTTCTCCTGCCTACCTGCAGACTTTTATTAATGGAGTTCTCAGACATTCTGTTGGAAAAAAAAGGTTGACTAAACTGATTTTCCTCTCTAAATCCTCATGTAGCAGAAAAAGGTGACAGGCACTGAACGTGACAAATCCACAGAAAGGGAACCAGCTAAGTGCTGGCTCAGTGCCGCTTGTCCTACAGTTTCCCTAGCACTTCTGATTTCAATTTTTTCACACTCATTAAATAGCTGCTTCTTGCTGGACACTTAAAATTTGTTTCTTGGAAAACCAGAGAGAATTTGCAATGGAGCAACTCACTCAATGGTCTGGATTGAGGATCTGTTTTTCCTGCATAAATGACCACAGTTCACATTTCTTCTTCCATAATAATATTTTGTATATAAAAGGAAAGGACTGTGCATGCAGAAGCTGTGAAGAAAACCTGCTCTGCTCACTGTCTTTTCCATTAGTAGACTGGGGTTTTTCTGACTGATAAAAAAAGTCTTCTCTTACCAATCCTGATATGAATCAAGTAGAGCAGGATCTGGAAGCAGCATTTCCCACACCTCTGGGAAAGCCCTGCCCAACAGCAGTGCTGTCTCACTCCTGCCCTCGCCCTGTGTGCTTGCACCTAGCAGCCTGTGTTGCCTGTCTTTGACAGAGGGAGCAGACAGGGGGAGTACGATGAATTTCCCTCTGCTGGTGCCTCTGAGAAGCTGGATCACCTGGCAGAGCTCTGGCAGTGGGAAGCATCTCTAGCGCATCCTTGACCCATTAAGGAAAAGGGCAGTATGATATGGATGCAAGCATGGGCTACTTGCTCATAAGGGGATGAACAAAACCGTTCTCCAGAGACAATGATGGTTCTATGACTTCTTTGGCAGCATTCAGAGCACCAGAGGGGCAACTGCAAGCCAAGATAACCTGTATCAGCTTAGAGCTGACAGCATGGAATGACAGCATTCTCTCAGCTGATCTGCAGGTGTGTCAGAGTCAGGTCCCTCTATGACTCCTGCTAATACTGTGAATTTCAGATGCACATCCTCACTCCCACCTGTTGTCCCTTTTATCCTAGATTCCTTCTCACTCCTCTTGTCCATTGTCTCAGGAATGCAGACCAGGAGGTGATTGCACATACATGGTAGATGGGTCAACTCACTGCTTCTCTTCTTTCATCTGGTGCACAAAACAAAATTTCAGACATGACTTGTACTTTGGAGTTAATCCTCTACATCTACAAAATATAAGCTAGCCCCAGGCTTCTCTCTGCATTAAATGTGGTGTTTCTGTGATTTGGGGGAGTGTGTAAAAGAGTAGGAGGTACTCACATAAATAAGGGAGGCTAGCCAGCCAGTGGGGAACTGCTCACCCATCGCAAACTCGCAAAGATGGCAGCATGCCCTTGAGAAGATTCAGAAAATTCCTTTGAGGCAAAAAGCTAATTTTGTTTCCATTCACTAAGTCTCCATCATCACTTCTCTCTTGAAAGTTTTTTACAGGAAAGCTTTTTGATATTTCATAGATCAGTATTACATACTGCTGTTAATAAGGTCTGAAGAAACTTTTTCCTTGAAGGATCTATCCAGAAAGTCAGCAGCCCAAAGGGATGGATTAGCCCTTAAGAAACAGTAAAGCCAGAAGTGGCCTAAAGCTCCAAGACTGTAACCCTGCTCACCCAGAGGCAGGACAGATACACCAAGACTGGAATGAATATGGAGATGGGTGGTGTGAGGAGCAAACAGAGGCTCTGACTAGAACTTGGTCTTCAAAGAGCATGAGTTCATCTCACAGCAGGGAACCAACTAGCACAATTTGCTACCCAGTTCTTCACGTTGCTTTCTGTGGCAGAGCAGAGCAGTTATGGAATGATGTAAGGAATTTCAGCAGGATTAAGTAACTTTTTTTTTTTGAATCGAGAGAGTAATCTTTGATCCTTCCCTCTGAAGAAATGATCAGCCCAAACATGGTGTCTGCAGAGTAGCATGAATGGCTTGGGTTGCTGTTAGGCAATACATCAACCAGGAGACCAATCTCCTGAGAAGTTAAACACTTGATTTCTGCAGGTCTGTGCTTTGCCACAAAAAGAACTCTCATAATCAATTTTTTTGCTTCAATTCACAGTGCCAGGAGACCTTTCAGCATTTTCTTTCCTTCTCGTTTTCCTTCTTCTCCTTTCTGAGGAGTCTTTGTTTGTCTCACACAGCTTGCAAAGTTGTTAAGGCCAGAACAAAGTAGAGCAAATCAATCATTTCTTCATCTTTAATGAGGTGATCAAAGAAAGGATGAACATACACAATCAAAGTGAAGTGAATGCTCAGAGTTTTCAACAAGGCAGACTCTTGTTTGGGAGTAGAAACCACTATTTTTCTCTCTTATGATGCAGTTATTAATTTTCCATGAATCTAACATAAAGAATATTGAAGCGAATATGTCTGTCCTAACAGTCTGACTACCACATGGAATTTCAGCGGCTACTTTAAATTAATTAAATAAATAAATAAATAAACAAATAAAAAGTCTATAATCTTGATCCAAAAAATAGTTTAAAATGACAATGCTAAAAAATGAGGAAAGAATCCTTATTCTAAGACTATTCACTCAATTTCTGTTCACACTGTGAAGATCTTACCATGGAGAAAGATCAAAGATTATCACTAGAATTAAATTAATTGTTTAAACTACAATATCTATGTGTCAAACACTGCAGATTAGATTTAATATGCTTTATTATAATTTTATTTTTAATCCAGAGAAAAAGAGTGAGGAAGAGGAGGAGATCTGACTCCTAGGCCTATGTACTATCCTGCTAACACCCCTAGCATGTGGGGTTCACAGCACACTGGAGCAGGGGCTCAGTGGGTAATCTGAGACAGTGGCAATGGGGGCTTCTCCTCAGTTTTAATCCAGCCAGGAGTACAAACTCAGCAATGCTACACAGCAGGGCTGCACCAGCTCAGCCAGGTTCTGAGCAAGTGTTGGGCAGTTGAAGTTCTTCCTCCGTCAGTTTCTTTGCTCTCAGTACCAGGCTGGCGGAGTTTAATCAGTAGGGACTGTCTGGCCCTAGGCACAGTCTGCCTAGAAAACTTGGAGGTGCTGAAGATGACTTGTGCGTGCCTGCATAATAAATATCTGTGTTGAACTAACATTTTCAAGCCTCACCTAAGCTGTAGAGTTGGTTGGGCTCTGCTTTGAGATGGTCAGGTCTTTAGTTGTCCACTGCCCAAGTATAGGCTGTCTGGTTTTCCATCAAATTTTGAGGGTAGGTTGTTCTCATAGTTGTGTAGCAGGTATGCTTTGAACATATTTTTACCTCTTGTCAGTGTACCAAGCCATAACACAACATGAGCTCCTCTGTTAATGCACTGTGGTATAATTTTTCCCGTAGAGTATCAAACCACAAAAACAGCTTATAGGAAATCTTGGCAAAGTTATTCCCATTTGTCCAAACACAGCAACTATTCAATGTGATAAAGAGCAAACAAGGGTCAGTGTTTTGCTGCTCTTCCCAAGTTGCAAATTAATTCTGTATAATTAGCTATTTATGTATCAGCTGAGATTTGAATTTTTTTTCATAGTGATATCCTTCCTTTAATTCTTTATAAACTCATTCTGGGGATAGGTAGAAATTTTGCAGAGGAAGCAGTAATTTTTATTATATTCCTGTGGCTTTCAGTCAAAATGATTTGGCACAGTGGGACGTGTTGCTCCATGCTATTAAGTAATTTCAAAACTTTGTGAAATATCATTCACAAAGCTTCTTCTGAACTGTGCAAACCACAGGGCATCTCCTTTTCTCGAGATGAATAGGAAAGTAATCCTGTTTTAAACACACACATATATGCAAGTTGCAATGTTGTTTTTCATCTCATGCCATGCACAAAGGCTTTTCTTTAGGGGACATTTTTCACTACTCACACTCATATCATGTCCTTGATCATAGTCCTGATTATTCATAAACCAGAATACCCTGACCGTTTCAGCGATGCTGGTTTTGCAAAAGTGCCGTTTTGAGGAAGGTCATTCAGAAAGTTTTGTTCTGAAACAGACATCTGGTTTGACCTTTTCGGGCTCATCTGTTATATTTCAAAGCATTCACAGAATGAGTGAAGGATTTATAGTACACACTGTTTCAAGGTTAGACATAGGGTAGCGGTAAGTGGTAGGGCCGACAAGGCTGTGATATGGTGTTTCCACAAGTACTGAAGAATGTATTAAGAAGATATAATACGATGACAGAATACAATATTAGCATAAAGGTAGTTGTTCTTATCCTGGAACAGAAAGAACCAGGCAAGCTACTGGATTGCCTTTCAACCCTCTGCTTCTATGATTTTGATTGCAACCCTCAATGGGTTTTCCTCAATTACTTTTTCCAAGCTAGAGTTGTGCAAGGTATAACTAGGAAACAGAAAACTCATGCCTACCAAGTTGTATGGTCAGTAATAAAGCTGTAAAAGTTCACTTTCTGAAAATGAACTGGTGGGGTTTATTCCAGAGGATTAGATATGACCAAGTAAGTGTACTCAACTTGCAGAAAGCAGACAAAAGAAGCCCTCAAGCAGCTACTAGGCAAAATGGTATTAAAAGCATAATCAATCTTTCTGTCATACATAGCAAATTATAATAGAAAAACTGTAACTCTATAAAAATCAACTGATATCTTTTTCAATGGTTACCCTTGGCCAGTGATGGTGGCAGAATTCATATGGATTTTCAACAGTAAGTGTTAAAGTATAGGATTAGGTGTCTTTATTTTTTTAACATAATGGGGTATCTTGTGTCTTCCCACTGAGATTTATCCTGGAGACAAAGGATTTAACCACTACCACAATTTAGATAACATGAGACTACGCCTGAAGAATAGGTTCCTATATTAAATTACCATGTACGGTCTTTGTGCATCACTGAAAATTCACTATGTTAAAAAAGCATATTTAATGAATAAAGCTCATTTACTTAGTCACATGGGACCTTTTGGAGTTATGCTACTTGTTATTGGACATGCCTGAGAAGGTAGGAAAAATTTGAGTCAGAAAAAAAAGAAGCTGAGAGAAGCACTGTCAGATTTTAATTACTTGAACCATCCATGCTGTGCTAACTTGTTATTCTTTGTGGCTGGGCTTTAATTCATACAAATATGGATTCCACTCTGCCACAGGGAGTCAAATGCTTAAAAGGATGCCAAAAAGTTCAAATTGCTGAAGTGTTTTTCCCAAGCTCAGCTCATTCTCTCTTCATTCAGACATCATATCCTTTCTCTACCATGAAAGCAGATTACAAACTTAAACTATATCACCTGCATTGCCTTGCATAAATCCTTCTGTCCTGCAGAATCCTGGGTCCAAAGTCTCAGACAGTTTCCTGGATTTTTCCATCGGTATATGGACCTCGTGATGAAAATTTTTGCCAAACTGATAATAAATCTAATTTGCAGAAAGGATCAGGAAAAAATGGTCACTCTGAAAGAGAGTTGCAGGGAAACATTCTCATGAAATGCAGATTTCGCCTTCCTATCAACTCCTAGACATTGCAGCAGCTATGTCCCTCCTACAATGGCCTTGGTACAGCTTTAAGGATGTCCCACACCTTTCTCCTTCTTTTCGTCCGACTTGGTTGCTAAAATACATTTTTCTTAACCTTTGTCTGTTAAATTATACTTTCTTCTTCTTGAATGTTATTTGACAAAATTCTATTTGAGGATACAGTGCAGGTTGCAAACCAGTTCAAATTCAGAAGGCTGTATTTAGAGCAAGAAAAAAACGCACAAAACCAAATCAGCAAGTACAAAAAAATTAACACAATTAAGATGTTGAGATGAGTCTGCCAGAGTGCTTACTGCTGTATATGAAGCAGCATATAGAAATCTTAGAAGATGAATAGCTTACAAACAGCAACAGATTAAAATACACATTGCACAGGGACATACAGAGCCAGTGGAAGTCACATCTGGATTTCAACAGCTAGGGTTGCTCCACAGTAGAAGCCACCTTAACAGAACTTTCATTTCTCATTCTGCACCTAAGATTATTTATATCAAACCTTCAACAATGCTGGAAATATCTGAAAATACATTATTTAATATTTTTGGTCACAACTCAGATATACCTCTGCATGAAAGGAAATAGCGACACTATCTGAGTAGAGAGGGAGCCAGGAGCTGCTGTAAAGCATGATTTTGGGATGTGTAAATGAAATCTGAGAAAGGTAATGTACCCACTGTGTAGCTGGCTGCAAGGAGTAGGATTTAGTGGTCATAAGCTTCTCTTATTCATTGAGGCCCTGCTTGCACAAATGACCCATTTTTATTTTATGGAGTTTTAATTTTCCATGTGTAGGGAACTAACTTAACAATCAAACAAGACATTTCAGAACCACAAATAGAGTATTTTCTATGTTATAAAGGGTCAATTCTAGGTGTTGCATAAAGGTAGTTCTAAAATATTTTGAGGTTTTATATCATTACTTCCTCCAAGATCATATCACTGCTGCTACATTTCATCAGCAGGAGCATGTTTTATAGCAATTATTGAAACATCCTCTGATTGGGAAGGTGGACAGCAAGGGAACATTTTGTTAACAGACATAACAATACTGCTCCAGCTGTCTTGGGATGACTGGTCCAGGCACAAATAAAATGTGAAATGTCTCCTGCATCACAAATTTAATCTAATAAACCCTTCACTGTGTTTACGTACTAAACGCTGTAATTGGATTCTGGTCAGACCGCTGTTTCCTGCTGCAGGAGCATTTGCACCTGGGTGCTGGTAACTGCACACACAAAGCTGTCTCTCGTCTGCGTAAAAGCCCCCTCTGCTGGACCAGCCTGTCATGTAAACAAAACATAAAACTAGCAGATCGTCCCACTTCCTCCCCAAAAAATGGACAAGTCAGTGAAGCAATTCTCCATCAGCTGTCCCTTCTGTAGGGAGCTCTTTTCCCGACTAATGCAGTATGAGTCACAGAAGTTGTTTTCTAAAATGCATCATGGTTTGATGAACACATACTTTATCTATCCCACACATGAGGTGGACAGAAGGCCTTTTCTCCACAGTGTGGAGGACTGCCAAGTTTCAGGCTGTTTCCTGATGTCATGCTGCATGCCAAGGAAGTTCTTATCTGACAAAGGGATATGTCAGCCCCCTAGAGATATCTTGTATTGCCAGTCATTTCATCTTTGTGAAGATGATCCTCCTAATATTGAGGAATGCCTAAACTGGGCGAGATGTCAGAAAGGTGGAGAATAAAACCAAAGTGTCCCAGTGAGTTGAGCAGGTTACTCTGACACCATAAAATCACCCAGCATCAAAGTCCTAGAGTAAAAGTAAAGATTATTATTTTCCTAAACATGATGTTGAAGAGTTATTTACACCATTCAGAGAGAGCTACAGAAAAAATACATCCATAGCATACCAGCTTCCTTTCTCTGATTTAGCTAAGTATTGTGTATGTTCCCTTCACTCAAGAGCCACTGTAGACAAAGCAACTCCACAGTTACATTTGATATGTTCTCGTGGCTATCTGATTCTTTAGACAAGCTCCATCATTATGAGTTGCCTTCTTTCAGGTGGATCTTGACTCCCAGGAAAGCTTCCCAGTTGCCACTTCTCCTTACTGGCGTCGCACCCAGTATAAAAGCTGCATCTAGAGATGACACCTGCCCTGGTGCTCAATAATGGATGAGGACGTCAGTTATTATGTTTTTTTTCAAGGAGTTGCTGCCTACAGCAAGAGTAACTTTTGACATGCAGGAAGTGGAATAGCTGTAGCTGCTTTCTGGAGAAAATTGGATGTTGTTACTACCTGACTTCATAGTAAACCAAGTTATGCTATACTGTCAGTGTGAATTTTCCTGTCAGTACTTCCACTGAAGCAGTTAATGACAGCACAAAACTTTGAGTTCAGCATCTAGCCTGGCATAACAAAGCCATTTATACAACCTATGTGAGGTTCTTTCTGGTGGCTGGTGAGAGGAGTTTTGTGTTTCAGAACTAACAAAATGGATTATCTTCACCGTGCAGTGTTTTACAACATGTGCTGAAAGTGGCATTTAACACAAACCTGTAAGTGAGAGGCAGTGATGCAGCCACTCACCCCGCCTTGATGGAGACTAAACATGACAGCAACTCAAATAAACACAGGGGATATCATTAGTTTGCAATAAATCTCTCCTACACGTGGCTTGCTGGAGCTATGTGACAGCATCTCACAAAGACAAAAGAGGAAGCATCCCCAGTGAGCAAAGGGAAGAACTGGAAAGAAAAGGTCCATTATTTTCTGGAACTTGTGTTCCATGTGAGTAAACTGTGAGATACTGAGACAGCTTTCTGTTCAAATATGTTTCTGTCACAGTGGGCAAAAATTACTTTCTCTTCCTGATTCCACAAACTGAAAAATGAGAATAATATTACTATCCTGCTTTAGCAGAGCTTCTCAAGGATAAACGCTCTGAGACTGCAAGAGCTCAGGTACAGTGATGTCCTGAAAGAGATGAACACAGGGCACTCTTTTCAGGCCTTGTGCTCCAAACATGAACATCCTACCCCTCTGAGACAAAAGAAGAAGCACTGATTGCTGCTTTGCTGTTGTAGTCACTGTCTCTTCCTGATGGTAAATCTTCAAACCCACATGGAAATCAAACAGACCAGTAAAACCCACTTCAAAATGCACTTTTAAAGCTCATCAACTTTTGAAACACACACCCCCCCCCCAAGTCTTGGTCAGTAGTGTTAGCTAACACAACATTTCCCAAGTTTCCTCTTTAAATTCCTTGAAACAGGAGACAAAAGAAAAATTAGGCAGAAGAGCGTATGACCAAAGCTTTCACAACATGTTTCCTTGACATCCAGAGGATTTGCTGAGGTCTGAAACAGTGAAGTTAACTTTACCCTGTTGTCTTTTCCTTCTCCCCATGCTTTCTGTAAATTTGGCACTTTCCTCCCCTCCAGACAGTTTCTTCCTTGGAGCAAAACTGTGTCAAAAGGATCTCATCCCAAGTCACTATCTCGATTCAACCATGAAGAAATAGCTCTTTTCCATTTCCTACTTGAATTTTAAACCTCACAGTTACTGCTCTGTGTAATTTTTGGTCAGTTTAAATTTTATATTTCATCCACAACAGAGATGGAACAACTGATTCTCAATAAATAACAAGTCCCATGATGTAAGGGTCTCTTTCCATCTCCAGAATATCTGAGACCAATTGTAATTTCCTCAAATGCATTTTGCTTTCTACCATTGCCAAATTAATTATTTTGTTCTGGAGAACTCTAGTTGCAGACACCATGCTGCAAACATCTGCAACTGTTTAATTTACCAATTATTTCAATAAGTACATATATAATTATCTACCAAGTCAGTTTGTAAAGAAATACTTAATGTTCCAGGCTGAGGTTTGCTCAGCTATTATTGGTCATGACTGGGACTGGTTCCAGCCCTTGGCTGAGAGAGCAAAAATAACTGTATAGCTGATATACATTTCTGTATCACTGAATACTTTTACATTTAGTGTCTAACTCCTCTCAGATATTTTCCAGATAAAGTTTTTTACCAGAGAACAGACAAAACCAGACATAAAACTAGCTGCCAAAATTCACTCAAATGTTAATTCATAGCAAACATATTTTTGCAATACCAGCTTTCAAACGTACTCCTATACACCCTAAACCAGCAACAAGGCCTCCCATTGATAGTGCTAAGGTCAAAAGCTTTATGATTAAATTACAGTGTTTATAGCACCCTCCTTCAGAGAGAATAGGAAGCCTTGTTAACAGGTTCATAAATCAAGGTGTAAAGATTAACCCAGTCAACCAGGCATATATGTCATTACTGAAAATATATGTTTTTAGAGCATAGTAAATAATGAGATTAGTGTTTACTGTTATGTGTTGGATACAGACTGGAGTAATCTTTCCCCGATATACTACGGGATATATAATAGATCCTGAAAACCTATCAGCATTCTACTTCAATATAGCTTTTATTTTTCTGAGTCAGGTTAAACAGTTCCTGGATTCCTGATTATATCAGTGAACAAAACTAACACATGAAGGAACCAGCTCTCCATGTTAACACGCTACAGAACCTGCGTTCACACTTATCTACAGTGACAGCCCCTCTGGGTATACACTCATTTCTGTCCTTTGCTTAAATGTTACAGCTTCTTTTCTTTAAATGTACTTACTTTTGAATGGAAGACTAAACAACGACTGTTATATCCTAATTTAATCCATGTAAAACCCCACTTCTAAAGGGTTTGGACAATAAAGTTAAATGAAAGAAGATGTTAACACTGAGTGCAAATGCCCAAAACCAAACTCCAGCACACAATTCTCTTACAAATAAAAACTACGTGGCATGACTCCAATGGAGTTTAGAGCCCAATTCCTGATCTGTCTGCAAGATACTCGGAAATCCAGGGACACCGAACCCCATAGCAATTTAAAAAGATGGTTTTATCAGATTATACAGGTTGCAGCTCAGTGGCATCCTGCTTTACCAAAAAAGCCTTTGGCCACCACACAAAGCCCAGCACAAACCTTCAAATTTTCCTGCAGAAGAGAAGAACTTCTTTCTAAACCAAACTCCCGCAATTCTCTTCTTTATTTGTTACACTTTTTTGTGTAAAAATTAAATCAGTTCTCTATCTCTTCATCTTCATACTGTCACATCAAAACAATTTCTATTTAGTTTCTATTCCTCTTGTGCACATTTCATCAAATTTCTTCCCAATTTATAGTTTGGGGAGAAAATAACACAAAACAATTTGCTGTAGATAACTCCAACACTCCTTTCTCAAAAATGAAAAAAAGAGGCACAAATTCCCTCACATATTCAAGGCTGTCGCTGTGCATTTTCTCGAACATATAGTCATCATTGTCAAATTCTCCCAACACGTCCCCAAAAGCCTTAATATGAGCTTTGGGAGAAACACGCACAGGTTTTTAAGTGTATACAAATTATTTCACACCTCTTTTTAATGCACTGTCTGGCAGCAGTACAGGTTGGGCTTTTAATAATCCTTTATTTTACAGCTCCAAAAGAAAAGTAAGTTCCCTGGGTTTGCAACTTGCATTTGTGGATTTCAACATGCTAGTTGTCAATACCAGGAATACTTACTGGGAAAAATGAAAGAGAAAACAAGGGAGAAAACAGCGTGTAGGGTAAAGCCAATGGGAAACTCACCTGAGATGCCACTACCTTTATAGTGATCCATCCATCTCCTGTCTTGGAACAATGTTTCTGATGCTTGAGCTGTAAAAATCAGAGAGGTAACCCAGGAACCAGCAACAGGATCTAGAAAGGAAATAGACACCTTCTCAATAACAGGAGTTTATAAATTATTTTCCTTCTGATTCACCAAGCTCATAGAAAACCACCTGCTGGAAGACAGCCTGTACCATTCCCTTGCCAAACAGTTCCCCACAGGCTGTGATCCTGCCATTGCATCCCTATCAGCTCCCTTGAGCTTCCTCAGATATGCTTCAAGAAGATGAAAAGACCTTGGAGAGGCTTGGAGAACTCCACTCAGAATCAGCGAGCTGTTGCTGAACTCTATGACTTTGCTCGTGTTCTCTGGCACGAGTGTTGCTTGCATGGTCTGGGTATCATGTTGCTCTGATGATTCATGCAGGGACCTGGTGGAGGCTGTCACAGCTCCTTTCTTTCCTGTGCACCTAGGTTTCCATCACTCAGACACCAGGTGCCAGCAGAAGAGATCTGTGCAGGTCTCATTCAGCAATGGTGACAGGTTTGGCCAAGGCAAGCAGGTGACCTGGGAGCCGGGAAGTGATCCCTGGTGAGACACAAATCCCAGTCTCCTGAGTTACTTTTTTTCTACTATGTCAACTCGTGGAAACTCCAGCCCAACCAGAAGGCACTGAAAGCCATGAAAAAATGCGCCAGGAAGTCTGCAGAATCAGCAAGATCTTTGAAAGTGTTTGGCATTTTAACTTTAGGTGTGAGAACACTGAGAGCAAGGAGAGAAGGACAGAGGTGGGTTAATGCTGACACCATCCATGAGAGTGCTGCTGAGCCACAGGTGTTGGCATTCACCACCTTTAGTAAATGCAGCCAGAGAGATGATGTTGCACAGGTGGATGTAAGTGCCTTTACCACTCACGAAACTTAGTCTCTCCATGCCTCTGGTGCCCTGTTCAGAAATATAAATAATGTTTCTCTCCAGCCAGGATTCATTAATGTCAGTGAAGCACTTCAGAGTTCAGATGGAAGTGTTTTCTCTATAGACATGGCCAATGTTATTATAAACCGAGCTACCATTCCTTTAAGAAACATAACTGAAATACATTTAGTCATGTAGAAAGTCTGCTGGGGGATCTCTATACTTCAGAGAGCAAAGGCTATGAGTTGGCTCTGCTCCATTTATGTAAGTCCCGCTCCATTAATTTTGGTCTCACTTTAGTTGGACAACGTATATAATTTTTCCAAGATAGCACTGGACATGCAAACCAAAATTTTACTTTCTGAATTTTAACAATAACAGTCCCTTTTGCCAGAAGCCCTTTATAAATGCACACTAAAAAAAAAGTAGATTAAAAAGAGCTGTACCCCATGATAATTATTAGCATTTTATAGCTTTTCATACTTTCAAAGCAACATGCACAAGTTATCCAATTAATCCCAGCTCCCTGGGATTCTCTTGCTCCATTGCACTGGCCAGCTCCATGCCCACCTGCATGGCTCAGCAGCCCATGCCAGGAGGAAGATGGATGGTACAGTCTTGCGTATGCTGGCCGGCTGTTTTGAGTGAGCCCACCTGGCCAGTCATGGTATTCCATCGAGCCACAGAACACCTTTCTTAGCAAGTTATTCCAGTCACAGCCACCTACTAGGAAATGCCCCTCTCTGGGCTGCAAAGCAACACTGCAGCTAAGCTCAAGAGCAGCTTGCAGGACCCAGAGAAAGGGCAAACCCTTGTCCAAGCATCGGTCTCAGCAAGCAGGGCAGGATGGGGTTGTGTGTCCCCCAGTGCCCTATCCCCAGTTTACAGGTGAAGATGCCTCTGAGACCCGAAACTGCGAGGTGCCCCCATGTGCTCAAAGCAGTGCAGGAACGCCTGGTTCCCTCCAAGTTGCCCAGGGCCTCGCTGGGATACCGAAGACCCTTGAACCTGCAGCAAAGCATCATTTGAAATTCAGACTCTATGAGACCACCCACAGTCTCTCCAAGGCCTTTGCACACTCTCACCTATCACTAAACACAGTTTCTTTTCCTAATGCAAATACAATCACAAAGTGGCTAAGCCAAACAAAGCTCAAGCGTCCCCTTCTCTCCTCTGTGCAGAGGGTAAAAGTGAAGGTTTCTCCCTTCTCTCAACAGACACTTTTGGGCAGCTGAGTGGTTTAATGCACATGGCTGAACCACAGGGACTGTCCCCATGGGAAAAGTGAAAGCAAAAGATTTAAGCCTAAATCTTGGCAAAGGAGATTTGTCCTGCCAATGAAAACTTGTATTGCATAAAATATTTGATCTCTGGTTGGGTCTCTGCATCAAATACACACATAGAGCTACAGATATTTTTTTCTTTTTTCCTTTTAAAGAGATATTGTTTCAATAACTGAATTGAAAACTCATCAAGATGAAGGGCCAAATTACCTTTGGTATTCCCAGGATCAGGCCTTCATGACATGATATGTGTTAATCCATGAAAATGGTGCATGTTTTAATGAAAGAAATCAGCTAAAGCAGGAACAGAGTATGAGATCTCTAAAGATTCCTTAAATATGGGTCCCCAGATTCCTGTTCTGTGTGTTCTTACATTTAGAACACCATGATATTTCACCTTTGTCTGCTTTAATCTTCTGACAGCCAATATAGTGTAGTACTGTGGTTTAGGGGTGGACAGTTGTCAGTGTTTGGGTTTTTTAATTATATATAAATAAATTTTAACTGTATTACAATCTAGGAACGTCTAGAAAAGGTATTTAAATATCCTCACTCATAAACAACTCAAGCTGCACTAAATTCAGATCTTCAAATTAAACGCTGAAAGATTCCAGGGATAGTTTCAGTTTTGGCTGGCTTCATGACTTATCCTACAGAGCAGATCCCAAACACAGAGGTAGAATTTCTGCATACCAGGGTACATCACTTGCTAGAAGCACCCCAAATGTCTTGTACACACTGTTTCAGAAGTGAGCCCAAATCCTCATGGAGGTTTGATGATGTAGTGCTGCCATCACAAAAGGATCAAAATGTGTCCTTTGCTCCATCTGCAGAAGAAATGACATTAGGTGAGTTACACCAGTGGGTCTTGAACAGGTAAACTGAAGAAGATAAATGGGCACATAACTGAAATATTTTACCTGATTTTAACTCTTTTACTTACTAAAAACTTATTTTTAAATTAGTGTTTATGCAAGCAATTTTACACCCTGCTCTATCTTTTTTCCCAAACCAGCAGGACAAAACTTCATTTAAAACGCAAGAAAGAAGTCTCCTTTTCTCTTGCTTATGGCAGAGCTACATTGTTGTACTCTTCTTCCAATTCAGTCTTCGCATTTTAATTTCTTGAGAGTGACTTTTTCTAAATATACAATACGTAGCCTGGCTGTTTAGAAAAACAAAATCATAGAATCATAAAATATACTGAGCTGGAATCAACTTTTGCCTTTCTCTCTCTTTCTCCCATTCTGTCTTCTCAACGGACCAACCAAAACCCCTCAGCTTAAGACTCTGAACCTGCCTGCAGCACCACTGAAGAAACTGCTGGCAGCCCAGAGAGATGAACACCCACATAAACCTCTCCAGGGCTGGGGACTGAGCTCTCTGCAGCTCCTAGTCTTCTACAGCTCAGCCTGGCAGTGACCGTAAGAGGCAAGGGGAGTGATGAATGGAGGCTGACAGGAGCATCTCTCCATCACTTTGCTGGGGGCTGTGCACTGGTTTCAGCAGGATGCTCAGCCCCTACCATGCAGAAAGCCCCTGGAGAGCTGTTTCTGCTGGCCAGGAGTCTCCCCACTGAACGACGCTCTGTTCTTAGAGGGGCCTCACATGTAACACTAGAAAGTGCGTGTCAGCCCTTGCCTCATGCAAAGCATTTCATGCCTCACACTTTCCTTCAGGATGTTTCTTACTCGTTCTCGCTGGTGGTAGGTGCAGCCCCACCACTTCAAGAGACTGTTTAGCAGACACCATGGGGCAAGTCTAGAGGAAAATCATGAAAAATCGATTTTTGTAGCTCAAAAGCAGGTCTGTCTAACTAAAGCCTGACAGTAGATTTGCCTACTAGAGAGTGCAAGAGCTCTTCATTGCAAATGTATGTGCAATGTAACACTGTGCTCAGCTGTGGTTTTCCTCCAATGCACTCTTTTAAGTTGTCACAGATATTTGCAAAACCAAAGGAGACAGGGGTCAGACCTGCAGGTACCATCCTGGTTTAATGGGTCCAGGTCTGGTTAACAGGACTTACCCATTTACAGCAAGTCTACAAAAACTCAGGGAAATTCAGCCTGCCTCTAGCTGCCCTTCATGTGATCTATAGATACACATTATATGTAGTTAATCGCACTTACAAGAGCTTCATATTCATTACTCAGTGATATAAAAAATAGGTTTTTTATCTATTAAATCTTCACTATCTGCAGTTATTCCCCAGGGCACAATAGATAGTGAGTCAGCAGGCACAGATTTAATTATCAGCTTTTACTGTAAGATGATGATGTTTATTGATATCACTATCAGACAGACACTGAAATGAAGCAGATGTTAATCTGAGGTTAAGCTCCAGTAGGCGCCTAGCAGTCTGACCAAAGGGACTGATGTTCATCAGATAATAAAAGAGGAGACCTCCCTCCCTTCCTCCCTCTGTTTCTCCAGAGGCCTGCACAGATGTACAGCCTTGTTTTGCAAATTCCTCCTTGCACCATTTCCAACCCCCTCTAACGAGCAGCTTTCATTCAGATCTAGCAGACAGTTTAATCCAGCGTTCTATTTTGCTTATATAGGAACTTTATGGTTGGGTTTGGTTTATTTTTCTCCATCATGCCCTAAAGGGTGGTGCCACAGAAGTTGAAAACAGAAGTGAAGTGGTCACAGAGTTGATGTGACATCACAACTGTGAGCAGAAAGTCTGTTACTGATTCCCATCACACCAATGACTGCCTTAAGTAAATCTGTAGCAAGGTAAAACACTGCTTTCGAATTCAAATGATACAATGCAATGGAGAGGGACCTTCTGTGGGGAAGGAGAGGATGACAAAGTTAACAGAAGCTTTCTGCATTTCTCAGAATGCCATCACTTTCTACTGCTGAGAGCAATGATTTGACAGCCTATATACTAATAAAAATATGTTGGACCTGACACTCACTGAATTATATTAATGTCTAACATTAGAATTTGCAAAATGACTACTGAGCTGGTGCAAATCATCATGCAGAAAAGTAATTTTTGTAGGTCTTTCAGTGGTACACTTTTTCCCTACCAAGAACATATCTGCCACTTTCAGCAGAAGATGAGTTGAAAAAACCCCACGTTCTACTTTCTACATAGACACTAGTGCTACATCCTACAGCAATACTGTACCTTGTATTTTTATTATTACTATTTGTGCATCATTGTGGGCATTATTAAGCCACACCATGCTGCAGCAGCATCCAGACTCTTCTGCTCTGCTTCCAGCCCAGCAATGGCATCATCCAGCCTCATGCCCAGCCTGCCAGAATAAATGAGTGATCTTGCTCTGGCCCTGACTTGAGTAGACACGGGCAAGTCTCTGGGCACAAGACTGCAGGGCATGGCATAAGCAGGCTTTGCAAGTAGGGATGTCTCATGTGTCCAAAGAGCTGATTGTCTGTCTCAAGAGATACAAAGCAGAGACACAGAAATAAAGCACCGCACTGACCAGCCTCAAAGAGCAGTTAAGTGGTGAAGCTTGAATCAGAACAAAAAGTTGCTACATTGCATTGATTCATGCAGTCCCTCAGGTCATATTTAATCTGAAAAGATCAAAGTCAGAAAGAGTCTGACTGAACATGAAGATCCTCTCCTTGAGGTTCTTCTCTAACCAGAACCCCAGCTTGATACCTGGATGCAGGACCCTCAAAGAGCCAAGAGTGGTACATGTTTAAGGTAATGAAAAAGGGCTGCTTTAAGTTACTAGGAAGAGAGATTCAATAGCCCTGGAGACTTGGCAAAATTAATGAGATGGGGGAGCAATGATTTTTTTTTTTTCAATTAAAAAGAGAAAAAGAAGGAGAGAGACCAATCCTTGGAATTTCAGCATGTGAGAAGAGATCATTTGCAAGAGTCACATTCAATCTCTGTGCCTAGCTGAAGGGGATTTGTGGTTTCATTTCAGGCCCTTTTGGACTGTTTTTCATGTCAAAATTACATATTTGCTATATTTTGTCGCTCTTTCAGGATTTACTGAAACAAAGGAAACATTTGAATGAGATTTGAGACAACTTCTTTCTCACCCGTCAGGAAGGTAATCCCCAACCTTCAGATAAATGCAGGCATGTGGTTTCCAGTATTCTCACTCCATACATCTTCACAAACACCAAATAGATCTAAAGTAAAAGGACGTGTTTTTCCCCATAGATCAGAAGGTTATAGTGATGGACCTTGCTCAGGATGATCCAGACTTTCATCCATATAATGCCTTCATTTGCACTCCCTGTGGAAATACAGACACCCTGGCACAGAAATCAGGAGAAAGATTGAAGATACCAACCCATTCGAGCACTACCAATCTCAGCCATACCAGCAGTAACTGGAACAAAAACATAATGCCTTTTTAGGAATTGCTCTTCACAGGTGAACCACTGCAACAATTTGACCACTGTAACTGTGAAATGAGGTAAACACTCCATGGTGGTGTTTTGTCCTGACTCTCATTCCTAAAGAAAAATGCTGTTTAATGTTTTGTGACAGCTCTTTTCCTCCAATATTTTGGAGGAAGCACTGTAGAAAAAAACACTGTAGCTCTAATATCTGCTACTTAATGAAACCTTTTGTGTTTGAAATCTGCCTTCTTGGGTTCATGTTCATGCTGGATTTGGGGAAATATCAATGAAAGCAGAGGGAGTGAATCCAGCAAAAGAGAAAAAAAACCAAAGGTGAACATAGAAAGCCAGCACCACACCACACCTCCAACCCCATTAAAGGACAGTTTAATCTGTGTATATGCATTCACATGAGGAATTTTTGTTAGTACAGCTGTTTCAGACACAAATCACACCTCAGTATTCTGGCCTCTGTCTGTACAGTAGGTCCAAACCTTGCCTTACTCCAGAGGCAACAGTTTCCTCTGCTATAAAATGTAATATAGGGTGAAAACTTGGGGCACCAAGCTCGAGTAGACGTAACACCGACCAAAGCCTCCTTATTTCCTATATGAGCTATTGGGTCTGGCACTGTCATGAACGGGTCTGTGGTACTGGTACTAACAAATCAGGCAGGGGAAACAACAACTGGAATGACAGCTGCCCACTTGGCTCCACCACTTACTGGCCCAGGAGAGCCAGTACTTTTGCTTTTCTTGCTACATGGCTGGATACCTTCCCAGGGCAAAGAGTCAGAGAGGGGCAGGAGGGGGGAAGAAAGGGAAAAAAATGCTTTACATGGGATTTTTCCAATGGAGAAGGATGTGGATGTGCAATTAATTCTTTCCAGGAACGCAAACATTGAGCTAGACAAGATTATCTTCGAAATCCCATTGACACACCAATACATTTAGTATGTAATATAGGAAAGTCTGTATGACACACTGTGATGTTTCTTTCTGACATAAATGGACAGAAGTTATGCATAATGCAAAGCCCTAAATGCTCACAGACATTTGCAAGAATGTTTACATTTATTTTTCATAGCCTCAAGAAATCGATCTGTAAAGACCTCCCATGAGAGACTGCATTTGGCCCTGAAATATTGTCCTGAGAGACTGTGTTTCTATCTTCCATCTGACAGATTTTACAGAGGGTATCAGCATATGGATTTGCACCTCAGCTGTGTCATGAGCAAAGAATTGCTATTGTTTTATTATACTATGCTGGGACATTTAAACATTGATATTGTGAGGTACTACTTTACAATTCCCATTAGATTTGTTGTAAAGCACACATTTATGAAACAAAATATTGCTGTATTCACCCATAAAACTCTGTGTTATAACAGTGCTGAGCATCTGGTTTTAATCAGAAGTCAGGAAATTCACTGTTCTAGCTGGAACTCCATCCTTTCCTAAACTCACTGAGTTTAACTTCTGCATGCATCTCAGATGTGAACAGGTTTCATTAAAGTCTTGCTGCCCCTACTGAAAGATAAGCACAACAGGTATGTGGGTTTGGAGTTAAGTGACATCATCAGGGGCATTTCAACTTTTTGAGTCTTTCTGATGGAACAGCTTGAACATGAACAGTAGTAGTGAAGTAGGACAAAGAGACAACACAAAACATCATTGCTAATAGTCTATACAATGGTGTTAGTGCTGTGAACCAGGCACGTTTGAACACAACTTTCAAATTTAAGCTCTATCTGAAAATGATTCAATACTTTGGGGATTCTGTTTAAATGAATTTAATGCTTCCTCTCTCTAAAACCACATTAGGGATTTTGCCAACAAACTACAATCAGGATTGAGCACCAGAATTATTTTTTTAGTGTAAATCTTTTCTAAATAATTTTGTTCTTGATTAAAGCAGAAATCCATAGGAGGAAAGAAAATAAATGAGTGTAATGCACATAAACAAAGTGCTTGAATTAATGTTGTACAAACAGTTTTGAATATACTATTTAATAATTTTCAATTGGTCAGCTTTGCTAGTAAATAAGTGGATTTTCATTTATGGAGGTTTTGTAGGAGTTCTACAATATATCTAGTATTCTCTTGTTCATTTCAACCTTTGTTTTTGAGGTTTTTCTCTGCTTCTCCAGCTAAGTCATGCCCTCAGCTACAAGTCTGATCAAAAATTGGGCCCCAAAGCCCTTCCCAAGAAAATAAGTGGAGTATGAAAATATAAGAAGGAAGCTGAATGAATGCAAACATTCTTAAAATCTAAAAACAAATTGAGAGTTCTACAATACCAGGTGCTCCAGCAGCATTCACCAGATAGGTGAAAGGTTCCTTTCACCTGTGATCCTGTACATTCACATGACTCCTCTGAAGCTTATGCAAACTCTTGTGATCTGCAAAGTTCTGCAAGAAAAAAACAGAAAGGCTTGAAGGGAAAAAAACCCCCACAAAAAAATAAATAAAAAAAACACATTAAAACAAACAGTCCCCAAACAAACAAAACAACAACAAAACCAAAACTAAAACAAACAAAAACCCAAAACACCAAAACAAACACAAACAAACAAAACCAAAAAAACAAAAACAAAACCGAAACAAACCCAAACAACTTACCACACAAAAAAACCCCAAACCTAAATATCTCATGACCTGCAGGATTTAAGCTGTGATGGGACATCTTGCAGGGAATTATCCAGCCTCTCCGTTTTCTCAACACTGATTATAGATGTTCATCAGTAGGGAGATGCTACCTCAAGCTCACAATTCCTTTTTTATCCGGCAACCAAGAAGGCAAATCATACGCTCACAGTTATATTTACCTCTTAGATTTTTAAAGAAAAATATGCCATACTGCTCAGAGTATCAGTAGATGGATGTCACTTTCATCCAACATCTGAAACACTGAAGCAATTCACTGTTGTGTCCCTTTCACCTGACAGAACGGAAAATTTTAAGCTACACATTTCCAGGAATATCTAAATTCCTTTTTGATGAAGTGTCAATGGACATTGCTTCTTAGCTGTGGTGGTGAAGAAGACAAATGGTTTTCCTGCACAAATCCGTGTGTTTCAATGGGGCTAGGTGGTCACTCAGTAAGACACACAGTGTGTGATAAGTCAATAGTTCAGTGAGGTAATCAACAAAATGGTGTTGGTATTTGATCCAGATTCCTTTTAGCTTGAGTGCAACAGTGGGTATGTATGTAAAGCACAATCCAGTGTGAATAGATGTTGCAGATTAGCTCTATCACCTCTCCACCCAGAACCTCACCCACAGAGGTAGCTCAGACCTCATTCATCCACAGGCTGGGGCAAAAGCGAGGCTTTGTACCCTTGGAAAGAGTTTTGTTCCTCTGAACACTGCATTCAGCTTTGAGGTATTCCTTTTGTATACTCATTGTTCATTAGTTTAATAACATAATCTCTTCTATTAGATTTTAATTCAAAATATGCTAGTGTAAAGATGGAAACACAGCAACATGCATACAGAAGAGCCTCAAAACACTGCACTAGAAATGGTAGTTTCACATGTGGAAGTAATAGGAGGAGAAATGCGTGAGGAAGACCTTACATTAATTTATGTCATATGAGCCATGATCTAAATTTGTCTTCAGGAAAGGCTATTCTGATGAACCATTGCCTTTAACCACTGTTTCTTCATTCCCTCTGTCTCTTCTAGACCATTTACAGGATAAATAAACTCCCATTTCATCTTTATGATGAGGAGATTCAAAATGTGCCAGCCATTTCTTAAATCATCATTTAAGATGCTTCCTGTCCTTGTGGGCATTTGTTTGGCTTTTATGTATTTGAAGAAGCAGACTGTGGATGCTTGTTAGCTATGCACAGCATGCAGGATAAATGCAAATGCTTGATGGTGTACCAAATATGGCCCTTTGATTTTGCAGATGTGAAGCAGAGGGATACTACCCAGGTTACAAAGCTTTCTAAATGTAAGGCTGAATGACCTGTAATAGAACAATAGATGGGGGGGAAAAAAGTAGCCAAAATGAAACCAGAAATAAAAATACACATTAAACTGGGAAAAGGTGAAATGTGAAATCTATCCCTTTTCTATAAACACATGTGGAAAGAATAACACCTAGGCTTTTTATTGTTGGCTTCCCCCCTTCCACCTCCTTTACATTCCAAGAGAAGATCTGCCAACTTTTGGCTGTATCCGTTTCTCTTCTGTTGTTTGCCAGTATTAGTGCTCTCTAGCACGCATTCTTTCCTAAGACTTCAAAACGAGTCATTTGTTAGGTCTAAGTGTTTAAAGAACCCTTCCCTCCTTTGCCTGGAGCCAGCTGGGTGGTACACAGCGCATTCGCACACCCCAGCTCACACACCACCAGCTTGGCTGAAATCTTTAATTGCAAAGGCTCTTGAACCAGACTTCACACTGCATGCCCTGTGTTATTGTAGATCAGAAGACCCCACACCAATACATTCTAGTGCTTTTAACACTCCCTTTGTCCTAAAACACACAGTGAAACAAATATACCTATGTTTTGCTTGTTGAAGCTGCTGATGCAGAGCTTCAGTACCTCTGGCCTGTAAAGCATTTCTAAAATCTTAGATCTGGGTCTGCTTATCCTTACACATATAAACAGAGGGAGAATTCACCTCTGCACAAAAAGATTAGCACAGTTTAACTGTTTTAAGATTTAAGATGGACTCTATGGTGAAGAGGTTCTAGACAAAGGGCTGAGTTTTACAAAACGAAAGATGAATTAACATAATTAAAAATTAAATATTGAATAATTTAGGGTGTACAATACTCACTTTTTGAGTACAATAATGTGATAATGGGGTAAGATTCAGATCTGATGTAAAATACGCCAACACGTTGCTAAAGCTGCATCCACTTCAAACAGGTCTTAGTCTGTCTCTGGAGCAGAAAGAAATATAAATCTCAATCAGCTTGATTCCAAGTCCACTGATTTTAATGTTAGCTTTGTTCGTAAGAGTAACCCTTCTATGTTTATTTCTTTCAAAGATCAAAAAAACCCGGTCACGCCAAGAGCTATTAGAATATATGTAACAATTCTACACCCTGCTCCCTCTTTCCCTGTCTCTATTTCTTTCCTTCTCTTTTTTTCCTCTTGTGGAGAGAGTGGAAAAGCTTGCAAGGCCCTGCTGAGTTATTTGCCTTATGTAATCCTGTGAGTAGTGGAGTGAGGAAGCTCCTGAGTGCTCGCTACCACTCTCTAAGGTAACAGCGTCCTCAGCCACAACGCCCTGAAACTGCATTTTGGGTAAATGTTATATGGGATGCAGAAGAAGAGTAGTGAACCACTGGCTGGCTGTGAAGACTTTAGGTTTGGTTTATTATTATATTCAGCCACAAGGTAGGTCAGATCCAGATCCAACTGCCTTAACATTTGATAGTGTTCAGTTCTAGGATCACGGTCACCTCTCTATTACAAAATTGGTCTCACAATGTGTTTTGATACACTTCCTACAATTCATACAGATTAGCAGGTATGAGAAAAGGGAAAAGTACTACTGTGATTACAACATATAGTAAGCAGTAGTGGGTGCCATACATCTGTCTTCTGAAGGTGGTGTTAAGCACATCTCTGCATTCAGGCAAACAAAACTTTCTTAGAGGTCAAAAATCATTGTACAATGATTAAAGATACTGACAAAGCCAAAAAACGGGCATTTAATACCATGTTTAGGCTCTCATTTAGGAGATTTTGTGGAGAAGAGTGTTACTTAAAACTAACTGCTGTTGACCATTGGAGAAATGAGGAAAGATAATATAATCTTAAGCAATCCCAGTTTTGGTCTGTTCCCTTGACCTGGATTAACCTTTTTCCTTTTATCTGTATTTTAATTCCAAACACCTCGCTTGAATGCGACTGTATCCAGGTCTCTGCTAAAAGCTTTAATGAGCAACACTAAGGTCAGAGGAAATGTTTGAACTTTATTATTATTTCATACAAATGCTGTAGGGATCCTTGAATCTCCCATAATTATTAGTGGTTTTGGTCTCCAGTGAGATGTTCAGCATCTGGCTGTATTAGTTTATTGATTTCTTTTTTAAATGGTTATCTTTCAAGAGCCATTTAAAATACATGTTTCTTCTTAACTTGCTATTTACAGGCACACACACTGAACAAAGGCTGCACAGAGCTGGGTCCAACTTTCTTTTGCAAACAAGAAGTAAACAGTAAAATGGCCTTTATAATCTTAATGTAAATATTTCTATTTCTTTCTTGAGTGAAAAAATGATAATTTTATACATAGCACACTTTCACTACTCTTACTATATTGTGGTTAACTACTGTTAATAGACCAAGGAAAAATCAACTAGGCATTCTTTCCATTTATTACATTACAATAAAATGTATTGTTTTGTGCAATTAATATTAACAAAACTCATGTCTATTTAAATGTGCACATTACTGTAGTCAGTGTAGACTGAATAGAGCACATAAAACTTGTTGGCTTTAATCAATAGAAAGCCTAGAGCAGCTAATTATTTTATAAATTATTAAGTATTCTTTTCATTGTTTGCATCCTATTAATACCTCGGGAACTTATTAATGGACCAGGACTCCAGCTATTCTGTTTCCAGTAGCTGCTCACAAAAAAGTGAGTAATTCCCTTACATGGTGTCTCTGATTTACTTGTAAAACCAGTCCAAATTGGTTTGGATAAAGACCACATGGGTGAGGCCAATATTGCTACATGGACTGAAAATTGACAGGATCCCAAAACCTTTAATGAGCGTATGGTGGGGGTCAGCCTGATAGGGACAGATTAGGGGCAACATGGACAGTACTATCTGTGAACTGAAGCTCCTGGAATGTATGTGGTATAATACTGGATACTGGAAAGGTAACAGTGTCATGCAGCAGTGAGTGCAAGCAAAAAAACACGGGTCTAGGACTCAGGCATTCTTAAAGTTAAACTTGAGATTACATCCTAACTTCTTACCTGGAAAACAGACAGCTGCCAGACTACGAGTTCTTGATCTATGAAGTGTAGAAATTCCTTCTCAGCTTTGGTTTAGCTTCAGCTTGCCTCTTATAGAACGGAAGAGCCATAAACATCCCCTCCAAAAAGAAAGTGGGCAGGGAGAAGACATTTTGGTTGTAAAACCTAGGCTTGAGGAGGAAGATGTGATTGTGGCCAGAGTCCTGGTACAAAAGGGCTTCTGCATCTTTATACATGACTATTGCAGCAGTTTCCTCAAAAGTCAAGTTCCAAAGTCTTGAAATTGCAGGATATTAAGGATCCCTAAGGCTGGTAAAAAGGGACTAAGGCTTTTCACTGGCCTGAATCCAGTCCACCTTAGTACTGAGGAGTGCCTGAAAGTTAATCCCATGATGAATGGTCTTCACAAAGTTGGCTGGTTCTGGTCCACATCAAAATTGGCATTAAACAGCAGTCTCAGTAAAAGATCAGAGCCAACTTAGGCTATCACCCTTGCAGATTGTGTTTGGGGTGCATTCCTGAGGCTCTGGGGGAGGCTTCTAGTGCCACTAACTTCTTTCCTTTTCACATGCACAGAGATAAAGATGGCAAGTTATCAGAGAATGAAGCAATAACACCAAGTGTGTCCTGAAGACTAATGAAACAGTGTAAGCATCACCCTGAAAAAACATGAGATAAAATTACTCTCAATAAGGCAAAACCACAATATATATTAAGAAAGCATGGGCTTCTCCCAATTAATCCCATTCTGAATAACTTTTTTTTTCCATAAATTTTTTTAATTTTTTTGATTCTGAGAGAGGTTACCTAGATGAAAAATTTTTGCCTGAACCAATAAACCTCTTCAAAGTTGCAAGTTTCTGCAAAAGGGACTTAAAATTAGATATATCATGCAGTTTTATGACTAGAGAACATTGCATCACCTGTGTCCATTATGAATTCGCATGAATCATTCCTCACTTGCTTACAATAAAAATATGGCTTTAGAGAATTGAAATGTGAACTTCAATAAAGTCAAGATTTACTAAGCTAAACAAACTCATAGTTGCCCATAGTTTTCTTACTTTGGACTTGTCAAGCTTTTCTCCCACTATGTTTCTAAATTCCTTTTACAGCTTAATACAACACAAATTAATTTAATTTTTAGAAGTCAGAGTACACCAGTTTAAGGTCAATATTAAGTTTGATACATATCCAGAAATTCTAATAATTTTAAAACATTTTGGAGAAGAAAGTTTAGCCTAAAAAACCTCAAGGATTCAACTACTTTACTTCAACAGACCTGCATGTAAAGCCTGAGAATGACATCTTGGCATCCAATTTAAAAACATGTTGAAGCCATGGTTAATATTTCTATACAAACAAGCAACAACCTTCATAACAGTCATTTAAATGTGCACATTTAAATGCACACAAAAAGGAGTATGTGGCTTTTACTTGTTTATGGGAATGTATAACTAAAAGAATACATAAAAACTTACCATATTCGAGCTTGGATCTATCTGTGAGCTACAGCAGATAATCCTCATTAGAATAGATTCTGTGAGTGGAGAATGGGAACCCCATGATATCTGCAATGCTGCACCAACACCTTATACACTGTGGCTTCATGAAACCAGTGAATCTATCAACATTCATGGCATGGGTTACCTGAAACCAGAACTGTGCATTCTCTTCTCTTAAAAAAAAAGAGGGACACCAGGGATTTTTTTGTTTGTTTGTTTTATTTTATAAATCAATAGCTTTATAAACATACAAATAAACCAAATATATTATATTTGTGTTGAAATATCATTTCAAGGTTTTAGACTAAAGATTATTTTGAAGTTTAGAGCTCAGTTTAGGAAACACTGTAAAAGTCCAAACACTGTAATTAACAAAAAATAGGTTTCCCTATCTTATTCTTTAAAGAATACTATCTAACTTAAAATTAGATCCTTGGACTGAAGGAAAGCAAAGTAAACAAAAACCCTGGATAGAATAGTAAACTAATTTTTAAGGAATCTGAAACATCTTTATTTAGCCAAGGTTCAAAGTTACAAATCTTTATTTCCTTTGATCAGGGAGAACTTCCACCTAAATGTTGACTGTCATTCAACACACTACTTGGATTTTAAGCTCACAAACATACTTCACCAGAGAAACTCAAAGTGCAGGGATCAAAGTCTTTTTACTGTGTAGCTCTTATGGAAAAAAAATGCTTTTCTGAATTGGGGCCTTTACAGCAGGACTCTCTTCCCATCAAAATACACAAGATCAGTAATGAACTGAAGGACCAGGGAATCCAAACTAGATGCTTTTAACAATGCTAATTAAATTAAACTATACTGAACTTAAAATCAAATCTGCCGAATACTAATGATTCAACAAAGTGGTTGCCTGCTCCTGAACACAGTTTAGTATGCCAACACTTCTATACCACTTCTCTTTCTGTGAAAGTACCCTTGTTGCTATTCACACAGGAGAATGAGTCTTCATAGCTGTTAGTTCCAATTAACGACTGGAAATGCTTATTTTACAGATTTATTCTGAATTCAGAATGAATGTGATTAGGAAACAGACTCAACAATTCAAAACCACCTGCAAAAACCACTTTAGAAGATAAATGACAACCATCTACACAACAGAGCATTATAATTTTTGTAATTCTGACACCTTAGACTCAATCTTCTTACTGTTTACACCAACAAAAATCAGAACTGACTTCACAAAGTTACTCAAGTGTGTAACTGTTATAGATAAGGGGTAAGAGCCTTTCAATACTCTTTCCCATATTGGCCTACAGAGCTGGTAGAAAAATTACAACATTCCATACCTTTCTGGTAGGATTCAAAAAAACCAAGAAAAGCAGGATAGCAAACACACAAATTATTAACATTTTACACAATTATCCAGCTAATGAATTACAAGGTAACACTAGTGGTAGGCACTGTAGTAGAGTTTAAAGGAGGTGTCCCATAGTTACAGTAGTAGTCGTCAAAGACAGAGGACTGAGAGATCCCCTACAAATAATAAAAACATGATTAGTAATTTAGCTGATTTCCTGATATCTTCCAAAATGTTCTGAAAATGGCACTAGGAAGTCAAGATAAGTGCTGAAAATCACTCAACATCACAGTATGTGATATTCTGAGTTGGAAAGGACTTACAATGATCATAGAGTCCAACTTTTATGTGAATGGCCCGTAACGGGATCAAAACCACAACCTTGGCATTCTTAGCACCATCCTCTGACCAACTGAGCTAATCTTATGTTAAACAATTAAGCTACAACTCTGTATACAACAGAGCTTTATAAGAGAGTTAGTAAATAACTGGAAGGGAACTGTAGCTGTTAGAAAGCCAGTTACAAGAAAAATTGGTTTAGTTTTCCAATCGTTCCCTTGAATTTAACAGATAGCAAAAAGTCGTATATAATGGACCAGGTTTTGGTGCCAGACACGCTTCTTTGAGGCCAGGACAGCTCCAGGACATTCCTCTTCACAGGGCTGAAAGCGGCCACAGGCCCACCTCCTCAGGCCAGAGATAATCCTGTTATGCTCTGAAGGACCACCATATACATGGAAATAAAATGGAAGAATCACCTTTTCCCTCAAATGTCACCCACCATTAATAACATATGCCCACAAATCATCCTTCAGCACACCAAACTTGAGGAATGCAAGATCCCATTTGGTGCTTGCTCACGGAAGCAGATACAAGAACATCTCCAGTGAAGTCCAAGAAGTTACACTGGCCTGTCAGCTGCACTGGGGAGAGGCATATAGTGTCCACATATTTTAATAAAATATTTTAATAAAAACAATATTTTAATAAAAACATTCATTCTGAACTAATTTTTCTGCATCATCTTCCATTCTTGTTTCTCTGCAGTTGTCCTTGTGACCCATTTTCTAGGCAGTTTCTAGGCTCTGTGTATGTAAAGACCACTACTCACAACAAGCTCCATTTGAAAATATTTATCACTCATAAATCACCCACTTGTCTATTTCCCCTCAGCGTCCTTTCAGCAGGCAGTTAATGAAGTTAGCAGCAGTGATATTTATAGAGTACTCATGGCCAACACGTTGCTCATAGTAACTCTTCCAAGCAAAGATGACAGGGAAGGAGTGGCAAGGACTTCTCTGGTTTGTTTTGATTTGTGGGGTTTTTTCCAAAGCAAATTTTAATGAAAAAATGAGTGTTGTTTCAGTGTTTTGTGAGTTCCCATTCTCTGCTGACTTCCTTCTTTTCCCACTCACATCCAGGCTGCTTCTAGTCTGGTTGCATCAGCAGACTGGCTGGGGCAAGACTGTAGCACTCCCTTTCCAGCAGGGGCTTGGGATGGATGCTCCAGGGAACCTGGGGAGGGCCCTTCGTCGCTCCCAGGGACTGGCACAATTTCTCACCAACAGGAAGCTCTTTCTGATGTCCTTGTTCTTTCTTCTCTTCTGTCAAAGTCTCTGCTGCTTTGTCGTATGTTATAGGCTGTTCTTCCGCTGGAGAAAAAACGGATATGTGTTACTGAAAGCCATTTGAGAAGATTCACCACAATTAAGCTAAAAGAAAAGTAGTAGCAGCTTTGGGAGAAGAAAGCTATGAAAGAAAGCACAGAATCAGGTTCAGAAAATTGCAATACCAACTCATGTCAAAGTACAAAAAAAATGGGCAAAGTCGAGAATTTGCTTCAGATTTTAAGAAATTACTTGTCCCAGGAAAATTTCCTGGTTTTCTCTTTTAGTATATAAGAGGGAAAAGCATGCCCATAACAGGGAGACTACCCACCTGGCACAATTAAAGTCCCCACTTCAAAGTCAAAAGATCTTAGAATTATTCTCTGGCATGGTATAAGAACCTTCTTTAGCATGTTAGAAAAAATATCAGATTATTCACCAGTCTATTTGTCTAAGATGGTTGAACCACCTTTGCTAAAATTTTCAGGTAAAAATCAGACACCTGTCATGGGAAATTTCTGTTCCAATAGCTGCATGTGATAAAACTGTAAATGAAAACATTCCCTAAAGGGAAACATCAGTCTTCCTGTGCTGGACAGTACAGTTATAAACATGTTCACAACATTAGTCCAACTAAGTAAATGTGACGCGTATTTTCTACTGATGAATAAAGTGACTACCCAATGTTTAAGGACGGGACTGGGAATTTTGAAAATCTTGCAAGATACCTGCCCATTCCAGTATCCTCAAACATTTGTCTTTGCGTATTTCTAAGTGACTGAGGCAAACTGGCTTCTCTGGTAACTTCTGCACTTAGGAGGTGCATATGGTAAATAAGACAAATGGTTAAGGATATCAGTCTTTCTCCATCAGTTCTCACCATTTGAACATTAAGTGATTCAGTTGCCATCTATAAGGCAATATTTCCTAAAATTCAGAATGGTCCAGCTGGTAACTTGTGGGCCATGGAAGCCTGTTGGGTGCTTCATGCTACCTGCTGTCTCTGAATCAGGGATGGGAGGCACATCTTGTTCATTCATCTCATCTTTGTTTAAGCACCAAACACACCCCAAGCAGTCAAACATCTGTTTAACACAAGAAGCAGAACTGCAGTTGCTGCCACAGGAGTCAACCTGGACTCCTCATACATTTTCAGTTATCCTCTTTGAATGAATAAGGACTGTCAAAGTATACTGTTGCACAGATATACATTACCCAACAGCAAAATGGGCATAACTTCACTTGCAAACCTGTGAAGGTCTATATAGATGAAAAAATCCAATATTATTCTATCAAAAGAAGCATCTGGCTTCTTCTGAGTGTGAAAGCACTATTGTAGTGTAGTTTCTCATGACTAATCTGCAAAGTGAAGGACTGAATGGTCTCTTAGCAACAATAGAAACATGGCATCTGCTGTGCACAGCAGCTTTAAACAGGCCAGAAATAAAATTTTGATTTCTCCATCTCCTTTGTCAACCACTGCTCCTGCTGGTACAAGGTGAGGAGAGATCTAATAAGGTAGGTAATCCTACTCACCAGATTCTGAAGGACAGGCAGGATGAGGATCTGCTGTCTCACACTCAATTAGATCAACCCCTTTAGTCTCCAGAGAACTGTTACACTCCTTAACAACCGCAAACTGCAAATACATACAATATGCACAAAATACGCAGAGCCCAAATTAATATAAGATGACTTGGTTTTCTGAAACCCAAGAGGCAAACTGGAAGGGCCACACACTCCAGCCACAGAACAGGGAAAAAGGTCATCCTGGCTTCAGGGATGGCCCTTCCCCTGCAGATAATTAAACATTTGAGTTGATGACAGCCCATCTTTCTTTGGAGAACACACAGTCCCAGTCCAGTAAAGAACTATCAACTCTCTTGCCTTGCAAATCAACATTTCCAGGTACAAGAAGAAAAGTTACCAAAAATCAACACTCTCCATAGTACTGAGGGCCATTTTTAAAGTGTTAAAGAGATCCACAGGAATCCAGACAGCAGGAAACCATCAAACAGAGGGAAAGAAGTGAATCTCCCTTTCTGGCTCTCAGCACCACCTCAGGTGGTTCCATCACCCCACAGTGACAGTGAAGTCAGAAGATGAGACCCTCTGGTGAAATGTGCTGAAAAGACCACGTGGGAAACAGGAAAAATAGAGGTAGAGGAAAGCCATGTGAAGCTCTGTGCTGAAATTGTACAGGGTAAAAGAGGGAAATCCAGTAAAGGGGTGCAGTTTAAAGAGCAGAGACAGGAAAGAAGAGAAAATGTCTGTAAATAAGATGTTCCAACAGAAGGACTGACAGATTTGGGGGTTCTGATGGATAACTGGTGGATTTATGTGGATAGAGCACAGATGTAGTAGGTATGCCTGTTTAGGCATCAGTTAATTTACATAAAATCTGTAGGCTTACAGCTGCTAACCCACACATGACAGACCCCCAGAGGAGATTCAGCTACACTGAGATCTGCAAAATATCTTTGGCTGTGCAAAGCAAAGGATGAAAAGTCTCAGAATAGCCAAAATCCAGGCACATGCTGAAGTTTACCGAGGTTTACATATCAGTAGGACTACCCTGACTTGTGGAACTTTAATATGAACGTGGAAAATATATGTAGGCATACTCCTAGCTAAATGTACTCTCAGCTGGCAGAACAGAAGTGAATGGAAAAGTGAATGACACTTGGACAATTTATAGGCATAGTTTCAGTATCATGGTACCGAACACTTGATGTGTGTGATAGCACGAAAGTTTGTTATGGTCTACATTAACCTAGATGGGCAAGAACAAGAAAGTCTTTGCACTCTCTCTCACCAGTCTCACAAAGGAGCAGTAGCACTGTGGAGTACCAAATGAGTGAAATTCATGAGTTCTTTACAATTACTGCATACACATCATCCAGTCCCAGTATGAAGTCCTCTGTTAAGATCATTAATGTTGAGTAGATCAACAGCACCCAAAAAACTGTTCCAGCACCTTAAGAGTTGAGGAGATACAGAGTTTTCTGTCTCCAGTGTAGTATAATCTCTTTTTTTTACATAAAGCTCTCCAATAATCCACTTGAAGTGAACATTAGAAATGGACAACTTCCCTGCTTCCACTGCTTTTTGGCAAATCTACAGTTTCTAACCTGAGTGCATTCATGCATGAAGCCCTGGTGAACTTAACAATTAATGGCAACATCAGCACAGAGAAAATCACATGCATGAAACCAGAGGAATCCATTACTGTGTAAGCAGGAATAATCAGCAAAGGGTCAGTGATTTCCTCTTCCAATCTGACACAAGCCATTTGCAATAAATTACTTTATTAATGGATTTGATATCTCCCAGTGCATGCTGAAATATAACACGAGTGTGTAATAGATGAGTAGGTTGGATTTGTTTTTGTTGATTCAGTCCATTGCTTAGCTGTTTAATTACCCCTATATTCAGCAAAAATGTCATTGGCAACTTGGATTAACTATAGGGTCAACAGCAGGTGGCAACAGAGCTGATGGGCAGCAGGCCTCCTAAAGCATGGCTCCTAGGCAATGAGCTGTTCTCAGAGCCAGCAAATGTTTCTGATTTTCCCAACCTTATGTATTTTGCAAGCTGTGGATATTGCCTCTGCTGTGAACAAATGATGACATTGCCATGATTCAGCACATTTGCTATCCAGTACCTGGAGGAAAAATACTGATAATAAAAGGTCCACCAGGGTATACAGTTGACCAGCTAAAGAACATTATGTCATAATCAGGGTCAACTCAATTCAGCACTCCCAACATATGTTGTTGGTACCACAGTGTATATGTTGAATACCACGGTGTCTTTCAGTGACTACCCAATCACAGTTCCTGCCAGACACTACCTAAACCATTTGTGAGGCCATTCTGAGAAACAAGTCTCAGACTGGGCACAGAAGTGGCCACAGATGCCAGTTATGTCACTTGTCAACTTCAAGTTCCAGTTGCAATCACCCAGAAGCGTAATGTCATTCTAATGCCAGTGAGAATCAGGTCCTTAGACCAGATTTTATGGGGCCAAATGCAGCTGAAAAAATGACAAAAGAAAAGGCCTGTACAACCAGAGCATGGTGGCATTTTTACCTACACCAGTGTAAAATTAGTATTTCATATATCCTCCCAAACTACCCGGTAAAATCCCGGTTGTTTTTCTCTACAAGGCAGCAGCTTCTAATACAGAACATTTGATTTCATCAACCCCCAAAATAAAGTTCAACATCTCAGGAAGCACAAACAATACTTGGCTTCCAAGAAGCCTTTTTTACGGAGGGCATACTTTCCTGTGAAAATAACTCTGTGATATGCCATGTCATCACATTGCCATTTCCTTAATTTAGAACACAGTTCCCCAACTGTTGTATTCAAAGCTAACAATAACACTGGCTAATGGTTGCAATACATCCAGGCAGCTGTGAACTTTGAGGGATAACAATGAGGTAAGATGAACTAGGGTTCACAGCAAAGCACTTGATGACTCTAGCAGTTATTTAATGTATTTAAGATGTGAATTATTTGATGGATAATCTCAAGTGGATCCCTAACACTCTTTGATCCTTCCTGATTCCCTTTCCACTCCACATTAATATAGTTACCAGAGACTTGTTGCTAGTAGGTGTCACGTTCTCATTGTCAGCACGGCTGTTGGCATCTCTTATCGCTTCTGCATAGAGATTCTTCTTATACAAATTTTGACTTCTGCAACAGAACAAAAGATGAAACAAATTGTTTTGCTTTAGGAGGAACAGATGATGCTTTTTGTCACCTGTTATCCTATCAGTATTTACAGAAGGGACATATATTTTGTTTTCTTTTATTAGTTTAAAGAGTGCATTACTCTTACCACAATTTCAAGTATCACACAGTGGTTAAAACAAACAGCTTGTCAAAAACAAAAGTCAGCAAGAAGTGAACAAATACTTGTTCTTTTGTGCCATTTGTAAAGGATCATTCATTAGAATGAACAATAGGCTTCATAATTTTAACTAAACCCTTCAATTTTCTTATATTATTCTATTTATAATACATTCTTATCATAAAGATTTGTTTCAGTCAATACAATGAAGAGCATTTGTGGGCGAAGCTCAGAAATAAAAGACTGACTGTATTTTTGTACACTAATGGTAGTTACAGTTATGAAAGTTGCTTCTGTATTCATCTGCACCATTTATGAAAAGCAACAGTTTCAGATGTTACTGTGAAATAAACAAATTGAAAGTCTTGAAGTTTGGGACTAAAACCTTCCAGGAAAAATGCATGACCAACAGAATTAGAGCAAAGGAAAGCATGAGTAAAATTTGGAGTTGGAAAGGCTGAGAATAATCAGCTCTAAGTGGCTAGTTCCATAAATTCAAAAATTTTTATTTTTCCGGTTAAATAGCAATCACTTATAAGGTGGTATTGAAAGCCTCATATAGGCCCAAAAGTAAAATTTTGGTTTACACTGCTTGAGATCCAAATCACTACATCGTTACTCAGTTTGCAAACAGGTTTTTTATCCTCCTAAGAATCAACTACAAAAATGAATGTTACACTCTTCAGACTCTGGAAGTCTTAGGTTATAACATCCTAACTTGGTCTATTTTAAATAAAATTTCATAGACATGTACCAAAGAAAATAGGAATTTTCCTTTTCTTTAGGAATTTTCCTTTTCTGTCTACTTAACTTTCGTATACTAACTGGGAAAGGCCATATGTCATAATCATCATATGTTGCTCCCTTCCTGAAAATACCATGTAAATACATTTTGCTTTTTTACTGGGAATATGAAAGGCCTGTGTTTCCACCCTTGATATTCTCCCAGATTCTCTATAACATATTTCTGTGTATTCAAACATTAAAAAAAAAGGTAACTGTCTCCAGTAGAGGATAAGACAGGGACTGTTAATATGAAATCAAACAGGTGTCAGAGCTGAGGGTGTATCTACAGAGCAGAATGCTGAGAAATAAGGCAAATTAGTCCATTTTGACTTTTCCTGACATCCTGAACATGCTGCTCATATTTTAGCTCTTGGATTCTGCATTGCAGCTCGCAGTGCTTACAAATCTTGAGCCTGTTACTCAAGAGCTGTAAAATCCATTGCACAGAGCTCACACACAGGCACAGTCCTTGGCAGGGTGCTAGGCTCAAGAGGATCACTAATTCTGCATCCTACTGTAGTGTCCAGAGTAATAGATGCCAGATAGACTTGGTGGGCAGGGGTGTCTTTGGGTTCAACTGAGCACAAGCAGATGGGGCAGTGAAATCTAGTTGACTGAGCATTGGCAAGAGGCAGAGAACTTCTCAGTCCTAATCCCAGTCCTACTGCTGATTTTTGTGTGGCCCTGGCCAACTGAGGTGGAGAGATTGTCAGTGTTAAATCTGTGATTCAGAGTGGGGGTTTTTGGTTTTGTTTGGTTTTTTTGGTGGTTTTGGTTTTGTTTCTGATTTTGGTTTTTGTTTTGTTTGTTTGCGGGTTTTTTGGTGGAAAAGGGTTGTTTCCTTGCTTCCCAAAGAAGATAAGAAACTTAGCATATTAAGAATAACACAATGCTGTTCTGCAGACAATAGTCATTGAACAAACCAACACAATACTTCAGTAATGTTCAGCCTTCAGTTCACACATTTTTCAGATTGGCAGGTGCAGACCTCCGGCTTCATTTCCTTCAATTAAAAGGAGATAGGCATCTCCATTTTACAGGGGAAGGAACAGGACTATTACAGACTTAATCAGCACATTTCAAAATACAGTAGATTATGTCAAAAAAAGTGGTATAGCAATTTCAACCCAAATACTGGTTTCCAGACTCCAGTTAAATAGGGATTTTAGATCAGCGGTCTAATTACGATCTAGTTATGCTAGTAATAGCTGCAGTTCAAATTCAGTCGAGCGTGTAATTAAAAAGTTGTTGCTGTGGTAAATAGTTATATTGATCAAAAGCATTTGGCAAGAAAGAGACATAAATCAGGGAGAAAGGACAAAAGAGAGAGGAAGGAAGAAATTTAATATCCTCACACCTTAAAATGAGTCATATTCTGGCTATTTTTCATGATGGAATATACGAAATATATGGGAAATATTAGAATCTCACAATTTTTCTGTTCGGTATATATCCACTGATTAAAATGTTGAATCCCAGGTTATGAGAACCAACCAGGCTGCACTTAGCTTTAATTCTGGACCTCTATCACTAGTTAATAGCAAATAAGAAACATTGGCAGCTTCTCTACTTTTATGGACTAAATATGCCAAGAAGCATTAAATAAGAACAAAAATATTAGCTTCCATAGTTAACTTCTTTTGTCACTTAACTTTTTATGTCTAGGAAAGTCTAATTTTAAAATTGATCTAAACCACAAACAAAAGTCCTGCAATGGATGGCAGGTCAGCATGCAGCAGGAGACTCTTGATTTGGTTGTTGTCTGGCTTTTTGTGTGTTTACTTTTAAATATAAATATGCATTTAAACAAGCCTCAGAGAACAGCTGTCTGCCAAGGTCATGGTCAAAAGACTGTAACTTATTAGATACTTAATACTTTCCAGTCTAAGGGACATCGATGACATTTAATTTCACATCAGACTGCGTTCTTAAATAGTGACTGTAGGGATTCTTTTATCAGAAGAAGAATCCCAAACCTGCACAATTCATTAGAGTCATGGAAAATGCCAGGGAGTACTTTTACAACAGATGTGTTTAGGCTCTCATCCCTGATTTTACTCTTTCTACTGCCAGGAAAACTGCTTTCATGTTCATTGGTGGAATCATCATTGGTGGAAGTTTGCTTTGCAAGCTTAATAAGCTATTTTTCTCAATGGCAGGAAACTTTCAGGTGCCACTCTACACTGAAAATGAAACAAAAGCACAGTAATGGCATAGGTAACAGTTAAGAGCCAAACCCTATCATGACAGTTTCAGAAATCTGGAGCTCTTAAGGGAAATGAAGGAAGAAGCAAATTGCATGCTCCTGAACTCTCTCATCAATGTAAGTTACAGCTCCTCTGCAAACATAAGGTCTATTCCTCTTCCCTCAAGACACATGTTGCTCACTAACATCAATGTGGGTTCTGCAGGAAAGGGACACGCCAGAAATTTCTGCATTATTCATACAACCAGTAACTGCAAAGCAAAATAATAGCAAGGATGATATGGTGATTTCCACCAGCCAAGGAACAGCTCACGTTCTTCACCACGAGCACTCTGTGAAAGTCAGCAGCAACTCAGCCCCTGTGCTGCACAGTCACAGCACACGTTTGGAAGCACTACCTGTGGCAGTAGGCAGCCAGGAACCCCAGCAGGAGCAGAAGGACCAGCACTGCTACACACACTGTGATGGTGATATTCCGCATCTTCACCCGCTCGGCATGCTGCTGCTCCCACCACTCCAGGTCACTGAACTGGCACCGCTCCCCAACGTAGCCTGTCACACAGCTGCCAAAGGAAATGAGCACAGTCTGTAACTGGTGGCAGTGGAAAAACTCCACGCCATCCCTTCAGTCACCTTGCATATTGATTTACCATTAGTAACTGCTACAGAAATATCCAGCTGAATTCAGTAGTGGAAAAGACAAAAAGACACTGAAGGAAGGATGTCAAAACCAGTATAATTCAATACTAAAGGTATTTTTCTTTTTTTTCTTTTACTGTTATTGAATCACCTACAGAATTATACAGAGAAATTACAATTTCCAGATTCCAATGGATAAAAAAAAAAAAAAAAGAAAAAAAATCATTTTCTCTTAAATCCTGACGCGTGGATAGCTTTTCCCTAAGATTTTCCATTTCACTGCTTCCAGCATCAAGCTCTCTTCTCTTTCAAGTAGGTAATATAGGAATTACTCATATTTTCAGAGTGATGTGGTTAAGGGAATCGAATTTTAATCTGAATCTTTAAAATGAAAGACGAATTAAAGTGTTTTCAAAAACCCCTCATATGGGTTAGAAATATCCTTGAAATTTAGTTTTACTACAAGATTCTTCTGTGGGCAGTTTTTGTTTATTTGTTTGGTTTTAACATTGTAAAACGCAACATAGAAGTGGCTTATCAATGCATGAAACCCTCGAATCAAAATTACTATAAAGTAGAAATACATCAAAAAGAATTCCAACCTAGGTTTACTATGGAAGATGAGACAATAAATAATAAATGCAAAAACAATGAAAAGTCTACTAAATTCATAACAATCTCTCAGCAACATGAGCTCAACTCCTTCTCACGATTCTTACTGGTCTTGTTTTGCTTAAGTCCAAGGGCTAGTCAAACAAGCAAAAGAAGCAGGATTTGACCAGCATCAGATTTTACCTAATGTTCTGAAATCATTGTATCTACATTCATTATTAAATCAGGCACAAGTACTCTAATTCTGTCACAATTTAGAACACATACATGCTGGAAGGCAGAAAAAATGCTAAGTTTTAACATTAGATCACAGTGAATTTCAAATATGTAGGAAGATCTACTTGCTAGTGTAAGATCTTTTATTAATTAAAATACAAATCACATTTGGTATGTGATTTCTGCTAGATATTTTACTAGATAACATTTTTCCATTACTTCCTTTTGCTAGTTAATATATTGGAGCCTACACGTATGAATGCTGCCATCTAGTGAGAATTCAGCAAGGTCAGAAGCCAGAAAGGTCCACATACAAAGCCTTGCCCCCAAGAGTGTGGCTAAGCATGGTTGCTCCTTAATTTTTTTAACCACTTCTACTTCTAGAACTGAATAATATGTGCATTTGGATTCTTATTATGAACTAGTACCTAACAAATAAAAGAAAAAAAAATGTGATCCAGTTTGAAAGTCCTGTGGGTTTGGACTCCTTAGTCTCAGTAGGAGAAATGAGGTGAAAAAAAGAAATCGTTTTCAATGCCTCTAAAATTTACACTAAAAACTCACAACAGATACTAGCAATGACCATGAGTCCATCTCATGTAATGTCTTTGGTAAGCTTAGGAAATCCATGGCACAAAACATCTACTTCATTCCCTTGTATGCATATGAGATATATTCTTCTCATATTTTTGAAGATACTGTTTGTAGGCAGGGGAGACTACTCATATTTAAAAATAGGAAATCCTAGGATGTCACACTGCTTGCAGGAATGGACTGGCACAGGGGTTCCCGCAGAGCAGTACAAGGAAGACCCAGGGGAACAGTGGGTCAAAGAAACCCTTCAGCACAAAGCTTGCTCTCCTCGCTCCAGAGTTATACCGGGACCACCTGAATTACTGAGACACAGAGGGAGATTTGCCTACTATGGAACAGCATCCATCCCCTGAGTAGGTCCTCACTTACCAGCTGAGAGCTGAGGGGAGGAGGCAGGCATTGGATTTGTCCCACTGTAAACAGGTTTATGCTTGATTTTGAAGAAAGATAACAGCACAGATTCAAATATAGTCAAGTTACAGACATGAATACCAGCATTAAAGGTTTTGAATAAATTATTAGCCAGTAGGACCAGGCTGCCACATGGAACAGGCCGAGGCTGATTTCTGGAGAGATGAGATGATTCTCCTTGCTTTTATCAGTACCTGCAGTTGGGGAACCCAGACTTAGGCTTCACAAAAATATTGAGGGAAGAAGTGGGTCTCATTTTTGAGGCCTCATTGCTACTCTCCCTGATTTTAAGAGGGTTGTTATGTTGTATGCTTTCTGCCAAGGGCCAAGACTCTTCAAACTGTAAGGGAAGATGCTGACACCACTTCTGGTCCCTGATCTCAATCAGAGAAGACAAGACAGAGATGTCCTCTTCCACCCCACCAAATGCTACACATGAACAGCAAGACCAACACGGAGGTACAAGCCAGCACAATATGTACAGGAGAGACAGCAAGCACCTCTTTTATAAGACCATGAGTATCAAGTCATTTAACAGCTTACCTCCCATTTCCAAAGCAAAGAATCAAGTCCTTAGGGAACAAATCCAATCCTACTGTTAATTGCAATGGGTGTGAACAGAATGGCCCCATACTGAAACTCACAGTGATCACTTACAGAAAAGAGGAGAGTCTAATTCTAATTGCTAGAATGGGTGATGAACAAATAATATGGACAATCTCTTCACTGTCTGCACTTAATTAAGGGTAGCACAGTAAGGGTGCCATTCATTAGAACAGAAAACACAAATATCTGTACTTACTTGCAGGCATAGTCTTGTAGATCAGAAACATAATTGCACACTCCACCATGAAGGCAATATGACTCGTACGAAGGAGGGCATCCTACAATATCACCTTGCACGGCGTGTGTAGAGTATTCATTGCTGACAACAGTTGGGGGAACGGTAGATTCTGAAACAGAGGATTTCACAAGGATGTTTCAAGCTTTTGGCCACATTGGCAATGTGATCTTACAAAAGAGTTCCAGAACTTCAAGGTGCAAATGTAGGTAAAAATATCTAATTTCAAGTAATTACTTGTGTCTTAACTATTTGCTTATGTTGTTATCAAATTTAGGCACATGGAAATTGAGATCAAATTACTAAATATGTTTGGTTTTAGATTTGCAATGAAAGAGCCACAGACTGAATTCTGTCTATTTAGGTGTGTGAGTCCAGCTCTGAGGAGAAATTGCATCAACTTGTCTAGGTGCTTTTACTTAAGTGATTTTTACTACTTACGCAGCTGTGGGGTATGGTAAATCTCCACCATGCATAAAGTACCAGTCAGAGGGCTAGCTCAGCTACAGATAGCGATATCACTGGGGAAGCAGGGAGCCCTAGGGACCCAGTTCTCCAAAGGGTTCTGTCGCCTGCTCTGAATCACAAATGCTGTCACCTACACAGCTATCCAAAATAACTGGTTTGAAAAGTAGCACTAAGATCTCTGCACAGCATGACCTACAGTGCAGACATACTCTTACAGAAAAGTAGTGTTTTCTTGCCTACACTGATAATACATCGAATCTATAGGTCAGAACAAAACAGTCACATGGCAAAGAATTTCTGTCGGTATGGCTTAGAAGAAACATGCCTAATGGCTTTCATACTATTATGGGATCAGTTTTATGCCACACACTGTTTTTATTGCAACATGACCTTCAATGACATTTGTTTTTTAAAATTTAATTTGCAGGGGAACTGCCATGGAAAAGAGCCTGAATAGAAAAGGGATGAGTAAACCCCAGGTGTGTGTGGATTCTGCAAAGAAAATTGCATCTTGCTAAAATTTCTAAAAGAGCAAAACCCATGAAGACATGTGATCAGGCTGACAGATGAGGGACCTCGAAAGCATTACTTCCAAGTCATGCATCATTTTAAATCATCATTTTCTGAGTGACACCTGAAACTACTGAAAGCTTAAGTAACTGAAAAGATGTTCTATTTAAGAAAGATATAATTTCCTTCTGTTTTTCTGCAGAAATAGATTTGTGACAACCACACAGTGTCCCTCCATCATCAGACAGTCACTTCATTTGAAGTAAAATTCACCCTGGCTAACAGGGTTAACACAGAGTAAGGCAATGAGTCACTTAGCTCCACATTTCCCAAGAATGCTGCTGCCACACGGAGGCACCGAAATGAGGGTCAGATAGTCACTAGTGCTGAACCTTCAGCAGCTCCCTGCAGCAAATAGGTAATCAGATTTTCTGAAGAGTTTTAGAGCCCTTTTGAAAAATTAGTGACTGGATCTGAAAGACACGCTTTTTCTGAAGAATCAAGTGGGACTTGAATAATATGCAGTTTCTGTGCTAGACTTCTGCGGAGTGAAGGAAGGTACAGGGCATTTGAAAAATGACTCAGAAATTACCTTCAAAAATGTTATTTCCAAGGAATTTCTGCTGTTGATTGTAAAGGCCATTAGATAGATTGGTTGTTACATTCAGACACTGAACGCTAATGTAGATATTTCCAAACTAAACTCAGATCTAGTCTCCTTAGTCCACCTCAAAACAGCCTCCTAAAGCAATGCTAGATGCATTCACCATCTGATTGGTACATCACTATACATGGATACCCTTAGTTTCCAGGTAGAACAATGTATCCACAAACACAGTTCTTAATGTAGGGCCATTTCATTTTATTTGCTCACTCCATTTACTCACTGCAGCTGATGCCAGTTCCAGAAGCAGGATCAGCACACGAGCAAGTGAAGTTTCCTTCTGTATTTATGCAGGTCATGTTCTCTCCACAGGTGTGGGACCCCGTCTTGCACTCATCAATATCTGTCACCCAAACAGTCTGCAGTTAGAAGAATGAAATGACTCAGAGCATCAGTTAAAGGGGCAGCAGAAGGGTCTGGGAGTGGGGAGCTGCCCACCCCTGTACCATCCACTTAGTTCAGCCTAAACAAAAAGTTTAGGCAGAAGGAAAGGGTCTAGAAACCTACAGGTTTATTCAGTTTGTGTAAACACTTCAATGAGTGAGGATCTGAATTACTGTGAAAAGGCTCACTGATTACAAGACTCAGGCTCAGACCCAGTGTTAGGCTCATATATACCTCTCACCTCCATCCTACTGCACACCCTCACCCTGCCTCCATGCCTTCTCTAGCAAAGCCCATGGCAGTAGCTCCTGCCAGGCTGCCACCTGCATGTTCCTAAGTGCCTAAGCACGCCCCTCAAAGGTGGGACCTTTGAAAGGGTTCACATACCAGAGTCTGGCAGCCTCAGATTCATTTTATGAACTGTCAGCAGAATACATGTGCCAGATCTACTTCGGGGAATCACAGATCTACCAGCCCAGTTTTTGTGAAATGATTGCTTAAACCACTGGGACTTTTTCTACAGTAAAATTAACGGGATATGGCTAAAAACAGTATAGAAATGGAACGTAGGAATGCAGGAATGCACTGAGAATGCAGGAAAGCATCTAAAAGTACCAAGCCACTTAACAGTTTCTGGGTTTCATAGTACATTTCAAGTCATCAAACACAAAATAAGTTCCAGTTCTGCTTACATCATAATAATATTGTATCTTTTATAAAATGCTGTGAATTTTACTATTTTCTGGATTTAAAGACTTCAGGAAGATAATAGATTGTTTTTCAATAATAGTGGAAGGTAACACAATCCTTCTAGCTGTGCTACTATACCACAGACAGAAAGGGTCCAGGGCTGCCTGAGGGCATGCCTTCTATAGGATGCTGGGACAGAAAGAGGAGTTTGTCTCTTCTGTGTACACTTTCATCTCCACTTCCAAACATCCTCAAAGACATGACCTCTGTCTCTGACCATTGTAGGCAAAAGACCTTCTCGAATCTTCTGCCTCTGATACTTTCCAAACCCTGCCCATAATAATGATATTGTTCCTAATTTTTTAGCCATCCTAACCAGTGTCGAAGAACCAAAGTCCAGTAAAGATTATATAAGAATTGGTTCAAATTTAATGGTTTTGAATTAGGCCATAAGGGAAAAAAGGAAAAAGGAAAGGACAGAAGAGAAGCCAAGACTCTCATAAAGCTCTGAACAAACTGTGTGCTAATCAAATACTGGAGTGATAAAGCTTCCTGTTCATATTTACTGCTAAAATGGATTAAGAATTTAAGAGATGTAAAGGAATGAACTAGAGATCTGGCATTAGAGCTGGATGGGAAAATCAGTGGGTCTGATTATTAACAAGACTCTAAATGTACTCAAGTTGTCAGTGTCACACCTTGAACCTCATGCCTATTAAACAGACCTGGAATTATTTGATGAGTATTATGACACACTCAATACCTGCTTTCGTTTATATTCATGGCAACGATTTCCAATAAAGCTCTACTGCTTCACCTCCACTTCCCTCCTCCCCTTCACTCTTCCTCTCTCTCTCCTTCTATAGCTACTAAAAAGAGTGCAAACAATGAGAGAAGATATTCACTGACAACTACAGGCTTTGCATATTGATCAGTTGCTGAGGTTACCACACTTCAAACAGGGAGGAAAAAAATCAAAAAGGCAGAAATGATAAATGTCAGCTGTCTAAAGAAGCCACTGTTAGTATCCATGCCCCTACCAGATTATTCAAAATGAACCAGAACAGCTCAGACGACAAGCTTCACAGCTTGTTGGAAGGCTAGCCCTTATCATAAGATAACACCTCTTGCTCACTCATCCTGTCCCAGCCTTCCAGACACAGCAGAGCCCTCACACATGCCCATACCGTAGCAATGGATTCCATCCCCAGTGTAGCCCTCCAGGCATTTACAGACATAGCTCCCTTCCGTATTGATGCAGCCCGACACGTTTCGATCGCAGCGGTCCATATTTACAGCACACTCATCAACATCTGTGAGACAAAACAAGGGGGCAGGACACGTGGGTCATGAAACCATCAAGGAAATCAATTAAAAGAAACATCTGCATCATGAATCTCCCTCAGACTCTGCTGTCGCTTGTCGTTTATGCATCTGAGGCAAAATCAAAAGAGAATGACTTTGTGGTCTTTTTTGGTATGAAATTTGAGGGGTATGTTCTAAAGAACCTAAGACAGTCAACTGGAGACCTAGAGGCCCCACAAATACCACTTTCTTAAAAAAAAAAAACTATTTGAAGGAAATGAACCAATTCAAAACAAAGTCTTACATTAAAGAATCCTTTACAATGAAAAAGACATGTAAGATCACTGAGAAACTTTGTTTTGTGAAAGAACACATAAGCTTACATTTTTTTTCCTTTCTATAGCAACATAAATGCCTTTTGTCTTCATGCTTAGCCACCAAGTGGGTTTTTTTTTTTCCCTTCCCAATACCTTCTTCTCCTGCCCTTTATGAGAGGACTAAGTTCTTTCATTTATGTTGCATGCAAGTCCCAAAATTTAAAGACCACCCTAAGCAATGTGTTGTATGGTTGTTAATCCCTTTCTAGTGCTAGAAAAAAAAAAAAAAGGGCAGCACTTTTATATAAACATTACATCAGGAATACTAATTTTATAAGAGATTCCTTAATACAAACTTCTAAATTGTACATCATCTATCATGTCTATGGAGTGAGCTTTTATAATTGCGTAATTTTTACAAATGAATACATGATGTTTTTATTCCTATTATCCCCATTATTTCGTGTTAATATCATTAGGATTAACTTCCATGACTCAGGGGAAAACCAGGCATGTGGCAATTAGCCATTTCAACTCATGCTCTCTGCTCATCATCCCTTTCCATACTATTGACCTTTCTGTCATGGCTCACACAGCAGAGCTGCCAATGTGAAAGAAGATAGATTTTCTTCCTCTCCCACAGCCGACAGTTTTCCAAAAGTTATATTAATGTCTTTTGTTACCATAGCATGAGTTCCCCTTCCTGGTAAATCCTTTCAAACACTGGCACACAGCACCATCTTCCAGCAAAACGCACTCTGCATTGACGTAACATTCTAGTGCAGTGCAGTCATCTTGATCTATAGCATAAACAAAGAAAAAAAAAAAGGCACTAGATCAAAATAGGTACTGTATATATATCAAAGAAAACCAAAAACAACCTCCCCCCCAACTAAACAAACAAAAACCTAAGAAAACCAGAACATACAATCAAAGTTTGAAACTTAGCTCTCCAGGATTATTGATGACAAGCCAATACAATCATTAGGGCTGTTCTCTTTGTCTAGATGGAGTTGATGTATCATTTAGTATAAGGATTTCTGAATAACGTATTCAAAACCCAGCAAGTTTAATGATCTAGTGTCATCAAACGTAGGTAGAATTCAATGGTTTTACTTCAGTTTTGTTCAGAGGTGCTTAATAGACTTTAAAAATCTAAGGGAGAGACTTTCCCAAGTGTTCCAAATTAGAAATGTTTGTTCTCTAGACAGGATAGTATTATCCTTTTTTTTTTTTTTTGACATAGCAAAGGAACATGGAGACAAACAAACAAAAAAAGCAGTCCTACCTGGCATAGCTGCATAGACCCAACTTCTTGTAAGAAGGTTAAGAGGCATGAATGCCACCAGTCTTGACACTGAGCTTTTCTTCATTTAAGGTCTATGATTTCTTTCTATTCTATAAAACTGTTCAGAGCCTCACAGTAAATATAAGGAAGGCAGTCAATCAGACTCTACCTGATACCATGATTTCAGCCATCAAAAAAATGGTTTCCTGCTTTTGCCCACTGTCCATATCCTTAAAAATCCCATTACTCTGTGTGTTCTGGAGCGTGATCTCTGGTGGTAGCATTGGAACTACCTCCTTGTGCACAGAGACACTTCCTGAAAAGGACAAGAAAAAAATCACACAGACTATTTAAATCTACTGAACTAACCTTCTGGTTTTCTAACCTCCTGTCTACTTTCCAATAATCATGGTGGTTTCCTTTTAAAATAAACATCTGTATCCTCTCAGACTAGCCTGTTTCTGACCTCAAGTAATTCCTGAAACCACTCACTGGTGGGTTTCCTCAAATACAAAAGAGAAGGAACATGACATACCGCTCACAACAGCTGTCAGCACTCCACACTTCTCTTTCACTGCTAAAATACCAAGGGTAAAAATTACCATGGTCAGACGTGTCCCAGGACAACACCCCACCATTCCTTATGTTAGAGCAAGGTGAATTTTTTCAGTGCTATCTGTCAGGATCCTCAAAGATTTGAGGAGGGTCTTTTTGGAACTTTTTGTACCTTCCGTTGAGTTGGAAGAATCCAGAGCATGACAGGCTTTTCCGTCTTGACTTTTCCCAAATCCTGGATGGCACTTGCAATGCACAATTCCAAAATTGTTTTCACAGATCTGATCACAGCCTCCGTTCTGATAAAGGCAAGGATTCGCACCTAATGCAGAAAAACAGGAAACCTAAGAATCTACTTCTCTAGTCAGCATCTCCATTTAGTGCAAAGCTGGGAAAAGGACTAAGGACTGACAAAAACTAGAACACTTTTTAAAATTCTTTATTTAACAACAGATGCATATAGTAAAGCATAGATATTATCAGCCTCTGGCAGGAAATCAGATTCATATACTCTGTATCTAATATATGTGCCACATTTTTTATTATTTTATTCACTTTATTATTTCTCCTTTAATATTTAGAGTCCTAACATTCCCTGAAAGAACATTACAAGAGCATAGGGAACCTGTGATTACCTTCTCTAAATCCTGGTCTACTAAACTACTTTTTTCGCTTACAGGGGAATTGTTCCAAACAGAAAATCAAATTATTTGATCCAAAACTAATAGATCTTACAAAATCTTTCTCCATGTCGTTTGTTATTATTTGTGTGTGAGAGGAGTGCTAATAAACTAGGACAAATAGGAATTTAAAGACTGTGTAGCCTCGTGGCAATTGACCAGCATCTATTCTTGAGCATGAACACAAACTTATAAAATCCATCAGCATTCCTGGGACACGTGCCCAGATGATGCTTTCAGTAAGTGCCAGTCTGGCCATGCAAGGCTGATTTCTGAGAAGACAGTCATCTCCCCAAGGACATCTATTCTACTGACATCAGTGAACAAGAGGAGGCTGGAAGGGAATGACTGCTTAGCTTTTGCAGTGTACCTGGTTTCGCCAAAGGTTGCACTACAACCATTGATGAGGGTCTCAGCATGCTGCCTCGAAGACGTACCCTGTTTTGGCCGGTCTTCTTATCCACCCTCATTAGTGATGGCCTAGCCCAGTCAGAAAACCAAAGGTGGTCCTCAAACACTGCTACAGCAAAAGGGTGGCCTACAAAGACATTAGATTTATCATTTCCACATTTGCAGAACATAAACAAGAAACCGTGTAAACAAAAGTACTGTCTGCATACAGGTCGGCTTATAACACAGGGGAATAGCCACAGTAGTTCTTCACTTTGTTTGCCCTTGGGCAGGGATAAGTGTCTGTGAATGATGGACCATGGGCACATGTTACTTATGCTCTTAGCAAAGGAGGTTATGACAATTGCCTGGCTCAGTACAGTCTCTATACTTCTGGTGACCTCCAGTAAGATCAAGTTCACAAAATCCTTCTACCTCAGACACCATCATTTCTTGAGGCAGCATTGGACCAGCCTTTCACAATTGAAGTAACTCCCTCCTCTGCCAGTAAGTGGCCCAGCACAGCTGCTGAGGTACAGAGCTCCTTTTTCAATCTTCACACAACAAGGAGAGGAATTCACGTCATCTGTCATCTTGCATAAGTGTACTCATACAGGGCAGCCTGGGAGCCACAGACACTGTATCCACAGACCCACAGTTGGACCCCAAACCCAGTGTGTGGTCTCTGCAAGTGCCAAAAGCACACACAAGTGCAACACAGTGGGCCACATGTGCATGTAGCCAGCTAACAAACAGAAACAGCTAACACAAACCACAGGAGGCAATGGATCATCCAAGTAGCTTCCTCTCTTTTCACTGATGACAACAGGATGCTAAACAACAGCTCCAACCAGGCATCTAACACGACTAGCAGTAGGTGTGAGAAATTCCACCCCAAGTTCAGAGTATAGGATCTTTTCCTTGGTAGCACATTATCTGCACTAGGAAAACTCAAATCCCCAATTTGACTTCCAGAGATAAGTTCAGCAATTCAGAATCCAAAGGACACTTTCATGTATAAGGGCAGACACAAAGACCTTTACAAAATGATTCTGACTCTTTTTAATGTCTCTCTCATGATAGGAAATTGTCATTAGTCCATATGGGACTATACACTCTTTCTGTACACTTAGAAATCTCCAGTTTTCAGATTAGCCTTTGGGGAAGCTTTTTGCAATGGAAGGTAAGAGCATATACTATTCTTCCATGGATATCCACTAGGTTTCAGTGGGTGCTTCCTGGCTTAAGCAGGTTTGATTTGTGCTGGCCCTTCCTCACAGCTTGCATGTGCACCACACCATAGTGTTGCAGTCTGAGCCCCCTGAAAGGTATGTATTTGTAGGCACGTGATTTTTATGATCTGTGTTTTTGCTTTTTGATGTAGACCTCAACTAGGTGATGTTTAATTTCAGTAATGAAACTGGGACCCCAAAATGTATTAGTTTAAAAAAAATAAAAAGGCAAAATCAAAGCTAAGCAAACAGGAAAACAAAACAAAAGATAAATTAGAACCTTGGAAAAGGAGTATGTGTTGGTATATCTTAAAAACACCTTGCAAATAAACTGAAAAAAACCACTCTTATATAAAAAAAAATCTCTAAGACACTGTTTAAGTGTTCTTATGTGTTAAGTTGAAGAGCATACTGTTGGCACTTCATTACCTCCACGGAACCATGCCTAATCACTGGTCTTGGTTCTTAGCTTTTCTTTCCATTAAATTTGAGCAACTAGCCCAAGACCTAGATACTGTCCCCACCCAAATATTTGCTCATAGTTTCAGGATCTATACCTTGCACTTTCCACAAACAGCACTGTGCTTTGATCAGCAATTCCTTAACCTCTTAATTTACAAATACATTAAAGATTAAAATTAGAAGCATGGTGTCAATCGACAGAGATAGCAAGAACAAAAAAACAAACAAACAAAAACCCCAAAAAACAAACAAACAAACAAACCAAAAACAAAAACAAAACCAAAAAAAAAAAAATCTCATGAACCTTTTCCAGAGCAGTGCAAACCCAAATTGTTGCATAAACAAAAGGAATGGTTGTATTGTTTGTTGCCTTGGGCAGGTGCTTACAGGCTGTTTTACTTACAGCTGAAAACGGCGTTAGCAGAAGAGCAGAACTAATTTACCTATTTTGCATCCCGCAGTGCTGAATGAGCTCTCAGTACCGGAGCACTAGAGGGAGCTGCTGTAATAAAAATTCGCATTACAGCAGAAACGCCTATGAAGAGGTGCCACCTTCCCATCCTCCAGTGTATAGCCGTCCAAGAACAAAAGTTGAATTCTAGTCTCACTAAAAGCATTATCAAAAATTCCTTTTCTCCCACCTCAAAACCAGCTGTATCACTGCTCCAAGCCTATCTCTTTTGTCACAGTCCATGTTTCTACAGTGCTCCTAACTCTCCTTCTCTCTTTTCTCCTTGTGGAGGAATGAAGTGAAACTTCGTTGAGGCTTCAAAGCCCTTCTTTGCAGATCAGTTGCAAGGCAGAGCACACAGCAGACCATGCGCAGCAGAGGAAAGAGAGGAAGGCTGTAAAGTCACTCTGCTGAGGCCTTTTGAGGTCTTCTGAACTGAAGAACAGTGATTCGTCCAAGACCTCACTCTGCTCAAGCCATAACAACTACCAGCAAACTGTATTAATCATTTTTCCATTTGATATCTATTTTGTGTTTAGAATCTTTCCAGTGTTCAACATTGCAGATGCAGGTTTGCTGCTCTAGAACCTTAAAAATAATGATTAATTATCTTTCAGTTGATGTCAAAATAAATAACTCACTGATACAATAAACACAGCAAAACCTAAATTAAACTAAGCAGCCATGCATGAAACAAGCAAACCACATTTTTAACTTTTTTCCTTATTTTCATTTTTCTGTGAAGGCACAGAAATCCTCTGCGCAATGCAAAGCAACTGATTAGTAAAAGCAGAGAGTGTTAGAAAGACATACTTTTGCTAAAATGGATAGAAGTCAGCTGGGTAACAGAATGAAGAACAAAAGTGAGGCCATAAACCTCAACACAGAGTTGTATGGGAAATACAGCACAGCTTCTGGCCTATAATTTGCATGCACATATGCAGGTACACACATAGACTGACAAGCAGCAGTAGGTAATTATCAATGCCAAAACCTCACCTACATCATTCTGTGCAAGAATTTGACGACCAGAACCATCCAGATTTGCGCTCTCAACCACTGACTGCTTAGCATCACACCAGTACACTTTGCCTGCTAAGTAGTCAAGAGCTATTCCACTGGGCCACACCAGACCAGTGCTGGCTATAACCCGACGATCGATGCCTTCTAATGAAGAGCTGTCAATCCGGGGATTGACCCCCATGTCAGTCCAGTATAATCTCCTTTGGAAAACAAAATGAATACGGGAAGTCAGTAAGCAAATGTTTGTCCTCCTCTCCATGGAGTTCTTTCAAAGCAGAAAGGTCAGATCAGAGCAACGCAGCCCTGAGTCACAGGAGGAAAAGTGCGCGCATCAAGCAAACATATTGGCTTCTGGTCATTTCACACTTGCCATGAGACTCCAGGTGATTACATTGGGACTTATGCAGAATCCTCTGTTCACTGGCACAAAACCTTTGAAAAACAACACCCACCTATGCTAATTGCCAGATCTTTATAGCTGCTTTTTGATTTTCCACATGACAGCTGATAGTGGTTTAGCAAACCCAGACAATAGAAGACAATGCATTAGCCAGCATCTTGTCTAAACAATGGTGTAATAATACACAAATGCAACCAAAATTATCCACTACCCGTGGAAAACAAGCAAGAGTACACCAGTTATTTTGGTTTTAAAAAATAAACCACTATATTTTCTTCTTTTAATAAAATCATGACTGTCAGAATCTCCCTCTAAAGTCCTGTGTGTTACTCACTGAGTGCTTACTGTTTTTCAACAAACAGAGAGTGCTAGATGGCAACTTAAAAATGGGGATACCAAAACTGCAAATTACTTCTGAAGTTTGAGCTCTAGTCTTCCCAGGCATAAGTTGCCTCTGTCGGGTTTACTGAAATAACCCACAGATTCATTCAGCTTTACTTAACAAAGTAGTTTCACTGTAGCCAACACAGGTATCAGTATTTTCAATAGTCTTAATTATGTTTCAGATCTCTCTTCAATATTTACAACTATTGACATTGGCATAATTTCTGTTCATCCTTTCACCATTAACTTTCTAAAAATGAAGATTTTAGTGATGTTTCTTCTTCCCTTTCCCCTTGTACCCTTTGCATCTACCAATAATTCTAATAAACAATCCCCCAGAACCTACTCATTCTACAAAGTTTTCCTGCAAAATGTCTCTATCATGTTCAACCTCTATCAAAAAATTCTTTCAGGTCTTTTATGTCCAAAGGAAAACTAACAAAACACCCTCTCCAACTTTGCTTCATTCCTTGATTTGTGGGTACTTAGTTATAGCAGGACATGAACATTAAAAAAAAAAAATTTTAAAAAAATCTACAGATTTAAAATGCTCCTACTACAGACAAATGGAGTGAAATCCATGGACTTTGCCATTGATTAAAATGGATGGAATTTCATCAAGAGTTTAAACAGCCAAATCTCCTGTGATCAGCTCAACATTAGTTAAGAAGATATAAGGTGCATTTAAATCAACAAACCTCCACAACAGTAGATAAGGTTTAGTTTCCTAAGAAACTGAACTGTGGCCAAAAAACTACTTTGTAAGTACTACTGGTTAAAAGTGACTACCTTCTTTGCACTAATTGATGTGGAACCATCAAAGTTTGTAGTGTGGTGCTTACAAACTGTCAGAGTGACTCCAGTTGCTCATGCAACTTTAGCTTAAACTGCATACAATATCATTAAAGCTTCTGTTTTTTTCTTTTAAATCTGTATGAGCAATGAACATGTCCCAGCTCAGAAAAAGAAATCCAGCAATGAAACAATGCAGTTCACAGAACTCTGCAAGGCAATGACTAACCTAGCAGGAGACTAATGCACGTCTTGACTGCCAAAAGGGCAAGACTGGCATGGTCATTTTTAAAAACCCTCCCCAAGTATTACATGATTAACTGCATTTTTCATTCCTTACTTAGCAAATGGGTGAATGGCAATCCCTCGGGGCTGGGAGATATCCTCCCAGATGATCATTTTTCTCTGCATTCCATTCAGATTGCTCCTTTCGATGAGTGCCTTCCTGCAATACACAGGGCATGGTTAAGTCCTCCCTGCTATCTTTTTAATTACCTTCTCAGGCAGAATGTACTGAGATTTTGCATCACTTTAGTTTAGCTGTAATAAATAAATTTACAATGACAGAAAATAATCCTGCTGATAGGGGGAGTGCACTTGTTTTATCAACCAGTAATTTAAGTTACAGACTCATTATTTGGTCCAGGGTATGATAAAATACCTGCTGTTCTGCAGGAGACATTAAGTTCTCCTTCTCTGGGCAAATAATGAGTTGGAAGTATGATCACTAATAGATAAATGTTAGTTCTAAAGGGAGCCAGGAGGAAAACCAGCTCCTAACCAAATGCCATTATCAAATGTATAAAGAATTTTTTTAAATGCAGCATTTTTCATCCAGAAATCCCCAATCATTTCACATCTATTTTGCAGGAAAGAATGAGGCTAAGGTTCTTAAGATCACTTCGTAAAATCCATGGTCAAGTATAGAATCTATTTTGCTGGTCTTCCAACTCACCCTTTTTCCAGAAAACTGATTTTATTGCTGCAACCTTCACTTTGCCAGACAAATACCAACCTCTACCTGAAAGCAAGCCTACAGCCTTCCGTGCCTATCTAAAGCTTCAAAGAAAGGCCACACAGAGATGGAAGGAGAAATATATTCCTTCAAATATGCAATACAAACAGGTAAATGCAGTGAGTGAAAAGGAAGCTACCAATTCCATTTCTCAGATTCCCCCTGGACTGTTGTCTTACAGAGACAAACACTATAAATTTCTATTTCACAAGAAATATTGGCATATTTCTACAGGAACACAGTCATGTAGACAAGACTGCACCTATTAGCAAGGAAGTGGACTAGCAGCATATTTATAAGGGAGGAGGAGGGTGATCTGAACATTCAAAATTACTTTCTATTGACTAATGAATTATGGATCATACTGAAACATCATGACTGCTCTTCAAGGAGTCTTCATTGTGTGTTTTGATCCGGCACTGCCTTTTCAGCAAAGGTCAGTTTTGTTTCTCTCGGCATACAATTTTAGGTGTCAGCTGAAATTAAAGTCATACTGTCATTCCTCTTTTAGCAGAGATAATTGACAAAGACTCTCCAATAGCTTAAAGGGGCATGATTCTAGCTGCCAGTAACACTGACTTCTGCCCAAGACATACTTGATACAGTAATATTCTTTTTTATATATAAAGATATACCTATATATGCACACACACATACACAGAGTGTATATATATAAATAAGACTGTAAACATATATTCACATGCACATGTGCACATACATATATGTATATATGCAGTACATGCTTTAGATTCCTTGCAACTGAATCCAAACCCTTGCTTCTTGGAAAGACAAAGATAAAAATACAATAGCAGACTCAAAGGGAACTTCCAGCATTTCAGTTTTAAAGAACCTTCCAACTGTATATACTTGAGATTAAAACTACCCAGTCAGAATGTGAAGCACTACTGAATTAGAGTGATATCTCAGCTATTTCTGTATCACCAGTCATTTATTCCAAATATTTTATGGCATGCTTCAACATAAATGCACTGTGGAGCGTGTACCCTCTGTCTGTCCAATACAATTTACGGTTAATCCAGTCCACAGCAAGGCCTTCGGGTGTGTCTATAGCTTCATGAACAACTTTTTCACGGTTTGAGCCATCCAGATTAGCTCGTTCTATCCATTTCAAGGCGGTGTGAGCAAAGTAAATCTGTAAATAAAAAACAGGTGAGGTGTTATTAGTTTCCATCTCACTTTCTACTCTACTCCCCTTGTCTAGTAGTTCCACTTCTAAAACAACTTCTTCATCTTGAAAGCTTCCTAAACTGTTTATTCACAAAAAGCTGCACAGGTAACCTGTGATCCCTGACCGAATAAAAAGGCATTTGTCCTTCAACCAGAATGACTTCTACAGGCAGCTTGTGCTTAGCTGTAAATCCTAGCTGCCCTATATACAGCCCTCTGAATAGCCTGTGGGTTTGTTTCAGCAAGGAGCTACCTCACATGAAGCACAGCTGAGGAAGCAAAAAGAAATGTGTTGTTATTTCCCTGGCTGCTCATGTTGAAAAGGGAGAAGCAGAGAGAAGGTAGTAACAGTCTATATGTGTCAAGGAGCTGGGAAGGGGAAAAGGAGTTATATAATTTGCTTCTATTTTTTTATCTCTTTCAGCCTGCAGCTACTTTAATTTTTTACCAGGTGTCTATTCTGTAAGGCTCTAAAATTTCCAGAAGAGGCTTCTTAGTTTTGGGTTGAAAGAAAGGTTCTCTGCTGGTGGGGAAACCAGGCTTGTGGTTTCCAAGGATGAGGAAAGAAAATTTGTCTTGTATTCAATACCCAGAGGGAGTTATACACTGTATGGCAGAACCATATTAAAAAACAATGCTGAGGCTTTCCTTGGAAATGGTAACAGCAAAACAAATAACTTTGTTTTGATGCTAATTACAAGGTCAAACAAAACAGGAAGGAGCCTCTAGCATTAAACCAGCTAGTTTAATACCATGGGAGCACAAAGGGATGCTTCCTTGCTGCTCTGCTCTTCACTGACCAGACCAGGCTGCTGCAGCCTGGCAGCCCCCCTGCATGTCCCCTCACCTCTGTACTGCCCACCCCAATGCCACGCTGAGCTCCCCACAGGAGGAGAACACGGGTGCACACCCAGTGTCACCGGGGCAGCTGATTTACATTTGGCACAGCACAGAACAACTGCCAGTGCTCCAGCAGGGCCCTATTTCAGGAACAAGTGGCGATGTTCCAGAAGTGCCTGAAAGGCTCCTCCTGTAAATGCAGATCTGGTAACATTTACATTTGTTTAGTTGTGTCCATCTGGGCCTTGAGATGCTTCCAACAACTTATCAGAGCTCATCATCAACTTTCACTGTACCAAGCAGTATTTCTTTGCAACACTTTTACATGTAAATAAATCTTATCACAGGCAAATATAACTATCTGCCAGAGAAGGTTTAGCAAAGCCCAGCTGAACTCTTGTTATTCCCAACTCCAAAGGCAAGGAGTAGGGTGGAAAGGTACAGCCACACAGACAAACAGCTCTTTCTGCAGGGAAGAGTCCTGTTTCCCAACAATATCTTTCAGCAATATCTTACACATGAGGAGTATATTTTGTAAGAGCAATAAACTCAGTGAGCATACAGTAGTTTTGCTGAATAATGTCAGGACATGGGAAGTAATTTGCGTTAAGATTACTCCTACATTTAGTAGGGATCAAGGTATTTACCTGTACAGAAAAAAAGATACTATTGCTTTTACCGCTACACAGCAAAAAAAATCCCACAATGTATTTCCAGAAAACAACACTGCAATCTTAATGGAGAGAACTTATCAATCACACAGTAGTTCTTTGAAGTTGAAATCTTGCCCAAAGCGAATTTAGAAATCCAAATTCTCTGTGAATTATCATTGTCAATGTACAAAGCACATTCAATAAGTGTGTAAAAGATGAAATTGTTCAGCTAGTGTTTGGCAGCTTGTACCAATTGTGCTCCTAGACAGGCAACAGAACAACTAGCAGTGCAACGTGTAATCCAGATCACTGACAGCAGAAAGGTTAAGGCACATAAAAGCTCAATCCATTTGTCCTTGCAACACTTCAAAATCCTCTCATTTTTAATGCCTTACCTTATTTTCCACTGGGTCAGAGTCCAGTGCTAAGACTATTCCCATCTGCCAGTCAAGTAAACTTGTATAATCTGTTCCATCAAAACTGATCTGGCGGATATCTTGGCCATTTGCGAATAACAAAAATGGCTTAGGACCTGTTGATGAAAATTTGCCAGTATGTTAATTGCACTAGTTTCAAAGTAATGGTAAAAAACAAAATGAGGAACTGAATCACAAAGAAATTATGGCAATTTTCTTCCATTCCACTTGCCTCAGAAATTGAAGATAAATGTGAATATAAATTTTCAGCATCAGCCTCAAAATTTTTGATAAAGGCAGTCACTAGCCCCACTGTGTTTCACACTGAGTGACTAAGCCTCAAAATCATCTCTCTGCATTTCACATCATCACCATAAATGCCAGAACACTTGACTTTTGCACATGGGAATCTTTCCCACTAAAAGCAAGAAAAATGCTGTCCTCCAAAATATAAAGCTCTTCCCTTATTCCTGAAACAAATCACAAACTTCTTTTTCCTCCTCTCTCTTGGACAATTGCTTATACCTTGCTGCTCACCAGGTTCTTAGAAGGAACAGAAGGGTCTGAAACCCAAATGTGCACAGCAAATACCTGGGCTTCCTGGGGCTAGTGGAGGAGAAATATCCTTGTAGGAAAAGTCCTTCAGCAGACTATTTCCCATCCTCTTTTCCAAATGTAGGGACCTCAGCCCGAGTTCTGTAAAACTTGGCAGAAACTATGCCCATATTTATTTAAAGGCACAAAAATCTGCACATTCAGGATGGACCTCTGCTGTAAGGGGGCCCACAGCGAAATGCTGAAGCTTGATCATAGATTGAACCTTTTGTAAGGGAGACTGAACCATATACTGGCGCTTACTCTGCTTTATTTCCAAAACAGGTTATCTTTCCTAAAAACTAATACTTCCCAAGTTTCACAAAGTAACCTAAAACCAGTGTAAAAAGGGATCCTTGTTTTGCCATCTGCTTTAAAGGACTCAAAAATGGGTTTGCTTTTATTGGTAGAAATATGCAGGCACACCGAGACACCAACCTATAGCTGTGCAGTGCTTTCTGTCTCGCTGAAGCTTATATCCAGGAAAACAAGCACACTCCCGGGAGAATGGGCTTAAAGAAGAGCATATCTGACTGCAGCCACCATTATCTGGAGATGTACAACCTTAAACAGAGCATTTGTAAAATTTTACTGTGCCGTTCTAAAAAAAAATAAAATACAACACAATCAGAGGTATAAGAGAATGAGTCACTCTGCTCAGGATTTCTACAGTCCAAATCATCTATCTCAGTGACTGGTGGATTTACCAAAAGGCCTCCTGCTGAAAGCAGAAGTCCAGTGAGGTGAAAACAAATTAGTAGTAACTTGTCACTGAGTTTTTCCTGAAAATTTACAACACAAGATAGGGGATGGGAGGGTGGAACACATGAAGACATCTTCCATGTGTTCATTGTTTCATTCTTCTCCCATGCAAATCTCATCCCATCTACAGCAGAGTAATAAATTTTATCAGACTGGGCACTGCATGCAAAGAAACAGCAAATTAATGAAATTCTCTCCCTGGCAGTTAATTAGGCTAGAATGGAAAACTGATACTTTCTGATACAGTAAACCAAGATTTCGAATAAAAAGAAACTATTTCTTTCTTATTTTTTTCTATTATATTCTCAATGCCAACCTGAGCTTACTCAGCAGAGTGTCCCTAGCAAAACAGCAATAATGACTGAAACTTTGCATATAGAACTGTCCATGTATGAAAGGGATTAAAGGGGAAAGAGAGGTTTTTTTCTAGGCTGGAGGCTGGCAGTAATAGAACCATCCTGATCCCTAAGACTAAAAAGATACAATTGAAAAGCTACAGTCCCCTGAATTTGGAAAATTGCTGGAATGGGGAATGACAGATTAGTGAACATAGCAGCTTCAAGTATTCTGACTACAAAAATTCCATTTTTGGGTGACTGTGAACCTGGGCTGCGTGATTTCAAAAAGTCATCTTCAGATTTCACCCAAGCCTTTATTTTGTACATATATTTCCCTTCAAATATAAATTTTAGATGTCTCTTGCAATAATAATCTGTAACATGCCTTGATCTGTGCTGACAACAAAGGAATTTGGCCTGCAAACACTGGATGTTGCTGCTAATAAAAATCTATTAAAAAATGAAGATTAATATTGTTCATCTCAGCACTCAGAGCACCTGACATTCTATTGCCTCCTATCTTGTACAATCATTTTCAGCTGTGCAAAATGAATGTAAAATGCCTTCATTCACTTCTGGCTCTCAGTGCTAAGAATAAACAGAGTCTGGCAGTCACTCCAGCTAGAAAAAAGTGTTACTTACCCGTGCATGCTTTGCCATCCGCTTTGAGTACAGATCCTTCCGGACAAAAGCAAACGGGGCCTTTAGACGTTTGAAGGCAACCGTGGCTACATTCAGTGTCATTACTGGTACAGGAAATTAGCTCTACAGTAATTTAAAGAGGGGAAAAAAAATCTAAAATTATGATAAAAATTTTTACTAAGCCCCCAAAGAGGGATATTAACTCTTTCTTAAATAACAAAAGGGGGGGGGGGGAACTAAATAAATAAAAGTGTTGTGTTGTGAGTACAACACCTCTGTGGTGTTTCTGAGGTTTGTTTTCCTTCGTTTCTCTTTTTTTCCAATATTTTTTTCCACACTGTCTCCTAATTATAGCACAGGAGAAAGCCAAAATTGCTGAGTCCTGAAGCCATTATACTTATCAGCCTTACATTTTCCAAAATTCTGTGATGAGGTGTTATCAAAATAGAAGTAATTTTGAAAACTTCCTTTCTTACATTTCATCAAAAATAGATCAGGTTTCGAAAACTACAAGGAATTTATACTGAAAGAATAAGTATAAAACACAAAGAAATGAGGACAAACTACTTTTCTACTACTCCAGGTGAAACAGAGCTAGAATCAATGAAAACAGAAGATGAACCTTCCTGAAACAAAACTCTGTTCCTCAGTGTCAATTTTAGAAGCTGTAAGGGCAAAACCATCTGAGGACCTGGCAATAGCTTTTCTTTACTTTCCATTAGAATTGTTGCAGTGCCAACATTTTTTTGAGTATTTCTTCCATGCAATTTCACAGGATATGCTCCTTCCACCTTCTATATTGCAGTGCTCCATCTCATTATTCCAGTTCTGGTGCCATATGGCAACACCCACTGGAAGACTGGAACTAATGAAAGTTTCCCACAGCTGCTTCTTTGAACCAGTTGCTTACACTGGCTTCAGTGGTGCATAACTGTTGCAAATACTGCTTCTCCAGGGCAACTTCAATCTGGACTGGACTATTGTAACTGCTTAAGCACAGAGAATATGGTCAAGAAATTATCTTGGGTTTCTTTTTGACCAGAGCTTGTGGCTTCTGCTATGGTCCAGAATGAACTCACTGGTGTGCACTGGCACTCCTACTTGGAGCTTATACCAGTATTTTATTTCCAAGGAAACAAGGTAGAAGGACCTTTGTCCGTGCATAAGTTTCACTTCAAAAGTGACTGGGAATATCCCAAGACCTCAAAACTTGGATGCTTTTCACACTTGGTGTTCTAGACTTAATTTAGAAAGGCTTAATTCATTTGTAGGCTGAGTATATGCATTTAATTCCACTAATGTCATACACATTAGCAATGCTATTGGCCCTGAGCTGCAAAGAAAAAAACTGATGATACAAGCTGCTCATGCAGAGAGCGGGAAAATTCTCATGCAGGATAACCACAGTGAGTCAAATTCGGATACCACATTTAAAAGGATATAACTGCTTATGCACCTGGAATGTGTCACAGAGCCTAACATGAGCAAAGAGATCTCTCTGGAGATATGACTTTTTATTTCCCCTCCCCCCCCCCGAGGAGGCCTATATGATTACTCACGTGTAACTTATACTTCCTTAAACATGACATCTGAAACTGGTTCACCCAGTTTAAGCTGATCCTACTTTACATAATAAGGGATCAGGAGTGAGCAACACAACCCACAAAACTTTCAGCAGTTCCAGTGTTAAATGAGGACTCTCTCTAGTGTGATGCTTCGAGTGTTTACATATTATGGCTCCTTACCGTGACATGTTTTCCTGTCAGGCAGCAGAACAAAACCTCTCGGGCAGGTGCAGTAATAGGAACCAGGGACGTTCACACAGCCCAAAGTACAGCCATGATTCCAGAAGCCACATTCATTAATATCTGCCAAAAGAAACACTTGTTGCATCCAAGTAACACCAAGCTGTGTCAGGGAGTCGATTAATGAAACAAAGAAACAGTCTGCAAGAAGTACCTCTTTTTTTTTGCATTCATTTTCCAAAGTATGTTTTTCTTTATATATTACAACGAAGCAAGTTTGCAGACCTCATTCAAATCAGCATTAAAAAACTTCTAGCAAAACTTACTCAGGCTGCACGTGTCCAGCATAGGTGCCTAGAAAACTTTCAAAAGTTCTGCCTTTCCATACAGATTTTAGTGCCATTTAAATCCTGTGGTGCATCCAAAAAAATTACATTAGGTACCTTCTTCAGACAAAAATTCTTTTAAGAAATTGGGCTTAAATATGACTTTAGTAGAAATCTCAAAACACAGAAGTGTATTAGAAGTCAAAATTCAGAAAGCAATCCTGGTGAATTTCCTGAGAACTGGAATGCTGCTGCTCAGGTAGGTTTGTAAATCCTGTAAGCTAGGAATTTTGATGCCTTTGTGTCTTATTAAATCTGGTCACGTAGTGAAAAAGATGCTTCCATAAGTATTATTTTGTCTACTATAAATAGTAAATTTAGATTTTTAATAATACAATCCAGATTAAAACATTGAGAAGTATGTTAAGAATTTCTGTCCTTTTTGGAAGTCGTAATAATCTTGTTGCAGGATTGTTCAATGTTTCACCTTTGGTGATATATTTGTTTTCATTTTTATTTAAAAATTAAATTAGCACACAGAAGCACATCTACTTATCTGAAGCTGTTTTACCTACTCAGGCTAAGATCAAAGTTTCTCAAAAGAATGGCACCTGTGACACATTCATAAGTTTCTTTTTCGACTATTTAAGAACCTGGAAGGACACAAAACTTAAATGATGAACTGAAATTTTTAAAATCTTGTAGTGTTTTTTCATACTCAAGACAAAGTAAAAGAACAGAAGAATTTTCTTTCATCATAAACCCATGACATGACGGAATAAAGCTGATGAGAGAATCACATATTACCTTCACAAAACTGTTTATTTCTACTTAAAATAAAGCCACTAGGGCATTTACACCGATGAGTCCTTGAGTCTGGCCTGCAGATTCTTCTTCTGCACTTTTCTTTATTCAAATCACAGGTTCCTCTTTCTGGAAGAACAAATACAGTGTAAGCATAATGGAGTTCTTACCATACCAACCTTCAAGTAGAAGGATGATCATAGATGTATTTTCTTCTCAACATCTGCTTGCTCAACCCGAGGAACTTCTTATTAACAGGCCAAAAAAATCACCGTAAAAAAGAAAGTACTTGGAAGACTAAGAGTAGGTCTGTGCACATGATCATTTCCAGCTCTACATCAGCACAAGCAGATCTAGACAGAGCCTGAAGTAAGGAATGGTTTGGTTTGGGTGCATACCTATGGTGACTGTGAAAAGGAAAACTGTGTAGCAGGTTTCATGGACCACCTATTCCTGCACAGTAGTATATTATTACTCCGTAAAACACTCAGAAATTAGAGAATGACAGAGAGAGCACCCACATGCAAAAGAAAAGAGAGAGGAGATAGATATAGCATATAACAAAGATATAGCATATGAAGACTGAGAATTATTACCACATCATTTAACAAAAAGAATAGCTGGACAGATCATAATGGCCATATGTTTCATGTGGACAAAAAATAATAGCATGGTCTAGAGAATCTTTGTACTGGAATGGATCTGTGAGAAATACAAGTGTTATAAATGTTGAGTTCAGATTTTAAACTCAGAATCCTTCTGATTTCCAAGAAGATATGTTCAAAGTTTCTTCAAAGAAAGCAGAAAAAAGTGCCCAATAGATCCCCCATAAGCTCCCTACTCCTGCTTCACAAAAAAAGCTGCTCAAGTATCCTTTTTCATGGGAAGGAAGTGTACTGAATATCATTAATTTGTTAGAAAAGATACTTAAAAGAATTCCAGAGGCAGTCTTTGAGATTTTGAGGCAATTAAGATATTTTATTAGTCATTAATAAAAATGTGATGCTGCCATACCAAAGTTGTTCTGTGGGGTTACAGCAAACCCATAGCTCAATTCATGCTCTTCTCTGTACTTATCAGCCCTGACCAATCCAGGGAAATCATTTGAAATAGAAAGGGAAGAGGATACATGAGGAATTTAGGTACCAAAGTAAATAATTCAAATTGAAGTAAAAAAAAAATCACATCATGTCATTTGCACACTTCTCATCAGTTCCCTTTTCATCTGAAGGAACACACTAGTCATCTGCTTTAAAGAAGTCTTGATAATTCACAGCAGACGCTACATTTCAACATACATTTTCTTAGCTTGTACAGAGCATCCAATTAGTCTAGGTATGCTTTTATCTCCAGGTTTCTCTGTTGTAAGATCAGCTATAAATCTCATTTGAACTCCAGGCTCATTAGTCCTCCTTTCATCCCCGTTCTTGCGCTGGATAAGCCAAGCAACGTACATGCAAAGTCCAAAAGGTTCATCTGGATTCAGCCTGTTAAGCTTCTTTCTACTCCATCACTTTTCAAACATTTTTACAAGAAGTTATTTGGAATTTAAAGAAAGGTCTACTGTCGACAACGCTTACTGTTGCACAAAAATTTACTGAACATTGGAAATATAGGGGTATCTACTGCAAGGCATTTGAAAACACTGGTATATATTTTATATATATGTATATATATGTGGTTTATATATAAATAAAAGTGGGGAAAGCCTTTTTGCAGTGGAAAGATAAACATCAGACCGCAGAATGCTCTGGTGGAAGAAGTGGAGTTAATCTTCTGAGAGAAGAATAGAAGCTAAGTGCCCACAGTCAGTGAAAACTTTCAATGAAATTATGCTGCACATTCTTGTGGAGAGGACACGTAACACAACCAACAGTCCATGAGGTTCAAGAGACCACTACCAAGAACTACCTTTCTTGGTCGTGGTTTCTTCCTCTCTATCTTCCTGCACAGGGAAACATTGTGTTAGACACCCAAAGAGACCTCATAAGACCTTCTGAATCTCAGTGTGACAACCCTGAGATGTGTGGAGATGCTCCTGTCTGCACCACAAACATATCCTGCCCTAGTTACTCTGTATGAGAGCCCCAAATGTCAAGTGTCAAAGAAAGTGCTTCCATTTGCCAGGATGACCATTTTCCTCAAAGTAAGCACATAACAGATATTGTCTCTGAATAGATGCTCCCTGTGCTTACAAGTGTAAGCTTGATTTCCAGCAATACTTTATCTTCTGCATCTCAACAGCTCTTTGCACTGAAAACAAAGCATTTGAAAGGGAAAATTCCTTTAGAGAATTTGATTTTTCTGCTCAGATCAGTCTTCAAAATGAGAGATGGCATGGTACCATATGAAGTTGTTGGTTGGCATGCAAAAAGACAAAGCCTATTTTATAGTAGATATTCAAAAATAGTTCAAGAGAAATATTTACAGTTTCATTTTTGCTCATACAAACAGAAACAAACACTACATTCTCCTCATGTCTTTATATCACTTAAGCCTCTGGGAACCCCTGGAAACCTCTATGCCTCTATGCTGTTTTCTTGTCTTTCTTATCCAAGCAAACTGGTGACAAAAGCTATTCCATTAAAGCAAGAATGCTCTGTCTGCTTTCCAGAGACCAGACAACAAGACATTATTTCCCCTGGACATCCCTCACTTCTTACTGTCTTAGCAGGAATCCTCAAGGAAGGTGAGCTCTTGATAGTCAACTACCTCCATTTTTGGATCCACAATGGAAGGCAGCAAGACAACCAACTCATACTGCCATCGATATCAATTAAAGAGACTTGAGACTCTTATTCTAGAGTTATTATAGCAACTTCAAGTCTTTCTAAGACAGGCTGACTCTTAATTGAGCCATTTCACAGCCAAGCTGAGACATCCACAGTATCACCTATAGGACATTCTTAGTTCTTAAAATCCTTCAACCTCATAATAATAAGAGGTGTTTAAATGCACACTAGACTAAAACTTCCAGAATTAAGCAGACATTTGATGAAGATAATGTAGGTGGAGGATTAAAAAGCTGTACGCTTTGTGCATCTAGCAGGACAGTATAAAAACACCTTTGTGCAAACAAAGGGGTGAGAAGGAGAAAGTCACTTTATCTGCTTATGTATTTAGAATAATGAAATGAGCAGTTCATGCTTGGCACACCTCCAGCCTGGTACTCAGCTGGATTTGCACACACCAAGCGGAACTGTGGACCACTGAAGTTAAAGGAAACTTTTTCCTTTACTTCACTGAAGCATGGAATTTTGCCAAAGAAAATTATTACTGTAGAGAATCAGAGTGTATGACATTATTATTCTCATGCGTACAACTGTACCATTTCATTTTACTTACCCAAATCCTGAGAATCAGTTCTTGCACCTGGCTGTTTAAAAGGATGTACTATTTTTATCTCCACTGGTGGAAAAAATGATGGCTTCAGGCCAATTGTGACTACAACTTTTCCAGTATATTTGTTGGCTCTCCATATCATGCCAGATTTCAACTCTGAGTAATAGAGGTGCTCAGCGAAGAGAGACATTCCAAGCAATTGATGTCTACAACAAGAGAAGATAACATAAAGTGGCACATTACCTATATATTTACTCATTCCAACATTTTCTGAGCATCTAGTTCAGTCTAATTCACTGTAAATAACCTTTCTCTGTATTCTTACATATATATAATATATTGTATTATGGTCTACATATGAGAATCAGATGAGGTGTGGAGACATTCCCAAAATAATTCAGCACTCATAATCCTGTAAATTTGCAAAAAAATAAACCACAAAATGGATAATCTGCATTTCTCACAGGTTTTATGAGCTATTGTTCAGGACTGACTCAATTGGAAGAGAAAGTTTAGGTATCACCCCACTTCTGGTGAATCCAGCAACTAAAATAGACACCTGCTTTGTTGAAGAATGTAGGTCAGATAAGTTCCACCATTTCCCAATACCCAGGGCCTGCTCTGACAATTCTGACTGTCCAAGGAAATCAAGGTGGAGATGGAGAGGTAAGATTAGGGTGTTCTGAAATCCATCTCCTGCTGCTTTTCCTATTGCAGGAATGTAGTTTCCACTCACTGGTCAGTTATAGCAGCTAGCAGGAACCACAAAAGGGCCCAGTTTTAAATAAGAGAGAGAGCAGAAAAGATACTTAAAGAAGTAATTCTGTCTTCCACTTTCCAACACATAATCCAGGTTGAAAACTGAGAATCCATATCATCCAGGCTAAAGGGAAAGTGTCGGTGCCCTAGTGAACAACAACCAATTCGAGGAAGAAAAGGGAAGAGGGTAAGGAAAAATCCAGTGTGATTGCTGGCAGTGTAGGGAGAAACCAGCTGTGTGTTCCTCATACATAGAGTGCTGCATATTTAAATCAGCTGGCAGTGAAACCATGTATTTTTCTCATTCTGCTGTTGGCAATCCCTCTTACACGTGTGCCTGTTACACCCAGCGGTACAGACAGATACCGCAGTGACACAGGGTAACCTTTCCCGAGCACCTCACTGACCAGCACAGGTCACCTGTACCCCTCCATGCACAGCATGAAGCTCAAAAGCACATGGTCTAAAAGCCCCCTCAGCTGTTAGACCCAGTTCCTTAGCCTTGGCATTGGGGAACAGAGGGGGACAATTCTCTTGCACAGGACAGTTTTCAACACATCTGCTGATGCTTGCTGGAGAGTCTGAGCACAGAGCTGAGCCTCCCCACCCAGCAGCTAAGGACAACAACAGGCTCAGAGGAGGGAGAGAAAGACCTGAACTAGTTCAGTTTCTTGAGCACAGCTCAGACACCTGAGCTCACCCACTGTGACCTTGGATAAATCATTTAATCTCTCCTTTTGGCTCTCCTATCTGCAGAAAAAGGCCACTAATAAACACTTAGAGAGGATTTCTAAGGATTAAGTAGTTATCATTTGCAGAAAGCTTGGAAGATAGAGAGTACTGAGTGGCAGTGTTGTCCTTACAACTGCGACATTTTTCATTTTCCTATCATTAGTTTTATATTTATAGTTACAGGCCATCTGCACTACACTTCATACTCCTCATGTTATGAACTGACACAATAAAAGGGAGAAAAAGGAAGATAATTTAACAACACCCCTGAAATGAGTGTTTTATTTCTGACAAGCTGAGGAAAACTCACCGAACAGAACTTTTGAGCAAACGAACAGCTCCGCCCTCATAGTCGCATGATCCAATATGGGAAATCTCTTTCCGGTGGTCGTGTTGGATCCAGTAGAGCCTTGTGTCAACCAAATCTAGTGAGATGGCCTTTATTTTTTCTGTGGTTCTTAAAACATTTATCCTATCATTTCCACTGAGGGACACTCTGTGTATGCTGGAAACTGTACCATCTGAAGACCAAAATAACAGCCTGCAGGCAAGACAGGCATGTTAAGAAAACAAAAAACAAAACCACAAAACCCCACAACAAACAAACCTACATTTGCACAACCACATCACTGCTACACATTCCTTGTTTAGCTGCTCCTGTGTACAAAATTTCTCAGTGTGGTACTACAACTACTAGTGCTGCTAGAGATACTAGAATTCTCTCATGTAGGTCAAGCAGGAATCAGCCCAGCTTAACCACTATTGTCTGTCTCTCTGCTTTGTTCAGCCATGCAGTCAGACAAGGAAACTGGAATAACCTCTCAAGTCCATGGGGAACACCTGCAAACTTGAGGACAGGGAGTTCTTTGAGGTAGATCTGCATTGCCCTCTGCCCCAGGGAAGGAATCTACCTCTGGAATTTCTAGTTGAACACACCACTTAAGTGCTTAACTCAAAACCAATTTCTATTATTGTTCTTATTTCTGTCTTCCTGCTGGTTATAGCAGACAGACTATGCTCTTATTAAATGCAGACACAGTCAAAATACAGCTCCAATACTCAAACCAGTTATGCACTGAAGCTAATTGTATGTCAAGATATTCATAGATCAGAACTTAGATTTATTGATGAGATTAAGGGTAACAGTAGTTCTTCCAAAATAGCAACTTATCCCTAATTCATGTTTATTTTATTTTTTCATGTTTGGATTTAGATTCTTTCCTTGCGTTTCTTGTGGACAAAAATTCCAAGAAACATCATTGGTTTGACCTATCCTCATAAAATTCCAGGATTTATATGTACAAAACCATGTAGTATAAAACTATCTTTACTGTGTTCATGTTAATGGTTTGTTAAGGACCCCAAATGTATTAGATCTGGCAAAGAACTATACTAAACCAGTAGAAAGAGTTAATCTCTGCCTCACAGCTTTTCCTCACTGTCACATAGTCTATAGTAATGACAGGTATCGGTGTATAAGCAAAAACACTTTTCCAGAAAGACAGCCCAATTTTATTCTGCCATTTTTAAACAGTTTTTCTAGCACCTGTCATTTAAGAAATGTCACTACTCTGACACAAATGTGAGGATTCACTTTTTATAGATAAGAAACTAAGAAACAAAGGAAGTTAAAGTCTCTGCACACAGCTTTTGCAAAGCAGTGTAGGGATAGGATATGCTAAGAACAAATAGACAGGAGAAAAACTGAGATTAGAAATCAACTTGAGTAGTTGCCAGCCTTTATTGCATTTGCCCTCTATTTTTCTTTAGACTTAATTCTTATTTTTTGGCATTTCTAAACACCATTAAAAATGTAAAACAATCTACAGCAATAATTGTATTATTGCTTCTAAAAAAAATCCTATCACTGCTAAAATCCAGACACATATTTTAAGAAAAATTCTGTTATTAGGGTATCACATTGACCTTCATTACTTGAGAGTTGCACATGTTTGGAGAAAGACATTGCTAATGTAAGATTTAGTCCATGTTTAGGCCTGTGCATGTAAACATACTGGGGGTTTTCTTTCACTTCTTAATAAAAACAGAGTCCTCAATAGTTTTCATACAAGCAAATTGCCATAGGGCATAAAAATTATGTTAGACTTCTTGGAGTCTACTTTCTTTACAGTTTGTTACTGTCTCAGTGGCCTCCCTGTTTGTACATGAGGACAACTTTTATGCACAGTGAATCACACCTAGGTGAATATCCACACTTGAGTCTCCCCAAACTTCCACATACATTCAGCAAATACATCCCTGTAATTCCATTTGCAACATGTGTTTCAGTGGTGTTTGAGAGTGGGTGTGAGGACTTGTGAATATTTCCAACACTGATAAATGCTATGTTGAAAAGTAAATCGGGGGTGGGGGTGAAATACACAGGCTGATGTCCAGGCCTTAAATCCCACTCAAATAGCAAGACTCTGAAGAATATAGGCAATGCTGTCACCATGGGTGCACACCTGCAGGGCTGTGATATTGGCATCACAGAGATATGGTGGGATGGCTCCTGTGACTGGAGCATTGGAATGCAAGGATACAGGACCTTTAGGAAGGACAGGCAGGGGAGACATACTCTGTGTCAGTGAGTAGCTGGAGCACATGGAGCTAGAACTGGGGATGGATGAGGAACCAATGCAGAGCTTACGGGTCAGGATTTAAAGGCGTAGAGAGTCAGGTGACATTACAGCTACAAGCTACCTGACTGGGAAGGCTGAGTGGATGTGGTCCTCTCTAAGCAAATAGGGGCAGCCTCACATTCACAAGCCCTGGTCCTCACAGGGGACTTCAGCCACCCTGATATCTGTTGGACAATGTCGGTGTAATGGACAGTGGGATTGAGTGCACCCTCAGACAGTTTGCTGACAACACCAAGCTGTGCGGTGCAGTTGGCATGCAGGAGGGAACGGATACCATCCAGAGGGACCTTGACAGTCTTGAGAGGTGGGCTTGTGTGAACCTGATGAAGTTGAACAAGGCCAAGTGCAAGGTCTTACACCTGTGTCAGGGCAATCCCAAGCACAAATACAGTTTGGGTGGAGAATGTGTAGAGAGCAGCCCTGAGGAGAAGGACTTGGGATGCTGGCGGATGAGAAGCTTGACAAGACTTGGTAATGTGCACTTACAACCCTGAAAGCCAACCGTGTCCTGGGCTGTATGAAAAGAAGTGTGACCAGGAGGTCGAGTGACATCATTTTCCCCCTCTACTCTGGTATTTTGAGACCCCACCTAAGAAGAACATAGATCTGTTGCACTGATCCCAGAGGAGGGCCACAAAGATGATCAGAGGGATGATCAGAGGTCTCTTATGCGAAAAGGCTGCGAGATTTTGGGTTGTTCAGCCTGGAAAAGAGAAGGCTCAAGGCAAACCTTGTAGCATCCTTCCAGTACCTAAAGGGGGTTTACAGGCAAGATAGAGAGGGACTTTTAGCAGGGACATGTTGTGACAGGACAAGAGAGAGTGGCTTTAAACTGAAAGAGGTTGGGTTTAGATTGAATATTAGGAAGAGGTTATTTACTGAGAGGGTGGCAAGGCACTGGAACATGTTGTCCGGAGAACCTGTGGATGCTCATTCCTGGAAGTGTTCCAAGATCAGGCTGTATGGGACTTTGAGCAACCTGGTCTAGTGAAGGGTTTCTCATGGCAGAGGGGTTGAACTAGATGATCACATGATCTTTTTGTCCCCTTACAATCCATTTCTGCAATTCCATGAAACTGCAATCACAGTACTTTACATATTTGGAATCTATTTTGATGAAATTACTAATCCATTTAAAATTACCTTTGTTCAGCATCAATGATAATCCTTGTGGGATGACCAACATCTCTTAAAAGAACTCGGCGCTTCTTCCCATTCATGTCTGTCACTTCTATGGTTCCTTTCTGTCTGTTGGCCCAGAGAATGTCTTGATTTATCCAGTCAATAGCAAATCCTGAAATGCCTTTGTCTATGTAGCATAGTCTCTGTAAACAACAACAACAAAAAAAGAGTTGACAACAAGAGTCATCCTAAGGACTACTCCAAACTTGGCTATCATTATAGGGAATAAAATGCCAGACTGAAACTTTCATTCCCTTGCTTGCTTCATTTTCTTTCAGACCTGTAGCTATTTCTCTTTCTTATTCTTTCATCACTTTCATTAGGTCTTTGTACTAAAATACACCCCCTCTGAACAGAGCTACCCCCTGCAAAAGGAGAAACTGTCCTGCCCAAGAAATACACTGGAATAATCTTTTTGCTACAACTTATTGCATTTGGCACATTATGGAGCACCCAGACCTGTACTGTTACAGATGGAAGACTTCCTAACACACTGTTGCTGGTTTCTGGTCCTTGAAAGTCAGTGAAAATATATCAATGAAGACTCCACATGGGTACACGAACACTGGCAATCTCTCTCAAACAAAGGAAGGCCCTTACAGCATTAAAGTTCAGCCACAACAGCTTGTCTGCCCTTCTTAATCAGATGCAATGAACTGCACAGCTTTTTCTGAACAAAGGATGAAGTGCCAAAAGAAGTATTTATGCAACCATAGTAACCAATGAAAGGTTTGAGAAAAAAATGACCAGGAATTGAAGCACATTCTTCTCATAGCATTTGTGTCAGCTTTGTTACAATAATCTGGAAGACAAAGTTCTGTAATGCCAGAGATTAATTTAAAACTGATAGAAACATTAACGTCTACAAAGCCTTAGTTTGTCTGAATTTTCTTTCCTTCATTTTTAACTGTCCTTCACTTGATCCACAGAAAATACTGAATGCACTAAGTGTGAATGCCAGTAAAACAGCCTAGACTCAGGAGCAGAACTACTGCAACAGGAAAAATAAAGTGCTAATCAGTGAACAGCAAAGGTAGAATTGTACCTAAAGAGTAGGTAGTTTCCATAGAGGGTTTTACGCCCATTAACTCCGAGAATTCCAGAGAACTGAGTACTCTACCTCTCGTTTTGTGCCATTCAGGTGAATTCTTTCAAGTAGTCTCCTTTCAGAGTCTACCCAATACACTTTCTCTTCTATATAATGAAAATCCATAAGTGTTGATGGACCAGTATCAGCAACCAATCTTTCGTGATTGGTCCCTTCAGTGTCAATTCTAAAGATGGCATTTCCATGGCTAAAAAGTAGGAATGGTGCAGGGTCTGGTGTGGAGAAAACAAAAAGAGACCAATTAATTAATAAGAATTGCAATTTTGCTGCATTAAGTTCTCATCAGTAATATACTAGTCAAAGAGAAAGTTCAGGATCTACCTATCTCATATTTTAATAACAGTTTTCTAGGCCTATCACAGAGAACCAATAAGATATAAATGTAATGATCTTTTCATATGTAATACTGAAATTAGGTCAAAAATCTGAGTTAGGAAACTGAAACTGCAATGGTTGTTACCACTAATCCCAAACCCTACAGCCTAGTCAGATGTCAGAACAATCACTGCATGCTTGCCAGCTGAGGTTGGAAGAATTTTGCCATGCATGTGTCTCCAAGTGGAAGACCACTTCAAGTTATTGTGCTATAGCAAGAATTCATGACATAGAGGTGGCCTGGAGTCTCACTTTTACCTATCCAAGAAGGGAAATTAAAGATTCCAAGACAGGGAAAAGGAAGAAGCTAAAGACTGTAGATGTTTCTTATGCTGCAGAGGGCTGAAGGAAAGCAAGAGACCTATACTCAAAACTCAACAGCATCAACTCCTTCCACACAAAAACTGTATTCATACTGAGTGAAGGGTAACTTAAAATACATTAAAACCAAACCAACTAGGATGGTCACTATACCCTTGACACATCCTTAAACCAGGTGATATGTATAGAAATACAACTAATAGTGCGTAATGATTGGGGCTGCTGATTACACCACTCCAAGTTTTGTCAAGTCCTTTCTTATTTTTAGTGTATCACCACAGAGCACCATATCAGCAAGACTGCCCTATCACCAGCTTTCTTGCACATAAATTTTTGAAAATGAAATTGGTTTTATCGACCAGGTTCACATCTTTTTTAACTAAATATCTTTACTGTTAGCATGAAACCCGATGCTTTAAACTCAACAAGCAGCACTTTACAAATATTAGACAGATGCTCCACCTTCATCATAGTTGCAAGGTTGTTTGACTCAACTCCTTTCAAAGCAGAAGAATTAGACCGATTTTGATTTCTTCAAGTGAACTAAGTTCTGATGAGCACCCAAGATGTAATTTTCTTTTTTGTTTCCAAAGGGGAACCCAGGGAAGATAATCAGCACATTGTTTCTGTACTAACAGTGGTTTGTATCTCAAGTTTAAAGCTATCACCCAATTATAGCAGCTGCTCCTAGGATTTTAATGACTCCCTTTTTCTGCTGCTATTTACATTGAGAAACCCTATGTGAGCATATCTGAATTATGAAGATTTGCTTCATGTAAATGGTAAATGAACTGTGAAGTGTAGTGAGGCTGATTTATCTAAGGAATTTAGCAGCGGCAGTACCTGCATTTTTGCCAATTAGTTGATCAAGAGCATTCATACACTCCAGTTTTGTCCTTTCCATTCTCTGAATTTCCTATCAGGTGCCTATGAATGAGGGCTATAAGTGGAATGGGAACTGAAACAAATTTTTTTTATTGCAGAGGCAGCAGTCAGATTTGGAACCTAATTTTATCAGGGGTTTAATGATCAGGTAAACAATATCTGCACCAAAGAGTTTCCTATCTTTAAAACATGACAGTATTTCACTTGGTGCATCCCCCAGAAGGGTTTATAGCTAGCATAAGGGCTCCTTATCCATCACCATATTTCTATCAGTTACTTTCTATTGTTGCTATGAATATTAGTAATAATGTGTTGAAAAGTTGAAGTCCTCCAATATGAAGGTAGGATTGTTCTTTGAAAGATATCTGTGCACAAATAGTGCAGTTAAGTAACATATTTGCTTTCACTTCAGTTCAGAAGTGAAGAGTTCATGAAAGAGCTGATTTTTAAAAATAGGAAAAATCTATTTAAGGGACCAGAGATGTTTAGGCAGGACTATAAAAAATCCAGTTTTGGTTTTTGCAAGTCAGATGTAGCTGATAATTATGAAGATTCTAGACGTAACTGAAGTAATTGCATTGGTGGCAATTTGGGAGCTATATGGAATACTTTTGGTTATGTTCATGGTCCCAAAGGCTACAGGCATAGAGACTCAAGTCTATCTTCTACTTCTTGGGTCAGAAACGTGCCTTATCATATCCCATCTCTGCATTAGCAGGAGTCCCAGGTAAATATTAGTCAAAAAAACCCAAAACCCTGAGGTTCTGGATCAGAAGGGAGCTTGTGGCGTATCGCAGACATGAATCAAAGCCAGGCGTTCAGGAAACCAAAGTGGAGAGGTGAGAAGTGTACTCCAGAGCACTCCCACCTCATACTCTAGATGCAAATATAGGGTTAAACCAATCAGTAAAATCCAACTAAATTTTTTTTCCCAGGGTAGCATCAGTTGAGTGCAAAATGAAAGTTATTCAAAGGCCATAACTGTGAATATTTTCCTCTTAGAAGAGCTAAAAACTTTTAAATTAAAATGCATCTCCCACATTTAAAAATAAATTTATTCTTAAATAATTAAGGACAGAGCAAGGGAGAAAAATAACTCAAAGTAGCATTCATGTTTTTTAAGACACTGCTGATGGATGAAACCAAAAATAAGGGCTTCCTGCTTACAGTTTCACAGCACTGTCCCTAAAACCTACACACACTGGAAAGGCATCAACACCACTAGACTGAGAGGCAAAGGCAGCAAAATCTTTTGTACTGCCATGTCTTCCTGGAACTAGTTAGGATGGGCTAAGAGAGTTTACAGCTCTGAGCATGCAGAGAAGGCTAAACAGGAAGTAATTGTTTAGGTTTTTTTGTTTCCATATTTTTATATTTTCATTCCTCTTTTCACCACCATACTTTCCATTCTTCACCATCACTCTTCTGCAGCACCCATTTTGGCCTTGCCACTTACCCACAGAGTAGAAGAGACAGTTTTTATCAGTGAACCAGAGCACCCCCGTCGCTGTCTGGCAGTGACCAGCAGGCTTGGTTCACTTTGAAAAATAAAGCTAACTAAATCTCTAAAGCTCTTTTTCAGTCATCAAAAAAGAAAATGACCTTACCATTCACATAGCAAGACCGTTTGTCAATATCCAAAGAGTAGCCAGGCAAACAGGTGCAGATGTAGGATCCTGGAATATTGATACAGGTTTGGCCGCAGGTTCCCAAACCACCTTCAAGGCACTCATCAATATCTGAAACAGGCGTTTGAAAAAGATTAGGAAAATTCAGCTTGCAAAAGTAGCATGAGCAAGGAGAAAGAGTGCCTTTGACATAGTTATCTAATAATAAATTGGTCACAAAATTTAATATCCCATCATTAAAAAAACAAGATGAGGATGGCTGTATTGCTTCATGCATTGGCTTCTGAGTTATTGTTTTGTCCATCATCATGCTCACAGTGATTCTGGAGGGCGCTGGGGTTTTTTGAGTTTTCTTTGACTGTCTAGGGAAAATACCCTTCTCCCTTGTGTCTGGGAACTCTGGTCTCTAAGTGCCCAAACACAGGGAACAGACTTGTCTTGATTTGTGTTCTTATTTGCTATGCAAATGCTGCTTGCAGCTGCTTCCTTCAATCTTTATCCCTTTATCAACAATAATAATTTTGCCAACAAATTAACAGACTTTGCAAAACAGCAAAGTAGCAGACTGCCACAGCATTGAGTTCAACGTTGAGCTTGTTGTGGTTTCAATCAAATCTCAAACACACGTACAAAACACTAAAACTCCCACTATATTCTGACAGCAACAAGCCAAAACCAAAGCAACAAGGAAACTAATTAGAAAACTGGACTTTTAACTGGCAGATTAGGCTATAGCACTCAGAAATTAAAAGATATTTGGCATATTTTTGGTGTTTTATCAGGGTTGAAGAAGTAACTATTAATTGAGTCCTAAATTAAGGAATTTTTTTTTTTAAAAAAGATATTACTACTGAGGAGCATGGTTTACAGGGGAAAAGAAATTAATTCCTTTGGCAGTACCATGGATAATTGTCCCACAAAATTGAGATAAATTTTAGTGCCTACTGAAAACAGATGCAACTTCCCAAGGTACTTGACATCTGGCAGTACCATATGCTGGCATATTTCTTGTATACTTTCTTCAACTATTGTGAAGGTTGCTATAAGGAGCAGCTTTTTTCTTGCCCAAGTTCTATTAGATGTCAGTGGATTTTGTGCTGGTTATCAGCTGACTTTGCTTATGCAGGAATAAAAGAATCAACAAATTCTGTTTTAAAGAGATGCATTTGATTAAGTCACTAAAAGAGGTGGATTCATAACTCAAACTAGGACTGTGAGTGTTATATGAGAATTTGCTTAGTTTAAAGAAGGGCAGAAATAGCACCTTAACTACAAGGAACAGCAATTTAACCAACTTAGCAAACTTTAAAAGAAACGTCCTCACTAACCTAGAGAGAGCTAAGCAACTAGATCTCTGATATGCCATGGTTATGGGTCCTGTATCCTTTAACTGCTTTAAGAAACTATATGTAGCTGAAGTGCTTAGAGGTTTCTTCTCTGTCAGGTATCAAAGTTATTAAAAAATACCGTAAATTCTTTACGGTCACCTAATGTGTCTGCACAGACTAGGGAAAGTTTCATATTATTTTTAGAGTTTTCCCACAACTTTATGTTCCAGATAGCAGATTAACTAATTTGGCAATGCATGAAATGTTGTCAGAGCACATGCAACTGATTTCTGTTTAACTGATTACAAAGGTAAAGCAGAAACATTTTCAGCAATGTAATTCCACAAAGTACCCTAACTCTAACCCACAATTTTCTTCAAACAATCAGCTTTCAGGAGAATATTTTCCCTCATGTACTAGGATTGTACATTCCATTCTCCACAGTATTAAAGGAGTAACTCCTCCAAATCCCCTCTAGAAAGGTTTGACTGGCTTAGAAGTGTTAATGGGCTACAGAAACCACGAGCTCCAGGTCACCATTTTAAAACCACATACTCCAAGATAACATTGCCTGGATGGCATTAAAACTAAAGGGCTCTCTGATAGCCCACATGGGAGGGCTTTGGTGACCTCAGCTCATTATCCAGCTGCTCTGGGTGTTAGACATGAAGACTGTTTGTCTCTCTCTCCCCGAGCATTGTTTTTCAAACCATGTACCTGACTGATTAAGCCATGGAGTTAACCTGGTCGAGTCACCAGTGCTGCAGTGGGTGCAGGACTGTGTTGATAAAGGCTGTAGTGTAGTTTATGTTAGTCAAAATACTTTTATGACAATAGTAGCTTTCAAATGAACTTGATGCTATTCCTCTGTGGAAATGACAAGTACGGGTGATAAAGGCAACTGTGTAAATGTAAAATTGCTAAAGAGAGAGGTTGTTTGATTAAGCAATGAGAAACACTGCTGAGCTATTATTCAATCACAATAAAGAGCACATTAAATGAGAATAAAAAAAGATAGGCCTGACCTACAGATTATATGAGGAACTGCTTTTCCAAAAGATTTATGTTCATACTGGATAGAAAGCTGACCTCTTAGCATGTTACTGGGCACAAAAATTCAAATCACAACACATATAAACACAGCAAAAAATACTGACTGTGGGGAAAAAAAAATTACTTCTGTGTATGGCAGTGGTCGGACTATACTGTCATGCTCTTTGTGTTTCTCAGATATAGGTTATTAAAGGATCAAAAAAAAATTAGAAGGTGTATACAACAAGGATAAAAATCCTGATTTTAATGTATGCAAAAGTGTTTTTCTGTGAGACACTTAAAGAGCTCAGAATGCTTAGAATATCAGAAAGAAATTTGGAAGAAGATCGATCGCCATAAATAAATACCTTCACACAGAAAAAGTTGCATATTTTCTAAAAGATACTATAATCAGGAACCATTTAACAAGGACTGATGGCTCAGAACTGAAGCCAGGGAATTCAAATTCAGACATTACTCACATTTTAACAGGAAGAGTGATTCACTAAGGGAACTAGTTACCCAGAAAAACCCTGAAGGCATGGAAAACATCACGGGATATTCTAAAGTCAAGATCAGACTGGGAAGACATGCTTTAACCAAGCACAGGTTACTGAGCTACATACCAAGGTAACAGGACAATGACCTTTTATTTACAGGATGGATTTTCAGCTTTATATGAGTGTACAAAACAGGAAAGAGCATGCTCATTGATCAGGCTACAACAATTTACACTGTCTCCCCAGTAACTGCACTTGAAGAGAAGATTTCAGGGTTACTGAGCTGTCCATTTTCATCATCACCAACACTCACATAATAAAGCAAATCCCACACATACTGAAAAGCAAGCCATCCCTCCAGCTGAAGAACAGCTATCATGGAAGAATAATAACTGCCCAACAAAAGGCCAGGGACACAGTGGCAGGTCGGCCACCAGAGAATGCCCCTCCCAGTGGTAAACAGGAGGAACCAAGAGACAGTGCTATTGTGAAACACGCAGCAGTATTGTGAATGTTTGGTTTTTATGGAATTAACAACAGAAGGGGATCCTATACTTAACACACTCTCTTATTTGCTTAAAGTACAAACAAACAAAAAACCCCCAACCCAATCAACCAAAAACACCAACCCCAAAACAACAACAACAACAACAACAACAAAACACCACTGAAACAAAACAAAGCTGTTTCTTAAGATTTAGGAGAACTCCATCACAAAACAATCCATCAGGTGTAACTAGCAGTGCTTTCATCTGCACTTTTAGTGCCAAAGGAAAGCATGGAGTTGCATCCTGCTGTAGCTGTTTTACGTGTCCTGGCAACCACATCCCCCAGTGGGAACTTTACCCTGTGAAAGAAATCGGCTTAGCGAACACAAAAGCTGTCTGCAGTGCCCTGACAGCCAGCCCTGAAAGGAAGAATGAGGTTCTGCTCAGTTCTCAAAGGCTTCTTTATGCAAAAAATGCCTTGAGAATCAGCAAAAACGATGAATCATGTCATCACGATGTTGGCAGCTCTCAATGACTTTGCATACAAATATACTACTTTATTGAGAGTCCTGAGAAAGGCTCTGGTTGCAGAAGGTTGAAGCATTAGTATGCCTGGCAGGGATACAGAGAAACCCCAGTGAGCTAGAACTTGCATTTCATTATGGCCCCAAATACATACATTATATACATATATATGTGCAGATATATCTACTCAAATAACCTCACACAAATTTAGTTCCTGTCGAGTTGGACTGGGGGTTAATTCAATCCACTGTATCTAGCCCCACCATAACCTTTTCAACAAAGTTGAACATGAAATTTCATCTGGGTGACAAAAAAAGCAGCCCATCCCTTTTATCTATTTTGTTTAAAGCATACAGCTCAAAGAACAGAAAATAGCTAGAAATGGAAAAAGATACTCCAGCTATCAGCGGACCACAATAAAACAGATGATGCATAGCTAAGTATCTTCTCTCTCCACTTTTAAATGAGGCTTAAAATACAACCTTATCACTCACAATTTTTGAGAGGATAGAGGTGGTGAAGTGCTCCCATACTATGGTAAAAAATACAATATGAATACAATAAGGTGGTTATCAACTCCTGGACTCTTCCAGCCCAGAGCCACAGAAATGATCATATCACAGATATGACAGCAAGAGCAAGCTTATTATTTATCAAGTATAAAATAGAATCAAATTTAGAATTGCAATAGAATTTAGAAACCACTTGTAGACATCTCAAAGAGAAAGGGCAAAAAAGATCTCCAGGAACTACAATATCTTCAAAATAAATTCTATTTGTAAATTAGTAACTACAATACAGACCTTCACTTCCTGGATCATGCAACTTTCAACATATTATTATTGGCTTGCCTTTCAAAGACCAAGTTCATGAGGCATCCATGAAATGCTGCCATCCAGCTCTCTTTAAAATCAGATTTCAAATTAGATACTAGAAAGTAATCAGTTATAATAATATAATAATAGAATAACTCCTATTTTCCCCTGAGGAAAACAATGAGTCTTGTAGTACTAGTTATTGGTCCTGGGGTCTGCCCCTTAGCCCTTTTCAGTATTAAGCATCATGTGATGTATGATGCTACTTCTGTCTTTTCTTGTAACATATTTGTCTCTTTCCTATTTTGATCTGAGCTTTTACAGCTGAAGACAGTATTTTTCCACATTCAGATGGGTCCAATTCCCAGATAATTCAGTGTGAATCTTCTTGTGAATTGGTCTCTGGGTTCAGACCCATGCTCAAGAATTCCTGAATACTATTTGCTAAAAATACAAGCATCTTTCCGCAAAGCTATATTATGTGAAGTGAGCTAGCTGGAAGACAGCTACTGAAAACAAGGAAACAAACATCCCTTGACTGCAGGTCTTCTGAAATACAGAGGGAAACAATGGCTTCTTATCAGGTTTATCCCTGTCACGACAGGGGGAGAAAAAGCAGTTCCCCATTTCATTGGTTCTTACTGCTCCTTATGAGATGCTTGCAAAGAAAGGAGAGCTGTGAAATAATAAGGATTTGGCATTTCATATTTCAGTTTTAACAGCATGTCTTCATCTTCAAAGATGTAAAACAAAGAGTAAAAACTTAGTACTCCTCATCTCCAGTGCTCCGTGGTAGGAGAGAGGTGAACAGTAAGAAAGAAAAGAGGAAAACTTGAGACACAGAATGAAGTATCTGACCAAAAGAGTTGACCTAGATAGCTGCAGTTGTCACCTTCAATTGCAGGCTCTAGCTCTGTTGGAATGTGCAGCATGTTAGCCCTGAAGAAGTGACAAGAGCTGAGCAGTTAATGTCAGGATCTGGTAGAGATGTGCAGAGAACCTATGATTAGGCATAACTTCAATACTGTGGGTTTTGGTTTGTCTTCTTCCAAGACTTTTTTCAATACCGTTGGGTTTTTTTAAAAATAACTTTCTTCACTTTTAAAACTTAATAAGTAAATATTTAATATCAGCCCTGAAACCAAAGTATACCTCTAGTGTTGCAGTATCTAGAGGATAATTTATTTACCTAAGGTAGCCCAAGAGTAACAGGCATCAGTATCTACTCTAAAATTGATAACGCAAGGGGCTGTTCTAGGGTCTTCTTAAGATAAACAGTGCCATGTGGAGAACTTTTTTGGTCTTGAGTAGGGGAAGCATCTATACACCATGAGAGAATAAAAAATACTGCTGTTAAAGTAGTATTTCAGGAGTACACAGGCAACAGATTCCAGCAGGTACAGGCCCATCCCCTGGTGTACCATGTATGCTTACATTGTCAAATATGTTGGAAATCAAAGCTCTCATGAAACCAACTATGCACATGTTTTTTTTCTTTGTAGGATCCTTTGTAGGCCAGACATTTTTTCTTCAGCAGTAGAAGGTTCTATGTTTTTGCCTTGAGTTCCTGATATCAGCCTAAAATAAATTATTAATTCAAAATGGGAATGTCATAAAATGCAGAAATTCTTCCAATTCTACCCTAACTTGTCAAAAATCGATGCGTTCATTCACCAGACTAGTTTTGATCTGACCTTGTGATCTCTTCTCCCATACTTTCTCTCCTGTAAACTTTGCTGTTGTAGGACACAGACCCTCTGAAAAGTCTCTCCTCTCTTGACATACGAAGTCAGGATTCAAATAATCTCTCTTAAAATAACTGTATAAAATTATGTGACATTTAGAGTTATATTTCGCTATACTTCCACAGGATGAGTAGGTCTTTGATCTTTGAATATTCAGGGAAATAAAAGGAACTAATTAAGAAGTGAGCTATGCAGCAATATAAGAAGAGCCCAGCCTAGACCTTTGTCTGTAGTGGCAGTGTGGAAAACAAATCTAGAAAAGCCTACACACTTCCTAGTAAGTCACCCGTAACAGAGAGCAGACACCTCCTCAGTTCAGGGTAGTCCCTATGGCTGGCAGGTTGCCACCACAGTCACAGATGATTAAGAATATTTTACAATTGGGGTATCTATTACAGCTCACCCAGAACGGTCACCAAGCCACGATTCAGCTTGCTGTCATTGTTCAGAAGTCAGTGGTATGAGTCACATCTCCCACTCACCACTTTTATCCCCAGTATTACCTTCAAAGCCTGCCTCCAGCTTCCTCCCACTTGCTTTCACTGCACCCTCTGTCTCACATAGTTACTGAACTAGAATGTCATACGTCCGGTCTTCTGGTCAGAACACCAGTTGTGTATCCAGTACACAGAGGAAAGAGCCAGGGAAACCCCTTACACCAAGGCATCCTTCAGTCTTACATTTCACGTCAAAATTTCACCTCTGCTTAATCCCCTGTAATGCAGTGGTCTGTAACTGAAAAATTACCTTAACACATCTCATTTTTCACTTATTCTGTGTCATGGAATTGCTCTGAGTATGCCACAGTAATATTAGCTTTTATGCAGAAGATTTCTTCTATTGCTATTTCTTGGAGAATTTGCTGAGCTATTGGCCAATCTGTTTTGGTGCTTCACCTAGAGTCTTCCATTTATACAGCAGCTAATTTTCAATAGAAAAGACATGCAGGACAGGTTATGTCTTCATTAATGAAATGGCAATGTGCATCAATATGCAAAATATGTTCACTGAGATAAAAAAATATGTCTTTGCAGCACTTTGCATGTTAATATTTAGAGTCCTTTTTTGACTCTAAACAATAGCCAAGCAATACCCTTCATCTCAGTAGGATTGTCCCATTATACATGAGCTCTTAATTCAGTAATGTAGATGTCATGAACTAATGAATATCCTAATTACCTTGTGGAAACGAAGCACATATTAGTATCATCTGTGGAAGAGGCTGTGTACAGAGCAACAGCTGCTAAGGATGTGGTATACACACTGCATATATTTCAGACTGAGGTCTCAGACAACCAGGTCTGGTCTGGCCCCATGGACTGAACAGCCATTAACAGCAGAGAGGGTGGATGCTGTTCTTCAGGAACATCCCCTGGTTTAGGTTTGCCTAAAGAGAATCAAATCTGTGTATTTTGAGTGCTTTTCAATGTGAAGCAAGCATAGTAAGAGGTGGTAATATGGAGATCAATTTCAGAAGTATCCTTCTTATTTGAATTGAAGCATCAGTGTAGAAGCACCCTAGGTGTGTTTGGCTCTCAGATAAACCTTCAGTCAGGTTTATAATTCATACACAAAAAATTCCTAGCTCCTCCCCTCTCAATATGGCATCATTTAACATGCATACTTCTATTTTCTGCTTACAAGATGGTATTTCTTGGCAGAACGCACAGAGGAGGCACCTGTTATTACATCACGAGAATCACGACAAGTACTGAGTCAGAGCCCAAGAGCCAAGAGAAGCCCAGGGAATCTGAAGCAAAAGCATTAACTCCAAGTATTATTTCTGTTTGCTTGAATCCTTACAGAGCATTTCCTTACCTCCTTACTGCAAAACCCACTTCATTGGCTATGGATTTCTTAAAAAAATTGGACGTCAAGATAGAAGGGAAGGGAGAAGGGTTCTGTCATTCTTTGTCTTGAACTTTGTAAAGAATAGGAACCTGCATTTTACATGCTCCAGATCCCTGGAGGTGATTATAGTAATATCAGTGTCATACATTTCATCCAGACTTCAGTACTACAGCATCAAGCACATCTGCAATTCATGTATTATATGAGACGTATTAATATGAACACATCTACGTGCACCAATAAGCATAGAAAGAATAGTTTTTAAAGTTATTTAACCCACATCTAAGTATACTTGCATATAATCAGATATACTAATACATAATCAATAAAATACTCTTTTTATAGACATATAGAAATTAAAAAGCACACATGTACACATATATATATAGAGAGAGAAGCATGAATACATGCATGTCAGTGTACTGAAACTACAGAGACACTAAAGCTACAGCAAGGAGTTTTGACCACTAGAGAACAGTTCAGATTTTTTAATGATCATATGAAAACGTATCCTGATTTCTAATACTTAAACTGACAGACAAGTGCTGATTTCTGGGAAAAAAAATGAGCTCTGTTCATTTTGAGAAGCAGATTTACCAGTTCTGCCAGCACAACACACAAGCAGTCTGTAAAAAACTCTTTGAAAATTACAATGCTAAATTGAGAGAATACAAATGCAGTTTTCTTTATCTGGGAATGTTCAGCAACTTACCTATACAAGCAGAGTTTTCAGGCTTTAATCTGTATCCATTAGGACAGTTCCAGTGCTGCAGAGCTGAGAGGTTGACAAAACCAATTTTAAAAACCACTGGCAAAAAAGCAACAAGGAAGGGAAACATAATCTTGAGGATTTTTTTGAGCTGTCACTAGAGAAAAACTCGCTTGTATTCAGTCATATCCAGGACAGGATGAACATGTGCAATCCCAAAAGGTTTCTGCAATCTCCCACTTTACACTCAGACATCTTATCACAATTCCAAGTTTTATCTTTGCCTTGCTTTTCTTGTCACTTTAGACCTTACTGTGTCTGACTACAACCTTGAAGAAATTCCTGGGAGATTTCTTCGGTGCACACATCAGGGCTTTTTTTCTCTGTCTCTTTCTTTTTTTTTTTTTTTCTCTTTTGGAAGCCAAGTATGAAATGCCTGACCCTCCTGCCACAAATTTAACACAGCTTAAAAGCAACGCTCGCAGGGATCACTGAAAATTTCCGTGCAACAAGCAAAGCTGCTGTTTAAGTCCTAAAAATTAGAAAACACCACAGCTCTAAGTGGAGCGCAGGGAGCAAGGTCTCCAGGTACTGTCCTTCTCGGAAACGCAGTTGCTTTTTACATTCAAACTTGGACGGACTCCTCTTTTCTTTTTAAAGCTCTGCTTGCCCCACCTCTTCTCTTTTTAGTACCACTTGAGTGAACCCTGTGTTTGCAAATAGTAATGTGGTCAGTTCCTTACTACAGGGAACCGAGCCAGCAAGCAGATATCCAGCCACCCGTTATAAATACAGTCTCTTTAGAAAAGCAGCCCCTCCTGCTTGAGAAGTACCTGTGACTTTCAGCTAAGTTTTTTTCCTCAGAGACTGTAGAGAGGTTTATATGGTTCCTGTTCAGTCATGATTAGTTGCATTCATTTTAATATCACCATGTGTTTTACCACCAGAAACAATTTTTGTCATTGAAATATTTAATGCAAAAAGGAAGGGGGGGAGGGGTGGGGAAGAATCCCTCTGGTTTCTCTGATAGATTTCAACTGGAAATTCAAATCAGCTTAAGGTCAGGTTCAAATCTAGGGTATGTGTTTGTAATTCCAAAATCGAAACCACCTCTCTCAGGTCCCAATTTGGCCTTTGTGTATTTCCAGGGAAATACCTGCTGTCAGAGACCTGGGTAAGATGTTCTGACCCTGCATATCTCATGGATGTTGCAGTCATTTGTATGTACACTAATGCTGCATAAGGCTACCGTTGGGATGCAGTGCTCTTTCACATCTGTTCCACTGAGGTTTAAAAACTAGACAAATTCCAGGTGCATTAAGCTCATAATTCTTCAGTACTGCAAAAAAAATCTCCTTTTCCCCAGTCCATCAACCTAGACCAGCAAAGCTCTGAAGCACAAGCATAGGTTTGTGCTTCTAAGATTTGCTGAATTTCCAATGTCCTGAGATTTAAGCAGGTGTTTAAATGGTTGACCGAGCCAGGCTTTGTTGAGCTAACTACTGTGAGGTATTCTGGGTTTGTCACTTTTTTCTTTCCTTCAATTTTTAAAATTTTATTTCTGCAGTGTTGTTCTAGAATAAATACTAACACAACAACTGGATACAGTAGCAGCATCAAATGGTAACCTACAGCTATGTGAGTTCCATCTCCAGGAATTCTTCCCCTTCCCTCCCTTCCTCTCCCCATATTTATCTGAATCGATAAGAGTCCAGACTTGCACTGTCAGAAAATAGGAAGGATGAAACCTGTTATAAATTGGGCCACTCTCCAGAAAAGTAACTGTTTCTTGATGTTTCTGTCTGCATGCAGGCACATCCAGGTCTCTCAGCCTTCACTGCTTCTGCTAATGCAACTAGTTAAATCTGGACTGACAAATGGCAGTCACATTTCCATATACTCTGTTCAGAACCTAATCTCTACCCACATGCTATAAAATACAATAACAGTAATGTAAATTATGCAGAGCCAGACTCATGCCAAACACCATTTGCTTCTCCAAATAGTCCCCTGGAATACAAAAGGGCAAACAATGCGAAAGCGCAGTATAATGCCATCCCATCTAAGATTACAGGGCCCTGCCCAAGAAATGTGTTATGTTCCACATGAACGTCTTTTACTAATTGTGCAGCAATTGGTTCCTCCTCACACAATTTTCGTCACTGTTCAAGCTGGGAGCAGGCAACCTAACCAGTTTAAAAGGAATGTGTCACTTCTTTGTGAGCAGCCACCAGCAGAGAGTTTGCCAGACCATGAGAGTGGCCGTCCAAGCACATCCCTGACCTCTTTTAGGGCAGACTCAGACAAACTCACTGAAGGAGACAAAATGAGTAAGCTCTGCCTTTCCTTTTAAAACCCAGAAACAATTTATGTCTGACTCACTTTCTTTTAGCCTCTCATTTACAAACATTGTCTTTTCTGAACATCTCCCTCAATTCTCCCCCTGCTCCATTTCCACTTTTTGCCTTTACACAAAATACAGCAAAAGGCACATCCCAGAATTTCTTTTTCTTTTTTTTCTCTAAAATAAAAGTGAATACAGAACTGTCTGACACAGCAATACCACAGTGATCTTTTCTGGAAGAAGAGATCCCTTCACTTCAGTCAGGTAAAGAGTACTTAATAAAGTCATTAATTTTGCCACCCTTGAACTAAAAGAATAGCTAAAAACAGGAAGAAAAATCTCTTGATAGTGGGAATACTTTTTTACCCTTAAAAACCAAATATAACTCAGACCAGAACAAGCTACCAGATAAACAATATATTTTATTATGATCTAGGACTATGTATATAAATATCCATTCAAAAGTGGAGGGAAGAGATCATCTCCCCTTACATCAAACCATAAAGTTCTCAATAAAGTATGAAATGCATCAGGTTGTACCACACCTACACTTTTCAAACTATTTTTCACCAAGTCATTTAGCATACCACACAGAATAATTCCTTTAAACCTCAAGTCATTTAGCATTTGAGAAGTTGTTCAAATGAGTTTCTACAAAGCAGACTGTTGTGCTCACCTACAGATATTAAGTACAGTAATTTACATTAATCTAGCACTCGTATGATAAATTAGACAAAAATAGCACAGCAGTCTTATTTGTAGAGCTCACTGCCAAATCAGCCCAAAAAAATTATACCAGTTCATCCAATGTGAAGAACTTAGTTGAATTTGACCTGCTGAATTGACAGACTGATGAACTAACAACAAATCAGCATTTTATTCCTTTCTCTTGGGTTTACCACTGTCTTGGCTAGCTTTGGAAGGCTTTCTTTGCCAAAGTTGGTAAAGAACAGCGAGTGATTCAAATGGAGGGAGTCTTCCTCTCTACCTTGGCATTCAGCTGCTGTCATCTAGTTCAAGGATAGTATATTCTGGTGCTTTCTAAATTTTGAAGGAAATAGAGCCCTCTCATAGTTTCCCATGGCTTTCAGTATCTACATTGTATTGATTAGCACAGTTTAAATCATGTTTTTGTTTTTATTCTTCCTTGCTACACATTACACTAGCTTGTCAGTACTTGGCCTTCTTTTTCTGTCAGCCTCTGAAAATCTGATTCTGGCCTTAGGCATGTTCTTCTCTGGTTAAAGTTATATTTATAGTCATCATAATCCAAATTACCACCAACACAGGTTAATTATTAAATGTGAGAGTTCACTAATACAGCCAAGGGAATGTGTAGTGGCTATCTCTAGTACAAATAGCACAGAGCAGCGAGGAACACTCAGATCCCACAAAACAGCTTCCAGAACCTCTCCAACGGCCCAATGGAATCTGCCAGCCCCTGGGAATTCATGCTGACGTACACGTCATTCTGACAGAAAAGGTAGAGCAGTAGCTGATTGACACAAGCAGCTTTTGAGATGATCCTGAGGATTTCTGACAGCCTCTGGGAAAAAACACCCGGCATTGGTGAACGCTGTGCCTCACACCTACTTGCTGAAGCCTGATCTGAGGGTCAGTGTGGGGATAACTGACTGATCACCACACTTTCCGTGACAGGACAGTGCTTGATTCAGTACTGTTAATATCGTTTCAGCAGGTTCAGCATGCATCGTCTGTAATTCTGATGAAAGAGACATTATGCAATACTAAATTGCCTGTCAGACAGAGCAGGGGGAGGTACAGCATGAGAGAGTGGCATATTCCAGTGATCTCTCAAAGCCGAGAATGCCTGAAATCTCCTCCTGAGGAACGATGGCCATTCTGGCTTTGTCCTCAAGCATGTTGATCATCACTTCAACAGTTTGGAGATGATACTTGGCTAATAGAATGTTTTAATTTAATTTAATAGTGAAAATAATCAAAAAGTGGGGATTTAAATCATGCAAGCTTTTTGAAAACCAAGTGTTATGGTAGGTAATCTCTTTCCACTTGATTGTTTCACAGCAGCAATTACAACAAACATCCATTGGGGGATTTTTTTGGTAGTCTAAGTCCCATGTTTTTTTCTGCAACAGTTAGGTTTTTTTCCTACTGCAAACTGATCTTAAGTAAAAGAAGAAGACAAAACCATCCATGATTAAGCCATACTTTTAACCATACCTGATACTTTCTTAAGCAATGCTTTTTTAAGCAATCTTTTTACATTTAACATTTTTAACAGGCATCTTTCACCAGCTGCTATACAGTGAACACATATTTCATCAGCTGGACCACACTGCAGTCCACAGAAGGATTCAGAAAGAAAGTTAGATATGCTCTCCCTTGTATCCAGACAGCCAGAACAAGAGCAAAACATTCTGGGGAAGCCACATAGCACATTTCTGACTTATGACATTTATCAATGTTAGATGACTACATTAAGCCTCTATGTTAACAGACATAAAGGAGTAGCTAAAATAGCACGTTGAAACAGTCAGTTGGCTCTCTGAAGTTGAGATAAAACTGGGGATAAAGCAAGTAATTTGTTACCATTAATAAGGTCTATGTAGCTTTCTATGTGAGAACATTTAAGAAAGGACCTTAGTAACATTTCTTCACTGTCAGGGTCAAAAAAGGTATGCTCCCCGTCTTTTTTCACTGTTTCCATCCCGAGAGTAGCTCTGTTTCCCTCACAACAAAATGATTTCTAGTACATGTTCTAGAACAGCTGCTCTAGCAGATCTCTCAGAACAAAGGCTGAAATCTGATTTCAATGATTTTTGGAGTTCCTGAGCACTCACATTTACACTGATATCAGTAAAAGATTAGGATTTTAACTGTCGGTCCATAGGTTCTTATTTGAAGCCCATCTATCATAGATACTGCAATTTTTACCTTTTTTTATCAAGGTAGTTTTTTTCTAGGAAGGCAAATAATTAAAATTACTTTTTCAGTCAACTTTTTTCTCCTCATTACAGACCTTTTCAGATTCCATTCTTCTTGTGACCATGATGCTCTTTAGAAAACAAACACCAAGAAAAACATTTTATGGTTTTTGTTTTATGGCTGTTTTGCTGGCTATACGGAAGAGAATCACTGCATTTACCAATTCAATTCACTTTGTCCAGTTAACCCCATTTCACCTGATGCATGTAATCCACCAGTTTGGCATACCTACAGAAACACATATCTGCATAAGCTTATCTCAAAGGCAGAATCAAACCAGATGGATAATAAATAGAAGAAGAAGAAACAGACATTATTAGAGTCAGCTTTCCACAGCAAAAGCACCTAAGGTGAACTCAAAAATCTGGATTTACCAGAGATTATGTCAGTGCCCAGTACTGAGCTCCTGCAAGCAGGCTGCAGGATGCTCCCAGTTGCTGCCAGGCTCTGAGGGAGGTGATGATCTCCTGAGCACGTTGCAAGCCACGTTTTCTTTGTGGAAGTTTGTTATTTTCCTGTACATGGCCATGCAGCTGGTGCCAGAGGGATTTGTCAGTGAACTGCTGGGCAACCAAGAGCAGGTGTAATAAAATACACTGCTAACTGATGGGAATGTTCATTTTCCTACAAGTTGTAGAACAGATTCAAGAGACCTCCAGAATCAACTTTGTCCTGATTAATATGTATCTGAGCATCAAGGATCTCCTGAAGAATTTGATCAGAGCCCTCTGAAAGTAAGCTTGCACTGGAAGTGCAAGATTTTGATGTCATGTCATTTCCAGTGTGAGGCAATTTTACAGGTGCAGTACAGAACTGAAGAAAAACAATATATGCAGGTCAGACCCCACCCACACTGGCCATGAGAGTCCTGTGTGTGGATTTCTTACACCGTATCAGGAAGCATTTGGCACAGAAAGCGGCAAGTGATCAGCAAGGGGCTCTGCCATGGAGGAGGCAGCTTGACCTGACACCACCTCAGAGAGCCTCACAGCTGCAGGCAGTGCAATGCCAGGGCCTATCACAGACCCAAATGCCGCTGTGAGTGATATCCCAGAACTTGGCATTCAAATCTTGCAGCTACCAAACACACCCTGCTTGAGGCCACAGCTGTCAATTCTCCATCTAAACAGGGACAAGGAGAGAAGAGCAGAAGAGAAAAAAGCAGGCGTACTAAGCACAAGCAACAGCCCACATTATATTTAGCTTTTAGGTAATGCTTCAAAGCTTCAAATTGATCCCATATTGCTGGTGAATACAGAGGCTCAGGTCAGACTCAGCTGATAGTGGTTATTTCAGAAAGGGGAGAAACAGTTCCTTGCAGTAATCATTTTGCCTCTGGAGCACTGTAAAACACTAATGCTCTACAGGAATCCCCTGAGATTACCTGAAACAGTATTATTCCTACGGTAGTTTGGAAGAAAACAGAATGACCTAACAAAGGGTTGTTCCCAGGGACTGATCAAGCAAGTGCATTAAGCACTAAAGGCGAGGGAAAACCACTTTGTAACAGAGCAGCATATAAGTGATTGTATAACCAACAAACAAATAGCAAGTAAAGTGCTCACTAATGCTCACATACATTCTCACAAAATGTCTCCTTGGCTGCTCGCAGCAAGTAATGTCTGCCCAGCCGAAGGGTGAATTCCAGGGAGATTTCTGGAAGCTACAGCTACCTCCTTCGGAGGTTCCAGCATGTGTTGGTGGGCATAGCCTTTGCCTTACACTAAGCTAGGAAAAGCAACAGTGATTAGACTCATAAAACAAAATGTCTGTGAATGCACAGACAAATTCTGTGGGTGCTATAGCCCAGTGTATTAGAAGATTCCTTCATTCCATCTACATCCCTGGTACAGGTCTCCTGCATGACCTTGGCATACAGTGCAAAAGGGCCAATAGTTCCTATTGCATAAAGGAGGGTCATTTAATTTAATAGCTGTTATAAAGTGTGCCGAGACTCTTGGAGGTAAGGTCATATTCAAAACTGCAAAGTAATTGTTAATTTATTCCCACTAAGATCACACAGAGAGAACAAATTAAGCCACAAACGAGAAGGAAAAAAGAAAATTATCTGGAATTATACACTGGCTGCACTGGAAATAAAAACCCAATCTTCTTCCCACGTGGTGTTGCAAAGCACTAAAACTTTTAAATATCATTTGTTATTCTCAAAATGCAATATATGTTTATTTCTATACAGGAAATCACAGTAAAAATATGTTTCCTTCAAAAGAGATATGTTAATATTGCATTGCTTTCATGCCAAAACTCATTGCACTATACTGTAGAAACTTTTATTTTTCCAAGTGCAAGCTAAGTTATTTATAATAAAATTCCTATTAGTGGTAGGTGATAAAATATACAGTAGGCTTCCATGACTTTACTAGAACTAACATACAACATCAGTAGGAATACACCAGCTAGCTTAAAGTAATAAGAGAGCATTTCTGAGGCTCACTGTCCCATACACCATATAAAAAATGATGCACACTCTCAAGTCACTTCACAAGTTACCAAACTAAAATCACAATAATAATGAACACAATAGATAATCCAAAATCACCACCTATAAGATGCACACACACACACACCGCCACTACAGCATCTTTATTTAAAAATAGAGTATTTCAGGGCCATTCTGTATAATATTACAACTGGGCATTAGGACAAAATTCTAAAAAGGAGCATCCACCCAAATCCTCCTCAGCAGTGCCCGTGGGAGAGGGTTTGATGTACCTTTTGGGCAGTGCTTTGAAAATTAGCCAGAGGTACCCTGTTTTCCAAAATGAAATAAGACTCTAGTAAGTGGAGAGGGGCACAGGAAATCTATTCTGAGAGTCTGCATGTGTTTCCCAATGGTAAAGAGACTTCTCCATTTGCATGTTTGCGTTTGACTGCCTTATTTAGAATCGGGCTGGCAGGCAAGGCAGAACGTGTCATAAGAATAAACCTAACTATCTAAAATATCTGGGGCAAACAGTAAAATTCTAACACCATCTATATATCTCTAGAGAGACCTACAGAAGGACCTACCTCATGTATGTTGGCACAGAAGTCAAAGACACTCCTTCCTGCATACCTTCTCAGTGCTCACAGTCATTAATTGTTGCAAAACCAAGGGCAGGGACTCTCCTCAAATGTTGCTAGATCACAGGCTTATCTTGACATTCCAGGATGAAATACCCAGAGTAATAACTCTTTGCTTCCGTACATGAAGAAGAAACCAAACCCGAATTCACTGAAGTCAGAATTAAACTCCCATGGACTACATGGAAAACACTGGACTAAGCCTATCTTAAGGAAATGACAGATTCTTGTCTTAACAATCAACACAGCTTAAATAAGTACATTTCTCTTTTATCTCACAGAAATCAAAAGAGATTAGGTCTTTTGCTAAGAGAATATCTCTATCATATGCTCTCCAGAGTCCACTTAAGTATTTTTTTAAAACACATATAATTTAACTTAGGCTTGATACTAAGAAATAAGAGAAAAAATGAAAAATATTTCTAAGATTTTAGAAAACATTAGTAAACACAACAGCAAAATAAGAGGACAATCTGATTAAGTCTTCAGGATATTGTTTTCATGCCATGCACTTCTACACGTTCCCAAACACAAGTTGCCACTGCGTGAGCATACAACATGGTCATTTCTTTTCCCAATCTAAAGCCTACCAGAGGTTCCAGCAGCAAACATTACCTGGCAATTGACATTAGCTTTCCTTCTCCTCTACTGCCAAAACCAGGTACCTGTTCACTACTATCAATAAGGAAATGATACCTTCAAAAATTATCAGTTATTAAAGGTTCTTCAAGTCATAGTGTTCTGTGGATCAAGTATTCAGCTACTACTAATGCTTTTGTAATAAGATGAAAAACAATCTATTAAGTGCAGAACAATTCAAGAGAGGAAAGTGTTATAAGCATTTAAGGCTGAATGGTTTGCCTATACTGCTACAGGGCTATTGAGAATTCTTGCTACAGCTGCACCCACTACGAATAAATGACAACATTCACCTTTCACATCACTCTGGTTTTACCAGGATCCATCGGATTAAACATATTGTTTAATTCAGACAAACTTGCAGACATGAAAATACTGCCGTATCTTAGCTTCATGTGTTTAATATGGATTGATTTACTATGAGGACTTACCTACAAAGACGTCAGGATTTCTCCTGACTAACCCACTGAAGTTTTCATAGAAGTGATATAGTCACTATTCTGTAGCTTATGAAAAAAAAAAAAGTCTTTTTGATACAGCAAAGCTCTTGGCAGTCAGTGCTCAGGTAATGTGCTTAGGGCTTGATGTAACACTTGAGACTGGAGTGCTGAACCCAAAGCAATTTTCTGTGACCAGCTGAATTGTAGTGTTACCAAGAAGCAGCATTTCTACAAAACTAGAAAAAGGAGTCAGCCAGTACCAAAGAAGAAGTTGTTATGCTACACTGTGAATGGCAGTCACTTTTCCTTTCTGCAGCATCATTACTTAGGCAGTGTATATGTTAAGTTCTGTGACTGGCAACTTTATGGCAGCTGTCAGGGCTGTTTCTCGTAAGCTGCTGAACTTTGAGGATGGTGGAACTGCTATGAAACTCCTGCACACAGACAAAAAGCTCCTCTCTCTTACAGAAAAGTGCTAGGCAGAACACAAGTCCCTGATGGCTACTGAGGCCAATTCAAAAAATCACAGGTGGTTTTCATTTGTCTGTGGTCATCAGTGGTTAGGTATACACACCTGATTCATACAGTGACAAAAGGAGACCATTGTGTTGCATCTCCACAGGCTCCTTTACTATGCTGAAAATCCCAGTCATCTGTGGTTTCCTGAATACACAGTCAGTCATCCTTACAGACTTCTCTGGTATAATATTTTTGGGGATAGATTCAAAATATGAATAAAGGGCACTTTGTCTATTGCTATTTTATCAATACGACAAGTGGCTTATGATCTACCTGTCACATTGCTGAAAATTACCAAGATGTGGAAGCATCTTCTGAATCTCTTGCATTTCCAATCTCTCACCAGACACTCCCGCTATTTATGCAAACTTATTCTTGGTGTCTGAACACTGCCTGAAACGATGTGTGACAGGATTCATCTCACTGTAACTGGAGTACCACCCCACTAAATCTTGAGCTATTGGCATTTGCTGAAATGGCTGTGGGCTCAGAAACACTGCCAAATGTCAGTTCCCAAGATGTGGTCAATAAATCATTTAGAGCATCTTTTCAGAACCTACTCCTATGTTTTATCCCCAGCCCACACAAGGTTGGCATCATACAGTTCATAAAGAGTATGGCCTTTTGTGGAATTTACTCCAGACATTCAGAGGAAGAAATCTCATCATTTCAGTTATATTTTTAGGTGGTGACATTTGACTTCAACTTCCTCCAGGCCTGTCCCCCTGCCCTTTTGATGAATCACAAGTTATTTGTACTGTAATGGGCTTCCTATAGCTCGAGTTTTGTCAAGTCATTCTGCCCAGAGCTCACTATAACTGGGAAGCGTCAGAAAGATATGCAAGGATATGTTTTGAGTATAACAGATCCAATAAAAGTACATCACCTACACATCTTATTTCTTTCTTCTGTTTCAGTATCCTACTCGGTAAGACTGAAAATCATTTAGGCAGTGCTGTCCAAGTTCACTCCAAGTATCTTTCTAGCTGGCACCTGTCATCAAATACTGTTCTAGCTATTCCCACTTAACATGTGGCCCATCTAACTTTTACAGTTCAGTTAGCGTCTCTTAATGGCAAAGGTGTCAATCTCATGGTTTCTTTCCTGTGTAGGCTCATCAGCCTCAGAAAGCCAACCTTCTTCCTTCCTTCAAGCCTAAGTCTAGGTTTCTCCCATCCACAGCTCTTGTTGCAAAGCAGTTATCTCAGCTTCTGAATTAATATCAAATACAATGGGAAAAATCGTGTACAACAATACATTCTTTTGTCCCCCAGACCAGATTTCTCTAAACTCTACTGAAGATCTTTCCTGGATCCATTATTGGAACTGGTGAATTGTAACTATTCTTTCTGCTTGCATTTCTTACCCATGATTTTTTGAGCCCAAGGACAGTGAATGAGATCCCTCACTCAGGGAACTGTGTACTGTTCAGCAGAGTGTTTTTATCCTTTACTTAATCTTACTTGTATGTTTTCTGTAGGAATTTCTCCTTTGCTCCTTCTGCATTCTCCTCCACCACAGCCTTTTTCTTAGTTTGGAACCTGTGTTTGATCAGGTGCCAAGTCAGTGCTCTCTTTCAAGGCAGACTTGCACACAGACAGTTACACTAAAAGTTATTCTTATGTGCTCCAGCCACCAAATTATCATTTATGTTGTGCTTGTAGCAACCACCTTTCTAAATGTTCATCTGCTGATTCTGTGCTTCTCCAGTCTTTTATTTTAAAAAGAGCAATTGTTTAACCCTTATTCCTTTTTTTGGCATATTTTTTGGCTAATCACCCCTTAAAAGAACTTTCATGACCATTCTTCTAGTTTCTTTACTATGGTGAACGAGCTCTAGGAATCACTATTTTTTCTCTCATACCATTTGATTCAGATTTCATTTGTACATGGATCTTCAGTAGTGAGAAATTGAAAATCTAACCACCCTGTGACAGGCCAAACTTTTATCTATATCAATTCACATTCAGGCAATCTCTAGAGTTAAGTCATTGTCAAAGACACAAGAAAAATGTCACTTTTTTCTATCAACAAGCAAGGGACTTTATTAGTTACCTCTCCTCATGAAGTCCCTGTTACAGTTTGAAAGAAATAGTTCATATAGCCAGTGGACATAATGTCTATTCAATCACTGCGCCTGAGCAGAACAAAGGCTGTTATTTTTCTGGCTTGAGAAAAACGTTGCTTGCATTGTTTCTGCTTCCGATTACCCGATCCAAAGGGAATGTCTGCCCCTCTGTCAAAGAGTAGAGAATGCTCAAGCAAGCTAAGGAACAAATAAGCAGCACTTTTGTGCATGAAAATATGCCTATGCCATTCTAGAGAGTTCCTCTCCTAACGCTGAGAAGTAATTTAGCACAATCTTCTACTGAAAAATTCTACGCTCAGATTTTTGGCTAAACTCAGAATGACAGACATAGAATTCCAGGAATGGAGTGCTTTGGGAATACTGATGCAATCCAGAGACAATGGCAAACACCACAACCGTGAGGTGCAGTGCTTAAGTTCATGTGGAAGTTAAATCACAGAGGGAGAAAGAGGACAGTATAAGAGTATGGCAAGCAGTTAGCTATGGAGCATGGCAAATTAAATTCAGAATATTACTTTCTCTGATCCTCAGCTATGAAGCACGATGCTCAGAACAAGCAGGAGTGTTATGATTCCTGTTTTCACCTTCCTGCTTCACCAAGAAGGAAATCACTCCACCATGTCACTTCTATGCTAGAGAACAACAGACACCAAGTAGTGCTCCTTTTTAAACCAATCAATGAGAAACCAGGACAGGTCACTCAAGATCTGAGAGCATGCTCTGGAAAAATATCCACAGATAATGTTACTCATGTGCAATCTGAAGCTAGCAGTATACTGCAAGATTAGTTTAACACTTAAGTCAAGTAAGGATAAAATTAAAATAAAAAGAGAAAAGTAATATTAAAAGAGAAAGTAATATTATTTTGAATTTAGTTTGCCATGCTCCATATAGATGGCTGATGTTAAACACAAGGGACTGGGCTATGAAACAAAAAATATAATTTGTACAAGTTATTTTTGGAGGCTCGTACCTTTGGCCAAATATTAGCATGATAACATTCAAGACACATGGCTCAGAAGTCCATCTGACCCATGGCATTAGTATTCAGCATTATTAATTAAATCATTAATTAAATTAATCATTAATTAAATCAGGTTCTTAGAGGAAAAGGTACTTACAAGCATTGGATTTAATTTCCTTTTCCTTCAACAAGGGTGTCATTGTTTTAGAGACTGGAAAACAATACAAAGGAAACTATACATATTGTTCCTGTTTTCCAAAACAATATTGAACTGGAAAGAGGAAGTGAGAAAGAGTAAAGTAAGAACATCATCTGGAGATTTGCTTAGAAATTTACTTTTTGAAGTATTAGAAAATTTGTTGGAGGACACCAAAGGTTTCCTACAACTGTGTATCTAAATGAATGAAAAGACTAAAATTATATCAACAGTGCATTCATTTACTTGACTAACAAGCAAGAAATTATAGTTGCATTGAGTCTACTAGTAATTGTCATTTTGGATTGTTCTTGCATTCCATCAAGTCCAGCAGCATTCTCAAGTACCAGCTGTCCATACCAAAAGCCTCAGAAGAAACTGCTTGAATTCTGTCTGAGGCAACAACCCTGGAATACTCTATTCTTGCCCTCAATACACATACACACACACACAGACACACATAAAGCTCCTTTCTCTGTATTAAAAGACAATTAGAAAACATATTCCATGTTAGGATTTTCTAGGCATAAAAATTCCAGTAAGTCCTCTCTCAGTCACCTGAGTCACCTCCATAAAAGAACATAATTAAAACCAAAACAAAACACACCACTATCAAACTCCTTTGACACCTCCTTAAAAAACAATGTGCCGAATATTTGATTGTTCATCATGTTTTAGAATAAAGTATTTTCTTGTCAGAGCATCTTCTGCAAAATGTAGATATTCACACATCGTCAGTAAATTGGTATTCCACTAGTGAGGCTGGTTGTAGATGTTTGTACAGTCAGCCTTTCATAATACTCTTAAGCCAATCAAGTGTCTTTCAAAAATACCAGACCTGAAGTTAGAACAAATATACTTAAAATATATATCTGACAGGTGCTACTGAGCTTGCTGCAATAATTTGAGCAATGCCTCATTCTTTCCAAACACAAGGTTAGGATGTTACTTCATAAAAAAACAGACAATTGGGGAAAAGTGCAGGTTTTTTACTTCTATATTGGGAAATATTATATCCTTTTGTTCATAGCTGCTTTCCAGTTTTTTGATTGAAAAGATTCCTGTCTTGAATACTGATTATTAATACAGCTTTGTTAAAAACAAACAAACAAACAAACAAAAACACCATAAATCTCTCCTTGCTACAGGATATTTCAGACTGATATTTCTGCTTGATTTTCTCACTGTTTAGCAAGGGAGTCTTTTAGAGATATAAAAACGACACAATAATCATGCCTCCACTCTGAAGGGAACATTGATCCTTCGAAATTCAGAGGAAAAAAAATTTCAGTGATTTATAAAGAAAAGATAAATTATCTATTCTACTGAAAATTTCTCATATTCAACAAAGGAAAGTGACAGTGCTAACCTGAAGCTTCTGTGGCTTTCTATACCTAGAACAATGCATGAATCCTGCGAGAGAAGGCATCCAGGTCAGCATGTTTCCAGTCTATGCCCAGTAAAATAATTTGAAAAAGGTTAATTTTGAAATCTTACCTGTGACCATGAAGGAAATTCAAATTGGTCTACCTCCTAGACACAATCTAACAAATTGGTTATTTTTAAAAGAAAATCATAGATCACAATGGATGATAGTATAGTATATCTGAGTTTCACAGCCTAGCCAAAATTGTTGCTGATGCATGCCCCTCTCTTTCTTGCAGTACCTTCATAAGCTACTTGCTTCCCCTTTTTCAGTTTAAAGGCAATGTCCTCCAAAAACCTCTCACAGCTTTCACTGGGACTCAGGTAGACTTTAAGACCAGCTTCAGGTACATTTTTTCAAATTCCCTGGTACCTTTGTTCCACACTCCAATTTTATAGCTGCCCCCACCTTGTCAAAACTGGGCACATGTAGAGCTCCAATCATTGCAATAAGCTGCCAGTATCTTCATCCATCCTTTTACAGCCACCTGTCTGCAGATGCCCCAGCACCCTTACCATGTACACAGCAGATTTGCAAGCAAAAGACTTTGTGGCACACAGTCCCAGCGCTCTCTAGGATATTACCCTTCTGTTGTTTCTCAGCTTTCTTTTTGTATTCTCATTTCTTCTCACATTTCTTCTTGTCCCCATATCTACACTCATCACATATTTTCTAAAGCTATAAACAAAGACAAAAGGGTCAGGCAAACACAGTGTCTCGTATAAAAACAATTTTTTATTTTCACATCAAAACAGCTTCTATTTTAATTACTTCTTCGAAAAGGTAATGAGTTTAAAATGTCATTTGTTCAGCCTCTTTGATTTAGTCCAAGTCCAAATGGTTTTGCTTTTACAGACATTTTCATGGTATACATGAGTTTTCTCTTAATTTCCTGCCTGAGAAAATTATGAGAATCTGATGACAGTGCAAGGAATACAAAATCCACTGTGAGCAATGGCAAGGACTAAAATAGATGCATGGATGCCTTAAGTTTGGCTTAGTAAGTGCACGTTGAAGCCAAGATTATGGATAAGTATGCTAAGTCCCACTAAAGCTCTAAGTAAAAGTGAGCTCTATTTAGAATTCAGCTCCATTACTCAGTTATTTCATTAGCTGTCCAATTTTGACACACTCATTGTAGATAATGTATAAAAAGAGGTCTAACCTTTTTGGTGAAAAGCAGGATGAACTGAGCTGACAAAGTGCAAAATATACGAAAGGCGATACATAAACATTGATTAAATCCTCTACAAATTCTCCTACCAGGCAAATATAGATTATAGTAATCATTATTCATGATGATGATTGACTCAGTATTGCATTTCAGAAGATATACAAACTATTATGGGTTACAAAACCTATCTCACATCAATAACAATTGACAATATAAAAAATTGCATCTGTTAGCAAAAATATTTCTTCAGCTCTCAATTAAACCAATCCTGGGTGATGCAGTGCACGTCTTTGTTGTGTGATTTGGCCTTTGTATCAAATTTCTGCCAAAAATCCCCAGCAAATTTTCTGTTTTGACATGAGGTACAGAAGCATATCTGGGTTATGTAACTCTTCTCTCTCAGGAACTGTGGAAAAACCATGTATCTCATGTTTTCTTCAAAGAACATGCCCTTTATAATAAACTCCATCTGTGATATAATGATAGCCCATGATTAATTTCTAACTTTAGGACATGTTAATTCCCCTAGGATTAGTCAAACCAAAAGGTTTACATTCACAAGTATGCTCTCTCAAACAAACTGTGCACCACCTCAGTTCTATATACTGATGTATCACCTACAAGTCAGGTGAATAGCACTTTTGAACTCCAGAACTAGATTCAGGTTTCTTGCAGAGCTTTGAAACCTGAAATCAAATATTCTCCAGGAATTAAAAAGTAAATGTTAATACAATTGCTCTCCTTAATGACAAACATGGTGTTTTTAATTGGAAACATCTTCAACAACAACTACCAGCTATACTATCTATAAGGAAGAGAGAAGGCAAATATTTAAATACTTCAGGTCCTATTAAAATCTCAGTTTATCATTAACTGCTTGTCAGACGAACTTTGATTTTGACACAAACAGAATCTGCTTTTCCCTAAAAAAATCCTAATTATAGAAAAAAAAAAAAAAGGTAAAATGTTCCACTTAAAAAACTAAAACCATTTTCACTGCAGTCAAAATCATCCATTGAAAACAACGGAAGATTGATTTTTAACCACACATACTAGTACCACAGAAGGGAGCACCAAGGTGAAATCTAAGCAGGTAAGCTAATTTTTTTCCTACAGCTCCCAAAGTCTCCAATACTCATTCTGCTAGTCCTGGTCATTGAACACCATTGTGTAGATACCATGGACGTTTTTCAGTGTGTTCATTTCCTGCCATGATTTTATGTTTGAGGCTTTTTTACAAAGTGTTTTCCTCTCACTAATCTATGCCTTACAAGATAAGCTCATCAGCATTCCAGCAGGCAAAATTTAATCCTACACCAGCGACACTGAAAAATGCCACTGTTTTGAAGTTAAAAACTAAGCTTTGGTTTGTAGCTTTGAGTAATATTTCTCCCTCTGGAAAATGACAATTCCCAATTTTCTAGCAAAACAAACAGTTCCTCTAGGCATAGAAAGGTCCAAGAAAACAACACAGTTGTGATTTTTAGGAAAAAAAATTGTGGTTCACAATTCATACATACTTCTAACCGTAATATCTGAACCTAAAAGAATAAAAGTTCTGTTATTTACTTCAGGCATCAAAGCAGCAGCCTCAGAATAGACAATTAATTGTTATCATTAATAGGCAACTCTGAATTCATCATTACTGTTAATTCCTGATTTTTTAAACATTAGGAAGCACGCTCACAATTAACTTTCACTGTGCTCATTGAACCTCACACCCAGCATGACATAAGGATAAAAACTCTGCTTACTATATCTCAAAATGTATTATATTACTAAAGTGTAGGACATAATACTGTACAACATCTGTGTAATATACAGTCCTGTAAGAATGCATTACACAGTACCACAAAATGTTCTGTACAGATTTCTGAAATTGAGGTATAAAGACAGATGCATCCAAGAAAATTCTAAGGCTGAGATTTTGTGATAAGATCATTTGATGTAAAATAACACTATTGTCTAATGTTCCTCTCAGAGTTACTCACAATATCTTACCTGAGCTTCAAAATACCAAAGAAGTTTCTTTGCCCTTTGCAACATCATCTGCAAAATGACAACATGATGTGTACTGTACCTCCCAAGAGCCCATAGACTGTGGCTACCTATCTTCAGTCTTTGCTGACCTGAGAACACTTTCTATCCAAGATACTTTACAAACAGAACTGTATGACACCTCAAAGCACAAGCTGATGTCAGAAAAAAACTTGTACTTTCAAATAATGTTTTGACCACAATAGGAGTAGTTTAAATTATTTTCCTCCCGTTTTTAAGTACATCATTTTCATGAAGATTGTGATTAGTGTTTGATACATGCAACGTATCATATTGCATGTGGTATGGTAAAATGAGAGAAAACAGAACATTTTAATAAAAACAAGAAATAGAATATATTTAACCAGGAAACCATTTCAAAATTGTATTTATCTTTTGAAGAACAGCATGCCTTCACATCTAAAGTCACAAACATAAAAAAAGAAAATAAACAGGCAATGTTTTTCTTCTATTCTCCCTCCTGCCCACCACCCTACACATCCAGCAGACTGTATTTTATCAGATAATATATTCTGACCATGACTTAGCATCAACCTGCTTCCAGGTGCAGTATCATAATTTTGGAATAATTTTACCTATTGTTTATTCCATTTCCACCCTCACCCATGTTCAGCACAGATACTCTGACCTAGAGCCCTCACTTTTGAAGGTCATTTGAGAATCCATGCTTGACCTAGAGCAAAGGAGAAGTCTTTCCGACTCATCGGTGTACCTTCGTGCCCAGAGCTGCTCTCCTGCACTCACTGTTCGAGGTTTCAGAGACAGTGTTTCAAATTTCACATAGGTCTCTTTTGCAAGGTCAGCTTCCTTTGCACTTTTTGGTTTCATATGAAGTTTTAAAACTTTGTAGAGTAAAAAAAATATCAAAGGTAAAACAACCACGCATGCTGCACTGCTGGCCACTATCAGAATAGAAAACTCAGAGCTGCTTTCATCGTTTAACCCATCAGTGGAGAAAACAACACACTGTTCTTTTGTAGGTGGCACGCCTTTGGGTGAGACGCATGCCATATATTGAGTACTAGGTTGCAAACCATCAATGGTGACTCTGTTTTTGTTAGAATCAGTGCTCAGAGGCAACATGTCTTTCTCGCCGTACTTGGAGTACAGCACAGTCACTGCGGAGTTGCCTGTGGCATTGACAGTTTTCCAAGTTAAGGTGACCCTTTCATCAGTTTCACTGATCACTCTTAGATTCTTCACAGTAATGTTTTGCTCAGGTATACCTGCTGTATTCAGTGGAATGTCCTCACCTTTCTTGCTCATCTCCCCAGTCTGCTTTTTGTTTCCATTTGTCACAGCCTTTGAATTTTTCTTTCCATCAAACATAGGCCTGGGTTGCTTCTTGTCAGCAAACGTGATGCTCGTGGATCTTTCAGTGCTAACCAGGGCTGTGGTCGTGGTAGTCGGTGTGGTGACAAGAGGTGTGGTTGTCACCTCGGGTTCCTGCTTGGATTCCTCCTGAGTTGTATTCTGTCTCTCAGCCTCTTGCTTCCTTCCATACTTCTGTGGTGACACAGTTGTAGTAACTACACCAACCACTGTGACGGTAACAGCAGCTTCTGACATTCCTGCCAAGTTCTTGGCTTTACATCTGTATTCTCCTGCGTCCTTGTAAGAAATTCCTGTCAAGCTTATTATGGACCATCTGACACCCTCTCCAGGAGTTTCTTGAATTACTACAGGGAAATGCAAAGAGTAAAACATTATGAATGGGAGCTAAAGAGAAAGTAAACATTATTAGACTACTTCTTCCCTTAAGTTATTTCAGCCAAAAGGAATCACATACATTAAACTTTTCAAAACAAAACACAACCAACAAAAAACCCCAGCACCAACAACAAAAGGCCCAAACCAAACCAAACCAAACCAAACCAAACTCCCAACACAAACTATGGAATTCCCTGTCATATTATATTATTAAATAAAAGTGATCAGCTTGGGTCAAAATGAAGATGAATGTCTGGAGTAATTGCAACACAATTTGCAGTTTCACTAAGTAAAACAAAAGTACATAAAGCAAAATCAAATGTCCTAAAACTGCTATTGACTCTTAAATACAAGTTTCACTGACCTCAAATGACAATGACCACACTGGCCATTTCTACTACTGGAAATTACCTTTGCCTTAAGATATTTCAGTACTCTGGAGTGTTAACTTCTTCAAACCTATGATAACTACTAATCACTTAACCACTTGGCATTAGCAAGAAATATTTTTTAACATTTAAGTTACTAAATAAATATCTGTCACAGCAGCTAGATGGTATCAGACAATGACAGCCTTGCAAAATTTGCAAATAACATAGAAAACGTGAATTTCAAAAATCCTATCTTTACAAAGCTGAGATTTAAGTGGCTCAGTTATGGATTTTTTAACAAGAACATTTTGAAACAAAACAGAAATTCCAGCAACAAATTCCCCTTTCTGCTTTTCAGCTTCTGAGTTAGGGCCTAACTAACCCAACATCAATTTTCCTTTATCCTTCCCCTGTTTCATGCATTTCTCCCTTCCATACACATTGTTCTTATTATGCACCACATCCAGAATCAAAACAGTCTGATGGACCTGTTAAGACCAAGAACTAGACAAAGAATTTCATAACAGCTGTTGCACAGATATGATTGCCAACTTGATGCAATGCAAGGTCCATTGTTATTCATTACAATGATCTCAAAGCACAAGCAACCCAACAATTTTTGGCTCTCCCATTTCCGATAAAAGAGCAGTTATACCTGTGTAGTTCACTGGTATATTGTCTGACCTAGTCCAGGTAAGCTGTGGTGTTGGGTACCCAGTCGCATCACAGCGCAGCAGAACGTTGCTTCCCAGAGGGGAAGTGATTTTTGTTGCTGACGTCATCACAGATGGTTTAAGACACTGCTCTAACTCAGCTCTCTGGAACAAGATTCCTGCCAGGCTCTCGGGTCCACTACACGATATCAGTGGATCAAGAAGTACAACTGAGCTGTCCACAATTTTGGAAAATTCAATCAGCTTTGAAATGCGACAGTCACAGAACCACGGGTTGTCCTGAAAACCTGAAGTGGGGAGGAAAGAGGGGAAAGAAAAAAATGTTGTCAGGCAATACACGGATATTGTGATTACAGTATGATGCATGACTACCACAAAGTACAATCGAGGATGACTGTGGACCTATTCTGAGTTAATCTTTTCTCTTTCAATTTGTCTTTTTTGTTCAGCTGAGCAGTGGGGGAGTATTTTCAGAGGTGAGGGAGAACAGCGTGAATGTTTATTAAGCTAGACTTTTTCTTCACAGAAGTTTACAAGAGCCCAGTTATGTAGCAGCTCTACCTTTGCTTAACTTCACTATTTATCTAAGAAAAAACACTTTGAAAAGATGTCTTAAGACTGACAATACATTTTAACCTGCCCGTGCCTTCTGGAAAGGCAGCTTCTCAGGAGTATTGTTTCCTGTCACTCTCTTCTGCTCTTGGTCCTTGTTTGGGCTTTTACAGCTTGATCTTCTATGACCCTTTTTTCAATGCTTGCAGAGAACATGATGATTTAAGGGTTTTAGAGCTTATACCAACATCTCTGTCCCTTGAAAAAAGAAAGGATAAAGGCTAAAGTTTTAGGCCAATAAAATTCTATCTGGCTCTGAACTATATAACAATATTGTTAAAAGTCTGGCTTCAATTTAGTACAGCCCCTGCAATACATTCAAAAAGAATAGCAGAGGAGTAGAAAATAGGAAGGACCACAAATACCCCTGATGACTACAATATTTTTATGAGGGCACACAAGAACGCGCTCTCTCTTCTGTAAGAGGCCATAACATTTGCTTCTTGATTTCAGTCTTCAAATGAGAGTCTTCTCCAGCTTTGTGAACATACTATGTTGAAAAGAAAATACCCATTCCTGAGGAATATCAGTCTAAATCCTCAGCTGGTATTTATTAGTCTACTATGTTGACCTTCATAGAGCAACAGTGACTTCACCAGGTAAAATACCACACAGCATGTATTCAAATATTTTCTCATTTGACTTACACTTTTGGGCATACTTTTTTCATCTTTTTTGAGTACTATTAATAAAAAACCTCACAATCTGAAACAAGGGATTGTATGTAAGAACCCCTTGCTATTTAATTTACTGATGAGCACAACAGAAAAGTCAAACCAATATTAAAAGAAGGAAAAAAAAAAGCCTGAAACACTTGTTAATATTGTTTGGTGTGTATTGTTAAGAATTATCAAAACAGCAAATGGAAAAACCCTTTGTTTCGTTGTGAAAAAACCCACAGATGAAAGAATATGTGAGTAATTAACTACTGCTTCCTTTTATCATCGGACCAAGATTAGGTTATTTTAAGCACAATGGTAGTGATTGGTTAAAACTGTGGTAAAGCCCAATTAATCCCCACTCTTTAAAACAAGACTTGACCTGAAGAGATTCCATGACTTTGACATCACAATCCAATTTCACCCCTTGCAGACAGAAGAGATTTTACATCTATTCACTACTTATTGCTTGCTAGAACAGAGAAGGAGAAGTCAAGGAAACTGTATCAGGACTGCTTTTCCTCTGGAGGAGGGGGAGTGTGGAATCTCCAAAATATAAAAATTTTGCCAGTTAACTTCACACATAAATTCACAAGGAAAAGAGATCCCATCCAAGTGTGTTTTCCACAAATAGGCACATCAGCTGTCTGTGCTTATAAAAATTCTGCTCAATCAAGCACATGCATGTAATTAGTTTTGCTCATCTTTTCAATTAGGGAAGCTTTGTAGTTAGAGACAATACTCTTGTAATTTTTTTTTTTTCATTCTCACTTGCTTATAAGGGGTCAATTTTCCTTACTCTGTTTAGAAATAATAGACTATATGAGCATTTGAAAACTGAATTCCCCTAAGGTATGAGAGGGAAAGAGGATTCCCTTGAAACAAGGCCTCAACTGCCAAAGTTCCTCCATAGCAAACACTGCATGTGAAAAATGCTTGTGAACTCCTGGCATGGCCCCTGTGCTATCTGGACAACAGAAGCAGGGGTCAGCTGTGCTACAAGCAGGGAGCCAGGCAGGAACTCTGGGCCCACAGCATTAATCAGGACAGATCTGCAGCATCAGCAGAGCTCCCATCCCACATACTAGGCAGCAGATTCTCCCTTACACTGAACACTAGAGAAAATATTTCTTCTGCCACCTTTCTGCATCCTACAAACTTTACTTCAGGAAAGGAAGGGGTTTATCACTGTTTCTAACCTACTCAAAGCACTCAAAAGTCATTATTGAAATAGAATCATGGAATGATTTATGTTAGAAAAGACCTTTAAGACCATTAAGTCCAACGTTAACCCACTGCTGCCAAGTCCAGCACTAAACCATGTCTTTAAGTGCCACATTTACATGTCTTTTAAATACCTCCAGGGCTGGTGACTCCACCACTCCCCTGACCAACCTTTCAGTGAAGGAACTTTTCCTAATATTTATACAGATGGCTTTCATATTCTCCCATTCATATGTCCTGTAGAAAACCTGAAGTTGTTAAAGAAATTGACAAAATAAAAAGAATGATGAAGGAAAGACAAACAGTCCTTAGACTGGATGGTTGGTTAGTCCAGTCTGGGACACAGGTTTGACCATCTCAGGTCATTCTGAATTCCTGGTTTTAACTTCAGAGTAAAGCTGTAGTCCCAGAAGACTCTACTTCTGTGTGTAGTGCAAAGAGAGAGTTGTATCAGTTAGCCAGCTCATCTCCCCCATCCATCGTGCTTCCCAGTGGAACTGGCTAAAGAATCAGGACTTACGTAAATACAGATAATACATACAGCTACAGGAGTTCCTTCCTTGCCTCCACAGCACATCCCTTCTACTTACCTATGTCTTGCCAATATCTGACACTATTCACATTATTTTTGGCCATTGTAAATCATCAAGTCATGTGAATTCCCAAAATGAAAATATGAAAGCACTATTGAGTTGGAATCAAATATAAACACTGAATTTGACTATATTTCAGTTAGATACTGAAGAGAACAGAAATGTGGATGTAAACCTAGTTTCCAAACTAAAAGGGGCATTCTGAAATTTAACAGCTTGTGTTTACAAGATGTTAAAAGTGGGGACAAACACACGAGAGAATAAAGTTTAAAAAGGGGGGAAAATAAGAAAATGGAAAAGAATAGGGAACTTTAATAAAGGTATAAGTTAGAATTCCCTTAATTACTTAAGAAGCAAAAAAAAAAGTCTCCAATGGTATGTGTTTCTGAGGAAAGTCTTTATAAATGCTGAATACTTTTGTAGAAATATTAAGGCAGCTTGTTGATCTGAGAAAGAAATACTAGCCAAGGCAAAACAAACGTTGATAAATATGTAGGCATTGCAATATACCAATGCAGCGTTATTTTAACATTAAATATTAATTATAAATTGCTCTAAAAACCTTTCTCTTTCTAGATTTAGCATATTTTATATTTACTCTCACACATTTATAAGTATGCTTTATATGTACAATGGCAAATATATGTATATGTGAATGCACATTTTTGTGGTCTTCTCAGTAAGCAGTGTTTCCCCGTGCTGTGTCAATATGGACTTTAGCATTTGAAATAGCTATGAGCAAAACTTCCTTTGTAAATCAGTAACCAGAGTCAGACCTTAACTTGTGTAACTGCTTTTCAGTTGCTGCAAAATGGCAAGATGTAAAATATTCAAGCTTTGCAATATTTGAGCTCATAGACATTTTCACCACAGCTTGGGCCAACCTAATCAAGGCTCTTTCCCACTGAAGATACAAACAACACTGTGTTGCAGTGTTTTCTGCACAGGGTAATTGCTAGGGAGTATATTCAGGAAGAGAAGTATCTATCCAATGGCCCAGCTGGGAGCCTGAGGGACCTGCAGCATTCCAAACTTTTGGCACCTCTACATGCAACAGAGGCAAGATCTCATCTAACTGACACTCTGTCAAAGCCTGGACTCCTCTGTTCCTCTCAGTGACTCATTAGAGTACACAATATGCAAAATGCCACTGCCATCATTCAAGCCAGAAATGTCAATCTCTGTACAGCAGCCAGTGCTGAAATTTATTTGTGATTTGGATCAAAGTATTAGGTCATGGCTCCAGAGGTAACCAAGAAAGGGCCAGAAGAACTCACACACCGGTCCCTCCATCAATTGCACTGCTTAATTGTCGGCTCACTCCATAGTTTTGTTTTGAGCTGTTCTAAAGGGCGTTTTCCAAGACAAAGCCAGACCTGGCTCCAGGGACAGTTTGCACTCCAAGGATTGCTCCCTGAAAGGCTTATGGATGAGACCACACCAAGGATGTGCTCTGTGTCTCTGTCCTGTTGTTGCCCCCAATGTAAGTGCAGCAGGTTTTGCACCTCCTAAGTATTCTGTCACCCTATCATCCCATAAGGCATACAACATACCCCTGCTATTTTATATTACAAGAGCACAGCTGTATGGTTTGAATGCAATTCCCACATTACTTCAGGCAGGTTAGAGTGAAGGAAAAGCACCCACAACTCACAGAATTAAGGCCAGGCCATAAGGCCAGGAATCATTCCCTAACCTCTTTTATTTAGCACAGTGCACACACAGAGGAACATCACACACAGGGAGGTAGTTAAAAAATCCGAACCTCTTAGTGCAGAGATTATGAACTGGAATAAGGAGATGCAAACATGTCAGTCCCCTGGCAATAGTCTTTGGCTCCTCCAAGAGTCCTTGAAGAAAACATGAGGAACCTGAGCTTTTTCTTACCTGCAACCTTTCTTGATGCTCAGTGAAGACACTGGAGATAAAATTGCCTGCTGGTGTTAAAAAATTCATATGCACAAACATTTAAATTTGGGTTTTTGCTGGTTTTGATGTTGTTAATGAAGTATAAGAGAACCAGGAGAGATAACAGCTCAAGCCACAATTGCTTACACTAATTAGAATCTGACTGCTGCTTCCCTGACTAGACAAAAACAGTATTTATTTGTTCTGGGTTCCATCTTCTAGCAGAATTCTGGCTGCAGTTACCATTCCACGTAGGTACATAGCTCAGGCTGAATGCTCTCACTGAGAATAGCTGAAGTACAGAGGGCAGTCTTGAGCATCAAAGCATGAAAGCATGTAATTGTGGGCATCACATTTTAGGAGACACCTTTTTTTAAAATCTAAAGCAATCCAAAGGGAGCCAATAGTTATGGTAGAAAATGAGAAACACACCTCACCTCCTCCTCCAAAAAAAAAGAAAAAAAAAAGAGGAAAAAAAAAAAAAAAAAAAAAAAAAAAAGAAAAAAAAGGAAACCCCCCCCCCCCAAAAAAAAAACCCACACCCCCAAAAAAACACCAATCAAGAAAAGCCTTCACATTATATTAATTATTTTAGAAGTTGGTGAAAAAAAATTGTGTGATTAGTTAGGATGACAAACAGGGAAGGAAAACATGAAAGATTACTATACGAGTTGGTAATTAGTTTTTCTGTATGTCCATCTCCTGTAGGACAAGAGGTAATCAGCTTAGTTTGCAGTAAGGGAGATTGAGGTTAGATATTAAGAGGAACTTTCTCACTATCCTGATCGATCAGCACTGGAGGAGGTTACCACAGAGGCTCTGAGGGTGGTCTGGATGCAGGCTTTAAGAACAGCTCTGACTTTACCAGAAGGGCTCAGTTTCTCTGGATTTGCATCCTAGCAAGTTAGATCCTTCCTGATCACATACCTCCATGATCTTTATCTCCAACTCAGAGGAGGCGGAGAGTATCTACAGGATATATTTCTTCTCCCTCAGGCTCCAAAAAGCCCCGTAGAGACAGGAGTGTCAGAGAAAAAGCCAATATCTCCTTAGAGATGGTTGGAGCATTACAGAGACATCTCAGCTCCTAAGTGATCTTTCTAGCCTGATATTTTCTATCAACCATTCATTCCTGAAAAACAACTGCTTTGTAAAATCCATCAACAGTGCCAGTGAGAGTGAGTGCTGTAACTACAACTTGCAGTGCACATAACAAAACTAACGCTCAGTGAAGAGTAAGTAAATTTGTCAAAATAACCCATGACATAAAGACTGTTGCACTTTCCAATCTCCAGAGGAAGAGGATCGTCTTCTTCACTACAGAGTTTCTTATGTAGCAAGCACTGTCTGTCTTCACTAGGATATACTCATCAGAAAGCTATGACAAGAAAAAAATCAGCTAATTAATTCACAGCTTACATAAGGTAGATTTGTTCAACACAACACAATAAAAGTACTAGCTGGCATTTTGCATTCTCAGATACAAATCTGTAATGGCTGCACAGCACCTTCCTTAGCACCTAACATTAAAAAATAAAAGATCCCCTCTGGAGATCTGTGTTAAAACCCATTTGTAGTTCATAAGAGAAAATGGTCCAAAGGTCACATCCCAGGTCTCTAGAGAACTCAGTGCTGGCACCAGAGGGTTTTCCAGGACTAGACAAGACTGGCAATGTGCCTGCACCAAAAAAGCCTGCAGATGGTTGCCAGGGGTGAGGGGAAGAGAGAAGTGTGTGTATGTGGTTTGAGGATTTTTTGGTGTTTATTCTTCGGGTTGGTTTGTTGGTTTTTCTTTTTTTTTTGGGGGGGGGGAAGGGGATGCTAGGAGGGTGTGGTGTTTTGGGTTTTTTTAGTTTCTTTTGGTTTATTTTTTAAGTGGTGAGGGCTGGGTAAGACAAGGAAACCAATTAACCCCTGGGACTCCCTCATGAGATCATGAGGAGGATTAGGTCTAGCACAGTCAGCTCTTACTTTACTGCCTCTCTGTAGCCTTCAGTGTGGGGACAGGGAAAGGAGTACTCAGATGGACTTACTTTTACAGCTTTCTCTCTCTTTTTTTTTTTTTAATCCTGAAAAAACAAAGATCCTTTTAATGCCACAAACCTGCAATTTCCATGCAGATTAAGTTGTTCAGCCTACTTGCATCTATTAAGTCACATATATAAAATCTGATTTAAATGAGAGTTTCAAACTGCAACTTCTGCTGTGAAACAAAACAGATGAACAAATGAACACTCAAGAGTGTGACTTTCAATCAAGAAACTGGAAATACTAGGCAGTGCAACTCAGAGCTGATCTTTACCAGTGCCTATGGAAGTGCTGCAGTACAGACAGCCAGCTGGTTTTCCTCCCTTCCACTTGCTACACTACAAAAATAAGTCAAAACAAGCTCTTATATGTGAACAGTGACAGAAAAGAACACTGTTCATAGAACTGTTTCAGCTAAGTTCTGAGACTGCAGAAGAGAAAGGGGGTACCTGCAAGACTAGGAAGTGGAGAGAAAATGTAAGATACAGCACAAAGCCACAAACAGAAATTATATAATTGTATTCTAGAGAGATGGATAAAATTATCAAAAAGTCTGACCAAATTATTCTTATATACTTGCCTTAAACATTCTAAAAAGTACTGTGAAGTTGTAGGGATCAGTTTCCTACTCTCTCATATTCAACATGTAAATTGGGAAAAACTTCAGGATAATCAGTTACCTTTAAAACAAGGCAAGGTCAACGGGGGTCCTGGAGAGAGCAGAGTTGCCCTTTTTTGAGCCACCAACACTACCTGCAGCATTGTGTCACAGGACAGGCTTTATATGAGCATCAGCTCTAGCTGCCTGCTTGGCTTGTGAGCCAAGGCTTGTGAGGGGAAAAAACAATGGCAAATGGACATGCTCGCAGTTGAGAACACATACAGAGATGACAGAAGTGTCACCAGAAACACAGTGTAAGAAGTCCTACATTTATATGGCTACTGAATACTCCATATGGCCTGTATTCCTGTAGACTAGATTCTCTCAAGTTTTATAATCTTGAGATATCAATATAGAGGGAGGTCATTACCTTAGTTTTATGGTTTTCTGTCACCAACAAAAAATAAGTAAGTAATCACAGAGCAAACCAGAAGAACTGACCAGGATAAAACCTACTCTCCTGAATCCCAGGCTGGTCCCCTGCCTGCTGTCACTTGCAGTTTAACATTTAGGTACATTTTAATAAGGAATAAGAGAGGCTCTTTAACATACCCAGAATGACTCTCTGTGTCACCAGAATGTCTGTGTTCTTGGACAGGACAGTTCCTGAGAAGGGGGGCCAGATGTCCATCAGGTCTGATGGCAAGGTGGTTAGCTTGTTGCTGGATATGTCCAGGTAGGTGAGGTTTCTCAGGTACCGGCCAGCATCAGCGGGAATGCTGGTCACTTTATTGTTGTGTAAATCAAGAGTCCGTAAGTTGGGCATCTCTGCCAGTGATTCCCAAGGGAAAGTCGAGAGCAGATTACCATCCAGCCGTAACTCATGCAGTAGTTTCAAGTTATAAAAGCTGCTGATATCAATGTTGGCTACGCAGTTGTAAGTTACCCACAGGTACTTGAGATCTACTAGGTAGTAAAAGGCTTCAGTTGGAATCCTTCGTATGACAGTTTTCTCTATTCGAAGTTTTACAGTGTCCACAGGAACATTCACAGGGATTTCATACATGTCAGGATCATTACAGAGTACAGACCTAGCACGAGGGGAAAATAAAAAGGAAAAGGAGAGAGATTTTGGCATTTATTTATCAGAAATTTGAATTTCAGAGTTAAATGCAAATGCTATTGCTCTCTCAACACTACTACCAGAATAAAAAGCACAGAAATGAAGGACAAGACTCTGCATTTAAAAGCTGGAGTCTCTAAAGAGAAAAAAGAACACAAACCAGAAAAGATCCTTCTTTCACATGAAATCTAGATCTGCTTTATTCTAAAGCATGTAAGCACCATCCTCTGTGCATCCCTTCCTCTACTGACAGCTGAAAACCAGAAGCCATTGTATAAGGAATAATGCATGCACGTGTCTCAGGTGGGAACTGCATGCCATCTAATTTACTAGAATTCAAAATATAGGATTACTAATCTAATTTTTCTTTTAATAAAGATTAAAAGCATTTTCTATACTTACCTTTCAGAATAGACTGATAATTCAAAATACACCAAAGCATATTTGAGTAAAGAAGAGCTTTCTTGCCCTCTTTCTGATGTCTGTATACTAATTACTTGCTTTGTAGAGATGCTAAGAACTTTCTGTTACCTATTGATTTCAGTGAAATGGATTTCTCAGCATTTTCAGGTATCAGTCTATTTTCATTTCTTTGGGGTATATTGTTTGCACATACTAGCTTAAATATTCCCTTCCCCTCAGTAAGTCTAATTTTCTCCCTTTTCTCTAGATTCTGCCTCTATTTTAGTTTTTCCTCATGCAGCTTTGTACCAGATAGGCTGTGACAGTAAGTGGCAATGAAAAAGAGTGTCTCCTGAAATTAACATAATACCAGGTCACCACACTTCAATTTAACCTCCTTATTATCAAAAATTACATTATTTACTCCAGATTAAAAAAAAACAAAACCAAACAAACTCTTGTATTTTATTTAAATCAGAACCACAGTAGTTAAGTAGTTTGTACAAGAAATGGAAAGAACAACACAACAGTAAGAAAATCATGGAGCAGAAAGAAATTGCCTTCTGCAAAAAATGAAGATTTAGAGTAGCTACTTGCCAAGCACAAAGCCATAATCACCATCTGCTCCTATTCAGGAATGCTGCTAGCCATAGAACATCAGTGTAAAATAGGTGTTTATTTCAACTATTCTAGAATTACTTGGCAATGTATGTTATCTCCAATTTCTTTGACCCTTTCTCTTATAAATTGCCCTATATAACAAATAATAAAATATATACCTTGTTCCAGTGCCATCACTTCTGCCATGGTAAACGCAATTGCATTGTGAAGGACAGAAACCAAGAACTTCTTCAAAAAAGCTCATTAGGAGGTAGAAGTAAATAAACAGATACATGGCTTCCTCCCAGCAGAACTGACATGAAAAAATTTAAAAACTTTGTTCCTAGGCACTCGTGTGCAGTGTGCTACGAACGTGCATGTAGACATCCATTTAGTAACAGCAGATTACAACAGATTAGCCGAGATCTGTAGTTGCTTAACCTTCAAATGTATCCTGAATGGGATCAGTTAAACCAGCTCGTTCTTCACTCTGTCAGAACACACTCTGCTTCAAATCACATGCAGCGTGTTTTAAGGCTATTTTAATATGTAGCTTGTAGAGCTAGTGTGTAATAAAATAACTCTTTTCTTCTTCTAAGAGGCAGTGCATTAGTTACTGTCTATAAAGCGTTCCCAGGTTCCTGAAGGAAGTCTAGCACACCACGAGGATATTGTGTGGCATTGTCTTTAATACTAAAAATTACAAATTAATAGGAAGCCTAAATTCCAGAGCTTTTAAAAAATCCTGTAAAAACAGGTTTTTGCCAAAAATACACGTATATTTTAAATAAGTTGCACACTGCAAAGCCAAACTTGAGACGCACACATACATAATACAAGCTAGATCTATACAGTCATCTTCATCCTGAATAAATCCATTGCTCATATTGCCAAAGGTATTTCTTGAAAATTACACATCAGACCTATATAACCAAAAGATTGACTTAAGAGTGATGAGAAATTATCATAAACATTCACTCAGTTTTATGTGCTTCCAAAATGTGGAGCTTTAGGGTATATTTTGTCTCATTTTCAGGATTTGCTGTACAGTCACAAGCACTAGAAACATGTTACTAACAAAACAAAAAAACAACCAAAAACAAAACAACAAGAAAAAAAAAGCTGTCTTTCCTACAAATTAATTTGGTTCTATGAGTCAAAATTTTAAAAGTACTTTAAATATCCTGAAACTCCTTCGAAATCCTAAAAGCTGGTAAAAGATTCTATAGAGTTTGGCTAGGTATTTTGACATCCTAACATATTCACAGAACTTTGCAAAGCATAACAACATGGATACTTGGTATAGAAATATACAGCCATAGGGAGAATCCAGAATATTTCAAGTCTGGAAAACTTTCAAGGAAAGTTGGTGGAAAGTAATTCATGAAAGGAATTACAAATGTAAAAATCTAAGGTTACTGAACCTAAGCACCTCCTGCTTCAGTCTCTCCCTGCCCTTTTGTCACCTTGCCCAACTCTGCAAAAGTCACAGAGGCCTTTTTTGTCTGGGTGAATAAACCTCACTCTCAAAAACTAAAGTCTTAGCAGGTTTTGTCTTTCTGTCTTCTTAACTTATCTAAAAAGATTACTGTGACTAACAAAAAACAGCTGGCTGGGGCAGATTATTATTCCAAAAGATTAATTGTCCAAAAGATTAATTAGCTTTAACCCAGATTTCACTCCTTTCCACGTAATTTATGCAGGCAAATGACAGGAGCTCTACGATGTCAATGCACTTTGCGATACACTCATGGGCAAAGCATTGTTTATAGTTATCTCTTGTCTTGTCTGACATCGCACCATTGCCAGGATCGCCCTCCGAAACCTGTGAAGGACAAGAAAGGGAAAACAGAAATATCATTAGCTGGAGAACCAAATGCAAAGGAAAGCTGGGTAAGATAGCCCTAATTATTACAATATACAATTTTCAAACTCACTTAATAAAAAATGTGTATTTGGAATTCAAAAGGATATGGGTCTTTTTCACTTCCATGTACAGGAATGTGCAGTTAATTTCAGTGTTTCTTCTTCAACAGGGATCACAGCAGCTTTTGCTTATCCCAGGAGAGGGTACAGCCATGACAAAGAAGAACTTACAGAATGGGGAAAAACCCAGATGTTTTTTCATTGATTCAGCATGGTCAGGTAAGTTCACCCAGACAGAGATCACAGGCTCTGCTTGAAGGTTGGTAGCAGAGAAAGGAAGGATGCCTCTTTGCAAAACCCACCACTCAGTCAGAGGCACTGGCTTGATTAGAGCATGCATTATGCTTGCTCAAATTAGAATAGGCTTAACCTATTTAATTTAATGAAAAGGGTCAATCCATCTTAATAACTCTCAATATGATACATTTAAAATCAAACAAGAAAATCTACACAAGTAACATGGCACTAAGCCACACAGATTTTGGCCACAGTCATTGAAACCAGTCTACCAACCCAAATTCCACATGAATCCTCTTGAGAAAAGACAAAGGGATTTTCAAAACTATTATAAAAGCTATGTTAATGTTTTCTGAAAAATATTTATTAATTCAGTATATTCTGATGATGATCAAAACAATTTATTTTAGACCAAAAGGTCATCTTTGGCAAATTAACAGTGGCTTACCCTTTGCTCTTTACCAGTTAGTCATATTTTACAGGTGATCCTTCTATAGTCAGATCGATATGCTAAAATCATGACGTAGATTGGTACTATTTTAGGAACACTTACTTTTTGTTTGCAATGACATAAATACAGGGATTATAGAATGTGGAAGATTTTGCAAAAAGAGGAGCTATTATGGCCATTGCAGGAGAAATTTTCTTTGGGTCTCCAAAGGAAGACCATAAACACACAATAGCATATGGAGACCAGGCCATCAAGAACATTAGAATCATCACAACAGACATCTGCAAAACAAGAGGAACAATAACGATTATTACCTCAAGGTGAAGACCCCATAACATAACTGCATAACAAAAGCATATGCACCTGTGTGAAAATAGATCTATCCTGAATGAAATAATATATGAACAAGCACACCTGACACATTTTGACAGGTTACAATGAAATCTCACTTTAATAGCAGGAGATTTAATAGTACACTTCACTGACATGTATCTGGCATCCTGTCATTTCATTACATACAATCTTCCTTTAAAGTCAGTGCTACTGATTATGTTGAATTTCTCCATCAGGAGTTTAGATGACGAGAGAGGACTTCACACACGAATTATGACCCCCATAACAGGTCACTCTGGGATGCTATTACAAACAATAAATATGAACAGAGAGAAAAATATAAGCCAAATGTTTAATTAGGCTGTTAATGAAAATATTTCATAAAGCTTAATTATGGTACAGTTAAATAAAAGAAAGTAAATGTTCTAGGACATATACTGAAAGAACCCAGAAGTGTCTGCTTGGTTTAATGAAAAATTCTAGCCATGTTTAAGTATCATACTGAGGAGACATCTGATATTCATTGCCTGCCTGTCAGAGAGAACAATCAGGGCATGGTGGGGCTCACACACCAGGACACAACATACCATAGATAAACCTGAACGGTGACAAACTGTGGTAGTGGAGGAGAGGTATCAACTGAGACAGACTTTTCTGGCTTTTGTTACGGACATGAATCAATAATAGAAACTGGAATGGAAATCTCAAATCAAGAGGACAAAACAAACCACTAGAAAACCAAACAAGACTGCAGGGCTCTTTTTATGTACAGGATTCCCTAGTGCTGTTTACCTCTACCTTATTCAGTCTTTCAGTGATGAACAAAATGAGAAACAAGAAGTAAACAGCTAGTTTGTATGAGCTGTTCTAGAGTACAGCCAACAAATAAGCAGTGACTCTCTCACAGAAGATTCCTATTTAAATACAGATGCAATACCCATTGATAATAATGTTAGACAGAACCCTTTTATTTAGAATTTTGGTGCATAGAAAGCTTAGAAGATGCTCATTTGTGAAAAGCAAGCAGTCCACGTCAAAAGAAGGATACTGCTTAACTCCAAAGCTTCAATCTGTTTTTCTTTCTAAACATAAGTTCATGTCTTCAAATGCAAACCTGGAAAAATGCATTTTCTTCACAAACATGAGTCTAAATTTTTAACTGAATCATCCGTTTCAAGCTTTCTTCATAAAAATTCTTCATAAAAGAAAATTTTCTTTCTTCAAAAATTCTTCATAAAAGAAAAATGCTCAATTTATTCTTTTTAGGTAAAAATAATATTTTCAGAATTTAGCAATGAGAAAGTTTTCTAAAGAATGTTAAGTTTGCATTGATAAGGAACTCAAAAACATAGGTACATACTCTTCTGTCCCGTTCTCTCTCACTTTTTCATCATGCCCAACCATCAATCACATCTTTGCACAAAATCAAAGGAGCTAGTGAACTTCAAGATTTCTCAAGGACTTTTGTACATTAAAAGAATGTCCACCTTCCAGGCAGGATACCTCATTTCATGTCATAACTCCCATTTGCTACTGTTTACATAAGAAAGAGATAAGCTCAATAGACTGAAAAGAACAAGGGATTGGAATCACACAGCTTGAGTGCTAGAAATGCACTTTCATTCCTAGGTCACCAGTTCAAATCAGAGTTGACCAATCCATTTCAGACCAAATACAACTGTGAACTGAGCAGAAAGCTTAAGGACTCTGCAGACACAGAGAGTAAAAATTCTTCTAGGGCACCTCTGAGGTACGTTTCTGGGGAATGGCAGAGGGCAGAGGCAAGAAAAATTCATAATGTTCCCAGCCTTCAAAGTAGCTATTCATCTGGAAAGAGTATTAGACCAGAAGTAAAGAACCTAATATTAAAAGTCAAGAGTTTTCCCCAAGGCTCAATTTCAGTTATTATTTAGTATGACAGAAAAGGGAGAATGTAGGAAACAGAAATGCTTAAAAGGCTGCACTGTTCCTTTGCCCCCAAGACTTTAACACAGAAGAAAGCATTTAAAGAAACTCACACACTCATTTACCTTTGTCACATCTACTTGGTCAGACCAATCTATGTTAATGCTCTCCAGGCAGTTACTGCTGGCATATTGTTTCATTGTCCGGGAAACATTGTAATAACAGTAAAACATGACTGTTAAGGGCACAACAAAATTAACAGCAATTACACTCATTGTGTAGGAAACAAAGGACCTGATAAGACAGAAAAACAAAACAGAGTAACTTACAAATAGCCATCCAGGAAAAGTTGCTGAAGAATTTGGTATTTTCATTGGATTAGGAAATTTTGTAACAAGCTTTTAAATAATAAGGGAATTTGTCTCTAGCTTTAATGTTTTTATTAGCAACTACAAGTCTTGCAGTTTTGAAGCATGGCTCAATTGCTATGGTTTCTCTTTTTTTCTAGACTTGCTCTATGTTATTTCCATTGTTTTAAATTATTTTTAAAAATTAGGTTTCATACTTCAGAGAGAAGTTATCCTCATATAGTGGTGGATTAAATAATCTTAGACTTAATAAGACAGCAAAGTTAAAAAAAAAGAGTGAGGGGGAATCTTACACATCATTGTTCCTCCAATTTACTGTGCACGTTGCTCCAGTTGGATCCGGAGCGTAGCTAGCCCAGCCTAGAACGGGCATGGAAGCCCATAAGACTGCATTTATCCAAGCAGCAAGGATTAGAGCCGTGTAGCTACGGGTAGTCATTCTTCTTCCTGTGGCCAAGCACATACAATCACAAACAGCTGTCACCTATTGCTTCTTTCCAGTGTCAAACTAGACTGATAAGTGGTTCCCAGTAAGCACATAATGGGTTAATAATGACCCTTTCAAAGGTTTACGCTCCCAAACACTGTAGCATACCTGTTTCACACTGCTGACTATCTCAATCTTTCCAGCCTTTAAAGCCACTTAAATACCATTACCCATTCCAACTCTCAGCATACAGGCAATACCTGATCCTGACCCCACGCCAAAAAGCTTATTATGCAACAGTGCATTCAAGTACATCCTTAGAAGTACAATCTTAGAAGATTGCAGAGGCAGGAATTAACTGTTGCAATACAGCTGCGGCAGAGCAGAGAAAAACACTCCCTGTGGTGTTAACACAACAGTAGAGGCACAGGACAGCTTGCCAGACATCAAAACCTCCCAAAGCTAGAGGCTTTTTGTGCGCCTCTGTATGAGGATGTAGCCCTCTAAAGACTGAAAACAGCCGTGAAAATATAACTTACAAACAGAGTAACAGCCTAATTGTGAATTTTTTGCTTTCTCAAGCAGTACCATCCACGCCAATTGGATAACTTACTTAACCAAGTACTGCAGGTTCAAATTATGCCCAGCGCTGTAATTATGGAGTCATTAATGAGAAAATAATAAAATCAAATCAGACTTTTCTTTCTTAGAAGACCAACAGTGAATGATTTTTGACTGTAAGTACAGTACCTATATCGGGCCTGCAGATTGTCAGGTAACGGTCAACTGCAACAACAGTGAGCAAACCAATACTCGCCATCCCAAAAAAGATATTTAAGGCAGCATAGATCTGGAATTAAAAGAAACAAACAAGAAAGTCCTTCCTGAGAAATCTTTCAAAAGTAAAAGCACAAATTTGTGTACTGAATCAAAGGCATTACAGCACATCACATTCAGCCAGAGTTCTCTTCCATAAGCAATGTCTTGAAGGAATTAATTCTATGCAGGCAATTCGAAGCTGGCCCATTCAAAAGTAAACATTTCAAAAGCAACCTGCTTGTGTGCACATCATAAATCCTAAAGGCAGAAGTCTCAAAATCAAAGAAACACCATACTTCAGTAAGTACATTTTGAGATTCAGAGTGTGGAAGTGTTCACTTTGTGTTTTCAATACATGTTAAAGAAACCTAAAAACCTCTCGGTTCACCAAAAAGAGTTACAGCTTTAGCAGATGGGAGGTTCTGAATTATTAGTCTTTCATCTGTTGTATAACTACACTTATTTCACAGAAATGGCACACTGATTTACCCCCTCAGCCCCCATTTCTGTGTGTGTCAGATCTACTGCAGTGACACATGCTTCAATCCCAGCATGCTCCATATACATCTGCCCCATCATCCCATGGGAAGCCTGACCAAGAAGGATGACAGGGAGGGCTCTGTTACCACTGGCACCCCAGAAACACAGAGCCCTGAGCCAGACTACATGCCACCAGCAGCTATAATAGGATCACATGACATTCAGCCATCTCAGATCATCAGATTCATTTGGTTTAGGTTGACATGAGCTGTGCTTCAAGTGATCTTAACTCTCAAAGCATTGGCAGTGAGATTTCACATCAGCATGAACACACTACAAGTCAGTCCCGATCCAAATATGTTGCAATTGAAGTTTCCTGTCAAAAACAGTGACTGAATTTTGAGCTTGAAGCAACCGTCTACAGAGGCAAGTGATGTCAGATTGTTATAAGCATCCACTATATAAATGTCCAAAATGTATAGTCTTGCTAATGTTTGCCTTGAGACATATTTTCAGCATATGCCTTCACATTATTACTCATCTTCCTGGGCACTTAGGCCAAACAGCTTATCAATAATGTAAATTTAAATCCCAATACACAGTGAGCGAAGGGCATCATCTCTCTGCTATGAAAGTATAATTTTCCCAGTCAGTCTGTTCTTAAAAATAGATGGCTATTAAAACTAGGCTAAGTCTTTAATGGAGACTAATAGACTTGCAGGCCTTCATTTTGGATATCCTAATAGTCCTATCCAAAAGAACACATATTTGCCAAAGAGAACTCATTAGACTGTTAAGATCATCACTGAAACATTAGCTACATTCAAAGTCTTTTAACTATCAAGTAAGTCATCAAATGTGCATGTGCTACTATAACTGCCTTCATTTTCGGATTTGATTTTGTAAGCCTTCTTAAAGCTAATTTAAAATCTTTAGTTGATAGATACAAGGTCCCTACTTTAATGTGTACAGATTATAAGTTTAAAGTAAAATTCATATGAAACACTGTCTCCAGAAACTGTTGACATTACAGAACATTGCCTTGAGGTCTACAGTCAAATTCTGCATCTCCATTTTATCTCTTTAAAGAGCTAACACCAAGTAGAGCTACTACTTATTTGTCAGTTTGCTTTTAAGTGCCCAAAATTTTCTCTCTCACTGAACTGCAATACCTGGCATCCAGTATATCCAAATTTCCAGCTTCCGTGCAGGTCTGAGGCAGCAGACATGGGGTAACCAATGCTACTAACACCAATGTCAGTAAAAGCCAAGTTGATAATAATTGCATTGGTTGCTGTCCGAAGCTCTCTGTACTTAACAAAGATGCCTAACACCACGATGTTACTGAAAATGCTTATCACTCCTGTGAAAACAGAAAAAGGGAAACTTTACAAAAGATACACACCAGCCAGTAATACACATGCAGAAGAAAATGCAGCCTATTGTAATATATAGGTCCCAAATAAGCAAGTCAGTCAGGTGCAATTTTGCAAGGAGGATAGACACCTGAAAAGGAGAGAAAAGCTTTTCCAATCAGGCAACTTTCACTTGGATTCAGTAAGTGCCAACAGTGAAGCATTTGCCAGACTTGGGACTTTCAAAGCAATGACAAAAACCACAGCAGAAATTCAAATGCATCAGGGGCAACCAAGCATAGATGCTGGCTTGCATGATAGATAATAATACATGGTGATTGGAAAAAAATGGGGGAAAGAAATGGTACACCTAATCTAGCAAAAGGCCCCTGCCAACACCTGAGGTCTTCCATTCTCAGCAGGTAGTTTCCACTTGCATTCAGACAATAATCCTGGGCAAAAGGGATGTAGAAGGTTTGACTTTGGTATCACTATTCTAGCCAGACTAACTCCTCTCTCTGCTCATGAGGTCCCAAAGCTTTGCCAGCCTCAGAGTTGGCTCAGGTTGCTGCAAACTGTATTTTCTAAGCTTTGTCAAGCGGTCTAGGTGATTCGCGCAGTCTGCCACAGTGCCATGGCTGGGCCTGCACCAGAGCTATTTCCTCTACCTGACAAGCTCTAGGGCTGTGTCATAGCCATGGGAAAAGTCCACCTCAGGACTGAACTTGCTTCTGCTTCACTGACCTCTGCATTTTTAAACCTTTTTGGTCTGGCTTGACTCAAACTGTGTCTGAAATTTATTATTAGATAACACCACGAATGGCCAGAAGTCAAAGAGTTGTAACAAAGTACTAAAACAGTACTAAAGCTAAAATGTACATTCTCGTCCCTTCACATTCAATCCCTATGAAATTTGCCTTGTACATAATGCTCTTCAAGGATATTCTTCAGGATTCCATGCACCAGGAAGCTTTTTCTGATCCTGGTGATCCTATATTAAAGTGTCCACAACCTCCTTTTCTCCTGCCATTCCCCCTTCCCAGTCAAATCCTACTGCATGACTCTTGGAGCAGTTTACATGGCATTTCCACAAAACATTTTTTTTTATGGTTGTGGTTTTATTCTTTTCAGACTCCAGCCAGTTTTAGAGATATCCAGAGCAAATTCTCATCCTCTAAATTTTTACCAACCCAATATTAATACAAGCTTTAATAAACAGTAAGGTTAAATACTCTACCTTGCACCTCAGCAGAGACAGACTCACAGCCCTTACCAATACAATGAGAATTCAAACATGTTCAAGCAAAGACAGACATTAAAAAAATAACTGGCAAACAATAAGAGGAATTTGTAAGTTGTTCACAGATTCCCTAGACTGGCACAGCTTCTACCATATCACTGAAGCAAATACTAAACTTACAAAAGTTTTTATAGCCTGGGCACCTTAAATTGCCAAGTGAATGTTGGAATGTTATATTGGTAAAAATCTAATAACACATAATTCATGGCAATGCCTCTCAGAATTTTTGTTTTGGTTTAGTATTTTGTTTGGTTTGGTTTGTTTTTATCTTAAAAGTTTCATCTATGTATTGAAACACTATAGTTTTCATCATCATTGATCTGAGGCATAATTCTGTAAGGAGCTTGAGTGAGTGGCTGTCATACTGAATGAGGACTTCCACAAGCAGATCCATCTTCTTTCACATTTACCTTGGTACCTTTTTTATTACACCTGAAACTCATATAAGAATTTTCAGTGCAACATTTTATTAATCAGTATCTATCTCCTACATTAAATAAATTCTCTCATCAGATTCAGTAATTTTAAAATCAAATGAGGCAAAATTAAAATTAACTCTTGGCTATCCCTTTTAAAACTACCAAGCATGTCTGTTCTCAGGTGCAAGGCCTCCTGTTGGAGGTCTAACATCTATTGACCACACAGATGCCATCAGCTATCATATTCATATATCCACACATTTTGGGAATGACACTGTGATGCCATGTGCTCCTAAAATTAACAAAAACAAGATGCTGAGGATCTGATCTGAAATGAACACCACAGTAAAAAACACTCACAGTGCCAGTTCAGGCAGCTCTTCTGTTGACAGATAGTATGTCGTCTCTTGGGAGAGAGGTAGCAAAAGGGAATTGCAAGATCATAAAATAGTACAGGCTTCTTATGAGGTATGCTTTAACAGATATGACAGCTATCAAGAATGAAATCAGACATACAAGAAGACTGTAAGCTTATATCCTCAGGGTGAAGGAAAGATCCTGCTAGACACACTTAAATTTAGTGATTCAGAGTCCAGTCTTAATTTTAAGGAGGGAGAGGGAATCAAAACAAATCAAAATAGGGAAGAAAAAGTGGAAATTACTAAGCCTATATTAATTTAAAATGTTAGTGTCACTTAAATTATTAATATGAAAAAAATGCCTTGAGGAGTAAAATTTAAGGCTGAGGATGGATTCAACTGGAACAAAATGAGAAAAAAACCTCTAGATATAAGAAATGCTCTCTTCTCTGTTTCTGAGAATCAGGTCAAGTAACTGAACAAAGTTTCAACAATTCCAGCAGTTAAGCAGTGCCCATTAGAAGGGCAGTAAAGGTGGTGAAAGGACCAGAGAAGAAGTCTTATGAGGAGTGGCTGAGGGAGCTGGGGGTGTTCAGTCTGGAGAAGAGGAGGCTCAGGAGGGACCTTAGTGCTCTGTACAACTACCCGAAGGGAGGGTGTAGTGAGGTGGGGGTTGATCTCTTCTCCCAAATAACAAATGATAGGGTGAGAGGAAATGGCCTCAAGTTGCATCAGGGAAGAGTTATTTTGGATATTAGGAAAAAATTCTCCACTGAAAGGGTTATCAAGCATTGGAACTGGCTGCCAAGGGAAGTGGTTGAGTCACCAGCCCTTGGAGGTATTTGAAAGATGTGTAGATGTGGTGCTTAGGGACATGGTTTAGCGTTGGACTTGGCAATGCCACGGAGTAGCATCAAAACAACGAAGGTTAAGTCCACGTTTAACATGGAATTTACCAGTTAGCATTTTTAAATGATACCAGAGCATTTCAGCACTACATGTAGAAAGATAATCCATGAGGAAGTATTGCTTCCAGTATCCCTGTTGTCATCACAAAAATTAATGTACTAACCACTGTAGAGTGCAATACTTAACAATTACTTCCTTCTTAGAACACAAAAGAGAGGCATTCAAACCCTTTAAAAAGCAGCATAATGATGAACACTGGATCTGGACTTCATCCTTATTCTTAGAATCTGCTTATTAACACGGTTTAAATTTTCCAGATGTGAGATTTGCTGAGGTAAGGCATTTGCAAAGCAATCAATCATACTTTCAAATATGTTATAGACCTTACTGTCAAAAACACTTCTCATTAAGAAAGTAAAGTGAAAGATTTGCTAGACTATCCCAACTATAATAATAAAAAAAAAATTAAAACAACCCAAAACCACAAAGTAATCCAATTTTTTTTTTCTAAGATATTTAATTACCATGCAACATTAAGAAAGAAGAGCTGGGTTGGCTAATTCCATTGACACCCTATGATCACCTATGATAACTTTGATCCCTAACACCAGGTGGTCAAAACTATCTGAAAAGATCATCTTGTCACATACAATATAATCAATTTTAATCAAAATATAACAAGCATCATACTTATTTGCAGCACCTGATAGAGCGTTATCTGCAAATAGTGTGACAGTGTTGCAGAGTATATTTAGCCTTCCAATAATTGATAGTTATTCATCTCTACAGCTTCTTAAAAATGTCTACTGATTTGTATACTGTTCTATAAATTTCTCTAAAGACCTGAAATAAATTATTGTCTTTGCATCCAAAAATATCCTCCTTACCAGAACAGCAATTTTATACTCACCACTTCAGACATATATGCTAAATAAAATGTGACCATCAGCAATATTATTTCATATAAATGTAAATTAATAAGTATTTTAAAATCTAACTATAACATACAAAATTTATGGTAGTCTAATAATAAAATATTGGTAAACTGCCTTGATTTGCTGTAATAAAGGTACAGAAGGCCTGTTTTTAAACACAGTAGGTTTCAGGTTTTGGTTAGGTGGATATTTCATTGCTATAGCACTCAATGCTTCATAAAAGCACTACTGAAGCAGTTGTAGTTACACAATGAGAAAGTTTTCAAGGTGGGGGGGGGAATAATTCTATAATCATTTAGCCAAAGACCACTGAAGTCACAGGCCCTAAAGTGTGTTTTTCTAACATATGTCATTGGTGAAAAATACAGCTGCAACTGGAGTCTGCTCTTCCCTGATTAATGACCAGCTCCCTCCCTCTAAGTCACATTCCAACCCTTCCCCTTACATCCCCCTAACAGACACCCGCTCACATGCTCAGACTGCACATATATTACTACGAACATGTGGCCCAGGAGAAATCTCAAGATAGCTTCAAGCACATCGCAGAAAAATGCAAGATGTGACAGCTATGCCCTATTTTTATCTCTTTTGCAAGCTGGCAGAAATTAATTCTCACTCTCTTCTATAATTACATATCAACAAAATATACTTTTTGAGACACAACACTGCCTTCAAATATAGAGCAGAAAACTTAAGATGTTTCTGCGGACTTCAGATGTTTCTGCATATTTCAGTCAGGCAGCTGATTGCTAACTTGTCAGTAAATACGGAGAAAAGCCATCAGAGAGTTGTCTAATACAAAATGAAATACCATCGCTGTTACTATACAAAATGAGCATTCAGATACACAAGTTCTACTTTAAAAAGTTACACAACAATTTGCCAATGCCCATACCTGCTGTTATTAAGTAAGCTGCAACTATGTTGTGCTCAGTCTGTGTAAAGGCTGAATGAGCTTCATTGTCACTTTCTGAGGAATTGGATGAGTCATTCCAATACATTTTCGACAAAAGTCTGTCGCTTATCCTCTGCAATAATTCATCAAGACGAGGGAACACTACAACCCTGTCAGGCAAATTCTTTCATTATTCAACAGACTCATTGAACAATTAAAAGAAGGGGGGTAGGGCGGAGTTCTCCCCACCACTGACAGCTTCCAAGCACGATTTAATTGGACTAAAGTGGAAAGAACTTTACGCTCCCAATCTAAGCAGGAGATTGTTATTTAAAACAAAGAGCAGCACAGAACTGAGCACATTTCCAACAGTGTGCTTAAACTTCATTCTTACTGCTAAAGAGATTAACTGTCACATGCCCCCAAACTTTTTCCCTCAAACCTCTTGTGCAATGCTTTGGAAATCTCAACAAAAGTTGACTCAGTTCAGTTGATCATCAGCCTGGTTTGGAACTAATTCCCATCATTACAGAATGCACAAAAAACTGCAGTACAACACGAAGACACAAATGTCAGTTTCTTTAAAGAGTAGGAGGTGTTTACTCTAAAGCCCATCCCTTTAAATGTTTAAAGACCTACTTCTTCAAAATGCTTTGTTTGAGTTAAGCTCTCAAGCTGACACAGACACAAGAAAAACACATTCCAGTATTTTCTAAAGTGAAGCATGACTTTCAGAAAATTCAATCGCTACACTTCTAAAATAGCCTGGTCTGCAGAAAATGATTGTTGAATGTGCCTTACAAGCCAGAACACCCTCCCCTCTCCTAAACAAAATGCATGTACGCTTACTTTGGGCAAATTTTCCAAGGCATGTTACCGGGCAGAAATTTACTGGGCATTTTCCAAACACCTAAGCAGCAGAAGGTCACGTTTTTTTCTCTTCAGTGATGAGGTACCAGCACACCAAAGAAAAGACCTTTTAGAAAATCCTGCATAAATATTAGCTGCAATAAATCTCTGCCCAAAGAGTTCATATGCAGTATCAGAACCAGCTGTTTCCCATCAGTCCCACTTCACACAGTTTTTACCTCCAGTTAGTATTCATACTGGGCATAAAAGTGACAAGGATGAGCAACCACTTGTATGTTGTTCACAGGCAGTTCAAGCAGGTCCCAGGCTAGAGCTGTATCTTCTGAGCAGCAACAAGGATGCAGTGATACTGGCAGTACTGAGGAATACAGTCATCCTATAGGAAGGAAGTATACCTGAAGAACTCTCCCTTCCCTAACCTGTCAAACACTCATAGAGCATTCCCTCCCACTCCTCAGCTCTCCAAAACAGACATCCTGCATCTTTCACCCATTTGAATATAAAAGAATATTCTTAGATAAAACTTGTGCAGTCACAACATCTAGTCATCATTACTACACACAATCATGTGTCATAGTTCTACCAGCAAACATTTTCTTAAATGCCCCAGATCTACACTCACTCTTACAGCTCTCAGGCTACTTGTATTATTAGAGTATTTTTCCTGTCACAAGAGGATTAGGCAGGAACAGGGTGGGAGAGATCTAAATGGAAAGACGATCTGTTTGGCAATGAAACCACTTCCCTTGTGCACCACAGTCCTGCCTCAAAAGATAAAAGCATAGTGATAATTCAATATCTTTGCTTTCCTCCTCTGACACTTTGAGTTTCAAAAGCACCTCAGATCTTGCAGCTTCCACAGAAGTCAGAGTTTGCAATGCTGAATGTCTCAGGAAAGCAAAGCATCACTATTTTTATTCAGACAGGATTCCAGACATAGAGTAGCACTTAATGAGACCATAGAAATTTTATACTTGTTGATTAAAACACAACTTTCTGATATGTGCAGTCCATCCTATGTACCATCACATTGTCACCATCTCTTCTTAAATTTGAATAACTTTACAGCAACTGGAATTGAGAGAAAAGTCAAAATTAAAGGCAGACATCATTGACCTAAAAGTACATTTTTTCTACAAAACTGCAGTTCATGAAACAAAGCAAAAAAGATTAAAAAAAAAGGAATTAAATACTGAAGTATACAAATAATCCAGAAAGCTGGAACCACAGTTCCTAAGCCAGTTAAAATATGTCTTACCACACTGCTTATTTATACTGGTACAAGAAAATAAAATCCAAAACCTCAGGGTTGTTTCTATCCTCCAATAACAGATAGATAGTATTACTGGTGTTAGAGGGGCACTTTATAAACTCAGGTGATTCTTTTCCTTCCCAGTTGTTCCAGATCAATAGCAAAACACAACTTCTATTTAAGACCATTCTTCAGTTTCTAGGTATCTCTCTCTATATATGTAAAACTCATCACAGGGTTTAGCAAGCTGCTTTCAGTTATGTGTAAAATGTATTTCAATCCATGAGTGATGAGAGTGGAGAAACATAACTTCTGCATTTAAAAAAAAAAAAAAAAAAAAATTAGAAACCTAAACCAACCCCAACCCTTTCTTATTTTCACCGATAACGAGACTACGAATCCACCCCAAACCCAACCCCTCCCACGTTTATTAAGCAACTACCGCTAGATGGCTCTCTAAGGCAGAACGTCCCTTTTCTTACAGGTGCAAATAGTTAATTCCCATGGAAAACAAATTAGTAACTTGCTTTTTCCCCTCACTCACTGATTTTTACTAGACTTAAACTTTTGTCCAGAAAAGCTTGATTCAAAAGAGATTTTCAGCTGACAGAAGAAAACACTCTCAAAAATACATGACTCCACAAAGCTTTTTACTTGCCCTACTTCACACAGTAGCTCTGCCTCTTTTTTTCTTAGAGACACTACTGGTTTTTGCCAAGACGATGCTTTGCACAACTGCAAATAACTTCGCATCAGTATGTGTGTGACAGTCCAGTACTGCTTCAGGCAAATGTCCATAGCTGTGAGTCAGTGCCAGGGAGAATCCTTTCTGTTCTACACGGGCCAATGCTGCAACATCAATATATCCCAATTATTTTCTGCACTTCATCAAATTTCTCTGACAAAGTAAGACAGCAAATCTTATGAATGACATTGAACCATCCTATCCCAGCAACCGTAGAAAACACAGGGTGAGTAAACATCCCTCCAAGACAGAAAAAAATATAAACCCAGAATTTTGGTGTGGCAAGGACAAAAGGCTCCAGGTCTTCTGAATACCTTTAAACAATCAGATCCTAGTGATTTACCAGCTGTTATTTTCAAAATCAGCCGAAAGCCAGACCCTATGCCTGGGTGGCCAACACATTCATTTGCGGCCACATTTTGAACACAGGACTTGGTCACTGAATGCTCTGGCCCTGCCAACAGCGAGCACGTGCAGACACTGACAAATGGAGGAGACAGGCAGGTGACACAACTACTGCTGTGTCCTGGGTGGGCAGCCAAGCACTGCAACCTACCTGAATTTCAGAGGAATACTGCAGGACAGCAACCTTCTTTGCCCTGCTGGAGCAGGTGTCACGTGAGCTCTTTAGATGACCCAAGTACTTTGTCCCAAATGCTGCCAGTGAGGGAAAATCCAGGGAATACCCGCCATGAAGAGCCTACACTACCAGTAACACCTTACCCCACTCTGCTCACTTCAGATTGCACTGTGACTTTTCCTCCCCAGACACCACAGCTACTTGAAACTTCCCACTTTTGCAACACACTAACTTCTGTTCAGGTACTGGTGAGATTCCCCCTTTCCTATTCTCTGCAGATGCAGCCTAGGATAACAGTAAGCACTGACATAAAAGTGGAACATTCCACTTACTAGGATTAGGAGCACAAAATGACCACATCGTTGGATAGAATTTGAATAAAAATTCAAGACAGAGAGAAGGTGTCATATAAAATTAGAGAACCTGTATTTTAGTTCATTACAGTATTACACTGCAGGGAAGGCCTGTCTTTTAAGAGACTGAATTTTCATCCTTTACAGTTAGCACCTTACATTAGGAGGGCAGGCACAGATGTCATGGCACAGAGAAGACAAGGCAGAAGAGGGACCAGATAAACCTGGCAAACACCATCCTTCCCCACAATGGAGAAGAAAACAAAACAAAACAAAAAAGGGCATCATACGACAAACACAACAGTTAGTTTCCTCATATTCACACCCAATCACTGAGGACATTCTTATATCCTAACACCCTACAACCTCCCAAAAGATCTAAGATTATAAATTTTCTCCGTGTATTATATATAAAATTCATCCAATACTGTATGAACAGGCCATACTGTAACGATCCTCATGTATTTCTCAGTTGGGACTGCAATCTGCCCCTATAACCAGGAGGCCAACCTTCCCTCTAGAGCTGCAATGGATATTGTTCTTTAGCCCCTCTGCACACAGATGTCAAAGCCTTTGCTTCGGCCTCGCAATGCTTCAAGCTGACTCACTGCTCCATCTGCTGAGAGAGTCAAAGCATACACATCTTGTCCTGACCTGCAGGAGGGTGGCACTGACTGTAACCAAACCATCAGCTGTCACACCATGCAATTCAAAAGGGATGGCAGGAGTCTTCTGACACCCCAGGAAAAAGCGTGTCCCTAAAGCATGCAGTGAGAATAGCAAAGCAGAGTATGAATTTGGGTGTAAGAGTGAGGATTGTGTTAAGTTAGCCTTCCAAAGTCAGATGAATAAGGAAAGACAATCATAGTCAGCTACCCAAAACGAGCTACTGAAGCATCAGTGAACACAGCACAGCAGATGCAGCTGCAAATGACAGAAGTACTGACAATTGCAGCTGCACTTGGTCCCTACTGTTCAACTGCAATGTGGTGCGCCTGAAATGCAACAGCTAACTCCTGACGTAGGAATTCACACTTAAGTGAATTCTTTAATACTTTTTTTCCAGCTTGTTTCAAGTTTTGTTCCAGAGATTACTAAAACTAACAGTCACATTTGTTAAAATGACCAGTAACTGTCCTGTCCCAGTGCTGAAAAATTACCTGTTTCTTTTTGTTAAACAGAAGGCTAATATAATTCATCTGCCTGGTACTGCATTCATCAATCAAAAAGTGTAACAGTACGATCAATCCTGAAATGTATTTCTTTTCACATGGAAAAAGATGTTCAGAATACTTGCACGTACATTATTCTCTAGATCCCTTTTCAAAAGTGCTTGGTAGGAGAGTCTGTGAAGAGACTTCTGGCTTCGGATGAAGTTCAGAGAGATTCTACTTTCTACCCCTTACTTTGTTTCTGAAGTCCAAGAGTAGAGAGGTACCCTGGTCTCCTCTGTTCATAAGGAGAGACAGTCACTAGCTTTTCAAAAATCCTCATAATGCATCCATTTAAAGAGTCCAAAGACTCGTGCCAACTTTTTCATGCCTTTTTTAAGCAATACATAATTGCATATTGCAATACATACTGTTTTTTTAAGCAATACATAACCAGAAGTGCTGTGTGCAGAGGAGCCCAATGATGGGCTATTTAATCTTAGCCCTACACAAGCTCAGAGCACCACAGAGGTGCAGTGCCAGGATATAAAAACCTCAAAAGAAACAAGCTAAGGGAGTATGCAGGGACAGTTAAAAACCCTTAGCGTTTTAATATACAATTAGGTGACTCAAGTATAGTACTAGCCTGTCCTGTTCATTAGACAGCAGCTGCTAACAAGAACGTGTCTTAATGCTTTTGGCTTTCATTGAGATTTATATAGAAAAATTCACAAAATATACTTTACTATCTTCCTTTTCTTTTATACATTATGTATTTTTTAAAAAATCTATCAACACAAAATATTTAAGTTTAGTTTATAAAAAAAGGTTCACAAAGGTTGTTTAAAACAGCACGTCCATTTCAGAGCAACCCAGAAGATTCTACGTAAAAGGAGGATGAGAACCAGGGATCAGTCACGCACAGGTAACAGGTTCACACTGATGAATGTGAATGTAGTGACCCATTTCAATTGACTGTTTACACCAAATTCCATCACGAAGTCAAGCATTGGCTGCTGCTTGTCAGAAACAAACAGTTTAAGAATAACATTGAATCCTGGCTTAGTTAGCAAAGTGTCCGTACATTCTGAGTGGTCTTCAGCTCTTCATCTGGGGCTACACTCCTCATGCGTTGATCACTAGTCATTAGCTGTAAAAATATTCATCATCTTACAGCTTCAAGTTCTTTATAAAAATAACTTTTTCAGAGTCCTTTACAAAATTTTTGCTGGTTCTTCCCTTCTGTAGATGACATGGTAAGACAGCGGGGAGATACTCATGGCTCCGCTTTTAATGTCCTCTTCCTATTTTAAGAGGAAAGAAAAAATACACCAAACAGTTCACATCTTAGTTGCAGTTAAAGCAGATTAGTTATGTACGTAACACTGAATGAGCTGATAGAATAAAATAATTTATCACTGTTATCTGTTCTCACAGCCCTTTCCAAATGCAAAAATCTAACATGTTCTTATACATACATCAACAAATGCAGAATACTGTGCTTTGGTTTAAGCTACTGGGATGCACCAAAACATTTAACGTAAACCCATAAATATCTACAATACATTAAAAATTACAACATTCTGTTTAGTGTTTATAAGCTTTAGAAATCACGAGCCATTCTTATTATTCAACACTAAAAACCACACACTCACCCCGAAAGCCTCCTCCTCCACCTCTGCCTCCTCTGAATCCTCCTCCTCCACCTCTGCCTCCTCTGAATCCTCCTCCTCCTCCTCCTCTTCCTCCACCTCGTCCTCCTCCAAATCCTCCTGCACGTAAGAAAGAAATTACCCTTGAAGAAGCATATAAATTCTTTATTATGCATAACAATTTATTTCACTGACAGCTTCTGAAAGGGAATGAACAACAACAAAAACCCAGAAACTGTCAGTTGCTGGACAGTTACCAGCTCAATTGTCTTTTCTAGGGACCATCTGCAGCACTTTAGGTATTGTTTGATATCTGATATACCATGTCCAAAATACTAAAGACACTAACAAAACTTCACAATTAACTTCTTTCACAAGAGCACAAAACTAATTACATATATTAACCGGTAATTGATTACAATTATTAATAATTATTATTTATTAGTTCAAACAAACAAACCAAACCACTTTGAAATACTTGTGCCTTGCTGCAGAGGGGCAGGGTAGGGTGAACAGGCAAGAAACTGTGATGTAAGAAAAAATGACCTCCAGCTTTAACTGCAGAGTCAGTACATGGCAGATGACGTCTCATCCTCAAAAAGCAGAGGATGAGATTCATCAGGTCATTCACCTCTCTCTCAAACACTGCATTTCAAGTATTTTCATACCCTGACTGGATTTTTAGAACATAAAGATATAAAGCTGTTAGACAGTGTCCAAAGGAGGGCAACGAAAACGGTGAAGGGCCTTGAGGGGAAGCCATATGAGAGCAGCTGAGGGCACTTGGTCTATTCAGCCTGGAGGAGACCTCATTGCAGGCTACAACTTCCTCAGAAAGAGAAGTGGAGGGGCAGGCACCTTCTGTGGTGACCAGTGACAGGACTCAAGGGGATCATCTGAAGCTATGTCAGGAGAGATTTAGGTTGGATAATAGAAAAAGGTTCTTCACGCAGAGGGTTGTTGGGCACTGGAACAGGCTCCCCAGGGAAGTGGCCACAGCACCAAGCCTGACAGAGGTCAAGCACTTGGACAACATTCTCAGGCACATTGTGTGATTCTTGGTGCTGTCCTGTGTAGGGTCAGGACTTTGATGATCCTTGTGGGTGCCTTCCAAAGCAGGATATTCTGTGATTCTATGACTCTAAACATACTAAAAGTATAGATTTCACTGACAGTTTTGAGTGTGCATTATCTACAACCTTTTACTGCAAGTTTGCTTAGTAGTCACACTTTCTGTCTTTGATATAAATCAGCGTTCTCTCCTCCCTATGCATTGGAGCTGTTATTTAGCCATTGGTCTTGCCATTGAAAAGATATCACTGTCTTTTCTATTGAGTCAAACAGAAACACGAGTAACATTTTTCTTTGCAATACAGCTGTTGATATTCAAGCACTCAACAGCAGCTTTAAAAAACAAAACAACACAAATACCCCACAAAACAAACAAACAAAACAAGCTATGCCACCCCAAATAACTCCAGCATTTCTTGGGATCTTACCTCTACCACCACCTCTTCCTCCCCCACGTCCACCACCACGTCCTCCCCTACCACCTCCTCTGGGAGCACCTTTTTCTCCAGGGGGCCTTGGCAAGAATCTCTGAAGAGGCAGTAGCTTTGCTGGATCAATGTAAAACTGCAGGAAGAGAGTTACATTAGGCTTTCAAAATACCAAGACCAGAAAGCACATTAAGATCTCCCTTTACAAATACCGACAATTTCTCTTACCCCTTCATGTCAAACTGTCCTCTGCAAATAGCCAAATACAGAAAGCACGCAAGAAATAAATCACAGTGTTAGAAAGTTACTAAAATATAGATATTTGTGTGATTTTCATTTGTTACATCTTTTCTTCTGGGGCAGGGAAGAGGAAGAACAAGATAGATACAAAACTGGAAAGGAGGAGGAAATAAAAGACTGTTTACAAAGGCCAATCAGCTTTCAAAGCTATTAAAAACTTCAAAAAGCTTTTATTATTTGCTGACATAAAATAGATTTATCTAACTGATGACATACAGTAAAATGCTGTTATTGAGATTGGCTCACCTTTTGCATTTTTTTAAATGAAGAAGCTTTCATGTTCTCAGACAGTTTCACTGAAAAATACTGTTAGTTTCTTTAAGGAGTACAGCAGTAATAAAACATTAGAAATTCTGAATTTGATTATTATGCAAAGGCATATTCAGACATTTTCTAAATTAGTATTTTATAAATTAAGCTAAAAATCATCACAATTGCAACTGAAAGATGAGGAGAAACTGTTATCAATTTCTCTCAAATTTTTGCATAGTTACAAATAGGTGTTTTGTGGTAAAGTAATTTTTTCCTTCCATGTATTAAGGCATAAGGAAGAACACAACAGTGCAAAGAGTAAAAACATAATTTTAAAAAAACAACTTAGCATAACAAGTGATGAACCCCTAAGCCCCAGGGTGACCTCAAGGCTTATCTAGAATAATTCACATGCTGCAGGGGCTCTTCTAATGCTGCTGCTGGATGCCTGACTGTGGGAAGGTAAGAGCCAGCAGGAACTGCTGGACCAACCACATGCCCAGCCTCATCCTACAGGGAACTGACAGACTCTCTGCAATCCCACAAGCACTCTTCTCCAAATCCTTTGGCTCTCCAATATGCAGGAACTTAGGGATGCAGTTCCCAAGATCAAAAAGAGCTGCTGGCCAACTCTGCTTAATTAAAAGTCAGGATTAAATGGGGAAGCAAGGAGCTGCAAAATCCAGCAACATACTTGCTTCATATGTTACTGTAGGAAGAAAACAAGTCTTTGCAATTCATGTAATTCTGATACAAAAAGTAAATCTGATAGTTAATACATTCAGAGCATGACAGTGCTTTAAAACCTGTATGTTTTACTTCACTTTTCATGTGGGAGAGGAAAATGCACGTAGCTAGTGACTGATGCTCAACAAACCAACACAGGCTAAGTCTTACTGCCACGTTACAGGGTTACTCCCCCAAGCATCCCACTTTTGTCATGGACTCTGTCAATCTGAACGGCCCCAGGGCCTGTGTCAACAAGCTTGCTTTGCCAGAGGACATCCCAGCACAAGCCCACTTTTAGTAATAAACTGGACAATGAGCAACACCACATCCTAGCAAAAACTCGCTTTATAATTAAATAACGAGCTGGAGTATGGCCAAGGTCCCTCTAATGCACACGGAAAAATCCCCATACCCTTGATCCAACTCTGTTAGGGGTGAGTAACCTATAGCGGAAAATTTTGTCAGTTAGCTAGGAAAAGTAATAACCTGAACCACCTTGGATCCAAAACCAGTAACCACCCATAACCCCAGTGCTGGTACAGAGTGAAAACCTCTGCCTGACTGAAAGAACTCTGTCATATCAAAAAGGCTTTAAGATGGGCACTTAATGTGAAGGAAGCACCTACTGACATCAACATTTGCAGCCAGACTTGTGTCTGTCCACATATAACTGGTAGCCAAGTCTTGAACTATTTTAAAATCCCACAGAAATCCCATTTAACATCCAATCCACTTTAAAAAAACCAAATGCTGCACATCACACGTTTTTTTGAAGGATACAAAATCTCTCAGCTGTCCAAAGATCTCATCCACTTTGCCAATCTGTTCTTTATTGTCCAAGTACACTGGTGCATTGAAATAAGGCACCTTGTTTTCTTCTGTTTTGCATTTGCAAACAATGTCGTCTTCACAGGGGTGCATGAACTCTCCCAACACTGAAATAGAGAACAAACAAGCTAAAGATTCGGACCAGTCATTCTAAATTGAACAAATACAATGCCTCCATGTAACTTACAAACTACCCTTTCGGGAGGGCCCTGGTCGTATCCGCCTCTGTTGAAGCCTCCTCTTCCGCCTCCCCGTCCAAAGCCACCTCGTCCGCCTCGATTAAAGCCACCTCTGTCACCACCGCCTCCTCCACGGCCGAAGCCTCCACCTCCTCTTCCTCCTCCACCTCCTCTGCCACGAAAAGACATCCTCTACTCCCTCCTAAATCGTGGACAAAAATCAGCTGTTTAAGAGGCAAAAGATATCTCGCATTTGTTTCGCTGTACAAACTCAAGTCTCCTCTCAGCCTTGTTTGTTAGTTTAGTGGTTGGTCCTTTCCAACGCTCACTGCAAACGTGCTATGGTTTTAGCCAGTGAAAAATCAAGTTTACAACTAAGATGTCATCCACTGCAACACCTACCTGCAAAAAGTGATTAGCCGTGATTAGCATGTTCTTCACTTATATGAGGGTTGAACGAGCCACTTTCCAGCCCCAGGAGAAAACTGTGCAGCTCTCCAGCCCCACAGAGGAGTGGCACAAAGTGAGAACATCACAAAATCACAGAATGGTTTGGCCTGGGGGGGACCTTCAAGATCATCCAGTTCCCAACCCCACCTTCCACTAGCCCACGTTGCTCAGGGTCCATCCAACCCGGCCTTGAACATATCCAGAGATGGGGCACCTACAGCTTCTCCGGGCAACACGTTCCAGTGCCTCACCACCCTCACAGCGAAGAATTTCTTCCCAATATCCCACCTAAACCTACCTGACTTCAGTTTACAGCCGTTTCCCCTTATCCCACCCCTACACGCCCTTGTAAAAAGCCCCTCTCCCTCCGTCCCTCCCCCAGCCGAGCGGCGCTACCGGGGTCGCCCCGGCCCTTCCCCTCGGCCCTCCTTAAACCCCGAGAGGTTCCCACGGGCCTGCAGCCGGGGCGCGGGGCCGCGCGGGTCCCTCCCGGGCGCCGTTCCCTGAGGAATGACGGACAGACACACGGACAGACGGACAGACGGACGGACGGACCGGGCCGTACCTGCACGTGCGCACCGCCCTCGCCGGGGAAACCGCCCGCGCTGCCGGAAACGGGGCTGCGGCCGTAAGTGAAACGGCACCGATCGAGCGACACTGTCGCAAGAGCCTCTGCCAAACCCTTGGAAAATTCTCAAGGCGAAGGGTGGAAAAGGAGCTTGGGACGCGGGTGAGCGTGGAGCGGGCACCGCACGGATAGGAGGGCTTTCCATGTGTACGTTGTACACAAAATCATCTGTCCTTCACAATGATAATAATAAATAATAAATACTACATAGTACACAATGCCTGCAATCAGGAGAAATCAGTGCAAGTGTTTCGATCAGACTCCTCTGGCCAAATAAAAGAAATGTGTCTCCTTAACAAGTGCTTCCTTTCAATCATTCACTTCAAGGGCTTTACTTCTGTTATCTCATCATGCTCTTACGATAAAACCAGTCAAGCCGGGGCGGGATCCTTTGGAGAGATCAGATTTATCAGTCAATAGTTGAGGCTCCTGTACTTTATTTCTAAGTGCACTTTAAAATATTTTACTAATGGTTAAAAATTAAACACAAATCTAACAGCTGATACTCTAAAGAATCCCAGCCAGAGGAATTTGACTACAAAGGTAGATAAAATTTCATCATGCGAGTGCTCCCAGTTTGCTTGGTTTTCTTGTCTCTCTTTTGTCTTTGTGGATCAGAGGTAAGATATGTTTTATTGTGGTACCAGTAATTTATTAAAAAGGTTTAAAAACAGTTTATTGTTACAAAAGCAAAAACTAGTTGATTTATTTTTTTTTTTTTAAGTTTCCTTTCATAGTCTTTGGGTTTCATACATTTGTTTTAGTCCAGCTTGAATGTTTGAAGCTTGCTGTTTCGCTTTCATGTATTGATTGTATCTGGGGCTTATGCTAACAGGCTTCTGGAAAAGATTTTAATCATGACCCTATCCTAAACCAATTTTGCAAGCATGGCTGGCCACATAAAGGTGCTGCTATTTCCCCTGCCTCCCCTCCTCTCCCCCCCTCCCCTTTTACTTGAGAAACAAGATTACAGTCTTGTCACAAGGCAGCGTGGTATATCCTACTGCCAGAAGGTTTGCTGAGGACTGTCTTCAGGCAGAAGCGTCCTGGAAAGCTGAGCTGAGCATTCAGCATGACCCAAGTATTTTAGAGAAATCCTGAGATAAAGATCAGCACCTGTTGTTCCTGTTCAGGAGAAACAACAAGCACAAATATGGGAGTTATGCCAAGTCGGATCTGTCTTGCACTTTGGATTCTACTGACCTGAGAACAGCAGGAAGAGTTTATTAAGATTATACAACCGTTAAAAGGAGGGTTGTTGGATTAAATTCTGCCCCTAACAACATCCTCACTGACTTTACTGTGGCCACGATTTCTTCATGAGAACTTTAAACTTCAGCTATATTGATTCAGTTGACACAGCCAAAGCTGATAAATCACATTTGAAGCCTAACTTTTCTCTCCTGATTTTACGCAGAGTCCATCCATATAAATTTTTCATGTCTCATCATTCAACCTACCCATAGATCTTAGTAAGCAAAAGCACTCGGCCAGCAATGAAGTCACAAGAGAGCTGCACAAATACAGTTGCAAAGCCACTCACCCAGAGGCTGTCAGAGGGAGGGTCAGAATCTGTGCTTGCAGTCCAGTGATGACCAGCAACCACACTGCAAACCCACTGCTGTGCCAGATACAGGGAAAAAACTGACAAGGAAGAGCATTTTATTTTCACATTTCTTTAAGATACTTGTTACTTGACCACTCACAGAGTAAAACAAATAATTAATTATACGTTTATTTGCTGCTAAATAGTTCATAAATATTTACAGGTGATACTTAAATCCAAGGTAAAACAAGCCAAAAAGTCTTAGAAAAAAACCAAATTTCTATTTTTTATATTTCTCTGGTGTTTAAGTCCTCCTATGTTTTGATCTGCTTATAGTCCCATTGCTGGGATGTGTTATAAACCAATGGCTTAAAAAATGTTTATAATCAGCTATGCACTTCAGCTGACGTTTGAAGAGAAAAGGGTATAAAGTTTGTGGGAGACCAGTAAGAGAGAAGATCACACCAGGTAAATGATCTGAAAAGAAAAAAACTGTTCAGAGAAACTGAGAAAGATGAGGTGGCCAAAGACAAAGAGGATAAACACTATAAATGATATTTAGCAACTTTGTCGTTGTTAGACAGGAAAAGGCTTATGAATGTACACTTTGTTGAGTGATCTGCAAAACTCTTGGCACAGTCCCTAATCTTACTCCCTTTTAAGTTTACTTTTTTTTTGTGCCTTGCAGAATGCAACATCTAATGCTGAAGAAAACCAGTTTCAGCAGGTTAAACCCACCCAGCCAGCTGAGCAAGACATGTACCTCATACGAGAATGCTTAAGCAACCAATACACCCACAAGTCCTGTAAGAAAGTTTTTTGTCAGCCATGGGAACGATGTGTGGAGGGAAAATGCCTCTGTAAGCTTCCCTACCAATGCCCAAGGAATGGCTCTTCAGTTTGTTCTACCCGTGGAAGGAACTTCCTCACTTACTGTCAGCTAAAGAGCTATGAGTGTCTGCATCCCGAAGCAAAGTTTCGGCACAAGGGAAAATGCATGCCTGCAGGTATTAACACCTCCTTTTCCAAAATTTATCAAACACTGTCGATTAAGGAGATGCTTGCTATTTACAGCTCAGAAAGTCTGTTCATTTTCTTGCACTAGCAACAACATGAAACGGAAAATGAAAAGTCATTGAAAATGGGCAGTATCTGTTGATTTTCATAAAAAATAAAGTGGTTGACAGGTCCTGGTCACCCTGCTGCTGGTTGGTTGCTCAAACCATCAGGTAGAAAGGGAAGAAATAGACACAGGAAAGAGCCCAAAGGTTTCTAGGCAGGGTGTTGACTATGGTGGGAGGCAGCAGGAGAGGGCCTGATGTGAACATTAGCAGAGAGGGTATCTTTTGAGAGGGACACACCTCACAGGACTAAGTGTCCAAGGAATGGAGTCAAGCTGCTGAGGTGTGTGTGGGAGTGTATGGGGGAAGGTAAGCCACATTCACCTCGGCCATCTTCACGCTGTGGATTCCATCGAGACAGAAAGCTGTTGTCCCTCAAACCAGCGACAGTTTGTGCGCTGACATGAAGTTGTTTGTTCTCACCTGCTTTTTATGCTGCACCAAGCTGCTTTGTTGGCTCAATACCTGTCTGAGTGCAGGGGCAAATGGCTGCTGTAAACTGGGCAGGTATCTCTTTTAGCAGAGGCAGATACAGTTCCTGCCTATCCTCCAGCCCCACCTCCACGAAACGTAGCAGGAGTAGCAAGCCAGGCCTAGTACTGTCCCAATACCATCACACCCTTTCCTCAGAGAAGCAGCAGCTCAGCCCATCACCTTCCAGGTGGCAAAATTCAGTTCTGTCTATTCCACTGAAATGGTCTGGAGAACCTCCATGTGATCCTGGTGCGCTCTCTGTATGGCTTCACTTTTTTAAGCTGAGGACTTTAGCTCCACTGCACACAGCAGATGTTTTGAAACACAGGTAGTAAAAGCAGGATCTGGCCATCTCACTTCAAGTGTTACTGGTTGGTTATCAAAAGTTCCCTAAAAAAGGTCTAATTTTATATTAAAATGAAGCCTGTCCTCAGCAGACCTCCAGGTACTCTTATGTGTCCATTATCCTCATTTGTCCTTAAACTGGTATATTTTGAAAAAGTAGCAGGCTCAAAGACACAAAGTCAATCCTCAGAAAATTTGCAAATAATACCTGAAGCTTCTGATTCCCAATCTACTGTTCTTTCCATATGAACCTTGGCTGTAAGTACAAAATAAGTCCCGATTTGGTTTTGTGCTGTCTTTCCACTAGATACTTCTATATAATACGATATTGCTTGGGGATTTTTTTTTTAGAAACATTTTTAGTCTCTCTGTATGATGGACATTCAAACTTGCTTCAAGTAAAACCTGTTAATCAAGAGGACAACAGTTTTGTATGTGCTACTGAGTGGACTATGAACGAAGCAAACGTGGCTTGCAAGGACCTTGGCTTTGAATTGTAAGTCTGGGGAATTTATCTCTGGATAACTGCAAGGGATCTGAAAATGTAGTGATGCTTACAGAATTGTCAGTCACATGCAGCCAGCAGTTAAGACAGAAAATGAGCAATGTATTGGCTCCAATATTCTAATAAGATTTCTTAAACTGACATCTCAGAGTGAAAGAAAAACACAGATTTCTGTGTTGTATTACAGGTTACAACTGTAGAAACCATAACTGGTTTACTTTTAAATAAAGCTGAAGACCAACGTGGAGGTGTTCTCTCAGGTCTGTGTAAGGGAAAGTGCATGGATCCCCAAGTAGCTCTGAGCAGTGATCTCTCTGCAGAGAACATGGTTTTTTTCCCTTCACCCCTCGCCCCGCTGCTACTGCTTGCTTTGGCCCCAGGTAGGGCTGAAGCCATGCACAGCTTATTCTTTTTCCTGTGAATATACTGATGACCCGAGTTGCGTATTCAGCTCCTTATAAAGAGTCAATTCTATATCCTGTAAAACTAATTTAATTTAGTCAGGTAGAGCTGCCTCCCCAACCCACTCAAACACTAAAAATGCTATTGAAATGCCCTAAATTGTCTGCTTTAGGTGAGAAGCAAGTATTTCCTAGTCCTGATTAGTATCTCTTTAGATAGCAGAGAAGTGTTTGCCCTGGGACAGAGCATTCAACCCTGGAGTCCTATTGAAAGCGTCTCAAGTTACCTATTTACTCAATCCATATTTCTGTAAGGAGGGGTGAACATACACTCTTGGGAGGATACTGCTCAGGTGAAACCAAGAAAGAGAAAATTTATTAATCCCAGCCTTGCAGTGGCATAAGCTTCCTTAAAATGCACTGGGTTTGATGATTCCATGCAGGATGGTTTCCAATCTATGGCTCCACTGTGTCCACACAGAGATAGAGAGCTGAGCTTACAACTTTTGCTACATAAGGAGACTTTTCTATCCATCATGATACACAGTGACTGTCATAGAGCTACATGTGCATTTGGGAACAGTTCTATGCAGCAACCTGCAGAAATTAGCGCTTTACTTTTTCTTCCAAAACAAACATTTCCTATTTACCTCTAGACAACTCCATGGGAAATATGGTCTTTTTCTTAGGCATGACCAAAATTCTTTAACAAAGAGGAAAATAACATGAATTCTAAACAATATCAGCAGTGGACAATCCATTGTGACATTATATAATTTGTTGTTATTATTATTTGTATCTCCACAGAGGTGCTGAATATTACCAAGCCACTTCCAGCATCACAGAATCTGCCTTAAATTCATTGCACTGTCTGCAAATAACTTGCAGGGGCCTAGAGACAAGTCTTGCTGAATGTCACATAGAGATGAAATCAAGAGATAATAATGAGGGACTTGTTAGCCTCCAGTGCCATGAAAATCTCAGAGGTTAGTAGTGGTTTTAGTTTAATATCTTTGTGAAGTCCTTCCATTTTGAGTTTATTTTATACAATGAGAACCCAGTTTGCTGAATTCTCAGCCACAGCAAACCTGCACTGAAAACTTTTGATTTATTTTTTTTTAATAATAATTTTGCAGTCTTTAAGACAATTGAGGCAATCTTGAGTCAAGATAGTCTTGAGTTTATGAGTTTGGAAAATCACTGTTGCTCCTTAAATATTTTTAAAGGTATTTCACCCATGGTTCTCTTTGTTCTCCCATCCCTTCCAAGGGTACCAAAGTATCCCACAGGTCTTATCTCTCCCAGCTTAACTGGTGAGGAGGCAGGTGACAACTTCCTAGTGACTGTTTCCTCTGTTAGGGAGATCAATTAGCACAGGAGTAGCACTGCAGCCAGACAAGCATGACTATAGTGGAACTGCTGGTGTCTTCTGGAGAGTTTCAGGACTCCTCAGTTTCTCACTGATAAAACGGGAATCAAGGTCCTGTTTTGAATTCTAACAGCTTTTCATTCTCTGTCGTGAGCTTTCTTTGGGACTGATAAGTATCAGCCTGAGATGCTGCTGGTTAGAAGGGCTATGACTCATCTCAGGTTTTTCTTACAAAAGCAGTTATTCACACACTCTTGATGAGTTCTTTCTACAGGGGGAACATCCATCATCTTAATCCCCTGACTGATTTACAGTAGGTTTGAACTGATCATTTCTTGTTTAGTCCTTGCCTAGAAGAAATGAAATTCCCTTTTGCCAGGCTACTGAAAGTTGGAGGAGGAAAATAAGTGGCCACGATGAGAAGGCAATCAAAACAATAAAAAAAGGTTCCTATTTAGGTGACTGGGCCCCAGCATGCCTACTGTTGATAGGCCAAACTGCTGACAGAATAAAATACGCAGGCAGAGTATTTCTCTAGGCAATTGTGAACCTGTGGTCAATGCCACACTAACTTCATTTCCATCTTGCTGCACAGCTTGTTCAGGTGATGAGTTTCAATGTGTCAACAAGAAGTGCATTCCTCTGAATAAAACCTGTGATGGAATCAATGACTGTGAAGACCTAAGTGATGAATTGTGCTGTAGAGGTAATAATTTCCTTTCTCAGGTGTTTCAAAATCATTTCAGCAGAAAACCACTGCCAAAGAATTTTTACACTGACAGTTAAAGTCTCTCTTCCAACAAGCCACTACATTAAAGCAATCAAATCACAGTTTTTGTATAGGCAAGTGCAAAAAAAAAGCAGGCATAATATATTTTTTTGAAGCAGGCAAGTGATCTCTAAGAGCCTAGATTTCCTCAGAGGATGAGGAAATACAATGAGAATATTTAGGAGGCTGTTAAATATTGATACAAAAAAAATGAGCCATGTTAGAATGAAAATGTATTTTTTGTTGGGAAAAATCAATAGTAATTAAACAAAGACACTGTTTTTCCAATGAACTGACAATAAATCAAAGTAAGATCTCTCTTAAGTTTATTATTAATGCAAGATTATCTTTAGAATATCTGTGAACAATTCCCATCACATTGCTTGTTCCTTGAACAGTCCTTCTTTCAGCATCTGCAATTCCAGCTGTAAAAATACTGACTAGAAACATGGAATGGATCTAGCATGGCCTGAATGCAGGAAAATACTTACAAAATTTGGATTTCATGTGCCAAATGGTAATGTGGTTTAGAAATCCCATCATTATCCCTCTCATAACCTTAATTTTGTAGTTTTACCATTTTAAGTAAATTTAATCTGATAATTGTGGAAACACATTCACAGGTATTTAGAAAAAAAGTAATAAATACCTGTGATTTCATATAGTTGAAGGACATTTATTTGGATTCCACGCGGCAAAAATAGTGCTGCTTCAGCTGAATGAGCAGAAAACAATTATTCCTGGAATCAGAAGAAATATTTCAACTGAGTTCAGTGGTCTTTGGATCATATGATCCATATCTAGATACATTTAGAGAATTACCTTATCTTCTATTAGACACATATATCCTTAAATAGTAGACTGACATAAGATTTTAAAGAAGCTCAAAATCCCCTGACATAAATTCAAGCACTGCTTTGCTTTTGATAACTTTTAAAGTGATCACAAAAATTAAAAGGAAGGGTGTTCTCAGGTTTATAATACCTTTTCATGTAACTGAGAATTTTAGAAGAACTAGAGTTACTACATTCAGTATCTTCATAATAGGATTCTTGATTCCTAACCCTGCATTTAGGCATTTAGGTCACTCAACCAAAAGTCAGCTTGGTCTCTGATTTGGCGCAAGCATCATCAGTTCCTAATTTGAGATGATCAGTAATCCTGGAAAAACTGGAAGTCCTTTGGCTGAGGTTGAGTGTGGGCATGTGTTATGGATGAAACTGGCATGGAGTGACACCAAGTCTAGAAGTACAGGACCAAAGCAGTAACAGAGATCCACATTTTTCAAGTTTTAAAACTTCAAGATTATAAAGTGAGGAAAGCCAAGTACTCATTTTGTTTACATGTACAGAGCCTGCTTTTGTGATCTATTTATGAGCTGCCAAGTCCCCTGCAACATGGGTATTATATTGTGTTTATATTTTAAAAAGCTCTCTGACTATGTGAGGTTGCTGAATCATATGATCCTGTGATTTACATTTGTAATTCTTCCTGTGTTACAGAGTGCAGAGACAATAGTTTCCACTGTCACTCAGATATCTGTATTCCAGAAAAAAATGTCTGCAACAAAGAAATTGATTGCCTCACAGGAGAGGATGAAGCTCGAGTTCGCTGTGCAGGTTTCCTTCTGAAAGGTGTTTTTGTTTCTTTTTTTAATTCTTCTCAATTATAACTAGAGACTACAAAATGCATATTCATTATTTATTACATTGGCAGAGCCAAAATGCATGCAAGAATTAGTCTTCCCAATGTTAAGTTATATATAGTAGGAAGAAAAGGTTATGCAATTTTCTTCCTTTTCCTTCTAGAAAATAGCAAGAAGACTAAAGGAAGGAAGAAATAGACGTTTTGGGAGGCTTAAGGCAGATTACATCTTTTGTTTACATGGCCATCTATCAAACTGGTATCCCTTATTCGTGAAGAAAGTGTAGAGAGGGGGAGTAGGAATATTTTCTTCACGGATGAGGAATTCAACTAGTTTGTCAATATAATAATTCTTCTGTGCTGTTCCCCTCTGTGTTGAAAAGATTTTGTGTCATTTTGAAATTAGGATGTTTTTCTTTGCTCTGATAAGAGACAAAGTCTAAAGCCAAAAAAGTAAACACTACCGGTAAATGGAAATTAGTACCGGTAAACTGAACTCCAAGTGTAAACATTATTGTCAGTGATATGAGAACAGACACAGGGCTCAGCCCCCATTTAGGAACCGAATTCAATGAGCACTTTTTTTGAATAAAACCTGACAAAACAGATTCAGGAAGCATTTAATTTACCTCTCATGTTGAATACCCTCCCTTACCCTCTTAAAGGAGGCACACAGTCCACAACAGCATAATCTAAACTGGGGGAAAAAAACCAAACCAAACCAAACCAAACCAACCAACCAACCAACAACAACAAAAACAAAACCAAAACAAACAAACAAAAAAAAAACCAAAACAAAAAACCCCAGACCTGTTATCTAATGCTCCTTTGGGCTTTAGAAAGCTTCATAAGGGGCAGGAGGATTTTCTGTTGTTTCCTGATGGAGGAGAATGGGATATCACTTTAGAGATCAAAAAAAAAAAAAAAAAAAAGGCTATTTCTCAGGGTTTCCTTGCAGAAGGGCTCCCTAAACTTGGCAAACAGAGTAGATGTCATGTAGTTACGAATGAGTATCTGCTATTGTAGGTCATTTGTAGGCTGAGGCAGCCAAACAGAAGGAAAGGAAACAGCAGGCACCAGGCTCAAGAGCATTGCTCTCCATATGCATTTAAAAAGTGTACCATGATTTTGGCACACAAACATATATTCAAGTAAATGTTTGCCAGTAATTTTAGTATTTTGTTATTCTACTGCAGGCAACGAAAAAGGGGCTGAAAATGACAGCATGGATGAAGGTAAGTGTAACTAGCCCTCCAAAAACAGCAGCATACCCTCTCATTAGTGACTTTCTAGCTACCAGCCAGCTGGTCAGATCCAGAACACTCAGATACTTGGACTTTGGGACTTTAGTAAGATGCACTCGGGGGCTTACTCTTTGTCTCACTTTTCACTAAATTCAAGAACGCTGTAATAATTCATCCTGGCTGAGGACCCACATCTGCATGTTTTGGCATCTGGCAGAGGTAAACTCCCAGCAAATCTAGGGAAATAGCTTTAAAATGATTTGCCTGAACGCAAGCAGCATTGGAAAATGAAGAGAAGTAATGTGATGCTACGACACAAGCAATTTTCAAAGCGAAAACAGATGCCAAAATTTTTGGTCTTTGCTTTTCTGCAATTTTCAGTTACTGGCATATTCACAGCACTCAAATTTTCAAGATAAAGATAAACCTGTCTCCAAATAGAGAGAATGTATATCTGAATTCTGAGGTACGTTTTTCCTTTTTGTTAAAGAAAGAAGAAAGATAAAGACGTTTCTTCCCCAAGTGCACTGTGGTGTTACAAATTACACATTAACTCGACGGAAAAGAATTGTAGGTGGAGAGATTGCAAGAAAGGTAAAAAAATAGCCTGACCGCATATGAGTTCCTTCAGCATTGATTTAAATGGGCATTATTTGCTTTCTGTTAAACTTAGGGAAATAAAAAAAATCAGCTATAACATTTATTTCTTGCTTTGCAGCAGTAGTGGCATCACAGTGAGTGAAAAGTGAAGAGAAGCACAAATTATAAAGTAAAATATGGAGTTGCAAAGTTGAGCATTGTGCACACTGAAAATTAATCAGAAAAACACTTAACACTATAGCTAGAAATAACAATTCTGGCAAAATGTCATTAAAATTTGCATCTTTGAAACAGAATACAGCAAAAATGTGGCACTTGGTCAAACCAGGTCAGATCCTACATATTTCTCTGGCTACAAGGAGTTTCATGACTGAAAGTTGGAGGGAAGGAGGCATCGCAAAAAGTCAGAAGATTGAATAAAATTACTGGATTTTATCATATATATCCTTTATATCTGATGTAGCCCAGTTCACAACTTCTGCACAGTAGATCTATAATTTACAATGAGACGTAGTCAAGAAGATGAGGTGATATCAGGAACTGTGTTTCCCTTTGTGCACTAAAATAGTACAAGTATAATGATTTCTCATTATTTGCGTTTGTTGTTTAAATAGGGTGAATTCCCCTGGCAAGTGGCAATTAAAGACACCAGCAAGGAAGCTACAACAGTGTACTGTGGAGGAGTTTATATTGGTGGCTGTTGGGTTCTGACTGCTGCACACTGTGTCAGGTAAAAACGACAAGCTATGAAATTATTTTCTTATTGCAAGGTAGAAAGATTGAATTGGGTATTATTGCCTTTCTCAGCTACCAGCTTGCTAATTTCTATTTGCCTGTTGAATAGAACAATTTAAAACACTGACTTACCCACATTAATGATGCAGAATATTCAGAGAAAACAAAGTATTTTGACAATAGAAAGATGAAAAAGTAATGATAAGTTTGAGAGACATAGCATGCTTCAGTTAGATGGCAAGCAGGCAGGAAAGGTTCAAGGTTACCATTCTGCCTGAAATGAAATACAAGGGACCTCCTGTCTTCCCCAGCTCTACCTTGGGGAAGTCCAGGATCTGGTTCCTGAGAATGTCCCTGGGGTCACATATTCCCCAGAACAAGCAAGAGTAGACAGGGAAGATTTTCCAGTCCCATCCACACCTGCTCACTCTTTTTTTAGAGCAGCGTGAAAACCTGGTTTCTCTTTGTCACAGCACTAAACACAGAGCCTGGGGTTTAACATTTTTTCTGTATTAGTTGCAGTACTCAGCATGGGTCATCTGTCTTGAATTTACTATAGTTCACACAAACCTGGACATCGAGTCCAGAAAGAAAATATACGCATATAACAAGAATTTTTATTCTACGGAAACTGTGATAAAATACGTAAGTTTACATCTTTAAATGATGACAAATGATGACACTGGCTGACAAATACAGTGCTTGTGTTAAGTACCAAATCATATTTTATTCGACTGTTTTTTTCCAGGGCAAATCGAGTCCATCTCTACCGTGTCTGGGTTGGAATGCTGAACTCAATAGTGTACAACAAAGAGACACATACTTTAGGAGTAAAACAAGTGATAATTCATGAAAATTACAATGCATCAACTTATGAAAATGACATTGCTCTGCTGGAGCTGAGTGGTTCTGAGAATCGAGAATGCTCCCTGGACCACAACAGCATACCTGCCTGTATCCCCTGGTCAGAGTATATGTTCAAGACCGGTGACAGATGCAAGATCTCTGGATGGGGACTAGAGAAAGGTACTTGCATTAGTGCTTGCTACAAGAATGTACTATTTGTATCACTCCTTTTCGAGTTGTGGTGAGCTTTCATTTTGAAAAGGCTGAAGAATAGTTGTGCACAAAGCACTCAGAAGAGGCTGAGTACAGAAAACATTGGCTGTGGTTTGGCATTCAGCTATCACTGTTGGTTCTCTTTTCTGTACTCCTTCCTCTGCTGTTTCAGCCACTTACTAAATTGATATGGAGGATACTCCTGGATGAAAACTATCCTAATGATAAGAAATTTTCCTTTTTCCCATCTAATATTTATATTAGCTGTGGAGACCTGTTAAAGATATGATCAAGCATTTGGTAGCTCACAGGGGCCCACAGCCTGTCCTCTGGCCCAAGAGGATCTGAGCTGCAACCAACAGTTATGAAACTCAGCACATCCTGTCTCAACCATGTCTGAGTTTAGCCCAGAGAAGCTGCACAGAGACACCAAGGCCAAATGCAATCACACTTTCAAAGATTTTGGAAGCATTTGTTTTGTATCACAGGGTTACAGCCTGGTATTGGAGCTACCACGTTCTGGTTGTCAGGTTTCTCCTGACAATACTCAGTAGCAGTCCACACAGCAAATGCCAATTTGGGAATTGCTAGCAAAGAGACAGAAAACAAAACAGAGCATCTCCTTAGACTTGTGAATACATAGTTCACCTGTACCTTCAATAACTGCTCCATTCACCCCAAAAAGACAGAAACTAATTGGAAAAAAGGTAACAAGGATTAATCACAGCCACATCTCCATTCCACAGAAAACAATATACCAGTTTCCAAGTGTCTGAAAACCTTAATATGGAAAACATAGGAAAAAATACCTGAGAAAGACATGGAAATGGAAAGGGCTGAAAATGTCACGAAATGAAACTACTGTAGTTAACTCTGCAATTGAACCACTCTGCTTTTATTTTTAAATATATGGCCAAGGTACTGCAATTCATATGGGGTAAATGTTACTGGCAGTTTAAAGTTTCTGGTTTATAATAATGAAGATAATATTCTGTAAATAATTAAATATGTAACTTTTAATTTATTATATTAATTTATATTTATTATATTAAATGTGTCTAAAATTATATTCTTTTTTTTCCTAGGTTATACCAAACAATTTATCCTCAAGTGGGGAAATGTTAATATATTTCAGAATTGTTCTGAATTGTATCCAGGACGATTTTTTAAAAAAATGGAATGTGCAGGCAAGCATCAATTTTCTTACTATAATCTCTCTACCATCAAACTCACAGTTTAGAAGGTCAGACATAATGGCTGGGAATATTCTAGACTTGGGAAAGACAAAAAAACAACTACCACAGTATCACTATTGGCAAAATGCTACAGCATCCACCATTATATATGTATTTATAAACAGGGTTCAGATGACAGTATGCCAAGTTTATATAATTATGTGGACAAATTTCTGCATGTAATTTGAGTTGTGTTTTCTAGACACACAAGCACTTTACAGTGCACTGACCTTCCCACCATTACTAGATTTGATTCTGATTCAGCAACATATTTAAGCAAATACCTGTCCTAGGGTACATTAGTAGCCCTATTGACTAGAATAAACTATTCATCTGCTTAGCCATTAACACACTGTAGCCTGGGAAAATACGATTAACTTTTCAAACTTAGATTAGTCTGGCCAGGAAACTAGTTGTCGCTCCTAGTATTAAAATGAGGATTTTGAATAGACATTTTTTGCTTCTCAAGTAATGGAAGGTATTGCCAAAGACATGACTAAAAGGGCAATGAGCGTTCAACTTATAGGGCAGATAGTTTCAAATGTTTGTTAAATCAAAAAATAAAGGTAATATTTAAACAAATTCCTTAATAAGAAAATAAAAACCCGATATGAAAGCCAAATAATTAATGATAAATTCAGCATGACACCTGTAAGATACTGGCAAGTTCTGTAATTTATCTTCTTTTTCTTCAGTGTATTTCAAGTGACCATACTTTACCAGGAGGTGACAAGGGCAGTATCACATGGAACAAATTCAGAACAGGGGTACCTGGGGTTAGCTTCCCCTTCCTGATGCGAATACAAACTTTGAAATTAAGGGCTAATATCCACATTAGTCAGTTATACAAGCAAATATTAATTAAACTGATTAAAGGCAGTAAAAACTTGTTTCATAGGATCAGTAATCCCAACTCTGTAGAGTTCATGTAACTCTTTCTCAGTAATACAGAGATTCAAGAAGGAGGTTACATTTTTAAAAACTTGGAGACTCATGCTTGATAAGGGCTCCTTCATACTAGGACAGTCTACCAAGCAGAAAAGTGTCATAAGAGAGTTAGAAATAAATAAACTTTTACTGAGTATATAGGAGAGATCATATTCTAGCTCTGTAGCAGCATTTCTGTTTATATCACATCTTTTAATTCATTTTTTCACAAGCACTGTATTTGCTGAATTGCAAACAAGTAGGTTTGTGAACACTGAAACATAAGGAGCATTGAATCCTACACACTTGTGCCTCAGGGCTGCTATCTGGTGCTGCAAAAGGTCCACGCTGAGACCGAGACCTCGCAGTGAGGGCACTGTATTACAGACAGCTGCTCTCTCCCTCCCTTCCCAGGATTCATGTGCTCTCCTTCTCCCTTTTGTACCTGCTCACCTATTTTCATAAAGCTGCTAAAGAAAATAATTGTACAGATGAAACAGCATAATGAGTGACTGAGCAGAGAGGACACCAAAGGCAGACACAGAGGCATACACATATTATGACATCTTCACTTCCGTGGGAATCAACCTACAAATCTTGTTACCTTTTCCCTCCACCTTTGTTCCATTTTTATGGGCTACTTATTACGACACAATAGGCAACGTGGCTGAATTCTTATCTTTTGCACAGGGTAAAACAAGACTCATGTGACTGACAACAAAGCAAATGAGGAGAACTTGGGTCAGCCACAAACATAAAGAGAGACCCAGCATTTAAAAAGAAATGAGAAATAATAGGCTGAAGAGGTTCAGAACCTCCTTTACTGGTGACCATTAGGCAAACATCCGTCAGGAAGTGACATGCACCTGAAAATTCTCCTGAGCTCTGCTTTGTGTTCTAGCTTGTATATGAACTAATTTTTGCTTTATATTTCCTCATTTTCTTCAGGTACTTATGATGGCTCCACAGACAGCTGCAAAGGTGACTCAGGAGGACCCTTGGTCTGTTTTGATGCAGAAAATGTGGCGTATGTCTGGGGTGTTGTGAGCTGGGGTGAGAACTGTGGGGAGGCTGGTCACCCTGGCGTGTACACAAAGGTTGCCAGCTATTATGACTGGATTAGCTACCATGTGACACGGAGTCTCATTGCACGGTACAACACCTGAGCTTATATTCAAGACTTCCTTCATATCACCCACACAAAACCAAACACCAGCCCTTTTCCCACAATCAGCAGTCATGTAACTTAGCAGCAATAACTACAAATCTTTAAAGAATGTATTTTGAAAATTCTTAACCCTCTGTGAATACTATAATTTTGTAGAGCCCGTAGGAAGAGAATTCTACAGACAAAAGTCCACAGCAACAGTCTCTAATAAAGCAAGGATGTTAAAATATCTTTTTCTTATTGTTATTTTGGGTTCTTTTCCACTTTTCACATTGCTTTTCAACTGCTGTTGTTTAATTAGCTGAAGTAGGCCATACTGGAAGCAGTGGTCGGAAAATGAGTGCGCTGGCCTTATGTGAACTTACAGAAAGGGCAGCAACCAGAGTACTTCAAAGGACTTACATCATACTGAGGTCTAGGTCACTAGAAACCCTTTGCCTTCCTTGGAAGTTGACTCTTTAAGCATATTGTGGAAGTGGACATCAGACCATCTATTAATCAACAGATTGACTATGACCATGGGATTTGTTGTAATGCAACAATTACTGAAATAATAAATCTGCTGAGTGGTAGTTTGTTTTCAGCAACAAACTCAGACAACTTATATCTCATTAATATATAACATTTGATCACCTAGCTTGGGGCAATTTTTGTAGCTCTGAGTTTTATTAATTTAACAGCTGGTCACAAACAACAAAAGAATTTTAAAACTTAAATCTTCAACTTAAATAAAAAGTCTTTACTATCTTAAGTTCTCTGTGTATGTGTATATAAATATATATATTTTTGGTATCCCACAAAACCTTAGCACCAAATAGAGTTTTACTCTGTGTGTCTATATATATATTTATAGCACACTCACATTTTGTATAACAATATATATACATAAGTCAATATATTATATAGAATTAATTCTACAAAAGCAAGTTACAGATCTAAAGTTAAAATCTTTGCTGTCATAAGGAAAACATCAGTCTATACATAATACCCTCACAATCAGCAAGAGTTATACACAGAAAGTGTGCAAAAGATTTTTAAAGTATTAGAATTAGATTTATGGGTTGGTATCCTTGACACAGAACTCAAATAGCTCCAGCACCATCTCAGCCAATTGTATCAAACTGTTCAATTGTTTTAGAACATTCCTCACTGTATTCCAATTACAAATACTTTTAATATTTATTTTACTGTATTCCACTCCATTAATTATCCTGTTGAATTAATGGCATATGTTCACACAACACAGTTTTTCTGGTGGTGTTTTTTCTATAATTCAGCATAATCAGACAATATTTTTATGTTTTCACTGACCTTTCTTCATCTTCCAGTCTTTTAAAAACCCCGCATCAGCATAAATTCGTCACATAAAGGCACTGTCAATCATCAATAACTAAAGTAAGGGTATTAATTGCTTCTCTTCACAGCCCCCCCCGACACACACACCCCCTCAACAAGGTTTCCTATTTTGGAAAGCATTAGAAAAGTATATTCCTACATAGGAATTATTTTATTGAATCAAGGTCTTGGTAAAGTAATCATAGGAAAAAGCTGGACAGGTGTATAAAGAGCTCCCTCTTTTGTTTGACTCAATTAAATTCTGCAAAGAACTTTTTCCACCAATTTCTTCAGTTAATTACAAATAGTATTAAATGCTGAGGCTGAAAATAAAATTAAAAAAACAACCAATAGAATATGTATCTTTATAGTTTGCCTGTTGATCTGAAACTCTCTTGGTTTTCTTTCCATTTCCTGCTCTTTTTTGCATTTAACTTTTGCTCTGAAGTCAAATATTACTATTTTCTGAGGTATTCCACACACCTTAGATCAGAGTTTTCATTACAAAAATAAAAACAATTCCCACATGGTTCCACTTCAGCTCATGCATGAAGCATCTAGAATTAAAATATAAAATTAATTAAAAGGAAATCCTCAAACCCAAACAGGATGTTTGGCAAGCAAGTTCATTTTGGTCTGGTTTTTTTTTTTTCAGCAAATCGAGACTGGACTTTTAACGTTGAATAGACATACTTTCCTTTTGCTATGTTTTACAATCCCGTCTTGCACATTTGATGATGATGTTAGCAGAAACTGAATCACTTGCATGTGTAAATGCCACTGGATCAGTTTCTTTCACGTTGAACATCATCATAAAATTAGGTTAAAATTTTAATGTTTCGAGCATATAGTCTTTTAAGCCTTTTTTCTTTTTCTTTTTTCTTTTTTCCTTCCCGAAGGCTCATCTTTTTCTAGCTGCTTTAATGCAAGTTCTCCCCAGAGTACACGGAGGGACAGCAGTGTGTGGGTCTGGGCACGCTCCTGCCACAGGCAGCGTTTGCTCCAAGCCCCAACGTGGCTGGCACAGAACCTTCCCTTCGACCCTAGGCATGCAGGGTCACAAAGGCTGGCTCGAAAATCAGCCCTTCACAGAATCACAGAATCAACCAGGTTGGAAAAGACCTCTGAGATCATCGAGTCCAACCTGTGACCGAACACCACCTTAGTCAACTAGGCCATGGCACTAATATGTCCAGCCTATCCTTAAACACCTCCAGGGACAGTGACTCGCCACCTCCCTGGGCAGCCCTTTCCAACGTCTGATCACCCTTCCAGTGAAGAAATTCTCCCTAATGCCCAACCTAAACATCCCCTGGTGCAGCTCGAGGCCATTTCCTCCTGTCTTGTCACTGGCTGTCTGGGAGAATAGTCCCATCCCCACCTGGCTACAACCTCCTTTCAGGTATTTGGGAGAGCGGTAAGGTCGCCCTTCTCCACTTTTTCTCCAGGCTAAACACTCCCAGCTCCCTCAGCTGCTCCTCCTAAGACTTGCGCTCCAGTCCCTTCACCAGCTTCGCTGCCCTTCTCCGGACGACCTTTGTTGTCTCTTTCACATTTAGCAAAGCCAAGTCCTCTCCTTCTAACGCGCCCATCAAATAAAGGTTTTCCCAAATAACAGACCCCTGGGGGTTCCGCACTGTCGGATCGCACCGGTACCTCCCAGGGCCACGGTACCACACAAGGGCAGGCAGCCTGGACAGCTTCGGAAAAGATCCCTACACCCCACAGCGAGCAGTTTAACTTTCCCCAGACGAAGCAGCCGACGCTCCGGATGGGCGGGCGCTCGGCCGGTGGCTCCCCCCGCCCCGGGAAGGCGGGTGAGGGAAGGCCCGCCCCGCGGGCGGTGCCGCTGGGACGGTGGCGGCGATGGCGCCGGGCACGGCCGGGTGGCCGAGGCGGCTGAGCGGGTGAGCGGCGGGGCGCGGCTCGGCATGGCCCGAGCCCTGCTGCTGCTGCTGCCGCCGGGGCCGCCGCTCCTGATCCTGCTCCTGCCGCTCCTGCTGGTGGCGGGCTGTGCCTGGCGGCCGGCGCGGGGCCAGGAGGCGCCGCAGACCCCCGACTGGAGGATGACGCTGAAGACCATCCGCAACGGGGTGCACAAGATCGACGTGTACCTCAACGCGGCCCTCGACCTGCTGGGCGGCGAGGACGGGCTCTGCCAGTACAAGTGCAGCGACGGTGAGCGGAGGGGAAGGGAGAGAGAGACGGGGAAACCCCTGAGACCCCGCCGGCGACCCTTGTCCCCGGTCGGAGCTGCCGGGGCTGCGGGGATGGGGCGGCCCCGAGCGCCGCTCCCGGGGGAAACGTCGCCAACAACTTCTTGCCGGTGTCTGTATGTATAAGTACGTGTGTCAGCCTCAGCAGACAAGTTCTTACGCGTGTGTTTATGTTTAAATACATGTGTAACGTGTGTATAAACGTATATACGCGTAAGACTTCTAAGTAGCGACGTTTGCCTTTGACAGACTGTCAGATATGTAGCTGATGTGTACACTAAAAAAAAACCAAAACAAAAAACCAACACAACCCTGGAGTGGAGAGAATTGCTCCCTGCCAGCTGGTTATTTACGAACACTCCTGAGCATTTTGGTTTGGAACAGAAAAGCCTAACTCTGGGCTGTGGAATGTGTTGTTTCAGAGTCATGTTTAAATAAGAGCTTTTAATGGCAGCCACGTTTGCCGGCGGAAGGAATGCATCCTGCTGTCTGTAAATCCTGCTGCTACCAGCAGAGGACATCTGTGCTTCTTCCCTGCGTTTCAGCTGCCTAATTTACCTAAAATCTAATTGAGGCAGCTCAAGTTGGCATGACCTGATAGATTATTATTATTAGGATAGTAGACTATTATTATATGACTATTATTATTAGGCTAACCCTGCTTGAGCAGGGAGGTTGGATCAGGAGGTTGGACCACTGTGGTCCCTTCCAACCTGACCTCTGTGAATCTGTGGCAACCTGCCTGAAAGTGGCTCCCCAGCCATCCCGTCCTCAGTGCCAGGCAGGCAATGCTCCAGAAAGGGAGTTTCTTGCCAGGCTTTTCGCTGGTGCTCTCAAAACAGGAGGCTCACCATAACCTGGAATCCCCTCACCCCCATTTTACTATGTTGGATTTGTTAAGTCAGGAATTGGGTTTGGTGGTGGCACCCTGGTTGGCTCCACCAAGAGTGGCCAGGACACTGGGACATTTCCTTGCTGTACTAGTTTCAATACTTGCACCTTTCAGGTGTGTTTTTTTCTTCTCCATCACTTTTAATTGTGGTGTCAGTTTGTTTCAAATACCAAAACAAGTTGGAGGGTCGTTTTTCAAATTAACAGTTTTCCTTCACTTGGAATGCAGAATTCCTTGGCTTGCTCTAGTAATGAGTATTCAGGGAGATGTGACTTTAGCAGTCTCTACTAATTTAAATTGTATTAACATTACAGCTGTAGAAATAAAAACAATGTTTTGTTCCAGTTAATTTTAAAGGTTAAGCTAAAAAAAAAAAATCAGAGCACTTCTGCTGATTGCATATAAAGCATAGAAGTACTCTATTCTTAAATATAATCCTAGATATTGCAATTTAACTGACAGCAATTTTAGTAACTTAAGCTCCACCTCTTTTTTTAAACTTTTGAAGCTAACATGGACACTTGTTCTGGTGACTTGTCCCCCTTTTTAAAAAATTTGCCTAGTACTCCTAAATTGTAATTTGGAAAGGACTGTTGATATGCAGATGCCTGAGTATATGTTTAAGTTAAAAATAAGACTGTCTTAAGCCCTACCAATGCCTGTGGTGAGTCTTAACAGTGCAAAAAGTCTATTTGAGGCATGATAAATTACCTTTTTCAGGATCAAGGCCCGTTCCTCGCTATGGATATAAACCATCACCACCAAATGGCTGTGGATCCCCTCTATTTGGAGTTCAGGTAGATACTTCCATTTTGGGACTTGTCTTTTATATATCAGCTTTCCTCAATGTAGATGATTTTTTCCTTCCCCCATTCCAGGAATGAGACAGCATCTATATACAATGTCCCTGCTCTTATCAGGTTCAACACATGCTCTGGTAACAACAGATGGAAAATGTTAGTATTGCAAATGAACACAGCATAAACATTTTCAAATATTATAAGCATAAAATGCAACATTGGTGATTATTTTTTTTGTTTCTGATGTTTGGTTTAGTGTTTTGTTTACACACTCCTGAAAGTGTTGAATAACAACAACTGTGAGAGCCAAGGGTTTGGCTCTGACTCATGCTGTCTTTACTGACACTAATCCTTTTTCCTTAATGCTGGAAAGAAAACATGAGTTAGCTTATTCTCCTGCTTTTGGCTGGGATAGAGCTAATTTTCTTCTTCATAGTTGGTGCAGGGCTGCCTTGCAGGTTCAGTATGAGAATAGTGTTGATAACACACTGATGTTTTGGGCTATTGCTCAGTAGTTCTTACCCTAAGCCGAGGACTTTCCAGTTTCCCATTCCCTGGCAGTGAGGAGGTGCATGAAAAGCTGGGAGGGAGCATAGCCAGGACACCTGACCTGAACTGGCCAAAGGGATATTGCCCACCACAGAACATGATGCTTTGTATGTAAACTGGGGGAAGTTGGCCAGGAGGGGCCGATTGCTGCTTGGGGACAGGGTGGGCATCGATCAGTGAGTGGTGAGCAACTGTATGGTGCATCACTTGTCTGTCTTGGGTTTTGTTTCTCTTTCTGTCTCCTTTTCATCATCATCATTATTATTATTATTATTACTATATTTTACTTTGTTTCACTTATTAAACTGTCCTTATCTCAACCTCTGAGGGATTTTTTTTTGATTCTCCTCCCCATCTCACTGGGGGCAGTGGGGGAGAGGCAGGAAGGGCGATCAAGCAGCAGCATGGTACTTAGTTGCTAGCTGGAGTTAAACCTAACACTTGAGTACCATGTCTGGGTGGGATGGAGTTAACTTTCTTCATAGCAGGCTGCATGGCACTGTGTTTGGGATTTTTGGGCTAACACAGTGTTGATGGTTATGGCTGGTGCTGAACAGTGATTGCATAGCTTTGGGACTTTATCTTTTCCACCCCACTCTGCTCATCCACCACCCCAGAGCGTAGGCTGGGGCTGGGGAAGAGGTTGGGAGGGGACACAGCTGGGGCACTGACACAAATTGAACAGAGGGATATTCCATACTACATAGTGGTGCTCAGCAATAAAAACTGGAGTAGTGAGAGAAGGTAGGGAGGGGATGGTGGTAAAGCCTACGTATGACTTCCAGGGAGGCTGTTGCTCACAGACTGGCTTGGCATCCTCTCTGCTTGTGAGATGTGGTGAATGATTGCTTTTGCATTGCTTATTTTGGGATATCTTTTTCTTCTTTTATTCATCCATTAAAGTGTCTTTATCTCAACCCGCATGTTTTCGTGCTTTTGCTCTTCCTGTTCTCCCCTCCGTTCCACAGGGTGGGGCAGGGGGGAGCAAGCACCTCTCTGGGTGCTTGGCTGCTGCCTGGGGTCAAACCACCACACCTTACTGGATGTGAACAGCAAAATGGATAAGTGAATGACAGCTGGATTGGTCACATTAGTTTTTAATTTCTAACTGTTACAGTCCATTCATAGGCTGTATCTTTCTTAACTGGAATACCAATGGAGTATGTGTGTGTGTGCATTTTCTTCACAGTTTGACATTGGTATCCCTTCAATGACAAAGTGCTGCAATCAACACGACAGATGCTATGACACTTGTGGCAATAAAAAAAATGATTGTGATGAGCAGTTTCAGTCCTGCCTCTCAAAAATTTGCAGAAATGTGCAGAAAACACTTGGAATCTCAGAGAGTGTCCAGGGTAAGCATGAAAAACCCTCTCTTTATTTTTCAGGTTTAACTGAGCTTAATTTGGGAATAAATCTTTGTGCTGTGCAATAAGGCCACATTTTCATAAGCTGATGCTGTTACTGAAAGATGCCTTGTTTTGTTCCTCTGCTGTGCAGCATAGACACTTGTACAGCACAGCAATGACACAGCATAGGAAAATGATCTGGGTTAAAACCCTAAGTTAAGGTTAGTTTTAGCATTAGGCGAAAAATAATGCTTCCCATTTAGGATTAAGAATATGGGCATACAACTTGATCCAAATGCATATATAATTCTTGCATTTACTGTAACATGGCTGAATAGTGATTGTTCTGCTAGGTGATTTCTAAACACCTACTACCTATGCTTGCTAGTAAACTGTAGGAAAGTATGGAGTAATTTCCTTTTAGGAAATAAGATATTAGAATAATAACGCTGTCATAGTGGATGTACTTAATGCTGTCCCTTAGTGAATAAATGTTAGGTTTCTTAGTAACAGGTGATAGGATACTCCTTCTGGTTGTTGGCCTGCATCTGATGGATACATGACATAACTACGTTTTAACTTAGGCACTGTCACTTTCACAGTATGTAGTCCCACTGAGAGCAGTAAGGCTTTAGAACAAGCCTGTGTTTGAACTGGTCAAATTCATTTAAATGCAATAAGTAATCACGTTAGTCTTTAGTGACAGAACTGGTGAGTATTTGTTCAGTTCTGTTGAGCTGGTATTAAAGATAGCAACTTCTGCATAAACTGGGATGCGAAGAGTGAGGGGATAAACAAGTTCTTTCATCGTTCCAAGACTCAGTATGTTTCTAAAACAGATAACATTCCATATGCAATGAAATTTCTTGTTTGTTCTGTTTGGCAGATGAAAAATCTTTATTCAAAACTTAAATGGTTCTGTGTTGGTTCAGTCTTTCATTTAACAATCTATTTGCCATGCCTAGAGAAGATTGCTTCCTTCTTAGAGTCATCCTTAGTTTGCCAGAGTTATTTCTGTTAGCTTCATATTCCATTCAAAGCATACTCTTAACTGAACTCTTTTTTGCTTGCAGCTTGTGAATCAACTGTTCAGCTGTTGTTTGATGCAGTTATACATTTAGGATGTAAACCATACCTGGACAGCCAGAGAGCTGCGTGTATGTGTCATTATGAGGGTAAGACAGATCTCTGAAAGAAGATACATGGTGTAGAATGAAGATTCAGTTGAACTGAAGCAAGTCTTTGGTTACAAAGCCTTATGCTTTTCAGACAGTAATATCTTAAAACGCTGACATGAATATTCTGATTTGAAAAATCACTACGATATTCTTATTAATGTAAAAAAGAAACAAGTCTCCTTTCTCTTCTATTTTGTGCCAGAATCTTGGAAACTGAAATTTGTTTCCTTTGGCGTATGTCTGCTCAGGGCATGTTACTGTACAACACTACAGCACTAGTATACAACACTAGTGCCATTTCAAAGTTTTTAAGAAAACTCAATAATGGGGACATCAGAAGCACTGAAGAGTCACATTGAATTATCAGATGATTTTTAATACAGGTCAAATTTTAGGTTTACTAGATGCATCTGATGGATACAACAGCAAAGAGTGTTTTGTGTACATCTATATGACATCTTAAATAGCCTATACTTCCGTGTTTCTGGTACAATTGCCTTCAGTTCTCTCTGATATATGCTGTCCTATGGGTTTGTTGTTAAAAAAGCAACCAAAGTACCCCAAACCTGTATACATCTACACTACATTTCTATCTGAATCTGTATCAACCTTAATTCTGCAGCACTTTTCAGATCGAATATGTTGATCCTTTTAAGGCTTGACCAGTAAAATGAACAGCTTGCAACCTAAGGATATACTTTTGATTTGATAAAATGGTGAAATGTAGTTTCTACGTTATGTTTAAAAATTCATCAAATGTCTATTTTTAAATAAAATATTTTGTGTATTATATGCACGGAAAGGATATAGTGTTCAAACATGTTGATTTATATTTGTCTTGTGGCACAAGTTGGCTACTGTACTTATCTTTGCCTTCATTTAGTATGTTCTGATGAAAACTAAAAGCAAGTTCAACAGTTAAGATCAGTAAGCCCAACAAACCTTTTTATTTAAGATGTCCTCTGTGAGGCTGATGGATATTGGAGCCTTTATTTTTGTCATCTGTTCCCTTGACCTCTGTGAGGCTGAGCAACATCTGAGCCTTTACTTCTGTCATCTCTTCTCACTCTGACTTCTCTAGCTAAAATCACCTGATACATGAATTATTTGGGATTTGTTCTCTGTACTCAGCTTTCGCTGCTGATCTACAGGTCTCAGGCCTTAACTTCTGCATTAGTTTCTCTGTTAAAATGATTTGCTTTCATGTGGCCCTGATTCTGCTTTAGATATCCACAGCAGAGGAGTGAAAATTAAAATACTACATCTGTGAACAGGGAATAGAAACCATGCCAAATGCATAAAATTTACTGGACTTATAGACTATAATGTGATTTCTCTACTGGAAGGACTTTTATATGTTTTTTTCTTTACCAGTTGTATTTTTGATTTGTTTGTCACTGGAGCTTACTCTACATGACACTGAATGTGCCTCATTAAAAAAAGTTCCTGCTAAAGTTCTTTAGCCATGCTTCAAAGTTTCGTTTCTTATTTGTGGATATGAAATAGCACTACAAGAGAAGTAATACTTTAGAGTTTTACAAAACTGAGCTTGATGAACTTGTGGTTCCTTTAAATTTGGTGAAATTTATTTTCTACCATAAAACTGAAACAACTCTGAATTACTCTGGAATTCCATGGTTGTAACCCTAAAAATCTTTTAACACCAAAGCAGGGAATGGTAATGGCATTGCTTGTTTAAAATAAAAAGAAGTGCCACAGAGTCCAAAATGCTGTAATTCAGCTAAGTGGCTGTTGAGTTCGGTACAGATGGGCTTAAACTGGATGCTTAAATGAAGGCATGTCCTGGTTTTGGATGGGATAGAATTAATTTTCATCCTAGTATCTGGTGCAGTGCTGTGTTTGGGTGTGGTGTGAGAATAATGTGGATAACACACTGATGATTTAGCTGTTTCTGAGTAGCACTTACCTTAAATCCAAGACCTTTTAGTTTCCTGTGCTTTACCAGTGAGCAGGTGCATAAGGAGGAGGGAGGAAGCAGGGCCAGGATAGCTGCCCCACACTGTCCAAAGGGATGTTCCATACCATAGAGTGTCATAAATGGGGGGAAGTTTGTATCCTGATCAGCCAGGAGGCACTGATCACTGCTCGGGAACTGGCTGGTCATCCATCACTGGGTGGTAAGCAATTGTACTGTGTGTCACTTGTCGGTCTTGGGTTTCGTTCCTCTTTATCCTTTTCATTTTTTATAATTTTTATTTATTTTATTTCAGTTATTAAAGTGTTCTTTTCTAAACCCTTGAGTTTTACTTTTTCTGATTCTCCTGCCCATCCTCTGTGTGTGTGTGTACACATGTACTTAGTTGCTGGCTGGGGTTAAATCACAACTACACAGAAAATTTTCATTATTGGAAAGAGCTGGTTTTTGTTCCCTTCTGTATTGAGCTGTAATTATACCATGAAAGCATTCCAGAGTTTCCTTCAAATCATATATAATGCTAAAGAGAGTTTTAATCCTGCTGGATGGCACTTCATAGTTCTGTTTGCAAACCATAGGAAGCATACCAGAGAATCTTTACTTTGCCCAAGTTTTTCCTGTAGCAGAAATCCTTGATTATTGTTATCTGCAAATTATACAAAATGCATCTTGCAGACGACAGCTAGCCTTCATTTTAGGAGTATCACCCCCAGAATTAACTTACATATTTATATATATATGTTTATGTATACATATACGTAAAAAATGTAATGTTTGTCCTGGTTTTGGCTGAGATAGTTAATTTTTTTTTTTTCCTAGCAGCAGACACAATGCCGTGTTTTGGATTTAGGATGAGAGTAATGTTGATAACACACTGCTTCTCATACTGCCCTGCCAGCGAGGAGGCTGGGGGTGCACAAGTAGAGTTGGAAGAGGACACAGCCAGGACAGCTGACTCCAGATGACCCAAGGGATATCCCACACCATATGGAATCATGCTGAACGGTCAAACTGGGAGGGGTGGGAGGGGCAGTTGGCCAGGGAGCGGCACTGATCACTGCCTGGGGACTGGCTGGGCATACGCTGGTGGGTGGTGAGCACAAACTTTTCTTCTTCCGACTGCAGTTCTAATCCATCCATAATGTTTTTTCCAAAAAATACCCACTTACAGTGGAGCTACTGCAACAATCCAAAAGTGTTTCAAAACATATGCCTCAAAACACATACAGACGTGTAACAAAAAACTTGCATATAATGCACACCAGCCAAACGCTACCTCAGGCTTCATACATTGCGGTCAAGTTACTGGTGAGTCATCTGAACACCGCATCTGACTGACTGTGCTCTTAGCCTCCAACAAAACAAAGCAGAGAAAAAGTATGTCTTGTTAGGATGTGAGCAAACTGTTGGACTGAGGAACATGGCTGATACGAGTTCAAACTGCTGAACACAAAGCTCTTACACAGAGTCCTAGATTAAGGTTCTACAGCTGCTACTTCACACAGGATTCCCTAGTGTGAGCTGAGAGAGCTGGGATTAGCAGTTGCAAAAAACCCAAAATGAATCTGCTTGATAGGAGTCTAAATGTTACACAGTGGAAGATACAAAACTCTGACAATAATACCATGTTCTAGCTAAAGTAAACACAAAGACAATTTAAGCAACAGTTTTATCTCGATCCAGGTGCCTTTTGGCAGTCTGAAGGTAACAAGTCCAAACAGGCGGAAAAATAAGCAAAGGTAAGTAGAAATACCTGTGGCTTCTTCAACCAAAAGAGGAGACATCTTGTCTGAAAGATTTACCCGTGCAAGAAAGAAGCCTGTGGAAAACCAGACCAAACGGACTGGGTAAAAACGCTTAGAATCCCACTCTGAATCTGCCTTCTTTTGGGCGTGTAGCAGCCACCTCTAAGTGCATATTCGCGCCCGAGTTTATCCTAGACCCTGCCTAGAAATACACTGGATAGAAAATTCAGTTCCCTCCACTGTACAAAACTGTAAAGCTCTTATACAGTTTGGTTGGTTTTTTTGTTTTGTTTTGGTTTTTTTTTTTTTTTTTTTTGTCACTGGCTTTGGTTTAGAAACCTGTGTCTTATGCAACTGATCCAGCGAACAGTAAGTGCATATAATTAACCGGTTGGGAATATTGGGACTTAAGATACTTCGGCACTCTCTTCAATATCTTGTCACACTCCTCACAGTTCTGAAATCGTCACCGAGAGCCGATGCAAGAATAGAGAAAACGCATTTCGAGGAGCGGGAGTTTGACAGGAATAGAAAGCCCCCCGTAAGGGGGCTTAGAGGGCAGTTTTGAAGAACCTCCACTAGTAAATACAGGAGCTTCTCACCACGCTTCAGGACGATGATTTTGTCTACGGCGGCGCAGTTACTCAAGCACGGCCGCTGAGGTGCCCGTCACGGGAGCGCAGGGCACAATTCGACACATCACCCTTCGGTTCTCCCGGCCGCCTCCCGCCCCACGGACACTTCCCCCATGGCTCGCCCCGTTTCTTGCGGAGGCGGCGGCCGGAGCCAAGGGCGACAAATGCCCGCCCCCGTATGGAGAGGGGCGGGCCGACCCCGGCACGGCACGGGAAGGAAGGACTCGGCTCGGCTCGGCTCGGCTCGGGTTCAGCAGCGGTTCCTTTGTCCACCGTCATGTCGGCACCGGAGCGCTCGGCAGGTGGGTGGGCGGCGGGGAGGGCGCGGGGCATGGGGGTGGGGGATGCTGCCGGAGCCAGCGGCGCGCAGGAGGAGCGGGATGGGGATGTCTGAGAGGGGCTGCGGGGAGAGGGGCCCCACGGGCACCCGTGGCGTGGCAGCGCTGCCCGGAGGGCGCTGCCGGCGCTCGTGGGGAGCGGGACCTTCGCTCCCTTTCCCGTCCGGAGGAGGAAGGGAAACAGGGAAGGTGGGACGTGCGGAGCCAAAGCCGGCGGCGGCCGACGCGGAAATAAATGTGCGCGGAAATGGATCTGCACGCAAAGCCCAGCGCACCCCGGCGAGGGGAAAGTCCCACCGCAGGGCGAGGGACGGGGACAGATCGCCGATGTGTAGTGGGAGTTCAAGGGAAGACAGGGCAGCAAAACTAGGGGAGTTGAGTGCATTACCTGATTTTTGATTCCTCTGAAGAAAGGAAGATCTAAGGCAAGTAGTCCCATTGAAAGCAATCAGCTTTTAGAACAAAAGTGTGTAAGACAAGCAGAAAACTTTCATGAATCATGGTAATTCAAATAGTGTTTACTTGAATGAAGCTGCAATATAGACTCATAGTCGGGTTGGAAAAGACCTCTGAGATTATCAAGTCCAACCCTTGATCCAACACTGCTGTGGTTACTCGACCATGGCACTACGTGCCACATCCAGTCTCATCTTAAAAACCTCCAGGGATGGAGAATCCACCACTTCCCTGGACAGCCCATCCCAGCCTGATTACCCTCTCTGTAGAGAATTTCTGCTTACTATCCAACTTAAACCTCCCCTGGCAGAGCTTAAGACCGTGCCCTCTTGTCTTACTGATAGCTGCCTGGGAGAAGAGATGAACCCCCACCTGGCTACAACCTCCTCTCACAGCTGATCGATATTTGCCAGTGGGAAGCTTCAATGTAAAAAGTAACACAGTCCTTTGAGCCACCATCCTGTGCTTCAACATTAAGCTTCTAAAGCCAAGTCCAGATTTCTGCAAGTTTATTCTGGTGTCTTTATGAACTTTTCTCCTCTATCAACACAGAGCTACGTTATTTTTGCGAAAGGCTTTAATAACATGAAAAACAGATGTGAAAAGGTAATGTTGTATATACAAAGCAATTTGCAAAATATATGTGTATGTGACTCCTCTTCTAATTGCAGGCCACGTCCAGTTGGATAGCAGACCTGTATTATCCACCAAAGGTATAGTATAGTATCTAGTTTTCATAATGTGTTAGTTAGTCTCCACCAGCAGAAGTTGCAATCTTATAGCCCACTGGATAAGTGAAAGGAATACATATTTTGGCCTAAACATCTGCAGGTCTGTAGTTCTGCCCACTCCCACGATGTGCACATTCCCCATTGTTCCCACATTGTTACCTTTATGTCCATTCTGTTACTGGACACCCTTAGGTCTGTATAGTTTAGCACTCGTGCATTTTTAAATAATATAAAATTGTAACTATTTAGACTCTTTAAAAAATACAGCCAGTGAGTTAATTATATACAATCATGATCTCTGAATTATGCCTATATAGGTACAGATGCACAGACAGATAGAAAATATGCATGTTTTGACAATCTAAAATTCACACTGTGAGAGTCAGAACTTCAGAACAGCCACCAAAAGCTGTGGGTGCAGACAAATGATAATGAAGCTGTTTAACTGCATGCCTACTTACCTGATGTGTAAAGGAGCTTTTGGTTCCCACTAACAGCTAAACTGTAAGGCTGGATGCATAAGTTCAAATTGTTTCTGTTTAGTGAATGACTTTGTGGCTAAATCACTTTTTATCTCTAACAGATGGAAACCAGAACTTCACAGAAGTAGATGCATTCCATACAAGGTAAAATTCTGGCGGCAGACAGAGATGGCCCACGGCACTGAAATCAGTGCAGGGTTTTCTGATTTTTTTTTAAGAACGTGATGGGATTATTCAATTCAACTCCACCAAATTACAGAACACGTTTCTAATTTTAGCTACACCTGATGCAGAAGCACCCTTATTGTGAAGGCACGTGGAAGGGACTACTAGGAGTGGACTCCTTTTATGTTAGGCAACGTGCAGAGACTGTGGCAAAAATACCATCACAGTCTAAGGAACAACTGGACAGACTAAGTAATAGATTGTAGCACAAGAATATATTCCTCTAGAAGGAGGGGAAAGGGACCATGGGATAGTGATTCCACTGATTTTTCCTATTCCACCTTGCAACATCATCTAGCCCTGGAAACAGTAAACTACCTGCCTGATAACTCTATTTGCCTCACCCATTCAGGAAATATAACTGAGCAGAGAAAGAATTATGGAGGGAATCATCTTTTAATGGTCATTCACAGGATCCAGGGACCTGTTTGTCCAAAATCCCTACCAGCCATGCACCTAGCCAAATCCTAAGGAAGAGAAATTGCCAAAATACGAATAAATTCTGGTACTGGCACAGGTGAAATACCATTCATAATTACAAGGCTAAAGTCTATAATCTTTGCATGTTATCATGTTAAGTACTCAAGCACCCAGCTTCTTATACTTGTTCTCCAGCCAACATTGTTGAAACCCCCAGACTTTAAACAGTCATCTAAAATTCCTGTTCTCTGAATTCTTACGTAGTCATTAGCAAAAGATGTTTCATTAAGGGGCTTCTCACAATGAAGTGGAGAAACAGAAACAGTTTATGGATAACTACAGTAACTTTGTTGTGAAACAAAGCATTTTGCTGATGAAACTGTGATCCTGAAGTAGCGTCTGCAGGCAAATACTCTAGCCAACTTCTTCCACTAATTGAACCCAACCTGAATATTCCATAGCAGGAAAAAACAGTAACATGGCAAAAATGGCTCTGACTAGAGCCATTTGTAGAAGCAGCATGACATGGACTGTCATTTTGTACACCTGTTCTGTCCTTGCTATTACCAGTGGTGTCACCAGAAGTGTTTTAGTTTCCATTTTCTGCACCAATAACCATCTTCAAAAGCAGAAAGACTGACTGCTTTGTCTCTTAAAATACAGCCATGTCAACATTTGGAAATGATCTTTTGGATCCAAGTGTTGGCATGACTGCGGGTCCACAGACAAGTCCAGAGCATGCTGTTACATGCTTCTATGTTGTGTTTTGCTCGTAAACCAATAAAATTAGTCCCAAACACACAGGTACTCCATGCTTTTGTTGCTATGATATAGTCCTCTAGTTAGAAGCTGGGTAGGTCATTTATTCTGTCCTCTAGAGAACACCTCTGTCCTTCAGCCTTAGGATTTTGTTGGCTGGTTGCTAAAAACTTAGGTGAACAGTTGTATTATCATAGTTTTTATTTTCTTAGCGTAAACAATAAACATTTGTTCTCCTTTTGCGAGATACACTGCTCTTAGCACCTCATCACCAGTTTATAGTCTATTGCTTATGATGTAGCACTTGATTTACTTAGGAGAACTTGAAGCAAACCGCAGACAGCTACAATTCCAAGTAAGTACGTGTGTACTATCCAATTATGTTAAAATAATATTTAGCTGAACGCATAACATGGAGAATTAGAGCCATGCCTAAAGTGCACCACTATATGCCTTACTGTGTTACTAGTAAGACAGCCTTCTGATGAGAGAAAACACACTGCAGATCAACTGTTCAATCTATTTGGTGGAGCCACAGGAAACACCCAACACTTGTTTTTACTGAATCACTTAACACGCCCAAGCTTTTAGAAAAGACCTAGGGATTTAGGGTCTTCCTAAAATATTGCACATTTTGAGGTCTTATCTTCTGAAATTGGCTCCTCCAAATCTCTAGCCAATTAAAAATTCTTACCTTGTGGAAATACAGGAAGGTAATTCAATTAGCCATTAACTCATTTATCAAGAATGTTTTCCATCTCTAGCAACAGACAAACACATGATCCTGCAGAGCAGTACAAAATGAACCATCAAAGAAGAGGAATTGCACTAATCTTCAATCATGAACACTTTTTTTGGCATTTAAAACTGCCAGACAGACGTGGGACTTTGGCAGACAGAAACAATTTGAAACGCAGGTAAGAAACTGGTTTCTCTGCTCATGCTTAAAACAAATCTAAACTGCAGAAATCATAGTCAAATAAACAGTTACCTAAATCTTGTGTTTTGAGTAGAGACCAAAAGATTTTGTAGACATAAGCATCTATGCAACTTTGGTACAGAAAGCTGTAATGAAAAAGCTTTAAGGCACATTCCTTTACGTCACAGAAACTGCTGGAACAAGTGCTATGATTTGAGTGAGTCCAGAGCTTTCTTTGGACAAATTCTTTCAAGTAACTGTAGGTATTAGACCTGTACTTGACACCAGTCTGAGTTCAAAATCATCTTTAGTTGTGTTGGGGTTTTTTGTTTGGTTGTTTTGTTTTTTTTTTTTAACAAATAATGCATAAACATGAATATTCATTCTCTCAGAGGGAAAGCAACTGACATATAATTTGAGCAAGATTTGTACTAATACTGATGTGTTTTATTAATAGTTTGACAGACCTTGGGTTTGAAGTCAGAGTTTTTGATGATCTGAAAGCAGAAGATGTGCTGCAGAAAATTTATGAAGGTAGGAGACTATACAGTGATTATGTCTTTGTAGCAGAATTTCCAGATATCTTTTCTTCCATTCTATTTATCTAACTCTAACCGAAAATAGTTTTTGTGCACAAGGAAGTTCTTTAATATTAGAAGGACTTAAAAGTTAGACTGCAGATTATTTTATTGCAGTGTAAGGGAAACTTCTGTGGAAAAACTAAGGAAGTCACTAAAAGATGAAAGAAGGTACTTGCTGCTGGGAGAAGTTAGTAACATTCTTCTTTTTACGTTTAGTGGCCCATCAGCCATGCTGAATCAATGCACCTTCAAATCTGCAGTATTCTTCTAAATTATACAAATGTACAATGTTTTTAACCTCAAGATGACTGTTTAGTCATTTTGACTTATTTCAGCCTCTACGGATGACCACAGTAATGCTGACTGCTTTGTTTGTGTGTTCCTGAGTCACGGTGAGGATGATCACGTTTACGCATATGATGCCAATATCAAAATTGCGACAATCACAGACATGTTCAGAGGAGACAAGTGCCAAAGTCTGGTAGGAAAACCAAAGATATTTATCATTCAGGTAAGATGTCTGTTTCTGAATTCAGTGGACTTAACACTGACCTGTGTCTTCCCACAACACAGATGACAGTTTGCTGATGCAGTCTTTCCACAGGGCAAATTGTTCCTTAAAGACATTTAAGACAAGGACTCTTAGAAACCTGTATGTACACTACTGTTAGTATCATGATTATAGCTGCATTTAGGAAGTAATTTTATGAAGAGAAACACAAATCAAGCCCATGTCAGATTGACTGTCAGTGTATATTTAATGGCAGAGAAGGCAGTACCATATTTTTGGGAAAGTTCTCAGCTCAGTTCCTACTGTTCACACCTCATAGCCCTAGACTGGACTGTGGGAGGCTATCAAACCTCTGTAACTTCATTGATTCCTTCTAGGCAAGTCCCTTTAATTGATCCTTATTGAAGTTGGGATTTGTGTTTTGTTTTTCTGTTTGGTTCTTTTGGTTTTTTGTGGACATGTCGGTTGGTTGGTTGGTTTTTGTGATGGTAGTGATTTGTTTGGGTTTTTTTCATTTATGACCAATACCTGGCATCTCTGTAGACTCTAAAGAATCAATTTAAGGATTTATTGTCTCAGAAATAATTTTTGTGATAAGTGGTCAAATAAAGCCCATATGTAACCTTCTGTTTCACTTCTTGGTTCAGGGGATAATGCAAGCTGTCAGGCACCTCAGAAAATCTCTGTTCAAGCCTCCTGTTCAAAGCAGAGTCATGGGATCGTGCAGGGCTTATCCAGATTACAGTCAGCAAACTCATATATGAACCTGGCCTTCAGCAGATTGTAACTGTAGCAGCTACAGAGTAATCCTAAGGATTATCTTTTTCTCTAAATTAAAGCTTCCTTAGGCACAGGGCTGCTGCAAGAATCAGCATCGTTAATTCACCTTTCATTAGGAGTCATTCAGCTTTCCTTTATTATTTTTTAACCGGGTACCAAACATGGAAAAATATTTTCATATTTCAATTTTAAGTAATACGTGGAAACACTGATAACATATCCTCATAAAAAAAGCTAATTAACCTAGTTCATCAGCTGAGTTCTTTTACAGAACAACTGGCATAGCATTTACCTTTGGAAATTAGAGGAAACAGCCAGATGGAACTTCATCACTGTAAAGATTTTTTGTGTTTTCTCTTCTTAGTGGTAGTTCTTAAGTAATGCTTCTTACTTTATCTTTTGACCATGTTCTCACCTTATCCTCCCCATGCAGCTTTTCTGCATCACTGACAACACTGGGCTCACTTACTGACTTCTCACAAAAACACCCTCCATCAGCTAACACATTTGAGACTGAACTAAGAGCAGAAGTGTAACATTTGCATGTAATGATGTCTGTGCATCAGAACATTAATTCAATGCTGCCTTGCCAGCATGTCTCAGGGAGGCAGTTCTTCCTCTCTGCTCAGCACTGGTGAGGCTGCATCTGAACTATTGTGTCCAGTTCTGGGTTTCCCAGTACAAGAAAAATACAGATTTAGTGCAGTGAGTCCTGCAAAAGGCCACAAAGATGATTAAGGGACTGGAGCATCTCTCATATGAGGAGAGGCTGAGAGAGCTGGGACTGTTCAGCTTTGGAGGAGATGCCTCAGGGGAACCTTATCAATGTTATAAATACCTGGTGGGAGGAAATAAATAAGAGGGAGACAGGCTCCTTTCAGTGGTGCCCAAGTGATGGGACAGGAGGCAACCGGAATGAATTAAAACACTCAAAATTCCATCTCAACACAAGAGAACACTTTTTTACTGTGGGGGTAGTCAAACACTGGAAAAAGTCACCCAGGCAGATTGTGGAGTCTCCATCTATGAAGATACTTGAAAGCTGACTGCACATAGTCCTAGAGAGCCTGCTATAAAGCAAACCTTGCTTGAGCCAGGCGGTTGGACTAGGTGATTTCAAGAGGTCCCTTCCAGTCTTAGCAACTCTGAGATCATCTCAGAGCTTTCAGTGGACTTCATCACCAATATTTTAACTGATAGAGAAGTAAACGGGTCTTTATGATCCAGACTCATGGTAATGTGGGACACCTAACTGAACAGATGTCCCCTCTGGTTAGTGTCAGAAGTATCACATTAAACACAGGTGAGCTTGGCAGAGGTGGAAGCCTAACAGCACTTCTTACCAACAGGCATGTCGAGGTGATAAACATGATGATCCAGTTATTGCCTATGATTCAACAGACAGTAGCACTGGCAGTGAGACTGAAGTGGATGCAGCTGGTGTCTATACTCTGCCCGCTGGTGCAGACTTTATCATGTGCTACTCTGTGGCACAAGGTAAGTTCTCATATTTTTACATCCAGTGTTCAATACTTCACTATAACAGCCTTGAACACTTCTTCATTTTGCTGTCAAAAGAATGAGAACAGTTCCAGGTCATCTGTTTTACATGTCTGGTGAGTTAACAACTTGTCTGAAAGAACCTTACATGTTAAAGTGAAAATAAACTATCGAGGTTGCAGTTAATTTGCCAAACAGAAACATTCTCATCAATCTTCCTGCTGAGCTGTCTGCTGATAACAAGCATTCCCTTCCATTCCAGGATTGTAGGATTCTGGTGGCTTATACCTTTCCCTGCACTATATAGCTGTTCTCTCTAGTTTTCCATTACCTTGTTCTCACTCCCATCTGCTCTCTTGTAATGTGCAGATACAGTCCTGTAAACTATCAATCCCTGAATCATATTCCTCTTAGCTGAGCTCTGTAAGTGATCTCAAAGCCATTTCCCATCTACAATTTCCAGTGAAATTACATAATTGGCAAACTAAGATCTATACCCATTAGTAATCCCTTACAGATGGTAGCTAGCAAACAGTGACTCTCATAAATATTTTTCCAAGGGTCACCACTACTTACATTTCGATATTATTTTATCTTTCTGTTCTATTCTCAGGCTACTATTCTCATCGTGACACTCTAAATGGCTCCTGGTACATTCAAGATTTGTGTGAAACACTTAAGAAGCATGGGTCTTCCTTGGAGTTCACAGAACTTCTTACTGTCGTTAACAGGAAAGTATCTTACCGCAAAGTGGATGTGTGCAGAGACATTAATGCTATAGGAAAAAAACAGATTCCTTGTTTTGCCTCAATGCTAACTAAAAAACTGTATTTTCATCCAAAATCTTGAGTGGATTGTTGTTTAGCAATGATGACCATTAACTACTGCTTGCTGCAGAAATGAAAACACCATCTTAGTTCAGGAAACTAATACTCTACAAGATTGTTTGCAAAATCACTGGAATCAAATGGTATAGTTTGATAGATTTTAAAGCCTTAATGCAATTTTAAAGCTAGTATTACAGCTCAGGGAATTTGGGAAAAGTTGACTGGTCCAAAATTCTTAGAAGGTGCTCAGATTTTATTGAAATTGATATCTAGATTACCTTTTTCTAAAAAGCCTTTTCCTTGATTGCCATATAACTATGGCACATTTTACCATTTCCAAAACATTTCCAATGTTGCATTAGATTAATTTATCTTGCTCCAAGAGCACACTTTATAGGGAATAAGTTTGTAGGGCATCTTTTTGGATTTGTGGAAGCAGCATCCACCTTGCAATTTATTGAGCTTTTTGGACATTTTTTTTACTATTTTCTCTCAACACTAAAAAGGAATTTAATTCCTTGAGTACAATTGTAGCATTAACATAGGGTTAATTAATAAAGGGTTTCTTTTTACTTGAACATCATTTACGGTTGGGGCACAATTACAGCTTGCTGGTGCTTTGAATCCTCAGGAGAAAAGCAAGCAGTAGTAAAATGGGACCTTAGCATGACTTTGGGTAAGTTTGCCTTGTACATATCTCTAAAGCTAAAGCTGCTAGACACCTTTAGTCAGCTCTGCAAAATATAACATATGCAAACCTTCACACTTCAGGCCTTGGTGTTGGATCAGCCTCTTCCTTCTCTTGGCTCTGGAGAAGATCAGTTATACTCTGTCATTGTGTACATAAAAGTGATAGTCACAATCAGATTGTTACTACTGCTGCATCAGCAATTGCAATGACAATGACCATGATACTTGACTAGAAGTGAATATTTCTTTTCTTTGGGTTTTTGTTTGTTTGTTTGTTTTTATATTATTGGTACATACGCTTAACCCTGAGGGACAATGAAGAACTCAAACTGAGCAAAATGTTTTAATCCACTTTCCTGGGGATAAAACAACTGATTTATTGCCTCTGCTTTGTTGAGTCTTCCCATATACTACGTTCTGAATCATAGATGTTAAATCTTACTATGGCTACTTTTAAGCTTTACATAAATCATGTATGTTTAAATGTTTTGATTTTTTTTCAATAAAATGCGAAAAATTATTTTATATTGTTTGAGATACCTTGTTTTTCCAGCAATATTTACTAAAAAAAGCTTACCTGTAGATCAAGTCTGACCTTCATCAGCGGGTGTTACACCAGAGTCAATGCAAAGAGCTAGGGAAAAGGAAACAGCAATTGTTGGAAAAGAAGCCTTAATACTCAATGCAGGAATTCTTCTATGAGCTACTGCTCATAGTACATGGTACTAAAAAGATGGCCTTTGTTCTCTAAAACTTCCCTGTCATTTTACCAGCAGTCAGAATGCCTCCATTTGTACTAATGAAATTTGAAAAATATCTTGAAGATTTTGGGAAAAAAAAAAAAAAAAACACCAAAAATAAAAGAAACCAAAACCATCAAGTGACCAAATCATTTTAACAGATATTTATTGCAACTTTCAAAACTATAGTGGTCAAAAATACCCAGTTTCAATGGAGTAACTAAATGTTCGTATCAGCTTTGAAAGGGCAACTCCAGTATATACAAAAACAAAGTCAGTCCTTGTCACTGATTTCCTGGATGGGAAGCCTCAGGTGCAGAGGTTGGCGCAGACGCCTCAGGGATTCTTCTGCCTGCCAATACAAGGAGGAGTGAGAGTTCGTTATTGAAAGAGCAGGAGTTCATCCTCCTGCAGCCCTCCCTTCTCTCCTCTTTCACGCATTTGTCTTCTCAGAAGGCACTGGTCTCAGGCAAGAAACCAAACCAGTCAAAGGGAGGACGCTGAACATTTACAGAGTGTCCAGAGAGAAGTATGAATCCTGCTCGTCAACCCACTCACCCTCACCCCCAAGTATTATTTTCCTGAAATCACAATTACAAAGTTCATACTCACAGGCCACTGAAAAACAACAAACTTTAGCTTTATGTTAAATGTGGCTCATGAAATTATACCCTGAACTATGGGGTTTGAACTAAATTTAGAGGTAGTTCCTTTTTTCTTTTACTAGACATTGGACACAGGGCTGGCAAGATGGGATGGAAGAGTGATAACTGAGGGGTGAGAGATCTGCTAGACTTTGTCATGAAGGCCAAAAAGTTTGTCCTTGGTACACACACCACTTTTTCCATCCAGTTGCCCATATTCTGTAGAACTAAGCCTTTTACCTAAGGCATAGGATTATGATGTCAAATGCTGAACTCTGCAAGACAATCTCCTTCCAAGGAAGGAATGAGACTGTTACCACAGCAGTGCAGCAAACATACTGTGTCCAGAAGCAATGCAGTTACTCTACTGAAATGGTTAAAAAATGCAACATTAATTAGAGTATGCAAAAAATAGGCTGATAAGCTGACTTACTTGTTTTAAAATAAATTAATGAAGGTCTCCCTTTCTGATGATTTACTAGAGTAGTTTATATGTGAATGGCAAACACTCTCTGGTTATCTGAACAGCTGAAACCGGCTGATAAGCAAATACACTGTTTTGAATGTAAGTAGCAAACCTTAAGGTCAATTTTCTGTTAGCTGAGAGTTTACTGAGAAAGTCTTAAGCCAGAAGCTACCTCATTATTCAAGAACTGCATTTAAATACCTCTGCTAGGTCGTCTTTGAGCTTGTTGTATCGTTCCACATTAAAATGCTGTTTTTTGGACTTCCGGTAGAAGTAGTGGAGAAACTGTCTGTCCTTGGCATGAGGGTAAATGTAGTCCTGGTGAAGGAAGGGGGACATATATATGGGGTTATCAAGAAAACTTAGTAGAGGTCAGAAGATTAGAAATTCAGCCTGTTTCAGGAATACTTATCTAGTTCAACACACACCTATGTTCTGTAAAGAGGCCACACATGAAGTTATGCCCTTACAGGTCATAAGGGCTTTTTAGACACATGGTTGGAATAATTTCTATCATGTCTGAAGGAATTTTCAATTGTAATAAAGACATAGCATGATCTTCATGACTGGAGCCACCGGAGTAAACAGACACTACCTTCAAGGAGTCGGAGGAAGTTCAGGTACTGTTTCTCACAGACTTTTTTTAAAGTTTTATGACACCAGCAGCTGTTCAAAAGAGCCAAGTAGTAATCTCTTTATTTACTCACAAAAATTAGGAATGCCTTAGCCCTTCTTGAAACACAATGAGAAGGAATAAAACTCGCACTCAGAGCCAGCTCTTCATAAAAACAGACATGTCTCTCCTTCTCACTAAAGGAACTCAGTGTCTCACAAGGTCTATAGATCCACTTGTATTATGGAAAAAAGTGTTGGCTACTCTTCCACAATACTTACACAATAAAAGTTTTGCATCACAGAAAGTTCAACATCAATATGCCTACTTTGAGAGTAAAGTACAGAGCTAAAACAGGAAAAAGAAACATTTGTCAAAGTCTCACAGAATAAGTCTGTACTGTGAAGCTCAGTTATGATCTGAGCAAGGTTTTTTTGTTCTACACAATGCCTGCTTGCTGCTCCACTTAAGTTGTCCTAGATTCACCTCCATTCATTCAAAGCCACAGAAAAGCAGTCAGATTATGAAGAGCAAAGCAACAGCTTTTTTTCAGGCACTAAATAAGGTATATTTTAGTAACACAACTGCCAGCCTTCCAAATGGTTTGGTACTCTGCACTGTTTATACATAAACTCCAGCAAATAAAAGCTGCTGTTCAGTGATGTTCTCCTGTAAGGCAGTGTTCACAAACTGTCACAGCAATAGTAGTCGCTCTGCCTTTACAGCAGTGAGCAAAGTTGCATTTACTATGCAAAGTGATCTACAAATATTTTAAGGGAGAGACTTCTTTCATCACTTCTCGTTCCCTAGATTATGAAATCTTACAGATAGTAGTTATGCTCAGTAGCTGGTCTGCAGTTCACATGTAACAGCACCTGGATTAATTCTGCATCATGTAATGTTTGTATCCAGCCCCATTAGGGATCAAACAAGTCCTTGATTGATGGCAAGGCTACTTACTAAACTCTATTTTCATCAGAGCCCAAACATTGTGATTTTCACAGTCAGTTTTCCTCCTTTTCAATATTCCAGACACTACAAGAAAAGGACTTACTTGCTTAGTAAGAACAAAGTAGGCATAGAAAGCCATGGCACTCCCGTAAGTGATGAAGTACGTGACTGGCTCCATGATGTCCCACGAATAGACCCACCACGTGAGCCACGCCAACGCTCCCCCTTGAGTTGACATCAGAGCTAAGCCAACCCATAGAAGCCTGGAGGTCTTTGCATCTGCACTGTTCACGATTCTGGCTTTCATCTAAGGAAAAGAAATACAGCAAACATGAGTGCTCCTCTGATTAGCAGATTGCCAACTGTGTTTTCTCGTGCTGGGCTAGATCCTTTTTCAGGATCTCTTACTGACACCTCTTACTGACTGAAATCCAAGAGCAACCAGATCTCCTTGCTTTTGTGCGCCAAGAAATCCTGCTTTTAAATTTGTCCTTTCAACTGCTAGGGATCTATGTCTACTGGATTTCCATTTACCATTCCAGGCAGTTCTGGGTAACACTGAGACTGGTCCTCATAAAGCAGGAGTCCTTTTGTCCACTAGCCTAAGCCACACATGATGTCAACCCTACTATTGAGTTTTTCTCTCAGAACTCCTACAGCAACAGGTGACTAAATGACCTTTCAATCTCAATACTAGCCATGCTGAGGCTTGTTCACTACAACTTTTTCTCCAGGTGTTGTGATTTCTACCCAGTGAATGTCTGGAACAGGAGGGAAAAGAACTGAATTGAAAATAATTTGAATTCTACTTGAGCTGACATTTGTTTTACATAACAAACAGAACAGACACACCCTCGCCATTCATGCTGATTTTCTTTCATCACAGGACTTATTCTTGATGAAAGGAAATACTTTTGAGTTTAAAAAAGAAGTAACCCCACTTTCCAACCTGTTCAAGGGGCAACAGCTCTTCTTTCAGGTGATCCACTTTCTGTAGCAATTCTCTCTCTTTCCTGATCTGGTGATCTTCTAAATGTAGAGCCACAAACAGTCTGTGAACCAAGGATTTGATATCTTCCATTTCGGTAGCATGTTCACTATTCAGCTTATCTGAAAGAAAATATTTGTCATATAAAACACTTCAAGAACCCACCCTTCTTCATTCTCTCCCTACCTCCAACCCCAAAAGCAGGACTATCCAGCGTTAAAATAAGAAAACCAAAGAGAAATACCTTTCTCCAGACAGGTTCCACTTTTCTGAGACTTCACATGCCTTTCACTAAATGAAGTGAGATAATCAGTTATTAAGGACTGCTCTTACCTTTTACAGGAGGTGACACACTGTATGCTGTGTCGTTGATAACAAGTTTAAAGTCATTCATCAGTAAGACCTCCATCAAGGTTGCCTCAGAGACCTTGCTACCATCTGCAGAAGAAAGATTTAAGTTCTAGATCACTTACTGCAAAGAGTCTTAAACATTAGGGTTAATGTTTAAGAGTTAATGTGCTGTAGTTCTTCATTAATAATGTTTGGAAGGGAACTGTACTTTCAGAAAAACTGATACTAATACTAAACATTAAGGAGGAACACATGGTGTGATTCTTGGGGCTGATCTGTATAGAGCCACGAGCTGGACTTTGATGATCCTTGTGGGTCCCTTCCGACTCAGAATATTCAGTGATTCTGTGACACCAACACAGTGTACCTGAATGCTTACTCTAGTGGTGTCATTTGGACTTGTCCCTACTATGAGCAGACTTGCATTTTCTTGTCTGATTATTAGGACTAGAATTGATCCATTAGTGAGGGCAGAAGAAAAAGAAATTCTGAATAAACCAGCAACAAATTCCAACATAAGGATCTGCATTTTTGTTTCTCCAGGCACACACAAGTTTGCATCTTCACTGCGGTTTTGGGCAATTAAAAAAACCTTCAAGGACCTCATCTTCAGTTTCAGATTTATGTCTTTACTTAAACAGGCTCTTCAAGTCAAAAGCAGCAATTCCCTTCAATAGTGGTGTTCAGATTTTTATTACTGGTTTTTAAAATCAATCATTCTCTTTTGCTATCAGTGACTGGAAGGTAAGAACTAGATAGCTACACTGTCCAGTAAAACGCAGACCAGGAGCCACAGAGGCATAGCTCTGGAGAACCCTTTTCTACTTCTTTATGATGCAAAAAATTATATGGATGGTACCTCATGGATTTTACATGCAATTTTACAGCTCCTACTGAAAAGGAACTTCTGGACTCATTAGCATTAACATGTAACAGTGGATGCCAAGAGCTCACCAGGGTTCAAATGGCCCAAGAACCCCCAGAGCCCACACCACTGCTGCTGGACACATCACTGTGGTACGGGGTTTGAAAACCCCCATGGAGCAGCTGCTCTACAGTACCTGTTTGACATGGTTTTCCTTTCCTATACAATAAAAAGGGCATCTTCCCCTATCCCTGCCAAGAGCTAAAGCAGTGGTGCAAAACAGCAGCTTTGCTCCCGAGATGAATAATGAACAGGATACAAAACACTACGACTTTTGTATGTAAATATATGTCACAGTGCTACTTCCCCAGCTCCCACATCGTGCCCACTGCAGAAAGGCACCACAGATGACCCCACACCTCCAATTATTTATTCACCAGGGCTCTGTCCTCAGGCCCCATCTGCTGAGGCTGAGACTGCTGAGCTCTGCCAGCTAATGCACCAGCTGGCTCGCCCGCCCACTCTGTGTGGGTAAAGCAAGCCCAGAAGGCTATCACTCTCAATCCAGAATATGAAATTTTAATGTGCCCATCCACTCATTTCTTTTTTCTTTTGCAGTGTAATAAAGCATCAAAGCTTATTAAGGTGACATTTATGAAGTGACATTTAAGCAAAAAATGCTTTTCAAAAGAAGTGCCAGACAGGCTCTTTGTTCTGGATGTGAAACGCCACCAATTTATTAACCTGTGCAACCTCTTATTAACTGAAAAGAAGAAAAGTTTTGGGGAAAGGGAGGCATTTTATTTAAGAAAATTCCCCACAGGCTTTCAGCAAAGGCTGCTTTCAATCCTTGACCTAAACACAAGTGTTCCAATGTGGACAAAGGGCCATTTTTTGTCTACCTAAGTTTTGCAGGACCAAAACCAAATCCAAAGAAAATGAAAGCAAGTCATCATACACAGCACTGATACTTTCAGTTATGTTTAGCTTTCATTTAATGGCTAACTGACACAGAAGTGTCTGCATTAAATCAAGGTTTCATAATTTATCATTAATAATAAATGTTTAAAATCAACTCTCAGTAGTTGACCAATAGTTTCTCTTTACAGTATCAGTTTCCTAATAAATTAAACATTTGAGCTGTTCTCTAACATTACAATTGCCCAGTACTTGACAAATACAGAGCAGAGAACTGTCTGACAGTCACTGTTTTAATCAAAGTGGACAATGTTTCTATTCCAAAGTCGGAGGTGGAGGGGTGTGTGTTTAAACAGATGAGACAAGGTGAAAACGACTCAAATTCCTCTTCACTTTGGAATCTGCTGCCTCTCCATGCCAAAAATGCTAGACTTCTGTGATTCACTGCTGAATTGCATTCTTCTGTGGTATGTCAAAAAAAGGTAACCACTCCTGCTTCAGTGCAAACATCAGTCACTTTCAAAGCATGTAATTCACAGAAGAATTCAATTCGGCAGTAAATCACAAATACTCCTGTCCTGGATGTCTCTGCACAAGAGCAGTACCCAGAGGTTAACTTGTTTGCTGGCAAATGTTCTGTCTCCCCCCAGTTAAGAAATCCTTGGTAGTGAAAAACTTCCATATTAAGAGGAAGGCCAGCTGCTGAAAAAAGCCATTTGCTACAGTGGCTTCTGAAGATAAGAGTCTTTTAGGAAATTATCTTTTTCAAGAGAACTTTCTACTTTTGCTGCCTAACAGACCCTAAAAAAAACCACTGAAAAAACACCACCAAAGTTCCTGTGTACACAAAGCTCCTGAAGCTCATGCACACACTGGGATCCACACACATCACATCTCCATTGCTCCAGAGGATATAAAAAATGTCTCTATGGGATATTTTCCTGTTTTACTAAATGTGCTCTCAAAGGCAACTAAAACAGCTTCTCCTATATCTCTGGCTTCCTAATCTTCTGGGAACATCAGTCTATTTTCAGTTCCCTTAAAAGTCCCTGCAGCCCTCTGCAGTATCAACCAGAAAGAAAAGGAATGTTATGAATGCACCCAGCTATGAAACTTTCGACCAGCATTCCTTGACCCCATCCTTTCTTCTGCTTATGTGTTACCTGATGGAAAATAAATCTTTCCATAGGAATGTAGCTATCTTTTTTTTTCCTTTATCTCTAGAGGCATAAGCAGGGAAGGAGAAAAATAGATGCTTTTAGTAAATCAAATTCAAGTCCCAATTCTACCAGATTCAGATGAAAAAGCTATACCACAATTCTTCTTTTGAGATTGAGTCCTTCTCTAATACCAAGACAGGGGTTGCAAGACTGTTCACAACTGCTGTGAAAAAACTACAAAGCACTGCCAAAATACAAATCAAGTTGTCTTGGAAATAAAATGGAGAACCAGATTAACTTTTATCAACAGGAAAACCAAAGAGACAAAACACAAGAACAGAGTGAGTACAGCTTGAGATAATTATCTAAAGACTTGGGACAATGGGATAAACAGTATGCTATAAGGAGGAAAGAGCATATCAGTGCAAAAATATCAGTTAGCCTTTAACCCTAGCAATCACTTTCTTTTCAACCCAAAGGCCTCAAAGTATTGTACCCCAGGTGATGAATGAAATGTCCCCAAAGTCTCCAAAAGCTGCCCTTCACTATTGCACTCATTATCTGGTTGCTTAGCTCTTTTGTATGAGTTCAAGTTTGTAGTAAGGCAAATGGATTCTTCCAGCTCTAGGTAACACTGAACAACTGGCAGACATCACATTCAAGACCCCGACAGGTTGTCTTTAAGAAGGATCATGGAGGACAAGGAAAGAAAAAGGTATCAAGGAAATCAGAAGAGAGATACATATTTAAAGACAGAATTACAAAGAGAGGCCAAACTTCTAATTTTTAATTAGCTTTTCCAAGAGGACTGAGATACTAAATTTGAAACACAATAAACCCCAGAAGCATTCAAGAGCTACCCCAAAGCAACAATGCTAAAACTGATGGAAGAACTGAACTCATGTGTCAGAAGGGAAGTACAGTCCATTTGAAAAGAAATGGATTTATTTTGGGGAATAACAAATATAAAATACCTGTTGCAAAGACTTCTGCTCGCTCAATTCCTTTATCTTCTCTTCGCACATCCTGCAGGAACGCTCCTACAGTGGTCACCACTGGCTTAACAGTGAACTGACAGCGTTCACTTCTTGTGGGCAGCATAAGAGTTATCACAGGAAGACCATGTCTGTAATTAATAGTTACTTCTGGGGGATAGAAAAAAAAAAAAGACAACTAAGTGAAAAAGTCATATTGTAGGCTGTAGTTTAATTTAAAAGCTGCTTTTAAAACACAGTATGAATTAAGGAAAATTACACAAAACATTCTAGATTTTTGAAATCAGTATAGTACGTCTATTTCTGGGAGATATATAGAACCACGTAACTAACATCATCTCACCTGACCCTCACCAAAAAAAAAAAAAAAAAGCTTGCTGACATTGATGGGAAGGGAGAAACCCTGCTGGGAAAGCTTACCATCAGATGGCACCAGTGTGCTGTACGGTGCTCCTTCCCGGCCCCTCCAAGCTCCAGCGTTCCTCCAGAGCCACACCTGCAGCACGGACACAGGAGAGCTTGTTTAGAAAGGTCAGGACGCAAGATATATCTGGTTAAAAGCAGTGACCCGGCCAGTCACGCTGATCTGCTTCTGTGTGATCTGACATCAGAGGTGTCCGTCTGAAGAAAAAACCCTCACTTAGCAATTCTATGTAGAAGATTAAACCGTCCTGATAGAAAGAACAATCACTGCCAAAGGTATTAAGGTATTGGCCATACATAAACTTTTAGTCTAGTATGGTTTAACTAACTCAAGGAAATAAGGGAAGGGGAAGGAAAGAAAAGGAAAAAAACTGCAGTGTTTCTGAAGGGCTTCATGCAACTCCTACAATAAAACCTCTCCTCTCCCCCTAAAACAGCCATAAGTATGGTTTCAGTGAAGATTTTACTGCTCAATCATAATCACAAATAAAATATAAGGGACGGAGATCACTACTGTTTGCTTCACAATCATATACCAAAAGCTAGCTGTTGACATTCATGCTGTTAAAATACAGCTTGTCCAAGTAGAGATGATTTATTTTTAAGTTTTAAGTAGGAATGGCTACCGCTGCAACTGACACCGCCACCAGCCTCTGGTACCACACTGAAGAAGGCACACCCAGATGCAATAAGAGTCCTCGATGCAGTGGCACAGGGATGGCAGCAGGGTTTTGGAACCTGCATGGTTGTGCTCCCACGCTTGTCCCTTCCAGAGGCACTGGTGAGAACCATCACAACACAGAAGACAAACCGCTCTGATCAGACCGATTACTTAAAGCAGTCCCTCCACGCTGTGGAACGTGCAACACAAAAGTCTTTGCTGCTACAGCGAATCCCCCTGCATAGGGAGAGAACAATTTTATTGCAGTGAACCTACACAGGTAGAAGGGAAATCACATCCTTGACTAAATTGGTTACAAAAATTGTGCATGGGCTGGACCAAGGCCTGGGATTTGAAATATGGTAGTTGAGGGGAGTACAAAACAATGCAGAGAGAGATGACAAGGGCCAATCCTCCCTCTGGTGAGCTTTATAGCTCATCTTTCTGAAGGTCAAAACACTTCAGAGTCTACAAGATAATATCCTTTGACAAGGCAGGAAAACAAAGCTACAGGTACAAGAGGCCCTGCCCATTCAGTATGCCAAACACTGCTCACCAGTTCACATGATTTATTTGTTTTTAAAGAATCACAAGCTTGACTGTTTGGGTAGGAATATAGTATTAGGTTAAATAAAAGAATCATCTGTAAAATGAATCTGTAAAATGATGCTGACGTTGCCCCAGCTTTTTACCTGGAACAAGCACTCTTCAGGTTTTAAAGAAAATAAGTAATTCTGGGCGTTTCCAACACTGCAAAATTTGTGTGTTGTAATCTTCAGGTATCAAAGGCAGTCAAAAGCCTCGACAAAATAACCAAGTACCTTAAACACAAGAGCATTAATTGAAAGAAAGGAAGACATAAGGAGTGCAGAAATGCTGAACGTCACCCAGGGCCAGGACACATGTGGCAACTTGTCCGTTTTCTTCAGCAGAGCAAGAGACTTTCCCTGGAGCAGAGCAGGACTCACAGCCCAGCTCACCAGTTCTCACCCCATTTACAAGGGACACCTACACCCCCAAAACATTTAGTAACATCCAACCTAGAGTACAGAGACAACTTTCAACATACGATTTGCTTTTCCACAAAAGAGTCTGAAACACACAGGTTAGAACAGTCCACAGTAAAACTCAACAGCTTTGAATGTAACAGCAAATGTGTTGTTTCTTCAGAGGGATATACAAGGGATAATAAGGAACTCATTTTTTACAGACTCTTGATATGTAACTTTGAAATCAATACCTTGGTATTGATTGTTCAACACGCCCCAGGCAATGGGGCCCCAGCCAGCCTCTATTTGAAGGTTACTTAATTTCTTTTGTTGTCAATTTGGGTATCTGCTTTACTTATGGAAGAAACTGCATTCAACGATTAATATATATTAAAATATCTAAATATATTTAATATATTAAGTTAAAAATACTTATTAAATTGAACTACATTTATTGAAATAAGATCCTTACAGTAACAATTCTATCATTCTTTAGATTTTGACATTACCATTCATAATCCACTGAAAGAATCTCTATATCCTGGAGCTTTTTTTTTTCTATTTTAGATTATCTGTTAATGCAGCCTATCCATTAAAATCACCTGCAAAGAATATGTGAAGTATAACAAAAGCAAAAGCCACAGAGCCATGGAGTTGAACTGATTTCCAAATAATTAACTTTCCACATAACCTCCAGGTTGATTAATTGGTAAGTATGAAGGGCTGGGTTAATTTTCTCCCTATGTTTCCAGATTTAAAGCTCCAGTTCCAGTGAAGTTACTGAACCATTAGCTTGTGCCCTACAGCCAAATCACTGTGCCCCTTTTGAGATACTTGCAATGACCTCTATCTAACCACTAGAAAAGAAATGTTAGTCAGCAAGCACCGCAGCTAGAAGGAACACAAACTACAGGACCAAAACAATGAGACTGCCCTCATGGCAACATCAGTGAGAGCTGGAACAGGAATATGTAATCTGAACTAACTGCAGCACAACTTTAACTTAGAGATACTGTAAGCAGGACAGCAAACTACTAACTCTTTCATATGCCAGCATGTGCACCTCTTGCCTAATTCATCTAACCATGCAAAGGCTAAAGAAAGCCATTCCACATCTTTCTGCAACTGGAACGCACATGTGGCAGGACTTCTGGATAAAACACCTCGAATGCAATCACAGTTACATTCAGGAATCGAGCTGAAAGCTCATGAACAGCATTTATCCGTGAAACACCCTTTCTACCTCAGATATATTTGCTTCCTAAAGCAAAGCGCCTGGGATCAGCAGTCAGCCACAGCACACCACATTTCTTGACTCAGTTGAAGGCATGGACTCTCCAGTAAGTTAAAATTCATGAGAATTTAAAGCACAGAGTGTTAACTGTGATTAAAAAAATCCAACATATCCTGTTTTATACCAACTGGCATTTTTAAACAGAAAATATATACTGCCGGTCTCTAACAACAGAGAAGTTGCCACTGTTAAAGTAGGAGTGGAAATTTCAACAATCTGGTTTTCCAGCACAGCTTTGGGGACTACTGTAACAGCATAGCTGAGCTGGAAAATTAAGCAGCCAGACATGAAGAGTGGGAGAGATAGGAACAGAAATACTGCATTTTTCACTTTTGACAGTGGCAAATGACTGAACCTACCTACACTGCAGTTTCTGGAGATAGCTGTTCCAAATAAGCAATCTCTTCTGGTGTTGAGTGAGTGTTCCTTCAAACTTCTGCTCAAATTTACTTGTAACCAATTACGTGAAAGAAGTTGGTGTAATTATCAGTACATGAGGTGACATGAAAGCCTCTGTTCCTGAGCACTACATATGTAAATAGTAACCTCATCAGGAACCATAACTTCTGCTCTGTAAAGACTGTAAGGTGGGTGGAAAGACAGAGAGCAAGGAATAAAAATATTTTTCATATGAAGATGTGACCTTGAAAAAGGAATTCAACAAAAAGATGTCATTAGGACACTTTCTGAGAACACTGAATTATTGTCTTAGTTGGTTTATTTACTTTTGACTTGCCATACCAAAATGTTGTAATAAATCGGAATCAAAATGCAGCTACCCAACAATCACATATTTGAAATTGTTTTCTTTGCTTATATACATCTTGGAAAGTATGGCAGTTTTCACTTGTTATTTCAACAGCAAAAATACTTCTTCAACATCTGAGTCCCCATTAATTTGTATTTATTACTAGAAAGCTGTTTAACCCAATCAAAAAAGAGTCAGCTCAACTCTGTGTGCCCTCTTCTTAAGTGCCATGCAATACCACAATTGAAGTATTATATTCCTCCAGCATGAGATCCTGTCAAGATTGCCTCAAGTCAAACTCAGGAGCAGCCTCCACAAAAAATTATGCAGACTATTACTGTGAGTGCTATGGTCTCCAATATTCTCATTTCCTTCTCTCCCAGGTAATGATAAGAATTTGATATAGCAAAGCACAAGAAGCAAATGCACTACTCCAGTAAGCAAAGCTTTTTACCCTTAATCACACTGTAGCAAAACACATTCTAATTAAAACATATCTTGCAGTGTGCTTTTGAATAGTAATACAGTGTTATAGTCTTTCCCTTGGCAGGAGAGGAGAGGTCAGTTGTCTCCTGGAGTCCTTGTCCAACACCTGGTACAGCTCCCTCCACACATCTGCTGAAGGACTGGGGGAAGAACAGAAGGTAGGAGAAACATGGGGCAAACTAGTAATTGCAGTGCCTAAAAGTGAATTTGGGGGCATCTCTTTCCCAGTGTTACTGCATGAGCCAACATCCCCAGTATCCATCATTCTCATGTGCTGGTCTTGCCCAGTTTGTGAAGGAGAGGGCAAGACAAGTCTACTCTCCGGATGCTTCCTGCTTGTCCGGAGCAGAAGGAAAATGAGGGCAGGTATGTCTTAGCCACTGTTCAGTGAAGGCATGTACTATAAATAGCTATTTACATTTTCTACACTGACTTACATGTTTTTCTCCTTAGAGGTGCTCGGCATACTAATGACATCAGCTCCCATCTGATTCTCCAACGGAAACAGATTAATTAATTATGGACTAACAATCTGCAATTTCAGAATAAACTATCTGTGGACATTTCAGAATCGTTTAAAACCAAGGAAAAGGAGGAAAAAAACCCAGATGCTGTCACAGTCTACTGAGTTTGCAGATCTGGCACAACCAAGATTAACAAAATTAGTATTCAGACCAAGTTTGCAATAAGGACACATAAGGTATTTCCCTTTTTAAAATGAGTCACTAAAGTAATTTTGGAGATATCTGCTGTTAAATTTCTGTGCTGTTTTTATATGCAATCCCACATGATTAGGAAAATAAGACATAAGGAGCTCTAACAACCGCCTACAATCATCTTACAAGTGCCCGTTTGAGCTACAGAAACACCTTCTCTCTCTCATTAATTTTTAATTTGTCTTTGCTTACACTGAAAGGATTGTCATTGTTTCTACACTGGTCCCAGAACTGATTTACATGATCATGGAACAACAGCCTCAATGCAAACAGCAGCTTCCAGGTACATGCTCAGATTTAGCAACATATGCTGGAAGCCCAATTTAAGTTAAACAAACAAAATCCCTGCAACAGACACATCACTCATTCTGCCATAACATCCTATACCAATATTACCAGTTTCCGTCAGGGAAGATACTTCTGACACATGGGAGCATTCAGGATATATTTCTCTTTGCTAGGCCAAAAGAAAGTTGTCAGGTTATTTTACTTTCCTGAGACACATCTTTCCTGTCTTGATATGGGCCATGCACCTTCTCCCAGCGGTTCCACAAGGCATCTTAAGAACTGCACTGCAACATTTACATTTCAATCCTGCAGCTAATTCAAAATCTGCAATATTTTTAACTCCTTCTTCAGAATATTTAAAAAAGTAACCAGCAGGTCTCTTCCAGCAAAGCAGTATGTCAATGTGAGTATGCACTTTCCTGTGACCCTGAAGAACCAAGAGCAATATAGCAGTCACAACTTTTCTTCAAAACTCATTTGCCTCACAGCACTGTTAAACACTAATAAAACAGCCCAAGCAATCAAAATTTTGGTTTCCTGTGCCTGTTGTTCTTTGTGCCTTTATCATCCCTGGTAATCTATCATTTCCTGCCTCTGCTCAGGTTCCAAGAACAGCTGGCATTAGATTTAATCAGCCAAAGACTACCAATGACCAAAATCACAGCTGTGGCAGGAAATGCATTGAAGCAACTGGTCACCAAGAACCTCTTTTATGAGGATCCAGCTGGTCAAATCCACCACTGAAGAAGGTTTTTGCCAAGGAGACCTTCACGTAGCTTCCCCTGAGCAAGCATGCATCCTCCGCCTGACTTCTGCTCACTATTCCGTTGTGCTCTCTCATCCACTCCCTGCCCAAATTCTTCCTCCTCACATGCACACCCCACTCCACTTGGCATGTGCACGCAGGGAGGAGAAAACATGCAACCTCTGCAAGCCATGGATAATTACAGGGGTAAAAGACCCTCTTTGCATTGTATGTCTCTGAGGTCATCTGACTGTCCACCACTCTCCACTCTCTGCAACTGTGGATGCAGAGCTCCAAGTATCTAGGGAAGCCCTGGGATTTGCATCCATATCTGTTTTACAAACCATAAAAATAGATGCTGAAAACACTAACATTTAAAGCAGGCTGAAATTAAGCCTCACCCTCCTCTATCCAAAAGCATGATTTCAGTAACAGTGATCCTTCACTGTAAAGAAGCAACACAAGAAGTGCAGAGGAGATCAGAAGGATGAACCACCAGCTGACATCATCTGCCCGCAGTGTCTTCTAGGGACTACTCTAAATACAGAGATAATCCCTGCTTTTCAAAGCAAGCAGACCTCCAAACAAATGCAAGGACAGACCTAAAAACAAGACAGCTATGCAGACCAAGGGCATTTTTAGGAGCAGCACCAAGAACTGTGTCTTACTATTTCATCAAATCTTCTTCTGTTCCTATGAAGAGAAACAGAACTAAAATCTCCTCCAAGTCCAAAGTTTTGCAGTATTGGAAATCTCGCACCTTCATCTGGTTTCAATAAAGTCTGCTTGTCTCAAAGCTGTTGTTCTTCCCAACCTACTTTATTTTCAGAAGAAAAAGTGGGATGCAACACCTAGAAGGAAGTTTGCAAATCAGAGAGGGCTAGGAATTTGAGAGGGAAGGATTACAGCATGAAAATGTATCTGTGCTTTATCAAAAACAAGCCTACATTCAAAAGCTCTGCCATCTGTTTCCCAAACCAGTCTAGGTCAAAAGACTAATTTGTCAGCAAAACAGGATTTTTAAATTGCCCCACAGAGTAGTTCTTTGTTCTTGTGCTGTGGCTTTTGGGACAGGCATTCTGATCCGGGAAATGTTGCAAAACTTTAAGGGTAACAAGAGTGTCTTTCTTTTCAAATCTACACTAACAGTATATTTCATCATATAAGAAAATTGGCTTGCTGCATCTTTTCCTACAAGGGTCTTAGAAAAAGTTAAAAAAAAAAAATTGCTCAAACTCACCTTCATGCACACTTTCACAGAACAGCTGCAACAAGTTGGCTTTAGCAAGACTGTCACAGCAACACTTTACTTGAGAAGACAACTTTGTTCCAAGGCCCTTAACAGAGGTCTATCTAAATATTTTTAAAACCATTAAACTCATCTAAGCAGGCAAGCTTAGACCCATTTATTTGTTTTCTTGAAAGAGATCTCTGCTGGGAGAAGTAGCTTCAACAGTATTCCTGACAGAAGGGTAGCCACAGGAGAGATGCCTAGAAAATCCAACCACTTGGGCATTAAACACTGACATGCTGTCGGAGAGTGCAAAAGCCCTGTCAGCCCAGTGGTTCAGCAAAAGTCCCAATAAGCACTTCATGACTTGTGTCCAAGGACTTATCACTTCAAATTATTGTGGAGAGAGGTCTCAACACTGCCATCCCCAAGCAGACACACTAAAGTGTTGTCAGATATCAAGAAAAAAAAAATCTGCTTCATTATCTGGATTTTTTTGGGAGTCTATGTTCTCCCACTACTGTTCATGATGCTATTTTGATAAAAAAACATCAAATGGCTGTGGCTTTGCTGATGCTGCACACTTCTATGTTTCAGCTGTTGACGTTAAGTGTTTTAAAAACACACCTTAGCTGAACCAGTGACTCAGTGAACTCATTTGCAACATTCCTCATCAAATCAATCATAGTCAGATTTTCACCTTCTTCCTGCAGGAGTAAAAGCACAAAGCATAGTGCTGTGACATACTGAGCTATCACTCTGCCCTTCAGTCTTACTCCATACAACATGCCTGCATATTTACACCTTTCATGCAATGAAACCTTATACACAATCATGCTGCATGTCTTGTCTACCAATGTTAGTTTCCACTAAGCTTTAAGATTATTTAATTGCATAGCTACCAGCCACTCAGAGTCAGAAACGGCTAACAAGTGATCCAACAGCCTACACTGCCTCTACTAGGACACAATCCTTTAGCGCATTAGTGTTGTTAATTTTAAATTAAATATGGTTAGAGAGAGGTTACTCAAAAACATCTGCTCATTCCTGGCAGCACACCTGCCACTCCGCACCACCAAAACAAGAGGGAGGAGCAATGCTGTTCAGGAGCAAGGCTGAGCTGTTCCACCTTGGTGTACCTTCTAAAAACAATTAATTTGTATATAAAATAGTTTTAACATATTATTCTGTGCATATTGACAAAACCACCCAAAACCAAACAGAAAAATACTTTCCATCTGTTTCTTTCTATCACCGTGGAGAGACTGTCATCTTCCACACAGGTCAGCAGCAGCTCAGCCTTCAGAACATGCATGGAGCACTGCAAATAACACCGTGCACAGTCTGTGGTCACTCACAAAGCCTGAACACTGGAAAGGTGAGAGCACTGAGGGCACCACATTCAAAGATGTGCCCTTCTTGGAACAATCAACTTATAACAAAGGTTTTGTCAGAAGAATGGAAAAGATGTGCAATCTACAGTGAGAAAATGGCTTTATAAACTGCTTAATGCATGCTTCATCTTTTATGCAATTTTCAGTCATTTCTCCTATAGTTCTTTTGCAAGCACTTCCCAATCTAATCTGCCCTCAGACAAGGACAGCACAGATTGTTCCAGGAGTCTATTATAGGAGTGTATCTTTCTTATCTCAGTAAAGGTACCAATTTTAACATCCGTAAAAGCAAAAGAACCAAGCTGACATATTCTCTGCCATTTTACAGTGCAGCAATTTTCTTCCTGCTGGCAATATAAACAGGTGGGCTGGAAGTCAGACCAAGTTTGGTCAGACTCAAGACCAGGTTCTGTCTCACTGTCTATACTTAGGAGAGGCATCCACATCCAAGTTTAAAGGTAGGGCACTAACCTCAAGGCATTTCAGGCTTGAGGTGTTTAAGCCTGGCCTCAAGCACACTAAAGTTAGGACAGACTTCAACCTCAGACACACATGCCTTCCAACTGGGCACCCCAAATCCACATGCACACCATAAAACGTTGGGGTTTTCAGTTTCTGAACTTCAGCTTTACATTGAAGCACAGCTGTAAGACCTTCCACAGACCATGGAGCCAACCATAACTTGTCATAGTCTGTAATGCACATCCACTTAATGGCTGGGCATGAGGATCTCAAGGTCTTTTCCAACCTAAGCGATTCTGTGGTTCTGTGAGGATGAGATTTAACAAGACCTTTCTCATGGGTTTTGATCTAGCACAAGCTGTAGCAATCAGAACTGGGGATGTTCATATGGACCCTTACAGGAATTTGTACTACATTCATCACCTACAACATTTATGTTTCATTAGGGAACGTAGGAGTCACGGGATGAAGAGATTCAGCTGAAAGCACACATTTGTGCATCATGTTTTTACATCAGTGAGATGTACATATATAGTATATGTATCTTATACACAGCTAATGGCTAGCTGAGGGGAACTGCAGGATGCAAAACAATGGAAGATCTAGTTACAAATGCCTATCACAAACAAAATGTTGGTGACTTTACAGGATAAACCAGAGAGCAGAGGACAAACAGCATACAGATGCACTGGTACCCCTCAGTATGACAGTGATACAACACCATTAGCAATATCTGAATTACTTCTTTTTTTTTATTCTTCACATTTAAAATGCCATGAATAAAACTTTTTTAGTTAAGGTTGAAATCTCAACAGTTAACAGGCACACAAATTAATTTGTTCCAATAGTGCCTAAATATATATATACACACACACACACTAAATGTAAACTACCACACAAAAAAATCAATCCATGTCTCTACAGTAATAAAAACTGAATATAATCGAATATCTGATTTGATCAGCTAAACAACACACGAGGACAGCAAAGAACTCTGGCTGTTGTTCGTTTTTATCTTCCCACATTAGAAAAAGAATTGTGAAGAAGTGTCACAATATGTTATTACTGTTTACATGTTTCCAGTACACGCTCAGCCCAGACTATCACCTTATTTAAACTCCTTACATTTCACAATGCCAGAGATACTCCTTGTATAAAAAGGAGAAAGACAGCTTTCAAGTGAATGGCAAGGACAACTGGCTTCAAGAATATAAATTAAAGATGAAATGCAATAGGCACAACAGCAAAAGGTTTCACACAGCACAAGCATAATGACTGCTCAAGAATCCCCTGCAATCAGAAAAAAAAGGTGTTTTTTCCTTTCTTATTGCCAATCTTATTGCCAAATTAACCTGCCATCTCATACTTGTGTTACATTTCGTGTGATTACCTATTTCTTATAAAACTGCACACTAGTCAGAGCCCAGCCTTTGTAAAATGGTGAAATACCTAAATTCCTTTCCTTTCTGTTTTGAAATTCCAAGCTGCCAAGCCACAGGCAATTTCCAAGGTAATCAGTAAAATGTCAATAACATAATAATTTAAAAAAAAAAATTCTCACTTTTTTTCATAATTAATGCCTTACAAGTAAGAGCAGAGCCTTCACATGTTCGTGAAACAGAGTCAAAAGTTTCTAAGTAAGTTCTAAAGGGACTTAACAACTCAATTATTTTTCCAAGGAAAGGGAGGCAAAGTCTAAAGCTAAGTGTTATCTCTGTAAGATTAAAGCAACAAATCGAAGTAATAGGTATTATCCAGAGCTTCATGTTAACTGCCAAGGGTGAATGACCGGTCACACTGCAGAGACTCATGCTCCTGTTCTGCCTAGAGTCAAGATAAGCACCCCAAGCCTACAGCTACGGAAAAATAATATCACAAGCACTTCAGCTAGCTATTTCAGATATATATAGAGAGAGAGAAAGAGAGAGATGTGTGTGTGTGTATATATATATAGCCTTCCTGTCCTTAGGACCCAGGAGGATTGTGGTCAATGAACTCCCCAGTTCATGTCAGAATTCTCTTCTGGTAAGAAACAATAATACTACTTTGGGTTAATCCCACTTGATCTACTTCTGTTTTGCTGCTAAACAGTGCTTATTTCAGAACACTAAAATTTGCATTCCATCCTCACTATCTGGAATCACATCCTGAAGACCATAGCAAGGAGAAAAACTTGTGTGTTGTTCTAGGTCCACTAAGAGTGAGGCAACCAAGACAGGGCCACATGTGGCCACACAGGGCTGCTTATCCTCACCAGCCAGAATGAGCAGCTGACTCCCAACCAAGGCTTCCTGAATTTCCAGCAGCTTTGCATGTGAGTTTGTTACATGAGGATAAAACTAAGCAGTATCAAGAGAGGACTTGTAAGCAAGCTAAGAGTTTAGTAGTCTGGGAATTTGATTTTACCCAGATGAACATCTACTTTGATAGCAACAGTAAGCACCCTTCCAGTGCCTGCTACACCTGCATAAGATTCTCACTTCCCTATCATTTGTCTTATCTCCACAACATATCAAACTACACAGCTTTCTCTTTGGTGTTGGTGAATTGTGCATAACATTACCTTTGTTCAGCTTCCTGTAACTCCTGGACATGTGGCACCCAGTTCTCAAAAACTAGCAGAGTATTTATTCATACCAACCAGGAATAAAAACACAGCCATTGAGGCCACATTCATGGATCTCCCAAAGGGCTTTAGTAGCCTAAAGATAATTTTTTTCTTTAAAGGAAGTCTCTTATACTCTCATCAGCATGGTGAACAGCTACATATTGGCAGATATCCATCATGTATTCCAGCAATCACCCAAATCCACCTGACCAAAGCCATCAAAATAGTAATAATTAAGTTGACAAAAGGAGGAAAATAACATAAACATAGCATTACAAAGATTTCCATTTGTCATCTCTTCTGCTTCTTCAGCACGCTGTTGCACTAAGCAAAATAGATTGTCCTCCTCTCTGCCTGTGAGATTAAAACCAAACAAAAATCCTCTGGTTAATTAAGTTTCCTTTATTTCATAAAATCAACAACACAATAGCACCTCCACGCAAAAAACACTGAAGGTCGGCTCAAACACACGGATTTAAGAGCAGAGAACTGCCTGTGCCTGGGCAGAAATGTGTCTTCAAAGCACATGTATGCGCAGAGACATCACTGTTCCTCCTTTCCCAGCCACCCACCATCTGAGACCACAAAACGTCGAACTCCCTCCAGTAAGCATCTCTTAAGATAAATTATTCACTTTTTCCATTCACTAAGAACCACAAGTTTGTAAGGAAACAACACTTGTGTAGGAGGGTGGTCTTGTCCTCCTTATCCTTGGAGCTCCTGAACCTGCTAACTAATTTCAACTCAATCTTGGGATGGTACAGGTCTGAAGGCACACTGAATGGAAACACTGAAGGCTGGACAAAAGAGAGATGCAAATTGACAGCCCCAGAGACAGGCACACAGTCCTTGCAGTACCAGCTGGGGTTCACTGACATTTCCCACTCCCAGCTCAACACGGCATGTCCTGTGGGCAAGGACAAGGATGACCATGAGAATATTTGTCACATGTTTGCAGAAAAAACAGTCATGCAGGTTCCTGAGCCATCTAAATACAACAACTTGTCCCATGCAACCTATAATCACATCACTACAGGCCACCCAAATATAAGCATCAAGAAAGGCTGTTAAGGGGTCTTTTAACTCTCTATCAGTTTTGTACATACCTTAAATTTACACAGAACAGAGAGTTCCCACAAGGCAACACTCATGTTTCCTGGAGTTCCAGAGCAATTCAGCCCAAAAAAAGAAGACATTTCAGAGAAAGCATAACAACCAACCACTTCTCCTGTATTAATTTAAATAAGGAAAATCCCACCTCCTCATGTTCCAAAAAGTCAATCCAAAACACCAGCAGGTTTAACAAAACATTCTGCAAAACCTAGTAGACAGAAGATGGAAGAGGGTTGCTGTAGCTATAAAATGGCTCAAGCTTTCACAGCATGTTACAGGTCTAAAGGTAGAAAATCAAAGTACATTAGTTGTAAAGCTGTTTCAGCAACGATGTTTAGATTTTCTGTGCTGTTTAAGTCTATGAGAGGGGAGCTCAGGAGGGCAGATGTGATCAGCATCACAACACCAAGCTACAGCACCACAGACTTGCTGCTTTTCTCTCCATGACTCCTTTTGTACCTTAGTCTTCATCCTACACCAACACCACCATTTCCATAATGACACCTCCCTCTCACTCTCAATAATCCCAGAGATCTCACCTATATTTTTCTGTTACCACCTCAATTTTACAGGTACTCTATACAGCCTATGTCTTCGCTAACAATGTCTGAGATGTCAACAAAAAAGCCCTGCAAATTAAGGGTTCAGTTTCTTTGTTTCTAGACTTAACATTTGACTCTTAAGAGCAATCCAGGCTGGGCACCCCTTCATAATAAGGGTAAGCAACCCTTCTGCTGGAGCTCTGCAGAGCAGGAAGGACAGACCCCTGGGGCAGGAAAAGAAGGGCTTCAAGGAAGCTGTTGGGAGCACTGCTCTTGATTGTCAACGCTCCTCCAACTCCCTTAGCTCCCCTGGAGGTGCTCACAAACATATTTCCTTGGCTGAGCATTCAGGAGCATCAAGATGATTTCATGATGAGCTTGTCCCAGCTTCATCAGCACAACCAGCTGATCAATCAGAACAGGAAACTCAGCCAAACGAAAGAGCCCAGAGAGAGAGAGAAAAAAACAACGAAAGGATAGAGCAGAGAGAGGAGAGAGAGGCAGGAGACACTTCAACTGAATTCACTCTGTAATCTGAGCATGAAACAAGAGCAGGAAAAAAAAATAACCACGGAAAGAAGTCTCTTTCAGGAACCAGATCAGAAAAAAGCTCAAACCAACCAAAAAAAGAAAACAAGTAGGAAGTAGTCCTATGAATAGAAAAAACCCAATTTGTATCCTAAAAGAAGAGCCACAAAAACTGCTGAATTTTGCTGCAGTGCTAACCATGCTGTATTCTAAACATATCAAAAGCATTGGCTCCTGTCTGGAATACAGCTGCAAGAGTCATTTAGTGGTCACTAGCAGTGTAACAGCAAAGTTGTGGGACAGGAGCATGCCTACTGGGGGACTGAGATGCCCATACAGCTCATGCAGACAGTGCAGGATGGCCAGGGAACAGCAAGGTCCAAGCTCTGTTTCACCCTTCTGTGCCTGAATCCTCCTCTGCCACTGCAATTGCATGTGCCCTGTAAGAGATGCCCCCTGTTAAGAAAAACCCTGCTCAATGACCTTGGGTAGGTCAACAGCTGAATAGCTACCAGTTTCCCAAACACTCAGACCAGCCCAAGTGAAGGTTTGCAGACACGGATTTAGAGGGCTGGGACATGCACAAATAAGAAATCTGAGCAATACAGCAGAGCAGCAGAGCTGACCACAACCTGCATGACATCGGGAATGCTGACCATCTGTTGCTTTCTCACCTAATGTATTTGCTTCCTCAGGAGCTGGACTTCCTACCTAGTGTCTTTGCCTCTTGCTTCTCTCATCTATACGGTTTTCATTTGAAGCTACAAAGAGCAGGCAAAGGAAATTAAAAGTACTGCAACAGAACAAGAAAAGCAGTCAGCAGCTACTTTTGAGGTGGACACTGCGTAGTGACAAAGACATAAAATTCCCATCCCTCCTGGACAGTTTGCAGCTTTGGAATATTTCTCTAAGTTGCTCTCCTTTTTAGCCTGCACTTGCTTTCATAATACACTCTCACTTGTATTCCAGATGAGATCATTTCCACATTCTGTCCTATTATCAGGACCATGAAAGGAAGACCTTCTACATGGAGCCAAGCAGATCAGATAACAGCAACTTTTCCTTTCATTTTCTTCAATTGAAAAGTAGATCTGTGTTTAACAATCTGATGGGAAATGGCTGACCTCAACTACTGTGTTTCTACCCGGTGGTACTTATCCAATACTATTATTAATAGGACGGTCTCTTTTAAAAAAGTTTAAAAAATAAGATTCAATCACTTGCCTGCAGACCATGGGGTCAAGCTGTTAAGTTGTATAAATTCACCCATCACCACATATGTTTTTTATAATACATGGAGTAAGTCATACATGTATTTCCTCTTTTTTCTTTTGCAAGGAAAAATACTCAAAACCCAAGAAAAATAACAGAGAGTTGACAACTTTGAACACTTCCGAATTTTTAAAAAAACAAAAATCTATTATGCATAATGCATTTGCATTATGCATTTCTCAGAAATGATACAAAATGCAAATGGTACTGAAATTTCTGAAGCAAAACAGTTCAGCTCAGAAGCTGCCTCCCGCTTCTCTGATAGCTATTTCTTTGTCATTATCAGGCAAGTTGTTTTGACAGTTTCACTTCTATGCTGACTGTAAATCTGTGAATATTTAATGGATGATTCAACTGGAACAAGTACCAACAATACCAATCAGCTCAGAGTATGAAGATTTAGCCAGGGTCCAATAGCTAACTGCATACCTGTGTATGAGTCAAGATTGCTGAAAACCCTGTATTAACTTTGCTCTTTACATATTATTGGTGTAATTCATTTGATTTTTATAAAATAATTGTAAACCAGAGGACTAAATTAATGATGTGCTTCCTAAGCTCAACCCTCAAATGTAGAAAAGCACAAGAGCTTTCTGAAAATTAAACTGGCAACAACAGCAAAAACTTTCATATGACTGCAGATTTCCTAGGTCTCCGTGGGGTGCTGCTGCTTTACACCAAACCATTAGCTTTAGTCCACACTGCTGTTTAGTTCCTATCACAGAAAGAAGGTCACGTTCCTGTCTCACTACAGCCAGTGCCTGAGAAGCAGCTGCTGGGACAGGTCCTGCACTTTCAGCCTGTGACAGGCAGCTGCTGACTGACACCTGCCAAGAAAGCACAAGGGAGTGCCCTGAGACATCCCTTGGCACCTCCTCACGTTCTCTGAAAGAAGCCTCCGATTCAACTGTGTGGTAGTCACAGTCGGCATCTTAAGTATGAGACAGAATGAACACCTGGCATCCTAATCCTCTCCAGTGTTTTATTTTCAACTGCTGGGTGTTTGGGCACAGACAGTGAAGAGCACCTCTGCCCAGAACGTAACAGCTGCCGGTATTTGCTGCTCAACAGGAAAGCAGTGAGCCTGCCAAAAGATAGTTTTAAAAAAATTGCTTTGCAGAGGAGGAAAAGGTTGGAGCCAGGAAACGTTCTTATCTTTTAGAGCCCTTACAGCTAATTTGATTATAAGTCTCTTCTTCATAGTATAATTGAGCATCTCTGTCTCTGATCCTCAGACAATTGCTGCAGGCAGGGAAGAACAATTATTTCTTTATCAACTCTGAAAAACTAACACAGTTAAAATAATTTAAGTTATTTAAAGGTAACACAGAAAACATGGTGGAGCAAAGAAGAACGCCTGTCTGAGTATCATCTCTGCATCATATGTGAAAGAGGGCTGTGTGCTTTCCTGTCCTAGGACTCAAAAAAAAGAAAACTACCAAGATAAACATTACAGCTTCTTAATTTTAAATCTGTAGTGTTTAAATCCTACTTCTTTTGTAAGTGCATATATTTGTAGACTTCAATATTTATCAAAGAACCTTGGTTTTTTGGAGTGTTGTCACATCTGCTGCCTCTATTTTCAAAAGAACCACACTGAAACCAAGAACTTCTCTTAAACCCTATGAATGGCCATCATAGTCCAACAACAGTCCAGCTAGATCAACATTCTCCCACCCAACCATGGGTGGGCAACTCCCTTAGGGATGTCCAAGGAGGAATGAGAATAGGGCAAGAGTGTTTTCATTCACTTTCACAGCACATTTTGCATGTCTCCTCTCTGAAAGTCCAAAATACAAATACTTTTTATGTGGGTTTCACAAAATACAGCAGCTTAACATACTTGCACACGATGATTCCGCTTTGTCTCACAACTATCACCACGAAGGTCAAATATATAAAAGACACTCAACAACTTGGTTTTAGCAGATCCAATTTCATAGCCTTATGCTATTTTTCCTAAACGTAGGAAACAGTTGCACCAAATGGAAGGAACAAGTGCAGCACACAGGGGCTGCACACACTGCAGCCAACTCAACTTCGGACTCTGGCCTGCTCCAGGTAGACTTCTGTCATGCCTGCATACTTCAGTGACTGTAAGCAGCAGAAAATCCAACATTCTCGAAGGAGAATACCAGAGAGAGCAGTAAAGCTCTAAGAAAGAGTCCCTGGCAAAGGAGGAGGAGTTGTGACCACTCAGCTTCAGCCCGACCATCAGATGGAGAGGTCTGACAAAGCCTCTCTGTGCCTGCACTCAGCTCCTGCTCACATTCTGGCTGACAAGTAGCCCACCCCAAGGCCTCATATATGCTAGTGCCATTAAGTCAAAGCAAGAGCAATGCCCTGGCAGGACACATTGGGCAGGAAGGGCTGAAGGTCATTAGCTGTAGCTAGCTGTCTTCTGCAGCCACCATCCTTGCATTATGATTGCCTGGCATTTTTGGGGAATCCTAGGGAAATGGTATAGCTCCAACTTCCTAATAACAAAAAATTTCTGAAGCAGATCCAGCAGCAGTCAGACTGCTGAAGCTTTTCTGCTTCCCAGTGTGACGCAGGGATGCCCACACTGTGAGGGAGAAGGAAGGAGGAGCGCTGTCAGTGAGGTCACTGCTTTGCTCACTGGTTCACAAGTTACAAATCAGAGAACTTGCGAATGTTACCTATGTTGCCTTTAAAGTAACTTAAATTATATAAACTGTGTTGGTTTTTCAAAGTACATAAAGAAGTAATTGTTCTTCCCTGCCTGCAGCAATTGTCTGAGGATCAGAGACAGAGATGCTCAATTATACTCTGAAGAGAAGTCTAATCAAATTAGCTGTAAGGGCTCTAAAAGATAATCACTCACGAATAAAGAATCACTCAAGAATTCATCATGAAATCACAATGAATTAGTGAAATCATGTTAGACTAGTCTGTACAAAGGGGATTGAGTTCAACAGACATATTTGTTTGCTTTGTTTCATAATGAGTTCATTAAATAAAGCTTAGTTTATAGAGTACATTGTCTTGTAAATTTGAGCGATCGAAAAGGACTGCAACACTCTCCTTTCCCCAGCCTGGTGTTCAAGGATGAGAAGAGAGGGAGGACTTTTCCAGGTTTATATATCAGCATTTGTATGCAGGACCCAAGACAGCACAGTTAACTCTTGTTGCATTCTGTGTCCTCCACACTAGACTCAAACAACGCTGACAGCTCACATGACTAACATTATGGGATAAAGACAGGCTCAATACATACATCTAACCAGCCTAAAAGGACAGGATTTTCCTTACTACACAGGTATCTGTCTAGCATAGCTCTGTGTATATCAAGTCACGAATTCCTGTCCTCTCCGAAAAGAACATATTTAATTTCACTCTCAGGAAGTCAAGTATAAGATACTCAAAGCTTCCATTTCAGACACATTCCCCAACTACAGGCATAGTTCTTTTCTTCTTCGCTTGCACCTCTCACGCCTGTTAGATTTATGAACCCCAGCAGTCACTGCTTAAGCAACTTATACATATTTAATTCCTACATTTTTCCTCATAAATTAATCTCTACAACTTCTACCCGTTTACGCTTCTTCTGAGTTCCCTTCAATGATCAATATCTTTATAACATGAACACTAAATCTAATACAATATTTCAGGTACTGTCATACCAGTGCTGTTATTCGCCTGCCGCCTGAAACAACCCCTACACATGCAAGACAACTACGCTCATCTTTCCTACCATCCTAGCATACTCACAGTGTTTCCACATTTTTTCTTTTTGTCTAGCACTGAGATAATGCTTAGTAAAATGGAATATCAAGTGACTTCAAGTTTAATTTAGTACAACAAAAATTGTAAAATAACTATGCCAATCTCCAAAAAGCCTTTCACTTTTTTGTTGCTCTTCAGGTGCCTTTGAGATTTGCAACATCTATGCCACTGGATTTCACTAGGACACAAGACTAATTTGTCATTATTAATCTCTTTATCAAACAGCTCTATGTTTTCAGCACCAGTGAGACAACACAGACTGGGGAAAAAAAAAAACCAAACCCAAAAACAAAGCAACAAACCACTGGCCTCTTCAGAAATGCATCTTGTATTCTGCATATGCAAAACGTAAGGTACACATAAGCAGTCTCTGTTCAGTAGCAGCAGCTGTAGGGTTATGTTAGCAGCTGTGTGAAGACACAGCAGGTGTTGCCATACTTGCTGCTGCTCTTCCATTTCCATCTAACAGAGATTTTGGACCTCTGTAGGCACATTAAGCATTGCAGTCCAGAGGGGAGAAACCAGGGTGAGCATGAAGGGGGCTGTGAAGGAGAACATCATCAAATCAAGCCAGCAAACTCATGACCATGCCTGCAGAAGTGATGTATGATACGGAGAGGCCTTGCATAATCACTCCACCCAGTGATACAACACTAACATAAATTAACATCGGGTCCACAGGACTCTTTTCCTTTACAAACAGCAGGTTAAAGAGAGATAAGATGGACTGCTGAACTTGCAGCTGATAACAGCAAAATCCAATCACATCACACCACTAAACGCATGTCCACTTTCATAACCACTCTATTATGGCCAGCAAAATCTCACAGAAATTAACAGAGAAGCAGAACACACTTTTATGCTGTGCTACACCAACTCTATAACTCAAGCAGAAACTTTGTTTTCCAGTGACTCTCAATAAATACTCAATGTATTCTAGTTTCTTTTTTAAAGGAACCAGACATTAATCATCCTTGCTCAAGAAGCAAGACCCTTTGCAGCCATTTCTCTGGAAAACTTATGTTCTATGCATGGTTTATTACCTTATATTATAAGGATGGCTGAAGAAAAATGAGACTCTAAGAGCTGTCTGCTTCTGGTAAATATTTAACTACTAGAATCATGCCAAGGTACTTCTCAGCTTGATTCTCCTTAACTTTACTTCAGCATTATGCTTTCATCATCCCCTATGACCTGAAGTTGAGAGCGTATCATATTTAGCAATGCAAGAATACTCCTCCTCTAGGACATGAATAGATCCTACTAATATATTATGGTAATATTTACTCTGAGATTAACTTCAGTCACTCCTCTTATCTGTTCAGATAAAGAACCATCTGAATGTTGGTTCTGCACTTGTTGCTTTATGAGCTTCAGCTTCACAGATCAAAAAAACTCCTTTTCTCAAGTATTATCAGAGTGAGAGAACAATTCTTAGCCTCTGAAATTGTTCAGAGGAGACAAAAGGATGGCACTTCACAATTACAGATCAAGTGCTCTCCAGATGAGCATAGAACCAGGGTGGGGAAGGGCAGATGTGGAGAAAAGGAATCACACAATTCCAGGCTCTAGCAGCTACAGGGGAAGGTCGGTAGCAAGCATAGAGCAGCCCCAATGTTTGCACCCTTCTGAGGATGCAAGTCAACTCCTGGCCACTCTCTGTTTCAGTGCTCAAAGCTCCACACAGCAAGGACTGCAGGACCCAGTCATCACCTTCTCTGAGGAGTCTGAAGGAGCAAATGGTTGTCATTACAACTATCACTTCTCCCTCCTTTTCCTCTTTCCTTATATCTTCAGCCTGTTAAAATTATGCTTACCATATGCAGCATGTTCAGACCTCTCTAGGAAAAACAGTAATTGTTCCTCCTGTCAGCACTCAAAACTGAAAGGGGACCCATGGAACAGCTCACAGAAAAGAACAGGCACCAAAAATCCCAAGTGCTGGAGTTACAGGGTCTGAATCTGTACATTTATTTGCTAAGAAAGTCAAGTACATTCATAAATATTAAAATGCTACAAAGGTATCAAATCCAAAGGGTTAATCTGAAGTGCAGTTCTGGACACACCTCTGGGTCTAAACAACACCGCAATTTCTTTTTATTACTTTTACGTCCCACTGCAAAGATAGGACAAAGCAGCTTTCTTTTATATCTCCAATTTGCAGCAAAACTCTAGGTTGGACTGTTTTCAGTAGAAGAAATGTCTGAGGTTTTTGATGAGGATTTAAAGCATCATTTATTTGTGTAACTTCAACTGCCACCAGCACCATTAGAAGAGTAATGCCAGGACTGCACTCCCAGATATACCTTCAGATCCATGGCAAGCAGATCTCATTACTACATCAGCTGTTTCACTTCTGTATTTCACTAAGAACACAGGAATCACACTGCAGGTATTTTACAAGCATGAGTTCAATTTACTTTGGCATTGGTAGCAACAAAACAGATGATTATGTTGCATTTGGCTAGTGGGCAAGAAAAAACAGCTTCCAGTTTGGCCTCTGTCCTTTCTACAAAGTAGATATCAGAATCCCACGGTGCTGGTGCAAAAAGCAGCACTGTGACTAGTGCTGAAGACTTGTCCTGGCAGGCTGGCACAGGGCCAGCGTCCCAGTGCACTGAGAATCATCAGCTCTCAGCTCCTGACTCCCACAGAGCTCCACACAGAACAGAAACTGAGAGTCATTGCCTCACTGAGAGGCAAGATATGCCAATTAACTGGCTGGCAGCATTGTGCTTCTTTGAGAGACAGCACCTCTGGCTTCCACCGAGTACCTATCAGAATGCTTAACCTCTGCTTTAGCAAAGAAAAAGACAATTTGACGTGTCAAAAGAAAATCTGACATGTTGCTCTTGGCAAGCTGCTCACCTTGATCCACAGCATCACCAAATAGATGTGATTAGTTTCCAGCTGGTTCAACACTGGATATAGCTCTTGCATCACTGTAATTAAGATCTTAAAGATGGAGTTATATATTTTTAATATGTTTTCACATTAGCTCTGCTAAGGCATTCTCAGCACTAGAGAGAGCTTATTGATATAGCTATCATCAGGAAACATCTCTACACAGACATCAGGTATATAAATATGGGAGTACTTTAGCTATTGCTACTGGCTCTAAAGTACCTAATTCTAAAAAAAAAAAAAAAAAAATAAAATTAAAAAAAAAATCTCCACTCAACTTTTCTTCCCCTTTAATTAAAAGTCATCAGCTGCAATACAATGAATAGCAAAATCTAGGTGTCAATTACATAACTAGATATTGAGAGAACGCTTATGAGAGCATCACTCAAAATACTAAGAAACTGAAAAGAATGTTTGGAGAACTGTACCCCAAATTAAATGTATAAGTATACATAATATATGTATGCATATAGATACATAAAAAATATTGGCCAAGTCATGAAAGGCAAATGCAGAGACTGGGAGAATGAAGAACCATTGCCCACTGTAGGAAAGGATCAAGTTCGTGATCATCTAAAGAACCTGAATGTGCACAAGTCCATAGGACCTGATGAAATTCATTTGATGGTCCTGAGGGAGCTGGCAGGTAAAGTTGTTAAGCCACTGTCCATCATATTTGAAAAATCATGGCAGCTGGGTGAAGTTCCTGACAACTGAAAAAAGGGAAATGTAACTCCTATTTTAAAAAAGGAGAAAGTGGAAGACCCAGGGAACCACAGACCAGTCCATCTCACCTGTGTGCCAGGCAAGATCATGGAGCACATTCTCCTGAAAACTATGCTCAGGCACATGGAAAACAAAGAGATGACTGGTAACAACCAACACGGTTTTACTAAGGGCAAATCATGCCTGACAAATTTGATGGCTTTCTACAGCAAGGCCACAGCAACTGACATCATCTACCTCGGTTACCTACATAGTGCAAAGCATTCAACACTGTTCCATGACACTCTTGTCTCCAAATTGGAGAGACACGGATCTGATGGATGGACTACTCACTGGATAAAGAACTGGCTGGATTGGTACTGGGGTCAATACTGTTCAACATCTTTGTCCATGACTTGGACAGTGGGATCAAGGGCACTCTCAGCAAGTTCACTGATGACACCAAGCTGTGTGGTGCAGTCGACACGCTGGAAGGAAGGGATGCCATCCAGAGGGACCTGGACAGGCTTGAGAAGTGGACTGATGCAAACCTCATGAAGTTCAAGAAAGCGAAGCCTAAGGCCCTACACCTGGGTTGTCGCAGTCCCAAATATACCTACAGGTTGGAGAGAGAAGTGACTGAGAGCCAAACATATCCTGGGCTGCATCAAAAGGACTGTGGCCAGCAGGTCTAGGGAGGGGATTCTCCCCTCTGCTCTGCTCTCAAGAGACCCCACCTGAAATACGGCATACAGTGCTGCTTCCCCCAAGGTAAGAAGGCCATGGACTGTCGGAGTAAGCCCAGAGCAGGCCACGAAGATCATACAGGGACTAGAGCACCTCCCCTACGAAGTCAGGCTGAGAGAGTTGGGGTTGTTCAGCCTGGAGAAGAGAAAGTTTCATGGAGATCTCAAAGCAACCTTTCAGTATCTGAAGCGGTCCTACAAGGAAGCCAGAGAGGGACTCTTCATCAGGAACTGTAGTGACAGGACAAAGGAGAATGGCTTCAAACTGAAAGAGATTAAGTATAGATTAGGTGTTTGGAAGAAATGGTTTACTGTGAGGGTGATGAGGCACTGCAACAGCTTGCCCAGAGAAGCTGTGGATGGCCTGAAAGTGTTCAAGGTCAGATTGGACGGGGCTTTGAGTAACCTGGTCTAGTGAAAGGTGTCTCTGCCAACGGCAGGGGGTTTGGAACGAAATGGTCTTTCCAACCCAAACCATTCGGATTCTATGATGATAGTATGCTATTCTAAGTATTTTAAGCTTAGAACTTTCAGAGCAAACAGAAAACAGCTAATAACTGCTCTAAGTTAAACTGTGATTATAAATATTATGTGTCCTACTTGTCAAAGTGTCCCAAAAAGTATAGTATAGTTACACCAACAAAGCCTCTCAGTATAGGAACATCTAATATATGCAAAACAGGTAAATAATTATACTGATTCTTTTTCCTTCAAAGACGTTAAACTAAGATAACATCAGTTTCTTGGCTTTTACCAAATCTAAAACATCAGCTGTTTGTTACAGGTTTGAATAGGCAGAATTCCTAGAGCTGATGGATTTATATCAGAAGTAGTACTTTCACTGATACATCTTTCTTAATTTGAGCAGAGTTTGTAAATTCTACTAGCAAAACAGTATCTGCTCAAGCTATTTTGTGTTAAATCATGGTAGTATGATTCACTGACCTCTTTGTTATGTAGGAGAGGCTGAATACTAAAATTGAAAGTATTTTTAGTTTTTGAGTGAAACCAAAAAACACTTTGACAGAAAACACTTGAGAAAATTCCAAGGCAATAATCAAACTTCTTTTGTTTTAAGATCAATTTGATGCTGAAACCTATTCCCTTCTGAAACAACACCATTCACATTCACTCAAGTCAATCTTTAACTTAGGTCAATACTGCTGACCAAGTTAAAAAAAAAAATTAAAAAGTCCAATCCCAGAGAGTAAAACATAGCCATCAATAATACACAGAGAAGCACATGCTTCAAATCCTTCTGCTGTTTACTTCAGACTTTCTGCTTGTCTACAGGATAAGAATCTCAGTTTTCATAAAAGAATGTATTATCCCCTTGAGTATGAAAGAGCTTGGAAGAAAGCCTCTATTACAATAAATCTCAAAGGCTCAAATCTTAATGGAAGACAAATACAGAGAACCATAATATTTTGTTTAGAAAATAAGTACCTAACGTTTCTGAGAAGTAATGACATTAAAAAATATATACTCATACAAAATATTTAAGGACTGCTTGCTGTCAAGTGACTGAAGAGGACACAGAGGGCGTTGACTGCTAGAAATACAGAGAGGAAAAAGTTTTCTATGCCCTATAACCTACTTTGGCTAAGGAATTTTTTTGTTTGTTTGTTTCTGTTATCTTGTGAATTTGACATTTGGACAAAAAGCTGCATCCTGAGGCAACAGCCTGAAACAAGCTCTGGCATCAGTGCTCTCTTCCCAGCCCGGTGAGAAGGTACACACTACAGGCACACCACACAGTACAGACAGCCTTTCTGGCCCAGGTGCACCATCACACTGAGCAGCTATATGCTGCTTCCAGGTTCCCAGCTAGTCTCTCCATATGGACAGTTTTTTTCTGGATATAGCAGCCCACTCAGAATGAGCCACAGTAAAAAGCATAATCGTGCCCACAGAGCCCAATCTGCATCCAAGACCATCTGCAATACGAAATGCAGATACCCAGGACTATTCAACTTACCATCCTTCTTAGAGAAATGGAGAAAATGGGACTGCCCAGGCTCTCAGACTGACTGTTGCTCTGTTGTCAGGAAGGAACACAGGGGGACCTGAGCTGAATTCCCTACAGTCACAGAGTTAAAAGGATTCTTGTAGATCTTTCTCATATTATAAAACTTTTTGAGAAAAACAGTCTGGAGAAGCTGCAGTAACTTACTGAGTCCTAAAGGTCCTTATTAGAACCATTTTCCCAGAATGTAAAATAGTGTCTGAATTTTTTCAGTGATGGTTTATTAAAAGTCTACAAAATTCCAAAAAATATCTGATCAACAACAAGTAAGAAATAGAGAATCATAATCATCTTTGCAACATGTTATCCTGGAAGAAGTACAAAGGAAAAATACAGTCACCATCTCTTTGACACCACAGGATTTTGCTGTGTTATGCTTTGTCAGTGTGCCAGTTCCGAGAGTGAGGATTTGATTTGGATTAATAAACATATTGAAACTCTTTCCTCACTTGCCTGTGGCTACACAAACAAGTATGTGTGTATATATATATATACACAGAGTATATATATATATATATATATATATATACAGAGTATACAGAGACTGATCAGTCAGCATGTCAGAGACTGATCAGTCTCTGTAGGTTGTTTCCCCTTTATTTTTATTGTCTTTCACTCTTGGAATAAAATGAATGAAGTTCAGTTAAAAACCTGCTGATTGCCATATTTACCTACTGCTCTGAAGCTACATGCAAACCACTGAAATTTAAACAGAGGCATTAAGTAACACTTTCAAACAGTAACTCAAACAAAAACGGATAGCCTGAACAGTCTGCACTGATGAGGGGTTATAAGTACTACAGAGTGCATGTAACACCAGCCAGAGCATGGTACAACAAACTAGTAAAAACACAAGCAAACTGCCCACTAAATACTGACAGCATGGGCTAAACAAAAGAGTCCATCAATCTGTGCTTTCACCATTGCCTTGGAATAAATTCTGTAGAACATTTCGCTCCCTGTGTTCTGTTGGGCTTCAGACAAATTTCCCTGAGGTGAGACACCGGATTTTTCTACGTTCATCAATGGAGGGCAGACAGGTAGAGAGAATGAAAGGAGGGAACAAAACAAAACAAGTTCCTCCAACTACAGCTTCCCCCTAAAGCGGGTCCCCTGAGAATGCTCCAGGCCTAGGAATAGCTGTTGGGTGACTAATTTTTATGACGGCTGGTCCCAGAACTTTGCATTGCTTGTGCATATAGAGTATTTCAAATTTGTGTCACAGAAATGCATAAATATTCTCTTGCAAGCTTGCAGGTAAGATTGGCTTGTGCCATAGCAGTATGAACTGATCTATGAACCACACTGCTCCTGGCTTCTAGCACATCTCACTGGTCTGAGTGCTGCCATGAAGTGCTGTATATTTTCTTAAAGCTCAAGTCCTTAAGTCATGGGATTACACATGCAGTGACTCACCCAAAATCTAGAAACTATTAGGAGCACCACAAAGGCCAATAGCAGTACCTAGGGGTTTGAACGCTAAACGTTGTATGACATTCAAAATTTTTAGCAGCATATCTACATCAGCATTTTTGAGCCTTTTAATATCTTTTGATAGCATCTACCTTATTATGTAACCTTACGCAGTTACTTCTTTCATTAGTTATGAATATTCTTAACTTGCACAAAAGCTTTTGTAATGTGTCAGGAAAACTGTTAATTACTGATAGTTAATACCAAGTGAGACAAGATGAGCTGTAACTGTTAGTGGTAGAATGCACGAGTTAGAAGATCTTACTTTCCAACTACCCAAAGATGTATTTATATTTGAATACCAGTGAGATTACAGGTTTTCATCTGCTGGCTCAGGGGAATCTCCAAAGACAGTCGCATCCCTGTTCATGAGAAAAGTAACACGGCCATTGCAGCAGGAAAGATAAACAAGTCACAAGAAAACAAGCTACAGTATGTGTTGCATTATGAAATGCTGAAGAACGTTTGTTCAGATTAAAATTGTATCGGGGTCTGATCTATAGCAAAATATACTCAGTTTACACTTCCACTGCCATGAAGAACAGCTTGGGGTGAGTACTCCAAGGAGCATGCATGGTTTAACAGCTATAACTCAGTTTTAGGGCCTGGCTTATTTGATGGTTCTTTAAATTACTCCAGCTCAATCATATTTCCAGTGTGCTTACAGTCACAGAGTACTGCAAAACCAAGCCTGAAACGTCAACCTTCAAACAGAAATCTTTTAAGTATGCCTGATTTTATTATACCAGAAAGGCTACAAACACTGAGTGTTTGGTTTCTGATTAAAGCACACAGACGTAAATATGAATTATAGTTTCATATCCCATAGCATATCAAACTCCATGGCTTCAGATAAATAATGTTATTTAAAATTACTACAATAAAGAATACTGAACAATGCTTTCACAGTCAACAAATTAAAACGGGCGGAAAAGAGGTAGACAATTCAGTACAGCAATATCAGTGTACATTAAATTGAGACTAGCTCCAGCTCTAAAAAAAAAAAAAAAAAAAAAAAAGTGCTACCTGCCTTACAAAGAACTGCTTTTGACTGAAAGCCACTGCAGCTAGCTCAGAAACTGTACCAGGCAGAACTGACTGCCAAAGGTACTACCGTGGTGCCAACGCTTGGGAATACGCTCTGGCAGGAATCTTGTCATCTTGTGTCAAGATTTTTATTAGAACTTTCTTTGCTTAAATGAATTTCAGTTCATCCTGCAGCAGGTCATCTCTCAAGTCAACTGAGGGCAAAACTCTGAGGAACCTCCCCGTTCCAAATCTTCACAGCCTCTTTGTGTAGCACCTTTAGCAAGGCTTACGCTTTGTGGTATTACAGAAAACACATTATGGCTTTAAAAAACTTTTCGAAACCACCAAGCAAACTGCCAAAAGGTGTGCCACAAACATATGTAACATGATGCCTGAATAGTTCAGGACTCATTTAGAAGCAGTCCTTGGGAAGGCACTAGTAGGAATCAAGGATATTGCCAGCAGCAAGTAAGATTAAAAGGGAAGTGCAAACTAAAAGCAAAGGCCCATCTAATACAGATGCCGTGATTCACACCTATACTGTATTTGGTTACTGAGCACAAAGCTCCTCACAAAAGAGCTTCAATGACTTGATTCAGTATTCCTGTTTCAACAGAGTTTGTGGTCATCCAGCAGTCAAATCAAAATAGGGGAAGGCAGAAGAGATACACTCACCCTCTTGCCTCTGACTGGAAAAGAAAACAGATTGCTCATGATCACTGCTTGCTGTGTCTCCATTCCCTCCCTTCCCAAATTTTAGAGACTTCCTGCTTTTAGATAAAAATATTAGCATGAGTGTTGCTCGGGAAAAGTATTTACAGAGCTGAGGAAGTCATGATCTCAGTGTAAACTTTTAAAATTAATACTGCATTTTAAGAAACTGGTGTGTGGTTAACAACTTCCTGGTAGTCTTATCTGGAATTTTAGAATTCTGAAAAGCTGCAGGGATAGAGAGGAGAGGGGCCAATCCACTGGGAGGCTAAGATGAACTCCCCACCGTGCTATTTCCAAGGTACCTGGTCTACCTAAAACACATCAGCTGTACAGACCAGGTAAACAGCTCTTAGAATACAGCTGTGAAAAGCAACTGCCTTTAAGCTTCAACTGTTTTATCTATGCTAATAGTGTCGAGTATTTACCTGAGCCACTGATCAAGATCCTTGTCTTCCAAGACTCAGCTGATTCAGTACTGCCATCCTTGGGTGCAGCATTCAGGTCAGCAAGACTGTTAACTTCAACTTCTCACGTAGCATTACTTTTATTAGATATATTTCTTCTATTTGGCTTATATTTTTGTAATTACTTTCATTTTACTGATTGCAAACAATTCTTTTGGCTTATTTCCTTGTCTAAGGAAAGGTAGAAACAGATAACATCTGCAGAAAAGGAAGATGAACTGCTTTGTGGTTATGCACTGGGTTTGCCATCCTCTCAAACACTTTTAGACAGTTTAACCCACCTTTATTGCAATTAACTTGCTGAGACACTTATTCAGCCACATACCCCAGGCTAGCCAAAATCTCTGCCCCACTCCCAGATGAATCATCACTTCAGCTCCCAGCCTCTACCTAGCTCAGCCTGGAGATCAGCCCACAGCCACACAAATCCTCCCTCCACCTGTGCCAGTGAAACCTTCAGAGGGGCCCAAGCTGCAAACTCGTGTTTGTGCTAGGTTTGCTCCTTGGATCAGGAATCCTGTCGTGACTATGTCTCATATCCAGCTTAGAGGGGCTGCAAGAGGAGCAGCTGAGGCCACAGAGGTCCTTAGGAGCATAGGTACTGCTGCATCTAAGGGGCTTGGCACCTTTATACTTCTATTTCAACACGTAAAGGTGTTTTATAAAAGAAGTCTTTCTTCCACAGATAGCACAATGTTCACAGGTCTGCTGTCACAGACAGAGAGTGTCTGGTTCAAGAAGCAAGTACAGAATGTAAATAAAGAATAGTTTGCATGAGAAGGTACAGGTAAGGTCAGGTCAGGCCCTAGAAAAAAGAAACCTCAAACAAAACCATAGGAACGTTGTTCTGTGAACAGGACGGCATAAACTCTTCAAGTACAACCAGTGACTACATCGTACACTCATTTTGGAGTGGAAGATTGGAACAGGTTGCCCAGAGAGGTTGTGGAGTCTCCCTCACTGGAGATATTCTAGAACCATCTGAGTGCAATCCTGTGCCATGTGCTCTAGGATGACCCTCCTTGGGCAGTGAGGTTGGACCAGATGACCCTTCCAACTTTACCCATTTTGTGATTCTGTGATCTCCTTACCACAGCACTTTGGCCAAAGTCATACCCTCATGATATATTGAGTTTGGTTTGCCAGGAAGAAAAGCAGTGTAATTTTTCCACCACTCTGGCAAACATACAAGACATTTAAAGATGCTTTTGTGATCTCTAAATCAATTTAGTGATGCCTTTACTATAGTTTTAGGTAACAATGGGGAGATGCTGGGAAGATGAAATCACTGCTTACTTTGCAGATAAACAAAATACTTCTTAAAAGAAGATAATTTATTTCTCTCCATCTGACTAGAATGTGAAGACTGAACTAGTTTTAATCTAAAACGACCAGACAGTAAACATGAAAATAATTGATTCAGAATTGTTTATCTGAGGTAAAAGAGAAAAGGAGATTACATCTTGCCTTGTGTATGACGTACTCCATTTTTCTGTTCTTTTGAAGATGTGCTGCCTGTGCTTGTGATGATAAATGCAACTTTTTTAAAGGTACAAATTACACGGTTTTAGAGTAAACATCTTTTTTTTTTTCCATTTCAGTTTGAGGGACTACTGAATGGAGACACAGCAAGCATTTTTATCAGTAAAGGGGGAGGTTGCGCTTGCTAGCCCCCATCACACAAGCACAAAGCTATTTGTTTATGCAAGCAGTAACTGCTGACACCTGACAGTGCCACCTGCTTACCCCCAGCCCCACTTGAACAAAGGAGAGTTAGTTTACAGACTACAAAAGCCACCACCCTCAGTAGGCAGGCAGCCAAACAAGGTTCATTTTAAATTCTGTTCCCTTCTTCAGCTGCCGTGCTACAGAGTCATTTCAGCATCAGGGATTTATTTCACCAGCGATGGACCAGATCTTCAGGGTATAGATCTGTGCTCTCCCAGCACCTGGGGTCATGGATTTGGGAGTTAAGCACTCCCCATAAGCAATCTATCCTCAGCATGTATCAGTCACACACGGGTGTACAGCAGTACTGTTACAGACCAAGCCACTCTTCACATACTGCAGGAGTTAAAAGATCAGTCTCCCTGAAAAACACAAAGTATATTTGGGACAGCATGTATGAATGTCTGCATTGGATGGCAGGTATTTCAAGATGATCCTGGATTCACGTGTCAGCTGAGAATGGAAAAAGTCACAACAAATAACCTGCAGGGGCCTGAAAACTGTCCTCCTCCTGGCCTCCCTATGCAAGTTCACAGAACAGTTTAATTTTTTTTAGGCTTCTCCACAGTAAGCAGTCTTAAGAATGGCAAAAGGGACCTTATAAAAGGCCACCGCTTCCCCATGTAAACCTAATCACCAGGTTATTACACAGTATCTTGACAGCAAGACAGAGGATGGGGCAGCAATACAGAGAACCTGTCTCTCCCTTTCATCTTTCTGGAAAAGAGCAAAAGAGATGAAAACCCAACCCAGAGCAAGAGCTGCTGCTACATGGCCTTAAGAGGTGTTTAATTAACATCATATAAAGAGGCACAGAAGTGACCATGAAACACCTCTAGGTTCAGGAGAGCTTACAGCCTTTTCATACAGAGGTAGGAACTGCCCCACCAATGAGCAATCCAATGAGAAATTCACCTTTGATGATGTTTTATGTCATCAAGGTGAAGATCATCCTAGAGAAAGCAAGCCTAACTTAAGCCCAGATGTTCCATTCATTTTCCTTCAGCTCCTTTTCCCTCAAGAGGAAGTGGGAAATGAAGACTTTACTGTTTAACTAGATGTTGAGAAAAGTTGTATTGTTTGCTTCCTCTCTGATGCCAAGAGTGTTACTGTGTAAGAAGTATTTCAGAAGGTGAAACCCTCACCACACCACAAGAAAACAAAAATCAAACAAGAACTACCAAAAAAACCCCAAATCTCTATTTCCATTTCCTTCCTCTCCTACCCCTCCAGAAATTAAGATATTTTAAACTCTAAAATAGGGTCTACATTTTTGTCCTATAAGCTTTAAAACATAAAAATCTATAAATAAATAAATAAATAAATAAATACAAACAAACAAACAAAACCCCAAGAAAACCAGAGGAGATTCATACTCTTAAAAGATGAAATAGGTTTGTCAACAGCATTAAGTACTCAGCACTTCAGTGATTTGTGGTAAATCTTCAGAGCATCTAAGACACTTGAAAAGCAATTTTCTCAGACATCCTCTAGAGGTTTAGTTTGGGGTTTTTTTACAGGTACATAAAGACTGTGAGCAAAGGCCTTGCTCAGAGTGCTAGAAGGAACAGTGCCAAACTTAGATGTTCTTTCTCTCATGAACAACAAAAAAATTACTCACACTTACAGCACTGTTTGTATGACGATAGCATCCACTGCAAATGAAATCACAATATTGTTTTCTGCCATCTACTTCTTAACCATAGAGCACCCAAAACAGCTGTCTCTTCATGGTATGACTATTTAAATTCCCATTCTAAATTAAAAAACAAACCATAAAACAAATACTGTCACTATGGCTACCAACAGGAAATTACATAGCTTTTTATTTTCCTTTACTATAAGGCTGTTGCATATATCTGGAGTAATGTACTTCCAACTTTTGGGACACAGTCTGTTGCTCCTATAACACATATGAGAAAGCTCTTCAAGAAGTTTGTTAAAACATTATATATATTCTGCTATAGACAGCAATGTTGGACTAGCATTTCAGTTTTAGGGTTTCTTTGCATTTTCTGCAGTACCACACAGCTTGTACTTAACACACAAAAGCTCCAACTTCTTTAAGCTTGTGATTCTGAAGAATATGACCACACTCTTTCCAGCCTTGCAGGAGCTAGTTTTCATTTCCTTTTCTTAGAAATATTCACACAACCACAAAAGACACACATCTGGTGACACTTAAGAGTAGGCAAAGAGCGTCCTAATATGCTATGCAAGGACAGCTGATTTGATCTACACATCTCAATTTGCTACTTTTCTGTCATTTGCCTCTCTGGAAAACAACACTGACAACTTTAAGAAGTCATGCTGTTGATGCTAGTTTCAAACACTGAGTGAGGCTGGTTATTAGAAGTTTCATAAACCTCTAAGGAAATGAGTGTTTTGCAGGTAACTGTACATGCACATACAAGGGTATCTCACAGCCCACTAAGTCACTACAGCACCTGCACTAGAGAAAGAAGACACAGAAAAGCAGTACATGAGAGTACCTGCAGAAGTACAAAGAATGATGAACTTGTGTGCTGTATGACATCTCTCCCCAGAAGTGTATTTATTAGTGAAAATGCAGCCAGCTCCCAGCTGCCAGAGCAGAAGAGACAACAGCAAATGGTCATTCCCAATGCCACCCTGCTATTCTGCCATAAACACAGTAGCAAAAGCAAATAAAGGAACTTGCTGAGGCAGGAACATTTCCTACAGCAAAAGCGCCAGGTATCTTCTAAATGTTTGTTTTGTTTTGGTTTTTTTAAAGTATTTATAAGTTAGTATTTGTAAGAGTGAACAATACTTCCATAAACAAACAGTTTAGCAGTTCGTGTGTTTTTGTTGACGTATGCCAATATAAGCAGGAGGTTTCCTTTAGAAAACAAGACTTGGATCGACTAGCTAACTTTTGTTGTGCAAGACTTTCAAAGGGAAGGAAAGACAAGAGAAAACACATCCAGCGGCCACAAATTACTCCCAGTTCTTGGCTCCAATCAGATATCAATTTGCAAAGGACACAAGTAGGCTGAAAACACAAAGCAGCGACTTACTCCACGTTTATGTGAAATATTCGGCTGCATAAGACACTCAGTGACAATCTGCTTTTGTGTAGCTGCCTGGGATTGCTCCTCTGACAGAGAATCTTAAAAATCTTGGCAGCAGACTGTGTGCAAGAGAGAAAGAGGCAAAATAAAAAACTTAAACGAAAACCACATTTCTAATTGTCCCGTGACTATTAGGACACATTTAGATCATTCCATATATAAGACTATAGAAATGAAGGACAAACTGGATAGGTATAATGATGGAAGGATTATGGTAATTTGGCAGTAAGAATAACCACAAAAACTAACAGGAAGGACAGGGAAAAGTTCGAGCCATTCTGAGGAAAAAACTTGGTAGTCAAAAACTTATCAGCTGAAAGCACTAAAAGAAACATTTTTGACAGATATGGATGACACTGGGAGCTGACAAAAAACACCCCAAAAATAAAACCCCCTCTACTCTGCTTTCTGTAGATAAACTCAATGAGTCTCCTACTGGCTACAATTTGCAACTAGGAAGAAAATTCCCCTCAGCAACAAGCATAGGCGGTATCCCAATCGAGGAAAACGGTAAATCCGTAATTTTTTCACAGAAGCCTCTGCAATTTGATCTTGCCAGCTTACATGCTATCTTTCCCCTTAACAATATATTCTAGAGGTACAGTTTTCAGAGAACTTAGCACATATAAATGAAACACATTCTGAATTAATGATGCTAAATAAACTTACATTTTGAAAACAAAGTTTTCCTGTTTTACTTCCATCACTAATAATTGTTCAAAGCAAGCTCTGCCTTTTGCAGAGGAAATGTCACCACCCCAGCACCTTCACAGAGGATAGGAACAGTTTTAGCTAGACACAGGGTTGTGTGACTGCAAAGAAACCTAGTTTTAAACCGAGAGAAACCGTGTAACCCAGACTTCATTTTCCACAGTTGCCACCCATCTCAACCCATGTAGGCATGCTGGTAGAGATCTCCATAGTGTGGACTAAACTTAAAATCTTACATATACGAATGGCCATAAAAAGAAACACAGTTTTACATCAGCAGGATTCAGCACTACAGAAAAAATAACTAGAACCATCTGAAAAAAAATAAATTAAATCCAGTCCTTTGAATGTTTCCTGGCTTAGAAGGTTTATGAATTAAAACAAAACTCCAGCAATTGAAAGCTTTGATTTGGTGTTAACCATGTATTCTCCACTGTGACAGTGGAGGGGAGATCTTCCTCACAGAGAGCAGTGCAAACAGGGCATTTCTTTCAGTAAGACCTGAAGGAGTTAAAACGCGCTAGTGAAGAGGAAGTGAAAGAGCTGGCAACCTTTAAGTTTTATCACATGCAAAATAACTGCAGCATTACAAATCTAGGACTCCACCAAAACGAACGGCACCCTTTTGGGAACAAAGCTATGTGTAGCCAGAATGCCTGTCCGAAGAACACAATATAATATACCTTACTTAGTTTGAAAAACTGCCTAAGCCGCTAAGCCCTTTTCTCTTTTGCACATAGCCTGTTGTCCTATAACATCCTCTTGTCAAAGCAGCAAGCCCAGGACATCCCAGGCAGCTAGAGTCTGTCTAAGCACTCAACACTTTAGATACAAAAAGACCCAACGTAACAAGAAAACTCAATTTTACAAAATAAAGAAGAATTTCTGTAAGCATCACCACAAAGGCAAAGCGTTTAATCACAGCCATAGGAAGAGTTGTAGATTTTGTTTAAATGTGGAGCTGAGATGCTAACAATTAAGATGCAGCTCCTTAGGACAGCAATCCCCCTTTTACAGAGAAAAAAATCACAGTAAAGTAGCAATAATGGTTTGTTTATCCCTACAATATTGTATTTATTAGTGGAAAACACAGCACACAAATGCACTGTGAACTCACACACCTGCCCACCAACACAGTAAATACTTGAGTATCTCACAGCATGTGATGACAAAGTACATGAAGAACACGCACTATAACCTTGCGTAGCCACTGAAGTACCACCTCCAGCTTTACAAACGGAAACCTACAGTCAAGGCCCCAAAAGGTACATGGGCAAACTGATTCCCGTCCTGGAATACAGCATGAAACAAGCTGTAGAGTGCAGCCCACCATGACTCCAGACCACACCAAGCACTAAGGCAACAAGTGTCCAAGCCCCGCTTTCCTCAGTCCCGCACAAGCACTCCAACCTTTCCTTCCCAGACCTAGTGGCAAAATATGTTTTTAACCAAATAGCAGTGGCAAACAGCAGAGGTAGCAACACTGAATAGCAGTGGTGGAAAAAACCTAAACAATCACAACAGTGCTTGCACTGCAGGTGAGATGTACACAATCTGATGTTTTGCATTACATTGAAATATAAAGAGCTAAATAACTGCAATAACAATTGGGCCTTTTTTAATTTTTACTGGTTTGAAATTACATCTACAGCCACTCATTTAAAGTTTATGAGAAAAATATTTTAACTGCCTGAAAACAGTAAAGGGGAAATCAGTAAACATGCTTCATTAACTATCATGCTAGCAACTGTGTAGGAAAACTGGATCTATCAACTGCATATATAAAAAGAAGTGTATATTAATTTATTCCAAAAAATTCCACTTAAGAAATAAACCAAATCCTGTATTAAACACTTTTCCCAATTAGACTTTTCCTCAACATTATAACATCTCTCTGTTTCACCTATTTGGTGCAAGAATTTAATTCCCAAGGCACGTCACTGTCGTGTTCCATCCCACGAAGTAACAGAGACGATCATTTTTCTGCTCTTTCTTATAATGACAGCACTGCCAAAGCAAGAGCTTTTCCTCCTCCTCCTCTCATTTTTGGTGTCTCTTCTTGAAGCTTTATCAGCTTTCAGTCTCATTTTAGAGCCTTAGAAATGCATGAAGCTTGTCTGCAAAGCAGCACCCTGGAGAAGTCAGAGGTGACAAACTGAATAGGTAATGTCAGTGTGTGCTGAATAGCAGTGTAAATGCTCTGTGAGGTGCAAGATGTTTTTAGCACGCCTTGTTAGAACTTTAGAAGATCAAGGAAGTTAAGTCAATATTTATCTTAAATTCCCTTCTTAAATTTTCTCATATAAACACATGAGAAAGCAAGGAAGACCTATTCGCACTAACAGACTGGAAGCAAATTAGTGCAACGGAATTTAGTAAAAGGGTTTTTTTATAGTTTGAGAAAAAAATATCAGGAAAAAGTAGAGAGTTCATAGTTCAACTCCTCAACTCCACCCGCCACCGCAGGTGTCGAGACAGGCTGTGGAAGCTCCTCAGTAACACGTCCCAGAGCGCCCTGGGCTTCCTTGTGTGGATGTCACCACACCCCCAGGCCACTTCCTTGCTATGGGTGGGCGGCAGACGCAGGGACGTGGTTTTATTGTGTCGCATCACAGCAACGTTTCCTGGCATCTCTACCAGTAAAAACAATAATAAACGACTAAAACACCTCCTCTCCCGCCAGGCATTCGTTCAGAGATACTAACACCACACCGTCCTAAGCGCCAGCAGGTCTTTAAAGTCACTGTGCCTTCATGCTTCCTATTCGCAGGACCTCTGGGACTTCCTAAAAGCCAGGAGAAGCTCAGAGGCAGGTGGGCTCCAGCATTCCACATACACGGCAGCACCACGACAGCCCGCAAGGAAAACTTCTTTTTTTTGCGCTCCCGTTTTAATTCCCGCTTTTTTTTTCCCTTTCTTTTTTTTGTTTGTTTACAGCAGCAGCCTGTGAGTCACCCCCTGCTCTCCAACCAGCCCGGGGCAGGGGCCCCCGGCCCGGCCGCCGCTGCGGCTCCTCCGGCCGCCTGAGGCACCGCCGCCCCGGGGAGCGCGGCAGCGCCGGGACAGCCCCGCCGCGGAGCCTCTCCGGCCCCAGCCCCGCCGGGCTGACGCTTCCCCCAAGTTTTTGTTCCTCTTCCCGGGGGCAAGGCGGGCGAGGGGCCAGCAGGGACCTCTTGCCGCCGCTGTCCCGCGGGGAACCTCGCCCGCCGCCCGCTCCCTGCACCCCGTCTTACCTGAGGCTGCGAGGGCGGCGGGCAGCCATCCCGCCTGCCCAGCGGCACCGGGAGCGGCCACTTGCTCCGCACCGCCCGCCCCAGCCCCGCCAGCATGGTCCTGCACACCCTCCTTCTCCTCCTCCGGCCGGGATCGGGCCGCCCGCGGGCGCGCCCCGCCACGGCACAGCCTCAGGGCGGGCGGCGCCGGCTCCGCGGCGGGCGTGGGCGATCCTGAGCGGAGGGCGTCTCCCCCAGCGGCCGGGGTGGCTTGTGCGCCTTTCCTCTGCTCCTTCCCGCCCCGACCGCCGAGGGGCTGGGCTGGGCTGGGCTGGGCTTCTCCTCCGCCTCGCTGGACGGGGCGGTCCCGGCCGGGCGCTATTGTCGCGGTGGGCGAGGAGGCGGTCCCAACCCACCGCCCCTCGGCTACAGGTGTTGGATTCCCCTCCCCTTCCTATAAATGAGATTAAAACAGCCGTAAATATCTGGCTTTTCTGCTGTTGAGTTATTGCCGTTATTGCTTTTTGAGGAACACGGCTATCGCTACTCCTGGGTTTCAGTGGAATTAACACATTCCGCTGCCACAGAAATGAACAGCAAAACACAGAAGACACTCGGAGTTCGCTATTTTACATGAAAGTTTTGTTTACAGCAGTAATGAGCAAGGCTTAACCCCTTCCTATTCAGTCGTTTGTTCGAGCTCACCTGTTTGATATCATCAACATGCCCACAAACGTAGGTTTTCGAGTTCAGTATAAACCACGAAAGTGTATCAGTTGCTTGGCACCAGAACAGGGAAACATAGAGGGAAAGGTGCATTCCTCTGTTTCCTCCGCCTTTTATGATGTTCCTGCAAAGCAATACTGCACGAAACAAAACACCTTTATCTGATGATGACAAAAGGATCTTAGAAAATGGGCTGTTGCAGATCTGAAAGTGTGTCACTGTCACGGAGAAAAAAAATCCACATGTGACTGCATGCTTGATGGCTCTGGGGGACTAAATAAGACCTAATTTGTGTCCATCTTCTGAGCTCTGGGAGGGAAACCTTAGGCAGCTAAGATCGCATAGACATTCATTCACATTTTGGAGTCACTGTGATCTATTAAACTGAATATGACCCCAGGAAACAGCAGAAGAGCAGCTGCAGTGTTAACAGGTAGTGACTCACAAAGGCAACAACTTGTGCTACAATCACAATTAATATTTACTATAATTATTTACCCAAATTTTATTGGAACAATTTTCCTTTAGCGAAAGTAAATTTTTCAACCTATGTACCTTACTATGTAAATTATATTAAGATCCACACAGTTGCCAAAGGTGAAATAAGGATTAAATAGTTAAATATATTAATTCAAGATAGGATATTTATGGGTTTACTGAGCAGAGGCAACTAGGTCATGGCAACAGGCTTTTTGTTTTGTTTTCCTAATACTTCTACCACATAGTGATGGCTTTATCAAAATTATCTTCTTTGGGGAGGAAGATTCAGTGTCAGTACTAGAAAGCACATCATTTAGTTTTGGTCATTGCTCAATGCTACATTTATTTTTTGTACTTCGTTTTAAAAGGTTGATAAGGAGCAAAGAAACACTGATGCTTGCAGCAACTTGCAGATGTTAGCTTCTGTGGGGACCAGGAATCACGACTCATGTTTTTTAACTAAAGGCAGGAGAAACTAGAGAACATTTTACTAACATTCTCATGCCAAGAGAACATTACTCACTGCCAAGTTTAAAAAGATGACTTTGAGTCTTTGAAAAACCTGTCCTACAATTTACTTTCACGCCTGTACAATAATCTCATGAGGCAACTCCTGCTTTCGTATAAGCAACATGCTTTGTGTCCTACAGTTTCCACTTTAAGTATTCACTGTTCACTGTAAATTAGTGGGTTTTTTTCATATTATACCTCAAAATGTATTTATAACATAGTTCACATCTAAATTAACACCATATATAATAACATTTAACAAAGAAAATTCTACATAAAACTGTCATTTTATTTATCTGCTCATAACCACTGAACACAGTAAACATAAGAAAAAAAATACTGTGAAACATCACTATGGTCACAGATACCATTAAAATAGCTATAAAAAGGAGTGAAAGTTTCACTAAAACAGGGGCTGGACTTGCACAGTATTCAAGGGGGACATCTTTTAGGATGACTTGCTAGTTCCCAATTTTTGCCTGTTCTCCCCACTTCCCCACCATGCTTACTGTGTAGTTGGTAACAGATTACTAGATTATATTAACTTGAAGCTATCTTTGAATTAGTTTTCTTGTTCTATGAGATGCAAATGAACCTCTTCCTTTCTGGTATCTATGTGCTCTGCCAATAGGAACTAGCACTTCAAGGGAAGTGATTTATGCATGCACAGCATCAGGGTTCTCTTCCTATCATGCATACATGACTGGCCTCAGTTGCAGCAAGAAAATGACTAGGAAAACAAGCAGATTATTACAGACTTGAGACTTATGTTTCAGTTCATATTCTAAGGGGAATTTTCTAAATAGAAAACTATTTACTAAAATAAAACCAGCTGGAGTTCTAGGGAAGCATAAAACTAAGGGGGAATAAGAGAGACCCTGGCCACAGTGCTTCCAAGTGGTGAACGATCTGACTCATAAGTTTCAGGGCATTCATTTCAGTTCTTTGTCAAGGAAAACAAACAAACAAACAAAAAAACCCCAACTTTAACATAGGAGGAAAGGACATGGATAATCTTTTTCATTAAAAACATTTTCCCAGGGCCAGATATCAAGCTCTAGAAGACCACCCTAACTCCAGACATGCCTCATCAACTGGATTGTCAGAAGCACACAAATGCAAGAGCAGAGATCTCTACCCTCACCACAGGGAGGAATATGACTGCCATGCATTATATTCTGAATATGTTCAGAAAGAAAAGGCACACAGCCTAATTACAGGGTAATCGTCTTCATTAGCCAGCTATAGGAGTCTGATAACATTTAATCAGGACCCCAGTTGCAGGACGTTCTCACCACTCAAGGAAACAAACATGCTTAGATGTAACTTCAGCTGTGATTACAGGGAAGCCAGAGCCCTTTTCCTCATCCTCTGACTTGTTTCCTTCATCACAGTACTTTTAATGCTTCCTTGTTTGTTCACAGGTCCTTTCCAGAGCTGGCGGGTTAGGGAGAGAAAGCAGAAAAAATCTGATGACAAAACTTAAAAGTCCCAAATAATACCAAATCCACAGCAGATATTTGAAGTTCTCCCTCTAAGGCTGTCCTCCTTCAGAGAGCAGGATTTTCTCCTACTACTTCCAGCATACTCCTGGAACGACATTTTCTAATGCATCTTACTTGAAAACCAACAACTAAAGGTTTTTTCTTTTAACTCTTGCATACCAGAGTTCAAAATAGAAAATGGAATAAAATTATTTGATTACATCTTTTCAAAACCATGTCTATACTGAAAGATTTATCTTGCATCTGGTGATGAAAAGCTGCTGCAAAAATCTCTCCCCTTCAGCAGCAAACGAGGTAAGATCTCAAGCATTGCTTGAGGAACTGCCTTTACAAGTCATTAGTAAACATTTTCCCCAAAGTCACAAGAATGAAACCCAAACTTATATGTTTTCATGAAGTTCTTTTGCTCCTTTTGGACGTGGTATCAACACTGTGCCACTCAATTTAAAGACAAACTTTTTCACCAGGAAAAACTATGTTCCTCCCTGCCGTGCACAGAGAGAAAAAAAAAATATCTCTTCAAAGTATAGAAGAGATCATTGCAAAATATTAGCTCTGCCAGTACTAACATACTAATCCTCCTTCTCTAGTAAAGAAAGATTGAAATGAACCTATCACCAACTCACATAGAACACAGACAAAAGCTGTGTATTTTTTATAGAGCAGGGGATCATGCCCATAAGATTTCCTAAATAAATTGCTGGAAGGCATGACACCCTATAGGGAAATACCTGGACTCCAATTACAGAGATAAATTCTTACTGAAGGAATGAGAAGGGCTTAGGGCTAATGCCAGGCAGAGGATCATAAATTACATTCTTATTGCAGAGTTGCCAGTCTGTCTAAATTGTACTGGAGTATTAAGTCAGTAGAGCAGAGGCCTGAGTCGTGATTAAAGGGATTCATGGTCAACATTTTTTCCTCCCTCTTCTGAGTCTTTTTATTGTGTCTCTTCATTTGCTTATACTTTCTTATATGCTTCCTCCGTCATGTAAATATCTCTTTGATGCATAAATTCTTACAAAAATAATTATTACATTTAGAAACAATACAGGCATGACACAGAGGATCACTTGTGTCTTGATAGGCACAGAAGGCTCAAAAAATCACAACTAAGCAGTAAGCTATTATTCAGGTTAGGACTGCACACACAAACATGGCTTGCACTGGACAGGAAATCAGTGCACAGAATATAGTTCAAAGCCCATCTCCCACTAAGTTTCAGATGAAGAAATAACTGGCCTAAAAGGGAAAGGCTGCAGTTTGACATGGAAATTGACCTCAGCCTGGCAACAGGCCAATTCACTAGGAATTCACTTGGAATAGCATCTGTGGCAAAGACTACTGTTTGTGTATGCTAATTAATATTAAGTATTCCCGATACAACTTCAGCAGCCCACTAGGCCTTTGTGCAGCAGGTACCAGAATCAATGCAGCTTTTCAGTGAAGCGCCTTCCTTACAACCTCAGGGTCTTAAACAGCAGAGTCCTGCTAGTTTCTAGGTATCCATCACTAACATCTCTTCTGGCAGATAAAATGAGGTTTATATTCCCCATCCCTCAAGGTGCTGGGCACTCACAACCTTGCAGGCAGCTGAAACAATAGGAATGGTTTGTACAGGGAGACATGAATGCCACAGGCATACTTTGAAATTTGCTGAGTTTATCTGGCTGCCCAGTTGTGAATACCTGTGTCTCAGGACAAGTAGTGCCATGACTGTTGCCACTGACAAAATGGAGGCGGTGGGAGAGTAGGGGGACAAGGCAGAACTTCCCTTTTGGGCACCACTAAGCAGGGAAATCAGCCTAACCTGCCACTGGAGCCACAGTTCCAGTGAAATACACAGCAGAAAGATATGGGTGAAGAGCTCCCGTTTAGAGTTTCAGTTCTGGAATCATTCCAGGCCCAGCTCCTACCTCCTTAAGGGAGGACAATCTGTCATCAGAGAGCAGCAGCACGATGTAAAAGTTCAGCTGTTCCCTCTTCCCTTGATACCCCACCCGGGTAGAGCTTCAGCTATTTTCAGGCTCTTTCCCCTTTCATATCAGTCTGTCAGAGACTGAGCTCAAGCCTTTATCTTGGCACCTGCAGTGTTAAAAAGGGCTTAGAAAGTGGCTTTCCTTACTCAGGAAGCCTTAATGACCTATATTACACCTCTGCATGACTGATGGCTTAAAATATGAGCACATGCAAATTTAATGCTATCAGTGTTGGATAGGAAGCAATGACTGTTCAGAACACAGCAACGTCCTTGTGGTGAAAGCACCTCAGTGAAACCTCTGCCTAAGAACTCAGTGCTAGTACCTGAGAGTTAGTACTGGCTATGCACAGTTTGACACACTTCACTCAAATACACAGAAGAGTAAAATCAAGAAGTGTGATCAGAAAAGTGTAATCAAAATGAAAGAGGGGGACTGAAATACTTTACAGTACAAAATCTGCAAATAGCACTAACAAATGACTCCTAGAACAAGCATAAACATTCACCACACTAGAGAAAGTCATGCACACCTCGATACACAGGTCCTTTTCCTCAGTCTGTGTTAAGTCATTTCACATTACGCATTGCAAATGACCACTAGAGCTGAGCACAAACAATATGAGTCACAACCACATTCATTCCAAAAATTCTGACATCCTGTTTTATGTAGATATTCAGGGATCTGAGCGTTCACTCCAATCCCCATCTCTCCCCAGAACATTGTACTCCACCTGCCTGTTTTGCAGAGTATGTCTGTGCAAGGGTTTTGTGGTAATATTCTTTGGATGGATAATAGTCCTCCCTTTCTTTGAGGTGATACCATGTTGTCGGCCCTGTTATTTTTGGCTAAGGAAGAAAAACTGCCAGGACCATCACAATGTGTTGGAGAAAAGGCTTGTTCCTAAGTCATTTAACATTTGAGTAATGTAAAATTCACAACTTAAAGCAGAAGGACATTCCTAGAAGTCCTAACTCTTGCTTCAGGAAGTCATGCAGACCTAGACCTTTTCCACAAGTGCATAGTTTCTATGTGATTTTAGTTACTTCAGTTGTCTTTTTAAGGCAAATGCTAAACTTTGAAGTAAGGAAGAATTCCACTGAATTTAGGAAACTGAGAAGGGCCAATAGTTCACAGGTTTCTGGTTTGGTTGTGGGTTTTTTTTGGTTTTTTTTAAACTTCTCTTGGAAGCCATAACACAGAACTTATTTTTTATAACACACAAACACACACACACTTATTTAAAGATGTGGATATTACTAGTTAACAAAGTTTGTGGTAACAAGAAGTTAGGATGAAAAAGAGTAGGAAAGGGAAAAGGTTGGTGATTTACCTTTATGTAAATCAGTTCATGCAACACCATTTGTGATACCTTGCACCTTATCTCAATTATAGTCTTATCAAGTGGTGTGGGAAGACAGATGAACACCATCAGAAATTTAGAACACACAGAGAAACTTAGGAGAGCCTTAGAAAGTAAATTAAGGAGAGGACATAACAGTGTACTGAGGAAAGAAGGGTATAGAGCAGTTTACTACCTCCTGTTCTCTCCAGCTCAGGAAGCTACAGAGCGTTCAGCATCTCTCAGAAAGAAGAAAAAAACCCCAAACTTTTCTCCACAGGTAGTTAGATCGCAAAACCTTTCATTAGAAGAAATCATTCAATATATGGTCACCAATACTCACTTATTCCAAGTAACAAAAATGCTGACAGGGTTTTACACAGCAAGCTGATCTCTAAATAAGTCAGGTAGAGACGCGACTCGGGATAGGATAACTCACACACTAGAGCTTTCTCATGTTTCACCCCGATAATTGGATACCAGTCACTCTTAAAGGAGACAGGATGTCAGAGAAGGTGAACGGGCAACTCTGCTCGATGATCCAGCTGTGGTTTGATGGTGATGGAGCAGCTGACAGAGCCTTTGTGTGCTGCTTTTCTGAGTGGCTGTGTTCCTCCTGCAGAACCAATCCATGTGCACTGCTAGAGATGCCAGTCATGGCTGCAGAGGCAGTTTCCACTCTTTTTCCAGGAACTTAAAAGTTTCAAAACGTGTTTGGAAGGCTGAAAGATTTCACGCTCGCTCTCCAAGAATAAATTACTTGTTTGTGTAAATAGCTTTGATAATTAGAAATAATAGCTTGGATGAGGGAAAAGGGAAACTTTGGAAACTCAAATGGCTTTTTATTTTGAATAAACATGTAAGGCACTTAGAAATACAGCCATATTGCAAGAAATTGCTAAACTTGATAGACAGTCAAAACACCAATCTTTCTGAAGCTCTGCACATGCTCAGCAAGCTGGATGAAGATATCCAGCACATATACCAGTGATTCTAGTTTTACTTTTAGTCCTGGCTTCTCCTAAGCTTTATTTCAGATAATGAAGGCATTGTACTCAGCCGCTAAAAAGAAAGAGAAGAGTAGAAAGAATTCCTTAGCTACAGGTGACTGCTAAATTTTTTACTTTTTTTCTTTGCTTCTGCATTAGGTCATTAGGTAACTTCTAGTAACATTTTATATTCATAAAAGCTGAGATTTACAGCCCACAGAAATATACGAAAGCATCGTATCTACAGAAGCTATTAACAATAGGAGCTATTCTCCTAAATGTTACTTTCCCTCCCCAAATGATTTTCTAACATCAAAATATTTTGTTAATTTTAAAACATATTTTCAAATAATATAGGAATAGTATTGCCTATGGCTAACAGATTACCAAGACAGTTAATTATCACCAACTCTTTCTCATGCTTGAGGATTCTTATGCCAATAAGGACTTCACTCAAGAATCTCACAAAGCCTCAGTGTCTTGCAAGCAGAGGCTTTCTACTCTGAGTGATAAACACAAGAAAAGTAATATTATACTAATTGCTAGCCAGACAGTACTTCCTTCCAACACTCCCGACCTGTGTAAAATTCTCACTTTTCTTTGAATGGTAACATGATTAAGGGTGTAATTTGAGATCCTCTAGGGTAGGCTTCTCTTAACATTTGAAAAATCAAATAAAACCCTCACAGGTAGCTTTAAGAAAATATAAACCAGATAAGAATAAAGGTGAACAGGTGCAAGAAAAAGGATTAAAACTCTTTCTCCTTTGAGAAAGGTTGTGAAAAATTTCCAGGAGTTCTGCCAGCTTCTCTATTTATCTTCTGTAGTGTGCACCTGCTAAAATCTTGTGTATGACTGATACTCCTAATTAGGCAGCTCCATCACTTTTTCTAAGGACCCTCAAAGGAAAATAAGAAGAAATTCTGTGAAGTATTTGATTTTTTTTCTAGTTATCAAAATTGTAAAGGAAAACTGTCTTCCTGCAACAGGAAGACAGTAAGAATTTATGACTGAGGCATAAACTGAAGAATGATCTATTATGTAGTTATTTGAATTTTCATTGCTTTGGTGCTAGTCTTTTACACAACACTAATCCTGTGAGAATTCTCTTGCTACACTCAAATAAGTAGAATGCCTTTGGATTTTTCATGAAAAGGCATCACCAGTAACTTGTAAGGAAAAACAAAATGTTCTCAAGAGAGACTTCAATCCCAGTTCTTTGCAATAGTTGTAAGCACACTTTTCCAGATTCCTGCATTTGAATATTACATAACATCAGTTTAAGTAAAGACGTGCTAGGTTTTCTTTTTTTAATTCTAGAGGCTGACAGGTAAAGAAATAAATCATTACAGTCTCTCCATTCCCCTTTTAAAATTACCAATACAACTGTACCAAAAATACTGCTATGCTAAAACTCAGAGATGTTTGTGATTCTAATTAAATCCTACCTCCTTTATGAAAATCTGAGAAGCAACAGTATATGTAAACATTCCTCCACCATTTTTCAGAACAAATTACCAGAAAATATTATATATATTTAACATGCATTGAAATCCAAATAACTGCCTTTAAGCAAGAAGTCACTCAAGTAATTTTACATAGTAGCTGACACATATATTCATTGCCACTTTCAGCCTCAAACCTCCACACTCCCCATCACTGAAAATGGTGCTTTTGCAGGGTTATATCCTGCCCACTATCAGAATACAGCACTGGGACAAAAGATACTCCAAAACTGAAATCAACATGAGATCTTTCCAGACTCTTATATAATACTTCTAACTACAGAAATCACTGACTGAAGTTGCAATTATTTTCTCATTAACCCACTTGTGTTCCATACATTGTAACTTTAGCATCAAATTCTTAAGAATCTACTTGGCCTGAAAAATCATGACTCCACATTTAAAATTACTGAAAGGCTCTTGACTCTCAGGATTACTAACAACTGATCTTTGCTTTCTACAAACACTAGCTGTGACAAAACCGTCTTTTCAGTACGTGACCAAAAGTACAGAAAACCAAAGCCAAACACAATTACTTGCACCTGGTCATCTTTTCTCCATTGCCAGGTAGCTCTACAGCAGGATTAATAAATGGGTTTATATCTAATAAGCTTAAGAACAAAATAAAGAATCAAGATCAATAACTCTTGGAGAGCTGCATCATGTGTCCTACCATTGTAAGAGCTTTCTAGGCTCTTAATTTCTCCCACAGGAACTTCCATACTACTTAGTTGGTAAAAGAGGTACAAGATGTTGCTTTTAGAACTAAGATATAAAAAAGGGACACCCAGTGTCAGTATTTAAAATACTGAGAATCTGAACTTAGCTGGGGCTGGGGAACATCTTCCCTGGCAAATAAGCACGATTTATATTTGCAGTGTGGAAGGTGTTTGGGGAGTAGTTTAATCCCTAAAATGGCTAGAGAGCTATCTTGGACAGTTCAGCACTTTATTTAAGCTGATATGAAAGCATGCCTCTTTTCTCCAAAACCTTACTCAGTAGGCAATAAGCTTATTGAGCTTCACAGTACATCCCTTGGTAGGAATTAATCTTTTGATGTGCATCTTGTGGTACAGTGCTGTGATCCAAGCCATTGTAAGCAAAAGTGTCTTTTAGATCAAAAAGAATTTAGGGTTAGGGGGGACCAAATGGTGGGCTCTTGTGGTCCCACCTCCCTGCTCAAGCAGGGTCATCCTAGAACACATACCACAGGATTGCATCCAGATGGTTCTTGGGTATCTTCAGTGAGGGAGACTCCCCAACCTCTTTAGGCAATTTGCTCCAGTGCGTGCTCACCCACGTAGTAAAGAAGTTCTTCCTCATATTCAGGTGGAACTTCCTGGGCATCAGTTTTTACCCACTGCCTCTTGTCCTATTGCTTGGCACCACCGAGAAGAGTTGGCACCATCCTCCATCCTCCCTCCCTTCAGATACTTATAGACGTTGACAGGGTCCCCTCTGTCATCTCTTCTCCAGGCTGAACAGGCCCAGCTCCCTCAGCCTTTCCTCATAAGAGAGATGCTCCAGTCCCTTCATCATCTTTCTATCTCTGCACCAGAACCATTCCAGGAGCTCCATGTCTTTTACTGAGGAGCCCAGCATTGGACACAGCACTGCAGATGCAGCCTCACTAGGGCTGAGTAGAGGGGCAGGATCACTTCCCATGTCCTGCTGGCAATGCTCTTCCTAATGCACCCCAGGATACCACTGGCCTTCTTGGCCACAAGGGCACACTGGACTGTGGACAGCTGGTTGCCCACCACGACCCCCAGGCCCTCCTCAGAGAGGTATTCTTGCCGTGCCTACAGATATTCTATTGATCAAAACACTAAAATCAGTACCCTGAATTCTGAGATGTTTCAAAATCAAGATATTTCCATGAGACTGTCTTTTTAAAATTTAAACCAAACATCAGTCACAATGGAGGTATGCTCTATAATTAATAATAAAAAAACCTATATTCTCTGTGCTGTGTAATAATTTTACTGAACAAATAGCTCTCAAGATGTACTTTTCATAATTTTTATATACAAAACCCCATAGAAGAATAAAGCTTTAGGAAATGATTTTACAGAATATGTTGCAATTAATCATGGCATACTGTGTTCCCAGATATCAATACCAAACTCACAAATCAGAAGCATCTATCACGGAGCATTTAAAGTTGTAACATGCCCTTCTTGTCTTTGCAAATACAAATGATTTTTAAGATGCCCCACTGTTCAGCAGTAGCACTTAGCTTTCACCCAATGCAAATTAATCTACAAACAAGCACTGAAATCCTAAAGGTCTGATTTAGGGACCACATTCAGCATTGCCGCAGACATTTATTACACAATATTAATCTACTAAATGGAAAGTTTCTCTTTTGTAATCTTTGGGTAACTTAAACACATTTAGTAAAGGACAGCACACAAATATAACTTATAAGGTATCTTCTCAAAACAGTGAGTTTGTGCTAACATGCAGAATAACACTACTTGCAGAATTTAATTATTGTAGCTTTTAAAGCATTTGCAAACCATAGCTAGTACATTTTCTCCTTGACTATTTGATTCAGGGGCTATAGCACTTAAAACATAATGTTAGCATCTTCAAGGCTACATTAAATTAAAATGTAATCATACTAATCATAATTTACTTTTTTGTACTTAATTATTTAATTGTAGTCACATTTCATTAAACCAAACAGATAAAGTTCAGAATACTAAGTATGAGTGATTGTGCTTTATGCATTAATTCTATTGTGTCTCTAAAAAAACAAACAAAACAAAACCAACAAGCAACCTAACAAAACCATCCCAACTTAACAACCAAATTAAAAAATCTGACATAAATCTATTAAAAAGCCCAAACCATTGAGTTACCAAAACATTAGCAAGAACAAGGTTTCTGAAATATGCAAGCGTGATTACACTTTGAACTTTGTCATTTTAAAGCCTTTACTTTCACTGATGTAAGGTAATTAATTTTTACATCCCCTCTTCTTTCTCTTTAGATCACAGCAGAATTCAAACGAACAAGTGTGAGTGATTACCCACGGTTACTCTAAAGGGCAGACAACACAAGTTTACAGAAACCTCGACCAAGACTACAAGTAGTTACAGAACATAAAACAAGGTTAACAGATATGCCTTCTTTGGAATAATACATAAGAAGAGGTTTAGGAATTTTGTATTAAAAGCTCATTTCAGATTATGCAGTGTTTTCTCCTCCCTTCCACCAATCTGTGAAATAAAGTGGTAAACATGTTCTCTTCAATATTCATTTCGGAAAGAGTTTAGTTGCAAAATGATTATACTTACATAAATATAAAACCACATGATAAAGCAAAATATTTTTAATTAGTAAGCCAATCATAAATAAATTGACCTAAAATTAACAGAAGAAGCAGCTGTATTCCTTCTACATTGATACATTTTTTTTTAGCATGTTTTAATAGTCAACTTCATTGTCTAGCCTGGGACAAAACAACTCATCATCATCGAGCACTCAACAATTCTGCACACTGAGCTAAGTCTTTTTTTTTTAGTTACATTTTTTACATTTTCTTTACAAATGTAATACTTATGTACATTATATATTTTATTTCTACAATTGATTTACTTTACTGAAACTCTACAACTTTCACAGGGAATTTGCTGAAGTCTTTAGTAAATATGAATCATTCCTCTTAAAAAGAAATTCATATAAACAACCAACATACACCACTGCCCTTTGACATCTCTGTTAAGGATTTGGATCTGGAAGGGCTACTATAATAAATGTAAGAAAAAAGGCTTTACCTAATTGTACATTTTGTTAAGAAATATCATCCCACATAGCTACATAAACTCACCAGCTTGCAATAAACAGAGCACCATACCGCTGCACAACTGGATACGTGTACAAACCAATTTTAAAGTTTACTAGTGAAACAGCTTCATCACTCCTAGCACTTTGAGACTGAAGTAAATCTGCAAAATTCTTTTGGAAATGTATACTTCTTTAGCTGTAAAGCTTCCAAAACAGTGCTGTCACTGTATATTGTGAAGAACAAGCATCCACTTCTGTAACTTCCCATATGCTTCTCTCAGCCCATGCTTCTGTCTGAAGTCAGAATTTTTCTTCTATTTATTCCTTGGTCACTTACAAACCTGCTGTTGAATATTAAGTAAGAACTCGTAATACGAGAAAGCTGCTTCTGTCCGATCCTCAATTAAATGCTGAAAAAAATCTGTTTTGGCAGGGTTCTCATCTCTGAAAGAAGAGAGGAAGGTATTGAGCAAAATCAAACACTGAGCAAAAAAAAATCCACTGCAAAATTCAAACAGAGGCCTAAAGTCTAAAAAATTGCTTACTGTCCTTTGGAATCTACATTCAGTCCAAAGATACTAAAATTGCAAATAATCTAAAGTCTAGGAAAAAACCCTAAAGTTTGCAATACACTATCAAACAGCAGCATCTTTTTAAGAAGTATAAAATGGTAGAAAAACAGGTGAAATACAGTACCTTGTAGAAACACAAAAAAGCAAATGTAAAAATTATTTTGTGTTAGAAGTTAACAAATATTGGCGGTGGCAGTGAAAAAAGGCAAAAAATTAAATCTTTGGTTACCTGTAATCTCAATCTCAACAGAACAGAGAAGGTAAACAGGTCAAAGACCTAGTATCCATAATTATTGTCCCAATAAAAATTACCTGGGACACACTCCTCTGTACTGGTATTGTACAGTGTGCAGCAAAGCTCTTCCTATTTACTATGGTCTCTCAGAACTACTTGCAACTCAAGCAACAGCCATCATGCCAACAGCTGAAGAGCTTCAGTCCTTTATTTCAGCATTATTTCTCTAAGCAAGTCATCATACTCTCTAAAAGTGATCTCCTGCCCAGCTCAATAAACTGAGTATTCCAGAAGTGAAATGTAGTCTCAAGTATAATAATTTTATTGCATTTAAACTTCTTTAAGTGGGTCTTGGCTTGATAAGACTTCAAAACTTGCCTCATCTACCATAAATCAGCTGCTGTCCTATGGAGTTCAGTAACAAATACATACAATCATTTACCCATCTACAGATTACTTACTTTACTTCTTTTTTATATGTATATATCGAAACTATATGAGGTGTAACAGAAATTAAGCTGGCTAAGTCCACTGACCATAAGGACATCCATTGCTTTAGTGTATTCTTAATATAAAAATATGCAACTAATTCCTACCAATAAAACTATTAGTAGTTGAATTCACACTAGCTTTAAAGATGACCTTTGTCACTAAGCAGTTTTAGATAAACAGCATTATATCAACTGCAAAGGTGATGTTATTCAGATATAAGCACTTTTCATCAGTTTTAATCAGAAACTGTAAATACAAGCTGCCATTAACAACTTAGTATCTAACAGAAATACTTACTTTATTACTTGAAGAACTGGACTTAAAGGTCTACTGTCTCTAAGCCAAGATATAAAAGATCGCGTCCTTTCTGAAGAAAGAGCATCTACCTCAGGAAGCTGCGTCTGGTTGAAGGTAATGGAAAGAAGTCATCATCTTTTATTATCAAAACTATTTTAAAAACTATTTAGGAGAAATAGATCCTGAAAGTTGTAGCATGACTCAACCCACAATTTCTATTTAGAAATTAGCAACCATGGATTTATATATACAGATTTTTTCTTCAGCTTTAGCATTTAAGTACATCTTTAACTTAAACAGCATTTTAAGTGCAAAAGATTTTAGAAAGCAAGTTCATTTGAAAAGTCATCTTTTTGAAATGCTGCTTTGCAGTCTTCTTGCCTTTATCTTCCCCTGGCAATCAAGTTCCTACATGTTGTACTATGCATCACTGAAAAGATGAGCAAAACAAGAAGTGAAATCTGAATTGCAAGTAAATTTCAATGCAAAGATTTTACTGGACTACTTGGTTGGGGAATAAGGTTAAAAATTGAATTAAAGCCAACTCTTCAGCCAGTATAACCTTTTAAGACAATCAATATGACAAAAAAGAATTTATTTCAAAATTAAACTAGTTCCATTGTTATCTTTGTAGAATGGAGCACACAATTTAATTAGTTTTTGTCTCACTTTCAATATAACCTTTAGAAAAAAATTATCCTCCTTCCCCTATCTGAGTTCTTCCTGAAAACTCTATTAACTAATACTTACCACCACCAGAGGAGCCACTTTTAAATTGCCAATACATGCAAAATACAAAACTCTAAACAAGCAGTCCAATTCTACAGTAGTTTCTAGCTTACCACTCTTAATCTGTTCTTCTAATTACCACTTTTCACTTCCCCCCTTGATACTATGGAAGCTTTATGAGCAGAAAATCTTCCTATCTTTCTAAACTAACACATTTTTGGTACTATGTGAATATAATCATTTGATCCTGAACTTTTCTAGAGTGTCTAGAGACCCTTAAAAGGGTCCTTCCTTACTTGCCATTTGTTGGCATTTTGGAATCACTCCTCATGGAAGAGGAGACTTCTCTTTATTTCCTGCTCTGTTTCATACACTAGACTATAGGTTAGAGCATAAAGACCCCTCCACCAAAAATCACATCCAAGGGTCTTCGATGTTCTGATAGTTGAAAGCATTTTTTAACTCTTACCCTTACAGGCCTATTGTTTCATACCACAGATTCGGTATCTCACACTCAGATTCAGAGAAGGCTTCTGAAAACCATGGTAGCAATAAAGTAACTCTAATAATCACCATTAGACAATTTTTATATTCATTCTGTGAAATTCCTTCCTATTCTTGTGAATGCACATGTATTTCCATTAATAAAAATAAAGGGAGTAATGTAATGGAGCAACTCTTTGGCATTTCACAAATACCAAACTTTACATGTTTACGTTCTTTCCTTGAAAACATCTGACAACTTCTGTTTGGCTCCTATGAAACTGACAAGAGGTTAGAAGGTACCCAATAACCTCCCCCTCCCCAGTTCATAGTTACATAATTAAAAACTGAAAGTGCAGAAAAAAAGAGATTAAACACAAATTCCAACTGTAAGCACTACACAGATCAACTCAAATGCCTACCATTTTCTGTGGTACTGATGCATAGTTTGGGTATCCAAGGACATCTTTTATGAAGTTGTTATCGCAGTTTTTTCCAATCCAAATGTAAAATATCTGTAAGATACCAGAATCAGTTTCAGTAAAGGCCTTGCATACATTTTAGAGAAAGAGGCAAGTGGTGATGCAATAGGAATAATACCAGAATAATAACTTTCATGCAAATGAATCACTTGAGCACTCCAGTTGCACTTCATGCATACGTATCTATATTCATTATTTGCACATTTATTTATTAGTACGTTGGTAATTTTTAGAATAGATCATTAAACATAAAAAAATACAGGTAGAATGCAAATACTGAAAGAATGAGGATGCAGGACACATCTACAGTAGAACAGTTAATGCAGTAACTTCCCATGTTACCTCCTCAAATGAAAACCCTCAAATTTTATAAAGTCACATCACTGTATTGGTTACTGCACACTGACTTCCCAATCTAAACAAGTCATAGTGAAGTGTCAATTACCAAAACATATTATAGTAATTATTTCAGACATCTGGAGACAGATGATGGTTTGACATTCACACTCAGCCCCAAACTCATAAAAGGTTTAAAGCACTTTCTAGATTGCCATTTGAGTAGTGTAATGCTTTATCCAATTAAGTGTGTTTTAGTGTAATTTCTATGGATACCTTAAAATGTATCTACAAATTTTGTTCACTTTCCACAATTCCCTCACTTTTCCATAAAACCACTTTATTTGTGTGTAGCTGAGAAGGTTCCTGCATCAATGAGAAGTGTTTTGTTAAAGACTGTAGTATATGCAATTATAATAACCATAAAAGAAATTTTGGAAAATAAAAATACATTAATTCCAGAAAAAACACCCTGAGGTAAACACCTGATTGATACATTCTGACCTGATATATTCTGACTAGCCTATTATGAAAAAAAAAAAAAAAAAAGAATCAGCCTCTGAAGCCTCAAAGATACTCCTTGGATCAAAATATGAAAGCTTTTCATTGAAACACAGATTACTGTCAGGTTATCTGGAATGCTGATTCACTACACTGTTACTGTTGAGAGTTGACTGCTTTTAATAACATTGCATGCATTGCCTCTTTTTTCTTTAAAAAAAAATAGTGTGTGAAACTTGTGACTTTTTTAACTTACTGAACCACAATCCATAAGAAAAGCTCCTTCTCTTGTCAACTTCTCTGCAGACAACTTCTGAAGAGGTGGCTGAGGAACAACTCTGTCATTTACATGTATTGTACTCTGTAACAAAAACAATACTCAGTAACATCAGAATTTTACCTTTAAACAGGTAAAGCAAAACAGGAAAACCACTGCTGATCTCCAGCAAAATTCTGAGGATCCTCACGTAACCAAATACCATGTTAAGCCTAAAATGATTATGTATACCACGCAGTTCTAGAATGTTACTTAACTTAAAGCCTACTTTATGACCTAAAAAATAATAATGGAAGTTCATTTAGGTTGCTTATGTAACATTTCTGATGCTACAGATGTCAGTATTGCAAAATAATTCTAGTGTTGATCCTTGAGTGTCAACAACCTCCACTGATTCTTTTCATTGCATTCAACTTTACTAGAAATGTTGCAAGAGCAGAACAGCATCAAATGGTACTTCGCTGTAAGGGTTCACTATTTTACTGCATTCAATTAACAGCAAGTTCCTTGATTTAACATCCTGCTTGAAGTGATCCACAGGTTTCTCCACAGAGCACTGTGACTGATCCGACTAAACAATCTGGCTGTTAGCACTGACATTATTAAAAATATATCCTCCCCCAACCCAACCCCCAGTATCTTCAGATAAGAGCCGCTTCCCCCTCAAATACAAAAATAAGATGGATATCTTAGGAACCTGTGAAGCATTCTACAAATAATGTAGGGAAAAACAGTCTACAGACTAAGCACATCTGCGTGTAGTAAAAGATTGTTAAAAAAAATAATATCCCTATTTAAAAATTTCATCTTGTAATGACAAAGATTAGAAGCTTTTGGGGATTTATACGTAATTATGAATATGAAGCTACTGAATTCCACTTGGGAAAGGTCCAGGCTTTACTCAATCATCTCAAGAATAAAGTGTTAAGAGGAAGGAAATGGACAAAAACATTAAAAATAATTCCGTAATATATATAATGTTCTAAAGAAACAAGAAATTTAAGAGCAGCCTCTGTCACAAATACTTTAAACTCAAGTAATACTGAAAGATTAGCACCCTGTTATATGACTTAAAATGTGTTTTGTCAATTACTTTCAATAGGTGGAATAAGCCCTATTTTTGTATTATAGTACTAGGAAAAAACTATTTCTCAAAATTACTAGAAATAACTGGCCTGAAAGCCTCTGCTAATAAAACAGGATCTCCTAAAGACACTGGTGGTTCCTTACAGGACATGCACACTGAATACAGCATTTCAATCTAAGCGCCTCAAAAAAAACTTAACAAGGCTAGTTGAAGTTGGCTTCTCAAATACTAGGAAGGGTGGAACATAAAAAGGCTTAACTAATCAATTCCTCTGAAAAATACTGAGTTTAGACTTGCCTATCTGAGTTTATGAAATATCTCAAAAGAAACTCCGAAAACTCAAACCAAATAGGTCAGAGGTTGTGCTGAAGAATACCAATGCCAGAGAAACAACTTAGTTTATCATATAATACTTAAAAGCAAACTCCCACACACACTTTTCCAAAGGTAGTAATACAAACCCATGAAAACTTACTTAAAAAACCCCTTAATTTTTCAATTATAACTAACTTTGACCTCAAATAAAATCCTGTCTTGCTTCTTACTATTAAAAAAGTGTATCCATTTCCTAGGTTACCTCTGTAGAACTTGAATTAATGAAATCTGGTTTCATGCATGAAATACTCTCTCAGTCTGATCATGACCACTGAGAAGTACAATTCTGTTTTATCCACTTCAGTCTAAGAAACCACTAGAAGGCTGTTACTGCAGGCAACTTTATCTGATTTCAGTACACAAAACCTAGAATCATCCACTAGATCTATCTCACCCATTTCTAACAGACAGGTGTAAAACACAAAAACATACTGAAGATGTTTCCAATGCATAATCTTCTCTGCTTTTGTTGTATAATAGAAAAACATGGAATTACTGTGTCCAGTGAAACAAGATTAAGGAAAACCACAGTTTTGCTCATAACAGACTACTGTACTTGTAACTCAAAACTTGAAAACAAATATTTTTCTTGATTTTTTTATAACTTCTGGTCAATTCTCCACTTATATTATAATAACAACTTAAGTTATTACAGCACAACATTGGGTTTAACAGACCACTAAAACTAGAAAATGCTATGGACAGGCTTCATACATTACCTCATCAGTCAACTTGTCTATTCTGTACAAGTTGGGATGTATCATTTTCATCAAATGAACTAGAGGCTGGCTCTTCATCTGGCACATTGCATATACACGATCATCCAAACGTGTGCTCGTGCCTGTCCTGAATGCTTTCTGTAAGAGAATAGTGTTGCTACTCAAACAAACCCTGTATTTTGTGTCACATCTAAACAGTGCATTTCAGAATTTTGAAAGTGTCGAGCAAAGATGGCAAAGCTTTTGTAAAGAAATGTATCTTACTGAGATAGATTAGAATCTGAATCATAGAGCTTGAATAAAGTAAGTTTAAAACATAATGCATTCTCCCTCCTTACTGATAAAGGAGGGATAAATTTCCCCCTCAGTTTGTCTAAAATTTGCATGCAATTGAGCCAGCATTTCTCATTTTTAGTCTTGACAAATGCTACTGTCCTCTGAAACTCACCAATACAAGCTATTATGGAAAGATATGAGACGAGCAGAGTCCAATCAAGACACTTACGTGCATAAGATTAACTCTGATTTTACAGGATTAAGAATTCAATGTTAAGGGAAATATACTTTCACGTTTCATAGTAAAAACTAGGCTCTCATAGGATAAAATCTGGTTTGTAACTCCTTCCTACTGAATTTTTCAGATCCCCTTTAAAAGCAATTGTTAAACGATTGTTGTGAGAAGCAACAGAATGAAGTGAACTTCATGTTCTGGCTCAATGGAGAATATTCCTATAATCAAAGTTCACATTCACTTCTACAGTCCTCCTTGGTTGCCACAAGTATTTTGGTTTTGTTTGGTTTCTCTATATCCCAGGTTTTCCTGTTGTTAAGAAAGATAACAAAAAAAAATGAAAACCAACCCCTGAACAACTTGTTTTCTCAGCCACTCTTATTTCTGTCTTTTACATGGATCTTCTTTATAATAAATGGTCTGGTTTTTACCCATCATTAACTACATTATTTATGCAAGTACCAAAAGATCATAATCAATGTATTAGAGGCTGAAGTAATCACTAAGCCAAAGAAAATAAGTGATTATGATTACATCTCTTACCAAACTTGCATAAAGGTTTATTCATCATAACAGAACAAACAACTCTCAGACATGAAAATCTTTAAGCTATGAGATTTATTCATAACAAAACCCTGCAGTAAGTTCTTTTTATGTATGATGTTTGGTAATCCAAAAGAAAAAAACTGTAACTACTTCTATGTGACCTTTAAACTATATCACTTGAGTTTCTGTAACAAATTTCACCTTATCTCCATGGAAACCAGTTTTTCTTTTTGGAACTTCAAAGTACAAAGTATATGTATTGAAAAATATTTAGCTTGTTTTTCCTCCATAAAATAAAATTGAAGAAGTACTAATAAGCAGCTTTCAACAATCTACACCAATGAGCTGCCAAAATCTGAGTAATGCTAACTGTAACAGTATAGACATACTGCTTTTCATTGTAAAACAATATAAAACATAAAAAAATCAAAATGAAATAAACTAATGAATGGTTCAGACACCAGTAATTTAAAATAAGCGAATATAGTCATCTTCTACATGACAGTCCTGTAAGCATAAAGATAACAACACAATTTTCATAATTTTAGAAAAGTGTGGACATTGCTTGACCTAGAAATGAAGAATTCCTCAAATGGAACAATGAATTAAATATCAAACATTAATCCACTAGATTATACATACCTGTTTGAGAAGAGCCAAAATATAGAGTGGAAACAGCTTGAGGGAATTTGGTGCTATCAGCATGGATTGCTGCAGATTTGAGGCAGTTGACATGTATGCTGCCAAGGAGTCTACCACGGCATTAACTAAGGCATCTCTTGCATCTGCAAGACTAGATGAAACTGAGCGATCCACAGCTGTTTGGGGTAGAAGGATAGAAGAAGTTATTAGAGATGGCCTCATTCATTCCCTTGAATTTTGAAAATACTAGTTGAGTTTCTGGGTTATGCTTTAAGACTAAAAAAACCAAAACACCCCAAAATCACACCTGAGATCCTAATTTTTTTTAGGAGCAAAATAGATGACTGTCCATACTGGAACTCACTTTCACAATTCTTAAAAATACAGTGTGGCTGTATAGTTTGGCTATAAAAATACAGTTTGGCTCCATAGTTTCTACTCTTGGACAACTGAAAGAAATTTTTAAAGCTGTCATATATAGTTAAGTCTATATATAAATCCTGTTTTAAACCTTACACAAATAACTTTGCTATTGCTGCAACTCTGCTGCCCGACCTCCAAGATAAGATTTGCAGCAATTAATTTGATTTCGACACCACCCTCCCCCCAAGAAAGTTCTCATTATTTTCTCCATTATTTCAGTGGCATAATTGTGATAAATGTAAATGCAGCTTCACCTTTCTCTGCTGAGCAAGGGCTGCAAATTCTTTGACTGGAGAAAGCCACCTGCTGGACTGAATGTGCATTTAAGAAGATGACAGAACTGTTTGGGTTTGAAGGGACCTTAAAGATCATCTAGTTCCAGCCTCCAAATATGTAGATTTATTTCTTCTAATTGATTTCACTACTAATATACAACATAGCTTTTACTAAAATGCTGCACAGAGTCACCCATATTCAAATGGCAGAGATCAGCCTATGAAACAGATACTTATGACCTGCAAGTTGGGAGAATAAGAAACCTCAACCCAACAACAGAATAGAAGCAGAGAAAACTAATACTTAGATACGCTGTTGTCAGAAGTTGCCTTTTAGTCTCCAGCAACTCACTAAACTGAATCACTGTCTCTTAAGTAATCCTAGACTGCTTAAGTTTGAGATTAAAAAATGAGAGTTTTGATCCAAATATTCTTTGTTCTTTAATAAACTCTAGAGAATGTAAGAAGGCTCCTTTTTAAAGATTAAGGTCAACCAAGTACTCAGAAGAAGGAGTATTTCAGTTCACAGTTTCAGTATAACTGATTTTGTCATCTTTTGCATTCTCAGGCTTCAGTGTGCTCCAGTTTAATAGCCAGGTTTCATTCACTATTTCATTTAAATGGCTGGTAAAATTAAGAACATACAAAGAAATGCTTGAATCTTCCTGGTCTGTACTCACCCATGTTGGCTAAGAGGCAGACAACTGCTTGCACATCTGCTCCTGCATATACATCAGCCAGCGAACTTACTACGGGCAAGCAAAGTGTGTGCACTCGAATGCGACGTTCACCTAAGAGAAATCAGTGGAAATCATTATGCATTATCTCCTGCTAGAAGTGTACAAATTCAGTCTTTACAGCACATCTACTCTCATCTAAGATGCACCCATTTTATAGTAACGTACCAGTCAGGAAACTGATTTAACACTGTCTCTTATTCCTGTTTCAACCTGTTTGAATTCTGCTCTAAAGCAGCACAAGTTGAGTTACAACGTCCACAATGTCTTGATCCTACAAATGAAGTACATGGATTTCCATCCCAAAATTTTGTGGCATCTTCCAGTACAGAAATTAGCTGCTATTCCTTAATGCCCACCCAATGTAGTAGCAACTCGTTCCAATTAATCACAAGTCTGTGAATTTGGACAAAGTGCCTACCAAACATGTTACTGCTTGTAACAATGGTATGACTTGTAAGTAAAGGATTCTTGCTGAATCAGATGTAAGATGGAGATTAATCACATTATCCCATCAAAATAGCCTTTATAAGGATTTCCATTATGTGATTAACTGCCAAGTAGGCTCACACAAGCCTTGAAAAGATTCTCTTAGGGTACAGAGAAGGACAAACGGCTGTGGAACCAACTATACAAACATTATGTTACAGAAAAAGCCCATTGGCCAATTCATTTGAATTTATTTACCTTTGCTGGAAGTATACAAAAGAGCTGTTTGAAAACAAACCAAAGATGTGTCAGTCAGACTCTCCTCGATGGACATTTGTACTGCAAATCCAGCATCAGGATTGACATTAGCAAGGGACAACAAATCAGTAGATCGTACAAAAAAGTTCCCATGGAAAGTGTGTATTGAAAGACCTAGAAGCAGATTAAATAATTCAGAATGAGGTTAAAACAGCATGGAAAACTCTTATCAATAACTAAAATCCACAGCCCTCAAGCTAGGTTTAAGAAAACAGTAAAAATTCCATCATGCAAAATCAATTACACAAATCATTAGACATTTCAGCATCATCCTGTAGAGTTCGTGTTCGATTTTGAACGCTCCAAACTGAATGATGCCCTTAGACTACACATGTCAATTGAAAGTGAGATGATGCCATCAACTAAAGAGCAAAACAACAAACACCAAAAGCTAATGTAATTTACATAGAGAAACCAACTACCTTGCTCTTCAGAGAAAAAGAAATAACATGAACTTCAATGTTGCTATAGACTCAAGCACAATCAAAATGATCGTTAATGTGCTTACACCAACTTTCCCATATGAATTGGTATTTAAGACATACCTTTTGTGCATCTTATGCGCATAACTGCTTCAAATCCGATCTTTCTTGTAAGGTATCTTTTCAGGTCTTTTTGCAACTTTTCGGCCTGAGCAGGATTATGGGTACGGTGGAAAGATGGATAGTAATAGATGCATCCAGCAGAATACTTGGACATGCAAGCTGCGAAGAAAAGATATGGTTAAGAGGTAAAATTGTAACATGATGTCAGGACACAAAAATTGTGTCCAGCCTTCCACAAGACACATCTATCTTCATCTTTTTCTTCATATGACCCACACCTATAAGACAATCAGAACTGGCCCAGCCTCAGGCCACCGAAGACAGTCATGAGCCACCCCAATACACAATGACCTAATTATACACTGAGCTCAAGAAACACGCCTCCTTTGGCAGCGAAGACTGAAGCGCCTGCAGAAAAATTCAGTGGTGTGGAGGCAAAATTAAGTGTGTGCACAGAGACAAATCTTGGATTAATATCAAAAGATGAAAACTCTGTTCTAGCCCTATGATTAAACTTTATTTATTCCTTGCCATCTGGCTGCTTCCTGTTCTTGAGCAGGAGAGTACCTTCTCATTTAAAACTGTGAAATCCTAGAATAAGTTGTCTGATACCACCAATACAGTATTTCTGTTCTTTATGGCTCTCAACTTCAAAGTCAATTCCATTGCAGCATGAGCTGCAATAACCAAAGTGCAAAAATATTTACATGATTTAAAAATTCCTGAAGCAGCCTATGTTTCTAGAGAAAAGACAACAGTGCAGAAAGAGGTAACGAGGTACTCCTTACCAAGAGAAGCTAGATCAGAATATTGTGAACTTAAGAGAAATAAATCCACAGCAGTCTGCTGGCCTGAACAGTCCAGTGCCAACTTCTTATAAAAGTCTGTTGCTGGACCAAGATGCTGGACCACCTTTAGTGAATAAATCATACAGGGAAGAGTTAAGACAACAATCGTGCTTTTTCAGAGTTCATGGAACAAAAGACATACTATTCAGCAGCAAAGTATCATAAGAAAGTTTCCTTTAAATACCATACATGTGTGATCTTAAATGTATAAATATAGATATAATTTAACTTAGTGAACTGCTATAAACAAAAATCAAGCGTTGATCTGCAGAACTACACAAGTCAGAAAGACATGGTTAGTCCTTAAGTCTCATGAAATGAATATTAAAGGAAGTTTTTTACCTTTGTGCTTGACCTTTGATTGGGATCTTCTCTGGAATGCAAAAGCCCCGCTCCCAAGGATGGTAACTGAGTTTGAAAGACAGATATCCGACCACCCGTTGGAGACATCAGTTTAAATGCAGCCTGAAGAGCAGGGCCCAATGCACTGTGTGTTTCTCTTGTATTGGTGAACATATTTGGTAACGCATTCAATAGATCTTTTATCAGCTGCAGAACAGATTGAAAGGCGTTTTATGAGCTTTACAAGCTTGAGATTTTCTGCTGTTTTTAAAAAGCTCTACTGCCATAACTGAAGTGACACAACCTGTACCAAATATTTCAGTTTACACACTAAGGAAAACAAAGGCATAATTTTAGAGGTTGTGATGTATCAAACAAATTACACGTAATACTTGTATAATTAAAAATTAGCATTGGAACTACATATTATGGAGGTAAGTTTGAATTCAAAGTTTAACAGGAACATCTAATTTGAATATTTAACTCTTCAAATTCAATTATATATTTTAAGCAATCATACCTCTTTGCTTTCATGGAGATTTACAAGTAAACTATCTGGTGTAGGCAGGAAAATATCTGCAAGCAGAATGGAAGAAAACATTAAAGAAAAAAATACATTAAAACAGAACAAAACATTTCACTGCCCACTGCTACTCATACCATGAAATAGTCTATTTTCTGATATGTGTGTTAGGGAGAAAAATACAGCCTATACAAAGCTTGTCTTATTCAAAGCAAAATTATGTTTTGAATTTCACATTTTAAACATCACCTACTCTACAGTTAGTGTAAGACTACTTTTCAAAAATATATTCATTATACATTCAATAACATTGACTATCAGAATAGTTGAGAGATTCTAATCTTTCTTCTGGAAAAAATAAATAACAGATTCTCCAAAATTCAGCTTCCATTTTCTTTTTACTTACCATCAATATCTGAGACAATCAGCATCTGAGGCTGAGATAAACCTTCTTGCAAGTTGTAAAACTGAACAGTGCTGTCAAACGTTATGAACCCTATTCTTGTTCTTGAGTCTCCAGGCAGCCTGAAGCATTGAAAAATAAACTATTAAGCCCTAAATCTCTCTCTCAATACATATACATACTCTGTCAGAGCTCCTGCTGATGTTAGCAGAAACTCAGCTCTAGTGTACAGGAGTGAAGGGAGAACATAAGAAAAGAGATCTGAAACATGAATACAAGTAATATTCCCTCAGTATTTTCTGAAAAACTGGAATAATGAGTTTACAAGATCAATGTTATGGACAAGCACTCACTAATATATTGATATTTTGCTCCAAGAAGGAACCGAATAGGTTCATTTGGACATTATATTGACACATGAAAGAAGGTAGTTCTTCAGTAGAAAACAGTGCATTTTGCTCTTTTGTAATTCAAAACACCCATTTACTAATGTAGTTACAGAGTACTTACAACTCTAAACTGAAATCCAGTATCTTTACAATGCAAGATAATTATTGCTCATGGGGACCATATTTCAATAAATAGCATTAAAAATATAAAATTAAAAACTAAAAGCAATTTCTCAAATAGAATATAAAATATCAGCAAGTGCTGAAAACCATGACAGCGACCAAAAGCAATAAAGGTAAGTATTATTGTTACCATCTAGGTATATAAATGAACTGGATGTATCGATTTTCCTATAGACTTTGCATGGGATTTTATGGATTTTCCTAAAATAATTTAGCATGTTTCTGAGATCCTGTTAACAAAATACCCATAAAAAACTGAACAAAGAAGGACTGAACTAATTAATGGAAGAATTTTATTGTACATACTGGTTTCTTCATTAGAAATTAAAATCAAGTTCCCCAAGAAAAATTTGTAGGAACAAATTTGCAAGCCTTCACAGGATTAGTTGTCAAAAGACATGAACACAGTGAAGCTTATCAACCCTCACTCAAAAAAGCACCAGCAACAACCCCATGAATGCTGTCCCAGTGCAAAAACGTAAACAGATAGAAAGTGGCACAGGTAGATCTAGGTAACTGTGATCTGGAAAAACCAAACTGACAACAAATTCACCTAGGCAGTGTCACACTAGGGGTTACAACATTCCAGTATGCAGCACCATGGCCATTTCAGCACAAGAACCAGACAATTTAATCCCTGTAATTCAGTTCATTTTTGTTGCTGTCGGCAAAGGGGAACACCGCAGTGTATAGATCTTTGTACAATCAACATGCTGCTAAAAGTTATAGCTAAATATTCTTTGCTAAATAAGTAAGTAAATTATATGCAGATACACCTTTAACCATATGCAGGGAAGATATCCCTCACCATATAAATTGCTTCAACAGCTGGGGTTTTTCTGGTTTTATTTTTTTTTTGGTTGTTTGGATTCTTTGGTGGGTTTTTGGCTTTGTTTTTTTAGAGATGTAAGCTGCATTTCAGAATTCCAGGCAACTGAACTTCTGCCCTTTAGGGACAGGATGTTTAGACACTATATGCAAGTTTTTTTCAAAATTGTAAATTACTATTGTTCATAACAACATGTCAGGTAATTTGAAAAAATTGTTTATACTCTTACTTGTCTAGGTTTTCCAGCAATGACTGGCAGACTATTGTCAAATATCCAGCCTCCACTGCATTATGAGACACATCTAAAACAAATAAATATACCGCAGGCTGAGGAGGACGAAGCTACAAAGTAAAAAAAAAAAAAATAAAAAAAGTTTAAAAATCATATTAAAAGAAATGGTAAAATTGATTAATCATTAGAAAAAGAAGTAGTAAAAGGGAATACTTAGAAAAATGCCAAGTATACAGTATGCAATAGAAGCAATTTACTAAGAAACATGCGGATAGACTTAACCACAATTCCCAGTGGTTTAATAAATATACAGTGTTATACTTCAGAAAAAAAATTTGGTATTTTAGTCCGTCTTTCCAGCAGTCAACTCAGACATGACATTGAAGAAAGATATGGAATTCACTCTTCTGTACTCCACTGCTCTTTCAGTGTGATACATTAAACAGGGTTAAAACATTCTACCTACATCCTTTTCCCAACTCTGTAACGAGCTCTGTTTATTCACTGCCAAATGTCTCTGCCACAATGTTTCAATTAAAAGACAAGAGAACAATTTATTTTTAGTGCTATTAATAATGTCATTATGGACAAGGCCTTTTCCCAGGCGTTGTTTAACTTTCTTGGAGACAAGACTACTATCACAGCAACTGTAAGCTGACTACTAATATGAATAATTTCTGTCACAATTACTAACTGAAAATTTGAAGCTAAATTAATTTGCTAGTTATTCCATTACTGGTCTTTCAAAACCTCCTCAAAACAATTGGGAAAGCCAGAAATTACATTGCACTGGCTTCAAATCTGACTGTGCCACATTAAACTACACTGGATGACAACACACACTGAATTGCCTTTAACTGACAAGCCTTTCAATGTCTGCATTAGCAAAATCTCAAAATATGAATTTTAAATATTCTTCAGTGTTAAAGAGGACCTTCACAGGAAAATTAATACACACCACTGGAGCAATATGCAACATTAATTTCTAAAGCTTTTATATTAACATGCAATTGCTCTTGCTCAAGTTACCATGAAAACTTTTTTTACCATATAGTCTGAGGAAGCAATGAATTCCACTGTAGAATTTTGCACCTCTGGCCGTTTATGAGGTTCTCCATAAGACCGTGTCAGAGGATTATACATAAATTCTTCAGGTACTATAAAAAAAACGTAATACAGATTATATTTTTGTCAGCAAATAAAAAAACATTATTGCAGCTACAAGCAAAGTAATGTGGACACGTTGCAATTATCACAACAGGAAAAAGTTCACGCTAAGGATACATAAAATGAAGGAACACTTCAAAGTGTTCACTTTGAAGCAACACTTCAAGTAACATCCAAGTTAAGTAACTGGAAAGAAAAGAAGGTTTATTTTAAACTCAACTATAAAACACCAGTGCAAATAAAGCATTCCACACCAAGCAGCAATCTGTATTGCTTCTCATAACCCCTGGCCTGCATTGCAGACAGTAGTAGCTGTCATCATGTTTCCATTTGCACATTGCAACAGCAGTCAATGGAATAAGCTGAATTCATTATATGAGTAATCAGCATTATATGAATACATTTTCTTCATCTTCCAGAAGACTGCAAAACACATTTGAGTTAATATGTTTTTCAAAGTCTCTGGATCGTATGAACACTGGCACTTTAATCTACATTTTAATCTAAAGTCTTCCATGGACTGGAGTGATGCAAATGCTTGAAAGAGATACTATAAATGCAAGCATCTCCTGCTAGAGAAACTTACCATCATTAACTCTATAGCACAGATTGCATTTCCACCTCCTTTGATCAATGAAAGAAACAAAAGGGTTGATGTATGTCCTGCAGGATCTGCATCTTACTATTGTGCTTGATGTTATTACTGGTAATTGCTAAAAAGAAACAATGGAAAGCTGTCACAAAGGTATATGATACATTTCATGGAAATGTGCAGTACAATTCATAAAAGCTTCATAAGACTACATATTCTATCATCTTTCCTTTTAGCTTTTTAGTTTATTTTCATACAGAGTAATTATGATGCCTTACTAAAAACAACTTCCCCATTAAAATCAAAAGAAATAACATTTAATTATTGTCTCAATCTAATATCACAATCAAAGATGTAGTAAGATTTTGAATGAAATGACTATAAATTAGAACTACTACGGCAAGAATTATGAAAGACAGGAACACTTTGAGTGACTAAATACAACAGACAGCAAACCTTACACAAAGAACACATTTTATAAAAAGAAGTTACACCAGACAGTTATTCACCTTTTTACATAAATACTAACAAATCAGATGGCGAGGAGGTGCTTAACACTTATAAATACATCTTCAATCTTACACTGTGCTTACTTTCTACTGAAAGCATTTATCAGGCCAGTAACACACTCAACATGAGCACAAGAGGGCTCTGTAAACATCTTTTCAAGAGATATCTGACAGTTGTGAGAGCTCAACACAGAGCAATAGTTCACTGCTTCAGAGAACCACAGGCAAGGTAAAATTTCTCCAAAGCTTCTCCATTATGAATTTCAATGAAGTAGCAATGTCAAGGTTTTTTTCCCCTCCTCCTAAGTCCCAAACAATTTTTTGGTACTTCTGTTAAATTAGGTCTGACTAGTTCATTGTAATTTTTTGTTTGAATGAAAACAGGACAAATGCATATATTAAATGTACACTCTAAAAAAACAAAAGTATGATACTTTACCGTTAGGTCCCTGAAAGGATGCAGCAACAAACCCAAAGGAAGCTTAGCTTTGTTTAACAAAGCCTGTGTCTGTGGAATATTTGTCAATGTACATCGAAATGAGCTGAAAGGAAATAAAAACATTACATTGAAAATGAAATTTTAAAAGATGTTAAAAACATTGTGTTAACACCAGATTTTAAAGAACTTGGAAATTTAAGAAATCCTGTGTTTTACAAAGCTGATTTAATAAAAAAACAAAATGCAAGGAGCTTTAAAGAAAGGCCTCCTAAAGAAACAAAAAAATAGTCCCCCCACTCCCCAGTTTAATAGTTCAGCAGTGCAAGTATACCAACACTAACTTGCAATAAAGAATCAGAACTGCTTTAGGTACAACATTCAATGTAAAACTATGTATTTTTCTGTTCATTTTAAAAATTTTTCCAGTGAAGGAAATACAGAAGGAATACAGTATTTACTAGTTCTCGGCAAGCAATATTCATATAAGAAAACAGTAGAAAAGGATCCCAAATACTGAGTAGAGTCAGAATCTTTTCTTTTGTGTAACATGGAGGATGGACTTCAAGCTAATTTAAGGGACACTAAAAAAACCCAACGCACAAACAGTGCTGTCCAAAGTGTTCCACACTTAAGAATGATTTCTAGGCCCTCAGCTTTCTGATTTCTGTTTTCTTGTGGGACTGTGTGCTGTCACTAGAGTAGTAACGGTCACTTTGGGCAACAAAGAATACTTATTTTGGTATTATAAATAAAATCATTGGGGAATAGCACTTGCTATTGTACCTGGTTGCACTTGACCTGGGATACTTGATAACACTAATGTTAATTAGAGGTAAAAGGATACATTATTCAATGTATTCAGGCATGATCATAATACTTTCCTGGAAAAAAATCTCGTGCAATGTTACAAAAATATTCTACTGCATAACATTAAGGTGTTTATTAAAAGATTTTTTTTTTAAATGGATAAAACATTAAAGGTGAAGATTAAGCAGACTTCTCAAAATATTAAGAAATAAGCTACACTCCCACTGCATATAATGTATTCTGATGGCAAGACAGTTTCAACACTTGTGTAAGGATGCAGAGGATAAACTTGTTTTCAAGTGAAAGAGTTTTTATTAACTCATTACGACCATTTTAAAGTCAGGAGTCAGTTTAGCCATTTTTTGACACTTTAAATAATTATTAGTTATTGAAAAACGTAAGATGCCGTTCTAGACACAGTACACTTACTCTGGACTGCAGTTTAATTTCCTAAGATCAGAATTCAAGTTAGGCACAGGTGCTGGAACTGAAGACACTGGCAAAATATTTCTATCATGTGTAAGGTTTACTGGTCTCAAGCTTTCTGGTTGCTGAGAATGCTGTAGACTTAACCCTCCTAAGGAAGAGGACAGTTGGTTCACACCCGGATATTGCTGAAAAAGGTAAGAGCATGACAAATAGGTAAACACACAATTATGTTTAAATAACATGATTTAAACTTTCTTGTAGTCCCCTTTCTTCCAGACATGTATTGAAAAAAGATACAGTAGCAGTTAGTAACAAACCCAAATAATCAAGAAGAGAGTGGTATGGTAGAAATTTAAAAATGCTAAGACAAATGTGACATACCTTATAATATGTATCATTGGACAAAATTCGAATTCATGACACAAATGAACACAGGAAGTCAGCCGCATATAACCCTTCAATCTCTCCAGGCATAAGAAAACAAATAACTAGAAAAGCTGACACAATTTCCCTCCCTGCACTCTGCAGTGTAACTTTTGTTGCAATGTAACTTTTCCAAGTTACAGACACTGCTTTTATATATTTATTTTTAAATTAAAACCATAGAAGAGGAGAAAAGGTTAGATTGGAAGGCGCCTTTGCGGTCTGGTAGTCTAACCCCTTGTTCAAACAAGGTTATCTTAAAAGTTAGATTAGGTTGTTTAAAAAACAACTTGAAAGTTAGCTTAGACTTGTCCAGCTGGGTTTTGATAATACCTAAGAATTGCCAATTTCACAGCACAATCTGTTCTAGTTCTCCCCACTCACATCCTGAAGAATTCTCTCTTTATGTGTCCAACCAGAATTCACTTGCTGCAACTGCTCTTCTTCTATTGTGTACTCCTGAAAAGAGCGTACCTGCATCTCATGTTGTAGTGAAGATGAAGACAATCCTTTCAATTTAAAAAAAAAAAAATAATAATTTCTTCCAGGTCACATTTTAATTACCTCTAACAGTGAAAGCGTTCCTGGATATTATACTAAGTTATGGTGCTACACTCAGATCACTAAGGAATTGTGATCACCTACAACAGCAGTTTCACTCTATTTGCCAGCTGGCCCTTATTTCAGAAAGTGGGATTTGTAAATGTACGTTTCTTTTTGTTGACCCCTTCACACACACATTTCTCTACAGTGCTTCAGCATTTGTATTTTTCCTCACTGTCTGTCTCTTCTTCAGATTTCACTGCACTCAGGTGATTCACATGTATGACAGGAGTCGGGTGATTGTACACAATTTCTTGAGTGTTTGGTGCTCTCTTTACCAGGAAAATAGAGCAGATGCAGTCAGCCTGCTCCATCACACACACAGCCAGCACAAGCTCTGCAGAGCTCTTTTATGTGGACCCTATGCCATGCCTTGCTCATAAGGTCATTTAATGCTTGAGATCATAGCCTATAGAAGTGCTTGAATACATGCAGATCAAGTACCTCCTCATGCATCTTCATGGTTGCCTATCACTGAAGTTCAGATCTTTGAAACAAACCTTAAAACTGTGGATGCTGCTAATAACTGGTGAAGAAAACTTGTTCAGCTTAACTACTTGGAGGCACACTTAAAATTTTCATTCAAAAGCCTTCCAATGAGTTTAGATCCAGAGCTACAACATCAATATTATACTTAACATTTGTTGTCTCAGAAATTAAAAAAATAAAATAGAAAATACTGAAAGTAAAGGGGAAATATATCATGTAGAAAAAGGTTTTCCCAGGAAGTTCCTTGATGAAGTAACTTTTAAATTAAAAATACAAACCTGTGGATAGTGTTGGAAACCAGGATGGTGTCCTGGATTACTGGGCTGCACAGGAGTAGGTGGTGTTGCATTTTGGTAGCCAGGCTGCAGTGCTGGATATCCATAACCAAAGGGCTTTGAAGCTTTTGATGTTTGTGGGACTGATGGAGCAGGAACTGGGCTGCTGGTCACAGAACGTGTATCTGAATGGACAAAAGAAATCCCACAAGTATTGAATATACTTAATATTTCCTTCTTAATCTAAATTCCTAAATGCTTCACAAATCACATTTCCATTTGTACATTTTTTCATTATCCATCAAGTTATTCTTCTGCACTGAAAAAATAAATTAGCAAGGAAGATTACTGCAATTAGACTGACAAAGATGGCATATATGGGAAAATGACCACAGACTTGCGTTACTACTAACAAAATGTTGCCTTACAAAAAAGAGGTAACTTGAAAGAAAAGTATTTCAGTTGAATAAAAAAAGAAAAAAATTCTTAGAACCACATTTTATTACAATACATATATTTGATATAAACCACAAGAGACCATTCATGCTTAGTCTCTGTTCTACCACTGCTGAATACTGTCCAACATAAAGCTAAAATTATTCTATAATTCTACAGTGACTTCATTAAAAGCTGTGTCTACATTTAGAGAATAGTTTGGTCAGCTGAGCCTTATGTTTTCCCAGTATTATAAGTGGTAGAGGAGAAACTAAGCATAATTGGTCTCTTTTGCAGTTTATAACTCTGATGCAAGTTTTTCCTGCATATCCCTGCAGCACAGGGATATACAAAAAAAAGAGCCAGAGGGGTAGACCCTCCAAATGTATCCAATTATCATTTAAAATACCAGCTAACATACTTCGAATAGCATCTTTTCCACTTGTTCTTAATATGGCAGCTCTACAGATTTCAAGACCAAGGTAGTCAATCAGTAGGTTCATTTAGAAGCAACCTGACAATTCTGATATCTTTAGAGCTAAAAATTAGCAAAACAGGTGCCATTTTCTTTAAAGGAAGAAAAAGAGAAGAAGAAAACCTGATCCAAGCATCTCTGCAAGCCGATATTGTTGCTCCCTCAAGACTTCTGTGGTGTGTCAGCCACTATTAGAAGCTGCTACTGCCAACACAATCAGGCATACAGTATAATCTAGAAAAAGATGCTGCCTTCACACTTAGCATTACATGATTCAGGGAATTTTTATTAAATGGTTATGTCAGCTTCAATGTTAAAACTGTGAAGTGATTAAAAAAGGCATGTATGTTTTCTCTGATGATTTCCCTCATTCCTTTCATAGGCATTTCCTTTCATCTGATTGTTAACTAACAACAAACAACACCAGAAATAATAAAAAACCACATTTAAGCATTTAAATAAGCAATTCAAAACAAACTGCTTACCTGGATAGCCACCTCCTTCCAGGGCATCATAATTGTTCAAAACAGGAGAGGCACTGCTTGTAGTAGAGGAACTATCAAGTGCTGGGGGAGGAAAACAGTTTAACTTTAGGTACTTCAGAAACGCCAAACTTTTGATAAATAACAGACTGAGAATTTGTTTCTTAGTATTTGAATAGAAACTGTCAAGAAAGATCCTGGAAAGAAACCCCACCACTTCAGCCCTAATACATGAAAGCTATTACCACTGCAAAGAGGAGAGGGAGGAAGATATAATTAACAAGATACTAAAAAACAAACAAGGACATACCCAACAAATAGCAAGAGAGATCGATAGGAAAAGGACAAAAACAACGAAAAAAGTTCTTTCTTGAAATAATTTTTTTTCTATTAAACCAAAAGCTCTTTCTAGAGTACCTCAACTGAAGCCACGCACATTTTTAAAATATCCATTCATGACTTTCTTCACAAAGTGAAGATTGCAAACAGCTGAAGATTCCCATGATCTTCAGAGTGATTATGCACCATCCCCACCTTCAAGCCAAACTGTCAAGTATTTAATTTTCCCCTCCTTTCTGTACTGTTGTAATTCAGAGCTTGGTTTCCTTTCAATCTAAAGCTTCTATTTTCAATTATCATTGACAAGAGTCAGAATAAACAACTATTTTTGGTTCAGTCAAAAGTAAAAAGTAACTATGTAAAAGTAAGTACCAAAATTTAACTAGACAATATAAAAAAAGCACAATGAGCACGTACATAGTTGTTAGTACTAAACAGATTCTTACTGCTTACTTTTTAGTTCAACCTATGCATAGATCTTCTATATTTTATTGTAAAATATTGCAAACAAAAGAATATTTAAAAACATCTCTTCCAATGCCATTTCAGGTACATTTCCAAAGAAAAAGGGCCGAGGAGGTTAAATGTATCTGCTCCTTAAAGCACACCAAGCCATGAAGCATGACAGAAAGAGTATCAGAACAGACTCAAAAGATTCACTGATACCGTTCTACTCAGAGGGATCAACCATGACCAGACATTCCATTGCAAGGGGGAACTTCAATGGTGGGACATGAGATTTGATTGCCCTTCAACTGAGATTCCCAACCTATGAAACTCCTACCTATGAAATCACTCACATTTTGGACACAGCAATACCATGGCAGTGCCTTTAAAGCACTTAGCTAAAAAACAAAAATACTATTAAAATACCCCAATACTATTAAAAAATCCCATAACACTAATATATTATTTAAAATAAAAGTTTACATTGTGACATTCACAAAATCTCAGTTTTCAGATTTTCATTGTGTATTTCCTTCTTTTAAAAAATCCTGGAGGTTATAAAAGAACATAACTAAGATTTTATCTTTCTACTATAGAAACTGAAGGAAACAGGATTCTTTACTTTGTTCCCTGAGCAGGAACTCTTAAAGCAGGGCTTTTAAAGCTTTGCTAAGTCCTACTATAGAAAAGCCAAAATATACTTTTTTTAGGTCAACAAAAAAATTGAGAAGTTACACAATCGTAAGCAACCAGATTTCCCACACCTATTTTTCATAAAACCAGTGGGACAGTCTGAGCTAGAAACCTGTCTACTGAACCTGTTTAGGACTTAACATTAATTTCCTGGTGACAGGATGCTTATTAATCAGGTAGCCTATGTACTGAACCTGGGTGCCCTTTCGCTCTTTTCCGTAAGATAAACTTAAATACAATGATACAGCCAAGACTACAGGTTTTAGTGAAGTACAGAACTTCACAGAGAAAGATGGTAGGGAGTATGAAACTTTGTTTAGGGAACAACATAATAGGAGAAAGCTTACAATTAATAAAAAAACCCCAAATCAATCAACATCTCCTTTGACAGAAACCGTGGCATGGGAACCCGGCACAAAGTTCTTAATTATGATCTGGATGTCATAATTGTTTTGCTCCATTCTTCACAAAATTAGTATGAGTACACTAAGCTATTTTCACAGTGTTCTAGTTGATTATTTAGGAGCCCCTGGTGGTCTAGTGGTAAAGGTGCCGCGCTGTCACCGCCGAGACCCGGGTTCGATTCCTGGTCAGGGCCACTCCCGGGCAGGTGGGGCTCGTTAGCCCTTAAAGGCAACCCACCTACGTCCTGAGGACCTCGCTGCCACCGTCCAAGCTCGCTTGGCCCCGGCAGATGAACCTTAGGATTAAAGGGTGGGCTCAGTTCCGCGCACACTGTGTCTCACCTAAAAAATCCAATGCGCAGGCTGGAAGGTGGAAAGACCTTCCCCGGATCTTCGCTCGCGAAGACTGGCCATTAAAATTAAAGTTGATTATTTAATTATTTTAATAAAATTCTGAATAATATGGCACTTACTTTTTTCTGACTAGTTCCAACATGAATTCTAAGCTTATAGGAAAAGTTACAAAAGTTTGCTATTCCAAATCAATACTAAAAGTCAGCTTATACAAACAGGAGCAGTATATCAACACAAGGTATGTGCTGTTACTTTAATCTATCAACAATGGCAGTAGTCTAATGCTTCTCTCAAAGAGCTTTTTACACTCATATAAAGACTACTATAAGTTCAAAGAAAAAATGTTACCATAATTCAAGGAACTAAGGTGAGGAGAAACATTAAACTCACAAAACCAAGCCATTCTGACAAAACACAGGCAGAATCCTTGCAACCAAGCATGCAACATTTCAATCTGTCAGGACAAACTTCTTCTTAAAAAGTTTGTTGATCTTTTTTTTTAAAGTTTTCCTACAAAGTAAGCAGATTAAAACTGAATCTATATGCCTGACCATAGAGATATACCTTAGAAGGAGAAAAAAACCCAGCACAGATTAATTTACAGTCATAAAAAGCACGCTTACTACCTTCCAGTATTTACTTAACTACCTTAATTTCAGAGTTCCCTATGCGTAAAATGAGAAAAAAGGTAAACACTTGTTTCATGCTCGGTATCTCATTGCTTAACATAAGCAATTATCAGTCTACGTTCTACAGCTAGTTAAGAGTTTAAAACCCATTCCAAATGGAAATACTAAAAATGTTGTGAGTCTTGCAAGTTGTGAATATGACTTTGTTGGATCAATAAAACATCAAATATTAATAGGACCAAAAAAAGACCCGTTCGTTGGCCACTGAACTCCTTTTTGTTTACTACACTAGTAACAGTTGGGAAATTTCTAGTTAACTTGATACATGATGAGTCAGAGTGATGTTTTGTCTTAAAGGAAGAAAAAGTTTCAGGGGATGGAAATATGGAGAAAACTTTGAGTAAGAAGAGAACAAGATACTGGTGTAAAGCTAAAGCCAACCTGCTTCCTCATCCTCCTCATCCTCTTCCTCATCATCTGAACTTGATGACAAGGGAGCTGGTGCAGAGCTAGCTTGATTATTAACATATCCACCATACTGCATGCCTGTGAAGTGGAAAGCACAAACATAAGAGTCAGACGGACAGGAAAGACGAGAAACGAAAGTCACAAATCATTGCATTAAAAGTGAGAGAAATTAGTTGTTCTAGAGAAAATCCCAACATGCAAAAAGTTAAATCTACAACCCTAGAAGCAATTCTTAGTGGGCTAGTTCAGCAAAGTATTAGTAGCACATGGAAGTTAGCAGAAAATTTTATATGTGTGTATGTGCATGTGTAGCAGGAAGTTAAACTCAAACAGATTTCCTACGTATCTATTTAATATCAGTTTGTCCAGTGGAATGCTTTCACAAATTAATACATAGAAATGAATGAGTTATTTCCAGATAAATTCGAATTACGTTATGAAAATGTTTAGTATTAACTTTTGCTTGGCACATCTGCCCATTTTAAGACAAAAATACTTCATGTTGGAATTATGAACACTGTCAGAAATGAATGAAATATACTGCTGTTGCCACACACGAGAATACAAACACACATACAGAGAGCACAACACTATCAGTGAAAATCAAGATAAGTAAACCTGAAAATTTGGTTTGTCTTATTTTTAAATTAGTGCCTAAATTCAGACTTATAGACCCATATTTAAGCAGTTAAATATACTATCCACTTCTAATATCTGGAGACAACTCAACAACTGTTAACTGTTGTCACCTTCAAAGCATAGCCTATTAGATTTTTTTGGTGGTTTTTAACTTGTTTGCTCTTATCTACTCTAAACGTATGTGAACAATCCACAAAAGCAACACATAAATATACCATTTTAAAACAGAGTAAAGCATGCAGCAATGGTTTATAATTTCCTACGTTAGTGATGCAATTTCAGCATCTCGAAATCTTAAGTTTCTCTTGTCACAAGGCAGGGTTAGCAAGGATTTTAAATATGCTTGTAGTCAGGCAGTGACATCTTAAAAAAATGCAAGTGATCACTTTTGTCTCTTAGGTATCTAATGGATTACTATGGCAAAAAAATATCCTAATTCTCCAAAACTCTTCAAAATTTTTCAGATTCTTAGGAGTCTGATGGGTTTTTTCCCCTGTAAAGCCCTGTGGCACCACCGAGTAGAATTCTTGATTTTAATACTATAGAGCACTAGAGAAGTATCACGTTATGCATAATCTGAAACCATCCTGGTAAATAATAATATCTCCATCCACAACTTAAATCAACTATATCAACCTTTATTTTGTTCAAACTGTGGGCTATAAATGCTGTTAGGTTCATGGCTTTTTTAAAAAGGGTTAGCAAATGAACCCAAGAGGAGCACTTCAATTTTACTTAAGAAAAAAACAACCGACTCAAGGTGAAGAGTATCTATTCCAACACTGAAGTAAAAAGAAAACAAAGCAAAACTACGTAACAACATTCTTGTGAAGCTGAACTTTCACAGAGAAGTTAGTGCAAGTAGAGAGTGACATACTCCTTTATCTAGTGGATTAATACTCATACAATTCCAATAATGTTCTTCCACAATTCAAGTAGTCACAATGGCAAAGGAAAAATCATCCCAAGTGCAATTGAGGACATACAGTGCTTCAGTTTTTCCATACTGCTGAAACACAGGGATAATTTGACTGATTTCTAGTCCCATCTATTATGAAGTTTACTGGATCCACTTGATAAGGAGAATACAAGAAAATCATTCTCTGTGCAAAACCAGACTACAGCTAAGGAGACTGTCTTTTCTCAGGCCTGGGAGAGCTACCGAGGAATGAGAGAGAACAACTGCATTACTGTGAAGGAAAAAAATCTTAAAGTAATTAACATGCAAGTAAAAGGGAAAAAAAGTCAACATGACAAGAAGAAATGCAGTGTAACAGAGAGAGCCAAAGTAAAAGAAGATGCACACAGTGTGAGGGTGCAAAGACAGATCTCTAATAAATATCACTCACACAGATAGGAAGGAGAAAGAAAGGGTATCTACCTGTCAAGTGCATGACAATGCAAAAATTCCAAGCATGCGTAGATGAGAGAAAAGGACTGAATTAGTCATTCTACTCATGTTACTTTGAAGTCTTTGGACTATTTTTTTGAAAAAACCAAAACAACCTCCTATTCCTAAAACTCCCCTTTTTCCAGTTACTATACACTAATACAAAGGATGTAGCACGTGTTCAGAAAGAATACAGAAAAAATAGATTAAAAATATATGCTAGTGACACAGAAGTTTAGGAATCATAAACTATGTCCCTGTGATTCCTCTGGAGGTTTGATTCTTATCAGCCTTAAGAGATTGTGTGGATTTATTTTTATTGCCAACAGTACCATAATTTTCTGCCTTTACAATACTCTTGTGTTGTGCTAGTACAACTGTCCAGAAAAAAACCCCAACCCTGAGCTTAAAAAGTCATTCTCAGGTGGAGAGGATGACCCATTCTAGTTCACTGCCCACCAATGCTACCAATAGGTCAACACAGGGGACAAAACAAACCGAAGGGCAGAAATGGGTGACTGCAGGCAGCAGTTCCAAGTGCCATCATGTGCCTAATCATGTTTTCCGTTGTGACAACTCAGTTCTGCTTAGTATCTTTAACATATTTGCCAATAACATTAAAATCTTTCACTTCTAAAACTGCAAAGGCTAATTTTGAAACCATTATTTATTTTGAGTCAGGTTATCCCATAAATCTGGCTTAAAACGCAACCACATAATTCAAATCATCACAGATTTGTTGGACTGGAAATTTCTAAACCCTGTGACCAGTGTACCTGTATTATAACAGTATTGCACTCTAAGGCTTTATCCCACTATGATTTACAAACACCCAGAAATATAGGTGGGAGGACACAAAAGATACAACTGGCATAATGACTTATTTGCCTATGAAATAACCAAACTATTTATGTATTTAAAGTTCAATCACCATGTCACAGAAGACTTTAAAACATAAAGTGCACATTTGATACGGTTAAAGTTTCCTAATGGAGGCCCCACCAGAAACAACAAATGCAATAACTACATGCAAATACAAACTATATTCTGAAGGTCTTTAACTGTCTACCCATAACCCTCATATTTTCAACAAATTTACTACAGCATTAAGATCTTAATATTAGAAATAGTAGTTCTTACAAAATGAGCCCTCCTCTTCTCTGTTCTTAAAGTCTTTGCTTTAGATTAGTTTTATTTACTCATCAGTTCCACTCCCCAACATAAAACCTAAGAAAGTCTACAAATAACATCCAAGAGGGCAAAAAATCTCAAATTTTATGTCTACGATGCTGTTTTCAAGTAAATTGGTTTATCTGCATTAAATTTGTATACATAGTTATGTAAGATTAAATAGGTTTTAATACATTTTAAGGTTTCTGACCTGTTAGAAAACAGCCAAGTAAATAATTAGAATTTTTAAATTCTGTATAGGAATGCCCCAATAGGAGCCTAATATAATGAAATCCACTTTTAAAACTCCAACTGGTTTTTCAAAATGCTTTCATGTAGACAACAGTATTCTATTATAATACCAAAAAAAAAAAAAATCAGTCCATCTAATGTCTTCATGAGAAAGACACCTGGAATTCTAACCCAGAAAAATATTCACTATGTGTGTTCTATTTTTTCAGTAGGTTCATTTCCACAAATGAAGTTACCACATTTCACTGTTGTTAAAGAAGTATCGCAAGAGCACATTATGTATTTCAGACTCCTCAAATGAAACTAAGGAAGAGTCTGAAGTCTTCCAATGTCCATAAAAACATCATCTAAACATAGAAAGATACGTGCGTGATGGCATGTAAATGGATTTATTATTGATTATACTGATGCAAATAAAACTAGATCAGTGCAAACTCCTGACAACTTATCTTTATAATGCCAATATATTGTTGGTTTTAAAGTGTGCTCATTCAGCTATGTATTGCATTAACCTTCACTTATATGGAAGCATTTGGACTTAGTGAAGAATTAAGCAGTGACTGCAGTGATTTGTAGTTACAGTAACACATTTTACAAGAATCACTGCAAGAACATATAAATTGCATGTCAAGGCAATGGTGGTTAAACAGCTAAAATCCTTTTTCTCATTAGAAACATAGTTTGCAATTTCTTTGGAAGACGAAGCAACATTTTTTTTCTAGCAAGCACACCTACAATACAAATTCTATCTATCACCAAAATCAATCACAAAACTGTGCAAGAGCCACAGTTCCAAAACCTGATTTATTTTTCTCAGAATTGTACACTGCACATAGGACTTTATAGCAATGGACAATTATTTTTTTGCCTGTAAGATATACATAGATGATTCACAGACAACTTATATTCTCCATTCCACCAGAAAAAGGAGAAAATGGAATATAAGGGGTAATTTAGATATTTTTATCAGATGATTTTGAAATTTAAGAATAAAAAAATATGATGTGACAATCACACACCATACTTTGGAGAATTATTTTGAATATCAGACATATCACATTGTTCTGGATAAAACTAATCCCTAGTTCCACCTCTCATAAAGAGTTCTTTAAGAATTTCAAATTCTGAAATTAGCAAGAGAAAACATAGACAAAAATTGTGCAGTAAATTAGATTTGGAATACTAGACACAGAAACATATAACAATCAAGAGGCAAGTCAAAACATCAGTGTAAGATTAAAATGACTGAAGAAGGGTAAAGATCCAACTGATTTTTTGTCAAGATGCTATCAACATCAGAGTAGGAAGGAGCTTATAGCAAAACTCTGTTTTCCCACAAGAACTCTTGCAGCAGCTTTCCATGGGCAGTTATAGCTATGGAATAATTCTACCAGTTTGAACTTAATACTCAAACTCACTGTTTCCCAGTGCAAATTGCTAGTTTACACTTCATTTTTCAATACAGACTAATTACAAAAGTTACTTTTAAGACCATCTTCTAAGAAGTTAAAGTAACGACCAGCTTTTCAGAAGAATAAGGGAACCAGAAGTAGGGTTTTTTGAGCAAGAGACATGTGAGACTGCCAACAAGACAAACAAGCCAAAGACAACATATGGACAAAGAAAATTGAACACAAGTGCTAAGAGAAGCTAAAACCAATGTGACATAAAACAAGAACACTAAGGGAGCCTGATGAGAAGCAAGAGATGTGCTCCAGTCAGACAAACACAGAAAAGCAGCAATAAAACTTCCAGCATGTGCATGTGGAACAGAGAAGAAGTCTGTACTTTAACTTCCCATTCCCACTTAATACCTTCCTGAAGGGCCAGCTCTGGCGACTGTGTAACAGATGGTGAAGATGATGGCTGCGAGGAAAGGCTTGGAGCAGGTGACCTTACTGATGAGACCACAGCAGAGGAAGCAGATGTTCCAACCCCAGGCTTGGTAAATGGAACATTCTGGCTCACTGAGTGCACGGGCTGTGAAGAATCAATGCCACCTGAAAACAACAGCAGAAAGCAGGAACCCTTTGTATGTACTTGCACAGACAATTGCACAACACAAGCAGTCACATTCCATTTCACAGTAACTACAAAAAACAATACAGTACTTCAAAGAGAGATGCCTTCAAACAAATATATATGGACAGCTTGGTTGCTTTCAAAAATTAAGTACCTGTAATACTAAAACTCCGTTATAATGAGCAAAGTACTCTGTCTATTAACAGCAAAAAGGAAAGCACAATGTAGTAAGATCCAGACTAAGCACAAGCTAATTTTTGATACATCCACACAACTCTATGCTTTTACAAGTTACTCTTTACAGTTAAGCAGAATATAGTCTATCTGAAATAACTCCCTCTCAACATCCCTCCTACAGTCAGGAAACCTCAAAGTCTGTTGTGCAGTAGACCAGTACTCTGCCTCCTTCACTTTGCAACTTTGGTACTCAATTATGGGACCCATACTCCAAGCAAGTCTGTTTCAATCAATCCTGAGTACTCCACAAACCTTCTGATGCGTTTTAGACATCTGGACTAGATATAATCTGCTTTAAAAAAAGTCAAATTAATGCTTTGAGAGATTTGACACAGTTTGGTTGAAACTCCTGTCAGGTAAGGAAAACATAACTTCATTAAAAGTTAGCTCTTAACTAAGGGTCACTTTGTTTAGAAACAAAAAATTTATATTATGTGATTCTTTCTAGAAAAACTCTGACAGACCAAGTTGTTAAAAATGAGAACAGAAAGGAAATGGTATGACCAATAATACTCAGTAAACAGACACAGAAATTAGGCAAGAACACAATTCACCATCTGCACTCCTTAAAGTTACAGAATTCACTAGAGGACGCACAGGTAATATTAACTTTGCTTCCTCTGAACATAGAGCTGTGTAGTTCATACAGTCCCTGACTTTTCCTTTAATAATGGAGGTGACATCTGGAAGAACTTTATGGGCAGGTTGAGGTTGTTGAGGTTTCCTTTAGAGGGTGAAGAGGTGGCTTAAAATGATTCTTCTGTTTTCCTTGTTTATAGTCAAAATTAACAGCAAACATTTTCACTATCTTAATGGAACTTTTATACATTTTGCAATCTTCAAATACAAAGCTGAGCACACATGCAGTCTTTTCACAAGTGTTATCAAAATCAAAATGATGTATTTTTCCAACATACATACAATTTTCTATGAAATGTATTTTTTAATTGAAATGTACTTGCTATAACCTCTGTTTCTACGCATTGTCTTGCAGATTTCCCATGGCAGCATCAGCACCTATCAGCAGAAATGTTCTTATTAGAGTGACTGCACAGCTTTCTCAAGCAAGACATGCAATTAAAACAAGGGAATTTCTTTGCCACATTAACGTGCTTACCCAGGTTTTGTAGCAGTGTTTTCTGTAGGGTTACAGTATTTTCCATATTTCAAGTCAATATAGCAATGTTTGCAGCACTGCTGTAAACAATGCTAAACACTACAATGTCAGTGTCCCGATGTTCTAAGCCAAATAATAACTTCCTGCCAAATACTATTATCTATTCTCAAACAAGGGTTATCCAGTATTCTTCAAAAGTACATGGATCTTTAAATGTATTGTAAAAAAATGTTTTTAAACTCTGAGAAAAAAATGTATTTTTTTCTTTGTACAAAAATCCAACCTGCAAAATTATATGTTAAATCTACTTTGATGACTCTGAAGTTTTTGAAAGCCATAAGTAACCAAGGAAACACTTGGACAAAGTTAGTACTTAAAAATACATTGTTGGCAACTATCATCACGTGAAATGATCGATGGTTAGAGAAATTACGCTATCAATTTTTTTTTCCTTTGGCCAGTAAGATGATTACATGTAAGCCCATCATATATAAGTAGAGATCAATTTAGAATGGCTTATTTTAGCTCAAGACAAAGCTGGACTGAACATCAGTTTAGAGTACAAGTTTCCCCATCAGCTTATCCAGGACAAACATGATCAGGCCATAAAATATTCCCATCAACCAATATCATGAGAAGTCAAAGAGTTTTGCCAGGCTGTGATATATATAAAATCCACTCTCAGTGACACAGTATTTTCTGTTTTTCAAATTCAACTCCTCTCACCTTCAATGTGCACTTTTGTTTTCCCTTCAAGCCTCTCAACCATTAACAGTTCTTGCACTAACAGTGATCAAGAATAAATATCTACAGCTAAAAGCTATGTTACAGAAAGAATCTGCAGAACTGGGCAAATTAGCAGTGCAATTCATCATTGTTCTCTATATATCATCACAAAATTGTTATTTAATTTCTCAAATGAGACCTACAGGTCATAGCTAAAAAGCTTATCACCACAGTATCTTCCCAAATTTTCAGAAGAGATGCAAGAATCATCCTTTTTTGAGTTGCTCCAGCTGCAGCCTTGATTTCCTGCACCCAACATAAGATACAATTTCTGGTGAGAGATGTGCCATCTCCCTGCAGCTTGTTTTTTAACATCGTCCTACTTCCCTGACTTTTTGTACTGGCTGCAGTCCTCCCCCTTTTTTTAACCACACCTGTATTAGCAGATTTACAGGATTATAGCCTGCATTCCTATGGAACTGGGGCAGCAAGGACTTTACATCCTGCTCTGACATAATGGGAAGTATGCGCGTGAGATAATGAAATTAAGAGTGTCTCCTGCTCAAGCAGACAGACTGTCTGTGCCAGGATGCAAAGAAACCTATACCAGCCACCTGCAGGAGGAGTTCTCCAGCTCCCTCTCCTCAGGGAGGAGTCCAGTAAAATTTAGGCATTCTGGCTGATATCCATCCTGACTTGGAAAGTACCAAGAATAATCAAAGTGCACCAATTTCAGCTGAAACAAGCTGAAAAAACATTAAAGAAAGGTACTGACGTAGAAAGACAAAAAGCCAAAATAATACAAAGTATGTTATTTACATAGTGTAACAACACTCTTGGACAGATTGTTACCAACACTGTTCTGCTGAAATACAGAATTTAAAGCTAGGAGAGGATGCAGGATGAAACTAGTTTAAACCTGCAAGGAGGAGAAAAATCTCAAATTACAGATATTTATATCCTACTTTATACTTCCTAAAACAAAGAAAATTATCCTCACTGGCTATTAATTCATCAAAAGCACTCAAATTCCAGGAAAAAAAAATCATTTTAAAATACATTGTTTTCTTCTAGTGAAATCTCAGCAAGCTGCACTGAAAATACAGCTATTTCAGACAGGGGATGCCAAAGTTTTAGAAAAAGATTTTGTTGCAGTTGTGTTCCCTTAGTACATGACACATAGCAGTTCAGGGGTTTAATCTTAGCAGATTCAGTATTTGGAGGGTTTTGCAAGGTCATACATAAAACTGGATTTTTTTAAAGCAACCAAATAAAAGTCCAATGCTCACAACTTTTTTGATTCAGGTAAAAAATAATTCAGCAACCAAACAACTTCTGAAAAACTCTTGTCAGTCTAAGTTTGCTAAGTAAGTCCTGTTTGAACACACAGATTTTATTGAAAACACATCATTCTTCTACATAAAGAAGGTTTCACTCTCACCACAGAGAGCTTTCAGTACTCACTGACTGCACAAAACTGCTACTGAAAAATAGCTTAAGACAGTAGTATTCTGACTGATAGTCTTCCTACAATTTGCTTATTTATAATTCAAGGCTTGTAAGGGGTCATCTTCCACAGCATAGACACAATGATTGAAAACTGTTTTATTGGCACCCTGACTAATAGTAGGATACTGTATCAAAATTTTCTTACAGTCACAGACAGCACATTCATGAATTTCAGCATAACTTATTTTTCTTTTTTTTCAAGTAATTTTGCTAAAAGCTGCGCATAGAACAAATAGCAACTGTTCTCCATCATTGTTTCCTTCCTGGAGAACAGCAGGGAGGATGAAGTATTCAAAAAAAATCCTTCTGACAAATCATTCCTCATTTCTTTATGTTCCTTTTGTATTGTACTTGGATCCTTTCCAAGGATGTACAAGAACCAGCAAAAAGTTTTCAAGATCTAACTCCTTTTTTTTAAAGGCTGCAAACAATTAGAATACTACATGTAAAATTACTCCACCAGAGAACAGTAAGACAGCACTGGGAAATATTTAAGTCAGAAATCATGGGAAGCAGTTTGTTTAGCCACAGACAAATGGTTTAAAATGGTTTCAAGTGTTTAAAATTTAGTAAAGAAACTGCCCAGCTCTTCCTTCAGCCTAGTTATGAGTTGCTATCTTTATTAGTTCTTTCACAGTCAGTAAATACAGAATCATCCGTGTGCCGAGGTTGCACCAGGATTCAGAGGGAAGAGAAAAAAATTATTTTCCAGATAAATCAGTTCCACAATCCAGTCCACTGTGCAAGCTTGTATGTCCAGACAGACATGCTTGTATCAGCAGCTTTACAAGCTCAGAAAGAGTCTGAGTGTGGTTTAACTATGGATGCCCACGGTCTGGCAAACAAACCGGGTACTGCAGTATTACTCAAGTATAACAGAAACAGGGGGTCAGTGTTTATTTTCGTAACTGTAAAGTGTGTATCCATTACACACTACTAACGCAGCCAATTCTATCATTAATTCTTTGAACTTCAAGTATAATATTACTACATTTTCTTGAGGCCATGCACTAACTCAGTCACCCACTTGAAAGCAGCACTGAGTGGTTCAGAAATGAAACTTCTATTGCTCATATTTCTCTTCATGGTCTGATCAGCTTCACTGTTCTACCTTTAAAACAGCTGCTCCTTAAAAAAAAATATTGCTATGAACAAATCACGGATTTCAAAATACCTCCAAAGGAAATAAAATTAACAAGCACTGAAATTAAAAAGTTCTGTAAAAGAAACATTAACAGTTTAAACAAACAATAAGTTGTTTTCATATGTCTACTGCAAATTGTACTATTCTGGAATGATATCTGCATTCTTTGAAGTCCAGCTGCAGATTCTGCATTCAAAGGAATCAATTTTTTTGGCCAGAGTTTTAAACCTTCTGTCCTTGAAAGAATTCATTTTTATGCTCAATCATGAAATGCCACTAACTTCAGAAGCTTTTCAAGGAGCTCCCTATTTTTCTTTTTTATCTGTATTTTGTTTCATGGTTTTAAAATATTGAAGAAAATCAGACAGAGCCCCTCATCAAGACAGAATTCAAATCTACTAGCACTCAAAGTAATAAAACTGAGCTAAGGATGACACTCTGCATCTTAGTCTGGTGCAGGGGAAAGCAATATTGAAACCAAATTCCAACTATGGATTGGATGAGCTTGATTCAAGCTTAAATGCTTTCCCAGACAAAGCTTTACCATCATCAAAGCCATGTTCTTTCCTAAGTCCTTGGTCTTAGAAAACCTCAGCTACAAGAACTCCTAAAACAATTTCAGTGTTAGACTATAACCTGAAATATGTAAGCACAAAAAGGAAACATTCTAGCAAGCCATAGTCTGGCAAAGCATAAAAGTCAAAACTGCATGAAGTCAGAAAATTCAGAGTGTAGAAAGAAAACCAGAATCTTTCTGCACATGCTCTTGCTCTCTCAGCTGTAGACAAAGATCTTTCAACATGGAGTCACTCCTACATCTCTGTTCTTTTCCATGCTTCCTACTAAGTACTGCCTACCTCATGAATTTGTACTGTTTTCCTATAGAAAGAAGTGAGGGTTGAACGTACTTGCCCTCAGTTGGCACCTTCACAACTTCATTCTCTATAGCTACATCCATACTAATACCATCAAGTTGTTGCTTAGAAAAATCAGCTACAACTTCCTCTTTCAAATACTTACCAAAAATATTAATTAAAAAACCCGCAATTGCCTCCAAACCCATGTAGGGTTTCACTTTTTTCTGAACTTTGTGAAAAGTGCATGTGTCTGTTCACTTAGACAAAATTTAAAGGAACAACTTAAATCATGACTTAAAAAAATTCTCTAGCCAGAAAAGGAAAAAAGTATGTCTGTGATTAACAGACATATTTCAGAAATTACACATTCCTTCACAACTGAATGAAAAAACTCCCTTTCGAGGCCACTCACATGAAAAACACACCAATAAACTAAAACCATTCTCTAGTGTATCTAAATTATATATCTCTCAATAGAAACACGCAGTTGCTATTGTGAGGACTGCGGTAACCAAATCAGAAAAGCTTCAAGAATGAATAAGGACAGAATTTGAAATTACAGTACAGAATTTCACATAGTGAACAAGCACAACCCAACAAAAGCACATGATTACTGATGTCTCACAGACAAATCTGAAAGTTCACTATCCTTCAAATAATACAATACCTGTATTTATTTGGTTGTTTACTTTAGCAACGGATCCAGTGAGATTCCTGCAGAGGTTGTCTTGAACAGACTGGGCAGATGAAATAGTTGATAATGTTGTATTGTATCCCACGGGAACATGCTGTTGAAGTGAATGAGGTACAGAAGTACTCTGGCTAGAAAATGCATTTGTCTCTTTGAACTGTCCAACAGCAGGTAGACTCTGAGAGGTAAATGTCTGCCCATACGCACTGCCAGCAGCCACGGGAGGATAGGAAACATTAGGATACATGGCACCAGAAACCACAGGCATGGCGTAGGGATCGGAATTAAGGGGAAATCCCTGAGATGCAACCGAAGAGCTGACAGAAGTGCTGTAGTGATTATCAAATGCTGAATACGACTGCTGAGCACTCATATGTAAGTAAGATGCAGATGATATTGCTCCTTGAACAGGTCCGTCACTTGACCCCCCAGTATGGGGAGGAGTTTTGTTGTACAGCTGTTGCGGTCCCTGTGCATTCAACACATTGCTACCTACAGAAGGTGTCATAACGTTTTGTGCTGGTGCTGAATAGTAACCAGGGTAGTAACTGGCTCTATACTGATGATCCAGATGTGAAGCAGCAGCTTTATTGGGCACTTGGGAATAGTGTCCTGAAGGCGCACTGTAGTTTGGAGGATGTGAGCCATAGCCAGGGGGAAACTGCATCTGACTCTGCACAGGGCCTGAAAGAAGAGAAAATGTCACATGCATTAAAGGTGCATCTGCTAGTAGTGCAAATGGACTCTGTAACTGAACTAACAAACAACTGGTTTCTCCTTGTCTTCTGTCACTATTTTTGAGACCAGTTCCCATCAGCAGCAAGAGAACAAACCAAGTATAACACACGCAAATACAGTATTTGAAGTAATTTGCAAGCACACACAGAAGCAGCAGTAGAATGGATTGCTTCCATTAGCAAAGGAGGTTTCCACACCAAGATTGTTTGCCTCCTGTTTGTATTTTTAATATTTTTTTAGGAGTTTTTAGGAGGTTAATACTTAAACAAATAGTGGGCAACAGTAAGCACCAAACTGATGTTTCTAAGTGTCTGAATACAAGAGTATGCCTTAAAGGAACTGCCTGAATATGGAAAATGAAAAGCTGCAGTCAAACCAGTATGTCAATATATAACAGTGGAGGTATTCTTCCTTACAAATCTTCAATATAGCGATCAAGATGAAGTGCTGCAGGGCAGTTGTATTTGTCTTCTATGTTTTACATATTATGCTTTCAGGGAAAACTGACTGACATTTTTATGAAACTACAGAGTATTTGACAAGGCACATCATTTCAGTTACTTACATCAGGAATAAGAGATGTTGATATCAGAGAAACTGACCCCTCTTACCTCTACAACTATCTCTGCAACATTTCAGGTTAATTACATACTGGTCCAGCAAGGGTCAAATAAGTGCTTGTTTCCTGGAGACGTTAACTATGTCCAAGCTGATTTTCTCATGCCAAGTGATCAATCTGGAAGTTCTTCCTCACATTCTTTTCCTTAATGCTATTTTTACTTTCTAGTGAACCACAAATGCATTTGTCTGGATAACCTACTTTCTGAAAATTACCAACCCTTATTGCTTACATCAAGCTGAATTGCTACTGTGTTATTTCCCACCCCTTGGTCAATAAAAACACAAACACAGCACTGGCCCACTCACAAACTAAACAGCTGGAGTAATAATGAATAGTTGATTACCCCCTTATATTTACAATGATTACGAACCTTAAGCATTACTTCTCTTGTCTGGAAATTCTGAAAAATCACTGTTGTCCAAGTAACACCCAGATGTCCTATGATTAACTTGCAAGGCAATTTTAATAATGAATTTGTTAACAGACCCCTGTAAGCAAGAAACATACTGCCCAAAACTGCTTTCTGATAAAACTAAAAATGCCCTTTCATAACTGACAATACAGGAAGTTGGACAAAGAGAAAAGAACTTTAAAAAATGCAGAACAGTAACTTGGACTGCTGGCTCAAAAGACAGAAAGGCACTTGGGAGAAAACATAAGGAGCTTTAAAAAAATTACATTCAGAGTTTTGAGGAGAGCATGTTGCTATGCTTCTGATTCACCTTTTTCTTGAAAAAGTGGGAGCTGCTCCATAGAGCTCCTATTTTTTTCTCCTTTAAAGGATAATGATCTTGAGTTAGCAGGTCATTAATGGCTACATGAACTTCACCTTACCTTTGACCTGCTTTTTTAATTCCTGAAAGAGTAAACTCAAAAATACACAAATATGTCTGTCAGGGCTTGCTGCTTTAAGCAGCTATGTCAGTTAAGATGGCAAGAGAAGATATTTTATCTGAAGAGTCTGTGCATTTGTTCTACTAAACTATGCAGAACAAACTAACTGAGAAGGTATAATTTAGAAACTAGTTTAGAAGCACCTGACTTATAAATAAAAGGTTGCATATCAAATCATCTACTGAGAAGTCTTCCAGTATCTAGCTCTCGTTTAAAAACACATACAGTAAATAGACACTGAATTATCAATACAAGGTGTCAGTCTCTGCATCTAGAATGCAGAGTCCTTTTTATTCGCATTTTTAAGTAGAAACATCTATAGATTTAAAAGCACACACGAGTATAAATCCCACAAAGACCTCACTAAGACAGATGAGCCTAACATTTGAAAAATTATATTTTTGATTTCAAACTGCTGCTCCTTTGAAAGCAAGTTTTACAATTACAGATGACAGATTATTCCCTTTATCTGAAGTGAGTTTTTTCTCCATTTGATTATAAAGAATGTGAGCAGAAAGTAATTTTTGTACTGCAACTAGTAGCTGAAACTACTAATGACGATTAGATAATTGGACAGTTTTCAACACTGGAAATCGCGATACATCTTCAGTATAATTTTGAAATATGTTTAATTGCCCAATCTGTCATGATGTCTCAGGTAATCCACCTTCCTCCCTAAACACCTGACAAATATCTCAAAAAACTCCATGAAAGGAGCTGAAAACCTTAGCTGCATACAGAAGGTGTACTTCTAAAACATTGTCTCTATAATGAAAGCCATGAACCTCTCCTGCTACAGACAAATGAGAACTTTATATAATGTTATAATGTATCATTACATTGACATTAACAGGTGAACCCCAAAAATCTTAATACTTTTTAAGGGAGGGAGGAGCCACCCCCCACCCCCCAAAAAAAGCAGCAGTGCTATGGCTATACCACTATGTGAATTAGTAAACATTCGCTTGCTAGTGTCAAGTTTGTTTTTACATCCATGCATTCCCTCAGCTGAATAATTTAGCCATCTGCCACATACCCTACCTGCATGTAGTCTATGTGTCCTACAGCACCAACTTCCTTTCTATCCAAGAACACCTGTTAGCTTCCTGAAACTTTTAACATCCTTTATCCACCTCCAGAGAAGGCTCCCCCAGCTGCCTCACATGTCCTCTAGCGATGGAGAGGGGACACAGCTGTCCCTTGTCAACTGCAGGCAAACAAACCAGCAAATCCAGCCAGTGCTGAGCTCTCCCAACAGCTCAGTCACACAATTGATGTCTACTCCTTCATTCACCCAGCTTCCCGTTTTCACAAAATATTCAGGGATTTCCTATCTTTCACATCTCTATTCTCTTCATTAAATTTAATTAAACTATCAAAAAGATCCAAAGTCAGAGATTTCAGTACAGGATCAAACTGAGAATGTTGTAAGAGAGAAGTAAAAATTAATAAAATACACACAAGAAGTTAACTTAAAAAAACCCAACAACAACTATAAGTTATGCTAAAACTAAAGTCTCCAAGGATCTCAAATGGACTTGGTCATTGAACGAGGCAAAATTTACTAATAACAAAACTGAACATCCTTTTAAGTACCACCGTATGTACAACAGGTCACTTGCTTTCTGCAAAAAGCAGATCCTCCTTCATCAGATTGTAGTAACTACACGGCTTTACCTGAAAAATTCACATTTTATGAAATTAAACATCCAAACATGCAAGAGGATGCTCTAGTGTTTTCTTTCGGCCAATACAGAAACAGCTCAAGTCACTTCAGTATTCTGCATTTAAACTCCATTATAATGATGTACAATTAAATTTCAAAAGCAATGACAATCTTCTTTGTGAAATTTAGTTTCTATCAGACAGAATGGAAAATTCCACTACATTCTTCTTCTGTTACTATCCCCCTACACTGCCCATCCTATTGCAATTAAAGGGAAAAAAAAAGAAGCCTTCAATCTTGTGTTATAACTTCAGAAGATTAGTACTGCAAGACAACAGACACATCAATCTAAAAATTCTGGAATGCTACTGCTGAATGTCACGAAATGAAAAATTCAGTTATTGACTACAAGTCATCAAACACACACCATTAAGACATCTTAAAACCACAGTAGTTATAAAATAAAAACTCAAGACTCTTAGTGAAGAGTGTATAAATTTCTCAGAATTAAAGAAAAAGTATTTTGAAGTAAATAAATGGTTTGCTCCCTGATTTTACACAAGCCATTTCTAAAAATATTAGCAGCAACATGGGGTTAACTAATTAAAACAACAAACAGTAATGATGGCTCTCTAAAATTACTGTTTCATTAAGGTTAAAACACAAAGAGAAGGCATGACAGTTTCTATTTGTTTCTGTAAAAACACTTCCAGGTTATTGATGCTGTAGTAGCTGTGTCCTGATAATGGCATGTTTTTTTATTAAAAGCCTCATAAATTGGCATTTTCTGAACCATTTTTACAAAACTCAGCATTACAATACCAGTTTGGACACAACCGGGCACTGATATCTTAAAATCTACCGTTTAATTACCTTCCTTTTCATTCACTTCAGTGACCTACCCAACGCCTACAAAAGTACTTATCACTTAACCACCCCTTTGGAGATTCTGTAGGTCCTTACCCTGCACACTGATCCGTTCAGGAAAAACACCTGGGCAGAATACAGCCTGGCTAAAGGACTTAACAGCATGAGTTAAATCATCTTGGCAAACAAGAGGCGACAAATTTAGACACCAAACCAACATTACATGGAGAAGATGATCATGCAGGGATTTTGAAGAGTTAACGTGGTGTATTAATAAATAACTAATTTTATAGTGCACCAATTTGAAAATGAGGAAGTGTATGCTCATTACTCTCATTCATAGCACAGTCAGTTTCACTACCTCTCCTGAAATGCGAGTATTTTGTGACTTTAAGCCATTCTGCCTTTCTTTTTCAGTGACCCACATTTCACTGGCCCAGTGCTGTTCGCTCAACTCAAATCCCGACACCCAGTTGTGTGAACGCCTACCCACCTACTACTTTTAAGTTCATAAACAGCTACGAAGCGAGTACTCTCACCCAAAATAACGCGATTTTCTGCCCGTTCTCACGCTCCGCAGCCAGCGCCGAGGCCTGGAGGTGCCTTGGCCTCCAGAGCGCTCCTGAAACGCCACAAAGCAGGCGCCACGGCACCGGGCACATCCAAACCCGCGAGGGGAGCGAGGCGCGGATCCCCCTCTCCCGAGCCCCTGCAGCCAGGCGGGGAGAGGCCGCGCCTTCCCGAGCTCTTTCCCGCACGCAGCCGCGGGCCCCGCAGCGGGACGCGCCTTTCCCGAGCGGCCCCGGCGACTCCCGCTGCCTTTCATCCCAGGGGCTTCGTTACGGCCCGGATCCACCGGGCCCGGGCCCCTCCCGCCCCGCCGGGGGAATGAAGGGGCGCGCAGCCCCCCCCGGCACCCCCAGGGGCCTCCTCCCGTGCAGGGGCCGCGCCGCTCCCCCCGTGCGGGAGCCGCTCCCGCCCGCGCCGGCCCCTCACCGTTGTGGCAGCGCGGAGCGCCGCCCGCGGGGGCCGCGGCCTCCCGGGACCCGCCGGGCCCGGCCGGGGAAAACGCGGTGGCGGCGGCGGGCCGCGGCGGCAGCCCGGCGGGCGCGGACATGGCTCCTCGCGGCGCCTCTTCACTCCGTCCCGCTTCTCCTCCTTCCCTTCCTCTTCCTCCTCCCGCTCCTGCTGCTCCTCCTCCTCCTCCTGAGCCCCGATCCAGGGCCGGACGCCGAGCGAGGGTCCGGGAGCCGCGGGAGGGCCCGAGCGCCGCGCGCGCCGCCGCGGCCCTGAGCGCCGCCGCCCACAGCGCCCCCTGGCGGCGCCTCCGCCGCCCGCCCGGCACTGCCCGGCCCGACCGGGCCTGGGACGGGATCCCCTCGCCCGCTCCCCGCGGGGACCCGCCTGTGGGGCGGCGAGGAACCGCCCGCTTCGTCTGCGGGTGCTGACCCATCTGGGACCCTGTGGGGGCGGGCGGACAGGCCAGGGCGAGGGTGAGGAGCAGGAGGTGACCCTGTCCCCCTGCTCAGCCCTGATGAGGCAGAACCCGGAGTGCTGTGTCCAGGTCTGGGCTCCTCGGTACAAGAGACCTGGAGCGGGCCCAGTGGAGAGCAGTGAGGAAGGCTGGGTTACTGGAGCATCTCTCTTTCAAGGAAAGATGGAGAGAGTTGGGCCTGTTTAGCCTGAAGAGGAGATAACCAAGAGGGGACATCATCAATGTGGATAAATATAAAGGTGGGGTGGCACAAGGATGGAGCCAGGCTCTTAGTGCCATAGTCTAGTAACTGTGGTGGTAGTGGATCAAGGGTTGGGCTTGATGATCTCAGAGGTCCTTTCCAACCCATCTGATTCTATGATTCTGTAATTCTATGATTCTTCTTGGTTGTGCCAAGCAATGGGACACGAGGCAATGGTTAGAAACCATGCAAAGGAAGTTTCACCTGAATATAAAGAAGAATTTCATTACTCTGCAGGTGACTGTGGAACAGATTGCCCAGAGAGGTTGTGGAGTCTCCCTCACTGGAGATATTCAAGACCCTGAACGAAATCCTGTGCAATGTGCTCTAGGATGACCCTGCGTGAGCAGGGAGGTTGGACCAGGTGAGCCCCCTGTGGTCCCTTCCAAACTGACCCATTCTGTGAGGCTGCTCTGTGATCCTGACTGAGGGCATAGACATGTACATGTACAATACACATACCTCCCATCATTTTGGCTGAGACTTTTCTGTCTGTATAGGTAATATACACTATTTTAGGACTATATGTATCCTGGAACACATAGAGGTAATGTGTGTGCTCTGCACAGGGGAAAAGGCCTCACAGGGTGAGGTGAAAACTCTCCCTCTGTAGTTATTTCTATGTATAAAGAGAAAAGCTTCGGTGAGATGGGGATGAGCTGAGGCAAGGCTTTTCTCTCTGTGTTAGGAATGGGTGTATTCTCTGTGTATTCTCTCCCTCTTCACTGTGGTTACATGCTATATACGAAGAGAAGGCCTTCACAAGGAAGGGCTAGACAAGATAAGGCAAGGCTTTTCAGTCTCTGTGCAGAATATGTAGTAGATATTCTCTAAACAGGAAGGCAAGTGTTAGAGAGCCCTTGCTGTGATTTAACCCCAACCAGGAAGCAAGCACCACACAGCCCCTGACTCACTCCCTCCACCCTGTCCCAGTGGGATGGAGGAGAGAATTGGAATACTAAAAGTGAGAAAACTCATGGGTTGAGATAAAAACGGTTCAATAGCTAAAGCAAAAGCTGCTCACACAAGCAAAGCAAAACAATTCCTTCACCACTTCCCATGGGCAGGCAGGTGTTCAGCCATCCCCAGGAAAGCTCCTACTTGGGGAGGGATAAAGGTCTCTCCCTTCCTTCTCCCACCATCTCTATATGCTGAGCATGATTTCATAAAGTATGGAATATCCCTTGGGTGACTTGGGGTCAGCTGCCCCAGCTGTATCCCTTCCCAGCGTCTTGTACACCCCCAGCCCCCTCGCTGGTGGGGTGTTTTGAGAGGCAGAAAAGGCCTTGTCACTGTGTAAGCACTGATCAGCAATAATGCAAACATCCCTGTTTTATCAACACTTTTTCTATCAAAAATCCAAAACATAGCCCATACCAGCTACTGTGAAGAAAATTATTCCCAACTAAAATCAGCACATCCTCCCTTGCTGGCTACTGTTGCCAAAGGATCTCCCTTCAATTTAACACTTTCCGTAGCCTTTTATGTAACCTTGGTACATAAATTTGACCAGTCCCTTCCCTGTTTGGATGGTGCTGTTCCTACTAGTTATTATACATGTCTGCCCTTAAATGCTGTAATACCTTTTTAGCTACTTTGCCTGTATGCTCAGCATATGGTCCAGCCCTGACTGTTACTGTTATTACAAAGCATGCAGGGCATCTTTTAGTGCTGCAGGAACTGACTGTATTTCAAAGTTTCTCAGCCTGTCAAACAATGTAGAGGTGTCTTTTGCAGGCCTCCGTTAGTCCTTTGACAGACTGTAGATCCATATCTGAAAGAAATAGTTTCTTCTTTATGACCTAATAAGGTAGGGCAAGAAATGATGGGTTCAAAATGCAGCAACATGCAGGTGAGCTATTAAGAAGTAAGTATTATTTTCAAAACTAAAGGACTCAGTTACATGGGAACAGTGTGACATTGCCATAATTGAAGGAGTCTTAACAGAGGTTACACAAACATTTTGAGAGTCAGACTGTCAACCAGCTTTGGTGCGAGTGACTTCTTGAAATCCCTTCCAGGACTGTATTGTGCTGACAAATTCTGCCGTTAAAGTTGTTCTTCTTTCTTTGTAAACCATGCTTCTCCATCCCACACAAAATACTTGTGAGAAATGAATGCATGACACCAAAATAATTCAGAAATATGGACAGCCAGTTGGTTTGCCTTTTCATTTTCAGTAGTGTTTTTTAAGATGCGTAACTGCTTCTGTGTACTGCAACTATGTTTCGTCACAGCATGCAATACATGTGAATCTGTGTTGTGACAAAGGTTTTCCCTTTCCAAAGTCTAATTTCTCTAGTTCCTTTTACTGCGAGACTATAAATATATCCTAAATAACAGTCTGTGAAAATTACACATCAATTTATGATCAAGCACAAGGAGTGTGCTAAAAGCAAGAGGAGGCAACTGGGAATTTTCCCATTGTTTTGAATGCTTTTACAAAACCTTTTACACAGTTTAATCAATTATTTTCCACAAACAACAACGACACTGTGGTTAAACCCATTTATTCCTAGGAAATCCAGATGTGTTGGCAGAAAGAACACAAGCCCCTAATGGAAATCCACTGTAAACTCAAAACCATTAATTTTGTTTTCCTCATTTATAATGAATTTGAAAGCATTAGTAAGAAATGAGTATTAATGTCTGCTGTTAATGCTACCATGCAACAAATAACAGGAGCTGTCTCACCTAGGCCATTGCTTCCACTTAGTTCTAGTAACAAGTTATTACAGGAGTAATAAATTCTTTGGCCACCTGATGAGGCTTAATTACTAATAGATTTATTTTGACCTCTGGTGGAGGAAACAATGACACACAAAAAAAACCCTCTACCATTTGGGTTTGCAGAACAAAATATGAAAATGCATCTTGTTACCCATAATCTAATAAAAGAGGCATTAAATGTCCAAGCCTAGAAAGAAAAAGTTATTTTTGCAAGGACAAAAGTCTGGGAACAAATCATTATAAACTGAGTAAGAAATAATGTTGAGCTCTAACATAACTAAGCCAAGCTTCTTCCACTTTGTCATACATTTTAGAAGGAGAATGACAAAATTAGGTGCTTTTATAATCTCCATAAACAAAATGTATCTGTGGGTCACCCTAGCTCACTAATAAATTTCTAATTATTGCCCTGCATTTCTATCAGGAACTGGGCCATTTTGGTGCAGAATAATAAGGCTTCATGTTTTCACAATCAGAAGTTTCCAATTGCGTTAACATAATTGTATTTGCATAAGTTGCCTGTAGTCACTGCAGTGTAATTGCATTCCAGAATGAGAAAGGCAAATCAAGACTCTTGATGTCACTGTAAAGTGTCCCTCTGCTTGGGTGACCTCTGCATCTGGCTGAAGGATAAATCCCTGCATCCACTGGGCGAGATCTATGCTATACTTCATTTGCAGCTGGCTAATTAGTAGAAGAGGCCCCAGGGCAGTCATGCTCCACTTTAAATAAAAATCTTCCAGACTTCTAAAGCATAACAGAGAACGAGACATCAGTTGTGATACCGCTCAGCTTTCTTACACAAGTACAGATTTACTTTCCATGTAGTTTATTTATTATCCAGGTAACTCCAGAGAAGCTTTGTGCCTCAGCAATGAGCAGGACTTTCTTTTTTGTCCGTCTGAAGCACCTGGTATGCATTCCGGCTGGGTACAAAAGACTGAGCTGTGCTTAATTTTTCTGTTTTGAAGTGTTCATTTTGTTTTGGTTTTGGGGTTTTTTGTGGTTTTGTCTTGTTTTGGGGTGGTTGTTGTTGTTGGGGGTTTGGGGTGTTTGCTTGCTTGGTTGGAGGGTTTTGTTTGTTTTTGTGGGGTGGTTTGGTTTTGTTTGGTAGGTTTGTTGGTTTTTTGTTTGTTTGGGGTTTTGTTTGGTTTTTTGGGGACTATTTATATCTGTAATGGAAAGGGCTCAGAAAGCAGCAGGATCTACTTGGTTGGGATTTCTCTGGACAAAGGCAATGAGCTCTTCTACCTGCTACAGCTGATAGTTGCTGGATGTAGCTAATCATTATGGCCCCTATGTCTGAGACTGGAAGTCAGAGTAGCTGTTCCATTCCATAATCCCTAATGACGGGTATCATCTCTGTTCACACTCTAGTCTACAATTTCAGTGATGCCTCTTCAGATATGGATATATGACTTAATTCTCACTTAAACTGGTAGTCCCGATTGGCAATTATGCCTGATAAGCCTCTTGAGTATACAGTGTAGATAAACATATATCTATATATAGACTTGTAGTATTCCTGGGTGGTTTCATCAGCTGCAAACTCCAGTCTATGGCAACACTACTCAGAAATCACCAAGCAAGCCATGACTAGGGAATAACCTCAGCTATATCCAAAGATCTAAATGCTTTTATGAAATTATGTTCAAAGGGGAAGTCTAGCCACAAGCTTTCATGTGAACTTGGGGGACAGCTAAACAAAAGCAAGGGAATCTGGGGAATTTATACAGCTGATGTGCCACATCCCAGCTGTAGAGGTGTAGTGTTGCTGTGATTCAAACAGTCCAAGTTTAAGAGAATGAAACCTTTTCAGTTTTCAGCTATTAAAATTTGATGTTTTCCCAGTAATTTTTATAAGGCCTGTAAAGCTAATAAACCCCTGAAACATCTTTACTTTCTGGCAGTTCGATATTTCATAGGTTTTCCATTAAGACAGAACAATGACTCATCTAAACCACTGGAGCTCCCCTCTTCCTCCTGCGGCTGCAGATGTGCCACTTGCCCCCAAAGCAAAGCTTGCTGTTACTTCTAAAAGAGGAACATGCTGCAAATATGGGAACTCAGGTCCAAAAATAGCTTTTCTGGATGTCTTCATCATTTGTCCCCCGTGTATCTTTCTTTACATATGCAGTAAGAAACCCACAGACCCAACCAAAAGACACAGTTCCTCCCCTACCTTATCTGACTGCACAGGCTCCTCTGCTTATGTACATCACAGGTCCCTCGGAGCTCAGTTGTATGGTAACACCCTTCACTTCAAAGGGTTTCCCATATACACGATGGCACTGAGATAGGCTCAACTGATCTGTAGATCAAGCCATCCAGAACTAAAATAGAAGATAATTAAACCACTGAAGCACACTTAAAAGTACCATGCTGTGGATTAGCAGCTTAATGCTGTAAACCTCAGGGACTTCACAGTAACACTTTAGAAACTCTGGTTTTCTGTGTACATTTGAAACAACGTAAGAAGCTGAAAGTGAATCTATCCTTATATGAAGAGACTGCTGTCATCTGAAACTAATTGAAAAATTCCTCTCACAAGATGTTTTGGCAATATTTGGGAAAATTGTCATGACAATTAAATATGATGGACAGTGGTTGACCAGGGCCAGATGCTGCACTGACTGCCTTGCCATCTTGTGAGACTAAGTCTGGAGGAGGCATGTAAAGCTGGATCCACACTGGTAGATGAAACATTACTCAAAGGCATCATATAAAGTGACATATTTTCCCTCTGCAGTCGCAGTACTCCATCAAGTACTACTTCTTTAAGGTCAGACTGTTTTCATGAGTAGCAGTGTAGCATTGTTTTCAGCAAAGGGAACCCAGAGAGTGATTTGCAATGTGCAGAGGAATAAATAAATGTAATTAATAAAAAATGTACAGATCGATTCATATAACATTATATGCAAGAAAAAATGAAGCAGTGATGATCAGTTTCATTTTCAAGCATAAGCTAAGTAGTAGCATTCATGGAAAAAGACATATTTACTTATAATCTTTTCAGACATGTAAACTGCCCATCTAAAAAAACACTTCTGTGCTTATAGTTGCTCTGACAGCTTTACCTGCTGAATCTTACTTTCAGCTTTTTGAACGGTGGTTTTTTACCTATTTGTAGCTTGTTCCCAGCTGTTGCCTCCTAATTTAATTTCATTCTTCATAGTGGGTGAAATTCACCTTTTATTTCTACACCACTGACTTCTGTTGAAATAAATGGTGACACTATAATTTCAAATTCACTGAAACAGGAAACAGTGGGGTAAGCACCTCCGTTTAGCACATCTTTTGCTAAGATTGCAACATTTACGATCCCACAACACAACACAAAATTATAAAAATTACAATAAAAGCCAATTACTTCCTTTAAGCAATAAAGTGTCTACATCTAAATATTTTTCTAACAATAGAATGTAAATTTTTATACACAAAGTTCAATTTACTTTTGGCGTGATACTTTTGCTTTAAAAAGAAGTGAAAGTAGGTCTCTGCCATGTTATCTTTTAAGAGCAGCTTGTGCTGTGTGGTTTCACATTGTACCGGAAATAGTGCAGATGCAGATCACACCTGCAAGGACAAACGGGAACCGTTTTGTTTACAGAAGAACAAATAACACAATCTATGGCATTATTTTATAAGGCAAACTGTTTTTCTGTATATGGTTGCTATCCCTTGGGACAGCAAGACATCACTGCTTCTCAGTCCATAGTGAGAGACATCTCCATTTTTAATCCTCCTCTGACCTCTACCAAATTGCTTTCATTGTAACTGAGATCCCAGTTTGAGATCAGTTCTAGAGCAGATGAACATTTGCTGACAAATTATTTACTTACCTGCAAAGTAAGCAGCTCTGGCTTGACACCATTTAGAAATGTGATTAAATATTTTCTATTTCAAAAGTACTTCCTTTATCATTTTGACTGCTGTAGAATGCAATATAAAGGAAGGGAATGAAAGGACTGGTAGCATGTGAAATGCAACTAAAGGATTCATATTGAGTTGAGCTTCCATCACCCTTTTTCCCCTTGATGTCAAAACCCTTTTTTTCATATCAGAGTGACTCAAAAGATCTGTTTATTTGTTTTAATTTTGAACAGATGATTAAACCAACCATTTTCTTGAATTCCTTTTAGTATTTAAACAAGTTTTCTGTTTCAGAAACATGTGTCCAAAGTTAATCATGTGTCTAAGTGCCTTCTGGATTAAGGATGTTAAACATATGTCTGAATATGAATATGTTCCTATGTAGTTTTTGAGGACAAAATATTGCCAGAAAAACTAACTGGGCAGGCCCCATTCCCCAAATTTCCTTCTTCCTAAGAGCGGAGGATTATGCTTATAGGAGATAAATTAACCTGATATGTTCTGAGGTCTCTGAAAGTGGGAGTACTCACATGTTCACTCCTGGGAGTCTGGAGCTGTTCAGGAAGCAGCGAATGCCATCATACAACAGTGTTTTTTCTTTCCAGCTCTAGGCTAGACATGAACAGGGCAATTGGGGTTAAACTTTGTCTTCCTGTTCAAAATTTCATGCTGTTAACTTCCTATAGCTGTGACGACTTTTGTTGTTCTTGTTGTACAGTGTTTTCTTTCCATGCATCAGTGTTGTGTCACAGGACCAAAACCTTTGTGTACGTGTTAGGTGGAGAAAGCAGAGAATTTGAGGGATCTCTTTTTCTGACTCCTTGGAGACCTGTGAGCAGCTGAGAAACTTGTGCTACCAGATTTTATTTTACTGTTCCCCAAGTAAATTAAGAGAACTGGTCAAGCACAGAGGGTCAAGCATAAATAAACTGCCCTCTGAGAATAGTTCCAGGCATTTGCATATCCCAGCTGCAGGAGCCATTACCAAGAAGGATTCTGCTAGCTTTGGACATTAATCTATCCCCAGGATTCACATTTAATGTGCTTAGGTCATCAGTTCTTAAGGATTTCAATTAGAAAATGTGCTGATTTTCAACAAATGGGAGGGAATAATACTAATAAATATTTTTTTAATTATTGTTTTTTAAAAAGCTGATAGCTTATTTTCAGAATTTAAAAGATAACATGTGATTTAGTTAATTTATTTTTTTCTTCCTTTATCATATAGAATATCAGAAGTAGTGTACAATATAACAGGTTTACTGGCAATCATGTAAGAGGAGAATCAGTAGGATGTCCCAAATTTGAAATAATATTTGAACTGAAGCAACATCACCAGTGAAACTGACTACTGATAGTACATAGGGGCTTTTATTTCCCTAGTTTGACCGGCTGAACAATAGTTCAGAAAAAACTGATTGCTCTGCAATCTCTGCAGCAGATTCCTTCCACTTCATAAAGACCCCAGAGATAATCCTGCTCCCTTTGTGCTCCAATGTGTTCTTTGGGCTTTGAGGAAAAACAAGAGAACTAGTTTAGATTTAGATATAGATTCAGATTTAGATGGGATTTACCTGCCTGGGAGAATACAATATAGGTAGGGAGAGAGGCAGAGAGCCTGAGGAGGTTTTGTGGCTTCAATCTCATATCAACATTTATCATGTTTCTAATTCTTACTTCAGACTGCAGGGATATGCAGTTATTTAAAATATTTTCTTTTTAATTCTACTTATTCAGGAGCACCAACATCCACTAGTCTTGAATATTTCATCTCCTGGCTTTTCAAATGTTCTTCGTCTTTCTGGGTGCAATGAAAAGAGGATTTTATCTGCCTTTTCTACTTTGCAGTGGAATCAGTCTACATTTTCTCCCCAACACTGTTCATCTTCTAAGACTTTTTGTATCAATCTGCAAAAAAAAACCCAAAACTTTTAAATGGTGAATTGTTTGAGGTTCACATATTTGGCTCTGATTGTCTGGCCAATGACTTTAAGCTGTGTTGTTTTTCCAGGCTGCAAGACTCCTGAGACAGGGCCTGTGTCTCCCTCCAGGTATTGTAAATGTCAATCACACAGAGAGTGCTCAATAAATAAATAATGATGGCTTTGTTACTGCTGTATGATGTTTCCCTTGCCAAAGAAGTTATAGAGGAGCCAAGATCAAAACCCATATGCAACAAAAAAAGAAGCACTATGATTTATCTGTGCAGAAAACAGGAAACTGTGCAAGATCACACTCCTGCCCAAGTTTGATGTCACTTCTTTCTTCTTTTTTGACCTCTACAGATTGAATACTTAGTCTGCTTTAATGTTCAGATATCAGAGAAAAAAATACTGAAGATCCAAACACTTACAGATTGGGGTATTGAAAGCATGGATATAATGACCGGGACTGATGATGAATTCAGTGGGTAAGTTCCCCTCCAAACACTTAACTTGATGTGACTCAGGAAAGTCCCGAAACATGTACCTGACATTTATTCTTCACTTCAAGAGGAGCTAAGCAGGCACTTAAGCTGCTCTGAATAGCAACTGTCTCTCAAATATGGCTTTTTGTGCTGTACCCTGCAGTGGCAATGGCACAGGGAATGCAGTGGGTGTCCAGTGGCTCAGAGGATTACACCCATCTTGTGAGTGCTGGAAACACTATGCTTGGCTCTGTGCACACTGGTGAACATAGCTCCTGCCTGATAGCTACAGATTAGAGCTGAAATGTTAATAGTGTCTTTAAACTCTCTGCCATGTTCAGAGTACTGAATTCCTAGGCATCTCTCTGTCCTTTCTACAGAAAGCACCGAAGCATTCCCCCAGGTCTTTGTTAATTTTTGCATACCTGGAAACTATCCACAGTACTTCTGTAACTTCATGCAAGCACTGTTTCGAGATAGAGCAGGAGTATTCTTCATTATTAACTGCTCAGAAAGTAAGTAGACACCTTTTTCATTTAATCTGATAAAAGTCAGGAATTCAGTAGTGTTACACTGGTATAAAGTAGCACAAAATTAGACCTGAGAGCAGATTTAAGCCTTGGAGAAACTCTTCCCACAGAGGACCCTTGGACAGAGCTCTTCATCGAAGTCCACCCTGCCTCTTTCCTGCAGGAAGAATTATGACCCACACATTGCCTGGTCCTGTAACTCGGGGGGCAGCCTACACTTCAACAAAGGTAAATGCTACTGTTTATTATCAATACCTGGTCCCGTCTGATTTCTTTTATTTCTCAAGCATCCAGAAATGTAGTGAAAAGGTGGGAAACACAAATTCCCCTGTTGGCTGACTTTCCCACGGAGCAGAGGCCGGGCGGCCACTAGGAGATGCTGCTGTACGCGGAATACACCCGGCGCCACGGGAGACAAAAACGAAGGAAGAAATACTTCAGTCCAGGCTGAGCCTTGGCACTTTTGTTTAGGCATTTAGAGGAGGAAATTTGAGACAGAAATATGTACAAGACTGTTGTGTTGAGTGAAACACTAACTCACAGTTTGCAGTAATTTGGGAGGACTACTTTAGCCTTAAAAAAAAGGCGTTGCCTTTTAGTTTGATATAAATTACTAACCCAGGAATTTGCTTCTCTGATCTAAAATAATGACTGCTGGGATTTGGGTAACAAAAAGATCTGTGTCCCTGTATGTGGAAGGCTTGAAGTCACTTGATAATATAACTACAACATATATTGACAAAAACCTTCCAGGATAAAAAGAAATTAAAATTCTGGGATGTAATTAAACAGAGAAATTAGAAATACACCTGGGAACTCACGTAAGGAAATTTTCTATGTCTAGGAAGAAACTCAATAGGTTTAATGGTAATTCCAGTTCAAAACTGAGGTGTTGGAAAAGCTTTCTCTGGAGCTCTGTTGAAGGTATTCCAAAATATGAAGATTAACTGAAAACTCCATTTATGTGTTTATATTTTCTAGTCACTGTAGCAAAACTCCAGCTGCCTTGTAGCTTTATCACCCTCCACAGTGACCAGTGAGTGCTTACGTTGTTCATTTCCCATTAGATAGTATTGTTTTCTGCTGGCTTATGATGATTACCTGCCATAAAATGAAGAATGTGAAAATTAGTAAAACAATGTCAAATTTGTATTGTCCTTTGGCAACATAAAGAGTTATTCATCTGCAGGGAGCCCACTTATCACTAGCAATCTTTTCTCTGTGCCTTTCTTGATATGTTCACTCAACTCTGGGAATTTTTGTGAAGTTTTTTTGTTTTCTTTAGTTTTGCTTAGGGTCCTTTGAGGGCTGGGTGGGAGAAGGGATTCTCTTTACAAGTATTTTGGACATATAAGTTGCTGCAATTCTCTTGCCCCTGTTTTATAGGATAAGGCTAATGTCTTCATACTTGTGTGTTTATTTTTAGATACCCTGTTTCCATATTTAGTAAATGCAGTTCTCAGCATTGCAGAAAAAGAGGCCATTTATTTGTGTATCTAAATACATAGAATTAAAAGTCCTGAATAGCTTATAAATAAGTAGCTCACTTCCCAGTCAGACTCAACTATCTGAGCATTTAGGGCCCTCCTCTCCCTCCCCTCCCCCTTTTGGATATACTATATTGTGCACCTAAAACAACTGTATATTCTTTTGAAGTGCCATTTTAGGGTACATACACTCCTCAGTCAATTCCTCCACAAGGCTCCCATCAATGCTTCTGCCAGATCCCACTCATTGCCTCTGCTGAAGGCAGGCCTGGTAGCTACCACCTGGCAGCTGCATGAGTGGGAAACAAGGCATTGGTCCATGGCAAAACTAGCAGCATGAGAGGCAGGAGTGAGATGTGGGGAGTGGAGGTCTGAGTTTCCAAGGAAGATGGAAGTTGGTTTAGTAAAGGAGTCATGTACCTGCATGAGATATTTGATATTTTTTGCATGGGTCAGCAGTAATCAGGTGTTATGGCACAACTCCAGGTCAGCCTTGCCAATAAGCCAACTGTGGGGCTTTGCAGGGAGAAGACAGAGAGTTAAATATATACTGAAAGGATAAAGTAACTCCTTAACTTTAAATGTGTAAGCTGAAAAACTTGTTCTTGAGCAGAAAGCTTATGCTGGTAAGTCCTAAGTTCCAGGAAAAGTATGCCTTGTAGAACAGGGAACATAATGAGAAATAGTTTAGTTTTCGCTATTTCTACTCTATAAAGTCTGCAGATATTCCTTGTGTGAGAAGTGCTCTTGTGAAGTTTGAAAGTGTTCTTATGTGCAATAAAAATATTTCTTTTTTTTTTTTTCTCTAAGAAACTGGTTGGCTGTTTTCTGGTTGTTCCACTGGTCGGACCCAGGTGGAAGGTTTGCCATCAAAATCTCATCCTGGATTGTATGTTTCTGGTTGCTTTTTGGGGGAAAGGAAAGGGGGTGATCTTAAGATACATACACACTCTGCAAACAGATGGAAGACTGGGTCCTGCTACAGGCAGCACAAAGTCTACTTTAGGCACAAGTTACTGATATTACTTTACCATAAAGTGGGTGCAGATGTTGTTGGTGAGCAGAGGAACATTGGAAGTCTTTCAAAGGAAATGCATTTAAGGAGGGATTTGAAGGAGGAAGTGGTGGGAGCTTTTCACGTGAGAAGTTATGATGAAATGTTTATTCTTGATCCATAAATGACAGGACAACATTCAGAACAGTCTCAGCAAGCAAATCATAGGATATCCGATCTGCAAGTGTCAAGCCTGAAAAGTCCCTTGGCTGCTTGTGAGAATTTCGCAGTGAATTCTTACAAAAGTTAATCTTAAATGTGTGTCCTCCTTTGGAAGGAGGATTAACAGTGCTCCTAGGAGTATCAAAGTGGAAGACATGCCGAGTTGGACAGGAATCTTGATTAATCAGTCTGCAGTCACAGAGAGTGAGAAAGAAACTAAAGATAGTGATTGATGCCAATGCTGCCCTTCTTGCATACAGGCCCATTATTCATGTTATATGAAGCCTTTTGTAAGAAATTCATTTCAAAGATAGCACTGGGGAAATTGAGCCCCTTTAATGTGAAGATGATGGTGTTTTCTGTGCTCACCAGAGCAATCAGGAGCTTCTTGGAGCTGAGTTTGGACAGTTTTCCTTTGCCTTGTAGGAGTATGACAGCACCACTTTATCCTTTCGAAAAAAATGCATCTTTCCCTAGTAATTAATTTGCAAAAGAAAAACACATAGGCTGATTGAAGGAGTGAAATAAAATGTAAGAGAAAGTAAGGAACTGGAACAGTTAACTGGAGACTCTGGTCAAATCCATTCTTCCTGATTCTCCCATTCTCCACTGTTTACTTTAACTGCAACCCGCCACAAAGTTCAGTTCAGTGTGTATAAATTATAGGGAGTCTCTTCTCTATTTTTAATATACAGATGTATCTAAACATATTTTCACAGTAAAGGGGGAACTTGGTCTTAACAAACGCTCTTAACATTAATGGAAGCCCTGCTTCTCTGTCCTTTAATTGCCTTGAGATTCTCCAGATGGGGCCAGATCCTTGTCTCCTATCAGTTTTCTACTGACCACTCAGCCAAGTGAGTTACTGCAGGCTCATGCAAACAGGAGAACTGCAGAACTGGGCTTTTTGGTTTTCTCCATGTACCCCACTGTGTTGATGATTAGTCTTTTTAAAGTCAAGAGAGATGAGATAAGAGCAGTAAGCTCTGCTAACACAGCCAAGCCGTGCATGGACTATGGGTGATCCACTCCCCTTAAATCACTGCATGATTCCTTCAATTACTCAAAAGCCAAGCCCAGAAACTAATCTATCTATGGCCAAAATATTTTTGTTCCAAAAAAAGCCAGACAGTGAGCTCCATATGCAGATTTCGGGCACTTTTTGCCTGTTATGATTTTAAGGTGATGTCTTCTGAGTAGCTGCTATTTCTCATTGCTGTCAGAGCAGAGTAGTAGTTCAGTCTGTTGCTGCTGGCACTGTTCCTTGTTGCAGAAATAGTTTATTTGTATAGATTTCCGATTCTTCATATGTAGGAGAGCTAATGCATTTTATTCATTCTTCTTCTGGCTGAAGGTGGCCAGTTCTCATTCTCCTTTTATAGTCTGCATGTAGCTAACAGCTACCAACTGCTCTCATGGAATGAGGATGAGGGTTTGTAGTCATTCTCTCCTCTGTTACCACAAAGAGCTTGCTGGCTCTGTGCCAAGTTCTTCAGAGCTATCCCACTGTGATCCCATCACTTGTTTTTCAGATCCTTCGGTCCCTCCTTCTCTATGTAATTCTATGCACTTGCTTCCTGGTGAGCTCTCTCATCAACATGATACCAAGGAGTGAAGCTAACACCCTCCACACTACGGGTTTTTAGGGAGAGTTGAGGCTTTCCTGTCTTGGCAGGCCAGCATCTAAAAAGTGGGAATGTTAGCAACTTGCTCCTAGATTGGGTATTCTGGGGAAAGTAGTTTCATCTTGCTCTTAATTTTTATGCCTTTCACAGCCTCACGTGCATGGAATTTTACCTCTTTTCTTGGTGGAATAGATTAAGAACTGTTAATTAGACAGAGACTGCATCCGAGTTGGTTGAAAAACAGAGGTTAAGATTTTCAGAATGTTTCGGAAGATGAATAAGCAGCATGCTTGCTTTGTAATTGTCTTAGCTGCTAGAGCACAGAATGTATGTAATTTGGGCCATTTATTCTCATTCCCAAGTATGACCTTTTGAGCTAATTTTAGGTACTTCTGAAAAAAATCTTGGCCAACTGTCAACAACATAATCAACAAGCAGAGAAGTTACTTCTAAGTAGACCACCCTGAAATAGTTCTGCTTTTGCTGGCAATTTATACCATTCCCCACTGGATCTCTCCCTTGAGCGGAATATCCGTTTGGATTTATTGTGGCTTCACCACAAATATGGTAGCAAAGTTCCCTCTAAATTTTCTCAGGAGGAAGGAATCAGATGCAAATGAGGAAATATGGTTTTACAGATGTCATACAGCTTGTTCATAACCTTTTGCTTGAAAGAAAACATCTTCCACCATCTTTGAGCCCTACTTTTTGAACTCTTTATCCTTCAGGATAGGCAAAGCTCTGCTAGGTGAAGCTATTCAATAAGAATAAATAACATATATTCTGGCTCTGCACAAAATGGGAAGGCAGTGTATCTCCATTGCAGTGGAAAGAAAAATACGCTTTTAGAAGATATTTACACTTCTGTGCTACAGCTGGGAGCTGCTCACCTTCTTTCAGGGAAGACAGAAGAGCGCTGAATTCCTAGCCAGCCCACAGGATGGCTCTTAGTACAGATGTTTCTGATGCTTTAGAGCAGGGGTATTCCAGTGGGGCACTCTGGCGTGGGTGAGGATTTTAAGCACAGTTTGCCCAGATCTCACTGAGCTTTCAAACTGACATGTAGGAAATTTTTAGGTATTATTGGTATTTATTGCTAGACCTTACAGGTCTCCCAGGGGGCAGTTGCAGTTCACTGCCTCAGTCTCCAGCTGTGGAGGTGACATGTGCTAATTTTCCAGGAACCAATCCTTAGTAAAACTAGCCAGCTGGCCTTGACCTCCTCTGATTTGGGACTCTTCTTGTGGGTGAGTGCTGGGAATGTACCAATATTAGTTTCTCAGGGATCATGAAGAGTTTTACCATTTCGTTAAAAGATGACAGGTTTTGTAAATTAGGTCCTGAATTACAAATTTAAACTCTACCTTCCACAAGATTTAAAACAGCAGTGGACTATTTGCTTTTTGATGAGTATCATGCAGAGGCATTAGTATTAAGTGTTGAGAGTGATTATGTGACCTTTTCTTTACTGCTGGATGGGAAGTCTATATTAAAGGAAACCTGTGATGGAAAAGTTGAGTGTCAGATGACTGGTATTTGGTGCTGACGCTGAAGTAATAATTAATGAAAACAAGCAGGTACACAAAGAAAGCTGTAATAAGTCCCATGATACTGAAGTTCAATACCAGTATGCATACATTATGCTCCAGGAACCTCTAGGGCTGACATAACCACTCACAGACAGAAAAAAAATGTGGGGAATTACTCTCAGTACTGATAGAAATTGCACTTCAGGTGCAAAATGCTTTAAAAAATAGATGTACGTGGGAAAACAGTGTTATTTGTACTAAACATTTTTACAGTAGTGCATGTGAAAAAATAATGACTTTGGGCTGTAAGGATACGTGAGTTTAGTAACAAAACCGCATAAAACATTGCCTTCAATTAAATTGGTTTTCCAGACCCATGTATAGCTTATTTTGTTAACTGCTTTTTAACTTTCTTCTAGACTCTGATTAAATAAGAATCCATGTTGGTATCTTTTGAATCCACAAAGCATCAAATCTGAATTTACTTCACAATTTTATCTTTCTTTTCTACTGATCTACAGCTTAGTTATAGGTAGCAAACCCATTTTTGTCACTATTTATTTAATTTCAAATATTGCGGTGCACGTTGCAGATTCCTACTACTCTTGCCACTCTACATGAAGAAAACAGACAACAATCTTTGCAGGAGTGCATACCCCAGTGTAGAACCCTTCTGCAAATGTGATTCAGGTGCATATATCCATAAGACAGTGTAATAGGAAGGGAAGGCATTCTGTTGGCTGATGGTTTTTGCTGGCTTGGTGAGACTGTAGTGGTTTCCCACTTTGTTAAATTCTTAGCTGGTGTTTGAAAGGAATGCAAACTCATCATTCCAGAGGTTATAGGAGAAAAAGAGGAAACTGGATTGTCTCGTAATGAACAGTAGTGCAAGCAGTAGGGTGAACTATTGAGGCACAAACTCGTGTCAAGTCAGCAGACACGTTGGGCTGAGGCAGTATTTTAGATTCACAGTTGGCTAGAGATTATCTGAGAGCCTTGCTCCAAAGACTGAAAATGCCAAGAGGCCCCTGAATGAAATGCATCTGGAGAAGAAGAACCGTATAGAATACTGGTCGCTGTTAGGATCAAGGATATGTTGTTAGTAGGTCACTGCTTCATTTTCTGGTATAGGCAATTGCTCTCTTGGAGGCATTCCTATTCCTATTTCCCCTAGGACCACAATTTTCCCTTAAAGGAGGGCTACTATCTGCACAGTATTAAATCTAAGAAAAAGTAAAATACACTGAAATTGTAGACCTGTTAGAAGTAGTCTTATATTTCTTATTTTTAGGGAGTTGGGCTCATTTAGGGCAGGTCTACATTTGTTTTGTGAAGCTAGGAATGAGATGGGTTTAGACATACTATATTTTGCTTAATTTCTTTTTAAAAGATCAATTTTACCATCTTTAGATATGTATTGTATGGAGTAGATTTAATTAATGTAATAAATTAATTTAGATTTCAGATTGTTATCATGCTCTTGCATTGAGAATGAACTGAAGAAATGCATTAATCAGTATTAATTTTCTGTTTCTAGCACTGTAGGTAGCTGTAACACAATGCTGAGACAACGACTGGTTATTTCCCTGAAGTTTCTTGAGATCCCATGGCTGCACTGTAATCTCCTCAAAGTTTAACATGCATTTACTAACAGCATAAGTTCTAGCCACAAACCATATGATTAAAAAGTGCTGAAAGAAATGTTGATATTTAATTTCCTTTACATTAGCGTTGGCATTCTAAAAAGAAATAAGACTTCAGAAATTGAACAAGCAAAAGGGAGAGCTGGGGAAAAGCCTCAATTTTCTACTGTGCATTTGATTTTATTTAGGGGAAAGTGATTTACATATGTGTGAGGAGTGAGGAGGCAGTGGTACTTCTCTCTGAGGATCCCAGAATAATTGTGCCCCGCTCCTGGGTATGCCATTGCCAGACAAGTCAGTGGCAAACTCATTGCATTTCTTTTCTCTGAATTCTCTCCAGTTGCGGTCTGAAGCAAGCTTGGCTAAGCAACAGGCAATATGATATCCACACATGTTAGCCAAAGCAGTAAAAGCTGATAGGAATGAGTTAATACAGCATGAGTGAATAATGTAGGTGAAACTGAGGTCTCTGGTTTGTGATGCCTGTCAAAGCTGACAGTGGCAGCTAAATCCTAGCTGCCCCAGCTAGCTGACCTGCCTTTTTTTTTCAAAGGTTGTTGCTCGTGTAGCAGAAGTTATGGAGCAGGAGATGTACCTGCTCCTCAGCAGCAGTGCACTGCTCAATATTTTAACATAAACTAAAATCAGTGGTGCCTTAGGTTGATATATTGAGTTGTGCACTGTGGTGTCAGTGGAGCTGACGTGTTGGCTGCTATGCTATCTCTGCCATTGGGGCAGTAAGTTTTGACAAAGTGACAGAGAGGATTTAAGAGGTAGCAAACTTTCTGGATGTCATTGCTATACACACTGGGAATTGTGTACCAGATTACTAAACTGGGAAAATGTAAACTGGTGGGAAAAAGAGGAATATAATTGAACAAAATCCGTATTAGTGCCATATTAGAATAATATAGCAGTGAATATAATATAATATATATTCACAAGGTTCCCTCCTATCTTTGAGCTTGGACTGTAATTTAACAGTTGAAATCCTGTAGTGGAATTTCATTTGAATATTGGTTTCCAAAGGCAACTCTCAAGGCTATTAATTTATCACACTCTTTGCCATTTGTTTGACTTCATCATAAGTGTTCACAGCAATTTGCAAGGATAACAAATGCAGGTCCTAACCCCAAAGGCATTATTATCCAACAGTCAGACCATGACGTAGAATTAAATCAAGGAATGGATGCAAGTCTTTTTCAACAGCACAGTAGACAGCTTGCCACAACCACATTATATGAATGAGAAATGTTGTGGCTGCAGACGATCTCAGGTGAGCTCAGGAAGGAATGAGCTGACCTTTCCACACTACAGATGTTCAGCAATGGATTAACCATTTCAAAAAATCCATCTGAAGACCCATTGTCTGAGAGCTACAGAAAAAAGAGAGGGCCCCAGAGCCTGAGCAGAGACAAAAGATGACCAAAAATATGACTCACATTTTTTGTACCCAGGTTTCATAAAGCTTTAGGGATCCCAGAAGTTGAAGACTCCACAAGAGAATGAGCACTGTTCTTCCTTCAGACTCAGGAAGTAATGCAGAAAGGACTTGCTCCTTGCAATCCTTCCCATGATAGTGAGTCTTCACTTTTGGTCAGTGGAGACATAGATGAACAAGCAAATAAGGTTAGGTAGCACCAAGAGAATGAAACTCAAACTGCAAACAATCATATTGCCCTGTCTAAGGGCATTAACAATCATAATGCCTAATGTTTAAGCATGGGGTTAATTTTGCATTCCTTGGAGGTGTACAGAGATCTTAGCAGTGCTCTTTTCTGCCTTTGAAATTGAACAAAACTAAACTAAATGCAGACTATGTGAGATCCAGTCCAAAATGCAGGCAGACTGGGGTTAGTGTGGGAAAGCTAAATATAGACAGTGTCTCTAATCAGAGTTGGAAGGCCAGGAGTGGAGCAGTATGGCACACAAGATGCCGAAAGATAGTCAATTAACCTTAATTCAAGTTCAAGGTTTCAGTCTGTGCTGCTTTGCTGGCTGAGAGTGTGCGTCAAAGCACGCATGATATTTTGGTGAGGGCATTGCGATCTGTTGAGATTTTCAGAGCCCACATCTAAAATCTATTTTTAGACTTCAGCTCTTAAAGGAGGAAAAAAAAAGGGCAAGCTAGGATAATTTTCTAACAAAGTCTTAGAAGAAATATTCCTTGCTGGACCGACAACCTTAATGGCCAGTTACGGATGAGCTACAAACCCCGGAAAATGAGGCTTATAATGGAAACTGCAATTCAACCATGTAACGATAGCATTGCAGATGGGATACGGTAACACACAGCCATTCCTTGCCTGACTGAACTGGCTGTCTCGGAGTTCTGAGGGATTTACCCACTCTCTACCTCTCTTCTCTGAGCTGGAAAGGAATCAACAGATATCTCCTTAGATGCTAAACATCAAAAATATCAGCATATTGGGTAGTATCATGGCTAATTTCAGGCCCGGAAATAGGAGAAGCACATTTAGAATAGACTGTAAACAGTTGCAAACTGTAGAATAGGTTGCTAGGAGAGAGGAAAGAGGAAAGAATCAGCACTTCACTGGCTTAAACCATGTCCATAAAAAAGGGACAGATGTTTCCTATTGGAGCATCCCCTTATAAAACAGCTTCATCCCTGCAAAGCAGCACACTGCAGCTTCTATATATAACTGCAGCACAACACACCATAGCTGAGGGTTTATAGAAGCTTGTTTATTTGTAAAACATTAAGGGTAAAATCAGATAGCTAAGAGCAGGTGGGATGTCTCTTGATAAGCGCCCAATATTTCCAAGCACACTTCTTTTGTCTGCCTTCATAGAAGATGCTGTTCCATTCCTGCAGCCAGTGATGGTTGTCAGTTCTGACTGCTACTTTTTGCATTTATGCAGAAGCATCCAGAAGTTTGAGATTTAGGCCATCCAAGGCCAGATAATTGAGGGCTAATGTAGTCTCCATATCCCTAAGTCTGTTTCCATGCACAAGTGCATTATGGTGTTTCATTACCAGATCATATAACAGTGTGATGTGACAATGTGACATACTATTCAGCAAAACAGGAAATGTTGAGAAACCTTTCTGTGTTATTCACATCAGCAGCTTTCAATAATAAAAGTGACATGCTCTCCGCGATGGAATAAGTACAGATGCATTAGTATTACTCATAGAGCATCACTCTTGTCATTATGGTAATGACAGACTTTGAGTGCTTAACCTATCACTTATAAAAAGAGTATGTTTGTTTCTATGGAACCAGATTGTTCTCCCCCCACTCCCCATGTACTCAAGCAAGTGAGACAATTCCAGGATTAAGGGTCTCAGTAATGTCAGTAGGATTAAAGCGAACATTTTTTCAGAAGTGACTGGGATTTGCTAAAAGCCTCTTTCTTTAAAGTGTTATTTTTGATGCATTCCAACAAGCACAGTTTTCACTAGGTTCATTATATACTGCAGTGCCTCAGCTGCAAAATCTGGATTCAGATTCATAGCTGGACCAAAATCTCAGGTCTTCTGCCCTTCACAGAGACCAAAAAAAAAATTTTTTTTAAGACAGCCAGGCTTCCTAGGAGGAGGAATAAATATCAGGACATCAGGATTCCCTTTCCAGATATGTTCTCAGGTACATCATTTTACTTGTATTTCAGTTTCACCATTTCCAACAAAGAGATAAATAAACTTTTGCATGTGGTGAAAGGGAGTCATACCTATAGGATACATGAAACATATTAGCATATCTATATTCAAAGACATATTTGATGATATAAAATACTACACCTCAGAAAAAAAAATTTCCTTGAGGATACCCTCCCAGTTTTATAAAAAAGTCCAGGCTTATCTGTTTCACAAGCATCCCCATTCAATCCTTGTTAACTATTTCTGTCTTCGATGTTATACAGGCAGCCCAGTCCCACATCCATCAGAATTTGGAAATGCTTTCCCTGACTGTAGTTGGCTTGAAGTGTCCCTTGCTGAAAAAGCACTGCTGTGTAATCAGCAGGGGCAGGCAGGATGGTGTTTGCCAGGGTGTGAATTCGCAGCACATTAGCTGCTCTCCATTAACTCCCATAGTAAATGTGTCATTGTGCTCACAAGAGCGTTCTTAGTACCAGATTAAGGCTATGCACACAGGAAGCTAGTGTGGAGTAGCTAGGGCTGTATAAATTCACACCTTAGCTTAGTTGGTACTAAATCTCCCGCTGTAGGCAAGCCTGCTGTCTATCCACCTACTTAGCTTGTGTAGCTTGAAATGCTGCTTTGAAATTGCCTAATTTCTGGATGTGTCTTCCTTTTGGTCCTCGAAAGTAATTTGTTACATGCTACCCTCCAGGCAAACTTTCAGTTCCTGCAGCTGCTCTCACATGTGGCACCAATGGCCTCTGAGCTCTCAGCACTAGGTTGGAAAATGCGGACGATGTAGGTTGAAACCTCAGCTTACACCCACTGCCACATTTTCAACTGCAGTTGGTATTCCCTCTATGGCCATCCTTCTCCATCCTCCATAGCCAGCTTCATCCTTATCTGCCTCTTCTGCAGCCCTTTTTAGCTGACTTGCATTAGAGCTGTGTGGGAAAGGCAAAATCCTAATGCAAACTAAGCGTGAACTCACTGACTTACCCCATATTCCAAGAGCAATGTGCTCAGGGGACCATGTGGAACTGTGCCTGAGCAGAACTGTTATCATTTACTTACTTGTTTTACAATAAGCTGAACAATTCTAAACCGTTTGAACACCTTTGGCTGGGTATAAAGCTATCCATTGTAACCAAAAAATGCAATAAACTTCCCTTTAGCACCTGCTCCGCCTCACTGCTCGCTTTTATGCTGTTACTCAGGCTTGTTGCCCGTTGGTTGTAAGCTGCTTGGGACAGGATTGATGTCCTTTATACTTCATCAAGGTCTAGGAGAATGGGGGACCCCTATCCTGTTACACGGGGGCACAGCCACAGCGATGGTGATCGTGATTACAGCTGACAACTGAAATAAATGGCACTCTGCAAACCTCGTCCACTTCAGCTGCATTAACATGAAGGGCAGAGAATACAACCATGATCCCAGTGTCGAAAGCTAGGATGAAACTGCTAGTGTTACAGTTGCATTTTCCCTCCCTTTTTTACAACCAGATCATACATCTTACTAAGAATATTTTCGTGCATGCTTTGTGTTATTCTTTTGCACTCAACAGTGAAGGAATGCAAGAGCAAGCATAGCTTTTCTACACTTTCTGTCCTTCCTCTTGCTAAAGTATGTGGGACTCGATGTCTAATCCATACAGTTTCTAGGGCAGGCTAATCAAAGAGAATACACCATTATTAATAGAGGACATCACTGAAATGCTTGAACAATGCCCCGTTGTGAGAATGGAGAGAGGTTGTTGATGGTTCAGCTCCAAGCCTTGAATTCCCTCTGCTAACCCCACAGCTGACCCACGGGAACCTCTTCTCCTTTCCTGCTACCCCTCTCTCTTCTTGAAGAGTCTTTGTTGCCTTTCTGTTAATAACGGTCCTTGGTGTACTCATTTGCATGGTGATTTGCACTTCCAGCTCAGAGCTAATCGATAGCGAGGGTATTGCTTGAGTTCCAGAAATAAACAGAAAGGGTCCTTAATATCGTATTCAAGGATGTGTTTTGCAGAGGAGAAAGAAGACTGTTCCACGTCTGCTCTCAGCTTCTGCACTGTACCTCTTTCAAACACAGGATTATTAATGCAGTAAGTGGGAAATTCTTCTCAAATCCTCTCTGAAAGCTTGATGAGGTGTGTGCCCACTTCCCTGTAACTCAGGCAGGATTCTAACTTTTTATCACAAGGCCATCGTAAATAACGGATTTTAGGGGAAGTTGGAATCATTGCTGGGAAGTCTTACTGCTCCACAACCACAGATGGAAGGCTCTTTAAGATGGACACCTTGTACTGATTTCCTTGCTGAAAACCTTCCTAAATGCAGATTTTGGCTTCTTACACACAGCTTTGAAGAAATTGCTCTTATAAAATCTCTCCTCCACTCCCTGAGAATTTTGCCCCCCTTCCCAAGCTACCAGTGTCTCAATGTAAGTAAGTTTAGCCAGGATGTTTAGCAGAGCAGATATTTTGAAGAGAGTGCACCTAATTCTCACTTTTGACCCTGCAAGCCTGTACTCAGGCGCTAAAATTACAAACTGCCTTAGTCAAATGCAGTTTTTGAACACCCAAGTGAAAAGTGTGTGTGTGATGATAATTCCTAATTTCTGGTTAGGCCAAAGTAAGTAGGATTTATGATGGTCTTAATTTTTAATTTCCACATTTCAAGTAAACACTTATTACTAGTTTTGTACACAACATGATAAGTAAGTGTGTTTCTGAGCTCCAACGTCTTTAACTTCTTTGATAATATTGTCTATTTATTTATTTATTTGTTTTTAAAATAAGTATAAGCAGATCTGAATGTTTGGATTTATTGATTTGACAGGTTAATATTGACCCCTTGTCTTGGTCAATATTTGCCTAGGAGGATATTAAATCTTAGTGTCTGTTACAAATGTCAGTACATATAATGCAGCTAGAACAGAAGAAAATTGTAATGCTAGAAGTTTTATTAACCAATAATGAAAGTTTGGTAAAACTAATTATTTTCAGGTTAAAGTCAAATTAATCAAACCATTGGGCTGCTTTTCTAAGAGTGGTCAAGCATCTTGACCTGCAATTTAGAGATGCTTAGTTTCAATTTATCTAAGTTTAATAAAGGAAAGCATGGGGGCAGAAGGTGAAAACCCAGACAAGATATTTGATTTATAGTTATATAAAATATTTTGTTTAACCACAGATTCATATATTTGCTGGATGTAGAAGAAAAATCCACTGAAGGAACAAAGAGAAAAAACGACAATTCTTTTCCTCTCACTTTAGCTAACAAACAGAAAAAGTAATGCTCTGAGGAGCGCTTGTTACTGCATTTGTTAAATTTCAGTGGATATATCAGGTGATTTCCCTGCATTATGGTAGTCTAATTTAGATTTTAAGAAAATGAGGGAAAAAAAGACAGACAAACATTTATCTCCAGGGAGGAAACAACTGATTCAGCTGCAGCCAGCTGTTTTCATACATTTAACAGAGTACATTCCTCCAGAGCTCCCACACTGCTGACCTATAAGAGGTGAGTGCAAGGAGCTTCGACGTGTTATCTTTCCAGGCTAGACACAAGGCTGTTAACAACATGAAAAAGGGAAATAGTTTCCCTTGTTCTCATTGCTGGAAGACTCATTTTCCTCCTTCTAACAGTTTTCTCACAGCTCTGCCACTTAATAAAAAAGGAGATGACACTGATCCCTATCACACATTCCTCCCATTTCTCTGAGCATAGGTATTTAACAAAAGGGAATGTTCCTCTAAAGTTTTGCCTAACTCTTTTCTGAATTACTGCAGGATGGCTCATGCCATTCCACAGCTGTTGTCTTGTTTACATAGCATGGTTTAAATGGACATTCCCATCATGGAACATATGGAGCATGGATGTTACATACTGCATTCTAGACTAAGGCTAGTTAAATCCCACTTTTATGGCAGGAGTTTTTAAGTCCCTGTGAGACTTTGCTGCAGGAGACTGACAGGAGGGACAGGTGTGTCGTGGCTTCAGCCTGGTGACAAGTTTTCACATTCAACTGCATTCTTCCAGCAGCAAAGGGCCGAGCAGCTGGCAGTCCCCAAGCTTCCTTGCCTCTGTGGGAATGCCTGTGGCAGGGAGAAGAATGTGCTGCGTCCCTCGGCCCAGTCACGCAGCCGCGTTGCAACGCAGGCATGGCTGCTGCTGATCCTGCTTGTCAGGTGAGGCCTCCCTTGGAGGCAGCCTCAGTTACCCTTAGTTACCCTGAATGTGGTCCTGACTTCCTTACCTGGAGAGATGATAAGCACTTTTAGGCAATGAGCAGATCTCATAACCAAGAATATGTAAAAATTATAGTTTGCCAAGATCAGATCTCTTTTTGTGAACAGAAGAATTTTCCAGTCTTCAAATTGGGTGGAAACCAGACATAGTTATGTTTCCTTGCTTGCCTAAACAGTGATTTTTACAGGAATGAATTACACCACTTTTTGCAGGATATAGTGCTGAGAGGGTCCTTTTGAAGCTCATTCTGCCTATGAGCAAGGTAACTCCATTAAGCGAGCATTCCTAGATACAGGCACCGTTTGTGTGCCTATATTAGGAAGCTCTTTTGAGGAATAGGTGTATAACACAACTGAGAAAGTCCAAAAGCAAATAAAGATCGGGCTTCTTTTGGCTGCATTGCAGCTGGGGCAACTAGGTTGGAAGCATAGACTAAATTACACTTTGTACTACATGGATGTGTAAAGGAGGAAAGTACACTCTCCCCACTGCTTCTCTCTCCCCCATGTTGCATTCCTCATAGTTTGTAGAAATGTTTCTTCATAGCTCAAGGGGAGGAACTGGCACTGCTGGCCAGGATGAGACATTTCTGTAAAAGCATCAGCAGGCTAGCCTTATATACGAGCTACACTGCCAAAGCAGGCATAGGGAGGGCTCCCTGCACTGCTCTTCCCCCAGCTTTCACCTGGGCTGTCCCTCCTCCTTCTCTTCTGCATGTTTGTGGTGCTATGGTAGTGAACAGGATGAAGTGTTGCACCAAATTGCTAACCTAACAATTCAGGCTACAAACCCAGCCATAGGAAAAATAGCCAAGAAAAAGCAGAAACCAGTCACCTTCTTTGGTTGTAAAAGAGGAATGGTGTGAGAATCCAGGGTGAAATTCTAGCCCCAGACCCCATCATATGGGCTATAGCCAGCAGGCAAACACTCTTCAGAGTCTTGCCTTGCAAGATGTGTTATAGGTACTTCTGAATATGAGCTATTTCCTCCTTTTTGTTTTCGCCTTTGAAGGTCACTGTAAGGGTGAGCTGCGTCATTGCACAACTTGGGAAAGGCAGGTGCTACAATTGCCTAGTCTTAAAAATCAGTCAAGACCGTTTGCTCTTTTGCAAGGAGAGCAAGCATCTGGAATCTTTTTTCTTTCACAGTAATCTCATTTGCTGTGAAATGATTGAATTCAGATTCCTGAATTTTCCTTGAAGACTATCTGTAAGTACCAGACAGCTGATCTGCTGCAATCTAGAGGGTGAGGGATATATAAATCTTCATTTATGGCCACCTTCCTCCCACCCTCCTCCAAAATCATATTCTCTCCCTTCCAATAGCAGCAGCAGTGACTGATGCATCCATCCAGGGGCAGGGAGGACAATGCGGGTCTGAAGCTGCGATGTTGCTTGGTAACCACCTGCTGAGAGCACCAAGGAGCCAGGCACTGTAGCCCGTGGTGTCTCATCTCTTAGACAAAAGGGTGCCTCACAGCTGGCCCTGAGGATCAGCAGTGCTCAACGTGGGCCCCTCTTGAGCAGCAGTTCCGTGCTGGGCCTTCTGGTCATAGCATTTGAGGAGTTTGGCTCTTTTTCTCATCTCTGCAATTGATGTTGTGCCCTTCACATGTGGCTTTGGAACAGTCTGAGTCCATAAGCACAGTGCAAACCTCTTCTGCACAAATGAATAAGGACCTGACCCTGCATCCTCAACACCGTGGCAAAAGGGCTCAATGGCACAAGAACTCATTTACTTATGAAAACATTCCTATTTGGTTATATTTATCATATAACTTTTCATGATGTTCTGGGACTTTGTTATGTGCTATACTTAAAATACATTTTAGGATTCTGACATATTTGGATTTGGTCAGATGTGGAGCTTGGCTCTAGATCAGAATATCACTTACATTAAATCTAGTTGTGGTATGAAACCCTAGACTAGGATTTGTATTCAAACTAAACAATACTAGAATCCTGCAAGCACTTCCTGTAAGAGCTCGGCTATATTTGGTGGCTACCTGAGCAGCTGAGGCTTTAAATAAAGCCAGTACTGCTTGCTCAACTTCTACCAGCATAATCAGCAGTCTTGTTAAAAGGAAAAAAGAAATCATGCTTTTTTGTTTGAAACCGAACTGGAATATAGGTTTTTCCCTGAAAATTTGGCCACAGGTTTGGGTTCATACCCTGGAATTAAATGAATTTTTCTTTCTAAGACTTTACTTTCTCTATGATTCTCTTAGCAATTAATAGGCCAACAACTTAAGGGGAAAAAGAAACATGACCAAAACAACATGAGTATCATGTATCTGATGGTGTTGAACACTGATACCAAATTTATAACTGTGCACATTACTGGCTTAAAACTCAGAAGAAAAATCCAAACCAGAATCAGAATGTAGCAGAACATTTATTTTGGCACATTAAACTTGGAGGCACGTATTTAGAACAGCTTGCGAAGGAAGAGTCACACCTTTAAAAAACAAAACGAAGCCTGTGCTCACACCTCACGTGTGAAAACTGGACCTAAAAATAACATAATGGTTTCACTACATTAAGCATACTACAGCACATGGAGCCATCAAGAAATTCCTTAGTTCCTGGAACCTCCAACTTGTATAAGACCTGTCCCTGTAATGATCCAGGGCAGGACCATAGGTGCTCCTGACACAACACTGACACTGTATAGGCTTCAGGGGCTTCATCCCCAGCCACATCATCCTATTTTGTTCCAGCATGGTGTCGTCCAGCCTCCTGCATCCAGACTGCCAAGCTGAACATGGTAATGGAGGGTAATCAGGCAATTCACTTGAAAAGCACACTCCTGGTCTGAGCTAGGTTGTTAATGTATGCCCAGCCTGATGCAGCAGCAGCTGCTTAGCACCCCTTATTGTTGCTCTAGGCAGGGGCACTGCTCAAAAATGCCCCTTTCCCTTTCTACCTCTCTGTTGGTGATCTGGTAACACAGCTGATAAAAACTCAACTGATTCCTGCCTTCCCTTTGTATGCTCAGTGCCACTGTACATCCTGTCATGTTAATGGAGCTCTACACGTGCCTATAAAGCACAGCAGTATGGAAATGGTTTGTGCTATTTTTGAAAATTACGCCATTTTATTTAATGGTGCACCGACTAAAGACTCACCAGGATGCTGTCGATAATCCCCCCATATTCCAGCCAGGTAAATGAGGAATCCTTACCTTGTTTCCTCTTGGTTCTCCTCGCCTGGGAGTGCCACTACCTGTGCAGAATCATGAGAGGAATGGTCCACACGCTCACTGCTCAGTGCTGCTGCAAAGGGCCCTGTACTTGTGGGGCCAGAGGGGAGACTCTTTCCCACACTGAGCTCCTCACACTGGCCAACAGGTCAGCCATGACATGGCTCTGCATGACGTTCAGACACACCCAACCCCTCTGCTTCCTGATGTGCAAGAAGAGTCTGCCTTACTGAAGTGTCTACCTAAAAGGTAAGTCACCTGTTTCACCAATGGGGAAGTGCAAATCTGGCAGGTCTTCATGAAAAAGTCATGGGACTGGCTCTAAATATTTGAAGTACACAAACCCAATTTATTTTCAAATTCACTTATGCTCTGAGCCTTTAGTATTCACACTTTCAAACTCTTCTGAGATCTGGAGGGCAAGATCTGTCTGTCCATCTCCCCTCTGAAGGAGCTGCCACCTGTGGTGCTTGCAGAGAAGAACTGGGAAAAAGTGTCTCACTCTGAGACACTCCCAAATTGTTGGCTACACAGCCCTACTCAACAGCTAAAGAAAGCACACACAGAAGGAAAGTAAAGACACGAATGAAGCCCAGAGAAGAAGCCTGTGATATGAATGATTGTGGTATCTTTGGCTTCAAGACAAACAGCAGAGGCCAGGGGCAAGTCAGTGTATTGGCCTATGGTGATGGCTCAGAAAGCTACTTCCAGTCAGTTTTCTGTGGGCTGCCACGCTGCATGTGCAGGTGGCTGAGGTGCATGGGTGCTGCTGTGCCCTGTTTGCTGTAGAAGAGCTGCCTGTGGCAGAGCAACCAGCCAGGGGCAGCCCTGCAGCAAACAGCTGCGGCAGTTTTAAAGCGAACGTGAGCCAAAGCTCTTACTTTGTTGGTGCTCACAAAGCCACTGTTAATAGGAGAGGATAAGAAAACCCAACAACTAAAAAGCAAACAGTAATGTGGTAACTTTCCCCTTAGCAAAGGGACTATTACTGGTGTTAGGGATGTGTATGGCTCACACAGCCCCTTTACTATGCACACATTTTAAGCCCTACCTTGCAGGATAGGGTCCTTATTCTCTCTCACCCTCTCCTGCTGTAAGTTTTCCAGATGCAATGATACTTTCTTTAAGCTCTCCTTCATTACATTATCAGCTGCTTCTCTCACCTGGGAAATAAAGGTTAATTGGCCCTATGCAATTACTGATTCATATCACAGGCACAAGAGATAGCAAAGATTAACTAACAATCATTGCAAAAACGGCAATGATTAAGCTAGGGATGCTTTATAATCCTCACACAAAGCTAAAAATTGTGACCAGCATACTACCCAGGTAACTGTAAACTATGAAGTCATACAGACATCTTTGGAAGCTAGCTACAGGCAATTAAAGAAGTCATATATGATAAATTGCAACATCTTCAAAATCTCAAGTGTTAAGTGCCTTCATTCTAAGATTTCTAAGCTATGGGTAATATATCCCCAGATCATTTTCTTTTACAACTAAATTGCATTCAAGTGATCTGTCCTCCTCTGTCTTGATATTCAGTTTCACTTCGTTAGCAATTAGCACTATAGAAAAGACATCTTTAGTCCAGAACAGATTTCCAACTCATTTAACAATTCATTGTTGGATAATGGAAAAACAATTCAATCAGAGGCTGAAGCTAAACGGTTCATCTGAGTACAGAAATGCTGTTTATTATTTTGGAGATGTGTAGAAATGGCACTTGGTAACTCAGGCTACCATTTCAAGAAGAAAACAGCATATGAAGCTGGGTATTAACTCCTAATTCTGCTTGCCACAAGCAGCATCAGTGCCCATGGACTGAGACTGAACTTCATGGGAAAACACTTTCTTTCCAAAGTGGACTCATATGAAGCCATCTACTCCAACAGGGCTGCCCGACCCTACAACCCGCAGCACTTCTCTGTCAGTGCTAGAGCTGTGAGTTGTGAAGTACTTAAGGATGAAAGATACTGTGGAAAAAAAAAGGGTTGTATTTTTTGAGCTTAAAGAAGACTAATAAATAAGTAAGTCTTTATGGTAGCCTTAGAACTTCATATGGCTTCAGGCAAATACATACTCTTTTTCAGATCAAAACAGAGGAGAAATAGTTTTGGTCTTTGAATGGAAATGGGTTCAGAGAGGAAGAAAACAGCATCTCTTAAATGGAAGTAAAAAAGAAAACAGCACAAAGAACCATATGCCTGTCTTCCTTTAGAGTCCTCAACAGGGGAAGGAAGGAGTCTTGTTAGAAGGGTGAGATGCAGTCTATGCTTGTTAGACAGGGAAATAAGAAAATAGCTTCAAGAGGTGGGAAATGTCAAAGAAACAAAATAGGTATGGTAAAAGAGGTGTTAAAGAGGATTATTTCTCCCTCAATATATTCCCTGAAATACTATTTAATATTAATGAGACTTGAATACACAGCTCATGGGGAAAGAACAGTGATCTTTGTGGGCTTAAATAGGATCTCACAAAATTCAGATCAGCACAAGAGGTAGCCAAAACAATTTGCTTGAGATTAAAAAAATGCAGACTTCAGATGCACAGAATAAGCCATTGGGAAAACAAAGCAAGACCAATAAAACAGATGAAATAAAGAGATAGTCGGTGTGAGAGCCATACCCTAAACTCAGGTAACTTCCTTGTCTTTAGTAGATCTCACTGACCTGTAGCAATGGTATTAGATATGTAGCCCATAAGGAGCTCCTGCCAGCAGGTAACTGCAAACACATCCACATTTTCAGCAGCACAGCATTTTCAAGAGTGTTCCTTCCCCTTGTTTCTATGCCATGTAATAAATCCTACGATGAAATACACCTTCTTGCACGATGTTTCATGTAGCCACCATCAAAATAACTCAAGAAACAGCATTGAAAACATTTGTCCTGAGCTACAATTCTTCTGTAAGTGTTTAGGAAGACGTAACAGGTCAGTCTTCAATGGGTGTTTGGTAGTAGAGCTCTGTAGAAACCTACTGAGCTTGGATGGGTTGGCATTGCAGCAGCAGTCAGAAAGGGAACAAACTGCTGGAAAGAAGGATGCTGTCATTGAAGGGGAAAGATGAGACAAGCTTTTAACTGGGAGAAAATCCCAGGAACCACAAGAGGAAACAATGAAGGTGAGACAGAGAGGGTGATTAATTTTGGTAGGTCCCAGCTCCTGACTGTAATAAATCAATATATATTAGCATCAAGTATGGAAGAGGCAACATTCTGGCAGACACCTCTGGAAAGCTGATTGCTCCAGCATGCCCCAATTCACAGGGGTATGAATGGCAGCACTGGAAGGGCTACAGAAGTAAACCAGCCCAGGGCTTATCTGCATTTCTTTGTCAATATATCTTTTCAAATCAGTATCTAGTGAAAAAGGAAACCCCAAAAGCCAAACAAACCAGCCTCCAGATGAAATCACTGAGAAGCAGAGCAGGAGTTTGGTTATGGTAAGTGTGGAGAAGCAACTAGCCTGCAGCACAGCTACCTAACCAAGAGGCTACAAAGACCTTCAGACTCTCACATTGCTCCAGGAAGCTTTACATCACGGTTGTAGTTCATGAAGTTTTACAGCTCATTTATGGTATGGTTTCAGAACTCTTCACTCTTCTGTAAGTGCATGGGACTTTTCCCATAAACATGGATTGAGAAGAAGGCTTTGGAGTATTTTTTACACATTGTAATCACATACAGGCATGCTATCACTTGCAAAAAAAATTATATTCCCTCTTTCTACGTGTCTGTACATATATATATATATATATGTATCCCCCATTTTATTTTAAGCATATGGGCTGGTATTCCTGTGGGTAAACCACCTAAAAATTAGTTCCAGAAGAGACACATTAATGGAGACTGGAGTAACTAAAATGTAAAGTACAGCTGAGGAAACCTTGGCAGCAAAATATTTGATCATTGCCAGAAAAAGTAGATTCCCACCTGACAGCCAAATTTCATTATGCTTTTGATGACCAATATTACCAGTTTGATTTGGTCTTAGTAACTTTCAAGTCTTTCTTACATTCTGGAGATTAAGGTATTGTTGCCTGCAGTGATTACACCTAGAACTGCCACGCTGTCAGGTTTCAGTGGTTAAGTCTGGTCAGCTGATCTTCATGCCCAGATGGGGCATTTCCCAGACACCCACAGGGGGTTGTGAAGAGGTCCACCAGGAGGAGCACACACTCCAACCTGCCAGCACTGTTTCTGTGTGCACCACTGCTACCATGCTGGTACCATCTTCTCCCGTGTGGCAGAAAACAGACAGGTGCTTGCTCAAACCCAATAAAGATTCCAGGAGGCATTTTATAGAGGAAGGAATTATAGATGCCTATTTGCTGGTTTCCTGAGGGAAGCTGCTTTGATGCCAGATTTTATATTCACCATGAAGTTCATTGGAAAAGGTATCTTCACTTCCTTTCCGATCTGTTTTGCGAAGCATCTGCTATGTTTCATGCAGGCTACAGCTGATTTCTGTGGAAGGGAGTGATTCCTACATAGGATTTACACATGACAGCAGCAGGCAGAGAGAGCATTGAGGGGCAGGCTTAATCCTCAGCTGTCCTCCAGCTGATATCAAAGAGCTTTTATATTTAATAAGTCTCAAGCACTTACAATATCATAGAGGACAGACAAGTACAGAAAAAATACAGCAGAACCAAACTACCCTCAAGGGCAAGATGAAACAGAAAAATAAGAGTCCAAGATTTCTTAAATGAATAGAAGTCCACATTCAATAAAAATGAAAAATTAGACACAAATCATCCTGCTATTTCAGGAAGATAGTTTATCTAAATATGATGTCAGGCAAAAACCACCGGAACACTGATGTTGGGTAGGTATGTGTCAGAAAGCAGACATACAAGTAAGCACCCTGGGAGAGGACTTCTCCCCAGACCTTTTTTTCTTCTCTGTTTCATCCAGGAGAGGGAACCCCAGAAAGAATAGACCCCTCTCCAGAGAGCCTTTCTGTGCTCTACAACTCTGGTCACCCACCTGGTGTTCCACATCAAGCAGAAAATGCTTCAGCTGCAGTGATGAAAAACATTCCCTTTCCTGCCCCACTGGGGGAGTGCTGCTTCCAAAGCCCACTGGGGGAATACTGCTCCCAAAAGCCCCCTGGGCGTTCTTTCTGTCCTCTAACACAAGGGCTGTTTTAATTTTAGACTTGAGCTGTCGTTAACCAGAAACATCAGAAAGACGTGTTTTCAGAGATTTTAACCAACCTAGAACAAATCTCACAGCTGGAAGACACTCTTTCTTGAGTCCGTATAACACTTTCTTGACACAAGACATTCCCAGCGCCATGTGCAGGGCACTCTCTCCACATGCAAGAGGCACCTTCCTCATCTTGAGATCTGTCAAGCCCAGATAAGATGTCTTCATCCTGTCCTCCAGTTAGCTGGTACAACATAAGCTTTAAAATTCCTGTATCTCCTCCCAGTCCCTGTATATACGAATATCTTTTGTGTCACCATTATAGATCTTTTATGCCCTTCTGCTTTTTCATCCATAGTGCTACCATCCCATCATCAAAGCCTGTCTGCTCTCTTCTCTCAGTCCTACTTCTGCTTCATCAAGAAAGAGCCTTTAGGAGCACTGTCCTCAACTATGAAAGGCCATAGTAAATTCCCTTTGTTCATATTTCCCACGTTGTTGCTTTCTGCAGTGTTAATGCAAGGTTACCTTTCTCCTCCAGCTTTCTCCTTTATCAGCCCTCACCATTTTATACATTTGCTGTCGATCTCATATGACTGGTTGCCAATACATTCCTGCTCACCTATAAAGACAGTGTCTCTCCCAGCTGCCCTAGAGACTGAGACGAGCATTTAATGCACATGTAACTTGCAATTGACTGTTTTTGACAGTGCAATCTTGGAAAGTTAAAGGAACAGGAAACTTTGTGTTGATGTCTAAGCAGACATCTATAATGCAGGAGTGAAATTTTCTGGAAAGTGTGTATGTAGAGGGCTCTGGGTGAGGAAGAAGCATAGCAAGGCTGTGGAAAATGGAAGCCTTGCAGAAGAGATCCAGGGGGAGCACGACTAATACTAAGTATGGTAAATTAAGAGGTTACCTGGTAGTCCCTCTCTCCCTTATGTCAGTTACTCACTGGGTTTGACCTCTATAGCCAGCATTATCATCAAAGACTTAAATTTTCTTACAGGCACAGAAAGTAGGGAAGACAAAACGGCTTGACTTTACCTTTGGCATAAAAATAATACAAGTAGTGTAAAGAATATGACAGCTACAATAAGTCTATGACAGTAATTTAAAGAATCTGTGGCCCTGAAAGATGCAGTAAAGTCTCTGGCAGCTGGCGGCCTGACGGAGCTGAGATGATGCAGACACAAGGCTGGGACCTGTAATCCCAAGCAGCCGGGCTATTTTATTATGCTCATTCACGTGAATACTTGTGAAATCTACAGGAGATCTATGGATTCTTTAGCTGATAATGTCTCCTGACTGGCCTCCTTATCTCTACTCTTGGCAAGGAAAAATGTCCTAAATGTTCACGATCAGGTTTTAGACACTTTTCTGACCACCAGCTCACTTTTTAGCTCTGCAGCTCTCTGAGGCTGTGTTCAAATACCTTAGATCCATAATTTTCATAATGACAACTTAATTTTTGTCCAGATATTGCAGGTCTCTTATCCCATTTTCCTTCCCTGATAATTTCACATGGAAGAGATTACAGTGCTGTTCATAGATGAAAAGACATGTGAAAGAGACATCTAACACTGACTTTTGCAATCAGCCTTGATGGTTGACCATCCCATTCCCTATAAACCACCCTTTCAAAGATTTTACAATTGTGCAGCCTTAAGGAATTGAACTTTTTTTTCCTCCTTTCTCTCTGTGGAGAGAAAGAGAAGCCACAAAGAGAGCCACAAAGCCAGGAGCTCTGAAAAGCCTTCTGACATCTACATGTGCTCCCTCTCTGCCAAGTGGCAGATTGAAGACCATTGCAAAGAGAGAGAAAGTGATAGCTGGAAGATAAAACGTGGGGATAAAAGGTTTGAGAAAACCAGGATGTCTCCTCAAAAAATCTGAAAAATAAGTGAAATCCATAATACACACTTCTTTTGCACCTCACAGTAACCCTGTTGTGTAGGTTTTGCCACGTACTTACAGGCAGCTTAAAATGTAGTTCGTTCTGATCCTGAGAATCTGAACAGTTCTTTTGCAGATGTAGATAAGCCTTTAAGAGAAGGGTTTTCTGTTCACTTGTTGGTTTTCGGAGTGGTTTTTGTGCTGGTTTTTTCCCCCATACCTTGGATGTGATGCAGTTGGGCATTTTTATCTTCCCTGGAAGGGCGATACTATACACACCTGATCTGAGCATGACTTTAGAAAGTTTGCATGAATAGGCAACAATTTCCCAGAAAACTTGGTTTTTGTCCTTCAAAAGTGGATTAAAATCTTCAGCTGCCAATGGCATAGCATTTTGAAAATGAATAACGGTGGAGGGGACCAACACTGATAGAGTTAGCCAAACTAGGAATTAGCTCAGAAGAACATACAAGAAGTAAAAAAATTGTGATTTCTGTTGATCCAAGTTTTATCTCTTTGAATTTTTTGTATTTTATCCAGAATCTATCTTTAGCAGTGGCTGAAGTCTGTTTGTCCTCAGAAGACTAGGATAAATTTGCCTGAGAAAAACAATCTTTTATTAAAAAACCATACACTTAGTTTATATCAACATCTCATTGAATTCTGTGACAGAGGAAACCAAACCTGAAATTAAAATTAGTTTTCAGACTTCTCTTTCAAGATACAACAGCTTTGAGAGCTATGGCAGAGCATTTGTACTTGGATAACTGACTTTTATACAATTTGCTGAATGATGTGACACTTTTTTCCTGTGATGTGAGTGACTGGGGAGGTAGTAATGAGCATGTAGACATCTGTTCCCAGATGCCACTGAAATTATGAGAGATTCAACAACTGATTTGAAAAGACAAATCTCCTGAGCCCACCACTAGGCCTTCTTCAGGCCTAGCAGCATAAAATAGAAATCTCAAGTGGACCAAAGAATCACTAATAGCATAAAGAAGGAAGCTGAAGGTAACTGAAGGTAACTGGACATCATGATAAGGATTTCCATTTGACAGGATCATAGTGAATTGGTTAAACAGAGAGAAGGACATGGCCCTGAGCAGAACAATGGATGCCAGTGTAAAATGAGGCCCTGATACGCACATATGCAATGCTTACAAGAAGAAATTTTATTCCAGATAAATTACTTGGAATATACTAATTCCAAATTGGGGGAAAAAAATCACCAGACTTTATCTGTCTTTGAGTCACTAGGAGGACACTGTCCACTGAACCAAGGGAAGAACTCCTGCAGCAACTAACTCTCTCACCCTTTTAAAATCCAGAGATTTTTCTTCTGCTTGCTTACAGTCTCCTTTGTTTTAATTTGATAATCAAACTTTTCTCCCTCTGTCTTTTCTGATTCCTAATTGTTTGTTCCACAATAATGTTGCCAATTTTTGACCCACAATGTCTGTAGATTTCAGAAGCTTCAGCCCCTTAAGTATGTAAATCATTGGCAGGGCTTATAGAAATGTTAGTTTATCTGCATCATAATGATCCTATTATGATTGCCAACGTCCCACACTGTCCTGTAGGACCTTTTCATTTCTAGTAACTTTGTGTTGGGCAGAGTTACTGCTGCCTTTTTCAGAGATGGTTTCCACTGAGATCTCTCAGCAGTATACTCCTTATTGTAATAGTTTCCCTGAGAAATAGAATAACTTCTTGAAAAATAACTGCTTCTGCATACAAGAAATTTGGAGTAACAAGATGAAGGAAATTTTCCTGCTGTATAATTAGATTTTTTTGCTGGATCCTACATCTTGACCCTCATGTTGGCATTTTTATATCCTTCAAATACTCCAGTGAATACATGTTAAAGTTTAATTCTATGACTAATCCTATTGATTTGGGTCAGACTACACACATGAGTGAAGTTACATGTTAATATAGGACTTTGCAGACTCAGAAACTCTTAGTCCAAAGTTTGTCCTCCCAGCCTTTCACCACAACCCATGAATTCCACTGGTGTTCATTCATACACAAATAAACAAACCAGGGAACCAAGGGATATTAATTGGCCTGAAGCCAGGGCAAGGATGTCTTTTTTTCTTTCAGTCTGAAGTTCTCAAGTCTGGTGTCCGTGTCCTATTTCTGATGATGGCTCTCCATTCAGTAAAATTCTTGACAGAGCTTCCCAAGCATCAGCTGCATTTTAAAGCAAGTATTTGAAGCTATGAAAAAGGTAAGGTAGTTGGTTTATTTCTTATGAAGTGTTTTGTAATACATTCGTATGAAAAATAACTCGGGAGTTTTAGTAGAGAATGACATACAGGGTCTGAACTTTGTCATGAATCAGTCTGTAGGTCTACAAGAGCTGGTTTCATCATGTTGAAAAAGGAAATCCTGTGAAATATATTAAAATCCAGATGCAAAGGGTTTTTTATCTTTTTATTTTCAATATTGGGTTTGCCAAAATACCAGTAAGGTTATGGAACTAATAAACTAAATCCTATGCTCATGTGACTCAATTACCTCTAGTCTGAAGATAAGTCAGACTTAAAATTCAAATATATGAAGTGTTTGTACAGTAGATGTGAAATGAGTATATCTAAGTATTAAATCACAGGCAAGTGTTATCCATCTGCTAAGTATATTAATGTACTGCATCATGTATACTGTAATGTGCTTATATTAAATTTAAAGTGACAGAAGGCAATCAATTTGGGTATTTGAAAGTGAAAGGCTTTTCCAGCTTTCTTCCCAAAACAGTGAAGTAAGTTGTTTTTCTGGTGATTCTGTGTTATCTTGGCAAATATTATGAGCAGCTCAATGAGAAATACCATACTACCTAATCTGCCAGAGAGCTGAGAAGTGAGGCAAGTTACAGAAGTGCTGGATTCTGCTTTTACCTTGAGTTTTACCAGTATAAGTATATAAAATCTGAGTAAAATCTCATTTAGGGTGCAAGATGCACTCTAATGGAAAGGCTGAACTGAGTAGGAGAGAGATGAATGAAGGAAGAAGTAGAATTCAGATGCAATTCAAGTCCACATATAATGAATAATATATAAGCTCTGTTTGAAAGCGGGAACCTTTGCAAAAGAACAGTTTGCATAACCATTATTAACCATTCAAGCATTTATCTTTGTGTGTGTCACCTTAGTTCTAACACTAAGTCCCAGACTCCAATCCCTACTTGTATTTATTCTCTGTCTTCTGCCTTTTCTGATCATATATGCAAAATATATCACAAATTGAACATTGTTCGTTGTTTCAGGAGATGAGTGCTTATTTTTCCCTGTTCTGTTTCTGCGTAATTTTAATCACAATTTTATGTTGTATCTGGTAAAGAAATCCAGTAATCGACTGTGGATTGGTCAGCCAGAATACAGCATGCTGTAGACATAAAAATATGGAAAGAACTCCAGACACTAGTCCTGTCTGGCGGAAAATTGTTATCTGCAAACACCATCCACATCCTCAAACACAGACCTATGAAATGCAAACAGTAGCATCTTGTGTCAATACCTTTGGCCTGGTCATGCACAAGATCTGCTGAAATGTGGCCTTTAGAGATTCGAATCTTCAAAGTGAGAGCACTCCCCTCCTGGTGGGAAGCGTGGCTGCCTCAGGTCTGCATGCATGAGCACTTCAGCAGACCTTACTTAAAATTCTCCTCCTTTTGCTACTATTGGAGTGCTGCAGATCTGCCATTTCTTATACCTCTACCTGTACATGTTAATGAACAGTTCAAAACACCTGGTGTACACTTCTTATTTCAAGCTGCTACACTCTGTCTATAAGATACAAAATAGGCTTTTAAAGCATTTTAAGTGTTTTGTAACCTGAACTTGCATGGTATATCATCTTAAATGTGACCAGTAACATCTGAGATACAGTTCCTGACTGTAAGCAGTTAAATTACTGCTTGCCCATATGAACTGCCATCTGGTTTATTCCTGGAGTAGGAGTTTAACTCCTTAGACCAAGTTACTCTCTCTAATTCAAAACCTATAAATCTTCACCAATAAAAAAGGTAAAAAATAGTGGTTTTTTTTAAGAGAGAGAGAGAGTGAAAAAAAAAAAAAGAAGAAACCCAGTTCTTTCATTGCATGGATAGCATTCTCCAAAGTGCTACAGCAATCTGGTTTTAATCTTAGTTATGATCCTAAGTAGATGCCTTCTTGACTCTGGCATCATCATGGCTGCAAAATAAGAAGCAGGCTCACTGGCACTGAACGTATGCAGGTCCTGGATTCGCTCTGCCTCCTGCTTGTGGAAAGCTGGCAAAAGCGGCAATGCTGTGTCTTAACAATTTTTTTTATCCAGTTTATTGTGTTTGTGGGACAAGCGTACTGCAAAGCTGCTGGTTGTCCACTTGATGGTATCAAGTAACTGAGCACAGGAGGGTACGGCTGCTTAATGTTCTCTATTCGGGCAGACGTGACCGGAGATTTTTATAACAGGTAAAACAGCTGTGTTATGTTCTTCACCTACACAAACAACTCCTGTGCTAGATTTAATCAGACTGTGCATAATTTAGCTTGTTGCTCAGATTCCACAGTCCAGTCTAGTCTATTCTGGACCAACCTTGCTGTGAAGTGGATAAATAATGCTTCCATCAGGAAAATCACCATGGTTTTCCTGTAAGAAGAGCACGCTACTAATTTGCATTTTCAAAGACTTTCTGTTATCTATTTCTATGCAAAAACACATTAGGAAAAAAGCTACTGGAAATAATTTGTTCTCAAATTCTGTCACTATCAAATAATTTCTAAGCATTTTAATAAACTTTTATCTGACATCTTTCTCAGAACCAAGCTTTAGCAAAAAGAAAAATGTAACTTTAAGCTGGGGCAAGAAGGAAGACTTGGCACTGCTCTTTCTCCTCTCACTCTTCTTCATCACGTTTCTCTTTGTCTGAGGATGTGTGTGAGCAGACACGTGCACACACAAGAATGAACCTCGTCTTTTTCAGAGGTGAGACCAGGCAGGGCTAACATTTCTCCCAGGTGTGTAGAGGTATAGCCACCCATTGTGAAAAAAACCATGAAATTTCTTGGATATTTTGAAGTTCTTTCCTGGTTTGTCTCAGACAGGAAAAAAAAAAAAAAAGGTTTCTTATCATACCTTCTCAGAACAAGAAACATCTAGCACGAGATTTGTTATTCACTAGGATAACAGCTTTGCATTGTGTCCCACAGAAACATGGTGATCTGGCTCCTTTGGCAATCTTTATGATTTGTAAATCTAATGTAATGTAAATCTAATGTAAGAAGGGACTTTCTGTCTCAGGCTATTTAATTTCTGATGTAGAATATGCCTTGTCCAAAACAAACGGCATGATGCTGGGAGAGAAAGATGCTTGAGCAGAAAGACCGCATCATTTGGCCAAGCAAAACATTGAGCCAGGTCACACTGACCTATGGTTTTCTGGGCCCCATATGGGGCACTAAAGCAGCCAGAGGATGTCCATACCTGCCCTGAAATAACAAGAGCTGATCTCAGGAGGAAATTTCACCCTGGCCTAGATAAGGCAGCACACACTTGCATACCATGCAGGCAGCAGCAGCGGGGTGTGGGCAGCCATCCTGCCCCCAGCGGCGCCTCACTAACCCCCAGCACAAAATGACAATCATATCCTGAGGGTTTGCAGTGTTACTTTGCTGGATGTCACCCACGAGCAGGGCTGAGTAATGGTGCTGGCCACTAACAGCAGGGGGTAACGTGAAGCGCCAGAGCTGGCGCCGATGGCTTCCAGCGCCTCGTGGGCCGCCAGCCACTGCGAGGCAGCCTGGGCACTGCTCATACCATACTCGGGGAGCCCATGCTACGCACCAAATAAGAGCATGTGGGTAGTATTTGTTTTCTTCTGCCAGTTTATTAATTCCAAATATTATTTCATCTTCTGGTTGCCAACAGATAGTCTGTGAGCAAGTCCGTGTTTTGAAAAGCGCAGTTGTTATTCACTAGTCCTGATCATAAGGTATGTGCTGCTCAGGGAAAATTTGTTTGCCAATTGCAACTCTTAACTGTTTATTGTGAAGAAACTATCACCTAGGGCTATGTAATCGTGATTTCTTCTACCCGATTAGAGTCCACAAAACTTTTTGTTTAGAAAGAAGAGACAAATTAAAAAGAGCAAATGACTAGCTGTGAACTTCTGGTACACTTTATTCAAAGTTCAAATAAGTATACTGAAACCCACAAAGCTTTTTGGATCCACATCTTCATGGCTTGAACACTTGGGAAACAATAGGTAATAAAACTGCACAAATATGACTCCATTAAGGAAACTTGATTCACAAACCAATACTCTTAGTCTTGTCTGAGAAGTGCCATAGTTGGACGAGTCTCTTTTTCATCCAGTGAATCTGTATCCTGTAAGTAGTCAGTATTCACATGATGCCAAGCAGGGTGAACTATATGTTTCTTTGATATCTGGTCCTGCTTTGAGAATTTTCTCTGATTTGAAAAGTGTACTGAGCACAAGAAATGTCACACAGAAGTGCTACGTAAGAGATGCACTGAGGTAATGTTCAGATGAGAACCAAACTACAGCAGGTCAATGCAGCATTTGGAAGATAAGAGGCAGAGGGGGAAGGACCAGAAACCAATAAGCTTCCCATCAGGCCATGTGTGCAGTTCTTTGGATGTTGGTGCTTCCTTTCTATTGAACCAAGCCAGAAACAATGAAAACTGGCCAGTGTGCCTGGAAAAGTGAAGAAGCTACTGGGTAAATAAACAAGCAGAAAGAAAACTGGCTAAAATGAAACCTCCTCCATACAATGGGGAGTTAGTGCGTGCTGCTCCCTTGGAAGCAAGGCGTTACATCGCCTGCCTGTACGCTCTCCGGGAGCCGGGCTGCTGAGTTACACACGTTTATCCTCCTCGCTCTAAAAAAAGAACGGGACAACAGATCTCTCCCGTGTTTTATGCCCGCACCGTGGGCACTGACAGCCCGGCAATAAACCGCCGTAAATTAGCCCAGAGTTCCAGAGCTTCCCCCGGAGGGGCCGGCCGCCCCTTGCAGCCCCTTCCCCGCTACCGCCCGGCGTGGGCGCCCCCTCCCTCCGCTGGGGTCTCGGCGCCCCTCTCTCCAAATCTCCAAGCCTGGTGTTCCGCGCTCCGCGCACGCATCAGGCAGAGCGAGCCCCCCGCGCTTCCCAGGCCATCCCTGTGCCTAAGGTGAATAAATTATGCGGATGAGGGCGGGAGGTGGGCCGGCGGGCGGGGGCGGCTCCGCGGCTGACAGCGGGGCAGCGCGGGCCGCCTGCGGGCTTCCCCGCCTGGCGCGGCGCGGCTGCTGGGCGCCGGCAGGCAGGTGGAGGGGCAGCAACAAGTCCGCCGGCGGCGGGGAGGAGGGCGGGAGGCGGCGGGGAAGGGGTGGTGGTGGGGGTGCGCTTCCCGCCCCGCGCCTGAAAACCTCTCTGACAAGTGGCAAACCGCTAGCAGAGCACGCTGCTCCTCTGGAGGGCGGGTGGAAGCCGCGGGGGCTCAACCCCGCACCCAGCCCTGCCGCCGGCTTTTGGCTCGTCGCCACAGCCCCCCCCCTTTCGCCGCCGCCCCCGCTGCGGGGGTGAGTCGCGACCCGCTGCCGGGCGGGGTGCGGTGCGAGCTGCGGTGCGCGCTGCCGCTCCGTCTGTAAAGTGTGTGAGCCCCTCGCGGGCTCTTCTTCTACTTACCGCATTTTTTTTTGGTTGATTTTTTTTTTTGATTATTTATTTTCTCGTACTTTTTTTTCTCCCCCTTGTTTTTGTTGCCGCTGTTTGTAAACTAATTGCCTCTATGGGGGGCGGAGGGAAGGAAATCAAAGCCGCCGCAGCTGAAGGGTGTGCGAGCACGCTGGGGAAGAGCCGAGGAGCCGCAGGACGGGATGGCAGCGGGAAGCCCGGCGGCAGCGGGAAGCCCGGCCTGGGGACGCCCGGCTGCGGCGGGGAGCGCTGCCCGCGGCGGGCCGGGCCCCTCGGCTCGGCGCTGGCCGCGCTGCTCTCGGCGCTGGCCGCGGCCTCCTGCGTCTACCTGGGGGTGCGGACCAGCGACCTCCAGGCCAGGGTCGCGGCCATCGAAGGCGCCCGAGGGAGCTTCTCTGCCGCCGCCCCGCTCCCGCCGCTGCCCGGCTTTTCCCTGGAGCAGCTGAACGCGATGATGCAGGAGAAAGTGGAGCGACTTCTCGCCCAGGTGTGCGGGACGAGGGGTGGCCGCTCTCGGGCGGTGTGCGTGTGCCGGGGATGGGGGATGCTGCGTGCTGGGCGGCGGGAGGCCGGGGCGAGATGCCCGTGCGGGAGGTGGCGGGGGGGAAGCGGCGAAAGTGAGCCCGCATCCCCTGGGGGCGGCGGGGCCGGGGGGGCGCTCCGGGCTGCTGGAGCGGGCAGGATGGGGGATCGCGGGGGACCCCTGCGTACGACACCGGCGCTTGGCTCATCTGTAACTTGCCGCCGTCCCCGCGATTCTGGACCGCGCGTGTCGAGAAGGGAAAAAGGCGGGGGTCCACTTGCGGCGGCGGTGGGAGAGAGTCGGAGGTGTCGGGCTTGGTTTTGTTGTTGTGGGGGTGGTGAAGTCATTGAGACACCTTAGGCCGAGTCCAAGCGGAGAAGCCATCGCTGGCTGCATAGCCCATGGAATAGCGGTACATCCCGGTTTGCGTCCGCGGTCGGGAGCGCTGGCTGTGGCGGAGCTTGCTCTCCCAGTGCCCTCATGTTGCTTCTCTCGCCCACAGAAATCCTACGAGCACTTGGCAAAAATACGAGTAGCTAGAGAAGCGGCTCCAGAGTGCAACTGCCCACCAGGTAACAGGCACAGCTTGGAAATCTCCTCTCTCAGGCTTGTAACTCTGGGGTATTTCGTGTCCCAGGTTTTTCAAATACACATAAGTCAGATCCAGGGAATGCCTCTTCAATCAACAGTAGTTCCTTGGGTGGAAAAGGTGTAAAGCCCAGAATACCTTGTTTGCACCATGGAACTGGGTTGGAATTGATGCTAGTTAAAAAACCCAGTTAGTCTGGCTGTTGCCAAACAATAAAACTTATGAAGAAGTTATTGATCTACTTTAACAAGTTGAAATATATTTTGTCTTAAATGGAGTAGTACTGAATCAAGGCATTGTGTACTCAGCTTGGGAAGTAGAACAAAAGTCCCTAGGAAAAATATTGAACAATTTATAGCATAGATTGAAGTAGGTACAGAGTCTGTTGCAAGGTAGCAGTAATATATATAAGAGCTTTTCCAGTCTCATTTTTCTGTAGTCTTGGTTGAAAGCAGTTTCCTTAGGAAGGAATTGCAGGTTTCTTACTGAGTGTTCAGAACTGTGTGTGTTTATGCAACCAGAGATGTTGCTTGACTTTGGAAATGGGCCCTCCTAGTACAGGAATCAACTGTTCATACATTTACACTGTAATGTTTCCTGTGTTTTTTGTGCTCCTTTTTGATAGACTGATAACTGTCAATGTTGTTTTAGATTTTTGAACTTCTTCTAATGTATACCAAAGTTCAACCAGCAGCTTAAAAATTAAGAAAATAATGCCAGTGTTTCACAGGGATGTAGGAATGCCAGCATTCCCTGTGTGATGAAGAACACTAGATGCAGAGTATGCTTTAAATATCCTGTCACTCTGTATGAAAAACCATTTCCTTTAAAGGTGGAATATCGACTGTCAACAGGACTTAAGCTGATTATGCTTGCCATAAGGATGTGAGATAGTACTGTGTATATAACGTTTAGTTATATACCTTCAGTTTAGGATTTAATTCCTGCCAAACTCATCAGTCTGAAAGGACTACTGAATCTCAGTGTTAAAACTGCTTGCAGTGGTTGGTACAGTATTTTGCTGATGATACAGCTGAGAGCAGAGTATTTACTGGCTGCTGTAGGAGTTGCCATGGCTGTCATGAAAAGGACAATATATATGACTAGGAGTGTTTTAAAAGAGTGCATAGAATTACCTACTCCCAGCTAGTTTTGGTAAGGAACATTGGTTTCCTGCTGTACTATATATATTTTTTTTTTTCCTTTAAGGCTAACATAAGCAAACTGTGTTGACCTTATTTTTTCTGTTGCTTAACTGCAGTAATTTACAAGATTCAAGTCTGTGCGCTGAAAATGAGGGTTACTCATCAAGTTGTTCGTAGAGACCTATTCTGTGAGCCAGAAATGTTGAATTAAATGCTTAGCTCTTCCCCTTCTCCTTCTTCCTTGTTTAAATCCATCTGTTATGATGTTTTTGCTTACTGTTTTCCTACTAAAGGTCAGTATCTACTCTTTTATTGTTGATGTTATGTGCTGCTTTACTTCCCCACTACCACTAGAGCTCCACATTATACCAATTTTTATCTGACCTTTTTTCTTAAGAAGTGTGTTTTATCAAGTAGATAATGGGCAACAGAATATTTCTCACATGCATTGTAAAAATCCTTGCTACATGAAAGTCAAAATAAAGTGATTTGGGGAACATTTTCAAGGGAGCAAGTTCTGTAAGACCAGGAAAACGTATGAATAATTATAAAATGAAAAAAAAATAAATTGCAGAGAGGAGGGATTAGAAATGTGATATGGAGCTTTTCACCTCTCAGTAGCTGTTTCAGTTTGGAAGCAAGTTTTGTAGTGACTGAAAGATGTTGCCATATGGTAGCCTCATTTTGCACAGCTTAAAATGAGTTGATGCTCTCATGCTTGTTGCCAGTGGACAGGTGTCTACCTCAAAATGGCATCGTCTTGGGAGCCTTGTCTGAGATCAAGGGCTGAGTGGCACCACCACCTGAGTACAGTGCCTTCCTAATGGCAGGCATTCTGCAGAGCAGGAGAGGATAGACTGAATAAATTGTTGGTTTTGCATTTTGTTCACTCTGTTAGAATTCCTTTTTGACTGCACAGGATGGGCTTTTGTTTTCATCCTTAATGCTGCTGTTACAAATTTGGACTACTGTGTTCCAAAAGGCATTTGTATTAACAAGAAAAGTATCATGGAAACCCGGTGGTTTTTCTGTTGCCTGCTATTTGCAAAGCCAGAGAGTACATTGCCTCTTTACTTCCCCACATGGTTCCCTTTTGCTGCTTTATTCTGCTCAGCTTCTGCATTTCTTTCCTGGGTTTCTGTAATACGTGTCTGTTAGAGATGAAATTGGAAGGCCCTGATGGTAGAGAAGTGATTTTTTTTTTTTTTTTTTTTTGGAAACGCCACAGTACTGTGAGAAATGGCCACCAAGACAGTTTCCATCATCCTGCTTTTTAAAATTAAAATAAAGATTATTTAAAAGTAGGTTACATTGTTCTTTACCTAAAGAAGAGAAGGAAATTCAGTCTACAGAGAGGAGGGTGAGAATGTGGCCTCTGGTTAAGGATTAAAGTTATGCAACTGGTGTAGTTCTCATTAGCTTGAGATGTTCATCCTCTTATGACTCTCTGTGGTAGAAACCTGCACATTCAAAGGGAAGTGGGTTTGAATGGCTCAGATACCCTTGGGAGCCAAATTCAGAAGCTCGTAGCTTGCAGAGCAGTCCACATGTAGCTTCTTTTAATTCAACAGTAACCTGGAATTTTATCTGTAGGGACGAGTGATCAAGTTTCTCATTAAAAACTTTATTTTCACTAAATAGGGCTTTTCTAATTCTTGTTTTCTATTTTCTTATAAAGGAAACATGTTGTGTGGTGATGTTAGAGTTTTGATTTTTAATGCTGCAGGGCTAAAACCAGATACCAAAGATTTTGTAAATATTTAAAAAATTACAATAGCAGGCATTCTTTCTCTTCTTAAAGCAGAGTAATAAAGTTTGAAAAGTAAATTTGTGCTGACATTCCTCTTAAATTACCTCAGCTCTAATAAGAGTGCCAGCATAAATCTCATGTTTGAAACTGGTGCTGGAGTCACTGCTGGTAGTTGGCCTTCTGCACATGGGACTAAGGGGGCAAATTGAGTGGCTAAAATTATTTTAAGCATAATAAGTTAATTTTCCTTTGCGAGATGTATCCTTCATTGTAAAGTAATGTTTCTCTACTGTAAAAGAGGAACAGAAAACCTAGGTGTGTAGGTGATTATTTCATACTTTCAAATCTTCCTTTAAATGGCTGTGGGAGCATAATCAGCCCTTATGAGGAACAGTCAAGCACCATGGTGGATACTTCCTACCAAGTGCCAAGAATTACACAGTTGTGGAAAAAGTAACTCCTGCAGAAAGCACAGGGATACTCCCCATTCAACAGAGTTTTAAGAATTTTTTTAGATTGTAGTTTCTTCAGATTTTCCTCTTCCCAACATCATTCACGTGTATACCTAGGATGTAGACTTCAACAGAAAGGAACATATGCTTGGATGTTTTAGTGATCTGATTCCTTATAGGTATTGTAAAGGTCAAGTTCTGGCACTTGTGGTCATGGGCCATGATGTCTCATTGTGTAAGTGGTCCTCAGAGCCTGCTCCTGGAGTCAGATAATGTTGGCAGGAGTCAAATCTATTAGTACAAGAAGTTCAGGCTTGGTCAGCAGGAAGGCTGTCAGGTGATTATGCACAGTTCTGCATGTCCCTTTTGGCCAGTGGCCAGTTTTAGGAAGCAATTACATTTCATTTTCTTCTCCTCTTTTGAGGAAGACCTTGATATTTAATTTATTCCTTAAAAAATGTTTGTTTGTTTGTTTGTTTTTAAAATTCTGCATTAACAAAGGATAAGTTAACATAAGAGATGTCTTTTAACTATACGAGACACTGTGTATGTATTTTTATATTTTTACCATAACTTGAACGTAAATTTATGGGGTTTGTAGGCTTTGAGGTTTGCTTTGGTTTTTTTTCTATTTCCTTCCCAGAACATTAGCTGAACTTCAGTGCTGGGTACCTGTCAAGGTTGACCACAAATTTTCTTTTGTTTTTCATTAGTGCCACAGGTAATGTTTTTTTCCTTTGTTCTTTCTCTTGTATTTTTCCCTTCAAGAAATGTGTATTTTTCTTGTGACTTCAGTGCCTTCACAGACCCTTTCCCCTTCTGTGGCTTCAAACCCTTTCCAGGCACAGACACTGTCATCATTCTTTCTTAGCCAGCTATTTTGTGCTGTTTTTGTAATCATGTCATCTTGATTCTCTGTTCCAGTCTTAAAGAGCTTTATGGTTTGGCATTTGAAGGAACTCCTATTTCACTACGCAATTTGCTACCATCAGGTTATAAAGCTTGTTTCAGCGTAGCTGTGTGCATATGAACCTGTTCATTCAGCAGATAAAATGCCATAAGCCGGGGGGAAGTTTAGGAATATAGAATACCAGTTGGCCTTATTCTGGTTTTAGTATGGGAAAACTGTGTTCTGCAGCTACAGTTCTTCAGTAAGATGATGAATCTGCTGTAGGTATTTTGATAGCAGCATGGAGGGAAGAAGTCAGTGTATTAGCATCACAGTACTGTTTTTGTTGTCTTAAGCATCTAATGTTTGTTTTGACATGCAATGGAAGTACAGTTTAGGCACTCTTTCTTATTTCCACATGTTCCATAGGGACTGTTCCCTGGAGCATTTCAATTAGTGAGACTGAAAGAATGGAGGAAAAATCAATTTTGGGGATTAAAAGAATCCTGAAATAGGTATCAGCAGGGTATTACTTTTTAATTTTTTTAATTATGCTTACAGTGAAGCAGTTCTGTAAAGACTGAGGAGGCAAAGGAAAGAGAAGCTGACTGAAGTGTTTACCAGTAGTGAGACCCAAAAGAAATTGCAGATAGATATAGAAAGTATCTCAAGTGGTTTAGTCCTGTAACTTAAAATTTCAGAGTGTGCTATCTGAACCTAGCTCCCAGCACTACTTATTTCTGCCATGTCTGTATCATCTATTTGCTGAATGCAGTGCTCAGCTCTAATTTTGTAATTTTTCTGACAGGTCTCCGAGTTCCCCTTTCATACCTTCACTGGCTTGATATTTTTCAGTTCCTAAATCAAGATGTTTATTGATGTGCAACAGCATGCAACCTTCTGGGTAGTCTGTTGGCTTGTTTGGATGACTGATTAAAGATACTGTTTTGTCCTCACAAAATAGCTAAATATATTTTATTGGCTAAGATGTGACCTTTTAATTCCTTTCCCTCGGGGTAAGGAGGTAGAGTGTGCAGCATGATGAATGAAACATAAGTGGGCTCAAAAGAGAGCTGATTGACAGCAGGACTGCACCAAATTTCTGTCTTTTGTAGTGTTATTGATCGTAATGGTGGTGTAGCAAAGGTTGATTTGACTGCAAAGTGTTATTAACAAAAGGTTTTTCTAAGACTTGAGTTGAATAAATTTTAACTTGGGCAGTTTTTGTCATCCAAGGCATATTAAAATGAAGGTTTGATTATCTGCATTAACTGTTCTTATATTATGTGAGATTAATATTATATATGTTCTTGTATGTGGCAGTGGTCCATCTCAAACTGCTGAAGTGTCAAAGCAGTTCAAGTACTGTGAGTGTTGCAGTGGGAGAAGTGGCCATTAAGCCCACTTTTGGAACAATGCTTCTAGTGTGTGTTGTTCCTTTTTTTGTTCTTTTTCTTGTTCTTGTCTTCTTTCTTCAATTGGGAAACATATGCATGTTTCGTTAAAGAGTCTTTAAAGCTTATATAACAGAGTTCTGTTTAGCAATACTTTATCCCCTGTCCTTTTCCTTAAAGGTTAGGGGGTTCTTGGGAATGTACTGCCAGAAGAACAGCACTGATATACCTGCATTACAGCACTCATCCTCTTTCTCACTCCTTTCTAAATTTACTGGCTGCAGCTTACCTGTCTATTTTGTCTATACTTAGCACAGTAAAAATCAGCTAAATTTGAAAACAGCATGACTGACAGAAGCTGTTTTTATAGGCTTTTTTAGGTTACCAGATAGAATCATATAATTAATATGTTCAAGTTACCAACCCTGTGAAACCATCCATCTTGCTTTATTGCACACAGAGCTTGAACCATGTTGCAAACTGCAGCCTCTTCAGAAAGGCTAGTCTACACAGAGCACCTTTCCCCTGCATTGTTTCAGTTGATTTCCTAAGTCAGCCACAAAAAAGGAAGTCTGATGGTTTACTTAGGACAATTAAAGCTGCAGGGTGCAATTAGATATCTGATATACACACTAGTGAACACGATGCTGCAGGTTCATTTTTTGGAAGCTTGTGGACTGTCTTGTTTTTACAGGTTAGACTTACAGTAGAGCAGTGCAGTGCCTGCTTAAATTCATCTGCTTGGGTCTTTTAATGGGATTAGCTTAAGCAGAGGCAGCTGTTTGTGAGAGATTAATAAAAATAAATGTTAGGACAAATTTTCAGAACAGAGTGCCTGACTTGAAAGTGCAAGATTTGTATATACTTTTTATGTAAATACAGCTTATTTTTTTGCCTCTGTAGACTTGAACAATCTTAGAAATGATGATCAGGTTGATACTTTAGGAAATCATCTTACGCATGCTGAAGCAAATGTATCTAGGCCATCATTGTCAAGTATTTCCTTCCACATGGCTCACAACTGCATGGCTCAACAAGTTGTTTGATCTACCTTAATTTTGTGATTAAGTGCTGCAGCCTCATGTAAATAAGTCTCCTTAGTTAAAAGTGTTCTTCTATGTAAACAGGTAAACACATAGTGCAAGAAATTGCTAGTGCATAGGTGTACCTAAGCTAAAATAATGTACTGTTGAAATGTTTCCATAAGTTGCTTAGTTTTTAGCAGGCAGGCTACAATTTCTTTATTTCTGAAGCAAACCACAATTCCTATCATTGTGTTCATGAAGAAAACCTGATCATTGTGCTTTCCTTAAAACAGGTTTTAAAATATGTTGGGGGACAGTTTTGTCTATGATGCACACAATGAAACTTGTCCTATCTGCTCTTCTACTCTTCTGTCTGTTTCTTTTTGCAGGGTAGGAGTTGTATTAAAATTGTTTCTCACTTTTATGTGCAAATGTATGCTCATAGAAGCAGGCGTTTTTATGTAACTGTAAATACTGCATGCATGTTTGTGGAGAACTGGTTTTTCTTGTGCTTGAAAAGCTTTGAAACAGGTGCTGATGATGCCTGGTGAGCTTTTTGAAGAAATATCAAGTTAGTGTATACCTGTGTAAATATTTTTACTGGGTTAGAAATATACGTTCTTGTAATAATCTTGTATTCTTGTAATAATCTTCTATTAAAGATATGGTGATAACCACTTGTAGTGCAAAGAAACAATAAACAGGGTGAAGAAAGTGTAATAACAGACCTGATTAAAACTAGGATGTTACTTTTTATGTTAGAATGTTCTGAAAATTAATATAGTGATTTCAGAGACTTGCTTAGAGAGGCTCAACCCAGATGCAATGAGGCTTTTAAGCAAAATATTTTGTCCTACACTGTCTTAAAAATTGATCAGGAAGTTGACAAATGTGAAGAAAGTAGGGTTTTTTCATGAGGAAATAAATGGAGGTCTGTTAAAATCAGTGCTTTTAGTTTAGTCTGTGTTAAGCATTAGAATTATCGTCTTAGTTTTGGTTGTACATGGATATCATCTTGCAGTTATTGTATTGGGCAAGTATATTAGAAGATTTCTTGAATGATTTGTGGGGTTTTTTTGGGGTTGCTTAGGAATTTAAATGTGGTGTTTTAGGAATAGGACTTACTTTTTTTTTCATAGATTTTTTTACCTTTGCTGATATATCTTGTTTGGGCTTACAATGGAGAGTGGATCCTAAATTAACAGGTCCTTTGGGAGATTGAAAAGGAGACTGTACATGGAACAATGATGGACATAAGTCTCTCTGAGTAGCTTCCCCTCCTCTTCCGTGACTCTTCTACAAGCTCAGCTGAGGAACTGCTGAGGAGAAGGGTATCAAATGACCTTTCTCTTTGATCCTTCGTCCTCTTTTTAATGCAGTACACTGGACTGTATAACATAGCGGTGTGATGGTTTTGATAGTTTGTCACACTCTCCCCTATCAGGGACGCACAATAGGCTGCTTGCCAAGTCATGTTGACATATCATAGCACATAGCTCACTGCAGCAAGGAAAACCTGCATAAAGCCAGGTGGCTGATCCACTGCTTTCCGCTGACTGAAATAATGGGCTTGTGCAAGCTACTACTTCAGTCTGTTGATACCTGGATACTTCCTCTGATCAGCAAAGATTTGGGGGAGGGAAGTGTTTTATTTTCTCTCTCTCTTTGTTTTTTTTCTTTTTTAAAAGCCAGAATGAAATAGCTCATGAACTTGGGCTCTTCCTACCCTTTTAAATAGTTTTATTCTTCCTGGGAGTATGGAGAGCAAGGGGTTGTAGAGTAAGAACTGCAAATATCATGTAAGGAAGGTTGTAGAGAATAAGTAGTTTTAAGACCTTTGCTGTTCTGCCATTTGCAGTTTATGCCATCTTAAGACCCCCACCCCTCCCTGCTAATTTTATTTCCCATTTGAGTATTTTCAGTATTCCTTCTCTGAATATAATAGCACAGAAAAAAGTCATATCACAAGTATATGTTAAAGGTTTATCTTATGAATTATGTTTCTTCGATAACATAATCTCATTCTCAGTACACTGTGCTTAAGGTTATACTGGAAAACTGCTATTTAAAAGATCTTTTCTAAAATTGTGGGGGGAAGAGGGCTGTGCGTGTGTGATTGAGAAACGCAGGAGAAATTTTGCAATGAGGCAAATATATTGAAAATCGGGGACAAAAATCACTTATCAGAGGTGTGGTTGCTGTTGCAGTAGTGACAGGTTTGTATATGCATATCTGAAGGTAGCAGTTACAGCATCCTGTAACTTGAAGGACACTAAATAAACTCTATGAAAAGATATTTATGTGGTTAAGGTAGAGTCTGTAGGAGCAAGAGCATAGTTGGCTAAGGACCGAAGCCTTGCTTTTGCTGGTAGTACTAGTTGTGTTGCTAGGAAATGATGTAAGGTTTCTTCTATATCAGTGCTTCAGCTGGATGACAGTAGGGTCTTCACAGAGGACTGCAGTGCTCAAAGTCAAAGTGTATAGATCTTAAGTTGAGGAGGTATTTCCTTTAGCTGGCATCTCTAATAACTCCTAATAATATGAGAGCCAGCTGCTTGAAGGCACTTCTCTTCCTCCCCACCCTGTGCCCATACTCTCTGAGTAAGCTGCTGTTCCGATTCCCTTGATCTTCTTAGAGGAAGTCTTGATACCTGAGCATAAGGGTATGGCTGCAGGGGATTAAAAGGATAAACTTCATAGCCTGTGTAATAATATTCTCTTCTGCAGTCACAGAGTTTACATCCATGTGATGCCCAGTGGCATCGCTATGACAAATACTGTACAGTGTTGGCTGGAGACACTCTGTACTGTCAACTCTTCTGGAGGGTTTTTATCAAACGCTCCTTTAATGTTTTCAGCACCACTCCTATTCTATTGGTTACTGCCAGTTGAAGGAAGACACATGTTGAGTACTTTCACTTCAGCTTGACATAGAGGTGATTAGTGTATTATTGATTTCATACCTTTCACCTCTCAGACAGGATAACCTTCTCAAACTTCAGTAAAAATACTTTCTAACTCCTAATTTGGTCCTGGTACCCGGGGATGTGCTCTGTGCAGACAGAAGCAAGTGTAGACCAAAGTGGGGTCGTTGTTAAGGTGGTCCTTATGGCAGCGTGAGCTTGAACTCTGCTTTTGTTTGTCCTGATGGATGCTTGGTAGCTATTTGTGTCAGCTAATAATATGCGGCTCAGGGAATGGCTTTAGTTGGCACTTACAAGTGCAGTGGTATCAGAGAAATGGATCGTGATGTTTGCTGTAGCTGTCTGTGTGTGTTTATGGAGAAGTCACAGTTCAGTAAGGATCATCTTGAGTACATTGCCCAAGTGGTTCCTGTGAGTAGGCATGCAGAATGCTGATGAACCAGAGAGGCTGAAAGACGCAGTGATATGGCATCAGTTTAAAATGAACCAGTGCTTAGACAGCCATTGTCAATACTTACTTAGAGTTGCTGTCTTTGTAATGATGACAACCATGTTTGTAGAAGGCTGGAAAAGTTTCTCTATGTGAAGGTGAAGTGTTTTTCCAGTGCAGCAAGCATGTAAGTGCACTATATTTCTTTAGTGTAGGGAGAGTTAGTAAAGTGAGATTAGTATTTAAGTCTGACAGTTGTGGGTTTCACTTTAGGACAGCTTTTCATAATTCCTTAGTTTGAATTCTGGGCTGAGCCATGTCCTAATGTATGGTAGGAGGACTTCCTTTTAGCACATTCAATTAAGAGGCTGCACACAAGCTGTTAGAGTGGCCAGTTAAAAAGAAGTGTGAGCCTTGAAAACTGAACCACCAGCTGTAAGGGAGAAATAGAGCAACACTGAAATCCTTGCTTTTTTTCCATCTCTTAAAATTGATTTGCTGCCACAAGGTGGTATTTCAATGTATTCCAAACAATTCCAGTCCATTTTAGGAAAATAAGAAGAAACTAATCTGTTTTCAATGTGTATTATAACAACTGGAGCACTCTGGGAACATTCTGGAAAAAGCTCTCTCATAGTAAGTTTAAAGGAATGCACCTTAGAGGAAATATTGTGCTTAATGAATTACAGCAGGAGCAACTAAGTAACCGTTCCGTATTGTGACTGTATTCCATTGCAGGTCTGTAAAGGTGGGATAGAATGTCTTCATATTTGAGTTCTTGCCTCTGTAAAAGAGAGTGGATGTAAGGACATTAACCAAAGTCTACAAAAGGCCAAGTATTCATAATTTTGAATAAAGTTACTGTCTTGAGGAGCAGAACTATATTTCTCTCCAAAACATTCCTTGCCTCTCCTTTCTAATTTTGATGATCAGCTCTCTGTCCTCCATTTTGATCATTACTAAAGGACATATTCAGCTGGAATCATCACGTGTGAATGTAGTTGCAAAAACGTAAACTTGCAATTACAACGTTACTTGCAGTAACCTTTTGGGAACTTCTTTAAAGTATGTTTTAGTTTTAAAAACAATCCATGAAGATTCTTCTTAATTGCACAGGTGGGCAGTATCAGCTCAAATCACCTATAGATAGAAGTAGCCACTTCTGCCACCATGGTTTGGGATACCTAAACATTATTTTACTTTTAAATGAAGGTATATGAAAGGAACTTTTACTGCAACTCTGACTAACAATAATCAGACCTGATATGTGCATGTATATTACTTCAGGCACATTAATAACCCTGAGTATTTTAACTGAAATCATTAGTTACTTTGGAATCTGAGAGCTAAGTGTGACCTCAGTGTTGTTTTTTTCCTACTTTTTTTTCCCCTTTGGATCCTTGTGCATGCCTGTTTATATGTGCAGCCATTACCATCTACTTTAGCTTTGATACATAGTTCTCTTCCATCATACAAACACTATTTTTTATCCATTTACCATTCAGTTTATTATTTATTCTTTCCAGTCTTTGAGCAAGAACATTATGTCTATATCTATTTCTAGGAATACAGAACTAGTTTTGTAATACTGTAAGAGTTTTGGCTGCACTTGGGGACAATCTGAACAGTAAAAATTATTAAATATATTTATCTTCATGGAGAAGTTACATATTTTTGCATGTCAGTTCATAGTTTGCAGACCAATGAGTATTTTTCTGAGGATTATTGATTGTTTAGAAGTGGTTAGATAAGACTACTAAAAATCTTACAGAAGCATTTAGAACATCAGTTCTGAGGAATAGGGAAAAAAAAAAAGACCCATATATACAGCTGGACCTTCATCTTAATTTTCTTACCATCATGACCAAAGTCTGCATATGCATGTGTGTTTCTGCTGAAATAGATTTTGATACTTGGACAAGTGTTGATCCCTCTGTTCAAGTCAGCCTGTTCTTTTAACTCTGTTAACTAGGTTTGCCATTCTCCACTTTGCTGAGGGTATGCTTAAAAAGTCACTATTTGCTTAACCCAAGTGTTCCCTTTCTTTCATCCAGCTGAACAATTTAAGTGGCAGCAGCAGCTTCTGGTAAGTCTTTCCCTTGAGACCTTTCACTATTCTGGTCAGCCTCCTCAGGACACTCGAATAGTCCTGATGTCCTTCTGCTAGAGTGCACCAAACTGCACACAGCCCTCAGTTGTCTCCCTCATTTGGCTGGCAATGCTGTGCTTGGTGCACCCCAGGTTACTGTTGGCCCTTTTGGCTACCAGGACTCAGTTTTGGCTTCTATTCTAATTGCCATCAACTCAGACTCTTTGATCTTTCTTCAGGCCTTCTCTCCAGCCTGCTTGTGCCCCAGTTTGCGTGTATAACCAGAATTACCCCATCCCAGGTGGAGAATCTCACACTTGCTCTTGTTAAATTTTCAGCTCTCTAGTCCATCCAGATCTCTCTGTAAGGCCTCTGTGCCCCTGATGGAGTCCACATCTCCTTCTTGTTTAGTATCACCAGCAAACTTAATGTACATTTGATTCCTACATACAGATAATTTGTAAAAACATCCAAGAACACTGGCCCTAAAATTAAGCCCTTGGGAACCTCTCTGGTGACTGACCATTGACTGATGTGACCCCATTTACTAAAACTCTTCACTGACCCATCAACCAGTTGCTCACACAATGTATTATGGACTTGTCTATCTATCTCCTGGCTATTTTGTCCAGAAGGACAAGTGAGAGATAGTATCAAAATCTTTGCTAAAATCCCAAACCGCCACATCTACTGGCTTTACTTGGTTAATTACATGGATGACCTTGTCATAAAAGAAAATTAAGTTGGTTTATCAGGACTTTCTCTCATGAGCTTGTGCTGGCTGTGACCAGTGACTGCATTGCATCTTACATGTTTTTTCAATAACTCTCAGAATACCTTAATTTTATTGGGCACTGAACTAAGAGTGACAAGCCTGTTTTTCACCAGGGTCTTCCTTACAATCACTCTTGTATATTGGGACAATATATGCCAACTTCAGTCAACTGGGACCTCTCCAGACTCCCAAGACTGTTGGAAAATAATAGAGAGAAGTTACACAATGATATCAGCCAGCTCTTGGAACATCCTGGGAGGAATTCCATCAGACATCATAAATTTATAAGCATCCAGTTGAAGCAGCAAGTGTCAAACAAGTTCAGGGTTGGCTGGGAGTTTATCAACCCCCCAGTTATGATTTTCCTGGTTGGAAACTGGGACTCCAGAGCCCATCATCATAAGTGTTGAAGGCAGCATTATACATCTCCACTTTGGCTATGTCCCTCTTTGTGAGGTGACTGACCTCATCAAGTAATGGACCAATGCTATCTCCGATCCTAATTTTGCTGTAAACGTACTTCAGAAACATATTTTTAAGAAGTCCTTTTTGTCCCTCACAGTGCTGGCCAGACTGAATGCTGATCAAGCTTTGGCTGCAACAATTTTCTCCCTACACTGGTGTACAGCACCTCTGTAGTCCCCCTGTGTAGCTTGTACTTTTTTCTGATGTCCATACACTTCCTTCTAGAAGAAGATCTGTGCTGAGCCAAGCTGCTGATGTTATCTTCAATGTGCTTCAGGACTGTGATAGCAGAGGGCAGAATACCTCAGTCTGTGTTGTTAAAGAGATATCCATAGTCAGAAGAAAATCCAGTTGTCAAAGACTGAAATAAGTAAGGAGGAATACACCATAGTAGAGAGGCACCTGGTTTGTTCATGGAGTTAATGAAGAAGAATTAAGAAGTGACACAGTCCTAAGAGGAAGAATAGCCAAAGAATCTTCTAACGCTTTTCCATTGAGCTTTTTTCTGCAGCATCTGGGAAAGATTAGCTTAGGATGGATTTTGGTATTCTAGAGGTTATCTCAGTGCTTATTGCTCACTCAATCTGAGCAGCGGATGACAGCAGGATATGTCGAAGTGTGAACTGATGAAAGGGCTCTTCAAAGCTTAGCAAATTCAGTCATGTCAAGAAGGAATAAAGAGTAACACATCTGTGGGGTGTCATGTCTGAAGCACATCTAAGATGTGTACTCATCTAAGATGTCCAGATTTAGTGGTTTAAGGGACAGATTAGCTGGGGACTTGAGCAGTGACACAAGGTGGGGTGAGTGTCCCTTTTTTTTGGGGTGTCTCCTAGATGATGCATGTAGGCAAGTAGTCATTGCACATCCTCACTTCTGAAAAATGGTGAGCAGGGAGAATGCACAGCCTGAATGTTGTCCTTTTGACAGAGGGTGTTACCATGCTATGTGGTGCTGACAAGGGATTTATAGGAAGATGAAGTGGGAACTAGCAGTAAGTTACTCTCTAAGCAAGGCACTTACTGTAACTCTTCCAATTCTACATTACTCCCTTCTGGTCTGACTGTAAGACTACACAAGCAGAAGTGTAACCGTGTGCGAGACCCAGTGGAAACTTCACACACACCAATATGATGTTTTGGAAGCTTCATCTTTATTGGAAATTACACTTACTTTTATACAATTCAATAACTACCACATATTTGACTACTTAACCTATTATTGGTCACACACACAAAACATACACTGTTCACACGGTTGTTATTGGCTAGCTAACATACCTTATTTTCTAAATTCTTCTCCTTCTAAATATAACCACAACACTTCTATTCACATGCCTCCTGGCAGGTTCAGCTTAAACTCCCTTCTGCAGGTGCTGTTTTTCTCATCCCTGCAGATGTCCGGTCTTTGTCATGTTCTCAAAACACTTAGTCCTTAAGACTCCTCAGATTCCCATCAGCTGGTTTACTCCTGCCTTAACCCAAAAGGTCTCTAATTCTCCTACACAGAAGCATGAAAATAATTCATGTGCTGGCTTCCTCTGTGTTGAAAGCAGTGTTCCTTGAAACCGAGAGGAACTATCGCACTCCGGGTGTTATTTATTGAAACGTGTTAAATTGTCAAGACTGATGGTCTGTGTGGAAGTTGATGTTGGGGTCCTAAAGGTGTATGGGTGGACGTGAACGATTTCAAAAGCTGTTATTATCCCTCCTTGCTTGATCATGTTGCTGTGAGTGCTTTCTCTCTCTTTCATTTCCTGCTTGTGTAGAGTAGGAAGGACAACAACTAGGGCCTTAACTCTGATCCCTCTTATAGATTGACATTGTGCTAGAAGCAAACTTTAATTATAATCCCAGATTTTTTTTCCCCAGAAATGTAGTTTATATGTTTGGCTTAGTAACCTAGTGATCACATATTGCCATAACATGTGTTTGTCTTCTAAAGTATGGGACTAGACAGAAAAAAAGTGGTGGAGACAATAATATTATATTGTTATCAATCGTACTTTGAGATGAATTGGAATTGTTTAACTTAGTTACTAGTAATAGCACTTGGATAGGGACTAATGCAGCCAAAATTTTTCTGACAATTTTGAAAATTCTGAAAATTCATGCAAGTTCTAAAGAACATTATCTTTCAGATGAAGACAGATATCCCCTCAAATTGCCATCTTCAGCAACACTGGTTAAAGAACACTGAAGGCAATCAAAGAGAGAGAATGTTTGGGCATTTGAGAGAAAGTTGACAGAGAGGGGTACTCACAGCTCTGTATCGAATTGTGTTCAGACACACATCTTTTTGTTAGTCTGCAATTCATCACCTCAGTCTAAACCCTATGAAGCTGCTGAGTAAAGTGGCTCAAGCATGATTTTTGGTGCCAGATAGCCATCAGTTTAAAGTCTGCAAGGAATCTATAGTGATCTGTGAGAGGAGAGGTTCATGGAGGTCCTTTTTATGGCAAATGAACAGGTGTCTTTCTCCACTAGAGATCATGTGTAATACTCAATAACAGCAGCCCTTGACTGCACACCAAGTGAGATTGCGTGGCTGCTTCATGATGGGAGCATACACTTTTCATAGGCAGAGCAAGGGCACATCTACTTGTTCCTACTTGCCTTTTAGCTGCTTTGTTGAGAGAATAAGACTGCTTTTTTGTGAAATAAAATAGACTTTTTAATAAAACAACAGCTTCATAAAGGATGACATATATTTATATACCTTCTAAATAACTGGGCCCCTGTTTTCTTTCTGAAATGCAATCAAAAGGAAGGCTAGAACCAGTAGTTCCAAATCCCAGGTGTTTGTGTTTTGATAAAATGCAATTTATTTTTTTAATTGTGCTGTCAAATGATTGAACTAAGTAAAACGACATTTTTTTTTTTCCACAGAGGAAGTTAATTACATACTCTTTCATTAGCAAAGAAGGTACATAAGTTAATTTTCCTAAACGTGCTGCAAAATACAACTACTAATGTACTGATCAGCAGCAGGCAGCTCGTGTCTGTTTGCATTCATTGACTATGCTGCTTTCTACCTTTCAGTTAATTTTCAGTTGAGTACTAAATATGATCTTATGGCATTGGTCTTTCCAGAGTCTAAAACTGCTTCTTGGTTTAACTTCTTGGTTTAACTATGGGGAGAAAGAATTGATTCCTTATTCTGCTGTCAGCTAAGAGCAGTTACAGAACAATGGGGTGGAAGTCAGTAGTATTTTTATACCTACATGACATACAAGTTAGTATGATTTTTTCCCTTTTATTTTCCACAAGCGGAACATCTCTTATTGGGACCAGTCACGATATTTTTTTAATGATAATACGTTAATATTGCTTTTATTTGCCCACTCGCTGTGTGCATTGAGAGTAAAAATAAATACAAATCCTGCTGGTTAACTTGAGTGCCAAAAGCTTGGTTGCCAACATTTAATGGACATAATGATTAAAAATTTTTCCCAAAAGGTGAACTATTGGATCAAAGTGTACTCGTGAGTGTTTTTAGCAGTAAGTTCTCTTTCTAAGCTGTTCTCATATTTAGTGTATTTTTCAGTGATTACTGTTCAAAACTTGGAATTTGGGTGAGGATATATAATAGTGTTTTATAGATAAACCACTTTTTTTTCCTTAAAAATATCACTGAATAGATTATCAACAAAAATTTTTTTAAACAGAAGAACTAGCAAAAATCTTATACTTTGGAGCTCATGCAACTCTTATAAAAAATTTAGAACTCGAAAAATCTTAGAGCCTTATTTCCTAAGAAAGGTGATGGAAAACCACAGAAAATTTGTCTGTGAACAAATAGCTCTCTTGATTTTTATGAAGTGAAACTTTAAGAAAAGCCCAAATAAACTGAACCCAGGAAAGCGCCTATTTTTACTAGAAAGATTTTCATTAAAAATTTGATAAATGTCTGAGGGAAACAGGAGATAGGCTATAGGCAAAAAAAGTGTTCCTCTGTGCTGTACAGCATTACTGGATGTTTGTGGTCCTACAGGATGTCAAGGGAGTGGAGGCATAGAATTAATATGGAAACCAAAGTGATTTTTCTCTGGAAGTGTGGCCTCTTACTATTTGATTTGGTAGAAATATTTTAATTTGACTTGAATGAGACCTAGATAACATTTCAGTATTTCATATGATGAAATAATTTACAGGATTCTTTGAATATACTGCAGTCATTGAAAAATATTGGCCTTTATTTATTGGTGGTGGCTTTTGCTCTTTGTTGTTGGATGGATGCATGTAGGTGTACAGAAATTATCTTACTGATGAATCCAACATTAAGGTTTTACATATTTAATGGCTGGTGACAGAGTACTACTCATACTGAAATACTTTATTTTCAAGGGTTGTAAATCTGCTTTGCACAGTATACAAGATCTGGGTTGTTAGTGGTCTTGATTTTGAGTACTTTGCACTTACTCAAAATCCCTTATACTGTTACTATAGTATTTAACATCTTAAAATATCTCAGGGCCTTGTTCCTCCTGATATGATTCTGATACTCTACCACTACTACACTTGTTAGACTGACCTAAATTTTGAATTTGAAACTGTATTTGATTAAGCCAATTATAGTTCAGATATATGGGAAAAAAGCAACTTTGAAAAAGTGAATTCTGTGTCTTCCATACATGTGTCTTGTTTGCAGATGAGAGGGGTTTTTTTCTTTCTATTTGGCAGCATCGCAGCTCATGCTAAAAAGTGAAAAACAAAGCTATATTCAGCTATATATTCAGTAGTTTCCTTCTCCCTGCCTCCCACCAGGAATCACTTTCAATAATAACACTTTTGAAGTAGCACTTCTGATGAAACAGGAGGCAGAACAAACCATTTGCAGTTCTACTGTTTATTTGGGTTCTAGGGGGATTCTTCTTTGCATGTAAAAATGGCTGTTGAGATGTAAGGATATATAGGCAATTAAGAAAGCCTTGTTTAATAAAGTGAGACATTTCTAATTTGCTTTCTTCTTTTCCATTAAAATAATGATTGGACTGCATTTCCTAGGATGAAGGTGCAAGTTCCCCAAACAGATGTATATTGCAGTTGACTGGATGTGTTAATAGGGTAGGTATTACATGTATATGAGGTGTTAGGTCCTTAGCTACTTATTTGCCTGTGCAGCCATACAAATGTGTTGGTGCACTCCTGTCCATGCATATATGCTTATAGCTTTTCTTTTTTGCTCTGAGTTTTTGGCATTAAGAATTTAGGTCAGCACTTAAATCTCCACTTGTCACATGCAAATTTTTGGGGTTTATAGTCAATCCCAAGCTAAGCAAGAAACGACCAAGAGCATGCATGTATATCAGAACAGTCTATCTATATGAAATGGTTCTTTCTCTTGCTCAGGTATCACTTGCAGAATTTTATCCTGTTCTGGGAAGCATTTAAATGCAAACATGGCTTATATGAGGAGAGTGCAAGCATAGCTACCACCACTATCAGAAGACATCCCCTAGGTAGAAGGGAGTTTGAGTACTGGTGTGGTTTAGATTAGAGCAGATGCAACTGAGGGGAGGAGTAAGGTTTCAAAGACTTAAAAGGGAGCTACAAAAAGAAAAGAAATGGGAAAAGGTGGTGTGATGATGTCTTGTTGTCCCTGCTGAAGGCACTGTAAGCAGTGGAACTGATTGTCTTTGATGGCTAATAGCATCTCCATCACAGGATCTCTTTAAGGACAGACTTCTAAATATCTGTCAGGAGTGATACAGATAACTTCTGCCCTTACTTTATGGAAGTAGACCGGTTGATCTTTGGAAATTAATTCCAGTGTTGCTTCTCAGTTTTTCAAATCTCAAACATCCTGCAAGTTAAATATAGTTTTATTTGGATATCATTGCTTCATCAGTTCCTCTCACAGATGCTACTTGTTAGAAGTCAGGATTGGTTCTCTGCAATCTTTACACTTGAATTCAGTTTAAAAGGTAGACTACCTTTAGATATAGGTGATATGAGAAATGTATATTTTTGACTCCCACATTCAGAAGGGAGAGAGAAAACTCAAAAGCTGCTGGTACTGCTTGTATATGAGAGAAAGTTTCTAAGGAGGCAAGAGATTTTGGCGGTACTGTTTTCCAGTTTTCTGTTGTTTCTTAGAATGGTAGTATTGAAATCTCACAGTCCGATGGTTTTATTTCAAGAAATTAATAGCTTTTAAAGTTCAGGGGTAATTTTCTAAATTGCCAAGATAAAACTTAAAAAATAAACCCTGCTTCTAACACAATTTGGGGGAAAGGGACTGCTTTTTGGACGTATATTTGTTTTAGTAGCATAGTAAGTAAATTTTTATAGACCTGCTTGCCGGTGTTCGATTTCTTTCTATTTGGCCTGTGTGTGGGTTTTTTGGGTAAGAATTTTTATTTTGGTTTGAGTGAGGCTGTGTGTTTCTTCAGTGATATTTTTACACGCAAGTCAAGCAAGTATGGCTCTAATAAGTACTTGGTTGGTAGGCTGTTAAGTTAAAAAAGCAAACATGCCACAGGAGATATGACAGCAAGTTAATTTTCATAGTGTTTGTCTCTAGTGTGCTATTGCTGACTCAATATGTTATAATAGTGTTTAGAGGAACTGTATAAAGTTATTTCTTTTTTTTAATTTCTTTTTTTGGCAAGGTGTATACTGAAAATGTGATCACTGATACAGGAGATATACTTCTAAAATAACCAGTAAAACATAATAATAGGAGTTAGGATAGAATATATCTCTAAATCCTCCATACTTCTAAAAGTGTTAGGGGAACACTTGAACAAGCCATCCTTTTATGTATGTACAGAACCTGGAATGGGTCTTCTGTATTTCTTTATTCCTCTTTCCCCACAAACCTTCTTTACCTGTTTTGTTCCTCAGAAACTAATTTACTTCATTCGGAAGTTTCCTGCAAGATTTAACAGAATCTGAGTCTGATGTGTTTTTCCTCGTTTCTCTCCATGTCTTCCCTAAACCTTTAAAAAGTTGGCATGGCTAGCTAACTGCCGGGATGGTGGATGAATGCTCCTTAGGTTCAGAAAAACTGAGGGCCTCACAGCAAGGGGAGCCTCTATTTGGTTTGAGTCACAGTTTGATCAAGCTTGGTGCTTTCAGTGCCTTTTATGAAAAAAGCTTGCAGTCAAAAACATAGTACTGTTGGCATCGTTTCTGTGTATATGAGGTGGCAGCAGTGATTAAACAAACATGACTTTAAAGCGTGGCTGAATTCTAAAAACTGACTTGTAAATCAACGCCTTCACTGACTGTTTGTTCCATATGTGTATAAAGACATGAACTTTAATAGACTTAAATAGACTTATGAGACAAAAAATATGATTATTCCTGGTCTTGTCAACATCAGAGTAAACTGGCTACTATTTTTCCTTAGGCATCATCAGAATTGTTGTATGAGTTACAAGGTTAAGCATTCTTACCTGTGCTAACCCTCGTAAGCTTGTGTTGCAGAGGTCTTTGCTAATGGAATGACTGATACATTTGGACTGATTTGGACTTATACAAGCTTTGTGACAACAATGTGCATGAAATGACAGTGATCTTGTCTGGTGTTGTGGGTTTCCTTTTAAAACAGGTATATAGACTGTGGACTGTGGTGGTGGGGTTTGTGTTTGTTTTGTTTTGTTTTGTTTTTCTTAACATCTGTACATTTACTGCTATATCTTTTGTCCAGTAACAGATCTTCAGAAAGATGTAGACTGGATACAACTATATATATGTGTCAGTCAGAAATGAAGAATGGAAAACATTGCTGTTGGCTGTGAACACACAGTAATATTTTCACCAAAACACGCTTGTAACCCCCAGTAGTTTTCTTCTTGGAGTGATGTTCAGGTAGAGGTGATGTCTTTAGTGGTGGGCACTTCCAGCTTAGCATCTAAACTGCTATCTAACATTATGCTTTAAAGTAACTTTCACCTGAAATAAGCAGTTTAGAGGTAGTTGCTGACTGCTAAAACTTGCTATTTGTCAATCAGCCAGCACATAGGATATTATTTTTGAGAAATTGTACTTAAATTGTTGCTGCAAACTCTAGGGATCAGGATATCCCTATAAATCAAATAAGCACAGTTGTGTGCACATATAAAACGAAGCATGAAGACCAGTGTCTTAACAACAGTCACGTTTCAGACCTGGAAAATATATTTGGGGATTTCATTAACAGTCTGCAATTTGAAAGCTAGATGCCAGTTTGTAGACTAACCTTCCTATTTTGAGAGTATGATAAGAATGATAGCAATTTTTGGTGAAGTTTGAACTTTATTATTGCTAATGATTATGCCATTGTTATTTATGCTTGTAAATGAAGGTTTTAAAGATGAAAAGAGAGGAAGCTTCAGAGGCAGCTTCTGGGACTTCATCCTCAGAGGAGTAAATCCAAGATTGGGGGCGGGTCCTTGCAGGACCCTGCTGTTCGTCTCATGGGTTTGGTTTGCTTTTCAAAGGAGACAACTGTATATATTACACTAATTAATATATTTTAATAAGAGGAACAGTATTCCCACTAGCTCCTCTGAATTAAAACCCTTCATGGTAACCTTGAACAAAAGAAAGGCTGTAAATGTTTTTATTACAAGTGATTTTGTGCAGATCTTATAGGGTTCTCTTTACTTCCCTTTCTCTTAAAAGTGAGATTAACATTTCTGCAAGAGAAGGGCTCCGTTTAGCCTCATTAAGTTTGCTTTTTGGCCTTGGTACCCCTGTGGTGATGGGAAACTTGTCTGTAGTCTTTGGGGGATTTGTTAGTGTGAAGGGGAAAAGAGGAAATGCCTTTGTGATCTAGATTCATTCAAATGGGAAGGTGGCTGTTTCTCTTCTATGAAAGTGCAAAGGCGCATAAAAATTGCTTGAATGTATCAGTTAGGGGGCTGATTCTTGTAACCAGTGGCTTATAAGGTATCCTTAAATTTTAAGCATTTTAACTTCTTAAATTATGTAAAGGCATGTGTGAGTGATGTAAAAGCATATCTTATAACAGCACTTGTTATTTTATATGATCTTAGAAATATTGGTCTAAAATAAGAAACAGTTTCAAAAAAGTAAATAATGATTTTCATTAAATTGCTTTGAGATGGTTTTGTAACTTTCGGCAGTTTTGGTGTGGTTTTGATGTTGGTTTAGTTTTGTTTTTCTTTTTATATAAAGCATATAGTTGATGATATGAATTTTAAAGGATTTTAAAGAATGCAGCAGTTACTTTATCACTTATAAATGAAACAGTTTCTCACGTACTAGTGTGCTGCAAAGGAAACTTTCATATGTCATCAGTAACTTTTTGAGTTAGGAAATCCTGGTTGGTGTCATTAAATAATCTTCTAACCTCAGTAAATATAATTGGCAACAAACTGCCAAGAGAAGTTTTGAAGTAGGCAGTTCTTAAGGTGCTATTTCCTATGTAGAACAGGTAACAACAGAGATCAACAAGTGATATATAGGTATAGTTTTATGGACAGTGTGTTTATTCCTTTTAGTATTACTGTAGTGCTAAAACCAAGATTTTGTTGCCCCAAGTATTGTGTCAAGGAAGTGGGAAGGTGAGTGAAGGGAGAGGCAGTCTCTGTTCCTGACAGTTCACAGTTTCATTGTGAAGTAAGAGAAAAGTTAAGTTCAGTATGGGGGGACAATATGTAAACAGTGTGGCAATATTAGTTGTTTTAGAATCATAGAATGGTTTGTGTTGGAAGGGCCGTTAAAGATCATCTAGTTCCAGCCTCACTGCCATGGATAGGGACACCTCTCCAAAGACCAGGTTGGCTCAGAGCCCATCCAAACTGACCTTGAACACTTAGAGGGATGGGGCATCCACAACTTGCCTGGGCAGTCTGTTCCAGTGCCTCACCACCCTCACAGTGAAGAATTTTTTCCTAATATTTAATCTAAACCTACTCTCTTTCAGTTTGAAGCCATTCCCTCTCCCTCTTGTTCTGTCACTACATGTTCTCGTAAAAAGTCCCTCTTTCTTGTAGGCTCCCTTCAGATACTGGAATGCTGCAGCTAGGTTACCCCGAAGCTTCTTTTCCAGGCTGAACAAACCCAATGCTCTTAGCTTTTCCTCATAGGAGGGGTGCTCCATCCTCCTAATCAACTTGTTGATCCTCTTTTGGACTTGCTCCAACAGGTCAGTGTCCTTCCTGTGCTGAGGACAGTCATTGATCAAATTGGCACAATAAATGCTATGAAGTTCTTCTATTTAATTACTTTGTCTTTGTAGCAGCAAAGTAGCAGATTGGTCTTTTTTTAAGTGGGACTTTAAGAAAGATAATAAGGAAGCAGATCTTTGAAAATGTCCTGCAAAATGGCAAGCACAGGATGGATGAAGCTGTTTTAAAGGGTGCTGTTTTGAAAATTAGAAATAGCAAAAGTGGGCAGACACTGCTGTTTGCTCTTTGGGTGTTGAGACTGGTGTTTTGGAGGTGAGATTATTTGGAATGTGGAAGAACTTGGTTGGTAAGCATTGATCCATTAGAGAAGGGAGCACCAACAGAGAGATGGAGAGATAAGAGATATAGGCATAAAATTGCAGACAGGTCCTCATATCTGCCTTGAATCCAGGATGATGTGCAAACTGTGCTCCTGAGTGACCAAGAATTTATAGGCTGCTTTTGAATTGGGAGACATGGAGTGAAGTCTTGTGATGGAAGGATCAGAATGTCTGTTTGTATTCTGAGTTGAGAAATAAGAGGTAGCTAGGTAGATGCTAGATGTTATCCCTAGACTCTGATACGACGTCAGTATGGAATTCTCCGTCGTGGTCATACTGTTGAACTGGAAAAGCTGGAAACAACTTGGAGAATATTCATGGAGGTAGAAATACTAAGGACCAAAGAAAGAAAACAGAGGCTCCCTCAGGCAGCCTGGCTTTAGGTGATACAAATATTTCAGCATCCTTTGAACTGAACCTTGTTCTTGAAAGTTGCCTGCCTGTAACAGATGGGTGCTTTACCCAGTTTCATGGGTTTGGTCTGTACAAGTTTTACGCTTTCTAAATACTCATGTATTTTAGCTAGATACAATAAATTTACTACTTTCTGTGTATCTTCTAATTCTTCTGAAATGCTACATGGCCAATCATTTTAATGTAAGAAGGAGAACTGGGATTTTGAATACTGAGAGATGGTTGCATTTCTGAAGCTGTTCTGGAGCCTGCTTCTCACTGACTTAATTGAAAAGGGTGCTGAAATCAATGTAGGTGCAAATCCTTACAGTGATCATGTGTGTCAAACATCTTGCCTTTACAAACACATACAAACACAGACACTTAAATGCTTCGTTAAACCAGGGCCAAGACAGAAGAGACAAGTATCTATTTTTTTCACAAAATATATGAAAAGCACACTCACAGTTACCCTCAGCAGTCTCATGCACGACTGAAAATTGCTATTCCTTTGGCAGTGATACTGTGCCTGTAGCACAGCCTAGTTGTACCAGACTTAATGACAGAAGCATCAAGCCAAGAGCATTTAGTCTGGGCGCTGAATAATTTGGACTCTTTCACTTCCAAAATATTAGAATTGGTCAATGGTCTGTGAAGGCAAACAAAAAATAGCTGCACGGATAGAGCACAGTTAGGCCTTAAAAATTCTGGTTATTTAATTCAGGTACTAGCACATAATCAGGCTCTACTGAGTAAATCTCAAATCTCTCCATCTTAGTGACACTGTTCAAATTGAAAATGTCAAAAATGTCACCATCCGAGCATAATGCATGAACATGAAACTTTAATTACGTTTCTTAAAAAATGAGTTTACAAATGATCAGATTTGCTTGGAATTATGATGAAGTCGTATTGCTGTTCAAGGCCATAATGAATCATCAGTTTGTTTGCTGAATATTCACATGTACTTCATGCAACACAGACAACATGATTTGCTGTGAAACAATAGAAGACATTTATTATGTGAAGATAGAATGCACTTCAGAGGCTGAGACACAGTGATGCATAGGCACATGACTTCAAACCAGTATTTCAAGGTCTGATTCTGTAGAGCAGTTGCAGAAGAAGGAAGATTGGGGTTTGGATGTTTTTCTTTTGTGTTTTTCAAGAGTGCAAATATGGCTGAGCTTTGCAGCAGAACTGCAGTACACTTACTCATTAAATTTAAACTGTAGAGTTCTCAGAGTGGGGTGGAATAAGAGGATTTTAAAAAGCTATAAAGAGTTGTCCACCCCCTGCAGACCTCAGATCCTGTATTTATTGCATGAAGTATTAAAAGCCTCTAAAAAGCACTCTTTTTATGAGAATGAAGTTGCTGTAAGAGCTTTTGTGAAGATTCATGTCAGCATGTTGTTTTTTTTTTTTCCTGGCTAGGAACTGTCTGACAGTTTAAACTCACCAATTTCAGTCTAAATCTGAGTTTGGCAAACCTTCTTTGATGAAGAATGTGGTTTGATTTCTGAGGTGAATTTGGGAGAAATTGAGCCAATGTGTATTTTTAGCACAATATGGTATTTGCAGCTGAGATTTTTTGTTTGTTCAAGCTGAAGTTTGAATCCAAGTTGTGGGATTGGACCTTAGCAAATTAACTCACCCCAATCTGAAACAAATCAGCACAATTATAAGAAGCTGACATGATTAGAAAAAAGACAAACCACCCAAAACCAACACTGAATTTTTAGGAGGTGTTACTGGCATTTCATTACACCTAAAGTGTGTGGTAGCTTCGGATACTATTTTGGGAGAATTTTCCTGAATTTGCTTTATGAGCATATTTTCTTGTCTGTGAGCAAAATGTGTCTAAGAGTTATTTTCATCCTATGAAATGAGAAGTTGATGTTTTCAGTAGGAGAGACTGTTGTGAATACAGCCTAACAAATGAAGATAAGCTAAAGGGGAAAGATTGTGACAATGACTTGTCTTGTGCTTTGTGAATATTCAACTTCATTCTGCTTCTTAGCGTTTAAAATTGATTATGATAGTAAGAAAGTTTAAGGCGCTGGTTTTTTTCTGAATTTTGACTGATTTTCCTCAGTGTACTGACAATTCCAGTGCAAGGGTCATCACAGGTTTCTCATACCACTTGAGGTGCCTCAGCGTAACCAGTGCTTTTGAGGATGTTCCACAACGTGTGTGTTTACTTTAAGGTAACTGAATGTATTGCAGGAAAACTGTTTGCTCTTTTATGTTACTCTCATGAAGCTGATGAAATGTACTGTAGAAGTACCCAACTGCAAACAAAGGAAATCTCCCTCAGCTAATACAGTTACCTTAAAACAGAGTGATGCACTTGGAGTAGTGTTTCAGTGAACCAGCCGTGTTCCATGTAGGACTGTTTCATTGGTCCCAGTTCTGGAATGAATCTTTCTCAAAAGAAGGATGTGTTAATGGTAAATCCCTCTGTGTGTGTGTGTGTGTGTGTATCTGTCTGATATGGTTGCTAAACTTGAGAGTGTTTATAGATAAAAATGCTACTTGTGAATAAAAATGAAAACTTGTATTACTGTAAGCAATTCCATATAAAACTCACAGGTTGTAAAGCGTATCAACAGGCAGGTATTCTGCTCATCTAATCTGGTGTCATCGCTACCTGATGCAATAGTTTGTCTCTCGTAGAATATTAATTATGATATTAACTCAGGTGCATGAAATTCACAGGCATATGTTGCATTTTCAAGTCTCAGGGTTGTTTTTCTGAGAGATAATGAAAACCAGGTAAGTGTGCCTCTGTTCAGCCAAATTTTTCCGTAGTAGTGGTTTGCCTGGAAAGGAAAACGTGTTGAAGTTGAATCTCATATACAATTATGGGTATGACTGGGTGTAAAATAAGGACACTCAGAGCTAAGGAGTGGGGATATAATCACAGTACCTGCTCAAAGGAAAAAACAAAAGATAAAAAGCCAAACTAAATAATTTTTTACCTCCTTCTGCATAACTGCCCCGACCATTGGCCTTAGTACTGCTACTCACTGATGGGATTGCTGAAGGTCACTAAGTGATCTGATTTTGCATAAATGCCCAAAAATCAAGAGGTGCTATCCTTTTTTTTGTGTTTGTGTATATGCCTACTAGTGAAGAATAGTTCTGTTATTCCTCTGAAGTTATTTGAACTTTGGAGGGGGAAAAAAAGTCTACTACTGTCAGTGCTTTTTTGGAACAGTATGTCTGTACTGTAAGTGGATTTGCTGTGATTCTTATTGCCCATACTAATACTATAGCTTTTCTACTGGTTCCAGATGTGTAAAATACAGTATGGGGTGGGAGGAGGTAAAAGTATAATGAAAAACTTCTGGATTTCTCTATCATAGACAATTGCTGTAATTTTGCAAAGAAAGCTTATGGAAGTTCATATGATATTTAATGGAAATGCAGTCATTTGATTAGATCCCCTTGAGAAATACAGAGGGGAAAAAAAAACCATTTCTGGACCTTCCATATGGGCCATATGAGTATGACTAGACAGTTGCCTGTAAAAAGGGCTTGCTTCATATATAAAAATTAAGAGATAGATTGTAGGTCAGAAATTGTTGTACTGTAAGTGGAAACTCACCTGAAAGGATTCCTGAACTGTGAAACCATAGAGAAAGCTGATGACAGCTGTTCTTCTTCCCTTCATACCCAGTTCTCCTTGTGAAACCAGAGTTCTCTAGACTCTGCTCTAAAAAGGAGACGATTATCTTGATTCTTTTCTGATTGCAGGTAACTGCTAATTGTCCCTGATGCACAGAAAGGTGCAAATGTTTGTGCTGTCATCTCTACATCTGTAACTTTGGAATAGTGCCGTGTGTGCCGACAGCATTAATCTGTTAATTTTCCAGAGTCTAAAACTGAGCCAAATATACACACTTCAGGAAAACTGTTGATCAGCAGTTTAAATATTTAGATTAACTCGTGCCTCCTTATAAAACAAGACAAACTCATTAGTTTCCACAGTGGTTAGAATTAGCTTCAAGAAAATTCAAATGTACGTTTCACTAACTAAAAGCTAAATTGAGTTGCAGAAAGAGCTATGGCATTTCATCAAATGTGGAGAGCTGGGAAAAAAAGTGACTTTTTAAATCTGACAATCCCTGAGAATCATGTGCATTCTTTCCTAATCTTTGAAGATAGATCTACTTAGGTTTTAGATGAAGCTTTAATAAAAGATAATTAATAATGTATTTTTAATAAAATAATTGGATACAAAAAGTATCTTGTATGAACTCCTCAGCTTGTTTATTAATGTAGGATCGTAACTGTATAATCGAGTTAGCCACTGCATGTGTGTTTTAGATTGTGGATTAACATTTCATATTGTTAATTGGGGAAGGGGGAGAAAGTGTCTTTTTGATTTGTGTAACTGCAGGTGCATGTTAATAGCTTTAAAATGCTAAAACAGAACTTGAAAGTGTTCTTAGTGGTAAGGTGATTTCCTTTATAATTGCATTTCAGACAGAGGGCAAAAGTTTGTCTTTGAGTTCAACTGTGAGGCAGCTTTCAAATGAAGTTTAAATAAAAAAGTCACTTCTGAAATGACAGGACTCTGTCATTATTTAGGCAAATGAGGCTGGCTTAGTGACATAAATCTTACTATTGGATTTAAAGGGAATAATGCAAAAAATCCCTAAGTGATGCTATGAAAAAAATTGATAGTTAATAGTATAAAACTGCAAAAGTTAACTTGCATAGAAAATAATTTGCCTGTAAATGAGATGCTTTTTTTCCTTGAAATATCTGTGTCTTGAGATGTTTCAGTGATCAAACAGACTTTCAAAATACTTTATCCTAGCAAATGAGGGAGCTGGATAAAGGGTGCCTTTCAGATTAGTTTGTGTGAGATGTTTCCTACCTTTACTTTGACAAAAAAGAGGGACCTGTAGGAGGTAATGCTTTCATCACTTCAAACACATTATTATTCTAACCATCTCAGGTAGTCCAAGTGCTCTTAAAACTGAATCTTTGGAAATAATACATAATTTTAGTACTTTTTGTAAATGGTGTAGCATACAGTAAAATAGCCATAATTTGTCTTAATTAGTATTCTGTGTGTTAAGCATGAATTTGACTGTATTGACTAACATGACTCCAGGGAATTTCCTTTATACTTGGTGGTTTTACACTTCAAAAGTGATTGGAGTCCCAAAACTATTTCAGAAAGCAAATTGGCTGTAAGCATCCTCTCTGAAGAGGAGAAATAAAGCTCCTCATTGTAAGAGGTGCTGTGGGGATGCAGAGGATAGGGGAGACAAAAATTAAAAAATAAATTGAAAATATATCTTAATATCATGGGTTGGATGTTATATTTGAATGCTCTGGGCAGTGCCAAGCTGTCATTTCAATACATTTTTGATTATATTATACATCACAATAGGTTTTGAGATGTATGGATTTTCTGTAAGATTTTGTAGGAAATGGCTTTAGGGATGTGGCTAAAGTAGATTGAATTATGTTGGTATGGCCAGGTCCTTTCCTTGTGAAAATGTCAACCAAAAAATTTCAACCCTGATAATGAAAAGAATGTCCAGCTACATAAAACATACCTAATGAAATAATTAACAAGTGTGCTTACTTTCTAACATTTTAATTTCACTTCTAAAGTCTCTCTTCTGCTTTCTTTCTATATTCTTTGTGGCAGATGAGACACAGGTGTTACTTCTGGTAGCTTGTTGCGTAACCTTTCCATGAAAAATAATTTTCCCATCAAGTTCCTTGTCTTTATAGAAAAATCTACTGTAGAGGAAAACAGAGACTTCAACCCTTGAAAGGAAATGGGGAGTGTGTACCATAAAGGAATGAATGAGAGTGTTCGAGTCATCAAAGGGCACTTAAAGACAGTCTCTAAATCACCAACAAAACAGAGCCATTCTTTGGATCTTGGGGGTTGTGGGAGTCTGAATTTCAGGTGCCACTGCTAGTGGTCTCAAGTGGGAAAGTTGTCTGCTTTGAAGAAAGGAAGAAAAAAAAATTAAAATTTATGCTGTAATTAGACATCAAGGATTGACTGAATTCCTTTACTAAAAGGTAATGTTTCCATGATAAATCAGTACATAGTATATGGATTGTGTGTATTGCAAAAACTCAAATACATTTTATAGTTTATTATGAGTAAATTCATTTGCCTCAGTTTGAAGTACATGAAACAAAATCTAGACAACACAACATCATTTAAGAACCTGTAATTTTTTTTTTCATTGGAAGGAGGATTGAGGAGAAAATAATTAAGCAGGACAGTCGTTGTCAAGGCTATCATCTGATTAGTGCTGAATTATCAGATATGTTAATATTTGAGGTCACATCTCCACTTTCAGAGAGTAGAAGCATCCAAAAATCCAGTAAGTATTTGGCAGAGTAAATGAGGAGAAACAGTTTATCTTAGATGTTTAGTTGAAAACTGGGCTACAAGTGTGCTTACAAGAATATTAAGAAAAAAAAACTTGAAGAATGGCTTAAGTTAAAAGCTGGACTAAAAACTAAATAACGTTTTTCATGCAAATGCACGTGGGGAAGCAGTTTGTTGCTGAGCATTACAAGAGTTATTGGGATGAAGAGCCCAAGGAACTCCCAGGGTATTGCATATGGCTGCAAGTTGTATGTCTGTTTATTTCTGTACTCCAAAAGTGTCATAAATTTATTGCTGGTTTAATGGGGTTTCGTGTAGCCTTTTCTTGACTTCTGTAGCAGGAAGGACTTGGAGATTTTTCTTAATTTAACATGTGTGAGTTCTCCTTCTCTTCAACTTTTCCCCTTTTGCTTTCTAATTTTCTGTTCGCACATCCATTTTTGTGTAATGGAGTTAGAGAAACAATTACTATGGAAGAATACTAGTTGTTGTGGTTTTTTTTTTTTAGTGATACTCAAAGAAAATGTTGATAAAACAGAGTTCTGTTTTTGACTGGCTGATGGACTTTGCCTTTTTGACTGAAGTAGAATTACACAACAGGGTAATGAATTAGGGGTAGAAAGTTTGAGAGTGTGACAACACATGCAGACTTGTGTGTTAACTCAGTATTTTCCATTCCTTTTGATGGAGGTTTTTTCCCGTTTTCTGTCCAAGGATCCAGGCAAAGCAGCTGTTTTATGGTTTGTATTTAGGATAGTTTATAAAACCAGTCAAACTGGCTTTTTGTACACATACCCAGACATCTGCCATCTCTCTCTCTCTCATATTATGGAAAGCATTTACCAAAGGAGGCTAGACCTTTGTGCCTCCTGAAGCCATTTAATAGTCTTCTTGGCAATGGTGAGCAAACCTGTAGCTTTCTTTAGTAAGTATATGAGGATTTCCCTGTGGATGTATGCAAACCTACACGTCATCTTAGTGTATGTTGCCTTAATGATAATTGGAATGATCTCTGCGTACAGGCATCCTGGATCATATTGTATTAAATGTTGTGTAAGCCCAAATAGTGTTTCTGTGTGGTTGTGGTTTTTGTTTTGTTCTGTTTTTTAAGAGCTATGTTCTAAGCAAAGGGTGCAAACCGAAAATGGGGTGGGAGATAGGACCACAGAAACATGTAAAAGAAGAGTGGTCCTTGGGGAGTATCCTGTTGCCTTGTTGTCATGCCCCACGTAAAAAAGTATGAAGAGGAAGTTGCTGGGGACTAAGCAAATGCAGAATGAGACCCTGACAGACACTTGGCAATGAAAATGATGGAAGTCCAGAATTAGAAATGTGGAAAGAAGAAGGTAGAGGGTGGCAGAGAGGAACAATTAGAAAAGACAGGCTGAGGAGAAGGAAAGATAATAAACAAGCAGAACAGGAGAAAAAAAGATTAATATATAAAGAAAAATATGTTAATGGTAGCTTTACATGCAATTTTCAATATATAAACCTTAATTTTAAGAAGTTACTGGGAAGAGCTTGTGGCCACTCATTTTGACAAATCAGGTGCCTTACTAAGACATGGGATTATGCTAAAATTAACCTAAATTAACCCATGTTTGCAGTTTTATCACTGAAACTGTGCACAGTTGAGGGGATCTAATCTTTTGCAACTTTTGTTTTTTACTTTTGTTGTGATTCTCCCAAAGAGTGATGCTGACCTGGAGAATGAGGTATGGCTGAGACATTAATGTTAACTCAATGTAACTTGAAAACTAAAATTATTTTATGAATCTTAAAAATAAAGCGAGGGCAGCATATGAATTGCCAAGAATAGATTAGAATAGAATTAATTCTGCAAGGAGAAAAAAGTAGCTTCCTGGAGAAAATTCTCCATTCAAGAAAATATATAGAATCATAGTGTAGTTTGGGTTGGACAGGACTTTTAAAGGTCATGTGTTCCTAACCCCTTGCCATGAGCAAGGACATCTTCTACTAGAGCAGGTTGCTGAGAGCCCCCTCTGACCTGACCTTGGCTATTTCAGGAAAGAGACATCTGCCACCTCTCTGAGCAACCTGTTTCAGTGTTTTACCCACTGTAAAAAATTTCTGCCTTATACCTGATTTAAACCTATCTTCTTTTAAAATGATTAACCCTTGTCTTACTGCAACAGGCCCTGCTAAAAAGTGTGTCCTGATCTTTCTTACACTCCCCTCTTAAGAACTGAAAGTCTGCTGTAAGGTCTCCCCAGAGCCTTCTCTTCTCCAGCCTGAAAAACCCCAACTCTCTCAACCTGCCTGCATAGGAGAGGTGCCCCGACCTCTGATCATCTTCATGGCCCTCCTCTAGACGCATTCCAAGAGGTCCATGTCTTTCCTGTGCTGAGGACCCCAGGGCTGGATGCAGCACTTGAGATAGGGTCTCAACAGAATGGAGTAGAGGAGAAGAATCACTTATATTGAGGTCTTCCAAACTTTCCAGTAAACTTTTTTGTGAAAAACCAATTTCTCTTTCTTGCTGTACAATATACTTTGAGTATGGTTCTGTGGCATGTTAATAACATTATCTTTTTGGTGTTCCTTCTAGATAAGTATTATGTATTTTGCTGTAAGGAGGAAATATCACACATGCATAAATGAAATCCAGTGGAACTGGATTTTTTTTATATTGAATAGCATTAGAAAAGATGAACAGGCAATTTGACTGTATTTGGGGAGAATATTGCATATACCTGCATATTCCCTTTAGACTGTAAGTAATTGCAATTTAAGCTTCATCTTAAGCAATGTACTGTAACTAAATAGAGTGTAGGTACAAAAAGTGTACCGTGCAGAAGGCTGTAGGTATTTTCAACATTTGCACTGCAAAACCTGTGAAATTACAAAATGAACTTGGTTCCTACTGAACTAAAGATAGTGTTCAATTTTTGTGTGTTTCAAGGTAGCAAGGTAAAAGTGATGCTTCACTTGACATGAAATGGTTTGTCTGATAGAGGCAGAATATTTAATATTGGACACTCTGTGGCCAAGTGAATAAAAATGGAAATTTAAACTGCTGAGAAGGCATCTCCTTTCATCTGATAGCTTGAGATTAGTTTTAACTGCCCTGGAAGTGCCAGGTGGAGCCCAGGTTTCCTATGTATCCACAGTATTCTGACTCTGAGCTATTAGGTAAATAGGCAACAATTCCAGCCTCTGAGGGAGGTTTTGTGACACTAGCTCTTAGTTTGTTTTTTCCTCACATGAAATTAGTCAGTGAATATGACCTGGATTCATTAATCCTTTCAAGCTGGCTGAAACCAGGTTTACTGAAGAAAAGCCTGCCTGCTTGAGCCAAATGCCCTTGTCTTGATTGCAAATGGAGAAAAAGGGAAAACAGCTCTATGAAATAGTCATAGATTTATAAGATCAGCTCCAGCACTACTGCCATCCTGTTAGGAGGGAGAATTGAATTGAACCGCCTCTTATCTAAATTTCCCACACAAATTCTCTAGTGTAGCACATGGTGTATCTAATGCTGAAAGCGCTGTACTGTTGAGAGCTGAATTTCTTTATTTAGGTTTAGCAGTTTGCTTATCCTGCCACAGCTGATAACTTTACACTTGAACCTTGATAAGGAGAACAGGAACTACTTTAAATCCTGTGGATATGAGGAATGATAGTATTGCTCTGTTTCATATTAGTCAAGTACTGTCTAATCTATTTTGGTTTTGAAGTAAATAATATAACACAGTGGGTTTGCAGTTATATTCCATGGAATTGTGTCTGTGTGCACATGTACCCATATGTGTGACATAAATATTCTGTTGTGTGCTAGAATCAAGTTCTCAGCTAAGAGCAATTGAGACATGTCCAATTTTAATGGTACTATATACAGTTTTCAGTCACCTGAACTTCTGTCTCTTAAATCACTGGCTACTTAATCCATGTTCCCCTAATATGTAGTCAAAGCTTAGCTTTTGATTAGTGCTGCCACAAAATTTTCAGGTGCTCCTGGTTGTTTGTATGTGTCAGTGCGATGGGTGGGTACGAGGTTGCAGTGACAGATGTGCAGATGTGTGTTTTTTATGAATGCATAGAGCAAGTATGTGCGTGTCCCTGGAGCCATAGAGAAAATGAGTTGTTCTTTGATAGGAAAAGAGGCTGACCTCCTCATTACATCACGTAGCCAGTCACATTCATGATGTAAAGCCTTGTTCAAGTGCTGTGGAGATCATGCATATTTCTGTTCTTCTACCTTTATCTGAAATTAATTTAGGGACTTCAGAAGTCTTTTATATGTAGTCGAGTGCACGTTTTCTTCTCCTAGATCATTGAGAATCCAAGCTAACTTCAGAGAATCCTGTAGCACAACTAGGAGCAGATGACTGTTTTTCTCTGGAACTGCAGTATATCATCACCTCACCTAAGAATGGGGACAGATGTTGCAATTTTTGAGAGAGAATCCTAGAAGAAGAAAAGGGTGGAGCACCAGAAAAATCCTGTAACTGTCAGTAGACAGAAGGCAGAATTCCCAACATCTTTCAGTAAAGAACAGAATAACTTTACTATTTAATATTGTGACAGTGCCTGGCTGTATTTTTCGGTGGAAAATCCTTTAATGTTTACATCTTGCCACAGGCTACCTCTGTGGCTCCGTTACAACAGTAAGGGTGTAGATAAACTTTTCACCTGAGTACCTGACATGAAGCACGCCACTCTGTATTTGGCACTTACATAAGCAGTTGATTTCAAAGTGTTCCTATTGACTTCAAAGGAAAAATGTATCTTTTGATGTATACTTAGATGCCTAGGCATAAAAACTTTGGCATCCAAAGTTCTTAAAGAACTACATTGTCACTGACATATATAGTGCATATATATATATATGTAGGCACAAAAAGGTCTTACCTTCTAGAACATGCCTAAACAGATTGAAGACAGAGTAGTTGAGTGTGGAAAGATAAAGCTCCAGACTCTTTTTGAGCAATGTAGTCTCTTATAGGGACATCAGAAAGTTGTTTTTCATGGGAGGAGTCAAAGAGAAGGCATGCATTCTTGATGTTGAAAGCCTACTTGTGTGTTTTATGTTGACCTTTTTCAGGAACAGTCTATCCATACATGAAGGAATGTGGTGCTGACAAGTTTAATAAAGTTTGTCTGAGCTGCTCTAAAAGAAATAGTTGCGGGGAAAAAGTTAAGATACATCATCTACTTTTTCCTCACAAATGTCCTTCTCAAATCTTGTTTTCTGGCTGCCATTGGATGTAAATTAAAGTGATTCCCACCCCCCTCTTACTTTCTTTGACTTACTAACACTATTGCAACAAATTCTGTTGCAGTGAGTTCCGTTTGACCCAACCCTGAAAATGCTTGTATGATGTGTGCTCCAGAAGGTAACCTGATTAAATTTAATACATCAGTTTCTCTGCATTAGCTAAGATATACAAAAGCTGAGACAAAAATGCAGGATGATGTCTGAAAAGTCCTTTTGTTTTGCAGTCCTATTTGATATGGCAATACAATGTTACTGTAGCTTTTTTCATCTGTTACACTGAATGTATTTTTATCTGGTATCTTTTATCTGGTCAGAATATTGAATTGAATGGAAAACATAAACATTTAAGAAAAAAAGTACAATTGTAGCACAGTTTTAAACAAACTTCTGTTTAAATACTCTTGAAATGCTTTTAAAAGCATTCAATACTACTAATAATGCAATATTACTACTACACTGCAATCTGGAATGAACTGAAACTACTTTGGAGAAATATTCCGATACATTACATATGTATGTGCTTTTGCACTTGTCTTCGTTCCCGATAAGAAATGGGAAAATGGACTTCAATTCACACACAAAAATTAAGATTAGATATAGCAACGTGTTCATAAAATATTTTATTTTATTAAATAGACTATTTCAGCAGGAAGAGACCTACAATGACCATCTAGTTAAACTGCCTGACCACTTCAGGCCCTTCCCTCCCAGTACATGCCTTCCTGCCTTTTCATCAGCTTTGTTACCCTTCTCTGGATGCATTTGAGTACCTTAACATCCTTCTTAAATTTTAGGGCCCAGAAAGGCACAGTGCTCCAGGTAAGGCCACACCAGTGCTGAGTACAGTGGGATAATCACTGCTTGACTGGCTGGTGATGCTGTGTTTGATACACATCAGGATGTGGTTTGCCCTCTGGGCTGTCAGGGCGCTGATGATTCATGTTGCCCCTGCTCTCAACCAGCATCCCCAGATCCCTTTCCCCAGGGCTGCTCTCCAGCCAGTCCTCTCCCGGTTTATGCTTGTGCCTGGCATTACTCCATCCTAGCTGCAGAATCGGGCATCTTTTTCATATTCGTTTTCATGCCATTAATGACCGTCCAATGCTCCAGTTTATTTGGATCCCTCTGCAAGGCCTCTCATTCCTCAAAAGAGCTAACAGCAGCTCCCAGTTTGGTGTCATCAGCAAACTTGCTAATGGTACCTTCAACTCCTGTGTCCAGATCATTGATAAAAATATTGAACAGAACTGGCCCTAGAATTTAGCCCTTATGAACACTGCTGGTGGCCAGTCACCAGCCAGAAGTTAGCTCCAAGTATCAGGTATTGATATAATTGCATATTTAATGAGAAACAGTGTCAAAATGTTTTTTTGTCCATGTAGCCAAGTACTTCTACTCATCTGTCCAGTCAGATAAACTCTGCATTTTTGTGTTTTATGATCTTTTTAGTGGCCCTGTTCTCATTTGCACTATTTTATGAAGGCTAGCATTGGCCAAAAGCACAACAGAAAAGCAGTATTGCAGCAAGGTTGTCTGCAAGTCCTTTTGCTGCTGCTATTGTGTTTTCTCTCCTGTGCCAGGAGCAGTTATATCCTGATGGAGGCTAGCTGTTACAATGAATTGATCCTCCTGGGGTTGGTAGAAAGGCCACTTGCCTTATATTGTGGTTAATGGAGCGTAGGAGAAAGGTCAGGAAAGATGAAGGGGAGCAGTTGGCCTAAGTTTGCTTTTAGAGAAGGGAGGGAAGTATTTTTCCTGGTATTTCATCAAAATTGAATTTATTCAGTATGTATAGCCATCGTGACAGTAGTAATAATGATGATAATTATTGTAGCAAATATCCAAAGCCAGAATCACAGTACGTTCCAGAACGCTTTATAAAATATACGCATTTCTTTACTTAAATGAGTAAGCCAACTTCTTTTCTGTTCTCTTACAGATGTATGTAGGTAGATAAGCTCACATGTACCAGGATTAATTCAATGCTTTTCAGTGGTAAGGGTGATGATCATCTCACGGTAGTGCAGGCTGGGCTGTGGGTGAGGTGCAGTGGCTGTCTGGAGGAACTGGGTGAGTCCTTGGCAGGTAAGGAGGCCTGAAAAAGGCAAAGGGATTTTTGAGTGGGAAAGAGCAGGGGACCAGGCTTTCTGGAGTTAGCCACTCTGCTTTATGGAGTCAAAGGGATGAGCATGTGGGCATTGCACAGTGTATCCAGCTCTCCTCTTGCACTCACTGGATCATGGACCTACTTTATACCTTGCAAGCCACAGAACCACAGGGTCCCTGCTCTGCCCATGGGCACTGGCATGCCTCCACCCTGAAGACCTCACAGAAAGCATCATCCATACAACCTGCATCTTGGGCTGCTGGGGAGGAAGAGGGATGGAGGAAGAAGAGGCTAGAGCCATAGCTGAGTTCTCCTTTCACAGGAACAGAAGTGTAGACAGGTATCAGTGAGGGTCTGAGGCAGGAAGGTAGTAAGGTTGTGACCAGAGAAATGGGGCTTCTGTTCCTGGGGTTGCTGGGAGGCGAGTAAAGATGACAGTTATTCCTACTGTGGAAAAAAAATTAAATGAAAGAAAGTAACTTTGAATCTTCAAAAAAATGTTTTCAGTTCTGTAGCTGTGAAGAGTTTAAATTGCACTTAAATTCCTACCTGACAAATGGCACCTTTACCATCTGTAAGTTTTCCTGTCTCACTTTGCCTGTAGGCCCTACTGCCAATTGTCTTTAGTGGGAACTGTGAATCATCAGTATTAGCACTTGTAGCTCTCTGGATGCTCAGAGGAAGTAATAACCCAGAGGAACTGTATGTGAGGTCTCTAGAAATCTAGCATCTCAATCTGCAACCTAGCTCTTTCATGTAAGACTTTTTTTTTTTTTTTTTAACTCTTGCATTGCTAAGAAGATGATGGGAGACCTTGAAATAAAGACCAGTACAAATTTTTGAACAACTTGTTTTCCTATCGTATTGTCAGATGGGCTCTGATCTGTGGTTCATCCATAGTTCAGAAGCAATTTATGACAATGTGTCCCTTCAGCTTTTATGCTGTAGTGGTGTTCATCCAAGTAGTCACCTTCAGCAAACCATAATTCTTGTTCTCTCTGAGAAACACATTTTAGATGTGTTGTGTGGTTTCTTTTTGTTTTTTTTGTTTTTTTTTTTTTTTTAATGTGCAGCTACCTGGTTACCGATTCAAGGAACAGAGGTATTGTTACCATACTCCCAGGACTGTCGTATAAGTTGTAAGTAAAACAGAACAGAGTGTAAGTTGTTTTCTTTCTACGACTGGTTTGGATCATACTGATTGCAGTTTTTTAAGGCAGAGGTGTTTTCCAGAATGACAGAGGTAGGTTGGTCATATGGTAGCTCTTTACACAGTTTCTTTTATCTGGGTCTCAATTTACAAGAATCTGAAACTGTGTCAAAAAGTGACTTCTGCCCAGTAAAAATGCAGAACTGTAATGGCTTGCAATAGTCTTAGCATTCATTCACTTCATTGCTGTCTGATAGTTGGATTGGAATTCGACTATCAACATCAACTATCAACAACTATTAGAAACAAGCTAAGTGTTTTTAAATCTTTCCTGGAGCTGAGGATTTTGAACAGGAAGGATATTAAATGTTGAGGGTCAGATTATCACTTAGCACAAATTGGAGTAATGTTACTGGAGTCAAAGCACCGATTTACACCTGCTGAATGTGTTTCCATAGTGTTGACACTGTGAATAAGGGCATGAATTCCTCCACTGCCTGGCTTCTAGTTCTTAATAAACTTTGATTTGCATATGCCAGCAAGGGGAGTTTCTACCTGGCAATACTCTAGTTCTCATGAGCAGTAACTTACTTTGAATGGTCTTTCTGTTGTCCAGAAAATTGTGATAGTTTAGTAGTTTAGGACTAACAATCTTTAGAGCCTTTGCATATTCAAGTTTTGATGCAAACTGGTTCATCTGGTCAAGAGTTTCATAGGATGTGTACTATGTATTAGTATCCTCTAACTTCCTGAAGTGGTGAAACGTACAGGTCCGGTGGGCAGTGATGATTGTTGGCAGAGGCTTTTAAAAACATCTGGGAAGTTACAACTGTACTGGGAGTTTTAAATCTCAGTTGAAAGTGCCCTGCCAGCCTCAATTTTTTGGCAGTCAGAGGGCTACAGATCTTTTTTTGAAAGAAAATTGCTTTTATATGTCTTTTGTGTAATATATTTGAGCATTGCACCAAACCATTTTTTTGTCAATAACAGAAAATGTCGCTGGTCGTATATAGGCATCAAGTAGCACTCTGACAAGATGAAAAGTGGGTGCCATGCCAAAGCTCACATTCTTTGAAAAAACGAATCCCATTTTGAGTGTGCATTCAAAGCAGTTACAGGCAATTTTTATGTATTATTCTACAATGACACCCTTTCTCTTGAAATGTAAACTGTTAAAGAATGTAAACGGCGAGTAGAGTAATAGTTTTTAGATGACTGAAAAGTAGCAGGTTGATAGCGTTATTAACTTGTGTCAGATGGAAAACCTTGACCTTTATTGAGACTTCAAGCTGTGACTGTGGACTAGAATGTTCTTTCTTGACTAGGATGTGCTTGAGTTGAGAGGGCAGTGCACAGAGGAAGCCCCGGGACACTATCATGTCCCAGGGGCATAACCTGTCCTTGGTGCCACTGCTGCTCTGAGTCATGTCTTAGAAAGGTGCAGGGTACTTCAAAGCTTGTCTTAATGCAGGTGCCTATGCTGCAGCTACAAAAAGTACACTCTTTCTCCAGATAGAGACACATGCATCCTTCTGCAGCAGCCAGATCTGGAGGGAGACCTACAAAATCCTAGCATTCAAGTAAACCAGCAAAGCTGACAAGGCATAGAAATAAGGGGGGAAGCAATATTCTGCTTTCACGGAATAGCCAGAAGACCAGGTTTCATAGCAGGAATATGCCATGCTTTCCAGCAGGTTACTAAGCTCAAGGCCTATTCAGGTTCTAATTTTTATTGTCTAGGTTCTGGTACACACTGTGTATGAGATCCTTTATCTCCTGAAGGATTCTAGTGGTTTAGTTTGTACTTAGATAGCTGTCATGGTCTAACCTCAGTTGGCAACTCAGCTCCACACAGCTGCTCGCTCTGGTGGGATGGGGGAAAAGTATCAGAAGAGTAAAAGTGAGGCAACTTGTGGGTTTAGATAAAGACAGTTTAACAACTAAAGCAAAATCTTTGCGTGCAAGCAGAGCAAAACAAGAAATTCTGTTACCACTTCCTGTGGGTAGGTGGGTGTTCAGCCATCTCCAGGAAAGCAGGGCTTCATCATGCATAGCAGTTAGGATGCTTAGGGCGAGACAAATGACATCACTCTGAATGTCCCCCCTTTCTTTTTCCCCTGCTCTTTATTCTGAGCATGATGACATATGGTATGAAATATCCCTTGGGTTAGTTGGTCGGCTGCCCCAGTGTGTCCTGTCCCAACTTGTTGTGCACTGCCAGCCCCTTTGCTGGTGGGGTAGTGTGGGAGGCAGAAGAGGCCTTAATGCTGTGCAAGCTCTGCTCAGTAGTAATGAAAACACCTCTGAATTAGCAACACTGTTTCCAGCACAAATCCAAAACATAGCCCATACCAGCTACTGTGAAGAAAATTAACTCCACCCCAACCAAAACCAGCACAGTAGCACACAGACTCAGTCCCACTCTCTCACTGGTGTGATGAAAGATGGATGTACAATGTACTTGGAAGTAGTGATTGCACTTCCATGAAACACCCTGGCTATCTGGGAGATAATAGTAAAGTGGGGAACAAAGGTAGGTGATTTTTGTGTACTCGGGAAGATTTTGCTACTGTGGTTGTAGTTTCTTTTATTATCAGTCTAGCAAGTTTCAGAATACGTTACCCACATGTGACATGTCTGTATTGTGAGAGTGGAGTTACTAGAGTCATCAGTTGTCATATAACTACTTCCAGAATTGTGAAGAATGGAAGATTCTACTTCAGAAGCATTTATTACCCAACCTGACAGCTAATATGGCCTGAGGAGTTTGTATTAGTAACTCTTCTTTTCCTGTGTTAATGGAAAGTCATGAATTTCTCCATATTTTTAATAAGCACAAGAAACACCCTAAAAATTGTGTTTTACATTGATGCCGGACAGTCCATTGGACATACCTGCTGCATGCATGTGTTCTGTTCAAATTTCATACAGTTCTGGGCATAGTGTGTGTTAGATATTGCTTACCCCATAAGAGAGCAGGAAGGTGTGTTAAGCCCTGAAAAACCAGTTCCCAAGGGCTATTGCATATTTGAAAAGGGCTGAAAAAGAAGTAATGATGTGTTGAGAGAGGAAAAAGCTGTCATTTGGAGGTGAAACAACTGGTCCCTGTTTCAGTCCATCATCTTAATTACTTACCTGAAGCTAGAAGCCTAAACCCAAAGATACAAATGTCTCCATGTTGTGTATCCTATTTCCCCCACCCCTTTTACTTTAGTGCTGAGCTTTTATATCCAAACACATTTTCTGAAGTTCACCCAAGAGAGCTGGTGGTTGGGAATTGAGTCTCAGGAGGCTACAGGACTGAACATCGGTTCTGCATCTGTAGGTTCTATCAAAGCCTGTAGAGTTGTGAGCCTTCACATTATTCTCTCTGGGCCTCTGTTAACTGTTAGCAAGTCTGTGACATTGGGAGTGTTTGGGAAGCAGAAGGCATGTCTGTCTACATTGGGATGGAGCCATATCCTCTCTGGCTCCAGCAGTCTATTACTTCCTCTTTCTCACTTAAGACTGCAATTAGCACTGGTTTATGACTTTGAAATATTAGAAGGGGAAACTCTGATGGATAGTAATGTAGATGCTTGAACTTTTGGGGAACATTCTTTTAATGCAGTGGTGGTGTCAGCTGCTTCTTTGGCTCTGGCTGGTTAGTATTTTTTCTCTTGGTGAATTTTAAAAATGAATGCACACGGAAACCAAGACATCAAGGTTATTTTAAGTCTATCCTCAGTAGAATAACTGGATGACTTAAAATGCTTAAAGTGTTTTGCTCTTCAGCAAGAGGCAGAAGTTTTAAGGGTTGCCTTTCAGTAGTCATTACCCAACAGAATAACTAAATACTCATCAACTATACATTGCAGTAGTTCTTATTTTGTGGCTACTAACTCTTGCATCTAAACACGTTCTAAATGTGAGCAGTTAAGAGAATCTCCTGTATGGTGTCTTCATTAAGGATGTGATTCCCTAAGCTCTGATTTTGTCAAGCTCCCATTTTCTGAAGGTCTTTTCAACTGGATGCCTGCCACTGTTGTTCAGAATGCATAACATGCCATCTATACATGTTCTAATACAAGCATGAGACTTACTAAAACTTTATTTTCTACCAGTTAAAACTGCAAGTTTCTTTCCAGTGTTAAATAAATGTTAATGTAAAACTTAAATAAAACTGACCTTTTAAAAAAAGTATTACTTATTTTTTAATAAGTTGGATTTTAAAATCAGATTTGCCTGTAACAGAAACTAACTCAATATACTGGCAATCTGATCAGCTGTAGACTTCTAACTTGAGGTGCTTAAGGCTGTGTTTATTTATTTTTCTTTAGAGCTGAAAGTTGTATTCTGGGCACTTGTAGTACAGAGATACCTTTAGTGTTTGAGGGCCGAAACTTGGATAATGAGAAGGTCATATAGCAATAATATAAACTAATTTTTAATGAGCAGGACAGAAATGTTACAAAAGCTCAGGGCGAGGGTAGTGATGAGAAAACTAGTTAGCAGTTTTTCTGGATGCTGATAATACTGAAAGACGTGAAAAGTCATTGATAATTTTTATTGTACCTTAAAAATAAATGAATATTACACATTCATCTTTGTTGATTTAACTGTGAATGCCATATCTAATTTTTGTAGTATTTACCTCAAACAAACCCTTTGGAAGTGACTTAAAATGTGAGAATGTTGTACATGGAAGGTGTGAAAATAAGTTTCTGCAGTGAAACTGTTCTCCCTAGTGTTAATGCAACATTGTCAAGTGCAATAACGTTGTAGTATAATACTGCATTGGTGCCAGGTAAAGGTTGGGTCAGGTTTATTATCTGCTGATCTGTGAAAATAAACAGTCATAGTTGCAGAAAAATGAAGTTCTTTAGTCCCATCCCCATTAGCTATGTGGAAATATTCCTATAGAGTAACAAAGCTTAGTTTGGCACTGGACTATTTCATATATAGGAGAAGGAACTCCTATAAATTTTACTGGACTTGGATATCAATGAAGTCTCATTACTGTCCTTACAGCAGTGCATGTTAGTCTAATGGTTAAAGAAAGAGGATCCCATGCTACCAGGACAGTAAATCTTCATAACTTAATATTGAATACATCAGTTAAAATCCAAGTTTAGGAAACATAAAAAATCATGGCCTAAGCTTCTGATTGGAATTGAATTATTTTACTGTCTAATTTATTGCTTTTGGAAGATCTAAATATCGGTTTAAACATTATTTGAAAGTACTGGATTGGTAAATAGTAATAATAATGATAAAAAAAGATAAATGCATTGTCTGAAGGAAATAAATGTGGTTTCTTTTTTTGGGGGAAAGCTTTGTTGATCTGGAATATATATATTAATTTTTGGTGTTTTTTTTGTTTTGTTTTATTTTAAAGCTTGGTAAGAGTAGCTGCCAGTCAAGGTAATTGTTTTTTAACATAGCCTCTACTGTGCTTGTTCTATGAAGTACCGAGTAGTTTCTAATACTAGATCTAATTCTGGTTAAAACACGTAACACTTTTTTCCCTTTGTTTCAACAAATAAAAAGAAGAAAATGTACACATATTATGTCTTAGCACAAAAAAAAAAAAAAAAAGGCACAGTCCAGGATGCTCAAGACAAGATATCAAATCTAAATTCTTCAGGCCCAGTCTCTCTCCCCCCTCCCTTTTTTTTTTTTCCCCCATATGGGGACACAGTGTTTTACTTATTAGTTGTGTGTCCACAGAGGGTATAACTGAATCTTTTATAGGTAGGCATAGTACTTTCTATGCTGAAAAAAAACCTTGTTGTAACATAGATTAATCACGTGGAAAATAACAGAGAAAAGAAACTTATAGTATGATGGCATAATTCCCTGGTGCATATGTAAACCTGCCCACCTGTCTCAAAAAGGGTGTGGTAGAACTAGAAAAACCATAGCAAGGAGTGAAAGGCTGCCAGAAGCCATGGGGCTTGTTCTAGGTAAGGAATGACCAAGACTGACTGTACTGCATGAAGAGCATGTATTGCTGTGTATAACACCTCACTTGATCCTGGGAAGATGAGTAGATAATTACAATTCGCTTGTCTCCTTTAATGCAAGGTCAAGTGACTGTCACACAAAACTCCCCTCGCTCGCAGTAAGCAGAGGTAGGTGTTTTGTGCAGTGTATGGCTTGTCTGTGAAAGTCCTTGCCACAGATAAAGGATGCTGATGGTGTACATGGATTCAGAAAAGATCTTTATAAATTTATAAAAGAAATGTGCTTCAAAAAATGCCTGAGCTGCAGTGTCACTGGGGCAGTTTTCTGAGAAAATACAATTGTGCTACTGCCTTGTAACAACCATCCCCAAACATCAGCTGTGGTCTGATAAACAAATTCTTGTAACTTTTTGAAACTAGTGAAGTATCTTCAGAATTGCACGGCACATATAAACTTTTTCAGAGCTTTAGAAGAGACATCTATACCACTGGAAATGCTACACAGTCAAATTCGAAAAGCTGCATTCCACAAATAAGTCGATTAATTTCAACTTTATTTGATGCTTTTTTGCTTAGTGTTTAAAGAGCATTGCAAAAATGGGTGAGAAATGTTAACACAGACTGCAGATGTAGTTCCTAAAGAGGAAAGGATCAAACCTTTTTTCTGTCCTCCCGTGTACTGACACAAATTACATAAGATTTACTCTATAATAGAGGTTTATAATGATCCTCTAGTTTTAGCTGTATAGGTGTCTTTCTCTGCTAGGGGCTGGTTTGGTGCAAAACAATGCATTAGTGATATGAACTGTCAAAGGAAAAAAGAAAGCATTATTCCTATTTATGCCTCTGGTTTTTTTTTTCTTAAAAGTGGTTTTCCCTTAATAATAGGACAGCAGTCCTATTTGTCTTCCATGCAGAGAAACTATTGAAGTACCTGGCTTAGACTTCTGCTTAATAGTTGCATATCTGAGTAATTTTGTATAACTTGAGATAAGTGTTGACAGGAGCCACACAGATGAATCTGTGGTGAATTAGAGAAGTGTTAGATTTGCAAGCTTCACATTTGAACTTAATCACGGAAATAGTGTGTGTGAGGTTATATTAGTGAGATACAGCAATTACAAGATTAAAACTTCAGTACTGGGCAATTCAGCTTTAATGTTGTAAAGTTCAGTGTCTGTTCTCTGTGTGTAAGTTAAATGTTTGAATTCTGCTTTCAGAAGCAATGTCTTCTAGGATCATGCAGAAAGAATGAATTTATTATTTTTTTTAATAGTGCCATTTGTGATGTACAGAACCGCAGAACAAGGGAATAAAAATGAAGTGACCTTCTATGGCAAAAATTTGTTAGATACCTGAACAAGCAAAGAATGATTTTTATCCAGTAGCTTTATTCAGGGGTACTGCTCATGTAAAAAACCGCCAGACCCCCTAAAACCCACCCCCAACCTCCCCTGTACTTCTAGGCTTTTTCAGATGATACCACTAGCTGGTTACTCCCATTAATTTAAACACATGGTAGTACCATTTTTTCATGAATCAAAGGCAAGTCTGTCTGAGGTATCCCCAAAATAACTTGAAAAATCTTGATCTTTGAGGTCCTAAAATGAAATGGAAAGTGGGATAGGACTTTTTTTAATGAATGAGAATTACTGGTGATCAAAAGTCAGTAAGCAGTAAGTTTGTAAATGTTTCTCTTATTCCTGTATGGCAGCATATACTGATGAGGAATTGCATGGCTCCTAAATATCTAATTTTTAATTTAGGTATGTTAGGTGTTAAATGGGAAAACTACATGGTGCATAAATGTTTCTGCTCATTACTACCATCAGAGTGTCGTTGAGAAAATTGTTTAGCTTTCTTCTCACCCTCATCTAAACATTAATGGATTTTAGAATCTTGATTAGATGTTTTTGTTTTAGGAAAGAAAACCCTATTTGAGCTGTTCTATCACTTTGATTCTTTTCTTCCTTCGAAATCACACCACATATTGAGAATTTTTGATTCTCTTCATTTATAAATCATTGGATTTTCTTCCGTTGAATGAGAGATTTAAAACAAAATAGTAGTAATTAAAAACTGGAATATATCTTTTGATCCAATGGATTTTTGAGCATTTGATGCCCTTCAATCAAGATCAAATGACTTTCTAAAAGATGTGCTTTATCTCCACTAGAAATTATGGGACTATTCAAAACATCAGTGGGAGAAATTAGATGGTTAGTCATAACGCTTTCTTCCAGGTTTCAGTATCTGAATTTGTTGAAATGGGCTCTTTGTCAGCCAGTTCAGTCAGACTTCTTGAAAAAGTTCACAGAATAGACAATAAACCATCATAACAGCCATAGTGACATAGTCCTGGAACAGAGCTCCTCCCAGTGATGCCCTGATTACAACATGAATAAGGATTTGCTTTCTGGAATAAGACCTAACAAAGTGTGAATTGTACTGCATAAATGCATTTTCAGTGCAGGGTTCGGCAGGAGGTCAAAGGATGAGTGCCATTCACATAAATATGAGTGTGAAGTAAAGGAATTAATTTTGGTTAACTGTTCACAAAGGAATCAATGGAATTATTAATCCCAGCAAGCTATTCATTGCCATTTGCTGTTGTAATAGCTATAAACTTTTTTTTTTTAATTAAAGGAGAAATAATTCCAACTAATGAAAATCTGGAATATTTTTCTCAGTGCACTTTTGAGACATGTTTTCAGAAGTGTTTGACTTCGGTTGGATAATAAACTAAGGTTCATGTTCAGAAAGTAAACAGGAGTGATCTTGAAAATAGAGTTTATTTACTTGAATAGGTGAAATAGTGCTTTTAGGCATAAAGGAGCCTGCCTGACTCTCCCCACTGCAGAGTTGGTATATGACTTCAATTTTTACCGTGACTCTCTTCATAGCAGCCTAGTGTAAACTAAATGAATCCCGAAGGTCAGTTAAATGACACAATTATAATGACAAACCTCTACTTCTCTGTCACGTTTTAGTCGATAGATCTCCCGTTATAGCTGACCCATGTGCAGTTCTTTGAAGCACAGGTCTACCCTTAAGTAGGCTGTTAAGGTGAATTAAAAGTGCAGAGGTTTTTGTCTTTAGAATGGTGCCTGGATTAGGAATGGTTCACTTGATTTAACCTGACTGTGCTAGGGCACCTGAAATGTGACTACATTAACATCTTGTCTGGCAGTAATTGACTGCATAAACAGTTTGTCCTTTCAACTGACCTGCAGATGAAAAAAAGAAAAAGTATTTGGAAATGTGTAGCAACTTGCTGAATTAGCTGGGAAAGCTCAGTCCATGAGGAACTGAATTTTAGGCATGTAATTTTACCTTGAAGGTACCATTATTTCATTATGTATAGCTTACTGGACTTTACTGTTTTGCAGATCATGATGATGCCTTTTTTATAACTGGGCATACTGTAACCTGATGTGATCAGGCCAATAAGATGTTGAAAAAAGTCAGGGTTAAAGAATGATGTGTGCTTGCCCTATGGAAGGGAAAATTGATTCCATCTGCTCAAATTAAATGTTGATTTAGACCTCATTTTCTGAAATGTAAACCATGCTTTTGAAAGAATTGCTTGGTAAATACTTTGGGTTTTATTATATGGATTTAGAAAGAAATTGAAGACAACTTCAGGTCTTCCTTGTCTTCCTCTGGAAAAGGTTTCATTCAATTGTATTTCAATGTATGTGTACACAATACAGCCCCTTTTGTCAGCTCAGCACTTTGTATACCTGATTGAGGGCTATTAAACTCAAATTTGATGCACTGGCAGAGTTAGCTGAGTCTTGTTTAACATAATTAAAATTCTGTGGTCAACTTTTTTCCCCCTGCATTCCGCTGCCAAAAAAGCCAATGTGTGCTCTATGAATGGCCTTTGTAGAAGATCTGTTTTGTCTCTACTGAACTGCTTTTGTTTTTAGTGGATGTCTTCTGTATGGTCATTTTTGAATGTCTCTTCAGTGTGAGTTAAACTGCTAGTAGAAGTACCTAGAGTGATCTGGAGGTCTGTTCAATCTCAAGGAGCCTTAAGGTTCAGACAAGGGTCTACTGAAGAGCAAATCAGTTAATAGTTAAGACAAAATGTAGTGAGCCAAATAAAGAAACCACAGTTCACATAGCTGACATCATCCTATATCTCCCAGACAACACTACTTTCTAATGTGCTTTCTAATGTGCTTGATCCATTTTTTTCTTCTGTAGACACAAAGATTTCAATTGACTAGAGTGTTCCAGAGGCCAAATTCTCAAAGGTATTTTGAGTACTTAAAGGTATGCATAGAAATTTCTTAGGATTAAAAAATAATGCCTGGGCACTTAATTTCCATTTGTGATTTTAGGGACACCGATTTGCATTCCTACATACTAAAATACTTTAGAAGTCCAGTAGGCAAGAAGGTCTTCCATTTTCCTGTGAGGTCTCTTAGGCACACATTTGCCTGCTACACAAAACATCAATGTGGGAAGAGGTGAGAAAAAGAATGGAAGCTGAAGAGCTGATGATACTGAGCTTTTTTTACCAGAGCGAGCAATCCATTTGACATGTTTGATGTTTGTTTATGGAGATGTGATGTACAGGATGAAAAACTGGCTCTCTGATGTTTAAAACATGACTGAACGCTTGATCTCTGACATTCTTAGTGTTTATGTTGACAGCCAGCATATAGAGAGAAGTCTCAGACATTCCCTTGCAGCACAACCTCCTGTTGGATACCTGAATCACTTATGAGGCTTTTACCAGCTCTTTTCTTGGACAGCAAAGATTGACTGTCATTTTTTTGCAGAACGCCCCAAATCCCTCAAATGATGGTAATGGGGTAATTTTCTCTCAGTGTGCTCCTGCTTTTTTTTTTTTTTTGATAGACTGGATTGTATCCTTTGAAGAGAAAATCTCCTGAAAAGGTTGTAGGAAGGTAAAAATGTGGGAGAGTTTCTTTCCCAGTAGCCTGAATATATTAAAAAAAAAGAAAAAAGAGGGGCACATCTGAGTTAAAGTATAAAAAACCCACCTGTTTTTCTAGCTGGTTTTTCTGTGTTTCCCTGGCTGGGTGTTCATGTTTGCACTGGCTATGGTTGGTTTCAAAACAGCCTCTGAAAAAGTTCTGCTGCACAGAAGTGTCAGCCTTGGAGAAATCCACGGTTTGAGAAGAGTACTGCCTGTGTGTCTGACAGGTAACCGTGTGGCCACGGATTACCCTAATTTATATGTGGCGGGAGTCCTGTTACATGTAGTGCTTTAGGAAGTCAAAACTTTGTTCAGCTTTTACATTAACTTCGTTGTGATTTATCATGATATAGCCTGTCATTTAACTTCCACCGTTACTGGAGTTAAATGGAATGTGATTTTCATGCAGGTTACTTAGGCTAATAATGCATCATTGTGGTGGTAATGATTAAGTCCATGTCTAGGCAGTACAGAGTGCAATGATGAACTCTATACAGCTATCTGGAAAATAGCTTAGGTATCTGCTCTAAATGTAATGATGTGAATATATTTAGAACTGAATTGATATTGATGGCTATTGTTTAGTAATCCATTATGTTGCAATCCCTTTATGACATGGGTAATATTTTGTATTATGAGTGCATTTTTAGAGCCTTATAAACTTTTTTCTTACTTACGTCGTTAATAACCATGATAGTAATGAACATGTAAGGTTTCTGGATATAATAAAACCCCTGTCAGAAAATACAGAGTCTCAAGGAGACAGGAAGAAGCATCCAGGGGAACTTGTTTTCAGTATTGTCTCGCTTTTCTAGAAATGAGGAGTTTGCTGGTTTGATATTGCATTTGGTGTTGAAGAGAAAGTGCATTTATGGAAATATGGTTTTTATTACAAATGGCTTTGCATATGGGAAATTGGAAAACATTGTTTTCAGTGATTTCTCACAGTAAATCTAAATACTGTGGGAAAAAAACAGATGAGCTATCAGTTTGGCATTCCTGTAGCAAATCTGAAGGGAAAACTCAAGTCACCAACGTAACTGTGGAACTTACCAAAGCTCAAGGGGTGATTAAAGCATTTCAGCAGTATTTTTTTCTTAGTCCCATTATTCTTAGATATGTCTTCCAGCTAACTATACAGATATCACTCTAAGAGGTGTGGTGGTGTGCATGGGGAGGATGTGTGGGGCTGGGAAGAAAATCTAGAGAGAAGCTGAAGAAGATATCAGAATATGTGGTCAGCTTTGGTGATTTGTTTAGGGATGCTTTAATAATAATCATCATGAAGTTGATGACATCAGTCTTTTTATCCTTCTAGTCAGTGATATTATAATAGTCTTGTCTAGCATGAAAGAAGTTACTTCTTCTTTAAAAATGTGATCTTACTGTGAATATATGTGCTGTACATTACTACTTTCTGTTGCTCTGCTGGCCATGCCCAAATTGCTAAACTCGGCCTGTTTCTGATCTCATAATCATTATAGTCAGTCAAGTCTCTCTTCATCTGTGGGTGAAGAAAAAAAGTACAAGGTATAGATGGATGTAGAAATTGTCTTTTAGAGCTCAGTTTATGTCCATAGCCACTGCCAACTCAAATAAAATGCTGTTGTAGAAGCAGCATACCAACATTCTTCTACTAAGGCAGGTATTATGGAGCTAATTCATGGGGATGTGCATATCTCATTCTTCAGATGGAAATTCTGAGTATTTATGTATTTATTTATTTATTCTGAGTACAGAATTTTTTCAGAAATTCAAGTACAGCTTAGACCCATCAGTAGATAGGACAGTGCATGGACATCAGCACATGTATTGAGAGTTCCCACTCTGGGAATGGTGTGTTCAGTCTGTTGGAGGATAATGCTCATGGGTGTAGTTTTGAACAGTTATAAGAAGTATTCTGTTTACTTCAGCAGCAAAGCACAGGCAATTTCAAGTTCATGATGAAAACAGATAGTTGAAATCCCGAGCTTCCTGAAGTTTAGCTCTTGTCTATTCCCTGTGGGTCTGCAGAGTATTGCAGGGGGAGCAATATGGGAATGTCTGCTCTTTCCTTCATTAGCTGCATTCAAAGTATAACACCTGTGAAATAAGAAGGGTAGGTAGAGTTCTGGTTGGTTGGTTGAACAGCCCCTTAATAGTGCTGAATGCTGTAGGATTCCAGATCCAGCTCTGAGATTCGGAAGATGTAAACATAACATTTGGTGATCACATCCTATCAGCCTCATATGATAAAAAGTAACATCAACACTGCAGACCTTCTCTTGAGGAGAACATATTAAATAGAAGAATTTATCCCATGATGGACTTTGTAAGGCATTAATTAGCTAGAAAATCCCAGGATGTCCTAAACATGGCAAGCATGAAACGTGAGACTACTGTACAGCCTGTGCATACAGAATTGAACTTCTGTGAATTCCTGAATAAATGGTTCTGTGTATACCTTCACCTGAGTTATTCCAGGGTGCTGCTTTTCCAATTATGTTCCGCTTCAGAAATTTTCCTGGTATTTTCCTAACCGTTTAACAGCCAGAAGCAACAGTGATAAAAAAATAAAATAATAATAGTAATACTAACTGTGACTAACCATGGAAAATGACACGAGAATAATGGTGCTACAATTGCAGTTAGAATACCCTGATGGTTACAATTTGACTTGTAATTATGGCGATGTCCTCATTGTAAAAGGCAGCCTTTTTTCTTATGGGAAGGACATAAATTTGAGTTCTTCTCATTTCTTATTAGAGTTCATTTATATTTCACATTTTCTTTTCTTGTGAAAGGAGACAGAATCAGAACTCAGAAATGAAATTTTAAGATATATTAATTGGTAACATCTCAGCCTTCAGAAGGAGGGATATGGTAACTTTATGTTAAAATGGGAAATGAATGGAAGGATATACAATCCAGTTGGGAAACTGAGAGGGAGACACTGTGCTTTTGGTTGACAGAGCCTTAGGAGCTTTTCATGGATGCCATAGCAGAGCTCAAATATGAGCGTGTGTAAGAAAGGGAGTGGCAACTTTAATAGTAAGACCTTGAATGTCCCTTTTGCTATTCATGCAGGCACTGATATTATTTACGTCTCTATAACCATACCTTAGGGCTGTGCCAAGATTTTTAAGTCTCCGCCCTCCAGCTAATTGATTATCTGATGTGAGCTCCTTTGACTTGGCAGTATCATATATACACAGGGTGAGGTACAGGGGCAGCTGGCTTGCTCATTTCTAATTTCAATGTTTGGCAGCTTCCGATATCAGCACGGGGCACACTGAAACACTTGGCACTTCACCCAAAAGTAATGAAGTCTTTCACTTAACCCAGTGTGAGGGTAAACAGGATGTTAGCCAGAGTTGCTTTGGTGTCAGATATCAGATTAAGGATAAAACACACAATAATTTATGGAGTGAATTAAAAGTTCCTCTTTTACTATTCTATTTTTTGTTTATGTTATAGTTAATCCATTTATATGTTTTCTTTGTATATAAGTTGTAAGTTACTTTTTGTATAGGACTACAAAGTAATTGAAGTTTTTTTAATACAAATCTGTCCATTTGACAGATTGAGATGATACAGATCTTCACTCATAAAACACATGCTGTGGCTTCAGAATTCTTGCCTCACCTTCTATTTCTCAACTTTTTCTTCTGTAGACCCTTGCCAAATTTATTTTACGTGAAATGCCAATATAATACTAAATTATGAGAGGAAGAGTTATGAAAAGTATGGATGCATGTAATGGCACAGAATATGGATTTATCAATTAATAACATATTTATCACTACTAATGAGAGTTACTAATAAAGTACTGGCAGAGATGGTACTTAAAATTGCTCTATAATATAATTGTATTGTTGAAGACAAAAGGTATAATTGGTCTAATGTGGACTTCCAAGCATTTGGTTAGGGACCTGGGGTATTAATTTAGCTGTATAAGATGCAGTTAGTTCAGGAAGTGTATGTAACAAAGTGCCCAGGGAGACAACAAAATTGTACAAGGATATGTAATGTAAACAGGATTCTACAGTTCTGTCCTCAACAAAATTTTATTTCATATTTTTATGAATAAAATTACATCAGAAATACAGATTTTTACCTATATGGAGGAAAAAAAAATCATCAATCCAAAGACATTCAGAAAACCACGTATAGATGAATTGAATGACCTTGAACACTGGGATAATAACATAGAGATAAAATAGTCTAATTCAAAGCAAAAAGTCATGCATTTGGGAAGTAACAGTCATCATAACTTCAACTGTAAGATGGGGAGCCAGCTGGGGGAATCACTGGAAGAGGAGAAAAACTTGGGTTTTATTTAGTCAGTGAAGGACTGAGCCTTAAATGTGGTATATCTGCATTTAAAAAGAAAAAAAAATCACTTCCCCCCCCTAAATGCCAACAAACAAACAACAATCAAACTCCCCTCCTTCCCCTCCCACAATCTGGAGAGAATACTAATGCCATTGTCCAGGGCATTGCCAAAGCCTTATGTGGAGTATTGTATCGCCATGTTCAAAAAGGTGAAATTCCTGCTGGAGCAGAGGCATACAAATCACTGTAGGGAAGAGAACTTGTCTTATGGGAGTCTAAAGAAGCTGGTTTCTTTGGCCTTGCTAAGTGAAGATGAAGAAAAATGCTTCCTGCCTGTAAACGAATTGAACAGGGCTATTCACTAGGGAAGAAAAAGATATTTAAGCTCAAGGATAATGTTGGCACAGGAACAAGGACGTAAAAACTGTTTACAAATGAAATAAAGCAAGAAACCAGGAAACTCTCTGTTAAAATTAAGAGGTTCTACATGTTCCTTCAGTAGAAGTAGGACTAGGAAAAATAGGCTAGCTGTACAAAGTAGGTAGATCATCTTATGATAAGGTTCTTGGGAGCCCTGAGAAATTGTATGTGTTTGACAACAAGGCATACTGAGCCAGGTGAGATCTTTTGAGTGCCGTATTTTTTACTGTGAAAGTTCAAGTATCTGTGATCGAGCATAGATTCATTTCTATGATAAGTCTAAACAGATAAATACCTGTCCTCCTGTGTCTGGGATAATCGCTGATAAGCAAAACAAGCAAACAAAGACCTCTTAGGTTTCAATCTGTTTCCAGTGTCAAATGTTTTCTTCGTCTCTGGCTTTTGTACAGTGTCTACTTTTACATGGCCTGCAGCCAGATCTCCTTAATCTATGATTCCATGACCTTGCACAGTTAGCTTGGTAGTATACAGCTGGGAGGTTTCCAGGAAAAAACTAGTTTTTGGTAGGGTATATTGGCACTTCAGTAGGTGGCACTCTTCACTTCGGGTCTTGCCTTATATCCAATTTTTCCTCAAGAATGAGGAGATTGCAATTTTTCCTGTGGACTTGGCTAACTTCTGTTTTGTCAAGTGTTGTCTGATCTCCCTGAATTCCTCTCTGTGTTGTTTCTATGGTGTGAATTTTTCTTCAGTGAAATATTTGGAGTAAAATCATGCTAACACTGGAATTAGATCAGAAAATGACCCGATAAGGGGGACATAATTGACTTCCTCTTGCATAAATGTACATCTTGAAATAGCTCAGTGGTTTCCATTAAATTGTTCCAGGTGGATTTGTGTAGAGCTGAGCTGTGGTTGTCATTACTCCTAGATAACATTTTGTATGCTGTCCAGGCTGCTGTGATTGGTGCCACAGTATTCAACCCATGGTATACCTAAATCTTCATGTTGGTGGTCTGTAAAGGAGCCAGCCCTGTTTATCTGTGATTCCCCTTACGCGTGGGGTCTTGGTCTAATGTAACTTCACAGGAAGGAAAGTTTGCAGTTAAGTTGCCTTTAGAACTCCCTGAACACACTGGCTCAACTACACCACTTCCTCAAGCTCTAATGTTTTGGACCATGGTTTTCCAGTTCACCTTTTCAGGAAATGTAGTAAGTAAAAAATATGGCTTTCAAAAAACCCCAGAGAAATCCAACAGAATTTGGCTGAAATCTGTACAAATCTTGTCCTATCAAAAGAAAACTAATGCGCACCCCAGTTTCCTCATTGAGCGTTTCTTGAGGTTTGGCCTCAGTTGAAGTTCCTGATCCCTTTGCTTGATTTTCACTTACCCAGAAAATTATGTTTATCTGTCTTAGTCATTGGTGCTCTCCCTCTGTAGTTGGTTCTCTATTAAAGGTGCTTTCCCCTGAAATACGAGAGGGGCAAAAAAAAAAAAAAAGGGAAAAAGAAAGAAAAGGAAAAAAATATGGCTTCTTTTGACTCTCATTACCTTTGACTTTTAAAAAAGTTAATGTCTTAAATATATTACCTTCTCTTGTGTTTTGACACTATTCTACATCTTGCTAGCTGTCAAAATATAGATAATAAAGTAGGATTTTAGTCTGGGGGCACTTACTTTTTTATTTTCAGTACAGTTTGTAGGTTAAACTGTTTCTTCTGTTTGTCTAAACTGTTCTTCTGGTTACAGTCAATGATACAAGATCTTCTCAAACTTTGCATTGCGGTTTCAACCCTGAGGCATACAGCAAATAGTGTAATAAATTGGTGTTGATGAAATAGCCATGTTTCTTAAAAGGATCAATATTTTATCTTCTACACTGCTGTTTGATGTTTTTTGTGTATTGCCAAGCAGTTTTGGTTAAGGTGATAGCATGAACTGAACTGCATTCTGTGAAAGAGAAGACTGCACTGATGGCAGCTGCTGCTACAGTAGTATTTCCATTACTCTGTAGCCTCTCAAGAGCAGTATTTGTCTCGTTCAGAAGTTCTTACTTCTGTTGAGTAAGAGGAGACTAGAAAGAGAATGGATGACTTGAAATAATTGTACCTTCTGACATGGTTCTAACTAAAAATTTTTGGAGGTCTGTGCCTTGAAGAATGCCTGTTGTTATGTGAGCCTTTGTTTTGAAAACCTTCGTGTTCTCTCTTGCTGGCTTTGCCTTCGTCTAGTCAGTTATACTGTAACTTTTTTCATCTCCATATCATTCATTTTATGATAGGATTAGGTTGATGACATGAGAGGTCAAAATTCTTTAATCTTTCCCCTCCTCTCAAGCTTCAACTTTATTTTTGGAAAAGTTTCTCAGATGTCTCTGCACTCGCACCATTGATAAAAGCAACACAAAATGTGTTGCTTGCAGCATGGGTACAAATTTTGCTGTGGCAGTGGAAGTCTCTCCTTGGTGTGCCTTAATTCACTGTAACACAGTGACAGTGGTGTTTAGACTGTATCCTTGTAGCAGTCAACTTCCATACAGAGATTTGTATTACAGCTCTCTTGTGACTGATAGCTATTGTAGCGTACACTGAAAACACGCTGACCTTTAGCAATTCCCCCTCTGACAGAACAAAGGGGATGTTTGTTAATTCCAGCCTGCTTAAATTCTGCATTTGCCTTTGAGCTGTTTCTGTGTTTAAGTGTAGATTTAAAACCTTTAGAACGCATTTTTAAGAACTGACAAAAAGGGAACTGAGTTTCTAGGACAAGAATATCTATAGAACAGCAGAAAAACAACCAAGTAATTTTCATCTGCATTTTTTAATCCTCTATGTTAGTGTTCATGTAATAACATGGTTATGTGGGCAGCCCCTTCTTTAATGCTGTCAAAACATTTTGACTCTCGTCACTCTGATTTTTGGATTGAAAAGATGTGCTTGCTGGGAAAATGTACTTACATAGTGCCCTTTGCAAATGTTTGGCCAGATCCTATAGCAGTAAGCAGGCAAGGCCCAAAAGTACAATGTCAACTCCGTGACCATCTTCATATCCTCTTTAGATGATAATTTTATAGTTCTTGCCTTTCAAAACCCCTTTTAAGACCTTAAAGAAGTTGCTTCTGTCTTTACCGGAAGTTTTAATCAAACACATGTGGATAGAAAAGTAGTCTGGTTTACTTTTAAAATTACAGATAAGTGAGGATTGAAGAAAATCCTTTTTGGTAGGAGTGGCTTTTGTTTTAGGTGTTTCTTATGCTGATTAAGATGATTAGGTCTGCTGGCAGTGGGGGATAAAAGCCAGTGAATTTGTATCTCCTCTCTGTGGTGTAACCTTCTTGGAGCACTGAATTATAGTTTGCATTTCCTTCAAACTCTGCAGAATCTCACTGGAATCTCTCTTGCTGGACTGTGCTTTTCAGTTGATTGACATGTAATCAGGTAGGTTTGGGGTTTTTAAAACCCATTTTCTTACAGAGCTAAAGGTCTCTTAATAATTACAGTTATTAAGAGAAGCATGGAAAAGAAGTTGAAATAAGGTAATTTTTTTTTTCACTTGTTTCCTAGATTGAAGTTTATTTGGTTACAATCTCAGTTTTCAGGATGAATTCTGCTTTCATTTAGGGCTGTAGATATCTGAAGTAGCTTTAGTTGGCTTTAAGTGGACATGATTAAGTTCTGACTGCAAACTAGAAAAAACTTTCTCGTCATTAAATCAAAGATCTGGAATGGTCTTCTAATTAGAGAGTGTTTGGGTAAAAAAACCTAAAGTGTTTTGAAATGGAGTTTGTTAGGTACTGATGATAACAGTACAGCACTGAACTTGACCTGAGAGGGCTCTCATACTCTTGTGTTCATAAATGTGTCCTATTATAGCTTGAAAGTACAACTTGACCTAGTTATTAAAGTAAACTGCTAACTGGAAAGGATGGAATTATTCCATTTCTCAAGGTTTGTGTTTCTGAGGTGTAGGGGAGGTGTGCTGGCCTATTTACTTCAGAGCTCTGCTGGGTGCTCTTGTGAGTGATGAGGAGGCTGTGCACACCTTCACAGCTGCAATAAGACAACAGGAAGGAAACTGAGAAAGGAAGTAGAAATCAACATATGAAAATAAGGAATATTCTTTTGAGAAGCCTGAATATTCCCAAGTAGCAAAATGTTCTTGCATTATTTTGTATGGAAACAAAATGCTATTGGAGATAACAACTAAATACTGTTGAATATAGTTATATGTGTACATATAACAGGTAGAAATAATTTCACCTGTAGGTTCCCCCCTTTGTTCTTTAAGCTTTTTCTGTGCTTTGTATGGGAGAGCTGTGTAGTAGTTCTGTTTTATACATATGCTGCACAAAACCAAGGTATATGCAACAACTTAACCTTTTGTGCGAGTGGAATGCTCTGGGACAGTAAGTTGTATAGAGGTATCCTGTGTAATTCTCTGAAGGAAGCTTAACTTGCTGGAATTGTCAGTTGTATATGCCTAGATGGCACTTCAGTCAACTGCATATAATACATCAATGTGGGTGTTTATTCTTCCAGAAGATATGTATTTACTATACGTATGGTATCTATAGAAGACATAATTTTGGGGTAAACTAGATTTCTCTCTTCAGAGTAAACTTTAGGGTGACAGCCAAGCTGTACAGTCATCTCTGTGTTGCCCTTTTTACCTCACTAAGGGGAAAGGGAAAGCTGCCTGCCTGTACATGCTGTCAGTTTTCCTCTACTACTGGGTATGCATACCAGGGTCTCCAAGTCCAGCTTCGTGTCTTGGTGATCCGGTATATGTAGAGCATGTGTTCTGTTTACAGTACACATTAGTTTATCTCCCCATATGTACTTCACTGCCAGAGCAGTGCACTCATCTAGCTTTGAATAGGTGACTCTTCTGTACCGTCTGGATAGGAGTGAGCATACACCAAGAAGGAAGAGGACTTGGGTGCAAAGATGGGCACTAGTCTCCCTGCCCCCCAAACTTAATAATAAAAAGAATATGGACAGAAGCCAAGTATATTATGTACCAAATTCACTTCCTCTGCAGAATACAGTTAAATGAAAAACATCTGGACTAGCTTGTTGAGTTGATTTTGTTCTGTGCTCTGTCCTGGAAATGGATTTGTTTTCAGAACTGAGCATTCTGCGTGTTTGTCGGTGGATGCTAGTAGGCTTGGAAATATCGCAGCATGTGGAACCCCATAAAACATGAATTTCATTTGTTTTCCTTGGCTTCTGTGTGTCATGATGTGTTCAAGATGATAGGGTCTGGAAAACTGTAAATTTTAGTTAGGTCTCAAGTATGAATCCTGAGCCTTGTCTTCATGTCGTAGAGGAAGTCTGGTAGTAGGAGGAAGGCTGTTCAGCTGTGTCCCTGAGGGTGTACTGTGCAGCCTATGTTTTGTTTACATTTATGGTATGCTGACAAAGCTGCTGGCTCTAATATTGGACCTAATAGTTTTGTTTGGGTTTGCAGCTGTGTCTTGCTGTCCTTTCACTCTACCTGCCTGCAGCTCTTCACAGAATTATATTCTGCAGCAGCAGATCCCATGCCAGTAACGCTGCTGAGGTCAGGATTCTGGTGTATTGTCCACACAGTTTGCCAGGCAGGTTGAAAAGATGGCAGATAAGTCGATGGGCATCTGTGTGCTGTCATCGTTTTGTGACCATTTAAGGATGTGTGAGTTGGAAAGAGCCATATGATTGTTTTTCCTTCAGCCTTGTTCTTGAGAAAATAGGGTTGGGGAGGGTGAAGTTGGGGATCCTCTGCCTTATTAGGTTAAGATATGTGGTTCAGAAAAAAAAAAAAAGAAAAAATAAAATAAATTTAAGAGGTTGGAAGATATCTTTTCACAAGGAATATGGGGGGGAAAACCAAACCCTGAAATACTGTGACTTCACTTCTTGAAAGATACATTAAAATTCAAACACGAGTTGCCTAATACTTGTATTTTAAGAGATGCTGCAATGGTAAGGGATTGTGTTCCTGTTGTACTAGCTGCCATGAAACCAAATCTCTACCCTGTGCAGTTCAGAGTACTGCTCTTCTAGACCTTGCTTGTGCAAAGCATGGCATCTGTGGGGAGTTTCTTGAAAGGCATAGTCTTAAGAAGATAGACTAAGGTCAGAGGGATAATGAAAATTGCTAGGGAGACAGGAGCTCTGACTTTCTATGTGCTGAAATGCATACTGACTTCCCCCAAATTTTATTTGAACAAATTGCACTTCATGGGGGAATTCTAAGTAATTTTTCTCTTTAGTGGCATTTTCTGTAGCAAAATAAGTAATTTTTAAGTAGGGTAAAAATGTTGTTCCATAAGCATCTCATGTGAGTGATGTGATACTACTCAAATATGAACACTTTGAGGACTAGTCAGCAGGTCAGGTTAAAGCACAGATTTCTCCATCTACCAATGTGGACCTCAGTGCAAAGCCGACTGAGGTCACAAGTGAAAGCCAGTTTGCAAGTCCATATCCTTAACTGGTGGTCACAAGTTACTATGTTTGTTGAAATTCAGTTCCCTGTTTTGGAGTGTATAGGATTTGCCAACGTCTAAATAGGTGGGAATTGAATATGACAGGGAAAAGCAGTGGTGCTGCCAGAGACCCTACACTGAGTAGCTTTCATTTCATCAACTCTTACTTTCCGTCTGTTGCTATAATTCCTAGAACTTCAAGTAAGCTATCTTGTCCAGCTCATCCTGATAGATTGGCTGTTTTGTGTTTGGGGTAGTCTTTTTACTTTGGTCACAAAGGAGAAACAGAGTTTGGGCATGGAAGGAACTTCAGAGTATGCTTGTTAATTTGTGAGTACTTGGTCTGTTCAGAACAGCAACTTAAATTAATTTTACTTCTCTTTGTTTCTTGTGGGTGATAAGTAAAATCTCCCTGGGGGAGAGAGACCAAGAGAATGAGGAGACATTGGGGTTCACAACCTCAGCTGTTGAAGTTCAGCTGAGTCAACTGAGTCAAGTTTATCACCCAAGTGTGATAAACTAGGATTTTCTCCCGAGTTCCCCACAGGGAGTTCTTCCTGCATACCTACATTGTATAATTGGGTATTGCAGTGATCTGCTCTGATCATGTGAAGAGTAATCAGAAATATGACTTCTACTCAGCCTGGTAAATCTATTGACCTACAGTGAGACTGAGATCCTCAACACTTCTCCAGTTTTCATTGCCACACCACTACAGAAAACACGCAGAGTAGTTGACAGCTGGGTTTCCTGTGTGATTGCTGCTGTCTCTGCAGACAGTTAAATAAGCCCAATACCACAGTTCATCAGCTCTGTGTTGCAAACAGAATGATTTGACTGGCTGATTAAAATGACAGATGGGAGGGCAATGACACGGGTCCATCTTGCTCCTCAGTACAAATGACATAGGTTCTCACCTTCTGTAGCACAGGGAGTCTTACCTGCCCTCAGCATTGTCACCTTCTCCACACCTGCATGGGCACAGCCATCATTCCTTATGGCCCAGCTTCACAGGTTCTGCTAAACCATACTGAATGTAGGCTGCACGAAAGCCCTGCAAGGCATGAGGTCTGCAGTCCTACAATGCCTTCAAAGTTTATTTTTCTATCCTGCTATAATGGCATTAGCTGCAGTTACCAGTTACAGATTACTGTGATGCAAAGAAGTCAACATGTTTTAATGGCCTCTCAGCTGGCATTACTTGGAAAAACCCCAGTGCTGAAGGGAGATGGCACCAATTTGTATCAAGTGTGCATTTGGCCACTCTGCTCACTCTGGCTTTGAGCTGGAAGCTGTCTGAAGTGCGTTCTTTCCAGATTGCAAAGTGTGGCATTTCTCCATATCATTAAGCTTAGTAGGTCTAGTGGGTAGAGCTCTGTTTACAATAGAGCTCTGTTTACAACGGAAATTTATGTGGAGAAGATAGGTTCAAAAGGTCTGCAAATAAAAAGTAGAGCTTGAGTAATGGCCCCTTGTGGTTTTCCTGTGTAATAGCACCATATTTTTCCTATGTTTAAACTACGGGGAAAAACAGAAGTCAGGCTTCAGTTCAGATGGCTTTTTAAAATTCCTTTCAAGCATTGATTTTGAGTTTGCTCAGCAAAAACCAGTTATTTTTCAGAAGCATGGGTTTTGGAAAAGGCTTGAATAAGATGTGCTGTAGAAATCTAGAAAAATATAATTTCAAAATTTAATAGCAATAAAGTATACCTTATTTCTTAAACTTATAGAAACATTTATCTAATTCCTTGCATTTTCTATACCAGCCTTTTGTTCCACAAGGAGCTTCTCTTAAAGTGACTAGAGGTTGATATAATACTGTGTTTTCAAACTTCAGTAGTTACCTGCTTTGACAACTAATTCACTAATTTGCCCCAGTTTGGATGGGTGCTTAATCACACTGCTAACCATAAGTCTATAGTAAATCCCACTGCTGTTATTAGGGTTTTTACCATCTTGTATTATGTGGAGTTAGGAAGTTCTTGTACTTCTGGATATGTTTTTCAGAGATTGGGAATTACCTCTTCAGACTGCAACGTTACTGTTTTGGCATGGTGAATTTTTTAAAAGCACAAGATGAATATTCTGAAGGAGGAATATTTTTTTTTTGTTTCCTTGTAGTACTCTAATGTTTCCTGTACTGAATCTGCTTACCTGGCTCTTAAACAAATGAGATGTGCTATGACATATTTTTGGCACAGGCACATATTTTAGGGGCACTGGCTGCACGCTGACACTTGAATTTGCATTCTGGCACCCTTTGACTGTTTTTTCAGCTTCACTGAGATCCAGATTTTATCCCAGAAGCGTCAGTTATACCCACTGGATTAATAAGGGAGCCCTGTTGTTTTATGTTTCCAGACAGATTAAAGTTTCATTTCTCTATGTAGCTTCAAAGTAGGAGTAACAGACAGGAGGGGAAGCCATTAGCACAGTATCATCAAACCACAGAATATGCTCAGTTGTAAGGGATCCAGCAGGATCATCAAGTCCAACTCCTGACCCTGAGCAGAACACCTCAAGAATCACATGTGCTTGTGAGTGTTGTCCAAATACTTCTTTAACTCTGTCAAACTTGGTGCTGTGACCACTTCGCTGGGGAACCTGTTCCAGTGCTCAGTTACCCTTTGGTTGAAAAACCTTTTCCTGACATCTAACCTAAACCTCCTCTGACTCAGCTTCATGTCATTTGCTTGAGTCCTGTCACTGTCACAAGAGTGAAGAGATCAGTGCCTACCCCTCCACTTCCCCCTGTGAGGGTGTCAAAGACTGCTGTGAGGTCTCCCCTCAGTCTCCTCTTCTCTGGGTTGAACAGAACAAGTGACCTCAGCCACTCCTCATGCGGCTTCCCCTCCAGACCCTTCCCCATCCTCATGGCCCTTCTTCGGATGCTCTCTAACAGCTTAATATCTTTCTTATATTGTGGTGCCCAGAACTGCCACAATATCCCAGGTGAGGCCGCACCGGTGCAGAGCAGAGCAGGACAATCCCCTCCCTTGACCAGCTGGAGATGCTTTGCCTGATGCCCCCCAGGACACGGTTGGCCCTCCTGGCTGCCAGGGCACAATGCCTCATATTGAACTTAACGTCAACCAGGACCCCCAGGTCCCTTTCCGTGGCACTGCTTTCCAGACTCTCATTTCCTAGTCTTATACACACAACCACAGCTGTCCCATCCCAGGTGCAGAATCCAGCACTTTCCCTTATGGTTGGTGATTGCCCTGTCCTCTGATTTGTCGAGGTCTGTTTGCAGGGCCTCTCTGCCCTTGAGCTGTGCCTGTTTAATGTTTGCAACAGCATGCTGTTCTACCTACCTTAACTCTGACTTCAGTATTATGAACAGGCTGGTGGAACACAGCATTTCCAAAAATTCAGAGGCCTAACTGGCTATTGCACCCTTCAGTGCTTAGATACTTAGCTAAAGTATTAGCTAAGTATTAGAGCCTGAAGCTCTGAACTTGCTCTCAAGAGTATTCAGATTTCAGTATCATAGGAGGGCAGAAATTTGCCTTTTAGTTTGTGGGTTAGGGTTGACTAACATGCCATTCTGGTAAACAAAAATAAAAAATCCCAAATCCAGCACTGATTTTGTGCATTTCAACTGCTCTTCATATTGCTCAATGTCTTTAGCAGATAGCTGCTTTGCAGAAGGACTAGACAATGTAGAAACGTGTCTCTCATACTTGTAGATAATACTGTAAGCACATGCCTAGTTGGAGGCTGTGGTGAACGAGGTCTCTTTACCCAGAAATCATACCCAGAAGTATCCCTGCTTTGGGAAATCATCTTGTACTGAATGTGGAAGCTGCATTTGACATGGTGAAGTATGGCTCTGGAGTTGCTATATCCCAGTCCTGTTGAGCTTTCCAAGTAACTCTGATTTTTTTCTCAAAGCTTTGATATTGAAAGCTGTCCAGTCTGTGCTTTCAGTAGTCATGACTGCTTTTAGTTATAAAAATAGCATATGGAACCTGTACCCTGCATCATTTTAAAAGAAGGTACCATCACTGGAGCAAAATCCAGGCAGCAGACTTGACATGATGTTGGTGCAGAATTTCTTAGGGCTAAACCCTTAATTTCTCTCTCTTGTTCCTCTGACATAATGGTGAGGGCACAGCAAGGTTGGCAGCTGAGAAAATAGAAGTGTTGTACAAGGCCTCCCATATCTGTTAGAGATGAGGTCACTCAGCAGGTGAACTCTGAAGGGGGAATAGGATCCAAGGAAGCAAATAGAGAGACAGAAAGAAAAACCCGACCTCACTGATTAGCTGGAAAATGAGAACTCAAACCTCAGGGGAAAGGCTCACAACTTTCTTGCCCAATGTTTTACAGGAATGTGAGAATGCTGATTTTGTTGGTCTTTCTTGGCATCTTCATATCAGCAATCTTCATCTGTTTTCCCTTAGTACAACAAAAATCTGGCATGGTATTTAGCCTAAAATGCTTAATTTATGAACACTCACTAATTAGGCAGAAAGTCTGACAGCTTTTTTTTATTTGCTTTTAAATAGCTCATGCCTTTTCTTATCTCCGCAATAGAACTGTCATGCTGAAAAAGACAGACACACAAATTGAGTCAGAAAATGAAGTGGAACCTACTTTTGCCTTTCTTTCACAAAAAGGATGTGATTTTAATGTAGAACATGACCAAACCCATGTAAGTATAGAAAGGATAAGGAAGGCTATAACCCTTGTAGCTCAGAACTTCTGTTAGGCTCCCCAGTGATGGTTGGTGGAGCAGAGGTTAGCACCTAACATGGAAGATAAGATTCTGAAATCCTGAAGTACTAGTAAAAGCAACAATGCCCTGCTATACTTACTAGCTTTACTAAAGAGATGGAAAAAAGGAGGGGAAATATATGTAATCATTTGGATTTTTTTAACTTGATTTTAGATTTTCAGCAGATGTGACACCTACATAGCAGGTCAAGTCTTATGTAATGGAGTATCAGAGTGATGCTAGAAGGAGAGAAGAGTTCTAGTATGAAGGTGGTACAGGATAGTTTGAAACAGGATTTAGTTTCTGAAGTCCCAAGAAGCTGTAGCAAATGTTTGGGATTGTGACAATATTTCAGTGGTCTTGGATGACTTTGATATAACCAGGATGAGACCAGCATGCATACTTTTGACCATACAGGGCTTCAAAATCCATAGTGCTGGTTGGAGCTGTCCAAAGAGTTGTGTCAGGTGCAGATGGGGCCAGATGTGGCAGGTTGCGTGGAAAGCAGTCTATGATGTGGTGGAAGATGTTTTTACCAGTTTGGAGGAATTTCAAAATAGCTGTGCAGTCCATGAAGCTGCTCGGGTACAGATGGTGACTGTTGCCTTTGGTGGTCATAGCACTGCAAATGCTAACTTGCAAAGAACAGGAAGTGTTAACAAGGTATGAGGAAATGACAGGAACGTGCTTGCAGGAGGGTGGCAGAACGTGCTCCTGGTTTGTGGAAGAAGAAATTTTCTCTTGTAAATGAAATAATTCTCTAATGGAAGTGAAGCAGCAAGTTAAATCATGCTGCAACGTATTTTGAAAAACAAAAGTCCAAAGAGTTGTCAAAACTAAGACAAAGATTCCTGGAACAAAGGCCCGTTCATAATTTGTGGAACTTTGAACACACAGGCAGTTGTCAAAGCACAGTGTGTAGTGGAAGAAACGAAACAGACTGCAAGCACTTGTGTTATGGGTGCATGTGTGTGTTTTTTCTACTTTTAATAGAATGTTAATTCAGTGATCATTCTTGCTGTTCTAACTGATCTTTTATTACAGTACCTATTCTATACACTGTGACAGTCTTCTGTGGCATGTGGGAAGATTGGAGTAGTTACAAAACTCTGGACAGTTATCTGCCCATGTCTGTTAAAGTTTCTAATGAAATTGCAAAGCTTGCTATGCCCGAGTTAGGGTAATTAATGGAAATGTACCAAACTGATGCTATTCCAACAAGTCGTATAGAGATACTGAAAGTGCACCCACATCCCCAGCATGGGGATGTGCCAGGGATTTGCATCAACTGCAAAGCATCTAAATATATTTTTCTGCTCTTCAGAATTGCTGTTTACACTGGGTTTGAACTTAATTCTTCTGTTGGTGCCAACTGTTATGAAGAATAAGGCTAGTTTTATTCAAAGTTTCTTCAATTAAAAATTGCATAAGTTCAGTGTATTAAACATAAAAAAAATAAATCCAAACAACCTAAAAAACCCCAAAACACAAAAAACCCCAGGCTTACCCTTGGATTTAAAACTCATTTTAAATTGAAAAGAAAGTGATGTCATGGCTGGATTTTCAACAGTATTCGAGATCAACAGACTTAAATTCTTGCAGTTAAGGATGGATTTCTCAGAAATACCTGTGTGTAGGAGGGCAGTTAATGGAAGTATTTTCCAAATTAGACTAGTCTAACTAGTTTTAAGGACTTGAAGTAATGGCATACTGTGGCATGATGGGACCTATCACAAAAACCAGTGTCCTAAATATTTTTTCTTTCCCTGTTTTGAAGCCTCTTTGATTCACTTCTGCCTTCCTGGGTGGATGGTGTTGGTGATGTACTTCCACAGACAAGCTAAAAGGAAAAAAAGGATAAGTATTGTCTTTGAAAAATTTCAGTGCATAAATTTAGTCAGTAGTGCCCTTTATCTTTGAAAGAAAGCTAAGCATTCACACAAATACATGAAGCCTCAGAATCAAGAATATATTAAATGTACTTAAAACATTATAGCTACTGTCATCAGTCTTGTTGATGCGAATGAAAACAAAGTTTTAAGTTGGCTTTGCTTCTTTTTCCTTTTGCATTATTTATAAGGTTAGGCCTGATGATGGTTTTGCAGTCTGTGTTGGTAGTAGATGCCTTTGCATTCTGCTGGCACCATCATTAAACAATGAATTGTATTATCTGGCACACCAAGCTCTGAAGTTTTAAATTATTCAAAAATGTTTTTGTTGTGAGCGGGCACATTCTCATTAGCATGTATCTGGTCAGCCAGGCTGAATCAGCCATGCAGGGAAAATTTGCGAACTGCCAAGCTTGTCACCTTCTGTTAACTCAGAAAAGAAACTTGGCCTGAAATAAGACTCGACTGGGAAGTGTGTGGACAGTATTGATAGCAGATGGAAACCACTCCATTAGCTCTGAAGGAACTCAGTAACTGTGTTGATGGGCTAGGCTGAAGATCACGGATGTGGTTAGAAGATGATTTTGTTATTTATTAAAATATGCAGAGATAATAATAGAACTTGCCACCATGTATTGATGAAGAATAGCTGTCCAAACTTTGATGATGTAAGCACCTGTCACTGATTGATTGAATACAGTGGAGAAGTCATGGGCACAACTGTTCTCCATGTGCTTAACTCCTTCTAAAAATAATTTTCTGGAATTGAAGAGAATATTGCTTAGTGTTTTTGTTGCTTTAAATTTGAAAAAAAATCCCTTTTATTATCATAACTTCTATTTAAAGCAAACATTTACATCTTTGTTTTCGGCAAGGAAACGAGCTCAGTAGCCAAGTCGAACTTTAATTTGCATGAAAATTGAAGGCATCACAACTAGTAAACAAACAGCAAGGCTCTTTTGCTTTGGTACTGGGTTTCATGATGGATAAGGATATTGATACATTTGGTATATAGAATGAAAGTTTGGTTGTCTTGAAATCAGGAGAGTTTTTACAATGATTTAAAGGTGAAACAGAAAAGGAAAACCAAAACTTCATCCCAGAGATAACTCTCCCCAAGACCTCCAGGATTTTCAACTAAAATGAGTTGTAAGGACGATTAGAGAGTGGTGTATGTGTAAGATAGGTAATACTGTAGGATAGAATTTTGCTTTTTGCATGGTGTTTTGGTCCACTGTGAAGGAAATGGTGGAGGAGAGTAGAATTTTTTGTATACCACATCCTTTTTTTTTTTTTTCTGCTTCAGATTTCACTTGGTAAAGCTACACCTGCAAATAACTGAGACTTAATGCAAGTTTGATGGCTTACTCTGACAGAGCTTGATGTTTTATCAGCAAATTAAAGCATGAAATTTAATCTTTATTTTCCTTCAGCAAGCAATATTTCTGTGTTGCAGAATTGCAGCAGCTGCCCACAAATGAATCTTTGGTCTGTTGTCTAGACTCTGTTCAAGCTTTCTTTCAGGTTACATAGGGAGCAATTAAATGCTTTTTTCCTACAGCAGTATCAGAGGCTATAGTAATATTTTTCAGGACCCTGATTAGTATCACAGGAGACTAAAAGCTATTTCAAATAAGCCAAGAAGTTTTTTAGGGGTGGCCTGTGTAGGTAGGAGCCAGGTCACTGGTTCAGAAGTCGTAGAAAACCCACAGAAGGCAAAATGGAAGAACTAAAGTAAGGCTGTATATCCATAAGAGGGAATGGCTTTGCAGTTGGTGAAGAAAGGAAAGTAGACTTGAATTTCTCACCCCATGATACATGCTTCTGTTCCTTATTCATCAGTTATAATACTGTAAAGAAACAGAAAGATGCCAAAGAAACAGCCAACTTTGTAGTTACACACTTCTCTTTACATTTGGTATAGCTCAACAATATGCTAGGCTTTGACTAAGTTCTTGGGTCAACTAGCAACTATGTGTATATTAATGTACATATTATTACTATTTAAAAAAAGTATTCAGGTTATTTTGCTGATCAGCCTTAGATGCTTCTTTTGCTGTACCCAAAATAGAGCATAGTCATCACTTCTGAGACAAACTGCAAGTGATTGTTACAGAGTATTTCAAAAGGCAGTCTTCCCAAGTTGGAAAAAGAGTAATATTCCATACAGGTGATTTGGCTGTCTAAGGTAACCTCAAATCTGAGCTGCCAGACCAAATGGGTTTTTTAATAGGAGGAGAAAAATTCAAGGCAAAAAATTAGCAGGAAGCTTGTATTAGGTGTCCATAGCAGAAAATGTGATATTGCTGATCATAATTGGATTTGAAAGTAAGTAGACTATTGCTGTCCTGAAAGACAATACTCATAAATAGGATAGCATCAATATTGGTTCAGTCGCTTAAGCCTAATATAGTGGTGAACATATTTAAAGCCATAGGTTTGTGTTGCATAGTACTGTTAAATATCTGACTAATGGAGTCTGTTTGTCTACTGGTGATTTTTATGCAGAATGCTGAGCAACTGATCACCTATTACAGCTCCATTGCCTGGAAATTAAATTAATGCTGGCAGATGAACTAGCAAACAACTTCAGAAAAAAAATCACATATGGACTTGGGTTTTTATCGTGCCACTTTCTCTCCTACTTCTAAGGCCTAGGAGCAGAAACACCAACTATGTCAAGGCAGCAAATGGATGTTCAGCTAGTGGGTGGAGTGAGTAGTGTCCTTGGTGTGTGTCAGGAGAATATTTATTAATGTTTTTCTAGAACATCATGAGATTTTTTTTTTCTAGAACGTGTCAGTAACTTCACATGCAGGAAACACTGTCAGCTGTTCTGCAGCTCTGTAGAATGCTTCCATAGCATATGAATATTGAGGAGACCTCATAGCATGCAGTTACCTGTAATGATGAGTGACCACTTCTTTGGTTTCTGAGAGCTAAAAAGCCACGCTCAGGATTGATTCCAAGGGGCTTTAAATCAGAGCCTGTAAGAAGTTGTGGGTGCATTTGTCTTCTTGTACATATGGTAACTCGTAATATCTAGTGCTACTTCTTTCAGAGAGGCATGAAATTTATAAAATAGGTTTGTGAGTACTCATACAGGGTAAAGATTAGGCTAAAAATCAATATTGTGGTTGAACTAAGTAGCTCAAGTACTTAACAAAGAAGGTATGTTACCATTATGAAAATGTCATGGATGGCTAAATCTTTATTGGATATGGGAATACATAAATCAGAGGGCTCCTCTGACCTTTAGTTTGGTTGTAGACCTTTTTGTTATATTAAGAATAAATACATTAACAATATGGAGAGAATAAAGAAGAGAGAACATGTTTTGCTACATAAAATAACATGACTTTTTCATTTAAACATCAGTCATTCTCAGTGCATTAACTAGATTTTATCAGATTGTTTGACCCTTGCTGTCAAGGGAGTAAATGTAATTTTACTTTTCCATAATGAAAATAACATCAGGAAATATATGCAAGAATGCTTGTTTAATTTCCTCCTCCCTTCATTCTTTCTCTGAAAAATTATGAACTGTTGTCTCAGTCCTGTAAAGGATATTTTGCTTGATCTTGACTTTAAAATATTTACTTCAGAATAAAACAAATTAAGTTGGTATTAAATGAGGGAAACAAATTTGTATCTTTCCCTATTCACTGACTGGAGTTAAACTACTGCTTTGTCTCATGATTGATGTTTATAGATTTATGTGTGTGTCCATATGTGCATTTTATCTTTGACACGTTAATATGAACAAGATAGTTTAATTTACATAATGGTAAATTAAACTAAGTGATGATTCTGTGTTCTACCACTAAGTTTCTGTTCCTGCAAAGGAATATATATGATAGAACTAGAGAGCAATCTGAGAGAATATGAGAATGTTTGTCTTGGGGCAATTTAGAAAATCCTAAAATAAAGATACGATTAGAACAAAAGAGGAGAATATTGGAACAGTTTCATGCTGTTCAGAGAAGTGAAGTGAGAAATTTGGAAGAGGAGATACTTTTGGAATAGGCAGTTAATACTAAATCTAGCTACTGATGAGCAGCAGACATATTACCAAGTCCTGATATTGCATGGTCCATCAAGAGTGGAAGCAATGAAAATGATCCATACCACTCTTCATCCCTAACACCTTCTTGGAGAGTGGCTTTTGCAGTACCAGCCAGTTACCGAGGGATGGCAAAATACCTGTTCATTAAACATGTTGCAGATGCAAACTGGGCAACTTCTGGTGCTAACAGGTAAATTAAAAGTACAGGAAGAACAATTTACATGTTGAAAGAAAGTTTAGTTCTAAATTAAAATGAACATATTGCAAATAGAAGTTTGACATGATGATTTAGTATTACTTGGCAAATACATGGTGTAGAGAAGACTAACAGCTGCTTAATGTACAACTGTAATGGATCCTACAGAGCATATGACTAAGAAAAACATAGGAAAATGAAAAATGTAGAACGAACAATTAATATTCTGTCAAATGCATCAAGTGATCAAATGATCTCAATAAAAAAACCCACAAAAGTATTGTATTGTGTTACTAATTGTGGTGGGTTAGCAGCAAAATTCCACATCTTGCCACACTCTCCCTTACTCCTCAGTGTGATGGAAAAACTAGGAAAGAAACAGAAATGAGAACTTGTGGACCAAGATAAAAGGCAGGGAGATTTCTCACAAATTACTGTTACAGGCAAAACAGGACTTGTCTTGGGGATAGTTACCTTGCTACCAATTAAATTTGATTTGGATAGTAAGAAACAAATAAATGTTAACCATCCCCTCCTGTCCCGCCAGTTCAATGAGCTTCAGTCCTTTACTCCACACTCCTCTACCTGGCACAAGTGGAACTTAGAATGGCATATAATCCGCCCTAGCAGTTCTTCTCTCCTGTTCTACCCCTCACACTTTTCCACAGTTGTGGCATGGGTCCTCTCCAGAGGAGAGGAACTTCAGGAAATATCCACTTGTTCTGGCATGGGGTCCTCCATGGGTCGCTGTGTCAATATCTGCTCTGATCTTTTCTATGTAATTCACTTAGTCCACTGTCTTTGGACTCCATGGTCTCAGAGGCTTTTTCCAGCTTAAGTGATTCTGTGAAATTATCTTCTGAAAAACTGGAAGGAAATATACAGTGGGGAATAGAGTTGTTCATGTACTTTTTTTGGTACTGTTAGTATACACTTATGGGTAAGTCATAGAGGGTGAAGGAAGACTATGTTGTGTCGGAGGGGAGAGAGTTTTTGTTTTATGGTAGATACATTATAAAGTAAGTGGTTTGGGCATGGTATTACTCTTTGCTTTAATGTTTTATTGATGACAGAAGGATTCATAACTCAAGAAAAGTGTTTCACCTTAAGCAAGTTATGCGGTCTTATGGTCCCTCATGTATGAACTGACGAGAGTGAAAACATTGGCTTGCAGGCACTCACCATTTTATTCTGCTTGTCACTCGAGACTATTTCTAACACTCCAGACACTGTACAAAACTTTGAGAAATACTAGTTTCAATTTTAGGATCACTCAGCTTCTATCTAAGCTGCACTTTGTAGACAAGCTTTCAGTGCAAAATGATTGCTCATGTGGCAGCATGCTTCTGAAAAAGCTCTGGCTTATGGACCTCATTTTTGCTATTGTGTAAATACCAAGCTGGAGGCAACATGTAGCTGAGCTGGTTTTGGAAGATACAGGAAGTGTTTGTTTTTGTCCTGATCTTACTCCAGTAGGGTAAATGACTTTTATATACCAGGAACTTGTGGAGTAGGAACAACCTCAGGCAGGGTGCAGAACTTTCCACTGCTTCTTCTTTGTGTCAGTAAACTTAGAGGCTACAATGTAGTATGATCTCAGGCAGCTTTCCCGAGCCACATCACACTATAGCCCTGCATGTCCTCTGTCTGCATCTGTACAGTTGAATGGTTCCATGGGAAAAGAGAATGAGAAGGATTGCATGATGGTAGAGACGGAAAAAGCTTTCTTAACAAGAGCTTCAGAGGGTATTTGGTTGTATATCATTTGTTGTGATTTAATTCACAATGGAATAATCACATTTGTAGTTCTAGATGAGTGCCCATTAAGCCTTTATATGATATCGTAGCACTGTATGTATTTCAGAAAGGGCAAAGAAGTCTCTTCTTACTTCTCTAGACTAAAGATTCCTCAGGACTTAAGACTCTTTGTCTTTTTATACAGATTAAAATCCTGATCAGTTTATGTTCTGTGAACAGTGATCCACATCTCAAGAAGCTACACCTTATGACTATCCCCATCTTCTGCTGTGTAGACAGGTATTTCAGGCAGGGAAAACACTGGGTTTTTTTGTAATCCTGCAGAAGCAGTTAGTGTGGACTCTTTTTGTGAAATGTGGATGTAGCAGATGGCAGTGTTCTACCAGGAGAGTATTTGTGGCTGGGGCTTTATGGTCCCTGTTTTCAGGATTAACTTAGACCTAAAGGATTTTTTCCACAGAGGTAGAGTAGGTTCAGTAATTGAGTCTTTGATGTCTGTCTCTGCCTGGTAGATGGTACGTGGTACGTAGTCTCTTAGTCGACACAAGGTTGGTAACTCCAAGGGAAAAGCAGTAAACTAATAATAAATCAGTGGAGGCTGTTGTCTGATGTACATTGAGAAGAAATTACTGGACGTGAAGGATGACTCTACCAATTTCTCCCTCCCCTTTGCACACAATTTCTGCTCTGATTAGATAGCCACTTCTGTTCCTGCTGTGGTACACACAAATAAATTCAAGAGGACAAACATATTGGTAAACTAGTGCTCAATAATTCAATTGATAACCAGAAACAGAAAGGATAACAGAGTTATAGTGAGCATACTTATTACACTCTAATTTTACTGATTTTAGAGTCTAAATCAAGGCACAAAAATGGTGCTACCATTCACTGAGTAAGTGTGTGTGTGTGTGTAGGAACTAAAGAAGTACATTGCAACAAGGTTGGCAAAAAGAAGCTAATGAGTTACAGCTGTATTTAAAAGAAAATCTTTCAGGTTTTGAAAATTAGCTAGTGATGGATGTATGGAGGCTGTGGCAGTTGACATAGCAGTGGTGCCAAGTGAAACACATTTGTTACCAACAGGGAATAAAATATATGCTACTGAAACCTTTTAGCACAGCTTGTAACTTAATATAAATAAAGTATATTTTAAAATTATGCTGACAGTCCTTCCCAAGAAACAATTTTACTCCCTTTGATTCTTTTTTGTCCCGTCCCTTCTGCATCACTTTGTGCATACATATGTGTTTGGGTATTGTTTTAATAAAGAACTATGAACAAATTTTTAACTCTTATGTCCAGGATGAGGAGACACTGCATTCAGGAATATGCCTTAGGTATTAATTAAGCATTCACACACACAAGCTCTCTCAAAGTTTTAAAAAGTCACAATTCAGTTGGTTGTGGCTTATCATTAATAGTCCTAATAATTTTTTTTTATTTTGTTAATGTAGAAATGCCTAGAAACTCTAGTCATAGGCTAGCAGAACTCTGTCAGACATGGCGTGAACATAGCACAAAAAGGTGGTAGTTGTCCTAGAGACCTCATAATAGAATTTCAATTCTGTTAGATTTTGTTGGTATTTTTTTTTAAACAAAGAGGCATCTTGTATTGTATTTTACAGAATTCTTCTCCCACACTCCTTCGCACACCCCCGATCAGAGTAGGATTAAAAGAGAGTAAATAATCTAGTGCTGTCAGGCCTTTTATTTCATTACCTTTGCACCTAAATTTGAATTTAACTCCTGGTTCATGCACTGTTATTTGGAAAGATGGATATAACAGGCTAAAACCAATTAAGGAACATGATCAATCTCCAGGGCTTTGGAGGGGGAGGAATAGTAGACAGAAAGGAAGAAAAAGTATTTTTTTTTCTCATGTACTACTTGACTACTCTTTTCACAGAGAAAATGCATACGTAATTGAAGGAGTAAAATAACTGAAATCTGACTTCAACTCTAATAACAGATTGAATTTTTAAAATGCTGTGACCAAAACCATAGCAATGATCAGAGGCTTTTAAAATCTTATTCCACAGTTGAATTCTGTGTGCTCAGCAGCTGAGATTACTCTCTGTTGGTAAACATATGTTGAATTTGAGTGGATTGACAAAGCTCATGATTAAGTGCTGCTCTGCCATCCAGCAAGTTTCATGTGGAATGCTGTCAACAATATCTGTCTACTAAAGACTATTAAAATGGTACCAACATATTTTCTCAAACAAATCCCTTAGCAATATAAATGGGTCTTATGCTCACCAGACATTAAAAGCAAATCACAAATAGATAGAGTGAAATCTTTGAAGAGGTATGACTGAGCCTAGTCTGCTATAAATCTTTATATTTCTTAGGCTTTACTTTTACAATGAAGAGGCTTATTTTCTGATTAAAGCTTTAGACTGGTGATTTACGTCTGTGAAGTACTACATAGAATACTGATTGCTGTAGTAACATAAATTATCCTTTTTTTGTAAAATTTACTTGGCAAGAAAACAAAAGGAAATATCCTTTTTACACAAATGAACATGTCAGACGACCATGTGAACATAGAACTGCATCTTGTGTTGGCTCCAGATGATGGGAATGCTGCAGACCTAACACATTCAGTATATTTGAGCTGTCTAATGGAAGTGAGCTTGAAACAATCACATACAACATTAAAAATGAGATTTCGGTTTTTGGAGGGAATACAGAGAATGATGGTGAGTGCCCCTAGTGTGATTAAACAAATGTGTCTTTCTGAAGGTTTGTATCAATTTATGGAGCTATGAGAATTTGGAGTGGATGTGACTGAGAACACTTGGGAGGACAGAAGAATATAAGAATTTGAAGAAGTTTTATTCAAGATGCTATTCCTCTTATTCTAAAAGTAAAGATGTAAAGAGGTGGGGTGTGCTTTTAGCCCGATGCCAGCTTAGATGGTTGCAAGCTCATGATAGTGTCTGCATGTCAGCAGTTCTTGGAATGTTTTATAGGTAAAACTTGGTGGTGATTGGGAAGGAAGGATGTGATACAGGAAGGAACAGATTTATAAGCCATATTCTGCCACCGTTCATCCTTCGTGGTAATAGTTAAATACATCTGCTGCTGTATTAAAATAAATGAGCTGATTCACCAAATGAGCCATAAATGCTCCACCTAGAAAAGTTAGAGGATAAAGAGCAATAAAACATCATAAAATGCAGTGTTTTATGAAAAAATGGAGACTAGCTGATGCTGCTAGCGAAAGCAGAGTAAGATGTGTTTTGTCCTACCTCTAGTACTTCTGTTGTGGCCTTTTTGTAGGAGAGAATTTTAGATGCTTTCAGCACTTTGGAATGGGGAGTAGAAACTTAGTCCACCAACACTAAGAAACCAGTTGACAGAAGGAATAGTAGTGAGTAATGACTCATAGCAGTTGAAAACAATTCTGACATTCTTTTTCACTCTGAAGCCAGTTTTTATAGAGCAGTTTTAATCCGATATGTGAGCCAATTCATATAGACAAGTTTGCAACTACAGATGCAAATGAGAAACAGAAAATGTCAGGAGTTTAAACTTTTATAAAGGTTGACAAGATAGAAAAGAGAGAGCAGTTGGTAAGGGCAACAGTCTTGAAAGGGAACCTTTTAAGCAAAGATTTTCTGAAGATAGTCTAGAGATAAAAAGCTAATTATTAGGAAAAAACCCCGAAAACATACAATGAGTAGATCTTTCCAAAAGAAATTACTATTTTTACCTGCATGTAAGAGTAAACATTTGCACTTTAATAATTTCATTTTCTTTTTTAGTGATTATGCATAAAGACACTACAATTGAATTAGCATTTTAAGGGTTCAGATTTCTAAATGTCACTTTCCCCTCCAAAAAAAGGAAGTGCATCCAAGGGCTTCTCTTGTTATTAATTATTTTTAGTATTTGTCATTTAGTTAGAAGACTGTAAGATATATCTCCTGACATAACCTGTAAGTATTCATCAAGGTTAAATAATACTAAAAAAGAAAATGAATGAACTATTTTTTATACTACATAGCATTGTCAGCATTTGTCCCAGTCAGGTCTGAGTGGTCGACTAACCTTTACTTTTGTAGATTACTTAGCATTTTTCTGGGAGACCTTATTCACTGGCCTCATAGGAAATGAAATACTGAATTCTTGGACTGAATGCAGTATTTCATGATTCCATATTCTAACTTTTGCAGTGTATGGATTCTTTAATAAGCTCTCCAGGTAACCTTTTTAAAATAAGCTGTAGAATCGCTAACTCAGAACTTATATCTCCATGGATATATGCAAGTGAGTATTACCAGTGGCCTCTCTGACTTAAAAAAAAAAAAAAAATAAAAAAATTGAGTGTTAAGTAAACAAGTAGCTGGAGCCCAGTCATAGTTTTTTTGTTTTGGTTTGGTTTTTTGTTTGTTTGTGTTTTTTTTGGTTTTTTTTGTTTGTTTGTTTGTTTGGGTTTTTTTCCCCCCCAGGGATATATTCCTTCTGATGCCCTGCAAAAAAGAGGAAAGGTATTTTGGAGATACTTGCATATGGTCGTTGACTGTGGGACTCCTGCTGTAGGATAGGCTTTCTGACAACAGTTACATTATTGTTCCATAAATGGCTGAAACTCTTACCTTATCCTAGGCCATGAAACCTTTTAATATGCAATCATCCTGTGACCTACTGTTCCCTTAAGGCTAACAGGTGCTCTGCTCAACCTCCATACTGAAAAAGATGCTTAAAGAATTGAGAACAGATAAATGTATCAGACCTGATTCTGAAGTCCACTGTGCTGAAATGCAGCAGATGTGAAGTACAGCCGTCCATGCAAATTTAATGCCCAGTGGTTTCAGATCTAGGAACTGTCTTTCTGCTCACCAACACATGAGATGAATTCTACAGTTAATTGCACAATTACCTGTCATCTACATGTTAACTTTTTGTGACTAGGAAAAACCTGTGCTTTACTAGGATATTTGGGGCTTTATGTCTTAAGTTTGCCATCCCTTTTCAGATTTGGGAAGTTATGACAGTGAATAGGGTGGTCTTGCCAGCAAACTGTCACTTAATGGTAACTTTAGCAACATGCTGTCAAGAAGTTACTGACTTCTTTCTTGTATTGTGAACTTGTGAGCAACAATATATATAAACTTTGCCTTTGTTGTGTTAGAATGAAGTTGGTAATTCACAGTGCTGAATTGCTCAGTTTTTGGCATGGCAAACACTTTGGGCTGACAGAGCAGATTGCCAGTGCCTTCAGAACAATAAGAGACGATTGTCTTACTAACGAAGAACTTGAGAAAGCATGCTTGATTTTCAAACAATTGCAGCTTGATAATGATCTCTTCTTCTGAAACATCTTCCTTGGAATTCAAGTTACTGCAAGTGATGCTGGGATGCTACAAGCAAAGCTCACTACTTCGGACCCAAAGTTCAGTATAACAAAGAGTTATGAAAGTCACCTTTGCTTTTGCAGGTGGAATATATTTTAACTATGTGTACCTTTATTCTGAGGGCTTTAATTTGAATTCCTAAAATACAATCAGAAATGTTTCCGTGTAATTCCCTGTTACAGCAAAGAGGATTAGAAGTTGAAAAGATATCTGATATCTGCAGGTAATAAAGCTAATTGCTTGAGGCCTGAGGTTTTTTTTTGATTGAGCAATTACTCATTTGGCCTAGCCTGAGAAAACCATTAATCATAATGACCATTTTACAGTGCCCCCTTTCCTTTACGGGCTGGACCGCAGGGGTCGTCACCCAGCCGTTCAGGTCAGTGGAAAGGTCACACGTCTCCTCTCGCTTGACTGTGGGCCCAGAGTGCAAGTTGACACTGGGTTAACAAACAGCCACTCTTCTCCTAATTATAGGAAATGTGGCCAGATTGTACCAACGGGCAGGGTTCAGACTTAGGAACATACAGGCAGTGTCTGGACCTGTGGTTGAAAGCTAAAACAACAATGTAAGCCAAGTGAGTTTCACTCTCACCTGAACCAACCTAGGGTTTCCTAAATTACATATTGTTTGGCAGTTGCTTCATGTTACTTATAAATGTGGTACAGGGAGGAAATACCCATAAGAATTCAAATTGCTTATAATTTTGGTTTTTTAGTTTGTTTTGAGGCTCTGACCCCTTGAAGATTTAAATATAATTATTTAAAAATTTGCCGAATCATGCCATTAACAGTTGGGTTTACACATTTATACTATCTGTGTAATCAAACGTGGTGTATTCATCTTAATATCTTTATAAAAATGTTTAATTTCAGTAATAGACCTTAAAAGAGTATATTAGTCACACAGTATTGATGAATATAGAAGGAGCAAATAATCTATTATAAGCATGATTCAAAAGGAAAAAAAAATCTAAATACTGCTTGTTTATGAACCTGCATCTGAGATGCATAACTTCATGTTGGTTTGTTTAAGCTTCTGAGAGATAGAAACATATGGTAAGAGAAAAAAGAAGCTCAAGATTTTGGGTCATCTTCCAAGGGTTGATTAGATGATCCCTAATCCTTAATTCCCTGTATCATATATGTGCCTATCATCATGTTCTAGGAACGTAGCTTTCCAAAAAACATTCACAGTTTGTAGAGTCCAGTGCTGAGCAAAGTAATGTGGAAGCTTGCAGTGTTAGAAATGTGTCATTAAACTGTTTTTGCTGCCTTGAGTGAAGTGTGCTAAGGTGGCCGTGTAGAGACAGTGGGAATTGTTAGAAGTGCTGTCAGTATGTGGATGAGAGCACAAATTCTGTCACCAATTGCCAGTCTTCTGGTCACGTGGTCAGCTCCAGACAGGACTCGCTGAGGACTTGAAGTGAGAGCTGCCTGTGTGCTCTCAGTGCTGGTGCACCATATGCTGCTGATTCTGATCCTGCTACTCCCCTGTTGCGTGCAGTTTTACTTGTACTTGGCTTGTCCTTTTATTCCCTTTACAGCAGTTGGCTGATAGTTAAGACTGAATTGCAGTTTAACTTATTATACTCTTTGGAGAGCAAATACAGTATCCTGTCACCTGTAAATTGCCTCAGCGTGATGCGAGTTGTCATTTCAAATGGGAATTTTCCTATCTGAAAGGAGATGTGTGGATTAAGATTTCTTTCATTACCTTGAGAAACTTATAAAGCCTTTTTTTCTGCAAGGCTTTGCCAGCTCTGCAAGGAGGAAATACATTTGCAGGAAAATAGGCTGCAGACAATGTGTGATAGCAGGTGCTTTGAAGCATAAAAATAGATTTGCCAAGATGTATGTATGCTTATGTATATTTGCCTGACGTATGTTTATGTGCCTATGAATCAGTCAGCGTATTTTCATCTTTTAATAACCTTGCAAGCTTGCTTTTGAATTATAATCTGCATCTTCTTTCTGATATTTAAAGATACTCATATAATTGAGTGAGTTTACTAACTAGCCTGGCTGGCTTTCACATCTGTTTGGGCTCTGACAAGAGCAACTTAGTACTATTTTTACTTCAGTGAAGCCAGCACAAGTCAGAAGGGCAATGTAATGAGAGCGATTTTTTGCGTAGAATTGTGATGCAAGTTTTATGCAAATAGGTTAGACCCAGGCTCCTATCCAATAGCTAGTGATTTTTAATCTGTGCTTTACAGAAAAGCTAATGATTTTGCATACAGATATACAAGTTTCTCCCACTGTATCTGTCTCAAAATATAGAAATCTTTGGAGTTATATTAAAATGGGTCAGAATACACATCATCTGGGGGTTTTTTTGATCCATGTAAAAACCCTATGATTTAGGGCAGTCATTAATATTCACAGGATGCTATAAATGTAAAGGATATTTAAAGAATTAGGGGGGTAAACCTACAGTTTTTTCACAGACTAATTCATTGCTTTGTTGTTAATGGTTAACTGAAAACTTTTCCTCTGAGCAGTCCCATAACTTCCTTTAGCAGGTGTGTGTCTCCGTGAAAACTCCACATCTTAGATCTGAGTTGCTGCTATTTTAGTGTTTTCCATAAGAAGCCTTGAAGCAGTTCTGGTAGTACTTTTCCATTCCCAGCATATTCATATTCAGTGACTATTACTTTTTTTGTGTGTGTGTGTGTTCATAATGCATTGTGCATTATATATTGTATTAACAAAATTTTTATAACAAGTGAGTTTGACTTACTCCTCAAACACTTGTATGCATGAGTTGTTCTGCATGTGGAAAGTCTGTGGCTTTGGGTGGGTTTTTTTGGGGTGTGGGGTGGGTAGGGCTCTGTTTTGTGATGTTTTGGTTTATAATTGTCACTCATGCTGCAGTTTGCTGCATAGAGCTTCTCCTCTGCTGCTGTTTTTCTTGTAGATTCTTCTCAGGCCTACCTGATCACATTCACTGTCAGTCAGCTCGTAACACTTGCATGTATTCAGAAATATTTCACTTGCAAAGGCCCTGTGTTCAATAAACTTGTAATTCTACAGTCTAAGATATGGTTTTCTTGCTCCTCAATAGGCTCTGTCTTTACAAAAGTGTTTTCATTTCTGTGTTGTTGTGGACTCAAAATCAGAGTCTCCTGTCTTTACCTGTGTTCTGGAACTGCTTAAGTTGGAGTGCAGTCATTTTGCCCAAGGCTGTATCTAGGCTTCATGAAAGATGACCAAGCTAGCTTAAAATCTAGCAAGCTGAGTAGAGTGGTCTGTGCTGTGCCTCTATGCAGTTTCAGTCATAAATAAATAAATATACCCTTAATATTTAGTTCTTCACTACTAGTGCAAAGCTGCTTGTATTTCCCGCTATTTTCTCCTGGTTTTCCCTTTTGCCTCTGTTTACTGGAGAAGGAGAGACATCCTACACAGTGCAGCTGCCATGTTTCTTTTACTGCAGAGACAGGATGACCAGGACCATCACTCCATGACTTGTTAAATGTTACCATTTCTTCCACTCTGTGTGTCTCAAGCTGTTTCTGCTCTCCAGGTTAACTTGTTCCTAGCTTTTAGGAGTAGTCAGTCTTTTGGTTCTGTGTATTTAATGGTAATCATCTGCTAATACTTATTAGCAGATCCCGTGTCCTCCAAGTGCTTGGAACTGCTGAATGTACCTAATTTGTGCATAAATATCTTCTTCTGTAGTGCTACTCATATACTGTGGAGAAACTGCAAATCCCATTCTGGTCTTGGGGCAGATTTTAGAGACTTGTACCTTCTTATTACATGTATGGTGAGTCAGCTAGAAAGTCAAGTAATGCCGTCTTTCAATATAATGCAATCAAGTGCGTGTGCAATTAAGCCCACAGTTAGAGAGAACAAAGTTCCTAGATATGCCTGCATTTCATTTAAATGAGGCCATTTGTTAAGACAGAGATCTTTGAGATTAGAATGCAATAAAAAAGGTTAAGTTTTTTAAATATGGATTTGTAATTGGATATACAGTCTTCCACTCCTGGGTCACCAGTTCAAATCTATCCCAGTTCAGTAGTCACTGAATCCTGGTACCATCTAACAGCTGGCGGTTTATGTGAAATGAGTAGCCTGTCTTACTTCAGTTTGTAGTGAACAGGTGTCCACATTGCAAAAAAGTTACTACAATTGTTAGCTTAGCTGGCAGTCTTTCTAGGGGAGCAAAACTCTGTGGAGTTGTAGAACTAAACTCCACTGAAACACTTAAAATGGATTTCTCCAAATTGACCTTGAAATTGGCAGTTGAAAGTGGGCAAAACAGTATGTTTTATAATTCTCATATTCCTTTCCTAAACTGCAAATAAGGGGAGCTGGAACACTTAATATGGTGGCCAAGATGTCTGTGTCAGAAATTGTACCTTTGTAAAAAAAAAAAAAAAAAGGACAGTCTAATGTAAGTATCTAAAAATCAGAAAACACTTATTTATCAACATATAGATTTTTTTAATGTTCTCCAGCATTGCTATTAAAACTTGAAAAAGCCAGTGAACTAAAATTTAATGCATTTCTTTGATATTGTCTCCCGTTCTGTTTTGTTCTCATCTGATATTGTCTCCCAGATCACTTTTCACAATCCCAGTCTTCCATGAGAGCAAAGCTACAGTGATATTTGAGCATGCTGAAAAGCTGGTAGAGAACATTATAACCTTCTATTTTCAACAGAAATACACCCTGCCTATAGGTGAGAAAGTCTTTGACAGATGAGAATCTAAAAATATTACAAATTAAAGTACTTCCTCATAAAGATGGATCATTTAATAGTTTTGTCTTGGTCACTCCTGTCCCCCAACTTAGTAATGTGGCATATGGCCTGTGAATTTATTTAGAAAATTCTTTTCCATTAAAGCCTCCATTACAGTAAGGAACCTCTTCTCTTTCTTCCCCTATTATTTTTTCCCGTTGAAATGAACATGAGATCCAGCGCTTGAGGCAGAGCACGTGGTGCTGCTGGAAGAGTTGGCAGGACCTGTGCGTTCTCAGGGAGCGTGCCCTGGCTGAGTGAGGCAATGTGCTGCTCGAGCCAAGGCCACTGCAGGGTTCCAGAAAACATCACTGAACTCTGCCCTGCCTCAAACACACAGCCATTGGGACACACACCAGGAACTGGTGTGCTGGGGAAAAGGAAAAATGTCATGAGGACATGCGGTGAAAGGTGGCCTCACAAGGGCACAATGTTACTCAGTTTTTCTTCAGCCTAACAGGTGGCTTGTCAACATAACTGTAATTTTATATAGAGGTATTCAGAAGCTTTAGAGACATAGACTATGGCATTTCAGTTATGTCCATGCCTTTGATACTGGCGCTACAGTGTTGGGAATGGTATGGCACTATTTAAACTTGGTGTATGACAGTGTTGGCTACACGGTTGTGTGGCTGGTGCCAGCTCAATAATTTCTTGTGTCAATGACTGCTCATGCTGTGCATGTAAGGGCAGCTGGAGTAGTAAAGCTTGGGTTTCGCAGATTTGTTGATAATATGGATGAACACCATGTTACAAACATCACAGTAAAAAGACCTCTTGCTAGTGCATGACGTTCCATCAGCTGAACTTAGGAGTTTAATAAGTAGAGAGATAATGCACATGGTTTAAAGTGTCACCTTCGTTAATGGTTCTGGTCCATGCAGTGTGTGTGCTCTATTTTTGTTGTCTCTCAAGAGGTGCTGTGTTACATTCTCTGAAATCGTTTGGAAGAAACAAGGACATTTTCTGGATTTGAAGAGTGGCTTAAGGAGTATTTTAAACCCTGGATTAGAACAAGCCAACTAACTTAAAATCTGTAAGATTTCTTCAAATTCATAAATAATATTATCTTTTTTTTTTAGTTTTTTTACTCTGATAGATGATTTCTTTCTCATCACATTTGGTCTGAGTAGCTCTACTGGCTTTCCTAATTTGTATCAGTATATGTGGAGGAAGAGCATGACTGCAGATATGTACTTTCAGTTCTGCCGCATTTTTATTCCCGTGATAGCACCAAGGGTCCTTAATGTGTTTAAAGGCTGCTTATATCTCTGTAAAATGAATTGATTAGCAATGAGCCTGATTCTTTTTCCTGTAGGGTGAATAAAGCTTTTTGCTGGTGATGTCAGAGGTACTTGGTACAGGCTGTGCTGCTGTGCCTTTTTTATGAAGAAGAAACTATGGGATTTATGTTCATTTGCACTCTGCCCATCATCCTGAAATAAAATCATGTTAATTTCCGATTTCCGCCAGTAGGTGAAAATATAAGAGAAACAAGCTCTGATCAAACTACCCATACATATTTCTATGGCAAACAAGTTAGTTGTGTTAGACTGAAAATTTTCATTTAAATTTGAGCTGTGAATTGCCTCAGTTAGATGAACATTCCCCAATGACGTTAATTTAACTTAAATTTTTGTCCACTGTCTGAGAGATCTTTTATGGCTGTTGTAGCCTCAAAATCACATTGCAGAGGAGATACCTTCTTTAGTAACATCTAAATGTAATAACATTAGATTGCTATTTTATAGTCACTGAAATAATAAATAATCAGTTCTAATGCTTAATTTTTTATTTCATTTGCTGTCAAATTTTGCTTAGTGGGTTTCTGACTGTCTACTGTGTACTCTGTAGTTGCTTCCCTCCTTTTCACTTGCAGATACTTCCTTTGATGCCTTGAAAGCTTTTCCTTGAAAGGAAAAGAAAGAGAAGTGATTGCTTAGATCTTCCCTCATGTTGCTTGCAGCCCTAAGAGCAGGGAAGTGGCATAAGCAACAACACCAGTTTGAAATGGAATAAACCCCAGATACCCACTTGATAACAAGTTTGGAGCTTCAGAGAGGAGGAAAAGACTGGGCTTTCTTTGGATATACCAAGAGCAAAATGAGGGAAAAAGAGCAGTGTAAGGATACATGAATAGTCGGAAAAGTCAATCATCCTCTCTGATTAGGACACCATGGTGTTTCTTCCTGTCTGTTTAAAGCACCCTATTAAGGAGCAGGAATGCCAAGAGGGAGTATTTAAGTCTGTGCGGTGGAGCAGTGCTCAGTGCTGTCTTCTTACACTCTTTGTTCTGCAGTTGCTCAGCAGTGCAAAGAGGAGGATGCTGAAGTTGCACCCTTGACAGTGGATATTCTCTTCCCACTGTGTGGAGTGGCCTGAGTGCCCAAAGACAAGAATCCAAACTACTGAGCAGGGGACAGGACAGAAGACTCATTTTGACCCTTATGATATATGACAGGATGGTGATCAGTTCTAGGTAACCCATTTCCTTTCACGTGGAAGTGTTGGAGACTTTGTGTAGTGTTTGCAGTACAGTGAGTGGGATTGCTCGTTGCTATTCCAGTCAGACTTTTTTGTCAGAAATCTAGGCCTACCCTTTCCCATCATAGCTGTTGGAATCTGGAGCTTTAAGTCAGCAGAGATCAATGTTAATTTAAGGGTTAAACAATATGTCAGTTAACTAGTATGGATATTACAGGAGCAGAATCATTATTTCATAACTTGATGCATATAATAGCAGCCCTTTAAATGGACTAAATGGATTTTCATAAGTGGTCACTGCTGGAATTACTGATGATGTTCAAGAATAAAAATCTGGAGGAATACCAGTGTTTCAGGTAACAGTGTGGAATGAATTATCTGTTGTAGCTTATGTTCGCTAGCTGATCAGGCTGATACTTTCCTCCATAAAAGAGAAAATTGTGTCTGGCTGTTTTGCTATTCTGATGTATAATCTTTGAAGGTTACTTCAGCTGTTGTGAAAGAAGAAAGTCTGCCATAGTAAAGGGCTGTGAACTTAGAAATCAAACCTCCTGAATTGCTGACATTCCAGTGCAGCAACTTATAGAAAAAAGACACTGGTCAGCACCTAAGAACAGACAGAAGGTTACAGATTCATGAGTTATCTGGGAATTGACAAAAGACTTACTTCCTTGAATACTACTGCAGTGTATCCCACTAATACAGGAAATAATTTACTATTACTAAAGCAATCAAGGAAGGTTGAGAAAAGCAAAAATGCACCCCAGGTGTGTGCAGTTCTGTGCAATGTGCTCTAGGATAACCCTGCTTGAGCAGGAAGTTTGGACCAGATGACCCACTGTGGTCCCTTCCAACCTGACCAATTCTGTCATTCTGTAATGCCTTTTATTCAGTCAGAAGTGGCTCCCTGTACGCACCAAATCTACGAAGGATTATTACAGAAAGAGCTTGATTCCTGTGTTAGTGAGATACTAAACAGCAAGCTGAGGAGTAGTAACTCTGTATTGCCACTGATTTTCTGCTCAACAGATTGATAAGGACTTGTGCAACCCTTTGAAAATGGTTGAAAGGATAGTAACACCCAGTATGTATGTATGCCATTCAGCTCCCTCCATCTCCAACAGTCCTTTCATCTTGATGCATCTTCTTAGTGAAGGTAGGAAAGGGGGTTTACTCTTGTTTGTATGTTTTATGCGTTGGGTTTGGTATCCATGCCTGAAAAATCCCAAATAATATTGGACACATTATCACGTTTTCTGTGAATTCAGCATTTCATGTAGACTGTGTTACTTAGTACCTTGTCTCAAACTGCATTAGTCACATAGACTGTTCTCAGTTGGGATCATTAGTGGATTACATTGCCATAAATGTAGTGTAGCAAGTGTTTCATGTGTAGTCACTGGTCCATCCTACACAACTGTGCAAAAAAAAATAAAAAATAGGCCTTATTGTCATAATCCATTCAGCAGAAAAGGGTACTGTTAAGGTTTTTAAACTTTAGTATTTTTAAAGAAGACAAAAATTTACATTAAAGACTTAGAAAATAATTTCATGAAAATAGTAGGGAAATAGATGTTTTCTTTACCTGAGTGTAAATAATGACTCACAGTTCCTTGTGCCATTGGTTAATATATACAATAATATAGTGAATATTTTATGGGTGAAAAATGACAGTGTAGAAGGACAGAAGAGAGGATGGTTTTCATCACAGCTCTTAGCATCTGATGGTTTTGGCTTTAAGTGCATTGTATACAGATTCATGTGTTTTGTTGAGAATGGGGAGAACCTGGGTGTGTTGCTAACTCCCACTTCAGCTCAAGAGGCCATTGAAATTTAATTTGTTTTCTGATATTGGTGACCTAGCTAACAAAAATTTCAGTCTGTGTGACTATATAGTTTTCACAGGCTTCTTGTCTTGCTCATATCTGAAAAGCTAGGAATTTTGGATCTTAGATTTATCAGTGTTAGCCTTTAACAAAGAGGATTTTGTAAAGAAAGCTGTACTTAAATCCCTGGCGGCAAACATGAATGAATGCTTGAAGTGGGGATTTGACTGGAAGGTCATGAAGACATTTTTTGACTGCTGAACTGCATCAAGTAATCTGTGTAGGTTTTTGAAAGATGTCATCTGTTCAGTGCTTTCATCTGGTAGTCATGTTAATAGTAATAAGAATATTATTGGGAATACAAAAAGGGAAACTGAAAATATTTTGGAAAAAGAAAAATAAGGACTAGGAATTATTGTTAACTTCTTAAACATGCTTCCCACTGTGTGTCTGCAGTGTAGTGTGTATTAGCTCTTGCTTCAAGAGCTGTGTCCATCTGATACTCTGTTAATGTCATACCGAACTTCTCTCAGTGAAACAATTATTCATTGTCTGCCAGGACTCAGATAAAAAGGCGTATAACTGATATTTTTTATACTTCATTTTGTCTTTTACTTGTTTACATAGGGAGTCTACAGTTGTATGGATACTGTGCAAAATCCTGTCTTGTCTCTTGTAGGCCAACTTGGCCTCTGTATGATTTGATGGTTGGAGTGGCATTGCTGGCAAGATGCTGTTTCAGAAAATTGAGTTGAACTGATGCTTATGTCTAAAGCTATCTGGGACACTGTAATACTTCCCATTAGAATATGAATGGGATCAAGTACAACTTCAAGGTGCTTGGAGTAGATCACAGGTGCATGAAGATGCCTAACTACATTGTTTCTCAGTTGGTTGATCTTTAAATACTTATAGGTCAGTGGAAATGAAAATATGTTTTAGTCTTGTCTGTATTTTAGTCCTGGGAAGCTCACTTCAAAAGCTAGGTCTCAAAAGGTCTTTGCTTTTATCTTGAAAACACAAACCCCTTTAGAAACTTTCTTAATCTTCTTGTTTCACTTGACACCTACACATTAGGTTAGCCAGTGTACTAAATGGTCATGTCTAAATGCTTCCCTTTATGTGTTTTTAAATGTATTTTTTTTCCAGAAGGGTCAAATTAGAGCTTGCACACTCTGAGCTGGGGCAGTGACAACTGTCAGGACCAGCCCAGTTCTGCCTCTCCAGGCAGACAGTCAGAAAAGCACCTTTTTAAATGTAACCTTTGTAAAACTACTTACTCTGAAAGCGCATCTGCTAAACATGTTTGTGTTTACTTTCCCATGGACTCTTTTTAAGGTTTTTTTTTTTGGTTTTTTTTTTTTTCGTTTTGTGAGATCATATAAAATATGATGGGTTTTTTAATAAAATCTATGGGGAGAGGAAGGGTATGTATGAGAGATAAATAAACAGAGAATGGAAGGGATAGGAAGTGGATAGTTCTCTGAAATTTGTAAATGTTTTCATTTAGCCACATACAGAAAAAGAATTCCACTGTTTTCCTATTTTACCTATTTTCCTACTATGATACCATTCTAAGCAGAATTGCTTCAGAGTATTATGAATGTATTTTGTGAGAAAAAGTAATAGTATCTTAGTTGAACAAATCCAGAGTTAGCACTGTATTTATTATGCAGTTCTAGGATCATTTAGTGGAAAACCAGTGGAGTTTCTCAGGGTATGGAAAAGGAGAACTGAGAGTAGAATTTAAATCTGGAATTCATATATACAGTAGTTTTGTACTTCAGCATATGTTTGAACATATGTTGATGAAACTAGAGTAACACCATATAATAGGTGGTTCCAAAAGAGCAGGCAGGGCCAATGGAATGATTTTTTAGCAAGGAATGCTTAGACATATTCTGTTAGTCCTTACAAGATTCATGTAGGATCAAAATTTGCTACCAAATGCTGCTTCACTTTTCTCTGAAGCAGGGGCACTTCACTTATGAATTACAGCTGTTGAAACCAACTCTTATAATAACCAAATTTGGTGGGGTGGTAGGGTGTTTAAAATTGATACCTAAGCCTGAATAAACTTTCTGGAGTTCTAAAATTTTTACTGGATTATAACCCGTTGTTTTATAGCATGGAAAGTAATTTATGGAAGTTAAAATAATTGATAAATGGGGTTTTGAAATATGCTGCTTTCTCCTAGTAGTTTAGGGGTTAGATGTAGAGGTCAGACAAACTGTACAGGCAACTCAGTGCTTCTAGTATGAAACAAACCAAAAAGCAAAACAGGCCAGTTGTCTCAGAAGAATTTGAGAAATTATTTCGAGGGTCTTTTATTTTTTTTTCTAATGTAAATTTTAATATTAAAGGTATTGCTGCCTTCTATTCTGAATTTCCCAGCCTATGGCCTCCAATAGCATCATGAAAACTACAAATTGAGGTCTTTAGGTTTTATTAAATGCCGTCATAGTATATTAGTTTCTGTCTGGGGAAAAAAAGACTATAAATACCTCCAAAGTTCATCCTTTGTGCTGTCTTTCTCAAGCAGGATGGTTGTCTAAGTACGTGTTGTCCAGTCTTGTTTAAATTGATATGAGCTAAATTTTTCCATTTTCCTTAGTAAGGAAAGTCCATTCTGTGGCTTTTTCCTTATTTATCTGTAGCCAGTAGCCTTTGTGTATTCAGTCTTTTATGATAGGAGCTAGAGAAGAATCATGGACAGACAAACAACTGGAGTAGTTTCTTGCATTGATGGAGGATGACTGTGTTAGCCTGCAGTGGAGGTTGGGTTGCCAGCCTTGCATCCTGCTTTCCATGATGCAACTAGATATCAAGTAGCTGGTGCAGGCTATGTGGTCTTGGAAGTGAAAATCTGTACATTGCAGAGTATCACATCCAGTGGTACCCTCACCAGACTGCTGAAGGATTATTTCAAGCATATTCTCATTTTGCTCTACCAGCAGTGTTAATTTTCAGACCCTAATGTGGCATTTCTGTTACTTCTTCAAATGCAAGCATTTCTGCTTAAAAAAACCACAAAAAAACGTGATGGATGCTGCGTTTTTCTGGGGGACCTTTCATTTTTAGAGGGCCAAATGGGCATAAATAATGAAGAACCATCATTCTCCCTGCATAGATTCTGCAGAGGGAAGCTGTTGATAAATACCTAGATAAATACATTTGTATATGTTAGGGCATTCACAATGATATTTCAGGTGAAATAGCAGGTGCAGTTGACTCAGTTTTATTTGCGTTGAGTTTTGAAGCAGTCATGTAATTTAGTTGCTTTATTGCGATTAAATGTCTCAATTCTAACATCTGTGTTACTTAAAATACTGATATGGGGAAGTACAGCAGGAGACGTAAATACTTTAAGAATTAAATGATTCACTAAATTACAGAGTTTAAAACTAGTAGTTCCAATATTTTAATAGTAACACTGGTGGGATATCAGTTATTTCAAAATGGTGTTTGATCTTCTCTCCTTTGTATTTGTTACAGTTCTTAATTCCTGTATTACTTAAGCTAGTGGAATTCTTTGTTCTGCTCTTAAGAGCATAACATGAAGTGTGTGAAGTTCAAGGAGTTTCAACTAATTTGACTTTTATCCCAGCAGAACATTATCTCTAGGCTATTAAAAAAATAAACAGTGAGACTAATGAATTTTCCTCTAAGTTCATTATTAAAACAATTTCCTAATTGCAAGTAATCATTATGCAGCCAGTTTTACATATATGGTAATTATGCTTTCTAGTAAGCTTTTTTATGTGTTCTAAAACAAACATGCTTCAAAGCATGGACTATCTCTAAGTGCTAAATGGAGAGAAGCATCATATGTGGAATAAAGTATCTTACCCTATAAAATGTTTTCTAATTATATACTGGATAACCTAATTGATTAACAAACGTGAATATGACTTACTGCTAACTTAAAACTCTTCTCCAAATACAATATTAACCCCCAGAAGAATTTAGTCCTGACTCATCGATCCTCTGATATTATACTGGCAATATTTATATCAGAATGCTTGCAGTAACACAAAACATCATCTGCCTTCCATCATCCTAAAGTAAAGATTGAGAAGATCCCATCCATCAGCTTCTCACTGTCTTTGTATTAAATAAAGTGAATTGATGAAGACGTGGGACTTGAACATGGCATCAGGAGCCAGAAGCAGTTCTAGTTTTGCTGTGCAAAATGGCACAGATAGTGGAACATGACATGCTGTGGTTTTTCTGAGTGGGTGTGATAATCACTAAGGTGGGTACACTCTGAGATCATCTCCCTCTGTCTGTTCACACACTATGGCTTTACTGAAATTGAATTAGAAAGAGATATGACAGGACCTGGACACGTGCCGAAGTCAACAATCATTTACCTTCTTCTTGTGTGGTTCCTTGAGCTGTAGTTAAATATTTTCTTAATCACTTTTACCAAATAGGAGCGTCCGTTGTCAGGACAGGTTTAATGCAGGCAGCTTCTGCCAATCTGCCTCAGCTGCATTGCAGAACCACGCTTTCCAGGACTCTGAGGGCAATTCATGCCTCCCTGCTCAGGTTGCCAGTAAACTTCAAATTATGATCGTGGTTTTTTTGTGAGGCTAACAGGTGTTCCTAAGGAACTGGACCACCAAACGGTTTGACACAGTAAGGAACAGAAAAGAGTGAATATTACTCTCTATATAAATGTACTGCTCTGTATATTTAGTGTTTATATACTGTATTTTGAGTTTTCCAGAGAATTTTTTTAATTGATGCAGTAAAATGTTTCAGTTGGATATGTAATCCGTGTAAAAGCTATAACCCTGAACTTGTGTGACAGACTTCCTATTTTGTGAGCAATTTTCCCCATGTAACACACTGCAGGAATAGGTCTGATAATTGGGAATGCACAATAGTCATGAAAGGCCATTTTTTAGCAACCTACCCCTTACTTCTCATGAATTTCCCTGGTGCATACTATCAGTGGAAATGAAGACCAGTACATATGGACCATACAAAAGATGTTTCTGTGAGGTTTCAGCAGAGAGGTAGCACATTGCTGTCCACATTCTTTCTCAGATTCCTCCATTTTGCCCAAGTATGGAATGGGGGACAAACTGTCTTAGTGGTTTAGGACAGACTTTGATAATACATGGCATTGGCTCTTGATGGTATAAACCAACATCTGATAGCACGGTGTTCTGAAGTTTGTTTAATTTTATCACAGCATTGCTATGGTCTTTTGAATGGGCTCTTAATTGTTGTCACAGCCCTCTCATGGACCCAGGTTATCACTGTATTTAGATCATCCAAATGAGCTGCATGCATGAATCAAAAAAAGTACCTTGAGTATTCTTGTCACATTTGCAGTATGGTAGAGAGAGCTGCAGGAGTGCTTGTTTGGGCTTCAGAGACCTGTAAGATTTATGTCTTAAGTCGTGGTTGGCCATATGAAGTATGTTGTAGTGGTGGAAGATTAAAATATTTGCTTTTTTAAAACCTTCTCTGTGTTTCTTTAGGTAAGAAAGATTTCACAGCCTGACAGAATTTAATTCAAAAACTCAGTTACTTGACAACTAAGTTGCCATGAACAGCTTCGAGTGCTGTCCCATTGATTCACAGCTGTCTGATAGGAAAATGACAAAGTATTTTGAATGATGCTGGAATATGTCACAGTGAAGTCATTTAAAATTGAGACTGATACCTGTTAAGAAGTTGAGCAACAGGTGGCTTAGAAAATAGATGTTTCTGTGTTATTTCTTTGGCATTTCCAAATCTAGTGATTTGGTTCAAGGGAGTTTGTCTGCTGTTGTCCTCCATATGCCACTTGGCAAACATTTGTTTTCAGAACATGAGATTACTTTTCTTTAGCAAGGAAACAGAGAAATCGGTTTCGCCTTCATTTTACCTACCCTGAAATTGGTGTAGTAATGCTGTTGTCATATGGAACTGGGATACTGCCACAGTAGATAATGTACCTTGAGACCTCTAAGTGTAATATGTACTGCATAATGGTATGTATATGGTTTCTAGTGAATATTAATATAGACATTTAGATATTTGTCTGTGACTTCAGCATACCATGAAGGTTGCTCCTTGGAGGCTTAGTGTAGACTCGCAGAAGTTATTTCCTTTTTTAGCATTTAATTTCATTTTCCCTGCTCATTCTCTTTTTGAACTGAATTATTTCTGATGCATGCTGTTAAAATAAATTAGAAACCTGCAAAGATGTTTCCTCAAGTACATATATTTATCTTTTTGCCAAACAAAGTACTGTTTCATAGATTCACTCCTGGGTCTTACCCCACGCGTAAAGACTGGGTCATAATTCCTTGAGTACACTGAAAATGGGATTTTTAGATGTCTCACAAGTACCCTTAGGAGGTATTAGTTGATTGACTGAGTTGAGGAGAACTGCAGAGACTTCTGAAATTCAAGAAGCCTAAAAATTTATTTTTAGAACAGCACTGGGGCAAGCCAATTTTCAAAGCATTTGTATGAAGATTGATCTTGAAGTATAGAGTTATATTATCTTGATGGTCTATGAATGAACCTTTGTTTTTCACAGCTTTTTGTATTAGGTTCTAGTTTGAGATGAGCAGAGACTATATTTCTTCTTTCCCACCAGAATTCATCTATAAATGAGATTGCAACTTATGTTCTGAAATATATAGAATATCATTAAATGGAGGTGATTTAATGATATTTTTGTCATCTGTAGATCATTTAAATCAGTTAAATGCTCCTGGTCATGCTTTGCTGTTTTGTTTTGTTTTGTTTTTTTTTCATTTCTGAAATGTAGAATTTGACAGACAGAGATGCAATTTAAGTGTTGTAGTGCTTTCTTGCAAACCCTTTATCTAGTGTCTCACAGTATCATTATTTCAGATTTCTTTATATATAGTGCAGACTTATGCGTTAGGTATAATTGCTAAGTAGGTTGTTACCCACGTGCCTGCTATACTCTGTGAGATTTGATAAGGGAAGGGTTGTTTTGACTGGACTACGCAGCAAGAATGCTGAATTTTATGCTCAGTGTTTGTGATCTGTTTGGTCATGCAAGCTGGATACACCTAGAAAACAGCAGGTTTTTTTCTTTCCTCCCGTGCTGGAGAATATTCCGTGGTGAAATGATCAAGTCCTAGGGCTATTAAAGGACCTCTTGATATTAAGTCCACGCTAACTTAGCCATGTGAAGTTTAGCAGTATATGGAGGTGTTTATTCTCTTTGACTTCTTCTCCTTTTGCACTGTGAGTGGAGTAGGGAAGTTTCTCAAATAGGAATCTGCTGGTCCTTCAGCGTAAGAAGAATGCACTTTGCTCAGTTGCATAAGTGAGTCAGAGTTCAAGTCTTTGACTCAAAGACAGGCACAAACATCCCATGGAGGTTTTTTGCTCAGGCTGAGTAATCATTAATACCTCCATGCTCTCTGATTTAAATCTAACTTAGATGTAGCGATATGAGTCACAATTGCTGCTGTGAACTCAAGAGTCGCACGGGTCTCTTCGGTTTGCAATGTTTAGATATTACAATCTAAAGATGTTTTTAAACAGGAAACATACCACCTGTATATGCGTCCTAGTGTTCTTTTTCTGCAATAGGAATGCTATTTTTCTACAATAAGAAGTACTATTTCTTTCAAACCCAGATCAGCTACTCAAGCTGTATGGTGTAAGTTAGACTAGTTTGATTGATTCTTCTCTATCTCAGTCTTCCTCAAATTTCGCCTTCCACTTATGCCACAAAGTGTTGTGCACAGGCAGCATCACAAAGGCCAAAAAGAGACTTGTTCAGAGCATTCTGTCCCACACTATTCAGACAGTATGTATGAGGTAAGCATATCCTTGTGTTTTTGTTTTTGGTTTTTTTTTTAACAGATTTTGAAAATTTTCCCCTAGAAAGGGAGAGTTTAGTCAGAAACATCTGAGCAACAGAAAAACAGTGTTTAAATAATGAGTATAATGGATATGGCAGTTGCAGAAGAGGTTTAAGGGCTTACAGATATGTTAAAAATCACCAATTTGCAAAGTTCTAAATTTTTTATTTCTTTCAAAATAACACACCTTTGCTTTTCTTTTGGAGAAACGGAGTAGTTCCTGAAGGAACTACTAGACTCTTTAGATCAAAGATCTGAAAGCTGCTGGAAAATTATCCTTTAAATAAATAAAAGGAAAAAAAATAAATACCGTCCTTTAAGCAAATAATCACACGAACTTTTGTTAAGACAGTTATATGTATAGAGACAAAAATGTTTTAAAAACCATTTTTTCAGTATCTAACATTTATTTTACCATAAGTATATAAAAGTTGCAAAAATCCTTACTCTAGATTTACTGTTCTTTTTTTTTTAGTACTTACGTATCTTCATAAAAACTATGTACATGCAGACTTTAATAACAATACAGTAAGTTACGTAAGAAAATGCCCTTTTTTTATTGTCTCAAATAGCTGTACAAGTAGCCCATGATCATCACTTTCATATGTTACCATTTATCTGTATACCTGTACTTGACCTTCCACGTACACATTTCCAATGAACTTCTGGAGTAAACTGGTTTCATTATTTTTGGTCAGGATTTGAATTCTCAGGACAGCACAGTTCACACATGGTCTTGTTTTTGAAGCTGTAAATCTCTCTGGAGTGATCTGGTCTCTGCGGCTTTCACTAGCTGAATGGAACCTTGTTTCTTCTGAGCACTCTTTTGTGTTGGTTTTATCATTATGTGCCTCTTATTTATTGAAAGCTTCTCGAACACAAAAGACAAATTTTGTCCGTGGGACTACTCCATATGTGAGAAATCACGGATGAGAAATCTCAGTTTGGAAAAGTGTGCTGCACATATTTTAAGGGAGGCAAAATGAAGGAAATTATTAAAAGAAACCCTAGGCAGAGCAAGTACATGGAGAACTCTCTGTGTATTTAAGGGCAACTGTTGTGTCGGGACATGGTATGCATCACTGCTGCCTCTTGACAGGTTCACCGTGGAGAGACACAAATTAAATTCTTTCAGTTGCAGTTTTGAAGCTAAAAGTGTTTGACTGGTTCAGCCCCTGAATGGTGTTTAAGGAATAAAGGGAAAAAGAGCAGGAAGTTCTAATTGGCAAATTACTTCTTGTTATTTAGTTTGGCTTCCAAATTGGAAATTACGATAATGAGGAGCTTTGTGGGACTTGCCCTTGAAGAGGACCAGGCAGCTTTTTGTTCAATTACCATTTAATGTGAAGATATTCAAGGAACATATTGTAGCATTTAAGCCATCACTTTCTATTAAACAAGTATTCTAAAGTAATGATTTTTAAATCCCTCTCTGTGGATGGCTTTTGTGATTTTAAGATGTCTAAGTGAAGTGTAGATTGCAAACAAGGGCTAAAAGGATTTTCTTGTTATGTAATATTTAGCAAAGTGACTTTCCATATATTTCTCAAATGTAATAAAGAATACAGTGTTGTGTGCAATGATATGAGGACTTCACATGAACATTAATCTCAGTAACTGTCAAGTTGAATATATAAATTTTATATGTAACTTTCAGTAATTCTAATTTTTATTAGTTTTGAAATTTCTTGACTATGAGTGTTATAATTGACTGAAATCAAGATCACTGAGAAGGATCCGATCCTGGAAATATATATGTTAAATTGCCAACCGTTAACATGTGAATTTTACTTTGCTGATCGAGGCTTGAAACTTGAACTGTTTGGTGTTAAATATATTCACAAATACAAGAAAAAAAAGTCTGAAAGTAACAAAGAAAGGAGATGTAAAACCTTAGTCCTCTGAGAAAATACATTGAAAATAGTTATTTTTTTAAAACATGCTATTAGTAATAAGTTTGTAGATATTGCTTTCTTTGGAACAGAGAAAATCCTGTTTATGGGCCCACAGACAATGGACTGGGATTGTATTCCGTGACCTGCTTTCATTCTTTCTCTTTTGTGCTTTCTTAGTGTAAATGACTCGTTACATTTTTTATCTTTGAAATATCTATCTTTGCAATCTTGTCTACTTTTTATTCTGTAGAGCTGGCTGCAGATTTACTTTGTGAAAATCTAAAGGTGTTTACCTCCTGAGCAAGTAAATGGTGTAGACAAATCAGTTATCAAGTTTTGTTCAAAATCTAAAGGTAGAAAGTCTGTAGTGATGATGCTTTGAATGGACCACTAAATAATTTTATGCTTTTAAGAACAATTTCACATATGCACGTATTTTCTTGCTTATGGTTCTGTAATTGACCCCTCTTGTTAAGTTGCAAGCTCAGAGTAAACAATCCTAACTAGCTGACTTTTCACTTTTCAATGTTCACGTTAATTAAAATGGTTAAGTAGAAGGCTGGAAGAGAGTTAATTTGTTCAGCATGTTTCCTTCTGAATTGATTCCTTTCAACCCCAAATTTAGCCTAGAGCAAGTGCACTTAATGCTGTTTTTTAAAACCTCTTAAAACAGAGGCATGTGGTAGGAGCACAATTCCTGAACTCTAGCAATGATGCTGAACGCTGTTCTCAGACTGTCTATTATTGTTTCAGTATGAGTGGATGACCAGTGGATGATTCATAGTCTCACCCTCTTGTCCAGCACAGAGAGCTGTTTGAGAGCAAACCTACAGGCAATTTACTCCATGTTTTTTCTTTGGCTTAAGCTGGTCCAGGAACAAGAAAACTAATTCATTAAAAAAAGAAAACCCCCCAAAATTGTGTATGATGTTTTGTTACATTTCTATATGAGCATACAACTGTAGATCAATGTATATACAGATTCATAGGTACATTCACGTATATGTACACATATATGGTACTAATTAAGGAAATGCCAGCAAATTGTAGTAGTAAAGTACTTCATTTTCTGCAGTAGTAGCCAAAAATATTCTTTGGAATTAGCCCCTTAAAAACTATGGTACTTAATATCAAAGTTTCGTAGTAAGGCCATGAATGGACTTCTAGATAACCTAGGCTGACCTCTTCCTGTATATCACAGGCAATATATTTTACCCAGAGGCTATAGTGAAAGTATTTCATTCCTCTGGAATAAATTTGCTCTGGAAACTACATGCCGTAAGCAGTAAGTAAGAGAGACAAATGCATTGGGAAATATCAGAGCTTTCTTTATTGCCCAGGTTGTAGAGAATAAATCCCAGCAGCCCCAGGGAAAGCCTCTATTCTGTACTGGGGGAGGGAATAAGGAAACAACCCAAAGGCCCTTGCTCATGTCAAACAGGGGAATTCTTTTCATATTGGAATCGCCTGGTAATCGGTAGTGCCTTGAACATGTGAACTGGTCACATACCAGTCAGGTATCTCAAAGGCAGATTCCTACTGCAACTTTTGAACAGTGGGTCACTTCATCTTCCATCTGCTTTGAACCTGTGACTGGTCTCTGATCCTCCTGGGGAAGGCCTGCCCAAATAGCGTGAACTGACCTTGCCAACATCTGGCTGAAGCCCTGAAGCATGAGATTCAGCCACACTGAATGTTGCAAAGTGTTATGAGCATGTGGAGGTCAAAACAGCTGATCTTTTTCTCCCCTTTTGGCACTTGTTAGACAGAGATAGGCAGGGTGTGTCATAGATCATGCAGTATCAAAGCTTTAAGCATCCCTGCAGTAGGACCCTTTAGAATTAGGCCTTTGTTTGGGTTTGTTTTATTTTTTCTTTCTTCCAGGAAGTAGAGGACAAAAATATTTTAGATATTGAGTCTTTCTTAGAAGATTCCTGCTAAGGTCTTACAAAGTTTGAGATGAATGCACATTAAAGGAAGGATGAGCTTAAGTAGCTTTTGTTTTAACATACATGAGATACTTAGAGAGATAGTGTGTGGGTAGTTGACAATTTATCTTGGCAGTTCTCTGTACCAAATCTTAGTGCAGTCTTGAGTATGAGTATGTTCTGCTAGTGGAGCACAGTCATGGTTAACCTGAATGACTCTAAGGACAGAACATAAAAGTACTGCTCAGTTCTTCTGTCTGAGATGTTACTGAATCAAATTCCCGGTGATATGGCATTTCTGACTATTTTTTTTAATTAGTTTCCGTTTCAACAGAAGTTAGCCTAAATAACAGGGATGTGCATGTGTGGGTTTAAGTAACGCTTTACCATGCTTTCTAAACGTAACTGGTGTAGACATCTTGGATAGTGTATGCCATACAATCAATAAAGACATTGAAACATCTTTCCTGTGCTCTCAAATAGCCTTGTGACTTTTGCTAAAGGAAGAAGATTGAGCTTATTAAAAAAAAAAAAAAAAAAAAAGTTCATAATTCTTAGCAATTTTTTTTTTTGAAGAAAATATCTACTGAGTGCATTTTTTTGTAGACATGAACTCAAGAACAAGGACCAGTGACAGTTAATATCACAGAAAACTAACATAAAGTGTAAAAAAAAGAGGCTTAAAAATTGGTGGTTAACACTTTTAAGAGAAATGGTATATCTCCATTTCAGTTGTCATCTGTTTATGACTGGATGCCTGTCAGGAAAATGTCTTATGGCAAAACATGTTGCGGAGTGCAAAGGAAGATCGTGTGAAGGAAGTTATCCAAAGATGAGTAATATGAAATAACTGTCTAGTTTTAGCACTTTAGAAACACTGTATACATAATTATTTTTATTGTGATATTTGTTTTCCATTGTAACTTCCTTTCAATCCAAGACATGATTGTACTATGTCTTGACAGTAAAATAGAAAGGATAGAAAATTGATATTTTAATCTTCTATTTAACAGTCACATGCCACATGCAACTTTGGTTCTTGGTTTCTCTTCAGAACTAATGCATGAGAAAGATGGGATATTTCATGTTTTTGCTGAAACAAAGATGAAGGAGTTACATCATTGTCATCCTGGAAGAGGATTTCATGTCTCTTCCACATAATTCTGAGATCTGAATGCAAAATGCAGTAAGCAAATCGTCACCTGTCATTGTGATACTGTTTTTGAGAGGTTCATAAAAAAAGTTACTACACTTGATTCATTTATATATCTTTGTCCTGTGACTGTTATAAATGAAAATGGTTAATTCTTCTATCGGTAATCCTACTGCAACTCTAAAAGCATCAGCACCGCAAACATTATAAGTGGAATTTCACAGGGGCAGTGAAGCAACAGCGCAGTCTCGTACAACAGGCCTGTTATTAAAGTGAAAAAGCTGTCACTTGTAATTTACTGAGTGAAGCACACCACAGTTTTGGAGTCAAGAGGATAGTTTTTTAATACATCTTTAATGATACTGTATTATCCTCCATAAAATCCTACCACGTGAAATGCAAGTTGCTACATAAGCTTCTGGCAGGGAGAAAAGGTGCAAAGGAAGGAGCGTAACACATTTTATGCCTCCTGTTCTGAGTAGAACACATGTAGTCGCAAGCTGGTAAAGAGCTAGATGAGAACAGCAGGGGAACTGAAATCGTGTAATAAGGGTGATGTAGTTAGACTGTTCCTTCTTTAGGGTGAATTAGGTCAGAGGGGCAAATACATGCTATGATCTTTGTTGCTGTAGCAAAAATTGTGCTTCAGACAGCTTGAGAAGTACTTACTGTCCACTCAAATCTCAGTCCTTTTTTTTTTTTTTAAATATTGCACAGATGAAAGAAAAGTAGCAGGCAATTAAGGCGTTTTAGATGCACTTTAAATTATTGTTGTGAAATTGATACTAAACCTTGCTTAAATTCATGATGAAACTTTTCTCCCTCGTGCTCTTAGATGGTTGATGCTCTTTGGAATGATAACAAGGGATGTCTCTGGCATACATGGAGATGTTAATTAAAACTACCATTTTGAAGCTGCCTAATTTTTCCCTTCCGTAGAGGTTACTGTTCCAACCATGGGATCAACAGGAGGGCAGCAAATGAATCTAATTCTGCAACTCAACTGTCTGCCTTAAACTGCTGCTGAAGATGGGTTTGGTCAAACATCATGTCCACATTATTACTTCATGTTCAGGGTTTTTTTAGATTTATTTTGTTGCGAATAGTATGTATTTTATTTCTTTATTCTTTTTTTGGTATTATTTATTTTAATATTTTAATATTTTTTTAATTGTCTGTCTTATTTTTATTTGCTGTGTCACTGAGAGTAAATCCCCCATACATCTTTATTGAGTTTATGTCTAGTAATAACCCTGAATACAGCCATACATTATGGAAAAATAAGTTTTCTTAATAATGATTTGGCTAAAGTTTAATCTGGTTTTTTTACCTATGGTTGTTATACTCTGAATATATATATTATATGAAAAGGTAGAAACATTCCAACAAATCAATATCAGGAACAAAGTTTTTCTCAGGTTTCCTATCATAAACCCTAAAAGGTTGTGTGGCTTGATCAGATAGCTTGCTAGACAGAAGGAACAGAAAAGAGTATTTTCATCTTGTAAACCAGGAAAATCTCATTGAATACCCTCCTCTATAGTTTTTGGGGGGATTATTATATATCTATGTAAAAGGAGCTGCAAGAATTGTAAATCCTTTTAGGAACAGGCTTACCCATACTTCCTGGAGGCATGTGGCAACAAAAGCAGTCATGAAGCTGAAGCAGAGCTCTACTTTCATGAGTCAAGATGCACGAGTCAAGAGCAAAGCAAAACCCCAGACCAACATGGTATATATACCCTGTGGAAGAGTTTAATTGCAGGCACATCCCACCTGTGCAGACACAAATATGTCACAGATGTAGAATGCCTCCCTGTGCTACCACCATGTGAGTTTTCATCAGCTTCTGCTGACCTTTATGTCACTAGCATTGACTAGCGCTTCATGAACACCAAATTCCTCCTCCTCATTGTACTTTTCTCATGAACCATAATTAGCTAAGGAGTAAATATGATACAATTGGATAGTCCTTTGTTATGAGTCCTGAAGGTCCCAACTCAGCCCTGTACTGTATGTATCTATAAACTTAAAACCACAGTATAATGTTAGTTCTCTCGTGCTTTCCTGCTATCTTTTAAAATGTCTTACTCTTGAATACATTGTGTTGTGGTTATTCCCTGGATTGAATTGTTGTATCCTTGAAAAATACAACATTTCTATTCCATCATTTTTTTTGCCTCTTAAGATGGCCATCTGATTCTCTTCCTCACTTTCAGGTTTGACAGGCTTCTCAAGAAAACTCGCTTTTAATTTTTCAGTCACAATGTAATGCTCTCTTGAATTTTCATTGTTTTACAATTGAAAAAAACAGTAAAGGAAATACTGAATGCCATTCAGAAATACAAAAATGATATTTTTATCAAACACAATGAAGAATGTCAGTTCTATGAAGTAAAATCTCATCATTTTTACAGCATCCTGCATAAATAACCAAACCAAAACAATGAAACAAAAAAAAGAAGCATTTGTTCTGGAGAGCCAAACAAGGCCAAGCAGGATCTCATGTTTCAGAGCATCTTCACAGCATTTCTTCAGTCTCCTCAACTGCTTTTTTCCATAGGATTCAGATCAAAAGCAATTACATTGGCTTTATTTTTTAAATTTAATATGCTGGTTTTTGCCTTCTGATATTCTCTTTGGCAGTAGAGAGTGACAGTTCAAAGGAAGGTAGAGCTATTTTGTTAAAGCAGATCTTAGGCAGAAGAATTCAAGATGGAAATAGTTTTTCTTTCTCCTACTCTAAGGAAGGCATATAAAGAAACTGTAGCATGCAGCATCCTGAAATGTCATACAGCTTTGTGTTACCTTGTGATCATTATGTTAAACTGATACTTCTAAGAGAAAGGAAAGGTGCCAGGACCTTTAATGTTAAGGATCTTACTGTTCACATTTTATATCTCGGTTACATTGTTCTTTAGGCCACAGAGTTTTATAGTGAGCAAAGTTTGTAAGCTTTGTAAAAGCTTTTTAGGACTGTTGAGGTTTTCTCTGCATGTGTGCATGTTCAGACAGGTTTGCTTATTCACATCTGTGTGTCAGTACTTCAAAGTGGAATTGATTTTAGGCAGAATATAGATGAGATAATGGAGTTGCCTTTTTTTTTTGACAGCTCCTTACTGGCGTGTAATTGCCCAATACCTTGTGTTGATCGATTTGCAGCCTGAAGTGAAAATGTCACTATAATGTGAAGGCTGTGTAAGTCCTCAGGTGGTAAGGACAGTTCTTTTCTTCTGATAACAGGCTGTATAATTTTATCTGGTAAAAAAAAAAAAAAATCCATTTGTCTTACCCATAATGGTTAATTCATTGCACTTAAACATTTATACTTCCACCTTTTTCCCAACTCTTGGTTCTGAGTAGCCATGCATTTCTCTGCTAGAGTAAATGGCTGTCTAATCTTAGGAGTCTGTTCATGTGTAGCTACTTATAAACCATAATCAGGTCACATCTTAACCTTCTCTTTGATAAAATAAATAGATTAAGTGCTTAAGCTTTTCACTCTAAGGCAGATTTCCAAGCCCTGAGTAATACTATTTAGCTGTTCTCTGAACTGTTTCCAAATTGTCAGATTCACATTTTAAAATTGATACTAGTACTGACCTCTTAATTTTCAGTAAGGATCTAACTAATGTTGTATGAAGTACAAGCATTACCTCACTAAATGTATAAGCTAGAATTGTTTTAACTGCAGCATCTGAGCTCTTGGCTCCCCTTGGCTTGGTTAGTAACCACAACCACGGAGGCCTCTTCAAATTCATAGTTGTCTATGATAAGGTTATCCTTGTCATAACACTGGCTCTGATTTGCTCTTGAAGACATGACTTTCCAGTTGGCAGTGGTCCACGTTTTTCTGAGGAAGAATTTATCTGTATACAGTAGTTGGTTCAACCTATTTTCACTCAGTACCTGGGAACTAAAACTGCGGCATAACAGTTGAGGTACTCTACTTGCTGAGTAATACTAACAAATTGATTCAGTTAAATCCAGAGTGCTGGAAAGTTCTGTGTGTGATCTAAGCAAATAGGATCCAAGAGGACCCCTGCTGATGGTCAGGTTTGGGAAGTAGCTGAAGCCTGTGTTGTATTTAAATAAAACTGAAATATAAGGCTAACCCCCACAATGATAAATTCTCATTCCTAATTGAAAGGTCTTTGTAGTTGCTAAGTAGCAATTCTACATCAAGTTCAGCAATAGTGAAAGAAGTTTGTAGATGCCTGATACTGGATATTGAGAAGCTTTGGCATTGACCTTATTCTGCTCATACAGAGTTTGTGCTCAGCTTTAGAGGTGCGTGTTGTCAACGGCAAAGGCAATTCATCAGGTTTAACATGGAGCATCCATGCATGATAATTTACTCTGCTGAGAACTGCAGAGCTCCATGCCAAGAGGGCTGTATGGAGTCTTACACCTGCAGTGGATAAACTTAGAGCAAGCTCCTATATCTCTACCATGTACATTTTGCCCTTAGGCTGCTCTGAAGGTCCAACCTGTTCTGTAATTTGAGAAGAAGTTGCTTCTTCTGGCATTTAGGTAACGTTAAGTCCTTAAAATCTATTTTTAAATGTTCAATGATTATTGAAATTTACCTCTTTGAAGACTTAATATTGATGCAGGGTGGGCAAATAGACATCTGTACACATGTACACATGCCAACATTTACGTGCATAAGTACACACATGCACGCAGTGCATACTTCTGCAAAACCCACTGCCTTTTATAGCCAGTAGCACATTAGGTTTCACTGAGCCATTATAATACCAGTAAGTCCCACAGGCAGCCTTCTGTGGAGCTGTTATTGTCATAGCATTGTGATTATACTCTATTTGATATTCTCGGTGTGGGCAGAGGTGGTAATGACTTTGAAGCAAACACTTATGGTGTTTAGTCAGCTGTGTATTAAATGTTATGTATCAGCATACCTTATTGTTTGAAGATTTACATTCTTGCTGATGGTAACATGCAATGGCTTGGCTTTAAAGGGAGATACATGTAAGCAAAGCATGTTCATAGCCCAAAATTGGAACATGTATGTGAAATATTTATGTGCTTTTAATTTGTTGAAGGAGAAGGTTTAACAGTTACAGTAGTTTAGCATTATTAGGTCACAACAGTGTCCAACATGAAGCTTTTGGAATGTAAAACTCAAAAAGATAAAGCTGAATTTTGTTCAATATTGATTTGTTCAGATTTAATCATCATGCAGAATTGAGGCATGGGACTCTGTCTCCCTGCTTATAGGGTTAAAACCAGAGCCAGCAGAGTTTCTCATCATCCTTATTGAAGGATTTGTTTGTGTTTTAATGCAATTTCCCTAGTTTTCCCTGAACAACTGGAGGGAAGGGTATGTTCTCAGTTATGTAGCTAGTAGCGGGAAATACAAGCATTAGAGTCAACAAATTTTTGAATATAGATGCAGTGATCTATGCATTCCCATAATTTGGATGGAAACCATGATATATTTTTTTTTAATTATTTGTGAGTGTACTAAGTGTCTTGTGTGTAAAACTGAGTCTCTGAACCATAAGATGACCACCTTTTCTAGTATCTCTTTACTCAAAACTTTAGTCCTCTCTCAGGGAACCAAGTGAGATGTCACCAAGTGAAACATTGACATTTTGATGATGCAGAACTGTTTCCTGTGTTAGTTAGCTGAAAGCGTAAAATTTTATTAATTTACACCATTTAGCCCTAAAACGAGTTAAAAGTGATTGTGTTGAAGTGTTGGGATCTGTGTTTTCCTTCCTCAGAGTGAGCTGGGAAAAAAGGGGTGCTGTAGATGTGGTGAGTGGCCTGTTATGAAGAGGTTGAGGTGTGCAAGTGCTGCTGGGGCTGTGATGGACTAGCTGTAAGCAGCATGGTGAGGAGCCAGGGGTGCATCCCCTTACCTGGTAGCAGGCTGTGACTTGCCTTGTGGTTTTAGAAACTGGGGGATGACTGCTTTTAGAACCATGTTTTGAACCAGAGCAAAGTGCGTGTAGGTGGAAAAGGGCCAGATGAATCTGAAAGTAGTATTTGTTGCAGTCTTCAAAAGAACATGTGTTTTATATGCATTTTTTGGAGATATGATAACTTTGGGTTTAATTTTTCTGGACCAGGAAGAATTTGGATTTAAAAATATGTATGTCTTGCATCTGGAGGAGTGGATCTGTCTCTGCAGAATAGAGATATTTTATGACACTAGCTTCTGACATTTGAGGCTTGTTCCCTTGAAGTGATAGTAGTGAGGGGAGAGCTGCTGGAGAGTTCAGAGATGTAATTAGTGGCTGAAGCTATTGGCTTGGCTTTGTTTTTATCTTTGAGTTTTTGCTGATAAACTGAGTCTCCTGAAGAAGATTTAGCATCTTGCACTTCTGAAATGTGCTGGCTTTGTCTTTTTGGCTTAGAAAACTAAGAAGGCCAAAGGCTCTGTCCTCGTCCATCTCCCACAAAATTAGGTTTTATGTGAGTGAGGCAATACTGCCTTTCAAATGCAGCAAAATTCACTGAAACAGAAATAAAATCCCAGAATATTTCTGCTTGTCAAATTAATCAAGTTATAATAAAACTGTATATAGTCAGTGAACAACTTCTGAATAACATCTGAGTAAAACTGAGTAAAATGCATTCAAAATTGTTTTAAAAGTTCTGCAAACCACCTTTTTCCACGGCAGCATGTTTAGTAAAATAGGTACTGGGGATGAACACTTGATTCTTATCCTTAGCTATGTACTGCATTTTTTCTGACAGAGGTTTCCATAATAGTGTTACATCCTGAAGGAATGTGCTCTCTTCTGCTGAGGGTAAGGTATGTGTTAAATAGATCATAACGGAATAGATTTTTATCGCTGTGTTCATTAGTCATGCAGATGCATCAAAGTCTTTCCCCTAATGGATAGCTGTCTGGTTTCTCTTCCTTCTCACCTCCTAGGAGTAAACAAGGAAGAGTTAAGTTTGCAAACCCCTTGGACGCACCTTATGGAAAAGAAAAACTGTTTCCATCAGCTGTACTGTAGCTCTTCTCAGAAAGTATGATCAGCTTTTTTTCCATCCTTTCTTTTTCTCAACAGGATACCTTTTGCTTACTTTATCCTAAATATAGTCTGAACTATAACCATTGAACTATTTGTTCTGAGCAGCAGTAGTGGAGAGAATAGTATGGTTGATTTGCACATGGATTTCTTACTCTTTCTGTAGTTATGACGATTTACTACATAGACTGTGTTTGAAATGTAAACTTTAATAGGGTCCTTTATGAACCACCTGAACCTCTGGATTGGTTAAAAAAAGAAAATACTACTCCTTCACAGAAAATTTTCTTCCTCTGCTCTATGGTAAATAAGCATATATGAAACACTTGAATAATGCTGTTATACAAATAGCAAACAATACTCTCTTACATAAATATCTTTTCTAGAAGTAAAGGGGCATTTTGAAATGAAAAATGTGTAAAGTTAAAGAATAATTCACTAACTCTACAGGGTTTTGTTTAAGCGTTACACAGGTAACTGCTAAGAACATTTCCATTTTGGAAGTCATGCTCATCACAATAATAGCTTCTGACTTTACTGATAAGAGGGAAGAGGGATATGTACCTTTTTTTTTTTTTTAATGTGGAATCCAAGGTTAATGTCCTTGGACTACTACATGACAAAATAGTAGTAGTAGCAGTAGTAGTTTAAGTGATTATGGTAACACTGAAGCTGAAGAGTTAAGTACCACTGATTTTATTTGCTGTTATACCAACATATTGTTGTTGGAATTGAGATTTATATTTTCATACTCGCTGCTCTCTGTAGTTGTGTGGTGGGAAGGATGATGATGAACATCTTCCCAGGTACACAGTAGTTTGTTAGAGAGAGGTGCTGTTATGATATGGTGAAAGTTGAGAACTGCTGAGAAATCATTGCTTCCTGACAAATAGATAAAGTATCACTTCATAGATTGACAGCAATATGTTGATGATCATCCATTTCTTTATTAATCAGAAGATCAGCAGTTAGTTACATGAACCCTCTAAGAGCAGGCGTAAAAGAGGGTAGGTTTGAATTTGACTTTGTCAATATCCAGGGCTTCAGAATGAGGCTTAATATGAATTATGTTTTCATTATGATGTGCCAGAGCCAAATGTTAACTGAAGTATTAAAATCATTATCAAAATCAGTTTTACTGCAGTGTTTCAATGAAATATGGAAATCCATGCAACCTGTGAGTATCCTTCCAGGGATAGACTATGGTCCTAGGACTATGTATGCATCTTGGGTTTGGATAGCACAACCCATTTGAGTTTCTAATTACACTGTGTGTATTTAGGTCCTCTTGTTGTGTGTGAATTTGGACATACAGTTTAAATTTATTGGTGAAGACAGTATACTCTCCTTGCTGCACACATTTGGTTGTTGTTGTGTTAATGAAAACCTTTGTATAAATTGAGTGGAAAATATAGTTTCCTTTTTTTCCTGTCTATATACCTTGTACAATACTAAGGAAGGCATATCGCTATTTAATATAGAGTGTTCTTTAGATCGGACATTCCTTGCCATATAGCTTCTTCCTGTCCTTGCTGCAGTGTAAATTATTTTATAAGATGACCTAGAGACTCTTCTTGTTTTATTAATGATAACTGTAATGATACACTCCCCTGTATCATGTGGATTTTTATCCTACTTGACCATATCCTCAAAAACATTGTCAGTTGGTCTGACGCTCTGTCAGGGGAAAGAAAATATTTACACCCTGATTTTTCTTATGCTCATTTGTCTGTCATAACTTTGTGTCAAATTTCTTAATTTTTGAACCTGTAAGAAGAGCTGTTTTTCATTCACATTTCAGAATCAACTGAGAGGTGGTAATACGCAACATACAAATCACCATAATTAAAATACCATGATTCCCAATGAATGTGTACAAGAGCAAGGAGCAAAAAGTATAATTTTATAAAAGAACATTACTCAGGTTACTCCTATTAGGACTAAAAAAAGTTCTTCCAGCACTGTGCATCATGATGAATTGCAATCTGTGTGGAAAACTGTATGCAGGAGTTGAGCAAAGCCTGAAGCCACCTATGGCTCAGAGTCATTGTCTTCAATGCTCAGCTTCTGGCATCAGTGAAAAATATTGCTTTGTATGCTAATGAAAAGTATTTTACAAGGCATCTGAAGATAGATCCATCAGAGGGTTTCTAAGATATCCTCAGCTTGTTACTTAGAGTTTAAATCATCATTAACATCACAGGAAGCAAATTTATTTTTCTTGAGGAAAGTGTAACCTGAGGTACCAGAAATATGGGTGCTTAGACAGTCTCATCTATCTAGTTTTCACATGCAAGAAAGTTAAAGATAGGGCCAAAGCCAGAGTAATCATTTCCACTACAAAGTTTACATAAAGAAAGAGGCTTCCTCTGTTTCTATGTTTTCATTCCACATTTTCGTTTAGAAAACCAACATGTGTTAAATAACAGAAGAATGTAACTGATGCATTGATATTTTCTTATTTCTGTGTGAATCAATCAGCTGGTTTAAGGCCTAGACAGTGACCTCTGGGACATAGTTTGCTGTCTTGAACAGAATCTTTTTTGATGATGACAAGGGAAAGGCCATAGAGCAAAAACCATGTAGGAACTTGTTATCTTTCTGCTTTCTGTGCTTTGCTGGTCACTGGGGTAAGTGCAGCTTTCAGGGCTTTCAGCTGTAATTGGCATTCTGCTGAACACTAAAGTTGTTCTTATTCTCCCTTTCACTTCTGTCTTGAAACATGCTTACTGAAGGGGAAGTAAGAACTCAACCCAAAAAAGCCTATACGGATGCATACAGAACACAGACATAAAAAATACATAATGTAAGTAAACGTTTAAGATGTGATTTGGGACTGTTTTGATGACGTAGCAGTTACAGCTGCAATTAGTCTTTTACTATTTTTTACTCTACATGCATAAGCTTTATCATTAACTGGAAATGCTTTTTAAACTCTAATATTTTAAAACCAAATTATAGGCTCTTTATTCTTAGTGTTGAGTAGGAAATCACTCAGTTGAGTGATTTCACTGAATATGCTTTTGAGAAGTAGAGACTTGGAAACAGACTTGAGAAAATAGTAACAGACATAAAATAAATAATCATTTTCATTGTGTAATATTGATGGTTTTTCAAAGGAGTTTGTTTAAAAACAGAACACTTCTTAAAAAATGTGTGTTTAGTTGAGTTTTTTTGTTTCTTTTTCTTTTTTTAAATGACTAAAAAATTAAACTGAAAACCAGAAAAATAAGAGGTTGGTGAAGAGGTTGGGTGGGATTTTTGCCAACAGAAAAGGACACTTCAATATATAGATATTTTTTCATAAAGTGAAAAACCTTCCTATCACCAAGGAGCATGCCAAGGAGAAATAAAGCTGTGATCACGGAAACTGCAGTGCTGTAGCTCTGTGTAGTATCAAGAGGGAGAGATCTGTTTTGCACATTCATGGCAAATCTCCTCCAATACCTACAAAAAAACTTGGTTCTTTCATCAGGGGGTTAAAGAAGCAGTTGTCTTCCTGTTCTGTGGAGAGAAGTTTTATCTACCCTTAGTTGTTCAGGGAAATACATCATAGGAAAGAGATTATTCACAGTTGTCCAATACTGCTATTACATTTCCTTTTTAAAATTTGTCTTTTTGTTTTCTCTGTTCATCCAGTGTTAAGAAAAATGGAACTTCAAATGTCATCTTGTCAACTCATTTGTTTCTCCTGCCTTGCTGAGCCATTTTTTATTCATAGGTAAACTTGTGAAATCATTTGTCTGAAAGAAAAGGGACATTTTTAGATTAATGTGATCATCAACTGAGAGACATAGTTCATCATGTGTCTTGACTAAATGTAGTCTCCAGAGTTTTGACTTATTTTAGATGTGTGTTTATCTTAATGCATAGCTTGAGTAAAGGATATTTGTTAAGACTTCTGTCTGGCATTTTGGATATGCCTATAGCCCCAGTAACTGAGATATGATGAGTTACCGTAGAGAAGACTGTTCCCTCTAGCGAGGTTGGACAGTTGGTAAAGCAGAAGTTTAGGATACAAAATTTTTGCTAATTTACGGATGTCCCTTAATACATTGGTTGCCACTTCCTTTAAAAAAAAGGCAAAAAAAGGTGGAAAACTACCTTTTTTTTCAGTTTTGGGGCTCCAGACCCTCAAGATTAATTTTTTACAGGAAGCAGGACTAATTCCTTACAGAAGCTAAAAAGTTAAGTAGGCAATTATACCTACCCAATAAGTCAGAGAAACTGATTACAATGTTGTAATGAGCTGAGAAATGAAGTAGTTCCAAGTATTATTTTTTTGTTAAAAACTACAATTATTACTTTGATACTAGGATCAACTGGGACAAGGGATGTAGGAAAGGTGAGACGGTGGATACTGGTAGCTGAATGGGGCCAGCAGCTACTGGACTTGCTCAAATTGAACTAAGAAGGAATTCTTTTTGCCACCAATATTTTGCTTTAGAAAAATGTTTCTGGCCTAGCTGTTACCATGAGAGCTGTACAGCTTTATGTACACATAGCCTTTGATGGAATTGAGAAAATGAGCACTCATACCTTAGGAGAGATTTTATAATCACTGTGAATAACTGTTATTTAAAAGATTCTCTATGACAAGAATTTTTATTACTGTCTGTTTCTTCTCATAAGACCTGAAGTGAACTTAAGTGTATTTTATCCTAATATACTCTGTGAATTTTAATAGATGAGATTCTATTTCACCACTCCTTTTATTTAGAAATATTATACATACAACTATAAAGCAATGAGAAAAATAAATTACTGAAAAGCTTGAAGTGACATTTGATTTGAGACCCTACATAATGCTTTATTCTTCTTTGTTTTGTTTCTTGCACTGACTGAACTGGTGTGATACGTAGATTCAAGTTTTCTTGTTTTGATAGCTTGAATATGGTTTTACTGATGTAAGGCAACCAGTGATACTGCTTTCTCTACAAAAAATCCAACAATGTCCGCCCCAAAAACCCCAAAACACAACACCAAATCAAACAAACAAACAAAAACCCCATAACACAACAACCACCAGAAAAAAAGGCTATCAAACAACCTTTTAGTAGCCCTCTCTACAACCCTGTCTGTCCTGGTGTAAGAGATGGGATAGCAATGAACAGGGTGGCTTGAATGCTGAAAGAGTGCACAGGAAGCTTTCTGGGCTGTCTGTAGGCATTAAACTAAGCTCTCCTCTGTTGGACAGGTGCTGGGAGTGGGCAGGATGTCTGCCTTTCCACTGGCTGCAGGCTCACGTGGTAGTGGCAGCAGAGTCATTCAGACTCTCATAGTGTCAAATAATTTGTATAATGAAACTTGTAGCTATTGAAGCAGCAGGTTCATTATTTCCAGAACCTAGATGACAAATAATCCCTGCTATAGACTCTTTTTGACTGCATTCTTTTTGTAGTGGATAAACAGTACAAAAAGAAATTGCAATAATTTCTAAACCACCCTCTCTTTCAAGAGAATTTGGGAAGAGTATGGGCAAGTAAAAGATGATGGGAGTTTATGACCAAGAAATGTGGAACAATGTTCTGTTAATGCATGTTTATCTGGGCTTTTTGTTGTGGCTGGAAGGCCTTGAATGTGTAGGTACTTCCCTGCAATTTACCTTGTGACAAAGCTGGTGGAAAATAATTGGGATAATTGGGAATCTGTAGCTAGTTCCTTGTTTTGAAAGTGTAGTTAACAGTCATACCCAGTGTTGTGACAACTTCAGATACTGAAGTAGCACATCTGACAAAAGAGTGGTATGGAATGACAGTCCTCGATGATTAGGTATGAATGCAGGTGAGGACTGGAATAAAAGAGATCTCTTCTTGCCAGAGAAGTATTCTATGCATCTTTAAAAATTGCACCCGTAGCGTATTCACTGTATTTTCTTAATCTATGCCACTTTAGCCTCCTTAAAATCTTATTTTTAAATTAATCTCTTTTGACCTATAATTGAATAGTCTTTAACTGGATACATGAACCTTTCAGTGGCCAGGAAAACATAAAATAAACTTAAATCTTGTAGATAACACCCATCTGGAAAACAGCAGAAAACTGTCATGCACTGCATCTGGAATGACCTGTTCCCTCAAATTTGTATGTGGAACAGAATATAAATCAAAGCTGTACAGAATTTTCCAGCACAGCCAAACCAAAGAACCCATAACATAAAAGCTACCTGAAATCATCATGAGGTGATAAAATCAAAGATTTTATAGAAGAATATGTTGGGAAAACAAATTGAGAGTTAAGTATCAAAAAGTTGCAAAAACTTGAATGTTTTCTTCAGCCTAATTTGCTTGCAGTTTCAGTGATGGAGCTATAATTTCTTGTTTAATGACATGACCTAAAAAAGAAAGAGGATTATAAATCTCTTTTCAGTAACAATATTGCCTTGTCAAGCAGTAAGACTCTATTTATCATACTCTCTCCTTAGAAATATTATCAGGGTGCTGTAAGGTAACTGACTTAAAATTTTGCAGAAACAGACTTGACTACATTCTAATTAGGATGAGTTGTGACTATTTTGTGAATAGGGAAAATTACTGAAAATTTTTTTCAATTGGAAATTATTTTTAAAAAACCACAGTTGTTTCTTTGAAGCTTGTCTTTATTTTGTAGAGAAGAAACTTGTTGATATAATCTACATTTGCTACTTTTCATTTTGTCAGCCTAAGTTGTCAACAACTGTACCATCTGAGTGTAGCATGGTATTTGTGATTATTTATAATGTTTTTCAAAAAATAAGCAAGGAAAGATACGCAGATTGGTTTTACTTTTTTTACTCTGTGCCACAGAAGCAAATTTTCATTAGGTAATGGAAACATTTTGAGCCTATTTTTCCAGATAATTTAGTAAATATTTAGGGTTCTCATCCCATTAGAAACTGAAAGACAATAATGAAATGTAATGTGACAGCTTAATGAGGCAGTATCTACTTAACTTCACCTGCTAATCATTTCTTTCTCCATAAAAACATCAGTAAGTCTCAGACTTCATTCACTCTTTGACAGCAAGCTTTATTCATGTGTTCATTCGGTTGGGAAGAATTGCTTCAAAATGTCAGAGAAAAAGAATTAAGTATTATTTATGCTATATACTAACAATGTTTTTTAGGACAAATACATGGCAGAAGACTTTGCTTACTTTTTTCTTTTTTAAGCTTTTCACTAACAGAGTTTGAGCATCAGAATGACAAGCTTTTTTGGTGTGCTTCCTATAAACAGGAATTGATTCCTGGCTTTTATTTCTTTTAAGGTAGACTTGTGTTGACACTGATCTTGGAATTTGGGGGTGATGGTGTTTGTTTTGGGTTTTGTATGTTTGTGGGTTTTTGTTTGTTTTTTTTAAATGGGTGGTGTAATCAAAAGTCTGTAAAATAGTATTTATGATTTCTGAATTATATTATTAATTTTTTCACTCTACAGTAGAAAAACCATTAGCTCTCAAGCGTGTTCCATAATGTTATCAGTCTTGGGACTCTCTAGCTATTGATAAAGCATGAGGTTTGTGTTTGATTTCCAGATACTTAATACTTAGTTGGAATGTAACACACTGTAGGCAGCAAGCAGAGCATATGTTCCTCTACCTTTCTTGCACAATATGACTTCTACAATGTCTGGAGGTGATTAAGAATATGGAAAACAAGCTCTCATGAATATGACCACATCTGCCTTTCTAACCAAGTTCTCCTATGGGGTTTGAAATTCCAGTGTTCTGAGCTCCTTAGAAACCCTTTCAGTAACTGAAGGATTTTTCAGAGCAGGATTTAATGAGTTGTGTTTAAAGAAAAGCTCGTGTATTGTGGCAAAACAGAAGGGAAATTGTTTCTCAGTCATCAGCTACAGGAACATTTCATACTTTCTTTCTCAGTTTTTAACTGCAGTTTTCCTTTAAGCAGATACAAGCGGTTGCTTTTTTTGTTCTTTTTCTTTCATCTTTTTTTTTTTTTTCTTTTTCAAAGGCCTAAGATTAAATAATTTCTAAAATCCAGTTTCTCTTCATTTGCCTAATGAAAATTAATCTGTGCCACTTGGGTCAAATGGAAGGTTAACTTCCACCATAGAGTTAACTACACTATCAGACAGTGTTACAGTGATTAAATACTACTGCAGGCTCCTTCTATTTCTGCTCTGAAGCAGGTGTGCAAAATAAAGAGGTAGAGGTCAAGTTCTGCTTTAATTTAGGATTTTTATTTCCTAATTATCATATGTGCTCCTGCATGAATGGGTGTGCTGCAAATATAAGGTGTTTACATTACAGCCGTCCTGAATGGCCAGATATTTTCTTGGTATAATAGCTGTTCATAGAGGAAATCTGTAGCTTGCTTTCATGAGTCTGTGCACACTGATGGGTCTGCCTTGGAAGGCTGATGTTCTGCACTGTCACAAAATTGGCAGTCAAGTTCCAACACGGAATTCTACTGTTTTCTACCATTTTTTTACTATTAAAGTTATCTAGATTTCATTTGACTTTCAGTGAAAATTAGGTAGCAAAATTAGCTTATATCAGAAAATTCAAAGAAAGAATGGCCTGGCCCCTTCAGGTATTGTGGATTTTCTCTGTGAACTAAGCTCTAGCATTTCACTGGATGACAGAGCACATTATTCCCCACAGAACACCTTACAGGTACAGTGGGTAAGAGATTAATACAGAACTTTTATGATTCTTCTGAATGCCAAGGTACTGGTATAAATTCAAGAGTGAACTGATTTTTCTTGGGGTGTAGTTTAATGGTATTAACACTAAATGTATTATTTTGAATTAATTTCCTTATGCTGGTGAATAAAGGAAAGCTATGTGACACTGTATCTCTCTCAAACTTTATTACAAGGGCCTGGACGTGCTCTGATAGCATTCTCCTTCAATGTAAGTGAGACTGGAGCTCCTGAGATTATTATTGGTCTTTATTAGTCTTAGATAGTAGTTCTTCTAAAGAGTTTGTTGAAGGAAACAATACATATTTTAATAGTACAAAAGGGATAGGTTTCATGTCATTTATTTTAGAAAGTTGTAGCAACTTCAGCATACATTTTCAATAAGGTGAGACACAAAGAGCTGCTGGTTATAAATTTCTCACTGGGGAGAGAAAAGAAAACTCTATCAGTAGCTCAGTCAGCCTAGTGTGTATGCAGGGAAAGCCCAGGAGAAGCAGAAAAAGACAGCCAGATGTCAGCTTGGTGGGGAAATTTTTATCCATTTCTGTTCAGATTTTGTGATGCTTCATGGGAGAATTATAAACATATGGAATAAATTATGGGGAAGTTATTTTGAAGTTAAAAGCTTAAGTGAATTCAAAAGACACCTAGATTTCTTTCTAGAGAAAGGAATATTGTGATAAAACAGGATGGCTGCAATAACGCCATCCTAAAGTAAGAAGATACTGAGTGCCAGGTGGCATATTAATTTCTATGTGGTTTTCTTTGTTGGGGTTTAGTGTGGGTTTTGTTTGTTTGTTTGTTTGTTTGTTCAGTTTGGTTTTTGGTTGGTTGGTTTTGGTTTTGGTTTTTTTTTGCTTGGTTACTTGTGTCCTGAAGTATCCATCTCCAGCCTGGTTCTAGGGAAATGAAATTAAAGGATGGGTATTGTAGTGCTGTTGGTTTGGTAACAACTGTATTGTTATGGACAAGAGAATAGAGAACATTTCACTACTAGTTCACATTTTTATGGTCTGTTGAGATGACATGAGCTGTGATATTAGTTTCAAAATATGACAAAACTGGCAAGTTAACTGAGGCTAAGGTTATTGTCCTTAGGCAACTGAAAGGCATTGCCCTTCACAAATAGAATACCATTCCACATTAGTCACAGTGGTATGGGGAAGATTGTGCTGTATGGGGTAGCTAACTAAAATGTTCAGTATGGTGATTAATTTATTACTCAAGGAGACAGTAGGGCAACATTTTAAAAGCTGTACTCAATGTTATTTTGTTCCATTTCAAAGGCTGTCTACTCACATATTCCATATCTTTGACATCTTCACATATAAAGCTATTTTGGTCTGATCCTATTCCGTTGAATATAATTAAAATAAGCTATCCTATAAAAGTAATTTGCTCCTGTCTGAGATTATCCAAGACTTGTGTCTTAATTGAACATTGTTATAAATGTGATGTGGTACAAATGAGGCAAAATGAAGTATTCTCCTTTCCTGCTTAGGGACCAACTCTTCAAGGGGCTAAGTCTCCTGACTTAACTTTCAATAAAATTGTAGAGGACTTAGTTTGGAATCAGGCCTTCCCAGTCCTGTGCTCACTACAGAATCAAAGAATTGATTTAGCTGTAGCTAAGGAAAGAAGCTCCCTCACTTAAAGTGTCACAACTCTACAACATTTTGTACTGTGGGTCTCAGATAAAACTTGTAGAAAAACAGTGCTCTTTTGAACTGCCACAAGGGTAATTAAAATCTGAACAGTTCATTATTGCTCCAGTGTCTCAGATTTTATTTTGGTTTCTGCCAGAAGATCCTCTTGAATTGCAGTATTTACATTCAAAGCCTTTGCTCACAAATGAAGACTCCCCGTAGTAGGTGATCATATACTTGTCTGTGCTTTTACTGGAAAGTATGAAATAAAAGCACTTAGTATGTGTTGTAAAGTCAGGAAATTTATGTTTATGCTTAAGTACTATAAGATCTCACTGTAGAATTGCTTTGAAACAGAGTGAAGAAAACTTTATGTTCGTGTGGACTACTGTATCTGGCCTCTTCTGTCTGTTCTTCCTCCCTTCAGTCTCATACCCTCCAAGGGCCTTGCATAGTTGCTTTCCTTGCGTGTAATTTGGCCCTTGAGCTTTATTATTTTAAATTATTCTTCACTTACACAAGTCAAAATCTGGAATTCCACTTCCAGCTGTTTTAGATCAAGAATGAGAGATAGAAATAACTTCCTACAGTTCAAGGGTGATTGTGCGAGAGCTGGACATAGAGCTTGGTGGTAGTGGAAAACAACCAGCATTTCACTGCTTTGTGAGCTGAAGCGTCTAATAGTAACTAGAGGGGAAAAGTAAGTTAGGTGTCAGAATGTGTTTAATATTTCTTTTTGTTGTTTGGTATTAAGGCAGCAATAAAAGATGTAGTCTCACAAGATAGTAGGAGAATCAGGAGTGATCTTTGGTGTTTGTTGACTAAAGAAGGTAGGGTTTGAACGAAGACATCTCCTTAGAAGGAGACACTAGTTATGTGGCTCATACTCAGAGGAGTTCAGAAGAGCTTTGTTAATTGTTTGAACGCTCTTCAGGCCAGATTTGAATCAGCATTTTTAGCCATTATTACCTGTCCATCATTGTTAAAGCACTCTAAACTTCCTGATGAAATTACTGATTTAGTCAAGGTGCTTAGAGGCTGCCTGTAGCTTGCTAAGGTCATTTATGCAGCCCATGCTGGCATCATCTTTGGGGATGGTGTAGGCACACAATCTGATAACTTGCAGTGGGAGGGTCAGATTCCCTCTCTTTTCCCTGGAGGACGTGGCAGCTTGGAGAAGGTTGCCAGAGGTCCAGTTGATTCTCAACCCACTGAAATAAAAGCCTGAGGTGGCTGTGGGAAGGTGAGTCTGTAGGAGAGAACGGGTAGAGGGCAAGAGCAGGCGGTTGCTGCCGTGCCTGCTCAGCTAGAGGGGCTCAGATCTGCTGCTCCAACACAGTGCAGCTTCAGAGCATGCACTCAGGAGGCACTTGCTGAGGTGAGCACAGGCACAGCAGCACTGACAGTGGGCAGTGTGGCAGGCTCTGCCCAGCAGAAAGATTGTAGCATCTGCAAAATGTTAAGACCTTGTGAATCTCAACAGCAGTGCTGTCCACGTTAACAAATTTCTGTGGCAAATTCTAGAAATTAGTGTTCTATTATAAGGAGATTTCTAGTATCAATCATGATTTTTTCAGTATCTGATTTGTTCACTGGTGGTTTAAACCAAGCAGTTTTATTTATGTTGTTTTATTTCCCACACTGATGCATCAGAGTCCATGGAATGGGTCAGGTTTTGCCACAGCACGTGTTTGAACAGTCTCTTACTGTTGTCTCTGCTGCATAAACCTTGCACCTGACTACTGATATGGTTTCTGCACATGTATCTTCATCCAAACCCACTGAGGAATACATTCAGTGCAAGTAGCTCGGTATGCAGCTGCAGTGCAAGCTGCTGTTTGAGCTCAGGGTTGTGAGAGCCCCAGGCAAGAGTTCATTTGCATAACAAAGGGCACGAGGACCTGGGGCTGGACATTCAGAGACAGTGGGAGCCAGGACCCCCCAAACTCTCAGTGGCTTAGACAGTGAGAGTATAAAAGCCCAAGTGTTCCTTCGTGGTCCCTCCTCTGAGGCACCCAGCTCAAGCTGTTCTTTTGTTATTTAGTTATTGCACCAAGGGATGTCTGAGACTCTTCTATGGGAAAACCAGCTCAGTTGGTGTGACTGTGACTGTCAGAGTGACTCCTGGATGGTTGGACAGGGAAGTTGCTTTTGCAAACCTACACTATGTGCTTATTATTCCCAGTCATAAGACTAATGTGCACATGCAAGGAACTTAAAACATTTTGTGAAAACTGAAAATGTAAAATGCATGTCTTTTGGGAGACAGAGGTTTGGATTGTGAGTGTGCTGAGGTACTGTGCATGCAGGAAAGCATCACACCTAAGAGAAGGCAGTAAGTGAGACCCCAAAGGAAGGTGTAGATCTCTGTTAGCATTTCTGCCTCTCTCAGAGCTAAAGACAGGTTAGCCACCCTACAGCAGAACTTCTGTCCTCATCCTTCCTTTTACTTTTGTAATGGTTTAAGTACAAAATAGTCAGCCCTATACAGGCTTGGCCTAGTGAGAAGGCAGAGGTTGAGGTTGTACCTCGTTATTAGTTTTCTTGCAGAATTGAACTCCTTCTCTGTTAAGTATCTAAATAAGTAACAGTCACAACCTCCCCTTAATCAATTAATCCATTTTATATTTCTTCCCTGTAAAATAAACCATATGACTTGACTCCCAGTTACTTGGCTTTGATCATTAAACTGTATGCCTTTTCTGACATACGAGTCTGAGTACCCTGTGATAGGGAAGCCAAGTAGTTCAATGGAGCTGTGTGTTTTCTTCAAGTCTCTGTTAAGTTGTGGAATAAAACACAGCTTATTTTAAAGAGGGAAAAAAATATGTTTCTCCTTCACAGCGATGAATGGAATTGAGCACAGGTTTTGCTTCCAAAAACACTCCTGCTGTACTTCATACTTTTGCTGTTTTCACATGGAGCTTCCTAAATTTCTCTCTCACTGTACATATGAAGTAATATATGTGTGCTATTGAAATGTGGCTATTGTCTTTACTGAAGACTACTAGCATGACTGCATTAATGAAATGATTGAACTACACTAACTTTGCATGAAAAACTTGTTCCTGTTCCTTTATTTAATGGGTATATATGTAACACTAAAACATTGCATCTCTGTCTAGACATCAAAATACTGGATTTGGACGCCTCATGCCAACACTGAATTTCTAGAATGAGCTCAGCATTGCCTCATTGATAATCTCTTTTTCTGTACACTTCACCTTTCCAACCAGGGAGTAAGAGCCTTTGTGCTCAAAGTGAAACTGCGTTCCTACTGCCTGCCTGCCTTCCCCTAGAAAGGGAAAGTATTGTCAGTAGAGCAACCTGTTACATAATACCCTGTAGACAAAATACTGGAGGCGGCACACTGTTCAGTAATCTGACATGTTCCTTTGCCAAACAGCGATTTCCATGAAGAAACTTGTTGGCATAAGGAATTTGATGCATCATGTCACTTTATCCCTGTCTCTCCCTCCCTGTATGTATTACATTTCTTACAAACAGGTGAAGTGATCTGAGCGAGATTAGCCTGTGTTACAAGTTTGCTAAACAAAGAACTGGAAACAACAGGAGTGCTTTCAAGTGGTGGTGATGACGGCTGGTGTAAATTTGGGATCAAAGCTAGTCTCATGCTAAAAAAATGTTTAATTATTATTCTGAAAGAAAGAGAAATGGAAAAGAATGCCTACACTGGCATGCCCAAGGTAACTGGATGCAAGCATACTTGCTTACACATTAGGAAGTATTTCACTAAGTTAGAACACAGCATGTGATTCCCCATGTCTTCTAAGTCATTACGTTTGGATGTGTGGGCTTTGACAACATATTTTGAGAGAAAGCACTGGCAAAAGGTGATACATTTCAACAACAGCTATATCTCTGAAGACTGTAGGCATCCCAATGTTCCTTTCATTTCCTGTGGTCTTCCCCTGTGTTAAACCAGCACATTCCACTGCAGCTAGCAGGTACCACTTTCTCTGTGAACAGACAGATACTCAGTTGCTTGTGTCTTGCAAAGCAAATGTCAGCTGTAAAGCATTGAACAGCAGTGCATCTGCTTTAATAAAAGCAGCATGCTGGAATTTTTTTCAGGAAGTACATGGTTTTGATGAAGGGTTATAAACTACTGTCTGAAGCAATGAAGGCCTTGGTGTACAGTCTGCCATAGAGTGATGCAGTAGGACTTCAAGGAGGAGGTCTTCAGAAAGTCAATAGACCATCTGTCCCACTGTGGATGTTATTTTCTCACTGTTTTAAATGAATTTCATTTATTGCTTTAAGAATGGCATTTCTTACTCAGAATAATATAGTACCTATTTAGGAGGTTCACATGACAGCAGCAGCCCTGTAATCAGAAATAGCTCATGCTATGAAGTACTGCTATTGTAGTGGTAAATTCCTGTACAAAACTGCCAGTAGTATGAATAGTAATGAATATCTTATGTAAAGCCTAAGAAAACCTAGAAAGGAGGTGATACTATGACTCACCAGTAAGTTATTCTCCCTATATATTGTTTAAAGTAAAATGAGAGAATTTCTGTTTAAAGTAGTTAGATCAGGAAAACAAGCGCTTGTCCTCAGAAAACAAACTAGCTAAGAGACTTCTGAAGAGAAATGTAAAACTTCTTTCTACCTTGACCTCTTCCCTTACTGTACAACAACTAGTGTCCATCATATTCACCCATCAGCCACTCTAACCTTTATGTCATCAAAACATGACACAGTTTTTTATATTTTCCTTTTAGATGTTGAGCTCTTATCAGGCAAGAGTTGATTTCCTCTTCTTAGGCAATACTTCGGCTTCCTTCAGCAGAGAATCATGCACCTTTGCAATGCTGGATGCCCTTTCTCAGGCTTAAGCTGTGTGAACCGTGTGAGTCCCACCTTTACACCTTGATCTGCTCAGGGCTTTGTCATGCTCAAAACCCTCTGTTTCATGTGGTGTTTACATTGAGTCCAGGTTCTGTTCTTAGCCAGGTCAAAGGATTTTAGTATTATTAACTTAAAGAATTCTCTTTTTGGAGATTGTTTTGTGGGAGTTGCTTTGTTGCCTTTGTATGCTTGATGCAACCTGCTTTTTTTTCATGAGTCTTTACCTAATGTAAAATTGTTTCAGAAATTCTCCAAGATATTAATAGAGAAAATCTACAAAGCCTAGAATTAAAATATTGTTAGATTTTTTGGTTTTACCATTTTACCTGATTCTCTGCATACAATCAATATAAAACCAACCTAGCATTTATTTTTTATCTCTTCCCTGAGAGGTCTTGAATTGTGAAAGGTCTCTTGACGATTTTAAGTTAGTCTTTGGTTTTGTCTAATTTGGTCACCTGACTTTATAGATGATCCACTAGATTATTTTTGGTTATTTTTTGTGTGGATTGAATTAGTACTTCAAAGCTTGCTTTCCCTTGTGGCTTACTGGCAAATTAAGTATCATAATATGCATTCAGAGTAAGAATTAATAATTCTGTCTGACTAATCTCCGAACTCTGAAAGCTTTTCAAACAGATGGCATGAAATGTATTGCCAAAGCCCATGCATTACTGCTGTGTGATGTAAATTATTTAACTGAACTCTGACAACCTGCTAACCAAACCATAAACCTTACGTCATGCACTAGGTACGTATATGGATTAAAATAAACTCATCTGTAAGTAGTAATAAATGAAAAAGGATTCCCATATATGTAGAAGGGAAAACTGTAAAAATATACTGCTAATATAATTTAGAAACCCGACAATCAATTGCTATTAATGTATCATATTGAATATAAATGGTCCAACCTCAGGCGACCTGCTTAGTGGATGAGGGAAAGGCTGTGGTTGTGTCTGTCCAGACTTCAGTAAAGCCTGGAACACCATTTCCCATCCCATTGTCCTGAAGAAGCTGGCAGCCGATAGCTTGGATAGGTGTACTCTTCATTGGATTAAAATCTGGCTGGATGGCCATGCCTAGAGACTGGTAGCGAATGGAGTTGCATCCAGCTGGCAACTGGTCACTAGTGAAGTACCCCAGGACTCAGTATGGAGGCCACTCCTGTTTAATATCTTTATTGATGATGATTTGGATAAGGGGATTGAGTGGACCCTCAGTCAGTTCGCAGAGGACTTCAGAGGACTACCTGGAAGGAGGTTGTAACAAGATGGGGGTTGGTCTCTTTTCACAGAATCACAGAATGGTTGGAATTGGAAGGGACTTCTGGAGATCATCTAGTCCAATCCTCCTGCTAAAACAGGTTCACCTAGAGCAGGTTGCACAGGATTGTGTCTAGGTGAGTTTTGAGTATTAAAAGGGAAGGAGACTCCACAACTTTTACCACTTATCCTCTACTTTTCCCAAGAAACCAGTGATAGGATGAGAGGAAGTGACCTTAAGTTGCACAAGGGGAAGTTTAGATTAGATATTCGAATAAATTTCTTCCCCCAAAAGGTTGTCAGGCACTGGAACAGGCTGCCCAGGGAAGTGGTTGAGCCACCACCATTGGAGGTATAGATGAGGCACTTAGGGACGGGGTTCAATGTTGGACTTGCCAGTATTGGGTTAATGGTTGGACTTGATCTCAGAGGTCTTTTCCAACCTAAATGGCTTTATTATTCTAAGTCAATGTTATCTCTATAGGGGGCCCTTTTATTTCTAAAGATCTTTAAATGAGGTATGATACTGTCTGTCACTTATGTAATCTGCTTGGATTGTGTTTATGTATTAAGCAGTCAACAGTACAATAAGAATTTATTCCTGTAAGGTGGGAGGTAGCTGTCTTAGTTTGTTCCATAACTGACCCTACAATGAACAGTTCAGAAAAAGTGGTGAATATAAGTTATGGGGTGCCTCTGTGTGTGGCAAGACACAGTTATTATGCACTGAGTGAACAGTTGCTGAACATAGACTCAAGCTTGTTCACTGAACAGTTTGGTTGAAATAGCTGTTTCTTTACTTCTTGACAGGTAAGGTTATAAAACCTGAGAACATGATACATGAATCCTGCTATGAAGTATAAACAAATGAACTGGAACTGGACTTTTTATAACCTTTAGATAATTGCTTTCACAACCAGAAAAGCTTTTAATTCATATTACTCAGTGAAGACAAATATCGCAAACTATCCTATATTGGAGTACAGTATTGGATACTGTGGTTTGCCTTTACACAGAGCTGTAATTTGTTCTGAAAACTCTTCCCTTTCTATAGCTATCATGCTTCACCTCTAGGCATGCTGTTCTGCCTTCTTTTCTTCCAACAATGCAACCTTAAAGCATTTTCAGCTCAATACCTGACTTCAGCTATGCTAGCAGGTAACTGGAAAGCTGCAGCTGATAAAGGAGAAGTGTACCAGCAATCACAGTGTTGACACAAAATAAATGAAGGGCATGGTTTTCTAGAAAATGGAGTCAAGTAATAGCAAGAGAATTAGAAAACAGTGGGGCTATCCAGTCTGCAGAGCTACCCTGAGACTATTTCTCCTAAAACTAATTAGACAGATGAGCACTGGTTTCTAGCCATGTTCATGAGGATTTTTTGAATGCTTAAAATGCCATTATGAAGGAAACTATTCTGGAAACATAAATAGTTTATGAAATAAAAATAAAAGAATAAAATGCAGGTTCTAAAAAGAACTTAGCAGAATCCCTGAGATACAAGTCAGGCTGTATTTAAAGCAATATGAATTTTTCTTTGAGGTGGGAATTAACTTATCTTTTCTTCTGTTGTCCTTGACTGAGAGATATTTACAAAGTATTTAAAAGATAAATAGACCAAATGCAAAGAAATAGTTTTTAAAATCCACCTGTAATGCGTTCTTATGCTGTAGGATGAAAGAGGATGAAACTTAGGTTCTACCAGACTTTCTGACTGTGCAGCTTTGTTCTATCAGAATAATGTTAGATGCAGGTATTTCAAAGCATAAAATATGTAAATGCTTCATAGCCTTTTCCTTGAAACTCCTCTTTAGCCAGTGGGTCAACAAGCCTGTTACAGAGTCTCTAAGAGTTGAGCATTAAAATGCAAATATTTAATTTTTTAAATTATTTGGTGCTTCTCTGTAATGTTACATCCAAGAAATGGTGAATACATTTTCAGAATCAGCACCTTGGAGAATCTGACGTATTCATGCTGAAGCTAAACTGGTTTTCATGGAGAAATGAGTCTGATACCATAGTAAGTTTTCAAGTTAAGCACATGTGCATGGATACAATGGAACGCTGTCTAAGGACAGCTTGGGAAGTCTGTTGTCCCTGGACAAAAAAGTGACCCAAAATACAGAATGTGGTTGCTTAGCATGCATCATCTTCTTTCCATTTTTTTGGGGTGGTTTTTATTTTTTCTCTTTAATTTAGCCTCTACTGCTGTATCACTATAAGTAAATCATTCCTTACAGAGGAGGAGAGAGAAAGCATGTTGATTGAGACCAGAATCCGTTTCTCTTAAAATGCGGTATAAAGTAGATTCTCTGGAGAAATTTCTTATGTTATTGTGAAGCTTCTAGAACTCATAAAATAGCTCTAATAGCTCTAGGTTCCCAAAATAGCTCTGCTGTGAGACTCCAAGGTATCTGTTTGTTTTGTGGGCTAGGTGCCAGGTTATTTCTGCATAGAAACACATTTGAAGAATAACTTCACAGACTTTCTTAGCCCTCACAGGACATTCTGTGTAAACAGTCTGCTCTGTCTCCATGTTTGTTAAAAATGCTTTTGATTGACAAGGAAATTATATGGTGAATGTAGCGGAAGTAATTTACTTTTTATAAAAAGAAATGATCACATATTTCTCAAAGGGCAAGACTGTTCAAGTACAGAGAGACCTTATCACTTTCCGTAACTTGGATTGCCATCTTTTACCCCAATAATGACACTTCAGGGGTTCTGCCCACTCTTGTGCTGGGGAGACTAGTTAATACATTGTTGTACAGGCTTGACTGCGCTTCATTGGAGCTTTGGTTTGTCTGTCTGCTGACTTACCTGCAGGTTGCATAAAAATAAGATTACATGTGCTAGTTGAGTTGATTGGCAGTGGTGTGTGGGACTGTCTAAGCATCAGGAAGGATGGATGTCACTCCCTAGCAAAGAGCTGGGTGGCACTTAGGTTTTATTGGGGAAAAAAAAAGCTTGTCAAGACTGGCTTTAGTCACAGTTTTGAGGAGATACTTCTGAGTAACAAAGGGAAAGTTATGTATTATGTGGGTTTTGAATAAGACTGTAATGATACCATGAAAGTCAAAGGATGGGATGACATCAAAGTAGGGTTTTTTTTAAAGTAGTGAAAGAAACAATGAGCTGTGAAGATATGAGGAAGGGAATGCAGTGGCAGTTGACCACCTAAATTGGTAAAGTCCAATCCTGGTTTTAAAAATTTAGCAAGTTGCCTTAGATAACCAAGTTCATCTCTCCATAAGTGTTGGTGTTGAATTATAATGAAGTGAATAATTGACCTTGTTCCATGCAGTCATCAAATCCTTTCATTCCAGCAAATTCAGTAAACCCCTTACCCTGGGGAAAAAACAGAATATCATTAGCATTAAGAGCTTTTTGTCGCCTTTTTTTTTTTGTCTGGAATGGGAAAGGAATTGAGGTCCACACTATGGAAATCTGCACTGTAAATTTTATAAAGGAATGTTGTATGTGACATGAAAATATCTGAAAACATTGGGGAGATCTGGATTACCTTTTTATTAAAAAAATATTTAGAACTTGGGATATAGAAATATGTAAAAGGAGAGTCATAAAATGAAAAAAGTATGTTTTCATAAAAAGCAGTACTTTGTTGTGTGTTTTAAAAAAAATCTCTAGGTATGGAAGTTTTGGGTTTAATGCTTTTATCCTAGTCTAAATCACCTTCTGATCAAGTAGTTTGCCAAATATAGTTATGTTTCCATAACTATATGAGTGTGTGCATAATCTCTTCTTCACATTTGACTCCTGATTTTTACAGAGGTTGACATCAAGAGGTGTTTTTGAAGTACAGGAATTAACTGATATCAAATTTCCTCTTTATACGCTCTTGACATCCAGGTGAAGGGTCTATGTCAGTAAGTAATAATTTGAGGCATTATGTTCTTTGGGCTATATTTGGGCACCTAAATAAATACCATGTCCCTCCATACCACGAGGGGTTCATTAGCTTTTAGTGTTTCTGTTAACAAGTGTTCAGATTTGGGGCTTGTTTCTGATCCAAGATGTTCACAACAGAGTGTAGTCCTTGGAAAATCTCCTACTCCACTTCCTGCATGTAAACCCAGCAACAGACTATTCAACATAAGTGTTGAAATGGCCTGTTAGAGATTGTAACTAATCCAACCTCATCAATTTCTAAAGAATGAAATCGGTTAAATAACTGGTTTAGCTAAAGAATTGCAATTTGTTACAAAAGATGCAGTATTTTGCCTCACATTATACTTAGGCTGTGAAAAGTTGACCCAGTTGACCCTACAATAATCTATTGACCTCAGAAAGGACATGAAAGCTCTTCACGTCGTTTTGAGGCTCTTGTAAGTACACACTGCAATTGATGAATTCTTTTTTCTGCCATCAAAATGAACAAATTAGAAAATGATTCTACATGCTGGGCAGTGCATTTATAGAAGGTATTTATATTCTTGGGGTTTTTTTGTGTTGTGCATTTTTTTGTTTGTTGTTGTTGTCTGGGGGTTTTTTGGCTAGTTTGTGTGTTTATCCTTACAAAGGATTCTTCAAGAATACCATAAGCATTGTTTTTCCTGAGTTTGGGAAGTCCTATTCTGTGTCCATCTGCATCCTTTTGCCTTCATCACCAGTACTTCATTCTCAACTCAAGATAATCATTCATTTGAGTGCTGTTAGTTTTATAAGCTCAGATGATGTTGATTGAGAAAATAAACTTTCAAGTATAATTTAAATCTATCATATTCTTCTGGACATTCAAACTGAAGTGTTAGTATTTTAATTGAAAGTGACAAGGAAAATACTTCTTTGTAACACAAATAAATTAGCACTATGGCAACACAGCACACTAGAGATGAAGGAAAGTGTTCACTTACATTTCAGTAGTTGGAAAGTTGTAGTGGGTTGACCCTGGCCGGATGCCAGGTACCCACTAAAGCCAGTCTCTCACTCCCCAATGTAATTGGACAGAGGAGAGAAAAAAAATCCATCAGTTGAGAGCTGGGAGAGGTCACTTACTGATTACCTTCATGGGAAAAACAGACTCAAAGAGGGGATATTACTTAAATTTATTGCTAACAGGATAAGAGCAAAAGAGTGAGAAGTAAAATAATCTTAAAAACACCTTCCCTCCACCCCTCCTTCCTTCCATGCTCTCCCTCTTCCCCCCCAGCGGTGCAGGGGGATAGGGAATGGGGGTTACAGTCAGTTGTTGTTTCTGCCACTGCTCAGGGGAGGAGTCCTTCCCCTGCTCCCGTGGGGTCCCTCCCACGGGAGACAGTCCTTGATGGACCTCTCTGGCATGAGTCCATCCCATGGGCAACAATTCTTCATGAAACTGCTGTCCTGTGGGTCACTCCTCCATGGGGTGCAGTCCTTCACCAATGAGTTGTACCAGTGTGGGTCTTCCACAGGGGCCACAAGTCCTACGCGGGAAAAACCTGCTCCAGCATGGGCTCCTCTCTCCATGGGCTGCAGGTCCCTGGCAGGACCCTGCTCCATCTTGAACCTCCCACAGGGTCACAGCCTCCTCCATGCATCCACCTGCTCCAGTGTGGGCTTCTCCATGGGCTGCAGGGGGGTCTCTGCACCCCGATGGTCCTCCATGGGCTGCAGGCACAGCTGCTCCACCATGGGCTGCACCAGGGGCTGCAGGGGAACCTCAGCTCTGGCACCTGGAGGACCTCCTGTCCCTCCTTCTGCACTGGCCTTGGTGTGTGCATTGTTGTTCCCGTGTTCTCACTCCACTCTTCCCTGACTGGAATTTTTTCTGTGCAACAACCTTCTGTTCTTAAATATGTTATCACAGAGGCCTTACTATTACTCCTGATTGGATTGACCTTGGCCAGGGGCAGGAAGTCCATCCTGGAACCGGCTGGCATTGGCTCCACCAGACAGGGGAAGCTTCTAGCAGCTTTTAACAGAAGCCACTCCTGTAGCCCCCCACTACCAAAACCCAGCTACAGAAACCCACTACAAAGTGGGTTACTATATTTTAGTGGTTGCCACATATGCCAGAAATGTACCCTTTAATTTACTCTTAAATAAACAAAGATGAGTGGGTTTTTTTCCCACCACTACTCTTCTGTAATTTCTGATGAACATAGTTAAGTTTGGATGATGGACGTGTTCCTTGCTGGGGTAATCAATAAAAAACTAAAAAGTAATGATGTGGGGGAAGAATATGGAAGAGAAATAAAGTAAATCTGTTAGTTAGGAAGCTGTTTGAAGATTAAAGCTGCAGATTAAACATTAATGAATAAATTATCAAAGGCTTTATCAAATGACTAAAGCTTGGAAAAAGCTTGACAACACTCCTATGTCTGTTTTCCTTGTCTGTCTAGAATGCTTGCTTTATATAACTGCAAAAAGACTTTCTTGTTCAAGAGAAATCATTCAGTTTAAGAACAGGTTTTTTCCACAAGTGATTTCTGTCATTTAAAGGAAATTTCTGTTTTTAAGAGCATACGCCTGGCATGTTTTCAGATGTGAGGCACAGAACTTTGCATTTTCTGTAAGATTTTTTTGTTATTAGCCTTTCCGAAAGAAAACATGATGTTTGTGTGTTACATTGCAAACTTAATCTGTTTGGTTTTTCATGAGGTAATTTAAATACTATTTTTTTTCTTTTTTTTTCCGGTTTCTTAATTCATCTAAGAACTGTTCTGAAACAGATCTGAGTCTTCATATTACTATAGTTAGTAATGTACTGATTTGCTACCCACTAAATTAGTCATGTGAGATCAGTGAGGTGGCTGCTGGAAGAGAATCATGCCACATGTTGACATACAGTCTATAATGTGTTTTTCTGTCAGGACAGATACAGTGGATCAATAGTCATTCCTGTTCTACAGACAGGCATGTATCACAAATAAGAGCCTCAGTCCTACATTTCAGACCTGTCGGATGGTGGGGAAATGGGACACTTACTCAACTAGGTGATGTGCAACCTGTGTGAATCACAGCTCAGCTACTACATGGAGCAGTTGTTCTCATCAGACTGCAGCTTCTGTGAGGTACCTGAAATCCATGTATTGCATTTCTCCCCTCTGACCACTCTGCCTGCCCAGGGACTCTTGCCTTACCTTTTTATTGCTCTCTACATTAGATCATTGGCACAGTTATATAGCTCTAGGCCGATCTCTCTGACTTCTTCCGTGAGGCTAAATAGTGGTTTCTGCTGTGGTTTTTATCACTGTCCGCCGGTATGTGATATAAGAAATGTTACCTTTGTTATCCAGCACATGCTGGATTAATCTAGTCAGTTTCATCTGGACAGGTTTAGTCAAGTCTCATTTATTTAGGCAGTGCCTTGGATGCGTTCCACCAGGTGTTGTGTATTATGTAAGTGGGAATTCTGGGCAGAATATTAACTACGGAGGCTAATGGTGGCCCCACAGTAAGCTGTGGTTTGCAGCCACCTATTTGGTAGTATAGGAGCCCTGTAGTTATGAATATGGTAATAAAGGGAGTGTTCTGCATGACCCATTGGTGGTTCTCATCTCGCCATCCCATCCATTCCAAGCTGTCTTTATATGGAAAGGAGTCACAGAACTCAAGTAACTGAATGGTTAGAAATTGGATTTTCAGAGCTGTTTTCTAGAAACCTTTTTCTTCTCAAATGTCTACCTGAAATATAGTACTTCTCCAGTGATTGAACAAGGTGAAAGGGTGCCTAAACAACCACTCTTTTACTTTAAGGCTGACACTGAAAGCTAGTTTTGTTTTTTCAGTGACTTGGATAAATTAGGAGGGTTTTTTTAGTGATTTTAAGTCTATTCCTTTTAGGTAGACAGCAAGTGTAAATTGACTGAAGAACCTGCAGAACATGAGAGAAGAGCAGTAGCTGCTGATTCAGTGGCATTTGGCTGAAATCCTTTCTAGAAAGCAAAATAGTATCTTTCAGTGCTGTCACTGTACTGCCAGCCTGTAAAGTCAGTTTCTCAGGCACCTTCTTGCTCAATGGCAGAGACTTTGTTCATTCATTCTAAGTGTGTAATAATGATCTTAACACCACAGTATGCTTTTTTTTTTTCCCTAACCCAATATAAGCATATAATAGATAATTCTGTATAAATATTGAACTATATGATTCTATGATAAAGAAGCATTTTTACATATTTCTATGATTGCCAGGTTTCTGAGACTTAGAATGATTTAGGAAACAGGCGTAGAGCTGTTTGACCTTTTTGCAGAATGTACCAATGCCGTAGGTACCAGAAATCTTGCAGATCATATTCAAGAAAACATTTTAAATCAGTGGAAAATTTCCTAGAATAAAGCTGACTTTAGAAAGAGTCAGAAATGCTGATTCAGATTCAAAGGGCAACTCTCAAAGTCATGACTGAAATTATTTTTCTCCTGTAATGTACTAAGGAAAGATAGAAAATTCAACCTTTTGATTTTAGTAGGGCTCTGTATCCAGCCCTTGTAACCCTTGTCTGTAGGCCTGTATAAATGTTTTCCTTTACTTCCTTTGAGATGCTGAGGAGGCAAAGTAGAGAGGAGGGCCTCTAGGTCTTCACCACAAATCCTGTGCATGACAAATGAGCAGCACTTAGGTTGTTTCCATTTAGTCTGGAGTCCTGTCCTGCACCTGTGCAAATGATAGCTGGGAAGCTGGATCCAGAGTAACGCACTGGATCAGCATGTGGCAGTGGCTCAGGCTGGTATTACTCAGAAAGCACATCTGGATGTTTCGCAACACTTTTGTTGGAACCGTTGGTTTGATTTAGAGATATCAGTTCTAATTCTTTTCAGTGTTGAAAAGCTTTAAAAGTGAGGAAGGTTTTGAGTAGTCCTGAGGGACCATATTGACTCCATGTATGTGGCTCATACACTGAAAGGTTTCATAGAATTGAAGAATAATACCCACAGCATGAATCACTAATGCCATTGCTGAGTTTCTGGGATCTAGCCATGATTCCTGCATTTCTTGAATGTTGCTACTACATCAGCTTCTCAGGACATTTTGTCCAAACACCAGGAGGTTGACAGACAGGTCCATGTTCAGCCTGCAGCATTACTTACACTCTGATGCTGTCAATGATGGAACTGTATAGCCTGGACTCAAAGCTGACTATAGGTGACAGCAGGTGTTCCATTACTCACTGTCTGATAACCCTTTTCTTGCCTCAACCCCTGCTGACCAACACAATACAACATACTGTTCCACTGGACCTGTGATTGAATGTGTTTGTGGCACTCAGATAGTGCTCTGTGGGTGCCTGAGAAATTCTGATGGGGCTTTTTACTAGCTCCTTAAAAGATTCATGAAGATACTATGATTTTCTGTACTGTTTTGCTAAAACTGGATTCCCAAGCACGGAGCAGGAGACGAAGAACTAGTTTACTCTCTTGATCAAATATCTCGAGCTGCTTTGCACACATCATATTTACCAGCATCATCCAGAGTGTGGGATGGTTGTACCTGAGGTCTGAGAGGTTTTACAGCAGCCTAGAATCACAAAGTAGAAATGAAATATGAATCTGGCATTGTCTTCTTTCTAGGATATTCTGGCCTCAGTGTGTTTTAACAGCACATTACATAAATGGTCTACAATGAAGACTTTGTAAAGGTAGCCCACTTAGCAATTTTTAGGGTTTGTTGGTAATGCACTCTGCAGACCTTTGCAAAGGAAGAGAAAGCATCCTCTTGTCTCATTGTGAACCTGTTCCAGGTGATTTTAATGCCTGACTATATCCCTGTGAGCAGTGTCTGTAATGGCAAGTTATCCCTTTATGGCTTTTCAAACTATTGGTAGCTTCTTATGTGCTTATGTTTGAAATAACTGTTTCAAAGCTGTTTGTAGGTAGCTATATTTGAGGAAACATATGTATTTTTTTAATAAAAAGATATTTATATGAAGTAATTTTGGTGGATTTTTTTAATATGACTGCACACAATTTTTATTTTTTTTTCTACAAGAGTTGATGTTTCTTCATCAAGGCAAATTTGCATGTACCAGTAGCCAATGTACAATGTACATCTGGTATGGTCTCAATATTTATGAGTGGTTCCATAGTGAATCGTATTTAAACAGTAGATTTTGGTTGTGGTGGGAGGCGCAGAGTAAATTCTTTCTTGTTCTTTATGCAGAACTGTTTTCTAGAGTACTCTGTATTAGTTGTTTGCCCTATTTTGTGAACCAGACAAGATGCTGTACATTTCATAGAATCATAGAACCATTTTGGTTGAAAGGGACCTTTTGTGAGAGCAAGGAACCTTACACTTGGCCTTGTTGAGCGTCAGAAGGTTCCCTTGGACCCAGTTCTCAAGTCCATCCAGGTTCCTCTAGATGGCATTTAGTCTCTCAGGTATCTCAGTTGCACCACTGAGCTTAGTGCGACCTGCAGACTTGCTGAGGGTGCACTCAGTTCCACTGTCTGTGTTACTGATGGAGACATTGCAACCAGCTACTTAATGTTCAGAGTCCTTTTTCCTGTTGTATGGAGTATTACAAACCTTATGCAGAGTCTGTAAGTTCAAGTATGTAAGTGGTACCAAATGTATTGTATTTTTTTAGTGTTGCATTAATAGGAGTAAGCCTTGGGAAAACATCTTGGATCACACTGCATTCTGTGGTGGCTGAGTAACAAGACAATATTTGGAAGCCAAAAGGCTTCTCTCCAATTGTGAATGCAACTGGGAACTATCACTGAGAATTACTTTTGTGTATTGTTTTAAAATTTAAAGGTCTTTTGCCCTTGTCGATGTAATATGTGATCCTTGATCTAATAAATGAGGTGGGATCCTATTGAGGGACCTGTTAATATGCCATTCTACTTGCATGCTACTGTTACTGTTTTGTCAAGGGGGTTGGCTGTTCATATCTTGATTTTCTCAAATAGATTGCACTGTAACAGTCTGTAAGTTTGTTAAGCACCTGTTCAGAATAAAGTGCTGGCAGGGTTCACAATAGAAATTGCTTTATAATATGACCTATGAAAAAGGCTATAGAAACACATTACAGTACTTTGAAATTGGCACAGTCCTATGCCATTCCAGCTTGCTTCCAAGAAAAAAATACCATTGACTCTGGCAAGATAATGTGCCCAGATATGAAATCCATCACCTTAAACAATGAGAAGCTGACATAGCATTGTAATTGTACCAGTGTGGGCATTATGCCCAGCTGCAGATGTCTTTAGAGTTCATTGCTTTAGACAGGAATAAAATCCCAGTCTGCAAGTTTGCACGTGGCTGTTGTAGAGTTGGCATGAGCTCCCGAAGAAGAGAGCTGACTATTAAAACAGTTATGCCTCCTGTAGTGATAATGGTAAGTCACTGATGTGAAAACATGCATAGCTATCTGGGCTGATACAAACTATTGCTCTGGAATAGGTGTGTTTAGGTGTGGCCTTTTAAAGCTCTTGCAGTGCTTGGTGTATGGTCCCTCTTAGTAGCAGGAGTTAGTTTTGAGAAGTAAGTCTTGACCTTGAAATAATGGAAGAATGTCTTTAAAAATATTTTAATATTGAAAAAAGAAAATCTGCTCTTACTGGTTGATTTTTTGGGCGTTTTTTTGAGGTGCTTTTTTTGGTCAACTTTGAGGTTTTTGTTTAGATCCATTAAATACCAGTATATATTTCTTAATCCCATCATCACAAGGTTGGACTTGAAACCCATACTAGAGACTGCTGTATTGTCTGCTGTGGAACAGTAGAAATTGTACATTTTCATTTGAGAGGTACCCACAGTGCTGTGAGGAGCTAAGCATTTTCGGGCTTGAAATACTGAGTAGTGTATTAATAGTATGAACGTTGTAGATACATAGGTGTTGACCTTGCACTGACAGAAACTGTAATAAACACAGTAATGCAATATTTTCTCGTACACAGTAATCCTATTAAATAAACATTTCAGATTCAGCTTATTATGATTTGTGAACACAGAACATTTAATCTCTTCTCTAATGTAATAGTTTGGATATTAGAGGAAGCAGAGTCAATCCACACTGGAAAATAGAAAGTGGGTTAGATGCTTTTAATGTTACTTGACTGAGATTTTGCAGTAGATGACTGATCTAAGAACTAATAGTAAATATCCTGTCTTCATGTGCAAAGCATAGCAACTGTAAATACTGACTGATTCATGCTTTAGTTTTAGATTCTATATTTTTCCAGTTCATGTGGTGAAGATGTGATTCCAAGAGCCAAAACAAGTGAATCCTGACAGGAGGAAAATAGGAAATTAGTACAAAGATATTAGAGGTACTGAAAAGTTTCAGAATATCCACATATGCAGCAGGTTTCTAAATTAAGTACCATTTCTATTGTCAGTCTTTTTAGGCTTTAAAACTGGGTTTTTGTGTTGTCTGAGAAAAACTCCTTTAAGAGTTTTGGTATAATGCTTAGAATTCTTTGTTGCTGTGTTGATGCAGAGATTACAAAATAATGGTTAAGTGCTTTTCAGATTTTCATTACTTTAAAAAAAAACCCCAACAAAGAGCTATTAATTCCCAACACTATGTATTATGTCCTTTTATACAAAATTCCATTCTTCAGGCAGGTATTAACTAGAGGAAGTTTTCAACATATGCTATGACAGTTAAGGTGGAAAAATTGACAGTTACTTGTGATGTTTTACAGGATGTGAACATGGGTTAAGAAGACTGTAACTCTTTTTGTAATTTATATACATGACAGTATCTTGAGGTTTGAAAGTTAATTATGTAAAAAAGGTGTGATGCCTGTGCACTTTACTGGTATGGGATGTGTTGAGAGTCTCATGACATGGAAAAAGTATTGATGTAACTTTGGAAGACTGGCTAGCGTCTTCATTCTTTGTGGAAGTGTGCTATGAAGACTGTCTTGATGTAGACCCTTAGGTCTCATGGAAAGCAAAAAAGTATCTGGAAGATGCTTCTACACTGGTTAGCAAGCAAGAATGAGGTACTTCAGAAAAGAGACTGATCTGAAGTTGATGCTGGATGCAGAGGGCTGTGACAACTGTTTAAACTTCAGGAAGAGGGAGGAACAGGAAAATTCTTGCATCGATACCATAATGAGAGAGCACTTTGTACTCCTGCCTAGTATTTTCTACCCTGTTCTGTCTATTTGGCACAAAACTTCTTAGTGGAGTAAAGGTGCTTTCATAGTCATGACTGATGTTTTCAGCTCTCTGATGTATGAAAAACATAGTGATCAGGATTTTACATTGTAAAATTACCAGTATATATTACCAGTATATATTGCATGCTGAGCAAATGTCTTGGATACCAGTGCTAATTCAGTACATCTCGATTTTCTGTATGATAGATTCTCTGTCTGGGAGACAGAACTGAGCAAACTCTTAAAATTGTTTATGCAATTCAGAAGATTCTGGAAGGTAATTTCATTAATCCCCCGCTGGTCCTGCTGTGAAAAATCTGTATTAGCCAGAGAATATAAATACATGAAGATTTCCAGAAGCTCCACGTGCCTGCAATTTTACTAGTGCTAGCACAGTCTTTTCCATATTCAGTCTGTTTCTTCAAGCAGAAGCGATAACCTGATTTCAAATAGCTTTACCACTCTAAGCTGTTCTTCTTAAGTATTTACATAGATTGCATACACTTGCATACTTTAGCATAAAAAATTTGGGATGCACACCTCCTGATTATGAAGAAGAAATACATTACTTAATAACCATAACATCTGTGGCAAAACTCTTCAGAGGCAATAAAAAGTTTTCGCTATGCGTGGCAGTCTGATAAATGAGGCAACTACTTATGAGTTTGTTGTCTCAGTATTTTTTTAACATCAAAAGTATCTGTTTTTACCTTACATTACTTTTCTATGTGTTGAATGGTGAAAGTTACGTTTGTATACTTCAGAACATTAGCTCTGTCTTAGGATGGACAGTGTACCAATAGCACTGATAGTAATGGTGGTATACCAGTAACTGGCTCTTACTTAAACATTTTTTTCTCTAGATTCCCAAATATTTTAAAGAGGAAATTGTAGTAGCCTGTAAGTGTACTTAGCATATGTAGTTTGTAATGTGGTGCTGGAAAGTTTATGGCTTGGGAGGAGAAAGGAAGAGGGGCTTATACTCCATCACTGAAAACCAGCCTTTATTAAATAGACTGAAAGGGAGTAGATATTACACTAAAGGTCCTAGCTAACCTTATATTCATTACCTAAACTGTATTTCAAAACTGGGGGAGCTGAGGTTCAGTAGAGAACATACCTTGTCTGTAGTACATTTTAGACAGGCTTTAGGCAAGGCCAAGGAGAGTATCCCACTTAATGAATCAAATGAAATTTGGTTCAGAGACCTTCTGAACCAACCGGCAACACTTTTGTTTTCTGGCTTTTGTCTTTGTTGAGTTTTATTTTCAGAGGAAAGTTTGCTTATGTCTTGTTATATATTAGAAGAGGTAAAATAATAGGAAAATCTTTGTGAAAACCTGAAGAATCAAAATCAGGATTTGATCACAGAGTGCTTGTTGCCTTTACTGATTGTTCCATAAGTGAAGAAACAATCTATTTCTTTGGATACTGTGATACTGAGATCCCAAAAGGGATTCTCTTCCTCTTCCCTTTCCCTACCAAACGTTTTGTTTTAATAGATAATCGCTACATGACTCAGTATCTGTCTGTCAAAGCACTCTTTATGGTGAACTGAGCAAGAGTTTCAAGAAGTTAAGAGTGAATAGGCTGCTCCTATGGAACTCCTGCTGAGCCTCTTAAGTGACCCTGTTGCCCTGTTCCCATCTCTCCTCATCCAAAGAGCAGCTTTAATGGTACATGTCTAGCATTGCACCAGTATCTGAGTGGATGTTCCTTTGCATGGGAATTAATAAAATCTTTCAAAAGGATAGACTGATAGCTAAAGGTCTGCCTTTATCTAAGTGAATGTTTCCCTAATTTTAAATTGTTCCTACATTTGTTACCTTTCAGTTTTCTCATGGCACTCTCTGAATCTGTAACCTAATTCAATTAACCTTGTTTAGACCTAGACTAGAGACTCATATTCACTAACAATGAAATTTGTGGGTTTTTTTTCCTGATTGTTTTTAATTGTTAGCTTGGGCAACGTGAATTGTTTGCTCTCACCAACTGTTTGTGTGAGGAGTTGAAAATAATAACAGTAAAAATACTTTGTTTCTCAGAATTTCTTATCATGTTATAGTGAAATTGCTAAACTTTGTAATAATGTGGTTGATTTGGCTTTATGGTCTTTTATTTGCCTGGTGACCTGGTAGGCTTTCAGATTTGGCCTTTTGTGGACCCCAGAAAGGGGCTACCTCCTCTTCCTTTGCTGGATGTGTTTGTGCATTTAGCACTGTCTGTTGTGTGCCTGTATTTGAAAGGCCACAGTAAACAGGTGACTTTCCAATGCCTTTTCAGTTTGGATAGGCTTTTGCTGATTGCACTGACTATCACTTTAACAAGGGTTGATGTTGTAGTCTTAATTTGGCCGTGATGTTTGGGCTTTGATATTCAGCAGATGGTCATGACCCTGTACTAACATCTGAGAAATATTGCCAGACCCAAGCATGCTTGCTCATGAGTGACATCGAGGAGTTAGTCTGTGCCTTTATCCAAGAGAAATTATTCCAATACCCTGCTGTCTGTCTTGCCAAGTAAGTTTATATGCAAACTATAACTTGTTCCAAAGATCATTGCCAAGTTTGTGTTTTGTTCAGGAACATATGAGTTCATATCACTGATTTTGGGATCTAAGTAAAGCTATAGACTTTTTTTTTTTTTTTTTCCTGCCTGAGAGATTTGCACAGATGTTTTCACAAGAAGAACACTGGACACTTTTAGCGGGTCCGCGGCCCTTGCTAGGATATAGTTGTAACTGTAAGGGGGTATGAGGATGACTCACTTCCTGATTCAGACAGTCCTTGAAGTTTAAACTTTAAAAGAAGATTCCTTGATTAATGCTAACCTTGACAGGAGTTACAAATATAACTTCCCATTATATGATGAATATGGCTTTTCCCTGCCTCCAGTAAAGTGCAACACTTAGTCATAGCAAAGTGCTAATGTTTATCTACTTGTAAATTCTACTCTCAGGCTATTTTAAGTACAGGACTGTATAAATTTATTAACTCTAGATAGCATTTTAGATGTAATACAGAGCCTAGTGCTTTTCAACATCCCATTCTTTTGAGGCTGTGTTAAGTCATGCTGTCCAGTTTCACTAAGAAAGATGTTTGTAAAAAGTGGTTTATTCCATTTGTGATACATTACATATGTCACATCTGGGCAGGTTAAGAAGGTAACACTTGCTCAAACATCTGTACAAGGAACAACCTTCCATTATGGTCAGCTCTTGAAGGTTCTGTTGTGATGCTCAGAGCTGGATTTTCAATAGTTCTGCACACAGAACATGTCAGACTCCTTGCAGCTTGACTTGTAGGTAAGAAGCCAAGAGCTCGCTGTTTCCAAGCTTGTTACGAATTACTGTATTTCACTCCAAATGTTATTGCTACTTACTAGTTGTGAAAAGCTAAAGTTGTATTTTGTAGATGCAGGACCAAAAGCAGATTGCCCTGTTGAGAGTGAGGTGTGTTTTCTTTGCAACTGGCTTACACTCATACCCATTCATGTATGGACACAATTAGAAAAGTATCCTGCACTATCTGTGAATTTGTTTAACTTGATTGACTTAATTACCAGCTTTGACTCTGTGCTAGTAGTAAGTATGTAAAAAACATTGTTAATGTCTTTATTTCACTCTTTGAAAATAGTGTGAATAAAGTTTGCACCTAATCTTCCTGCATAAATAATAATAGGTTATGTATAGTCTGTGTGTTACTTACTACCTTATTTACACAGCAGCATGTTAAACTATTGTATGCTAGAGGACAGCTAGTTCTGTAATATATTATGAAGAATATCCATTACATTGTTTTTTTCTTTGAAACTGTGCCAAATCTCAAGATGTTTCTTCTAATTTCAGCACTTGTCCATGTAAAAGCCCTGTAGCTTCAGGGGAAGATTTGCCTCAGTCAGAGCTGATAAGGCCCTCTGGAGTTACCTTAAAGTAGAAAGCTCTTTTATGTGTGTGCTTGACTCTGAGTGTATATTTGTGTGTCTGGCAGTCTAAAATGATAGATCAACTCCATGTGCTTTGCTTGAGATGGAATCTTTTTACTTGTTTGTACTGCTAGTCCATTTTGTTTGTATAGATAAACGATGATATATATAAATTAATATGAACAGTCACTAGATTTTTGGAGTCTCTATTATGACACGAAAAAGATCTTGATAGAAGAAAAGGGCACAGGTTCCACCTGTGAAAAGGCAATAATAGAGTGGCTTAAGTTCTTTAAGTTCAACATGGGGTTACAGTTGGCTGACAAAGTTACAGCGTTGGATGGTTTCCCAGCTACCGTAGATACAGCTGGTCACAGAGAAGCAGCTGAGAGCATCCATTCTCTTGTGCTCCTTTCTGCAAGTTCTCCATATGTGGGACATATACTGAGATTTATGTTTATATTAGAAAATTTTTGACACTGAAAAACAATTGAAAAAATATAATGAAACAAGTCACTATAGCAATATAAGAGACTTTCATCCATTAATTCTTTAATCTTACTCTGAGCCTGACCTAGTACAACTTTTGTTGGTTATCCTCTTAAATTATGAAAGAGACTTGTACAGAAAGAATAATCCAAGTTCTGGTTGTTTTGGCATCTGCTCGAGTCTTCTTTTATTGTCATTATGCACTGCACTCACATCTCAACCTAAAGTAATGTCCAGTGGATCAAAGACAAGCTGCTATATTTCATGAGCATAGTCTCATGAGAGTGTTTAAAGCATGGGAGATTGCACTTTCTTTGAAGATTTTTTTTTTTCTGAGAAGTTTGCTATTTGAAATAATCGAGACTTAAGGAGCAGGATGTAGCCCAGGATAATAAAAATATTTTACTGGTGCCTGTCAGGTTGAATACGTGTCTCCTTAGGAACCAGAACCTGTATCACTGCTAAACTTCACAGGCAGCTGTAAGATATAAACCAAAGTGAAGATATTACTTCCTCTTTATTATTTTTGGTCTTTTGCAGTTGTGTACCTCCTGTGTTAATTCAGAAAAAATATTTTGAAGCATTTGTGCCCAGTTTGTTGTTTTCCCCTTCTATATGTGAATGGTGCATCAATAGAGGGAATGTTTTTGTAGATTATCCAGAAAAACTGACATTTGGAGTTTGGGAGTAAGGCAAATCCTAGCACTATTTCTATTTATGTATTTACTTTTGCTTGTAAGCAGAAATTGTGCTGCTTTGCTGCTGTTATGCAATAGAGACTTATTGAACCCTTTAAAGCCACTTATTATTTTTTGTAATTAGAACTAACTTGTGCAGCTGTCACTAAGCTCCTCGTCAGATGATATATTTATTATGTTAGAAATGAGAGGAGGCACGTGAGCAAGACTTTGAAAGGAATATGCACTGCTCAGGGTAGGGTTTTATGTTTAAATGGGTGATCAGCATGTGTGTGAGACCAAGATGATTGCAGTACCAGTGCCTGACTAGTTATGTGCTGCCTTTAATCCTGTGATATTGTATTTCATTGTCTCCCAGCACACTACTGTCACAACTGAAATAAAACCCCTCTAAATTCAATGAACACTTTAATCTGTCATCATAATCACGAACTCTTGTCAATCATGGCTTAAAAGTTAAGCATGTGGATCAAATCTGTAGTAAGAGGAGACACCTGGACTCCACAATGTAAGTGGAGATAGTCTAGGATGCTAAATATTTGTTTCATTGGCATTGTACAGTTTTAACTGAATGCAGTGTTGATGTTGCTCCACATCTTTAAAAATCTGGAAAGGTTATTCAGTGACTTTTCAGGAGAAAGTTTTTAGAATAAAATGAAACTGATATGACAAATTATGTCATGGGAATTTCATTTGTTTATGTCAATACTTTGGATTTTAGGTTTGTTCTTGAGCTGAGAAGAAAAAATAGAATACGTGGAAAAGCTGAGTACCTTATAAAAATATGTTAAGGTCAATTACTTCAGGTTTACAAAAGGCACTAAAACTGAAAGAGACTGTAGTCACTCAAAAGCACTTCTATTAATTTAAATCGATACTTGTTGAAAATTGCAGCAAAAGGCCCATCCTGTGATGAGCAATCAGAGTAATCTGTATCGGTGATTCTCAGGTATTTTTACTTTCATTACTGCCAGGGAAAAATAATGTGACTGACTGTGATAAGGGTTGCGAGTAGCTGCCTCTGTTAGCATTGCCTCTCCCTTTTCGTTGTGATACTCAGTTTTCAGTGGCTTACCTTTCTACCAAAAAGTAACTGCAGTCTGTTGTTTTTTCTTTGTAAACAGGACCAGATGTTTAGGAATGAAAGTTAAAGGAAACATATCCTGGTTTTACCTTTTCTTTGTGAATTAAATCTCAGCTATCCATAATTTGGAGTGAAAGATTGAAATTTAACCTTGGGTGACATCAGGTCTATGTGACCTTCTGCTGTTGTCATGTGTGAGGAAAAGATGACACTCAAATTTCATGAAGTTATATAAGCCTTGGAGAAATCATCCTTTTTATGTGCTTAACACAGCCCATGTTTGCACTGAGGTGAGCTATCCCAGTGCAAAAGCTCCAAAGGGAAACTAACAGCCTGTGTTTTATTTCCCAAGAGTACTGAGAGTGTGTCTAATCCTGACGTGGGTGCTTGAGCAAGACTTTTCTCCAGCTGTTGCACCTAGTTACTGGGGTACTGGGCCTGGCAGCTGAGAGCCATGTGACCACCAAGGAGAAAGAATGCATTTTAAAAAGCAAAACAAGCAAACTGAATTTCATCAGATTGATGAAATGTGAAGGGAAAGGAACATAATGAATCTGGTGTGAAGTTATAGCAGAAGGAATGAATTGATATAGGACTTTTGAGGAAATGGAAAAAACCATTTCAGTTCTAACATGCTGAAGGGATTTCAGCCCTGGTGTGGCCCACACATCTAAACCTGTGTTCGTACTGCTGTAACGTGGGAGAGATGTTCTTTTTTCTCGAGGAGAGAAGAGATGTACACCTTTGGTTTCTTGAGGAAGGTTTGAGGTCATAGGTTTCCTCAGGTCAGAGTGAACCTTCAGGGAAAGGAATGACCAGAGTCTCTCATGCATATGCAAGGCCATGTGCTTAGATGATAAATCACTCAGAGTGTAACTCAACAAAAGTAACATGAAAGCTACAGCCCAGATAGATGGTTGCACTGTGATTACTGCCTGGAAGGGTACCTGCCATTTACTGGGGTGAGGGAGTCTATTGACTGACACGGAAAAGTTACTGTCTCTCAACTAGACTACTTGAAACGCTGCAGTACTTCTCTGTCTTGACCTATAGCTGGTGTTATTGTGTAAATAGTAGAGAAAGATTGATTCATTTTTGGAAATCTTAGCTAACTGTACTTGAGACCTAGCATGTTCAAAGCTCTGCATTTGAGAAAGATAATACACTTTATTACATGGTGGTTGTGTTGTTGTGATTTGTCATTTTCCTGATGGCAGAACTTTGACACTGAGATATAATGAGACTTCCTAAAGGTGGATGCATGGTTAGGTTTTGAGGTTTTCTAATTCTGAGGATTTTGTTTTTATATGACTACAGTTGTACTGTGTAGTTACTTAATCATCTGGTATGGCTGTGTGTCCTCAAAAGGTGTATAATTTCTTCCTAAAGTAATTCAGGTTCAGTTGAGGCTGAAGAATAATCTAATTCTGATACCTTATTCCTTATTCCATCTACATTAATATCTGAAACTCTTAAAAGAAGCTTAAATAGTTTTTCTCAATATGACATATGCTTTTTGCATCATAGGGCTATCTATTGATATGCCATGGTAATAATACAATGGAATGGCCAGTTGAAATGATAATACTTTCATGCCTTGCAGTATAGAATAGCTATCTCTCATGCTTCAGCTGTCCCTCAGCAATATTTGTCAGCCAGGTGATGGCAGCTATTTCTGCATTTGCAAAGATGACCATGTGTGCATGGAGTGTTCTATGTTCATTAAAATAGTTTAGCAGTCTTACCAATAAAATTTAGTCTGTAAGAGCCAGCAAACCATTCCAGCCCAGGGTACTGGGATCTGTTTCAGACTACTTTAGCAAAACAGAGCATAATTATATCTGGACATAAATACTGGGATCTGACATGCATGATTTTGTTGGTTGCCTTATAAATGTGAATCTTCACCTCTGACAGTATTTTAAATACCATCAGGACACATGTTCTCCCACAGCACTGTGGTGATGCAGTACTGTGAAAAATGCAAAGTCCAAGAACATATAACTTCTGCACTTTTAAATCTTCCTAAAATGAGTTCACATAAGCAGCAGTCTTTTCTATCCCAGTCCTCCTACAGAGGACAGAAAAGAAGGAGAGAAAATATTAGCATGATTAAATTTTGGGAATGTAATACATCACAAGACTCATGTGATTCAGTAAAGTTGTGATGTATGTATGAATAGGTCTGTGAAGGCCCTCCTAAAACTGCCGCTGTGGCCAAGGACATGGCCAAAGTGTTAGCATACATAGGGATGAAGAATAATGCAAAATATGCTGTAGCTCTCTTAGGCAAACCAGTGGTGCTACTTTTGCTGGTCACTCATACAGAACATGAAAACAAAAATAATGTAAAAACACAGAGAAAAAAAACTGATGAGAGGAGGATTTGTAGACAGAACAATTTGCTCCCGGATGTATTACATCTGTTAATAAGGTCGTATGTGGTATCTGTAGAAAGCAGATAACCCACCTTATATTGTGGCACTGATAGAAGACGCATGTACCTGATATTTTATTTAGTGTTTAATGAACTCAGTCTTCCAATTGGGATGGGAACTGGTAGCAGAGCACCTGAAGGGGGAATATCGCTGAAGAACTCAAGCATCTAGCCCCAAGGAGCAGCAGCAGCAGCATTTGCAAAGCTCTCAGATAGTTTCAACCCAAGTATTTGTGGGCTTGGTGGAGACTTCAAACACTCTGAGTGCTTGGATCTGAATAAGACCAAAAAGGTGTAAAATGTTCATGCCAGAAGACTATGTCTGTGTGGAGTGCAGTGGAGGGGAGAGGAGTGGAAGTTATGCAGTGCTTAGGGAATGCTACAAGCCCAGGGTTATTGTGAACCCTCTACTGCAATTGTTACAGAAGGAAAATATCTTTGGACTTCTGTGTTAAATGGAAAACGAGAGGGGTTCAGTGGTTACTAAGAGCCAAGAACTGAATTGTATGTACATATTTCTTATCAAGGCTTGTCTTCTACCTTATAGTTGAAGACATTAAGTTTTGCATAAGAAATTTTTGCCCTTTATTTCAGTGTGAGACAGTGTGATATTAGAGGGAAAGATGAAGCAGAGTTAAACTTGCAGATTTGAAGCGAGCTGTCTTTAGAGAAATTATAGAAATAAGTTCTGAGTACAGACAGTGCTTGAAAGGAGGCCCTGCTTTTGGGAAAGTACTTGAGAACCCAAGGGCTGGGAGATGCTTCTTGCCAGGCTCTGCAGCAATGGCTTCTCCTGTAGGAGCCACGTTGGAGTGAGAGCTTGAGACTGCGGACAAATCTCTATATGTCGAGGTGGAGGCTGTTGATGAGTGCTGACCTTCACAGCCCTGTCCTGGGATTGATGCTCTTTAATATCAGTGGCACAAACAGCAAGATTGAATGCACCCTCAGCAAGTTTGCAGATGACACAACAGACAGGATGCTGTACAGGGGGACATGGACAGGCTTAAGAAGTGGGCCCACAAGAACCTCATGAGGTTCAACAAGTCCAAGTTCAAGGTGCTGCACCTGGGTCAGGGCAATCCCAGACATGAGTCTAGACTGGGAGAAGAACTGAGAGCAGAGAAGGACTGCTCTCTGCAGAGAAGGACTTGGGCATTCTGGTAGATGAAAAGCTGGACATGAACCAAGTGTGTGCTCACAGCCCAGAGCGCCAACTGTGTTCTGGGCTGCATCGCAAGAAGCTTGGCTTGCAGTGCAAGGGAGGTGATTCTGCCCCTCTACACTGCCCTCATGAGACCCCACCTGGAGTACTGTGTCCAGCTCTGGGACGCCCAGCGTAAGGATGTGGACTTGTTGAAGTGAGTCCAGAGGAGAGTCACTAAGATGGTTAGAGGGCTGGAGCTCCTCTCCTAACAGGACAGGCTGAGAGAGTTGTGGTTGTTCATCCTGGAGAAGAGAAGGCTCTAGGGAGACCTCACTGTGGCCCTTCAGTACCTTAAGGGGGCTTATAAAAAGAGGGAGAACAACTTTTTACATAGGCAGATAGTAATAGGACAAGGGGGAACAGTTTGAAAGTAAAAGACAGGTGACTTAGGTTAAATGTTAGGAAAAAAATCTTTACTGTGAAGATAGTGGAACAGGTTGCCCAGAGAAGCTGTGATTGCTGCTTCCCCTGAAGTGTTCAAGACCAGGTTCAGTGGGGCCCTGAGCAACCTGATCTACTGGGTGGCATCCCTGCTCATGGTGGGGGGTTTGGAATCAGATGATCTCTAAGGTCCCTTCCAACCCAGGCCTTTCTGCGGTTCTGTGAATGTATGTATGTGAATGTGTGGAGGTGTGACTGTTTTACAAGTGATGATACTGGGATTCTTCCTTAGTAGTATCTGGTACTAGTGAAATTATGTTAGGCTAGATATCCCTAGTCAGATGGTATTAAGCATGTACAGAAATGGTACAAATAATCTGACTTAGGTCAGGTTTCTTTACTGTGGGGATCAGACAGACTGATTTTGGCGTTTCCTCAGCCAAGTTGCATAATAGCCTCTGACATGTATCCAAGCCCTGCAATGCAATGTTGTTTCATGGTGAGCCAAATAGATGATGTACTGTGTGAGAAACAATGGATGCTATTTATCCAGCTGAGGTTCAAAATGAGATAGACAATTTTATGAGGTAGGAAATTCAGGCAGGCTGTCCCAGACAGGCAGGAGTACAGAGCAGAAGACTGACACGCCAGGTGGAATGGTTGTGCAGAGTGGGAGAAGAGTCTAAGTGTTACACGAGTTAAAAAAGCTGAGAAAAAAGGGAAGAGCAGAAAGGCTGATGAAGTAGCCTTGAATAGATCCATGCAGCATAAGAACATGCTCAGTTTTGGAGATAGAAATCGTCCCATTCTTCCCTAATTGGGTTGGATTTGGTGGCAATGCTAAGAGAAGGATGGATGTACCTGTTGAATCTCATGTTGCCCAGACAGCCATCCATTGGGTAAGTGCTCAGCCCATCAGGATGTTTCAATGTGTTTGTTGAAGCTGGTGACCATCCCGGCAGGAGGAGGCTAGCAGGATGGGGCTCTTAGTCACGCAGCATTAACTGGAGTCACAGGCTGCTCTGCTCGTGGCATCCATATTTCCCAGGAGGAGGTGTTAGGCTCAAAGGCTGCCACTCTGCTCTGCTGTCCACCTGCAGTGCTGGCCTGCAGTGTCACTTGGTGCTCCTGCAGCTGTGAAGCAGAGAGGTGTCAGTTTGCTGGGGGAGCGCTCCTCTCCCTGTGATCAGTGAGGGGTTGTCTCTGTTCAGCACTGTGCTGCAAGTCCTGCCCGAGTTTCTTTGACAGGGAGAAATGCAAAGTGGGATAAAACGATGGCAGCTGGGTTGTATTTTGGAAGTGGAAAGGAGAGAGTTGGATCCATTGACAGCTTGGGGTGATGGAGTTGAAATGCAACCAGTAACAGTTATTTTACTGGTGTTGGAGTTGAATCAGAAAGAATAGTTTGGGAGGCTTGGTTGGTATAGTTCAGCAGAGTTCCAGATATTTTAATCACATTATTTCAGCAAGGTTGGCAGTTTTATGCCTGATGATACTGAAGTGTTTCTACTATATACAGCTGCTCAGGATTTACTCTGAGAGTGTAATTGGGTCAATTCATTTTTCTGACTTGACAGGCAAAATCTAATGTTGCTGTAACTTCATGTGAAATGGATGTCCTTTGAAATAGCCAGGAAAATATTATTCTTTTTGTGTACATGTAAAATCCTTGTCACCTTTAACAGCAGCTGTGTGTGTGTGTCAAAATGTGAGCAATCAGTAAAACAGGAAACAGGATTCTGAACTCTTATTCTTAAGTTGGTGCATGGTGTGCCATAGGAGCTCTTACTTGTGGTGACAGTGAATAGCTTTTGGGGTTTTGTAAAACCCAAAATGGGTAAATCCTTTTCCTTTGACTTGATAATGCCACTGTAATTCTTTCCAAAATTAGGACAAACTTGACTTTCTAGGTAAGCTTATGACCAAACAGCTAAGTATTTGATAGAGTGACTTCAGGTCTCATCCACCAATGTGGTGGATTTTGCACATTTTTTTTCAATCTGCTGCTCTGAAATGTAGAATTTGTTTGCTGTAAATATATCAGTACAAAGAACAAGGTGAATATAGGTGAATACAGAATAGAGGAGTTTTTGTCCTTTTTGTGTGGGGTGGGAGGATTTTTTTCTGTTTATTTGTGGGGTTTGCCAGTCCCTTGTGGACAGTTTGCCAGTCTCTTATGGTAGGTAGGAAAGGCAAAGCTTTTTGAGCAGTTCTTTGCTTAAGAAGATAAATTCAGATAAGTAATTGACTTTTAGTTTCAATTGACTTTTAATTTCTTTCAATTCCAAAACTCACTTCATAGATATGAAATAGCGGTGGAATTAATTTTTCAAACACTTGAATGAAAAAAAATTTCCTTTTTAAGCTTTCTGTTCATAAAACTTAGATTCATAACTGGTTTTGGAAGAAACAAATGATCTCAAATATTTTGAGACTAAACAAAGTTAAAAATTAAAACCAACTGATCTGGCATTTTACTACCTACTTGTAGGTAAATGTAGTGATCTTAGGAAAACAATGAATTGGCAAAGTTGGTTACTATAAACTAGCTTGTGCTTCTTGCTCAGTATCATTAGTCTTTGCTAACCCAGCTTACTCCACTGAGATTCAAACTTCCATTTTTCAAAGTTTTATATTTTTAATATGAAAATTATTCAAAACAAAATACTCTTAAAATACTCTGGATTAAATTCAGTTCGGCATGGACATTTCTGATACTATTAAAGAAAGATTTTTTTTTACACCAGGCAAGAAAGTTCAGAATAGTTGTGTCATATGTTGAGTATTTTGTGCAAGCTGTAAAAATCACTGGACTTGATGTAAGCTGACTTTGTCCATAGTTAACTTTATTCGCTGCTCCTTTGGCTGTGATGAGTCTCCACCAAATCCTCCAATTAGTGCAAAGTTATAAAATTGCAGACAGATGGAAAATTAATATTTATAGAAAAATGCTCTGGGTTTTGATAATTTGAAACTCTTGGAGCTACAGACTGTGCTAAAAGTTAAGATTTAGAGAAAGCAACCTGTTCAGGAAAACATGAAAGCTCACGTACTTTCTGAAGTAGTAGGTCATCTAGTGATGACCATAAATGTCAGTGTTAGTGTTTCTGTGAATTGAAACCATCTGTGATTCACTGTTTAAAATGAATTAGTTTGCGTTGGTAAAAAGTAAATAATTAGGTAAATACATGGAAGCTATTCCCTCAAATGATCATCAAAACCTTATAGAAATTTGCAAGATCCATCTCTCATCTCGCAATTCTTATGAGTTTTGCAAATGCCACCATCTTGACAGAGACTTGGATAATGCGGAAATCAAAACAGCATTTAAGGAGAGGGAGCCACATCACTTGGTGGCTCTTAAAAGCTGCTGATCTGATGGTCAGGGGTGGTAGCGTGATTTGATTAATGCTCTAAGGGCAGAATAATTTTCCTAACCTCCGTTGTTTTTGTTACTTTGGAAATACACTAATTATAATAATTTTTTCTGATAATTCACACACATCTAAATCTGATAATCTTAGAGTAATGGATTAGGAGGGATCAGAACTTGGTGTCTGAGGAGAGAGCTGAACCGGAGTCTGTTCTTTGCCATCAATGTACACAGCTACTAAACTGGCAACTTAGTGCTCTATGGAAGTCCAGTTTGCTGGACAGATTCTAATCCTTCCTAAAATTCAAAGCTTGCTATGACCCTCATGTTTTTCTCTCAGTGACTTTGATGCCTTTTGCTGTTCTGTAGCTGAAGTTTTTTAGGTTCAAAGTTCTGTTCTTTTTTCAAAAGGAAACTTGGTAGTAGAACTGTTTGTGTGTGTGCATGGGCACACCCGTAGCACAGTTAAATATTAATAAAATAAAATATTACCACCCTGTTTAACAGTATATTTTTGCTATATGCTGAATGACACTTCATTAACTGGAGAAGAAGTTTCTCCTGCACATCCATGTTTCTGATCAGCCCAAATTGCTGCACAGCCATGTTGCAAGCTTAAGGACAGCCCAGGAAATCTCCACAGAGGACCACTGAAGGGCTGTGTGCATGCAGAAGGACTCTAAAAAGTTTCAATATTAGTTGGAGGGGGGTAAGGGGGAGAAGAGGTGTGTATAGGAACTTCGTATGTTTGTAATATACCATTTCCTGTGTAAGAAGTTTCCGTAGATACCTTGCAGAGGATGGAGTGTTTCAGGAGGAAGTTGCAGGGTTCTCCCCACACAGAAGTGACACTTTTGCTATTTTTCATAATACCAAAATATTCTTGTCTTGTTAAGTATTGTTTTGATTATGAATAACCTATGCTATTCTTGCTTTGTATAATACTGTCTTAAACTTGTGTTGCATTATGCCACTACCATAATTACTAAAACAGAAGAAAAAAAAGGATTTTAGTGAGACTTATAATGCTCTGATAGGAATAAACCTCTCTATTTTCAAGACAAGAGCTGCTTTTCTTTTTTATTTTTTCTTTTTTTTCCCTTTTTCTTTCTTTCTTTTTACTTTTTCTACTTTCTTTTTTCTTTTTTCTTTTTTTCTTTTTCCTTTTCGTTTTTTTTCCTTCTTCCTTCTACCTTCTTTCTTTCTTTTTAAATCAACAATATTTTATTTGTTTCGAAAACAAATGCTGTTTCCTATGTATATTGGAATTGCGTCACTAATGTTGCTTTTCAGTATCTTAATCTTTTAAGCCAGATTGCTGCCAATATATAATGCAAAGCTATTTAAAAGCTTTGGAACAGTGGTTCAGATGATTTTTAACTTTCAAAGTATCAGACAGTTGCTTAACTATTTGCACAAAAACACCTGTGCTTCTAATATCTATTACAAACGGTGAGATACAGCCACAGCAGAGGTACTTGTGCTCCTGCATGCGTCGCTGCTTTTGGAAATTCCACCCTTGTGCTTGCCTCTCTTCAGCAGCTTTGAGGGTCCCACCTGTGGTTCTCTTTTCAGAGCAGCCGCTTTTCAGTGCTCTGTGTCATCCCTGCAGCTGCTGCTTCTCCTCTAAGCTATACAAGGAGAAGTGCAAGTGTACTTTCCTTGTGTTTTCAGGAACAGTATGTCAAGGTCACCAGGAAGAGGGAGAAAACGTCTGCAGTCTGACATCTGGTGTCTGCAGGTTTAGAAAATGATACTGAAGGCAGAAATGAGGGACAAACCCGATTTTTCCTATTCTTCAGAGTTGGCAGCAGATACTGGTTGCAGTATGTAGATATTTGTGGAGAAAGGACAATGAGAAGTAAAGATTTCTTAACAAAAAGTATACAGTGACTAGGCCATCGTGTTATGGTTAACAAGTATAAATTGGAGGCAAAGCACCTTAGGCTGTGTCTGGCAGCACATACCCTGTTGTTGAATGTTCGGGGCATGGCAAGCCAGATGATGCTTTCTTCATCTGTTGCATGTTTTCAGGTAGAGGCTGAAAGCATTTTCCAAGGGATTTGTTCTTATAAATAAATTCTAATCTTTGGGCTAAATATGGGAATAATCGAATAAAACTTAATGTTCCATGGTATATTTGGTTTAAGATGATTGAAGGAGTGGTGCAGCAATTCTGAGGAATGCCAAGACTTTTTTGAGGAAAGGGACGATTTGTTCTCTGGAATTCATGGTGGAAAGCACATGAATTGATGGGCTTCAGTGCAGCAAGTTGGATATAAAGAAAAATGTTTCACTTGTCAGAACAGTGAAATACTTGGGGGGAGAGGGATGCCTGTGGAAGTTGCAGTAGTAATTTAGACATGTTTAGCTTTTTCCAAGAGAAAGTGGGATGAACTGGATGACCTCCAAGGTTTCTCTCAGCTTTTTTTCAGAGAGAGTGTACTGGGTAACATAGCTGTCAAATTTATCTGCAACTTCCTAAATCTTATTTGGGTTATCTTTTACCCTTGCTTGGCCAAAGTCTCTGAACTTCATGTAGTACATCACTCTGTACCCTTACATTCAAAAAAATTATATTCTTCATGTAATTGCAAGGAAAAAAGTTAAAATCCACAATCTTCTTTTTAGGTCCTCCGGGGAAAAGAGGTAAGCGGGGAAGAAGAGGAGAGACAGGTAAGTTTTCAATTTCATAAGATCCCTTGTTATGTGATGTCTGTGTTTTTGTGAGGATGCATACACAGCATGCATTCGTTTTTAGTTGTATTGCACGTGTACTCTGAAAGAGAATTCTGAAACTTCTCTGTTAAAAAAATTGTGACCCTTGGCATACTTCTCTAGCCTTGGGCGTCATTATTTTTTTAGGCACACTTCATAATACTCAACGTGGTATCTTTGGTAACAGATTTGTAATTGTCAAACCATTTAAGTGTCTTCTCACTCTTGCACATGTTAGAATAACTCCATGTAATTCAGTAGCTGGAGTACCTTGTCAGTGTTATATTAGGCTCCCTTGGTCTGAGGTGAACAATTTTATAAGAGACTGAAGGAAATAAAATTCCTTCTATCAAGAATTCCAGTATTCAGGGAAATAATGTGATAAGTAGACTGTATGAGAGAAGTTGTTTACTCGAAATGAATAGCACTGAAGTTCTAAGAGAAAATATTTGTTGGTTCGGTACCCTGGACCATGGAGGTTGCTGTTGATTGAACCCTGCTGGTGGTGTGTAGCTTGAAATTTCATTTGACACAAAGTTGTGAGATGCTAAGGACCTCTTCCTGCTGACATCCACAGGAACTGAAACTTGATTACCTTGCGGGATTGAATTTTTCATCAAGGTGAATGTTCTGGAGGTGATGCAGTAGAAAAAGAGCATTTCTACTCTCTCTTGTCTAATCTGCCAGCTAGGAAAATCTTCCAATCAACTTGTAAATCTTCTGTAGCCTATCTTATCTATGTACGTGGTAATTTATCTGGCTCTTAAAAACTATTTCTGTATCTCCCTGAATCACAAAACTGAAGCCAATCCCTTCCAAAGGTTGATAGAAATCACCTTGGTGTTTCTAATCAGTGTTGGCTTAGTATTTAGTTCAGAGAAAGAGGCTATGATGCAGAAGGAAATTCTGTGGTTGAAGATTGAGTTACAAATGATCCTGGCAGTTACTTTGTGGGATGCTCGTCGATTCATTTTACATCTCAAATAAACACATATTAAACTATTAATAAAGGAAATTGATCTCATTTAAAAACAGACCTACATCTTAAAATGTTTAAGAATGTTTGCCAGGATAAAGAAATTACCTTAGTTGCTGGACAATAAAAATTACATTGTTAAAGCCAAAAGGCTGTCAATATTAAAAGCAATCTCAAAGTACAGCTGCTGCTGTTTTATACTCCTTTTGCACTTCACTTTATTCAGAAATTAGAGAGAGGCATAAAAGCTTAATGAAATACCATTGATTTGGGAGCTGCAGCTGCTCAACTTAATAAGACTGAAATAGTAGGTTTGATTTGTGGCCCTTTGATAATGTTTCCAAGAACTGCTATACAAAAGTCTTTGAGGTCTAAATAATTGAAAAAATGTGCAAATATCACTTCACTAAGTGTGACATTTTAATGGGGACCATTTTATACATGTGCCTTGAGAGAGGAAGGCGATGAAAACAAAGTTCAGCACTGTCAGGTGGCCACTGAAACCTCCCCTCACAGGCAAAATTGGAAGGCTGGAAGATGCTGGTACATGAAGGTCTTGATAAGATTTCCAGGTTAATTGCCAAGGGTACTTTGTGCAATTTTGCAGCCAAGCTGTGATCAAATGCCAGCCGTGGGGTTGATTGAAACTGGTGATGTGGTTACATATGCTTTATGTGGAGTCTGACAAGATGAATTGTAGTCTGTGGCTGGTATTTTGGACTGGCATGAAATTGCATGGAAATGGATGGAGAAGCAATTTTCATAAGATTGCATGACTGTAATTGAAGAATTGGTAAGGTAAGCGCATGCATTTAAGCAGTAGTCGCATTTACAAGTTTCAGAGCACGACCAAAGCTAAAGATTACTTGAATGGGAAAATGTGCAAACTGTATTAGCAGTGCTGCTCACTGACAATACATATGTGTCTTTCTTTAATAGCTTCGTAAGCTTACGTGTTCTTTTTTCTCTTTTTTTTTACCCTCTTTCCCTCTTCCCCACCTCACAGGACCTCCTGTAAGTACAGTGCCACATTGTTGGTTCTTCCAGAATCAGGGAGAAATCTGTTAGAGCCTGTTAAGTTGTCACCGTGACGTATGATGATGTACGATAATGTATAATCAAGAGGGAATTTTGACTTTTATGTGAATGCAGTATCTTGGAACTGGATAATTTAATCAGAAAGTTCCTTAAGAAAAAAAGTCTCTAAAACAATTAAGCTTTATATTCAGCACTCCAGGTAATCATTTGGATCCCAAGTCCACGTAAGTATGTTATGTTTATTTTGCTTGTGGCTTGATGACAGATATTTTACTGTGATATAAAAAGTGTGGGTATCCTAAGTCCAGACTGGACTATCCACTTTTGCTGGGTGGTAACTTCCTCTGCATTTACTGCAAAGTCTTGAGGTACAAGCTCCTTGTTCTTTTGTAGGTAAGCAGGTTGTCCAGCTCATTTCATTGTATTTGCTACTGCAGCCAGTAAGTGCTTGAGTAAAATTAACATTAAATAGTACTATTCAGTTTAGTAAGTTGGTTGAATCTTGTGCTAATCCTCCTTGTAAGAAAACAGCTTCTTTATTCTAGGGTTTTTTGGTTGCTTTGGTTTTTGCTTGTATACAATAATACAATAATAATATAATACATTTGTGTTTGTCATGCCATCCATGCACATTATATGATGTAAGAGTGTGACCATTGAAACAGTAATTCTTCTACAGTTTGCAGATTTCTGTATTTTTTTCTTTAGGAGATGTTGTATTTCCACAAAAATTTCAAGACCATGTTACCATATGCTACATGCACGTTTAAGAACAGTGAATTAATATGTTGAATCCCTGCTGTGACCTAGTGATTTCACTGTAAACTGTATCAACTGAGCAGTGTTATTACTTATCCTTGTAAGATTTTGACCATGTGCTCAGCAATTTATGGTGACAAATTCATTTAACAAGCTATCAATGAAAAGCTAGGCTTAGTGCATAAACATGCTGTTTATTTCAAAGAAACACTGGTTTTTCGCAATTTCTTTTGCAGTCATCCTGTCTTCCTGTAGCAAGGCAATATGGCTGGAGTTCAGTGTGCCTCACTATGAATGCCTTTAACTTCAGCTCCCCACTGTTTCAGTATAGATATATTAAAAAAAGAAAAAAAAAAAAAAAAAGAAAAAAGGCAAAAAACCCACAAAAAGTCTTACTTGTGGACATAGTCACACAAATGTGAAATAGCTTCCAAAACTTGATAATTTTAGAAGCACCTGACTTTAAATTTCAAGTTTCATACTCAAAACTTACAAGAGTTCATCTTCTAACTGGCAGTAAGGTGTTGTTACAAGGCATTAAAAATGTATTATCTCTTCCAAATTCCCTTTTATATTTACACAGAGAGTGGCTAGGGGCAACTGTTTTGAACGTAGTTATTATTTTCACCAGGGAGACTGTGGTAATAGTTTTCATTTAAAATATAAAATATTTGTACATCCCACATAACACTGTGTGGGATTAGGTGTAAGTTTTATCTCAAGGGCTGCTGCAGTACTCTGTTTATTTTCCTTGTACCTGGCTACTGAGTGTCACATGTAATAACACTCAAAGGCTGAGGATTTCAATTTTTTTTTTTAATCTTTTAGAGCAATCTCAAATTTCTTCTTTTGCACCCATGTTCTAGTGGAATTGAATACTTTACTACCTAAGCACTAAACCTTGTTTGTTTTTTTTTTTAACCACAAGTTTCAGTCTACATGGATAGTTCTCTTCCTAAAAAATGGAATTTTAGTGAACATCAGAGGTAGTCAGTAGCCTTTTAAGAAGGTTTATTTAAATTAAAACATAGAATTTCCATTACCAAAACCTCATTTCTTAACTGTATAGTACCTATCTCATATTTATTGGTATGAAATATCATCACATATAAAAAAACAAGCAATATGCAAATTATAGTTTACTAGTAATGTACTCTGCATGTTTGTTATGTCATATGTCATGACTGTGTTGTTAATGTTTGTCATACCATTTCATCTCATTCAACCAGGGTCTACCAGGGCGAAATGGCTATCCGGTAACTCATCATATATTTATGATAGCAATTTTTGATTACTCTAAAATTTTGTTGTTATATTTTGGTTTTTCTTTATTACTGTCAAAAGGACCTTTTCTTTGGTGGTTTTTTTTTATTTCTGTCTCAGATGCCTAGAAAATGTAGGAATTTCCTTTAAAAGCAAGCAAAATAAAAAAACTTTGATGAACTTTTGAAGACAACCAGACTGTTTACAATGCAAAAGGAAATGCACTGATGGTTTGACATCGTGCATATTTTGTGTTGAGTTTCTGCATTCTTGCGTACAAAATAAATTTTTTACTGTAACTCAAAAAAGAAATTAGTAAGATACTGCATCTCAGTTTTCCACATTAGAAATCTGTACAGTTGGCATATAGAACCTCTGAGTCCTTTCTTTTAATTCTGTCCTGTTTGTCCTGGCTGCTTTGTTCAATGTGTTTTGAGCAGAGTAAAATGCGATGACAGAGATCCTAGCACTTGGCTGCTTTGCCTATACAGAGTAATTTTCTGATAATGGATGCAATTCATTTTTCTGTCAGTTTCATTCATATCTTTAGGATTTATTGCCTGAAAAAATATATGAAATAATGCATCTTTCTAAAATCTGTTAACACGATATTTCTTTCAAGTAGTCAGGTAAGCTGTCTGCAGTGTCCTGTGCAAGGAAAGACATACATGCCTGCTGTCACATGGGTATTAGAAGCTGAGTGACTAAATGTGTTAGTGGATACGTTTCAGAAACAATATATTGTGACTGTAGAATGTCCAGTCTAAACTTATCCTCTTTTAGTTTAAAATCATTGCCCCCTGTCCTGTCACTCCAGATCGCATTGAAGCCTCCCTGAAGCCTTCTCTTCTCCAGGCTGAACAACCCCAGACAGACTCTCTCAGTGTGTCTGCATAGGAGAGCTGCTCCATCCCTCTCATCATCTTGTTGGTCCTCCTGTGGACCTTCTCCAACAGATCCAAGTGTTTCTTATGCTGGAGGCCCCAGAGCTGGACACAGTACTGCAGATGGGGTATCATGAGAGTGAAGCAGAGAGAAATGTGTGCTGGCCACGCTTCCTTTTAAACAGCCTATTTCAGTACCTTTATCTGGGCATACACTGTGGTTACAGAGTAGTGTTACCAATGGATCATCATCCAATGTCTGTCTTCACTATTACAAGTAGTTGATAGACAGCTGGTGAGGAATTGATCATCAGTATCAAGAAACCTGCTTGGATGTTCTGTAGCCATTATCAGGTTTCCAGGTATACATTCCAGTTTCTCTTAGAGTATCTAATCTGGGTAGGTGAGTGCATAAGTTTGTTTTCTTGAAGAGTTTTATTGTGATAGGAATAAAGATTCTTCAAAGCCATGTTATTGAAATTGCTGGGTCTGATAGTGGCATTGTTATGGGCAGCCTTTCATCTGAATGCATTTCTCTGCACGTGTGCAGTCACCCATGTGTGCACAAGCAGATGTGAGCGTTCAGCAGTGCTTAGCACTTGATTGAGTGCTGCTTCTTTCTGCTTGAAAATCACTGGGAATAAAATTTGGCTTTGCTTCTTGAAAGTTGTCACATGGCTGGATGTTTTGATCTTTTCAGTTACAGTCATATCCTCCTGCTTTGAATGGGAAATATGTAACTGCAAGTGCAATGCACTTTAAAAGTACTTATACAGCCCTGTAGAGCTCTATGAAAAGGCTATTAGTGTTTAAAGTTATTTCTCCAGAGTCCTCCTTAACTCCTGTAGAAATCTTACTGCTTTAATCTTTATTGGATTTTATAGGATATTCTGTGAGAATAGCTAGGTATGTCTGCCACATATAACCTAAAAAACACTGCTTGATAGGCCAAAACCTCTTGTTGTGATCTCACAAGAGCAAGCGGCTGTTTTCCTCCAAGACTTAACTTTTCACTGCCTGTGGTCATTCTAATTTTAAAGTTATCTTAAAACTAATAAAAATAACAGTAAAAGGAATTACAGTGATAAATCTAAGTTTCCATGAAGATATGGTATCAAAAATCAAGAAAATAAACTAGATTTACTGCTAATGAGTACCACAGTTAGAAAGAGGCTTGTAAGACCATGATTAATAATAATAATCACTGGTTATTATTTAAGGCACCATGAACACTAGAAAAAGTGTACACTGGTACAACTCCTTTTTTTCCTCATTAAAAGCTCTGTATAACAGACAGTGACTGAATTCAGAGTTGTAACTCTTTTGAGTTTAAAATTGAAAAGCTGCTGTCCTGATCTGTAAAGAATATCAGGTTGCTATTAGAAGGCTCTGATTTTACCTCACCTCCCTTTCTTTTCCTATATTACAAAAGGCAAAGAGTATTCCAGGTAGGACAGTGAAGGGCTGTGAGGCATTTGAGTTGGAAGAAATAGGTCTGGTGGGGAAGAACATGAAAACCACTGTTGTAAGAAATTAGGAAGAGGCATTTAATTACCCTGCTATGTTGCTTTGTCATTGACAGTGCTATTTTGTTTTCTTCTCTCTCCATTTAGAGATTGGGGTTGTGTAGGCAAATGTGTAGTAAGTGGCAGTATCTGTGGGTATATGTAAAATTAATCCCATCCAAATGCAAGTTTTTCAACATCAGGTACTATGCCAGCTCAGTTGCTGTAGAACAGATACAACTGGAATAATCAAAAGAGAATAAATGAGCAAAGATCATGAGTTTTTCATCTGTGATTAGTCACAGCCTATGGCAGTATTAAGCATTTTGCAGCGGCTGTGGTATTTCTAGTGGCTGGTCAGATCTCCTCTTTTTCACAGTTGTACCAAAATATAAATGTCTAAGCTCAAGGAGCAGCTATCTCAATTCCTGACCTTACCCTAAGGATTTGGCTTAGTGATCCTATAGAAATTTCACGCTCTGTAGCATTTCTTTTTTCTCAGTAGGTGTCTTTGCAAACCACATTTTACTTTTGGAATTTTCCCAAAGTAACTCTTAAACATATACCAGCAAGACTTTTGCAATAAATTTCAGGTTTGGTAATGAAACATTGATAACTATTTCAGGTTCTAATTTTTTTTTTTCCTTTCAAATGCACAGAAAAATCAAAATATCTGGAATCTCAAAAGCTTCTTTGTGGTGTGATTTTTAGTATGTGTTTTCTCAGGTCTTTATACTTTATCCTTACATTTAGTCCTGATAGAAGTAATTGACTTGGGAGACATGAGGTTTTGAGTCAATCAAGTTGCCTCAAACTCCTTGCTTATTCTCAGGGAGTGGAAAGAATCCTCTGCTTTCTTCAGAGGGATACAGTTGGTCAGCTGTCCATCTTAAAAGGTTCTTGGGTATACAGATTTATTTGTTTGAAACAATAAACTCCTTGTCCATTGTTCCAGAAAGTTTCCAGCTAGTGCCAGTGCTTTAAATTCATCTGAAAATGAGTGACTATTCAGGATGAATATTGAGTCCTTAGACCTTTTTTCTTATTTCACATAATCTCTTTCCATTAATACATTCACTGCAGCATATCAGAACTCCCGATAGTATTGCCATGGTTTACCAAAATTCTGCATACAAGCTGTTTTGAGTCTTTCAAGACCTTACTTCAGCTCACTTGCAGTGTAATACTAATCTGTAACAACCAGCACTTAGACTTCTCTGTATGGTGAACACAAGTAAATACAGTCTTATCACAGAAGCCTGTGATAAGAGTTGGACTTCTCTGGTGTAGTCAGGCCAGCAACTGCAGGAGTAAGAGCTGGGGAGATAAGGTACTCAGTTCTACTCTCACACATGAAGGTAAGCCAGTTTTCTACAGCTGTAGGCAAAGGATGTTTTCAGTCTTTTCTGGGGATACATTTGTTTTGTGGTTTAACCCCAGCCAGCGGCCAAGTACAATGTTGTCACTTGCTTACTCCCCCACCAGAGGGATTGGGGAGAGGATTGGAAGGGTAAAAGTGAGAAAACTGGGGGCTGAGATAAGACAGTTTAATAAGTAAAGCAAGGTTGTTTCTCTGCTTCTCCTGGGCAGGCAGATATTCAGTCATCTCCAGGAAAGCAGGGCTCCATTGTGTGTGATGGTTAGTTGGGAACACAAACACCATCACTCCAAACATACCCGACCTTCTTTCTTCCCGCAGTTTTACATACTGAACATGACGCTATATGGTATGGAATATCCCTTGGGTCAGTTAGGATCAGCTGTCCTGGCTGTGTCTCCTCACAACTTCGTGTGTATCCCCAGACCCCTTGCAAATGTGGCAGTACAAAAGGCAGAAAAAGCCTTGTCTCTGTGTAAGCCCTGCTCAGCAATAACAAAAACATTTCGATATTATCATCACTGTGTTCAGCACAAGTCCAAAACACAGCCCCATACCAGCCACTGTGAAGAAAATTAACTGTATCGTGGCCAAAACCAGCACAGTCTGATAAGCCCAATACTCAGTGGTAGTTGCAGCTACTGGAATTGATTGTTCTAACTAATGGATACCAGTATGATTTTTTTCAAGACATACCTGTGTTATATGATATGATCTTTGAACAAAGGTCCACCAGAAGTTGGTCACATGACTAAGTATGAATTTTGCCGTGATATCAAACCATGGATATGGTCCTCATTGCAGTTTTTAACTGCATTATCAAAAATTGCATTCTGGCAGTTAATATTCTGATACATAAGAGGAGATGACATCCACTCTGGAAAAAAAGTGAATTGCACTTTTCCTGCTTGCAGTTGTCGTCATCCTGTAGGCTTAATAGGCCTATAATGGCAAGTTTTGTTGCTTTGTTCCTGGAAAACTTCAATGACATCTCCAAAATTTTCCCAAGAGCCATGAGACAATGTATCAGAATTTATCAGTAATACAATAGCAGTGTCCTCAACAATATTCAATACTGTTCCCAAATAGATGCTTTGGTTTAAACAGGTGCAGTGTATATTTGCTGCCCAGGTTAACTGTGTAATATTTCTGTACCATGAGAACAGAGAAAGGCTGTAAAAATGCGGTAATTTTTAGAAAAATACTGTAGCTGAGGACATACTGATAATATTCAGCAAATATACTTTCAGTTTTCTTATGAAGTGTGGAAGAATCTCTAAATTTGCCTGAGTATTAACTGTGGCCTTTGTAACTGTGTCAGTTACATTCATAGAATAAGGGGGTTTTATAAGCTTTGGATCTATAAATAATATGTAATACAATTAAGTTTAAGTTTAATTTCTTTATATGCCAATATTTTCACAGTGATTGAAGATAATCATAAAACTTGACTTGGAACAGACAATTTTGAGACTCCTTAGGATTACAGTTGCTATTAATTTCGTGTCTCAGATACGAAGCTACAGAACAGAACACATTTATTGGCTTATTATAAGACAGTTGCCATTTTGAATGAATCACAGGCTGAATCCTTTCATTTGTTACATTTGTGTAATGCTGAATGCATAAATAAGAAAAGGCAGTGTTTATTTCTGCACTTCCCTGGAGGAAACTCAGAATGCCCCAAGCTATTCCATATCTGTAACTATGACAGCGAAGGAACAACTGCCTCATCTGCAAAAGCCAGCACTATAAAAAGATATTTCTACCCTTTATCGCACTTAAAATTATAAAAAGAAATTTCTTTAGATAAGCTAAAGTAGAAAGTTCACATGGTGACTTAAGAAAATTACTTGTGCTGCAATAAATGCTTGCCTGCATAGTGTGTCCTGGGTTAAACTTATTAAACTTTCTAAATTGTTTTAGTCCATCTTATACATAGCACTGTGAATAAAGATGTAGAAAACTAATAAAACAATAAACCAACATGATAATATATAACTTCAATGTATTAGTAATGCGGACGGTTGTTTCCATATGGTAGATCCATCAAGATGCTCTTTAAACCAGCAATTTCCATCTTGGATGCATGGCCTCCAGTACTGTGAAATCCACATCTCTGCATGGGGCTTTCTAGATGTCAGTGTGTGATTAAAAACTGAGCACAAAATGCTGGGATACTGAGGGCCAGTGTGAGTCAGTGCAGTTTTGATTCACAGCTGACATCAATTCAAAATGACACAACCCCATACATCTCTCAGATAAATAAAGAATTATAGCTGATGGTAGATAGATAGGATAGATGTAATTTAAGAATTAAATGTATTTGTTCAGTACTTTTCTCTGCAGATTTAGTAATTACCTTCTCTTTCATAATAAAGCGTGTGTAGGTAGAGAAAGGAATTAAGCTGGTTTGTCATTTCTTTGACAGCATACATACATTTCTGGTCTCCCTAGGCTACTCCACTGAGTTCAGCTTGGCAGCTTAGCAGGTGACATGCAGAAGACTGTAGTTAAGATCTTAACATTTATGCTTTGACAGACTTAATTAATGGTTGTACTGTACCTAAAATCATTCATTCTTGCTTTTTGTCAGGCATGCCACTTGACGTTTCCCAGTCATTTCCTCCCAATGCACAATGTAGCTCTCCAGTGTAACAGAACAAGCTTTATTTATGAAACAAACTACCTTGCAGCAAAATTTTGTGTTCCAACAGAGTTTGAATTCTCGTCCTCATTTCTCAATTTGTGTTTAACAGTTGCATGTGAATGTAGAGTAATTAACCAGTGATGGTTAAAGATGCCTCTTACCATTTGCCTGAACCATCACCTTCTCACAAGAAGCTTTGAAATTCGAAGGTAAGATTAAATCTATTACAGTAGAAATCCTGTATTTAATTACTTGATGGTTGGACTTCATGATCTTAGAGGTCTTTTTCAACCTAAATGATTGTTTATATCTGTCATAAATGGGAAGGGAAGTCCTAAGCTATCCTATAAGAATTCTTAGGTCATCAGTTCTTTCACCTGGAAGGAGAGTTGCAAACATGATCCTGTGATTTTCTTTCATGCTGGGTTTGTCATGTGGACGTATGATTTACTGAATGATATGTAAAACTGTGCTACCCATCCAGCTGCCAGATGAGTATTCTTATATGGGAGTTTAAGTGCATTGTTAATCTTAGCTCAGGTCAAGGGATGTAAAATTTCATTGGAGAAACCTGTTCCTAAATTGCAAGGCTAAGTGGTTGGATTCTGTGATTTCCAGAAAGTGCAGAGTGGAAGTGTTTTCTTAGAGATGTTTGCACCCTTACAGTCAATGCACCCTGCAGTCAATGTTCAGATCCCATTTAGGAGAGAAGGTGATGTGAGGAGGGGAACATCTGGAGCCAGCAGTCATCTGAACTGGCTCTTCTTTATCAAGTTGAATGAGGAATTCTTTCCCTACTGGGAATCAAATCATTCTTTCATACACCTGTACGGGATCCCGCACTGGTTAGCATCATCCAGTAATTGCATCAAAAATGATTTGGCTAGTGTTTCTCAAGTTAATAGGTTCTTAGCTCTGTGGTTTTTGGATTTGTTTTTTAGTGCCAACAGAATGAAGCCTTAAAGTACGTTTTCTTCCATTCTGGGGATCTTTGAGATGGGCACATTTAATCTGCACCTCTTACACCACAGGGTGCAATGTTTGGGTTGCTCTTATTTTCATTTTCTCAGCTATATCTGTGCATATCAAAATCAAGATTAGTTAAAGATGTTTTTTAAAGTAAACATACTTGTCTGGAAGGAAAGATTTATACAAGCAGTGTGGAATGTCAGTTGGAAGTTTTTTCCATGATACAGATCATAAATCACCAACAAAATGGTTCTGGGATATTTTGGTGGTGGTGGTGGTTGTTCTCACCCCCTCCAAGGCCTAATGTAAAGCAGTTAACATTTATTATTTTTGTTAATATTGAGATATTGAGATCTGTACTGATAGTGTAACAGCACAATTGAGTTCAAAATTCTTTTTGGATTATTTTGTACATTTTCATGGTAGCTATTCCAAGTGTAAATTAGAGGAATTTAACCCTTTGCTGCTTTGACTTACAGAAGGAGCATGATGAAAAACCATCACATACATGAACACTCATCAGTTGAAAAGAATATTGTACATGTATTAGACATGTACAGTGAGGTTTTGGGCTCCAGCAATTGGAATGATCTTAGTTTGCCACTTGTAGTTAGTTTCAGAGGATGATACTAATAATGGTACGATCTTCCATAGGTGAGAGTGAATGATTGGAAGCAAGTGCTCCAAAAGAACTACATGAGGCCTGTGGTTTTCATTTGGGTACTCTGACTGATTAGCCAGTCTCCAAAGAAAAAATGACCTCAACATTTCCACTTCCAGCTGCATGGATCAATTATCCTGATGTTTTTTAATCCACTCTGAAGACGATAGGAGATCTCTCATTTTAGGTCTCTGCCCTTAGGGTATGCTAAGTGTAATCTGTTATTGCCATCATGAACAAATTGTTTCTCCCTAGATGGGAATGCAAAGAAACACTTTTTTTTTTCATGCTGTCACCAGCTTCTGCAAAAATCCTTTTATAATCTTGAAAACCAGTTATGTCAGAAGAAAGTAATGAAAATGTTTTATTTGGAGGTATTCATGTGTGGATCCACAAAACTTTAAAGAAGAATAGTCTAGAGATTTTGAGATTAAGTGAACTAATGAGATTGGTAAATGCTTGGAGATTTTAAAAGCTGTTTCATTGAACTATATTCTGTCTATGGATTCACCTGTTCAGCTCTGGTGAACTTCAATATAGCTTGCATAATTTGACTGGAGTTAGGAGAGAGGTGAGAGGACTGTATGATTTGCTGGAGTATGGCTCAGAAAGGCACAGGTAGGACATACTGGGATTTGGAAGTTTTCTTTACTGGGTAGGTCACCCATGTTGTATTGTAGGTTGGTCTGATTTCAGTAACTTTTGTTTCCTTGGTGAAATGTTTTGTCAGTAGAGTTTACATGTTTCTATCTGTGCAGTAGTTTGTACAAGGAGAGATTTCTCTTTAACTATGCAAAGAGGTGTTGGCTGTGCTTGGAGTTTAAAGGGAATTTAGAATCAAAGTAGAAAAATTTCTCAATTTCTAAATTGGAAAACTTTAAAAAGCAGATACATAAATATGGACAAACTTAGTAGCTTTTTCTGAATAGCTTTCTGGGGAAACAGGCACCAACTCAATAGGAAGGTTTTGTAGGGGTATGGATATCTCTACAAAACATTTTGTAGAACATTTTGTTCTCCAGTGTAAAAAGCCCTCCAAACAAAAAAACCAAATCAAAATGAAAAACAAAACATCTCCTCCCCCCAAACCCAACCAACAACAACAAACAAAACCCTAAAAAATTCCCACAACCCCCCCCCCCAAAAACAAACAAACAACAACAAGAAAAATAGGAAAAAAACCCAACAAAACAGCATTACAAAAAAATAAACCAAAACCCCACTCCACTCCACAAAAAGAAATTCTGCTTCTTTTCAGATAAATTTCAAAAAGCATTAATGGAATTTGCCATAAAAGGAAAAGAGTTGACAGGAGAAGTTGTTTGGAAGTTGGGCCTGTATATATCCTTTCACCTACTAAAAAAGAAACAATTGTAGTTTGACGCATTATTGCTGCTGAGGCTCTGAATTAAAATGACAAGACTCTTACAGCATCCTCTCAGCAGCCTCTGTTGAACCAGTTACAAGCAAAACAAAATTCCCTTTAGACACTATTTAGCTGATGAACATATGGCTCCAGGCTTTCCCCTTTCATGGCTGCTTTCTTGTATACTTACCTGAGTTTCTTTTCTTTCTACCCTATCATTTTCTCTGTTTCCTTACCCAGCAATATGGTTTCTAAGTCCCTCAAAACTTTCGGCAGCAAATACGGTGTTGCATCTATACTCTTTCAAGCATCTGCTGACTTCTGGTAACACTTATTTCATTATTAATGTAAGGCTCAGCACTTTTCACCTCTTTAACCTCTTTGATATTTGCTGTTGAGTGAAATATAGAAATTAAGAAAGTTCTTAACTTTTCCCAATAATTCTTATAAAAATTCTGGCCCTAATAGAAAGTTTACCCAGTCTGGAACATTATCTCTCATCCAGACACTATTCATTGTCATCTTCCAGGCACGAGTTACACCTGGTCTGAAAATAAAGAACACACTGAGTTTCTCCTCTCCTCTTCCTCATCTGTCAGACTGTTATGAATGGGTCAGCCTGACACTTTCAACCTTGTCATGAACCTCCAAATGCATGCTTTGTGTTTTAACTGTAATGTCCAGTGTTTTGTGTGAATGGCTATTAGAAACTGAGATCAATGGGACAGGATATTAAGATTAAATGAAGTAACATGCACATCCCCAGTTAATTTATCTAATAAAAGCACAGACTTGCAAATAAAGATACTGTATGCCTGTCTGAGTACTTCATATGCTTAATGATTTTGGTTTTGAAGTCACAGTAATAGAAGTTCCTTCTGGAAACTGATCATGATTTATGTGAAAATATTTTATTAAGTACTAGAAATAATCTTTTCTTAAAATTCTTTTCATTGTTACATACCTCTTTTCTTGTTCATTGGGGAAATAGAACAGGTGATGCATCATTAAAAATTATATAGGGAAACATTTCATGAAGAAAAAAATAAAAAAGGTTGTACTGCACCCCTGAACTCTGCTTTATTTCCGTGAATAAAATGATCTTTGTAAGGGTGCTTCCTATACTTTTTTCCATGATGCTTTACACTTTTTGAGAATTTACTGATTCCAAGTAATTTTGGAGGGGGGCATAGTTGTATGCAGCACTGACTTTTAACAAATGATTTAGATTGTAGTGTATATAGGAATATACAGTAGTGTATTTGCATTAGCTGCATGTATATTTGTGCCCTTTGAATCTGGTAGTACATGACAGAAGTATCTGAATGGACTTGCATGTACAGAATTTTATATTCCAGTATTTTACCACATAAGGCAGCACACAGCTGAAAGCACTTGCTTTGGAGTTTTAAGTTTTAATGTAGTATATCTGCACAATCTTTTTTTTCTTACCCTGGAATTTTCAAACAAAGCTTTCTTGAACCACATGATAATTGAAAGAGATTGGGGTTTTATCTATGTGTTTATTTATAAACACTTCAGTACCTTGCCTCTTAGTTTTGTTCTCTTTTAAACCCTTTGTTGTAACCATTCTCTTCTCCTCTTTTATGGAGATGTATCCACTCTGGTTGATCTTCTTTGTTGTAAGTCGAAAGAGAATTATTTCTATGGCAGCTGTATTTTTTTCTTAATTCCCTGGGAGACCTATTCGAAATATTTGCCTCTATAGCCAGATAAAAGGAGCATGATGATAGGATTCTTCTGTCTTCATGGAGCAAAAATTGTTTTATGTTCCTGCTCCTGAATTTGTTAATCTTCTAAAGCTGATTTTTCCACTGAGGGAAGGTGAAAAAAATTGGTCTCTGAAGGTTAGTTCTATATGATACGATGTTATTTACCAAAAGACTATATTTTTATTTTTCCTTACTGGACCTCATTCTTCCTGAAAAAAAAAAGACTTGTAGAAGGAAAAAAGAAACCCAAAAAAACCAGATTGAGTGAAATAAGTGAAATGTATATTTTTTCATATTCTGTAAAGCCATCAAAACATAGGTAATAAGAAAGGTCGTTCTTTAACTGAGGTTCAGTGAGCAAACGGCAGATTCACTTCCATGATGGTGTGAGGAGACAGATTCTTCAAAATTATTCCAGGAGAACAAAAATGTAATTTATCAAAGTCATTATGCCACAGCTGTTACAACAATCTATCTCCTACTGAATGCTGGCCAGCTAATTTTTGAGAAGTGACATTTTTCACAGTTTATTGTTTTCTCATCAACATGGCACCAGCCACATCAAATATAGTCGCACAGTGATGTTGGTGATGATGAATTAGCCATGTGCTTTCTATTTACGAATACAGGAGTTTCAAGTTCTTTGGGTGAAAAGAGAAGTTTTAAGTAGAATGTAGGAGTTTTCTCTCTGGTCTGTGTGTATGTTTTCCCTGTTCAAGTACCTGTTAGGCTATACTGGAATTCAGTAGTATAATTAAGGATTTTCATGGAAACGCAACCCTTCACAAGACTGTTTTTATGGATTTTGTGGATGGGTAAAGCATTTTGGCTCCCTCATTTACTATAACTTGAACTGTGTTGCTCTTAGTCTTTCTGGGGTCAACAGTAGTTTCCCTTTGCAGTAATTTGTCATGCAGGTCTAACTGTACAAATGTAGCAGATGCTGGTGAGACCTATAGGCTACAAGGAGGAAAACTGTCTAGAAATAATCTTGCTAGCCTGATGTATGAAGACAACAGAGGTACTCCACCGTTTGGGGTTCACAGTCACTGTTGGCCCTTTTTTTTGTATACATTTGCGATGTGCGCAGTGTTGGCCATGATAAATAGAAGGATGTCCACCCACAGTCTTTTCGTTCCTTCCAACTTAGATCTGCCCAGCTCTTTCTCATGGTTCTTTTACATATATATTTCAACAAGAGCAGTCATAGTGCTCAGATACTCAAAAATGCATCTGCACCACAAAAAAACTGCCTTTTAGATCTCCTGCATAAACTGTAAAACGTATCTTGGCAATTATTTTTCAGCTGTGAAATATGCTTTTGTAAAGCTGTGACTATAATTTTTCTTGCATAGAACTCTTTGTACTCCCTTATTGTTACCATATGCAGAGCTTTTGTGTAGTTCAGCCACTCCCTGAATAGCCAAACTCTGAACAATTTTTTCTTCCATAAATTGCTTTTAGACATAACCAGTCCATCTTATAATTGCAAAGGAACTATTGGAGTATTCAGACTGCAAGAAGGACTCCAAGCTAAGAGTCTTGTAATGTAGAATAATGTTGCTCCAGGAAAATTTTGGAGACTACCTGGCACTTCTGGTTTATTTTGAAAAATTTAAGACTGTTTCCCATTTTCCATCTTGTTCCATTTTTGATAATTTCCATCATCTAATTTAGGTTAATATGGACACTAGAACCACTTCATGGAATTCTAGCTTCAGGTCAGCCTTTGTTTTTTGAAACTCAAAGTAACTAAAAAGTATAAAAAACACAAACACTTTCTTTTCTATGGCAAGAACAGCAAAATATGTATTAGAATCCTGCCAGTTATGCTCAACAGATAACTGTTAACATTGGCTTATTGCTTTACATGTGCATGCTGCATATTTCTCTGTACAAAAGACACTACACTGGACAGATGGATTAAAATATAAATTGGAATAACTTATGATTACCTTTATGCTCATGAACTGAAGTCTCAATACTGAGAACCTACCTCAGGCACGGTGTTACTTTTCTGGCTGATGGAGGTTTTGTCTGGAGCCTTGATCATGGTGGTCCTACTCATCACTCTCCAGGTTTTATCAGGACATTGCTTCTAAGACTTTTCTGTGCTTCCTGGGTATGCTTTGAGATCTTTGTTAGTTTGATGAAGGTAATTTTGTAGGGTTTTTTTATGAGAGAGTCAATACATGGCTTGCAAACAAGTGAGAGATTGCCGGCATTACAGAATGGTGCTGTTAAGGTATTAAGAAAGCTCTTGCCTTCCTGCTTCCCTCCCTTCCTCCCCTCTATCTCTCTCTTTCTTTCTTGAATAGCTTTCTCATCAAAATAAAATCAGTGAAGTCTACTGGTGAGGGGTAGTAGTTCAGATCTTGAATGATTAATTTTGCATCAGCGTTTTAAATGAGTCTAAGTGATGCAAGATGTTGTTTCTGAAGGTTGAGTGTGATGAGGTCTTTAGCAGTTATGATGGGATCTGTAAGTTTCTGGTCAAAGAAGATCAAGCAGCCTAACAGTGCCATGAATGTTGTTTTTAAAGAAACCTCTTCATTTAAACCTCTAAATCCCTACTCTGGGAGCACAGTTATTCTTACTGTACGATCTCCAGGTGATGATCCATCTAGCTGAGGTTTATGTCTCACGTACTAGCTAATGCAAACTGCTTGAGGGAAGAATTCAGGAAGCTCTGAAGCTGACTTTTTTGAAAGAGCTTTGTAGTGCTTCATTTGTCATTGTCAGTAATTTTGCTTTTTGCAGGTAAATGGTTTTAGAGAGGCTCAACTCATCTTTCTTGTGCTCTTGTAGCTCACTCTACTTGCAGTAAATTTTTCTCCTGCCCAAATGATCTGGATTATTTGGTTTTGGGTGGTTTTTTTTTCAGTAATGTCCTGATTGCTGGCCAGAGAGACTTGTTACAGGTTGATTTAGTGCACTTTTTTCCTCCCAGACTTGGAGCAAGTGACTTCTGTACCTGGACTGTTGGCTCACATTGCTCCTAACAAGAATCATTTCCAGACATTGCAAAAGAACCAATAATATTTCATCAGTAGAGAAATTTAGCTTGCTGATGATCTTATTGTTTACATAAGCTCTAAGCTAAAACTTCACTAAAAAGAAATCTCATCAGACTTGCTAGGAATACTATATTAAATCTAATACATTGTGCCTTGACAAACCTGCAATAAACCAATGGAGAGAAAAAGAAAGAAATGAAAATCCATCATTTTAATGGTATCATGATGGGGAAACCTGACAGAGATGGGGTTTTTGACTTCTATCAGTCTTGAACTAAAATATGTGATTTGAAAAGGCAATGTGTCATCTTTCACCTTACCTGAACTTACTGGGGGTGACATGCAAACCTGCTGTTTGAGACAGATTTTCTCTCTCTCTTTTTTTTCTTTTTTTTTTTCTTATTTCTCCTCCACATAGGTATTTTAAAACTCAGTCTGACAGAGTAACTGGCATGCAGCTCATTCAGCTGCAATAAAGCTGGATTCTATGATTCCTGTTTTCTTCTGAATCTCCTATTGTGTGTCTATTGACATAAGAGATTTTCAGGCAGCTGAAAGTAGCAGTCCAACAATAAAAGTTATGATAGATTGTTTAGAAATGTGGAATAATTTTGTTGTATAATTTTATCAGGATAAGAGTTTCTGAATTCTGAAAAAAACCCCAAACCAAAACAAAAACCAGCCAAACAAACAAAACCCCCTTCCTTTATATAGAGGGTGTTTTTTCAGTTTATAAAAAAGAAATCATATCTGTTTTCTGTTCATTATATATCTCTTGGTTCACAACTGAGTGGTCTGATGAGTATTCCTTAAATAAAAACATATATCTGAAGGATGAGTGGAGAAGAGTAAGAAAATAATCCATACTTTCCTCTTTTCCTTTTTGTAGAAGATTCTTTTATCACACAGTAAATTTCAACATGTGGTATCTTTTCTTATATTTTCTTTTAGGTGAGGATTTTCCAAAGAAATGAATATCTCATTAAAGCTGCCTAAAGTAATAATTCTTGCTATCTCTGACAGAAACTCTCTGAAGGTTTTGGATGCACTTGCTTACATATTTACTTTCTAACAATGCCCCTAACATTTTTAAAAATATTTACCTGCAGAGTAACCCATATGTAAAAAAATAACTGCTTAGATGGAAAACAACTCATGTTGTGTAGCAGTGAAAATCTGATTAAAACTATTTTTCTTTGAGATACATTGTATTTACTGTATTCTTGAGGAGTGGAAGCTACTTTGCACAAAAACAGACTGAAATTGCACTTGTATGCTCCTTCCTCCCATGTGTTGTCTCTGTCCATTATAGGGTCATGAGACAGGTAGTTAAATGCTAAGTAAATAGTTGGGTACAGTTTGGGAAAAAAAATCTACCGTACAAATAACTTTGCTTTTGAGGATTCTATTAAAAAAAAAAAGTGTATGTATTACTGCAGATAAATACCCAGTGTCATAGTTCAACCCCAAATGGCAACTCAACCCCACATAGCTACTTGCTCGCACTTCCCTGGTGAGATTGGGGCAGAGAATTCGAAGGGTAAAAGTGAGAAAAATCCTGGTTTGAGATAAAGACAGCTTAATAGTTAAAGCAAAAGCTGCACACACAGTTAAAACAGAACAGGGAATTAATTCCACACTTTCCCAGCCATTACCAGGAAAGCAGGGCTCCGTCACATGTAATGGTCCTTTGGGAAGACAAACACCATCACCCTGAATGTAAACTTCCTTCCTTTTTCTTCCCTCAGCTTTATATGCTGAGCATGACGCCGTATGGTATGGAATATCCCGTGGGTCACTTGGGGTCAGCTGTTCTGGCTGTGTCTGCTCCCAGCCTTGTGCACCCCCAGCCTCCTCACTGGAGGCAGAAAAGGCCTTGACTGTGTGTAAGCAGTGATCAGCAGTAACAAAAACACCTCTGTGCTATCAGCGCTGTTTTCGAGAGAAATACAAAACAAAGCCCCACTCCAGCTACTGCAAAACCCAGCACATTGAGCCACTGTGTACTTTTAAAAGTCATAGCAGAAACCTTAAAAGGAAATGCATTGTCCAGAAAAAAAATTATCAGTATTCTCTCCAGTATCTACAGTAAGCAAACCAGTATTTAGTGTGCATGTGTTATATAAACCTACTCATACCTTTCTCTTTCATGATTTATTGTTCATCTAGTTTTCTAAAATGTGTTACAGAGATTATGTTAGAGAAGACCATGTATTTGGTACTTGTCAAAAACTACTTGCTAATCTGTAGTAGCAATTATTTCATAGGAGAAAGCAGAAAGTAGTTTGAACTGTATAGCACAGCTCTGAAGATATTCAGAGATATGAAGATATTCAGACTATGACTTGAATGCTTTCTCTAAAATGAATGAAAATTACGCTGAATGTTCCATGAGACTTCCAATGCAATCATGTAATGAACCTCAATAAATATTGTCATATATAGGATTCTTCTCAGTGCATCCTGAATTAACCTCATGCACTATTTCAGCTCATCTTTCTCATCCAGCCTGCATTGGTTGTGGAGATTCTAATTTTTTCCATTTTTGAAAAGTGCTTTCTCTCTCTTTCTAACACTAGAAAGAAGTAATTGAGGAAAGAAGGAAATTACCATGGTTTGCTGTTAAAGATTCAGTATTTTTCTAATGAAAGAATATTATTCTGTTTCACAGTGTTTTCTTTTTCTTCTGAAGGGCATTATGTCTTGATCAAGTTTTCCTTTCCTCTCCCGTTCTACAAAGCAAATCCCAGAAGACATTCTGAGGCTTCAGACCAAATAGCCCTGATAGAAATGGAGTCATGGGAGAAATTCCTCTTATTTTCCATTGTGAGCAGATGCTTCTCTTCAGCCTGTTGGGAATTTCTAATTCTTCTTTCTGAGCCTCTTCAAGGTGTTGCCTATAGGCCTGTAATTCAAGTGCAGGAGTTATGTAGCATCAGTAAATAACAGGCAAAAATTTAACAGTAGTTAGAACACCTATTATTTTAAAGGAGCCCAAGTAGTGGGGTTTTTTCCTATGATAAAGAAACAATTCCTGAAAATAGTGCTTATATTCACAATATAAGTTTGATACAGATGCAAGAGCTGTTGATTGGTCCCTCTGAGCCAACAGTTCAACCCCATAATTTTCTTTCTACAAATACTTGCATAATTCTTTTCTGTATTCATTCATCATAAAAATAATTAAATCTTTTGGGCTAAGTCTGCAGCAGACCTGACAGTTAAAGTTAGCTGCTGGTCCACAGAGCCCTGTGGGGAACTTTATATACTTACCACGACCTTACAGTTGAGTGTTTTAACTGGTAATATCTGTAGTTTATTTTCCAGAAGAAAATTTATTCATAGCCAGGGTTCAGCTCAGCCTTCATTTTTGTACCTGCAGCAGACTGTGTAAATATTACTAGATAAATATCCTGTATTACCCAGTGCTAGAAAAAAATCTGGAAAAGCTAATAACTTGCAGATGCCTTAATTTTTGGGGTGTATAGTACCATATTTAGAAATTTCCTAAATAATTATGAGAAAATCAGTAAGTGCTTTATGAGTGCTGCGTGTGTGGGATCAAGAGGCGTAGAGGAAACATAATAAGAGCTGTGCTGTTTTAGTGCTTTGGAAAGTGTTGCTTTCTTCTTCCCTGCCACCAGGGAAGGACTGTTCAGAGACAACATTTGAAAGATACTGCAGATCATCCCAACAGTCACAAACTTTCCTAGGATGTCAGCACATGGATAAGGTAGTGGCCCTGCAGACAACCAAGATGCTGCTGACCCGCTTTACACTCTCAGCATGTCATCTACTCATGATGTGACAGGAAACCACAGTAAGAGCTGGGGGGAAAGAGAGGTAAGGCATTTTATTCCTGTAGGGCTTCCCAGACACAGTAACTTGTTATTGGATCTGACAAGTAGGTTAGCGCACAGGCTTCTTACAAAGCCAATAATGTACCAAAAATAATGAGTTTGACAATGTCCTTGTTCATACTGAGTATGTCTGGAATTTTCGGCAAAGTCCAGGATGCAGGCCTGGAGAAGACTGATAGTTAGGGAAATCACTAGATCATATGGCATCAGTTTTTCATAGTACTTATTATTTTCTTGATAGCTGGTTGAACTGACTTGTTCATGTGGCTATAGTACGTACTGGTAATAGTGCTAAAGGTAGGAATGCACCCTCCTTGGTGAAGAAGTCAGCAGAACTTTCAAACCTGATTTAGATTAAACTTTTCTGCTGATTTTTGCTCACAAGCCAATGTAGTGCTTAGAAAGAGGACAGAGAGCGGTTAAAATGGATCAGCATAAAACCAGCAAATATGTTATGTGCTGTCTTCTCAGCAGCAGTGATCCAAATCTAGCAGTGTGAGCAATCAGCCCTAAGGGGCCATATGCTTAGGAGAGGCAGTCTTGAGAGGGGTGCCTGTGAAGCTCCAGGGGGAAAGTCTGGCTGCATTTAAGAGAAAACTTCTCTTCAGCAGACATGAAATAGTGTTCCATTTGCATAGGGCAAATAACCTAAGAGCTCACAATTTCAGCCTAAAAGAGGAGTTAGGTTGCAGAAAAACACCACTCTGCCTGCTCTTATTCCATTGTCAGTGAAAGGTAACTTGACTGCATATTGTCAGAAGACATAGCAAATAAACAAAACATTTAAAATTAATCCAGCTTTCTCTAGTCCTCTCCTCTCCTCTGATCTCCTAAATGGGCAGTTGGTACAGAACCAGTTACTTAGTTACAACACTGTACATCCACTTCAAATCCTTTGTATAATTTGCTTTTATATAACTAGAACCAGCTTCTGGACTCTGAAGAAAATAAGTAACTTGTAAGGTATCAGCGAGGAAAATTCCATGTTTCCCAAGGGAAAAAAAAAGAGAGAAGGATAAGGCACAGGACTTCTTGGACAAAGTGTAGGTGGAAATGAACTGCATGAGCTAAAGTTTCTTACTAACCATCATTACCTACTATAAGTAAGTATTACTTATGAGATTTGAAGCGTTTACTCTTTTCATCTTGCCACCATATGACTAAATTGTTCAGCAAATAGGCTATCTATTCTCTTTTCTCAGTTACTTAAAGGAAAATACACAAGCCAGATGCATTATTTCATATGTTTGATTATGTTGGGCCACTGTGATTTGCCAAACTAACAATTCTTCATTTCATGTTGAACCTGTCTTTTGTTAAACACCAGTTATTGGCTGGCTGCTTCCCACCATGCTGTTTTTAATCAATTCTGTCTTAGGCCTGCTTTTTTGCTGTTTCTTTTCTGTGCCTTCATTCTCAAAATATCTTTAAGATATTGAATTTAGCTGCTGACATAGAGTTATTCATCTTCTGAAGTCCACAGTATTCCCTAAGTCTGTATATTTGTCCTCATCTTCAGTGTTTCTCTGATTTAACTGTTCCATTTTGTTTTGACTTTTGATTATCCCAGGGCCCGATTGGTATGGATGGAAAGCTGGTAGGTGATTTGTTCAAAACCAGTGTAATTTAGGTCTTGCATATATTCCATCTTTGCTCTTTTAATTACTCACGCTGAAATGTATATTAGTCACATACTGGCTTCCTTCAGAATAACTTCCTTCAACCCTAGTAGCATGGATTTTCAACATATTGCTGAAAAGCTGCTTCATCTTTTGTGTCTATCCAAGAAAATGGGGGTTAGCTGTGCTACTCTTGTTTCCTTATAATTTTCTATCTGAATCAGATTGGAAGACAGATGTTCCTACTTGGGTGCTCTGTCTAGAGAATGCTCCACAGGTGTAGTTCGGTGGGGCTTTTCAAAGAGCACAATATCCCTTCTGACCACTTACCTGTGATTCTTGCTGGTTTCCTTTTTCCACAAATTCTTAATTTTTGTGTTTTCTCTATCTGGATTTTGTTTGCTGATTATGTATGAACAGCGTCATGTCTCATAATAACTGCATCTGTACGATATTCGAGATATTCTTTAGGGATATGCTGCTTGAATTAAGTTAGAATTAACCTTTAATTTCATACAATGCATTTTTTAATGCATTTGTACTTGTGTGTATATTTGTATAGCTACACGTTTGGATGTATGAGCCTGGACGTTTATGTTACTGAGATCTTCAAAGATTTAACACCATGGAAAAAGTGTGAAAATCCAGTTTCTGCACCTTCTTGCTATTGCTTTTGCTCCCTTTTCCTCCCTTTCCAGAATAGCCATTTTCACTGATACCCTGGATACATACTTTCTTTTCTGTACTTTTACTTACTACAAGCCCCATCTCATTTTCAAGCTCAACTTGTTAACTTGCCGTGTCAACTTTCATTTTCTCCTCTTAAGACTTTTGCTGTGCTCCTTGAAGTTTCTTCCCACTATTAAGTAACTTGTCTGCAAAGTTTGCAGCATACAGTCAATAGGCTTTTTCTTTAATCTCCTCTTTTAGCAGATTGATAGATTACCTGTTAATTTCAGCCACACCATGTACATTTCCTTTTTTGTTTGAGTATCATATATGTATCAGCAGCTAATATTAGCTTAAATTGCTAGGAAGGGATTAACTATCAACAGTGGAAGAGCTTCCGTCATGGTAATTAGGCTGCCAAATGTAAGCCTGTTCTTTACCTCAAAAGAGTGTATTATGCTAGTAAATAGAAATACAGAAGGGAAAATTGTTCTGAAGATTTTACTGAAACCTGCATGACATATTATGCAGCTATACACACCTTAGCCGTGGAGATTAAAACAAAAACAACAACAAAAAAATCAACATTCAGTATGGATAATTAAGTATGTGAGTAATGATCCAGAGGTTCAAAGCAGCAACAATGAAAAAGTACCTGATCAGTTATTGGTGTTGGGACTGATCCCTAAATGCATATAAAAACCAGCAGTCAGGTGGTAGCTACAATCAATGAATTTTAGAGTATGTAACAGGTTTGAATAAAGAGATGTTCATTTAAAAAAAAAAAATCAGAGTAATGCTGACTTTTCTTTAAGAGTATTTTCACCCTGTTTGTTATCTGAAATTTAGAGAAATACTTCCAGCTAAAACTTTTTAATCCACAAGTAACATGAACTGGAGGTGATTTATGCAGCAATGAACCAAGGGTTCATTGGATTTCAGCAGTCCTAGGGTCGTTTTGGGAACACAAACAGATGAATTGATATTGAGCTTGCTCAAATGTGTTATAATATCAGGTTGAATATATGTTAGAGGATTTTTTAATGAACACAAAAGTAACTCACGGAGCCTTATTCCTGACCCCTTCACAACATACAAAAATGTGAGAAGGCAAAATTAACAACCCTTTTTTGTCTCCCACATTTTGAATTGCTGTTGTGTGACAGTGAGCCTTTGCAATCACAAAGGTCACTATTTTGATGCCTTTCTACCTGTACCTTTATAAGAAGAGCTGATGAGTTCCATAATTCAGTGCTTGCTGCATCCTCTGGGTAGTGTCACTGGATCACTAGTGAAAAGGGAAAATTACACGGTAACTGCAGTGGCTGGTAGGGCAAGGAGTAGCTAAGAGCATGCAGAAATATTGAAGGATTGGAAACCTTTGTAAAAACGATGAAATAATTACCTTCACTAATGTAAAGATCCTTCCATGCTAAAAGAGCTCAGAGGCAAGAGGTTAAAAAAATCCTGCTAAGAATACTTCTGTATTCATCATATGCATTTGCAACTAAGTGCAGGATAATTACAATATTGACAGTTTATGTAAACTAAGAGCAGTGCAACTGCTACATTCCCCAATATCTCATAGAATTCTCTGCATAAAAAACCACTGTCATATAAAAATTGATTTTCTAGCTTCCTCTCTCTATATTGCAGAAAAGTAGTTATAAATGCACAATAACAGAGAGGCAAACTGGTAATGTTGTTGAGTCTGAGAGTAGAGAATACTTTCATGGGAGCATGATTCCAACCCTCAGATTCAGTTCAGGATATGTTTGTGTTATGTGTGTATGTCTTGTATATCATACATACAGCATGTACCATGTGGACAATTAGCAGCCTTTATGTCTTACACTGAAGAAAATGTCATTTTTCAAATCTCTTTGCTTAAATATATATGTATATATTCTGTTTATTTGCCTTCTATCACTTAAAATCAACTTTTTTTGCAACATTTTGGTAATTTCAAACCATCATATTTTGGTTTTTTTAATATGTGTGCATTGGAGACAGCTTTTAATGATTTAGCCAAAATGTATTACAACATTAGATGTACTTGTGAGCAAATGTATTCTAAGATTTATATATAAAGTTTGTATGCAGGGACCTCAGTTTAGATAATTTATATGAATTTATGTACCAACAATACTGCATCAGTAAGCAATTCCTGATGCTTTCTCCCCCATCACCTTTAAAATCACACAGAATCACAGAATGGTTGAAGTTGGAAGGGAACTCTGAAAGTCATCTGGCCTAACCTCTCTGCTCCAGCAGAGCTATCTAGAGCAGCTTGCCTAGGATCATGTCCAGATGGTTTTTGAATATCTTCAAGAATAGGGACTCCACACTCTCCTTTGTGCCTGTGCTTGGGTATCTCCACAGTAAGAAAAGTGTTTCCTGATGTTCGGACAGAAAAGTTTCCACTCTCTGTAGCAGTAATTCCTAGCTAAAGTGAAGAGGTTTTATAAGACTTAGAAGAATTCTCCATGCTCAGTTTTTGTCAACAGAAGGAAACGTAGTTCAATTCAACTGAAATATTAAAGTGTTATAAAACACTTAAAGCTAAGCTAGCCCTAAGAGTTTAAAGAAGTTCTCTCTTTATAGAGAGAAAGATATAAATATTCGTCTCTGTCTTACAGTGTGAGCTGATTGTCTGGGTGATATAGTTCATAGTCACAGCTACTATACAGTTTGATATCATAATCCTGCTTCATGCCAATAATTTTTATTAAGTGGGCTAAAATAACTGCTAACTTTCACTGGCTGTCCTAGACTAGGGACCTTACTGATGGGAAGTCTTCTCTGTAAGGGTTTGCAGCAACAAGAGATACATACTGCTCCTCAGTGGTCAAAGGGTGCCTCTCCAGTTTCCTAGACTGGTCTAAAGGGGATGTTGATAAATAAGAGAGGAAATGCATCAGCTGTCTCTTGGGCTGAGCTGACAAAGGTTCATCTACTTCTGGCTTGTTGGTTGGTTTAAATTTTGGTTATACTTACTTTAGAACTGTGGTGCTTGTAGCAAAGGAAGGAAGACTGTTGTTTGTTTAACAATGTGTTCTTCCAGTTCTGAGACTTTGCTCATTCAATAACCAGTAATTAGCACCTCCTTGAAACATGGAGCTGAGCCATAATAGAGAAAAAAAGCCCGATACCTACTTCTAAATCAGCTTAGCATCTGTGGATTCTTTCTCACTTGACAATTGTTAAATTAGGTCTTTCTGTCGCTTCTAAATTGTTATGACTGTCTAAAATGTGAAGTTTCTCAAATGCAGTTTCAGTGATGTGTTATTGTAATTTATTTCTAGAATCAGTTGCAAGAAAGTTCATCAGTTTGAACTAAAACTTTCAAATTCAATATAGACTTAAGAGTCAAAAATCTGACTTCATACAGTTACTATATTTTTTATTATCTCCTTATTAGAAAGGACTGTAACTATTTTCTACTATTTAAGGAGTTAATCCTTGCCATAACTTTCCATAACCTTTTCTTTTTCTTGTTTTTTCAGGGTCAGCCTGGTCCTCAAGTAAGTGCTATCTTATTTGCCTACATAAGTAATATCTAGATACAGGGCCCACCAAACTCCGGTTATCTACAAAGTATTTGGATTTTTTAGGTTTTTTTTTAATCCTACTGTAATAAACTAGAAACTAGTAACCATCTCATAATTCAGTAAGGCAAATATTTCCCAACAGAGAAACATACCCCCCTGATATGGTTGAGTTCCCTCAGCTGTTTGACCAGATGGTGGGGTTAACAACGTAATACTGAATAAAGCAAATCTCCTAACTATGGCTTGAAACTTTGCCACTGAGATTTAAAGCAAGATAAAATAACTTAGCAAATGTGTAGCAAATGTAATACTTCAACTGCTTATTAATCACATGCTAATAATGTTGCTATAATCCAGGCAGCCCTCAGTTATTTTAAATATTACACTGCTAGCTATTTTGATTCATTATATACACTGCTCTGAATTAGTTCTGCTTTATTTAAAATAGTAGAACTTTGTCTTGTGAGCTGTAATTGAAGACGTGGAAATACAGGGACCAAATTTCAGTTCTAAGGTAGAAATAGACCAGCAGAAAGGAAACATTATGTATAGCAAAAATTAAATGTGAATTATTTGAGTGGAAGAGGGCTATAAAAATGTGAAGAAACAATGAAATGGGGAGGGGGGGAGGAAAGAAAGCCAGTGTCAAGCTTACTGAACTTAGTTGAAAAACACAACCTTTTTGTGTACTCCAGGTACTGTGTAGGAAGCTTTGGTCTGTGGGACCATCTTTGCAAAAGTGAGTTGCCTGAACCAGGATTTCTATGACAGCCTTTTATTTTTCAGAATCATAATTGAAAATTAAAGCTTTGCTGCCTTTTTGACTGATAATCTTTTTAAGTTAAGATTTTCATTATGGGAAGCAAGCATTTTCTTCAGGTTTTTTTTCGTTTTAGTCATTATTTTCTGTTGAAAGACGCTGTGTTAGAAAGCCTCAAACCACCAGTTAGCCTGAATGCCCAGTAGCAGCTCCATTTAATAGTATTGTGTAAGACGTCCGTGTGATATTGGAAATGACCACTGCCCATAGCACTTAGGTTTCACAGTGGGCTATTGATGTGTGGACTACACAGAGAGAGAGGTACCTTCAACCTCTGTGCTGCTGGGGGTTGATGAAGAGGGAGATTGTAATTCTGTGTGGCACTCTAGCTCTGAACAAGCTCTGTTGAGGACCTGAGGCATTTACTTGAGCCCGTGGGCTGCCCTGTAGTTGATGCTGACTTGTGCTGCCACCCGTGTCTTTTCCTTCTGGGGTTGGACCCCCACCTCCCACATTTCAGTTGCTTAGCAAGTGTCTCTTGCTTGTAAACAGCTGCTCAGTCTATGGAACGCATATCTCTACATGAAATGCCCTGGGGTAGCTGTAGGCAAAGAACCACAAAGAACCAAAGTGGAGATCGCAGTATTCAGTGCAGTTTCAAGGGCAGAAAGGCAGAGAAATCTTGTCATGATTTTAAGAGAAGTAGAGTGCAAACAATAGGAAAACCCCACTAAAAATCCCCCCCCCCACAATGGTATGAAGAGAGAATTCTTACATCCTAACTTTAGTAACTCCACCCAGTGGAAGTGCTTACCTCTGGGTCATCACTGTTATTCTGAGCAATACATACCATTATTCTTATTAATGCCTTTTCCTCCTTTTCAGCTCAAGATGCACTTATGGTGGCAGGAGGATATGTATTTTGTATTTTGACTGGCTGATTGGGTCCAGGTATAATTCTTACAAGAGCACTGGTGGGGAAGTCAAAGTGGCATCAGACAGTCAAGAGTTTAGATTGAAATGCCTACACCTAGAATCTTGTGTGCAAATGTTGACATATGAGGCATCTAAGCACTCCTTGCAGTCAATGAAAGTTAAATCAATACTCAGAGCACCTAGAAACCTGCTCAGCTCACTGTAAACTCCTTGGGCTCGATAACGTTGCCTGCATACAGGTATTTGTTGCCGTGTGAGATGATCCAGGGTCTCTGACCTAGCCACTGGCTGTTTTGTGTACTGTATTGGACCATTGTTGTAGCTGCCAGTCACGGGCAGCTGTCTTGGATACGTAGAGAACCTCTCCCATAACACTGGCTGCACACATTTGTGCCCCTTAACTCCAGATTCTGATTGTAGGTGGCTACTGAATCCGATAACTATTCTGCTGAATTGCTTTTCTAGCCAATGTTGACGTCTGTGTGTCTCAGGCAACTACATGTAGGCTGTACATTTAGGTGTCTTTCTGCTTAAACTAAAACTCAGATCCAAATAACTTAATGAGACAAGCGTTTTTTTAAATATTGAAAGCTGTGGTTGAAAATCTCAGGACTTTTAAAAATTAACTTTAGAGTATCAACAGAAAACAGAATCTGTTCACAAACAGATAAAATAAGTCAAACTCTCTTGGTTTGTCCTTAAAATAATGCAGACATTTCAGCCACCTGTGATTATCAGCGATTTCCCTGGTCTTAACTGTGTCCACAAGAAATTCAAAATTAAAAGTATTGTTGGTTTGGTTAGTAAGTAAAGGCTTCCTGCCTTCAAACAACAAAACTGTTATGCTGACTAGAAAAGCACTTGGAAAGTTTCTGATGTCATAGCCATGTAAGTCCACAGTAAGATCAGAGATTCTAATCGTTTTTATGCTCAGTGTTTTACTAAACCTATCCTTTTTTGCTATGGTTTTCCAAAAGTACACACTGAATTCACTCAACACACAAGTATAAATGCATAACAGATCATTAACACCTCCAATCTTTTTCTCTTTAATTTTTTACTGCTTATTTTCTTCAAAAGTACGTAACAGAAGACAATTTGGCTTCATATATTCCCATTTTAAGTCACAAAAATTTATTACAACTCATGACTTTTTTTTTTTTTTCAGAAAAAGCTCATTTTTCTATTATACCTCTGAACAGTAAAGACCATAATGAACAGCCAAAAAATTTCTATCATAACTTCTAAAAAATAAAGTTCCTTCTTATGATTTTGGTTTTCTTTTAAAAAGAGAGCTGTTTTAAATACAATGTAAGTTGTGTTTCTTTGTAGAAGAACAAGTAATAAAATATTTAATATTTTTGCTGAACTTATGTTCTGGCTCTTGAATGACCTCAAAGAATATCTGCTTTTTCTTCTCTAGAATGTAAATAAGTGTTTGGATTACCTTGTACCAGAAAGGTTTCTTTTCCCAGTAAATCTGTACAACTGAATTCTGCCCATGCATCCTCTATTTGAAATAATGGAAGTCTTCCTGTTTGTCAAAGAACAGGGTTTAGCTTCTAGTCTAAAGTTAATTCTGTAAGTAATGTACTGTCCGGGTAAACAGAGAAGGCTCAGTATTTTTAACTTTTTTGGTTGTTTAGAAGTGAAATTCATCTAAATACTAGAAACCAATGCTTTCAGTATTATGGTGAAGGAAGACAAAATAATCCTTTAAAAAGTCTTGCTGAACCAGAACTAATAACAATTATAAATGTAGGGTGGTAGGGTAGTGTTTTGGTGTAACTTTGTCTCAGTCAGTCACTGTTTTTATCTTGGGGGCAATATCCTCTCCCTGGCCTATCTCTAGCACAACAGAATTTCTCTCTCTTGTCAGCACACATGATCACTCTCTGTGTGGGACTTTGAGATACAGCAGCCTCACAGATGCTTCTCCCTTCTCTTTGGCAGCCATCCAAATCTGCATTAGAAATGGACAAAATATTAATGATTGATACTTGTTTTCATGGGATTCTTGTTTTCCTTTGTGTGAAATGTCCATGGATGTGATGTTGTAACAGTCTGAAATTTTCCAGTGCTTTGTGTATGGGGTTACCATGCACGTGTGTGTCTTTTTTACCCTCAAGCTTTAGGGTATGTCACTGGAGTATTTTTAATTTCTGATTACAGAAATTCTGATTCATGGTTAAACTGACTATTACTGGCTTGTTCTGTCAACAGAGCTGGTGGGAACCATTTTAACTTTTAGTTTTCTGGTTTTTGTCAAAGGAGAAAGAAACACAGTCAACAGGACGTAGGCCATAGTGTTGAGCAGTTTTGGAAGGCAGCAGTCTATGGAAGAGATTTTTCATTTTCTAGAGAACAGCTTGATGGTAGGGACACTCCTAGACCTTGGAAAAGAGTTGAGTATCTGGCAGCAGGGAAGATGGAAAAGGGGTTGTGTGAAGAAAATGCATTTTAATTCCTGATGAGTTTCCCTTTCAGTTTTGGTAGTTTGGATAGCCATCTGTGTTCCAAGACCTGTTAAATGTGCTTTTATGGCTATGAGCGAGGTACATAATATGTCTTATTGACTAAAGCTGCAGAGTACTTGTCAGACCCTTAGAGTTGGACATGCTTCTTTTTGTTCTGATCACCATAAATTGAGGTGTAAACTCCATATTACTTATTTCCAGCAGTTTGCTTTCAGAAATGCCTCAAGACTCTTTACTTACATGGAGAGTGGTAGAAGGAGGCAGGAAGTACTCTTAAAAGGGAAAAAATCAGCCTAAGATTGAAGAAATAGTTCATTAGCTTGATATACACAGTGCAGTAATGTTGCTCTTCCTGAAAGAAGCCCAGTGGTTGTACCTAGGCCATTAGCTGTTCCCACTGTGGAGAATGATCTTGTGGGGTGCTGCTTCTTCTATAAACTGGTATCCTAAGCTCCTCTGTAAACTTCTGATCCTGCTGATGGATTGTATATGCAAATGCTAATCTGCTTTTGAGTTACAAGTTGCAGGTCAGATTTTACTGTTGAACTTTAACAATCAGTTTATTATCATCAGGTAGCAGATTTTTGAAAGTCAGTTTCTTGCTTTCTTTGTGTGAATAACAAAGTTAAGTCCTTGATCCCTCTGCTGATAATAATCATTTACAATAAATTTTGAGATCAGAAATTAATCTTAGCTGAGGGCATCACATAAATAAACAAGCATATAATAAATTTCATATGGATTTAGTGTGCAGAGTTTTACTATTTGCTTACCATTCTCCTTTCTAAAATGGTAATAGAATTTGTAAACACTATTGAAATTGTGAGATCTCTTTAGGAAACAGCCTGTATTGATTCGTGAACATGAAGAAACAAAAGCCGTTATCATGACTTTTCATTTTATTCTAGTTGCTAAAATAAACACACATCAGAGAATGTAGGATGAGAAATCGCGCAAAACTCCAGGTTTAGTGTGTACATACATGTTTATGACAGGAAAGATGCAAGAAATGTATCTTCCCAGAAGGAGTTAATGCATTTAATGGTATTAAAGTATGATGCTTTCTCAGCATCATATATAATAAAACAAAAGTTAATAATGTTAAAAGGCACTGACAACAACAATGAGCACTTTCAAAATATAGAACACTTCAGTTTTCCTTGGTAGACTTAAGCACATGTGTAAACCAGGATAGCTATGAATATTAAATGGTTTTTTTTGGCTAAGCAGGTAGTATTAGTGCAAATAAGAGGATTCATTGCTCTGCAAAGAAGAGAGCACAGAATTGGAGATTTAGGGGCGAATTGTTCTGAACCATCAGTTTTACCAAGACTAAGGAAGCACCACACAAAATTTAAAAAGGCTGAGAGGAGTAAGTTCCAGTCATCAACAAGCAAAATTCTCATAGTATTTGATACTGTACTCTGTTTCCAACATATTTTTTTACTTGTCTTTTCCCACCCTTTTGTCAGGAATTGCAAAGGAGCCCCTAATGACAGATTAGTGACTTCCCTACAATGTGCTGCTAAGTGAACTTAGTTTGGGATAATTAGACTTCTTTGAGCTCTGCTCATCAGGCTCTGTCAGACACCCAAGGGGAGGCCAGACCTCTACCCCAGCTGTGCTACTGTGTTCTTTTACCTACTCTGATAGGCATGCTTTTGAGTTACAATTTCAGGAACTATCTGGTGCTGAAATAGCAAGATGTTCAAATGTTCCACAGCGTTTCCTGGAACAAATAATTTACTTCTGATTTTCTTGCTTGATTCATAAAAAAATATCAGATTTGAATTTTACAATTAACAATTCAGTCTAGGTTTTGATTTTCTACAAACACAAAATTTAGAATATTCATTATACAGAATTCTGTGGAAAAGGCTCTTCATGCAACATTATATAGGCTCTGGATGTCCTTGTAAAATGAATTCTACTCTTAGGAAAGTGGCTTCTTTTACTGAACCTGAAGATCTCCTTTCAGAGTAGCTAGATGCAATAAAAGGAAGAAATATTGGAAGATGAGTTTTGAGAATTCAGTTGAGTGTAATTTGTTTGGCCCATAACTTTTAGAAGTTGATCCCCTCATTTTGTAGTTCACAGAGTGACAACTGATGATAATGTCACTCTAAAAAACCAAGTTCTAGAATAAAACAATACATTTAACTAATACATAAAACTTCAAAAGAAAATACGCAGGACAGTTTTTTATTTGTAGGGTGTTACCAACATTTTTTCATGGTGGCATCATTAATTTCTGAAAAGATTTGGGTTTGTTTTAATAAAATAAACATGAAGGTCTGATTCACTGGTTACATATGCTAGCATAAATGTTATGGGGAGTCACAAATTAACATTCCATCTATTCATCTAGAAGGCAGCTGTCACCAGGGCATACTAGATCTTCTAACAGCAAGTGCGAAACTGTGAAGCAAAAATTACTTGTAAGCCTTAATTTGGTAAAGCATCACTTAGGTTAACAAAGTACATATGAGTACAAAAAAAGCAATTGCAAGCCTAGTACTGTGGTTTTGTTATGAGATGTACAAAGGGTTGTCAAAATATAATTAAGGACCCTGAAAATATTTCTTGTATTCCTAAATCATTTCTTTATCAAATGACCTTTGTATTTTCTTCCTCCTATTCTACAGATGGCAGAAATACACTAGTGTGTTCTGTGTTTTATTAGGAATTATGTCAAAGCAAAGTATTGCACTGTGTTCAGGAATATTATATAGTATTTTACTATCCCGCTGCACATGTTTTTAATTTGATATTAAACTCATGCTGGCTTATTGTTTTTACTGATCTTTATGCTGTATTTCAGTTGAATTCCAGTTCAATTTGTTGCAGATCCCAGTAGTTTCACTATCTTTGGGGGGAAAAAAAAAAAGAAATTAGGAGTTATAAAAGTGTGTATTTCATCAATCTTATTATGACTTAAAGATAATGCTGTGATATTCAAAGACCTTGTTCTTTGACACAGTTTTCAAAATATCAGAGTTTCCTTGAAACCCATTATCTATCCAGAGACCTAGTGATGTTTTTGATGAAAGTTTGAAAGTCCTATAAACTAGAGCAGACCTGGGAGAATTGGATCTCAGACTGCTATATGGAAGCTTCAAAATTTGTATATTATATATTCCATTATAAAGTGACGCTTCTATGAATTGAAATTTTACTTTAAGCAACTTTATATTTTAGGAAAAATGCTTCCGGTTTTTTATATTGAATTGATGCTGGCATGAAGAGCTGTGATGGTGTGTTATTCTCTCCTGTAAGCATGAGTCAAGTTTTGAGGAGAAAAGGAAGAAAAAATTGAAACTGCAGCAATTACTTTCGCTGGAGTGTTTTGTGTACTGCCAGTAATGTTATTAACGACCACGGCATGGAAGTGTCCATTTTGTTTGTGAGCTTTAATCTAGAGTGCTGTGTTTGAAAAATGCTTCGTCTGTCCCTGCAATAGCTTAGGAGTTCCTAGTAATCTTTTTTACTGAGATCCATCAGTAACATTCAAGACCTGTTAGCTACTGAGAAACATGAAGGAGAATCACGTATTTTCAGAAATACAATCCAGTTATATTGCCCAGTATGTCTGCTAGTGATCATTTGCCAAAAAGAATGAATATCCATTTAAGTAGACATATACATATGTGTGTAATTTCCCCTGAAGATGTTCTGAATTTTGTAGACCAAACTATTAGTCTTGAGGAGAAAACAGTTTTGTTTTTAATAAACTTTATGTTGTCTTAAATTGCTTCCTGTATAAAGTCCCAGCCTTAAAGGTTACAAAAATATATTCAGTGATCTCACTTTTACATATGTCCCTGTATAAAAGTATGTGTATGTTTGTGGTTGATATCAAAATTCATTTGCATTTATCCAGTGTTTAAACTCAAACTTCACAAATCTGAACAGTTCTCAAAACATGTCTATGAATTATGTCATTGCAGTTTTTCCCTTTGTAGATGAGGAAACTGGGGAAGATAAAAAAGAAGTTTAGTTCTCCTGCTGGCATTTGTTTGTCTTATTGCAGTTTAAATATTGTTTTATATGCTGTCCTTATGTGCTTTTATTTCTATATACTCTTTAATGTCGAATAAAAGGGTTGACGCATCCCCATCAAGACTAGAATTATGACTTAAGAGTGTCAAGGCAATGCCTTATACCTAGGATAGTTTTGGAGACATTTGCAGTAACCTAGTACTTGGAGGTCGCATCAGCTGGGTTTGTGTAGTGTAGCTTTTATCATGATGTTTATCAGGCAGTTCTTGTAAAAAGGCTTTTTTTGGGAACCAGTGGAGCCAGTTCTGCACAGAAACTATTTAAGGGACTGCAGGATGTGCAAGAGGAGGGACAGAAAACAAAGAAGAAGGAGACCCTCAGAGGAATATATGGTATTTTGCTGAAACGTGTTTTCCCCAAGCATTAGCATACCCTTAAGTTTAAAAAGGTACCTAGTTTGTGAAATAATTTCACTGCTCTTAATCTGTGGAGGTCTCTGAAGCTTTTCTGTCCCTTGGGGTGTTTTTTACATGGCTATGGCTTTATACTGCTATTTTAGTGCCATTTTTTTTTTTAACCATTCATGTTTTAAGTACACATCGTTCACAGTAGCATTTATAGTAGCATTTGAAGACAACACTAAAAGAATTTCTAAATATTTCTTTGACACTTTACTGCCTTGAATTAGCAAATGTCTCCTATACTTTGTAGCAAAGTTTGCAAAAGAAAAAAACAGTGTATGTACAGTATGCTTTGCCTTTGAAATACTGAGTGAAACTCAGCGCATTGCAGCTGAAATGGAAGACAATAAATGGAAGAATGGAATTTACCTTCCCTGTTTCAAAGTCTGTGTTAAAATCCTTTTGCTGAAAAGTTAAGTTTAGCATTGAAATGCATGTTAGCTGCCAAACCTTGTTTGTATGTGAGCTGTGCAGGTTTGCTTGTATACACAAGTTCAACCTTTAATACTTTAATCTAAGTATGCCTTGATATGATAGCAGGTACAGACCAAGATTCTTCTGAAAGTTACCTTGTTTTGAAACTAGTCCATGTTTCAAATGGATGAACAGAGAGGGTTATTTGGTGTTTTAATCATCTGTTTCTGTGTAGTTACGATTTTTTTGTAGAGCTGGACCCTATGCAGCATCTGATAATAAAGTTCATGAATCTTCTAGATCCAACTGCTGCTCAAGGGAGGATCTGCCTGATAGATATTTGTGTGCTACTTTATCACATGGTAGTTATGGAGACAGTAAAGTTGAAATATCCAAAAGGCTAAGGAGCTTGGAAGATATATTTCGATGACCATAGGTACTTCTCTTGTAGGTAGTGACCAGCAGTTGTAAATCTCCATTGCTCTGGAACTCCCCCCTTTCCTTGCTTTTATCTCTTGTCTGATTTCTTCAAAATACTTGAAGTATTGACATCCTCATCAAAAAGGTCCTTTTAAACCAAACAAAAAATACTAAATGAGTGAAGGCCACTGTCATTTCAGCTGAATTATCTACTAGGCCAGTAAGCAATCAGGGAAGCATCAGAGGTATTTGAATTAAAGAAACCACTGTTCAAGTTTTAGGTAAAAAAAATAGCTGAAGCATTAGGATAGGAACTACTGTTTCTGAAAATAACAGGAAGTTATTAACTCCCAGTGAGGAACTGTTTTCTTACTAAGCCTCTAGGAATAAAGGAGAGAGCTGGCCAAAGGAAGTATAAAAAATATTTAATGGTGACTTTTTATCTCAAAAATCTGGAAAAGGGATTTCATGAGTCTGATTGGCAGAACATGTAGGGTTTTTTTTCTTTTCAATTTCTATTGTGTTGGGAAAGAAAGACAGAATGTATTTTCATAATCCCTGCAGTTTTATAAGCCCTAAATTCCACTGGAGTACATTGGTCTTCCTTTTATGGTTTTGTTTGTTGGATTTTGTTGTTGTTGTTTTGTGATTTGTTTTGGTTTCTTTTTTCTCAAGTTCTTATTTGGTTTCAGGGCATATTAACTGCTTCCATAAAATAAAATGTTTTAATTGGGTTCAAGGCATCAATACTTAATGTTTCTCCTTAGACCAGGGTGCCAGAAGCATATGAGTATTTTTGAGCAAAATAGCTCTATATTTGTACAGTCTGCTTGTTGGCTGCTTATGGGTACAGTTCTCACTGGCGAGTGCAGAAAACTCCTCTGGAGATAATTAGGCTAGTATAAGATGGAGTGGATCTCCAAGTGTTTACTCTCAATGCAGCAAAAGGAAGAGGAGGAAGAAGGCAGGGGGAGGCTCTGTGAAGATAAAGGACTGCAGAACAGCCCACCTGTGATACTGGAGAATGAGAAGTTAACCTTGGTTGTACTATACTTTTTAGCAGGGCCTGCTAAGGTAGGACAAGGGTTGCTGATTTTAAACTAAAAGAGAGATAGATACAGACTAGGTAGGAGGAAGAAATTTTTTACGATGAGGGTGATGAAACACTGGCACAGGTTGCCCAGAGAGGTGGTGGATGCCCCATCCCTGGAAACACTCAAGATTAGGTTGGACGGGGCCCTGAGCAATCTAATCTAATAGAAGATTTTGCTGCTCACTGTAGGGGGTGGTCTAGGTGACCTTTAAACCCTTCCAACCCAAACTATTTGATGATTCTAAGATAGCATGTGATGCTTTTTCAAGTCTCAGGTGGACACATAATGAGACAGGGATCTGCTTGTGGATTGGCAGAAGAGGAAGCCTGAAACAAAGTCTGTATCAAAAACATGTCTCATTTTTGGAACGTTTTATAAACCAAATACTGAACACTGAAACTGGTATTATGTTGTACTGTCATGAAAAACGTTCTTAAAAATCATAAATTGAATTCCAAAAAATTCTGAGAGACTGCAATGGAAATAGCAAATATAACAGTAATAGTAAAAAAGCTCCCTTTTTCGGTCTGTTTTGTGAATTTTGATTCTGTAGGGCACACAAGTTGTGTTTTCAAATGTTTTTCTGCAGTTCTGAGTGCCAGTCAAAAATTTGTGTGCTTCTGTGGTTTTGATGTAACCAAGATTATGTGTTTGTATCTTCCTTGCACCTATGATGTTATTGAAACCAGAAACTCTCATTGTTTTCTTACAACATGAGAGATAAAGCAATATTAGATCTCCTCATATGTATTTTTGTGTCCTGTTTTACTTGTTTACAAGAGTGGAATTTGTGCTGTTGGTTTTTGGTGTGATTTTTACAGTATTGCATCAAATCTGAAACATCATCAGTAAACTTGTGTTTATCTGAAAAATAGTAGAATAGGAAGGTACGTGGTGGACAAGGCAATGAGGGTGTAGGTTCAGGAAATACTTGTTTTACAGTGCATTGAGCATTAAGTGGAAGTCAGGAGGTTTTTGATGTTACCTGAAGCCATTTTCTTATCTCTAATAATGTGCCAATTTTTTCTGTCACCATATAATTGGTGTTACTGGCATGTACAGCAGCTGTTTGATTCACAAGAAACTTAACAGATTCAGATTAAATTAATTTGTGGAAATAGTAAAGCAAATCCTAGTTTTTTCATGTACATATTCATAAAACCTCCATACCACAGAATCTTTATCGGACTATTTGTGTTGAGTTTTGTAGGTTTTCAAAGAAAAACATTATGTTTGTATGTAGAAAGGGGGCAGGGTTTGGGAGGAAGGGGAAGAAGAAGGTGACAATCTTATTGATTAATCAAAGGAAAAAAGTATGTCAGAGAAAGAAGAGGAGACCTCTTCTAGCAGGTTCTTGCTTGGGACACTGAGCCTTATCCTTCTTCCTGGGTACTGAATTAGTCAATTAGTGGTGACCCTTTTGCAACTTGTGATGTAATCTGGTTTTTGTGAGCAACATTATAAATTCCAAGAAAAGCACCCCATCCTGAGCTCAACAAGAGCACTACATGAGAAATGAATGTCTAAATTACAGACTAAATGATTTCTTGACGCATTCGAGGTTGATCGTGTTCTCCTGCCTGTAGTTTATGAACTTGTATGATTTATATATTGGTATAAATCACTGACCTCTGAATGCAGTTGTATGGATTTACAGCAGGAGTCACAATTTGCTTGTTTTGAGTGTTAACTGAGCTGTTTGTCCAGATTGCTATATACATCAGTCTTGTATTTCAGATTAGATCATTTACATAATGTTTTTTAGGTCAGTTACCATTATTGTGTCAAATATTCAGGTTTCTTTTTCTCTGCCTTAGGATATTTTTAAAAAAACTTTAGAATATAAGGGGAGCAAATGAAAGATTGGTAAGAGTCTTTTGAGTGGTGGTTGTTTTTTTTCTTTGAAGTCTTCACCATAAGTCAGTCATATCACAGGGGAAGAATTCAACTTGTAAAAAAGAAGAGACTTCAGCAGTAGAAACAATTCAGATTCACTGGAAATTCTTGTGAGCACTTGTAAAATTGATGCAAGGTGAGGTGCTGGCATTGTAAACTAGCATATGTAAACGCTGGCTGAAAACACAGCCAAGCTCAGCAGATGCCAAAACCACATTGCTCAGTAGTTCAGGGTTTGCATAGTGGGCGCAAGACTGAAATGAGTGGAGGAACTTTGAAACAGTTATGAAACACAACTGTGCTTCATAATACGCTCTATAACCTCTTATGATTCAGCATATCTGATCCCAGTATTTTACAGCAATTATAGGTTAACCTGGGGACTGTTGTTCCAGACAAGTTCTTGTAATTTGTGGAAGTCGTGAGTCAAATTTCAAAGAAAGAAAAAGTTTGACTTTTGTATCTGATTATTTTGTTGTTATGTGCTGAAGCCACCTTTTACCCTCAAAGTAAACTGCAGTAATTGAATTAACGTAGGCAATATATGGCATACCATTTAGTAGTGCAAACATAATTAAACTAAGCTGGCAAATTTATTTCCTTCTTGAGTTTGTCTAGATGACATTGGACAATTTGTTTTGCTTTTCCGTTCATATCTGCAGGGCTGCTGTTCCTTTATGCTACCAGTCACATATTTATTGTGGATACTGTTCCTGCTTGTAGGCATGAATGGGTTGTATGCTCTTTGATCCCAAATGAAAATGAAGGTTGAATCTTGGAAGCTGCATTCAGTCCTCTGCCTGCCAGGTTGCCTTAGCATGTGGCTGTTGTGGTTGAAATGTAGGAAAGCAGTGACTGTCTCTGAAACATTATTACCCGTGCCTTCTGTGATAACTCTGTCTGATGAGAAGTGCTGAGTTTGACATCTCAGGACGATCCCAATGGGATGTGGGACTGTCATAGTCCAACTGATTTTGATTGATTGGTTGGTTGGTTGGTTTGTTGTCACTGGGGCACTGACAGGTCCTTTATCCAATGGTGTCATATGGGCTAACAGTCACAAAAAATTTGGATTTCTCTGTCCTGAGTGTGGAGCTTTCTACCAAACCTCCAACATTGTTTCTTCTTTAAACCTCTTCTAAGGATCCCTTATTGTTTTCAGTTTTACTATAGGTAGCATGTCAGTTTTTAGAGCCTTTTGGGTGAGTTTATAGTAGAACTACCTGTTTATGGTTAAAGGCAGATCTGTAGCAACAGGAATGTGGAGAGAATATAAGAGAATTCTGATAATTATGAATGTTTGTAAAACCAGTAGAAGTCAAGTACTGGCTTTTGAAGAGGTCCTCTGAATATAACTATAAAGGCAGCAGTGCCTCAGGGGTGGAATACAGAATTAGCATCTTTCAGGGAATGAATTATAAAATTCCAGCTATATGAAAAAAACATACTGATTACACTTGATAAACCCTAAGGGAACATTGTCCAAATAAAGACTGCAAGGATCAGTCTCCTGTTTTCTGCTTCTGTGTTCTCTTGCCCTTCTGTTCTTGTACACATATTTATAATACTGTAAAATTTCATCAGAGAAGGGAAATGAGATTTTGATAGCCAAAAAAAAGGATCACCTGTCAGTAATGCTGAGCATGGCTGTTGAATGGGTTTGACCCTTATTTCAGCTTTATTCTTGGCTGGCAGGTGCCTGGAGGCCTTTCAGTCTGCTTTAGAAGACCTTGTTTTAAAAACAGTAGTATTTGTCGCCTAATTATGAATGCAGATTTTGCATGTGTTTGAGATTTACAAGGCCTTGCTTATGTGAAACGGGCTATAAACTCTCCTTGGAAATGTATAGTAGTCTGGAGTAGATAATTACAGTTTGAGAAAAGAGCCTCTGTTTCCAGTGAAAACACTGTAAAGTTATTTCAGAAATGCTCTGACCTCAGACGTTTCATATAACTTACACAAAATGCTTTCACATTTGTTCAGCAGCTACTGGCTTGATCTCTGCCATCTCATAAACGAAAGCACAGAAGTCTCCCTGGGAAAAAAGCAGCATGTCTGTGCTGTGGCCTACAAAACTAGTGTTATTTTACTCATTCTGTTCTTTTTGTCTATACCCTTAAACAGAAGAAACCTTGCCCTTCTTTAAACAAATCTGTCTCTTAATCACACCCCACCCCCGCAAACCCAACTTTGCCTTGGATTTTTCTTCCTCCCTGCCTCCACTCAGTGTACACACACACTAATAAATTCTGTAGTAAAAACCTTGGGAGAATTTCTCAGCACAAATGGAAAGAAGATGTCAAAGGCTGAAGATAGGAATTTTCTGTTTAAAGTTGCAGAAACAATAGAGGACAATTGAAACAATAGGGGGAAAGCCAGAGATGGGTGAACAAGCCATGAAAGTATTGCATTAATTTTCTTTTGAAGAAACCCCACTGGTTCTCTTTACTTGCATCCAAAAGAGCTATTTTTGTTTGCAATTGTTTGTTTGTTTTTCAAGACTCTTGAGGAAAACAAAAGCATTGCAAATACAAGTGAAAAGATTCTTGAGAATGTTCACACCAGAAATGCTCTTGTGGCCTTTTGAAAAGTTGTTTTTTACTCCTGGTACAATAAAATTGTCAGATATTTATGACTACTTTGTATGAAAAATTTGTGTGCTGGAAGGACGACTTGATAGAAACAATGGTGTGTGGCACTCAGGGAGTGCAAACACCAAGCAATGAAAAACAAACTGGAATTCTGAATATGGTGTGAACAGGTAATTTTCAGAAAGTCCTGCACAGAAAAAGAACTAAATTTAGTTGAAATACATGATTCGACCTTACTAAATAGCATGTTTGAGTATGGATTGTGTTTTCAGAGAACTCTTAATAGGAAAACATCCAGGGTAGAGGCAGGGGCCATTTCTGCAGCTGGAGATGGTTTAGGATATTACCAGCAGTTGTACAAGGGAGACAGTCTACTAGCTCTGCAGATCTGCTGGACGGACCCTCATGTGAGCACACTCTAACTTGTTTCTGTTCCAATGAACCAGCTTCATTCAGGTAGATGATGTGATTGGTGCTGTCTTAGTTTCTACCAGCAGGCAGAACTGTAGCGAGCACGCCTCAGAAAAGTTCTGAGCCAAAACCCACCAGAAGCAGGGCCACCCCTGGGCGTAAGAATGACATTGAGTGTCTGAACGAAGGCAGCAACAACTCCCACAAGTCAACATCTGTCTACAGTCTCAGTCATGTCATGTTATCTATAATTTCATGCCTAAGGCCCAAGAAACAGGATTCTGAATGTAGCAGATAGGGGTCATGCTATTTGCAGTTTGCAGCCAATAAGATATTCAGAGCCAGTCATAGCTTGACAATTCAAGGAGGTGGAACACATGAACACAGCCCTTCACTTGTGCTCGATGTTCATGGTGAAAAAGGCAGTAATAGCCAGCACTGACTGATTTTAGTTCTTCCCATCATGCAATTACTGTGTTACTGATGCTATAAGTTTGCAAATTCACAAGCTCATTGGCATCGATGTGTAAATTTTAAAGCAGATCTGCTAAAAATGTGCTCTACTGTAATGTCATGCCAAAGTACATATATGTGGAGTCTGTAGCTAAAAGTAGATAGTGCTTCATGTAGTTTTCAGTATGTGTTTGTGTGAACTTGTGAACTGGAGAGGGGCAGTCAGAGCTAATGTATAAAAAAAACAGATGGAGGGACCTGAAAGGTGCAGCAAGGTTGTGTCTATTCATTAAATTATTTTGTTTAATTTGTTTTTAAAGAGGCCAAGTGCTTTCAGGGCAACACAAAGTGGGCAGGGGTCATAGTTAATTGAGCAGATAGTTTCCACTCAGCTAGCAGTGAACACTGTCCTTCCTGAAGGAGATGTAGGGATGTCAGGAGGCAGAGTTGTTTCTGTGTCCTCTGCAGCAGACTATGCAGATGGCAGGTTATGGAAGGAGAGGCATGTGCTTTAACTCCTTGAGAGATTTAGCAGCAGATGCTCTTCTCTGGTATGCGTCAGGAGCCCTTAAAACTAAGCAGAAAATTGGCTACAATAAGGATTCTCAAAGACTTGCCTGGGGTTGATCACATCTTTAATACACAGCAGGCTAACCTCCCTTCCATTGCTTTTATGTGAACCACACGAATTTTTACAAGGGTTGTTGGTGACAAACTTTTCTTGTTCTGCATACACACACTCACACACACAGAGACACATACACCGCCCCCCCCCCTTTGTGTTATAACAGTGGACCCTGCTAGTTTGGATGACTCTTTTTCTGTTTCCAGCTGCTTTCATATGTATATCTGAGACCCTTCTTTGTAATGAAACACCTGCATATCTTTCAAAAAGCTGAAGGTAAAGTCTGCGTTATGTAAGCAGCCAGTTCTCTGCAGACTGATAGCACTTTTATTCACAAGATACTAACCGGAAAAGCTAGTGTTTTAGAAACCTGCTGGTAGCTTTATGGAAGGCAGTCAATAAAAATGGAATAGGAAAGGACCTCAGTGTTTTGTGATTCTATCACCTTACTGTTTGTTGGGTGGTAAGTAGCAAGTAAGTAGTACTTCAGCAAAATCATGTTATACAAAGAGCTCATTTTGCCTGAAACACTGTACTTGGGACTAAACATTAGTATTGCCAAAGACAGGAATGAAAACCCTACTTTTAGATTCCTAATCCATTTTTGTTTGGCAATCTCTAAGACAAGGAGGGTGCCAAAATATGTGACAGATTTATCTGTCTCTGAATTTATTAGCTGCACTGCGAAGAAGTTTTAGTCTTAGGAAACTTTCATATCTGATAGGAGATAAACTGTTGTCCCTGACTGAAATCAACAGAAATCTTGTCATTTCAGGCATAGTTTTGCTTGTATAAGTAGTCTGATTCAACACAGAGGGTTAGCAAACTATTCAAGAAATAACTACATAGTGCCTATTATTAGTACAGTGAAGAAACCATCTCTAGAACAGTCCTGGCATTTGGAGTGAAAAATTGTAAGGAAATAACGTTGTTGGGAAGAAACTGCAAGTTGGTGCAGACCTGTTTCTTGCTGTGTCCCAGGAGTTAATCAGTATCGATAACTCATCTTTGCTTTCGTTTCTTTCAGGGCCCTCCTGGTCCAAAAGGCGAGAAGGTGAGTGGATGAGTTCTTACAAGGTGAACGGAAAGCTCTCCCAGCATGAACTAAAGAGACTGTTTGTATTGATGCAGTGTAATGTTAGATTATATAACAGAGCTGGGTAGCACACAGATGCTGTGTTAAACCTATCATCTCATCTTTCCACTTTGCAGGGAGATCAAGGTGATCAGGGCCCTCGGGTAAGCATCTTAAAAAAAATGTTACACTTCCCCTTCGCTGAATAGGCAATTAGTCTTTAGTGCAAAACTAAATTAAATACACTGTCTGAGCTAATTATGCTTATTAGCTGCATTTACCCTGCATGTTGAAGTAAGTGTCTGCAGGACAGTAATACTGAACACGACCAGATAGTGTCTGGGAAGATCTGAGTAATGCAATAGTAATGCACTAAAATACACACTTTCCATTATGGGTGGAAGTAGGTTTCTCAGGCATTTTGCTCCGCTGTATAAAAACTGGCTTTCCTAACCAAACTGTTCAGTTTCCCCAGCAATGTGTTCACGCCATGCATGGGCTTCTACTATGCAGAGGGCCAGTGGGTTTCTAATAAATGTCCTTCTAGATTTCATGTAAAATGTAGCTAATATTTAGTGAATTATAAACAAATATAATGTATGCATGTATTAGCTCTTTTTCCTGACATGTTATGTATTTGATATTTCTAATAATAACAGTATTATCACCTTGTAATTATATTCAGACAGTTCGAAGATGGTTTAGCTTAGGAAATGTAGAGGTTCTTTTAATTTCTAAATATCATGTTTATTTTAACAGAAAAATAGAGAAATACAGGGATGAGCGTTAAGATAGATTGGCTGCGCTACTTCTTTCTTCTTTACATCTGTGCTTCATTAGAAAATGCTTGGTTACATTGTTCGGATGATACAATGACTCTCTTCAGTTACATGTTTATGAATTTTTCCATAACAGTGTGTTCCATGGATTATTTTTTTTTCTGTTAACTGTGTTAAACATTTTGAATTTGCAACTTTATTTTATTCTACTGTTTTATTTCATGTAGTTCGATTTAATTGACTTTTACTTTTTTCAGTCAATAATGTTATCTGAAGTCACAACATGCTTTTACAGCTGATTTTGATGTTGGTGCTACCAGTATTAACTACCATGGTGTCCTGCTATGTTACAACTGCACTTTTATAAAGTTACAACTGCACTTTTATAAAGACAGTGGCCTAAGAGTGAAAAGCTTTAAATATTATTTCAGTTGGAACTCAATAAGAAGAATCAGAAAACTACTTCAAGAAGTAAAAGAAAGTAGAGGGTAACAATGTGAGGCCCATTATGCTTTTTTCTAAGCTAACTAATATACAGACTAAAGATTCTGAATAATGTAAGAATTTCCTTTTAACTTCTAAGCAAATTTAGTATCTCTCAGAGGCCATGCTGCACTATATATTTTGGCTGGTTCTGTGCTACAGAACTTCATGGGGAATGGGAGGAGAGAGAGGACAGGGGAGGAGAGTGGAGCAGTGCCTGTGGCTTTGGAGAGGATGCTCCATTCAGATGGCATGTCAGAGTCTGTATGTTCTGTTCTGCTTGCACTAAGTGGCCTTACATTCAGAAGATGCGTGTTCTTACATTCACAACTGTGACCTTAGATTCAAAAGAACAAGCGTTATAGAGGTATTGGAGAAGGATTCAGTAACAAATATGGAAGAGCAATGTTGTAAACAGTATTACATAGCTGAGGATAAGAATCTAGAATTATGAGTGTTGGAGAGGTTTCCAAGGAAAGGTTCAGAGGTTTGAACACATGAAAACAAAATAAGTGGGATCAACGCAAGGGAATGACGATGCAGAAATCTTGTCAAAATATTGGAGAGATGTCAGAACTAGAAAGTGGTTAAATGTGTGTGGCTGGAAGTGTTGGCAGTACCCAGTAAGAAGATGCAAGTTTGTTCAGTGTTGTAGGTGGAACACGCAAGGACTGCAGGAGTGTTTATGTCCACTTTGCCAAAACGTACCCTCTATGCTGGAAGGCATTGGAGCCCTTACTGAACCATACAAAATGGTTATAGCTACTTTGTGGGTTTGGTAACTCAAGTGCAGATTAAAAGCAGAGAATTTATGACCTAAGGAATTCATATATAAGAACATTACGAAGTTGTATCTGCAGCAGCAGCCATCAGCTGAGACTGAGTTCTGTATCTGATTACAGAAAAGGAGTTTGATAACTTCAGCAGTGAAGAGGAAGAGGCACTGAATAGCACCTTGTGGACTATCTGAAACTTCACCAATTTTTTTAGTCAATGCATGTTGTAGTAAAGTACATCCTTTTTCAGTATATGGATCTAACTTGGGTAATTTGACCAGTGTTGTTGGTTTTCTCTATGTATTTTGAATATGTTCTACGGCAGCTTCTCCTTTTTTGCCTTGTGTATTTCACCAGTAGTGAGTACTGTGAAGCCTCTGACCATTTTATGTTTCATGGTACATCAGTTACCTCCTCTGATGACTGTCTTCAGGGTGAATCTGCTCGACTTGCCAGGGGATTTACAATTTAATTAATGGAAATTCTTTGTGTAAGCCAGTCATGCACCAAATGAAACTAAACCCATTTAAACCTGGTTGGTTACCTTTGCATATAATTTTCCATCATGCCTATGTAAAATAAATGGGTTTAGAGGGAGTACCGTACAGTATTATTTTCAAGAAATATATTGTACCTGAAAGTAACTGAGGCATGACATTAACACTTGGTTTTGGCAAGTTAGCAGACAGATTGGATACAATATCTGAAAGTGGTGAACATTGTAAATCTAATTTATCTTTTACAGATAAGGTGCCTTAAGTTTCTCTGGCTTTATGTTTTTATATATTGGTTTGAAACAAGCATTTAGCTTAGCAAAGATCTTTATTGGACTGAAATTCCAAAATGACCCTTATTCTTTAGAAAAGCTGCTCTCTTTCTTCTAGGCATTTTCATTAGTAAGAGAAAATGTCAAGATAAAATGTAAAGACTGTTCTTGTCAAGATGAGACCTTAAACTTTTAAAATTCTGCTGAAAAGAAAGAAAAATATTTGTGAAAACATTTTGCAAGAAAAAAATATGTTGTTTTCTGTCCCACACAAGTTTTCACCTTGGGTCTTGAGATTTTTGAGATATCCTTCTTTCTGAAATAATTTCAAAACTGTAAAAATAGTAACCAGATATCTCAAAAGGTCTTGTTCACAGCCAGTGGATGTGCAGAATATATACTGAACTGCTTTGAAGTTCAGGTTTTCTTAAAAATATCTTCAGTAAATTTATACACTAAGAATTTTAACCCTGCAAATACCGCCCAGGAGTCAGGCACTTTTTAGCATAATGTGTCTGGGGTTTTGTGTTTGGTTTGTTTTTTTTTTTTTAAAGAATCTGAGGAGTTTTCTTAAGTATTCAGAAGTAATCTGTGGCTCAGTCTCCTTCATCACACAGAGATGGCATAAGGGCTCTAGTCCATAATGCTGTGTGGCTTAATCTACTTATGCCCATACTGCCTGTAGAAAATGTGAGCCAAAAAAGCATTCCAGTAGTGTGAGTGATATTGAAATTCATACCCTAAGTGTGAATTTGAGCAGCAAGTTAGAGCTTTTAGTAGCATGAGACCACAGATAAGGTAGTGACGGACACATTCAAATGTCCTGATCTTATTTGACAAAAATTCTTTATTTATCTCTTTATGTATTTTTGTATCAGATCTCTAATTACTCTAAAGTTCTGGTTGATTAAACATTTAGGTCAAATGCAGAACTAGCTTTCCTCAATAGCAATGTAAGAAATGGTAATGTTAGTATGTCTTTTGGATGCTCTTCTTTTTGCAGAGGGCATGGCTTCGTGAAATGTCCAGGGAGATTTCCTTTACTGTATTGAGCCATGGCTAAATTAAAAATGATGGAGTTTAGCCTGTGGACTGTTAGAATAAATGCTGATGTCAGGCTCCTGCTCGGTTCCAGTTGCTCCGCTCTGCTCCAGTTTTAAAAAAAAGCCTTTGAAGGTTTTGTAAAGGTAGGCTTGCAAAGCATGTATTATTCAAGAAGAGATTGTACCCTGATAATGGAAATAGGTCTTCAGAGCTGAATGTCTGAGAATGGAACTAGCCAGTATTGAGTGTCTTACTGGATGTGGAGGGGAACATTGTCATCAAGGATGATTAAAAGGCTGAGGTACTTAATGCCTTCTTTGCCTCAACAGAAAGACTGGTTATCCTCAGGGCAACCAGCCCCCTGTGCTGAGGTAGGAAGGCTCTGCAGAGGGATCTGGACAGGTTGAATTGATGGATTGAGGTCAACAGTTTGAGGTTCAACAAGGCGAAGCTCTGAGTCCTGCACTTGGGTCACAACAACCTCATGCAGCTCTGCAGGCCTGGGGAAGAGTGGCTGGAAAGTTGCCTGGTGGAAAAGGACCCGAGAGTGCTGGTCGGCAGCAGCTGAACATGAGCCTGACCATGTGCCCGGGTGTCCATCGAAGGACAAGGGCATGCTGGCTTGGATCAGAAGTAGTGTGGCCAGCAGCAGCAGTGTGCTGTACTCAGCATTGGTAAGGTCACACATCAAATTCTGTGGTCTGTTTTGGGTACCTCACTATAAAAAACACATTGAGGTGCTGGAGTGTGTCCAGAGAAGGACAACGAAGCTGGTGAAGGGTTTAGAGGGTAAGTTGTGTGAGGAGCAGCTGAGGGAGCTGGGGTTGTTTAGTCCAGAGTAGAGGAGACACAGGGGAGACCTTATCGTTCTCTATGAGCACCTGAAAAGAGGTTGTAGCCAGGTGGGGGTTGGCCCCTTCTCCCAGTTATCGGACAAGAGGACACAGCCCTAAGCTGTGCCAGGGAGGTTCAGGTTGGATATCAGGAAGAATTTTTTCGTGTAAAGGATGGTTAAGCATTGGAATGGGCTGCCCAGGGAGGTGGTGGAGTCACCATTCCTGGAGGTGTTCAGGGAAGGACCGGACGTAGCACTTAATGCTGTGTTTTAGTTGACGTGGTGGTGTTCGGTCAAAGGTTAGACTCGATGATCTTGGAGGTCTTTTCCAACTTTACCGTTTCTGGGATTCTTAGTCTTTTCTCATCCTTCTGTAAATGACATAATAAATATCTTCTGTCTTTTAGTTCAGATACAGGAGAGATTTCTTGCTTATCAGGGCTAGAAATCATTAGCTAGCAGCTGCTTTTAAATTGGTTTTGGTCTAGGTGAAATGAGAAACTGCCCAGAAGCCATACTTAATTATGTCCATAAAATTATTTTCTCATTTTGCTATGTTTACATAAATTTTCCTGTTAGCTGGGTTGGCGTAGAACTGATAATATCTCTAAGTATCCTCAGCAGGAAAGATGAAGGTCTAGAAAAGAAAGTTTGTTTTATTGTTAACCTTTATTGACTTGAAGATTAAAAACATTCCTTGGGTCCTGGTAAAGCAGTTAGATTTGGATAGGAATATAATGTTCTCTTCTATTTAACCCTTTCCCTTTCTCTGTTTACTTTTAATATATTTGCTCCTTCTCTCTCTCTTTGCTGTCTAATAGAGAGGTGTTGTCGTTTTGCAAGTTCTACTCTTCTGTGCTGGCAAAGTATGTCAAAATTATCTCATGTCAACAGAAATAGTCCTGGAAGCAGTCTATTTACTGAAATAACTACATACAAATGTGGGTATATATGTATATATGGATGTAAGCTATCTTTTTAAAGTACTGTTTCACTTGTTACGTTATAGACACAACTTTTATACTGCCTCATAGTAAAGGGAAATTAAAGATATCCAAGCAATAAATTTTGACCTGATTTTTTTAAATGAAAATCTTTTAAAGTCTGGTTTTAATATGTGAGTATTATTACCATCAGTTAATACATTTCTAGGAAATGTATAATAAATATTTTGAGCCTTTTCCTGCTTCTGCTGACAATACATGGAAAACCTATGTTCATGTCATCTGAATCAGTGTCTCAGTCATAAATTACAAAATATTAGTTACTGAGTGATGGTTAAACCATGACCATTAACTTTTCATTCTCTTTTAAAGCCATCTTATTTTGGTACTATGTGGGGTTTTTTTGTTGTTTGGTTGGGAGTTTTTTAGGGGTTTTTTTGGTTTTTTTTGTTTTTTTTAAGAAAGGAGCAGGTTTGTTTCACAAATAGATAGTAGTATACAAATTAATCTGATTTCTTTGAAGGCATCGATAACTGTAACAAATGTAGGTAAATCAGTGATTTAATAGGAAGCTTTGTTCCCTATTTTTATCCTCAGTCAACATGTTGTCAAAGAGAAAATATATAGTATTAAAGTCAAAGTATTACATTAATTACATTTAATTTTACATAATTTAAACATATTCTAGTTAATTTCTTCTGTCCTTGATGTTTGATTATATCATACTAAAGTTTCTCATAATTTCTTCTATAAATACTGCTTATTATTAGAATTTTATCTACCTTAATAGAAGGACTGTGTAGCTTTTTTTAGCAGAAATTAGTATTGTCCCCATCTTTTTCTTTTCTGATTTAATACTCACTGATATCATTTATATTACTATGCTGTCAAAAGCTGCAGCAGAGGTGGTGATATAGTGATAGTATTCCCTCAAATTATATTTTTATGTATGTATAAAGGCATATTTTCTGTTTTACTGTGTGTTACTTCAAACAGAGTGCTGCTTTAGTTTCATACTTTACCAGTATGACTACCCTTATAGTTGTTTCTTCTATTATTAATTGTCCTGTGTAAATCAAATTATAGTTCAAGTAACCACTGTTTCAAACTGTACTTTTAATGTGCCACAACAAGAAGGTTAAAAATCCATTCATGATTCTTTCCATTAACTCACCTTTCACCGAAGCAGCATCACTGAGAAAACTGCTGGACATCTGGTTTAATGCAAATTTGTCTGTGAGCAGTTAATTTCACTTCCGAGACTTTGTTTCCTTATCTGCCAGAAGGCAGCAGGGGTATTTACCTATTCCATTCCTGGGACCAATTATCTGTTCTACTTCACTAGGATTGGGCTGTTGTGGCTCCCCTGTTTGCATTAAGCTGAAAGTAGGGTAACAAATTGGAGCAAGGTAACTTCCAGCTCTGTAACTAGGAGAGGTTAGGAAAGAACTCAGATGGTACTGGCTGCCAACTTTGTGTAAAGTATTGGGACACTTGTACTTGAGATGTGTCTCTGCTCAGAGTTCACACGAGCGTCCTTTTGGCTGTGAATGACTCTCCAGGGCCAAGCTATGCCTTTGATGTTCGGCTCCTGAGGTACTCTTGTGGAATGCAGAACAGCTGTGACACTCCAGAGAGAGTGACACATACCTGCTCTCAAGACGAGGATGTTGTCATTCCTTCTTAAGAGCTAGGCAGTGCGTGTCTTCACCCGCCACCAGTTGGTTTGCATCTTCCCCCTTTTTAGTAATGCCAGAGGAATGGTGAGGAAGGAAGTCTCTGTACATCCTGTTCCTTTTTCTACAGCCTTGTCCCGTGACTGAGGATGCATCATGTAGTTGCTTTATCTCAAACTGCAGCTGTCACGCAGAAGTGCTGCAACACTGAACATTTGAATTGGACCAATTTGATCAAAAACAATTCTTTCACCCGGTCCTAATAAACATCATAGAAGAAGCTTGAACCACTTACCTGCATCACATAAATGCAGCAGGTATAAAATTTGAAGAGAAACGTAAGCCAAGACAGAAAATTTCTTCTTTGAGAACCAACTTGGTTATGGGGAGGACCAACCCATCTGGATGCCTACCACCACTTTCAGGGAGAATAGTGGGTTTGCCTTCGGGAAGGGTATTTTGTGTAGGTCAGATGGTGATCACTCATCAGAACTCACAGTTGAGTTGTGTGGAACAGATATTTACTTCACTGAAAATTCATCTAATAATAGGATCAAAGTGTTGGCTTTTTCCAGTTTCATTCATTTTGAATGTGTGTCAGGTAGAGTTCACTGTGAATACAGAGATCATTATAGAAGACAATGCTTTTAGAGTGATGTATTTATGCTAGATCTTAAACACTAAATTTTTGTTGTTTTAATACAAAGTCTGAATCATTACATAACTTATTCAAATCAAAACTCTTTGCTGAATGTTTGCCTAAGTGAAAAGAAATTCCTGGATCCTTGTCTTGTTGTGGTGCACTGTTTTGCTTAGTAGATTGGCTGATGGAGAAAGCAGCAGTTATGATAAAAAGATTATATAAAAGAGCTCCTGCTGAGAGTCCATGGCACTGTACGGGGTTATGACAAACACTGTATTCCCCAGGGCAGGTACAATAATTAGCTGCAGGACTGGCACTCAGTCTGAGGGATTAATTAGAGCTGGAGGTGGTGTTGGGGGGAGGCAAGGCAGCCATAAAGAGTGTCAGGATCACTCTGGCTTGAAGCCTGTGTGATTTGATGTGAAATAGCAGCAGCTGGCTGTAACCTTAGGAAGTGCAAGAGAACAGCAGGTGGTAATTCCTGTCTCATTTCCCATGTCTTCACAGGAACACACAAGCTTGTGTAGCTTGGGTTTACTGGCAGGTCAGAAGGAAAATCCTAAGGAGGACTGTGACATTTACTATACTAAGCAAATGCAATAGTCAAAATGGGGTGTATGCAGCGTAGTGTAAAACCAGTAACACTTTTGCTCAATGTTGTTGTCCTGGCCGTGTGACAAGCTTGCAATACTGACCTTATGTGGGCCAATGGACAAAGCTGAATGTATTCTGAAAAATCTAGGACAACTAGTGAGAATGACGTTCTCGAAGGCTGCGGTGAATGTAACAGGAGAACTATTTCATCTAAGTAAAACATCAGACGGAGGGAATGATACGATGTTCTGGCATCCCTTGGTTCTCTCAGTAGCCATTGTATGGGGGCAAGTAGGCTTTACCTACACTTCATGTGGGTAAGCAGGACACTCTGAAGTGGTCACATGACTGTTAGCTCCACCAAGCATCATGTTTTCCTTGGCATTTGGGCAAAAATTGCAGTGAGGTATGCAACAAATGTGCTAATTTAGAAATTGTAACCAGCTAGCATTTCAGTGTGAGCTTGAGTAGCTGTCAGCAGAGGAATTTAGTAGACCAGTGGTCGCTGTTGATGACTGTAGTGTTTTGTATTCTGCTAGGGCCTCCCAGGGTGTAGAACAAGAACCCTTCCTATGTGCAGTTCAAGAATCAAACCAAATAAAGAGAAAATTGAGTAACTTTGAATCTGTTGTTGAGAACAGCTTTAGATAGAGAAAAAATAAAACAGATCTAGGGTTTATTTGTGGCTATATTTATAGCAGAGTGACAGGAAAGGAAGAGAACTCATTTTGTGGAAAGGATAGCACTTTCTATGCTTTTTTAGAAGCTCATTGTGTGCCAACATTATCTTTCATGGATGCCAGAAGATACAATGCCTTCTAAAGCCTCCCACGCATGCAAAAAACTATGGACCCATTGTAGTTTTGTTGCTGGGTTCCATTTAATATTCCCATGTTTCTGTCTCTCTCCAAAGATGTGTGTTACTTATGGGGGGTGATGCAGGTCCAAACGGGCGTTGCATGTATCTGACTGTTAGGTCTAAGGTTATGACCACTTTGGGCAAAGAAAGTTTTGTCCTACTTGGGAACAAAGTGAAAGAAGTAACTAAGCTGCAGATGGAAGAATGGGTTTGTCCCCTTTTCTCATGTGATGTTTATATAGGCAAAGAACTGCAGTACAAGTAGCTAATATTAAACTTGCCTGTGTGGTGTTGGGAAGCATTGAGAATGCTGGGGCTGTACTGTGAAGTGCTGTATGATTTTGTGTACAGCTACACAAAACTTTCCAAAGTCTTTCATTTTTTCTCAAGGAGAAAAAAATCTTTCATGACAAACCAGCATATTTTATGATTAAGCTCCTTTCTTGATTAATTTTCAGTTCTACTTCATGGTCAAATGAAATAAAACTCATTTGAGTTTTGAGATTCTACTTTTCAAAATGTCAAATTGCAGATATGGTAATTTAGAGGTAATTGAAAATTACTGTTTTGTAATACTGAAGGCTGTTGAGTAAAAATGAAGTTGTTTAAAAATGTTCTGTTTATTCATGTTTTAATAAATGAGTTTTATTGTTTGCTACTCAGATTTTACTTCTTTTGTAGGTTTCTTGTTTGTTCTCATTTCCATTACGTTGTAGTTTTATCCAGAAGAGAAATGGACCATGTGCACAGCAGGGCTAATGAGTCACAGATGTAAACATTCCGCCACATTACTATCTAATAACTTCTTTAACTTATATTCCATAATAAGATAAACGCAAATTTGATACATCTGTTTCGCAAAACGATGTATCATTCCAGTCTTAGCAGTGCCTCAGGAGTGGGTTTCTTTATATGTTAGTAGTTTTACCCTTTTTTGGTTTTGTCTTCTGTTTATGTGTTTCAAAAGAGGAGATTTCAGGTCACTGAGCAATGCAGTTAGCCACACCACAGTTCATCCAAATGAAGTGGGAAGGCTGGTAAAACTGCCACTGGCTTTATGGGACCCACTTACAGGGTCTTAGCTTCCTTGTCTCATGGATGTGTATCAGGAATAAAGATGCTAAATGCAACTCAAAAATGCTAGTGAAGGACATGCATGAATCAGGAAGTTACTCTGCCTTTTTCTGTAAAGACTGGTGCAGTCTTTGTGATCCGGAGGACCTCTGGTGTGATTGCATGTGGAGGTGAACAGAGTAAATATTTGCAGCATTAAAGGAATCTGCTGCAGCTGAGAGACTTGGCAGGCTGCCCTGGCCGCCTGTCAGTGCTCTCCACTAGGCCAACTGGGCTGCAAAGAGCCCCATGCACTGTGGCAATGTGGGCTACACCAGCAGAGCCTTCACACAGGACTTCTCAGAAGGCTTTCTTCAAGCAGTAAGAACCGGGCACAGCCTTCCCTTTCAGAGGTGCTAAGCTGCAATCCTACTGTGCCACCAGCTTGACCTCCTTGAGGTGTCATGTGGGCGTGCAGGCATGAGAGGTCTTAGAGCTACCAGGCTATATTTTATTCTGTCTTCCTCAGCCTAATGTCTCTCTGCTGTTGAACAAGCCTCTGCTTCAGAAGGTGTGTTATGCTAAATTCAGCGAATTCAGGGCTTAGGGATTTCCTTCTTTCTAGGAGTTCACTGCTCAACTGCATAAGGTTTCAGCTTTTCCAGGAGGTTTAATTCACACCCTACAAGGCAGCGTAAGAAAGGTGTTGAACTGAGCGCAAAATTTACCCCCCTGTATTGTGACAGCAGGCCGCAATTGCCACAGTCTTCCGTTTTCATACCAATGCAGTACAAGTTCTGCACATATTGGTAGAGTAGAATATGAGAAAGCATAAGTGGCACACAGTGCTTGAGGGGAAAAAATATGCCCTGGATGTGAAAATACTGCTATGTATTTCTTGAAAATGTTGATCATGGCCATTATGGACTACCCAAGATCTAGCAGTAGATTTTTGTTCAGTGTTATAGTTGTGTATGTGCTACCAGTTTATGTGCTGAATGTCATATGTTAAACAGAATGTGAGGAGCGGGATGTTAATTATGCAAAGCACTTCAAAGTATACTATCACTGCTGTCAAGTTCTGCAGCAATCCAGAGTCAAAGCTTTCTGTGTAGCTCTCTTGAAGTGCTGTAGTACATTTTAATTGAAAATGGCTCAATCATCTGCTGGCTGATAGTCTTAACAACTGTCAAATGATGATAACAATTTACTGTAATTTTAAGGAAAGGCACCTCCATGGGATTGCTCCTTCTAAAATCTCTTGATATTCTTGTTGTAAAGTAGCAACTTGCATCTGCAGTGCAGTGCAAACCTAACTGTTTCCCATATGACAGAGAGGCTGTTTTCTGTCAGTAGGCAATGTGGGGTGTACTACACATAGTGTTTGTTCTGTTTGTCTGTTAGTACACTGTCTCTGTGATGTTTGTGTTGTGCTGTTTTCGTACCATGTTGTGCTGTGTCCCTAGGGTCTGCCAGGCTTCCCCACAGTCGCTGCTCTGCACAGTAATCAGATCCTCACCGTCAAGGTTTGTGGCTGACATGTACCTGTTCAGTCAGGTCTCTCTGTATCAGCATAAAAGTGCACATGAAAAATCGCTTTTAACGTGGAATACCAGTGGATCCTTATGGTAGACCTAAGTCAACCTCTCACCACCTTTGCATTGATATAAGTACTCCTGATGCAGAGCATGGAATGAAATCTGTAAATATGCATAGTGTTACTCCTGGAAATGGCCACATTCCTCATGATATTGATCAGTATTTTATTTTCAGATGAGTTTTTTCTGATGTTCTGCTTCCCTGAGGCATAAATGAGTGTGGAAAATGTCAGTGAACTCTATACTGGTTGCATGTAGAGTCAGCTATTTGTGTTAGGTACCACAGGTTTGATCTGTACATCCGTATTTTTTCAAAGTGCATTTGCAAATTAAGCAGGAAGCAATCTGGTCAAGCTGGAACTCCAGTCCTTATTAAAATGACACCATTCTTCATGGCACGATATGCTGGTTAGAAAATCTGACTGAAAGTTGAACTGGTGCTTTGTCTCTAGAAGCTTTGCTGAATGAAGAACATATTAGAATATTGCTTTTTAGAACCCCGTAATGAAAAAACTAATACACATGAAGAATTCTCACTTAAAATCTGGGGAGAAAAAAGTTACACAGTTAAATCATTGTATATGATTAATTCCCAAAGCAGTTTGTCCTGTACATTAGAGATAATTTTTTTTCCAAAATAAAATGCACAGTTTCTTTCAGGCACAAGCACCAGTTTATATTATTTTAACTATTACAAATCTAATGAATATGTCTTTATTTCTTTCTCGGGCCTTCTGATGTCTATTCTTCAATTCTCTCATCTCTGATCTTCAACCTTTGACCTCACCTGCCTGATCAGATGGTGTTTCCTAAAATCAATCATGGGTTTCTCTCTGCTGATCAGCAGCTCATTAAACGCCGCCTCATTAAGGTAGTGCTTCATCTCACTGGAGTCTGGTTCTTCTTTACATTCAGTTTACTCTTTGCTGTACCTTTTTGTCAGATGCCTTGAAAATGTTTTGAAATGGAGCAACTGTTAATGATATTAACAATTAAAAGGCTTTGGGTGGCTTTGCTAAGTGATCCACTTTTAAGATGCCAACAGCTTTTTTCAGCAATTTGCAGTGATGTGCTGAAAAAAACTAAAGCACCATTTTGGGGTGTCTTGTTTTTAAAGCAGAAGGTAATATGTTTTGCTAACTCTCTTGAAAATTGACTTATACAAATTAATAGGAAAAAATGAAGAGAGTTAGCTAATTGTCATTATAAAACAGCCTCCCAAAACAGATGGAAAATTACGTACAACTTTGTGGAAAAGCAGTTATTTTCCATGATCATTTTTGAAATCTGTCCATTCATGGGCTTGGAAAATTGCTGCACAGACTGTATATTCTCACATGTGACTTCTTTTTTGCCTCAGCTTTGTTGTGATTATGCAAATCATGAAGCAAACAGCTGCTCATTGAAAACAGTTACTTGCTCTGGAGAACTACATGAGTAAAATATTGCAAGACTACCCCAAATTTTGGCATGTGTGCTGTGGTAGGACAAGCAGTTTAGAATCTGAACCTTCTGCTCTGTTGCTGATTGCACCAGACAGATACAAACTGCTGGTCTTCAAGGCAAAGTGCTGTCTCTGCCATAAGCAGTGAAGAAGCCACTGCCCAGTTCATGGCAGCTTCTTCCAGCCTGTCTTGCACTCTTTCTGAGCGCACTGATGTCTTTTTCTGTGGTTGATGTCTCTAAAGCAAACTTGTGACGAGTTTTCTGTTGGTTTAGGGGGACCAAGGACAAGCTGGACCCCCTGGACCTCCAGGACCACCAGGACCCAGAGGTCCCCCAGGAGATACTGGCAAAGATGGTCCTCGTGGGATGCCTGGCTTAACGGTGAGTTAGTCTGTTGCTGCTATAATGTCCACGTTTCTGTGGAGTGTATGCCAACTTAGTTCCAAAGATGTTTTCTGAGGTAAGATTGGTAAGCAAGACATGTGGAAGCTGATCCACATTTCAGATTTCGTGGTGAACCTGAAGTCCCACACACAGAGAGCAAGTTCATGGCAAGGCAAGAAGTAACAGCAGGGTTCTGTACGTCCCACCCTTGACAGTTTCCCCACCCATTCTAAGGTTTCTCAGATGCTCACTGATGTTTATAGCTGTGTGAGCAGAGTCTGCCCCTCTCCACCAGTAGTAAATGTTTCTATTCAAGTTTCAAGGCAAAACTAAATAGTTGAATTTGAGACACTGTAGCATGGAACGGCTTGACTTTTCACTTCCTAGTGGTTTAACCTCAAAAATCATGGAATAAAAGTAATAAACTGCTAAATGCTGCCCAAACTATGATGAAATTTGGAGTTAGATTCTACCATCTTTAAACAATTAGAACAGTACCATTTCCTTTGGCTCATACCCATATTTCATTAGAACAAGCAGCAGAATCCAGTATATTGTGTATTGTTTGTTTTAGACATAGGATCAGTCCCACACTTTTTAAACAGATGCATAAAAACATGATTTTATTTTGTTTAGCAATGTATGTGTATGGATTTGGTTTTATATCTTGTAGCCTCCTTAATTTTTATTCTTTTCAAAGAAGTATCTCTCTTTTCATCATCAATGCCACCGTGTTATCAGTGTGGAAGTGGAATCAAAGACAGGAGGGAGATACGACAACTGAGATGGCACATGTGTAGATACACACATTAAGTAAAAATCATGGCTGAGAAGACACATAGGGAATTAGCAAGGTGATAGCAAAGTGATGACCACCACTGGAAAGAGAAACTGATTTTTTTGAAGAAGAAACATAGCTCGTTACATGAGGCCATAGCAGGAAGGCATTAAATTTGCCTGCAGAAAATATCTACACTCCTGTTCCGACCCTATTCGGGTATTAACTCTGTAATATAGCTTAAACTTCCTGATGAAAATCCAGCAAGGCTTGCCAGTTGAGACCTGTAGTACTCTAGGGCTTCTGCTGCTGTTGTTGTTTTGGTTTGTTTTTTTATCACCACTGCCCTCACAAGTTCTAGCTCAAGGTTATGAAATAACATTAGAAGTCTATTGCTCTCAGTATGATGCTTTACTTTGACAACCTACTCATTTCTTGTTATTCCTGTGGCATATCAGTCTTTGGGCCTCTTCTGGGCCTCCCTTGTGTTCTTTTAATGTGGTTAAATTGACTGCAGTGAGCAGGGTTGCTACTGGTTTGATCTAGTAAGGGCAAGACTAAAACCAGAACCCATTTCTGACTTCAGTGATAGTATTTTAATAATTCACATACAAGAGGATAGCAGATTCAGCTGGTGTTGCTGGTTACAACTGCATGGTGCTTGGAGTTTTGTGCTTTTTAGCAGAGGGTTCATTAGTGTTTCTCATAACAGGAAAGTCATGCATTTTATGCAATGAGGTCATTCCATTTTATAATAGTTCTGCAGTGATTTTGACTTTAGATGGCAAGAGAGAGTTTCTTTTTATAGTTTTTGAGCTGTGGCTGTCTTAGGCCCTATAGCATTATGGAAAATCAGTTCATAATACTGCTTTAGATTCAGATACAAAAAAGCACTCAGGTAGAAACCATGCAGTTCGCTGACTGTTACTATCTTGCTCCTTGCTGCTGTCCTGTACCCTCAGGTTAATGTTCCTGATCCTCAGAAGGCTTGTAGGTCCATGGCTAGATGATATACAGTCAAATAGGAGATCTATAAAGGGAAAACTTAGTTGAGAGGTAAGGACAGCTTTGTATCTTCAACAGACTTGCATGGACCTGTGAGCTAGAGAGCTGAAAATAATAGCTGCACTGTGTTACGAGTAGGGACATTGCAGCATCACACAGCTATAGGAAGATGTCCTTACAGTGACCATTGTACCACGAGTAAGCAGACATTTCCTCTTTTACAGTGTTAGGCAAAGCAGGGGCTTCTCTTCTGGCCTCTTCCTCTCAAGCAGGAAGCTTTACAATTGCCACAGTTGTATGATGATGTTTTGGCCCTTGCTTTCCCCCATGCCCATACACTTGCTGTGAATCCCAGAAAAGTCAGGCAGATGAGGTAGCAAGATAGAGGGAGTAACTCCAGGAGCCACTGTTACTTCTCTCCTGCAGTGTAGCAGGTTGAGGATCAGCCTTTGTGTTCCACACATCTCTATCTGTGTCATCACCACCTTGCAGTTCCAAGGTGTGCGTCCTGTTACAGATCCTTACAGCTTCTAGAGATGAGATTATGTTGGTTTCTTGGGCAGGAAATGGCTAGAGCCAAGGAGGTGGAAGTGTTTGGGAAATGCCATTGTGCTTATTGCCAGCAGAGAGAGCACCCCGAAAGGGTTGTGCAGACTTCTTCTAAGCCTTTCTTTGGACCTCAGCAGTGGAACCTGCTTGAACCAGAACATGCCTGATTTCCTGATAGTGGCACGTAGAATAGGTGCCTTCTCTTTGCATCACACAGACACCGGCATGAAGAATTTGAAACTTTAACACCTCCAAAAGGAAGTAAGAGGAGAGCGAGGGTTTTTTGCTGGTAAGAAGACAATAGAATATGATACAAACTATTGACATTATTTCAGAATTACTTCCCAACATTTATGGGGATATCTTGATGCTCACTTCGGGCTGTGTGATTGCTGTATACATAAGTTAGCAAGGCTTCAGAGTGAGCTGAAGAGTCCAACAAGCTTGGGTAATGAGCTGTCAGAAACCTTTGCCTATGTGGCTTCTTTCTCCTGACTATCTTGGTGTGTTTGCAGATGCTGCATGTTTGCTTCTGAATGTGATGCACGCATACCCAGAGACACAGTTCTGATTCTTTTCATTTGCCAAGAACAATGACATCAGAACAATTCTCATCAATTTTATGACAGGCTTTCTTTTATCACAAAGCTGCTAAAGAAGACCCTGCAGCTGTGCTGATACAACAGCACATGGACTGCCCTATGCTCAGTTGGGTTTTCAAGGGAATGATCTATTAACCAGACTACTAAAACGATAGGAGCTCTGGTTTTTTTGGATGGGTATTTTTAGCCCATATTGTATGACTGATATGTTTTACTGTCTCTACAGACAGATGTATGTGTTCATATGGGAAGAAAGGGGAGAAGATAGATTCTGACTTTATGTAGAGTTGTGCCCGCAGAAAGAGAATACATTGGAAAAATTATGGGTTAGCATTTTGAAAGCCAATCCAGGTATTTAACAGCTGAGTAATTATTGCATGTCTTCAAAATACCAGTATTCTTGGGTTTATGGAACATGATAGTTGACAGTGGTAAGTTATGCCTGCTGAATGAGGTGATGACACAGAGCAGTAGTCTTGGAATATATAAACTGCAGGATTCAGCACATATGTGAAAATAACCTTTCTCTGTATGCTTTAGCACTGTGAAATGGAATATTATGTTTAGAACCAAGGGACAGAGTCAGAACACCAATGCTTAACTCTTACCTTGAGACCTATACCATTACATGGTTGTGAAATAGTACTTTACTCCTTAAGATGTCTGTGATTTGGCCTACTAGATTAAAAAGCAAAAAAGTAGTATATTTAATGTGCAGTCAGATACCATACCTGTTTAAGAATGAAATTTTTAAGGTACTTTATTATTAGACAGAAAATTGAAGTCAAGACATTGCCGAAATTATTCACTCCTTTTTTTATTCTAAGGGTGAGCCAGGAAAACCGGGAGAACAAGGATTGACAGTAAGTACTCTTCTAGTTTGCTAAGAAAATGTAATATATACATGACATATGCCTTTTAAAGTGTGCAATTCCAAAAAGCTTTATAGCTGTGTATTTCCTAACCTTTCTTTGTCACAGGCTATTTGAAGCCTCATTTGTGAAGAAAACAACAGTGAGAAAGACAACATCCTCTTTTTATATACAGTCACCTGTCAAATAAGGCCAACTTCTTTAAGCTTGCATAAGCACAGGGAAATACAAGTCTAAGGGCATGGCAAAGCCAAAGAGAACCAAGCCAGGTGTTCCCAGTTCTTGGCCACCTCTTAACACTGTCTCTGAAGTTGAGCTGTTTCCACCTTGAGACCACTGAGCCCCAGAAGAACCATCTCCTTGTTTTCAGGGCTAAAATCCAAGCTGTCTCTGTGGCAATGGCTCTGGACTTTTACCTGACAGAATAGAGAAGACACAGCACTGAAACTCTCAGAATATTCTCCTGTTCTGGGGTTTCACCTTTTTTCCTTTGTGTGTGTTTAATATTTCGTATTTATTTGGAAATAAATTGAAGCTCCACTGGTTGTAAATCAGCTTCAGCCACAAGTTAAGGCATCGTAAGTTTCTACCTGTCACATATTCCCAGAACTGTGAAACATGCAGGGTTTTTTTCTCCCTTATGATCTCCCTAAACACTCATAGTCATTTTAATTTTTATGAGAGATGACAGAATTGTAGCCCATGGCATGTGGTTTTGATTCCTAAATGCTTCTGAGGAGGAAGATTATATGGAAGATTATATCAGCAATCAGTGCAGATATGGTTGTTATCTGAATTTGTAAAGATTTAAACAGGTATGATGATATTTTACCTTGACGATTTGCAAAACGTTTTGAATTGACAAAATCTTTTGAAAGAAAAACCCCAATATTCCAAGACTCAGAAAGGTCTGCTGTGATCAGGCTGTTAAAAGTCCTATACATTTTCATTTTGAAATAAAGGTTTAGCAGAATCGAAGTCAGAGCCTCCAAAAGGTACTACCCAATGTTTTAGCATACTTCTGGGCTCTTTTTTATTTTGTCTTTTTGGTTTCCAAGGGCCTATGAAGAATACATGCAATAAGTAGGAAGGAAGGTTTTTTTTGCTTGTTTTCTTACATTTGTATTATTTTCCTATTTGACCTCTGGAAAAAACTCAGATTCTGCAACAGTGTCTTCTTTCTATTCAAGACGAGATCTGCAGAGCCACAGGATCCTTTAGGGCTTTTAAAGCAAAAAATAATCCATCACCTCTTAGTCTCCATGTTCAGCAGGTTCCTGCTGCTCTAAAGTAACCATTTATGTGAAAGAACTAAACTGCTACTGCTCTGTTCCCCCAAATGTAGATGTGTTTAGATAGGAAGAAAAGGTGTTTTAAAGATCAAATCAGCAAGCTTGAGTCAGAGAAAGATCCCAGATTACCTGAATATCCCACTCCAAATGCCTGCTTGAGAAGTCAGTCTGACAGCTTAAATGTTAGGTTGTGTATAGATCAAGTAAAGAGCATCAGAGGATCAGGGAGGTAATTAGTTTCTTTTTATTCTTCTTTGTGCTTCTGACATACTCTTTATGTCAGTACAGATTTGCAGACTCTTTTCCCTGTGGAAAATGCTGCAATTATTCAGAGACTGTCTAGCTGCTTCTGACGTCTTCCATCATGCATTTCATGAATTTCCGTGTTGAAAATTCAGGCACTGCTGCAGGAATGGCTGACTTCCCAACAAGTATACCATAAAATTGCAATGCTAGAGAAAATAGGTATAATATACTGTGAAGAAAACAGGCTACCTGAGATTTTTTTTCTGCATTTCTCACCTAATATTTTTTCAAGTAAAGGAAAATGGAGATCTCTGCCCAGAGGAGATTCTAGGTTAATTCTGCAGGAATTCTTTTGTAAGGACTTGCCTTTCTTTCACACCAGAAGTCTCAAGTCTGAGTTAACTTGCTGTTTTTTCTTTCTGATGAGATAGAAACCATGAAGTCGATGGGTCCCGTAAAAGTACTACCAGTCCTTGTCTCCCAAACGTCCCAACTCCCAAACATGCTGGAGTGTAGAGTATGCTGTGGTTTCCCACTTACCCACATATCCAAGGTCCTTTCCAGTAAGAAGCAAGTACTGGGGCATGTACTCTGGTTCTTCCTCCAAGATGGAGGCAGGATACAGCCAAGAAGAGCACCAGATGATGTGAAACAATCACAATCCCTACCATCTTAGTTTTCTATTTTTCCTTCTTACAAGAACTAGAATAAATTTCTTGAAGAGCACAAGATATGGTAACAATAGTAAATAACAGTGTTTTTCAGCTTGTTCCTCAGAATATACCACAAGTCTAATATTTTTTACCTACTCAAGCAAAGTGTGCCTTGATTTACTGAACGTTGAAATAATTTTAATGCATTTAGAATTCTGGGAATGTTCATGTTCCTTTCAGTGAAATAGGAAATCCAGTGACTAGTGAGAAGATGGCAAATTGTTCAAACTTAAAATCTGCTACCGTGTTCTTCTTTGTTTTTAATTAAGTCCTGTGTTAGTAAAGAAAAAGAAAGTAATGTTTCATGTAATGTTGTAAGAGAGGACAGTAATAACCTTTCTCTCTCTCAGGCAGGAGAGGTTTGTTTGGAACATATGCAGAGAATAACAATGTTTTGAGTTCTCTGATGAATTCTTCTTTGGCATGAGAGAGCTCAACCTTCAATACAGGGAATAGTTTTTCGTATTTCAAGTGTAAGAACGTGTAGGTTATGGCATGGTGGTGGAAGGATTTAGGAAGTGGGAGATGTGGTTGTTTCTTACAGAGGTGTCTCATTCTCAGCTAAAAATCTCTCCAGATTGTCAGAGTACCAGTGTGCTTCTATTGTTCTTTTATCCTTGCAGCTGAGATGTTTGGGAGACCTCTTTGCAAGGGTTTTTTTTTGTCTCTATATGTTGCTGTGTCAGGAAGAATCTGTTTTCTCTTAGAGCCAAACAATTTCAATTTCTTTTTAGGTGAGATGGAGGCTTAGGTTTAAATTATAAAGGTGTGACAGCATATATCTTTAATGTTAGAAGGGAAGTACTAAGAATGTACTAGTTAGTTGCAGTTTGTGTCTGGTTTCCATGGCACTTGAAAGCCCTGCAGATCTACTTTCTGTGAGGGTTGAAGGTATCATTCCTCTGTGCAGAAAGGATTAAGAGAATTCTGATGGAGGCCAAGCAATGGAGTGACCAAAGGGATTAAGTTTTGAAATATTATCTGGAACTAGTAAAATGAATGCTGTGCAAGAGAGAAGGCCAGTAGTTTCCTTAGCTTTTCAACCTTTTCAGTTAAAGTTTTTTATCCTGCTTCCCATGCCATTTGTCTGCAGTTCTTGATGATAAGGACTCTTGAATACCATACAAGAGTTTTTCTGGTTTATTTTCTCATTTTCAGAGTGAATAAGATGTGAATTTGTGATTCCTTTCTGCCTAAGAGCTAGGATTTCTGATTACAGGCTATTTGTGAGAGCTCAGAGTCACTGAGAGAAAATATCAAAGGCTGACACTGATAGACCAACATTCATAGATAGATCAAAATTCATAAACTGCAATAGGATAAAGAGTGTGCATGGGTTGGTTTTGTTTCTTATTTTCATCTGTGAGATTTTTGGTGTTCTTATGTTTAAAGTATTTTAAACTAGTGCATAGTAATAAAAATTTGGAATATCAAAATCTGCTGTTTTGAGCTCCTTTTTTCAGAAGGAAATTAGCATGTTCAGTGTATGAATCAAACACTTCATGTCAGTGAAAGAAAACCTCTATATAGTATTTTATTCCCCAAAATTGGCTTTAAAGATAAGTAATTTTACAGATGTTTTGCATGAACAGAACACTCCAGAATTACCAAAGAACTCAGGTAAAGGTGTCTTTTTGCAAAGAAATCTATATTATAATGATTAACCCAAATGCAAAATCCCTCTGCTTTAAGATGTATTGTTTTCCAGACTAGTATTTTTGTGCTTATACAGTCTTGCTGGGCATCTGTTCAAGAAAATAAAACTTTTACTTGTTACTGCTTTTACTAGTTATTCAGAATAAGGAAAATGTTCTTCCAAAGGATATAGCCATTTTTGTGAAAGACAGTGGAAAAGCATAACCTTGCTGTTAAGACTGCAAAATGTCACATCTTTGAAATTAATTATTTTTTCATCTTAAGGTAAAATTAACGAAGTGAACACACAGGGACCAGGCAGAACTGTCTGGGAAGTACTGTTTGTTTCAATTCAGCATTTCAGGCCAATGGTCAAGGCCAGCTTCTCAGCTGCTGTGAATCTTCATAGCTCCTCTGGGAAGCTATTAATTGTGATTTTGTTTTCCATGGCCAGAGTTCTGTAGGCGCCTTCTTTGTTTAGCATGTGGTAGCATGTTCATAGTGAATTTTATAAGGTGTTGTTCTTAAGCTGTTTAGCTGCAAAAGTTTATGAGACCTATCAGAATGAAGTGGAAGTTCTCAGCCTGTGCCTTTCACAGCAACTATTCTTTTTTTCCCCCAGTACAGTTGCATTGGGCTTAGCTTGCAGGAAATCTCAGGAAAAAGTAGGTTTTGGCATTTTGTAACCTCTCTACTTCAGTGATGACTTCCACAACAGCGACTGAAAGAATGAAGAAGCTCTTCTTGAGCACCAATTAAGAGCTGTTGTTGCTCTTTTCATCAGTTAAGGTAGATAGCGTGTAAGGGGGACACTGCTTTATCAGAAGTTATAAGAGACTTTCGGTCATAGTTAATCTGTTTTCTTAGCTGGACCTTCTTATATCTAGGTGATTCATCAATTGTAAAGCATTGCACATTTCAGTACTAATGCTCTAGAAACTGCAATCATTATGAAACACTCCTCAACCATGCAGGTACATCTTTTCAGAATTATGTAGTACTCCTTTTACACAAAGAAAATAGGGTCAGTGGGTAGAACATTGGCTGCACTGAAATGCACGTGAATTCTTTGTATGAAACCTGCACTTCGTGTATATCTACTAGTTCAGGTTTCCCTCTAGACTGGTAAGAAATTGGATTGTGGGAACAAGGAAGAGATTATCCCCCTGCACTCAGCACTGGTGAGGCCACCCTCGAATCCTGTGTTTAGCTCTGGGCCCCTCGATACAAAAGAGACATTGACACACTGGAGAGTGTTCTGAGAAGGGCAGTGGAGCTGCTGAGAGGTCTGGAGCACAAGTCTTGTGAGGAGCGGCTGAGGGAGCAGGAGGTGTATATCCTGGAGAAAAGGACACTTGGGGGGACCTTCTCATTGTCTACAACTACCAGAAAGGAGTTTGTAGCCAGGTGGGGTTTTGTCTATTCTTCAAGTAACAAGCTTGATAGGACAAGAGGAAACAAGTTGCAGCACTGGAGGTTTAGATTGCCTGTTGGGAAAAAGTTCTTCATGGAAAGGACTGTCAAACATTAGACCAGGCTGCCCAAGGAAGTAGTTGAATACTCCCAGAGGTATTTAGAAGGTGCATAGATGTGGCAGTGATTGATGGTTTAGAGGTGGACTTACCAGTGTAAGGTTAGCAGTAGGGCTTGATGGTCTTAAAGGTCTTTTCCATTTTAAGTGATTCCATTATTCTATTCCAAGTGCCTAATGATTCTTACAGGCAGCAAAAGGGAAATACGTGTTCTCAGGAACAGTCTTGGAACTTCATTTGTTTCATAGAAATACAGACACAATACTTCCTACAGACCTTCTAGTTACAAAGAGCTTTCACTTTACACAGAAAGTATGGAAGGTAAAAAATGTCTTTTGTTTGTTTTGTTGGTTTTCGGTTGAGTTTTTTTTTTGTTTGCAAGGCTTCGGAGTAAGAGTTGTTGTACAAATATGTTGCAGTGTTGTGACCTATTTTGCTGTATAACTTATTCAGTATACAAAACCATTCACTTTTTCATTTTATTTGTGTTAGGCATTTTCATTTGGTGTTTGTGCTCACTGTCCATGAACTCTGACACCTTGTAAAACAGTCCCAGACCTGCAAATTGAAAATGCCCCAACTTTTTATTTCATACATTTCTTCAAATGTTAAGCAATTGAGTCCCTAGAAATTGAATACAAAAAATACCTTGAGAGAATTGCTTATGTATCACACCCTGAATTACTGCTCTTTGAAACCACAACTTTAACCTTTACAGGGTAGAATTTTCTTGGTTTGCAGCTTGCTAAAACACAAGGAACAGCTTAAGCATAAAAGAAAAATATAACTGTAACATTAGAAAGGAGGTCTAGGAAGAATTCTGGACTCAAAACTTTGTTCTAACTACATTTAGGTCAGTCTTTTCAGTTTGTTTGGGTTTTCTAATTTATTCCACATAGTTATTTGTCAAGACGCAACTGGAGCATCCAGCTTCACGCAGTAATTTCTATGATGCAAAGATTTGACGAGATACAGTCTCTGGAGGTCTGTTAATTTCCAAAAGTAGTAATTGAAGGATGACATTCATAGTGGAAATATTTTTACCTTTTAAAAACACAATTGCATAGAAGACTTTTATACACATTTTTTTATCCTTGGCTACCCAGTTTTCCAAGTGCTTAAGTATTATCAAATAATTTCTGTGTCTTCAGAGAAACACACATGGCAGTTAAATTTCTTTGGAGCAACACGTCTTCTTTTTCCATCCTTATACTGTGGAGCTATTTGAATGAGAATGGAATTCAGTGAAGCCCTTGCAATAACTCGTAATAGCTGCCATGCTGCTTTACTCAATTGCACATGATGGCAAAGGGTTCTTCTGAAGTGTTTGTGATATCTGAGTGAGAACTATTTTTTATATTCATTATATTTAGTTATCTTCCTATTGTGGAAAGTGCTTGTAACCAGAATTTTCAGCCCTCCCAGTTGAAGTTTCTTGGTGAATATGTGTCAGTTTAAAGAGAAGTACCATAACCTTCAAAATCACGAAGCATGTCACTTCATCTGAAGAGTTTTCTTGAACTTCCTTTAGAATTTTTTAAGCCTACATGCTGTTTATAAAATGAGCGTTTTAAAATCCCTTAGTGGAAACTCTGGAAGCTTCCAATGATACAGGCAAAAGACAAATATTTACTATTAACATAATCTGCATAGACTATTATGGAGGTGTTTTTTATCAATATATGTAATATATGTAGGTAGTTAGGAGTTGAAAGAATTCTATAGCTCTTGTCTTAAAGGCTTCTTTTTGTTTTGCTTCCTTCAATACCCAGGTGACAGTGACAGAGACCGAGTGACAATATGTTACCTGTGGTAGTAGGTGAAGCCTCCAACTAGTGAAGATTGCTGCATGTTTTTTATGTGTTTGGTCACTGCAGAGCTGAGGCTTTGGGCTTGGGGGAAATAAGATGGGGAGCAGTGGTAGCAGCTCTCTGCACTGGCTACCTGGACTCAGTGGCAGATAATTATCCAAAGTGAAGTTTAGCTGAGTCTGCATATGCAAAGCATCCTTTTGGTTGTACTGGAGCAACCAGCAGGGCTAGGATATTATTGCAGCTGTTATGGAACACAGAGCAGTTCAAGAAAAACAAAGAAAAAGCAAAGCAGTCTAAGGAATTATTTGGAACTTTCACATATTCCTTGCCTTCTGCTCCCATCTCAAGACCTGCATAGAGATTTTGATTGCTGGTCTTATTGTCTGTTCATCAAGTGGGCAACACCGCATGCTTCCTGATTCAGTAGAATAATCAGAGTCCACATGTTCATATTGAATTTCCTATATAGGTTCTTCTAAAAACTATCGTTTATACCTCTGGAAATGAATTTAAGTCTTGGTTTTGGTTTTGTTGATTTTTTTTTTTAATTATCCTTTCATGTTCCTCTCTCCCAGTGTGATTCTGTGCCTTGCTCAGAGATAGTAGGTAACTCATAGAAAATCAACACAATTCTGGAGTGTTTTGCATGTTGGGGGGTTTTTTAAGTACTTTTCTGTTAGTGATTTAATTTCAGGTTTTCTGTTAAGTGGCTGCTGGCAGGCTTATGTGGGAGAGGGATGGGAGTGGATGAGCTGTTAATTTTCCAATGGCTTTGAGCTTCTTTCCCAATCCTAGGGAGCAGTGCTTTCAAGAAAAAAATGTTTCTATTCAGCTGTGTTTTGCAGTTTGGACATTCTAAAGATAAGAAGCATGTGTTACCCTGTGTAAACTAGGAATTGTATCACTTTAGATAAGCTTTTATTTGCAATTGGTTTTCTGAGCATACTGTTTCTGAAGGTAGCTGTACTGCTGAGGAGTGTTCATGTCGTCAAGTGTCATGGTAGCTCAATGGATGTGAGACACCAGAACTACTTCCAGTCTGATTAAAGGCTTAAGCAGCAGAAATGTAAAACTGTTAATTGCATAAAATATTTATTGCTAAGTATGTGCTGCTTCTTTTCTCTGAATCATTTATTTTAAAGGCACAATAAGAGCAAGACCATGCTACTGTATAGATATTTTCATATTCAGTAACTCATCTGGAGAAGCTGGAATGATGTCAGGGATGAGGGGGAAATTCTGGGGGAAAAACTCTTCCTGGAGATATCTGTGATGTCTTGAATTATATCCATCCCACAGGCTGACAGCTGCAAGCACCAGGCACAAAGTTCTCAATAGAGCAGCACATTTAACAGTTTACTTTGGGGGATAGTATTAGTAACTGAATTATCATTTTAACTTCATATAGTAATATTGTATTGAGGGCTCCCCAGAGGCAATTTAATGTATCTAATTGTCTTCAGAAGGTTTTATTATTAGCTTCTTAAGTAGTTAGAAACCGAAGGGGCAATATCCATTCCTTGGACATAAAAGTAGTTGTCATGAGCTATGAGGAGAGTCTTCAGTACTGTATTCAGTTTGTTCTACTGAGGGAGGGATTTTTCATAGGACCTGAAATAACCCCCAAATGTAGCCGGTTAATGTGCAAAAAGTCATCAGACAACTGATGTCCAGGATGTGGACATTTGGAGCCTATTTTGGTAATGTTGACATAGGAAGGCTCTAGAAAGAAAGGGAAAAACAGTCTGTGGAATAAGTTGTTGTATTTGTAGTTCCTTACTCAGCAGGTCACTCTCCCTCTCATGCACTTAGTGAAAGCATCTGATTTAAACAACGGGTTTGGTGAAACATGGTGAGCTGGGAGGACTTCCCTCCATCTGAAAAAGCAGATGATCACTATACTCACTGCTCTGATTCTCACCAGTGCTGAGTGTCTGGGTACTTTTGCTTTCTTTTGAAGACAGGGGAGTAAAATTGTCACTCTGTATCTCATAGGTGGCTTTCCACTATCAAAATCTACCCCTGCAGTCAAAAGGAGATGCTCTAAGTACCCTAGTTCTGTTAAGACAATCAAGCAAAAGTTTCAAAAAGCAACACTGATCTGTGCTTTTGTAAAGTTTGATGCCAAACCTTAGACAAATGAATGCACACTTAAAACTACAAGGCTTTCATCCACAACAGTGGATACAGCACCCAGAATTACCACCAGTGGAGCTTTTCCTTGCTAGCAGTTTAAAGTTGCATCAGAGCAATGTTCCAACAAGCCCTACCTCTATCAACAGTGGAAGATTCTGCCCAAGTTCACGCTCATTTAAGAATAAAGTCCCCCGCACATTTTGAAGTAACAATCCTTTTGTTTCTCTGAATAATTGTGGTTCTGATATCAATCAATTCTACTTATATTCTTTCTCACATCAGAAGGATTTGGATTTTCCAGCTTTGGTGTTTTGTTTTGCACCCTCATGAACACAGAAGTCACCTTTCTTGATAGAGAACCAGCACCCGTAGTAGGAACACGGGGGAAAAAGTGCATAAGAACTATGTTGGACATGGTCTAGCAGTTACCAAATCAGACTGCCAAAGAGTAAAAGGCATGGTTAGTTGACCTGTTTTCTGACTGCTTCTCCTCTTCGCTGTGGCCAGCTAGGTGCTTCAGAGACAGCAGATGAGAAATTGGTCCTGTTAATATCAATAAGATCTTGGTTCCTGTATGACGTTAAGCAGTTATGCTTTCCTGAATTGAGATATCCCTTCCTGCCTTCTCAGGTCATGAAGACAAAATGGTGGTTCTTTACTTCCCAAGAGCATTCTTAATAATTTCTGAAGTTAATTCTTAATGATTTTTCTCTTGCAAATGATGGCACAGAGCCCATGTTGGGTATAACAGTCACATGTGCTGATACCTGGAAGGTGAGGAGATTTTGAGGTTTATGCTTCTGTCTGTCTTAAGAATTCTTGTTTGCATAAACCTTGTCTTTATGCTGCCAAGCAGATGTATTCCTTTGTTTACACACAACTGGCTGTTAGCTGGTATAAGAGAGAGAAAAGCCACAGTCATCTTAATGCTGACAGGTTTGTTAGTACTAGAAGAAGCAGATGTCATGGAAAGAGAAGAGATTAGAAGGGGGAAAAACTGAGTGTTGCAATTAGTAGACCAGTTCCAAAAGTGAACAAAAAAGGTTCATTGTGCATTTTGAGCATAAAGTTTTACTTTTCCTGATGTATAAAACATCAGCTGGTTTCAGTCCAGTATCAGAATGCTTACACAATAAGGCAGTCTTAATTGGTCATTTCAGTTTAAATTGGCTGGAGTTATGACGTTAATTGAATTGTTTTCCCTTTGCAGGGACCTCAGGGGCCTCCAGGACAAAAGGTATAGTATAAACAACAATACTGTGAAAGTAATTATTCCTCTTAGTGCCAAATTGAAAGCAGAAAAGGTGAATGGGATTAGCTACTGTATACTGCGTTGAATTAGTTAGTTTAGGTTGTGAATTTTGTTTTTGCAAAATGCAGCTATATGATGTGAGACATCAGATTTCTCATTTCCCCCATCATAGGAAGTTCAAGCAATGCAGAACAGACTGTTTTCAATCTGTCTGCTTAACTTTGAGGTGAAAAGGTCACTATAATTTTCTTTTTCATGCACTGGTACGATTAGGAAACCAAAGTTAAAACGTTGTGAAAGGTGGGGAGATAAAGTTTCTGATTAAATGCATACCCTTACTCAAGTAGATCAGTGCCATATGACTAAAGAATTGACCAGCAGAAACAAAGGACATAGGTGTTGCTGATAAATGGTGCTTGGTTGGCGGTGTTCAGGTGGTCTGTTGGTGTCTTCCTGTTCCTTCAGTAACCTGAGACCTGACTTCCTGGGAATGCTTTCAGCATTATTTACACTCATTAAAGCTGACTACCTCAGTTTGATGGAGTGAGTTTAGGATTTATGGAATTGCACCATTTAAACAATCCTCAAAATATCACATACCACTAAGGCGAGTAATTTTCAACTTGATTTCAAAAGATTAAAAACTTGTATGAAAGATACTTAATAAAATGGGCTTAATTTGTATAGAGAAAAAGAAGAGGAAAGGAATAAGTAACATTGACATGTGGAAGGATAATGTTCTTTAGAGTGAAGGTTTGCTTGTATCTGTTAAAATGGAACATTTTTAACAAAACAAAGAAATGTAATCCCAAAGCATACAAATTGATGGAATTTTGGCAGCTGTGAGTTTGCACAGTTTGCAGACTGAAGGAGAGGACTACCTTTCATGTTTGACAATGCAAGAATGTGGCACTTTAAAGTTGTACTGATGTCTAAGTTGTGATTATAAAATTATACCATAATACTCTGTGAGTAAGATATTTTGTAGGTACAGCATCAGCAAAGCCCATATATTGATGAACTTTTGAATACCTGATTAACTTTTACTTGGCTCAGTAGAATCAGCTTTATTTACATTTTCTAACATCCTGTGTTTCATAAGGAAAATCATCAGCTGTCACTGAGAGGAGGAACTGTTATAAATAGGATGGTTTATTTAGGCTGATGGTTTAATACCCTCCTGAGCTTTGCCTTCTAGTTCTCTGGAAAAATTATACAAAGATGTGAAAATGTTGACTAGGACCCCTTCGCAGTACCTAAAAGAATCCAGGAAAAAGAGATAACAAGGATGCCAGAGTGGAAGCTTTGGAAGAGAGGGGAGAGCATGGAGATATGCTAGGATGCAGTGTATAATTTCTTACTCATTTAAAACTCTGTTACTAGCTGTTGGAGGTTTTTTGAGATCCTAATGAGTTGATTCCTTTTCTTGTTTCACAGGATTTCCCAACTCTGTTCATTGACAACCATGTACATCCATTTTCGATGCATTCCCTTTGGGTGTTGTGCCCTTTGACTAAACCATTTCTAGTGAAACCTCCAACCAATATGAATAGAGGGGGAAATGCCATGCACCACTGCTTTCAGTTTCCTTGCTGAGCAGCACCATTTTCATGTAAAAAGAGGAGAATGCTGTGTAAGCACATGTAGGTTTCCTGCTTTCCTTACATGTCATGTTTTCACTGAACTTTTGTACCAAGTCACACAAGGCCCTTCAAAAAAACTCTCCATCCCACAGGAGCTCATAGTGTGAGAGCTTTGTAAACAAGATCCCTCCAATGTTATAAGCCAATGTCATTATTTTGTTTTTCTTCTTTGCTCCTTGTGTTAGGCCTGTGCTGACTTCAAAATTTTAATTTCAATAGTACTTAATCAATTTAAAAGTGTATCTGTAATTTGCACTGTCAGGCTTAATCACTGCAGATTATCTCTTAAAAGCCTTAGGATAGATTGGGGCCACCAGTTACTGAGCTTGAAGCGTCCCTGTAGAAGCATTAATAGTTTTGTTCAGGTGCTAAATTCAATTGCATAGGATCAGTCTCAAAATTTATCGAAAGCATAAAAAGGAGTTGCGTTTTAAATTTTACATTTCTTGTGAAGTGTCCACAACATTACAAAGCAACCATCAGCTTGAAGCTTGTTTCTGGAAGAGACCAGAGTCATTAACATGTACGACATGAGAATATGTCTAATTAATATAAAATCTCAGTTGAAAGGAGAGCTCAGCTTGGATAAAAATTAGTTTTTGAAAAATTTATTGCAGCTACAATAAACAAGCATCCACCATTAATTGTGAATACTTTTAAAAGATTTCATTACCTGTTTAATTTGCTAAACGCTGGTGTCTGTTTCCCTCCAGGGTTCCATTGGAGTGCCTGGTGTTCCAGGGAGAGATGGACAAGTGGTGAGTTCTCTTTGTCAGCACTACCATTATTTATGTAGAGGATTAAAGCAATTTTGGACTTGTTCACATGGGCAATATGCAACCTTACATTCAGAGCTGTGGTTTCTAATTAGCTTCATGGAAAAGACTGTACAATCTGACTTGTGCTTTGAAATAATTTTTCTAGTTTTACCTCAACAAGCATCAAATGTAATTAATTAAGATGAAAGTCTGATGTTCAGATTTGATGACAACTGATAGGTTCCAGAAAGAAATGGGTATTAGTAGTGGGTTACTTTAGACAGCATATTTACAAAGTAAGGGGGGTTTATTTTTGATTAACTCGGTCCCATGATGCAAACAATTATGTTGATATTGAGTATTTGTACAGTGCCAATACATTGTTAGTACAACCTATAAATAGAGAATAAAAAGAGTCTCCACCAACACAGGTGGAGAATAATGTGAAATTGAATTTTGGGGGAAAAATACAGAGAAATAAATCAAACAGAAATGTTCTTGAACACAACTGGGAGGAAAGGCTAACTCTGGCAAGTCACTATCATCTCTTAGTGCCATCACCAAGTAAACTCATAGTTCAGAACAAGCCTCCGTAAGGAGAGGTCACAATAAAGCAGCAGGGCTATTTTCACAGCATTGCTAAGGTTTCTTGGCAAATCTGGGTGATGAAGTTTAAATAATATCCCTCCCCGACTGTAAACAGTATTATCCATCTGTTGTTCTCACAAGCACTGACATTCCTAGTGAACTTCAAAAGCACTGGCAGGGGATGCCAAAAGGAAAAGGCATGATATGTGTGTTCAACAGGTTTAAGCAGCAATAGATGGTAGTGTGTAAGGGTCATATTAGACAGTCCTGTCTTCTACCTCCCTGACCAGGAACTCTAGGAATAAAAATGCTAAGATGTTTCAAATAATTTACTTTTAATTCTTCTTTTATTAAAAAAAAAAAAAAGAAGAAAGAAATCTTTTTAATAGGAAAATAGATAGTATTAGACTTGTGTTTTGACAGTGATTATAAGAAATGATGTAATAAATGATATTTCACTTCAGTGATAGTGATAGGAATTTATTTTTGAACTATTTAGAGTATTAGGACTAATATGGAAGAACAAAAAAAATATTTAGAATTAGCAACACATATATCATACAAAAATATATAAGAAAATAATAATTTAAGACCTCAGATTTTTTCCTTCATATTTTATAGCTGTATTCAATTGCAACATGAATGGTAGACAGTGCTGACCAACTCAGATGCTGTTGCTGTACATAGTTAAAGTAATTTTTGTGACCAAAGTCTGAATGAAAAGCTGTGTAGTAATGATTTTCTTTGGGTGTGCAGGAAGATGTAAGAAGCCTGGATAGGGTGAAGTTGAAAACCACATTGAATAGAAAAGACCTGATGATTCAAGAGCTTTATTTTAAATGGGAATCACGCAAATTCCAGCCAGAAATCTTTACTCAGATGAGCACAAAAAATGGATATGGAGGAAATGTGTCAAATGTGCAACTAACATGTCATTTTGGGAAACATGGTATTTTTTTAAGCTGTATGGCAAGGCTGTTGCATGTCTGTTTTTAGGAGACCACAAAGATTTACCTGCAGTCATGTTTCAGGGGGAAGAAAAGAAATATGCAATTGCATGTTATTGGAAGATGCAAACACATCTTTATATGTTGATTATTACCTTTAAATTGTGTTTTAAAAACAGCTCCTAACATTTTCAATTTATGGTTTATTTTTATTTGATTTACTTCAACATTCACAGCATCTAAAGCTTTGAAGACATTTTTAAATTATTACCTCTATATTAAAGATGTCAGCATGTTCTTAGTGTAGCCGAACTATTTTATTTTTGACCTTTAAGAAAAAACCAAATTATTAAATTACCTAGGTACCGGAACAAAAGCCATACAGAATAAAATTAATTGCTGTTACATTTTTTAGTTTGATTTGTCAACTGTTGGCTCATATTGACTGGAAAGCACTTCCTTATGTGCAGAAAATGTATTATTTTGCTATAATACTAAGCAGATAAAAGTTGAATGTTGCGATCTCTTTTAATCAATAGATTAAAAAATTAAATTCTGTTAGCTTGGAAATAATGGTAGAAATAAAGTTAAACTGAAGCACTGTTTATCTAAAGTTAGAAAGTATAATGCAGCCTAGGACTTCCATGTTAATATTTTTCTACCTGTCGTGGTTTTGTCTTGGCTGAATTTGTTTTTATACCTCCTATACAATTATTATCAGTTGAGAGAAGGTTTATGTAGACAAAAAGAGACTGAATTGGAAAAAAAAGGTATGAGTATTTATTATTAATAAGTTAAAATTAAAGAATTATATTTATAACAATTCTATTTAAGTAAAAGGTGTTATGTATTTATAGAAAAATACTTCTCCCCCCCCCCCCTTTTTATATTAGTCCAATGAGGAGAAGTAGTTTCCGTTTCCATTCTTGGAGTTCTAGCTCTCTCTCCAGTAACTCTGCAGCACTTTCGTCGCAGTTGGAATTCCTTTATCTCTCTCTCATTCTGTGTTGGCCTCCAGGGCTGGGCTTACCCCTCTCCTGGGCTAAAATCGAAGGCTGGGGGTTACCCAGGTCCTGAAGAAACCCTTCCATAGGCTTGCAAGGGGACACTTGCTTATTATGGATCATTTTTCACAGAGTTACAGGGGATAATGGTTTAAGAGTTCACCCCTGTTTCCCTGTGGAGGTTCCTTCCCATGGGAAAATAGTTCTTGATAGACTTCTCCAATATGGTCTAGTCTGGATTCCATACATGGATCTCAACATCCCTACCCGAGCTGTTTTTTGTTCCAGCGTAGGTTCTCTCAGGGTCACAAATCTTCAGTACTAGTAACATGGATTTCTTACTGAGATTCTAAGCTTATTCGAGTCGTCCTTGCTCTGGCATAAGCATCGTCTCCTTTGAGGGTTGTGAAGTTTTCAACAGGACTTTGCCTCATCCGAGCCGCTTCTGCTCCAGCATAAGGCTTTCTTTTTCTGTTAAAGTTACAAATCTCTGATACATCCACAAGCTCCCCTGTGAGTTGCATGGGGGGTTTCTTTACCTTAAATTTTTACAAGTGGCAGGGATTTTATTTTTCAGTCTTTTCCCTGCTGAAGAGAGAGAGTGAAAGGGAGAAAAAAAAAAAGCAGCTTTCCCTTCTTCGAACTTTCTTCTCTCTCCTCCGACTGCTAACTTTGACCTTGGAGGTTTCTTATCTCTTCGCTGGAATTTCTTTGCAGCGGTTTCTCGTCCAAGCCAGCAGTCCTCTAAAGTTTTTTTTCTTCACTCTCTCACAAGAGAGAAGGGAGGCTTCAGTGCCGCACCTGCCCCCACCCCGGGCCCAGGGCCGGGGGAGGAGGAGGCCTTGGCCCACTTCAGGGCCCACCGCCACCTTTCCTACATGGCTGCTTAATTTCAACTGCGACACAATCCTTCTCTTCTGTTTTCTTAAAGATGTGATTAGCAAAGGCGTCACTGAAAGTTTTGATTGGTTTTTTTGTCTGGAAATCACTTGGACAGAACCATCCTCAGCCCCAGGGATGGGCTGGTGGGCAAAACCACGACACTACCAAGAGGTCCATTCTTCTAATTTCTATGAGAAAACAGATTCTCAGTGCAGTGTGACACAGAAGATATTGTTGAAGGAAGACCAGAGTAGTCATTTTGAGAGTTGAGCTGTACTATGAGCCAGCTGCTGGCACTCCTGGCTTTACTCATAGAGATTCATGTTGACTTGAAAAATAGATGAATTCAACTTGAATGTGTGATGCAAGTCATCCCCTTTGTAGAAGTTGCACAGTTAAAAGACTTTACAAAAGCCATACTGCCTTGGTTGCCTTTTGATCAGTGAGCTTGCTCTGTTAAACAACAGCATGTGCAATGCACTAAGTTCCAAGTTAATATTTTTTCATAGTTTAAAAGGCTATGAGCGTTAAGCAAATGCTAAAAATTAAGTGTGTGAATGCTTATCTCATGTGGACAATGAAATGTTTTTCAGCTGATGAATGTCAGCAGAGAATAAGTTTTGCTCTCTTCTTAAACAGGTGAACAATACAGAGTTAGGTCATCTCCATCTTCTCTGTGTCTTTGTAGTTTTTCTTTCCCTTCACTTCTTCTTTAATTGAAACAGTGGATTGTGGGAGTTGATTGACAACTTTAACCAATAAGTCTGGGAATGAGATCATAAATTCTGAGTGCACTTAGAATAGTTTTTTAATCCCTTAACATATGAACCACTTCTCTTAGACAATCTCTAGATATTAGAGTAAGTGTAATTTTACACGACCCACATGTTTTTGCAGGATGTTAACTAGTAGATTTTTCTTGCATTCAGAGTAGCTAAACCATTGCCATAAAAACTTCACACATTTTTTTCTTTTAGGTGAAACCCAGTGAAACATTACAGGTGGTCTTGCAAGGGCATTTCCAGTTTTCATTTGTTCCTACGTTTGGGAATCTATAGCCAGCTTATCTTGTTGAGAACAGTAACTGGAAAGGAGCTGCCTAATAATATCTGCAGCTGGAGAGAGTATTGTTCCTGGGATGGACTGAAACCTTCTGAAATAGCAAGGAGAGTCTTTCTAAGTGCTACCTTTCTTTGTAAGCTGCTGTGCAATCCACCTTAGCAGGCTGCTTTCTAGCAAGATGCTATGGGAGATAAACTTCCCTTTCTCAGTCCCTGGCAAGAGGTCCTTAGGCACTTGAATAGCATGAAAAAGCATTAGTCCTGCATGGAAATAAGAGGTTAGATCTAGGGATATCAGATCCCTACATTAATCATGTTGAAATAGCCACAAAGGGCTTCTTGGAAAATTCAACTGTGTAAGTATAGAATATATGCTCTGGTATTTGCTAATATATTTGGTAGTGATTTGATAAGGACTCTCAGAGATTGCAGCAGCAGCAGCAACACAAGGAGAAAAGTGGAGGTTCTAAGTCAGGATTGCATTTGGCCTGAAGGAACCCAGGTTCTGCAGTCTGTGCAACTAAGTCTCTTTGTTATAAATAGGAGTTTGTGTGGAGTGCATAAACCCCTCCCTGTATACTTCCATAGATTGCTTTTTCTTACATACTACTTGATATTTTGGTGGGTTTTTTTGTAAGAGTGTATTGAGAACAGAATGTGTGGTCAGGATAGATCCCTTTATTTCAGATTATTTCAGTAGATTGACAATAGCAATTTGATAAACCTCAGAAGAATTTTCCTTCTTATCAGTAGATTCAGAGTCTGGGTATGCACATTTCTTTCTGCTTTCTTCATGCTTCTTATTACTCTAACTTACATGTATTTTCCTATTACTGTGTACAGTACTATGTAGGGAACACATTTTGAAGGTAGCAATATCACATTTCTTGAGAGAAATGAGGCAGTGTATACACATACTAACATTTTTCAACTAAAGGAAGGAAACTTCATAAATGTAGTTCACAAATTCTCAGACAGGTTTGCAGGCCAGCTGAGTCTTGTTGAAGAACCTTTCCACTTAATTTCAGCTGGTGAGTGGGCCAGGAGAGATTTCCAGTCCTTAAACAAACAATTTCAAGTTACTTTTGAAGAGGGGAAAAAAGCAAGTTGAAAGGAGGTAATTCAACCCTGGTTTGAAATGGAAATCATAGTTACATGTCTGAGAAACCACTTTTTTCCCCTCTGTCTTCATCTATGTATTTTAGAGTAAAATTAGACTGGATTAGATTTGAGGCCTCTTGTGTTTCCTTATCCTTAAATTGATTACTTTCTAATGACTGAAAAATATACCAATACTGACAGGCTTTCTTTTCAGGGTGAGGTGGATATCAACCAGCTGGTGTAGACAGAGTTATGTATCTCACCAAAACAAAACCTATTTCAGAACAGCAGCCTCCAGGCAGTTTTTCTGCTACAAACAAGAAAAGCTGGGGCCTCCAGCCACATTATTTTTAGCTGATTAATTCTGAATGTGAAGGTATATGCCTCCAGGGCACAAAGCACTCCAGTAAGGAGAAGCGTGTTTTCAATTGCCTTGACTCCTTTTATATGGACTCTAGTAGGTGATACATTTTCAGACCTGTTCTGAAGTAGATTTTATGAGTTCATATTGACAGATTTTTCTCACATTACCAGCAGAGCCCAAGCAGTGCTCTACACATTTGAGTATTCATCGAATTCATATTCACTTCAATGTAAGCATTGAGACTGCCCCTACCATGAGAGTATCTTAGGAAACTAGTACACCTATTTATTGAGCAGGGTGCTGAAGGTTGTTCCTTGCCCAAATACAGGAAAGACAGAGAGAGACAGTCTGTCAATGTTAATACAGCTATCCAGTTACTATAGGCTCAGGAGTGTCAGAACTTGAACCAGGGTGTTCTGTGTGCTGTCCAAAGGAATATCCTTCTGATTTTTCTTTGAATTATCTGAAAGTTCTGAAATGAATGGCTAGGTTGAGTATATTCTTGGCATGTTAGTATTTTGTTTGCTTTGGCAATTGATAGGAGACGATTAGAGGAAAAAACCAAACACTTCTGAGACTGAGAGCATTTTGTTGAAGCCATTTCTAGAAATTATCAGAAGGTTTTGAATAGCTAATGGTGATCCTCTACCTACTCATTCAGTCATGCCTTCACATTGCAGTTTGCTGATGGGGCATTTTTCTTTCTAATTCATTGCAGTAGTGACAGTAACTTACTTTGTTAGAGTGCTGCTATTTTTGAGGAATCAAAGTGCCTATCTTCCTGTCAGGGCATTTGGGTTTAACATGTGGAATTGTCAATGGCAGCTCCCCATCTACAGGTTTGCTCATGAAACATGTTAAAGACGTTCCTGTTACTGACAGTGAACAAACATTACAACTTACTGTCGTTATTCCACTGGTGGAGACCCTGCAATTTCTCTATAGCATATAAAGAACTGCAAGATGATCCCACCGTGTCTGCAGCACACTTCTGTGTAAACTCTCATCAGATAAATTACTGGAACATTTACACACCACCTGAGTTAAGCTGATTGATTTTGGGGATGAACAATAGAACATTAGCTGGAAGTTTTTATTTTCAGCAGTCTGAGACGATTTGTGAATTCAGCAAACTGTATCTGAAAAAAAATGGATGCTGGTGGTGAATAGCTGAAGACTTCAGTGTCTATGAGTGTTCTAGTGGCAATGTCTTTTTCTGCAGTAGACAGGAGGCTAGAAAATTGCCTTCCAGTGCTGCATAATTTTTACATGAAATTTGGGTAAATAAAGCTTTTCTAGAATTTTCTAATGTTCTGTAGTCTATTGTGAAGTGATCATGAAAACAAACTCTTCTTTTAGGATTGGTCAAGTTACACAAAGGCAGGAGAAAATAAATTTACATAAAACAGAAGTTAAAGGCTACCGGAACAGTATTTTTAATGCAATATTTGCATGTTCACCACTTTAGGGCATGACATTTGTGCATCAGGTAGTTGTCTTACTGCTTTGGTACAGGAAAACCTTGATAGAGAGTGTATTCTGATAAGATGTCGCTGGTACCACAGCATCCCACTGTTATTTCTTTTTCAGTCATAGTGTCACTGAAGCCACACTTTGCTGAGGTGGTATTTGGAAATTGTACCCCATCTCAGTGACAGTAGAGAGAATTTTGGTTTTATTATGGTATATCATGGTAGTCACACACAATGTTCATTATACAAGACAGCTTCTATGGTGTGGTCTAACTGAGAACAAGAATGCAGAAAGGACTAGTAACAATTCCTTTAAATTGAGTACTGAGGTATTTCACACCTTTCCACATCATCTTGCCCACAGTCCATCCCTTTCAGGAAAAAGTTCCAAGGGTATTTTGGAATATCTCCAATGATATTCTGAGGGTGGCTTCAGACAATTTCTCTGGGTCTTGCATCTTTTTCTTATATGAGGGTGCACTTTAGCCCTCATTAAATCTTTAATTGGGATCATGGATTGTGTTTTATAGTAATCAGAAAGATTTAGAACATGGTTGCAGTCACTCTGTCCTTGAGTGATAATTTCTCAGGAGTTCATGACTGGAGGAAGGCAAGCTCTGAGCTAAAATCAGATGTACTGTAGACAAAATTACTCTTTAAATGGTAAAAAACCCCCGCAGTTTAGACCACTCTTAGAGTACTGTGTCGAGTTGTGGGCTCCTCAGTGCAAGAGAGGGACATGCTGGATAGAATCTCATGATGGGCCTCAAAGATGAGCAAGGGACTCCAGTCTGGCTCCTGTGAGGAGAGGCTGAGAGAGCTCAGACTTAAACCTAGGGAAGAGCCGGGGGGAGAGCTCTTCGATGTGGACAAACACCTGAAGGGAAGGTGCAAAGAAAATGGGCCAGGTGCTTTTCAGTGGTGCCCAGTGACAAGACTAGAGGCAATGGGCACAAACGGGAACACAGGAGGCTCCCTCTGAAAGGCAGAAAACACTTTTTTTACTGTGAGTGTGACTGAGCACTGATACAGGTGCTTGTGGGGGCTATAAAGTCTCCATCCTTGGAGATATTTAAAAGCCACCTGGACGTGATCCTGGGCATGCAGCTCTAGGTGACCCTGCTTGAGCAGGGAGAATTGGATCACATGATCTCCAGAGGTGCCTTCTACCCTCAACCATTCTGTGATTCTGTGAAAGAACAAATAAGTAAAAATATGCTGCCTCGATTTGAAAGCTGGATGATGTGCAGAAGACAATTGTTTCTGCAGCATAACACCTTTGCTGTCAATGCTTTTAAAGAGAGACTGCAATAGGAGTCAGGAAAGACAGTGCCTATGGCCTGGTCAATGTAAAAATTGTGACATTAAGGATCTAGTTTTGTAGTTTCTTTCATTCTATCAACTTGAGAAGAAGTCTGATTTAAATGATTGCATCAGATGACATTATTTAATGTCTAGTTTTCCCTTGCACACATCACTCCTTGGACATCATGGAAATCGTCTTCAGCCTTTTAAAGGTCAGCTATGCTTTTTGTTCTTCTCCAAAACATTAACCCATGGGGCTGAAGCATACTTATACAGCATTTTGTAGTCCAGTTTACTCATACAGCATTTTTGCATTCTGGTTTTAACATAGGCTTTGAGTAATAAATATATAAATAAATAAAAGTAACTAAATGGAAGGAAAGCAATTAACTGTACTTTCTAACAGAAATATTTTAATGCCAATTTAATGCCAGTATTTTCATGCCAAGAGTCGAAATCATCTTTTGGGACCAACATTGCTACAATAACACAGTATTTTAGTGTGTAGCACGGGAAAAGCTATCAATCTACTCACCTTCAAAAGTTGAGCGCTGTTTTTTGTGTGAAAAAGGGATGCTCCCTTGCACAAAGCTTATTTGCTGTACATTTTTACTTCACCTTATTACTCCCTTATTCCTGGTATGGACAAGAAAATAGAGTTCTAAAATAGGGGAAGAAATATTATAGGTATGACATAAAATTATTTTAGTCCCTGTTCTCTAAACATTAGAACCAGAATGAAAATCACTTCAAAAACATAAAGCCACAAGGTAATTTTTGTTCTGTCTTTCTAGGTTTACCTTCAATCTTTCCCATTCCCAGAGCTAATTTCTGCTGTTCTGATGCCTCTGACTAGTACTTTCAAAGCCAGAAAGTGTTGAGCATAGAAAAGTCGCATATGGATCAGAAATGAGACTGTTGATATGAATAGGATTTACTATGACTAGGTGACAGCCTGAGGTTTTCACCTCTTTTCCAAAGAAAATAATTGTTTTGTTCTAGTGTTGCAGTCTCCATTTTGTAGCCCTCTGCATTCATAGCACTTACATGTAAACCTGGGAGGAAAGGGCAGGCTTAGAACTTCAACCCTTTGATTAGAGATTTAAGCCCCCTGAAAATGTCAGCCCACAGCAGCTGTTTGAAAATGAAGGGGACAGAAACAAACTTGTTTGGGGTGTGAGTATGAGGAGAAACAACTGTATATTCATTGGTCCCTTCTGCTTCATTTTGTCAACTGGCAGTTTTCTTCAAGACCCTTTTAGGTCAATCCTTTAGGACACATCTAATCTCCAACAGCTTCAGATCCTGAGTATTCATATATTGAATGTCTGTGCCACTTTATCAGCCTTACAGCTACTGTAGTACAAAGGAGCCTTGAAAAAGGTCTGACACAAATGGCTATTTAATTTCCTGTGAGCTTAATGGCACCTAACATTTTTTCTCTGGCTTGGAAAATACCTCACTAGAGTTTGCAAAACCTCGATGGTTTTGGTTAGTATTTTGAAACAACCCTTGATGAAATTAAAATGTAATTAATGATACAATGGAACTTGCTTTCACAGAGAATCAGAGTTTATGTATCTGTGATTAAAATCAGACTTGAAAATAAGAAAAGATAAGTCCTTTCTTAATAGAAGGCTTTTATGGAGGATTAGAAAATACATGTTGTTGCATTTCAAAAAGCCTTTATCTTAACTCCTCTGTAACTTCTGAGAAGAGGATTGGTTCATCATCTGTACTAAGTTTGAATACTGTATGAAAATTGTTCACTGAGTTTCTGATACAAATTACTGTTTCTAATTTGTGTTGTATAATTTTTTTTACCTTTTCCACATTTTTATACATTTACATAGCAAAGGGCTTATAGAAGAACCTACTTGCAGGCTTTTTCAGATCTTTTGTGGCAGTTATTTTTATGTGCTGTGCCAAAAATGGGATGCAGTTTTGTACACGAGGGTTATCAGAGAAAGTAGGTGTTTGTTGTGAGACAGATAGACATCTGCAGAGGGTTTTGCATAATAAACCCTAGTTGTTTTACAATAAAGTCTAACCATTGTTTTATCATTTTATCTAAAATAAATATCTGTGTTTTCCCTTAAATCTGAGATATAAACACTAAAAAATGTCTTTCAGGGTCTTGTTTTGTTTTTTCTTGTTTGTTTTTTAATTCGGGAGAGGAAAAAAGATTGAAAGTAATTGTTATTTGTTGGTTGACTTATGAAAATCATTTATGACTCCTTGAGTTGTAGGAGAATAATATACCATCCATTAAACATACCCAAAATTTGGAACATCGATGTAATGCTGAACATTTTTAAATCTTTTAAAACCGCTTTTTAGCCAGTGGTATTAATGTATCAAAAATAGACAAGCAAAGTAGGTTAAAAAAATTAAAAAGCTCTCTGTTCTTCCAAATTCTTCCATTTCTGAAATAGGCCCTTCTCATTTTATTTCATTATCTGCCTTCTGTGTGAGACCAGAAGCACAAATGTCAAAATCATTTAAGATAAGCCTTTCTTGCAGTATTTCTAGATTTTAGAAAAGAGGAAAGCATTGGCAGTCTTGCTGGAAAGACTATGCTTTTAAGGTTAATTGACCAGATTTTCAGAATCAGGAGTCACAGTTCTCTTTTCTGTTTAGTTTGACATCTGTGTGTCTCTGCCACCTTCAGTCGAATTATTTCTTACCTTGTATGGTTAATCCAACCTGATGAAATAAGGCATTTAAGTGCCCTACTGTGGAGTACATATTCGCTGAGTCTTTTTAAATTTTGTTTATCATTACGTACCCAGTATGAGAGTATTCATATATTTCATCATGTCTTTCTTAACCTCATCTTTTGTTTTCTTTGCCTTTAGGGTGAACCTGGTTTGCCTGGCATAGCAGGAGAGAAGGGAGCAGCGGGGCTTAAGGTCAGTACTGAAAATGGATTAAAAACAGAAACACAGAGTATGTGAGTGCATATATAGATGACAGTCGTGCTTTCCAACTTGGGTTTATATTCTGACTGGCTTTTCGTGATCTGCTCTTGCCAGTGATCAGGGCTGTAAGAGGCTTTGCACATTTCCCCATAAGGGATCATATTCTTCTGCTGTGCATGTATAATCCCAGGCAGCGGCACTGACGCATATATGTCCACTGCCAAGTGAATGCAGTATGCCTGCAAGTGTTTGGGAATTTGGGGACCTTTTCAGAAAGGCTTTGTTTATGCCCCTTACAATGTGTTTCAGGCTTCTTTTCAAAAACTGCTGTGGTCAACTCTTTGACGAATGTCAGGGTTAAGTCTTGAGGGCTGATCCTGCTATTATGGAAGTTAGCAACAAGCCTCATTAGGAGCATGTCTCAGCCTCTGTTTGTTACATCAGAATGACTCTTTGCGCTTATTTTATCGGTATATTATTTGTTCTGCTGTTTTAATATTGAACAAGTGAAACAGAACATAAAGCTTATGATAACTTCACTTAAAAGAAAGCTCAACATGTCCAAGATGATGGGATCTGTGGGCTTCTGTGTGCTAAATTCTAATCCCATCAGCTGCGAGTGTGTGTCTTTGGTGCACATGTGCTCCTCAGCTGATTCTGTGCATCATGCTGCTGCTGACAGACATGCAAGACAGCCTGTTTACATTTACTGACTGTCTGCTTGTCCATCAGGAATGAAAACAAACCATTTGGGAGCATGACCTTTTCTTACTTTCTATACAGAAGCCAAATTATGGCAGTTGATGCTTAATTCGTATTCACAGCTGTAGTCTCGGAGTTGCCTAGCGACCACCAGCCTTCAGAAGGGGCAAATATGAGCCAGAGTGCAGCTCTGAGCCAGCAATGCAGAGATAAGTTGTCAGGGTCAGGCTGGTGTGCAAAAGTGCATTTGCAGTTTCTCAAGCACATTTGAATTTTGAAAAAAAATAGTGGCTATAAGCCATCTTTTTGTTACAGAGAATATAAGGAGCACTGAAGCCTCTTTACTCTGAAACAATTAAGAATTAGTTTAAAACAGTTAAGGACTTTTCTGTCTTGAGGAACCTTCTGAGCCATTAACAGAATCTTAAGACTTTCCCTTCACATTCAGACTTTGGGGTTTTCCTTTGTTCATTCCCAACATAAGGAGAACCCAATGTAGGAGTCACCTACATTCTTGCAGGCCACCTCTCGAAGACATACACCTGTTTGTCAGTGTTTAATCTAGGACAAGAGAGGAGGGAGGGAAGTCTTTCCATGCAAATCATTAAGCTTTTAAAATTATATTGGAGTTGTGTTGTCCATTGAGGTCTGTTATATTTACATATTCTATTTATTGGAGATTTTCCTGTTAGATTTTGTCATTTGCGGCATTGTCATCAGTAGTGACATAATTGTTGGTTATTGACATACTAATATAACACTTTGATTTTTCCTTGAGTTAGTAACATGACTTCTTTGCTCCAATTATTTTCATCAGGGTGACCCTGGAGAAAGAGGAGAAAAGGTGAGACATGTTCCACTTCCTTTGTGGTGGTTCTGTTTTGCATAAATGCTTCCAGAATTCCCAGTATACTAATTCCAAGTTTAAAAAGAAAAAAAACACAGCTAGTACCTAGAACTTGAGAGTCATCGAGCAACCTTTAGAAGTGTCAGACAATACCTACTAATGGGAGTTATTGATCTGTAATTACTGCAGTGGGATTAATCACAGAGAGCAGTGCTCATGTGTTAAAGGCTGCACAGCTGAGCAGCCATGCAACTAATTCTCACTATGGTTAGTCTCAGAAAATTATGAGCCTGTCTGAATAGAGATCCACACATTTCTCATAACTTGCTTTTGGTGCTCTGACCCCTGTGTGGAATGAATTGACTAGGTAACAGAGTGATAGCTACATAGACTCTGAATGATGTCTGGGTATCCAGTTCTCCACACACTGAAAGTGGAATTCTCCGTTTGTGTTTGGATCAGTTTAGGAACAGCAAGGGAATCTGCTCCCATGATCTTAGGCTGTAGACTGTCTGGAGAGGTACCAACAGCACAGATGATACACTGATGATGCTCTGACTTGTTGTGAGTTGGCAAGGAATTACTTCTCTGATGTTCACAGTCGCACCAAGACAAGACAAGGGGCTGGAAGAAGCTCCACGCTGCAAAAACAGGAGTATAATTTTGCTCTTCTGGGGAGGAGCACCCAAGTACACACTGAGGTAGAGTTGAGCTTCTGCATCTGTACACAGGGGCAGATTGAGAATAAAACATAATCCTTATTCTGAGTAGGAATCTGTACATGGCCTCATCTGCTTCCAGTACACAGAGTCATGTTTTTAAAAAGTAAGTTGCTTTTATTGAGGTGCAATTTACTGTTGAGAAATCTTTACCCATGTCTTTGCAGCTACAATTGAATTTCACTTCCAGGTGTCTGTAAATCCAATTCATTTCACATTTTGAGAAGCATATAATAAAAATAATCCAGGGAAATTTTGAAAGTCTATACCCCACCTGTAGAAGTATGTAACTGGGAATCTTTTTTCATGAAATAATTTCTTCTGTTATAATTGTATTTGTTGAAGTGCTTCAGTAATCCTATGTTTGTTTTCAGACACAAAAGGAATAACAATGAATTTTAACATATACTAAATTTCTGTTACTTAAAATCATTATATTTTTCCATAATTTCCACAATTACTTTGTCTTTTCCTAAAAGTGTAATTACAAATGCCCTCAGTGTGCTTTATCATGTCAGATGAACTTGGAATGACATTCCTAACAGTTCTATGTTTAATCAAGCCCTTAATTAAAGTGCTGCTAGATTGTTACCTAGTTCAAATTGTGTCAGTGACTGTGATATACAAATTGCTCTGTTATAAGTCCTTCTAAATGAAATTTCACGTTAAGGTTTTTGGAACAATATGACAGATGCTGAATAAATACTGCTATTTGAATACTAGTACTGGTTATCTGACCAAGAACAGGAATGTTTTTTTAGCCTACTTCAACTCAGTATTTATCAATATTTTTGGCATTTTTAAATATTTTTTGAACTTCACATGAACTTCAAGTCCCACAGGAGTTTTTGGCCTGTAGTCTAACATACAACATCAACTGTTTGGTGTAGTCCGGACTTCTTATATGGCTATATGACTCTAAGTGGAAATTAGGTCTTTTTATAGGTAAATCTTTTGAAATTTTTCTTTAAAAAGTTGGTGGGTTTTTAAAGTAGAAAATGTCTACCCAGCCATGAAAAAGTGTTATCTGAACATCACTTTTTTAACAAAAAACAATGCATAGAATTTATGTAGAGATAACAGTCATTTTGGTAGCTCCTTGGGGGAGTGGCATTCAGTGAATTTTTTTTTAGTTTGTGAATTATTCAAGAAGGGCTTCAGACTCAGAGAGTATATACCATAAATTACTTGAGAATCCTGATAAAAAATATTGGAAAAGTATTGGAACTGTCATCTGAATTAGATGCATTTAAATGAGTGTCTCTGTGTTGGAAAAAAAAAAAGGATTGGCAATTTAAAATGCTGAATCATCATGAAATCATTCCTTCATTGCTAAACCACAGTGAACTTAGAAAATTGATAGATTATACTGACAGGTTGTTGTTTGATAGTTTGATCATGAAAGAGATCACGCTTATAGTGAGGTCTGTATAAGACAGACACTTCCTGACAATGTCTCAGAAAGACTACCTGCTTAACAAAATCAACTTGCTAATCATGTTGGAATGCTGGCTCTTCTCTGCATGTTGTATGCTTACATAAAATCATTAAAATATAATATGTATTTTAATTATAGGGGGATCCTGGAGAAAATGGACTGAAGGGTGACACGGGAGAAAAGGTACACTACTTACTAGCAGAGAAGAAAATGTGTGCTTTAGGCGTGTTTACAATATAATGAGCTAATGAAAATAATAATTTGATCTAAAGAAAAATGCATTCTAAGCTGAAGGGTTTTTTAAAGATGAACGATTTGAGTTCATTTTTGTGAACAGCAGAAAAATTGTCACTATTCTTTCCAACTAAGCATAAGATTTCTGACTTTAAACAGTAGTAGTTTAGTACAGAATACATCAGCATGTTTCTAACTCTTTGCTGAAATTTGCATCATATGGAAGCTTTGGTCACAGCCTGTCAGTTGGAATTAGGTCTGTTGATTTAAGCCATTTCTGATGCCTTTATTCCCTTTAATTTTTCCCCTTCTGTGTTTCTCTCAAAGAGAAGGGACCAACATTAATATGGACAAAAATTATGGTACTGTGATAGGTAACTTCCCTCCAAAATCGGCTGCTGGACAATCAATAGTTGAAGATAAAAACACACTTTAAATGTGTATTCCAAGTGACAGCAACAGTAACCTCACTTGATACCTTGCTGGTTCATTGTTGAAAAGTACCAAGATGTTGTAGAAATCACTAAAGAAGAGACTTGGTCACATTTTTTTTTTCCTTAGTTTCATTTTATGTGAGACTTACGCTGTACCACTGAAAAAAAAAACCCCAAACATGGGTTTTCAATGTGCTTTACTTAAACAAGTCATAGTTTTTAGCAATCAGGGTAAAGCCTGTGTTGCACAGGAGAAAGGGTCACACATACTGATCTATTCTGGCCATCACCTTTGAGTTCATATCCTTCTAAAAACATTTACTTTAGTGACTGCACTTTAGCAGAAACATAAAAATTTTTTGTTGTACCCTCACATGAGTAATGCTTAACCACCTTACATCAGTTCAGTGCAAGGAGAAATTTATGACGGATTTATCAAGCTGGTAGGGAATGCATGCAAATCCCTCAGGACCTTTGGATACAGTAAAGCTACAACTTAAAACAACATAAGGATTTTTTGGGGTATAGTCTAAAGTCAGCAATTAAAAATAAGACGTCAGATTTAAAAATAGTCAAGTTATTTGATTCTCAAAGTTCATTTAAATAATGCTTTATCTGCAGTCATGGTTATTAACCCAGATGAAAGTCTTAAGAACCTTATTTAGTTAGTTACACAATGTATGTCAGTAACATAATCTTGATCCACTTTTATGTGGTTTAAGAATATAATCTGTTAGAAGTACGAGCTTGTTGTTCAGATTAGGTAGTTCTGCAACAAGTAAATGGGAAGTTTATAATCTCTCTGGGAAGCCTAGTGCTGCTTCACTTGTTGCTTTTCCACTTTATCAGCTGTGAGAGGGAGCTTGCATCCACTAGAATGCCCATACTGCACTGTGATCAGCAGTGTGCACGTCTCCCTGTTTCTGCCCAAGTTTTAAATATTTCTATATGAGCTTTCAGCAGTTTGGCAGTCTAATTGGGATCAACCTGTTGAAAGTATAGGTCATCATGAGACTTCTGATATTGCCATATCTGATGAAATTTCAATAAACCTGTTGAACTTCATAATGCAGAAGTCTCCCATTTCTTTTAGGTTTCATGTGAGTCTCAGAGGTGGGGTGGTGACATGGGAATATGTTCTGTTTGTTTGGAGTGCATTGCTTTAACCATAACGGGTTAGAATCCTCTGCATTAATTTTTGCAAGACTGAGCAGAATTGTGACTTTGTTGATTTTCATTATTTTTCCTCCATCTTCCCTGCCTACAAGACAGTCTGCCACCCAGGAATAAAAAAAAATCAACAAACCACCAGTTCTTATAGGAGAGCTGCAGCTTAAAGTTCCTGATAGACAACTCTGCAAACAGCACTTTCTAAAGAGCTTAGGAGGGTGGTTTTTGACAGATAATTTAGGACTAAGCATTAAACTTGGTGTCATTACTTTACACTTGAGCTACTTTACAGAGTTTGTATTCTTTCCTGTTCTTCAGCATAGGAGGAATTTTTTGCTCTGTGATCATTATGTGTAATTCAGCATGACTTTCCCAGAAATTGCTAATCATTTAAATGGCAGAGGAAATCAGAATGACTATTTCAGACACATTTAATAAATATGCTCCAGAGGTAGACTCCAGACTTTTTTTCTGTATTTCTTTTTTATTTGTACTTTTGTCTGTATTATAAGACTTAATAGGGCTCTTTTTAAAGTGTGTTTGTAAGAGAGCTGCTGGATGTATTCAGAGATGAGATAAGTCTGGTATCCACTCAGTTCTCAGGTATTCAGGCACATGCATGTACAGACCCTTCCTGCTCAGTAAACAAGCCATTAATTTTATGTAAATATTATGTAAATAAATGCAGAGAACATTGCAGTCAATCGTTACACATATGCTTAAGAGATTTAATCCACAGTTTATAAAAATTAAAAACATTTCTTTAAAGGCTTAAATGATGTTTCTGTGAGATAAATGCTAAATTTTATTTATATGATAAGAAAGAGAGATACCAAGTGACGACAGTTTCAGACTTGCTTTAGGAGCAGATTCCTGTTTGTGCAGTTAATTTAGTTTTGTTTCCTCAACCGCTGTACCTAGTAACTCTCAGATGTGGACTTGGGTGCTTACTTCTTGACCTGAGACTTTAGAATTAAGGTGTCTTTGTTGAAGTTGAATTGTCCTACTTTGAAGACAGTCTTAATGCCAGACGTGACTTCTGTATTCTTCCACTGTAGCCTTGGTCCTTGAAACTACTAAGTATATTCCTTCTTTTCATGTGTTCACCTGCTAAAATTTCTTCATTTGTGAACTGTTTGACTCATCAGTGAATTGAGAACATGCTGTACTGTAATTTTTTCTTTAATCTGATGCTAATTTTTAATCTTGTGTGAAGGTGGATTGTAACTGTTTTGTGTCTTATATTCTCCATATCCATCATTACCCTTTAAAATGTTTAACTGGCTAATGTGTCTTACCAGTTGCTTTGCCACTTCATAGCTATAAAAAGTCCTTGAGGCTTTCAGTTGTACATGCTTGTAAGGGATATTAGCAGTATCACTCATGCATGTCTATCAAAATGAGGCAGCTCAGGTTTCCATGCATGTATCAACCCCTCATAATACTGATTTTTGTGTTTTCTTTACACAAGAGCAAGCTGCAGTAGCTGTGTACTGCTATTCTTTAAAGGACAGTGAGCATGTAAACTGGTACCATTTAATTTTGTAAGATAATACTAAAGAGACTCCATACCCAAACCACCTTTAAAGCTATGGCAATCACAGAATGCTTCCTGCAGCTTCACTGAAACGTCAGGAGTGGATATCCCTATTTGTATTGTAGCACAAAAAATATTAAGCATTTATATTTGTCTTACACATTTTCAAAGTAGATTACAGTACTGGCTTCTATTCTACCTACGTAAATCATTAGCAGGCTGTTGGGGAGCTTGATGTTGCTGCCATGTAGCAACTTGTTACTTCCAACAAATGATGTACATTTGTTTTGAATAATGAATAATGAAACCATTTTTCAAATATATATTACTCTAGCCATCTTCAGTAGTGTATAGTTTGATTAGAAAGCCTTTCAGTATTTTTTTTCTTTTTTCTTTCGCGTGTTGTTTAAGAAAAAAAAAAAGCTAATTGAGTGTACAAGAATTTTAAGAATCCTGTGCTAATTGTACAAAACTGGCAGCTAAAAGCTTCCTTCACCAAGCTGCTCACTGATCCTCTGCCCTTGTACATATCACTGCCTTTCAAATCCAGTCCATTCAGTGAAGCACAGGCAAGATGCCTCCTCAGAACAGAGACCTTTCCTGAATATGTAAATTGCTGTAGCTAGCTCATCCTGTAAGGTATTGTGTATCAGTGCATGGACCTATCAGTTTAAATATGCTGAAGTGCTGAGGAAATAGAGCTATGACCAGCCCTGATGGAGATAAACTCCTAAGTCCCTGGAGCTTTTTTTCAAGGTGAGTCTTCATTAGCACAAAAAAATTTGTCAGTTGAGACCTGACACTTGCCATCTGTAGAATCAGGTCAAAATCATCGCTCAGATTCTGTGCAAATAGCAGTAAATCATTTTAAATGTAGATCAACAATTTAGAGATGTCAAAGTATGTTCTGGCTTTGTGAAGCACATTTATACAAAATCTGCAGTTATTACATCTACATTATTAGTTGTGAAATTTGAGGTTAACTGTTACACTGTTTGGATGAGTGAAGCTAAATCTCTTTGCACGATCTTGACAACAATACTGTTCCTTTTCTGAATCACGTTGATTGAATTCATTAGTTAAATTCCTGTGTAGCAGCACAGAGAACAGGCAATCTTGCTGTATAGTTATTTTGCCATATAATGTTGCTGTAGTCTTACATGATTTGTTATAAGTGTTTCCTGAAAAACTGTATATGTAATAAGTGTGATTATTTCTTGTGGATTTTGTATCAGGGTGACCCTGGCTCTTCTGCTGCAGGAATCAAGGTAATGTACTTTTAAAGCAGTTGTGCAGGTAGAAGAGGGGTGGTTGGTCCATGTTACTTTACAGCGTCACAGACATTGTGGGTATCATTAATGTTACAGTTTTCTAATCTCTATCTTTAATTCATTTATTCAGATCTCATCTTTCATCTGTTTTCTTATAGGGTGAACCTGGTGAATCCGGACGGCCTGGACAAAAGGTATTACTTGGAATTGTTCAGTTTTCCTTTTTGTTGAATTTGTGATAAACGATGTTACGTCAATGTTACCCCTGGCCCCTGTACTAGAATCAGCCCAAGGCAGTACAGTTTAGCTGGCCAAGGCCTGGACAGATTTGGTGTATGTTCGTTTTGTATTTTAAAAAAGCACAGGAATGATGATACTAATTAACATGAGAAGCAGTATCAGACTAACCCACCTTCCCTTTTAGCCACAGCACACTTCTTGCATTGAAAGCCTACGCAGTTGCAGCTGGTGAGACTAACAAAGAATGGCTCTGTTTCTTCAGTGATCACAAGCTAACCCTGCATGTTTGACTGACTATTAACCTTCAGACTATGGTACATTATTACATCTCTTTAGGAAGAAAATAAGTATTGACTAGAATCTTTTTCCACATGTACCTGTTAGGGGAACAAAATAAGTATTGACTAGAATCCCTTTCATATATTCCTGTAAGGGGAATCAAACTGTCAGAGGCATGTGGTGTGTTTGGACGGACAAAGAGCAGGTAATTCTGCTCTGTTCTTCCTTTCAGAGGAAGAAATGCCCCTGGGTGCTGTGTGACTTGAGGCTGCTTCTGCAAGTAAAGGTTCTGCAGGAGTTATAATGACTCTCTGCTGCATGAGGCCATCTGAAGCTGGGGAATTTGCTCTTTAATCCATAGTACATCAAACACAGTGAATGTTGTGCATTCAGCTCCCTTTCATGAGAGTAGGAGGCAGGTCCTGCAGGGAGAGCAAAGAGACAATGAGAGAACTGGGTTTTTTGCATTGCAATACTTGGTTTCCCTCAGGAGCCATCGGCACCGTTCTTACCTCTTACAATATTGAAAACTAGCCACTGCTGCCAGAGCAGAACAGAGTCCAACTGCCAGTTGAGCTAGCAGGTATTCCAGACAGGCAATCAAGAGCTAAAATTCTATATAATGGATGGCGACACAACCGTTTTCTAATACTCATGATCTTTTGGTGACTAAGCAAAACCCCAAACCACATATAAATAAGAAATAAATAAGAAATTAAGTCTTTTTGTTTGAGAAATTATAGTTGTCATCAATTATAAGATACTAAACAAAGACTATTATGGTTGCAAATGCAGTTCTCTAGTAAAATACAGTTTTAATTAGGAGAGGTAATCGAAGTTGTTTAAAGCTATCTAATGTACAGAGTCATTCAGTGTGTGCATTCTGCATTGCATGCTTTGCTTGGGTAATAAACCAGAAAATGCACTTAAGAGCCCGTGGAGATTCATACTGTCATTAGGCGGCTGCCATGGAGGCAAAACTAGCAATGATTTATCAGCAGACTCCTGGATCTCAGTCCACGGGCACTCAGGTTTGATCTCATTTAGGCAGCATGGATGAGTGAGGGCTACACAGTTCAGACTTTCAGTAATCTCAGCATCTTGTTCACACCAAGGGGGCCTTACTGTGTTCTTTCCATTTGCATCATAAGGTTCCACTGTGCCACGTTCATGTCCCAGCCCAAACCAACAGCTCCTATAATGCACTTACACAGCGTGCCTCCTCCAGACAGGTGCCCCACGTCTGCTGCTCTGCACCCCTACTTAGCAGGGACTTGTCACCCCACCAGAGATTGTGGGGGGCTCTTTTTCCAACTAGAGGCATGTCTCTGCCATCTACATCATCTGAATACTTTTCCCTCTTCTGTGTCCCATTCCTGTTTCCTTCCTGTATCTTCCTTCTTTTCTTCCTCTCTTTCTAGTTGTTCCTTATCCATCGTCTAAGGATAGATCTATATTGAGCTGCCCACCTGAATATTATTTACATTAAATGAAATGAGGCGGTGTTTCAGCAGTCTGACAAGGCTGTTGTGTGCCGTATTGTGTGCAGAGGTGATAGGATGACCTGCTGTGCCAAGCTGAGCACTATGACATAGAGTTAGTGTACAGCCTTGGCTTCTTTAAAAATCATTCTTCTCATAAATCATACTCATATTAGGAAGGGTCCAGAAGAGAAAATATTATACATTCATGTGCAGTACCAATTGTAATTAAGAAATAGTGATTTATTTAGTTGTGTTTCGCGTTGTTTAATGTATCTTTGAGGGACATTTTAATTGTTTTAGATTACTGTGACTTTGAACTGGCTTTGCTGGATCCTTTCTTCTTCTTATGTGTGAGTCTACGGAGGCTTACCTCTGTCCCAAAATTAAATAGTGACCTACTGCAGCAATACTATTATATTATCAATTGTAAATATTCAAATGCTGTGCTTAGAAGTGTAATATACAGTACCTCCACAATTAGATGAGAAAAGTTCTTGGTAGTAGTTTTGTATGTATGGCACGCAAGAAATGTTTAGAGGTAACATTTTGTTAGTTCAATGGAGGCCTTTTAAAGGATTGGTTTTTTGCAAGAATGATAACCCATTTTTTGCTTTAGAAAGTGTTAGTCAGCATACCAAAAAATAATAGTGTCTGTTGAAAATGGCATCCTAGCTTCAGTTCTTCTATCTGATTTTATAGTTAATATTTTGAGACTGGAATCTTTCCTGTGCTTTTAGGCAATTTGAACAGTTAGAATTTTGGAGAAACTAAAATGCACAAAGAAGCTTTTATCAGTTCCTTCTATACCACTTCAAAATCACTCCATTTGGTAAAGTGATTCACAGCCTCTCTATTGTGTCTTTCAGTTTGTGTTAGAATGTAATTTTGTTATGAACATTTCAAGTCTATTCAATATTACTGCCTCAAAGAAGCATCTTTGGGTACTGTAGTTTGATGAACATCTCTATTATGTATGCATGTGTTTATGTGTGTGTACGTATACATGTGTTTATGTGAGTGTAGGAGTGTATGTAAGCATGTGTGTACACAGACATGTAAGATATTTTAATAGCACAATCGGTATGAATCAGCCCAAACCACAGAGTTGAAATCTGGATTTCTTTAAAGGAGTGTACAAAGTCTGGGATATAGTTCAACTCATTAAAAAGGTAAAAGTTGGCTTCCGAGTTCAAACCTGAGCTTCCAGAAAGTTCAGGGAACATTCAGATCCAAAGTGCTGGTTAGAATCCACCTCTGTATTAAAATAAAATCTCCAACCTTTAAAATAATGATTTCTTCACATGTTATTGCTCTTTTTTTCCTCTTCATCATCTTTATTTCCCTGGACAAAATTTTTCCATTTAGCTGATATCTCAAAATGACCATTTGTGGGAATGTTGTCATTCTTGTCTTAGCCTAATTTCAACTTAATTTCTGAATTAATACATTCCGTTTTGAATATCTGTTACAAAATTACCCTTGCAAATGCAGTTCTGTAGCTCTTTTAATTGCAATTTTAAATAAGCAAGGCTTTTCTGGGTAAAGCAGTAAAAGATTACACTCCCACTGTCCTTCATGACACCGTGTAGATTCACAGATAAATAGCAAGCTCTGAAATGATGCTGTGGATAGCTCTATAAAATTGATGGCCCAGTTATAATTATGCAGTCCTGCTTGAATCATGCAATTTAAACTGAGCTCTTCTGAATTGCTTTGTAGCTGAATCAGACAGTTACACAGCACAATATCTAGCTCAGAGTTGAGAATGGAACAGAATTAACCATTTGTTGTAAGTTTGGAACTTAAATGGCAATATGTAAAGTGAACCTCTACTGCTTGTTTTCTTCTCTTTTGCTGAAGGCTAATGAGACTTCCTATTTGGTTTTCCTGACATGGATTTTCAATCTGGGTGTCATCTTCATATCCAAGGTTCCCAGAAGATACCTAAGTTTTTAACACAACTCTTACTCATTGTACATTTAGGACATTTATTTTGAAAATATCAGTCCTGCTGCAGCTGACTAGCAGTCATTTACGCTCTTTTATCTTCCTGCACAATTTACGGGGGTGTTTTCTGGATAGTGACCATAACTGAATAATGTCTGTAATATTATGTAATTTTCCCATGTAGGGTGAACCAGGTCTTCCTGGGCTTCCTGGACTCCCTGGAATAAAGGTAAATAAACTGTGTATCTGTTACATTGGGGGGGACATCACAAAAAGGGGGAACTGCAAGAATTTGGCTCAAATGGACTTACTGTGTTTGTCTTACATCTTCTTCTGAGTCTCTGGTATAAAACTGGGGATTGGCATAAAAAGGTTTCCCATGGAAAATTGATTAAGTGTCTATGAGTAGACAAACAGTGTAGCTTACATTTAAATGTGAGATAAAAAATTAAAACATTGCATTCTAGGTTTGGTTTCCTTTTTAATCTAAAATAGTAGAGGATTTTATATTTTTCTTTTTTATTATTTAATGGAAGAGTCTTGTCATCAAAGTTTTACTTGGTTTCTACTTTGATGTGTACTTTCCAGTAGCAATTCAGTATACTGAATTTACCAAGCCTCCAGCCAGAGAACTGCATTAATTATACACAGGCTGTGGAGAACTGGCTCTGTTGATAAAAATACTCTGTGCTCCATTACACAGCAGTGATTTCCACTGACAAGTCAAAATGTTTTAGTAAAACTCTTGTCAGTATTAGATACAGTACCTGACCCAATACCTGGTTTAGTCCCTGGCTTCCAGTTTGTCTGGAATCTTTAGGCAAGTTGATACAAAAGACACGTGGTTGATTGAGTTCTAAGTAGTTGTATTGGGAGTAGCAGACAGTTTGAGCTGTAACTATATAATTCTGCACAGAGCGAGTGGATTCACATATCCTGAGTGAGTACGGATTAGAATGGTCACTTCTCCTTCATGGAAAAGACTGTTCTTTCAGGAAACAAAATCATTGCATTCCAGCATGGGCCTGCATATGCCTCGAGGAGATAGTTTTTATAACTTCTCCCATAACAAGGAGGATAAGTCAGAGACCAAATTCTTGTCCATTGTGGTAGGATTCAGGATTTATGTAATGGAATGTAATATTTGCAGTGGTTTTCTTAAGGGACCTGTGAATTGCCGCAGCATTGAAGCATAATGTCCCTTCTGTGTTCCTAATGAATTATGGGAAGAATTGAATGTGCATATTAAAGTTTGTGTGTTGTAACAGCTGAAAATACAGTTCCCAGGGAGGTTGTTCATTTTCTGCAATAATGAATCCTATACTGACTAGTGAAGATCATGTAAGAGGAGAGTCTTGTGTGGTTAAACTATTTTTGTAAGGACCTTTGGCAGCAATCCCTATTCTATTTACTTTAACAGTGAGCAAAGAGTAGCTCAGTTGAAGGTCATTGGGGCACTTGCCTGGGGCACTCATCCTGGGAATACTTGCCAAAAGCAACTGGAGTTGTGGTTGGTCTTCAGGGATTCCATTTTCATGCAGACCTTGCGTGTCCATGCATATAACCAATAAATAAAAAAGTCTACGTCTGAGCATCTGCTCTGGGAAAATTATTTGTTGGCAGTAAGACTGGCTCAGAGGGGCGGCTTTCAAAATCACCTGAAAGGCAAGAAGTGAAGTGAAAAATGGATGAAGTGTGGGATTTTTGCCCAGTGAAAATTTGTTTCCGAATTCAGTGGATCCAGTGGAAAAACAGTGCAGTTGCCTGCAGAGTAAAATGGAATCATTTGGTTAAATATTAATAATTTAGGAAAATGCAGTCTTCTATTTAAAATCTAGTCCAGAGGGAGAGTGGTGGTGTTTCAGTGAAGAAATTTTGTCTAGTGCAATTCTGCATTGAGGTGTCTGTCTGCACCCTAGATGGTGACAAGCCCGCTAGCAGAATGTGCATAGGAGAGAGCAAAGCATATCTGGTCCCATCAGGCTTACAGGATGGGTGCTGTTCAATTCAAGGCATTTGTAAACTCTATGTAATTAAGTAGTCTGTAAAAAAAAAAACAAACTGGATTTTTCTGTCACTGAGATCTGTGTCTCAGTGAGAAGAGGTAGAGAACATCAGGCATGAGAAGAGGTAACAGAAACCGGAGAATGGCTGGAGTTAGGAACATGGGCACTCCTCAGCAAAGAAAAAGTAGTATTTGCCCCCTTTTCTCACCCTCTGTTTTAGCAAAGATTTATATTTCACCAGGGGAAAATCATCACATCAAATTCCAAAAACAACATCAGCATTATCTTACTGAAAAATAAATTTCTGGGGAACTGGTGTTGATTGAAAATTACTTCAAAATAGCAGTGACAGGATAAGAAACCCAATTGTCTGGACTTGCAATCACTTGGCACTATCATGTTGTTACCACACAAAACAGAGAGGAATCCTATTTGTAGCAGTGACTTTTTTACTGTCTTTTTTTTTTCTCTTTTTTTTTCCTGTTTTTCTTTTTGTTCTCTCCTTTTCCTGATTGTTTCAACTGTTGTTGGTTACAGTATTTTCAAGGATTTTTCAGGACTTTATAAAACTCTTCAAGATATGTCTTTGCTATTCTCTTAATAGTGATTTGCGGTGATGGTATGTATAGTGCCAAAGAAATAGTACAAACACCTCACAATGTTGTTACAACATCTAGAAACTTGTCACAATATGTAAGTTTCCATAAGGGAAGTTTTTCCTAGCAAACGAATGACAACATTCTTGTGAATTTGCATTCCAGCCCAGTAGCTGTTGGCAGAGATTTTTCAGGCTATTTCCAAACTTTATGAGAGGTAAAGAAAAGTAGATCAAGATACACGGATATTCTACACATAAAAGATTCCTGGATATAGTTCTTAAATATTAGATAGAAAGTTCCCTGTTCTTTAAATCTGTTAGTTGGACTGAAATTTACTTCCTTGTGAATTAATCTCTGTGGTGGCAGAGTTTATTATGAAATGTTTTAGGTAACAGTAGACATACTCTTTACACATGCTAAACCAACCTGTGAAAACACAAATGCCATGCCAGGCAATGGGCCATATCTGTCCAGCTACATCTCATCTTTCTTCTTATGGTTGAAGAAGCTTCCCAAAACATTCATTCCAGTGTGCTTGAACATACATAAAGGATTAATAGATACTAATCACTGAGAAAGTTTCAGCTTCTTATAATGCCATTTCAATTAATTAATCAGTGTTCCTGGGAACCTGTTAGGACTCGATTGAATGTGATACTGGAGTCTGAATGAGCAGCAACATTGGATGGACATGCAAGTATCATATCTGAATTCAGAGTATGCAGCAGGGTCTTTGATTACTTACTTTTCTAGACCCATTCACTATGCACATGCGGATGTTTTGGGAGTTCTTCCTGTTCCTTTTCGATCTCTCCTTGTCAGTTGGTGCCGTGGAGGAAACATAAGTGCAGTCAGTTGTTTCCAAGACAGTGAAGAAGCTGTCTGTGACATACTGGAGAAACGTTACTCAAGCACCTGTTGCTGTTTAGGAATGGCTGGAAACTTAATGAGCCCCTGAATGTGTTCCACCGTGTCACTTGGGAGGCAAGTAAGGCACCTAAACACAGAATATTAACTCATCACTCTGCTATCCCCCAACTGATGCCAAGCAGACACAGAAGCCTGTCTGTGAAACACAAACTTCATATATCTGTTTTATCTCATAACTTTTGTGGGAAGATACATACAAAGCAGCACTTACTGTAATGTAATGCATACCCTTGCTCATTTTAATGTCAGACATCTCTCAAATCCACTGCATTGCATTTTCTGGAATTTAGGCTGTACAGTTCTCAACTTCTGCACTGAGTGAGAAGCCTTCACAGAACACAAGCCTCTTCTCAGTAGCAGCACTTTTTGCAGGATGAGTGACATTTTTGGCATTTGTCCCTCCACTTTTAAAACAGATACCGAACCAAAGCTTATGAGTGCATACAAATTTTTATTTTATCCTCTTCAAGCAAACAGAATTGCTGAATGATTTGACATGAGAAAAGACAGGCTTCTTAGTCCTTCTGCTTTTGAGAGGTAGGGAAAGCCTTCTGTATTTTAAAATCTGGTGGAACTGGCTGATTCAATAGACTTGCCTCTGTGCAACATACTGTATCTTTCTGTACAATTACTTAGGGTTGAATTCCCTGGGGCTATGCTTGAGCAAGGTTTCAGAAGAACCTGGATAGGGATATGGGAATTTGAATCAAGTTTATGTCCTTTTCTTTTTATGAAAGCAAAAACAATTTTAATTTTCTTCAGTACTTATTTTTATTTCTGTACCTACTCAGAAATCTTACCCTGTGACTTTCCTAAATCCATGTAAAGACTGAAAGACTCTCTGCTCCACAGAAATTATTTTTTAAGCTCTAGAAGAGTTATTACTACTTTCACCCAGTTAGTTCTGTTACAAAAGAGAACTTTCAGAGAAAATGAGAGACAGAATTTTCAAGCTGGATGCACAGAAGTTAACGTCCTATTTAAACGCTTGTAGAAAAGAGAGCAACTGTTGTTAAAGCTTGTGTGTTATTAGATATTGCTCTTATCATCTGGCAGCAAAATTAAAGAAAATCTGAAGAAAATGGTAGCTCTAAGCATTTCGTTTTGGAGTCAATGCTGTTCACCACCTACAGAAAAGTTTTGCAAATTCCCCTTTTCTCCCAGGAGTTCTTAGGACAGCTGTGCACATTTACCTAATGCATTTTTTCTTTTTGATATTTCCATTCTTCTTCCTGTTTTCCTTCCTTGTCATTCACTGTTAACAGGAAACCTACAGGGCTTGTCTCTCTCTCCGTTTTCTCCAGTACTCAGATATTCTTGCCCAGGCTTAAGTTCATTTTTATCTAATAGGTCCCCATATTCAGAACTCTTTCTAGCCTGGACTCAGGAGCTGGAAGGGACCACCCAACTTTGTGACACACAACTCCAAATCCTGGATACAGAGGTGTCCTGAACACATTAACTGCAGCAACTGGAATTTGAGGGAATTAATTTCTCCCTGATACGCACTGTCCTTAGATATATATATATATATATATATCTATGTGGAAATATTCAAGTGTGAATGAATTTCCAATCTTTCATTACTCACGTACAGTGTTCTTGAAAGTGGGTCATCTACCTGAGCAGAGGGAAATGCGTAGTTTAGTATAGGTTAAATACTGAGAAGTAGACTATAAGGATGCATGTTTTGAGTGCAAATGGTAACTGATTTAAAAATATAGGACTAAATATCTGCATTTGGCAGGCTGGTTTTCAGAAGTAGCTCTATTCATGGCTGGGTAACATACATTACACAATTGTGCAGTTCATTTTGAGTATTCACTTTCCAGAGTGGAAGAATACATACAAACATATATCTGTATGTATATAGTTACACATCTATGTTCCTTCATTCCTAGCTCTCTGGTTTCCATATTTTATGGTGGTAATCACTTCCATAGAGTAAACATGCAATTTCCCAGAAATAATTTTGAGAATCAAGGCCAGAAAATGCAATCATCATCAACATTGGATGGTATGCATGTGTCAGGAGTGCTTACTGGGGCATTCTTCAAAATATATGCAGCTCTTATCAATCTGTCAGAACCTGTATCCTCCAAATCCTGAAAGGTCTCATTTTCTGTCATGGAAAATGCTAAAACATAAGTAACTGAAACACAGAATGTTGTTTCCTCTAAAGCTATTACTAGTTGGAAGACTGAGCTTATAATGAACTATTTCACAGCATGTGTTTTATAGCATAGTTTAATTTTTCTTTTTACAACAACAAAAAAAATCCAAATCCAAAATTTTGAAAATGGTTGAATAATCTGACAGTCCATCATCTTGCTGTATTAAGAAACCAAGAATTTTGTCATCCACAAAGAAAACTTGACATCAGTAATCTGAAAGTATTTCTTTGCCTCAAATAAACATTTTTATAAGGTCGGAAAATGAGGGTATGCCATTAAGTTCTTTATCTTTCAGAGTAGCCATAAAAATTTGTGAGATTTGTTAAATATTGTTTTTTAAAGAAAACAATTTGAGGCCAGACTCTTCACCATTTAGCAGTTCAGTCATTGCAAAGAATTAAAAATTAGGTGCTCATTACAACAAGTTTTTTTATTCTAATCCTCAAAAGTAGTTACCATGCTGACTTGAATTATAATTAGCCTTTAAGTAAAAAGTCCATTATATGATCAATGCATTCAGAATTAATCAGAATTATTACTGGTTCTGTTAATACTCTCCCAAAGCAACTTACTTGCTGAGAAGACAGAACTTAAAAGCAAGGAGAAAATTAGGCTCACTAAAAAGCAATATATTTCATGCAAATAGGGGCTTGTTATGAAGCTTCAGGATTTTAGCCAGGTTGTAAGGTTTTACTTCTCTAACTCTAAATGAATCATAAAGACTAAATATGCATTTGGAAATTCTAAACCACAATTGTTTTTCTAACTTTAGAGACTGATTAGGGAGTAACGATATTGTTTCAAATGCGATGAGTGAGCCAGACAACCTGTTTTAACTGGCAATTTCTGGAGCCAATTCTGAAGTGATATGAAAAGCCTTAAGCAAGACCTTAAAAAATGGGGTTAGGGATTTTTTTTTTTTTTATCAGATTTCCTTGTACCTTGTTCATTTCCTTCTTAGGAGCTGAATACTGTAGTCCTCCTGAGAGCAGAATTCCCATGGACATCAGGCTATATATAAAGTCCCTCTAATGCTCTTTGCAGTGAAAAAAATACTCTCTGACTTGTACAGTCTAAGGCCAGCTGAATTTCTGAGAAATTCACTGCAACTAAGTGCTGCAGACAGAGGCAGGGCATGAGCAAGCACAGCTTCATCAACCACCATGGATTGCCCTGTTCCAGGCTCCTGAGAATTTAGCCCTCACTCCTCTCCAGAGCGTAGGCACTGCAGTATTTTGGTTAGATAGCAATCTCAGAAATTAAGTTTTAGGGCAGCAGAGGGCAACTTCCAGAAAATCAACACAAGCACCAGTGAACCAAATCCAATTTATTGTAACTTCATATCTGTTCCCCAAATTGTCTTGCATCTGGGTTTTGGGTGGTTTTTTTGCTAGCTCTTCTATGTATCTCCACCTTTGCAGGATTCTTTCAGTAGAGTTAGGCAAGGAAAGGGCATCATACTGTTTTGTTTAAAATATGCTTACGAGTGAGCCATGGTAACGCTGAAGACGAGCATAACTTGGTCTCTTGATGTGATTAAAATGAGGACCCTTCCATGTCAGTGCTTGTCAGAAAGGACACTTTGGGGTCTCCCAAGGTCTGTGACTCCTGAAGAATTTGCAGGTTGACCCATGCCAGACACAGGAATTTTTGGAGAACCATGAGATCTACAGGCAGGAGTTTGGAAGCTCCAAGCCTGTCCAAAGCTATGTGTTCAAGCATGGTCATAGTTTTCCTTAAGCCCACACAGCTGGGTTTTCTGTGTATGGAAAAGGTGGGGTGGATCCACTTTTCCAGAATCCTCCACAGAAATTGTGGATGCTTTGGCATGGTTTGCCAGCTCAGAGGTGTGCACACGCGAGTCCTGATCTTGGTACATTCAGACTTCTAAGAGAACACCAGAGAAAAGTGTGTGCCCTTACTTGTGGCACACCTGCCAGTCAGCCCAGGAGGTCCAGAACTTCATGGTCTTGGCACACATTGAACAAAATATTTCAGGACCAGTGAACTATATAATAAAGGTAAGAGTTTGACATTTAAATTTCCCTGGCAAATTCTACTACATAGCACTAGATAAGAGTAAGGATGGAAGTTACATTACTCCTTTCAAATTCATGGACTAAAGGTTGGTTTACTCACATTTCTATAACATAGAGAACATAATATAGTAATCCCTTGTAGCTGAAAATAGTAAGGTGACCCTGAGACTTAACAAGTAGGATAGTAAATTCAGAAATGGAAGTGAATTTATTTAATTGTTACAGGAAAGTTGGTGGTTTGGGTGCCTTCCTGTAGCACAGGTTTCTTCTTTTAGGCAAACACTGATCTGGATGGGAAAATGTGTGTTATAGTCATTAGAAAAATAATTGCAGAAGGAAGAACCTTCAGTGGGAAAACAGTGTATCCAACAACTACTGTTCTCTGCTGATTGATTGTATCAGCACAGAGCTGTCTGTTTCAAGCACTGCCTGGATTAGGTTTGTCTGTGAGAACAAAGTTTCAAATACTTCTGGTGGTGGGTGTCTCAGCTGTGCAATGAAGGCTAATTCTGACAAAATATAGTATTAGAATGACATTTTTAATAAACATTTGCCAAATTAGGGGTGTTTCAAACAGCAATCAGCATTGCAAAGGGTATTTCAACGGTTGCACCTTTTTTAGGCATAAGTCCAAGTTTTAGCCAATTAACAGTTCCGTAAAACTTGAAGATGACAGTGAGCATGAATTTAAGTGCATCTTAGGGTTAACCTCTAATATCAAAGCTAGTCTCTACCTCAGCTCATAAAAGCTTTGATCATTGTGAAAACCAGTTATGAATATATCTAGATAATAATCCTCATGAAACTTTGGCTATCCTGTGAAGTAAATTTTGAGGTGGCTTTTTAAAATTAAATTCTGAGGGAGCTCGCATTACCGTAGATGTAGAGCATGCCATTATAGGGCCCTTTAATGGTTTGGACATTTTATGGTAAGAGGTAAAAATGAACATTAAAATTGTTCGTGAATAGCAGTGTATAATTTGCTATCTGACCCACTAGTATTTCTACAGACAGCACATGTTAGAGGTAGTCTGTTAAAATATCAACATATGAAGCCACTAAAAATTATTCTTAAAATCACAACACATCACTTCTGTAAACTGTATGAAATTCAAAAGCTTGTTGATTTTTTTTAATACCAATCTGCCTGTGTTGTGATTAATACAGATTGCTCCAAGTCCTAAAAGTAGACAAGGTTTGAGTGCTGAAATTTGTCTTGTTGACATCCTGTGCAGTGTGGTGGTTTCTAAGCAGTGTATACCACAGGGTTAAAGTAAAACATGCAAAAGAGCCATCACTTGCTGATGCCTTTCTATACAGCTACCAAACAGTATTTCAAATGGGGGAGTTCCTTACCTGTCTTTCAAAACATAACTGTTTAACTCCTCTTTCCAGATTTTCTATTCCTTGTCCCAGCTTTGGCAGGCAAAGAAGCTTGCGGCAAATTCTTAGTGGATAAAGCTTGGATATTATTGTAAGGAGTTACAGTGAGATGTTTAAAAAAGTATTATAAGTCTTTGTTACTCTGAATCCTTGCATTCCTCTCAGCATCTCACAGTAGTTTTGAAGAAATTCTGAGTTCATTTAAGCAAGAGACTTAAGAACAGGAGGTGCTTCAGTGAACACCAGAGCCGCAATATTGTCAAACCGAAGTATAGTCATGAACAAGCCTTCACTCTTGCTTTCCTGTACCTATATGCCAGCTAAATCATAAATGTCATATATTTACAACAAAAAGCTAAAACTCTTAGTCCTTTATTTTCTAACCACATTCCTCTATGGCTCTGGAATCTTGTTTTCATAATGGACTAATCCTGATGGTCTCTCCCTTACCTTTGTGTAACAGGGACACCAGCATGCCTTTCTGAGAGGAAGGTGTTTTCTTTACATTTCATATGTCATTGTCAATGTTAATTTTGATAGATTCCTTTTTATTTTTTTTTCTATCTGAGTGGCTCAAAAGATAGCATAAAGCATGAAGTCAGCAATATTTGCAGAATATAATGGCAGGATACAAGTGGTAAGAGGAATGGGCATTGCTTCTCATGTAAATATCTCTCTTCTGAGTAACTGAGACAGAAATGGCAGAAACAAATTTGATACAGTTGTTACCTCCACTAACTTTGAATATTGCAGAAGTAATACCCAATTGAGAATTTTACTTAATGCCTTATACCATGGATACACTTCAGAGATTTGAAATATTAGAGAAGACATGGCTTAATTTCAAATCATCCAAACATGTTGTCTTTTTACTTAGAAACTTAGTTCAGACGGCAAATCAGATCTGTCTTTTTATCTACTTATCCTCACTAGCACAGCATAGAGGGAGAATTGCATGCATTTCTTGATGTAGCCAGGTTTTAACTGCTGCGGTTTGTTCCATGTCTGATAAGAATACAGTGTTGAATCATGTTCAACTTGGCATCCACCAGAGCCACCACGTCTCTCTCAGCAGAGCTGCTACTCAGACAACCAGTTCCTAGTCTCTGCTAACACACTGCTTTTTCCAGTCCACATTTGAAAACATTTGAAAGCTCTGTGCCATGTAAGACCTGTATTGTACTTATCCTGATTAAGCCACCAGCTTCTTCCATTATAAATTGCACTAGCTTTTGCAAAGCATCTTTTTCTAACTTCTTTAGAGACTTTGGGGGAAGGTGGGGCTTCCTCTTGGACTTTGGCCAGAAGTTTTCTTGTGGTATGCAACTGGTATAGTCCTGAGCAAAGAGCAAGAATTTGACTCAAAAGCTGTGCATCGACCTCTGAGTGACACTTCTAAGCCTTACCCCTGAAAAGATTAAGTCAAGTAGTCACTGCATATTTCATCTGCCTGAAGTCATAATAAGCTGGCCAAGAAATTAGCCCTGGCAAAATTCAGTGTTATAACAATATGGATCTAATGAGTACCTTCTCATTCTAAAATAAATGAGTGAAGCTGCATTGTTCTTCATTTACTGACATTAAAGTGCTTCCATCTGCAGTGATGGAACCTTATGTTCCTCTTGCTGGTGTGCAAGACTTATATAAACTGTAAGGGTTATTTGTATGAGAGCCAAAAAAACCCACAAGGTTCTCTGTGACATATTTGTCTCAGTTTATTTCTTTGTTGCCATATTTTCAACCATGGCCAACTGGAACTTTACATAAGAAAGCTCATTATTTACTTGTATTTTTTAATAACCTAAATTGGAGTCTTTGAGTGCTTTCTATGGCCCTCGATATAGCCACATGAAAGATCCTCTGGTTATGGGATTGCTTTGAGCTGTTAGTGATGGATTGCTGATGAGAACACAGATGAATTGCAAGAATACTTCATAATTTGCTCACCCTGTGCAGCGTACCTGTGTTTCTAAGGAGGGAAAGAGGTGAAGAGAAATATTATTCAACTGCTCCTATGCACTCTCTGTATGTTGTCAGTAATTGTATCACTACAGGATTTTGATACGTCTGTCTTTTAGCTATTTGAAGAGGCATTTGATGGGTAATAAGAGGCATTTGATGGGTAATTTTTAAGTTCAGGGTTATAGTTAAAAGGCTAATAAATAAGTATTAATTAGGTTACACTACTGATTTTAAAATTTATAGTAGCTTGTGGGCATATCTTCTTGATTCAAATTTGTGTGGAAAAAATGCAAGATTAATTAGCAGGAAACTTTATTCAGGAGAGTTTGTGAAGGAAAGCATATGGCTTATTAATCTTCCATTATCTCTCTTCAGGCATGGAGATAGGTAATAAAATATGGCTTACTCAGTGGCTCAGAGCTGTTTCTGCTGCAGCTCTGCTTGATTCCTGCTATTTGTCTGTTCTGTTTGTACAAATGAATGTGAAGGAAGGGGACAGAATAGAGAGACAATGGGGAGAACTGTGGCTCATTCTCAGCTGTTCACAGCCAGAGAAGATGTCTGGGTGCAGAGAACTGAAGTATTTTACTGTCAGAATGAGGAGGGAGAATACCACGGTGCTTCAAGTCTCTGACTTGAAAGGAGATTCAACACATTACAACAGTACCATCTGGCCTCTCCATTTGTCATTGCTTTGTCATACTCTTACCATCTCTGCCCATCTATTCATGTGCTGCATTAGAAAGCTATATGTGACTGAAAAGAACTGTCCCTTTCTAAGTTTAGGAACGCTCAGAAGCCTCTTCCTGCCGTCAGACTTGCTTTGATTAGTTGGATGTGTTGCTTTACGGACCAAGTTGCATATTAACAGTGCTTAACCTCATGAAACCCATATTTAACACCTTCTGCTTCATTTGCATTTCATGTGCTGTGTGATGGCTTGCCACAAGAATTTATGCTGATGAAAGTAACCCATGATGAAAAGTACTTCTATGTAACTGTTGCATCACAGCTGGAGAGCTGTAATCAATACAGGGGGAATACTATTCAAAAGAAACTAGTGTTACTATAATTACATACTGCTAAATAAATAAACTAACATTCCTCTGTATTTTTAAAGGGTGAACCAGGTTTCATTGGTCCTCAAGGAGAACCTGGCTTGCCAGGGCTACCAGGAACAAAGGTAAGGGGAGTTGGCCAACACTTCGGTGTGAAGCCCCTAGAACTGATGTCAAATTCAACTTCCTCAGCAAGTAGTAGAGACTGAGACTGTACTAATGGAGGAAGATGTGGAAAGTTATAGTTAATGGACCAGAGCTTCGAGATAGATCCATATATATATATACACATATATATATGTATGCAAAAAGTTTGAGGGCAGATGTTGTCTCACAACTTTTAGATTAGTAAATACTCTTTTTTCATGTTAGAATTCCAAAACTGACTTGTTCAAGAGCCAGAATATGCATGACTAAAGAAACTGTATTTTCATAAATGTGGTGTTTTTTAGAAAAATGGCCTGAAAGTGTGTACAGGGATTAGAGTTTTGATACTACCCACCAGACTGAAAATACAGAAAAAGTAAACCTCTGTTTGTTCTGTTGGCTTGGTCTCTTTGGTTGTGCTGATTTGATGTGTGCTAAAGACTGCCTAGTATTTTCCATATATGTGTATCTGTTGCAATAGGGTGACAGAGGAGAAGCAGGCCCTGTTGGGAAGGGTGAGCGAGGTGAGCCTGGAGTCCCTGGACCAAAGGTCAGTCTGATTTTATAATGGAAGTGTTTTGTTAGTTCTACACCATATGAACACATCTTTTCCTGCTGAGAAGTAGAACAAAACTTGGTGAGTGAGCTTCTAAATGGAAATGCTGTCAAATACTCTACTTCAGTCCAGAAGACAATGGCAGTTTTGTGTTCACAGCTGTGGAACTGCAGTCTGAATAGACTCTTATTTGGTCTACAAAGTAAAGGCACTACCTACATACGCTGTCATGAAATTGGCCTAATTCATTCCAGCTGAAGTCCTGACCTCCAGGTCCCTAACTTGCAGCATCAGTGTTTGAACTCTTTGACCAGTGTCGCTATTGAATGCAGAGAAAATCCATTTTGCATGCTGTTTTCTAACTCTCTGAGAAAGAGATCAGTCTAACTACATTTTAGCATTGTCTTAATATTTCCCTCTGTGTCAATACTGTCAAGTTTTTCTTTCCTAATGCGTCTTGAAAATAATAAGGCCAATTTTGCCCTCCTTGGCCTGTGAGTTTGTATTCACCTGAACCGTTGGGAAAAGAAATTGTGCTAACACTTTATTTTAATCTCCGTATGTTAGAATATTTAACTATATCTCTTGGCTATCATTTTTCAGGAGCTATGGAATGACAAAGACCATTCCTGAAAACCAGTGTTAATGATGCCTACTGTTTACTAACACCAATACTGCTTTTCCTTTGGAAGGGTGGAACCTGTGGCCTTTACACTCTGGTGTTAAAGAATATATTAATTTGGGTGCTATTAAATTCAGTGCCTTTACAGATTCATTATCTTCATAATATCAAATGAAGTGTTTCTGGTGTTCATACTGTAGTTAGTCATTACTAATTTCTTTTTCTCTGCACTCCGATTTCTCTATGATTTCTCTCCTATCTTCCTTCAAACAGGGGAAAACAGGTGAACCTGGATCTAGAGGCCCAAAAGGGTCAAAGGTTAGTAATAAAGAAACTGTCTTTAGTAGAGTAATTACTATGATGATTTTTAGGATCAATTATTTGTAACATTTCACAGAAACTTCACTTATCTCTTTAAAAGAACATGTAACAATCTGCAGTGTTCTTTATAAGTGAAACCTTCTCACTTTCAACTTTAGATATTAAAGTCAAAACTTACATGTTTTGAACACTATGATTCTAATCCTTTTTCTGTTATAACATCCATTCCACTCTGCTCTGGTTTTCCTCATGCAACTTGGTTTCTCTCTGTGTAACTGATATCCACATGCCAGGATCCAACACCTGGCTGTGCTATTACATAATTTTGTGGATCCACACTTCGGTGAGTTAGGAATCAGTGCAGTCCCAAGTACTGCAGGCCAGAAGTCCTACATATGATGACCAGAAGTCCTACAAAGGCAAGAGCTGCCAGTTGCATTGCTGTTTTACTACTTAAAAAACCCCCACTTTGAGTATATTTATCTATCCACCCGTCTATCAATAGATATAGTTGGTTCACACATATGGAGAGATAAAATGTATGTTTTTTCTGTTATTTTATCTGCTGTGCAAGTACTGTGCTCACTGGATTCCTTCAAAGCAAAAGCAAAATGAAAATATATTTGTTTAGGCGGTTATTGACTCTACTGTCAGAATAAAGGTGACAAGACAGTGCAAGCTGTGTGTGAGACTGTTTGCAGTACTTGTAAAGTCCTTGAAGAGTAGCCTTAAGTGCTTAAGGATATGATTAAATGAGTGCCATTTAACCTCTTTCATTCTCACCAGAAAGAAGCATTGGAAAACTAATGGGAGGATTAAAGTATCAGAGTGAGAGTAGAAGAGTAAATCAGCCTCTCATTTGACAATACTACCTGGGCATCTCCCACGTGCACCAAAATTATAAAGATATCCCTTTTAATTTCCTTTTTATCAAAAAATTACATACGATTTTCATTATACCTGCATACCTGTCATGAAAATCTGAAACACTGGAAGGAAAGGCAGATAGCACAACCTTGACAATGCTCTGCCACCAGCCTGCTCTCCGAATGTCTTCATTAGCCCCATATTTTCTGTGTGTTGTGTGAATTAGTCATTCACTGATGAATTAGTCATTCTTCCATGACTTTTACCAAAGTTCTCTGGATTTCAACACGAGCAAAAGTTGCAGTTCTTAACCATATTAATTTCAAGTAATATAAAAACATAAGAGCTTGCTGTGAAAGTGACTGTGAAACAAAATGAACTATGAATGCTGCATTATGAATGCATACATGTTTGAAATTCCCTCCATCATTTCAAACATACTACCAATAGGAAGAAAAAACTGTGTAAGTTGGCAATGATCTTAAGCCTTTCACAGAAAGGGAGTCAAGAAACTCTAGTGATGACAGTAACGTTGTGCTTATAGAGGAGGGAATGACTCAGAGCAGGACAGTTCAGAAAGTGGAGTCATGACCACAGAAAGAAAAGTTTATGCATTTTGAAACACACCTTTGAGGAAGTTGCTGGCTGTTTTCAGACTGAGTGAGTGTTCTCTTCAAGCTTTTGATAGTAGTGTCATTAAGAAGAGGGATGTTATACAAATTACTTAATTGGTAATCTGTCTTTTCTTTGTTTTTTGATATTTCTTACTCCAAACCAATACAGCACTCTAATAATTCACACAGAACTAATTCATCATTGTCAAGTTTATCATTACACAGATTTTGAGAGGCTTTTTCTTTTCATTAAAATACACATTCTGTTTAGGATGAGAGGCCGGCCCTTTAAGCCAGTTTATATGAGAAAACATATTTGAAAGGGAAGAACTATGTGATGTACTGGTAAATGGTATATCTGTTTTCAAATATCATTTTTACATAGGGTGATACAGGTGACAGAGGTGACACGGGATCTGCAGGTCCACGGGTAAGTTTACTTTTCATCACAGCTCTTTGTATTATACTCTTAGATTCAGTTCACGTGACCTGAAATTATAGCAGTAACTGTAGTTAAAGCTCCAGATGAAACTGGGCACTAGACTCTGTTGGAAGGTGTGTTGCTAACTGTCCTTAAATATGACTTAACATCCCACCGCAATTGCAGTCTCCTATTCACAGTTTGTGGGCTGAGTGTTACATGCCAGATGTTCTGACATTGTTCATAGCCAGTACAAAATGAGAGTATTGAACTGCTTGAATATTTCCCCTTGGAAGTTTCATATGTTTGCTTTCCCACTGCAGCACAAGTCACTGTGTACTGACCTGCTTATTTATCCTTTTTTTAATAAAAAAAAATGTTTGTTTCTTTTTTACAATACCTTAATTTTAATGCTAATCGTTGTGTTTTGTAATAGTATATTGTAAGTACAGTAGGATTCCAACACCACACAGTCAGGTTAAAGCATGTGTCAGTGGTTAAGAGTCTAGAATAGTCTTTGGCAGTTGTCTCAAAATTTTTATGGAAAATGTATTACAGGGACCACCTGGACAGAAGGGTGACCAAGGTGCAACAGAGATAATTGATTATAATGGCAATATCCATGAAGCTCTGCAGGTATGCAAACTTAAGGCTGGATTGACTTAGTCTGGTCTGGGAAAAAGCAGTTGAACAGCATTGTATTTCTCTTTTGCATAGACCTTGAATACATTTTGTGTGCAAAATTGTTGAGCTTATTAATCAGCAATCACTTTCTATATTTGGAAACCAGGTTTTCTATTTGGTGTTAGACAAACTATTTCCTTGATAAAATTTAGCTGAGTGAATTGGTTCCATGTCCCCTGGAGAGTATTGACATCATCTAATGAGGATAAAGCTGATTCATTGCTGGCTCTGGTGTTTAGTGCTGAATTCATGTAATAAACCACATACACAGGTTCAACAGAAGTGTCTGCTTTTCAATTCATGTAGTGTAAAATTGGCATTTCTTTTTTTCCTTGTTTTTCTCTTCCTCTTCCTATAAAAAGCAAAGAGCAGAATATTTGAGATTTGGAAACCATATAACGTGGTTCCATTAGCAAGCTGTGGATTCAATCAGCAACTTGAGTATGTTAAGTAGAGCAAGCACCAGTCTTCCCACTTATTCATTTCTGGAAAACCTATTTTGACTGGTGTGCAGAAAAGTGTGGAGGATTAAAGTGGGGTTACAAAAAGAATGAATGAGTGTTTGCATAAAAGCAAAGGACCAAGATGACATATGTCATTGCAGTCAAGGTGATTTACATTGCAGTATACTCAAATGCAAATTCTGTGCAGTATAACTCCACCAAAGTGAATGGCTTGCTTATGTGCAACTGAAGGCTGGATTTGGCTCATTGTGCATCTGATCATTTTCTCACTGAAGCCGATGAACTTTTTTTTTGCATTTACTCAGTGGGAGTGGGTAAATGTCTGACCATTCATGTGGTTTTCAAGACTCTTTTGGAAAATAAAAAAAAATCTCATTGCCTTAACTAAAATCTAAAAGCCTGTATGTTGTTATGGTGAAGTCCACTCTTTCACTGTGATTGGTATCTGTGGGGAAGTCTGCAGAGGCATGTTGTGAGGCTCTGCATTATATTTGTCTCTTTTGGTTTGTTTGTAAGGGATTTCAGGCACACAATTTTCTGTAATTTAAATCACTCTCTTGAGTTACATGCTAAAGTAGCCTGAAATTAATGTTGCATATTAGCAGACACAGATTTACCAGGGGCTTTAGCCCCTGTATCTCTTGTATTCTGTCTTTGTATCTTAACTCTGGCATCCATATTATTTTCAAGCTTCCTCAGAAAACCTGCAGCACATAAAGAAGCCTTAAAAAGGGACTAAAGCCTTTTGCAGTGGTTGAAAAATATTAGGAAGCCTTTATCCCATTGCAAATCATTTCAGATGTCATCACCTTCTGATCCAGGGCAACAAATAATTGATATTAATGGGAATGGCTGTGCAGGGAGGGTGTAAGTAAGATTATACAGGATCAAGTGAAAATATGCTTGCCAAATCCAGCTCAGTCCTTTCAGATGGCAAACACCCATTTCTAAGTCTCTTGGCGTCAAATTCTTAGGGTCTCTGAGATTTGCAGTTTTCTCATGGAAGTACCTAAGAACTTTCAGTGCTCAGCACTGACTAAGAATTTGCACATAATTTGGCCTACTGATTTAAGAAGTTGACAAGAGATTGCAAGTTCTGGGCTACCTGTCTATTTCTTATAATTTAATAATAAATCATCAGGCAGTCTAGCAGTTCAGTTACTTTGCCTCTTACCTCCTACTCGATCTCATGTGTCAGTGGAGAATGTCTTAGTACATCAGCACTGAAAATTGAAATCTTAAAATTGTCATCATAGTCCCAGCAAGACCCCTGCTGAAATGTATGTGCCTTTCACTTGGAAGACCGGATACAAAATTCATGTCTCTATCAGAATTGCTCTTTGGACCTATTCTGCTGAATTTCCCAGGACAAAAAGCAGTAGCTTCGAAGGTACAACATTTGTAGGAACTACGGCATCAGATATTAAAATACCTGCTACTGTAAAGGAATCTGGTAGTGGGAACATGTAAACAGTAATTTGCAATGGTTATTTAGATAAACTGAACTTTTCAGTACCTTCAAATTTCTTGATATGTTTCCATTAATATGTTAAAATACAAAGGATACAAGTATATTAAAGCCCCATGTGTTAGAGAATAATTTTTTAAAGTACTTTGTATTAAGCAGGTTCCAGATTCTTGCCAACAGTATATATTGTTGCGTTGATGTGAAGATTCTTTTAAAACTTAAAATAGAAGATCTGCAAACCTTTATTTGCACATGGAAAAAAAATGAGAAAAGCAAAATATTTCTTGTTTCATGTAGACCAGTAAGTTCTTCACAAGCAAAAGGAAACCATATGCAAACTGCAGTATTTGGAGGTTTTACTCTGTTTAAAAATATGGACGAGCATTTAAATGACTTCTAAACATATTTTCACTTGCTTTTAAATTCCTTAGCAAAAAAACAGTGTTAGGTCAAGATATTTTTCCTCCTTCTGTAATTAAGTATCTTCTGTCTTGCCAAACATTTAAAGCGGAATTGTAGTATGTATAGGTGGGTTATGAACTGGCAGTTTTGGATTTTTAACTGCATTTCTATATGAAAATCAGTCATATCTCCACTCTAGGGATCATTTTTATTAATTAAACATTAGTGCAAAGTGTGTAGACATTACAAAGCCTTGGGCTGGTCTTTTAGTCAACTTAAGACACCAATTCATCATGTTTTCTTAAAAAGTTTAAAAAACCTTTTCAAAGACTTCTGCTATGGTTTTGCTATTTAGTTGTCATTTATTTCATCTCTTAAGTTGCTCAAAAACCTGCAGTCTTCACCTATGCAAAACCCTAATCCCCACAGAAGCCACTCAGCTAGTACAACACCAAGAGTTAAAAATAACAGGATTTTTATTCATGTTTTTGGAGGCATGGTATCTCCCAGATGCAGTATAGGTTCTGTGGAGATTATAACTGTAGGAAGCAGAATAATATATATCATTGTTTAATTCTGCTAATGATGTCTCTTGTTAATGCGTTTTGCCAACAGAGGATTGCCACCCTGACTGTCACGGTAATTCCTGTTGCATGAACTACAGTGTGTTATAAAACTTCTCCTTTGTGTTGCAACATGTTCATATTTCTGCTAGCTCAGGACATGTCTTCACTGGATGTCAGCCTGGTTCATCACAATATGTATTTCTTTATTCGTTTGGTGTTCTCATAACAAAATACCCATTGTTGAAAGCCACCCAACAATGGAACCAATTCTGCTCCTGCTGAATTAATGGCAAAATCTAAGTTTGTTTAAGTGAGAAACCAGGAAAACAAAGAACTCAGTACTTCTTTAGGTACACATCTAGGCAGATAGCTGCTTTGGAATTTTTGGTGTATGTTCCCATCTGTGGGTGTCTACCTGAGAATCGAGTGAAAACATGAAGCAGGATAAGTGAAGTAGAAAGCCCAAGTATGAGGAATTCTGTTTTCCCATCTTGTCAGATCTCAGAAATAAAGTTAAAATTTCCAGGACCCATCTCCAAAATGTGTGGACAACTGAAGACTTCAGTCCTTACTGCAGTCAATTTCTGTAGGAGGTTTAGCTGCATCCAGCCAGACACAGTGTCTGAGAATACTGACTCCAGGTAGGAGATGTGTAGAGTACTGCAGGTTCAACCACTCCTTAAAGTTGCAGACTTGGTATAAACAAATTATTTTATTCTTCTTTGTTTCTTTTGTTTCTTCTTCTTCTTTTGTTCTTCTGTGCAAGATTCATTGTATTTTGTACATATCCTTTATGTTTATTCAGGGGATTTTTAAATGTTGTGGGGTTTTTTTAAAGCATCCCCACTATCCACCGTCCAGACCAGTATTTGATACATGGCACTGTGTCCCCAGTCTGAGGTAGAAATGAAAGAAATTATTCCATGGCACTTTCACAAAGTACTGGGTATCCCCAAATTCACTTAACATCTTTTAGAAGAATAATCTTTGCAATCAGTTGGAGATTTCTCCTGATCTTCAGTTGTTTTGAGTCAGGCTGTGAGGGCTGTCAAATGTGGCTGAGGTGAGTTTTGGTCTCCCTTCCATTAAGAGGGGTTTTGCCATTTCATCAATAGGAGCAGAGGAGTTTATGATAAAATATGAGCTGTACTGTTTCTTTTAACACTGTTTTTTGTGGTACCCTTCTAGTTGTTGGAAAGTTGTCATAGATTAACAACTTGTCCATAAATGGTCTTGATTTGCCTTATGTTCAAAATCTAACCCATTTTGTTGCAGTAGCTGTATTAACATTTACCCTGTGCTTACATGGCAAGTTCTTCAGGAATTTATTTAAAAGCTGAGAGGTTTGTATGTTTCTGTTTAGGGACCACCAGGACCACCAGGACCCCAAGGGCTGCAAGGGCCAAAGGTGATCTTCCTTATTTTACCCATTGTATCTTTAGTGTGGAGTATTTTGTTTTTCTCAAATGGTGTATGCACACAGGTAAATGGAGCTTTTTGGTACAGCTTATTTAAGTGTAATTTTACCAAATGGGGTGTGTTTCCCAGATTCTTTAACTGTAGCTTTCCAGAGTAGGTGCTTTGATTGGTTGATACACGCAGATGCTCAACTAAGAGCCAGAAAAATTAATTAGTACTGAAAGTGTGCAGAAGCATCCAACTCAAGGGTGTGCACTAAGGCTGTTCCTTAGGATATTGCAAAGTAGCCACACAACCAAACAGTGGCTCCTGTGCCTCACTTCTCACTTCTGGGAATGAGTCAGGCAAAACTGTGTGCAAGACACCACTGGCCACAGTATGAGTGCATGTGAATGCAGCTTTTGTCATGGTGGTACTCACCCAAAGAAGTACAGTATTTTCTAATGTCAGTAAAAATTAAAACATACACGTGGGCAGGAGTCTGGCTGGAAACCCAGGCCTTCTAATACCACCTGGCTGGTGCTGTACATATACCAGAAGGCTTGGTGAGCAGCCCACACAGAGGCAATGAATACCATATGCTGCACTGTTCCATAAAATTATGTATATGAAAAATAATGAATTTGCCTATACTTAAAAAAAAAAAAGCATTGAAGTTAGTGGACTCTCTCTAAATTGCTTTTTAATTAGTTGCAATATTTCTCTGTTTCTTAAATAATAGATACTGCATCTTCCCTCAGTGTCTCTAAGCTCTTCCAAGAGCAAGTATGTGCATCTTCAACAACAAAACTAGACATTTCAGTTTTAGACTTCATCCAGTGTTTCATATGGAAATACATCACAGTACACATGTTCATTGTTTTGAGAAATTGTGAAAACAAGGTTCATTCTTCTATGTGAAAACTGAGAATACACAGTTAAGTGTGCAGAAATTGCTTTTTGCGTTATCATCTACCCAGCATTTCTGCAGCCTGGAGTATGTTGTAAAACACAGAGGAGTTGGAGTGTGGAGGAGGTTGTGTTCCTTCATGTGGGTGAGCATTATCATTCAAAATCTATGACATAAAGCAGAATTCAATGCTGTGGGAGTTTGTTTCTGATATCATAGACTCTACCCATCAGTGTAATTTGCTCCCTTAGAGAGTGCTTCTCAGGAACTGGTCACAGGACAGTGTTGTGAATGTGAACTCCTTCCCTGGATGATTCGTATAGCCAGGGAAAGAAAACATGAAGTCTCTGTGTACCTTACATAAATTGACAGCCAGGATTCCATATTTATTCTGGAAGTGGGCAAAGTTTCCATTGGATTGGGGTCTTTTCACTCCTGGGATTTTGTCTTCTCTTTCATTTCTTTTTATGCACTTGTCTGGTCTTTATGCAACCCAAAGTTTGTGTAGTCTTAATCAGCAGGGCTATTTTTTCGATATAGGAATTATACACATATTGGTTTTTTTGGAATGACATTCTCTGGGTTTCTTGGTTTTAATTATGGCAATTTCTCTACCTCTTTCCTCAAATGTCTGGGGCAACTGGGATAATGCAATTCCATCTTATCTTTTGCAGGGTGAACCAGGATCCCCAGGAACACCAGGAGTTGATGGAGAACAGGTATATTATGTGTAAATCACATAGTGAAGAACACATGAGCAGCCATAGGTTATTGCATGAAACTTCCATGATCCCAAGCTGTAACTTAGATTTCATAATCTAAATAATACTATGATGATAGTAATTAATAAAGATTATATTGCTGCATACTCTGTGATCTAATGATGTCTGTATTTCTGCATTTTCATAGCAAAGATATATGCATGCACAGGACTTATGCAGCTTATGAGGGTCAAAGTTAGAACTCTGTTGGTGTCTCTGTTTTTTTACATGACTTGCTGAATAAGTCCGTATTTTAGGGTCTTAAGGGCTCAAAAGGAGACGCAGGTGATCCTGGAATGCCTGGAGAAAAGGGAGGAATTGGACTGCCTGGCCTGCCAGTGAGTATGAAAAAATAATTATTTTAGCTAAAATACTTTTATTTTTTCTCTCTTACATTGTCAGGAATTTCCAACAGTGCTGATGAATTGCAAATGGGATAGAAAATACTGGGGAGAAAATTCTGAGATTGTTCTGCAGCTAATCTAGGAGGAGGTGTAAGATTGTCAGAATTTTTCATTACACTTACAGTCACAAACAGTATTGCATTGGGAAGAGGGAGACTAGTTGGCAAGCTGTCCAGAATTGTACCTCTCTTGTAATATACAACACAGCTTGGTCAAGTGTAGCTTGTAGGAAAACGGAGCTATATTTTGAACACTTGTCAAGAATTTCAAATGACTTAGAGTGAGGAGCAAGAGAAAATGCATCAATATTTATGGGATGTATTCTTCATATATATATGAAATTTCTCAGCAAAAATAGAAACAGTTCTGAAATTGTATCTGTAGTAGAATATGTCATGAGTGGAGTGCCAGCTTAAGGAATTGTCAGGAATAATCCTGCGACAATTGACAGCTATCAATATGAAAGCATCCCTTTATGTTTGTTAGCAATTATTAATAAAGTAATCACGAAACTTTTAAAAAGTATTTCCTTTATAGGTGTACTGTCTTATTATTTTTTAAAATTAGAATTATTTGCAAATAAATATTGTCACTTCTAGATTGATTACTAATAAGATTAAAGCTGTTTGTAAATGCTGTTTCATAATGATTTTGTAGGGAGCCAATGGTATGAAAGGCGAAAAAGGAGATGTTGGTTTGCCTGGTGCCCAAGGTCCTTCAGTAAGTCTCAGTGTGGTGTTGCAATGAACACAGGAGTCCAGCAATGGTTCTCCAGCTTTTGATTCTGAACAATACTTCGTATTCATCATGAATGATCTTTCCTGAGAATAAACAGACTTCTGGTCATAGAGCTAAATACAGGTCAAGTTTTAAAGGTATAATTCCTGTTCTGTTCTATTCTCTCACTATGGACAACAGTCCTGCTTGCTTCAGTGAAAGCCTTCTGGCTCTGTCATGAATCAAAGTGTAAATGGGGAAAAACAAATCCCCACACAAACCATAATCTGTCTCAACACCTTATATTCTGGGAATCTCAGAAAACCAGAGGGAGAGAGAACCTCTTGGGATCTCCAAGAACCAGACTAGACTGACTTCAACCATGTGACCAGGGTAGTGACTAGTTTTATGAGACCAGACATTACCCTGATTTTTTTTCAAAGCACTGCAAAAGCATTAAAAAACAAACAGAAAAACAAGCAAAGAAACGAAGGAAAATTAACCAAACAAAAAACTGACACCAAGCAAACAATCTCCCACAAAGTACCTTTATTATATGGGTGATTAACATTATCAGAGCATGGTTAGATAGGAGACCTCAAAGCAGTTGTTAACTACCACTACCTTGTCACTCTTGACAGAAGCCACAGCTCTGAGGAGAGTCTAAGAAGCTCCCCTGTGCTGTCACAGGACATGATAGGCACTCTGCATCTCTGAGTCTCTTTCTCTGAAATGAAGCTTAGTTTGTTACAAATTAATTAACAGACTCGTTCATCTTGTTCTGCTTGTTTTCACTTGAAGGAAGGCTTTCAGTTTTCAGGAGATTTCACAGATGGTGGAATCTGTCTTAGGTTTCAAAGTGCATCTCGTTGCCACTGTTGCCATACCAGCAGCTAGTGTAGCAGAGTGGTTGTGCATAATCCTGGAGACCCGATTTTAGCATCCCTGCTGCCACTCTGCAGGTTATGATAACAGCCCTTTGGGATTAAATCCAGGAAGAGAGCTGATACTAAACTGTATATATCATCATAAAATTCTTTCCATGGATTTGTTCAGAACACAGAAAACCAATACAGAATATGTGCACTAAATACTCAGCAACCTGATTACCTATTTTAATGGCTTTAGAGAATTTAGACAAGTGGTCTAAATTAAATAAAAGGAGAGAGAATGGGCAATTTTGAAAATATGCCAAAGCCTAGCTTCAATTTAGTATCTTTTCCATTCATCATAAATAGGGATAAAACAACACATCATCTTCTTCTGTTTCTCATGATTAAGCAGTACAAGAGAGGACTAAAGACCACATGCCGTAAAATATTAAAATTTCAAGCATCCCTGCTCAGTACTGTCTGTTTTACAGAGATTTTTTTTTTCTCATAGTGTCCTAAAGTATGTCATAGACCCTAGGAATAAGAATTAGGAGACAGGCAAGCTGCCATATGCTACAGGCAAATCTACACTTTTGATACCCTGTCTTTCAAATGAAAATAATTCCCATTCCCAAAGTCCTGTCTAGATACGCTGTCAATGTTCCCTGTTACATTGCTATTTTTATAAGTGCTTGCTAACAGAAGAAGGGTCAGTCTGACTTCTGATATTTTTGCAGCAGTTCTTTACTCTGCATGATTTAATGCCATTGTTTTTTATCTGTAGATGATAGGACCACCTGGACCACCAGGGCCACATGGTCCTCCAGGCCCTATGGTAAGCTTGGGAGGAAGAGTGGGGCTAGAAGGGGCTTAAGCCCTCTTGCCACTTTAATGCCTGCTTATTAGAAGTGTTATGAGAGTGCGTGGCCATTAGTGAGGGACCTAATTTAAAAAATTTTTTGCATGTCTTAAAATTCATAGGAAGTAGAGAAAAAATTTGCACCTGCCTATGTTAGTGTTAACATTCTAGTGGTCTAGTTCATCCAGGTATTTACAACTGCTTTATTGACAGCTGCATTTTGTTTGTGATTACAAAAATATAGATGCAACTTGCACCCCTATAAAGCAACGAACCCTTGAGAAAATTGTAGTGTATTTTCATAATGAAAAGTTGTATCTTTATTTTCAGGGACCTCATGGACTTCCTGGCCCAAAGGTAAATTAATACCTATCTTGAACAGTGATGCTCTCAATGTCTGCTTTGCTCTTTAATGCATGCGGCTATGTTTTGTCATGTCTCATTTGATAAATGTTTCTGATATTCTTAAACCTTAAAGCAGATTTTAATAGTTCTCCTCAGCATTAGCTGAGTTCCTTTTCTATATTAATATTTGTGATATGGCACTAAATTGTTTAGTTTCCTGTTTATGGTCAAGCTACTATTGCTTGAAATTAGTTTAGAACACAGAAGCATGTTACAGGCTCAGGAAATGAGTCAGAGAAACTCTCTTTGTGCTCTCTTGTATCTTCTGCTTCTTCCAGTGTGCATGGCCTTTCACCTTCTTAGGTGCCATGTATTTTACTGAGCAGTTCCTTCCCATATTATGCTAGTTCACCATCACAAACTGATGGGTGTATTTTCATGTTTTTTCCAAACTGAAATTCCTGATCAGGCAGGTCTGCAATACTATTTGGACAGTTCCCGTATTATATTACACAAAGATATACCGTAGGGCATCAGTGAAAACAACTCAGGAGGGTAGAATTGAATTTTGGCAGAATTTAATATTTTAATTTGTGCTTTAATTCAGTAATCACCAGTAAGCTAAAATTCAGCATGACACTACAGCATAGCATTTGTTAAGGCTTGTGGTCTTGTCAGGATGAGCATTTGAATTCCTATGACTCCCTAATAACATCTACCTTTCCCAAAAAGTAAGAAAGAGAAGGAGAAGAGCTTTCTTGTGTAATTTTTGGACTTTGTTTTGACTACTTATGAGACTGTTCGTGTTACCTTGGCTCAAGAAACCTGAGTCATAAATCATTTTTTAAAATCAAGTCTGTTCCATTTTAACACCAGCCCTGCCTTACCTCAGGCTTTTGGCCTGAGACTCAGGCTTTTGTGGGATTTCTCAGGTCTGTTTCCAAAACTTCAGCTTCAGTGCTACTGCTCTGAAAGTCACATCGAGTCAAATAGAAGGAGAATGAAGAAACAGCTACTTAGGCAGGGTGCAAAGCAAGCAGATGATGTCTGGAGTTACTTAAACGAGGAGACTAGGTTCTACTGAGATTTTTTTTTTAAATATGAATATGATATAAGGTAACATAATACATGGAAGAGAAAACTAGGAACGAGGCCATAGGGAGCAGCCTGAATGAAATACCTATGTTTTTCTGTTTCCCAAAAGGGTCAAGTGTGGTCAGTGTTCTTTTTGACTGAGCAACTCTCATGCTGCTATAGTTTTTCATTATGCGAGAATGATTTATTGGCAACTCCAAGCCCACCATTATCCTCTTAGTGATGTTTAATATAATAGCCTATGCATAATTTAACAATCAAAGCAAGACAAAGTGCCATTTCTTATATTGTTTAAACTTCTCTGTATGAAGACAGAAACTATGGACCTCCAAAATAGCTTGACATTATGTAACCTATGCTGCTGCTTTTAATTTTTTCACTGTTTAATTCTGTATGCTTAAAGGTTTAAAATATCTTTATGTAAGATTTTGCTGCAAATTCCAGTTTGCTGTAAGGGAAAGTATTGCTTCCTCACCAAATGCACTATTCAGGAGATCCCACTGTAGAAACCTACAGTTTTGAGGCTTATTTTTCTGAGCGTTTTCTTTCAGTTGGAATTACCTGCGTAGGGTGGTTTATGGGATTTGAGGAATTTCCAAAACCCCCTAAAACTCATTCTTAATTCAAACCATCTAACTATAGTGGCAATTATTAGGAAAAGATTAAAAAAATGTGTTACTCCTGAGTTTCCTGCAGGTTTTTTCCACACAGATTTTAAATTTCCAGCAGACACCTCCCAAGTGCTTTTGCCCAGTATTATATCAGTATGTAAATTGCCAGTAAACTGAGAAGGTTGAATTTGTATCTTTGTTTCAAACTGGAATTTGCAGCTATTTCTGAGTCTGGCTTCTTCTATCCCAGCTTAAGCACCCATTATAGCACCAAAAATTTGGCATTTATACTTTTACGTTTAGGGTGAACCAGGGTTAAATGGTCTTAAAGGATTGAAGGGTGAACCAGGTCAAAAGGGTGACAGAGGGCCCCTTGGTCTTCCAGTAAGTAAAAAAACCCAACTATTCAATCTCAGTGCAATTCACAAACTTTTCTTTCTACTCCTGATGAACAACTCTGATTTACTCAGTAGCATACACAGAATATACCATGTTAGAATAGGGCATAACTCTTATTTCATTTTGTCCCAAATCTGTGCTATTGTCCAAAGTAACGTCCTGTAACACCAGTGTTGTCAGGTTTAATTTTTTGTTATGTGTCAGTTGACAGTGTTCAGTGTCAAAAGGATGCCATCACCTTCATTACATTAGTCATACTGTTACTTAAGTGTTGCATGGTGTTTGCATTTAAAAAAGAATCTTCCCTTTCCTCCATCTCCTCAGTTATTCTTCCTTTGATTGCCCTTCTGCAGTTGCAATGGAGAGGTCTAACTGAGGAAAGTTAAAAATTGGTTTAGGGAATTTAATTTTTTTTTCACTGATCGTTATCTTTTCCTCGTTCTTTAGAAAATTTCCATTCTGAGTGTTTGGCATAAATTTTGTCTTAGAAAGAAATTAAGAACCCTAGAAATATGGAAACATTAATATATTAAAGTTTAGGATGATAAAACAGAAAATACTTTATGTGTTTGAAAGCATACTGGAAAGATAGCTTTACTTTTTTTGTCACGAAAGGAGTTCATTCATTTTTCCTTTCGTTATGTTGTATGAGGATTATTCCCTGGGATTTCATTGTTAACAGTAAAATGGAGAAAAAAGACTTAATTGACCCAAAGAAACACAAACCCTTCTGATTAATATTTACAAGGATTATGTGCGGGGCCTCTGGACAAGGTCAGCTTCACTGAGAATTTAAGTTTTAATTTATTTGGAGGAAAAAAATAATTTTCACATTGACAGTTACATACATCTCTGTAGAGAGTGAGTTTTGGAGGCCTGAGCCAACACCCTGAAAATGGCTAAAAGGTAGAAGAAAGTTTTAGTTCTTCCAGAAATATTCGTTCTAAATCAAGAACAACATATGCTATTAGTTTTTCAAGTTTACATAGATCTTGTCTTCTACTGCTTGTTACTTCGAAATGTCATTTTCAGGAGCAAAGTCAAAGATTTTGATGTTCCATGGCTCATTTTATTGAGTTGGGTGGATTTTTGTTTTAGTTGAGGTTTCTCTTTGTTTTGGTTTGGTGTTTTTTCTGGGGGGATTGTCCCGCAGATTATTCCCTCTGTCCCGACCAGTGTTGTCCCTCCCTGGCCGCACCGCCGCGCTCTCACTGCTGCTCTGTTATTCCCACACAATCCACGAGGGGTCAGCCCATCCCCAAGGATACTGAGGCACACAGCCCGGAGCGCCGGGTGCTGCTACTGCAGCCCGTGACTGTGCTCTGAACTGGGAGTATATTGGGAAAACAGGAAATGTGATTGTCTCCGGGGCTCTTGGAAATGAATGAGGCCATTGTAGTCAGGATCCAGATTTTGTTGGCTGCATAATGCAGTATTCTTGCGCTTAAATATTTTCCTATCACAGTTAACACACATTTTTTCTTCCTTTGTGTTTAGTATTCAGTATTGTCATTATTTACAAATTAGAAAGCATGCAAGTAAATTACAAAGTAAATATTTGCGTGTTTAAAGGCTCGAAACCACCCTAACATCTGGTGTTTGCAGCACTCCTATAGCTTGACAATATTCTGGTCCAATATACTGTGATGTGAGGGCAGGGCTGGGTCAGTGATGTTACACTAAAGTGAGAACAGAATCAGGCTCCTGATGTTCTGTGTGAAATTTTAACTAACATGCTGTAGTAATGTGATACCCATTCCAGAACCCTGTCACAACTTGTACTGTACGTTTGAATTATGTTTATTTCATCAGTACCGCTTACTAATCTCGTGTTCTTGTCATTGGTGTTGTACCCATCATCCATGCTTCCACCTAACCACACAGGGAGCATCTGGCTTAGACGGAAAGCCAGGACCCCGGGTGAGTCCCTTGTCTTTCTGTGTCACTCTTTGTTACTGAGTCCATGTCCTTCCCAGGGGCTCTGTCAGCCATGCTCACACACTGCACGGAGGAAGGAAGGCCAAATGCTGCAGGCATTTTACATGCTGTGTTAGAGGGGGCTTCAGACAGACTCTTGAGGCAAGGCATGTGGGAAGGATGATGTAATTCTCTGTAGAAGGAGTTCTGAACATTAAAAAGGTGGTTTAATTTTGATTTCTGGTTGGACAGCTGCCTTGGTTGGGTTGCTTATTTTCTTGAGTAAGGTAAGGGATTTAGCAAACTCTGACTAGAAGGATGGTTTACCTCATAACAGGAGAGGCTATAGATGGAGTTTTGAAAGCCAAATGGATTTGTTCAGCTAGGTCCCATCACAATTAATTTTGAATTTCAGCCAGTGAAGACTGATTCCTTGTTAGTTCTTGGCTAGAAGACAGCTATTACGACTAAAGAGTTGCAAGAACAAGACTTTGCTCTTACCCTCTGTTTCCTTTTGTAGGGTATAGATGGCTCAGTTGGTCCCCATGGCCCTGCAGGTCCTAAAGGAGACAGAGTAAGTATATGTTCTTTGTGCTTCTCTTTACAAAGTGACTGCCACAATGGAAAAATGTCATATGGGTACTTTTTTTACCTTTATTTTATTTTATTATGTTTTACCTTTATTTGTAATTAGATGTTGCTAAACACAACAGTATCTCCTCTGTTTAAGGATTAGCCCAGAACTGTAAATGCAGTCTAGTTACACATCTGTTTATCTGTTTAAGGGTTGACATTTTAACTCATTAACTTCAGAGGACCTGGTATTTTGGAATGACTAATCAGTAAGAAATTGACAGGACTTTGAAGTTGTCAGTACCACACAGAACGTAATTTTTATTGGTTTCATTATTTTGTGTAAGTTGAAAGAACAAATTGGGACAAAATATAGTATGATCTGATTATATAAGAATGCAATGGCAAAAAAAAGAAGAGCATTTCTCTCCTGTATGCACTTAAATGTTTTTATCCAGGAAAAGAGTCTCCAAGCTCTGTAATTTTTTTTTTTTAAGCTTAGAAGATAGGAGTCCTCCTGTTTAATTTGAAATATTCACAATAATTTTTTTCCAGTGAAAATAGGATAGGAATTCTAATCTTTAAGTGTGAGCCTGTCACCTTTAACAATACAACCATCAACTTACACGACAAACTAACAGATAATACCTCATACTAACTAAAACCTCCAGGGAATCGCCAGTCCAGAATTTTGTCTCTTTGACTTTCTCACTTTAACAAAACAACTGTGCTAAAGTGACTTCAGACTGGCTGTATTAAGGACACAGCCACATGGCAGAGGTCCAGTTGGCTTCACCAGCAATATGTCTGAGAAAGGCATGATTCGTTTTTACAGAGCTGTGTACTGAGAAATAAATTCAAGACATGCAGCATAGGCCAAAGTAGGAACAGTAGACTGTAGTTACCACTCAGGTTAGTTAACTATCTGAAGGACTTGGGAATTTTTCCTGTTTTTCTAGGGGATTACAGGTTCAATTGTCTTTTTTTCAACTATTTCTTCCATTGACTCTGTGAAAAAAATAGTTGTACATCATCCTCTGATCCTCAGTAAATAGTTTAGATGAGATGTGCATGTAAAAGTATATAAAAATAACATTTTATTCTTGCATTATGAACTTTTTTGTTAAAGGATATGCACACATACTACCAGTTGAAATGTCTTTGAAAAACAATATGCTATAATATAAACTATTTTTCTAGTCTGTGGAAAATAACTACTAATATTTTTTTCTTGTGAGAGTGTGATGTCATAAGAAGTCATATATCTGGATCTAGAATCAGCCCTACTGTGGCTGTTGACAAATAGTAGTTACAAAGGGGGTAGGAATGGCTGCAGTGGAAATCAGTTGAATAATTGCATGAGCACAGAGGGAGAGATTTGCAAAAATATAGAGACTAAGGTGTGCGAGAAATTCCTGCACACCCACTGTTTTCTGTGTAGCTAAATGAATAGGAGGAAGTTCACAAGACAGCTGGAAGGTTTTTTCCCAAGCAATCATATAGCAAGATTATCGCTGTAATTGTTCAATACCATTTGGAAGGAGAAGTTGTTTGTAGCATAGTTATGTAACAGGTGCCTGACATTGATATGTGTCTCGTTATCTAAATAACAAATTACGTGTTTTCAATGCAATTTTACAACTTGCATTTGCAACTCTTGAACTTGTTTTTGCAAAAGCAGGAGGAAAACATTTTTACCCGCAGATTTCAGACTTTACTTTCCAATTAAAGTAGTGCGTAGTGCATAGTGCCACTGCTCACTAGTGCTGGATAGGACCACGTTTTGTTGTACTGGCAAGAAAAACCTTGAGCCAGTATTAATCTAGAAGGGCATTAGGGTTATTCCACAAAATAGTCGTGGATTCATTGTTGGACAAACTGCATTCAAGGCAATGCTGAATCACTACTCTGAGATAGAACAGACTGTTGTGCAACAGACTGTTGTGCAAACTGGGTTGATGGGTTTAGGTGGTGAGAAGGTAGGCTAAGAAAGTCATGCATGGCACTATAATGTGGTTTTCTGCATTTCTTTTAGTAGAAACCAAAATGGGAATTAATACTGTGAATTAACATAATTTATTAGGCTGGTTTCTTACGGTCCTTATTAAATTCTTCAGCTATTGGAAATAATACAATTTTGCTCGGTGGTTAGGGAGATTTTACTGAGACCATCTTTAGTAAATGAAAGAGTTGATCATAATAGGCCTCTGAATCTGTGTACCTATTAACCTCACTTATATACCATCTTGAGAGAAAATAGAGAACACTGGAAAACAGATAAACATCTTAAACTACCACTAGTGAAAGGGGATGTGTAAGCCTGAATGGTAATGACAGGCGTAGTGTGTATCCAACTTCTTGACCATCTAAAGGATCTGAAAGCTGGAAGTGCACATTTCCCTATTTTCCTTTTTTTTATTTTATTTTTTTCCTTAATGTGAAAGCTCTGGTTTTAAGCTTGATTTTGGCTTTCAGGTGTGCAGTCTGTGCAACGCTTTCATCACTACACACGTTTTGTACTAGTAAGGAAGGTGCATTCTCTTTAATTTGGTTAAAATGTTTCTCACTATGGCATTGTTATAAAATCTCCCTATCTATCTTAAAGGAGACACTAATTATTCAGCTTTATCTGTACAAATGGTAATTCATATTCATCCATGAATCAAAAGACTGAAGTGAAATAGGAGGCACAAACATAGACTATGGTTTCTATTCTTTGGACACTGATGGATTGTCTTACAAAAAAATATAAAAAACCTTCTCAAAGTTTGCAGATATCTGCTTCCATGAAGGAAATGCTGTATCCTGGTGTTTGAAGGCAGTATACTCATGACAGTCCATCAATCTTATATAATCCATAAACATTCAGGACCTCATCTAATATTCCAGACACATTTCAGCATATGCTTTGTATTGGAGGCAAAAAATTCTGAGTTACACTTCTCCAAATATATTCTTACATAACAGATGAGGTTATTTCCTATACTGATACATTCAGTATCTTTATGTCTACCATATGTTTAGCAATGTTATAAGCCTATCTTGAGAGAACTTTGTGCAGTCATCTTTGCTGTTGAAGATTTTTTTAAAAAGAAGATACTTAACTAGTCTTGACATATTTCAAGTATTGATCAAAAAGTTTTGTAGCTGTTACATGCAAAGGTCAGCACATTACTTTCTTCTTAGCGGAAAGCTTTAAAGCTGCGAGGAATTTGTGTTCTTGAAAATCAGCTGTTACTTCCCAATACCTCCTATTGTTTTGCAAGGGCATCCAGCCTAAGTGCTGCTCTGAAATATCTGGGGAATAACAGAATGCAGAAAGATCAGGCATTGCACATCTAATCACCACTAGACTAAAGTGAGTGTCCACCAAAATAAAATAAAATAAAATTTTAAAAATAAATAAAATAAAATGGATCAAATGATCTGACAAACTCTTTATTGCTGTAATGATTCAACCACAGGTTCAGATTAATTTTTTTCTGTTGCCTCCTTATTTGTATAATTCAGTCAATGAAATTTAGACCTAGCAGCTCATTTTCAGAACTGTGCCAAGGACTTAAGCTGTGCCAGTGATGACCACTATTAATTAGGTACACATCTGCGTCTATGTCTTGTGCTCTTAATAATAGAGTCATTAATGAATTAATAATAAGTAGTAAATAACCCAGAGGAATATTTACAGAGAATTTATCTCAAGACCATAGCACAGCAAGTGCTAGAATGAAACACAGCACTTCTGCATGCCAGGAGCCTTGCACAAAGCCTTGCATTAGGTTATGTTCGGGAAAGGGGGTGAAGAAAGGGATCCATCTCACCCTGCTTAACAAATCCAGAGTAGGAGCTTTGAAAACTCGAGATGATCAGGATTATTTTTTTTTTATTTTATCAACACTTGGAATAGTTTAGTTCTTGAGAGAGAGTATGGCTTTTCTGATGGATTTTATTTAGAAGAAAGAACACCACAGTCTGAAACAAGACTGCTGCCCACACCTACATACATACCAGCCCTGACTCTCTAATAAGCTCACAGGGATCTGTGCTTGAAGTCACCTGGGTAGTGCTGCTGATTTTGAAAGTTTAACTTCATGTCAATCTTGATGAAGAACAGTCAGAGAGCACAGGTGATTACTATTGTCAGCCTGAAATTTGTCATCTTGAAATCTCACTTCATTTGGAAAAGTTTGCCATATATTAAGCTTGCAAAAATGATTTTCGTATGCCCCCTCTGGTAAGTTTTCCATGGATTTTAATGCAGAATGAGATCAAACTTCTGAAGTCATCTCTGTACTTGTTTGTCTTCCACATTAATACGCTTCTGATTTAATAAACCAGGGTATTTACATCACTGATCTAGAATTCAGTAGAGCATTTAGCAACACAGTACAGTGCATAGGATAATCTTCACAATGCCACTGGTAATAGCATTGCATACTTAAATAAAAGCTTTGATTGACACATTATTTTTTGCCTGCCACTATGTCACATCTCAGCTACTGTGTTGAAGCTTCATGCTGTATATCCTTATTCTTCATTACAACATTAGATTTTTACTGAGAGCAATTTTGCAGCTGTTACAAGCTTAAAACTGATATTGGTGCAAGTTTAGTCTGAAAAATATTTTCAGTTACTAATGTATTTAAAAATGAATGTAATATCATAGACTTAAAAAGTTATTTTGCCTAAAAGTAACACACACACTCTCTTTGCCCCTTAAGCATTTAAGAAAAATAAATGAGTTTGGATATTTTTCACTCAAAATATTTAGGAATGTATAAACTTTAACCTAAAGCACTTGGTAGACATAATTTCTAAGATAGACAATGTTTTTGTTTGCTTGTTGTGTAATCTTTTCTTAGGGTGAAAAGGGGACTGTAGGTGACCCTGGACCCAGAGGACCATACGGCTTGCCTGTAAGTTGCATAGAGTTTGTACACACTGCACTTCTCATCACTCCTTGATTAAACTTTCTGTGCTTTATGGCTGCTCTTCACCTAGCAATAGAATTAGTTGGAAAAGGCAAAGATAGATAATAAACCCTGACAGTGCAAGGTCAGTGGTCTGTACCACAGACTTAGATTCCTACCCATGCACGTAACGAAACAGACCTGACATGAACCAGCAAGAGAGAGGAAATCCAGAATGCAAGTACTCCTGTTTCAGCAGCCTGTGGACATCAGCTGCCCAGGGACCATGTGAGGGTGCCAGAAGTTCAGGATGAACTGTGGAAAGATGTGAATTTCCTAATGTCAATAAGCTGCTTGGATTTCCACACTGTGAGGCTACTTTGCCATTATATTTTCATTTTGTTTGACTTCAGATACCTGTTTTGTTTTAATTTCTGTGCCAGAGGCAGTATGAGAAATTCATCGTGGCCCATTTGTAGGTGGAAGTGGTATGCTTTAAATCAACCATTTAAATTATATTATACTATTTCTAAAATATGAGGCAGAAATTCCTTTGACCTAACAAGGATATCCCCAATAAAATCAGTTGACTTAACTGTGTTTACACTGCCACTGACTGGGTCAGGTGTGGACATGTACATGCATCTTTTCTGTACTTTCATGCTAGAGAAGCCATATAAATGTGCTTGTCCAGGAACAACCAGCCTTTCCAAGGGACTTGCAATGTTTCCATACCCTCTCCAGTCTAATCTGCTTGATTAATTAATTTAAGCTGGAATACAGACCTATGGTTTAATTAGATCCATTTAATTGGATCAGGAGTCAGTGACTAGAGACAGTTTTCAGGCTCCACGAAGTGTTAAATTAGCTTACCATGCATTTTTATCTGAGGGTCACTTTTGTGAGTTAAATTGAAAAAAAAAAAAAATCCAATTTCTGTTTCTCCTTCCTGTGAACTAAAAATAATTTTAAAAAAATAAAATTATAGGCTTTTCTGTATTTTTAGCTTAGTCCTGGAATCTGGATGTTAATGCGGTTTTCTGTGGTTCTTTGGCAGGGCAAAGATGGCGAGCCTGGCCTTGACGTAAGTAATATCTGTGACCAGTGCACTCTCAGTGGTCAGTGAGCGTCTTCCAAGAAATAGCTTATGGAGCATAACACCTTTGTTTCCTAAATTTAGCGTGCATGCAGTGCATAAAGAGAGTGTGCTAAATGCTGCATTTGCTTCTTCTCTGTGATAAAAGAGGACAAAGATTGTGTGATATACAGCCCTTATCGACAGACACCACCAGATACAGTGCTTAGTAGTACAAGTAGTTGGTTGTTCAGATGTCAGTACACTGAGAAACTGTGCTTGCTAAGAAAATACTCAGGCTTGTGACTCATTTGTAGAAGAACAAGGAGTCACTGACACTCAGTTAAGTAAATTTATTCTAATTAAAGAGAATAATAATTCCATAACCTGTAATGGATACATTTCAAAACATAATCTCTTTCTTTGGCATGCTAAAAAAGGCTTTCAGCAAGCCTTTTCCTCTAGTTCTATATTGAAATCTATAACTTGAAGGAGTCTTTTTCAGAACATACATATGCTAGCATGGACTGTTGCCATTTTGAGTGGTATGATTTCTTTCTTTAGCTGGCAAATTGTCTCTGCCAAACTCTTGGACGTACTTGTCTCTCATGCTCTTGTGTCTATGCATGTGTCCACATATATACAAAGCATGTAGTGAAATAATCTTCTTATGCTTTCCAAGAGTATTTGAAAACTTAACCTGCATGTGAATAAAAATCAACCTATTTTTGTCCATTTTGTTTTCATAGGGTTTCCCTGGTCCTCGAGGAGAAAAGGGTGATATAGGAGAAAAGGGAGAAAAGGTGACCATAGTGTTATTAACTGTTGCTTGATTCCCCAGCCTAGTCAGTTCTGCTTTATGCTCTGTCTTTATGCTCTGAATTATCCCATTAAAACTTATCTTTGTTTTTACTGTGTGCCAAAAGGCTGGTCACAGATACATTCTAAGCAAAATCTTGAAAAGCCACAAAAATGTATGCACAGAAGTGGTAATATCAACATGTCCCAAAGCACAGCTTTTTATTTTAGGCTCATTTTCTCCAATCCATCCTACTCTTGTTGAAAATCCTGAAGTATTCAATGCAGACATTAGTCACTCTGGTAGTAATTTTACACTGAAGAGCCCAGCTCTGTTCCCTGGCAGCTTATCTTAGTGTGCCATGCCTGTACATGCTACCTGTCCCACACCAAATGAATAAGACAGGAACTGTTTGAATTTTTATTTTTGGCAATGTCTAATTTACAGTTAAGTACTTTTTGATACTTGTGGATTGAAATTAAACCATATACTCTACATTCTGGTAAACCAGCTAGACAGTGAAGTTAACAGAAAGAGCCTAACTTCATTTTCAGTGTCCAGACACAGTGACTTGGAAATACCATTTCGTGAAAAGGAATTCAGGACTTAAAGTGTGCAAAGACAGCTCACAAGCTAATCTCTCCCATTTTCTATCCAACACAGAGCCCAGTTGCTGAAATGCTGAATTAGATCTCACACCACGCCACTTAATATGAAAGTCCACACAAAGCAGGTGATTTTTCTAAGTCGATTTTTTCTACAACTATTTTTGTCTAGCTGACATGCACAGGGTTATGCTAGGTCCACTTCCCATCATGGTGTTGCAAACAAGATGCAGGGTTAAGCAGTCACTCAGTGTAAGAGTTCGTCTCCATTTCTTAATGCTTAATAATTCAGGCAAAGCACTTCCCAAGAATGGATTGAAAAGGGTACTGTGAAATATACCCTTCCCTTCTATCCCTTGTTATATTGCTTATCTCGAGCTCAGAGATCACTGGCAAGGTACTGATTTTGCAGAACTGTTGTTTAAGCAGGTGGTCCGTGAGTATTATAAAGGCAGTGTCTGACCTGGCGGAGTAATCCCAATGAATGGTGAGCTCTTGCTGTTGTCAGAGATCACAGGTCTGTCTCGAGTGAACAGCTTTTCTCTTTTGAGAGCAGTTATCGGTAGAAAGGTGTAACTGGTAACTGCCAGCCCTGAGAGGTGACTGGCAGGATGGGCAGCTTGTGCTAAGTGGCGGTTACGGTAGGCACCAAATCAAATGAGCTTAACAGTGTCTTCTCATACTGAGATACATTAGAAGGGTTGTGTCCAGAAGACAAAAATAAGGTATCACACCTCTCTAATCAGTCCCAGTGAGCTTGCCTGAATACAGCAGATGGCCTTCTGAGCCTCCCAGTTCAAGAAAAACTTGAGAAAGTGGAGAGTAAGAGGGCTACCAAGCTGGAAGAACTCTGGGGCAGACAGAACCCATGTAAGAGGTTGAACGAGGTGGACTGGCTTAGTCTGACAACGAGGAGACCAAACTGCTTGAAAGCGGAGATACAAAGATGATGGAGCAAAACTTTTCTGGGTAATGGCAAGTGGTGAAACACAGGACCAGAAGCTGCTCCTGAGAGGTTCAGAGTGGCATCTGGGAAAACCTTGTCCTCATGGAGAGCGGCGTGGCACTGGGACAGTGTGCCCAGGGAAGGTGGCTGCACCACTGCCCATGGAGCACTGCAGAATCTGGTCTGCTCTGATCAGATCTGATCTAAGGTCAGAAATCATCCTACTCAGGGTAGGAGGTTAGAGTAGGTGACCTCCAGAACTCCTTTCCAACCAGACCTTCTGTGTTTCCATGTATGGCTAGAGACAGGCAGACAAAATCCAGCCATCACAGCCCCCAGATCATCTCTGGGGAAAAAAAAAAGAAAAAAAAGGAAAGCTGGTAAAAAGTTCACTTATACAAATATGATATGATATGAAAATGGAACAGCTGAGATTCTTGCGCTTGGGATGTAAAAGTGTTTTAATGCCCCTGAGGTCAGCATGCTGGTTTTGGATATTAGTTCATTATTCCCAGAGACTGACTAAATCGGTCAAACACAGGACTTCCAGTTGCAAGAGAGCAAGGGAACTGTGTGTGGGAGTTGTGTGCTGCCCCAGGCACAGCTAGGTCCTTTTTGGAGCGAAGCTGTGATTTAGGCTGTCTGTGGTGACTTGTTCTCATGAGCTGCAGGACACATCACCAAGGAAGTCTACTCCTCCATCCCCCTTAAAATTCAGGTAAGGCAAAACCTGTTTCCTGAGGAGAATGCATGGGATAAATTTAGTCTGGCAGATGATTCAAAAATCACATTTTTTTGTGGACTTTCAGATTAACAGGATTTCCAGGAAGTCTGTAGAGTGAAAATGGAGGTGGAATATCTGCCTTAAAAAATATCACAATATTCAAATAAAATTAGAAGGCAAAGGAAGATCTTTCCCAGTTAAAAGTTTGGGAGGATATGGGTGAAAGCTCTGTGAAAGAGACTTTTAATATGCAGTTTTGACTCATTTTTCCAGAAATTTTGTAATATTTGTATCATGTAAGTATACTGATTTCATCTGAATTACTTTAGCTGCATCGATAGTTCATTTTCCAAATGGAAGGCTGACTATCAAAAGACACAAAATAATGCGATATATCAAAGCTTGCAGTATAGCAAATTTTCTTGGTGTTTTTCCTTATGTAAATTACTAATTATCTATGGCCAAATTGATATAACGGCACCCATTTCAATAGAGATAAACCAGCTTACAAGTTGGGCATCCAGCTTATGATTTCGTGGGTTTTTAATATTTCTTACAGTATTGGCTGTTGGACTGACGTTCAAAATTGAGATTAATGAGTTTCTAGTTAAGAAACTTAACTTAAAATTGCACTCCAAAAATATGTATCATTGCTAACATTCTAAAGAGAAACCATGACAATTATTTTTTTCATAGATATGTGGTGAATAAATCTTTACTTCTTCAGTTTGAGATGAGACTTAGACTGCTGATTTTTGTTTTAGCCCATCAGCAGTTCTGCTATGGTGAAAGCAAGTCAGTGTTTTGCATTATAATGTCTGCTTAACTTGGCTTTAATAATATTTTTAAAAGTGTTCTAGCTGTAATTACTCATATAAAATTATAGTCTAGGAGCACTCATCACGAAAAAGGTTCATACACTTGATTTTGTATTTTGTTGTATGGATAAAAAAAAATCCTTTTAAAAACTAATAACCTTTAACAAAAGTTAGGGCTTGTGTTGTTGGGGGAAGGGGCCCCTGGTCCTAAATGCACAGTTGTGTCTGTTGTTATAAATTTTGACAGAGGAGTATGATGTGTCTGAACAGAGGATGAAAAGGCATTATCCTTTTCCCCCTACACTCTGCACTGATGAAAATCTGTGCACGTGAGGATTGGAGATTGTTCCAACCATAACGGTGTTGCAGAAGTGCCACAACTTTGTATTTCTCTAGGTACTGAGGAAAAGCAGAAAGGAATTTTTTTTAAATCTTCATCAGATGTAGATTCTCCTTTGGGTCTCTGTAGTTGAGGGCAAGGAATAAAAGTTAAAAAGAAATAACTCAGTCTTGTGGAAGAAGTAGATAAGTACTCAGGAAATTCAGACTAATGTCTGCACAGATGACTGCACAACTGGAAGTTTAAATAGTTATCTACTGGCTTTAAACACAAGAAGTTAAAGAAATGCAAATCCTAAAGAACAGAAAAACAGTCAGAAACCAAACTGCACAGTCCATTTTCAGAAGCCTTTTTGGAGTATGTCCATGCTTTGTGCTTGCATACATTCACTGCAAATATATTGGTGTTACACTGACACAAATAACATGAAAATTGACCCTGAAACTGTTGGGTTTCTCTGCTAGCTACACTGTTGTCTGTGTAGGTTTAAGATGAAAATTTAGCAAATTTGCAGTTCTTGTCTCATGAAGATTTCTTTTACATTGTAATCTTATCATTTGATAAAGAAGGGTAATGTTTGGGTTGCTGTTTTCCCAAATATTGTCCTGTGACTTTTTGGCACACAGCAAAGAAAGACAAGTAACTCTGCTTCTATTATGACATGAATGCAGTATGTGTTGTTTGTGACATGAATGCAGTATGTGTTGTTCATTAAATAGATTTTTCCATTTAAATGTGTCATATATGTTATGATATTAAATGACTAATGTGCTTTCCTTCCTTTTTAAAATATGATTTATATAATTATTATTTTATATGTAAAAATGGGTTTTATCTCTTGTTAATGGATTAAGTCTTTCTGTACTGATGTGGACCAAGTTAAATGTCTTTACTATGCTTCACCAAAATCTGTCTGTTTTTCCAAAGGGGCATTCCTTCCTTCTCCTTCTACCCTCATTCCTTACAATTCCTCTGTCTTTTTTACCCTTTTCCTCACAAATGAAATCCTCCCAATAGCCACAACCTCGCTTGCTGGTTCTCCAATGTCATACTAATTTTCCTATGAGTATTTTTCCCATTTCTTTGTGATATTCCTGATTTACTCATCCTTCCTATCCCATTTTTTACAATCCTAGTCCAATTTGTTAATTTTTTTAACTGATCCTTTTTGATTTTTGTGAAATTGAGAGCAAACCTGAAACTCATTTACCATTGTGATCAACTGGTGTGAAATCAATTTTAAAATGAACTCTCTAAACATCTTATACTGCTTGAAGGTGAGGTCATCTTTGCAGGTAGCTTTGCTGAGGGGAATCAATTTATTTCCATCAGAACTAAAGCACTGGAAGTTTCACATTTAAAAAGAAAACTCACTGTGAAATCAAAGGGCTGAATTTTCTTAAAATAAGTAGATGAAACATTGCCTGCAGTAGAGGGAATATTTGAATGTTGAAATCTTTAAATAAAGAATCTAGTTATCACTTCTGATTACTTTCTGATACCAAGACAATATGAAATCATTGAAAGTGTCATAGCACCTCTCCATCAAGCAGTTTGGATGTTTTGATTCCTGTAGCAGGGTTTGAAATGGTCATGTTGTATTTGGAGTGACAGGAGTGCACCCTCAGTGATGTCAGTGGGTTTCTGTGGACACCACAGAGGACAGGATTTGTTCCAAGCACTGTTACCAGAGTGCAAAGGGTCAGTTCAGCAGAGGATGCTCTGGGCCAATTTCACCCTTGACACGACACCATGGAAGCTGATGGAATTGAGTCAGAGACCAGCCATCCCTGTGAAGCATCTGTGCCACAGGTCTTTTTTCAAAAGGCTATGCTGATGGATTCCACTCCGCAAAGTTCCTTTTGAGTAGTGGCAAATCCTCTAGGGAAGCTGACAAATTCAGGTTAGTGTGCATGTGCACTTCAGTGCTATCACTTAGAACAAATAGGAGACCTCTTATTTTGGACTGGGGGGATTTGCAGATTTGCCTCTGTCTCAAGAAATCAATTTTTTCAAGCCCTGTTCTAGGTTTCAAAACATTCATAATACTGATATGAAATACCAGCACAAACTAATACAGATTGATTGCAGTTCTTGATTGTGATCATATAATTTATTTTTCCACATAATGCACCATCCAAACCAGAACACAGTGGTAAGTGTCCTTTCAGCTCTCCATTGGTTTAAAAAGAAAAACCCCAAACTTTAAAACAAATCTTTCTTTAATTTTTTTTTCAAACGAATGAAACTTGTTTTATCCAAACCATTGTATCCACAGGGGGAAAAGGGAAAGAAAGGCAAAAAGGGGCCTAAAGGGGAGAAAGGAGAACAGGGTGCTCCTGGATTAGATGCACCTTGCCCATTGGTACGTCTCACTTATGTATTGGAAGGTGATCATCCTGCTGTAAATTGATGGAATAAGAAATGAGGGGAGAGGAACAAGCACCAGCTACTGTTGAACCTGTAGCCCTTTTTTAACACAGCTTTATCTCAAGTTCTGGCAAATTCTGGAGCAGACTCCGTTTGTCAACCTCCTAAATTGGTTTAAAGCACCAGACTTAAGACCTTCGGGCTAAATTCGTGAGGTTTGGTGGTGGTTTTTTTCATTATTTCTGCCAAACTCTTTGAAAAGGAACCAAATTTGGGATGTGCCAGAGTCAGTGCCCTACAGGTTTAAATCACATTACAACAGCTTGCTCCTCTTGCCTCTCTACTGTTATTTGTTCACTCCATCTAAGTCAATACTGAAGGCATTTTCTTGACAGTAACATTGCAAGTTAATCTTTACAAACAGGGATTCCGTGGAATTAAGGGGGAAAAAGGGGAGCCAGGCCAACCTGGCCTGGATGGGCTGGATGCCCCTTGCCAATTGGTACAGTATTTCTCTTTCCTACCAACCCTGCATGCAGTTCCTTTGTTTGTGGTCAGCCATTCTCAATGTAAAGTAATGTTTTTCTGAGCTGACTTTACATTATTCACGTAACTCATGCATGTGCATGAACAAACCAGCTGCTTCAAGTGATCATAACTGCAATGAGAGAACACACATTTTTGTTGGTACCTTAAACCTAACTCTCAGCAGTTTGCTCCCACATCACATAGTAATTTATGAGTTTGTATCCTTCCTACATTTTCCCTGAGAATTGTTGGTTTGTTATTTTCCTCACAAAATACCTATTGCCCTACTCACCTTGAAAGCAAGTCATTGTAGAAGTCCAGCACAACGTTCACTTCTAATCAAGTCTGATGCCTTTTGTCTGCACTGGCTCAGTTCCACACCCTAGTCTGTCCCAGAGCTACCCTGCACCCTGGACTTCCTTTCAAATCCATGCAGTCTTAGGTGCATGTTTTCACAGTTTGACCAAAATGAGAGTCATGTACAGAGTGATGTAAATACCGTTTCTGAAAATCAAGGTTTTCAGTAAGCCATGCTGGAACTTGGCTTCCAGACCATACACAAGTAATATTTTTGCTGTCTGGCCTGTTCATCAAAGAGTATTCAAACACATCTGGAATTAAAAAAGCTTACCTAGGTTTGTAAGAAGATAACAGTCTGCAGCCCAAACCCTGTCTTTGTTATTTAATGTCTCCAATTTAATGATCTTACCCTTGGAACTTACCTTCCTAGAATACACACAACACTCCCCACCCTATGTTAGCATGAATTCAAGTTCCCACCTATACTAAAATGCTACTTCTCGATCCTCTCCCTTGTACCAATCTGGCAACAGTGATTTTTATTTAATGGTAAAGTAAGTTTGAACTCTTTTCCGTTTGAAAAAGAAAGCCCCAAATGACCAGTACATACACATTTCATAAAGATACAAGGAAGATTTTCTTTTTAATTGTTCATAGTAAAATTTGATCTGCATGTTCTGATATTGTTTGGTGGTTAAGCACGGTTCTCTATGATGAATGTTAAATTAAATAGATTTTATTTCAACTATAGCACTTCTAATTTAAAGTCAGTTGTTTTTAATCGTAAATACATAGTCCGTTAAAGTTATTCCATAGTCCATATTGTTTGCTTCCAATTAATGGTAACCATATCTCATATTTTGTTGGGAATAATCAAGCATGCTTTTGTAATTTTAAAATATTTCTCTGTCTCTGTATTATCATTTATATCTGGAGATTCACTAACAATCATTGATGGATGAAAAATATTCTGTTCATAGCTAATTGCTAGAATAAACTGTTTAGCAAGCAGCGCTGTCTCTTGTTTAGGCAGCAAGCCATTTCCATCAGACTACATGCAAGAAATTAAAAAATCCTCATCAACCACCATGTTCACATGTAAATTCACATATAAAGTATTAGTATTCTATATTCTAAAAGATGTCAAGGACTGATTTTTTTTCTGCTCATATATAGTCTAGTTACATCATATGTGCTCCTAATTCTGACCATGTAACTCTGGATAAACCCTGGATAGCCCTGTAAATTGGAATTAGGTCCATGAAAAACAGTGTAACTGTGGTCAGTAGCTGGCCCTGATGTTACTGGACACGTGGAGATATGTGAAGGTAGAGTAGCAACAGAAAAGAAATGGAGTGACTCTCACATGAGAAGAAATTAGATTACTATGTTGTCCAAGCACTGAAATAATCAGTGCTGCTGTACGGCCCTGCTCCCACTGCAGGTGTTTTCTTTGTTTTCTTCCACTGTGGCACTTAAGGTGTGTTCAGGCCTTCAGATTTTGCTGCTTCATTCAAAAGCTAATATTGAAAGTGAAAAGATCCTACTCACATTTGAGTCTTGCTGTCTTAGTCATGCAGTTGCCTTTGTACTAGAGGCCATTAAAACACAATACCCTCCAGATAAAAGTGATAGTATTTTTTTTTCTCATTGATCTTGTACATTCAGATACAGATTGTTGTGAATAAAACAATTGTATTTAAAATAATATATAGCCTGAGCTCTAACAGTGATAAGAAACTGATGAAGATGTTCTAATGATTTAGAGAAAAACAAATCTTTATAGCAGAGATGTGCACGTATGTTTTTGCAGCGTAAACCTTCTCTCCTCTGGCTGTTTTAGCAGAGGTTGATGGATTATCTATCCTCTCAAACTTAACTATGCGCTTTTTTCTTTTTTTTTTTTTTCCCTCCCCTTAAAACAGGGTCCCGATGGATTACCAATGCCTGGCTGTTGGCAAAAGGTAGGATGGGCAGAGCTTTTTCTTCTTTTCAGGGGCAGTATGTCCTTAGCACACAGAAATGCCTGTCACAACCATACTGAACAGTATCAAGATATACTGCAAGATCAGGCAGTAGTTCATGTGATAATGTTGTAATACATTTAGAAGTAATAATTCATTGAGGCAGGATTATAGAAACAGTTGGTGTTCGTTTTCTGGAAAGTCCAAGACTTCTTTTTTCACATGAAGACTTGCACATCCTTTGGTTTCTACACATGATCACTGCTTCCAATTCATTATAAAAGCTCATGGATTTTTGTCAAATATTTATGTTGATCTCTTATTATGTTATTCTTCTAGAATACTGAGAAGAACAGTGTAATCTGCCCTTCTCTTTGCCTTACCTTCAATATATCCTCCTCGGCTTTGTGTTAAACGTTAATATTAACTGGTAAAATTATTTTAGTAAAGGTTTAACCTGGGCAGTGCAGTGCTAGATTTAAAAACATAGCACGCAGAATTATGTAGGTGGAGGGATACTGGCATATAATACATTAGAAAGCATTAAGCATAAGTGAGATCCTGGGTACATTTATCTCTGAAGAATAGCTGGTGCTGAGGAAATAACTATCCATATTTGCAACTCTGCCTTATCTATGTATTTTTAATGGATGTCTGAAATATCTTACTAATTTGATTAATCTGTTATCTCTTTTTGTCTCTGCAGTGATGAATCTAACCTTACAAGCATGAAGTTGTGTATATAGTGCTCCACTTCTTTTATTTATAGTTGAAAACTGAAAATTTGGTTTTACAAGTCTGAGATATGTTTACATGTAGCTGCATCTACTTGTTTGCAATAGTCCATATGTACTTTTTCGCTTACATCTGCAGTTAGGTGATACTGCAGGGTAAACCTGCAAAGATTGTCTCTCTAATGAGAGAGAGAACAAAACAACAATCAATAATAGAAATTAATATTTCTGTAAATTCTTATATTTTGGCTTGTGGATATGCATGGACAATGAGTGCCATGAACTAGTTTACAAGAAATTGTGACCAAATAAGAGCAAAATTCTATGATATGTAGCTGTACCAGCTGCCGTTGGAGTTTACTGACTTGGCTTCCATGTCCATCTTAAATACTTCACTGATTCGTGACACCATATCTGCTTGTATGAACTAAAAGCATGAGTTTGTGTGCCAAACCTGCTTGTTGTGTGATCACGTCATGCGCTAAATGGCTGCTCACGGTGACCTCTGATTCCAGCTTCTGAATCATTTCCTTTTGTCATCTCAAGGGAGTCACACCATGGCTCATTGCTAAAAAGAGATAAGCCAGAGGAGCATAGAAAGAGGCCTTGAATTTTTGGGGAATAGAGTTCCAGCTGCAGGTGGATGGCTTCCAGTCTTGCGGGATACTTGGCCCCTTTGATCAAAGAGGGTCGCGCCTGTTTGTCAGCATCGGTTTGCCTTGCACCGCTCACGGTCGTGAAGACATTCACAATAGGCCCTGTCGAGTCCTTAATCAAGAAGGAAAGAAGTTTGAAGAAGAAACCAGACTTCTCTGTGGGTTGTTTGAAAAGGTTGCAGAGGTGCTGCAGGGATCATTTGATGGCAGGCACCGCCTGAGACCAGAAGCTTCTCAACCTTACTCAAGGATGGACAGAGTACGTGCTCTGCATATTGTATTTTGGGACTGCTGGAGGAAAAAGCATTCTTGAGGTGGGGATGAATTGGATCATCCTCCAGAGGAGGATTATAATGGAACTGACCAGAGATGTACGTACCATGGTGTGGTTTTCAGGCTATTCACTTTAAATTACACAAAACTAGCTGAACTTTTCTGCAGGATTTTGGAAGCTATGGTTAATTTTGTTTCCTTTTCCTGTAACTGTTGCCATAAAGAATGCATTTCAATAATCTATTCAGCATTTGTGATGATGGCATTGAGGAAAATACTTCAAGCCACATACTCATCTTGTTTCAGTATTAACAGTTTCTATTTCAGAGTCTTTGAAGCCTTTAAGTGTAGAAAAGAGTTTACTTTTGTGTTTCACAGACTGATGTATTAATCTTGTTCCTTTTATGTTGTTACAGTGACTTTAGTGGACGTTATTACTCAAAAAACATTGGAGAGAAAAAATTCTGTGTAATGACCACTGCACACTTGTCATCACACTACACTGTTAAGGTGTTGATATTTCTCCATTTCTGTTCAGATGACTAGCGTTCTAGAGAAACATTGGTAAATCTTTCCTTCTCCACTTTTTTCATTGCTAGAAACACATAATTCGTGCACATTTGTAGTTTTGCCATGAGGTATTTTTTCCATTTTTGAGTCTTCATATGGTGCACTGAAGTTAGTTTGAGGGACTGGTTTATGAGAAATGGTGCCATATTTGGCAGATGGAAATTCTTTTTATATCTCTTCCGTTCCTAATGTATCTAGCAGGATCATCAAAAACTTCTTTAGTTACTTTTCTGAGAGCTGTCTTTCATATGTAGACCAAAACCGAAGTTGAGGAAGACAGCCTGTCTTCACTCATGTGTGGGCACCTTATGCCCTTCTTGGAATGCACATTTTTCCTTGCTCCATCATTTCTAAATCAAGTGTAGATGGGGACCTTCTGTGGTCACACTTTTTGTATTGCTTCACAGCCTCCAATCAATAGAAATGCCACTGTAATTCACTTTTATAAATCTTTACTGTTATTTTGAGATATTGAAGTCAAACATAGCATTTCATTGAGGAAAAACCAGATTTTTAAAATTTAAAAATTATTTTAGCAGCCTACAACCAGTAGTATCTTACTAATAAAAACAAAATTCTGACACTATGTAGATATATACACTGAATACATATATATATTTGCTGCTCAATTCTATCTCTCCAATAGTAAGAAATAAACAAGTGTTCACAGATATAAGAAAATATGTTTTTCTTTGCTTAAATTTTCAGAGGTGCAAATGTTAAGCTCTTTGAATAGCCATGATTACAGTAGTAAAAACCTTCACACAACATAGTCTGAATATAAAATGTTAATAATCAGAGTGCTACAGCAGTAAATGCGAATGAGGGCCTTTCAGAAAGAGGACAAGAGGAGCACCGTGCGAGCCCTCTGACCCGCCCCTTTTAGTCCGCTTGTTTAGGAAGCACTATCTCAAAAAAACAACAGGAGCCAGCTGTCCACCTAACAGAAAAGAATCTCTTGTGCCCATGGCCTGACTTGACATATTTAGCTAGGTATATTGTAGATGTGAAGACTAGGATTGAATGTTTTCATAAGATATCAAATACTGGCAATCATAGAGCAAACTTATTTTCTTTTTAATGGTCCCTCAAAGTATTACATGCAAAATCAAGTAGAATGTTTATTATCTGGATGAATGTTTTAGCAACTCCATATTGGGAGTGCCCACAAACACAACTCATTTAAGAAATAGCAACAAAGTAAAGAACTATTAAATGCATGCTGCCATTAGCACTTTCTTTTCTTTTTTTTAAATTTGTATAGCTATATTTTTAAACTGCCCTCATAGCATCCATTTCTATATGCATCAATATAGTTCATGGTTCATGATTTTGTCATTCAGGAAATAATTACAGACATTACTGTTAAGTGTTAGTCAATACTCAACTCTCCTTTAACTCCCTGACACTGAGATCCTACTGAAGAAACATTTAAGCATCTTTATTCACTTTCTTTTTTGTCTTGTAAATTATTTTCTTTATGAAATTCCCTCCAGGTATTTACTTCTCTTTTTTCCAAATAATCTTACTTAACTTTTTCAGATTTTGTATTGTTCAATATCATGAAAGGTTCATTCCATTTAAATGACCATGATTGAACAGCAGATAACTTAATTTGAAAGGTTAAACTACATACATAGATTTGACATTAATGTTTGCATCTCAGATTGAATTGATATGAAACTTAATCATATCTAAAAAAGTTGCATGGTCAGTAAAAGTAAAAAAAAGAATTAGGTTTAACATTTTATCAAGAAAAGCACCCTGTGAAGACTTGCGACATGTTTATTTTGTTTAAAAATCAACTATTTCTGGTGCTAGTATATATTTTTCCTTATGATGGCAAAGCTATAGTTTGAACCACCAGTTTGTTGTAGTATCTTTTAGTGGCATTCGTCCAAATAGATAGGATTTGTTTACTTTGTTACAGGAACAGTAGTTTCTCTACCAGTCTTTTCAGTTGTAGAAATGTGTAGTGATATTAGTCTGTATATATCCCTGACTTTTTCAGGTATGATTAATTCTTGTTTCTTTGAGAGTTTTCAGTATTTGTTTCATACAAAATTTTGTAATCACCTGTTACTCCAGTGCATTATAACCACACTGTGCAGAAGTCCGGCTACAGAAGCCAGACTTCTTTAAGCACTGTATGGAATATGTCTGACATCCATGGTCCTTGTCTTCGTATTCATGGATTAGCTGTGGGGAAGCTTTCTTTCAGGATGCTTTGGACACCTTTCTTTTTTTTTTTTTAATTTCCTGAGGTAAAACGTGAAATGTTAAATCACAGAGCAATGATACAATGTTTTGTTTTTTGTGGGTTTTTTGATTTATATTTTTATTTATTGCTGATCTTGATGTCATTCTGATAGTGTAGCAAAGCAGAATGATACTCTTCATCCAGCTGTTTATATATTATTTTAGTCTACGGTGTAAGTAATATGAATGAGTTTCAGATTGATCAGATCCATATACCTGCACATGTGTAAAGTATAGAGTTTAAACAGGGATAATTCTTAAGACTGTTGTACAGTGTGGAAAGTTGGCATTGTCTCCACTGAGCATTACCTCATGGAAGGGATGCATGTGACCACCAGTTACTTGGTTATGCCAGCAAAAGAGAAAAAGCAACCCCAAACGAGATGAGCAGACCTTTGGTCCTTGTGGGAAGGTGGTGCTGTGTAAGGCTGAGGACTGAGCTAGGAGACATGGTTAGACCCTGGATCCCCTTGGAGTTTAGAGAGAGTTGTCCCACTGACTGCCCCAGAACTGGGACTGTAAACCTGGGCTCAGCCATGCAAGGCTTTTCTCTTGGCTGTGCCTCCCTATTCCCAGCAAAGAATTGGGGAGAGTGATGCAACCTCCCTTGCAAAGCTCTTTGAGACATGCAGAAGAAAGGACACAGGTATTGTGCTGAGTAACAGGGGGAATATTACCAACTTCAACAGTGAGTTTTGTCTAAATCAGGACCACTTCAGTAAGAAGTCCAGAGATATTTCCAGTCTATTGAATGTGTTGAAGATTTTCAGAGCATGCAGAAGTTGACCTTTCCCTTCAAATTTCTTGATCTCTGCTGCTTGGCCATCTTGAATTACATTTTAAAAGCTCTGTATTTTACCTAATGAGATTCCTATATTTTCACACTGAAGACTCACCTAAAATACTAATATCTGCAAAGATACTCATCAAAATAAAGAATAATTTTTAGTCATTGCAAAAATTCTATTTCAATGAAAGGAATTCTAACGAATGCCTAATTTTTTTGGGTTTTTTTTTTCCTTGCTGCAACTTGCTTTTATGGATGTGAATGTTGATGTAATGTACAAATGAAGGTTTTCTTGCACCCTCTGTTATTGAAGAATTTTACATGGTGGTTGGATTCATTAAATGCTGTTAGAAACAAGTGCCTACCACCATCATATCTGAGAAAGATACTCTACAGAACAGGTGGAGATTTTATTTTAAAAAGGGATTTGGAGTGTTGTTTTTGTTTCATTTTGTTTTTAAATGCATCCGATTATCAATGCTGCTCGCAAATTGAATTTTCTTTGTAAAGCAGGGGGCCTTAACCTGGGACCGTTAGTGTTTTACTTGTTTCTATTTAAAAAAGAAATTGTATGAATTTCCCAGATCCCATTGGTACTTGCACACTTCTCTGAAGTATTATGGAGAGTTGGGTTGGTGGGAGAATGTTTTACATATTGTTAACATATATGTGGATATTCTTATATTATTGTACATGTTTGGGAAAATATCACACAACTTTAAAAATGTTGCTAAGATGTATGTATCTGACTTTTTCCTTTGGAAAATATTATATATTTTTATTTGTATTTTTTACTTTTTTAAGTTCATCTATATGTGCCGTTATTTTTGTATTGCAAATGGTCTCATAAATGAAGTAGAAGAGATAAAAATACAAAGAAAAGTAATTTGGCAAGGATTTCAATGCTTGGGGGTAAAAAACACATGGGTCAGCATCATATTATCAATACTAGAAATATTTTGAGTGTCTTAGCACTGTAAATATGTCACAAGATCTCTTTTGAGGAGTAGTATCAAGAATTGCAAGGTTTTAATCACCCATTTTAATTTGTTATTAGTTACCACTTTCTTGTGGCCTCTGGTCTTGACTTAATTGAACCCAATCAAACAGCATGCTTTTGTTTTTATTATTAAAATTTCTCCTTGTTTTTCAGTTGAATATTGTTTTGTTTTCTTTCAGTTTTGTACTTGAGGTTTTGTTTCTTGCTTGTGAGAAGTTGATCTTCAGAATTATTTTTACACTATTTATGATTTATTTTCATAATGTAAAAAGTGTGTAATTATTAAAATATTAATCCAACCATTGGTGCTATAAAGTTCTTAGTATTGGTGCACAAAATTGTTCTAGTCTGTCTGGATTCGAAGAAGTGTGTGCTGCGTTGTGCCGTCCTGTAGTTTGAAGTCTAGAGCAGGTTGTGTCAGTAGTAACATTCACAGAAAAAATGAGGGCTTCTGCAACATGTTCCATTTTCCTACAATGTGCAGTAAGAAAACTCACCTTCTTCTTCCTATTCTTAATGTGATTCTTCTCTTCAAAGTCAAGTCTGTTCAGTCATCTTTTCTAAACAGGCAGCACAGGCTGTTGGCATCCACAAACTATGTAAGGAAGAAGCTTTGCTGCAAACCTTAGAGCTGGAAAAGCTGGAAGGATCCGTGTATTAATTAGTTGAAAATATTGCTTAGGCAAGTTCAGAGGAAGCCTAGGATCAAAAGAAATAAAGCTGGAAGTCACCAGTCTCCCCTTTCTATAATTCTGAAGGTGAAAAATAAACATGAACTGCTGAGAAATAAAGATATACGCAGTGTCACAAGTAACAGTGCAAGCTAGAAAATATAAAGGTCTGTTTTCCACAAATCTGGTTTCTTCAGAAATGATGGAAATAATAATTATTGCAAAATGGTATATTTTTTAGCACCCTGATCTAAGAAGGTGTATTTTTGCAAGAGCCTCCTTTTAAAAAACAAAACAAACACACACTGGGAAGCAGCTGTAATCTCTTTAACACACTATTTAAATGTTTGAGTTTTCTAAATCCCAAAATACTTTCGACAAACAGAACACTCCCCACTGTTTCCCTTTTCTTCACCTCAGAAATAGTCACTGTAGGCAAAGAGGGAGAATGAGCACTGTGGAGTTTGACCTCTACTCTTAACTCCTGCTAATCCCCATAAATGTCTATTATAATCTTATCTAGCTCTGTTTTAGGCTCTTCGAGGGACTAAAAATATCTTTGCTCCCTTTCCAAGATGAGGTACTTCCAGCTTAACACGTTCTGCTCTCCCAGGCTGAGTGCATGGCCCCAAGCCAGGCAACCCTGACCCAGGTGAAGTCCTTGCTTCAGCTGTGGCCACTATTGGCTTTTTCTTGCTTCCAGTTTTCTCCTTTCTTCGACTTGCACCGCGGGTGAAATGCAGTTCTAGATGCTGCTGGAGCTGTCCTGCCAAAAAATAAACATGTTCTGGACTGCTGCCAGAGCTAATACCCCGTGGGTTTCCCATTCAGTACTTTTACAGCCTCCCTGTTATTTTTTCAGTACTATGCTTCCTCTAAAGCCAAACCTCAGCTAACAAATATCCTACATCCTTCCCATCCTACTGTACTCATGGGCCATGACTTTCCTCTGGCATTCCCTCCTGTTCATATGCCTCCTTCACAATTTTGTGATGTGCCAAAGCACGTGCAGGACTGCTTGTGAAATGCCTGCCACTTATGCCTCACATTATTTTTCTTAATGAAGCTTTATTTAAATACTTAAAGGCCACTGCTCAAAGGCAACTCTGCTTTCTGGACCTACTAAACCTGCTAATCTCTTATCCATTTGTAATAAGGACTCTACATAGATAAAAAGTAATGCAACAGAAGTGGCTTTTTATGTCCTCATCTCACACAGCTTCACCTTGTGATTCAATTATAATAACCACACAAAAATATTTTAAAACGAAAACAAAAAAAAACCAAAACAAGGACCTGACAGAGCATTTCATGTTAAAGCAAGCAGTAACAACTACACCCAAATAAAAAAAGAAAACAAACAAGGGAATGCCAAAACATTTAAGTCATGTTACTGCAAGCAGAGTCTTTCTGTCTTCCCAGGGTTACTAATTTGTCCTCTCTTCCATTGGCTCCTGGCAATTTCCAGACTGAGTACTTACAGGGCCTTCTCCTTTCCCAGCTCCTAGCTGCAGTAAAAAAAAATACAGTGGTTTTGGATCTGGAGCTTAGATGCTCCATATATATATATGTATGTATATATGTTCTTCATGTGTCTACAGAAACATACATAAATACAAATGTATATATATATGACAATGTTCAGAAAAACGTAAACGTCTTCAGAGAGATCACAGTCTGCTAGTATTGTTGTACTCAAGCTGCCTTAATTTGTCTCCCAGATAAAAGGTGGGCAGCTCCTGTCACATAACCAAGAGGCAGGTTTTTTTCATGTGCTCACACCAAAACAGAATGTTCAATAAGTAATAAATATCCTAATTATTTTTGTGTGTGCAGGTTACAGCTTGACTGAGTTTTCAAAGTGCCCACACCTACACCAAGCAAGTCACAAGGTCTCTCTGATATCACCTTTGGCTGCTTCCTCCTGAAGCTAAAAAGTACCTGGTAACTTTTTACCAGCTTTTAGAAGCTCTCCTCTCTTCGGTTGATTAAGATCGTTGTGGGGTAATTGATTCTGGTTGAGATAAATCCGGTAAAAACAATAACACACCCTGTGATTAGCTGACTCAGGGGCCTGCTGAACTGGTCACTGCATCAACTCGCAGGTAAGTCCATTCCCTTTTCAGTGCAAATGCCAAGCAGCTGAATATTCCTGAGAAGATGCAGACAGGTACACTTCGTCTGTCTTTAAATTTCTGTACTGAAACAGATATTCAGTGCAGATCATTTTCCACTAACCATCTGCAGTGGGTTTGCTCCACAGAATGCACCAGCAATATATTGTTTTTCAGATGTACAGTAACTCCTTAACAGGTAAATAGGGAGCCAAAGGCACCTTACTTGGATACTTTGGATAGCTCTTAGAAATATTTCCTCCTCTTCATCCTTCGTACAGGAATCCAGGCCGTTAGTTTCTAGTACCCTGCCACGACAAAGCCCCTAAACAAGTGGGGAAAAAAAATGTTCATAAAGCAAACAGGGCAGGATGGAGTAAACAGCATGTTTTGGGTTTTGGTGGGTTTTTTTAAATGAAACACAAGTATTAAAAAAGAATATATATATATATAATTTTAATAATTATATCCTAGAGAAATATTTGCTAGTATTTACACCACAGTATTATGAGGGCAAGTGGAAGGAACTGGAGAGGTCTGAAAAACCCAAGTGACAAGGTGCTGGAGAGGGCTGTGCCTGGGTCAGGGTCTCTGCTAATCTGAAGGGCAGAGACCTCCTGTGCTCTACACATGAGACTTGGCAGGCTCGTTCCTGCTGGTAGTATCAAAAGAGCATGAAAAGAGCCAAGAGGGGGGATATTTTCTTGACTATTAAGCCTCTTTCCATGGCTTTAAAAGAACAGGGGAACAACTCTCTCTTTTAACAAGCTACTTCACCTACAACTTGGAGTTTTCCTGATGAAGTTTAATACTGCTTCAATCCATTTCTAAGCTAGCTGTGAAGAAGTTTGCTTTTGCTAAACCTGGAACAAAAGCCCTGATACAAGCAGGGCTGGTTGCCGATGCATGCTTCTAAAGGAGTAGCAGCACAGAATCTTGCATATCCCTTAAATCTGTTTGTGGTCCAGCATTTCTGTGTGAGCAAGAGAGGGCAGGTCAGCACGAGCAGCTGAGGTTTTCCAGTGTTGGTATTGTCAGCGTCCCCGGAGGAGGGATAAGGCTGTGCTCGGCACAGACAGAGTGCAGGCACCAGCGCAGTGCAGGGAAACATCTCCTGAAATGTCTTCGGACTCTCAAACTCGCAGGCTGCTGTTCTCTGCCTGGGTCCAGTGCATTGCTGGTACAAAGGTCCAGTACATAATGTGTACAACTTGAACTGCATCTGCCCTATGCTAAATATCATTCCCCAGCTTTCAGAGATGTGGGCAAAATGGAAAAGCGTTGCAGACAACATTCCTACAGGCTCTAACCTTGGCTCCATTTGGGTGTTAGCAGATCTAAATGCGTGTTTTCTTCTTGAGACCCATACATGAATCTCATCACTGCCTGTACAATACTGCCCTTGCTGACAGTTTTGGCAACTGTCTCATATCTTTTAAGTCTTTCTGCCAGGACAAGGCACTGAAGACAGGCAGCTGCTGTCTCCTGTGGGATATAGAGGTATAGCTGCTGGTGCCTCCTACCACTTCTGCTACATGGCTTTCTGTTGGTTGGTGAGGCAAGGTTTCCAATGCAGAATGTGAAAGCTTCAAAATTAAGACTGTCTGAGGAAGCTCAAGAAAATGACTGTATGGAAAGAAATGCTTGACTAGAGAAGCAGAAATGTGGCTTGCTGGCAGAGATATTTAAAAAATGTAAAAATCAGGAAGTGTGTTTCTTCCATCTGAAAATTTAGGATACTGATCTAGAAAAAAACAAGTATCATCAGCACAGGAAATTGGGAGGCTTTGCATATGCTCCCTGAAAACTCTTCCAAACGTAGTGTTGCAGGTGGCACAGATGAGCTACAGATGGGGTAGTAGGGACGTGGGTGAGAGTTTTGCTGCTGTCTGCCCATGCAGCTCAAGGAGCAGCCTCCAGCAGGGAGAAGGCAAAGCTGAGGTGCTCCACTAGAAGCTTTGCTGTTGATGCCTCTTAATGTGATTTCTGTCCTTCTTCCCCATGTTATCATTCCCTCCTTTTGTTGTGGGCTTTGGTGTCCAGTGAGATGGTTATCTGGTGTAACCGTGAAGAAATGCCAGATTTAAGCTAGTCTCTGTGTTGCTGCTGTGGTTACAAAGCAATGATAGGACTAGTTATATTTAGATGTTGCCTAGACTTAAGGGTGTACCAATCTATCTGAGCACCGGGCCCCTTTCTGCTTATGTGTATACACACCTGGAAAACCATAGCTCTTACTATTTTGCTCCACTTTACAAGAAATACGGAAATTCAATTACTGGCTTTGATGGACTTATACAAGTATGTACCTCAGCTTACTCTTCCGAACAGATTCTGGGAGATAAGAAGCAGAGAAGGACATTGAATTATGACCCTAATTTTGATTAAACACTCTGCTTTGTCTCCCCCCACCCTCCCCATCCCCTGTCTTCCCTCCCCGTATGTCTGTGGCAGAGGCGCTCCGACCGCCAGAGGACGAATGTCAGGCACAGCAGGATCGCCCGTGGGAGCTGAGCGCCCACCCGTCTGTCCCGCCGCCCCCACGCACCAAGTGGATTGTTTTGAGAACTTATGCCGGTTTGCACCCCTAGGAAAACAAAACAAAACAAAACAAACAAACAAAAAAACCGCCTGCACCACGAAACTCCGCGGCACAGGGTCCACCCGCGGCTGGCCCTCCTCAGCCCAACAGGAGACACGAGTCGCCCGCAAGGAAAACCCAGGGCGATGGGGGGCGGCCGGGACGTCCCGTTCCCGTCCCGTCCCGTCGAGAAAGGCAGGCGGGCGGGAGGCGGGGAGGAGGGGTTTGGCCGGGGCAGGCGCCGGCATAAGAGGCGGGGAACCCTCGGGCGTGCTGGGACGGACGGTGTCCTTCTGTGCCGTGCCGTGCCGTGCCGTGCCGTGCCTGCCGGCAGGATGGAGGAGCGCTACAGCAAGGCGGAGACCCTGGCCCTGCGGAGGAAGCACATCGGGTAGGGGCGGCAGGAGCACCGGCCGGGAGCGGGGCAAGGGGGGAGGAGGAGGAGGAGGAAGGTCTCCTGTGACAGCGCCCGTCCGGACCCGCTAGGCGTTGCCCCGGGGGCTCCCAAGTGCTGGGCAGCCCCTCCGGCCCCGGGACAAGACCCGGCGGGGAGGGGGACACGGACACACACAGGACCTGTCAGCCCCTCCGGCTTGCCAGGTCTTGGGGGCCACCTGTCACTCCCTAGGCGGGCTGCAGTAATTGAAACACTGCAGAGCAAACGCCACTTCACTTCTTCAATAGATCAGAGCGAGCAGCCAGAATGTGGTACTCAGGTGTATGTTTAAAATGAGGCTGTGCCGGGGTTTTTCTCTTTTTTTTTGGTGTGAATAAACTGCATGTACCTGAAAAACAGTCGTCTCTCTTAAATGGAGCTGAGGCTATTCCTTAAGCTGAGTCTAACTGGGGGACATGCAGGAGGGCTGCCAGTGGTTGTGACCTGAGTGATAGTCTTGGCTGTGCACGTATCTCTGTGTTGCAATGTTAGTTCCTCCAGTATGTGCAGCTTTAATGCTTTCTTCAGGAGGTGTTGCCAAGTGAAAAACAAGTCCAGGTTGTTAAAACAGTGCTATTTTGCTGATTGCATCTTAACTGTGTGGCATGTATAGAAAGCTCACTAAAGATTCATAACTCACTGAAGATTCATAAAAGTCGTGGCCACATAAAGAGAGAACATTGACAGCTCTTTAGGAGCAGCTCACTGTTAAGGGACTCCTGCCTGTGCCAGGATTGTAGGATTGAGCTGTGCTGGGTGAACAAAAAGAAACTTTTGGAGAGTGGACTGACAGCAGAAAAATCTTCAGTCAGTAAATGGACGATGACGATGTAGTGCACTGCTTTTAATGCACACCAGAGAAATAGCTGAAGATTTCAGAAAAGATTGATGCAACAGGGCAAGAAACTGTGAGAAATCGCTTTCTGGGAGTCACAGGCTTTACATGTTCATAGTCTCAGTATACCGAAACAAAAACTCCCAGACTTACCTGGAAAGAACTGTGTTTATCCAAGGCCATATAAACATTGCTAAAAGTTCAGAAGACTTTCCTTCTGCTCAGTAATATCATTCAGCATAATTACTTAGCTGGAACATTCTCCGGGGTGGGTGGGTGGGGGGTGTCAGGGAAGTGTTTAAAGGGTACTTTGGATAATTTTATAAGGAGCCTGAGTTTTGCTGGAAGTCAGTGCAATTTATGTGCTTATAGAAAGCTGCTTTTAAAGATTTTATCCAAAATAAAGGGTGACATAGTGAGATTTTTAGGACCTACTCAGCACATCTGAAAATAAAGTCTTCAAGGCATTAGTGTTTTGTTCTTGACTGTGATCTCCATATGCTACAGTCATCCATTGTGTAATGAATTTTTGGCTATAGTATAAAACAATGCTTAACAGCTTGGTTTAGTCCCAGGGAGTTATTTGGCCATAGATGTCCATAAGGCATGTAAACAAACAAAGCTACAGCCTAGAAACACAGCAGGACATATAAGGACCTGGAATGACGTGCAGTCACTGTGCTTCTGTGAAACCAATTGTAAGTCAAGCTTTGAAAACTCCCTTATTAAATACCTATTTCTGTTACCACTGTGCCTGGGGAAGTGTGTGGGGGCTTTTTTCACTTTCAGCAAGAGCTCTCTTCTTGACCGCCACCTGAATGACTCACAAGCTCTTTGCAGAGGGAGGCAATTGTCTCCAGAGCTGCAGAAGATCAATTACCTCAGCATTCAAAGGAGGTGGAACAACAGCAAATTTAAATGGTGTTATTTTATAATTATTCTTTTTTAGGCCTTCCTGCAAGGTTTTCTTTGCCAAGGACCCTCTGAAGATAGTGCGTGCTCAGGGCCAATATATGTTTGATGAAAAAGGAGAAAAATACTTAGACTGCATCAACAACGTTGCACATGGTAAGCAGTTCAACTTGTGAGACTGCTTCCGTTCTTTAATTTCTAATAGGGATCAGAACTCACTTCTGCCAAGTGATGATGCTCACAGTGCTTCTCTGAACATCCTTGTGTGGTTCAGTATCTGACTGCTTGCTAGTAATAACTAATTATTTTCTTCTTTAGTTGGCCACAGTCATCCATATGTGACAAAGGCTGCAACAAAACAGATGGAACTGCTCAACACAAACTCCCGCTTCCTGCATGACAACCTTGTTCAGTATGCCCAGCGTCTTACAGCCACCCTGCCTGAGAAACTCTCTGTTTGCTATTTTGTCAACTCTGGGTATGTCTGAATAGTATCTTTTTTTTCCATTGTGACTATTTAGCTCCTCTTTGAGATGGAAGGTCAGGACAGCTTGGTCTAAGTCTTACTAAGTAGGACTTAGTAATATGCAACAAAAACATTTACAGTAGTATTCAAAACTTCCTTCTTATTTGCAACTGTCATATTTACTGTGATTGCTCAAAGAAAGGAAGCCAAAACATGAAACTGGCCTGCTAAATGCAAATGGGGGTGGAAAAAAGCAAAAAAATAAAATTAAGACTTCAAATTGGTAACCACTATGTACAGATTGGTGAATGCCATCCGTAAATTGACACATAACCTCGGAAATTAGTAATATTCTTTAGGCAGTCAGTTAGTCTGTGATCATTTTTGTTACCAGAAGAGACAACCTGCAGGGACCTGTGAGCAGAGGGGCTGCAACAGGTCACTCTGGAAGCCTGAGTGTTCTTCCAGGGTACAGATTTGCGTTCTCTGCTGCCTGATGGTGCCAGTGATGGGGACAGTGGGAACACTGTGGAGTGTGGGAGACGGGGCATTACTTTTCAAGGGTTTGTGACTGCATTGTGTTCCCAGCCACAAAGCAGTCTCCTTTGTACCAAGAGGACGTAAATATCTAAAAACAAACCGGGGGAGGGAAATAAAGCATCTCTTTGTTTGCTGTTTATACAAAGAGCTGGTTTTTCTTTGCCCCCTTACGTGGCACTTGTAGTCTCAAGCTTAGCATTGTAATCTGTATAGCAACAGAGCCTGCTGTGTTGATTTATTATGTCCATTAGTCCCATGCATCGTCTTCTGTGTCAGAATACCTTTTAATTGGAAGCATTTCTTCACTATTTTGCCTCTGTATCTGTTGTTATGCAGGTCTGAAGCAAATGATCTTGCTTTGCGACTGGCTCGGCAGTACCGTGGGTACCAAGACGTGATCACCCTTGAAAAGTAAGTACATAGAGTACCTTATGTGAATTCAGCCAGCAACTCCTGCCATTACTTCAGAAGCAGCTTTGCAGCAACCCCCTGCTGTTTGTACTCCCCTGCCTGCTGAAAGAAAAGCTTTGTTGCTTTTGTATTAGAACAGGTCAGGAAATCCCTTTTTCACATTTGGATAAACAAAAGTTTTGAAGATCTCTGAAAAACAAGCTTGTCAGTCACCCCAGAAGGTCAGTCACCTGTTAGAGGGCATTTCCCACAGGCACTCCCAAAGCAATTCAGGGGACTAGAATGCTGGTTTTCAACAGCAATGAGTTGTCTGACCACTGGGCTGCTCTGGAAGAAAAGTCTTCTGTTTGTTATACTTTGCAGGACATGTTTGATTTTGCACAAATAATTATTCAGTGGTCAAGAAGAAAGATGCTGTAGCTTTGCAGTGGTGTTGCATTGATGCAAAGGTCTTCTCCAGTGAACACAAGTATGCACACAAAACCAAGTGGTTCCTAGATCAGGATGCACTCAGAGAGCCGTCAGCCATAGGGAAGGTGGCCAACCACGTTTCTGGTGGGTTTTCCTATCCTAGATGCAGCTGTAGGTTTGATTACGCTGCTGTAGTGCTGGGTTTTCTTCTTGGGATGTGCCAGCCAGAGCAACAGCAAGAGCACACATCTATCTGAACAGCAAAAAGCTTGTTTGACTATCTCTGTTAGCCCTGTTAGCTCAGATCCCTGTTAGCCACACATTAACTTACATGTGTGCTACTATGAGATTGTGATGTCTGATTTGGTTTGAGGTTCCCTTTAAGTTTATGGCTGAACAGAAGTGATTATTCCCTCAATGAATATGCTACATGCTTTAGGCTCAGAAGACTCGGGTTCCTCATTTCTAAATCAAAATAGCCTCTGTAGTAACCAGCTTTAGCATACTCTTCAATATAAAGCTTTTCTATTCAAACAATATCCTTATCCTTCTGCCAAACCATCTATCCTGTAGGCTCTTCAGGGCAGATAGCAATGTGCTGTTGCTGCATAAGATCCTTACTTTCCAATGCAATGCACACTCTTGAGAGTCTTTGCAATGGTGTTGGGTGTAGCTTGCAAAGCTTGGGTTGGCCAGAGTGGGGCCCGCAGGTTGGAAATGAAGGAGCTGGACCCACTGCTGTTAGGTAGTTGGAGGTGGTGTGATACAGAGGACATCATCTTGGTCTGTCCCCATGCTGGCACTTGATTTTATGCAAGCAAAAAACCCTCCTTGTTCCATTCTTGCTAATGAGTTAAAGTCAACAGCAATTTCATATTGCCTTCGAGAGAAAGACTGAGTAAATTAAGTTCCATTCACAAACAGCGCTACTGTTTGCAGATGCAGTTGCTGATTCTGGATTATTTATAGGCACAATTGTAAGTTTAGCTTTTCTCTCCATTTGGTAAAAACTGACTTGGATATTTAACACTCGTGCAGTGCTTACCATGGCCATGTTACATCTCTGATTGACATCAGCCCCTATAAATTTAATCAGCTGGGAAAGGACTGCAAGAAGGAGTACGTGCATGTGGTAAGTGTGGTTGTGTTTTTTGGTTTGGGTTTTGGTTTTGGGGGTTTTTTTGTAATTTTTATGCCTGTTATGTAGCATATTGAATTATCCTCTTCTGGTATAAATACATTTTCATTTTGTTTTGCTGATGCTAGAGTACATATACTTGGCTGTTTTTCAGTGGAATAAATATGCCAAAATTGTTTTCTTTTGGATTTTGAAGTGGATATTCAGCTGTGAGGCTGATCTCCTTCAAGTGCTACATTTTTTCTTAGTCACTGCGTTGTATAGTTACACAGTTTGATAAAACTAGCCAATACACATTGTGTTGGTTTGGCTAAAGATACGCAGAACTTTGAGTTTACTTTCAAAAACTGGAAAGGCAGACTGCATAAGTTTACATGATCTGGGTATAGGGCTTATGGGGTGTCCAAGTGAGTGCTATTTTTTTTTCAACTTAAACTTGTATATCTTACAAAGACAATAATCTTTCTCAGCCCAGAAATGTACACCAAGCAGGTCTCTCCTATCTAGACCTCCTTGCGTTAACCGCACTGCCAAAGTAGTTCTGATCTTTCTATACCACTTCCTTTCTCTTATTTACTGAACCTCTCCCAAAAGCAATTGTAGAGGCTGGAATGTCACACAGATTTGTACCATGACTAGGATGCTGGAAGGGAAGTGACAGACTGGGAAACCCCATTCTCCAGTTGCAGAAATAGATCTTCTGTAAGAATCTGAAATAAGATGATGTATGAGGACTCATTATTGTGTCCTGAGGGAGAGGAAGGACAATCTTGAAAGGTGGATGAGGTAGATGATGGCTCTTTCAACAGTTGTGTTCAGTAATGTTGAATACATCACAAGGCTACTATGAGTTTAAATTCCTCTAAGCATTTTTGCAGTTCGAAGCAGAAATTCAGTCTGTCCAATTACTTACCTATGTGAAAAGCCAATAAAGCAGAGCATGGCCTTTAAAAAAAAATTGATCTTTTCAGGCTCCTTCTCCAGATATCTACAGAGGGAAATATAGGGAAGACCACCCAGATCCAGCAAGTGCTTATGCTGAAGAGGTGAAAAAGATTATTGAAGAAGCACAGAAGAATGGGCGCAAGGTGTGTGTTTTGTGCTTTAGAAATGCTGAGGCTTCATCTATTAAATGTGGCATGGGGGCATGTAACAGGCAACTAAGGACTTGTTTCTTTACTCAGTTTCACGTGCTTTGCCCTCCCTTTTTTTCTATGATACATTCTGTGTTCAAAATGGGCCATTTCTCCACCTGATGCTCTTATCATAGTTTTTCTCGGCATCAATGAAAGGATCAATAATACAGTTGAATATATGCAGATACAACCAAAGCACTTTAATTTCCTATTGTATGCACTGAATTGGTAGATTGTAAATATTTTAGGAAACGGTTTGAGGTCAGCTGAGAAACTGTATCACAAATTCTAGCAAGGATATATAAAAGTCTCCGGGGCACGGAGAAAATCTTGATACTACATTTTTGAGCCTGGTAGCTTAAGATAATTTTGGAGTATATAAAAAGGTGAAACTTTCAATCATACACAATATGGCCTTGATCAAAATAGACCATTTCTGAGCAAATGTACCTAAAATGTGTGTTAATGTTTTATATGATGGCATTAGTGTGTTGAGACACGTAGGGCTTGATCCAAAACCCACTGAAGTCCCAGAAGACTTCAGCGGAGACTGGAACATGTTCCCTTCTAGTCCGATAGACTTACATCACTTTTCTTTTAGTTTCTTCATTGACTTTTTTTTATTCTCTACTAACGCATAGTTTTGTTTTTTCTTCCCTTGTTTCCTTTCTTTTGCATATTTCTTAGGTTTTGGTGACATAGACCTGTGACAGGACAAGTTGTGCTAAAGGCTAAGCCTCACATGCTATGGGAAGCTTCGTTCTCTTTGGCCGTAGCATGACTCTTCAAATATAGTGTACGGTTCTTTACACGTTACTGCTCGGCCTTGTTTCCAGGAAGACTGCACCAGCACAGAGACCTCTTGATGCTCAGGGAGGGGTTCAGAAGTGGTGTGGGGATGCAATCCCTTAAATAGCAGACTTATGGCTGAGACCTTGGGGTAATATCATATCTCTGCTGCATAGACCTCTGCTGTTGACAAGAAACGAATTTTGATGTTCCAGTGTATCTGATCTGCTGCTCTTACCCTTCTTGAATTAAAATAACTTTCTTTTTCATTCCTAGCAACTGGAATTATTTCATCTGTAATTCATTCTCCTCTTTTGTCAAGTACCTCATGTTGACATTTTTACTTGTGTAGTTATTTGCATTAGGCAGGGGTGCCCAAAGGCTAGCCACAGGTCATCTTACAGTTCAGCTTCCACCCACCTCTACCTGGTGTTCAGAATTGAACAAAAAAGCTGGTCACCACATATACCTGCAAGTTTTATTAACTTCTTATGGAAAAGTGCACACACTGTTGTGTGTCTCCCATAAATCGAAATTTTTAAATAAATTTACGTAGCTCCTGGGAGTCTGATCCAACATCCACTGACACCAGTAAGTGCTGTCCAATTCAACAGCTGTAGGACAGTGGCTTAAAGCCGATCCTTGTATTCCCCTCAGGCTGCAAAGTTGACCCTGGCTACTGCAAATTTGGGCACTCCTGATTACAGAATGAATAAATTCTTTAGCCGTAGCTGTTGTCAAGAGCCCTCAGTTGTCCAACCCATTGCGCGATTAAATTAAGGCACATATTTAAACGTTTGTTTCTAGACTGTTAGATGTCAGTGCAAAGGCCAAGTAAATGAACACAACTCTCACATGAGTTTGTTTCTTGTAGATTGCCGCCTTCATAGCTGAATCCATGCAGAGTTGTGGAGGCCAAGTAATTCCACCTGTGGGCTATTTCCAGAAAGTGGCAGAGTACGTACATCACTTCAAAATGGCATAACTGAAAAATTAAACCAAAGAAACACTTTTTTCACTATAGGCTTATCTAATCAATTCAGCTATTAACCTCTCTTGTTCTTGGCTGCGGTTCATTTCTATTTATTGAAGAGTATGATTCCACTTCCAACTTTTATGGAATATCAGATGATGTTTTTAGATAGATAATTGCCATTCCTTACCTATCTTTAATTCTTAGCCACAAGTTTGATGGAAGGTGGAGCTAAACCATCATAGTTATAATCCAGCAGTACCATTATAGTGCCCCTATTTTCCATCAAAATGTCAGATTTTTTTTCTTAATACGTAGCTTACTAAAAATTTCATAGCTATAAAATTTCATAGCTGTGTTCTTTTTTTTTCCTAACCTGGTCTCACACTGGAGAATTTCTGTGGTACAGACTCCTTTGTCCTTGATTGCCTCCCCAAGTTGTGTTCTGCAGCACTAGTCTTTCAAGCTGTTCTGTTTGGTTTTAGGTATGTACGTGCAGCGGGTGGCGTGTTCATAGCTGATGAGGTCCAGGTTGGCTTTGGCAGAGTTGGGAAGCACTTTTGGGCATTCCAGCTGCAAGGCGAAGACTTTGTACCTGACATTGTCACCATGGGAAAGCCCATTGGCAACGGACACCCTATGTCTTGTGTGGTCACAACAAGGGAAATTGCAGAAGGTTTTGGTGCTTCTGGATTGGAGTATTTCAATACAGTAAGTTCATAGGTGAAGCTTTGCCTTTTTTTTTCATTTTGGTCAGCATTTAGGAGCTGAAAGTTTCTCAGGTGATTCAACTAACATCTGCATCCATCACATTACTAAGAGCTCAAGTCAACCACAGTCTAATATCTAAAAGCAAGTGGAGAGGCTCTGAAATGTATTCTGTATTAAGTGGTACATCATCATACAGATGAGCACTAGCTCTCTGGCAAGTAATGCATCTCAGGTCACATTCATACAGATAAATTCTTCCTTATGTCTCTTTCCCTCTCCTCCCTCTGAAATGCTGATCATGTAGAATTTCATTTTCTTGGATAGGTTCACTGCTGGTGGAGCTCATGCCGTGGCAGACCTTGCTCTGCAGCTGAAACCTAACAAAACAGTGACCCTTTACCAGGAAACATTTCATCTGCATTCATGCCACAGAGGTGCAGCTTTCCTCCTATTTACTGAGCCCTCTTTCTGCTCGTGTGACTCAGCCTTCTTCCCAGCTACCACTGATCACCCTGCTTTTAGTGGAGTTTACACCTTCCAGTTCAAGAAATATCAGCTCTATCACCCACTGCCCTTCCCAGGAGCATTTTGCCTGCACATGCAATCAGCTGTAAATTTCAGCCCTGAAATCTTCAAACTACTGAGACCAGAAGTGGAGTAAAAGGGAGCCCCTCCATTGTCCAAAGTGTGGGAGACGATGTTCCACAGCCTGAATGGCACAAAATCCCCATCTTTTCAAGCTTTCCTCATGACATGCCAAGCAGGAGAGAGCAAGTGAAAATTACATAGATAGACAGAGACGAATGTTTTGTTTTGATGGGTTTTGTTTTCAGTGATGGGTTTTGTTTTCCTGTTTGTCTTTGCTATCAGTTTGGAGGCAATCCAGTGTCTTGCGCTATTGGAATGGCTGTGCTGGATGTAATAGAAAAAGAAGATCTCCAAGGAAATGCTACACGTGTAGGAAATTATCTCCTGGAGTTGCTGGCTGAGCAAAAGAAGAAACATCCCTTAGTAGGAGATATCAGGTAGGTGTGTTACAGCAATGTCAGAGAAGAAAGTAACTCTGCTAGGAAATGCAACAAGTTTGGAGTGAGTGGAACACAGAAACATTATGATTTTGCTACACCTCATTTTTAAAAGGGACTATCCAAAACTTAGTTAGGTATAAGCATAACCACTAGAAAAGCTCTGGGAGAGTAGGATAAAGAGCGATCTGCATCAGATAACCCAGTTGTCAGCACACTTGTTGTGATGATGCAGACTTTGTTCAAATCTACAGTCAATTTCCTTGGGAGATGTTACTATGGATTTTCCTCATCTCATGTTACTACCACTGATAATCACCATTAGGTTTTTTGGAGGGAAGGGGTTGGGTTGTGGGGTTTGTGTACGTCTTGATTTTCCTTATTTGTCTTCCACAGCCTCCTGGCTTGGGATTTGCAGGATAAGAGAGAAAGAAAATTATTCTATCGTTCTTAACTGGCCATGTAACCTTAATGAGACAGCTAAATTTATTTATCCACGAGTATCTGTTATCTCATTTGATTATGTGAAGCAGCCAAGAGGCAACCAAAGAGAAAGTCTCCTTTTTCATGCTCCTTCCCCCATTTGCACTCCAGGGAAGGGAACTGCAGTTGTTAGAAACAGGTATTGCATTTTCAGCAGAAAGCTTGGGTTACTGACTCTGGGTTTCACTTGTCTGTACTTTTTTTCCCTACTCCAGGGGTGTTGGATTGTTTGTTGGAGTGGATCTGGTGAAAGATCAACAAAAGCGAACACCAGCCACTGCTGAAGCCCTCCATCTTATTTACAAGTAAGTAGTTATTCAAGACTATGTGCAGTGTTCAAACCCTCCTAATATTCTCCAGCAGTTACTCATTAATGTCAGTTTAAATTTGTTAGTTTTTGATAACATAGTACTAGAAAAAGAAAACTTTCAAAATCTGTCTCAGCCTGAAGGGTGTGACAGGACACAATATAGTCTTATACCCACATCTAACGCAAATGTTTCCTCTTTCCACAGACTCAAAGAGCGTCAAATCCTTCTTAGTGCAGATGGACCCTACAGAAATATTCTAAAATTTAAACCACCAATGTGTTTCACAATGGAAGATGCAAAACATGCAGTGGAGACAATTGATGCACTTCTTACCGGTATGTGCGCTTTAGGGCTCAAAGGAATACTCTTTGTTCATTTCCCCACGACCCCTTAGAAACACCAGGTACCATAACCCAGGCCATTACATGCAAGGAAAAGTAATAAACTGCATTTCTTACCACTTGTCCAAACTGCTGTTCATAATGCAATTATTATAAATAAACAAAAAACCCCATATGTACTTAATCCAAATTTCAGGCAAAATCCTGCTCTTAATCCTTTCTCTCACAGACTCAGTGCTTTTACTCTTTTCTGGTCACATATGCTGTACGTTAAGGAGTGCATATATTAATTCAGCACAGGCCTGAAACACACTGCAGAAACACTGGTGTAGCTTTCCATAATGTGCTCTACCTATTTTTTTTCTTTTTGTGTTTTTTTGGGTTTTTGTTTGTTTGTTTTTTTAAACTGGCGTACTGCAACGTGATTGTCTTATTGAAATTAGCCTGAAGGTTTTCAGGCTCTACTTATCTTTTACCTGGGGACCAATCCAGGGGAAAATAATATCTGGTATACTATTAGCATAAGGACTCTCCAAGCCCATTCTGCATTAGATGCTTCCATCTTCTGAGATTTTAACAACTAGAGTTCCCATTTAACAACTAGAGGTATCGTGAACCTGCTGGACAAAGGCAGAATCTCACCTTGAAAGGTCTATTTGATACCCCATGCCACAGTCAAGTGGCTAATTGTATTCTTTTCTCTAAACACCCCCAAGCTACACAGTCCTGATAGATTCATCACATTGCCTTGAAACATTATTTAGAAAGTATTCATCATTCTTCACTTATTCTTCTTGTGATAAATTCCCAGAGGAACAGCTGGTTTTTCACTTCAGCCAGCTATTAAATTGACTGTATGCTTACTTATCCCTGGTTCTTTTTAATTTAATTATTTTATTGCTTTTTTTTCAGAAATGGAAGAGGCCACTGGAATGAAGACAGAAAATAATGCATCTACAAATATACAGTGTAAAAGAAAAGTATGTTTTAATTTTATTTTTTTTAACTCTTATTCAGATAGGTGTTTAGCAAAGCAAGTATAAATTACTTTGGTAGAGCATGACTTCATTTTTGGTAGCGTGAGTGCCTTGAAACTGAGCTCAGAACGTAACTCGCTACTAGAAACCTGAGAGGATTGTCTCAGTAAGGCACATCTAAAAAGAGCTGAGTAATACAGACCTACAATGAGAAACATGTTACAGATGAGCCCCTTGCCTTATCTGCCTGTGTGCAAATAAGACCAACCAGACTTTGAGCCGCACAAAGTCATGAGCACAGCAGTCAGCGATTACTAGGTCTAGGTATTACATGCTACTGATGGATATTTGGCTTTCTAAGCAAGCCTTCAGCCTGGAAGGTGTCCAAGTTTTCGGACAGTTCCAAGGATTTTGTTTCCACTGTAGCTCTTTGAGTATGAATGGCTGACAGGCATCCAAACTAGGACTTCTTAGGTTGCAGCCTCAGCTTTGGATAATCACATATAGTTTCTCACACCTTTAAAAACATGTCACCCTCTTTATAGAAAAGCTTGCTAAACTGTCCCTTGGTGGATTTTCCATCAAGGTGATGTGGGGGTGAGAAAGTAAAAGCTCAGCTGTCTAGGGATGTAGTAATAAAGCAGAAACCCGATAAATTATTGGTTATATATATAGATTTAACTGGATTTACAGTGCAAGCCTCCTCTTACAAACATTTTTACACTTTCAGTTCAATGTCTTTCCAAACTAAGATATTGTGCCAGTAATACAGAGTCAGGCAGAACTACCTAATGGGAACCAAGTCCAGTGGCTGCCTGGTGGAAAACATGCACATGCCTCCACTGACTTTTCCTTCCTGTTTCAGACAACTGAAGAGACTTCTCAACCAGAAGGTGCAAATGAAAGCACCAGCCACATGAATGGAGCTGCCTGCAGACAAGAAAATGGGATTTATTCAAAAAAACGCTCACTGTCAAGTAAAAGAATAAGAACATGAAGAGGGAAAGTTCCTTCATTCAGTTTGAATTTGTGTCAGTCTTGCTTTTGAGATGAAGAGTGCAATAGTCCGAGCCTTAGGATCTGTTTGAAGCCTAGTCATGCCTTCCATAAACTGTCTGAATTCCTATTAGCTTCAGTAGGTTTAAAATACCTTTTCAGATACATGAGAACTGTGCCATGAGGTTTGAAATCTAGATGTGACAGAACAGAGAAGTCATACAAAAATACCGTGGTGCCGGTGGCAGGCTTGATACAGGTACACAAACTCAATGAAAACTGCAGATTTACCCATATTATGCAGAATCTGATATGCTTAAAGCCATAAAGCAGATGCCAATCTTATTAAGTTTAAAAATATGTGCTTAACGTGCTATTTTTACATTATTTTAAATTTCAATATGTAATATTGAGATGTTAATTACTTCCCATGTTTTAATGGCTGAATTCACTTAACAATTGCTTGAGAAAGAAATCGCTATTATTTTCCAGTGTAACTTAGGTCCTATGGACCATATTCCCAGCTGATGTAAATTAGAGTAGCTTTGCTAATGTTGACAATGCTCTATTAAGAGTCTACCACTCTATATGTAGAGACACAATGTCTATGCAAGGCATTCTCACCACAAATTCAAAGAGAATGAAAAATCTAATTTTCTATGAATAAAGCAACTTTTATAGATAACTATTTATATAGAGCAAGATTTTATGATTTTTTTCCCCAAAAGTTTATAGATTGAACCCTATGAGTCCATAAAATAAGCAAGTAAAGTATATATAATTTCAGACACACTGATTGATTGAATTTAACCTAAAGGTCTCTCATTTTAGTTGTTTTGACAGTCAGGGGAATTGCTGCCTGATCCTGTTGAAGCAGTGCTGTTACTTTTTGTCAGTGGTGACGAAGAGTCACATACCAGTTCCATGGGATCCTGACACATAAATGGCTATGCTAACACTGGATAGATTACTAAAATGAGAGGACCACTGTATAAACCATGCATGTAGCCACTGCCTATCTGTGCTGCAGATACTTTAGACTGACTTGCCTCCCTGTCAGGGTTAAATTTCAATGAAAGCACACAAGCCCTGCTTCTCTTTCTTAATACATGTACAACTCCATGCTATAGAGGACATGGGGGGCTTTCCAAATAGTTTGTACTTGAGAAAAAGATATGAAATGTATTTATTTCCTCTTCAATTTTAATACCCTCAATTCTGCTGTTTCCTCATTGCTGCTAACAATCTTACTGATATGACATAAAATTGAGCACCTTATCTATTTTCGTGTTTTCCACAGTTTGCTACATTATTATTGATGTTTCTGGTGTAACGTCTTCCAACATCCTCAAGCTGACTTATTTTCTGTTTCATGATGCTTGAATAATTTTTCCATAAAAATAAATCTCTTGTTTGTAATTATGACGTCCTTTGCAAAGAGGGTTTTTTTTTGTTTTAATTTTATTCTTCAGTAACACCCATTTGATGAGGGAAGTAACTTCAGTTTTGGCTGGAGGTTGTCTCTATGCCAAAGCAGAACTGATTAGGCTGTGTTTCCCTGAGACCCTCAGCTCTTGGCAGTTCTTACCCTCCAAGCCAAATGTTGCCTCAGCTGCTACAATTCAGCCCCTGCTAATCCTTCACCAGGAAGGTCACCAAATGAAAAGGTCTTTTCCAAAATGAAACTACACAAGGAACTGAATCAACTAAAGTGAAACCACATAAGGAAATAAGTCAGCCTAATCTGCTATGTCCAAAGGCATGGCTTAGGTCACTCCCTGTATGGAGTGCCACTATTTACATTATACCTCATCCAGTATGTGCAGCAGCAGCAGAACGCACTTCTAAGCAAGCAAATATTTGTGTGATTTATCGAAAGTCTTAAGCTCAGAGGCACAGAGCTCAGCAGTCTGTCCTATGACACTGACTGTTGTGGCAGGTCATTAGTATTTTATTTTCAAAAGTGTGTCAAAGAACTAGATGTAAAAAATCCAATTAGACTAAATCTGGTGTGGGGGTGTGTGTATCTGAAGTTTGCAAACTCATAAACACAAAGAGGCCTGTGCCTCTTTACTGCTACATGTACCTGTACCTGCACACTCTCAAAATATTTGGAAAAAACATTGCTCCAATTCACTTGTGTTTTTACCCCAGCTTCTGCTTCACAAGTCAGGAAGCTCTCTACCTCTTGGTTCTGCTCACTTTGCAAGGTGCGAGTTACCTAGAATTAAATCTCCTAGTTTCGTTAAACAAGAGAGGATATCACTCCTTTGAGACACACTGAAAAAAGATGCTATCGTTTAAATGGAGGAACCAATCCAACAGTTACCAGGAGTTGAGCTAGACCTACTAGACTTACTATTACTATATCAATATGCCCACAGTATCTCAGAGTCCACCCGCAAGATTAAGCACAATCATTACTGTGAAGGGCTCACTTTTTAGAAGAGCCTGACTAAGGGATGGGAGAGTGGAAGCAGAAATGATTAAGGCTAAACACAGCTTCTTCTTTCTACCTCTCCTATCCTGGCTGTGCAATTCCTGGTTTTAGCCATATGTTTCAACATCCCTGCTAGCCCTTAACAATCATCAGACACCTCCATAAGCCAGTTCAACTCACTAAACTTTGTGTAAACAAAAATAAGACCATGTGTTTTCTGCAAGGCTCATGTGGGAGTAAAAGATAGTGAAATGAAGGAAAGGCAGGACTCCATCTCAAGTGGGTATCACATATTTGAGTTAGTTTTATGTGTATCTTCACTCTAACTCATCCTACTGGAAGCTGAACCAAGGTAATTTAATTGTATTCTCATACTTTACCACTGTTTCCACCACTTTTATATTGCACATGTATGACTTTTAAGCAAACAGACAGGTTAGAAGAAGGGATAAAGACGATACTTGTTGCAAACACTGATGAAAGTGTGACACTGATTATCTGAATCCACTGCCAGTTAATTCCCTTACATAAAAGCAAGCAGGACTGAGGCTGCATGGAGCTGGAAAGCTATGCCTTAGACAGCACTGTTCTGGAGAGAAGAATCGGCATCAAAAGTTGCCATGTCAGCACAACACCACAGAACTGGCAGGGACACAGATTATGCCTTAGCTCCATAAAATATTGCAACAGGACTACACTGTCCCACTGAACAGAAGAATTATGCAGGAGTATTATAGAATGTCTGCTTTTTTTTTGTTTGTTTGTTTCTTAGACATAAAACAGCCTCTTATCAGGTAGTACATTTATAATCTTCACAACTGTTAAGCTTAGTGGCTGGGAACTAACAGACAGCCCCAACACACGAAGTCCAGAAGAAAGTCCACACACACATTCAGAAGAAGCAAGCTCTTGATTATATCTGGTAAAATAAGGGAGGTAAATGAAGGGGACCAAGGGACAAGTCTGAAAAACTTATTTTATATGTGTCATTGCAATTCACGAGGCACTTCCGCTAAAAAAAAAAAAAAACAAAACCAAAAACGAAAAAAAGCCGAGACAAAAATTCATTTTTAATATGACAAACATCTGGGTCAAAAGTCTGAGCGGGCCTGGGACAGCACTTTCAGCACCAACATACAAAAAAATAACACCTAGAAAGAGAAGTCAAAAATACCCATCAGAAAATTATATCCAAGTGGAGAAGGTTGTTTAAATGCCTCTTGCAAAATGGGACACAAGAATGCATACAAGCATCTCTTGGATAGTAAGCTCCCAGTGCTGCAGATACCTTAAGCTAGGAGCTGAAAACAACAGAATGTGTTAAAGAAGCTACAAGTGGCAATATACTAGAGAAGACAAAGTAAGGGATTGGGATGTCAATGAAATAGTATTCATTATACTGTATGGTTATGTACAGGGCGTGTTCAACCTACTTCTATGGGCTTTTTCTCCATTTAATAAAACAACCTGGAAAAAACAAATTACTTACACTTGCAAGCAGGGCAAATTAGCTCATAGCAGCAGAAACATCAGTTTAATTTTCCAGCTTTCTCAGTGATGACTTAAGCAGGTGTTCTAATAATGTTTCTTTTCAAACTGGACCTGGCCTGTGCTGCTGCCAGCCAAGCTCTGCCAGAAGGATTATGCAAGGGAAGACAAGGCCAAATGACTGTGATGGGATTTCCCTATCTCTGCTATCCATACACATTTGTATTTTCCCACCTGGAACGTTTGATTTTCCTGGTGCCTGTGGTTCAGCTTCCAGAGATGAAGGGTGTCTTACAAAAAGTCCATGAGAAACAACTCTACAGAGGAAGAATCTTCATGTTGATATTTCATAAGGAAAGACATTTGGCCCTAAATGAAAACCCTAAATACAAAGCACTAAAAGTTTAAAGCCTTCACTGAGCCCACAGCTCAAGACCAATCTGCACGAAGCAAAACAGTCTCCAGTCTCTCCCACCTGTGCTCACAGCCATTCACGTGTCTTAGGGTGAACACTGCTCCAATATCACAATAACATACATTTACAACAATATCGAATTTTAAAAAATAAATTAAAGGAAGCGGAAGGGGAAGAACATGAAGAAATGTGTTTTGGCACAGCACTGAAGTTTGCTAAAAGTCTTAATAATCAACAAGGCAGAAAATCCCAGGGTTGCACAAAAACCTGGAAAAGGATTTCTGGCTTCAGATTAGCTATTGATTCATTACACAGCTCAAAGACTGACAACTTATGTCTCTATTTACTTCCACATATAAAAGCAGCTGTAATAACCTTTGTTATGGTTTGTAAAGGTCAATCACCTTATCAGGAACAATACCAGTTATATAGGACTGCAAGTCCCAAAGTACAGTTAGCTCAATTTACTTATTTGGAGTTATGTCGCTCTATTAATTACTTGGTTTTGTCAGGGAATAAACCCCTATGATGGGCAGTACAAAGCAGAGATTGATTATGTGAAATATCAGAAAGCAATAAAGAGCCACAGCCACAGAACCACAGGGAAGAAAGCAGTCTGGCTAGCATCTCCCAGGAAGCTTAAATATCTGTAAATACATTTTCAGTTTGTACAAGACACCTCTTTAAACAAATAGAAGGTTTCTGGTATGCAATCCTTAGTTTCTTCATTCTAGTCCCAAAATAAGGCATGAAAGGAGTTCATCTGGAAAATACCCTGCTAACATGCTCCAGTGGCTTAGCTGTTGCAAACAAAGATTTCTGTTCACAGTACTTATAATCAGCTCTCAATTAAGTTAGCTTTATTCCATTCCTTATTAGGCAAGACACAGATCTTATAAATCACAAATAAATTAGACTATAAGGGCAGACTATATATTGACATTCAGCTTTGAAGAACGGCATTTAAGTACAGACAAGACCTACAAGTTTCTGTAAGACAAGACAAGATTCCCTTCCAAGCTATGTATGCATGCAAAAATAATCACAACATTTAATGCTGATTTCTTAACTCAGAGTGAAATGAGGACAATGTTATAGGTGGTAAAATGCTAGTGGAAAAAAAATTACTTCCAGTGTAAGCTAGACTTGATGTAAGAAAGTCTTTTTCTGACACAGATGAATAAATATAACAAATACCTACAAGTAAGGACTGCAACTTCATTCTTTTGTCTAAATTGTATTAAACTACTTCCCAGTTCACAAGAGAGGTTGGAGAGCTACCTCCGAGCACTGTATAAAACTATTTGCCTACAAATGCACATGGCTTCATATGAAGTTCAGAAGACTTTTCCTTCATGTCCCTAATTACTTATCTGCTGCATCCCAATGACACTCCTGTTCTCCTTTTATTACACCTAACCTACACGATAAATCTTTTCCCACTTTGTATTTGAGAGCACTGGGATGGGACACACTGGAAAGCGTGCTAAGAGAGCACTTTGTATTGCAAGCATTCCCTCCTCCAAGTACAGTCAAAGCAGCACAGACTTTCAGGTGCTGCTGGGTACCCAGCTGTATAATAAGCTGTATATTTGCTGTTCATTTTATTTTATCTTCCAGTATTCATAAAGTTATCAAACATCTTCTTCCTCCTTGACCCCTCAAATATAAACTCATACAGAAACATGTAAACAGACATGTGCCAAAGCAATTTCTCTGTAAGGCAATCTCTTTATGCTCAATAAATATAATGTGATACAGAAGGAATCTCCATTTGATGTATTTTTGAGCCAAATTAAAATAAATTTTATGAAGGGAGGGGCTTAGGTAGAGACTAGTAGTCACAGGTGAACCATTTAAGAATATTTCAACATATTGCTGTCATGGGAAAAGACATTTCCACAGGTAGCAAAGAAAAGCCAGTAAGATATCTGCAGGCCACTGCTGGAAAAGAAGGAAACACCATCTAAGTACTAATCCTGAAAAACACAGAGATTTAGAAATGTGGTCAACAAATTAGACTACATTAACAACAAAAAAACCCCACCTTCATTTATGATCCCAGGTCTTGATTGTATGTCATTCTCCAAACTGAGTAAATCTTTGCACCAAAACATGTTATATGGATTAACCTGGTTTACCCATAGGTTTATTACTGTTAGAAATGGGTTTTGTGGAAAACCTTGTAACCACAAAATGCATTAGGGACCCTTGAAACCTTAAATGCCTAGAGAATTCTTGTAAGCAAAAATAGCCAGGTTTCTTCAACTGTACACACAGGAAAATTGTCAAAAGCTACAACTACTTTGTGACTTTACGTGCCTTTCTCATGACAGGGCTGGATACCCTACTAAATCCTGGCACCATGGTGTCTTAGGCATCAGTCTCTTGAGCTTTCCTGAGGCTCTGCTCTGGGTCTGAGTGTGGGACAGCAAGTCCCTGCATCTGCAATGATTCTACAGGTTGCACAGAGTTCAGATGGCTGTAATCCCGCTGCTCAGAATGAGTGACACCACATGGATTACCTAGCTTCCTGAAAACAAAATACTTTTTCAAGGTGTAAAACTATACCACCTACAGGAATATTGACCAAAAGGCATAGCATCTTCAAAATTGCCTAGATAAAAATCATCTTTCTTCTCACCTTTCCTCTCACCTCCCCACCCTCCCCCCCACCAAAAAAAAAAAAAAGTGTCTGGAGAGAACGCTCACAACTAGATTTCCTCATCTCCTTTTTCTAAGTCCATTCATAGGCTGCCCTCCCTCCTGCTTTGTTTCAAGTCTGGCTTCTAAGCTGATTGCTAGGGGGTTGAAAAGCAAAGGTGGCAGCTCTACCATGTCCACTAACAATCCCCTTGTGCTTGGTGAATGGTGAATTACCTCAAGACAGTCCATTCTTTCTTTCCTGTTTTTCCAGACTGGTTTCTATTCAATTAAGTGCTTTATACTTACACAATAAACAACCCAAAGGCTTGCATAAATACAGCATTCACTTTTGCAAAATTGTTCATCAGTCACACCTGCATTTTCTATCGCTGTATTTTTTCCCTTTTTGAGACAAACACTGCTTCATTTGCAATGCCTCCTTGCAAAGCAAACATGGTTTTTGGCTCCTGTTGAACACAGTTTGCAGCAGGCTGCTCAAGGGGGAAGGTTCATGGCACAAAGGCACAGAGAGCAGACCACACATAGGAGAAAGTGGTGACCCATGGGCACCAGGTTGTCTTAAGCAAGAGGTAAATGGGGAATACAAACAAGGAAGCTGAAGAATCATGCAACTTTAAGCACCTTCTAAGCGCACAACAAAAGGACAGATGGGAGAAATCTCTGCCAGCCAACAGAGCATGTAGCAATGCCAGTGTATTTCCATACCATGCAAATGCCTATCTGGAGATTAATACAATTCAACTCCTAATATGGACTTGCCAAGGGCCTTAGAGCAACAGCATTGCCTCATCTCAGACCAAAGAGTCTCTCCCAGTGGGTATGCAGTGATGACTTCCTTGAACTGCTTGAAATTTTTTGACAGTACACGAGCGTTTCCTCCATAAAAGCCTGTGTGACTTCTAATGATGCATCATGTCTACCTCACCCCAACTGTTACTGAACGAAACAACAGGTAGCAATCCTTCAGTACCTGGGTTTTTCAAAAGATGATCTGCTTCCCCTGGGAAGAGATGCTCTAATGACTTGAGGAGATCTAATTCCACTGGTTTGAAAAAAGTTCTTGTTTCTCACAGCAGTAGGAAATTTGATTTTGTATCCTCTATCTTGCAAAACTTTTTCAAGTCTCATAATTTGTAAAATACCAGTGGAAAAAAGAGTCTCGTGACTCTGTTATCAGTCCATTTTATGTAACATGTTTGCAGTGAATGATTAAACAAAAAGATTATTGCTTAGTAAGTTTTGAGTAGTTGCCCAGAAATCATGCATGCAGAGCCAAATACTACCGTTGATGTTTAAGCACTTTTAAAAGGATTAACTGAAGTAGACAGTGCCAAAATTCATCTTTTGAATAGGGAGGTGTGCTTGCCATTGAAACGTCAATGACAAACTCAACATTGATTTGAAATCTGACAAAAAACGCACAGAGAACGTCACTGCCCTGTTTCTTTAGAGATCAGAGCTAATGTGCATTGAAGAACAAATATGTGGTAATGAAGTTAGTGATGGCCACGGTCTGGGCAAATGGGGATGTGTAACCTTCTGTCTTTGACAGTTCTCTTTGTGTTCCCTTTATGAAAATCGTAAACATTCACATGACCCAGTAGGCTGTTCAGGAATAATTTACGTCTGTAATGCTATGAGTACTGTTAACAGAGATTTCATTATTTAAGTTTTCAATGGTCCCGAGTTGCCTATTCCTTAACAATTATCAGATCAGGCATATCAAAAGTTCTGCTGCAAATACTTGGGCAAACACTACCACAGAAGAATTGACAAGGTTCCCTATTGCTTGAAAAATATAGGAGGTTTAGTGCCAGCTCATAAAATGTTTGCAAAAAGCAAAACCTAAATGAACTATGAATGCCACTGCAAATTTTATAACTAATTACCTTTATTAAATGTTTTTGCAATTTGCTCAGCTCTAATGGAATGGCTTGTCTGTACTTGAAAAGTTAATTCTGACCAGGACAGAGTTCACGTACGTTGCAATAACTATTGCAGAATAACTCATGTGTGAAAACCTGTTTTGGAATCAGCCTGCCTCATTCGACTTTAGAATAATTCTCTCTGAAAGAAAGAATTTGGGATCTGACACATATCAGTGTTGAGAGGTCTTTTTTCAGATGTACTTGAATTTGATATAGTCTTTCACTGTTCTTCCCTTTTCTGTAGTTTTTTTGGCATACATTTAATTCACCTCTACAATGAGGATAAAGGCAATAATTAAAAAAAAAAAAAAAAAAAAAGGTGTCCTTCTGGAGAACCTTTTATTGATTGATTCCCACTGACATCCTTGATTTCTACAGCAAATATTGTAACTAATGATCTTAGGGTATCTGAGGTTTCTACTTGTACTTTTAGGTTCAGAATTTCAGGACCACAGTGCCTAAGATCCCTTACATAGTTTGCTTATGTACTCTGAAAGGAGTAGGGGCAGGATCAGCTTGGAAACAGCTGAACACTGACTCACCCCAGCATCCAATAATATTACTTTTAGACGTATCCACAGGCTTGCACAAGATTTTGATTGTCATAGCCTTTCAGAGCCTCTAAACACAGCAATGATGCCACAAGCAGTCAGTGGCTCTTTAGACAGCATTTTACTTCTTTTGCCTGCAAGAGGAAACAGAAACAAGCATGCTCATCCCCAGCACCATAGAGCAGGCCAGAACTGCTTAGACAATAACTTTTAACCCTTGTAGAATGGAATTATGAGCTTCCTCCAATGGTCCTCCTAAAGTCAAAAAGGAAGTCCTTCCCCCTCTGTGTATGCAGCCACTCTTTCTATTGGGAATGAAATTGTTGAACAAAAAATATACATAAAAAGTAAACCCAACAAAAATTCAAAGCAGTGGCAGTAGATTACTTCAGAATCATTCAGAGTACCCTGTATTTCTTTCCCTTGGCTCTAGTTCTGAGTGTTTTAAAAGCTGATGCTCTGAACAAAATGGGTGTTTGTATCTTAGCCCTGGGTTAGCTAGGCAGGAAGCCCAGTTTTCAGTATTGTGCCCTTGACCACAAAGCATACACCTGGGGCCAGGATTTGATGTGACAGTTTTAGGCTGGTTTCTGCCAGATCAAAACCAGTGTGGTCACAAGCTACACAGCTGATTCAGTACATATAGAGCTTATTAAATTTTGGGGACAGAGAGACAGCATATTAAATTTTGGGGACAGAGAGAAGGGAAGCTTATTTTGACAGATGTTATGCCAGATGAGGCATATATTGTCGTGCTGCAGGTAGCATAGAGTCTATAAACTCTGTATGATGTGCTTTGGTGAATTTGACAGAAATTCAGTCATCAAGTGCATTCATCCCATCTGTGTCAAATCATGGCTCCAGAATGCTTCAGAGGTGAACAGAGCCAGTATCTGGTACTGAAGATGTGCCCTGAGGCTAGGCAGTCAGATGGCAGTATCACACAGATGCCAACCAGAGGCATTCAGTGCTCTGGCAAAAATATAACTATAAATCACCACACCAGGGCTTAGGTGATCCTCAGCTTCTGCTGATGAAAAATGCTGCTGCAGGTGATACCCAAAGCATGTTCATCACCTTGAATGTGCCAATGATGATAATTTTAAGTTTAAGACAACAAAATTAGAAAAAGAAGAGATGCAGCATCTTTAGCAGAAGTGTCTCTAGGCTTCATGAGCAGTACTGGATGTAAAATGGCCAGCAGCAAACAATCCATTTTAAGACACATAAAATCTCAGTGTGTGACAACAGTTACAACACTTACCTAGATATGTTAACACTTGAAATCCTGTGTGGCTGGGGTAGGGAGCTACTGTAATGCATTTCAAATAACCTGTATGTGCTATCTTTTGTTTGCCTAAGAGTATCCAGCCAGAGCATGGTACCTGGCTAAACCCAGGGATGTGGAAAAATAGCAGGAGTTCTTCCACTGGCCTTTCATTAATTTTTAATACATAGTAGGATCAATCTAAAAGAAACAAGACGTTAAGATTAGGAGAGACTATTTACATTGCTTATGACTGCTGCAGGGAAATGTCTTGATACCTGTCCTCCAGTCATTCCTTGCTTCCATGGACTGTTTGTTGTGTTTTTTTTAATGCTTAGGAAGCACATTTCCTCAGGAAGCTAAGCATTTCAAAGGTCTGGAGCAATCTTGCAGAGTAAGAGAGACAGAGAGAAGCGTGTGCATGTCCACCCTGAAACATGAATGTAAATATTTGAATGGCACAGAGCTTTCCACATGAAAGGATGTATCAAGCTTCTGCTTGCTCATCAGCTCTATTAAGCTAGTCAGCTCTTAAATTTGTTAGAATGTATCATATTCCCAGATGTTATAAATTACTGCAGCACTTCTGGCCTCAGTGAAGTCGTGCCAGTCACAACAGCCTTGGATCAGTATCTCCATTCATGGTCCTGCATCCCCAGTCTCACGCATTCAAACAACAGAACGAAACACAAAGCGTTTTACACCCAAAGGGCATAGGTAGCCTGAAGTACAAACCTACAATCCATCAGTTTGCACCAGCTCACATACTCCCAGATTATGCTAACTTGCACTCATATAACATAAAAATGAAGTATCAATACAAATTAAAAAAGCTGGTTGAAAGAATTATCAGGTTGGCTTGTAAATAAGCACTATACTGGATGCACTTCTTTCCAAGCAGCAATTTCTGTCAAATAAGCAATTATAAGTGCCTGAGAAATTATGTTTACCTTTTGTCTGGAAAAATGAATCCCCCTTTGCATGCCACATCCCATCACAAACTTTCATTGCATTAATATCATCCGACTCCTACATCCCAACTTCTCTTCTCTTGGCTGCAGCGACTGAGGGATATATATAGTAGCTTGTACACTAGAATAAATCAAGCATAACTTTCTTTAAACAGAGACAAAATTGGAGGAAGAAGCTGCACTGCTGCTACCTCTCCCCCTTCTTGATGTCCTCCCCCACACCTTCTGAGCCCCCACCACTTATATTTCACTTCTGCTTGCCACATGGGCTCTCTCCTCCTCCTCCCCATCCTCTGTTTCCCACCATGGTTCCAGCACTCCGAAGCCTGGAGGATTATGCTTTGCTATATGTGATGCTTCAATTTTATATTGTTGGCACAAGAGGGAAAGAGGCAGCCCTGACTGAGGCTGCCCAGGACACCTTCCTGACCTGCAGTGAAGCAGCTTTTGGGCAATGAAACTCCAGGAACTGATCCCCAGAGTCCTCCTCCTGCACACAACAGAATCTCATTTCCTCCACTGTAGCCAGTTACATTCCCAAAGGGAAGAACTCATGGGTAGAATTACCTAAGGCACTGAAGGAAATACCCAGTTTGTATGCCAATTTTAGGGTGTTTTTAGGAAGAGAAAAGGAGAGAAGTAAAAGGGAAAGTGAAAGAGGGAAAGGGAGAGAGGAAAAGGAAAAGAGAGAAAGAGAAAAAGGAAAGGGAAAAAGAGAAAGGGAAAGGGAAAGGGAAGAAGGGAGAGGAAGAGGAGGGGGGAAGTGAATTGCTTTTTTGAATTACTTAAGTGAATCTGAGTCTCAGAAAAATGTGGATCTTAAAGAAACTTTGTTAGTTGAGTCCACATCTACTTTTACTATAAAGCAAATTATGCAACAGGATAACCTGCTTACTGTGTTGAATCACCTTCATTAGAGGCTTTCATAACAGGTGATATAACATCCTAGTAGGCTTATAGAATTAGTGACTGCATTGACTGTGTAACAGGAAAAATGTTGGACTGAAAGACAGAGTGGATACTTTCATTGCTCTTTTTCATCTCCCTGATTCATAAGTTCTTGAACCATCTTGGGACTGCAAAGGTTCAGTGACAGCTGTGCCCTTCAGGAGCAACAAGCTTTTGACCCTGCTCATGCAAGAATTTCATGGAATCTGTAACCACAAAAGCTGGCTCTTTTCCTGGGTTACCTATGGTTCAGGCTAGAGGGTGGAGGGAGCAGTGGCCAGCAGATACACCCTGTAAAGGGGTGAGAGCATGACTTAAACAGAATCCCCACAAGCTATCATTTAGTTGCTGTGTTGCATTCAGCTATTGCAAGTTTTTTGCTTGATCTTTAATTTCTCCCTGAACCTTGAGCGACCTGGTAGGACAAATTACATCAACCATGAGTAATCATTTGTTTGTAGTTGGTTACTATTAACACTACCATGTAGATTAATCAATTATATTAAAAAAGGCAAAATAAATACTCTTTACCTGTATTTAAAGGGTATCCCTTCTTGTGTCTTTGATGACTGAGGAAATTAATAAACAGTGTGGAAAAAGTGGACATTATTGTGAAGCAGAGCTATAAATACATTAAAAAATTACTATATGGGGATTTCTATCAATTACAGTTTGTATCAGCTACTTGTCCTGCTGCTAAATAGATCCTGTTTTGTCAGACTTACTCCAAAACTGTCCTGATGCAATTTTTGCCTCTGATCTCTCCCTTTTCCTCCTTTCTCTTTTTAAAACAAGTATCTGAATGCAGCATTTGTTATGGTGGATCCTGAGGTACAGAATTACCTTCTGCTGACATACGGCTTATCTTTCTAAGCCCAGTTGCAAAACAAAACTGACATCATCCATTCATCCATCCATCCATCCATCTATCTATCTATCTATCTAATCTATCTATCTAATCTATCTATCTATCTAATCTATCATGTCTGTCCCCTCAAAGCTGTATTACTGTGACCAATGTTAACTCCAATTCCTTTCTTTGTTGCATCTCTAGCCTAAAACTCCCTTTATTTTCCAGCCCTTTCAAATAAATCCTAAAGTTTAGCTGGAGGTTACAGGCATGATGTGGGCCTGAATGTATTAATAAGTCAAACCAGGTAATCCTAACTGTATTTTCTGTTCCTTTGCTCCTATGAATTTCCTTAGGGTTTGTCAGCCATCAAGTGGCTACTGAATTGCTTTACTTAGTTTCATTGAAATTTTCTGGGGAACTGTCATTTTGGTGTTTAGCTATACAGTATCTGGAACATTAAAAGCCTGATCCAGGCTTATGGCTCCCACAAAAATTAACTGTTACTATAATCCATAGAGTAATCCTTGATAAATGTCAGCCTCTGTAATACACTGGCAAAACCCAATTTGTGCTTTGGTTTTGGATACCAAAATAAGAAGAGATGACCGTGTTTTTAGAGGCTGGCATGGCAAACACACAAATACTATGGTTTCCTAAATTATATAACTTGCATAGAGTGTCTGCATGTCTCTTGGAAGCCCAATTCAGCACTGTTTGCACTGCACTAGATTGGATGTAAATTATAAGGACACAATCAAACTTTAAAGCACTTAAAGGAGAATTACTGTAATTTGGTTCAGGTTATCTAAAACAGCCCGATTTTAAGACAGGGAAGCTACATTCACTCTTTATTCATAATCATAGCAGGTCTCCTACAAAAATATGCAGGAATTTTCCTCGATACATGGGAACATATTGGCAGCACCAGGACGCTATGCTATTTCCAAGTACTAGGAATCTTGTTATCAGGAGAGTAAAAGTCCACGGTTTGTCTGAAAAGAAACAAATAAATAGCTCTACAGTACAGGGCAGAGGTATGCCAACAGCCCTTATGCAGGAATGAACTGCCAATAACATTTGTGATGAAAATAGTTGCAAAACCATGCAACCACTTCCAGGCCCAGAGAGGCATGTGAGGCTGAGATGTGGTGAGAAGGAATGACTGAAAAAATCCTCTTCTGTGAGTGTCTTTGAGTGAGAGACCCATTCCTCTTAGCTGTCTTAGTATTGCAGTGAAACTACACTGAGTCTGTTTAATGAGCAGATTTTCCTTCAGAAACTGCTTTGTCAAATCGAACACATTTGTTCAAATGATCAGTTTTGACGTTTTTGACTAGATTTTGCAAGTCCAGTGTACATAAAAGAGAAAAACTTAAATACAGAGACTGACCTTTTCACTCTGCAAGCAGAGGTTTCAACAAAGTCATGCCTGATTAGAGGTTTCAGAAGATTTCAAAAGTTTTGAAATCCTTGGAGCCTGTTTTTTTATGGTTTGTTACAATGTTGACATGCACTGAGAGACAAAGCAGGATCTGGCACTCCAGCTAATCCAGCAAGCTGACTCAGAAGCATAGCTGGAGACTAATAGGACTCTGGCTTACACAGACTAACAGCTGATAGAGTATTTTGGCCAATCTCCCTACCTTGTTGTCTTCTATTTTCTTTTCAAAGATAAAGTGATAATCTCTAACTAACTGTATTACTGCTGCATTAGTATCTACGCCTGCATTATTTAATTCCAATACAACTTGCAGTAGCAGCATAAATATCCCAGCTAGAGCCTTTCTTCTGTGCTTATATCAGATGACAGTAAATAAGCTGTTGTCTTAGATAGAATTTTGCAGATGATTCAGAAGAGGAGATACTCATGAATCAAGGATGGCACCAAGGTTATTTCACTTGCAGTGAGCTGTGTTCAACTTAGAGGTTTCCTAAGGCGCAAAGAATATAGACTGAAGATAGTCCCTCAAAGACCTTCTTTCTGGTATATAGCAAATGAAAAGGAAACGTGTAGTTTAACCAAAAGGTATTTTTCAAATGAATTGCCTGTAACAGAATGAGAGCTTTATCATTTTTATAAACCATTTTGCTTGAGTGTAAACTGCTAGAACAATATTAACTCAACACAAGAGACCATGAAATACTGTTATCCAAAGTGAAGCATTTCCAAAATGTTCATGAAAGTTCCAGAGTCTCTCCTGCTGCCAAATTATATTAGATTTAATGCACTAACTTTATTTAAAAATATCTCTCTGCTTGGGAGAGAAGTTTGGAGCCAGCTGCCCTCCCTCTCAGCATATGTAAGTGATAATGACAGGTGAATATGTACTATACAGTAGCTTCATATTTCTCCTGTTAGAATTCATGCCACTTTCTATTTTTGAGAGCTGACTTAGTGTTTACTAGGCTACACTTCATCCCACTCTTTCCTCTGTACAGTAACCTTGTAACCCAAGATGCTGGTAGCGGTATTGGGTTTGCAGTGCTCTGACCTTTTGTTCCTCTACTAGAAATTGACTGGTTTTATCCCGCAACGAATGCAGGTTGGGTTACACTGATAACCTTTCATGACATGCCTAGTGAACTCCCCAACAGAAACAGGAAAGGGCCGTGGCTTACCTCAATTCAAATAGCAGCAAAGTTGGGTTCCCATAAGGCTAGGATGGTGTAAGATCTTTCTAAAAGTGCCCTGGATACACATGGGGCCATGAAGGGACTTACAATTTAAGTCTTTGAGTGACTCATCCACAGGTGATGCAGGGACTGAAATCACAGTCTGGGCCCTGTTCTCCAGTCTTTTTTCAGGTAAAATACTTAGTAAATTTCTTGGGTATTTTACCTAGTAAAGACAGATCAAACCACTTGTGGAATCATCACATGCATTTAACAAGAAAAAGCCATTTCCTACCCATTATGTCACTGTGGATCACCCCACATACATAGGACCTCAAAAAGACATATAGAGAAGGAATGACATGACAAATGGGGAGATATTTGAATTTTTTGTCATTCCCATCCGGAGGGTTGCCACCTAAACCCTCTAGGAGTTTTACCTGTATGCCAACTGTAAGATCAAACTGGAACCAAAGCACTGACTACCGGTGTTTGGTGGCCTGGCTCACAGAATAAAAAAATCTTGGTGGAAGCTGGGTAATTGGTGCCATTTTTAAGTAAGGATCTGGGTTTTTTATTTATTTAAAAATTTTCGGTCTATCTAAAAGTAAAACAACACAGTTGCACCCTTTCTCCTGATTTCTGATGCACATCTGAATTCATGTCTCCACATCCTCTTCATTTCACTTCAAAAATGTTTCGTTTTCTATTTCAATTTTCTGTGACTATTCCAACCTGAAATATTGTGTTCCTTTTTATATTCAACAGCAGAAGAAAAAGATCGCAGAGGTTCCTATCACCTAGACAAAAATCCATAATTTTGAATCTCCTGTTTGCACAGTATTTGAGTTAATTTTGGCTTCAGCATGCTGTAAAATGGTGCCTTACTGAGTAGCTAGCTGTTGCTCAAAACAATGGTGCCACCTCCTCTGACCCTTGGCTGTGTCTTCCCGCCCTTCCCCTTGGCCAGCATGGGCACCCATCTGATGCAGTGGAGAACCAGGTCAGGAAGCTTAGCTGGCAGAAAATGAATCACTCTTTTTTTACGCTTTAGTTTTCTGCTCTTTTAGTTTGAACAAACTCACTGAGGATTCAGAAAATTGCAGAATTAAACCAAAAAAGCAGCACACTGTTAGACTGGTTTGAATATTTTCTGAAACTTTACATTTTTACTTGCCAAAAGTAGAGTTTTTTTCTGATATGACTAGAAATACTTCTATCTCGCCACCTTTTCAGTCTGTGGTCTTATACATCATCCCCAGATTTTGACAGTTTCTGAAAGCTCAGTGGACAAGACTCGGATTCCTTTGAGCACATCTCCATACTTCCCTTTTCTTCCACTTTCAAAACACATTCAATTATACTTAAAACAATGCTTATTTTTGAAAACTTTTCCCCATAATTTATTAAGAAGCAAAATCAACTTATTTTGCCTTTCAGGTATTTTAATGAGTTGCTAAACTCTTTCCTTTTAATCATTATCCTTCTTTTTGATTCATCCCTTCTTTGAGGAGTTTAAGTCCTTTTTCATAAAGCCATAGCCTAACAGTGTACACTTGAAATACAACTAACTGCTCTTTTCCCTACGTTTCATAGTCATATTTTATAGCATTAGATTTTTTTTAAAGTGGATGCACAGAGAGTTTATACTTATTCCTAGGAAAGACTCATTCGCTTTGATAGAGTATTCATGACAGTAACTGCTGATCATTCTAGTATTTCCAGAGACCAAAAGATGCTCTTCCCCAAATCACTGGAAAATAGATGGCAGCAGGGGAAGCTCACTGACAAGATCCTGCTGATTTGTGATAGCTTCCCGGTTGAGCTGTCATACCTAGGGTTGCTGTTGCGGGTAACAGACCTTTACATTTGGGTTGTCTGCCTGACCTGCCAGTTAACTGGTGGTTAACAGTTAATGCATTTCCCAACAGCGTTCTGTGATAAAGGAACATGGTCATGGTTTCATAATGCATATTTCATTGCAATTGCTGTCTCCATCAGCTAAAACTCTCTTTTTCCCTATTTGCAACAGGGTTATAAAGCTTCATCGATTTTCATGCTTTGAAAAAGAGTAGCTAATAAATGGCACAAATTGCAAGCCTTTTACCCACGTATGTGACTGCTTTAGAGCTCAAAGTATCATCCTTGATAACGATGAGAAATGCTGGTCTGGCTCTTACATGTCCGATAAGTGTGCACAAAACAGCTGAGTGAATTAACAAACCAGGGGCAAAAGGCAAAGATCATGCATGGGATTAAGGTAGACAATGATTGTCCCTAAAACATGGTATTTGATCATTTCATTTTGAAAAGGCAATATGACTTTGAAGTTCTAACAGTATTTTCCATAGAGCTGAAAAGTAGGGATGACAGATGCCCCACTTCCTCACTCTCTACTGTCAGGCAGATACAGTTTTCTTGTCACCACCTACAAATCCCAGGATACAGCTGCCTTTCCTCCCTCCCTCCCATTTATCCCTCCCTGTCTAACTCCACGTTTCCTCACCACACCTGCTCTGCCAGAGCTCCTGTCAGCTTCCCTCACAATCACTGCTGCCCAGTCCCTGATGAGCAGCAAGAGTTTCCTGAGCTCATCTGCAAAGTCTCTATCCTTCTTTTAATGGCTTATTGTTGTCTTGCTACTAACTGCAAGCAACTGAACATACATGAACATTTTTTAATATAAAAGAAGGAATAAAAAATTAATTTCTTGGGTAAATCCAGAAATGAATGTTGCAGGAAAAAACTTGCATTTGGTCAGGATTTCACTGACGCACACTGCTGATTTTTATTGTTGTCTATGGGAATCTGCATAAGGATCTAACTTCCCTTGCAAAGCTTGAAACAGGGCAAAGAGATAACAACAACTAAATGGCACTTATAAAAAAATAGAAGAAAATTATTACAACACTGACAGAGATCGTTCTGTAAACAGTCAGCATATTTTGGTATTGGAACTCAGTTTTGCTTCCTACTGCTGTGGCTGGGAGGACTTTTCATACAGGTAAACTACATCTGGCCTGAAAGCGTTCTCCAGACTCCAGCAATGATGTTCTTTCTTTCTCCCTGTCAGTCTCCTCAAGACCTTAAGGAACTTCTTTCCAAGACTGCCCCATAGTCCACAGATGCTCTTGCCTGAACTCTACTTTCCTGCTTCCTTACACCTAATTTGTTTAAAAGAATCTCAACCTCAACCACTTCACTCACAAATGAAATAAAACACACAGGCTATGCTACACAGCACAAGCAAGATCTAGATCTCACCAAGTGACTTATTTTCTGGACTTGAAGGAGCACAGTACAGTGAACATTGTACCTAAACTAATACTAAACAAGTTTTTATATCTCCATGGCACCAAGCTGACGTAGTTGTGCTGCTTCCAGCACTTCAGCTAGCATCTCTGCATGGCCCTATCTTGTGGCATGTGGACAAACTAATTCACGTCAGCATCCACTTGGTAGCTCTGCACCATGTGAGACATACCCATCACTGCTGCTCCGTGCATCGGAAACACAAGCGTGGGACTCCCTCTTGGTTGTCTAACCTCTCCTGAGAGTCCTTTGTATCTTCTGCAGCAACACAAGGTGCACTTCTCTTCAAACATCATCTCTAGTTATTGAGTCCCCTTTGCTGCAAAGAGCTTTATTTTTAAGGAGCAGAAGGTAAATATCACTGCCTCCTCCTGCCCTTCCCCTGAGGTTTTATCATTCTCCTGTCTTCTCTGCTAGTTACAGCAGATAAGACTGATTCAGTCAGTCAGCAAACTTTGTTTTCATGAAGCTATATAGTCCTGTTTCTCTCCTATCCTGGATGTCCTCTTTTAGACTCAGGAGAAAAATATGTTCTAGTGTCTGAACTAACTGACTAAATATTTCAGTAATTAGGTTTAAGTACAGTCTGCTTTCCTGCAGATGTCTGATCATGTTGGGGCTAGATTAACCCTCTACACCCACAATATCAACAGTCACATAGACAAATGGTATATAAAGAAGCTATTCAAAATAACCCACATCCTCTGCTATCCTGATGGTCACCCTTGGGTTTTACTAAGGATGAATTGTAATCATATGAAAGATCTTTGACCAAGATAGTACACTTCCCATGATTTTTCTTGCAAAAAAAGTACTGAATTAATAAGAAAAGTCAAAATCATGTGTCCTTGTTGTCATCAAATAATATAATGCAATTATATTTCTCAGACTGTTTGACTTTAAAAGAATTCTCTGTTCACAGAGTGCGAAACATCCAACTTTCACAGACATAAATACCAACAGTTCACCCAGAAGCAATTCCCACCAGGAAATTTTTCCACATGTCCCTAGAGGGCAATGTATCTAAGTAAAATCTGAAGCTGTGAGGCTCCAGGATAAAAATCAGCATAGGAGAGATGCTCCCAAAATACAAAATCAGGTAAGAATTAAAGCTGAGCAGATAGTTCTTAAGGCCGTAAGAAAACATTTCAAATGTTTGGTGCAAGTGACTTCCTGAAATGTGTCAGAAACAACTTTCTGGCAGGAACTAAAAAGTTTCAATTCCACTGTGTATGCAAATCCACTTGAGACTTCAAGTTGGAGGAATGGAGCAGGTAACACTTCCAGAGGAAGAGCTCTCAATCACCAGACTCCTCTTCCCTCCCAACCCAACCTCCTGTGAACTCAGCAATGCCATCCGTGGGTTTGCACAGCCAAAGCAATGAAACCCAACCTGAGTTTGCTCCTCTAAGCATTACCGCAGATCAAGCAATGAATATGTATTTTTAATAATGGTAACCACAAAAAGTGTACTCTGTAATCAATAAGAAAATACAAATCTGAAATGGGAATCGTCAAAGGCCACTAGTGTCAAAGGTTATATGAAGGGCAATTAGCATGGAGCTGCCTTAAAGCTCATGTTGGAACCCACAGTGTGCTCCCTAGGACCAAAGGATGTTTCCTTCAGTGAAGACATATCACAAAGTTGCCTAAAATAAGTCTCATCCAAGCCCCCACTACAAGACAGGTAAATATGTTCCGGGCAAGGGAGTCTCAGTTATGAAAAGTCTTTAATAAATGTTTTAGAATCATGTTATGGCAAAGCAACCTCCTTGCATCCACTAATACTTAATCTATGTGCAAGTCCATTTCATAAATGAACACAAGAGAATACAGGGGGCTTTTCAGGCAGATATAATTTGTTCTGAATTTATTACGGCAACACAGCAACTTATAGTTCACCACCTTAACTTCAGAGCACAAACATGGTTCTGCTTTCCCCACTGGGGAAATCTGTAAACACTTGCTCATACAACAGAAAGACCTTAAATGATATCTCCAAACACTGAGTGCCTGTGCTGTATTTCTGGATGCCAGTCATAACTGGACCATGACTGTCTGTACAACTCCATACAAACCAAAACTCTGGACTCAGGTGTATTCACACCATAAAGAAGTTTCTATCTCAGACAGGAACAAAATTTTGGACTGTACTCCAAGTTTATCCTTAATGAATGAGTAGTCTTTCTAACCATGTGGGACATCTTTTATTTAGGGATATTTTCCTCAGTCTAGGAATCATCAATAACTGAGTATTCTGCCTCCCCTGCAGATAAGTACTAAATCATTAAATTCCCACAATTTTTCCTTGTCCTCGCCATTTCTGAAGGGACAGTGACTCAGCAAGAATAAGTATATGTGTCCAACTGCATTGGAGCTCCTGTAACTTCATTGCCATGTGGTTGTTTGCCTTACTCTGAGCAGAACTTGCCTCTATCTGGGTGTCAGCTCAAAGTACAATAAGAAGTAACATGCTTTGTTTCCCAGATTATCTACCCACAGTCTGCAGGTTATTACAGCAGTCTTCCCAACCAAGACCATCCAGCTGATGAGAAAACTCTCTTCCTAAGTAAGAGGATGTGACTGTGTGGGGACAGTGAACAAGGTTATCTTGGGACAGGCAGCAGACCAAAAAAACAAATTGCGTCAGCATGGAAAAGGATTGGGCAGGAGTAGAGGGTGTGTCAGGGCACTCTCCCAGGCAGAGAAAAGCTCACAATAAACAGGGAGAAAGTTGCTGGCCAGGGGGTTTGAATAAAGGCTTCAGAAATGCAAAGAAATGGGCCACACTAATGAGGTACAAGCATTTCCCTGCAAGCAAAAAGCTGGGGAGGAGGGTGGAGGGAAAGGAAAGGAAACCGGATGTGGAAAACTGTGGAAAAGTGACAAAGAGAGCTTTGGAAAGAAAGTAATCTGAAACCTCAATATGACAGAAACAACAATACTGTTGGCCAAGAATTTGGTGATAGGGTTTCTAGAGATAAAATTTAATTAATGCAAAATCTACTACGGGTGTAACCAAAATGCCAAGGCTGCCCTTGTCCCAAGGAGCTTACAAATTGAGTTGGGCAGGACACAGCACATGCCTGCAAAAGGACAGGCAACAGGAGGAGATGGAAGGGCACCACAGGCTCAGCACCAACACTGAATTCTGACCCTCTAATTTAGGAGGCACCACAGGACCAGAGGCAGTTTTAAAGCAAGGTATGCTTGGAAATGAATAATGTGGTATTTCAGCAGAAGTTTATGAAGCACAAGCAAAAGGGCTAACAATAGTGAAAATATGACAGAGCTTATTTCAAAATTTATCAAGGGAGAAAATTTAGCACAATGAACTAACTGGAGAGGGCTGGGAGTAACCATTTCGATAACATACGAGTTGTAAAGGAGGGCAAAGGAACGATCTTGGAGTGAAACAGTTTACATCTCAGGAAACCGAGGAGCTTGCCAAGTAACTAGTAAGCAACACGTACTGCAGGGGACATACTGTGCTTAAAGTTTCAATAAAATGTTGCTGCAACGTTTTTTTTTCTACAGAACATGCCCTTTGACAAAAGCACTTAAAAAGCCATTGTTACCCTGAAAATAACTAGAATAAAAAAAACTATTGTAAAAACTCTAGTGAAAGCTTGCTTTAAACTGACAGTCCTTAATGCTGTTGATAGCATGCAGAACTGACAACTGGAACTTAATTTTATTCCTAGCTCTGCTATCAAGCTGCTACATAACTTTAAGCTAGTCACTTTACCATCTCAATATCACATCTGTAAAAGGGGCACAAAACCAGCCATTTGTGTGACAGACAGTAGCACTCTGAAATGCTCAGATGCAGGCATCTGTAAAGGGTGTTGAAAGGGGTCTTTTCTACAGGCACTGATGCACACATTCTTCCTCCTATTTTCATTTATCTCCCTTTCACTTTTGAAGAGTCCTCTACAGGACTTATCTGTAATAAACTGTCATATAAATTTCTATCCAAGTGAAACAAGAGACTCTCATCACCTTAAAATATACTAGGATGAAACCCCTGCTACCTTAGGGAAATGCATCTTATAGACTGCAGTATTTTATGGGGGCTGTACCAGCACTTTTTCACCTTCTGCTTCCAGACAGATGCCAGCACGAAGAGCTCCATCTTTTGGCAGGAATATTTCTAAAACCTTATGGCAGTAAACTCACCCTACATGACTCTCACCCTTTATAACCACACACAGAGAAATCCTAGTGAAGTCCACATGACTCTCCTTACCTCTGCAATCTATGTTTTGACTTTCAATTCTAATTTAAGGACATCAGTCATAATGTCAATACTATGTAGTTCTGACCTACTGTATTTAAACCATTTAAATAGTCATTTCTTTTTAGCCATTTAATTCCTTCCCCATCATTAGACATACAGTGAATGTTCAATCAAAACACTGAAGTTTTTTTTTACCTTTCTATGTAAACACTGTAATTCTGTGTAATTCACACACCTTTGAAAACTCCAGATTTTTTTCCTTTTATGAGTTATGTATAAAGTCAGCACGTACACACACACACACACACACACACTGACTTCTTAATTGACCCAGATTGTATAAAGTGCTTTGAAATTTTTGGTTGGTTCCATAGTAAGTGCAAGCTGTTATCCTTTCATTCAGGTTTTAAGACTTGAACTTTCAACTGGAAAATGAATTTGAGCTAAAGACATCGACAGAAAAGTCTTTCCCATACTTACACTGTGGCATCAAGAAAAATGGATGCAAATATACTCACCGCTGTAATATTTCGTGTACATGTTCATGTGTAAAGCAGTATGAGATTTCAGTAGGCTGCTTTTAAAGTCAGACTTTCCTCCCAGAGTCAATAACGTTGCAGGGACTGCCATCCAGTGGGGAACCAACAGCTTAACAGGGGATTGGAACTGCAGAAACGTAAAATTAAAAGGTGTCAAGGTTGAAAAGGATTGAGTGCTAGCTAATGATGATGCTGGAACTACTAAAGATAGAAATAACTCCTTCAATCAGCTTCAGATATTATTTACACTGTTTAAGTAAAAGGCATTTATTCTCCAAATGTAGCTGCACCAGGGCAATACTTTGTACTGACCATGCAAAGCAGGTAAAATTAGGCTTGTTCAGTCACTGTCTGTAAACAAGCTTCTAAACAAACTGTGGTTAACACAGATCCTAGACACATCCAAAATACTATAAGCACCATTCCCCCTTTACACGAGTCTCTCTCCATTGATTTCAGTGAAATATAGACTGGGTTTATCCAGATGTTAGATGAGACAAAAAAATATTTAATGTCACTATATGCTTCTACTGCCTTTTAAAACACTAGAGGAAAAAACTTCCTCATATATCTAAAATTGTTCCTGCTTAGGATATGAAACTAAGCTATGGTTTAAATCTAGTTTGCTAATAGTTTTGTTAAGTAGTAGTGGGTTTAAGCACTACGTGCCTTGTGTACCTTTGAAAAAGGTCTGATGGAATGTTCCATTTCCCTGGTTTTATGAGCTTTCATATTTATTGCCTTGTCTACTGCATATATGAATCTTGGTATTTGTGACAGATTTTTCTTAGTTTGTTCCATTGTGTACAGACCATATGTTGTTCAAGGTCATAAAACACTCGGTAATTGTATGTGCAGAAATTTTTTTTTCCAAGTTACTTGCTAAGAAATTCAAGAACTTTCAGGTTTATCCCTGCAGAGGTGTTTTTAAATCCAGCCCCAGGAAACAATTGCCTCTTTTTCTTAGAGTTATGATGAAACTTTGGCAGTATTCTCAGAAGTATTTGGCAGTTAACTTCTATTGATTCAAACAAAAATTATGTACCTGAATTCCATGAGGACCTTGGCTTGACTGCTGCTGATGTAGGCTTTGGATACAGGCGTACCTTCATCGGCTCCCTAGTGTAATGCTTGAGAATGCAGTAGGATTTTTATTGTTTTCAGGATGAGTCATGCAGGCAGCAGCACAACAGATGGTGTGGAGTGTAGAACAATAAAGACAAAGATATGAGACAGCTAAGAGAAAACTGGAACAGTCAAAGAAACAACCAGAGGATGAGAGAAGCTGAAAGGTGAAGAGAAGTCAGGAGGTTAAGCTTTGCCACGGATAGCAGGAGCTAATGAAGTGTGGAGTCAGTGCAGGGTGAAGTAGCTCAAACAGTGGCCAGCAGGGAAAATTAAAGGACCTGCAGTCAGAGCAGAAGGAACAGAGGTAGGTAGAAACACCAAGGGGAGCAAGGCTGATGGATAGCCAAGTGGCTGGTGGGGCTAAGTGATGGATTTCAGCGTGATAAAAGAGCAAGTACCAGTAAGGAGAAATAAGGAAGTGGAAGAGCTGAGGAGATTGATAAATAATACCCTTTGAAGGTAGAAATACCACAGCAGTTAGGAAGACAGCAATCAAAACCAGCAGTGGTGTCCTGAAACTCAGAAGTCCAGAATGACAGCAAAGAAACAAGGGATGGCAGCTGCTGAAAGACAATACTGTAAATACTTTGAAAAGAGCTCAGGCCAGCATCAGGCCAGCAAAAGGAGATGAAACATAGTATTCAGAGCTGGTTTAACAACCAACTGTAGCAGGGACAGGCATACACACTTGAGTAAAACAGGAAAGAAATTAAATTTCACAGGTCAGCGAAGCACAGTTCTTGAAAGGAGGAATCTGGAGAAGTCCATGTAATTGAGAAGTGTATCAGTGTCTTACTGCTGCTCCAGCTCAAAGAAGGCAAAAATGGAGTGAAAGCTCCATCAGCAAAATACTTCCTAGAAATATCACAGGCTCCCTCCACCCACTCATTGCCCTGTTCTAATATGGCAGATATACTGACCGCTGACTAATTGTAACCCTTAGGTGAAAGACTAACATGGAAATTAGAAAAGAAAAAGGCTTCAAACATCCCTCCATGTGCTTCTATTTTCCTTATCCCTGCAACTAATTCAGTTTCTGTTCTGGGAGTAGGCAGTTAATGGAGCTACTTTCTGCTGTCATTTCTAGTTCATATAACTGCTTGATTTTTCAGACAGAACCAAGGCCAGCAGGATTCTGTCCTACAACTGCACTGCAGGGATATTTTTAAAGGACAGATTTAGTTATTTACAAAGATGTTTCCACAACTGTTTTTAAAGACACAGAAGCATTGGTGTTTGGAACGTCCAAAGTTTTGTTCTCAACCACGGAATAATAAAGATACACAGCTGCTGGAAGATACCTCAGGAATCCAGTCACTCGTGCTAAAACAAGGTCAAAGGTACCTGCAATTTTTGACAGGCATTTGCCTCGCCTGTTCTTAAAGTTGCACACAGCACAATTTCCATCACTGGCACAGACTATCTAGTCCAGTAGTCAACTATTTACCCTAACAGACATTTTTCTAGTATTACCCCAACTCTTCCTTACTACTAATTAAGCTCTATCTACTACAGATGCAGGAACAAAATTGCTTCTTTCCTTTACACACAGTTTTACGCCTCGTATACTTGGTAGTTAAAAACTTTTGTAAATATCTCCGTGTGATGTTGCATTACTGCACAAAAGGCAAACACTCCCCTTCAGCTTGTGGTGCAGCAGAACCCAAGGGCTTACTTGAAGGCATTCCATGTTTTGTCAGTTTACTTTCCTTGAGTAGCATTGATATTTTGCACTTGTTCCTAGAAAGGAAAAAACAGTCTCCTTTTTCTAGAGAACTCTCTGATTTGTTAGGATCATTATGCATCCTAACTCTGCCTTCCCAGCAGTCTCTGAATCTTTTGATTTCTGCTAACTTACTCAGCACTCCCTACTCAATACAGGTCACGTGTGTTGAACAAAACTAGCCACAGGACAGATCTCAAAAGTAAAATATCTGTCCACTTTGACAAAAGGACATCAATTAGTCAGTAAACACTCTCTGAAAATGCTTTTCAAAGTACTTTGGCATTCAGCTTATAGCTGTTTTGGCTAGCCAAGTTTCCAAAACATGAAAGACACTATCAAAAGCTACAGCCCAAACATCTGCTTTTCTTCTATCCATGGGGCCCATAACTCTCATGTATAGCTTTTTCTTCATATGACTTATTCTTTAAAAGTCCAAGTTGGCTACTAATCTCTTTGCCATTTTCTTCCAGGTGCTTAAAATGCTTCCCACACACACTAAAACTTTTTCTTTTAAGTGCGGTTAAGCTTATTTTTTATTATTTCCCATCGCTCACACTCTCCATCTGCATTCAAAGACAGATGAGATACTGGAAGGTTGAATATAGTAAACATATTACCTAACATCCAGGATCTGTCAGAAATACCTATAAGTTCTGAAATTGTTTCAGCCTGTCTACTAAGCAACATAGAAAAAGTTTAACTTTTACAGTTTACTTCAGAATAACACAACTAGTCTGAATTCTTTCAAAATGTTTCTTTCCCCACTTCCAGCTAAGAGCATAAAACTTCCACCACCAACAAAGGGATACTAGTCCCCACATCAACATTGATCTCTGTATTGAAAACTGATACCAAAGAAAGGAAGGAAATTACAAATGTCAGTCTCTCACAAGCATGATACCATATTGATCTGATTTACTCACAGCTAAATACTGTTTCTTCCAGGCTGCAGGTAGAACACTCTTTAAGAGTTTTGACATTTATAGAACCCATATGGGATAGTTACGTGATGAAGTGTAACTCCATCTTATACCTGAAGAACATTAGTAACTAAACTGATATCACTAAACAGGAGCTCGGCAAGTTGCCTGACAGATTCAAGATACTAGATATCAGAACACAGGGCCTCACATCTGTATCACCAATTAAAACATGGTGCAAGTCAGACATCCTTGACTCCCATTACAGTGCCACAGCTGTTGCTCTAAAATGAGCTCATGGCCTCAGTCCAGTTCATAGCTGACAGGTATCCTTGTCAAACAAAAAAGACACTAGAACAATTAGTTCTTACGAAAAAAAAACAAATCACCTAGAAACTCTCATATTCCTACTAGCCTCTTCCCATGAAACACCACCCTTTGTGAAGAGTTTGATGAATTAGTTGTATTTTTTGCTGTGACTAAAATCCAGATTTTTCCAGAATTCTCCAATCATTAGTATAGCTGAAAGACCTCGCTGTGACTGCAGAGCATTACAAAATGTTGTCCTTATGAGTTTCTACAAATGTTCCAATTTTTCTTCTAACTTTTCTTCAATCTTCTTTAACCACGTTCTGGAAGAAAAATATTCTAAGCAAATGCAATGTTGAGAAGCGGAAGTTAGAAATTCTGAAAGTAGGCCAGAGTTACTGCTGCAACCCAGTTTGTGAGAAAAACCGTAGTGTTGTAGGAAAAATACAGTAATTGCATTCACAAAAAGACAAGATGAGCAGCACTAAGACTGAAGAGCGAGCTTTGGCTGAAAACTCAGGACAAAATCTGGGTTTATGACCTCTGGAAGAAGTGGCAGGCAACACAGGAGGAGTACAAGGATGTCAAGGGGTTATGCAGGGAGAAAATTAGAAGGACCAAAGCCCACATAGAACTTAATCTGGACACTGCTGTAAAAGACAATTAAAAGTGTTTCTATAAATACGCTAGGAACAAAGGAGGGGCTAAGAAGAATCTCCATCCTTTAGTGGATCTGGAGGGAAACACAGTGACAAAGGATGAGGAAAAGACTGAGGTACTTCATGCCTTCTTTGCCTCTTTCTCTTATAACAGGACCAGTTTTTCTATGGGTACCCACCCTCTAAGCTGGAAAATAGGGATGGGGAGCAGAATGTTTAGATCTGCTGGAGGGTAGGAAGGCTCTGCAGGGGCATCTGGACAGGCTGGATTCATGAGCAGAGACCAGCTATGTAAGCTCAAGTGCTTGATCTTGTCTTTGGGTCACAACCACCCCAGGTAGCACTACAGGCTGGGGGCAGTGGCTGCAAAAGCTGCTTGGCAGGAAAGGACCTGGAGGTGCTGGTCAACAGCAGTTGAACAAGAGCCAGCAGCGTGCACAGGTGGACAAGAGGGCCTACGAGAAGCAGCTGAGGAGCTGGGGTTGTTTAGCCTGGAGAACAAGGAGGCTCAGGGGTGACCTTATTGCTCTCTACAACTATCTGAAAAGATTTTGCAGCCAGGTGGAGATAAAGTTACAGGATGAGATAAAACAGCATCAAGTTGCACCAGCGGAGATTTAGATTGGGTATTAGGAAAAATGTCTTCACTGAAAGAGAGGTCAAGCACTGGAACAGGCTGCCCAGGGATGCAGTGGGGTCACCTTCCACTGTCCCTGGAGGTATTTAAAAGACATGTACATGTGGCACTTCAGGACATGGTTTAGTGGTAGGCTTGGCAGTGTTACACTGACAGTTGGATTCGATGGTCTTATAGGTCTTTTCCAACCAAAATGATTCTTTGATTCTGTTACTGTTCCACAATTTGCAGGAGTCTGGAAAATGCACTGGGGGAGGCAGGAAAGAAATCAGAGTGTTTGTTCTTTCTTATCTATTTTTCATCTTAACTCATTCAGATATAAGATCACTTAAGGGTTCATATATGTATATACTAACTTTCAAAAGCTACACAAGTTATTTATCTCCTCTTGACTATATTGACTAGGTATCATCAATCAGATATTATACTGAAGCCTACAGAGAAGCCATGGATTCAGTATTTTCTCCAGGAAGAGGGCCAGAAAATCAAACCTCTCCACTTCAACCTGGCTCTTTTTATTTCACTTGGAAGCAGGCCAAATTTCTGGTTTTAATCATGAAAAGATGTGTTCCCATAAGCTCTGCTTCGCCTTTACCACAGTGTTTCAATTTTATTTTTAAGCTCCCACCCACAATTTAGTTCAGTTGAACCTTGAAGATATGAACACAAAACAAAGATGGACATTGTCACTAGTTACTGAAGTTTTCTTTCAGTCACTGAAATATTCCTATTACTATTCCAAGTCCCTACACTAGAGGCCACCTGCTGTTACCTATAGAGAACAGCAGACAGCTGTAGAAAGTACCAGGCTTTCTTTAACTGAAAATGGGATTCCTGTAAAGCACAGCAATACCTCTTCTTTGCACGTTGACAGTGCTCAGTAGAAATTTTTCCTTGGGTGACTCGAGAAGCCTCCAACCCACATCCAAAATGAACCCATCTCCAGCTGTGTATTCTGCAATCTTCCTACCCAGCATGCGTCTTATTTCTGGGTGGTCTGTCTTCTGCTCTGCATTTGTTTTCCTTCTTCTCTCTGTGCCTCATACTTTGGCAGATAATCATACCAGACCTAGCTTGTAGCCTGTGACTAAAGAAACATAAGTGATGTTCGTTCAGCCTTCTTTGTTGCAGACAGTCACTGTCTTAGTTCTGGGAGAGTAAAACTATCTTCTACCTTGCAATTATGTCTGCTTTATCTGTTGTTTCAAGTCACGTCATCTGGCGGGTAATTATAATGAAATGCACTGCACAGAGCACAGGCACTGAACTATGCCTTTAAAACCACTGTTTAAGAGCATGCTCAATTTAGAACCAGCTGCAAATTTGGGAGGCTGAAGCTGAACTGCAGTGGAACAAGTACTGAGCCAGAGAATCTTGATTATATTCAGATGCATTAAAAATTTGATCTGTGTATCCAGTTATTTACTTACATAACATCAGTACTCCCCCTTGAAGGTAAGCACGTGTCTCATCAAAACCAGAGTGACCAAAGGACAAGTGCTTCTAAAAGACTGGAAACATTGCAGTTATGAGCCTCATAAAACAGGTTAAACAACCTTAAATCATAATGATAAACACGTAAGATGAACAGATGCAAAACTGTCACACTGTACATAAAAATGAGAGAGTAGAAGTGACATCCCGAGGGCAGATGACTAAAATCTAGCTTAGAAATCTGATAAAGTATGTGACCAGTCATGCTTACTTCACAATGACACGAATAAATTACTTTTCTCACTGAAAATTATTATACTGATTGAAATAGTGCATCAAAAAAACATGGCTTAAAAAAACAAACAAAACCAACCAAACAAAAACAAACAAACAAACAAACAACCCCCCAAAAAAACCAAAAAACCCCAAAACCCCCACATTTATGGAGATTCAGAGGCATCTTTCCTTCCTCCAAAATGCAATACATTACTTGAATGAAACATATCAGCAACATTCAATCTTTTAAAATTAAGTTGGAACTTAATCTTTTAAAATTAAGTTGGAACCTTGCCCCTCATACAAAAAAGCAGCAGCTTCAAAAGTAAGTTTTCTTGGTTACTGGTAAGAGTATGTTGTTTGCATACAGTACAAGTTCAAGGAAAATGAGGTTTCTTGTCCCTGATATTAAAAAAGAAAATAAAAAATATCATTATCTAACAGCGAAAAAGAGAGCTGAAATTATACGGTCATGGTATGGCATCTCAAGTCTGGATGTAGAACAGTCCATGCACACAAGAAAAAGCTCCACAAATGGCATAGAATTAAAATAATTTTGTAGAAAATAAGTTTTATTTGGCTCCTTTTGTACACTTTTTCTTAAAAAAAAAATGCACATTCATACAGTTTGCCTTTCCCAGTGCATGTCTGGATTTGCTCACATAGAGCCATTAATATCAAGGCAAAAGGTGCCTTTGAAATAATTTCAGACACATGGTATTTCATCTGTGAAACATCCAAAGTTACTAATTTTCTGATTATAACTTGGAAATATTGTTTCAGGTGTTTCTTCTCTGATTCACACATGTAATTGTGCCACAGAGGGAAGAGGAGACAGACCTGCAACAAAGAACTGTCAAGTCAATGGCAAATACTCATTTTAGGTAGAGCTAAAGGTAACTTCATACTGAGTTGGGATATAAAAGAAATACTCAGCTAGGTAACTTCTCTTTTTCAAGAGCTCTACATCAGAAATGATAAAACATTGCTGGAGTACTACAAATCAGCCATTGGTAGTGAGAGTTTGTTTGCAGAGGAAGCACTCTTTCCATAGGTGTTTCTCATGGCCAGGTCTCTTTGCTGTTGTTGATGGTGACTATTGAACTTGTTTCTTCCTGTTTCTTCTTAAAACATTTCATGAAGAGAAGTAAATTCAGCTTGATCTTTCATACACCACAAGAGGTACTAACCCATCAAGTAGCCCCTACAGAAAACAAAATAAGTCAGAAAAAGAGCAAACACAGGCAGCACTCCTCAAAAATCAGGAGATATACAATCTCAAAACAAAACTGTAAACTGCCAAAACAACTGCTGACCAAGGCTATTTGGCCATCTTAACTACACACTCTTTCCTCAGTTGATTTCCTTCAATGAACACTGAAAATGGATGAGCCTATTCTAAATCCAACTTTGATAATTGTTTGGAATTCCTGAAGCCCACGCTACACCCTATGAAAGGTTCTTTATTCGTAACCTTTACACAAACTACCATTGTTAAGGTATTCAAACATAACCTGATCTTTTCTGATATTCAACAAAAATCTGTTCTCTTTTTTCCTTCCATTTCTCTGAAGCCCTGTTTCTTTAATGAATTTCAGAAAGGGACCTCTTAAGACACGTGTGTACTCAATGAAACAAAAAAATACATAGCATCAATGAAGCAAGACAATACAGAGCAGGTTCCTATCCAGCTCTCTGCTGCCAGGGTTCACGTCTGTGTTATGAAAGAAAACTTTTAACTATGCTGCAGAGGCACAAAAAGGAAGAATGACTGTCACTATTAAGTCAACACTCCATGGAGCTGCTCCAAAACTTAGGTACCAGTACTGCCAGACATCCTAAATTAAACAGATGGACTGAAAAATAAAGAGGGGGGAAGAAACTGGAAAACCTGCATTTGGATATTTGGATTTTGCATAGTCTGAAAGCTCCAGATCTTTCCTACTTTTTGATCTGTGAATACAGACGCATTAAAACACCACATACATTGCATGCTCCCATGTTATATTCAGTTTTCCAGCAACAACAACAATGAAAACCCAGACATCATCTTTACTTTAGGACTGCTTTGGATGTTTCTGAACACTTATTACTGTTACCATCAATTATTCTAGTTATGATCTCTCAGGGACACTGTCCCTATAAAGAACTCACCTTTCTTTGACACTTTCTTCTTCCCCAAAGCCCTAATTTTTAACTACTTTTACCTGACCAGTACATATAATGAATTTTCAGGTACACTGACCAAGTCAGACTCACTAATCGTATTTTTTTACATACCAGGAACTGCCACCCTTTTTTAACCACAGCACAATCTCACAGTAGCTGGCTCCCAAAGCATCCCACCTCACTCAAGGTGTTCCAAAAAAAGTGCTGAAGAAAGCAACTTAGAGTCAAGCCAAAGATCACTGTATTTGCTGTTACTCCTAAATTTAACATGGCACACATGAGCCCACAAGGAGAAGAGAAGCTGAAAGATAATTTAATCACTTACGGTAATTTCATCCTCATGAAAACTCTGGCCATGAAGAAGCTCAAAAGCACGCTGACAAATCCAATAAAGAGCAAAAGAAACCTATTCAACTTGGGGATATTTGGTGCATTGGATCGATCCAGAATTATGAATCCTAGCCCACCCATTGTGAAGAGGAAGCTGGATGCGAGGCCTTCCATAATATACTGTCCATTTACTCTAAAGGAAAAAAAAAAGGGTGAAGGGAGGAAGAGAAGTCCAAAAAAGATTAAAGAAATTATTTACATTTCAAACCCCATCTACTCAACCTGTTTTTGCTGTATAAACACACGGGATGATTCATTTTGATGGCTGACTTTGTAAATAAACGTAATCAGGAAACCGACGTTATACAATTGCATCAAGACTTCACTATGTAACTTATCCCCAGGACTGACAGTCTGCAAGGTGACCAGTCAAACACACCAGTGGATTTACACACAGAAGTGTACACTAATGGCTACTGCACAGGCTCTTCAGTTTTCAGAAATATCTATTTCCAAGCAAGTCCTTGGTTAAACAGATGGCTCAGGGCACGGAGCCTGGAGCACAATCTCCTGCTTCCCACAGTCAGCAAACCATTTTCCTATCCTTGTAATTAGCAATACTAGCAACCTCATAAAACTGGCACTGCTGAAACTACTGTGCATGCTAGTACAGAAACAGAGATTATCCTTAATGCCTCACATTCTGAAAACAAACAAGTTGGTCTTCTTTCACGTTGTTTACACTGACTTGCGCTAAAGGGCAAGCAACTCCCTGCAGCAGCCAGATTCATCCGCGCTGGAACAACCCAAGCCAGTCCAAAATACATACTGTATCCAGTCCAAGTCAAAATCTGTACATCAGGCATGCCACAGACCTCACAGATTCAAACAACTTTTTTGGCATTTAACAAAAATCCCTATTTGTTTCCACATACATAGAATACCCACAGCTACGAATGTAGATTTAGCCATCCTCAGACCAATCTGTTTCTAAGAGTTTCTAGCTTGTTTTCAGTAAAAGGCCCCAAGAAGAGACCGTTGTTGCATACCTGTAATTATGTTCCCCACCCTCAGACACAAGAGTCCCAATTACACTGGAGTTTAAAAGGCCAGAACCAGAAATTTCACAAACATCATGTGTGCTGCTATGAAAAACGATCAAATGTATCTGCATCCACTATAAAACACAACTTGAACAGCAGGAAACAGAAGTATTGCCAGCTCCAGACATGGGGTTTTTTGTGGTGTTTTGTTTGTTTTTTTTTTTTTTTACCAGAGTTTTCCTTTTTTAAAGTTTTAGGACTCAGTTTTTCAATTTCAATTGTCTTCGATGCTGGTTTGGGTTCTTTTGTGTTTTTTGTTTGTTTTGGTTTGTTTGTTTGTTTTTTACTATTTGCAAAACAAGACCTGATATAGAACAGTTCGTGCCTTGCACAGAGAGCTCAAAAGGAAAAAAAAAAAAGAAGTAGATGCACAGCTCTGTAAGGCGGAGTTTATTCCCCCCGTGCTCGGGCACCTGCTCCTACCTGTACGCCAGGAAGGCCACCGGCCTCTGATGTCCGTGTTCGTCTGTCATCGACCCCACGCTGGGAGGCTCCACGATCACGTCATAGATAATTCCTGCGGGAAGGAAAGCAAGGGACCGCCTTTGACTCGCAGCAGCGAGAACGGCCCTGGCCTCGCAAGGACGCCCGGGGCTGGCAGAGAGTCGGACCCGGGCAAGGATCCGCCGCCCGGGGCTGGGACGGGCCGAGGAGGAGCCGCCCCGTGAGCGGGGCCTCACCTCCGGTGATGAGGAAGTAGGACACGACCACCAGCGCGTACACGGTCATGGCCGAGGGCATGTGCACCCAGCCCGGCCGCTTCAGCTTGATGTTGGGGCACTCGAGCACGGCGAAGGGCAGGCGGTACAGCGTCTCCATGGCGGCGGCGGTGGTGCGGTCCCAGGGGCAGCCGCGGCACCGCTGCTCCCTCCCTTCTTCCCTCCCTTCTTCCCTTCCTTCCTTCCCTCCCTCTCCCTGCCCGGCTCGTCCCGCCGCCGCCGGACCCTCCACGGCCGGACACGAAGGCGGAAGCGGAAATGGGCTGCCGCGTCCTGACAGGGGAAACAAATTGACAAATTTTTTAAAACGACAGACTGAACAGAACACTGGAAATCTAGGCTCCAGCGGAACTGACAGGCATAAAAGAAAAAGTATTTTTTTTTGTCTGCGTAAAAACTTTGGAAAGGCCGCTCGTCCGCCGCCGGAGGTTCTATCTGTCTTACTCACCTGCCAGGACCCGGCAGACCTGACGTGTCTGTGCCGGGTAATCGCTCGGGGCTGTGGGCGTGGCCGAGGGCGTGGCCAGAGCGCGGGCCCCGCCCCCGGGCCGGGCAGCCACGTGTGCGCCCGGCGGGTCCCGGCGCCGGGGATGGGGCTGGGAACACGCGTGTGCCCGGCGGGAACGCCGCCGGGGATGGGGCTGGGAATACGCGTGTGCCCGGCGGGAACACCGCCGGGGATGGGGCTGGGAACACGCGTGTGCCCGGCGGGAACGCCGCCGGGGATGGGGCTGGGAACACGCGTGTGCCCGGCGGGAACACCGCCGGGGATGGGGCTGGGAACACGCGTGTGCCCGGCGGGAACGCCGCCGGGGATGGGGCTGGGAACACGCGTGTGCCCGGCGGGAACGCCGCCGGGGATGGGGCTGGGAACACGCGTGTGCCCGGCGGGAACGCCGCCGGGGAGGGGGCTGGGAACACGCGTGTGCCCGGCGGGAACGCCGCCGGGGATGGGGCTGGGAACACGCGTGTGCCCGGCGGGAACGCCGCCCCTCGGCACCGCCAACACAGCAAGGTGCATAGGAGTCTCACCCCAGTGCCTGTGTCTGCAGGAGAGTGGGGCTGGGATGCCCCTCGCCCGCACCTTGGGATGTGGTGGATGTGGTGCCCATCCTGAGCCGCAGATAGAGGAGACACCGGCAGCTGCACAGCGAGAGCAGGGGGAAAAGGCACAGCCCAGCAGTAGCTGCTGAGAGCACCCGCGCATTACAGACCAGCTCACACACTCCTGCAAGCATGCAAACACCTCATCCATCACTCGAGGTCAGCCGCACCAGGCAGCACTTAGGGGAGGAACTCCCTATTTTCCGTGGAAGCTTATCTAGTTCCTCTTGCTTCACTGAGAGCTTTTCACTCCAGGTCATAGAGTGCATTTAAAAGTGCATTTAAAAGCACGTGCTCCAGCTGAACTCGCCCCACCTCGCCAAGCCATTCAGCCTACTTCCCACTGCACAGCCCTGCCCAAAATCACTGCCCCCATATCCGCACGGCACCGTCTGCTGAAACTGTTAAATAAGAAATTAAGAGCCTTCTTACCATTTCGCTGACATTTTGTCTAACGACTGCTTTTATTTCTGCCGACAGTGGCAATACCACTTCTAGCTCAGAGCTGCTCTCAGTGCAATCATGTAATATATCACTAGCTATTTTGAGAAAATCTCCCTCCCTCTGTGCCTCTCAACAGACATTTATGACACTTACCCTCATTATTCCAAAAGTATTCTCCCTCCATCTTGCCTCCTTTCCAAAAGCCTGAAGGAAAACTCTAATCTCACAGCTTTTAAAGCAAAACAAGAGCACCTTTGGGGCAGGTTAGACATGCTTGCCCTACTTGCTGCTTCTTGCTTTAAAACTGTTTTTCCAGCATGCTGAAGTACTGAAGTTTGTACTAGCACAGGAAGAAAACTAATAAAATTTTAACCTCATAAACTAACTATAGTAACAGCACCTAAAAACGTCAGGGTACTAATGTGAGTCTTAAATAAACCTCCTTTAATTAGACACAGCCTTTGCAACAAGTTTTAGCATAACCGGAGCTGAAGAAAAACCCTTCATTAACCTGAAGTTGTAACATTTATTTTGAGAACACTGACAGAATCATTTTAACAACTTGGGACACTGTGAAGAAATTATTGGAGAGGTACAGCTTGTTTCACCATGCCCGATGTTAAATCAGATTCCCTGGATTGTAGCCACCTCCTGTTGTCACACCCAGGAGGTGAGTTGGCAGGCACCATACCCAAAGCACCAGCTTGCTGCCACCCAAAACGCAGGGCTTTTCACCAACTCAGTCTTCTGTCCTCTTTCTTGGCCAACTGTACAGCCTGACAGGCTGCAGAGTTGGGCACAGTGTGATGAGACAGCATGCAGTCAGGAGGGGCCTGCACACATCTCTCAAGAGCCACAGCCTGAGCACTCCACAAGTGACCTCAGAAAAACCCCTTGGAAGGGCACCCTCACTGCTCCCAGTAAGTCTCTGCACTCAGTATTTATTTCTCCTCCTTCCTTGTTCTCATAGTGGAGCTCACCACTTTTTGAAAAAAGTTATTAGCAAAAATAGATAAAAATAGATTCTCGTCAGACACTAAAAGCAGTTAAAAATTCAGAGCTGGGGGTGAGGAATACCACTGCACCCACAGGTAACACAAGAGTTACCCTGAGTGTCTTAAAGCATTAGAGGCACATTTAGAGCTCTCTACAAAACAGAATGAAGCAAAGCCATTTTCACTTTTTACATTACCATTACGTCCTTGGTGATAAACCATCAGAATTTTGGTTCAAGCTTCAATACCAGAGGCCTAAGTTGCTCCTCTAAAACCTAATCTGGAAGTCATTAAAGGTCTGCCTTAGCTGCACCCTGGAGCTCTGGTAGTATCATACCTCTGAGTGCTGACCCAGCAAGCACCCAAAGAACAGAATACACCAACTGCAGCTTTCTTTCAGGAAATCCAGATATAGGACTGTGCAATTGTCTGGTGGGTACAGCAATGGTTTTGAGAAGTCAGACTATTCCCCCCGCTTCAGATTCAAGTAACAGTAAACGTATCACATACAATTAAAAGAAAAAAAAAATCTACCTTAGGCCTACACTAGCTCTCCTCTTCTTCACCTGACCTTTCTTCTAAGCCAAATTCTCCGATGATTTCATATACAGCTGTTGCCACAAAGAAAGAAAACCTGCGCTGCTCAAAGTTACTCTAGTCCCTCCACAGGACTGTGAAGTGGAGCTGAGAGTCCAGTTTAACCAGACCTCCTTCCACCTGCTTGACTTCCCTGTAGCACACAGTACAGAATAAAGCATCCCGACTTACGGGTTTTGTTGCACCAAACCCCAGTTCTGCATTCTATAAGCTGTGAGAAGCAGCTCCTACCAGCTTTGAACGGAACATGGGATGACAGGACACAAGAGAAGTGGAGCTTTCATTTATTGGGATGAAACTACAAATAGATTCACTTTGACTTCTGGCTCTGTGCTTGTGCCTTCAGTACTTTCACAACAATCTTCTGCTCCTCAATAAGAAAAGCTCGCTTGATCCTGGAAAAGAAAAACAAGTTAAGGACATGTATCTACCTACTTCAGTAAAAACACAAAAATAACACAAGTTACAATTAATTTTGCAGTCTCCAACATCCACTGCATGTGGTGCTAGTTCCACAATTACACAAAAAGGGAAACTGTCCATGTTCTTGCCAGCAGCAAGTGACAGAGACAGTGACAATGGATGAATGTAGTGGTTTGGGGAAGAAGGCCTACTGTGCCTACAAATTTAGGGTGAGTGGCTTGTAGGCAAGCAAGGTAATACACAATGGCTGAACACTGGGAAAATTACTGCCTCCAACTCCGAAAGCAAAAAGCAGAACTCCTAACTGGCAAATTAATTTAGCTGCATTTAAAGTCATCATTGGTGTGACCAGTCACGGTCAGCCCTCTTCCACAGAACTATGGGAAACTCCAGGTACATCCAGTTATCAAAAACAGGAACAGTTCCTCTGTCAGGATTAAAGCTCCTTTGCACATCAACAGGGAAAAGCCTAGCAGGTCAATTCATGCCCAAATACAACTATTTCTGGAACTTATGCAGGGCCAGCATGCACATGGACAGACCTGTGCAACAGTACTCACCTATCAATGGCCTACCTGATGGTTTTGAGTTAAAACACAAATACACCATGCACACTTTTCTACCTTTGAACATTTAAGTACCTTCCCTGTGGTTACTTTCGCAGTACACAAAACCTAACAAAGATGTCTAAGGAGGAGCAGGAGAAAACCCAACCATTACAAGGAAGGAGCTGTGTTTTTTTGTTTAGGCAGACTAAGACATATTCGTGCATTTAAAAATACCTATCAATCTTACTAAGTGTTTGGGAAAACACTCGGGAGGAAAAAAAGATGGTTTTCAACTCAGTGAAGTTATGGTTTGGATCTGCAGCTGTAACAACTCATCTTCAGTGGCATCTAATGCAATTTAAGAACTCTCATGTGCCAAAAAAACCAACCAATCAACCAACCAAATAAAAAATACCCACCACCTGAAAAACCCAACAAAAAACAAAACCAAAAAACCCCACTGTCATTAGACTGCTGATACCAGAGATCTGCTTTGGTTGTCATTCACAGAGATGACATAATTCGACATCATTTTTTGTCATACATTTTTCCTCAAGCTTTTGCCAAGGAAGTATAGGATATACAGCTGTTACACAATAAAACTGAATTTAGTGAGGTCCAGCAAAGGCCATCTTAAAGCTTAATCACATAAAGATGCTTAACACACAACCAAATGATATCTCTGAATCCCAAAACACTACCAAGAAGTGAGAAATTCAACTAAACTTGCACTAGTAACTTTATGTAAGACAAAAGAATAGGACAGCAGATGAGAAAAGTCTACGGGGGCTCAACACAAAACAAAAATGCAGCACGAGCAGACTTTTAGCACCCAAGCAACCGTGCAGTGTAAGATCACGAAGAACATGAGGTCTCTACAAAGGAGCTCCATATACAGTAGGTAGCTCAGTTCAAGGCACAGGGACAGACGCTGCTGCCCACATGCTCCAAGCTGACCCTCTCCACTTCACTACACCAGTGTCAGACAAGAGCCTTCAAAGTTCCAGCCCACATTACAAAAACGCAGAGAGATGTAAAAATCTCACATAAAGTATAACCTCAAGAGTGAAGTTCCCTCTCTGTAAGCTTACCTGTCACGGACACACTTGGCACACATGGAACCACCATAGGCCCTGCTAACGTGCTTCTTCGTTTTGGACAGCCTCATGAGAACTTTGGGGCGCACAGCGCGGACCTACAGAGAGCAAAAATGGGAGGTGTGTCGTAAGGCAGTGATTTTGGGTAACAGCCATATAAAAAGCAACATCCCTTTCACAGTTTTTAAAGAAAGGCAGCAACTCCCGAAGTTGACTTGATATTCAAGATGCTAAGAAGTGGCTGAAGTCACAGCTCATTGTACGTGCCACGTTCAGCACTCCCAAGCTGATCTTTTTCTTTCTACCATAGGGTTTTGCCAAGAGATTTGTAAAAAAACTGTTTACAGTAAGAGACTGTTTTCCCAAGGAACTGCTCTAAGACTAACATAACTCAAGCATTCTGTAACTGTTTAAAGCAATGATGTTACATCAAGAGATCATTTGGAAGAAAAATATCAGATGAAAAACATTCACTTCTCTAAGTTTTCTAAAGCTTGGCTTACCCTTTTTTTTCCTGCAAGTCTAACAGGTCCAATATAGATTTTTAAATCTGCTACAGAATCACCTGGTCCAGCTTTAAAAATTTCAGAGTTCCACGTTATAAAACAAGTAGGTTCAAATGTAACAGTAATGCAAGTCTCGAGCACTAAAAAGCAGTTACTGTTCGAGTTTCCAAAGCTCATTTTGCCAGTTAAATCTTGCAACATTTGGATAAGAATATATTAAAGAAGTTATTACAACAAGAACTCAGCAGTAAATAGGTACATCATATTACTTGAAATGGCTTTTTTGAAAAAACGTTGCTATGGAGAAACACCCTTGTGCCAGCCAGGCTCATACTTACACCACGAAGCCTTCCTGGGCATATCCCACAGGCTGACTTGGGTGCCTTCCCCACTTTCTTGGTGTAAAGGTAAACAATCCTGTTCCCGGGTGTTCGGGACCTGAGCGCGGCAGAAAAAAACCACGCAGTTAACGTAACAACTAAACCTCAGTTGTCACCTTCTTACAATGCCGGTTTCCTTAGAAACCATCTTACTTACAGTCTGGTCTTGTTGGAAGCTGTGTTGTAGGACAGCCTACGGCGGTAGGTCAGGCGCTGGACCATTTTTTACACCTAAGGGAGCCAAAAACAAAGCAGCGCTAGTTTAAGGGTTGGGTGTCTGCATGGAAATTCGCATATCACAGCACCACCCGTGCTGAACCACTGCCCCGGGTGTAAATCAGCAGCTGTCCGTTCTGTATCAATAAAATTCGAGCGTTTCCCCATCAATGACAGCCCATAAAATTAGAAAAAAACAGCAAAACAAGTGACAGCAGGTACAACATGGTCTGCAACGAGGATCCATTTGAACTAACTTGAACGCTGCTCAATATCCTTGTCTTGCCCATGTGATGTCGTGCTCCCCTAAGGAACTGCTTAAAGCTTGAGCAGCTGTGTATTTTATAATCAGCATAAACCTCGGATTTTATAATCCTATTGCTCCAACCTGAACTTGCCAATGAAAAGTCATACTGTATTACCTGAAAAGGCTCTTTGTAATGAAAAAACACCGCTGTAGACGAAAACCCTTACCAGTCAGGGTCATACTTACATCACGCAGATATAACTTTTGTAATAAGCTGCGTATTTTATAACCACCACAAGCTGCACCGGCAAGGCCGCAAACTGAGCAGCAGCAAGCCGTATAATTTCCTATCTTATCCGAGAGCAAGCTGTGTTAGCCACAGCCCAGGCACAGACCGCTCCCTGCGGCCCGGCAGACGCGGGCGCTGCCCGGCAGGCCCGGCCTCTGCCATCGGGCAGCTCTGCCGCACCGCCAGCCCAAGCGCGGGCGGCAGCGGCGCCGCCGCCCCCTGTGCACAGCCCCGCGGTGCCTCCGGCCGCCCTGGCCGCCCGCCCTGCCGCGGATGGGGCCGGATGGGCGAGCGCAGCCCCTCGGCCCCGCCGCCATACCTGCCGCCGCCGTACCCGGAAGAGGAAGCGGAACCGCGCGGAGCAACACTGAGAAAGCTGCGCGCTGGAACCCGGAAGGAATAGCATCCCCCGGCCGCGGTGGCGTAGGGGCGCCGCCATGTTGTACGGAAAGGAGGGGCAGGGGAGGAGCCATGTTGTACGGATGGGGTGGGGCGGGGCGGGGCGGCGCTGGGAGCGGCGGGGACCGTGCGGGTCACGGTGGGGCACGAAAGAACCCGCTCTGCCTCAGGCGCTCCACCTTTCCCAGGGTTTCTCTGCACCTCTGCTTACCCTCCCCCTGCCCCCCCCCAAAAAAAAAAAAAAAAGTTTTGTGTTCCCTCATGGTATTTACGTAGCTGTGGGCCCAGAAACAATTTCTCAGGCTGCCGTTCTGAGCTCTGCATTGCAGGTCATTCACACGTGGCTTTCTCGTGCCAAACCAGCAGGGAACACGCCTGGAAGCTATGTGTGTGTGTCTTACACAAAACTTCCGCAGGGAAAAAAGCTGGTCTCCCCTCCCTGAAGGCTGCGCCCCTTCTCCTGCCGGAATCCCCTGGATGCCATGCCTGGAGCACCGCAGGGCTGTCCCTGCCGTGCTCCCTTCCCCTCCCGGACGCTGCACCAGGCTGGCAGGCTGATCCTGAGACTGGGTCCTGTGGAGAGCAACACGGCACCCACATTTGTCTGGCACTCCCTCGCTGTGCTGGCACTGCACTGGGTGGAAAATTCTTGTGCCCGTTTACCAAGACGTACTTCCACTATCTTGTATGCTCCAGGGCAGGTGCTCAAGCAGGAGCAAGAAGATATAAAACTTTCTCTGTTGGTCAGGCCGAAGGTCCGCCCGACTCAAAATACCATTTCCAAGCCACAGGCACCTAATAAAAAGCATAGGGGAAACAGGACACAGTTAGTTGATCTTTCTCTTAAAATACACCCTCCCTGCATTCAGCTGTCAGCATTGTACAAGTTTCCTGATTTGGGTCAAATTTTCTGGCTGCTGAGATTAGCTCAGTTGGCTAGAGCATGGTGCTAAGAACACCAGGGTTTGTGGGCTTGACCCCTGTAGGGGCCATTCACTTAAGAGTTGGACTTGGCGATCCTCGTGGGTCCCTTGCAACTCAGAATATTCTGTGAAATCTATTTAATAGCCTCTGGTAGATCCCTGAGAAAAGAAAAGATCTTCATACGGCATCAGCTACCATCGTTAGTGGCTTCAGCTTTGCTTTTGGAGAGTAGCGGGTGCTCAGAAAGCTTTGATGTGTCCTCCTGGTCTTATTTATGGGTTTGAAACTCACAGTTCATTGTACCGTAGCCTCCCTGTTTTCAATCTATAATTATTATTTTGGTTCATTATTGACTCTTTTTAAGTGCAAATTATGGACACCAGGATTTTTTTTTTCTTATTCATGAAAGAAGAGAAAATATGTATGAACTAGATTTTAGGGTATATTTAAAATAGGAGCACATTTCAGACGACAAGTAAATTTCAGAGCAATTAGAGTATTTAATATGAACTTTCTAGGCCCAGAACCCTGAGGGGAATAGGAAAGCCAATTAAATTAGATTAAATAATCATGCCTAAATATAAAAGTGTAACAGAATCCAATTGTTAAAGAACAACACTATTAAATCATGATAGAATAGTTTAGATGTTGTCAGTGCAACAGGTAACTATTCTATTATTGAACAACAGTATCGATATTTTTTTGAACTTACTCTACTTTGGCCTTTAAACTCAACTGGTGTAAATTTTAGAAGCTGTCAATTAAATCCCAGCAGTTCTCTTCTGTTGATGCACTGGCCTAGCTTTTCAAGCATTTTCAGTTTGTTTTGTAAGAGGAACAGGCCTATCAGGCAAATGGCTCTCCACAGCATCTAGAAATGTTAGCTTATTGACAACTGTTTTAGTGCTATCTCATGTGGGCATAAGATTTGAAGCAGAAGCTCACTAAGCCCATTTTGTACAGATTAGTCCTAGTCAAGTGATTCTCTCATGTTTTTTCCTACTCCTACCTCTTCACAGGACCAAATCGTCTCTTTTGGGAGCAATTATTTTCCACGTCCAACATGTCTCATTAACTCTTTATGCATTTTCTTCTTTCCTTGAATACAATAAAGGGCATGGGTTAGCAAATGCACAACACAACAGTGCGGAAAAGTAAGAGTGGCAGCCTATAAAATCTATTTTTCCCCTTCTAGGATGTCAGTGGAAGCTAAGGGCCTGTGGATGTGGACCTCTTTTCTTAAGAAAACTGGAGGTTGGTTTCCAGGGTCTACTTGCTTATTGGCAGTGCAAAACTGGAAACCTCCTTTCCACCAGATACGATTAGGAAGATAATCACCTCTGATGGCAGTTTGGTAATATACTGCGTTTTGTGCCAGCCAGCAAGCTGTCACCATATTCTGGTTTTTGCACCAGAAGAATGCTTTGTTCACAGGTTAAGACCAATTCTTGCTATGTTGACCATCCTTGCATTTTTTTCCATATGGTTCTCTCCTTTTCTCTCTTTTCTCTGCAAGCCAGAAGGTAGACCTCAGGAGGACTCCACTGCTCCATTAACTTCTCTTCATGGATCCTTCTAGGGCTTTTGTCCACCATAAGCTTCTCATTTAAAAAATGAGAGATGTTTTCACTCATATTTGCTTGCTATTGTACCAAGCTAGACTGGTAAATTGTAAGAGGCATGGGAACGAAAGCGAGTCTGTGTGCAAGCACATACTGGGTACTGCAGAGAGGGAAAAAAGTGATAGCTGGAGGATATGCTGTTCCTGTTAAGCTACAGCCACAATACCATTTCTGTGAGCAGCATGTATTTTAGAAAAGTCTCAGTGAAATCAGAATCCAGCCTCCTGGTGCTGCTTGGGTACAACCAGCAGGATTAGGTCTGCAGATGTGGAAAGGAAACAAGAAACCTTGGAAAAGTACTAGCAACTGCTGGAAAAGAGAAAAAGAAGAGGTCCTATGGTCCACTGTCTCTCCAGAGCTAATTTTTTTCTTAAAATTCCCATTCCTTGTGCTGGTTAACTATGTGGCATGTGTCATAATCTGATTATATTAATTTCTATCAACATAAACTTCCACAACACAGACCTGTGCAAATTACGTTATGAGAAACTGTAGTTCATTTCCATTTCAGTGGAGCTTGTTAAACAAGCAAAATTATTTTGTAGCAAAGGGAAAAACAATTTAGTGGAATGCACTCCTAGCATAGGAAGTACATAATATCGTATTTGGGTTGAAACTTTTTCTGTCAGAAATGTCATAACCCTGTAAGAAAGAGAATTAAAATCCCGTTATTTTAATTTACATCTAGCCATGAGATAAGTAAAGTTATCATTGAAATTCTAATTAAATAGGATGATTGACTAAGGTAGGACATCAAAGAAGAGAAGTGAATATGATAAGTCAAAGTCTTATTAATTAGTCCGCGTGGAAGAAATTCCAGGGACGTCAAGCTGAGGCTGCTGCAAGGAGAAAAAAAGCAGACAAGAAAATGTGTGTTTCTTTGAAGTTAGGAACTGAGATAGTGATGGAGGTAATTGTGTCTGACTGGATCCAGTAATGAAGAGCCGTAAATCAGACCCAGGAATCGGAGGAAAGATTCTAGTAACGAATGTGGCTGCCCCCCTGCTGCGAAGAAACAGAATGCAGAACTGACTAATTGACCCAGTCTATCTCCCAGTAGCTCTCTGTTATTATTTATTAATTTTTAATTTCTGAATTATTTACGTTCTGGGAAATTATTTTTGACAGCCTGTTAGGCGTGCCAAAGTTAATGGAGGATGAAAGGACTGGTACTAGAATTAGCAGGGATGTAGTCACAGGCTACTGAATTTAATGATTTTGGAAGGGAAAATTGATTTCACACAGCGTGTCACTTTATACTACTTTAGGGATACACCAGCTATTTGATTAATTGAGGAATAACCAACTCAAAGTATATTTGAAGTGTAAATGAATCACAGTGCTCAGCTGTTTATTTTTCCTCTTTTCTGATGAGAACACTGAGTTTGCTTAAAGTTGCTGATTAAAACCAATACAGGTAGGCCCCATACTCACACCTGCTTATTTTCTTCTGCCTTAAAAAAAAAAAAAAAATTAAAAAATTCACCATCTGGATGAGACATGCAGTCCTCCATCTCACTTGGGATAGAGTTCATCCTTCTTACACAACGCCTAATTAAACAGGCTTTGTGTGCACTCCCCCTTCCCCTGTGGAAATTGTTTGAGACGGAGCAGGGTACCAAGCCCGTGGGCAGCACATGCAGCTGAGACATGAATTCTGCATGGTGACAGCTCATGTTTGCTTTTCATCGGTCCCTGTAAGTGGGACATCAGCAGCAGGAAGGATCCCTGGCCTACAACGTCTCCTGTGTTGGTTCTCCTGGTGCAGCAGTGATAAATCAGTCCACCCACCTCCCATGCAGAGCAATGAAAAAATAAAGGGTCTCTGCACAGCTTTTCCAGGCTGTGAAAACTGTATTTTCTCCTCGGTCCCAAATGAAGCTAAATCCTGCCTGCTGCTCACGTCTAAGACTTCTGACTATCCAGGGCATGGAGGCAATCCTTTTCCAGCAATGTGTGTAATGCTGTAGGCATCTCACATCTCCAGGAAGACTTGTGCTAGAAACACCATTGGAGCTGTTTGGGATCACCACCTCACTGCTCCTTCCCCCAACAGCAGCCACCCAAGGCGAGGGGTATGGCTGCATTTCTTCTGGCTTACAGAGAGGATGTGCCCTGTGTCCAGGATCAAAGGGGCAAAGCACCCCCACTGACGTGGCTTCCTATGGCAGGCTTGGGTAAATCATTTAATTAAAGGCAGGGTAATCAGCATCGTGGGCACTTGTGGTGGTTACCATGGTTTTGTGTTCCTTAGTGTAATGTCTTCAGATGACTCAGTGTTACCTTCCAAACACCTTAACAATCTAGTTACCTAAGTACTAGTCCTAACTGGTTTAAGTCCAACTTTCCCAGTTTTAAAGTAAGAATAATTGATGATAGTATTTAATGAAATCTCAGGGACTCTGAAAAGAGAATTAGTGTACAATTCTTTATCTGCAGAAGTTTGGGGAGAGTAGTGAACACCAAATACTAGGAGTAGATTCTCCTTTCCACAGCAAATTATTCAAAACCATCTGCCATAGATTGACATAGATCCCATGAACAGATGAGAAAGGTATAGGCTAGACTCTATTTTGATTCCAATAAACCTCCTTTGAATTGACTGAGACCAAACTACTCAGTGAGAGGTTAAGTGTCAAAGGGATCTGGCATTTTGGACATTTTGCTGTTGCTCTGTTCTTTAAAAAAGGAAGGGCTATGTACCATAGAAAATGTTGACAATATCGGTGTGAGGGGAGAGATAAAGAATGAAGAAAGGTCAATCATGCATTAGTGTACCTTTAAAAAAATTATATTTGTGTTCATTGATTTAAAGATACATTAACAGTACAGGAAGGTTTTGCTGCTTAAGTTCTCTACGGGGTTTATAATTCATATAAACATCTCCCTAGGGTTTTTTTCTGAGCACTTCAGGAGCACTAGGAACATTTCTTTGTGATGTTTTGCTGAGGCAAAAATGCAAGAGTAGCCATTTTTTTTTTCAGTTACATTTTGGATTATACCAGTGGCAATTAGCTATGCAAGGAGGATCAGTTACACCAGGGTGTTAAAGGAAGTGTGTGACCTGTGGCCTCTTTTCTGCTCCAGGGATTGGTACTTCATCAATTTTTTCAGCAACTGCTGGACTGGCTCCTAAATCAAAAGCCTGAAGCAAAGACTGTTTTTTCTGGGTCTCCCAAATCTGTAAGAGATCTTTGTTGGTTTTTTTTGATTGTTATTAAAACTTTCTTAGGAAGAAACACTGTACAAAAGGTTGATAAAACTACTTGAAAAACAATTTTCAAGATTGCAATTTTTGTTTGTACTAAAATTGTATCACTGAAATTATACTCACTGCCATGAAATTTGGAAGAGTTGAATTCCCCAGCAGCAGAAATGAGTATCCCAAACTGCACAGAAAATGTTTTAGATATTTAGATGATGGCTTAAGGAACAGCAAAACACGTATTCAAATGTTACAGAACAACTGGGCAATTTATGCTACTTGAAGATCTGTTTTACAGTTTTAAAATAGTCAAAATAAAAAACAAATACCTTCTATAGTGCATGTAAAAATTAACCCTAAAATATTTACATTCAACAAATGCAACTTAGTGTTTGGATGATGATGATTTAGCATGCTCTGGTGTTCCACAGTGGAATGAATCCATCACAAAACTGGCTTCTCCCTATTTCAATATTAAAACAAAAGGGATATGCTTGCAGTGCAGCACCCTGGGAATTCAGCTCAGAAGTCCAATTAACAACAACTAATTCCCCATACTGCCTATTTACCCCTAAGAGTTGGCTAGATCTAATAAGTCATGCATTTTCATTTAAGCTTTTAATGCCCAGAGGATAACAAAAATCTATCCTGATCACTTTTTATTTTCATCATAAGACAGAAAAAAGCATCACTCCTTCCCCCTTCAGTTAAGTATATCCATATCTCAGTGCTAAGTCTGTGAATGAGCTGCCTCCTGTCTTTTCCCCATGTCTCCTTACCCTACTTCTCTGTAAAAGCCTTCATTCTTCAAGAAGACATGAAGGTAACAATCCCTTTGCATGTGCTTTCTGCATAGATAACAACATGTAAAATTATTCACTTTCAAACGATGATCTACTGTTCATTCACTGGACCAAGTCTGCTGCCCTTTAGACTGTCACACTGTATTGTATGCAGTGTACACTTCCCTTACACTGGTTTTCACTATACGAGCTATGAAGGTACTGCCCAGCTGTGAACATATTTTGAAAGCTAAAATTCTAAGACACTGTAAATGGTAATGACCATCCTGTAACATGGTAAGGATTAGGCAAATCCTTCCAGTAATTAGAATGTTCTTCTGCAACTTCATTTTGCTTACAGTATAAGTCAGATTGAACGAAATTCTCCAAAGGTAAAAGTCCATCACGTTACTACACACTTTAAATGCAAAAGGGAGAGAAGCAGAGAGAGAATGCGTATGTGCACATAAGGCTTTGGATATTCCTTGCTAGATACAATCGGAACTATACATTAATAATTAGGCTCACATTAAAATATCTATCGGTCCAGATACACTTTTATTGGTGTTCAACAGGAAACAATTCAGGCCTAGAGATACCTATATACAATGGAGCGTATGAAAACATAAAGCGTATCACACTGCTTGGTAGCAACACAAAACTGTGTTGAAAGAAATACCTGGATCAATGTTAGGCAGCCATTCCTGCTGAGCAGCAGGTTACTGTACAGCAAGCTGCCTACAAAATATTTCTGCAACACTGTACAGGCTCTGTGCATGGCAAAAACCCCAGAAGGTGTTATTTTTTCATGAAGCTGTGATGAACTTGGCTTATGCTTGGGATCAGGCTAGCTGCTCCTTACAGGGGATTCCAAGTTGCATATTTGCAGATTCAAGGCCAAATTTTCAGAGGGGCTCCTAGCCAGGTTTTCAAGTACTCGGCTGCCAAGCTTCAAGCCTGGCTTCTCACAGATCCAGGAATCGGGATGACTGAACGGGAACCAAGCTCCCAGGCTAACCTGCTGATTCCTCTCTCAGCAGATATGCCTGCGACAGAAGCTGAAACAACTGAATGCAGTATTTCTGACATAGTCAAATGTGAACTCTAGTACTTGTCCACACAGAGATGGCTGGAGCAAAAAGGGGCCTGCTCCAAACTTCTGAAGAAAAATGCTGGCTGTGTCTCACTCTTGAGCAGATTTTCTGATTGTTCTGCACCCTCTTCCCTGCCTGAAAGGCTGATCCCGAAAGAGGGCTCTGTGGAGAGCAACAACAAATACCCCCATTTGTGTAACACTCCATGGTCAAACTTCCTGCTCACTGGGAAACACAGGAGGACTAATGATTCTCTCCCTTCTAAAGGCTCTCGTGCTTTGAGAAGATTGAAGACAAGCATTAAATTTTGATTAAAGGAACACTGCCAACTTACATTAAGCTTAGAATTTAGGGTTTGTAATAGGCAGACATAGATGGATGGAAGCTTACATTTTGGGTGTAAATATTTCTTTGCAGCAGAGTGAAGACCTTATCTACTGACAACAGAATTAACTGTTGTTAACGTCAAAAATTGACTTGAATAGAGAAGTAAGAAGGTCCACTCTAGTTTTGCTGTTGAGGGAGAAAGAATGCAGATGGGGGGATACCAAATGGGAAGCTCATCAGTTAAATTTGGTGTGTGAAAAGTTTGTTTGTTTTTTTATTGTTTAATGTGGTTTTCGCAGTGATAAAAAGCCACACTAAAGTCCTATTTGAAAGAACTGACAAGGGAGCAGAGTGAAAGGAAAGGTTACAGGAGGCAAGCTGGCACGGGCACTAAATGCCTTTCCCCTGCTTTTACTGTATACTGAATACTTATAGATGGTGAAGCTATCTTGTGTTAAATTTATGGTCAAATGCAGCTGATGAGGGAGTAGCTAATTACTTGCAACAATCAGAGAGATTTCCTACAAGTCATTTTGCTTATGATGGGAGCCAAATCTGAAACAGGTTTTCCAAGGGAAGAGCCTAAAATATGGCAACTCACTGTAGCTTTAATGTACACTAGCCCAATAGAAAGAATATTACCCAGAAATGCTCATATCAGAGAAATGATGGGAATGTGAATCCAGATCTTCATCTGATAAAAACCAGCTCCCTGAACAGAGCTATGCTGATTTATAACAGCCAGAGATCTGACCCCACATCCCAACAAGAATTAGCTGCATCTACAGGAATCTTCTGCAGTAAAGATGTATCTCAATTTGGTCTTGTCTCAACCAAAATCTGAGCTTCTGCTGCAGATTTCTCTGCTGTCTTTGCAATATTCATTTGAACAAGCATTTCAAAGGAACAGGCCAAATAAATCAAAGTGAAAGGCAACACCAGCCCTGATTTTCTTTTTTTTTCTCTTCATAGAGTACAAAAAACCAAAGCAGACCTCGGATAACCAGCCTTGTGGCTTCAGATACATTTTGAGTGCAATGATAGTGCCCCCTCCCCAGGTCAGTGCAGCAGGTAAGAGGTGTTCCCCAAAGGCATAGCACTAAGTATATAGGATACATAACAGAAGGATGAAATAAGGCCACGCTACTGCATTGGAGATGATACAGTGCGGAAGAGTGCTGGAACACAAATTGAAAACTACTTGTTAAACAAGGTTAATTTGTTCTCCTCTCGGAGTATAAAATGGCTTCAAACACTTCTAAACTAGGTCATTTGACTGCTCAGGAAATACATGGTGCTAGGCAGCTGTCTTTAGCAACAAGTTTATTGGAGAGTTTGATTGCATCCCAAAAGCATGCTAGATATTTCTGACCATATCAAAGAAAACTCAACTATATTATCAAGGCACACTAATGAGGTGGTTTGTTTAATTGAAATACTTTAAGTTTCCATGTAGTACAGCATGAAAAAATCATTATTTTCATTAGATGAGCTACTCGTTAGCTGAAAATCTAAGTTACAAAATATCACAGTGTGAGATAATAAATACATTGTAAAATGCATTAAATCTAGGTTATTAAAAGGAATTTCTATTTAAAATATAGAGCCATGTAACCTGGGCATGCTTCCTTGTATTAAGAATGAGGTTTGGTCCATTGAAAAATATAGCCCAATCCAAAACACTTCACCACGCTCTCACTTAAATCACATCAGTCAAAGATCTGACCCATTACAGCCTGGATAAATTACTACATTGTTCTGTAGTATTGTTCTGGGGATTGTGTGTAGCAGATAGAAGTTCTGAGACTCATCTAAAGACTCACATATAGACCTTGAATTCATCACTGCTTCCATTAGATGCAATCATTAACAGCAAGTCAGGAAGCACTTTATAGCTTGCACTTTTAGGGGCAAATATCTACCTAAAAGTGTAAGACATGGAGAATTTATGTAAAAGCATGTGTCTTCATGGGATTTATCACGTGTTTATTGAGCAGGAATTTCAGTCCATGATAAGATTGGGCGAAAAAAGAAAAATGCCTGGAAGGGATCTGTGGAGCCCACCTAGTCCAGCCCCTCTGCTCAAAGCAGGCTCAGCTGGAGTGGTTTGCATGGAACTGTGCTGAGGGTTTGGAATACCTCTAGGGATGGTGACTCCACAACCCCTCTGAGCAACCTGTTCTGCTGATTGACCACCTTCATACTAAATACGTTTTATCTGAAGTATAAATTGAATTTCCTGTATTTCAGTACTTCTTGTATTTCTGGTTCTATGTTCTTTAGTTTCCTTTGCTCAGTATTTATACACATTGGTAAAATTCCCCTTAAGCCTTCTCTTCTTGAGGCTAAACAAGCTCAGGGTCCTAACCTGCACACTGAGAGTTTTTCCTGATCACTAGTATTTAAATATTGATGTGAGATGAGAAGGAAATTGTAATTTGGTTATCAATTCAGAGATGGGCTTCATATGAAGAAAAGACTAAAGTAAGACTCTGGTTCAACTGTTGTTTTTATGTAGTCTTACAAGGGGGCCAAGTTTTATCCTTTGCACACCCCATGCCACCCCCTACCCTTTCTATGTCTTAGACTAATGAGGGTATTTTGCCCTTAGTTCTCATAGCAATGGTTCCTATCTAGCTTATTTCTACAGATACACCAAGGGATCTTCTGTCTTATCTCACTTGTGCTATTTCTGTCTCTCCTCCCCTGCTGAGGGATTAGTACACCAGCACTGTAAAAGTATCCTTACAGCATTATTCTGTCACTAATCTAGTCGGCACAGGTCACCATGGTTGTGTAGAGAGAGCTGCAAGGTCTAGAAGCCACATCTTAATTCCCCAGGAGTCCTGGGCACAAATTCAGATCTCTGCCACACGTTGGCAGCCAGGGATGTTGACACATCTTCACAGCTATTGCTCTCCCTGTCAGCTAGAGTCAAGTCAGTGACACAGAATGGTGCCACCAAGAGCACATGGACATGGAGGAGATACAGCAGGAGTGCTGGAAGATTCCCTTAGCCAACAAGCCAGCCAGTAATTCAAGAGAGCATAAGGATTACAGATGGTACAATAATCTTGCAACTGGCCAAATTTGGAGGCTAAGCAATACTTATATGGAGATGAGAATACATTAAAGGCTGCCAATGTGACAGCAGAGAGGGCCAATATTTCGGCTTGCCCAAGAACGGGCACGCAGCCCTCACATAGCCACCTGCTGAGATCATTTGTGCCAAAAATGCAAGTAATCCTGGTAAGGCAGGTGCCTGAGGGGAACACGTCCTTAGTCAAAACAAAATAAAAAAAGAAAAAAAAATAAAAGGAAAAAACCCAAGCACAGGCCACCTTCATACACCTGGTAAGAGCCCTCTGCAGTCACCCAGCAGACTGTAAACTCTGGAGGCTGGAGCATAAGGGATGAGAGCTGTACCCCCTACTCCTACCTCTTCACTCAGTCATGTAAACGGACTTTTCTTTTTTACAAAGTTGCACATCTTTGAGTCATTTCTTGCTCCTCTCATTTTCTGTGGGTTTTGTTAAACACTTTTAGAAGCCTTTCCTTTTTTTTTTTTTTCCTACTGGGGCCAACAGGGATGTGGCTTGAAGATTAATTCAACTGTTAGCTCTCTTTAATAGGGCTTTTCTTATCCCATTTAAGTAGAATAAAGAAGCTTCATTTGTTAGCTCAAAAAAATAAAGACTTTAATTCTTGATCATTGCTCCCGAGAGAACCCAGTTGGAATTCTCTCATCATCACTGATCAAGTCTGAACTTTTTTTTGTTTGCTATTCAATTTCATTTGCTTTCATCATTTCAAAGCACAAACAGGCCTTCAGCCCTGCTGAAACATAAGATGGGGCTTTAACTACATCGCGTGAAGTCCCTGTAGCAATGGCAAACTGCTACATAGCATTTAGCTATGTACTCTCCCTTTCATAAAATCTGCATTTACACTGTATTAAAATTAACCTGCTGAATAGTTTAGTAATAATAATATGTAGTCCATTTGGCTCATCATATTATTTATTTGCTGTAGAGAGACTGTCAGTTAATTTCTCTGATTTCAGGCCAGAGAGATATTTTATCTCAGACCAGCATAAAAATCTTTCTGATTACCAAGCTGTAGTAGATCACCATTGGGATCAACTGCTAAAACAACAGCCATGGAATGTTTCTTATGTTATGGATAAACTTGTTCTGATGTTTTATAAATAGGTTGTTTTTTTTTCTTAAGAGATCCCAAGATGAGTTTGCAAGGAAGATCAGCATAGAGAGCAAGTCTGCAAAACAGTTTTCCAGTTAACATACAGTCCATCCACGTCCCTTCTCTGGTTGCTTGTGCCTACCCTTTCCTAACTGAGGACATACCAGAGTAGTTTCTGAGTAAAATCTTTCATAGATCTGTTCTGTGAGTGCTCCTTGAGGGTGAGTGTTGCTGAAGCTGTTAGCCTTTGTATATGGAGAAAGCTGCTGTGATAAACTGATCGAGTGTAAGACACTGTTGGACCACTCCCAATAAGACTAACGCAAAGCCTATCTACCAGTTATCATTTTTGTTCTTCAGGGTCCTTGTAATTTTCTGTATGGGCAAATGCCCAGTTTACAGAAAGAGTCTGGTTAGGGCAGAAATGCCTTGAACTACTCTGTCTGCTCAACCTCTGCTGCTTTTCAGCTTAGTTTTTGTGCTCAGGTTGCTCATCTGTGTTTCTAGATCTCTCCCAGGTGTTTCATGGCTTACACACCTGAAGGAAGTCATCAGCACCAGTTTTGGGGGCATTAAAGGTGTTTACCTGGCAGAAACAATACAAAATATGTGTTCTTTCAACCACAGCTGGCAGAGAGAAGGAAACTCTGCTGAAGACTCAAAGGCAGGAGCATACCCAGCAGATAGCCCTTTGCTAAAGAGAAAACGGGCACACTGCTCCTTCGAGGGGGTGGGGGCACATGGCTCCACCATCGACCTAGCTGGTACCACCCAAATGCCCCAGATTTTCAGTGCTCAAGGTCTGCAGCCAGTTTGTGGTTTCTCCTTGGAGGCCTGGACTGTGGGAAGAGAGCTCTCTGCACCTTGCCAATGCATGGGAACAGCTGCAATTTGAAACATATAAATACTTTTTTTACCCCAAGCAGTTTCCAATTAATGTGCAGATGGAAACCACATAGATGGTCTGTGGGAGAGAATCCTTGCTTGGCAAAAGATGGATTATTGCTTTTATGAAATGCCATAAGAGCTCTAGGAGCAGAGTGCTTTGTTTTTTAAGATCCCAGCTCCCCATTCAGACAGTTCACATTTATACTGAAGGACTAATGTTGCTGGAATGTAAGCCTGTCATTTCACGGATCTGGGACGCAGAAGATAGTCAAGAAAATACAACTAAAAGATTACACCATTTGTATGCAAGGCAGGGAAAAGTAAATTGTGCTGGGGGAAGCCTGTCACAGTTTAGTTGTCGTTTGCAGAAGAGAACTTAGAAGGATCAGTGGACATCTAGCAAAACAGTAGGGAAATGAGGAAAGCCCAGAGAAATGCACCTTCCCCCACTCTTATTTGGAATCACTATCCAGTAAAGATGGCACTTTCTTGAAAATTTTCAAATCCTCACAGATTTATCTAGATCACATAATTTTTCAGCGTTATACTCCACAATGAAGAAGATGTTACTGTGGGACACTTTCACTTCAAAAAATTTCAGGTCCTGCTGTTTACCAGTGTGAATTCCCTGCCATCCCTCATGTAGCTGAAAGTGCTACACACCTCTGAATATCAAAACTTTTGGTTTGAAAGGACAAAAAGAGACTGGAGGATCCTTACTTGTCCATCATGATTTTTGAGATAATTACCTGCACATAATTATTTTGAAAATTGTAAAGCATTTAGAGCTCTTCAGATGATAAAGTGGTAGCAAAATACAAGACATGATAACCTTTTCTATCTTCTTTGTATTACCATCGCTATAACTCATTTTGTTTCTCTACCTTTTTCCATAAATATTGCCAAAGAAGGAATGATATTGCCAAGGAATCACATTGCCAGAGAGTGTTTTTAAAGTCAAAAGCCAGATTTTCTTCTGAGTTCTTTTTCTGTTAGGTAAATACATTTTCATTCTAATTTCCAAGCATGACTAGTATGGCTAATTGCTCTTTCATCCACTGACGTTTTTTAGCTGATTAGGTCAGGGGGAAATTAAAGGGCCTTTGCCATAATGTATGTGGAACACATTGTATGTGGAATGTTCAAGGCAGCTTCCACCTGGCATCATCATGTCCCAGATGGATTATTTTAGGTTATGGCAACAGGTTGGTTAATTACTGGGTTATTAATGTAGTAGGTTCCCCATAAGCATATGCCGGGGATAGAATGATTAATCCATGGGGATTGAATGGTTAATTCATGGCAATTTTGCCTTCATGTATGGAATCTGCAAATAATCCATCAACAAACATGTCAAAAAAGCACACTGATAAGCTTTGTTTGGAACTGAACATATGGGCTTTAAAAAGTTATGCTTTTTCTTCTGTGAGGATAAAACTGTATGTTGAATTTCGTTGTGAATAACTGGTTTAAATTTTTTTCTGCAGACGGATCCATCCTCAATAGAGGGCAGTAGAGGATGAAAATGTAACTGTTGGTCTATTCACTTTGTTGTGTTCAGATCAATTCCCTAATATTCTTTTAACTGGCTTTAAAATGGACCCTTTTATCTTGAAAAAGAAGGAAGCAAGAGTGTTGGCCATCTGGGAGACACTCTGCCAACACCCAGATGTTTGCATCCTTCTGTGCAATTTACTTGATCAGTGCAACATCAAGTTGTGCTGGGTGGGTGGGAGAGTGAAAGCATGGGAAGAAGGGAACAGGGTTTTCCTTGAAGGGGAAAGTCACTAGTCCTGTGCCTTCACAAGGGAAAAATCCTGTCATTGCTTCATGTCTGCAGTCCATTAGCTCATAATAACCGTGGGAAAGAAGACTAAATTCTCTCAGTGAAAACATGTGAAAAGGTAGAAAAATTCCAATGCATGTGTCAGGATAATTATTCTGCCAGAAACAGTAGCAGACGTAGCTATGTAGAGGTTTTCCTTACAGCTGGTAAACTCTGCTGGCTTCAGCCCCAGCTGTGTAAGCCAAGTACCCCAGCTGTGTGCTGGGAGGAGATGGCACTGCCCCTGGCAAGCAGGTGGGAGCTTTGGCAGTAGCAGCCTTTGGCCTCGACAGAGTGACTGCTGTGCTCAGGGCAGGTAGAGAAAGCTGTTGAGATAGGGCTAGGAAAGGAAACCAAAGCCTGAGTGAAGAGGTAGGACATATAGGAGCTGGGGCACAGCCAAGATGAGAAAGGCCAAGATGGAGCAAAAGCAGAGCAGAGCTCTGAGCAGCCCTCTGAATGTACTGAAGTCTAGACTAAATATCATTATGCAGACTCTGCCTTTTGCTTGAATCCACAAGCACCTCTGTGGGGTGTCCTTGGCAGAAGTTAGGCTCTCTTGAGTACTAGGCTAGGCCTGTACATATGCTTGATTGATTTATGATGCATATCACAATACCGTAATTTCAGTTCCAAGGGTTAAAAATAGCACAATCCTTTTCACAACATTCACTGTGCAAAGGAATGGGGGAATGTAAACCCACTTGTAACATATAACATGAGTCTACCTTTTTCCATCTGCTAGTCATAGATATTTTTGTGATCACAGTGCCCTCTTCTCCATCTCCCAGCTTGTTCCCTCATCTTCATTCCTTGCCTTGCCAGGGCCATTCCCATCACTGCTGTCTCAGATCTGCTGCTTTTCTTAGTTCTGACACATGCAGCTGTAGTGCTGACAGCCACATTACCCTCTCTTTATTATCACTGTATTATGCCTAATCTATCCCTGACCATCCACCTTCTGCTAGATCTCCATCATTCACATTTAGCCATCATGAAAGACCCAGGTATTTTTAATCAGGTACACTAATTAAAGTTTGTTAGACATCAGGTAAGTTCTTACATATTGTAGCTTTCTGCCACTTCTTGTTTCAATGCAGAACAGCAGATAGCACCTGAGTTGGCCCACAGTGCTACCTCAGAAAACGCTGTGTATTCAGGTTTATCCTTCTCAGTATTTACTGAGAAGTGCAGCATGTCTACTCCAGCTGACAACAAAATGCAAGATCAGGACAGGAAGGAAGAGTCTGTTATGAATTTGCATGGGGGAGTTCAAAGAACTTGAGGTTTCGAGGGCAAGGTCTTTCTGGTCCAGAGCATGTTACAAAGAAGTCCCAAATATTGGATCAGAACTCAGTTTAGAGGTAGATTGTGAAAGGCCCCTGGAAGATAAATAAGGCTTCAAAAGGATGAGGAAGAAGATGCCCATACAGAAGATTTTCCAGTGAGATCTGACAGCAGCATGAAGTGGAGTAGAGAGCAAGTTCTAATCCTCCAAATCTCTCACAGCAGTAACCACAGCTGGGCACCTTTCCATAAAAGGCAAACAAACAAATTAGCAGAAAGGCAGAACCACCACTCAGTGAATAATTTTTGGACGGGTATCTGCTTGCATCAGCCAGAGTTCTGCTGGTGCTCCTTTTCCATAATATCATATGTACCAAGCTTAAATGGGCTGCACTTCAGAAAAAAAAAAAAAATCACAATCTTTCCCTAAATAGCTCACTTTTCTGTAAATGCCGATATGAAGATGGCTAGAAGGTTCACTAGGGAGAGAAGCAAGACACTGCTGTCTTCATACTCCCCAGTGGCTAAGCTCCTCTGCCTTATAGCTACCCTGTTGCAGCAGCTCTGTTCAAAGCTGAAAACCTCCCACTGGTGGTGCTGGTACACTTGGGTCCCAGTGGTGAGAGCTGCCTTCTGCAGATGCATGAGTGCAGCCAGCTCAATAGCACATTTTCCCGGGAGGAGGTATGACTGGTTGGGATAGTAAATAATTAGCTTTTCTGCCTTTGGCTATAGAAATGATTATGAATTTTTAAGCAATGAGAGTGATTGAAGCAATTTCTGTTTGCTTTCTTTTACTTGTGTTGCGAAGTTTAGCTTCAAGAAGGAAAATACCCCCAGAGGAGGTTGACAGACAGGTGGGAAAATACAAAGATGCTAAGAGATCAGAAGAAAGTCAGTGAGCATTAAAAGCTGGGGGAGAAGGTCCTGATAAAGGGGGGGTGGCTTTCATAACAAAGAAATTATCTTTCTTGTTAAGTCCTTCCTTTATCTGATAAAGGAAGTTGGCTCCTGGGAAGTTAGTTTCAAGCAGAAGTTGAACATGAAAGTTCATTTTTTGGCAGAAGTTACTTTCTCTTTATTTATTTTTGTAAATTTATCCTAGCTTTTTTTTTTTTTTTTTAATTAACAGGATGCTGAAAGATACTTGTGGAGAGAAGTTGTCTCTATTAAGACACATAGGATTTAATCTCAGAAGTATACTACCTCCCCCATGGCCTGCTCAAGGCTGCCTGGTTATGCCTCCTCTGCTGATGGCAGTTCTGCCTCCAGGACCCTTGTCTTCTCTGGCAGATTGGCAGTAAGGGGTCCCCTGATGCCATATTTTGCAGTGTTGGCTCTTGATCAACCTACTTGGCACAGCAATAAACCTGGAGGTACTTCACATTTTGCACACAATGCCTCATAGTTGTTAACTTTATGTCTTGCCTTGTCAACTGAAATCAATATTGGTAATAACAAATCCACTAGCAATTAATTATAAATAAATTATCATTCCCTGAAAAGTACTTCTAAGGTAAAAAGCACAGTAGGATGTTTTCCAAAGGTTCACTCTTTAGCTCCTCTATTGCATAAATGTAGTAGCCTTCCAAACAGTGGTTTTAAAACCCTTACTAAAACGTTCATTTTTTTTCAGCTATTCTCCATTTTGCCCTCGACCCACCAACTGACTGGGTCAGAAGGCACCTTTCCCCAGCTTGATTTTAATCTCACTATTATATAGGCACAGCAAACACCACACTCCTTCTGCTGTTGCAAACAGGGCTGAAAATCTGACCACGCAATGGTGTTTGGCATCCACTGATGAGCTCAATACCATCAGATCAATTGAATGCGCATTGGAAACTTCCTCAGGGCAGCAGTGATGGCCCAGAACAATATGCCTAAGGTGCGGTAGCTCCTAGAATGGGCAAATGTATTATCCCACCATGGCACCATGAGCCATCTTCCCTGCTGCAAAGACTGGATTAATTGTGATTACAGATGGGGGATTTCCTTCAAACCAGCAGGAGAAGCTGAATGAGGCTTCTCCAGGTCCTTCAAGAGGGAGACCAAAGCATATTTTCTGTCTCATGGAGAAAAGTTAAGAGGCTGAACAAAGAGGAAAGAACGGGAGCTTCTGCAAAACAGAATAGCTGTATGGCTTTAAAAATCTCTTCCAAAATTATCACATCAGTGTAAAGCTGACACCAAGATGACTCAATTTCTTACTGTTGAAGTGGCATCAGGTGATTGGAGTGACCAGTTGGAAAAAGCAACTACATGTTTACCCAGGCCAAATCTTTTCCCTTCAAAGTCCTTCTTCATAAATTTATAAAAATGTAAGTCTTGCAAAGAATCTTCTGCAATGACCTCGTCCCACACCTTCCTGTGAACCAAGATCAGGTTTAGCTCCCTCTGTAAGGTGTTGGTCTAACCTGCTCTCAAATCTGCCAATTAAATGGTTCAACATCCAGAGAAAACTTAGTTTCCAAAGTGTAGATTAATTTTTTTTTTTCTGCAAATGACACTGATTTATTTTTGTCCTTCTCACAGTGGCTATGGAGAACAAATGATAGCTGTCCTCTTTAAAGCAATTGTTTACGTATTAGAAAACTTATGCGTTTTCCCCCATAGTCTTTTTCCTCCAGACTAAACAAACTCAGTTTCTTTAACATTTCTCATCCCTCATGTTTTATAAAGCTTTTATCATTCCCCTTGCTTTCTTCTGGACAGTCTCCAATTCATCTACATCCTCAATTCTGCTGGGCCCTGCTTGGCCGTGGCTGACAATCTGTCACTAAGAAAAATGCCACACTTCTGACTAAGAGGTTAGAGATCTGTTTCCAGATTCAGCATTCTTCCATTGTAGATGTAAGCATTTTAGTTTCTGTTAGAACTTATATATATATATATATATATATATATATACACACATATATATATACACAACAAACAAAACAACACAAAAATCTCACATTCTTGAAGGTGATTTGTCAGTTTTGCACTTCAGTTACTACTGTCTTTATAAAACACATTTGTTCCATCACACTTTCTCCACCTAGCAGCATGGCTACTAAGGCAGTTCAGGGGCCTTGCAGTTAGCAACCCTTGTAGAAGAGCCTCTTACAAGGCTATGTAATCAAAGTCAGCATTCAAACAGAGACAGAATCAAAGAGCCTGGCATGGAAACAAACCTAGCAACCCTGAAGGCACGAGCAACCAACCCAAAGAGATTACATGCCAACTGAGGGAAATGGGAGTAACTTACGGCATCAACAGTGGAATAACAAACAAATTTAGGTGACTTCAAAAAGTGAGTAACTGGGCTACCAAACTATGTTTTGTAAGTATTTGGGATAAGGAGGAGGATGGGTGTTTTCCTCCTTAGTATCAGTCATGGCTACCAGAAAGCACTTACGTAGTTTTGAATGGTCCCACACTCACAGTAAAATCAGAAACACACTATTCTTTTCACTAAGCTTGAAAAAGGGATTGTGCACTCAAAAGCTCATCTGTTTTGTAGATCTGTATCAGCTACAAACCTCACCCCATCAATATCCTTAAGATGTTGTAACTAATATCATGACGCTTGCAACTTTTGCTGGTAGGTTGTTTACTCAAGAGGCACACTCAACTCAAAAGCAGTCTCATTTCCAAAGACTTCTTTTTCTTTTTTGTGCTGACTGAGGTTGCACAAAATTCTCAGCAAAATACAGAATACGCTCTTTCAGCTCTTTATTGAGGACACCTCCTTGACCTCATCTTCCAGACAAATTCATGGATCCTGCCACATAAATTCAGGGATCTATTCACTAAGCTAAGCAGCAGCTTTATCACACATACTTGACTCCTTCTGTGTTTCTAATAGCTTTAAGAAAGCACAAACTCCATGTTGTCTACATCATGGAGTTCTTTTAAATGATGGAACTGGAACCAACTCATTCTAAGAATGAAACCAGCAAAAAAGAATTTGGTACAGTTAATTTAGCAAGCTTTCAGCCTGATGCTTATTTAACCAATGTGGATGAAAGGAAAATTTCTCCACAACCCCTTCTAAACACCTCAACTAAGAAAATAAGCATGAGTGTAGTAAAGAGCATGTTGATATCCCAAGGGACCAGAGAAAGTGCAACAACAGAGCACCTTATACAGAAGGGGGAGTGTTAAGCATATTTAAACCAAACATTTCTTTCCCTTTCCTTTGGGATAAAACTATTTCCCATAGAAACTAAGGCTGTGCCCCTACATGTGTAGCCCAGGGAGAGATGCTTTGATGTGAAAGAGAATCCTGGTAAAGTACCGGATGCAGAAGCCAATGTGGAAATAGGAGGGACTTCCAGAAGCAGGAAAAAGCATTGTCCCAGAGGGGCTTCCATCACCCCCCCTCCAGGTCATCACTCAGACTGTCTGGCTAGTTTCCTTCTGACAGTCTCTTTGCCATAAGGAAAGTCTTGTCTCAGACACGGGGCAAAAGTTTATAACTTTTACCTTACTTTAGACAGCTACATGAATGTAAGATTTTATGGCATAATCTACATAAAAAAACTAAAGTGAAAATTTTACAAGTTATAAACCGAACTCTGCTTTTAAGTGTACCGCAGAAAACTTGGAGAAACCGTGAGACCTTTAGAAAAGCAGAAGTGCTGCGAATTTGATTTAGTGTAGAGAAAAGAGAGAGTGATTCAGTTATGTAAATTTTTAGGATCAACACAAAGGAATGAATATAAGAATTAGCATGAACGTCTTACAAGTGTGTACACTCATATGCTGTTGAAGCTATACGATATATATGAAGGGAACCTGCACATAATATGCAGATGATTTGCTTTAGGTTATTGGTAGAATAGTCTCAAGGCAGGTGGTGTGGGGGATATGCGTGTAAACACATGCCTGGTATTGCAGGACCGACAGCCCATGAGAAGCCTGTTCTGGAAAAAAAACAAAAATGGTGCTTTTCTCATCTTGTTCTTTAAAAGAGCTGAACATTATTCTTTTCTTTCTTTGCTCCTCACTGAAATCAGTGCTGGTCATGGCCCTAAACTCCAACAGTGAGCTTACATAGAGAGCACTGCTAGTGCTATTGCATGACATAAAAAGAGCAGAAGTGCTCCTGTGTGCTCATGAGCAGATTATGGTCACATGTGGAGTCTGTCCACAGTAGTAAAAGATAGCATGAACCATGATAACATGTTATGGTACAATAAGGCCCTTCCCACCTTCCAAGTTTTCACCATTATTAAGGTTCTTGTGGGTGCTGTTTCTTAAACAGCTGATAGGCAACTGATATATCATTTGATCAGAAGACCTTACATAGGCAAATGGCCCATACCTAAGCAAATGGCCCGAACACGGTAATGGAGGAGTTTTGTCCTGTAAGTATTTCAGCACGAGGCTCACAGATAATAAACTACAACATTGTTTCTTTTTCTGCTCTGGTTCACAATGACACATCCAGTGTGCATTCTCCAACAAAGAATACTTGTGTGCAATACTCCCACTAGAAAACTGTGAAGGTTTAACATTTGCATCCCAGAGTATAATACATCCAGAGTAAAATCTGGCACCTCGTTTTGCACCCAAAACAATGTTTTTATTTTAATTACATGACTGAATTTGTTGAACTATTTCTTCAGTGACTAGAGAGGAATTCATTTTGGTGATCTTTGAGGTTAACAAGTTAGGTGTATTTATCACTAAGTTAGCACTTGGTGCCTACCTCGCTAACTTAGCACTTGGTGCCTACCTCACATAAATTAAGTACACTTCCTATCTTCAACATCATCTTTTGTTGACTGTCTGCTAAATAGATTACTGCTTTACCTCATGTTCTTGAAGATAAATAGAACATTGGCATGTGGATCTCTAAGTACCAACATCTCTGCCTGAAGGTATTGGGAGCCGAAGGAGGACGCTGCTTCTGAAAACTGAACAGTGTCATAACTAAATCTTTAAGGTCATAGCTAAATCTGATCAGCAGTTCCCTGGATGTCCAATTGGCCACTCAAAATCCTTTGAACTAGGACCCAGGGCTGCAGGAAACTCCAAGCCCTCCTCTGCAAGGACTGGTTTCCCCTCTCTCTTTAATGGGAATAAGAGTATTTTGCTCTTGTATAGGGAGCCCTGAGGTGTATTTAATTAATGCTCATTATGAACTCTGAGAGGAGTTTAAGACATAAACATTATTATAGCTTCAAAGCCTATGGGGATCGCTCAGGTTTTACTCAGGTCTCTTACGCTGGCAGACCTCTGGAAAATCCAAGCAGATGGAACAAAGTATTCAGAATTTGGCACATACTGTATCTGTCTCTCACTCCTGAGTTGGACTTTGCTCTAATCTGTCCTACATTCTCTGAGTCTCGTCCATTCATTGACTCGAGCAGCCATTCAGAGGTGTTGCTCCACCAGTAATGGTTCTCTTTCAAACACTTGCTCACTATCAAACAGTCTGACCCTATTAATAATAACTTTAAAGGGAACACAGAAAGAGGAGTCAAGAAGTAGATTCAGCTTAACAAGATTTTTCTTTCACCCAAGTTTTATGCTCCTTTCTTTTATCTTTTTATCAAGGCAACTGTATTCTGAAAAGCCTGAGGGTACAATAAACAACAGAAGGTGATGCAATGGCTGCTCGTTATTGCTTGATGGGTGAATCATCCCACTAGCTGTTATCTGCATTATTGGAACAGATCACTTGAGGGCTGCATTGAACACGGGCCACAAAATGTAACACTGTACTAATGTCATGATGTGACACGTTGGTCTCTTTATTTCTAGATGAGTTTCCTTTCAATTGCACATAGATAAAATCATGAGAAAGGGAGCCCATGGGATATATTGAAAATTATACCTAGGCCTTATTTTTAACAAAGCACTGTTGGTACTGACTGGCCAAATCCTGCAACTCATGCTTGCACCAGTGAGCAGCTGTTTGTGAAAAAAATACCACTGATTCATCAGGGCATCTCAAGCAAATGACTGCTCCCTTTTCAGAATTAGTACTGAGGTTTTTCCTACCCCACCCTGCTGTTTTACACAAAATTTAATATCCTACTTAGTTTTTATGGTATACTAGGGTACTCTTTTTGTTGTTGTTGTGTTTTTGTTTGTTTGTTTTTTGTGGGTTTTTGTTTGTTTTGTTTTTGTTTTGTTTTTGTTTCAAACTGAGAATGCAATTAAGATTAAGATTAAGAGAATGCAATTAAGATCCTTAAAACTGACCTGCCTGGCAGAGGAGGCTGTTCTGTGGGTTTGTATCTGAAGTCCTCTAACTAAAACACACTTTTGATGTACAAATACTAACTTTCAGTGTTAACTATACAATTTAGCAGATGTGACATGCTTTTGCTTTAGGAATGTCATTGTACTGACCTTTTCTCTTACATCTGGACTCCATGAAAACACTTCAGGTCCTTCAGGAAACAGGCATAGAGGCAGCAAAGAAAATTTGTGACTTTAGGAAGTGCCTCTGCCCAACTGTTTGTAGTCAGCCTCTGCAAACCAGATCTTGTTTACTCCATGGTATTTTGTGGTATTTTTTTCCCTTTGTTTCTTGCAAGTCTTTGTGTGCCGTTTCCAAAACCAAAGCTTTCAGGGTTTGAACTAACAACTATAGTACCGTCAGATGTCCCCTGGGAGTGGGATGTGGTACTGCATGGCTATAATCAGACCACATAGTGCCTAGAGCAGAAAGAGAGGCTTACACTTCATGCTGAGCTATCTGTGCAGAATTAGAAATCAGGACAGCATGGACTGTAATAAAGTTTACTACAGCTTGTAGACAAAACCCACTGCATTGTTGAGTATTCACATAAGGACATCTTCCCCCTTTGCACCAGGGAACAGATACGTAACAGCAAAGGTGTCTAAAAGGCTTCATTACTCATGTCACCAATGAAAGCAATTAAGATGATGAATATGCAGTAGCCTGGCCAAAACCAACCATGTGTTGAGGGCCACAGTGCTGAGGCTGTAGCAACCTAAGGCAGTACAGTAGCCCATGGGTAAAAAGTATAGCTGTCCCAGCATGGTCAGATCTCCCCATGAAGCTGTCCAAACTAAGCTTGCAGCTGCAGAAAAGCCGAGGACGGTGTTGGGACTGGTTCCTTGAAGCTCTGCTGGCCACCCTTTCCCTACCTGTGAATAACCCATCCCTAAAGTCACAGAATCATAGAATCATTTAGGTTAGAAGAGACCTTTAAGATAATCAAGTTTAACTGTTAACCCAGCACTGCCAAGTCTACCACTAAACCATGACCCCAACTGCCACATCTATATGTCTTTTAAATCCCTCCAGGAGTGGTGACTCCACCACTTCCTTGGGCAGCCTGTTGCAAAGCTTCCTTACTCTAGCTACAAGAAATATACAAGTTATCATCAATATCAGTGATTCCCCTGTTTCTGTTACTAAACACAGCAATGTATTTCCATAGTTGCTTAGATTTTGCTGTGCAAGGCATTGTCCACCAGCTCCTCAGCCTCCTTATTGCACCCCTTATTGCACCAGTAAGAGCTCAGAACCACGGCCAACAGGGACCAATAGATATTTCATTTGGTGCCAAGGGCAATTTTAGGCTCCCTTGCAGTTCCCCTTTACCAGATTAAATCAAACAAATCTCCCACACCAAACACAAAGGGGTGGGGCTGAACTCACACCTCAAACCTTTCAGGATAAATTCACCACTTCAGAAATCACACTTTATCAAGCTGAATGCACCACAAGAGACAAACTCTCCCTGAGCACTTACTAACACGCTCCTCTGACATCCTCACCCAGCCCGAGGCAGGGCTGGGGGTTCAGGCAGGGCCCTGACCCATCCCCAAAGAGCCCTGGTCACACCACACCATGCATCCAGCCAGGCCCTATGGCCCCCTCAAGCAAAGAAGCAGAAACAAGGCCAGAGTTAAGCTCAGCCACGATACAGTGATCATCTTCACCTGGATAGTACACCATAGACTGTATTTGGAGGCCAGAATCTGGTTGTGCTTGTACACCTGCTGCCTGAGCTCCTTTCAGCTGCATGTTCTGAAGACTGATCCACCTCTTACATTTTTATTTGACGTTCAGTGGAGAAAGAAACTTCTCAGAGATAAGCCCTTTCTTCCTTTTACCATTAACATTTCTTACTCTCTTCTGCTTTAAAAGATTTACAATGATGGCAATTAATGCTCATCCATTAGAAGCAAGTGATGACACTTAATTTTTACAAAAGAGACCAGAAAGAGACATCATTGTGATTTCTATTTAGCTACGCTTTCTTTATAAAGGAGTGTTTCCAAGATGAAAGAAGTAACTGCTATTATAAGGTATTCTCCATTTTGAATCCAGAAAATACAGGAAGCCGAGCAGTCTCTTTGTTCATCCAGCTACTGCTGCTGATGGAGACAAAGCATCTACATAGTCTTATGTTGATTTTGCTTTTCTTAGACAAAAGCTTTTCTAATGGGTGGGGTCAGTCAACATGGACAGAGGAAGAGGGATTTGCAGTTAGAGCTGAACTGCCTTCTCTGTGCCCTTGGTCAGCTTTCATCTATTTCATTTCTGTATACATAAGCCATGGCAAAATCAGTCCAGAGAGAGGGGGAAGGAAATCTCAGAGTAATGCTGACATCCTGGGAGAAACCTTGCCCATGGAGACAGGGAGCAGCAAAGAGCCCATGACCTGATACACCATCCAGCCTCTCCAACAGCAGGGTGTTGGGTTATAGTTAAACATAAAGGAGATATTGAAAAAATTGCAGAGCTGTTGACCAGCTATATTACTGGGGAAAAGATTTCTGAAAATGCAGCCAGAGGTTTTCACCTTGTTAATTCTTGAGAGTTCAAAGATTAAGCAAAATTTCAACCTATGATAACTTTCAATCAATTCTGTTGATTTGAACAGTTTCAAAATCTTCTGGAAGAAAATTGAGAAAGATGATTTGGTGGCCATTTGAGCAAATGAGTGGATCTCACTCAGAACAGTCATATGCTACCAAGGTTTTTTCCTACATATCAGCCTTTTTTACATCTACTTGAAAAATATGGTAGAATGAATTGTACAAATTGCATTATATTTACACTAAATATATGTCGTGTCATAGGCAAAAATAATAATACTAAAAAAGCTAAAACAAGAATGAAGCAAGTTGTTTGCATGACAAGAAAAGACAGGAAAGTTCCATGAAAACAGAAGCAATGCAATGCTGTCCTTGCACTCACTGACCTGAGTCCGGAGACATGTGTTAACAGCACACACCGCAGCCTGAGGCAGAAAAATGTGATGTGGTTGACAAAACTGTGGCATGACTAAAGACAGAGCATGTGAATTGTATTTATGTACTACTCTCTGAAGTGGAGAGCATATTGTCAAGCAGCCTGAGGGAGCTGTATCATATGTAGCTCCGTGTGCAGCATGGTATAGCTGTATCCCATTAAGATGCTGGTAACGGAATATATTAAATATCCTCTTGAAGGCTAAGGGCCCAATCCTCCTGCACTGAAATCAATAAAATTGTTGCAATTTATTTTTAATGGGAAGAGAATCAAACCCTTTCAGCTGCTACTCTTCTGAAGGATTCACATGCATACACAACAACCAGTAGAGACTAGCAGAGACCTACGTGACTTGGACTCCCAAAAAAGCTTGTCTGTAGTCACATCACAACGACTAGGGGGTAGGCTTGTTTGGGGACAGACCTACGACTGTACCTCTGCCTGTACCCTGACCAAAAGCCAAGCAGTACATTCACTGAGCAAAAACTGTCAAATGCTGTCTTTCAGGGCAAGTAGACCAGCCTAACGCTGAGAAATTTGTTTTAGGATACACCTCGGTGTATCCTAAAAGATAGTAGCATTTTATAGTTTGCTGTTACAAAATTTACAAAAGCCATCACCTGCTGTCTTCATTCCTTCCCTCCACAATTTTTTTTTTTTAATCATCTTCATAGCTTACCTCCAGCTAAATAATTTGTGTGTATAGTTCTGTTTCCAGATCTCTCAGGAAATACACAGAGCCAGAAAAATAATCAGAGTTTAGTACACTGGCTTCCTGTTCTGTTTCTTGAGGAGAAAAGGCTGGGTCCTGTTCTGCCTTCCCCTGGGCAAACAGAGAAGATTGCTGATGGTGGTGAAGCTAAATCAGGGTAAAACATTAAAAACCAAGAAAAAGTCATCCACAGAGGGGATCCTGGGCTAAAAATAGCCAGGTCTTGGCTTACATAGATGTTTCCTTTAAGTACAATACACATTAAAGTTTTCCATTTGAAATGAGCTTGAAAATATAAGTGCATCCTGAAGGCTCAGAAGTCCTGTTGACACATTAAAAAGTGCCATTAAAATGAAAAAATCCCACAATGTGTGTATGTGTGTTGGCTCATGACCAGGTGCTGGAGGCGGACAATGGTGGTCCTCTTCATAGATGGTGCTGTCCTTCATCATAGCATAGCTCTGCTTCAAAGGAGAGGTGAGAGAAAGAGCCAACTCTGAGTCCTGCAGGACTTAGACCTTGGTGTGTTCCTCAGGAGACTGCTGCAGTGCAGCACACTGCTTCTGGCCACAGCACAGCAGGCAGGGATGTGCTGTTTAATAAATTATCTTACTGCATTGCTACACGAACATCACCACCTCTATACAGGTAAAGCAGGATTAATTTCACTTGCAGGCCACAGTAACAGATTTTAGGTGAGTGCTTGTTAATCTTATTCCCTTAACCATCTCTATGTCCCAGTAGCAGCCTGTATAGGTGAGACCACTTTGAGATTTCCATCACACAGGTAGGCAACTTCATCTCCTTGGAAAGAGGCTATCTGTGTTTTACATGAAGTGCTGCACAGCAATAGTGGGTTCAGCTTCTTACCAAGAAATCAGCTACTTCACAGTGGCTCTGGTATCTCTGACTGCAACCATTTATCTGAAGCAGAGACGTAAACCAACTCGGACTGGTTTTTCTCTTGCCTGTGTTGTAAAAACCTTACGACAGTTTTCTTAACAGCTGAATATGCTACACTCTCAGGAGCTTTATGAACAGGGGCAGAAAAATGCAGAGAGTTTGTACGGTCTCTCCAAATGGAGGAAGCTTATTTTTATTCCTGCTGAGTCAAGGGACAATTTGTACTATCCCACTGACAAACCTACCCTTTTTAATTTGCCAATAGCATATACAAAGCACAGACCCAGTGTGCAACAGGGGCATGTCTGATTGAAGAAAAACTGTCCAGTATGTGAGCTGAATACTCATATATATAAAGTAGTGATGATTTCTCTGCTCTACCAGGCACTGGGGCTTTGTCTCAGTTAGGCTTGGAGCAGGGTAACAGACTGCACACAACGCTTTCTCCTTGTGGAAGTGGTGGAAGATGGAGTTTATGTGATAGGGACACATGGAAAGTGCATCTATCTGCAACTACCTGCTGTAACAGCACTCATGCATGTATAGGACTAGGATGTATATGCTCATCTGAAGGTTTGATGCACTTATTCCATCACCATTCACACCTCTGCTGCTGGGAAGAGCAGTGAGGACTGGTAGAGCTTAGAACCTGGCTCAGGAGAGTTGACTCAGAGCAGACCCTGCCTGAGTGCAGTGCAAGTGTCATGAAGTTTCTCAGAGTCCACCTCCAGACCTGCCCAGACCTGTTTGCTGTTGTTGGATAGAGGTATTTCCTGATAATTTTTGGTCTGGCTCTTCAGTCTATGTAAAGAACAACAGACTGCTCTATTTTTGCTACACCTTGTTCTTCCACACACCTCGCTCTTCCACAACCAGCTCCATAGCCTTGGAGCTCCACTGCAAGGTCTTAGATAGGGTCATACATCTGTGACCTGGGTGTCTTGGTCTTCTTGACAATCCATACTTTTGGGATACTTTCTGAGAGGTAGGTATATATTCCCTGTAATTCAAGCAAATACCAAACCTGTAGCACGATACGGAAATCACAGGAAGAAATGCAGGATAGAGGGGGCTCAAGGTTTTAAGCTTTCATCTGTGAACTATCAAAGGGCAAAACCTAGAACTTGAAATCAGAAATGGCATATATTTAGGAAGACAATAAATCACTGAGGTAAAGAGAGTGGCACATGAAAGTGAAATAACTTCCAAGTGTTCTTATTTTTTCTGTGTTATTAACAACAATTTTAAATACATTCACAATAGTTTGATTCCAAAGAGACAAAATCATTCCTGAGTTATCGCTACTAGAAATGTTTATTCTAGAAGCAAAACCTTTTCACCTGTAATTCTTAAATTTCTAGATTCCAAGTTATACAAATTGCCACAAACTTTCTTGGTTGGTTTGGGGTTTTTTAACCATATGTCTTTTTTTTTTTTTTTTTTTGTGAGGGGGCATTTCTTTGAATAATAATTTTTAACTGAAGGTATTTTCTTTAAAAACCAGAAGAATCCTCTTTTCGAAATGTGAAGTTCTGACTTTTGACCATCTCAGAAAATGTAGAGGGGCATCATCTGTCCTCTCTCAGCACTACCCATAGGGCTGGAAATACCCATGGGAAGCTTGAATTTGTCATGCCACACTAAAACAAACAGTGTTGTCTGGGCCACCAGGGGCAGCTGCGCCTCCAGTCAGCTGAGGTTTCAACACATCTTTGAATAGTGACGAAGAGGTCACCATCTAAAGAACATTTCTTGTGGCTTCCTATATACCTTACCTTTCCTCAGTGTAGTAAGAGAGCAGACAACTCTACGTGGCCACAAATATTTAATAAAAAGCATTTTATTAAATAGAGTTGTGGCATTAAAAAAAAAATAGGCATGCATTGCTCATATTTTGCCCCATAACACCAATCGTGATCTTGACGCTTGACTTTGTGGAAAGCCATTTCAACTAAGACTGAGTGCAGAGAGCAGGTTTCAATTTGTTAGGCTCACACAAAAAGAAAACTGCTCCTACCACATCAGATCTCTGACAGCACAGACTTTATCAGACATCTAAGTGAGGAAACAGAGGGTGAGTCGGACTTTGCTTCTACAAATGGAGCTCTGCAGATGGCACAGTGCTTACAAAGAAGCAGGAACATTGTCTTTTGATCTCAGTAGGAGGGTGGGGACAGAGGAGGGGGAAATGTGATATTACCCACAAGCTGGGGAAAGTTTCAAATCTCTCACTCAAACAGGCAAAGTATTTGCTGCTGCATTTCTGCTTTTATCCTTCTCATCGCCAATATTAGCTCCTGATGCCCCCTTTTTTTTTTTTTTCCAATGAATTTGCAGTTGTTTATAAAGCAAGGCTTAAGATACATTGGAAGATGAGTAAACTCAATTCTTAAATTAAAAACCCCATTAGAAAAAGAAAGACTTCTAAAAGCATTAGCTAGTAAAACATATTTTACTAAAGTGAAGTGTTCCTTTTCATGAATAACAATTTAAAAGTCCTAGAGCAGAGCAAATTTTCTGATGGGATAAATGGGAGATTTGTTTCAACTTGGCCAAAAATTTATGAACCAGTGACGCTGATTTATCTTAATAAAAGCAATAGCTTTATTATATTAATTTGACAAAACATCTATTGGAAGAAGGATATGCCATCTCCACTCAGTTTAACCATCCAACAAATACCTATGCTGAATCAGTAAGACTGCACAGAAAATCACGCCAAGAATGACAGGGCTCATTCTATGCAGTTTTGTAATCTGTTCAAAGGAACATCCTGAAACAAAGTCAGATTGATAGGTAAAGAAAATAAACAAACAAACAAGCAAGCAATCTCTTGATGGAGACAGATCCTTTTTTAAATAAAAATACTGCTTTAGATTTTTTTAATTTTTACTGAAAACCTCAAAACAATTTTGACCAAAATACAATTATTCCTACTAGTTTTAAAAACCTTGAAATTTTCTGAAGAAACCTTGAGAATTTTTATTTTCATTTCTTGTCAAATACCGTAGTGAAAACATCTTCTAATCTCAAAATAAATCCTTGTAATTTAAATGACTGGTTTGCTTACATGTGTTTGTGTATCTCAGAGAAAGAAGGAAGAACCTCCTGAGTTCAATGCTGATTAGTCAGCAGATGAGTAATTCCCACGCCCCACTAACACAAGAGCAAACTGAGAAGACTTGTGCTTGGCCCCAGAGCAAGGTAGACAGGTGTTACACTTTTTCATTACATATTTGCAGTCCTACCAGCCGTATCTACATTGTCATGGAAGATAATTCAATTTTATTTTTTTTCCTAACTTGCACTGCAAAAGGTAGATGGCAACTTAAAAGCAACCTTACTTGATTTATAGGGTCTCAAACCTTTTGGCCACATTTGTCACTTAAGAAAAAAGTCACTTAGCTTCTGTGTAAAGTTACATATTAGAAAGAGAGAGGGAAAGCAGGCTTTAGTATGGCACGAAGCCCTTAATATTTAAAGCATGAGAAAACCTCATCAATATTCAAAGTTTTTTTCTGTGTTTACTGTAAACAGGCTGATATTTATATGCCATATCAGCAGAAGAGGTGGAAAAAGCTAAAGAACAATGTGTGAAACCATTACCAGAAATCCCATTCATACAGATAAAATAGCATGGATGATCTGACTTTGTGGGGCTTTTGCATTAATTGGCTGTGACACTAGATATAAGGCTCAGTTGCACAGACCAGTGTTGGCACTCCTAAAAGTTTAAATATTTAATCCAAATTCTCAAAAGAGAAAGCTTCATACATGACCTGAACTTAGAACACGTGAAAAATCTTGCATGCAAGTTTCTCTGGTTCCTGAATATTTCCGTAAAGATTTTTTTCAATAAGTAAGAAACTAAGTAAGTGAAAGATGCATGAAAGCATCAGCAAATTGCAAAACCTGCAACGTGCATTTATGGTGCAGGATGTCTAATTTTTCATGGAAAATAATAAGCCAATTCTGATCTCTTGGGCTAGTACTCCTATCTGGAGAGGATTCTCTCTTTCTCTTCACTGACTACAGAGGGAGCCAAGTTTCCTCAGTTAGACAGCTCAGGTAGGTGTCTAAACTTTTGTAGCTTAAATACCTCTAAAATTTTTAATGTGAAGACCATAAGCAAACTCAAAATCTGATTCCCTTCAATTTTACAATAATTTTGGTGACACAACCTTTCTGTGTGGAAATAAGATATTCAGTTAGTCTGTTTCTCCTCTTAATGTGTTGCAATGTTTTCAGCTCAAAAGTTTGTGTACTTATTCAAAGCCAAATAAAGAGCAATAGAAAAGACAACATCCTAATGTAATTAGCAGTAGGCAGAGTAATAAAAAGTCATTATACAGAGTGAATATAGTAAATCAAAAGCAATTTAAGTATGAGTTAAAGTTGACTCGATTAAAAATCTATGAAAACGGTAATTCTGAATGCACATGGAGAGTTAGTTACTAAATTTTCTGTGCTTGCTTTTCTCCAAGCTTCCAGCTTCCTGAAGAATATGGATGATACTCTGCATGCAGGATGCCATTTCTGAAGGACATCAACACAAAGTTGTGGTGGCAAACACCTCAGGCTGTGGCATTCCACATTTTCATGGAAAGCTCTGCTAGAGAAGACCTGCACTGCGTAGTAATTGCCAAGACCTGTATGAACGGCCAGTCAGTCACATCCCAGCAAGGAAGAACAAATGGGTCAGCCCCGTTCACAAACAGCCAGAGGCTCCCAACCCCCAAGACCACAGAGGCTGCCATTGTTACAAGACCAAATGCTCCAGATCTCTTGGGATATGGTGAAAGATGAATACCTCATGTGCCTCTCCTTATTAGCACTTTGAACTCATACACTGGGGTGAGATCATGTTTGAAGAAACTGCAAAAGGTGGCACAGTGTGGTCTGCTCCCAAGGAAGACATTTGGTGGACTATTAACTATTTAGTTGACTTTGCTACAAATGGGAAGAATCACAGACTGGTCCTATTGATGTGGCTTCTTCCTGGGTTTTCTTGAGAGTAACAACTTTGTCACTCAGTTCCTTTAAATGTTACAATGTTTTTTGGTGATAAACAATTTTTGATAGAAGTAAGGCTTTTTAAGAGCAAAGAATCTTCTTAGATGAGAAAGACCTTTTCAACAAAATGCACTATTTAAAATTAGCACACTTCCACAGATATTTCAGTCCTTGTGGCTCTAACGTAACAGTTTGTCACTAATTTCTGAGCTGCTCTGGGCTGGTACCCTCTGCACAAATAGTAAAAGAGTCCACTTCTGAGTATAGACCAATGTCACACAAAAAAAGAGGTCAAAACCTGTTTTATACCAATGTTGATTGCATCAGAAATGTAACAAGTGTCACAGACAACAAAAGCTGTAGGAGACAGACAAGGTACATATGCCTGGTATGGTCTCTGAAGAAAGATTGCTAGACACAGTCCTATCAAACCTTACCCCATCAGTTTGTTAAGAATGAAAAATTACACTTAACCTTCTCTTGTGTGGAAGTTAACCAGAAGAAAAATGTCAAAGTCTACACTTATGAAATAGTTGAGTGTCCACCTGCTCTAATTAGGTACCACTCCTCTGCTCATACTGTCTTGCCTGGAATTTGAAATTGTTTATTTGGGAAAAGAGGTTAATTTAACTTCCACTTAATTAAAAACTTTGGGAATAGTGACATCAGATGAGTGCCTGCTTTTCTGTGCCTTCAGTAGCACAAAGTTCACCTCACTGTAGCTGCTGACTCTTAACAGTTTTGCTTTCTTGTAGACTTTCTCATAAAAGTAAAGCAAGGTCACCCACAGCCAAAAGCCAGCAATTCCAGGTCATGTTACGTACGGCTGCATCAGACCTATTTTCATTTGACTAGTGCTTCTGGCATTGCAAAAAGTAACACAGGAAATCCCTGCTTTAAGGTAATGCAAAATTAGAGATAAGTGACCCTGTAAAAACCTGAGGCTGGTGGAGTGAATTTGGATTAAGACCACAACCAAAATGTTTTTGATCCTGTTTTTTTTCTGCACAGATGAAGAAATGCAAGCATCATAATTATGCTTGACATCTGTTTATGATTTTGGTCTTTGTACCTGTATGTGCATCTCAACAGACACTGGCAATTACTCACTACAGAGATGAACCAATGTGGGTGTACATAAAGGATAACAGATAGTATCTTTTCTGATAGCGTAAGAGTTCAGAGGATATAAAAATAATAAAAAGAAACAAGGTAGCAATTGTTCACTGAACACCTCTGTGCTCAGGGAGTTGTAACTTTCCTATGGACAGAGGATAGCCCATCTAACACAAAAGAGAGCTGCTGCAATTGCAAGCCCACAACAGCACTGGGCTCTGTTGGTGGCTGGTCTGAGCACTTATTTCTGCTGTTGACATGCTGCTGAAGAATTTCAAATGCCCACAGACCTTGGGAAAAACAAAGAGTAACATAAAATCACTCTTCTATTAATGTTTCTTTCATCAGTTTAGGCCTGTGATGCATTGGACATGGATGCAATGCCCAGTGAAGGGAATCTTTCTAAATCACTCTTTCAATCTACTGTTTACATTTCTTTGGATTAGGAGACCACAGTTCTGAATAATGAGGTCATACAGAAATCGGGCAGGCCCAAAGCACAGGGAAGAGAGGGGACTTTTCAGTCATTGCACATTTATCAGGGATTCAGAATGGACTACTTCTAATTCCCTTGAAGGGTGGTAGATGGGGTGTGGGCAATAAAACACTTAGCAAAGTAAATGAAAGAAAAGATTTCCACTGATTTCTGAAGTTCCCACCCGGTCTTTGGTGGAAAGGCTCAGTGCCTTGAATCCCAGTTGGAGTAAGCAGAGAAGAGACCCTCACGAAGGCATTAGAGTAGAAGAGGACCTGAAGGGGGAAAGTGCTTTGAGAACTAAGTGGGAGAAGCGGGCAAGAAGGGAGCTGCAGGGCCAGGGGCTGTTCAAAGAGGAAGGCTTTCACACCTTTCATAATTTGGAATAAAATCTTCTGATTCAGAAAGACATGTTTAAATTATTCTGACTCATCTGGAGGCAAATACACCTCCATGGAAACTCCCTAACCCTAGATAAACACCCAAGGAATATGTTTCGATATGCTGTTAACTTAGAAGCATCCAGCTCAGTTCTTAATATACTGGAGCCCATTTAAACAAGGAAGGAGCTCTTGAAATAAGCAAATTGTTCAAAGAATTGATTTCTTTTTGCTCCAGAATATACACAGAAAATGCAGTGAAGCTGTGGAAAAAATAAAATCCCATTTGAAGAAATAAATCAATTAAAAGAAAGAGAAGCTGCTAGCAAGATCTCATCAAGCAGGAGTTTTTATAAAAATAATGAGGGACTGTTGTTCACTGCTTTATGTGAAACTACCACAAACAACCTCTGCAGAAAAAAATATAATTATACAACAGCAAGACAGCACGTTTCTCAGCCCTCATCCAGAGAAGCCCAGCAAAACTTCTGTGCTCTGGGAAGTCACACAAAGAGCATCACCATCTGCTGACCCCTGGAGCTCAACAGGCTGGGATGATCTTGAAGTGGGAAAGAAGGAGGCCTCCATAAAAATCTTACTGCCTCCATAAAAATCTTTCTACTATCAGCCTCTTTTATACACTTTGAAAATGAAGTATATCCTGCCTAAGTCTCCTGCTTATCAACCCTGTGGCCATGCAACACACTGCCACTCTTAGCATTCCCATGCTAAGATGGGGTGGGATCTCCCCGTCTCACTCATGTTCAGCAGGACAAGGGCACAGATCCCACGGAGCAAACTGGCCATGTGATTTCATCTCACACCCTCTGCTTTTTTTTGTTATGCCTTTTCCCTGTTTGGTGCCTTGCCTATTCAGGCTTCACAGCTGAAGGTTCCCTCTGTGCTCCCTGCCAGGGCAAAGTCTCCCCCAGGCCCAATTCCCACCGATGGCAGGCAGACGCACAGTGTGGTTAAGGTGCATTAACATCTGCCTGCTGGGTGAGCTCCTGCTGCAGCTGCCATGAAAAAATGACACCAACAAACGGGAAAAATGGGTCAGAGGGATCCCTCCATATCACTGTGCTGCACTGATCAAAACAATACTGTACTCTAACAGCCCAGAAAAAAAACATCCTGTAAAACCAAGGCAGTTTCACTAAGAATCAGTGGTTTGGTTTGGGTTTGTAGCGCTCTAATTCAAAGCTGTTCAAGTTTGTGTAGGTATCCAAACTATCATCACTCTCTAAACACTTGCTCCCTGTATCTCATTGCATATCACATATAGACAGTGTCTTTCCCAAAAAGGCATGAAAAAAGCAAATAAGCTTCTATCTCTCATACTTTTTCCTGCAAATCTAAATTAATGAGAATGAATTATGAATGCCTTTCAGTTCAGCTTCAAAAATATGAAGACCAAATTCCTTTCAATAGTGTCAATTAATATGGAACATGCATGTGTTCATTAGAAAACATAGTTCATCAAGATAGGGAGATAATCTTGTGATTTATGCATTTAAGTAATAAAGTATCTTTTCCTTTGAAAGCAGGATGGGCCTCTACCAGGACAGCTAACATGGGAGATAATATGAAATACTGTGAAAAAGTAGAGAAACACAGATATTGCACAACCCTTCCACTTGCTTTTAGGGCATAGTGATGGGTTGATGTTATTTTTTTTTGTGGATTACACAACTCATTGAGTTTTTACATTGTCTGGAACATGCTAAACATAGCAACACTATTTTTAATGCCAGCACCTTTGCCTATAAAGTTAATATAACAGGATCAGGGACCTTTTATGACTTAACCATACCATGTAGCACTTGCCAGAGTCTTTCAGAGGCTTCACGGATGCCTCGCAGTCTAATATATAATTACTATTTTTCATCTGTTTATTTCAGTTCAAAGTGTGTGCCTAATGTGTTGCAGCTTACCAGATTTCATAGCAAAGGTGCTGAGGTTATACCTGGCATGCCCTGGTGTAGGTAGGCATGAGTGGGCCTCCTGAGGGTGCCAAGCCTGGGAGGATGGTGTTGTGGATGGAGCTAAGCAAACCACAGAAGCCAGAAGGAGCCAGACAGTGTAGCGTTCAACATACCACACAGCCGGGAATAGTCCTTGTGTACACTTTTCCTTGGCTCGTGTCAGGAGTGTGCTAATAATTAGGCAGCAAAGGCAATCTGCAGTCCAGCTTGCTCCCTGGACCTGTTTTATTTAGCTGCCTAGATGTACATATGATTTCATTGATACAGCACTCCCAGAGACAAGAATCAGATCCTGCCTGGGAAGATCCTGCTGATAAAGGCTGGAGACGCATTCCCTCCTGGATCAAGATTAAAGAGACCCTCAGGGAGCTGGTTATAAATTCCTAGCTCTCAGGTTGCTTCTATTTCCTGAACTGAGCTAGAGGAGCACTATACTAGTTGGCTGTGGGTACTGGGATATTTAGCATTACACATGGATTGGTGAAACTGATGTTGAGCCTACCTTTTCACCACTCCCATGTGTCCCTTGATTCCCTTATTCTGGTGCTGGGTGAAATGGATCGGGAATTATTGTACTGGCCAATGAGCTCCACCTTCCCCCAGAATGCAAATATCAACTAAGCACGTTGCTCCAGTTTCCATCAGTTGTACTACGAAGAGGCGCTGGGGCAAGGAAATAATGATGTTTCTCTAGATATGCCCGTTTTGATTGTTAATGCGGTTTTCAGAACAGTCCTAATCATGCAGTGTTCTGTGATTTTAGTGCTTTTGGGTATTAACATTTCTGAGGTCTCAGTGTGAGTCTCAATTATTGAAATGGCCAAGATTCTGGCAAGAAACCACAGGGAGGGAATCAGTTCTGTGCGGAAGATGCCAGGAGGCAAATATTATTTACATAGAGAGCAGAACTACAGAAATATAACAGTATGCAAATTTCTTGACAGATGCCCTGTTTGGCAGCTGCTCAGATGCAAATTTCACTCTCAGCCAGATCTGCAAAAACACAGATCAGTAATCCAGGGTAGATGTGATTTGGTAGAAATTCTAGATGACAGCTTATAACTTCCCAACCTACTACTCAATTTACAAAGAAATAACAGATCAGGGAACTGATAGTGTTTGTGAGCCTGAATCAGGTGAGGTCTCAAAACATGAGAAGCCTCAGTGAAGTCAAGAGAGACTGCTGCATCTGTAATCTATCAAAAGATTATTTTCTTGACTCTCTAGTCTAACAGAAGGCTATGCTGAAGAACATATTGCTTGCTAAGGTGCCCTCTTAAACCAAAGCACAAATCTGAGGACTACCTGAGACCTAATCCTGTTGCGAAACTAAGATCAAAAACAATAATTTCTCATGTCTGTTTGGTGCCCTACAAAAGATGAATTTGGTAGGTGTGCATCTCACATGGCATCTGATGCTGCCAGGCACAGTTGCCGTCAACACAGCAGACACACAGTGTGGACCATGCCTCAGATAACAGGTGAGAGCTAAGGCATGTCTGTGGGGAAGTCTGACTTGTTCACAACCGTATCTGTTCAGTAGCTAAACTTAAGCCCTCATTTCTAATAATACATATTGAAAACTGAAATGTTATGAGACTTGAAAGAAAATTCTGAATTGTTTCTTTCTTTAGGAGTTGCAGAATAGAAAGGTGGTGGAATTGCAGTATAAGATGGTGGGGGTTTACAAGTTTTTAATCATATCCTGAGGGATTTTGAGTATATTTAACCCAGGATCCAGCTATGACCTGTCTATTAGAAGGCATTTTCATGTTATTAACAGGCTGACAAGGTTCACTGGGAAGGTCTCTTTGGGCTATGACTAAACATTCAACACACTAATAGATTAGCAAGAACTGCTTGCATTCAGAGGAAAGACATTTCTATTTTTGCTTGCCAGAAGGTCTCTGAGCTCTGCCTCATGCAAATACACAATGACTATGATTTCTCTTTGAAACCAGCAGCTTCCTGCAGTGGAATATCAGCATGATAGTTGTATGCACTCCTATTGTGGGACGCTGGGAACACAGCCCATGTCATACATCCCCATGGAGGCTACAGGACAGTTTTGCCCCCTGCCCAGATTAAGAAAAGTTAAAACAATGCCAGTGCAAATCTGCCATTTAGGTTTTATTCTACAATGTATTTCAGGCAATACTGCCCTTCAGTTAATCGTAAGGGGAAATAATATCGCTTCAGTTTTCAGTTTCTGCTTTGAAGCACCTCTACTTCCGGAGTCATAGCCCTGGGCATACTCCTGGCACCTGTTCCCTATCCTGTCACAAGCCAGGTGAGCTGCTCCCTCTTTAAGCAACCTATTTTCTCTGCTACGGAAGCATCCTGTCCCAATCTATTTCTCTCATCTTCCCACCGGCCAAATGTTACTTTTTAGCTGTAAATAAACACACCCTGCTCTGGCCAGAGCATATGCAGCACAGCTGCCCTGGGACACAGGCACAGCCTTTGCCTTGGTGTGCGGCGAGCAAGATGGTAAAGCCGCACCAAAAGCTGAGAGCAAATCAGGCGATAAGTAGCAAAACTGTATCAGCAGATCTGAGTTCGGGATTTCTTTGTCATTTGCCTTTATTTAGGGATTATTTATGCCTCCTATTAACCTCACTCAACCATGACATGTGTTACGCAGATGGAAAAGCTAAAATAAAAATAAGCCCAGCAGCTTTCCCGGCTCGTGCAGAACAGCAGTAAAAGCCGAGAGGAAGCAGCGGCGAGTCCCGGTGTCCGAGGGACTCCAGGGACAAAGTGTCCGAGGGTGTCCAGGGGCAAAGTGAGCGGGTACCAACCCCAGGCTGAGAGAATTACGGTCACGGCGCGGAACACACCCATGCTCCTTGGTGAGACCACCGCTGCGTTCCCCCGAATCTCAAGCCCCCCCCGGCACCCGCGGGCTGTGCGCACACTAGGTGGTGCTGGAGGGACGGAAAGACCCCGGGCCCGGTGACGGGAGGGAGGGAGGGAGAGAGGGAGGCAGCATCCCCTGCTCCCCTCCCTGGCTGCGGCTCTGAAAGTGTTTCCTCCGGAATGCCTGCCTGATGATAACAGGATCCCTTTCATATATGTTAGGCAAACACGGGCCCAAGGTGGGTAAACACCACGAGCAGACTTGTCTTTCGGCTCGATGCCGCGACGGCAAAAACCCAGTTGCGCGAAATAACAAGCTGCTGAGCTTTTTTTTTTTTTTTTTCCTGGCCATCACAACAAAGCGGCTTTTCAAACACATGGATTACACGTTTAAAGAAAAGAAATAATTACGAACCAGTCATCTGAGTTGCCCTTCTGCAACAAATGTAAGACTTGGTATCACCCATAAAATCAATGTCCCGCGTATGCTAACCTGAATATTTATAGATGCAGGAAAGCATGTCACTTATATAAGGCTAAGAAATCATGCACACACACGAATAGTCCCTTGTAAAAATAAATAGTAAAAAAGACTGTGTCAAGATATTGAATCAATTTTCCTTTTCAGTTAAGATACTTATATTTAGTTCTGTAAAAGTCCTCTTGGCAGCCTAAAATGTATACTGTTTAAACAGGAGCTTGTACTCAATCACACTTCCTTTTTTTTTTTTTTCTTTTTTTTTAATACTATTCCCACTTAAGCTCTGGACAAAAAAACATTGAGAAAGCAGAAAACAGGCATAAAGTCATCTTTGTTTCAACTTTTCCTGTCCCTTTTTACTAGAAGGGAAAAAATGTATCTGATGAATGAGCAATCCTTAGGCATCAGGGGAGAAGAGCAATGGACTTGGGGACTATTGGCTGCTTTATCATTCTTCCAAAGGCTGGTTGACAAAGTAATATAGAGCTACTGAAATGACATTTCGGAAAAGGAAAATATTCTATATGTTTTCAGTAAAGATCATTATTTTCTTAAACCACTAATTTATGCAGAGACGCTAAGCTCAAACCCATTGGAAAAGTGTTTCTTTCCAAAGGCCCAAACCAATCTATCATTCAAGGAATGCTCTTCTTACCACTCCAGTCAGGAGTAAAACCCAGACTCTGACAAGCAAGTGCTGTGTTCTTTTTCCCACAGTGGCAGGCACAGTGTTAGGACCTCAGTGTCAGATTGCTAGTGCAGGAGGCATTAGGGAGAGAAGAGAATACACAGAACAATTACGATGGAAAAAGAGCAAGCTGGGGATGGAGAATGTAGCTGGACATGCAGTGGAGGTTATATGACATCTCTCTGCATGGAAGTCTTGGGACAGAATTTATTTAATGGGGCAAGAAGAGTGTACACGTCTGCATAGCACATGGCAGAGAAGAGGGGTGAGAAGAGTGTAGAAGGGAGCACGCTGAGCTGTGTCTGGACTCTGAGCATTTCATCCAAACTATATTGTTAAGACTCTTGAGCAAAAAAGCAAATTTTCATTCCAATTAAAGACTTAATGGTTTTAGAACAATCGCCAGAAGAAAGAGAGAAAAAAAGGCAAATCCTCAGAGGACTTGGTAATGAATAACAAAAACAGTTCTTGTGCATTGTCCAAAATGAATGGTATTCAGTATAACTGCAGAGAGAGGATTCAATGCTACAGTCCACTGGGGTGTTCTCTGTGAGTAGATGTGTGACAGCCCACGACTGACAGCAGTACTTAGCCCAGGTTGATGTCTTCTGGTCAACGTGTAACAGACCATTCTTAGTATGCCTTATTGTGGTTGCTGGGGTGTCAAACATTGGAAGGGGCAGAGCCAATGGCTTAAAGCTCTTAGAGTGTGTTCACTCACACAACATGAATCAGAGTGCTCATCTGCAGGATGCTTCTCAGTGGACATCTGTAGCAGTGCAGCATCAGCCAAGCCTGTAGAGTCAGTGCAACTGTGCAAGGGAGATAAACCCTGGGGAGCAAAAGAGGATCGGGTTGGAAGCTCAAAGATGAAGCACAGGAAGGAGAGAAGAAGATATGTACACTTTGTAAATTCGTTGTAGTTATAGATGGGGTAAATCTGCCCAACATTCATATTTAAACTAAGTACAGGATGGAAAAAGGGGTTTAAAACATCGTGGCAAAACTTACTGTGTTTACTAACTGCATATTAAACTCTTCTCAGAGCAGAGCTACAAAACACAAAGACCCCCAGCTCCTTTCTGGACCACAGTCCTATGTCTCATTTCTGTGGGTATCACCTTACCTTTTGCTGTGATATAAGGCAAGAACACGGGTGGGGAACTAACCATGTTCTGGGTCTCTGGTTGAGAAGATGTCATTCAACAGGGCAGCGGAAGGGAAACCCTGAGAAAACTCAGAACAGAACAGAACAGCTCTGCACTTTCCACCACTTCACTACCAGGAGCAAAGAGGCCCCATTGCTAACTCCTGTTGCCTCACAGCTGGGAGCTGGCTCTGGACAGCCCATGCCAACAATGGGCTACTGCCTTCCCATGCCAGTCGTGTTGAAAGTGCTCTCACACTCAGAGGGTTGAAGAGCGCAGATTAGTTATCTTTATTATTAGTAGAAAGGGATCTGGATTAGGACTCTGGAGGCTTAAATTCATTTGTCAGTTTAAGTACAGACTTGGTGTGCAACCTTGAGCAAGGTCTTTAATCTGCCTGAGTGTCAATATCTTTTGGAAAGGGGCAGTAATTCTTCCCTAATTCCTGAGGGTTTGGAGAATAAAATTAGTAAATAATGGAGCAGCACTCCACTACTGACAGGAAGGTTGGCACAGCTCTCCTGGCTGTACTGAGTTCCCTTGCTAACTACCCGGCATATGTGTTGCAGATCTGGGGCACTCGCAGTTAGTATTTTCATGAAACAGAATATAAAATCAGAAGGAAGCAGCAGCTACAGGGAAATTTTATGTCCCCTGACTAACACACCTTTAAGCACCCTTCAATGTTTTGAAGCATTCACTGGGGAATCATGCTGCCAAATTCTATCTAATGCCTAAACTCAGTTAGATAGCTTAGGTGCTGCCAGCACTTGGGTACAATCATTCTCTCCACAGGCACACGTGGAAACTGTGATAAGGATGTAGAAATTACCAATACCAGAGCAAGGCTGATTTAGTGGCTCTTCCCAGAAACAAAGTAAAAATTGAAGAAGACAGTGGGTCCCTCTTACACCGGCTTTAGGATGCCTGTTCCTTCTCTTTAACCTTTGTCTGCCCCCTTTTTAATATTTCCCTTTCACACATTTTCTGCATACAGGTCTGCAGTTTTCCTTCCTGCTGAGTTTAGAAACCCACTGCTTCTTTATTCCTCCACTTGGTATTTCCCTGCCTCGGCTTGGAGCACGTAGGCTTCATCCCCTTGATGATCAGCTGAGGAGCAGATGGAGGATCAGAGGAGCGGAATGGCTGCTTTACGAGGTACACCCACAGCAGCACCCATCGAAACAACCAAGGAGTGACCAAAAGCCAAGATTTCAAATGCTGCAATGTTCAAATCTGGAATACAAGGGAAGGTCAAAGTCATAGGTCCCAGGGATCATGTAATTTTGTATCTCTCTCAGCTTTCATTTAAAGCGAAGTTTCTAGTGTTCATATTCTCAGACAAAAGCTTGGAAATGGGGATGACCAAGGCCTTGAACATCAAAAGGCAAATAAAATAATCCAGAACTGATTTTTTTTTCCTAAATCTCATGATTTTGCCACCAACCTCACATTACGTTGGAGAGTAGCTCAGGATTTTTGAGCATGAGAGTTTGGCAGGATGACAAATGCCTCAAAATCATAATGAATTGAGGCCACAGTCAGCTTTTGAGAAGGCTTCTCCATTGCAGCTAAGACGATACGAGGGTTTTTCAGAATGGTTGGGTCCTCCCCATGCAACCTCTTACTGGTGAGCATTGCCATCACCGGCCATCACAGGCGTGGATATTTTCTTTTTTTTTATGCCAATGAAAGAAGAAAGGTTTATTTTGAGTGCAAAGAGGCTCCTGCACCACTACTCAAGGTGGTGAAGACTGCAGGCTCATGCAGATGCCCAGAGAAGGTCTCCCAGGCTTGCCTTCAGAGCCAGCACAGCTTCTTAAAGGGACAGGAGTGCTGTGTGGTTGCAGCCATATGTGGAATATAGTGAAGGCATATGGAGCTAATTATGTAAATAAACAACTTGGTCCATGATGATTCTAAATAATTCAAAACATAAAGAGGCAAAACACTAATGTTCTAACTAATGAAAATAGAATCTTAGGGTGATTAATTTACAATAAAGAGAAGCTGCATATGTCAAAAATGGTGCGTCATTGTATGATTTAATATAATCAGGCGCAGCTGCATTGCTCTTGATGTTTGTGAACAATGATCTTGTTCACCTCCTCCTGCATCTGTACCACAGTATTAAAAGAGAAGAAAACTGCACAGCAGAGCCAGCAAACACTCGTGAGAAAAATATTTTTAAAGCATCTCGATAAATATTTACCAACCTTTTGGATGTTTGAATGCTTGAGGTTGTGTCAGGAAAGAAGCATATGCTGATATCCTCAAAAACAACACAAGTGGTCAACAGTCTCTGTACAAAAGGGACTAGCTCAATACAATAGGCCACTGTTGCTGTGACTCTCAGCACTGTTTACCTCTCACAGGGTTTCCAAGTACAAACCACTTCAAACAAACTACACTAAGACTTTAAACTGAATCCACCCAACAGGTTAATAAAACAAATATTGATTGGGTTTGAGAGTCATTACAGTAAACAAACCCTTTTGGATTAAAAAAGTTCCTTTGTTCAAACAATATTGTCCAGAGCCTTCAAGCAACATATTACCATCTCAGTTTAAATCCTCAGGTAATATTTCACAGTGTTTGTCCTCAAATCTGCTTTTAGTTGTAGCATATGTATAAATACAGATACATGAAAAGATATGGGTAATAATGTCATGCACGCAAAGGAAAGAAATCACGCCAAACTCAAAAATATGCTGAAACTTCTAACAATCAAGAGCAAAATTAAAATTTTTTTCAAGAAGGGCATATAATGATTTATACACCTAAACCTCATTCCGAAAACTGCAACTTGTAGACACTTCTTCCATTGCTCCTCCAGAAACCCAACCTCTGCAATGCAGATGAAAACCACATGAGCATGCCAGTGCCCTTTCACAAGGTCTCCCACAAATGATCCGATGAACTAGGAAAGCAAATTGACATGGTCCGAGCACAGAAATGCAACCCAGATGCTTGAGAGCAAGGGCAGAAACAGCAAGGATGCAGTAACACAGGCAAGATTTGCAGAGAACTATTGCCTCAGGTGCACACTGATCTGGACTGTTCAGACTTTGTTGTCTGATTACTTGACAAGGACTAAAGACATCTAAATGACTTTATGTCCTTACCCCACTTTCAAAAGCAGCTTAGGCTCAAAGAAACTTTTGTCAAGAAAATTTCTAGAATGAAAGGAGTGACCAGGAGCTCCAGCTCTGCCACCTTATGCAAATGCCTCAAGATGGGGATTGAGAATGTCAAGCCTGTTGCACAGATTTATACAAGCATCTTCTAAAAGTAATAGGTTCTCCATGTGATTCTGAAACTTGCATTTTATTTTTCTCCATTCTCTAAACACAAAACACACATTAGAAAAATAAGCACGCAAAAAGTGACCACTAGGTCACTGACACATTTTAGTAATAGTATTCTAGCCTAGTAATGCCAAATTAGGGAATGGTTCATACTTGTCACAGAAGTGTGGAAATCCAGGGAACAGTAAAGAGGAAAGAAGTTAGCAATGTTATTCAATACTCTTATACAAATGGATTAAGCTCAGTAGTGCTGACAACTCCTGCAAACCCAATTCAGTCAGTGGACTAGGCTCACAATTCCTTTGGGTTAATACGGTACTGCAAAGAGAAACAACAAAAAGGCGGGTAAATATCACGAAAGGGTGATTCTCCAGATATTTGAGCAAACCATGGCGCAGTAGCTTTAAGTAGCATTCACTGCTTCTCATTAACTCCATACAAACATCACTTAAATGATCATTTATTCTCTGTCCCTGGCCACGTAAAACAAGTTGTACTAAGTACATCAGCCCAGAGCAGTCACCTGGCCACTGCATGACTTCAGTGTGAGTACAAACCTTTTTGCAACCTGAATTTCTTCTACGACGTTTGAACAGGCCCTATCTGTCTTTTTCTTGCTAGTTCACATCATTTAGGTAATTCTTGATAGAGAATTCTCAACAGAGCCCAGTCAGAGGTGGAGACTGGTGTGGTACTACAGTGAGTCCCTCTAAGACGAGGCACAGTTTCTATGTGATAGCGCAAGGTACTAAGAAATTACAGCATCACTGAATGAAAGTGAACGTATACCCAGTGCTCAGCATCTGCCTTAGCTCACGGGCACAGCATTCTGCAAATCTTGTAAAATCAGGTGGTTGATCTGATAAGATACTCCGCATCACTGGGGCTCTCCCTATCTGAAGACAGAATCAAACCCCAAGAGCTTTGCTCGGAGTATCTCACTCGCAGCTAGACTTCTTTGCTAGAAGAGTTATGCAATCTTAGCTTACATCTTATCACCAGCAGTGCAACAGTCAGACTTCAGGGCTTGTTGTCTCGCAGGCACCCACTTTATTCTCATTGCTGTGGAGCAGCGTTAGACACACAGCCTCGGAGTGAAAGAACAACAGGTAGAGAATGAGTGATAAGGAGCAGAAAGAGCGTTTAGAGTTAGCACCTGCAAAGCAGACTTGGGCTGAAGCTCTCTTCATTGATGTGGGGCATTTCTTGCATCTGGAGTGTCATGATTAAGATAATAAAATACATGTTCTACCACACTGAGTGCCAGAAGTAACTGTCATGTTCACTCACACTGCGCTACTGAGGGATAATATAGGCTATTAATTAGGCTTGGGTAAACAAAATATATTTTAAGAAATCAAAGGACCAATGAAATACAGAGAGTAAATTTCTAAACCAGAGAATAATATTATGTACCCTTGATAAGTGAGAGGTTCAACTAAGTGCTCCATCTTTTTACACTCAATAGAGGAGCTTTTTTTACAAGTGTCTATGTCCAAACACTAATACATATCCTAAGGCCTTTGCAGACTTTTGCACTAATACTCCCTAAAGCTGAGGGTTTTCTGTTAACCTTCTCTATCCTTCATCATGGTGCTGAATAATGTACTTTGAGCTTCTGAGTCATTCACTGCATTCCTTGATGACCAGTAATAGCTGAAACAGCCTTAAGTGAGGAGAGGGACCATCCCTGCCTTGCCCTGCACAGCTCCCATGTACCCTTCCGAAATACATGATCTGTTGAAGGTGAATCCTCAGAAATGCAGCAACCTCCTCTGTTCTTGCTCTACCACGAGTCCTTCATGCTGTCTCTGATTGTCTGTAGCTGAAACTGGACGCAGCTGTACCTAATCCATGTCCAAACTTTTAGAAAAAATTACAGTATTTTGAAAACAGAAATACATTTGCATAACCAGAAAGTACTAAAGAATCAGTTCTGTCTGCTGCTGTGCACATGCTTGTCCTAGTGGGAACTGCTAAGGGTCAATCTAAATTAGGGACTTTCTAATAGAATTGAGTTTTATGGTCCCAGTTTTCCCCAAACCATGTCAAACCAGCGAAAAACCATACTGAACAAACACAAATCTAGACCCATGTGTAGCCATGAGAAACTGATAGCCAGAAGAACCAAAAAGCTTCAGAATAAAATATGAGGTTGCATGTCAATAACAGAAAACAATGCATTGCAGATAAATTTAGGATTTTTTATTTTCCTTAGACAGAGGTAAAAAACGAAATCTTTGTTTTGATCAGATATGGAAATAAAGGGATTAAAAGAACCAGACGAGTGATTTGTAATTGGTCTCTGGACTCTACCCTCTTCCTTTGTGTAAAGTGCATGCAAGTGAATAAAACTGCATGGATGGACTTTATTAGCTACTGCTTTCCTTCCTCACTCTGGGATTAGAGGAATACTTTAACCTTGACACATTCATCTTATACTCACAAAGCTTCACTTTTAACAATCCCTTCTTCTTTCCTCTTCACTTGTCTGGTTCTGGCACATAATTTTCTAAATTAGTAGAGGCTACTGTTCTGTCTTAAAAAGCAAGGGAACATTCACCTATCTTTGTTAGCAAGAGCATAGAGAAATTCAAGGTGGTTAATACATCTAGAGGTCTATTGCAGATGGCAGAAATAGGGCAAAAGCAGAGCTTTGTATAAATAAGGCTCTTGAAAGGATGCATTAGGCTGTCCTTTAAACACGTTAAAGGAAAAATAGAAGACGCACGATTTTATTTATCAGATAGTAATGTAAATCCAAATATACAAATATACATTACTTATAGATTAGTAAGAAACTATATTTCTTCAAAGCTTCCTTTATGCTAGAGGAGTTTCAAAAGCACTCAGCACTGCTCCAGCTCTGCACCAAGCAGCATCTACAAATGCTGCTCCTGCTGCCGTTCGCAGAGGCAAAACTGGGCCATCACAGAGTGTCCTCAAGAAGCCCACAGTGAGGGGGAAAACTGCCACGCACAGCCACTGGCACACCTATCACCCACAGACAGAAGAAAAAGTGTCCATGGAAATGAATATTTATTCAGAGGGCTGGGGAATATGAGAATGCAAGGAAGTTTTTTTTTATATGTTCGTGGAAGAGGGTGTTATTAAGCAAAACACTTGAAAGTTAATTGCAGAATAAAAGAATATACCTCAAGGGTACACGCTTTCTCAGTACACTGATTTATTATAATTACAGAGTTTACCATTACCTTTTTTCTTTATCCAGCCACATAGTTGAGTTGCTTTAGATTAAAGTATACGTCTTATTAATTACGGCATTTAGTTCTCAAATCGTAATTGGTGTCTGGTGCTAAGCTCCTATAACTCTTCTTGTCACTGTTTCAAGGGGGCCTGTTTAATTTGCCTGAGGTAAACTAAAATGGAAAGTACCGTCTTATTTGAGTAATATGAGACATTTCTTGTGGCTTTAATGACCAAATATTGTACTGCTTATGGAGGGGCACAATTAGGTGGGGGTATCTGTGTGACAATGGGCAGTACTACTTGCCAAGAGCTAATCAAGGTGGATGCTCCCATAATTTTAAGGAGTTTTATTACATCCTTTAAGCAGATGAAAGTAATCCAGCCTAGAATAAACAAACACCATTAGACATTGGATAAAAATCATTACAGTGAGCTACTGGGAACTTCCCTGACATGTCTTTCTTTTAAAAAATCTCACAGGACCGTGGGGGACTGAAACTCTTACCCTGCCTAATCACAATTTTCTCCTACCACTTGGGAAATGCACCAGGGACAAAAGCTGCAGAAAGGACTTTGTGGATATTTGGGAGGAGAGCACCTGACAACTTTCAGGTGCAAACCAGAAATGGCTGTTGCATCCTGCTGTAAATCCACACTACCTAAAACTAACACATACTAGCTTCTCCAAGGCTTTTCTTCAGGCACTTTAGGTATTGTCTGGTAAGTCTTTGTTCAGGTCAAGATAAATGGGTATCTTCAAATTAGACTCCAGAGCTGTATTTCAGCATCAGCCAGACTTGCAAAGCACTTAAGTCAAGAAATTTCTAAATTTGTTCCCCCAGTGGCAATTTACCTCAATAAGCATTCTCTCCCACAATTTCCCATTAAATTAAACAATTAGCCTGTTTTGTAGCTTTGAGGGCCTACTCTTTCTGCATAAATAAAGTGTGTGCATTTTTTGCTTCTATTTCCTCTGTCAGCATCATCCCCCACACTTTTTCTATGCACCATCTTATCAGATGGTTAGACAGTCTAGATAGTCACTCCTGTGGTTTTTTCTAAGGAACACAACGCAGAAGTGGTTGTTCCACACCACCTGTATTTTCACAGTAGCTTTTCTTCTGTTTAATGGATTTTCTCTGCTATTTGAAGATAAGTAGATTGGTAGCCACTTGTTTGCTGGAGTGATCTCCTATACTAGGCAGGAATCAAACCCCTCCACCTTACATTTACATGCAGAAGTTTTCCTGCTTTTGCTCCATCCCAGTTTTGTGTCTGAAAGAAGACAACGGAATTCCAAGGTAGAGTCCTCTTTCATTCATGGAAACACTGATCCTGGTAGTTTCCTCCTCTCTTTTGGGCTTCCCTCTGGAAAGTGAGAGGTTAAAATCTTTCTCTCTCTCGGCTCTAGCTCTTGATGGTAAATATCAATGTGAAAAAATATCTCTAAATGTTTCTAGTCAGAAATAGGTTTCCAACAGGCATTTCAAGCAGGCTCACACTTGAATTGCTCTAGTTTCAAAGAAGCAATAATCAATTCCTTGGTGCACAGTCTTTCCACATTCCCTTTAGGTAAGATATGCATAAGAGCACCTCAGTTTTATGTAGCATTAATCCCTTTCTATCTGAGGTGCTCTTTTCCTGATTTATACCAAAGGGGAAAAAAATCATATTTTATTCTGTTCCTTCTCCTCTTTCTTCATCCAGCAAAAGCCAGGGGAATGCAGGACAGCCATTCATTCACTGCTGTAACTCATAGTGCTGTCAATAAAAAAGTTATGTCTCCTTGCTACTTCAAGTCTCTCCACTCTTTTCCATAAATAAGCCATCAAATTTCTGATCATCAGAAATGGATCCTGCTAAGAGGTAGGAATAAGCAGCAAGACTTCTGGAGCCACTGAGAGGTGAAAGGAGTCTTCAACCAGTAAGCACTTGCAAGAAATACTCTGCCACTGCAGGATACAAATGAATGTGCCCTCCTACAATTTGAGACAACAGTTCTGGGATAGACTGAAGAATTCAAGATGCATCATGAGATTCTCATACATGACTTTTACATCATCTTGAAGCCAACAAGATAAACAGACCAAATCAGAAACAGACTATTCCCTTTGTAGTTCTACGGGTCTAAGATATTTGTCATCATAATATTTCTCATAATTCTTGCTTTGCCTCACAGGGAGAAAACCAGAAAAACTGTAGTCTTGCTGGAGGCACAACTGTGGCCTACTATATCAGTCATTGGCCACAATTTCAATTTCACAAGCAAAATCAGAAAGCTAATGAGGCCGTTGTTACCTGTGTAGCCTATCGTACTACATCATATATCTGAACAATGAAACTTCAGCAGCTTGGTGAGAAATTTTCTCCTCTGGAGATGGCAAGATGAAATGGAGGGAGATTTTTGAATCTCCTTCCTTAGTGCAACCTATTTTCTGGAAGCTGTCCCTACCAAAAGCATGGGGGTTAGAACTAAATGATTTTTAGGGTCCCTTCCAACCTAAACCATTCTATGATTCTATGATTTATTTGACAGTCACCCAGGAAAAGGTCTTTTGCACCAAATGAATGCAAATATATATAAAGGAGTTTTATATTTTGGAAACCCCTACAAGCACATTTTGTCATCACAGTTGTCCTTGAGAAACTCACTGGAACTTTGGGGAAATCAGCCACATCAGTATCACCAGCCAAGAGCAAAAACCCACGTCTCTGCTAAGGCTGGGGACAACATCTGTGGTAGTCTTTATTTAGCAAGACGCTCATTCCAAGACAGTGAGAATCATTTCTGGAAAGAAAAAAGAACCATGGGAAACACAGAAGCCTGCTGATCCAAGAGTAACAATTATTTTCTTCAGCAAGAAAATGAGGATTCACGACCATAGCAGTGACAGGTATTGGTTAAAAAAGCTGCAAAAAGGAAGTCAGATCCAGCTGAGAGGTGATAATTGCCAATGGACACCTTAAATCCTTCATTTTTGTATCAGCCTGTATAGTAAGGTCAATACCACCCTGTCCTACCTCTGAGACTACAAGGGTCACAATAATGATACCTCTGGAAGTTACAAGGTTTAAATTTTTACTATGTGTCTGTTCAAAGAGTAATTCCTGTATCAAGAATCTCCTTGCATTCAAGAGCCCCTTAGAAAAAACTTTATTTCACTCAAGTACTTTCTGGAAATAGGGACTAGCACTGTTCTGCTACAGTATCGTGCCTTGTGCTGGTCTGTACAGAACATCTCTTCCCCTTCATCCAAAGCCTGACAAAGAGCTTGAGCATTTCATTGGAAAAGAAGCCCCAAAGAAAACCCCACAAAGAAACATGTTACAACAGTTGTACCAAGTTATAAGGCAATTGGTGTCATGTAGCATGTGGTAGTCTTAAGTGCACTAACACCAATCTTAACACATATATCTGCATCTGCTGTAAGTTTGCCATGGAGTATTATTGCTGATGAAAGCCTGTCATGAAATGAGACCCACTCAAGCATACAAATAGCTGATCATTGGCAAGGACACCAGGGGACATCAACTGATGCTATCTAGGGAGACCTCTTTCTGTGGTCCCTTTACCTTTTATCTGTTCAGAAACCAAAGTGGTATTAGTGCTAGAGGGTATATATATTCTTGTTTGTTCCCTTTAATATCTGTTTATAGACATTCTATCTGTGAGTCTGTCTAATTGCTTTTTTACCTCCTGATACTGTGCCTCCCAAACATCCTGGGTAAGAAAGTCCAAAAGTTCATTACCTACCTTATCAAGGATTACTTTATGTCTTTTAAATGATCTCCTATTAATTTCAAAAAGTGCTCCCTAGTTTTAGTATTACAGGACATGCTGAGTAAAAGTTCATCATTTAGTTTATACATCACCTTCATGGGATACAGACTTCAATCATATCCTCCTTCAGCCTTTTTGTTTCCAACCTGAGAAGTCTCTGCATTGTAAGATAATTGCTCTATTGCCTTAATCATTTTGCCTATCTTTCTCTTGGTATTTCCTATCTCCTCTATATGATTCTTCAGATACAGAGAATAAAGCTGTGTCCAGTATTTAAGATGTGGACATGCCAGTTTTACACGGAAGAAAAATGGCAGTCTCATTCACAGTATCACTCCTACTAATGCCCATGAATTTGTTGGCTTTTTATCTGCTTCAGCACATCAAGCCAAGAATTTCAGGCAATCACTTCAAGGTTTCTTTTATGAAAGTGATGACATACAGTCCAGAGTCCAGTACAGCACAGCCTGGTTAAGATCACTTTTTCCTAAGCTAATTAGCTCTCATTTACCTAAAGTGAAGTGCATCCACCACCTTTTCATTTGTTCAGTTTTATGAGGTTCTTTGAATGTTCACCACTGGTGTAGCACTTCATTTCCTCAAACTGCTCATCCAAATATTATCAATTTCATTCTTCACTGCCTATTCTGTCACTGATGTTTCAGAATCAAAATGGTCCTAGTAGCAATCCCAAAAGGATGTTACCGCTAACTTTGTTCCATCATGAAAAAGTGGCCACTGAGTAAACTTTAGCTTCCTCACCCTTAATCAGCTTTCAGTTTGAAAATGAACTTTTCCTCTAACCCCATAGAAATTTTGTGTCTTTAAAATGTTTGGGTGTGGAACATCAAGGATCTTCTGAAAATCGTATCATAATATGTCTGCTGGATCCCTTTTATTCACAGACTTATTGACACACTTCAGAGTGCTATCAGACTCCCTCTTACAGTGGCCTCACTGATTCTATTTCAGTGGATCAAATTTGTCCATGTACACTTATCAATGTGACCTTATTTCTCAAGACTGACTCTACAAGCTTGGTGGGGAGTCGGGCATCTCCAATCTGGAATTTCTACTGTATCAATAATTTTGAAATTAATTCTGAAAATTCTGCTTTCCAGATATTCTTCAGTGATGTTTCTGCCTGGGGTGGTACATGCACGTGTCTGTCAATCACGTTTCTGAAAAACTCTGGAGATTGTTAAGAAACTGAGTATCTAAGTTATAAAGAGAAAATGCAAAATTGGTGGGTCTAGTGTCATCCTTCTCAGACTATTGCAGCATTGCAGCTGACATCAGTCTCACAGATACTGATAGGAACAATCCATTAAGCCTCTGTGCCAAAACACAGACAGGCATTCCTTGGATAGCTCAGCTTCTAGCATAGCTTTCTACCACAGAAAAAGGAATGAACTGCTGAACTTCATGGCCTTTTCTCCATAGGATTTCATGGCAATAGACTTGCAGGGGCACAGAGGCATCCAAAATTATTGGACAAATCACATTCAACTCTGTGGTAATTCACAGAAACAGATATCACTTCTGGTTATTTATGAGAAGCTGTATGACTGCCTTGATGAACTTCTGCCAAGGAATGAAGCCCCTAATTCTTCATTCAAGGGATTTAATAGCAATAGATAAAAGTGTACATGAATTGCAGAGAAGCATTTCCTACTGTTGCAGGAATCAAAATTTTAACATACACAGTTGTCCATGTGAGGTTTATGTAAACCACAGGTCACTCCTCTGATTCTCTTAAAACACTCTTAGTTAAATCCGTATGACCCCAGAAGTTAAATACTTTGCTGAACCTTATCATTTTTGCGAGCCAAACACAAGTGTCCCAAGCAACCTGCTGCTGCAGATGTGGTCCCAGACTGTGCTGCCTCACCGTCACTGCAAGCTTTGCTGCTGAAATATTTCCTTGGTTTGTCTGTTCATGCTGACCCTGTAGCAAGACTGACTGTCAAAGAATCAATGGTGCCCTGTGTCTCCCACTGACATTAGAGAACAGCCAGCCAAGAAATTGTCCAAGACGTTCAATCCATTTTTAACATGACAAAAAAAGCTGCCTGCTCATAATGCATGGGGACACGATCCCATTATTCTCAAGCAAGCTAGCTGACACTTTTGCTATCTTAATACACCATGTCCAAGAAAACATGTCCATGAGAGTGCTGGTCTGACGTTGTATCTGATCTCCCAGAAGTGAGACCAGCTGAAAAAGTCCTAAAGCGGTTAACCACTTGTCAAGATCCTGGACATAAACAAAATCTCCAATACTGTTTCTTTCGAAAATGCCAAAGAAATCCTGATCCAAATCCCATACTGACTACACTAATCGGTTTCTTGGAAATCATTTTTAAACTTTATCTGGCAGAGGCCTGAGGTGATTTTACTCTCATCACAAACAGCTAGTGCAACTGTCTCTGCTCTTTATCAACTATGAAACTTAACAGACTCTTGGATACTGTCACATCTGACCCTAGGATCTCCTTTTAACTCTGGTGATTTTAAGAACTTCACCAAAAGCACACTAATTTGAGCTGTCACTATCATGCTGTGCTGTCTCTAGGCACATGGTCTGGTTGAATGTAAGGTGCAACCAGCCAAAGATTTAATCCTTTCAAGCTGTTATTCGGGGAGACTGGCTGATGAGGCTTGCGGGGTTCCTCATTGTTCTGCATGTCACTCCTCATCTGACTATTGCACACAGCCCCCTGAAGCTGTCCCATTGGACAAGTTATCAAACCATGCCTCACTCGTCGCAACCCCAATCTATCTGAAGGATTGCAATACAAGCAGGAACAGGTTTTGGTTTCATCTCTGACATCATCCACCTGGCATCTGTTTGCAGTGCATATGAGAGCATATTTGCTCAAAGCTACGGAGCTGTGCCAAAGGCAGTCCCTTCTGTTATCAAGGCCACTGGACTTGACTCATTTGAAGTACAGATTGCCAAAGGAGAAGCTGGAAACTGCTGTGTCAACTGCTTGAAAAGACACCCGTCTTTCAGCACTTCAGGGGCCTTTCTCCACAGCCTGGGACCATTGTTGCATTCACAACCTGATAGTCCAAGGCAAACCTTTACTCAAGTGCGTAATACTTCTTTCTTACTGAGGGTTCATAATGAGTCACAGACCTCACCACTCCTAAGATAAAAGAGTGTAAGTGACAGAGAAGTTCAGTTTGTTTCCTTCAGATGGTTATATTACCTAAAACATGCACACAGGGCTTCAAGATTTCATACAGTCTGAAACACCTACTAGAGGTGGTTGTGTTATGCGTGGGAGATGCTGTTCCTTGTTTGTGTAAGCACAACTCCTGCCATGACCTGTTTCTCTACTCCTCCATTCAAGCAGAACCCAGAAAGATGGGGGTGGGGGAGGAGGGGGCAGGGAGGACAGGCAGAGTTGTTTGTGGTGGTGTTTTGCTTCTATTGCTGAGAAGTTAAACTCGCATACCCCAAACTACTCCTAGTCTGTATTCTGCTCCACAAGCACAACAGTGTACAAGCAGGAATCCACTGGCTCAAATATATGCAGAAAGCTGTTTTAGGGACAGCTTCTCTTTGCTTTACCCATGAATGACTTCTTAGTGGGATTATTCCACATGAATAAGGAAGGGTTATCTGGTCTGTAAGACCTGCTTTCTTTTGAGTCTTGCAAGGGAAACAGTGGAAACTCTATTGTTGAGTCACATAAAACTGGAACAGACAAGTTGCTACGGACAAGGCTGTGTCATTTAGTCCTAACCCTCTGGTGGGAGTCATGTAGAAGGCCCTCTTGTTATGGGCATTTTCCCTTCCAAGGCCACTCAGTTACTAATCCTGGTAAAAAATTGTCTCTGTCTCCCAGTGCAGCTGGTCAAACTGGGAGAAGCCTGCTAGTGGCTTCTCATTCCCCTTGGAGCACTGAGCTCACTGTGAGGATCAGGCAGGGAATAACACACACACACACACACACACACCCCCACCCCCCCACACACACCCCACTGAAAGAAACAAGTAGCATTACAAGGGGAAGAAGTTTTTGTTCATCCCTAGCCCTTCCAGATAGCCATGTCTAGGAGAGGGAGACATGAACTCCAAGAAGAGCATGGAAAAAAGCCCTAGGCTCCTGCAGAAGGGACGGAGGCGAGGTGACGCACAGGGCCATTGTTTTCCCAACTCTAATTGAAACAACATCGGCTTTAGTCAGCTGTCTAGCACTCTAGTGCTTCAGTTCTGCCTCCTTGCTCCTATCACAGGCCTCTGTGGTTGCAAAGAACAGCTTATCAGGCAGTACCTATTTTCCTTCTGAATGTGTCACTATATCCTTCTGCTAATCACCTCAGTTTCAAGGATCAGTCATACAGTCACCATATACAAAGCAGACTCCACTTTTCTGAAGACTAATTGCAGGCAGCATGTCCCCTGAATGATACACCAGTATCATTTGTAGGACAGGCACATGCAGAATTGTGCACTAAACTTGTCCATACACTGATGTTTTTCCCTGGGCTTATGGTAATTTGTACTATGATAGTTACAACACCAAGGGAACAGGCCAGTTGTTATCCTTAGTAGCTTGATGGACCTGACAGCCAGCCTGCTGGGAACTGTTCAAAGCAGCAGCTACAGCAAGGAGTTAAAAATCACTAAGCTCATTCTAAAAGCCTAGCTGAAAGGCTGGTGCACTGTTTGGGTTTGAATTAGTCACTTGACCTCTGTTTGTTTTATTTGTCCCAGCTGGAGCACTGGGCCTAAAAACAGACCCTTGCCACAAATCTGTAGCAGATTAAAGGGGGGAAACAGAGCACATTGAGAGTAAGAACAAAATGCAGTTAACAGTATTTTCAACAGTATAGTTGCTGTGGGCTTCAGAGTGTAAAAAGTGTCTCTCTGACTTAGGATGCAGTTTCTCAAGAAACAGTGGTTGCTGCAGATACCTGACCAGCATACACAAAGCAATGACATGCAGAGGTACTAAACATTTCACCCTAGCCTCCTGCCTTATGCTGCATTCAAACCTGCATCCTAGCTGTATTAATGAAGGTCCAGATGCACCATGGTCCACAAATCTAGGACAAAATGTGTAGCTCTGCTGGATGGATACATCCTTTTTTTTTTTTTTTTTTTTAAATCCTCAAATCTTATCAAGGTAGAATTTGAGAACTTTGAGACAGGTATTGGGTATTGTTGCCACACACTAGCTGTTTCTAGACCAAAACATGCCTACTGTGAATAAGCTGGACTCATAGGTTCCTTAGCAAATTCAGCTAAATCTGATTTACTCTGTTCACACATCTCCACATACTTGGGTGGTGATATATATGAGCCATAGGCAGAGACTTTTCTCTTGTGAGATCTCAAGGATCAATAGCTCAGGCTCAGTAGTCATAACTATGGTAAAATATGACCTATAGAACCAACATTGGTCTCACTCTACTGTGCCTGGTCCTGCTGGCAGTTAACTCACATCAAGTCAGCTGGAGTATCTCTGTACCCAAGACACACGTAAATCCCCAAGAACTTCTGCACTTGCAAAAGTTGCTTTAAAGTTGTAGAAATTTGTCTTCTCTGCCTGCTGACCTTTGAATAACTAAAATAAGATCCCAAATCCTTTCTAGACAGTCAGCTTCCTCTGAAACATAGTCTTACGAGATTCATTTTGAATTCTAGAAAGCTATATCAGTTGATCAACATGAACAGCATAAGAACATAAATAAAACACAAATGTACTGAAGGGCAGCTGGAAAAACTACATTTAAAAGCAAGAACCAATCATATAATGGAGGATTAATTGCACAATATAGTTTATATTCACTTTTCACCCTTTCAAGGAGGTGAGTTTACCCTTGGTTGTTCCACTTTGTTTCACCGCCATCTTCCCATTTGCCAGCACATGCCCCCACTTGCCTCTCTGCATTTAGTATTGCTGTAGTACCTGGGCAGAGTTTAAAACTCCAGAAACCTTTTTTTCAAGGACATGCACAACCTCTTTTGGGAGTTTACTTTTGTTCAAACTGTTGGGATTAATTCAAATAAATAAATAACTAAACAAACAAACAAATAAATAAAATTATTACATAAATATTCTCTGCAACTCTTAGTAGGACATGCCACTACACTTAATTCTAAATAAACTTAGTTCTGACTGACCTCAGGATCTCTTTGAAGTCAGTAACACGTGATCACTGCTTACAACTGAATACTTGCTGATTCTCAAGAAGTAAAATCTGTCTCTGTGCAGTGGATCAGTTCATGGACAAAATATCATTCAAAGTCCTACTGAAGCCTGCCCAGAAAGCTGACATGGAATTCAGCCAAAGCTGACCCCCTGTACAGGGTACAGTGCATCACCAACAACTACCCGTAACAAAGACAGATAAAACCAAACTGGCAGGCAGACATCAGGTAAGGCTGAGAGTGCATTTTTCTATCTGTTTCTTTTGCACCAACATACAATGCTCTGGTCCTGGCAAGCATCACGTGGTGTTATAGCACTATAATACATATTACCAAAAACATCAAATTTCTTTGTTTAAGAAAAAACAAGTACGGAAATGTTACACACACACACTAAAATTTTAAAGTTATAGCATAATAAAATTATAGCAAGTTCTAACTGTTGAAAACCAGCTTTTATATTTAATACAAAATAATTTTCTTATTACGTATGATGAAATTCAGGTAATCTGAGAAACACAGAAAGGGATTCTTGAATTTCTCTCCCTCAGGCTACTCATAAACAAAAATGATGTACAACTTTGGAAATTTTATTTCAAAATCATTATATACCTTCATTTTTAAGAGCTTTTCAGAGGTAAATTCCAGTTGAAGACTTAAAAGCCTTTTTTTTTCTTTTGGTAAACTTTGTTTCAGAAACTCTTGTCCTTCTAGCATGGTTTTACCCATCCATATATACAACAACCTGCCAGGCATTGTCTTTCCCTGGTTTATTCACTGCTTTTGACAATGTAATCTATGAGAGGATGCAAATACAGCAAGACTAATTTGGATAGTTACAAAGGACACATCTTTCAAGGAGTCTGCATTTTCTGCAGACGAGTGGTGATGATCCCAGAGCAGCAGACCAGTGCATGCGATTTGGGTGACTCCGCATGCAAGTATGTGCACTCTGTTCCTGGATTTGGACATGCAGAAGGAAGACATTTTCATAGATTTATCCACTAAGACCATACCACAAATTTTATCCTCAAAATGGCTAAGGAGGAAACCAAAAAGCAACATTTTTTCCAAGTTTCGGTTTTTAAAGCTTTATGTTCCAAACAATGGATGACAATGCATCTCCAACCTATCTCATGATACTTAACTGCACATGACTTCTGTCAAGTTACAATGGCATCATTAGCCAGAGGCTACTTATCCAGAGTTTTGCATTTGGAGATCCTATATTCAGAAAAAAAAGACTCCAACATGTATGCAAGTCTAGTCTTGAATCTCTCTGCTGAGTCAACCATGAAGGACCAATAAATACTTATTGGGAAGCAGACTCCAAGATCACTATGGCTGAGTTACAACTCAAAACAATAATTCTTTCATCTCTTTACTCCTTTATTACACATATCTCACTGACAAGGTAGCCTGGAGTGCCCATCCAGGTTATCACTCTCAGCTGCTGACCCCACTCTGTTCACACAGGTAAGTCAATAGCTCAGGAATCAGTTTCCAAAATTCTACAGTTTTCATCACAAGGTAACAAATAGGATCTGAACATGGTGGTCACTGGGAATCCCCAACTAAAGATCTTAGTTTTGACAGTTCTTGGGTTGATTCAGGAGCAGCACAAGACTGAAAAGGACAGACATCTGGAGTCAGTAGCAACACAGTTCCACGGTCTGAATTGTCTCCATCAGCCTGTCACTCCCTTGGAACTTGTAAGCCATTCATCTTTCCCTCAAACCTTCATAGGCCTAATGTGACCCTGCTCTCAAATCAGCTAAACTTTGAACAACATCCACTGAGATCACAAGACCTGGTGACTAAGGGAACAAAGCATATTGAACTGGTGTTGCTGTAAGTGACAGGAATCTCTTCCCCCTCTTCTTCCATGGCAGTTTTACCAAAGTGCAACTCCTTAAAGCCAAGGCACAGAGTCTTAACACATCTATTTACAAAGCTTCGGCATTTTAACCATAACGATTTTCCAAAAATTCAATCAATCATTGAAAATTACAAGCAAATATAAACAAGATATATATGGCCCTGGATTGCCTCCAGAGGCCTGTGGTACACTGCAGGCAGAGTATAATGTAATTAAATATGGGCAGCCTGCCGACTACTCACTGTCAGTTTTGGCCGGATGTGAGCTGAAGAAGTTTGCCCTATTGCAAACATTTGTTTTACAGTGCTACAACTTAATTGAGCTTGGAAAGCTTCTCCAGGCATTAACAATGGCCTACCTCACTAATGAGCAGGGATAATACATCCTTTTTGACTCGGTGGGCAAAACACACCCTCGTATCCATTTTGTACCTTTACAAGTGAAGTAGGCACTTACAGATATGTGTGCTTGGGGAAAAAAGAGGGTTGATAAAATGGGCTTAAAATGGTTCCATGTGTTGAAAATATACTGCTGTGAAGAAGACCTCAGCTCCACATAAAGTTGCTTTCTCACCAATGTCAGAGGACATTTAGCCCAGGTAATCACAAAAGGGCTGCTGAATTTCCTTTTCCGATAGGCCAATTTGCACTCAGTGATGGAAGATACCTCTCATTTTTTGCCATCTCTCTGGTTGCCATACTGACTTAAGCAAGCCAAGCATTCTGGCATCAGCAAACTCCACTGACTTCCAAAAGCAGAGTGGGAACATTTTCAGCAAAGTTTGTTTGCTGGGTGGTGCTGTTTCTTTCTTTGATCGGGTTATGAAGCAGCATTTTAATTTGAATGGAAAAACAAATTAGTACATTGTACAAACCTCTCCTTCTCCCTTGGAAGACAGACACACTACCCAGAAGCTTTATCCCAGACTAAATCTGGAAACCTCTTGAGGAAGCCCCTTGTTAAAAACATTGGCAGTTACTGCAAAAATGGAATTATGGTACTCTTTCTGCATTTCATATTATAAGACCTAGTTTAAAATGTGTTGCCTAGAATGGCTGCAAAATACAGGGCAGATATGAGTGATCTGTCTGCTGCTGTAAGCCAAATGAGACTGAATAGATGCTTATCTGCTCAACAAAATGGGATCAAAAGGTCTTCCTTTAAAAGTCCCATGAAGGATGCTAACTCTGGAGAGTGGCTCAAGCTCCCTGAAGTATGACATTTTGCAAGACTATGGCTGTATTTTGGGAAAAAAGATCCTGCATGTTTGTCTTTCAGAAGGTCTTTTAACAATGCTCAGTCTTATACTTGAACACACACAATGAAGGCAGGCACAGGAAGGAGACTTGGCTTGAGCTCAGGATTCCCTGGTGGTTGGGACTTCAGGGTTATTTTGATTCTGTCTGACTTGTATGCTCTAATTGTACTGAGGCTGCAGATGACAAATTAACTTCTATTTGCAGCTATTTACAGGTATTTGTTTGGATTCAGGGGGTGATTTTTTTGCACACAGGGATGTGTCAAGCATGTGTGAACTTTGCATTTCAGAAGATTAGCATTAAGCAATGCACCTGGGAGATGACGTAGCCTGCAGCCCATCGCCTGTAAGAAGAGGCTTCTGGAAAGCCATGTCTGTGTTATGTACAGAATATGGCATAAGGTTCACACAAAAAATGCATCCTTAACAATACTGCCAAGACACATTTGGAATGAAGAATCATGTTTTCCCCAAACAGGCAGACAGTTCAAAGCTAATTTGCTCACAAGCATCTCCTTCTGTTTATATTTGTACATAAGAGATACCAAGAACAGATAGCGTCTGCACCTGGTTTGCTTCTGACTCTCCCAAGTGATTTCCCACATGATTCGTTTGGGTGGAGGATGGCAAGAAAATCATCTTAAATCTTAGAATCCCTATAAGTGGGTGGAAAACAAACAACAGCCTTTTTACTATTATGCATGAAAGGTGACCCATGCACAACTTTTACCTTGAATAACTGAAACAGAAAGTCATCTGACTTTCTTTAACCTCTCACAGGCAAAGAAGTTTTGTTCCCAGCTCAGTCCAGGCCCTCTTGAGACCTCTTTGAAGCAGTAGCATCACAGTCAAGTAGAGTACCAAGGCAAACCTATACACTGAGTCCCAGAATGAAAACCATACCTGGCATGCAGCTCAAGTTCAGAAGCCAGTCACCATTCCTGTTCTGGATCAAGTTTTAGAAAAAGCCTTTAGTGAGTTACCCTACCTGCTTCTACTATTTACACACATGTATATATATACACATAAGAACAGCCATATGACATCTGATTAGTGGCCTGACTTTGACAGTAGCCAACATAATCAGATATTTAAAAAATACTACAGCTACCCAGCATGGGCACCTGGCACTTTTCTGGAGTATGTACCTAACCTCCCACAACTAGGATACACCCACATTGCTGGCTAAACACTGACTTCAGGAGACTATCACACATTTCATTTGTCACATTTCCCAGTCACTCTTCCAGCCTATGACACGTGACACTGTTGCCTAAAACAGAAAAAAACCTTTCTGGACAATATTAGTATAGATAAGGTAGAAAACAGTTCTTTTAATAAAGCACTTTATGGTGCAGCAAATACATAGAGTGAACACGGATGTCCAGGGATTCTACAATTTTATAGTACTAATCCATCCAATCTGTAAAAATCTGTATTTGCTATAAATCTTAAGAATCCTAAGGCATCAACACTTAGGGGTGACCTAATTGCAGACTTCCGACCCCTGAAGGGAGCCTACAAGAAAGATGAAGAGAGACTTTTTACAAGAGTGCCTACTGACAGGAGAAGGGGGAACGGCTTCAAACTGAAAGAGGGTAGGTTTAGATTAGATATTAGGAAAAAATTATTCACTGTGAAGGTAGTGAGGCATTGGAACAGATTGCCCAGAGAACTTATGGGTACCTCCTCCTTTGAAGTGTTGAAGGCCAGGTTGGATGGGGCTCTGAGTGACCTGGTCTGGTGAAAGGTCCATGGCAGGAGGGTTGGAACCAGATGATCTTTAAGGTCCCTTCCAACCCAGGCTGTTCTATGATTCTATGACTTCTCATGGCCCAAAATCTGTAGTTTGTGTGCCCTAGTCTAAGGCATCAAGAGTGACAAGAATATAAAGTTCTGTGATGTGGCAGATGCATGGAAGAAAAATAAACCACTTTAGTATAGACCAGCAGTATGCTTTGTCAACATGGATGAGTATAAACCCAGATAGCAGCAGAGATCTTAACCCATCAAACTATTATGAAACAGCAATCTCATTTCCTCTCACCATCTTGTCCAACATTTCATTACTTGCTCACTTCACATGGCTTTCCAGGTTAGTAGACTAGGAGGAAAAAAAAGCTCCCCATATAATATTGTTGTTGTTGACAAATGAAGAAAGAGGAAAAAAACCTAAGCACAAAGTTATGAGTCACCTGAATGCACTTAAGCCAGATGTAGAATTAAGGAACAGGCACTGACATGCACTCATGAGAAAATACAAAGTTGCTTTAGTCTCTCTCAAAAAGGAATGCTGCAGGGCAGTAGGACTGAGGGGAGTTTAAAAAATAAAAAGATAATGGGGGAGGGGGGAGGCTTCTTAACATATAAATCACAGTGTCAAAATCCTTTTATCTTTTGGCGCCCAAATCTCTCATCTGCCTCAGCGAATGCTAAGCAAGTCACTAGCAATTCTTTGTGAATTTTTAATTGGTGTTTTCACAACCTTATTCTTGATATTTCTTAGAGAAATTAGCAGATGTTCATGAGAAGAGTTTTACAGAGAAAAATCTCTCATATAGGCTAGGGGTGAACCTGAGAAAGAGCTAGATGTCCTCTGCCTTAGCACCGTCTGCAACAAAAACTCCTACCTTTCTTCATCTTCAGAATATAGTCTCCAGGATTGTAAAAGGTAGGCTGAAATTGCCTACCTTTGTTTGAGTGTTAGGTTTCATACACAGAGTCTGCAGCATCTGGTCTCTAGTTTGCACACAGCAAGACAGAAGTTTAACTCTTCTCTCTGGTGCCAACACAAAACTGTTTTATATTGCTAAAATTTCAAGAAAGAAGTGAAGACTTTAGGATATGTAGTAAATAGTCTGCAACACAGTTCCAAAACCAGTGTTTTCTGATCTCATCTACTGATTTGTCAGAAAGCTCCTTGAAAAGGAAAGTGTTTAGGTCTGGCCCTGGAAATTGTTTATCAGATGGCTTATGAATAGACAGGCAACATTGCTCTTGGAATGTTCTTCAGACCTTCAATTTTGTTCAAAAGCCAGAGAACAAAACTTGACAAGTTTCACACTTCAAAGCTGCTGAAATTGGTTTTTTTTCAAGTTTTTTTAATACAAAATTTTCAATTGTCATTGTGCAATGCCATTTTTATTTAAGGGTTGCTCTATAAGAGTAAGAGTAGGAAAGAAAGCTAAGTAGTCCAAAACAGGAATAAATCCTTTTGTTTGAAGCTCAGTTGAATTGCCATGTTGATCCTAACATGAATTCTCTCATTTTTCTTTTTCACCAAAAGAAAGAAAATAAATCATTTTATTGAACTAATCCATTTTTAAGTTAGTCACTGAAACAAAATACCCATTATTGACCCAATTTGGCTAAATGACTAAACCTCCTGTTGCTAAAACATGTTGGGTGCAAGAGAAAGTTTTAAGGAAAAGGGAGGGTATGTCGTCAGCACATTTTTGAGGTTGAGGTTTCAAGTACATTTTTTGAGGTTCCAAAGACTGTATGGCTGAGCAGAAGTGTGAAAGGAACCATTAAGCTGTTCACCGTGCTGGAGCCAGGGCTGGATTACAGCAGCAAGAAACTCATCATCTCACTGTTTCTTCTTCCCTGTTTCCCACTTTTACATCACAGACTCAAACAGTAAGATCCTCAGGATGGCAAGCAACATTTTGTGTCTGGGCATTATCTACCTGGTCCATAGCGAAGGCTCTTCAGTACAAATCCATCCCGCTACAGGATTTTTCTCAAATGCAACACTTGCTTTCTTCTTCTCCTAAAATAAGTACTACAAGTTGGTTGAAACAATCATAGTCCCCTTGTCCCAGTGAAAAGATTACTTAAAGCAAAAGCAAAATCCTCATTTTCTACTAGTTTCTAGCTCTATAAAATGGAAGGAGTAGCCCAGGTTTGCACTACTGAATGGAGACACTACTGACCTGTGTCTGGGCTTTTGCTGCTAGCTCTTAATGTGAAATCGTGTCTTAGGAGAGGTGGAACTGTCGTTCATCAGAAAAATCAACTGTGGGGTTGAACAGGTATAAATCAGCTACATAATTGGACCCATCTCATTTAGGTCTCTTAGTTCTAGCTGGAATCTCTGAAACTATGGATATTTGCAGAGAAGTTTTGGGCATGGTCAATGAAAATCTAACCAGCTACTGTTATTTTCAACAGGTACCCATCTACACCATCAAATCTAACTGAGAAAAATCTGAATCTGAGCCGTGTGTGTTCCGTAAGTCAATCAGATTTCCCTCTCCTCACCCCTTATTCTTATCCACACTGTGCCTTAAATGAACTCAAGAAAACAAAAAATAAGTTTGTCAGGTTCTTCCTCTTTTTCTTCACACCAGACTGACAGAAAAAAGCATCCTGAAATATAAAAGAGCCTTTCTTTTTCTCACACATCTGTAACTTATTAAGGAGACCATCATAACTGAAGACACACTGACCAAGCAACTCCACATTTCCTCATGTAGGGCACGAGTAGACTGTGGTGTTAGAGGCTGACAGAGTGCCTGGAATCACCAGCAAACTTGCAGCAGGGGTAGTAGACAGCATAGTGTGAAGTGTGTCCTTTGGTGCAAACGCTCCTGGAAGACTAAGAAACTGCCTAAGAAGCCTAAGTCATTTGAAGAGATTGTGGCATGTTAGAACCCACAGAAAATTGTTTCTTCAATGCATTATTTATTGTTTTTCTGTATTTATATAATATCCAGCTTCCTGAGAGTAATTTGTTTTGGATTGTGTAACACTGGGCAGAACATCAAACATATGTTAATCAGTGGTAATAAACCACTCAGTTTTATGGTCACTGAGGTATTAAATATTGCTAATAAATTATAGGGCTAGCATTTTAAATGAGCTATAGTTTGGAGAAGAGCAGCAACACCATGTCTGAGAGCATTAATTGCCATTGCCCGACTTCCTAATTATCAAGAGTTTCAAATACATTTTTAAACCAATATATCACTCTCTGTTATACATGCAATGAAATACAGCTGCATTTGAAAAGCTTCAAGAGTGCTAAGTGTTTTACCCCTTCAAAGCACTCTACAGACATGAAAACACAGTACCTCTGTGAAACAGTTAATTATTACTATCCCCATTTCATTCATAGGGGAAAGCAGAAGTGCAGAGAGGTTAAAAGTCTCCACTGAGACCACCCAGCTTGTTAGAGTCAGGGTTTGCATGAAGGGGACACACATACTCTCCAGTCTTAGAGCACAAGGAACAGGCAGTGCTCCCTTTCTCCAGATGCAGCCTGACTGTGTGGCAACAGCAATCTGGTCATAGCAATGGCATCCCGTCCCCACATTGTGTTTTTTCTTCTTGTGGACTGGCAGGGACTGGAAGAATCAAGAGGCACTAATCTTCTCCTGGAATAACTCACAGGGAGGGAAGCTGTTCTGTACATGACACGCTTTCCTGCTTTCTGTACACTATGACACATTTTAAAAACAACATTTTTGTGACCTACTGTCCGAGCCATTTGCCACAGGATTCCACTGTCCCACAGGTCATGCCTGTCAGTGGAGACAACATCACTGGTGTAGCACAAAGTGCACATGGTGCACATGAACACCACAGCACTTTCTGATGTGCTGGGGTAAGCATAAAGTCCATGTATCTGGCAAGTGTCCTGCTGCAGGCTTTTCTTAATGCAGGAGTGAGCACATGCCCTGAGTCGTGATGGCAGGTGTGCTGATAGAGAAGCAATACAGGTGCTCTGGAATGGGATTTTTGCCAGGGTCATAAAGCATTACCCTTACATCTGGTAACAGCCTTGCTGATGGGATGATCCTTACTGAGAACTGCACAAGGGTCAGGTTTCAAAACAAGGGACTTGAGGAAAGCAAGCTGGTGAAGCCTGCCACATCCTTTCAGAGAACAGGGCTTACCCTCATCAGAGGACTGCTAGCCAAAAGGGCCACAGGCAGGCCACACACAGTAGCTTCGAGGAGCCTGGCAGCACTCAAGGATGAATGCTGTTTAGCCTCTGCCTTCCATTCACCTTGTTTTAGCCCAGTCCCTACACTGTATGAAAAACAGGAGCTATCATCCTTCTATCACTATCCATTAAATTCTCTCCAAGTATAGTCCAAAAAAACTAGCCTTATGCTGAAGTGCCCTCATCTGCACCCCTGCCTCAAACCTGCAAGGCACTGTCACAGAATCACAGAATCCTTTAGGTTTGAAAAGACCTTCAAGATCTTTGAGTCCAACCATTGACTGATCGCCATCATGTCAACTAGACCACAGCACTATGTGCCACATCCAGTAATTTCTTTGAACACCTACAGGGATGGTGACTTCCATCACCTGGCCGGGCAGTCCATTTCAACGTTTAACAACCCTTTCTATGAAAAAATTCCTCCTGATGTCCAGTTCCTCCTGACATCCTCCTGATGTCCAACTTGAACCTCCCCTGGTGCAGCTCAAGACCACTTCCTCTTGTCCTGTAACTAGTTGCCTGGGAGAAGAGGCCAATATCTCCCCTGGCTACAACCTCCTTTCAGGTAGTCATAAGCAATAAGATCTCCATTGAGCCTCATTTTCTCCAGGTTAAACAAACACCAGCTCCCTCAGCTTCTCCTCACACAACACACTCTCTTGACCCTTCACCAGTTCTGTTGCCCTTCTTTGGACTCAATCCAGCACCTCAATGTCTTTCATGTAGTGAGGGGGCCCAGAACTGGACACAGCACTCAAGGTGTGGCCTCACCAGTGCAGAGCACAGGGCAACAATCACTTCCATGCTCCTGCTGGCCACACTATTTCTGATCCAAGCCAGGATGCCATTGACCTTCTTGGCCACCTGGGCACACTGCTGGCTCCTGTTCAGCTGCTGTCAACCAGCACCCCCAGGTCCTTTTCCACCAGGCAGCTTTCCAGCCGCTCTGCCCCCAGCCTGTAGTGCTGCCTGGGGTTGTTGTGACTGAAGCGTAGGGCCCCACACTTGGTCTCGTTGAACCTCATACCGGCCTTGGCCCATCGACCCAGCCTGTCCAGATTCCCTGCAGAGCCTTCCAACCCTCCAGCAGATCAACATTCCCACACAACTTAGCGTCACTGAGCTTTCAGACAGCTCCAGGCACTCTGCTGCTGCTCACCAGACCTTGTGTTTTGCGGCAAGAGAGAACAAGAACGGCTAGCCCTGACTCACCTGTAAGTCACAGGGGCTACAGCCAAGCACGCAACACCACAGCAAGTCTGCAGGTGAAGAGTGACTCATGTAACCCAGGAGGGGCTGTGTCTTTTCCAGCGTGACCACATCGAGGTGAGGGTGGGAGGACAGCTCGCACTTATCAGCGTGGCACCGTGGGAGCCACAGGACGAGTCTGCTCTGCTGACTGCCCGCTGCTCCCCTCCTGGCTGCTCCTGCAGCTCTGCTGCCTCCCTCCAGAACGTGGAAGGTCACAGGGCCTAGCTGTACATCCAGGTACCACGCTGCTCACCACAGCGTGGGAGAGCAAGCCCTCACCTCACCTCAGGTTGGGCTCTGGCTCTCTCCCGGTGCAGCGTAGGAGGCCACTGGCCCGGGAGCAAACCTCCTGCTGATGTGGCAAGGCAATGAAGAAGCTGAACACTGAGCATGTGCTGCATCGTTTCTGATGAGGCACGCAGGGCACAGGGACGTGCTATTTGGCAACAGGAGCCTGCCCTCTCTGCTTTGTGGGCTCTTTGCTGGCTGCCTTGCGCCTCCTGACGTAGGCACTCTGCATGTGGCGCGGCCCAGGCTGCCTTGGGGCTCTGAGGGGGCCATCTGGCCCCGGCATCCCCTCCCTGGCACTGCCACGAATAGCAGTGCTCCCACTGCTCCCAAGAGGACTTTGGTGCCATCACCAAGTGACCTGTCAGGGAGCCTGGCCTGGGGGATGCAGCAGAAGGACACAGCTGAAAAAGCCGTCTTTACTTCAACAAGGCAGTCACTTTTCTGCCAGAAAAAAGAAAATTATTTAATTTCTCAGGACAAAAGGGAACTGAAAATTGGGATGAGAAGAAAGACGTAAAAGAAATAATGCAAATGAAAGCACATTCAGACATTTCACAATTGTATACTGAGAAAGCATAAAGAGCCTTCACAAACAAGCAGTCACAGCCATCAGACGCGTCCCAGGCTCAAAATCAGAGATGACACCAAAATTGCACATAAGGAAGAAACTTTCATCAAATAAGAAGCTAACTTCTGTGAGGTAAGTTCCCTAAACTTCCTTCAGAAAACACGTGCAAACTCCTCAGATATTTCAGATTTTTTTACTGGCTCTCTCAGCAGCCATTCCTTGTACAGACTAATTAAAGAAAATACAGCCTGGCACATTGGTTTGTAGTACTCTAAGCACTCCTGACACTCATGATCAATGGTACTATGTGTTGAAAAATTACATTTTTGCTTTTAAACCCATTTAAAATATGAAGAATTTGAAGTCCATCCTGTCCCTTATCTCCCTGATCTTTTAATTGCTGACGACCATTGTATATTCTGGCAACCACTTGGAAAAGCCATGCAGGTGTTTCTTGCATAGTCTTGCTTGAATTCTTTGTGCAGTGAACAGGATACAGCCTCAGGTCATAGTAACTGGGCTTGGATTTATAATAATAACGAATTTGAGTGCTTTCCCAGAAGGCTGCAGACTCAGTTGCACTATGCAGTCAAAGAGTACTAGAAGCACATCTGGTCACAAACAACTAAAAACTGCACATGAGCAATGCTTTGCTATTCATATATCCTGCCAACATGGGCAAGACCTAAAACCTTTGGGTAGCTCCTTCTGCGTGGTGGTCTGACGTTTGCACATTTGTGGCTGGATCTGCCATTACTGAACTCAAAGAGACTTCAGAGGAACAGGATCACAGTGTGGTATAGTAACAAGATAAAGCCCATGAACACTGTGCCTGAATTTCTGCCTAGGCACAGAATCTGCCCTAGCAACCCAAGTGCATTTGAAGAGTCCTCATAGGCACCTCTCTCCTTGAATATTAAAATCTAAATGTATTTATTAAAGCTTATTTTGGAAACTACAGAACACGAGTCCCACTACAGACCAGAACCACTTCCACATCAAAGCAACCCGATTCTTTCACCAAATTTGTAAAGTCTCAATTTTTATCCCTTCTGAAAACCAAAATACCACAAATATTTACTTCTCTGTCCAACACATACCTCGTTTCCTGCTTGACTATTGCAGGCAACGCCACTTGGGTCATGCAGCAAACAGACATGACTTCCATTTTGCTCCCTCCCTCATGCTCTCCCTTTGGTCCCTCTGGCTCCAGATTCAAGCCCATCCAGCAATTCCACTTGCCCTCCTGCTGAAAATAGACTCCACATAAAATTCCTCTTTTGTTCAAGTCCAACCTGTTTCTCCTGAGTGGAACAGAAAGAGCCAATAAACCACTGAGGTCAGGACCTTAGCAGCACTACCTTTAAGTCACCGTTGGTCACCTTGTTTCTGATGTTAACTGTCTTGAGCAAAAGAGAAGATACATAAGTAGTAAAATCACTTTGTTATGTTACTATGCAAGTCCCCTACCAAAAACTCACACTCTTGTTTTATACCAATTGTCACTAACCTACATTTCTCCTCAGCAGTTGGGGAACTTACATTGGGATCAAAATTTGAACTATACTTCAAAATGTCCAAGTCCAGCTCCCTGTTCTTCTGCTATCAAAAGAAGGGGGGTAGACTAGGGCTTCTCTTCTCATAGCATTTTCTCTTGGTTTTCACAGAATCACAGAATATGCTGAGTTGGAAGGGACCCACAAGAATCAGGGAGCCCAACTCCTGGCCCTGCACAGGACCATTCCCAAGAGTCACACCACGTGCCTGAGAATATTGTCCAAACACTTGAACTCTGTCAGGCTTGGTGCTGTGACCATTTTCCTCGGGAGCCTGTTCCAGTGCCCAACCACCCTCTGGGTGAAGAACATTTTTCTATCTGACCTAAACCTCCCCTGAGACAACTTCAGGGCATTCCCTTGGATCCTGTCTCTGGTCACCAAAGAGCAAAGATCAGTGCCTGCCCCTCCTCCTCCCCTGATGAGGAACTTGTAGACTGCAACAAGGTCTCCCCTCAGTCACCTCTTCTCCAGACCAACTGATCTCAGCCGCTCCTCATATGGCTTCTCCTCAAGGCCTTTTACCATCTTCGTTGCCCTCCTTTGGATGCTCTCTAATGGCTTCATATCTTTCTTACATTGTGGTGCCCAAAAGTGCACACAATATTCAAGGTGAGGATGCACCAGTGAAGAGCAGAGCAGGACAATCCCCTCCCTCGACTGGCTGGTGATGCTTTGCCTGATATTTCCTCAGGACATGGTTGGCCCTCCTGGCTGCCAGGGCACTGCTGACTCAGATTCAACTTACCATCAACCAGGACTCCCAGGTCCCCTTCCACAGCACTGCTTTCCAGTATCTTACTCCCCAGTCTGTACGTACATCCAGGGTTGCCCCATCCCAGGTGCAGAATCCAGCACTTCCCCTTGTTGAACTTCATATAGCTGATGATTGCCCAGTCCTCTAATTTTTCAAGGTGTCTCTGCAGGGCCTCCCTGCCTTTGAGAGAGTCAGTAGCTCCTCCTACTTTTGTGTCATCTGCAAACATCTTCAACTTTATGAAGATGTTGAAGAGCCCAGGGCATAAGATGGAGCCCTGTGGAGCCCCATTAGCAACAGGTCACCAATCTGGTGTTACCCTATTCACTATTATCCTCTGTGCTCAACCAGTGAGCCAAATGCTCACCTACCATATGATGTATTTTTGCACAGATTCTTTCATTCACTTTTCAGATATTTATCTGGTACCATTTTGGACACACTCAAGACAGAGTTTCTGTCCCTCCGTTTTGTTCTTCTCACTTGGTTTCCTCATTACATAACTGAGTGTCCTCTGCTGGTTCAAACCCTCCTGAAGAACCACACATGGAACCACTTGAACGTTTCACTGTATAATCCAAGGAGACATATACACTCATATATTCCCCTATAGGCCTGTATTTCTTGGAGCCTAAGGTGAGGTTTGCAAATAGCAAAGATTTAACCAAAAGTATGTTAAAAACTGTACATGTATACTCCCAAATGGTGGCTATTAGTGATTTGAAGTAATTTGGGCAGGGGAATCCCACTTTTTGATCATTTATCACAAGCTGGGAGTTGTACTCGATGATCCTTATGGGTCCCTTCCAAGATATTCTATAAAGTCATAAGAAAAAAAGACTGTCAAATGCAAGAAGAGAAAGCTCTGGGAGTTTTCCAATTATTTTTGTTGCCAAGAAATCTTGGTATCCACATGCTCAGCTTCCCTGTCCCATCTTATCCACAACTCTCAGACAGTGTTTCTCCATGCCATGCCCTAAAGGAGAAAAGTGTCAAAACCCAGCAATGTAAAGCATGTAAAGTGCCTGAATAAAAATACTATGAGGATGAGAAAGCTATATTGGATTAATTTTAGTCTAATTTGCAATGTAGAGAGGTGCAAGGAGGAAACAGAAACAGTTTTATCCAAAGTACTTATATGATCCCCATTACTGGAGCATCTTAATTCTTTACAATCTCTAATGTATTTATGCTAACAGCACACTTGCGAGGAAGGCAAGTATTATCTTCTGTATTTTACAGATGAGGAACAGGGATTCAGAATCTTTAAAAGTATTTATGAGTAAAACTCTCTCACTGATTTCAGCTGAAGTTGGTTCCCTAAGTTCCCCTGAGAAATCAGCCCAAAGCAGCTACAGTGTGGACAAGTAACCATGGGATTGGAGGCCTGACACTCTCTGAACTCAGCTGCCTAGAGGCCATACAGAACATGGAGTACAAGTCCCTTGGTGCACTGCTACCTATCCAGTTCTGCTCTCCCTCTTCCTCCTGGTGCTGAGGTTGTCTTCTTCCTTGTCCCCGCTGAAAATCATCCTGCTTCCTCCAGACCATGCTGTCAGTTCGCCAAGATCATTTGGACTCTAAACCTCATCTCTGAAGCACTTACTCTTGCTCCTTGGTTTGTTGTCATTGCAGTAAGGACTTTCTGTACTCCACCATCTAACTGCCTACCATTAGGAATGAAAGCCATCAAGCAGAACAAGACTCATCTCAAATCTCTGCTATGCTTTACATATTTCCCCATCTGACAGTTCTGCTCCCATTTGTTCACAACATCATCTAAGATGAGGCAATGAAATTTATGCCCTTGAGAATGTCAAACATCTTACTAAAAGTAAAGTAAGGTCAAATAGTTGTTCCTCTTATGAACTCTAATATCTGGGCATAAGAGGAAATCAAACCAATTTGACATGATTTTGAGAGAGAACATGAGTAAATGCATGCCATACAGCCACTTATAGACCAGAAGAAGATAATTCAGGACGTCTACAACAATAAGAATGGGAGTCAGTATCTGGTGACCTTAGATATTTTCTGTCCTCCTCTAGAAATTAAAAAAAGTTTCTGAAGAATATTCATGTTGCTGCTTTTTCCCATAATTTGTTAAGCAGTGGCCATTTCTCTTTTAATTCAGCCACAGAAAAATAATTTATTTTTCCCAACACCGCTAATACTTTCCTTTCAGGATTGAAAAGTAAGACTTTTCTCCATTCACTCTTTACACTGACTTCATAATAGACATCCCGTGATACTACTTTTATTTTAACAATTGTTATCAATTTCAATTGTTATTTTGGAGCAAAGTAACTCGAGTATAGGTGCACCGATGTCACTAATTGGTATTCTGCCTAATAAGTTACTCTGTCGTCCTTCAGTTTGTGCCATTCCGTTCCATCTTTGGCACGTCAAAAGCACATCATGTAGATGTGCTTGTGGAAATGAAATCTTTCCCTTTTCAGTTCATTAGATCTCAGAAAAGTCTTTTCTGTTTTGGTCTTATACTTTTGCTTTCCTTCACTGTTTCTGATCGCTCTCACACAGACTGCAGTGGCAAAACTGTCAGCAGTTCACAAGGGGGCCAAATCCTCTCAGATGTTGTGTACAAGTTTCAGAGCTGTTTTCAGATTTACTTCCTTTCTTGTTTCCTTGCAGATATCCCTTTGATCCACTGAGTAGATCTGGACATCAGATATACGATTAGCATGTGGGACAATTTTCCTACAAACTGGCCACATTCACAGTCACGACTAGTCTGTTGGATCTCCAGAGATCAAAATGAAAAGTATCCAAAGTCTGTATTGTTTTTCTACACCCTAGACTGTTACAGCAAACTACTCTCGGAGCCAAACTTCCTTAAAGTTGACAGGACACCAGACTTAAGTCATCTGGGCACCAGACTGAATCCAACTCCAGTAGCTGGAGACAAATGAAGACAAATCTTTTTAATTTATCATAGGAGAGATTAAAAGGTGCTGATCAAAGTGTAAGCACTACCATCATTGTCTGGACTCCTATGAATATTTCAGTTAAGCTGCCAATCACTGGCACCTCAATATAACTTCTTTTTTTTTGATTCTCTTCAAATATGCCTGCTCTATGCAACACAAACAGAACTTGTACTAGAACAGGGTCTTTTGGTTTATTTTGTGTTTCAATTTTTTTATGAGAATACTGATCTAGAGAGTGGAAAGTTACAGTCTGTTTCTTACAGTCAGCGCACAGGGACTTACTCTTTGCTCCGGTATACTTTTTTGTCCATGTCCTTGCTTGGCAGGTGGTTCTCCTTTCAGGGCAGTGAGGAGGCTTGGCTCCCTCAAAGAGAAACTGCTATGGTCTAGGTTGGGATACATCCTACAGTAGACCCTCACTGCCCTCCAGGCTGGAGGCAGCAGTGGCAGAGAGAAAGACTATAGGCAGGAAAGGGAAGGGAAACTCTTCAATCACCTAAGCAAGCAGCAGCAAGGGCAACAGGAACGGCGTATCACACCTTTTCTGACTATAACTATAAATCATTAGTGATGTGAACATAGGTATGAGAAATACCATAAAGTATAGAGAAAAGACCAGAACAGCAAAATGCTGTCTGAGGTACACATCGGCTCAGTTCCTGTAGGACACAGGAGATTTATGCCTGCAGTCCCAGTGAGGACACAACAGGAACACAGTCAGGTACCAGGCAGGCCAGGCTGTTCAGGAACCTTTTTTTTATATGCAGGCATAAAATAGAGAAGCAGATATAAGCAAGATTTAGGTATGAAGGCTTGACCTTTCCATGATCTTCTGTACTCTTAGAGTTGTTTCAAACACTTCAACTTATTGCACATCAAAAAGAAAAGGAGGTGCAATGATACAACAGCCAGAGCCACAACTAGAATGAAGCCTCAGATAGGGGAAGAGCTGGATGGACCAGCATCTTCATGAGGAGTGGCTCTGAAAGGTGAAATGATTAATCCACCTCATTTTTAAACTAGTTTCTCTTGAATTCTTTGAAACCTTTTACTACTTTGAGAGACTTCTTCCATTCCTGAGTTAAAAGGTTAGCAAGATTTGCTCCAGCTTTCTTTTTCTTTGTAATACAAGCGTGTGACATGAGAAACTGAGCACATATCTTCTATAATTAAGACAGGGGACCTCCTGAAACCAGTCAGGTTTCAAAAGCAAATGTATGCTTAAGCACAATCACAGTATTTCAGGAAAATTTTAAAAGCTTTAATCATAAGCAAAGGGTAAAGGCACTTTTATTTTAGGCGTAGTTCAAGTATCATCCATCTTCCTTCCCCTTCCATAAAGGCAAACATTCTCAAGTTACAAGTTTTGAAAGACTTTTCCAAGCTTCCATTTTCCTTGGAGCTTAATGCTGTCTTTAATCAAGACTTCCTTCTGGAGCTCTGAAGCTCATTCTACAGTCCTTGTAATTAGCATTATTTCTAGCTATTCACTTTTCCAGCCTCAGTACTAGAAAGCGAGAATTATTTTCAAATTTATGATTGCACGAAAAATATAATATAATTTAAAATTATTTATTCTTTCACACCAACTCAGCCAAACATTACAAATACTGTAATAACCATTCTAGGAGGAATGCCCTTCCAGTCCCTTTGCTGTAAAGACTTATGTATAGTATTTTTTTTACAGGTAAAAAAATAATTAACTCCTGATCAAGTTCCAGGTTTAAACTTAAAGACAGTTGTCTGAAAAATAGCAGTCAAAAAAACTTAAGGTTCTGAATAAATCTGACAACACATATAAATCCTCCACACATTTGTTTAAGGGTACATAAAATGTAAGTGGTATAAACCCCAGAAAAAATGAGCAAGAAATAGATACTTTAAATGCCTGGTAGAAGTATTTGAGATATATGAAACTCATCCTAAGTTAATAAATCAGAAGATTTATTAATCTTTCTAATTAGAAAGAGACAGTAAAGAGTCAGACAAGTTTAATCATGACAAATAAAGTAGAATAAAAATAAAACATAAGCAATGTGGAATACAAAAAGTGAATGGTAAGAGTGTTTGAAGCTGGTCTATGGTGAGGATGAGAGGTGGGTTCCCACGCTGCAACCCTGTGCCAGCCCTGAGCAGGCTGTCCTGTTGCAGGACTGCATCTCAGAGGAACTGGAGTGAAACACCATCCTACCTCCTACCTGTTGCCCCATCCTGCCTGGGCTGCTGCAACAGTTCTTGGAGGTAGACAAGCCTTCACTAGCCCTTTCCAGGCTGCTGCTTGCTTCTGAATAAACCTATTACAAGCAGAGAAAATTGTATTTGTTTCCTGGACTCACTGCTAAGCACTGTTAGCAAACTTGGTAATGTTTCAAGGATATTAAACCAAGAACTAATTGGAGACATGATAGACAGTGATTCCCTACTGTGCCTTTCCTCTTCAGGAATCATCAGCTACTGGCAGTATTAATTCACTTGCTAATGTGGAAAAGACAAAGTAGAGCCTTTTAAACATATTTTTGAGCAAAAGCACATGTCGTGGTTTAACCCCAGACAGCAGCCAAGCCCCACGCAGCTGCTCACTCACTCCTCCACCAGTGGGACTGGGGAGAGAATCGAAAGGTAAAAGCCAGAAAACTCATGAGTTGAGAAAAAATGGTTTAATAGGAGAAGCAAAAGCCATGCACACAAGCAAAGCAAAGCAAGGAATTAATTCACTGCTTCCCATGGGCAAGCAGGTATTCAGTCATCTCCAGGAGAGAAGGGCTCCATCACACATAACAGTGACTTGGGAGGACAAATGGCATCACTCCAAACATCCTACTTTCCTCCTTCCCTCCACTTTATATACTGAGCATGATGTCATATGGTATGGACTACCCCTTTGGTCTATGTGGGTCAGTCACCTGTCCCAGTTGTCTCCTCCCAACCTCCCATGCATCCCCAACTTCCTCGGAAATGTGGCAGTATGAAAAGGCCTTGGTTCTCTGTAAGCCCTGTTCAGCAATAACAAAAACATCTTTCTATTATCACCACAAATCCAAAACCTAGCCCCATACTAGCCATTGTGAAAAAAGTTAACTCTAATCCAGCCAAAACCAGCACAGCACAGAAGGTATTTACAGGAATTAGAGTTCGAGATGAATTTAGAGGAAAATCAGTGGGCGATCTCCATTAATAGCAGCTGTATGTGGTCAGGCTGATAGACAAATTAACAAACTGGAGAGACTGTGTTTCCTAGAAAGAGAGTAAAGTATAGCATCTCCCTCCTGTTCAGACAAGCAAGAAAAGCTGAAAAGCTGAGAAGAGTTCATCTCTCATCTGGATGTCTCCATGCACTTGTTACTTTTTTTACAACAAGAATATATTGCTCAAAATAATTGACAAAATACACCAAAATAATTGACAGATAACAAAGGCCATGGAAGAATAAAACATTTGAAGACATTTAGAAGAACAACGTATGTTTTCTATCCCAAATATTGCTTGTATCAAAGCACAAAGAGATTTCGAAAAAAGGATCTGAAGAGAGATGAGTGACAGAACAGTTCAAGGAAAGTGTTTTCTGAATTTAAGTGAAGGCCAGGGACGTATAGGGAGGAAGAAGCAAAAAAACAGGGAAGACAACAAGCACAATGTGGTGATAGCTGTTGTCATGAAGCTGGGCTGAGTGGATTCATGGTGCAGATTTTCTGACGAGGCAATGAAGAAAGAGCTGAGGATCAAGCAAAGACTGAAGTGCAGGGAAGCAATAGCTGAGGTCACTTAAGAGAACAGACAGCAGGGAGAGGATGCCGAGAGTGACAAAAACAGTGATAGACTTTAATGGATTGGAGGTCTCAAGAGGGCAGGGTGAGGCAAGGGGCAGAGGGTAAATATGCTTTGTTGAAAGAAATGGAGAGGTGAGAGAGAAAGCAGTTCTCAAAAGGACCAGAGGACCAGTGTTTTGGCAAAACAGGAGCAAGGCTCTTTCAGTGAGTGGGAGTGCAGCTCGGGGCTTGTAAGTCAAGTGAGAGGGTGAGGGAAGGAAGACAAGGGGCTAGGAGGTTGTGCAGGATGTCAGCGAAGAAGGCAGTCAGCTTCAGATGAGATTATGAAAGAAAGCAGGTATTATCATAACCATTAGAGGGGGAGTGGGAGAGCAGCTGTGAGCTAGGGAGGATGCCTGCTCACCAGTTCCTCCCTGCCATGGAAGAGGCTGGCCAGGGCTGTTAGACATACACAGTAGAAAGAGTGAAGGGCCTTTACAAAGTCTGGCAGGTCTTTCAGATTCCAGTCTCTTCCCACCCACATCCCACTAAAATGAATAGCTCCATTCATTTGGGTCAGGGTATTGGTTTCAGAGCCTTCTCTAACATGGAAATTCATTGAGGCCTCTTTGCCTTTGCTAAGCCATTTCCCGAGTGTTTCTCTAAGATCAGAGTGTGCCTCTTCCTGACCCCAGGAAGAGGGAGAGCCCAGCCCAGAGGGCTGGCAAGGCTGGTAAAAAAGTCAGTAATCAGCAGATTCACTCCCAACCACAACAGACAGCACTGCAGAGTCCTCTCTGCTCTTTCTTTTCACCACAGCCAAGGCGTGAAGGAGCCACTATCATTCCCTCTGTCCCGATGAGTTTGCAAGTAGTTTACACAGACCAAGCAATGTTAGGGTACCAAAATTCGTGTTGAAAACTCCTGGAGAAAACTGCAGCACTCTGACATCAGTTTTTGATCTTTGTGGAAGGAGCCGATGCAACTGCCTCGAGATCATTATCACGGCACTGTAAGCAAAGCGGTAACGGTTTGACAGTTACCATACTAAGACCTCTGCCTGTCAGCTTTACTGCTTGTTTATTCTCACAACTATTCTTTTCTCTCAGCCTATATTTTTTTGCTCTTTACTTATAGTAAAAGTGCTTTTTGGACACAGACTATGTTTCTGCTCTTATTTAGGGCACATCTAGTATGATACAGTCTGTCTGGCATGGAGGACAACAATACCATAAAATAAATGACAGCCATTCTGCTAAGATGCTAACTAACCTTTACAGCCTGCATGCAAAAGAAAACACTTTGAATGTGCAATGTTTTTAACTTAAGACACCACAGAATGAAACACACTAAAATAGACACTCTATATTACAGACAGCTGTTGCCAGCTGTGCCCCTTGAATAGAATTGCTAAAAAAATTGGCCTTATGAAAACAAAAGAGGGTTATTAGCATCATTTCAGAGAGCAAACAGAAAATTATTTTGCATTCTGTCATCCTTTTACTTCCTCTTAGTTGCTAGAGTAATTGCATACAGTTTCCAGTGGTTCTAGAACCCCCTAAATCTTATACAATCTACATTATTGTCCAACAGGTTGATGGTTCACTAGATGTAATTTCTACGGGGTGCTTTGAGAGTCTAAGTGTTTGGCAGTTCAATTCAATAACAACATCAGCTTTAGAACTGAAAGCAAGGGTCAAGTGACTCTGGGCAAGGCAATCACCTTAATGAATTAATGTTTGTACAAAGCTCCTGAAGAAACAATATGTTACAGAAGCGCCAAGAACATTATATGTAGATTTTCTTCCTTGTAGGCCTTCCACTTCCAAGGAAATACAGATGGTACATGAATAATTTTGAAATTTTGAAGAAAATAGGTGTGACTCCTTTCTTGAAGGAGCAGGTAGCAGCTTTGCCCTCCAAAGCCCAAGAAACAAGTTCACATACAGAACTGACCCTTAGCATTCCTTGTACTCTCTCCATTATCCATACACTTCCTTTTCACTGTACCTAAAAATGCTACAACTTTTTTTGCCACACATAAAACTATATTTCATCAATTTTAAGCAAAGTAAAATGCCAAATGACAGACAGACAAGCAATAAAAAACAGCCCAGGTGCCTAAGCATGAATGCAGAAAGATTCAATAAAAATTCCTGCTGGTATTTTCCGGGGGGTGGGAGGGCATTGATCAGACTTTCAACTAATCTCAAAGAAGTTTTAAGTCTTGTCTTAATGAGGCTCACAAGAGGTCTCTTGGTAATTTTCAGTGTGTGCATTACCAGCATCACAGAGTTACAAGCCACAAAAGAAGACAAAAAAGAGACTGCAGAAAGGTAGATAGTACGAGCTCAAGGATCTTCCATTCAAGCAATCAGTATGAAAGTTCTTGTAGACAGCAGTCATATTTGTACAGGGTGCTAATCCCATCCAGGTTTTAATGTGTCCAGAGAGACTGACAACTGGAAGAATTAGACTTCCACCCATCTTTAACTGAACTACAGCGCGAACACAAACACGTGAGTCACAGCATCTTCGGGGGATTGCACAGAGCTGACCTGATTAGCACTGCGGATAAAAGAACAACCCACAAAAACATGCTCCACAAGGCAGATACTGCAGAAAACCATCAGCATAATACACAAGCATTATCTGACCACAACTGGCATGTTTCCTCTTTTAAAAGGCAAACTTGCTGTGGTATCAAACATACTGAATGAGGGCTGCCTCATTGGGCTACAGCAGGAACCTCCACGCATATCACCTGGCCCTGCTACATTCCATTACTCATTACCTAGCTCAGGAGTGAGGTATAAACGGCCTTGCAAGGGCTTTCTGCCTTCTCTTCTCATCATGGAGAGAAGACCTGAAATCTGCTCCTCTTCTGTCTTGTTTAGCAGTGAGTACATTCACACTGTATGAGCATAACTCCTGAAACTCTGTTCTCTGTCATTCAACAGAAACATGATGTGTGCTCCTTAGATTTTAAACTAGCTCACATTTCTGATAATTGTTACCAGGTAGAAAGGTATTTTGTAATTGAAGGCAGGATTAACTTTTACAGATATTTGAATATAAAAATTTAATAGAGAATTATATACAGTTTAATTCTACAAATATATAGTTATATTTAAAAAAAAAAAACAAACCACACTTCAGAGGAGTCCTTTCCCAACAGTAGGAGACCTTTCAGTAAGTCTTTCCTGGAATAACAATAGTATTGGACAATAGGACCTCTAGATGGTACTGTATCATCCAGACTAGCACTATATGACGATAAAGACCAAATGTTCAGAAGACCAGACCAGACAGATCATTAGTTCATAACTTTCACAGACTTTCTTTCAAAGTATGTTATGAAATTAAAATTACTGAAATAAGTAGAAAGGAGGTGAGAGAAGATGTAAGCAGGGGCAGCAATTACCAAACATAAATTAAAGTGAAAAAAACTTCCACATCAATAGGATCCCTAAAGGAACAGGATTTCCTGTCTTCCATCCAAAAGAACAAGAGTCAAACACCACTTTCAGAAAGACCAGAGAGTTGTGTGGCTTACAACTATTACAACAGTAGGAATAAAAAACAAAATATCATTATTACAATATAAACACATAATTGGAGGTAGTACAAATCTGCCAACTCTTAGGGCATAAGACAACTTCTAAATTGTGAGGTTAGAAAAAAAAAAATCTCTGCTGTCCATTTATTCTAAATGCCTCTGTAAAGGTGTTTGCCAAAGCTTTCTGGAGGCAGTTCAGAACAGTTGAGCAGAATTGGGTGTTAAAATCACAAGTGGTTCCCAAAGTAGTTGTTAAAACCCCTGTTATTCAGAGGAGCACCCCTCTAGTTGTGCCCATTCTCCTCCTCCTTTCCTCCTTTTCCCATTTTTTCAGGCTCAGACCCAGAAGACCTTGGCTTCTCATTGCAATTCTGGGACTAGCTGACAGTGTAGACGAAACACCCTTAGAATTTAAACTTATTTTAAATTTTACATCCCAAGAAGATACAGGGCAGAAGATGGCTGAGCACCACAGCTCTTGTGCTCTAGGGTGACTGCAGTGTGAAAGTTACCAGATTAGAGCATACCAAAGCCATCTCATTTACTCCTCCCACCCTCCAATCCAAAGTGTCACACTTCAGTTAAGCACACACAGCCTACATGATTAAAAAACAAAAAAGCAACCAACCAAAACACCCCCCCACCAAACAAAACCAAAACCTAACAATCCAGCAACTGAAAAACCCATAAATCTCTTTACCACATAAAAGCTAGGAATAGAGAGAAAGTTAGGTAGAATGCCAACCTCCTGTCACTTTGCAGATGAGGCATGTCACACCTTCAGTTTGGACATTCATAAATGGATTCAAACTGTTGATACTTCAGAAGCCAGTGAGCAGAAACAAGGAAAATTCTTTTTAAAATCTAATAACTGTATTTAACAGCAAGACCGCCATGGGCAGCAGGCAAATAGTAGACTTTGAGGGATCACTTCTGGTCTTCCACCCAGTATTAGTGTCTGCTGTAAGCAGCAGCACATAGTGCAAGAGTCATCTCCTGATATCCTGCATGCATATTGAGGCAAGCTATTAACTTAATTCTTTCTTAAATGAGCTATCAAGTTCGTTACACCCTTATTTCAAAATTTCTATGAAAATGTACCCTACTATTTAAGCATGAGGGACATTGGCATCCAAGTTTGGGGATACTGAGGGACAGTGGAAAATATTTAACAGAGTCTTTTATAATAACTCTATCTTGAACAAAAAAAAGTTCAGGCTTTTCTGAGGACGGATCAAGAAAACACATTTATCAAAAGATTCTTCCCAACCTTACTGGCCTCATATTCATGTTTCTTCTTTTTCAGTTTGTATTCTCTGTGACACAGGAGAATCAGATAAGGGAAGAAAAGTGAGCACTGACATTTTTTCAAATGACCCCCAAAGGATGGTACATGAGAACATGGTCTGCATCACCGTGCATTGGCAGCCTGGTCCTACACAGCCCAAGCTGTGCATAAGCCAGAACAGCTGCTGCCCAAAGGAGACAGTAGGGTCTCGTACATGAGGTACAGGTTTAGTTCCCTCTCCGTAACAAGTGACTTCGTTATTCTATCCTGCCATTCTCCATCTGAGAAATAATCCTCTTCCACTACACAGAAGTGTTGTAAGAATAAAGAGAGACTGGTAGGCACTCAGATATTAGAAGAGCAGGAGGCCTGTAAATCTCTCAGATGCATTTGGAGGAGCAGAAGCAAATCTGTAATGACTCTGTGAACTGCTCTTGGGTCCTACAGCTTAAGCTTAACTGCAGCAATTGCCCTTTGTGTATCTTCCAGAACATGGCTTTCTGTACTCACTCAAGACTTCAGGGAAGAATTTGGGTTTAATTCAAAGCCTTCTTAAACCTTGCTTCTGGGTGGAGTAATCAGAGGTGGGTTCAGTTATTTTATTTCTCCCATAACATAAATTATGTGAGGCTAATGTGTCAGTCTTAGAAGTTCTTCCATCTGGAGATGGGACTTGTGCCAATTATGTCATAATTTTTCTTGCCTCAAGTGCCTCATATTCATTGTATAGGAATCAAAATCCTAAGCAGTTCAGGTGGTGAGCAGATTTTCTTGTGACAATGAAGCACATTTTATTTTAGAATTTCAGGCCAGCTTCCTGCCACTACATAACAAAAATATGATTAATGATACATAAAATCCATATTTTGGAATAGAAATAAATTGGGCCATTGTAGCATTTCTTTCTATCTGGGGAAATTTTATTCTGTCACTGCTTGACAACATAATTTTACAGAATAAAACACTTTGTACTTAGGGAATTTCACTTCTGTGTTAAAATACACTTTTACTGCAAAATGGTGTAGGAAAGCCTTGAATTTAGGAAAAGATTAATAGGCTAGATAAGCTCTTTCTAAAAGGATATGCCAAGACACTTCTTACAGATGGAATTGTAGTAGGTATAATCTTATTTTAAATAAAAAATAAATAAATAGATGAATAGAGTTTATGCAGAACTATGAAGACCAGGTTTGGGTTTGGGATTTTTTTTTGTGAATAGGAAAATACAGAGTTTTATCAATTACAATGAATTCACAGAAATCTGCAGTGAAGGAAATCATTAAAATGTTGTACTGACCAAATACATCTCACATAATAGAAAATACTTAAGACTCGATGCAGAGATTTTTACCCAGACATCTATAAGAGCTTTCTGAAGGTGGGAAATATTTTGCAGGCGAACAAGGCAGACAGAAACCAGTGAAGTGGCCTTTCAAGTCAAAAAGCAGAGGATAGGAAAGAGTTGTCCTCAATCTGGTCTCATACATCAGACTTACACAGCTTACAGTGAATACACAGTATTCAGTGTGTGGAATTTTTTTGGCCATAAAACACTGATAGATCTAGTGACTCTTGCCCTAGCTTCCAAGTGATACTGCCTTTTCTGGGACTTGCAGCTGCTTCATTTTGCTGCAGGAAGACCTCATATTCACAGGGAAAAAAAATACTCATGTTAAGACCAGGTGATTTTTGCACTTAGCTTTGAAATTGATTTTGAACGTACTGCCTCTCTTGTCATTGACTATTAAGTAGGTCATCCTCATCCACAGGTAATTTTTAGGTGCCCTCACGAAATATGACAAAGATTTTCAGTGCAGCACAGACAAACTAGTAAAGCTGGAAATGCCACTGGAAAAATCAAGAAAGGAACCTGACTGTCACATTTACTTGACTATCACATTTAAACCTTGGGTATAATATACCTTTAGCTGCCAATATTGCAAAGCATTTCTACCCATATGTGCACTAGAAGAATGCAAATAACTCTACAGAAAACCTAACAAACAAAAAATCCTTGGCTACTTCACATCGAGAATGTCCTTAAATCTTTTCCTGGACTGAGAATTTATCAGGATGGTGTCAGAGGCACCTGCAGTCCTGCCATCTTTTGGCTCTGCTCATACCTTGCTATACAGGGTCCTGGCCCCTCTGCAACACTTCCATAGTGAGGACTGAACTTTCTAAACCTTATTCCTGCATTTTGATTTTCAAACAATACTCTAGTAAAACAAATACAAAAAATCAAGAGTGTTCTAGTACAGAAAATGCAAGCTGATCCCTCATGAAGATACAATAAGCCTGGTGAACTGCCTGGACAAAATATCAGGAGTAAAACGACCTCAAGTGTCACTACACATTTCAGTGTCAGCACTAATGAAAGGTACTACTGATACTATTTCATATCCAAATTCGACTTTCTGGTGGGAACCAAGATGAAATTCTATTGCCTGAGTTATGTTTTAATCAGTTTTGGGTGAATTTGGAAATGTTATGTAAACTGAAACCAAGCTGAACACTGGGATGTTTTGCTGCCAACACAGACTTCTCACATAGCTCCAAATGGTCTTGTATCACAAGTGTAAATTACAGTTTAATTGTAAATGGGACAAACCCAAACTGTAGTAGTCTTTTTGAATGAGCGTACAAGGATAATAGACAGGTAAAATTGAAAGGCAGCCATATTAAGACTTCAGTTTAAAAATATGCCCTTAATTTTTACTGAGTCCAGTTGGTCAACCAGGTTGTGGCGTGAAATGTATGTCTGTTGTGCTCCTGGTCCTTGGCATTTCTGGGTTGCCAAACAAAACCAAGAAGCAGTTGGAAGAGAGCAAAAGTTACTCAGTAATATTTCTGCAGGGATTTTCATCTGTCAGTAGAACAGGTGAACCTGAGCTTATGTGGAGGGTTCAAGTTTGGAAACAGTTCCAAAACCCCAAAGTGATTATTTACTTTGTTTGTCTGAAAAAAGCAAGATGAAATCTGATGGCTTAGCTACACTTACAAATTCTTTTCACAGTGCTAAAGCAATCACATGAGAAGTTGGTGTTGGACTTGTACCTTTCACATTAGCAGACCATCTTCTATCGTCTTCTGACTGTATTGAAGAACCCAGCTCTACCTGATGGGCATAAGAACAGTTTTGCTTGCACTGTACCTACACTCAAGTCCTAACTTGGCCTTGAATCTTAGAGTAGGCTGATGTATATCCCAACACTGTAATTATCACCTGCCAGACTCTATATGACTCTTTTTTCTGAACAGGGAAGGCAGACAAGAAATCAGGAGAAGGCTTGTTTATAAAGTAACAGGAAAAAAATATTTTCATGGCCTAGGATGTGTATGGAACCCAGCAATCTTAATAAATTACATTCCTTATATGCCACACTTAATGAGCAAATGAGAAGGCAGAATGGCTTTTTTGTGTTTATCTATTTCCTCTTACTTTTGGATTGTGCGATAAAGCTCTATGTCAGGCCAAAACTATTGCACCCACCACAACATGTCAGCAACTGTGACTCAGAACACATTATATGCAGGAAGAAAAAGATGCAAAGATAAGATATTAGGACTGAAATCAATACAGGATTCTCTTTTACATATCCCAACAGTCTCATTAACTTCAAAGTAGCTGATATGAATGTAATTAAAGAGCAGAACAAACAGCAAAAGGGGAAGAGAAACCACAGGGCCCTGTTTCAAGATTCTCACTAAAATGGCATAGCACAGGGCTGTACCATAAGTCACAGGATATACTCTGTCAAACCTAGCAGAAATTTTTATAAACAAGTAATAGTGACACCTTAAACAATGTAAATTGTGTAAACGCAGGCATCGGCAGTTTAAACACAAATAAGCATCACCACCAGGGAATAACTAAACAACAACAAACAAGTTCTTGGTGCTCTAATGTGCTAAACCCAAATCACAGCTGGTTGCTAGGCTCAAACTTATATGCTACTCACACAAGATAATCCTGTAAAAAGAGGGAACCAGGTGCAGCATGACAGAGTTGGATACTGGAGACTTTGCAAGTCATCTTTACGTGGTCACAACCAGAAAACATACCACAGTGCAGTGCTGAAATGCACACCATTGTTAACAATTAACGCTATTAACCTGTTGGGCTGCTGGTAGGTTCACGGGCTAATGTGTAAAGTGAAATGAGAATGCTTCTGTGTCCCAGGGGTCATCCAAGTCATACTTAGAGCAGACAGATGTCCATGGGACAGAATCCTGACTTCAAGGGCAGTAAATGGCAGCAACGGCAAAGAGAAGGCTGGGCAGGTTGTAGATGCTTTCCACTTGCAGAGGGTAACCAGCTCTGCTGGGCAGCCTGAGAGAGCCTGCACTGCTACACCCCACAACATTCCAGCCTGTGGAGAAACACAACAACTCAGTGCCCAGGCATCTGGAAGGCAACAGTGACACCTTGATAGCAGGCAAAGCACAGCTACAGGAAAAAGGTAACAGAAGACTTCAGAGGAAAAAATCCCTACCAGTGCTTTTCATGAGCTCTAAATTCCTAAATCCTCCCCCTCCTGTTCGCCCCACAAATGTGAATCAAGGGATCAACAGATCAATGGGATAATTGTATGGAATGTCTTTAATGGAGCATCAGCCCCTATTTCTTACATACATTATTGAATGCTCCTACCAAGTGCTAAATTAAAATTTACTGTAGTGCTAATTGAAGTCACATTTGTGTGTGTGTGCTGCGTGCTGTTAGGCAGGAGGAGACTTCTTTTGCTGAAGATTAAAACTTCAGTAATGTCTTTTTGTGCTTATACCAGTTTAATGCAAAAGTAAAACATAATTATAGGAGGCTGCTAATGGATTAGATGGCCAGTGTTGCTCTCTAGCTGTGTTCCAGCTTTTCCTCTGTTGGCTTTGTGCTGTCTGTTGTCATCTCCTAATTATCTGTTCCTTTTTCAGTTGGCAGCTTTAACATGTTGGGGGTATTATTCAAACTCAAATTAATTTGTGTTTTTCAGGAATTGCTTAAAGAGTAGGAGTTTTATTTGGAGCTTGATATGGCAATAAAATTTTTATCAGATGCAAAAGAGAAATGTTTTTTTTTTTGGCTGACTTTCACTGCCATGAAGCTATTCACACTGATCAGCAAGAGCAGAGAAAACTGGTGTTGCAAAATAAAATAAGCACTTCTGAAGTGCTTGGCAGCTGATTTGTTTCTGCATGGCCTATCATCACCAGCTACCACCTACTGTAGTTTCTGAGGGCAGAAAGCTATGGCACTTGCAAAAAATTTGAGGAGTGTGTTTGCTCAGGTCTTAACTGACACTTGAACTATTGCTGATTACAAGTCAAGTTCAGAGATATAAGGAAAGAAATCTGTCATTAAAATCCCAGGATTTTCATTCATGCAGCCAATGAATTAACAAATAAGAATACTGTGTAGCATTTTTATAGAGTCAGATCCTGCCAGGCACTGCAAACTTGCAAGTCCCTGTAGAGCACTGGAGCATTACAAGCCGTGCTGCCATTCTTCCTAATTTGTGCACTGTTTTGCCACCATCCACAAAAATATACAATGAAAAATACTTACTCATTGAAACGTATTGCAAGTATTCTAAGGAGAAAATAAGCTATGAAGGTATTTTCTACTAGATACTGAGAAAACATTCTAGTGTTGCCCAAGTCTCATGTTCCAGATGTGCTACCTTCCACTAAGCTCTGTGTTTACAAGGAAGCAGGCTGCACTGATCAGTTTATTTCAACAATCCACTACCACCTTTTAAACATGAAAACTCCCTGTCTTTTCTCTTGAAAAAACATCTCTTGAGGAAAAGGAGGAAAAAGAGGTAGTTGAAGACAAAATAAACACAAAAAGAGTTAACTTGAAACTAATCAAACCCTATTTTCTTTCCCTGCATCAGAAATCTTTTTTATTTCAAAGACATGCCGATCCTTTTGAGGGGAATTCCGCTTCTTACACCTGTGCAACCTGCCCTGCAGTGTAGGCCTTGCTCGCCCACCTGCTCACTGCAAAACACCCAGAACTTCCCAGTCCTGAGGCTGAGCCAGAAGAGCTGTGCTTCAGATATGTCAGTGACCTCCTGCAAGGACTGTGCCTAGCCCATTATATTTGAAAGTGGTAAAGTTCAAACCTGTGCAGCAATGAGCTAGAAGAACTCTTGTTACCTTTCAGAGTGTTATATTGTATTATGTATGGTCATCGGTTAATAATGCATGGTTTTATACAGCAGTTGAAAAGCAATTTCACTAAACAGTTTCATTTTAAGAATAACTTGTTAAAAATGCAGCTTCTGGAAAAAAAGGCAAAGTTGTTGTTCCATATTCAAAACCTAACCCACATTCTGAGAATAAAGGAACAGTCATATTGTAAACACATATTACAACTCATACTTTGAAATATCATGTAAATCTAGCCTTAAGTACCTCCCATTTGATACTTCATTTTTGCCTACTTTTGTTTTCTTCTTTATTCATGTTGATTCAACAGTATATAATAAAATTTTAATTTTATCTCTTGCTGTGCATTTGGGTGCCAACAAGGAGTTGAATATCTGTTTAAAAGCTCACTTACCGGAGCAAAATTATGTCCTTCTCTTCTCATAAGGCCTAACGTGGTTTTATTATCATGGAAGATTAAAAGACGTGACCTTTGGCACTGAAAAATATTTTGGTAACTCCTACAACTCCTAACTTGAATACTCTGAAGTATGGCCCCTTGGTAGCAAGCAGAGCCCTAAAATATGTACTGTATCTGGCAGAGATACTTATTTTCAGCTTTCATCTTACGCATGCATTAACTACTGAACTGACTATATTGTTGGAAGAACAATGGGTCAAGTCCAGACCTGCTGGATCCTATCTGATGGGAAAGCATGCATTCATTTTAACAAAAAACATGGAGCTGAAGTCAGAGGCACGTTATCCACTCTCCCTTCTTAGTGGAACTAAGCCATTCCCTCCTTCATGACAGCTTCTAATGCACAACCAGCTCCAGGAGCACAAGCATTGTCACTGAGGAGGAAAACACACGCAGCAACCTGCCAAAATGAGAGGAGCAAGAATACTTGTATACAATGCAATTACACTCATATACAGACAAAAAATGGCAAGTGGAAAGAAATAAGAATTCTTCCTCAGCCTGAAAAAGGCTACACTGCATTTTTCTTATTTTTTTTAAACAAAAATAAGTAATTCCCAGTTTCAGCCATTCTCTACTGTGAAAGCAAACAGCATGGTTAACTTCATGATTTTGTTATGAATGTTGTGATATTTGATGTCTCCAATCCTCCTTCTTAGAGCCCCTTGATTACAAGGCCGTGCTTTTCTTCACTTTAGAACAATTGCAACAACTTTCTAACCTTTGTGGTCACAGGAGCGACCTCAGAAACAGCTCCCAGGGTGACTATAGTCAGGTTCCTATTGTTGATGCTCACACCACAGCCTTCCAGACCAGAGTCTCCAAATGAGTATCCTGTTTACAATGCTGGAAAATAATGCAGTCTGATAAAATGAAAGATGAAAGTAGCATGTCAATAGCAACAGTTCACCAAGCAATGCATGCTGATAAGTGCCAGCTGCACAACAGGGCATGGCCACATCTAGTATCAACCACTATGACCAGGGAGTTTTGGGTAATCTATGCCAGGGATCATAGAATCTGGAGTCATCCCAATGATTCTACTGCAAATGTATGGGAAAGTAAGGCTGAATTTTTTACATGACAGTCAGTTTTACTTAGAAGAACTTTTAATCACTTTATGAGATTTTTCTTTTTAAAACCTGCCTTTTCACCTCTTCCTCCCCCACTTGGACAAAAAGCAATGAGAGACTGAAAAAGAAAAAACTCTTCAAATTTCTTATCCAGGCTGAATTGTCAAGGCCAGCATACCAGGGGAAGCATTTGTTTGCATATCAGCTCTGAAGGTGCAATAGACTAGAGCACAGAAAACATGGTTCTGCCTTATGTTCACAACCATTTCCAACACATTTTTATAGTCACCTAAAAGACAATTTGCAATCTCTGATCCTATACGCAGACTGCTGAAGTAGTCAGCATGACTGAGCATTAGAAAATGTGATGGTATAAAGCAGACATTTCAATTCATTTTACAAGGGGTTAAAGAGAAAGACTTCTGAGAAGTTTCTTCATAAAATGAGATTTTAATTTTCTATCAGGTGATCTAAATTCTGGTTTTGCATCTCTGTCGTGTAAATCATGCTAACTACACTTAAATTTAAAAAAATTCTTTGAAACTTTGATTCCCACATGTCTAGATTAACATTTCCCAACCTCCCAAAACAAAATTATTAATGTGCCCTTGCTAAACATCTCCCATAGATACAGCTACCTTGGAATACAAAGTGCTTCCAGAATAATGTAGGGTAGTATTTTTCAGTTCATTATTTTCCTCTCTTCTACATGTCAGAATCTCACAATGGCCTACTAACAAAAGAAACCAGCAATAATATTTCCTCGTGGCTGAAGATGCAGTGGACAATGTCTGCCACAAAGAGACACATACAGGACACACATAAACCAAACTCCGTGGCAGGGTTCTCATCAAAACCTTATCATAGTTCAATGCTTCATGGTGGTAAGGCACAAAATACAGATACCAAACAACAAGAATTCATTAAATAGTTACAGGAATTTTTAAGGTGGTAGAAAATTTAAGAGAAAATCCTCTAATTTTGGTCAAACTGAAGTAGCTCAGCTGAATAAGAATTCTTGTAAAATTGGAATGGGTCCCCTTTCACAGGCAGCAATACTCCCCTTAGTTTTGCTTCCAAGGGAAGGGTGCCAATTTATTATTTTTAACAAGAAATTGCATATTCGGTAGCTGTTCCTCAATTAAGAATACATGTTCCAATACATAATTACCCTGTTAGAAATACACACATTTTCACTAGTTAAAATGTGATTTTCATCATTTCCCAGCACTTAGATCCTTTACTAAACAGAAGAGTCTATTTCCAAACTTTGTACTACATAAGGTCTTGGCAGACTCTGACCAAGATAATTCACATTATTCGTCTTTCGGTAAACTAGAAAGCGAGTTTCAGAATTCCTACACACCCTACAGGACTTTTCCTCCTTGAGCAATCACATCTTTTCCCCTATTTGTCTCCAACTTATCATCACTTTCTTTGAATTGCTGATGGCAGATTGTGACACTGCAGAGAATTCCCAGTTTTATTTGCTGTGACATTATATTTTAAGTTTCCTTGCCCATATCTCCAACAATGGCTAGCATCTTAGAGGAATGTCACTAAGTCAAACAGGCAGTGTTACACCACTCTCTAGCCAGAAAATTTCCACCACATTCTCAACTCATCTCTTCTCAGGCACAGTCCAAGTATGCTATCAGACCATTAATATTTGTACCCTCATGTTCCATCCTATCCTGATTGTATAAACATTCAAATAATTACATATCCTTCACCTTATCAATTAATGAAGAAAGTCTATATCACCACCCCCTCATAATCCTTGGTTTTTTCCCAGTCCCATGTCACTTGAAATGGTATCAGTGAGGATGTCCTGTCTCCTTTGGGTCATCACTAAATAGCTAATCTAGCGCAGAGCAGAAACAAAACAGACACAGGCAGCAGTTAAATTTTAACATACAACAAAAAGTTAAAAATGTCACAGAACATGTCATATAAATACAAGTACACACACTTTCAGAATATTTATTATTGCATGTTGGTAGAATAGTAGCACTGATATAAGAAATGTGAAAATGAGTGTCTGGAGTTCTAATTTAGAAGCTTTTATTAATAAGTTGTACTTTTCTTTCCTGGTCCTCTTTGCACAGGAAGACATTTTACATACACACTAAATTAATTAGACATGTAAAAGACATTTCAGGCTGGCCAACTCAACTGCTTTGAGAAGTATTCCACCAGATTTCCAGACAATTAACAGCTGTAACATCTGGAAATCTCAGACAAATGGCCACCAACCATGCAAAAATTGACTCCATATCACACAAGCCTCTGTTGCATCCCAGGAGCTCAGAGGCACAAACATCACAGGAGGCACTCAAGTCTCCTGGCATGCATGCACAGGACACAATGGAGGAGCTGCACAAGAATGGATCATGCACATGTACACGTCCACGTGTTCATATCTCTGTGATGCTGGATTTGCTGTTCTGAGGAGGACTGGAAATTTTGATATGGTGACCACTTCACTGCTGAGATTTCTGACATCATTCAGACTGTATCTTCCTACCCTCTGGGATAGGAAGCAACACACTAGCAGCACTCACTGCAGTAGCAGGAGGAGCACTAACCTTTTGATGGTGTCAAAGATCAAGTCTAAGGGACTCAAAACCAAAACCTCAATCTGTTTCTGTCCTTTCTTCCATTGGTGTAGAGGTCTTACATCCTCTAAGACATCCGGAAGCAAGTAAATATAATTTGTATCCAGTTGCCTTAACCACTGAAAGAGTAAGTCTGAAGGATGACACAAAATTCCAGTATTTTCTCAGGTGTCTTCAGTATCCTGGCTGATGTTTTCAAACCCTGATGGCCCAGAACTGAGGTCCTAAAATTCCTGTGCACACTGCCTCATCCAAGCGCTGAACAACCAAAATGTTGTTGCATAATGGTGCCTTTCCCAGTCAATAATTAAGTGCATAAGATTTTCCACAGTACAGAGCTTACAGAGCTGGCTACTGGCTTTCGTGCCATAGCATTCCCTGACTCCTGTGCCTTTGCCTTCAGATCGTTCCTGATACTGCACAAGAACAATGTCCAAGTCCTCAGCAACTTGCTGTCTAAGAAGGAACAGCAATCCTACAACTGATCAGTCTGCCAAAAAAAACCCCAAAAAGTCACATCTCTGACTAAAAGGGCTTTCCACTTCAAGGCTTATTCCACAATTCAGTTCAGCTGACAAATGCAGAGAGGAGGATTTCTCAACTGTGCATTTTCCAGTAAGAGATGACCCTCCCATATTGTTAGAAGAACTGTGAAAAGAGAAACAACCCGCTGAAAAGGATCCAACTTAGAGGGAGGGTACCATCAGCTCTGGGAAAAAGCTATCACTTGCCATCAAGAAGAGAGAGCCTCACACAGGATCAGTTCCCAACATTCCCAGAGTCAGTGTGCAGGGGCAGGATGCCTGGTGACATACAGAAAAGGTATAACCTCTTTGCACTTACAGCCCCATGGGAACATTTCCTTGTACCACACCTGAAATGGCAGATAATTAAAAGGGGAGAAAAGAGTGTCTTTGATGCCAAAGTTGCAGTGCATTTACACCAAGAACACAATGCAACTGAGCGGTGCCAGAGAAGACACAAAGGCTGTATGAGATGCTATAAATGTAAAGAGAAAATCATACAGGCATGTGCAGAGTTCTGTCCATATCCCAATCCAAGCATTCCACCACCCTGTTTATCCAATTACCATTTCATTTAGCTGAGCAGTGCTTAACTGAAATTCTTCAAGGTTATGGCCCCAGGAAGAGTCGCTTTTCCCTGTCAATTCTTTGATTGACTTTACCTCCATCTGTCCAAATACCCTGGAAGCCCCCAAACCATTTGGGATAAGTAAACTTGTGCTGAATTTTCTGTCTTTCTCATTCATTCACTTCTTAAGCAGGGAAAAAGCCCCAACCTTTGCTTGTTCAGCTAGTTTAATATTGAGGGTAGGCAGTGATGTCCTTCTTCCATGAATATGCTAAAAATTAATCCAATTTGCATGGGAACATATAAGCAGCAAATATTTATTCATGATTGGGAGGGAGCTGATCCAAATATGTATACTAAAGGTAGACACTAAAAAAACCAGCATAAACACTGATCACCATAACTTTCCTACAATTAGCTACCAGGTATAATTAATTTGTGCTTGCAGTCATATTAAATCACTAACAAGCATAACATGTTTGAAATAAAGAAATAATTCAAATAAAATGCAATTAGGGAGATCCAGCTATTTCAGTCTGGGCAAAGTGACCCTCACCCTAATAGCCCAATAGTTAATGAAGCTGACTTAAAAAGAATTCCTTTTTCTGCCCATGAACATTATCTTTGTCTTTTCCTAAACTTCATACCAAAGCTTCAAAATTTAATTAAATATGCTACACAGGCTGGAGGAGTAAAAAGCAAGAGATATGTCAGCAATAGAAATGGCAGCCTTCTTGTAAGTAAATCTGCCAAATAAGGGAGTCGTATGTGGGGTTGTTGTTAAACTGAAGCAGAAGGAGGTAAACACACAGGCGTGTATTTTTACATACTTTCAGCTGAGTATTGTGAAAGGTTGTGTTCCTTAGAGGAAACCATTCCTTCTCTGACTAAGGATAAGACTTCAAGGGAGAGGTAAAATTGCCAGAATGTATTTTTTTACTAGAAGACTGATCTCTAGTACAGAAGATCTTCACTTCCAAGAAAGATCCTTGGGTTTCTTTGAAAAAGACTCCTGGCTGTGGGCTTAAGACTGTGTTTGATCAAAAACAGCTCAGGAGGATCAGTCAAAGTCAGTATCTCACTGTCCTGATGCTTTTCTGCTCAAGGCTGCTAAGAAGAGGATTGCCATGAACAGGGAGCATAGGAACAATGTTATGAAAGCCTGTGCCACTTCCACAGCAACTTTGACCACGTGTGCATAAATGAATCATGTTGCATTTTAGGAGCAACTGAGGACCTGGACAAATTCATTAATTAGTCCTTCTTTAGTTTGTTGGTGTTCCTCTGCTGGAGGTTTATAGCCTCCCCGTCAGAGCCATGAGAGTGGACTGTACGATTGTTCCTCATCTACCTCTCAAGCAAAGTTGGTCCTTTGATGGACAGCAAAGTTGGTCTGAACTAACCTCAGAAACTTGTCACCAAGGGAGATGAGAAGCGTTAATCTGATCTGATAAGACCTCTTTCCACTGACCACCAAATCAGATTTAGGCAGCCTACAGGCACGCAAATCTTGGTGTGTGAGTAGGACCAAAGATTAAAAAAATGAGAGCTTAAGGAAAAAAGAAACAAAATCTCACTAGCTTTTATTCTCATCTGGTACCCTGTTACCAAAATATTTAAGCACCTAATTAATTTCTGCAATTCATTCTGTCTGTGCAGAGGTAAAAGAGGAGAGGATTTCATCATGGTCGCATTCCTGAATCAGCAACTGACTTAGATACTGGTAGTTTGGTTCTGAGAAAGAAGAATATAATAATAATAAAAGAGCACTCCTGCAGTTAAAAGATACAGCAATACTTCTCTTATTACTTCTGCCCTGTTTTAGTAGAGGAGAACCTTGTACATATTTTGTAGATAAGTGAGACTCATGTAATGGAGAGAGGATGCCTTTTGCAGCCTCAGAAAAAAACAGCTTCAGAACCAACCAAGGCAGAGATGGCTGCATAAATACACTTGGGAAGCAGGCAAAATTATAGTCTACTCAAGCAGCTCTGCTCCCTGCTATCCCCCATTCCTGAAATGAGCATTTGAGCGCCATTTTTCAAACCCATCAATGTGTTTCTGAACAGAAACTGGGGAAATAAGTCCCAAAAGAAAAACTCCTTCAGCCTCTAGGAGCAAAAGCATGAGTAGCCAAAGCATAGGATATTCAGAAGATTTTTCCCAAGCTGTGGCAGGACTTTCTCTATTAGCTGCTGACCAGGGCCTTTCTAGACCTTACATGAGCTTCACTCTTTCCATTTGTCTACACCAGCCCCATTTCTATCTGCTTCACTACTAGGCTTTTGTTCCTCCTCCTTTTAAGGGTTTTTCCCGTGCATACAACCTCTTCCAAGCCAAATACACCAACAACAATACTTCTATTAAACTGCATTAATTCAACAGAGATCTAAGAAATGCTACCTGTCAAAACTCAATTTATTTGTTAAAAAACAGGCGTTCATTTGCTCCATTAGGTTGCAGTGGGTTATGGTCTATCCTATTCTCCATGCTGGGTCTAGCTTTTTTCCACTTGGGTTGCAAATACTGTGAACTGCCTTTCCTAAACATCAATTAAGCAATAAGGAATGGTTAAAAAAACTCCAAAAACCAACAAAAACACCCAAAAACAACAACAAAAAAGTCAAATAGAACATTTGGATTTTCCATAGTTCCTAGCAAAGAACACCACTATGCCATTATATACACCACGTATAAATCCATGGTTTTCTCACACTTTACGTGTCCTGTGTTGTGCTATCCCTGCAGTGCAAAACAACAGGTTTCACAGCTCAGGCAAGGGTAACAAGGATGAGCCCAAGTGAGGAACCAGGGTGACATTTATCTTGGGGTCACTGGGAAAGAAACTAGATCTTCAGGGCCTCTCTAATGTTTTTCTGAGTTTGCTTGTCTTTAACAAAGAGCATGAACATGCAGGTAGGTAATAGTATCTAGTCAAGCATCACAAGTTAACTGTGTCTTGCAGAGAAGCCTTCAGTGGGTGTTTCCCCGTCTGTCCCCAAAGCCACAGAGATGTACATAATGCACTCAGCCTGAGCACACAGGCAGCCTGCAGGAGAAAGTTAGAAGGTCCTGACGCCCCACCTGACTTGTGATTTCACTTGTGAGTCGAGTGGTGAGAAGTTATTGAGGAGCAGTGAGATTCAGCCTTCCTTTTCCTTAAAAATATTGAATAAAGTAGCCTGTCTACATTGAAAGACAAGTTCAATAAATGCATTAGAGAGATTTGGGGTATTTTCCTGGTGATGCAGTTGTCCCCAGTGGGATTTTTTCCAGCATTTCATTTTTCACAGAAATGGGCATGTAGCCAGTCAGGAAAGAGAGGGAGCCCACAGGAGAAAGTCAGAAGGCCCTTTACAAAGTAATGGCCTATTTTTTTCCTGTTTTCCAATGAATAACAATTAAATAGTCTCATCTTGCTAATATTAGCTTTAGAACAAAAACCTAATACTATTCTTGTTTTGTACAGTACTGTTCACAAACCTTCATTGTATTTTGGATATAAAGATAGATTCACATGCACACATAGAGATGCAATTTTGCTGCAAAATCATCTTCCAGGATTCCCACTAGTGAGAAAGCATTACAGCCACCATTGCATGCAACTGAAAGGACAGCTAAGCAGGCTGAGACTTGTCAGCCTGGAGGAGAGACAACCTGAACAGGTAACACATGATGGAGGTCAGCAAATTAAAGAGTGTCTCCAAAAAGATGGATAATAATTGACTGTACACTGTGTCTTCCAGCACAAAAGCTAAGGGACACAACATGAAATGTGCAAGAGCAAGGCTCCGGAAAAATAAGAGGACTGTTCTGTTTGCTACAGAACTCTTTGCAAAAGGATATTGTGGATGGAAAAAGCTTGCATGGTCTGACAGGGAACCTGCACCAGAAACTATAAGAAATCGATATTTAGGGTTATTAAAGAGTAAAAACCCACACACCAGGTTTATGAAATATTGGGAGTTGGGAGCATACTTGGAGAAAGTATATTTCTTTCCCCGCTTTTATTCTTCCCTGTGCATCTGCTTGTAACCACCAGGATAGAGGGCCCAATAAAACCTGAGACAGAACCAGGACAGCTGTTCTTAAACTCACGAAATGTTCTATCTTTCCTAAGATGACCTATATTGGGTTTCTGTGCATGCACTGCCCTAACAACTAGTCACAGAGCAGTCAGTAGATGAGCACAAATTTTAACTCAGACCTCCAGAGCCTAGAACTAATGTTTTAACCCCACCAGAGCTTTCCTCTATGATACAGAGCACACTGCTGTACCAAGTCTTTTTCTGGAGGACAAAATATCCTGAGATGTGGTTCACAGATCCAACAGTTCACAGATTTACAGTACATTAACTATGGTCATGGGAAAATGTTGGGTTTTTCTTCTATAAAGAGGGTCTTGTGTAATATGTAAATGCCACAAGGGATTAGCACAAGAAATTATTTTTGCAGCGTGTGAAAGTGTGTTGTGCCAATTCTCAGAAGGTCCAGCTCCAGCCAAGCCTCATGACAGACCCAGAGGCAAGTGCACAGCCCTCAATACCATTGCCCATTAGAGATGGGCAGAACTAGCTGAGAAGTCAGAATCACAGGGAAAATTAGTAATTTACAATAGTTTCATTGCCCAATCTATCTGAACTAGCTCTGACAGAAAACAGTTCAAGCAGAAAATCCCCCCTTTTTTTGTAATGTAATATTTTACAAATATTCCGTCCTTATAGAAAATTAAAATGAGAAGAAAGCTCATGCACTTCAAAAAAACCTGGACTCAATATTTTCCTGATCATGTTACATAAGATTCTATATGAAGACAACAACATTTTCCAGATTGACATAATGAAAGTTAGAGGAAGTTAGCAGTTTGTGAATAGCTTTTAAAAGTGTATGCAACACTAACACAGATATGTGAAATTGTGGAGCCTTTCTGAGACTGGGTGTAATGAGATAATTTTACCACGTTTGTCAAAATACAAACTAATACCTTTTTCTAAAAATATAGGCTTACCTGATGCATCCACTGTGAAAATAACTTTCTCTTACTATCTTTTAATGAGTTAGTTCTCATTGTTCTGGGAAGAACCATCTAATACATGGTCTCATAAAAACCATGAGGTCTTTACAAATACAATTTTGAGCTTGGTATGTGTTCTGCACTTTATATGGGGAAGTAATGTAAAGGGACTAGAAGATGCATCCAGGTTAGGAATGAGCTTATTACTATCTATGCACAAATATACCAAGGTAAACTCAGAATATTTGCAAAGTTCGGGTTCTTTTTTGTCAAAATATGGAAAGCAATGGCCTAGAGTAGACTGAAAAATTATGTGAAGCAGGATCACCCTTTTTTATTTGCTAGAACAAAGCATTTTAAATACTGGCTTAAAGGAGTCCCAGGTTGCCTATTAATTTTCAAAACAATGACTTAGCAGTTGTCCAAATTTAATCACCTGCTATCTGTTCATATTTATAAATTGCGTTCTCCAGCTATAAAATTGTGTCCTACGGATCAGACATCTCCATCTCCCAAAAGAAAAAATCCCAACCAGAAGAATGAGCTCTTTTGCACATCTGAAGTTACCAATTCATGCTAAAGGCTCCAAATAATTATGAAAGAGACTTGGAAAGTCCAGCAGACCACAAATGGCATAAAAGAATCTTGCAGGATTAGACACGGTTTAAATAATATTGTTGAAAACATACAGTAGAGTTTAAATAAAAATCAAACTGTAATGTGCATAAAAACTTGAACAGGAAGCGGACTGAAAAACAACTACAAGCGAGGAGGGAAATGAACAAGTCTATTTGATCTTTCCAGCTGACTTAAATGCGAACACTAAAAAAAAAAAAAAAGGCGACAACTAATTTGTGATGTAAAATTATTCCTGGTTTAATTAAATTAAAATAAATGAATGTGATTAATTATCTAGGTTGGGAAATGTGTTTACCCAGACAGAATTCTTCTCTCAGACCCACTGAGGGGAGGCAGGTAGATCAGAATGACCTAAATTTCATTCAATGTTGGAAACTATGGGTTAGATTTTCAAAGCTGTCCAAAAGGTTTCAGCTACATCCCACATTCCTGGATTGTTGGCTACACCCTCTGGAGTATTGCAGTGACTTTTCTTCTACCCGTACTACTTTTTCCTGCTGCAATACATCAGACAAAGTCCATAGGACGCAATTTTAATTGGGTTGTCTACTTTTCTTGTAAACATAAAATACTTTTTTACATTGTAAGGGGTGAGTCAGAAGTTACTCTGATGTTACTGCCCACCATACTGTTCTGATTCTGTCCTAGGCATCCTTCTGAAAGTTCATGAAATGGGAGCAGGACAGCTTTCATTTCTCCTGGGTATATTCTCTACCCTGTATTAAAAACTCTAATACAGAGCTGCTGCTCTACTTATGGAAGAATAGCATTTCTGCTATATTAAACAAAGACAGCAGACTTTCCAAGATTTTTTTTTACATAATCTCCTGGCCTGCCAAGTGGCCCAGCACATGGTGTATACAGATGCACTAGAAGAGAGACAACTTTCATACCATAAATTCCTTTGCTACTCTTCTTCTGTGAATGACAACAAAATTTTCCACTCATTTCAGTGGCAATGATTCCAGCCTTATCAAAGATTGCCAGTCTAGTTATTCGGGCTCAACAGCAGTTTGTATTTTAGAAATTTTTTTTTTTTAAGAAGCAATTTGCTTTCTACCATTTGCTTTCTCAGCAGGGCTGTTATCAGCACTAGTCACTAACAGAGAACAGCTGGTATGGGAGAGGAAGAAGTCAGATCCTTAAGAACATAACCATGGATTTAAACATGTGAGCCTGCACTGTAAATTGTTTTGCTATGCAATTTGTATCAAACTCACTCCATAAGTCAGGGACATATCCTGCAGCATGTAAAGTTCATAGAAACAGTCAAGTAAGACCAAGAAGCACACATTTGTACTGATAAAGCAAACGAAGAGACCATTTGTTGCAGAGCTGCCTTTGTAATTCTGAGAACTGGTCCTGCATTCTGAAGCGGATAACGTTGTTTGCAGAAAAAAAAAAAAAAAAGATGAGACTCACAGCTGGAGGAAACACAGGTGTCAAAGTCTGTTGTTACTGCTTTTGTTGTGGCTCCAAACAGGCAACCATACTCAATATGCAAGAATGACAAAAAAAGAGAGAATCGAGCAAGTTCAGCCCAGGACTAAAGGAGTACAACAGCCAGGTGGGTCATATTTTCCTCTAGATAATCTTTTCCATAATTAAGTCTTTCCTGGTGAAGACAACCAGATAGAGCAATGCAAGGGAAAGATCTGGATGGCTGTGTTCATGGCGTCTTCAGCAGCAGCTTCAGAACCAGCTTAAGCAGGAATTGCATTTATGCTGGAGCTGAATTTGGCTCACTGCATTTTTAAACCCTTCTGCTGGTTAAGCTTCTCAGTATTACCTTGTTGGCTTTCTCTAACATATTCAGCAGCAAAGTTTCAAATTCAAGACTCTAACCTAAAAGGGGAGCTTGCTGAAATCACTACCTAAAAATCAGCTTGTCCCCCTTACAAACCATTTGATACATTTACTGATTTTTCCCTTTGGTCCAAACCTGAACTGATTAGCAGACTTTGGCAGCTGCCTCTGCTCCTTCGTATTAAAAAGCTCAGACATGACATTGATTTTAGAGGAGAAAGTGGTAGGGAATCAGATTCTGCACTGGCATTCCAATGGTTTAACTGAAGATGAACACTTTGTTCAACTCTTGCCCCTTTCCCCGGGGTGGTCAGCATTGCTTCAAATGCCTGCTGACTTAAATGGAGACAGCTGCAGGACACAGACTCATGTATCACAAGCTGCGTGCAACAGGAGATAGCTGAAGGGCAGACTTCAAAGCCACTCGCTGTAACCACCCAGACTGCACAGAGCTGCTGCCACAGCCAGCTGGTAGCTCCAAGTTCAAACGTGGAGACGTGGCCTTGCAAGCAACTGGACATTTGCCATATCTTGGAGGTGCTGTATATCCAGCCCAGAGGGGCCAGAAGACAGCGGTGAGGAGCGTGCTGATTGCATCAATATTTTTGGGGGCGCTAGTTAGGCTTCTACAAAAAGTGATAGCAGTGCAGCACTGTGTGGGTTTTCCCCCTCTTTCAAGGAAAAGACTGCAATTAAGGTGAGGAATAATTGAGATTATTTTATCTTGCTTCCTCCAGCACACCAGTTTCAAACATTTTACAACTTGTGTGGAATATAAACAACCAATATAAAAATTATTTCTTGGTACTTGAAGAGTATCTCGCAATTCTTCCATTTCTTCACAGGAAATTATCCACATCCTGATCAGCTTCAAAAGCCTCAGGCAGTATTAGCTGGGAAAGACACAGTGGCCTCTAACACTAATTTGGATGCATAATTTATGTTCAGACTCACACAAGAGAATCTAGTGTAGAAGACAATTCAATGAATTCAGCTGAGACAGTCTTTCAACCTACAGATGTGTGAGCATAGAGGACCTATGCCTTATTTCTGCTGCCATTATCTGACACAGTGTTGGCTGAACCACTCAGTGTGACTACAGTCTGGGCTCAATGGGTCAACTTTAGACATACCAAAACTTTGAGCCATGCACTAATAACTTCAGAAAGCAATAGAGCCAGGGGCACCAATCCACCATTTCAACCAAATGCAGGGATGGAAGAAAAGATTAAGTAAACTTGGTGCTTTCTTCCCCACCTCGTTCACATTAGAACAGACTCACTAATTTAAATTAGATCTAAGAGGGACTCTGGCAGCAAGAAAGAAAGGCACTGTAGATTACTGGTTGTATTGTGGGAGTGGTGAGAAAGCACAGTATGACCACGCTCAGAAGATGCCTTCACAGGGCTTGCCAGATCACTTTCCATGTTTTAATTGTTGTGTTTGAGATTTAGATCCCCTAACCCACATGCATTTTATGTTTCTGCAAGCTGACACCAAGCCTCTCCCTTGCTCCACGACCTCTTGTGCTAGCTTAACCTGGCTAAAAGAGCCTTGGGAAAGGAGGCAATGGTGCTCTGCAGGTAGAAATAGTTGAGTTCTACCTTAAAGGAGCTGGGTTGGAAGGGGAACATTCTTTGACTACAGCCTCATGTTCAAGTTCTCCCACACCAAAACCAAGCCCATGGAGACAAACATTAAACAGCCTTCATCCTCACTGCTTCACCCTCACAAAGGGACTACATCAGGATGGAGAACTGACATCACAAAAGCATTTTAACTGGAGAGCCACAATTTATTATTTCCTTACCAGCTTCTGTTTCTCGGCTCATGTCATTAACAATCACCCAGTGTTCCAAACTAAGAGCAAATGAAAGGTATAGCCACTAGAGATGATGGCCTATGTTGATGGATGTTCTTCTTAATTTACTAACACTCTTACTTCCCCTGCTGAAAGGAAAAGGCTAATTCTCTCAACCACACTGGGCCTGTAGTGCTATGGTTCAGATGAGAGGTTCTCAGGAGCCTTCCACAAATCCTTTACCTGGCAAACTATTTAGGCCTAATTTCTTAAGGAAACTTCTTCAGAAAATCTTCACACATATTTACATCAGAGATACTACATAACAGTGTATGTGCACTGATAACATGTTTTTCTGTGATATAAATAGGGGTGCTCTGGATATGCACCCATATGTCATAATTTCTGTCACACCACACTTCAACCACTATTCATCCACAGAAGACCTGAGCAACCTTCTTTCCTTATGATATTTAAATGCAGTAAAATACTCCTCAGCAAGTGTAGCTGTGATAAATCATTAGTGGAAGGTTTACAGCAGATCTACCAATAAGAAACAAAATCCTTCCACTATCTCTGTTTGGTTAGGAAGACTTCTTTATTCAGATGGTAAAGGACTGTATTTGAAGCACAGACACCAAGAGTCCCCATTACAAAATCAGAACAAGTGATTTGGTTGAATGACATGCTACCAGTGGAGCTTGAAGAACATGGATCTGCAGCACAGTAAAAGGTATACTGGACTTAGATTATCTGTTGCAGGGTGAAATTTTGCCTCCAATTACATTCAAACAATGCTATTAATTTAGACAACAGCTGTCCCATGGGCCTCATGTTAACTGTTCGGGAGACTAGAGTGTGAAAAACTTCTTTAATTGTTGAGAGCACCTCACACCTCGAGCCACAGAAGGGCACTACACAACAGTAAGAGACAAAGAAAGCCATGCAAAGATTTCCCAGGACAAGGCAAGTTATTGGATAAGAAAACATCCTTGTGCTGCTACTTTTGCCTTTTCAAAGAAGTTTCCAAATGTCAACTGTTTGTCAAATTCCACAAGGATTGAACCAAGCTCGTAACTGTACCACTACCACAACACTTGAGGGAAGACCCAACTTAAAACCTTACTACACTGAAGAATATCCATCTACCAGTATTGGTCACCAACCAGTACAGCGGTAGGTTCTGATTCACAGTGTGAACAGTAGAAATTTGAGAGCATAACAGAAATTTTGATGAGTGCTTACTTATTTCCAGTTCACTAACCGTGCAATGATGGATAATAAAACAATGACTTTTATACCTGCAAATATTTTTCTGTCTCTAAATTTCCCTTTCCTTCAACCGATTAGGTAGCTGAAGAATCCTTCTGGCCCCAGAAATGCAGTACTATAACACAGGAATTTTTTTTTTTTTTTTTTTTTTAAATGAGCATTAGAGCCCCACATTTCAGAGACTAAATTATAAGAAAAAGATGTAACTTTTGACCGTGATTCTAAGGACCTTATGATTTGGAACAATTGGAGCTGGTCACACTGCAAAGCTGATGTAAGTATGTACCATTCTGTATTCTGTCCTCAGGCAGCTGTATCAGTAGGGAGGCATGGTACAGCTTTTATTTATTCTAATCTCCTTTGTTGTTTTCTGTAGCCCAGAGATCATTAAGAAAGAAGTTTTTCAGATACAGAAAAACATAACCCAAATTTTTAATGACCTCTCTATCTCAGTCCTCCCTGCATACAGAGTTAATTATTTTTCAGTTGGATTTTCCTGTGCCTTTCTTCATTTTGGTCAGTGAAGAAAACCTAAGAGCTACTAATAAATGGTGACTACTCCTCTCAATATTTTGGCCCCTTGGGAGAAGACATACTATGTATCCAAGCTTCTTCTACTCTTAACTTTTGAAAGTTTTGAAAACAATGGAATAGATGTGGCATTTTCTCTAAAATCAGACTTTTCCTGTCTGAATTTGGATTCCAAATCAAGGCAGGAAGACCAGAAAGCAGCTATTCCTGGGATTTCCAAGCTGCACCTGGCTATATTTCTCCTTCAGCATTCATTCCATACAGACAAATGAAGAGGACAGAACATGAGACAGAGGAGGCTCTTTCAGTGCATAAGGGGAATTTTGGACGTGTTTGGGGGAATAAAAGTCAGAAGCATTATAACTCTGTCAATAATGCATTATACTTGAAAGGGTCTGGGTATATCTATCACTTTGCAAGTTACAGTCTCCCTTCTAGGGGAGTTTCTGAATATAAAACCCTTACCTGATTTGATGGACCAGTGCTTTCAAGCCAGTCAGCACCTGCTCTCAAACTTGATATACTCTCAAACTGTTTTAAGTGAAGCCAAAGGATCAAAACTTAATTAGCAGTGAAATACTTCTTATACTGATCGCTTTGCACCAGATCTCCTGAGGGACATAGATTTGACTCTATCTGGAATCCCCGCCCTACCCTCAGCTGCTCCTTAGGAGGTTTGAGTTTTGTCATTTGGCAGACACTTACCTGCCGCACTGCTGCGACGGAAGAGTGCTTTTGGCAGCAGAGGCTGCGTGGCCCTGGGAGCAGGAGAGGCAAGTTGTAGCAGCTTCGCCTCTTATGAGCACTCTGGCTCTGCCAAACCAAACAAGACAAGGTGACATGCTTTTCTTGCTGCTCCTCAGTAGACAGACTCATGAGTTATTTGTTGGTCCCATGAAAAGGGTTTGGGTTTTTTTTTCCTTTTTCCTGCAGGGATAACAGTCATCCAGGTGTAACACGCTGATTAAAAGGCTCTCCTTCTCCTAAAGCCACAGTAGCGAGAATCACACCTCTGCCTGGGAAAAGGGCTTTGCTTCCAATGGAAGCATAAAGGTGAAGCCATTATAAGTGGGATTTTCACAGGTGGTGTCAGATGCCCAGTTCAGTCTCTCATGAAGCCTAAGCAAATGCTTTAGCACCTCAGGCAGTACAAAAGTACAGTGAATTGTTATAAAGAAATGCCACCAGCAAGGTAATAATGGCCTTAACACCTCTGTTGAACAGAGTCTGTTACTAAGAGAAAGAAGAAACACTCCATCACAGGCTAGAACAGCTGGGCCCTGATGGCTTGCTCACTTGCTGTGGCAATGACTGGTTTTTTTGGTCACTTAGATAACACAAAGCTAACCTTGTCATTCCCTTAATTTTTGCAAATCCCTGAACACATCTGTCTAAATATCCATGACCTAGAGGGGGAAAATAATATATTTAAAATACGAAATGGGTGCCAAATCTAACTCATCAGTCTCTGCTGGGATTCCTGAGAGTCTTGGGAGGTGAGACCTCAAGCAGTTTATTTTGGCATCGTTCTCAGTTAAGGAATCTTTTGATGGCAGTGACTCTGGAAGAGTCTTATGCTTTGGAAGAAATAGGGTAAGCATTAATATGAGAGCAGAAGAAAGTCTTACAGTGCAAAAGCAGGGAAAAAGTGATAAAATTGATCTGGCTTTCAATGTTTTTCATTCAAGGAGAGTAAGAAGGCAAGAAAAGGAATAAAACACAGTTTAAAGTTGTGAGAAAGTCCTTTTCACCTAGATAATCCTTTTGACCACACGGAATTGCTCTTCCTACAATTTAGGTGTTTAGTCCCTCCTTCTCTTCAGATGGAAGGAAAGTGTCACAATCTATTGGTACTATCTATGAGATATTTCTCTTTGATTAAAAATGTTTCCATTGCTAATATCATGCTATTTGCACCGCCTCTTGTAGCTGTGCCCCAAGATTCAGCCCCAAATACAAGAAAAAAGGGAAATAAATAAAAACGTCCTCCTGTAAATGGAAAGCTCATTTACCTTTTGCCTTCTATATTCATTTTATAGTTCCACTGTTTTTTTCATATACTATCTGATCTGACAAGAAGGCTATGGTCTTACTGAAGTTCAGTTTTCCTTTCTTAAGCATACAACCAACCAAGCAATCAAGGTAACTATTAGTTATTTTTTTCAAGTTGAAGTTGTGACTAGGATGTCAACAAAGAAACTGGGCAAAAGGCTTTTTCAGCTGTGTTTTCTTATCTTTCCACAGTTATTTTTAATGAGGCCAATATTTTTAGCTTTGTCTGAAGAAAATAAAAGAGATAGAGAGAAAACAAAGTTGTTGCTAGGTTTGTAAATCTTCCAGAGTAGCTGTAGAGCGGTCACTTGAGCACTAAGCTGAGCTGGGTCCCATCTCTCCTTTGCCTGGACAGTGTACGAGCCAGTGTTCTATCAATTATGAACCTACCTGACAGGCCGCAGACAACCACAGTCTCTCCTGCTCAATCTGTGTATTTTACACAGAATAAAATCCTCTTTAGGACTGAGTGCACAAAGCAACTTCATCACTAAATGGTCAGATGAGTCACGGGGAAGCAGAAAAGGATTGTGGTCCCTGCTCCACAAGACATTTACACACTTAAATTAAGTAGTTGGTGTAATGCAGCCTGGAGCACAGATCTCATTTCTCCCAGGTGAGTGCACTAAGACCCAAAATTATTCTCTCCGTGGCCTCCAAAATATTTCAAGTATTTTCCCAATAAAAATAGAGCAATAAGACAGTTAAGAACTTTTCCCTCCTCCATCTAAATAGTGCCCTAATATCTGAGTGATATTGATTCAAATGTCCTCAAGGTGAGGAAAGAATGTAATCCTGGCCTCCCACACACAAATAAGGGCCCTAATCACTGAGTTCTTGGATGAAAGGGATTGCATTTACTTTGTCATTTCCTCTCCTTAAAAGGGCCATAAACCAGAATGTTACACTTGACACTGAGTATTCTGAACTGAATAAGAAAAATCAGTTCACATCCTAGCTGGAAAAAAAAATTACTCTACTGAAGTTAAACTTTTGTTAAAACTTTCAGTTAAACTAAACAGAATTTCCTCTCTAGTTTTTCCACATTTAATTGCCAACCCAAGCAGTAATATCAGTGATTCACATAGGCATAGACCAAATCTTTGTTAATCAATGAGATGATTTAACTAAAACCCTCTGTAAACAATCTGTTTGAAAAGCTAACACTTTTCTGTGTGGAATATCCAAGCCCTCCTTTCTTAGGGACTTCTGTTTGAACATGGGAATTGGAAGGAAAAAAAAAAAAAAAGGTAGTTGTTGACTGAATCCTGTCTTGTGCAGTCTCAGCTTGTAAGGAATTTTGTTTAATTAAATTTGCTATAAATATGTATATACATGTGCATGTATGCAGTTTGCTGTAAAAGAGAGAGCTCAGCTAGGAGACCACCTGCTTTACCTGCTTCCTACTGCCGGAATCAGGTTCTCACTGTTGTACGGTCCCCATATGGATTGCTTGCATGTGGGTCACCAGGGAACTGGGTTAAAAACCTGTCCCACCAGCCAACTGGACTTGTACCATTAATTATACTGTGTCCAGCATGAAAGTTTCCTTTTTCAAGAGATATAGGTCACCCCTTCACATTTTTGCTCTCATTCTTAGTGTCTCCATCGTCTCTCATCTCATCCTGCTGTCCAGAGACCCTAATGAGGATCTATCTCTTATTCTCTGCTACTGACCCACCCAACAAGAAGTTGAAATCATACAATCTTCTAGGTTGGAAAAGACCTTTAAAACCACTGAGTCTCTCAGCTCCCACTTCTAGATTCACCCACTGGAATGGTATCATCAAAAAGATCATTACTAATTCATAACAAGACCACAGGCTCTTATTGTAAATATTGACATTGTCCATTTCATTGGACATTTTGAATTTAGTTACTGAAAGTTGCTGAAAAGATTCTCAGTTATTAAACTAGGAAAATCAGTACCAGGAGAAACATCTGTGAATTTTTCCCTTATTATGGCCTGTTTTATAGTCCTCCTTCTCTTCTAAGAGTAGAGCGAATCTGGAAAGTCTCGAAAAACTTGTGTTCCTTCCCAAAAACAAAGGATGGTTTCTGAAAGAAGAGTGGTATTTTTCTTGCTGTTCTTGGGTAGCCAAAACTAAAAGGAGTTACTCAGCACTTAAACAAAACAATTGGTCGTAGTTCACAACCACTATAAAGAAGGAACTCAAGCTTACTGAAAATGGAACTTTTGTCCAAAACTCTTCTATAGGACGAAAAAAATGAAAAAGTCTCCTATCCTTTCAGAATGGTTGAAGCTCCAGGCAGAGACCTAACAGTCCCAGAGGCAGACCTTCAGGATTCTGAGATGCCAGACTGGCAAGAGCACCAGCAAGCCTTCCTCCCCATTTTTCAGTGAACAAAAGGAGCTCCTGAAAAACCCAGCCAGACTGTCCTTACAGCAAAGTATTAATTGAATATCTGGGCTGAATTTTTGAACCATCCTTGCTTCCCAAGTGCCCAGTTTCACATTCCTTTCACACCCCAGCTTCTCATGGACCAAACAGGATATTATATGGGGCTGGTAGATGCAATTCTGCATGTTACCAGTACCTTTCAATACCACAGAACAGTACAGATGTGGTTCAAGAGGATACAAGGTAGTTCATGCAGAGTATTTTGGAGGCAGAAGAAAATTAGGAAGCTTATTACATACTTAGTCAATGAATTACATCTTTTCTGTGAGGAATTGTCTTATATTTGTCTAGACACCTCAGTCAATATCTGGTTCAGGCTGCGCTTACCACAGTGGGTACATGTGTGTGTACAAGCAGATACTGACTTTTTGCATGTAAACAGAGCTGCAGCCTCTGCCCTGAAGAGCCTACATTCTTTTAGTGCTTTTAACATCCTTCATCACACCTATAGCATAACTCTCCCTCTTAGCATCCTGCTAACCTCTGCAAACTCACAAGAGCTGACCTGCTTTTTTTACATGTGCTTTTTGTGACAATTTGTCCCTTCAGGACTGCGGTATTAGGCACAGATGAAGACGGCACGTTATGGACCTCAGCAGTGCAAAGACACCAGTGAGCTTGTGAGGTTATCAGAGAGACCTTTGAAACCTGAAGACAAATCTGCCAAGCCACCTTTTTTCAACCATAGCTTCCTATGGCCTATGCTTATTATCATTTGGGCCCATTCAGCAGCACAACTAAAACACAGATGCAGTAAATCCCACTGCCACCATCTCCATATACAGCACACTTCATTATAACAGAATAAGGGGTTCAGCTCTGCTGAACCAAATCAAGTTGGTCAGTGTTAAGTATCACATTTTAGATTCAAATCCCTGCTAAACCCTCTGCTTACACTTGTGGTTAACATTATTTTTATATCTGTCTTCAGAAATGAAAGACAGCAGCAGCTCACACATAGCAGCAACAGCATCAGCAGCTTTTAAAGGCCAACTCCATAGATTAAAGGGTGATACACTGAGCACCAAAATCCCACCACCCCAGTGTCTACTGATTAGGTTGGGAGAAAAGCTGAGTGACAAACATGTTTCCAATCTGCCTAGCCCATGCAGCGAAATGGAGCAATCTGGCCTGAAAAGGGATTTAGACTTTTGTTGTGCACAAGAGGAGAAAAAGCTGATTTAAATCCATCGACAATGCCCTCCCTCTTGGTGATCTCAGAGATAAGGAACAGAGTCTGGACACAGTTCATATCCTACCTCTCACCAGGCCCCACACTTCCACTCAAAGACAAAAGCTGGCAGATGAGGCCAAATGATGCTGCCTTGCTATTGAGCTGCCAGCTCACATAAAAACATGTTGTACAATGCATGGAGCCTGCCAGGGGCATTTGATCTAGCAATTTTTAAAGGGAGAGTGAATCCTCACCCCATAGGAAGAGAAATATATGGCCTTTTAGTTCATCAAGACCATCGCTATTAATACATATATAGCACTGCATGTCTAAAAAAGGATCTTTACAGACAGAAAAGTCTTGCTCCAATCTGTTTACAGCCTAAAGCTAAACAGCCATTTACAGCAGACAATATCAACATCCTACAGCTGGTACAAGAGGCAAAGAAGAGACAGGGGGAAAAAAAAAGAAGGAAAAAAAAGGAAAAGGAAATAAGGTTTCTAAGAGAGAGCTATTAGATCCCCTTACAAGGAAAGCAGATCACATGGTTTCCTTTATCCTGGTTATTTAATATATGCCACCCCTGTGCATTTCACTGTGACTGCCATAAGGAGTGAGCCATTACATTCTCTCTTTATCCCTTGTCATAAGGACTGAGAATGAGGTGATAACACATTTTTCTGAAACCTTTCCAGACCCTTGGGAAAAAAAAATAATATATATTTTGCCTTGTTTTATCTAAAGAGATGAAAACGTAAAACCCCCAACAATTCCAGTTGCCTATAAGTAAATCTTTGTTCATATTTAATTATACTCATTTTTTGAAATAAAAGTAAAATGCAACAGCCATGCGGGGACGCATGTGGGTAGTCAATCCATGCAAAAAAAGCACAGTCTTGTTTTCTTGTGACAAAAATGCACCTGACGACAATTGTGAAGAACACCAACAAAATGGTTGCTGGAAAACAGCAGCAGCAACAGCAGCAGCCATCATCTCCGTCACTCTACGGATGCCCCTCGTGATAGGCATTAGTGCAGAGCTTCCTCCCTCACAATGATTAAAACAGACTTCAGCAAGCCCTTATTGCCACCATCTTTGGAGAGCAGCATTCAGATGCAGATTGCCTTAAATCCCATCAACCCATTCAGGCGTTCCTACGGGAGTGTGTCTGCCGCTCTGTGTGTGTGTGTTTGCGTGTGTTTAGGTGCATTTACACGCATACACAATTCTTGCTATGCACACACCTTTTCTCCACCCTCTCTCACTCGGAGAGAAAGAGCTAAAATTGTCAAAGACAAGAATGTGTATTTTCCAGGCTACTTTGTCAGATGTTCATGTGTGCATCTTATAAATATTTCATACCAAATATTTAACATTATTCCTTCCCCAATCGGATCAGCTTTGAAATGCTCCTCAAAGTGAATTCTCCCCTAACAATGGCTTGACGCAAAAGCCTTTTTTCTCTCTTAAGAAGAGAAGGCTGCACATGGTCTGCTACCATAGCAGCATGAATAGTTCTTATTTAATGGAAAATAAAGATACTTTACATTAATTCAGTGGGGGATGGAAAGCTGGGCACATGCGTACCTTGTGCTTCAAACATGGAGGAGCGTCATACCTTGACCTCCCCTCTCCTGGTCCCATGATTATTACCCAGCTTGCATTAGAACTGTAATGGGAAGTGACAAGTTTATGTAAATGATCCACACAAGGATTTTGCTCTTGTAAAACAGAGCAGTTACTCTGGGCTTTCTAATTATTTCATGCCTTGTGGTTCTGTGATGGGGCAGAGATGACTATTACTTGAAAAGTATATTGTGATTGACAAGCCACTGTCCCCCTGGAACTCATTAAGGCCTGTGCTTTGCAAGAGCGGGTAGAAAACCCTACCAGGCACACACACACTCACACACACACATCCTCATCCCAGTGCCGGCTGTTCTTTCAGATCATTTGTTGGGATTTTTGCACTAGTAGAGAAAAAGCATAATCTGCATGTATCTCAAACAAGTACCACCTCCCGGCTACAAATTGACCAATTATCCTCTGCTTTCACATTTTCACTTTCAAATCTGTAAGATTAGCAACAACATACCTGTCAAACTTACAGCAGTCTTTGGATTTCAACACAATGGGTGGAAAAGTCGGTTGTTTCACAAGACACCGTTCAACAGAACAGGGAGGAGAGGGGCTGTGACAGGAGACGAGGGCTACCATAAAAGCTGCCATCAGTGCATTTCTGCTGCTCTGATTTGTGCCAAGTGCCTTCCAGTATGTACGAAGGGCCATTCTGCTGCCACTGCATGACCTGTTTGCTTTTCTTTCTTAATTGATTTCTCTGGCCTTCAAACTTGAGCAAAAAAAAAAAAAAAAGACAATTCATTTGGTAAAAGTAGAGACCCTGTCTTTCCAAACATAGATCACGCTCCAACCATGAAGAGAAGAAAAATCGTATTTAGGCAGCTGCATTGTTTTCCCATTGTAGAAGTGGTTTTGAATTCTGCTGCTAGTTTGGGATGTAACACAGTTTAGCATAAAATCAATTCATTGCTAACTCCATTGTGGTTGGATCTTATGGGCATGCAGCATTTCTTACTTTTAGTTATGTTTGATTTGTGATTGAAGTGAATCCTCTAGAGATTCTTATGAAAGGCACATGGTCCACTTCAATTCTTCCATTAGAAACCACTGGTACTTTGGTTACTTCAAGCCACCTCGATCTTTGCAAACAATTAACAAAATCAAAACATCAGTGAACTTCTGATGTTTTCAGTTTCAATTTGACCAGGAGTTGGGTACTTCACAGCCTTTTCAGTAACTCACCTTACTATGTCTGCAAGTATTCAAGAGGAAATCTTTGATTTTACTATTATGTTCCATAATAGCATTGCACCGAAATAACAGTAACCAACAATCTGTAATACTTTGTTCTGCCTAATTAGTCACAGATACTCAATAAACAAGCCAAATGCTCAAGATCCAACTCATCAAGCTTACACCAAAAACTGTATGTCATTGATAATCAATCAGCATAATGATAGAAATACAGGAAAAAAAAATAAAAAACAGGGGGGAAGGGGGGGAAGTAAGGAAGACATAGAAGCTTCTCTGTGGAGCCATGAAAAGTGAATACATCAGGAGCTAAGGAGGATTTTCAAACACACTCAGCATTGGTTTGCTTTGCCTCCATTGAGGTAGACCTTATATTATGAGTCTCATAAGACATATGTTAGTGCAAGGATTACCAGGCTCTTCCTTTGGAGTATGTACAGTTTGCAGGCAGCTCAAATGCACTCTTAGACTGAGGATGAATCACATGTCCAGGAACAAAGCTCAGCAATCACGTAACTCCTGTGCCAGTCCAAAATAGCACCTGTAGTGGGAGGTGAGCTAGCAAGGAGGGCACAGGCCAGTAATGCCAAGTTTCTCTGGTAAGCGGTTTTATGCCCTCCATTCCTGCATTTGCAGTGAGAGGCCACAATCATCATCATCATCTAGTGAAATGCACCCACTGCTTCCCACTCCTTAGATCTCCAAGATACAGGTCTCATGGCTGTCAGCTACTTGAAAAAAATTGGTAAGCAATTCATTGGGAGAGGAAAGTTTTATACTCTTTTCAGTGTGTTCACCTGGTGCATATCTCTGTTGAGTCAAAATTCTTGGGAGTGACAGGAGGAATATCATTTAATATCTGACAGCAGCCAGAAAATACACAGTTCCACATGTAAAATGAGCAGAGGGACTCATTTTGTGTAAAGCAAAACTGTCCACTAATCATTTAGCACCAGTGAAGTACTTTTCTACTAAGTAAATTTTATCTTACCTTTGCTCAACCCACTCAAGTTAACACTCCAGTAATGTCTCAACTCTCTCCTTGAGTGTCCTTCAGAGGCAGCACTGGAGAACTACAGGGTTTTTTACTGAAGCATTTGTATAAGAGTTGAGAATCTACTGCTTATGCATCTTCAATAGCAGAAAATACATCGGATGCAGGTAAGCCTTGTGCTATGATTCCTATCCACAATTGGATTACAGGGCAGTTCTTAAATACCTGTTCTGAGAACCAAACAAAAAACAGAAGACTCCTTGAAACTGAATCTTTGGATCCTCCTGGCTCCGGGGGATAAGTAGACACTTTTTCAGTTTTATTGAGAATCTTTTGTCACTTCTGTGACTATTAGCCTCTGACCACAGAGAAAGAGTGATAAGTATCTTCAACAGAAAATATTTCTGTAGACAAGAGCACTGTGATCACTTCTACAGACACCATCAAAAATTTAACAGAAAAATGCTGAACAACAATATGAAGAAAAAACAGTTCAACTAAATTCACTAAATGACATAGAAAAACAGGTAATTTACAGTAAAAGGACAAAAATCTCTCAGTTACATTCATATTCAGCATGCCTTTAACAGCCCTCTTGCCCTAATGAGGCTTCGTTATCATTTTGAGGAGCACAAGTTGCGATCACATACATAAAAAGCCTGATCTCTGGGAACTCTTGAAAAGAGAACAGAGAAGAAACCTGCAGTTTACTGAGAAAACATCTTGGAGAGTTGGGTCATAAAGAGGTTGAAAGAGGCTGGACCATCTGCTTCAGTGCTGGTGGCAATCAGGCCTAGTATGCTGCTAAGGAGAACACTTGTCAGTGAAAGGCATGGTATAAGTGCCTAGAGCCTACAGGTTACTGAGTTTATATGATTACCTATGGAAGAAGTTAATATGGCTCAGTTCAAATAAGTACACTAGTACAAATATTAATGTACACTGTGCTTTCAATATCATCTCAGTTAAAATGCAAGCTATTATACTTCTGGCATGTTTATCTAGTCTCAGTGGAGGTGGTCTGACCTTTACGTTGCTTAATGTGGATAATGCAAACTGCTAATAATGACATATTTTAAGTTAAATTCTGCTTACTTTGGAATGGAGCAAATCATATTGTGGAATCCACATATCTTCTCAAACCAGTCAAACCCCAAACCCCACTTTTTACTAGAAAACAGTGTACTATTTTATTAAGTATGTGCATCTCTACAGGCACATACGTATTTCTTATAAAACTATTTTTGATATATTAAACTATGTATGCACAGCTATATACTGTACAGGTGTTTGCAGTCTTGAGACAATGGCTACTTCCAGTTAAGCAAGTTTGATGATCTTCCACAAGTTGTGGAGCCTGGGGTCTTCACTTCTTTTTTCAATATTTAAGCAAGCCAAAGGACTCATTACACAGGGAAAACCTCATTCTCTCGATTCCATAAAACTGGGTTGAAAGCCTCCCCATGCCATTTCTACTTGTGCTTTTCTCGTTTTCTTTGTCTGGTTTCTGAATTCCAGAAAGAATCACATCAGGTGCAAAGAAAACCTGAAGGGAGCAGAGCAAAATTTGATTCTATCTTGGAAGGGCTGCCACCTTCAAACACCACAGAGAACATGGCAGTGCTGTGAAGCTGATGTGGTCAAAGCCAGTGTCTCTTAGTGGTAAAAGCTGAACAACTTCAGAGAGCTCAAACCATCCATACAGCACCACCAGGGGACATAGTCAGAGGAACAGTTTTAAACTTGAACCATCCAATTAGTTTAAACACATTATTAACATCTGACCACAGCTAAATGCATCAATAATCTAAATCTTATCTAGATATAACTGGACAAATGCTGTCACCTTCATTTGCTGAGGGCCAGATGAGTTCAGTGGGAGATACAACTGCATCCTGAAAGTCTCAGTAAAGAACATCCACAAAATACCAGTCATAAGCAGTTGGAAGGACAACAGAGACTGTCCCATTTCATCACAGAATGAAAATACTAGAAAGTTTCAAGCATAGTTGTAGCTAAATCTTTAGAATCTAAAATCTATAACTGGCCTTTCCATATACATCTCTGTTCTTTACCTTGCCCCCATCCTGCTGTGAAATGTGCAATAATTGCACAGCAGATGACTTTTGTTTTCTAAGAACATGACATGGCCATTACTAATGTGGCCTGGTATTAGTCTGTTTTCCTTTTCATCTTTATCAGACATCTATATCTCTCTGAGAGGTCTTGTTTACATAAAACAGTGCACTGGGATGCATGGTGCCTAATGAGTTTCTGTATAACCAGAACAGGGTGAGTAAAGTACACTACTCTTTCTAATTATGAGGCATTTGACTGTGTTAAGAGAAAGAGAACTTCAGCAAATGGTGCCAGAAAGCTTCTTTCCAGTTTGGTGGTTTGTTTTTTTTTTTTTAAATACTGTAAAGAACAGCCATAAATTATAAGTTAGGACAATGTTGCTTTGGCTCCAAGCAGAAGCAGTAGGAAGAGAAAAACCCCTGGCTGTGCTCATATTTCATGCTCCCTAATCAGTGAGTGGTTCCTTCCGATGTTTGCAAGGCTCTAGCTGAGGATGGTATAATGAAGTCGGTCAAACACTGGTCCAGAGGGTCTGACTGTACTCTCAGGGGATCCTAAGACACTACTCAGCTTCAGATTCACATTTTCCCTCAGATGCTGATGAGCCTCAGGTGCACACTTGTCCATCTGACACCTCTTGCTTTCTATCACAAGAAAACCCAGGCGAGGGGCAGCAATGGAGCTGTGGTGGGCCAGTGCTCCGCCCTTCAGTCCACCACAGAGCTTGCGGGCCTCACAGACACACAGACAATCTGTGACAATTCAATGGCCCTTGGCAATTTACTGCACACTCCAAAACCTGAGGGCTTGATAGAAGAGCAAGACATGCTCACTCTGTCATCCACACACCCACCAGCATAGGCAGAGATGCAGCAAAGCTAACTGCCTCTATGCCCTTAGCAAACAGCACAGTTTCCACAAAAACCTACATCAGAACACACAATTTTTAGTCGCTTTCTCCAAGTGTTGCCAATCTAATTATAAATGACCGAGTTCTTCCCATAAGTAAGGCAAACAATTGCAATGTTTGTTACTGCTGATTCCCTTGAGTAAGCACTGCATAGCACAATCACAGGCTGTCTTGTGCAAGCTTCTATGAAGCCCCAACACAAAAGCATACCAGAGGTTGGAGGGGCAGAAACGAGGTCCCATAGCACATAGCTCTTCAACACTACTCTAGGCCATCTCACTGGGACACAAAGCATCATGTTTCCCAAGAGAGTGGCAGGAGCAGCAAGAAAACAGAGGGCATGAAGTTGTTTTGAGGCTGCCTTCATCTCTCCCCACCCTCCTTTTCCTTCCCCTACCCTGGGCTGCATCCCAGAGGAGAGCCAGCCTGGTTCTGTGGGATCCCTGATGGAGTCCAGCACTACTAGGATGGCCAGGGGCACACTTTTTTTGTGTATTTCGCAATACAGTAAAGTGAATGTGTCAGATTAGTCAAAATTGGCACCCTCAGCCCAGAAGCCCAAATTGGATTTAACAGTGAATAAGAATAGCGATATCATCCAGCAAATAATGGAGAACCAACTTGCCTGAACCAGAAAATTATTTCCGAGTATTATGCTGATACTTACTTTGGGGTAACAGAAAGCTGTCATTGCAAGTCAGCAATAAACTTTGCTTTTGTCATCAAAATAAAGTAGGAAGTTTCTCACATTCTAAATTTTTACATGACTGTTAGGTAAGATATTCCTTCCTGCAGCAGAATTTCCTGTTAAAAATCAAAGCCTTGGCTAGATGTGAAAAGGAGCTAGATAAACTGTCCTGAATTCCCATTTAACTTGTGGATCACTATACCCTTGTTAGAAGGTTAGACTGTTCAGAATACTATAGGTCATGCTACATCTAAGCACTCTGGAGTAAGAGACATATTAAAAGATGTCAGAACAAATGAGGGTCAATAGCAGAGAAAGAGTTAACTCAGTCATCTGTGAGAGAATTAAAATGCTCAGTGCTTTAGGAAATATCTTTGGATCTGCTTGTAAGTGTAATTTGGCCAGGACACTGTCAATCCCAGGCTAGAGTGGTTTTTAATGCTAATTACTTTGGTTTATTTTTACATACACCATCTTCTTGAGATTAAAAAGGTAACTTTTAAAATTCAGCAATATCTAAGTTCTGAAGACTGATACTTTGCAAGCATGCAGGATTACAAGGCATGATAAATGCTTGATAAAATAAAAACATGTATGCTTTTTATGTATATGTTTCTATTTTATCAAGATATATATTTTATCAATTACAGATAGTCACAAAACAACATTAAAACTGACACTACATGTGCATTTAAAAGATTCATATTGCCTTGCAACAAAGAGTGTCAGTACAGAGCAAATAATTCTTGATATTCTGAGTGAGGAACATAAAACTGGAAGTTTAGTCAAAAAAAACCCAAAAAACCCAAAAACACAACCCAACAAACATTTGGAGGGGTTGGAGCTCTCAAGAACATCAGTCCAAAAGAATGGGAAAACAAATGCCTAAAATTGCTACAGAAAGTCAGAGCTGATGTAGGGGGAAACGAGCAAAGCAGCAAAGGGTTCAGGGTTAAAAAAAGGAAGTCTTAAAAAAAAATTTTAGATTTTCAGAAACCTAAAGTAGTAAAGGAAATCTAATAAATAGTAAAAAATAAAGAAGGAAATGGTCTTTCTAACCTACAGAAACACTTATTTTGAGTATGAGCTGATACTTGTGGAGCAGCAGAAGGCAGTGCCTTTTTTATTTAGCTAACAGTTGAATTCAAAAGCAACTAGAAGAGAAAAATCAAAAAGCAACTAGAAGAGAAAATCCAAGTATGTTGGGTGCTTCATGTGTTCATTTTAGATTCAAATGGTCCTGAGCAGGGCACTGCCTATTTCAGTACAGAAAAAAAAATCTTAGGCTTTCTAGTCAAATAGGATATTTATTTCTGCACCACACAGTCTGATTATTATGGATCTGCTCCCACAGGCAACATGCAACCCCTTCCTTAAGACTATTTCCTATAGCTCCATAATCCACAACGCTGTTCCACATATTAGCAGGCTAATCACTGCCCTACTTTTACAAATGCAAAAAGTCTTTGACATGCTGCATAATGGTACTTCCCAAACAGTCCATAAACCTGTCCAGCAGATTCCTCCTCCATTTTCTCACTTGCTGTTATCTTGGTAAGTATCTTGTATTATAGAGTTCAATTTAGGTTGCAATCTTTGGGGCAGAGGCCTTGTAAATCACCTACAGCTCCACACAAATATTAAGTAACAGCAAAATCTGACTTTGGAGCCATAAAATGCTTTCCAGACTTTAAGTCTCAAACTTATAGGCATTCCTAGATCAACATCTGAAAGACAGGAATCCATAGGTTATTGAATAAGTGAGAATAAAAGGTGAGGGAAGAGGTAAGTTTTTCAGAGCCCTTTCTACATTGCACAATTAAGTTTTCAAGCTATAAATTTAAGTTCCTGATCACAGGGATATATATCAGTAACTCAGTTCCCAGCTTCTTCGTGAAACTAAAACTTTAAATTCTGGTTCTTCTGAAGTCAAAGATAGTTTTGTACTGTCAGACTGGGGAGGTTTTTTGTCTAAGTAACATAGCCCTCCCACAAAGGATTGCCACCATGAACTCTAATGTTCAAACACTGAACTTGGCACCCTTTTTACAGTTACCTTCCTTTACATAACTAGGTTCTATAGGACATTCACATTTTTCTGATAATATATTACATTACAAAAAGTGCTAGAAGTCCAAATTTTACCAGTGTCTTTGAAGAGTTGTGGCAGGGGAAAAGCAAACTGAAGCAAGGAATGTGTACACAGTAAAAGTATTGAGAACTTAAGGAGGAGGAAGTTACTTACATTCCCATACCACCATGAGGTACCTCAGTGCCCAGTCACATGAAATAAGGTTTAGGTGAATAGGAAGAGAAAAATGAGGTCATTCCATCTAGAACAAAACATTTGACTGGGAAAAAGAAATATTTTTTGGGGTATCCAGGCACCTGTTTTGTCCATAACACAAGAAAAATTTGCTCTAGAAACTTAAGAAGGCTTAAGAACAATAAAAGCAATCACAGAAGTTAGTTTTCAAACAGACTTGTGAATGTGTGCAATAAGTTTCTGCTTTATCCAAAATTTTTCCCTAGCATGAAACAAAGGTGATATTCAGACATGTGCCTTGCAGGTCCAGGGCAGTGTGCAATGGTGATCTGCAGTTGTGGCACGAACCAAAGCTCACTGAGCCTTTTGTATCAGCTTAACTGAGCTTCTGAAAGGAATTTTGCTCTCTGCAAATGAAATGGAAGGATGAGGTTAGGAGTCCTGCCCCAGCTTTATTTTGCATTTCAGTCACAGTTAGAGAGCCATCCACCCACACTCTGAGTGTGAGTCACACTACATACTCAACCATTGTTTTAAGCTGTCCTAAGGTCCTAAATTGCAAAGTCCAGATTTGGCTTTGAATTTTTTTTTTTCCACAAAATTCAGAGCTGTTCAGATGTGGAGTTTAATTTTGTTTGAAGCCTATGTAAAAGAGGTCAGTCCTGGTACACCACAAAGGCTTGTGTCTCCCTGGGGAGAATCCCACCCTTCATACCGTAATACCCACGAAATCCGGGGCAGAGAACTGAGACAAGCAATGCCAAATTCCCCTGATATTGCCTTGTGGAGTTGGACATGTGCAAACTGCTCAGTCCTTGCTGTATGCTGCACTGGGTCAGAATGAGCCCAGTTTCCCATGACTTTTACTGGCATGCCACAAACAAGCAGTGAAGGCTAACATAACGAAATAAGTGCATGGATTGGACAATTTGCATCCTTCTGCTAGAGCACAAGCGACTTTATTAATAATGCGTCTTCTAGACTCAGCCCTTTGTCTAGAGTAGTTCTGATTTACAGTCTCATCCCATTTCTTCACCAAAATGCAGGTTTATCAGCATGTGCTGTATAGCTACAAATCAAATAGTCTGTGTATAAGAGGGTGTCCCAACTCCTGAATTCCTTGCTGTGAGACAGAAGTTACCTATTAGCCCCAAACACATTCAAATATTCCAATATAAAAGTTCCCTTCTTTCTAATGAAATATGCAATAGTACACCTCAGTAACATGCTATATGTTTGAGGTCTCCAGTGAGATAAGTGACAAATACAGATGTACATCTTATTTTTCTTCTTAGCATTTTGAAATCGTCATGGATATTTGGTTCATATAATGACACCCCTTAGAAAGACAAATAGTGGCCACAGAAGGCATCTCAGATACCAGGCCCCTAGAAAGGGGTGCATGTATATGGTGCTCAAAGAGGTGAGTTCTGACATTCAGCTCTATAACTCCTGCAAGTAACTGCAATTTTTATTTGCTCTGAAGAGCCGATACAGAGCCTGGCTGTCTCTTTGTTGTAAGAGGCTGGGAATTTCCTGCAAAGCATGTAATATGCTTGAGGCATCAAGTTTTTTTACATTTATTTGCCAAAAAAAGGGTGTATTATTTGGCATTTTTCCATGGTGACTTAATTCAAGGGCTATGAACAAAATGGAAATGGAAATAGAAAACACCTTTCAGTTACAAAATACCACTCACACACACTCTGAATCTTGATAGTGTAAGCCACAATAAGCACCATAAGAACCAAGATAAAACCCCAGAGAGATTCATAGCAGTTAACTGTAAGCATCACCAAGCTATGAACAGCAGGGCCTTTGGTTTGGTGGCCAATAAAATGGGGCCAAAGTGAGGAATAGTGGGGTTTGTCCCCATACTGTGATCCTGAGAGGAACGACATGACTGTGTCTTGTTTCAGCTTCTCTGTTGCAGGCAGATGAAACATACCTGCTCGATCTTGGACTACAGGGTAGAATATAATACATAGTACCACAAAGTTATTTTATCTCAAGTCCTGCATTTAAAGTTTCTTATCGTCTTTTCTAGAGTTACAGAATTCCATGAAAGACTTCCCAAGAAAAGTTTCCTTCATTATAAAGTATGACGCCATGAGCCTTGAATTTTCAGGAAGGCAACAGAGGGGTGGCCACTTGATCTATGAACTAATCTGATTTAAGAGCTTGCCTTCCTTTTAACACAGAGGTTGCAGTACCACATACAGGAGAAGTAGTTTTGAGATCCCTAAATGAAACACTCTAGAACCAGGCCTTTCAGCTATTTTTTAGTATGCCTGTGATTTTTTTTATAAACTTGAGATACACCTGAAAGTATTAAGAGGGGCAGCAACTGAGTGTTTAGCTTTTCCCTCCCCCTTTCATCTTGCTCCTTTAAATGGATCCCATATATATGAGGCATTGTTATTACTAACAATTTCAAGAAAAGTCTTTGTTGCAACCTCAATACATGTTTTAGCAGGCCTAAACATTGCTAATCCAAATCTTATGCTACCAGGATAACCTCAAGAATGTCTCCAGTATGTTACAGAGTCACCTGTCCTCAGTCAAGCCAAATACAAAAGTTCTGTTCTTGGAGCCCTTCAAAGCCCTATTTCCTTTACCTTTTTAGTTTTATAAGCAGGGGAAGTTCATTTCTTTCCTTAGAAGGGTTACTTTTCCTAGACCGCCAGAACAAATTGCTTTTGATTTTTGTAGCATCCTTGAGGCTGACATTGGGATATTTCACAAACAGGTCCATGAAATATGAACAAGGTAAAGCTGAAATGATGGTGTCCATCTGCAGTGATAAGATTGCATCACTATCAGTGAAGGAAACCCAAAAGGTTTGCTAAACATGATATATCTTCATGCTCCTGGGACCTGCCTGTTTGATCTTTAAACTTCAGCGTTGTTCCCATGCTGATGATCACTTCATGGTCAGAACCACTTATTGGGTTTACATAAAGTAACATTCATGTAATTAGCTGCTTCCATTCAGAAGAGGTTCGGGCTTTGTATTTTTTAAAAAACTTGTGCAGTGTAAAGAGTAGGGTGGTCCCACAACACTCCTTCACCCTGAAGGACCTGAATCCTCTTGTCTCTTCCCATCTTGTTTCTCAGATTGGGATTTCCTGCAAGAAATATGAAACCTGCTAGCTGCTCAAGTCAGCGACATGGTCTGGTGAAATTTTTGCAGTCAAGTTTTCATTTCTGAAACCTCAAGCTAAGGTCAACAGCTTTAAGTGTCCTGAGATAGATACAATGCCAGTGGGGCAGTCAGAAGCAGATAGTAATCAATCTTTTGGAAACCCACAATTTATCACATGGTTAGTGCCAGAATTTGCTTAAAAGTGATCCTTTAATGCAAATGTTGTCTGCAGAGTTCCTTGAGGTAATGTATATGTAAGATTAAGTGATCACATGTGGCAATAGCTAGACTGATCACTAACGAATGAGGGAAGAGGATCGTCACCCTTTCTGCAAACTAGTGATCTTCCAGTTGTCATTTTTGCTATATTGTCTTCATACAGGACATGCTATAGTACCTCATCAGATACACAGGCATTTCAAAAGCCTGATCACTATGCAGTTTTGTGGCAAAACGCTAAAGATTTTTAAATAAACTATCAAACTGCTGTTGTCATTGTCTTGACTTTCATTGTCTTGTATTTCATACAGCCAGCTGATGTTCAGATTTGTTTTGTGATTTTAATCTTCTCCCTTAGGCTTACCCACAAAACTCTACCACATACTTATTCAGCAAATTAACTAAATTATTTCCTTCCCGAAAAAAACCTTAGATCTTCATGGGGAAGGCTTATGAGTTTTGGCAGAAAAGTCTGGAATTATGGAGTCACTGGCTAACTGTAAATCAGTTACAACTATGGATCAAGGAAGTGTGGATCCAAAGAAGGCCATAGTGAGACAAATTTGGAATTTGTTTATAATCTGTAACTTCACTAACATCAGCTGAACTACCACCAGACTCCTCCAGTGTCTCATGTCCACAGTACACTTAGTTATACACATGTAACACAGTGGTTATTTTCAACACAAGCAACCCATTAGGCCAACTTCTTCCCTTTTCCATCTATTAAAGATTATTAAAAATTATAAGCAATATATATTTTAAAGAAAATACATTCATTCTTAATGGCTTCTGAAATATAAATTGAAGTTCATTATAACAAAAACCAGAGCGAGGCAAATTCTCACTCAACATGTCAGGTTTTGAGGTGCTGTATTTAAGCAGTAAGTAACTTTTCCTACAGCTGTGAGGTGCGTCTGCCTGCCTTTCTTATAGGAATGCTTTCTGTCCCTCATTTCCTAGACACAGCCTCACTGCCAGTCCCACTTACAAAACCTCAGCAAGAGAACCTATTTAGTTGCCTAGAAATAATATTGACCCATATTGCCCTGAGGCCAAAGGTGCAGAACCTCTCAAGCTAAGATGACCCTTCCCCTACAATCCCCCTTTCCCTTTTCCTCAGGCTACCAACAACTCTGGGTAGAGCCTGTCGGACTTGAAGGTGCCCAGCTGAGCAAGCAGGGATCACCCTTCTTTTAGCAGTGGCAGGAGAGCTACCTCACTGCAGTCCATCCATCACACAGAGACAAGGGAAGCAGAGGAATGGGAGTGCTGAGGATCACAGAGCCCATGCGACCCCACACAGTGCTCATCTCAGTGCTCTTCCAGGGGCTCTTGGATGCAGGCTTGTGCTTTAACCCTAACTTTCAGTGCCTATTGCTCTCCAAACCTACACAACTACTGGGTGGCCTTTAAGGCGGATGCTGGAGAACATCCCCCATCACATATCCCAGTGGAGAGATTGCCTTCCAGGGCAGGCTGTCTACACCAGTGATGGGGATGATGATGGAAAGGGTCTCTGTTTCCCTCATTTTTAATGTAGGGATTTGAGTGGGAGCTGAATCCTGTCAAGTGCTTCCTGTCCTGCACACACCCTTGTCAAAGAGCTCTTTGGAGAGTACAGAAAGAGGATTAATGCTAATAGCTATCTGCCTGTCACTTGAAAATCTCAAGCAGCACTTGCTGGATTTTCCTCATGAATCTCTAGCGCACAATACTGTAAGGACACCTGAAATGAGACTTTGCAGGGAGCACACACAGCAAGTGACAAGGTGGACAAGTGACCCTGCAGGGGCGGGGTGCAGATTGTAGCCTACGCACCAGATGGGCCACAGCTTTTTGCAGTAGGAAGAAGGCACACATTTGAAGTCATTTTGCCATCAAAGTAGGTTTACTCAATTCATTCCTTTCAGTCATGTGCTATAATTCATTCCACTATGCATTTTAGAAACAGTCCCCCTGGGACTGCATCCACTTAGCAGTGTTAGTAACATTGCTATCCAGACAGTCCTCCTCATCCAGCACCAGTGCTCAGACTTGCAACTGTGTACCAGACACTCAATTTTATGGATCAGGCTAACAGCTTCATTGGTTACACCCTAACAAAGGGTCCAATCTTAATCCCATAGGAACCCTAAATAACCGTGATTTCTGTGTTTTGCTTAAATAAATAAAATGTCGTAGCCTTGGAGATGCTGCATGTAATTCTTGGAACAAGGAAGCAGAAGAAAACATACATAATGAATTGGTAAGATGACCAAGAGCTCATAAGATGAGCATATAAGAGCATAAGATGACCAGCCAATCATGAACATTAGCACGTGTCCTGGTTCCAGCCTGGATCAGCAGGAGGGGGCACTGTCCAGACATTATGTTATTCAATACCCTCTTACATCATTGCCAGGGGCAAGAAGGGCAAAAGGAAGGGACTGTATTCTCTCGCTTCTGTGAAGACAGGCATGCCCTTACAGTCAGGAAAAACGTGGTGGGGTGGTGCCCACTGTGGTCACTTCACATTGCTTCAGGTCCAGCCTGGTGAGCATTTTGCATTTAAATCACCCTTTGTTATTATTATCGTTGCTGTTACTCTTCATTTTCTTATCTCATTGCTACTTCCAGTAAATTACCCTTATCTCACCCCATGATCTTCACCTTTTGTGCCTCCAATTCTCAGTTCCATTTCTGGAATGAGAAGAGGGAGGGAAAGGGAGGAAGCAAGTGAGCAGTGTCTGGTTTGGGAGAGTCTCAGTTGGGACACTGAATTCCTAAATGAGTACTATTCCTAAACCACGATAGCACGTGGCTCTCAAAGAACAAGGCCACATCCAAGAGGCCCATGGATTACTGCCATTACAGGAGAGAAGGGCACTCATTTGCAGTATCTTGCATTTTTTTTTTACTTTACTTGGCCAGGACAGGACTGTAAATACATTCATGCTGACCTCTTTGAGGAACACCCTAACAACTCAGAAAGACAGTCCTTTGGCTCCAGAGACAATTCCTCTACAAAGAGTACTCAGCTGGACTCTCATCTTTTTTTCCTTTTGCTGTGCTTCTACCTCAGCTTCTGCACATTCTCCAGCTATCCCAAAGAAGTGGCCTTGCAAAATGCAAAGTGAGATGTGAAATTTGACTTTACAGTCTCAGACCATTTGCCTTCTACTAACCACCCACATTAGTCAGGCTGCCAAGTACCCAACATCTACCCCCTCTTTGACATCCTTCTGCCCTGTTATGGGTTACCCCTGATAGGCAGCTGAACCTTACACAGCTACTTGGTCACCCCCACACTCCCCAAGTGGGATGAGGGAGAAAATCAGAAAGGTAAGCATGAAAACCATAGGTTGAGATAAATACAGTTTAATAGGCAAAGCAAAGGCTGCAAACACCAGCAAAGCAAAATAAGAAATTCACTCACTACTTCCCATCAGCAGGCAGGTGTCCCCATTGTCTCCTTTCCCCAGTTTTTAATTGCTAACCATGATGATATATGGTATGGGAATATCCCCTGGATTAGTTGGGGTCAGCTGTACTGGCTGTGTCCCCTCCCAGCTCCTTGTGCATCCCCAGCCTCCTCGCTGGTGGCGTGGGGTGAAGAGCAGAAAAGGCCTTGACTCTGTATAAGCACTGCTGAGCATTAACAAAAGTACCCCTAGATTATCAACACTGTTTTGGTCACAGATCTAAAACATAGCCCCATACAAGCTTCTACAAAGAAAGCTAACTCTAGACCAGCTAGACCCAATATTCGTCCTTTTCAGCCACAAAAGTAGCATTTGCAAAAGAAAGGTTTGTATTTTACCAACATCAAACAGTATCCCTGCATTTAATTTGGGATTTGTTTAGGTTCTTGGGGGAGGTTTGGTTTTGGCAGGGGAGGAGGGGGAGTGGTATGTTGTTTGGGGGCTTTTGTTGCTTGTAGGGGAGTTTTTGAACCTGGAAAAACATGACTTTTTCTTCTTCTCCCTTTGGTCATACTATTTGAAAGCAACAAAAAGGCCTGAGAGATACATGCTGAAGAATGCTAAGCAGAGTGAGTTTTCCAATAGACAAGGCACCATCCACTGAGGTTTAGTGCTGTTCCTGTACAATTAAAAACGTCCATGGCTTTTGCTTATCGTGTTTTATCCACTTGAATGAATTTTAACAAAGAAATGCAAGAATTTTCACAAAATTTGCATCTCTAAAAATCTCCATGCCAGTCAGACTAGGTGCCAGAAAAGAAGCATGTGGATATATGACTAAGACACTGCTGAAAACAAACAATGCATAAAGTAATCAATTGGGTATGAGGGGAAAAGAGCGTCCAAGTCTTAACTATTGAAAAACCAGAATATTCCAACTCTGCCTCTGTAAAAACAAATAAAATGGCAGAGAGCAGAGAAACTGGCTGGGCTTATAGCTGTGAAGGCCAACATTCCCCACCAGCCCCAGGCCAGCAGGCTTTACTCTTTAATGGCTTCATGCCCTCTAATTAAGGTCTCCAAGTACAATCCCTTTGAACAAATGTTTACATTTGTCTTGCTAATTCCCTTTACTTAATAATCAGAGGCCCCTGCAGTTACCTCAACATGGGGAAGATGAACCAAAGACATAATTGTATCAGGGGATTTGACATTTACATATCTGATTTAGACAAAAGTGAACACCTGCAGATGTAAGAAATGAGTGAGCAAAAGAGACAGTGCACTTTTAAACTCCAAGTAAAAGTCTGAAAACACAACTGGTGGAATTATAAACTCAGGTGTGACACAGTAGTCTCATGTAACATTTAGTCCTTTTTAAAAATATCTTGCCCAATTTTTCTTCAAAAACAATGAGTTACCCAGAAGAGAAGGAAAGTTGCCCTTTTCTTATGACAGTCATTTTCTGTCTGTGCTGTTCTCCTTTGAGCAAGTTGTTCAGTCTCATTTGGTCTATGTGTAGTCAAATAAATGGGTGCCATAGCACTTCTCTATGTCAGAGTGCTGTAAACAAGCAGGCCCTTCAACAGATTTGAGCCACTCAAACCTGGGTTTAGATACTACAGAGGCACTTGGACAGCTGAGATAGATGCAGGAAAGTCAAGCAGATGCCAACCAGGGAAAGACCTTCTTGTTCTGAATTACTTTTTTCTCATGATACAGCACATAAAGCTGTGCCTCTAGGAGAGAGCACAGAACTACAGAGAAATATATAGAAGTTGGTAACACTGGTTTGTTGACCTTTTTGTGGATTCTTATGATGCTGAGAGACATCATTTAAAAAAAAATTTGTTTTGCCTACAATGAAAAAAGAAAAGCAAACTCAAAATCAAAGATAAAAGCAGAGGAGAAAGACATAAGAAGCTAAAGGGGATGGAAAATATTCCGTGTAATTTCACGCAAGAGTCGAGGGTATGGACGTGCAGTGGAGACATGAAATGGCTTGGTCAGAGGGCTGTACCACAGCAGGTGTGGTAAGCACCAGTTCAGCTGAGGGCTAGCAGACCAAACTCTGCACAGTACTACAGCCAGCTGCCATTCTGTCCAGGACAGCCAACGTGAACATCACACAACCCCACCACCTGGCCATCAGCAAGGTGAAAGACCCTCAGCTTTCCTCTCAGTCAGGAGAATGAGGGTCCCATCTCAGCTCTCCTCCACAGCAGGCATACCTTTACTTCCAGTCTACCAGATAGGGCCAAACTACAATATTTTGTTCAAACTCATGATGCCCACTTATAACTTAACTTCTAATGGGCATTTACATTTTTCCTTCCTCCTATCTTATATATGACATACCTGCCTGGAGCAAGATTTTATGGACAAACATAAAATTTAGATAATGAAGGTTTATTGTAAAAATGCTGGCACACTGTTACAAACGTGGGACAAACTGGCGCCACTGTAATTGAGTAGACAATTAAATGGGCAATGGCTTGTTCAGTAGGATGGCCATTTGTTTATGCAACACCTAAGCCATTTCTCTGTCCCTCATGCTATCACCTTGCCCAGCCAGCTTTCACAAGTAAGTGCGGTAACTGCTTTTTGCAATAGCAAAAAAGAAACACTGGAACTGGCACATTCTGCTCCACATGCGTCGTGCCAGGAGCCACATGCTCATCTTTACCAGAAACAGCCCAACAAAATGGCTGTCAGTCCTCAGCCCTTGAATCACAAAATTTAATGAGTGCTTCCTCTAATTGTAACCTGCATTATACCTGTGGGAAGCTACACCTCCACCTCTCTTCTGCTCTTTCTCCAAGGGACTTGCTTATGTCTTCTCAGGGCGGTATTTCTTGACTCTGCTGCTTTCAGCAATGCCTACGCTGGCATAGCTGCGCCTGCTTTGCTAGCTGCAACTACCAAACTGCTCCAGGTCCAAACACATGGATATCGAAGTGTGTTACAGGCCTGCCAAGAAATCCAACTTCTATGTGCACAGCAGGGGCCACAGCTCCTGGGATATCAGGTAGCCAAGTGGTTTACAGCCCAGTGCTGCCAGCATGGTGAAGATGCTTTATTCTGAAGCACTTGCTGTTCTGGATGAAGTACTCAGTTAAAGCCTCTGCTGTCATTTACCAGGTCCACTTCCCAGCTCTTTGTCAGACAGTGATTGGTATTACAGTCTTCTTAAAATAAAATCTGGAGTAGCTTTTTGAGAAGGCAAGTTTTTAAATTATTGGACCAACTTTAAACAGCTGTATAGACTGATTTAGTGATTGTTTGCTGGATGAACCCAGAGACCTTGCTCTGCATAAATCCCCTTATTTTTATTACTGAAGTGAAAAGCAAAGACAGGGAAAAATAAATTTACTGGTCTGAAACAATGTCTTGCTTGACTTATATTTTCTTAAACCTTTTGATACAAAAATCTGAATGGCAATGTTTTAAAATTGTCTTAGAAGAAAGCAAACTCTTTCACAAATATTTTTTTGAACAATCAGACAAGACAGAAATAAACTCCTCAAATACTAACTGGCATCGCTGAATTCCTTTTTTAATGAACACTACACAGTTCACCCAGCTCTGCAGGTAAGAGAGCTCATCCGTTCACTACACACCTACATGCTTGCTTCCTCCAGACACTAACACAGGCAAACTCAGTTTGCCCAGACACTGACATACAGTCTTTTTCCAGACAAGTGCTCTAGGGGTTCAAACAGCCTCAGTTTTAAGATGACAGTTTGGTTTTGTTTGGGTTTTTTTGTTGTTTTGTTGGTTGGATTTTTCAAAATGCCACTTCTGCATTTGTTTGCTTGTTCTTGAGGAACTCTGCCTCCTTCTTTTGGCATCGCCCCTTGTTGCATCTTTTTCTATCACCCACTTTTCTCCATTCCTCTGTACTGAATTAAACAATATCATTATGCAGTAAACAGCCCAATAACCCAAGTCAGCATATGCTATTCATAAGTTCTTAACTGTGCAGCTCTAAATCTGTCACAGCCTTCACTGAAATGTCCTGAACTTTGTAAAGGTCTGAACCGGGTGATAAAGATAAGACTTCAACAGGAGCAGGAAAACCATCCCATTGGAGCTGAATAGTCAACCAACAGTCAGAGACAAACTGTGAAAGGCATACAGGAAAAAGGACATCCAACTTTAGTGGAAAGCACTGGGTCTGTTTTATGCATGTAAATCAAGCCATAGTGTGCACATGCTGTAAGTCTGCTCACCCTACATAGAAAACAGCCATAAAGCACAACCTGCTTGAGGCCAGGAAGTCCAAGCTCTTCAGTCCCCCTGGCCAGAACATCTGGGCACAGCTACTGTAGAGTACAAGGCAAATAGGACAGCAACATAACAGAGCCTGCCCATCGGGAAATGTAATCAAGGGAGAAATCCTTCCTTTTCTCTCCTTTCCTCATCAGTAATGAAGTAGGATTATTAACAACCCCCACCATAAGAATAATGCAAAACATTTTGTTATTGATCATGAGATGAAAAAAAATCCTCTCTTTAATGTGGTCAGTGAGTCTGACAGAGTTTAGACAGAAAGTGGCAAAAAGAGCAAGGAAAAAAAACCAAGATGCAATCCACGCCTATGTTGTGCTTGGTGGTGCTACACAGGTTACACTGGGAGCCATATTAGCATATGACCTACATTTTAAAATTAATTTTGTTCTCAAGTTAGGTGTTCAGGGTTTTTACTCCTGCAGGCAATTGGTGTTATTGTATGTGTATTAATATATCAGCTCCACCATGTGTTTCCCCTCCCCTCCAGTGTTTGTCAGGGAGGTTTTAAGTAGCAGGGGGAGGGTCTTCTCATAATCAAGGTCCAAGCACTGCTGACTCTCCTGTTCTGCACACTGCAACACTCATGTCAGCAAAGCAGCAGTAACAACTGATGAGTGTTCACATGGGACCACTCAAAGCTCCAAGGACAAAGAATAATCTGTATTGGAAATAGAGGAGGAGGAAGAAACTAAATGAGAAGGCAGAGCCAGTTAAGGTTTGCAAGGGGGAAAAAAAAAAGCTATAAAAAAATCAAAAGGAGAAAACAAAAACCAAGTTGATTGAAGTTGGAGGAGGGTTAGAAGAAAGGCTTCAGCAAGTCTTTGAAAGAGGTAAAGCAAAAATTTTGAGGGAAAGTTGATATGAATAGCTGAAATTATTAACATACTAGATGTATTTTTTAAATTGTCTAATAAGAAACAAACTTTGCAAAAGTGGGAAGTAGTATTTGATTTCTGTTCAGTTATTTTACAAGCAAGGTTACATAGGGAAATGCTACAGGCTGGGATAACATTTATTGACATAAATAAATGGTTTGGGAGATTATGACATTAAAACAATTAGACAACCTGTAGCAAGCACTTTGAAAGAGCACTTGGGAAGCATGAAAATTTCAGGAGCAAAAGACAGATACACTAATTTTGAAACAAAGAAGGAGTGATTACAGCAATAATCACCCATCAGAACACTTAAAAATGACTTCGTGATTTCAGACACTGAGAAAAAAATCACAGGAATCAATACAGGTGACCAGTCCTCAGAGACATCATCATACTCACTAGATCAGTACTTCATAGGACATTACAGCAGCTAATACAAACTGAAATAGAACACTTCCACAACAACTAAGTCTTTCCTCTGAAGAAGAAACCTCCCCCTTCCCTATCTGGGAAACTAGACTCCATCTACTACTTTTCATGGCACCTGGTAGTATTTGCATTACCCGTAAACAGCTTTAGAAAGCTCAGGTTCCTTGAATTACTATGTCAGGTATTAAATAGATATTGACATTTCAAAACTGTCCTACATGACATCCTTGTCACTAAAATGCAGAGATGTGGATTTGACAGGTGGACCACCCAGTGGATAAGGAATTGGCTGTATGGCAGTTGGGATCAACAGCTCAATGTCCAAGTGAAGAGAAGTGACTAATGGTGTTCCTCAAGGATCAGAATTGACGCTGTTTAACATCTTCGCCTTCAACACTGACAGTCAAATCTGAGTGCACCCTCAGACAATTTGCCAATGACATCAAGCTGTGCGCTGCAGTCAAAACACTGAAGGGAAGGGATGCTGTCCAGAAGGACCTTAACAGGCTTGAGAGGCAGGTCTATGCAAAGTTCATGAAGTTCAACAAGGCCAAGTACGAGGTCCTGGACCTGGCTTGGGGCAATCCCGAGCACAAATAAATACTGGACAGAGAATGGGTTGAGAGCAGCCCCAAGGAGAAGGACTTAGGGGTTTTGGTTGATAGGAAGCTCAACATGACCTAGTAATGCACAATTGCAGCTCAGAAAGCCAACCATGTCTTGGGCTGCATCAAAAGCAGCCTGACCAGCAGGTGGAGAGAGGTGATTCTGCCCCTCCACTCTCACGAGATCCCACACAGAATACAGTCCTGCTCTGAGGTCCCAAACATAAGAAGGATGTGGACCTGTTAGAACAAGTCCAGAGGAGACCACGAAGACAATCAGAGGGCTGTAGCTTCTCTGCCATGTGGACAGACAGAGTTGGGGTTGTTCAGCCTGCAGAAGAGAAGGTTCTGGGAAGATCTCATAGCAGTTCTCCAGTACCTGAATGCAAGCCTACAAGGCAACTGGAGAGGGACTTTTTACAAGGGCATGTAGTGATTGGACAAGGGTGAATAATGGAAGGTAGGTTTAGATTAGGTACTAGGAAGAAATTCTCTACTGTGAGAGCAGTGAGACACTGGAACAGGTTGCCCAGCAAAGGTATGGATATCCCATCCCTGAAAGACTTCAGGGCCAGGCTGGATGGGGCTCTGAGGTACCTGGTATAGTGAAAAGTATCCCTGCCCAACTGGAACCAGCTGATCTTTAAGGTCCCTTCCAACTCAAACCATTCTATGACTATCTTCTTGTTTTCATTTTTATTTGGTAGTAGCTTTGAGCAGAAGTGGTCTGGTTAGCATGCCTAATTCAGTGAGCCCTAGCTGGTGCAAGTAACTTTTTGTCTGGAGGTCAGTGTTCTCACCTGAGACTTCTGTGAAAATGGCTGGTATTCCTGGTTGTCCTACTGGGATAAGGACTTTTCACTTCATTGTCTTCTTGTGAAACTAGGCAGACATATGGAGTTCAGTGAATTAGGAATAGCCCCATCTACAAAAACCCAAACTGAATAGGTAATGATGCTGTTTGCAGGCTGTTTCTTGCAGAGTTAAGTCAAAGAAAAAGATTAGCTTGGATTTGCAAATTTACGCTACAGTTTTTCTCTCTGTGGATGGAATAGACACAAGTATTAATATTCCATCAGCGTGAATACTGAGTTTAGTGGCTGGACTACATTCAAGGTGGACAATTTGTTGATACGTGTTGGTCCTCAGATTTGTGGTGTCTGCTGCAGGACACCTTCCTCATGATGTGGCCAGATGTATACTACTCACAATTAGAGGTATACTCTGGGTCCCACCTCGGTCATTCCCTAGCCAGAGACAGTGAGGGCTGTCATGCAACTCAGATCAGGCAGCCTAATACAGAAGCACATGCTCCATTATATGGCACCACATGTGATCCTCATTTGTACAGTGCTGTCCTCTTGTTCAGAGAGCAGGAGCAGATCCCTTTGCTTGTGTGACAGGAGGGGATTTGCACAGTACTAAAGTTAGGGCAACAGGGAACAGATATGCATAGTCAGGACACTGCTCAACAGGAAGCCCTTGGCAAGGCATACCCACCACCCCGCAGGCATTGGGGTGATTTCTTCAGTCTACACAATACTCTCTAAGTTGGGATGCCCTCTTGATCTAAATTGCAGAATTTATCGTCATTCTTTTCTTGCCTTTTCTTTTTCCTAGAACAAAGCTTGAATAATCTCCATGCCTCTCATGAGAACTGTGGGTATTCTTTAATTTTCTTTTCTCAGTTTTCATAACTCCAAGATAAATTTAACAAGAACCTCCTTCTGTAATGCCCTCAGGATAAAAACAAGAAAAGTGAGATTTAAAAGTAAACGAAAGATGACAGCTAAATCTTTAAAATCATAGAAACACTAATCTCTGTTAACTACAGCATCTCCAAACCACATGAGTTCACTGATCAGACCATACTATTTGTCCTTCTAGGTAGAGGAATGTATTTTGAAAAGCTCCAGTGTGAGCCAGCAGTACTGTACTTAGAGGAAATAATTAAAATAACTGTAATCACTACCAAGAAACACAATTTAATTAAAGGCAAGGATTCTTTGTCAGCATCTAACTACAGCTCTCTGTGGATGTGATTTTTCAGAGGCACTGAAATTTCAGAGGGAATAAAGTAATTCTGGTCATCTTCTTTGCCAAGCTTCCAATTCATGAGAAAGGCTGACTATATATACAAGTATATCTACTTCTCAGAGGGATTTTTATGTCATTAAATCCAGACCCTTGTTCCAGAAGTCAAATGCACAGTGCAACCTTTTTTTTACAGGTATGTACTGAAACCAGTGGCAGCCACATGTGTCCTTCAGCAATAATAGAGAAGACATCTGCTGCCAGGTGGTGATGCTGGGTCATAGTCAGCTCAGTAAGCACCCAGTCCCACAGAAACGAGAAGGTGAAGCTCGACTCTGAAAATGCTCCTTGGAAGGTTTGAAACAAATGCCTTTTTCTGCTTTTAAATGTCACGCTCAGCAATGCAAACCAAAACAAGCAACGCTCCTATTATCACAGCTGTGCTTGTCAGAAGATGATCACTATCATTTGTATATGGGAAGCCAAAGGAGCATTAAACAAATTCAAGCTTAGGGCTCTCTTTTTTGCAAGATAACATCAGATATTAGCCACCATTTCTTGCCTCATCACATGCTGATCTACTCAGTAATCAGGATTTTAATTACAGAAATCTGTCCCTGGGTATTTTCTTGCATAACCACTAAAAGGCATGAGCATACTGAACTTGGGTTAGAGATATGTGTTATAGACAAAATCCAAATCAGGATAAGGTTTTCAAACTCTCCCAAGTTCATGTGTGCTGAGATCCATGGGTTTATATCAGGGGGTTTAAAGATATGGTTCTGTAGCTTTCTTTTTACTCCGACCTTGGAAGGAGTTTTGGTAATTGGAGACATGCATATATCTACATAGGCAGACATTTGCCAGCGTTATATGAAAGGAGATGTTTATGTTGGCAGTTTGCAAAGTGACAGCTCTCACCTTTGAAAGCTTGTTGCAGAGAAACCTGATGAAGGATCTGACCTGTGACCTTCAATTCCTGACAGGTCAGCTTCAAGCAGTTCAGAAGTCTGGTTGCTTCTGATAAACACTCTCCAGTTTAATGGCTTAATAACCTCTGTCTGGTGAGTCTTCAGCCTGAACCAGGCAACCCCTTGGGTTCAACCCCTCTCACAGGTTTCAGCATTTTCCCATTCACACTTCCAGTCCCAAACAGAACTAAAAAGACCAGGACATTATAAAGATAAAAATGAAGATAAACTCAGCTCTGTTGCAGGGGAAGCATTGGCAGGGGTTTAATTCTTGTTAAAACATAAGGATCTTGAAACAGTACCTATGTTCCTATCTCTTCAAGGTACTGGTTTTTACTTAGTTTTTAGCAGGGTATCCGAAATCAGAATTTGACTATGGGTTTTGAGAAGTGAAATTCTTTACCTAATACTTTGCCATACTACACGAGGATGGCAAAACACACCATCTGTTTCACATGCTGCCCACGTGAAACCACTACTGTTCCCAAGCTTCAGCACCAGTTGAAATGATGCTGCCAAAAAGAAGCACCTGCTTGCTTCTTTTATTTCTATGCCATAAGTGGATGCCATAGTGAGTCATTTCCTTTCATATTAAGTACCCTGTTAACTTACATTAATTTTTGCACACTTACCATAGAAAAAAATTAAATAATGTTTGCTAAGGCTGGAGGCAAAATTGTTCCAGTCCTTGAGAGGCATGAGGTTCACTAGCATGCCATGTGAGCAGCTGATAGCACAGGAAAAGCTTGGAACAGAGCTAGACTATGACTGACCAATCCAAAAAAACATGTGATGGGACCCAAGCATCAAGCCCTTTCCACTGCAGAAAAATTAGTTCAGTTTAACTTCTTTACTACCCAGCTTTTACTGCCAAATATAATATACAGACTAAATTAAGATCTTTAACAAGATAGTTAAACATTACCAAAACCCTGGAACTGAATTAAGATTAAAAGATAGATTTTAGGGTTGTGGAGAGGAAAAGACAGACAGTGATGCTTAATAGACATAAATATCCATGGAGGCAACTGAGGAACAGAGATGGCCAACTTCTGTTTCTGTGATATAGCTTGGTGAGCTTGGAAGGCAGAATATTGTGGCACAGGGAAAACAGAAGTTCCCAAGTTAACTTTTCTTAGTTATTTGCAATCTTTCATACCTTATTAGCTTCCATTATTTCTCTCCTCAGTGTTAGGTGCCATCTCCTCCAGTAGTTTCATAAATAGGAATTTTTCAGGTCTTAATACCTTTAGGAGGGATGTTCCAGATGCCGTAATTCCAAAACTCAAAAATTTGAAAGAGATAGGCTTCTAGTCTAGGTTCTCTGAATCTCTCCTCTGAGGAGTCTGTCCCTGCATTCACTGTGGGGAGATTAAGCTCCTAATCAACACAATTCCAACGCCTGAAGCCAGATGATGCAAAGCCTCCCTGCTTCAGCACCGCTCCTGTTCCCTTTAGCGCATCCTGTGCACAACACTCCACATGCCAACTTGGAAGGTCACAAGGAAGACTTCCAGTTCACATCCAAAGACATGATTTAGAGCAATGCTGGGCACTTGCCAACTTAAATCTCCGAAGGCAGGGCAGAGGGACCGTTGGAGATAATTCAAAGACAAAATTCTAAGCAAAGTCTTTCACAGCAATACCGTGCTGATGCAACTGCATCTTTTGAAAGTGAATGATGTCTCCACTTCCATACTGCTGGAGCCAAGCAGTAAGCGAGGCAGAAAACATAGCTCCCATCAAAGCCAACTCCTCCGCAGTAAAGCAGAACTCATACAGAAAGTTGACAGCCTTGGGTTGCTTTTAATTTTTATAATATACAGCTTGCCCTAGTTTATACTTGCTGCAGCATTAGACAATTAGACATGCTGAAGTATCATTATTCGCCTGACTTGCAGCTGAACATCCTCTGCCTCCACTCCCCTTCTCTCCCCTGAGTGTGGACCATTATCTTCATTTTTGCAACTCTCACAGAATAGCTGCCCCACAATGATAATTAGTCCACTGTTTGCTTGTTTTAATAGCTATATTTTATAAATCAAAAATGGCATTATTTCTCAACAATCTTATTTGCAAATTTTTGCCTAGGGTATTTCTTTCAATTGTTTTTCCTCTATTTTCACATCTTTGTGGGGAAAGGACTTAATTGAAGCTAAGATTGCCAAATTAAAGCTCACAAGCTAAATATATTACAGAATTATGATTTTTTTGAAATCACTAGCCTTTTGAAGAAAGTGTCAAAAAGCAGGGGAAAGAAAAGGGGGTTGGGAAAAAAGCAACAGCTGCAAATACTTTACAAAGCAACCCTACTATAAGGTTTACAGCTTTTTCCCAAGGCATAGAAACAATGCTTCTCCTGTGACCTTGAGTAAAATTAATAAAACGGAAGGATTGCTAACCACCAGACACTTGTAAAATGTCTAAGTGTTGATAAACTTTGCCAGAGAGACAGCACATGTAAAGCTGCACAATATCTAGTAAAACACTGAAATGCAGTACGTACCGAGCACTTGAGAGTGGACATTGGAAAACATTTTCTTTAAGTTATTTTAAACGATATGCTACTTCTGGTCAAAGTTAGTATCCCATACTCATGCCAACAAATCAAGTCACGTGATCATGTATTCCTATTTATTTACAATATCAGATAATGTTGGAGAGACTTTTAAAATTGCTTTTTGTCTAAACCTACACTGCATTAGTTACCATTAATACTGCTCTGTAGCACCCAAATGGCAAGAAAAATAGCCACTTTTGAAAAATGCCTAAAAATGACACTACTTTAACATCCATCATCTTGCTCCTTGAAGTCCTAAGGAGTTCTTGTGTAGTCCTCGGGGAGGCTTAGAATAGCTATCACTAACAGTAGATATGCCCTATTTTTAGATATACCTGCTTGTGACATACAGCTTCCTAAAATTAGTTTCAGTTTATCCATAAATTTTTTTCTTCATTGAACATCATGAATTTATAGTAGAGAGGCAAGTAGGAGAAAGAAGAAAACACTCAGGCTACAACTTCTTAGCTACCTACTTAGGTTCTTTTATGAAGATTTTCAGGTAAGTTTCAGGAACTTTATTCATGTAATTGCAAAAGCAAAGCAAGTTAAAAAAAAACACCTCAGTGTAATTTACCACATGAAGTTTACTATGCCAAACACTGGAATCCATGGAGCATTTAAACGGAGAAATTACTCAGCCTACAAATTTAGTAGTTTTTCCTATAAACTGAATAATATTAACTAGCAACTCCCTCATGCTAGGGTGAGCATAATCATTGTACATATTTTCTGACATGACCTGCGTATTAAGGCTCTATCACTTCTGAGGATCAGTATCGCTGAAACTGGACACAAATTTCCCAATTGCCCAAAGTAGAAAGAGCAAAGAATAGTTCAGCATTTCAAGCCCAGACAGCTTCAAGTTCTGCCCAGGGTCCTTGCAAATACTACAGAACTGAATTAAATTATGGATTTATTTGGAAAGTTCACAGCTTTCCTGTCTCAAGAAAGACTGAATAGCTCTTGCTCACTGTATAGCTCAAGAAGTAGTATCTTCTCAGGCAAAAGTTGGTGAGTTTGCTGCAGCTGAGCTTAACGTTTCAGAGCCTCCTTATTTCTTTATGCTATCCATCCAGGCAAGACACAGTAGTACTGGGAGTTGAAACCCACAGGGATTTCTTCTCCAAGTTGAACAGTTGTGTTGCTTTCAAGATCTACTATATTTTTACTAACACTTGCTTGGTAGAAGAATCCCATTTAAGCAGAGATATGGTCACCAAGGGTATATTTTTCGCCAAATAAAGCCATAAAAATTTCAAACCATGGCCTAACATGGTCAAACTCAGAAAACTGCAACAGTTAGTTAAAAAACAAAACTGTCAGGTGCATCACCATCGCAATTACTCATGAAGCATCAGGAATTACATGGTAGTCTCTTGTGTCATTCCCAGTTTCTGGAAGCTCAGCACAGTGCTGCGCTCCCAGTTTCAGATTCTCAGGAGTGGGAAAGCACACAGTCATGGTGGGGAGCCCAGCAGGCTGCCCTTGCATCTGTGCTCTTACCTCTCCTGTGTGGACTTCCTGCAGCATAAGGGAACAGGATGTTCATCATTAGTCAGCCACCATCTGTAGCCAAAACATCAGATGGCAATGAGATAGAAGAGGGGAGTCACTATTTTCTTCCAATCCTTTTTTTTTCAGCAAGAGGGAGGCAACATTCAAGATGTGAGAGGACAGAAAAGATGACCACAGCAGAGTGAAATTTCAGTCTGCAGATTCAGGTGGCCAAACACAGCTGAAGTTCACAGACAGTCTCACAGATGCTGGAGACCCTATTCTTGAACACTCCTTGAGTGCCAAATATCAGAAAAGTTACATTTGTCAGCAACAGTGGTCACTGAGGTAAGATGAACTTTCATATTTAGTCACATCATATAATAAAAATAGGCAGGCAAGAAAGGAATATTATGCAGAAAAAAAACCAAACAACTAATAGCTCATCAAATTGAAATACTGTTTCAAAGTCCCACATCACTGAGGATCATGATTAAAGAAAAAAAAAAAAGCCTATTCTGACCCAACTAGTGCAGATTTTTTTCCTAAGGATCACTGTAGCCAGTTCAGGAAACTGTTTAGTTGCCATAGGGGGTTTGTAACAGAGTTTAACTTACGGATTATTTCACAACAAAGCTTGATTCAAAAGACTGAGACAGCAGAAAAAACTGATGATATGATATTGCAACATGACTCAATGTCTCATGTGAACATGCACCGGTACTAACAGAACTCTTCAGCCCCAAAATTAACCTGCAGGAAGATAACCAGATATCCAGCAGCTTCATTCCTGTATTCTTCCAACACTACATGACTTCCTTGAGCACTTAACATGAGCTGGATGGGTACTTTTCAAATCTCAATCTCTACCTGTCAGATGAGAGGGCAGCCTTTCTTCTTTCAGGTTCACAGACCTCTGAATATTCATACACACTCACTCACAGCCAGGGAATCAAAGCATCCATGATGGCCTGTTTACCTGACACCATAGCCTAGTTCACAAAAATGGACTGGCCCTAATTAGTACAAAGATAATAAAAAAATAAATTTGCAAGAATTGTGTCAACTCCAGGTTTACACTGGACTGGGCAACTCAGAGTGCACTAACAGAGACAAGAGAACTTTCTGAGTACCTGATTCCTTCCTTTATATCTTTTCTATCTTTAAGTATTATTTTTAGATGAATTTTAAGTATCCCAGACTGTCTCCTGCACTTCTGGATTGTAATCCATCTTACTTAGAGCTATCTCTAGCAAGTCTGTTCCACACAGCAGCATAAACAAACCTGGGGACAATGGGGCTTTGCCATATTCTTGGGAAGGCAGAAGCAACTTCGGATGCTTTTAGGAATCATTTTAGGAAAACCATCCCACGAACACACAGTAAGAGCAGGAAGTCCCTGTATTGCTCTCACTTGTGCCATTTGGCTCATGTTCAATATTTTTCCTATATTTCTCAATGGATACTATATGTTTATCAAGCATAAAAGGAATAATTATTAGAATTCCTGTGTGTTAGAATTTTATGTATATGCAAAAGTACATATTACTAAAACAGAAAAATTAGCACTAAGTACAGACTATATATAGCATAAAAAAATATTTCACTACTGAATTGCAATGGAGATTAATAAAGATAGAGCTTTAGAGAGTATTTAGCCATCAATAAATAATGCAACTTATCATGTGCACATGAATTCGAAGAATAGAAAAATATTGTCCCTTCATATTCTGTAACACTGGCAGACTTAGCTTAAATATAGTTTCAAAGTCTTTTTTAGCTGAATCTAGTATCCCACTCTTTTGAGGAAAGTTGTTGGATCCCACTTAAAAGGCCAAGAATCCTGCAAAGAGGAAGACCACATTACCACAAACAACTAAGGAACACTCCAACAATTATTAGACATTTACCAACAGGCCTGCCATGCTCAAAATAAGTTACCATTATTTTATAGTAATTGCAGGATATGTTGCTCTTTTAAATCACACACTAAGCATGAGAGAACAACTCCCAGCAAGAAAAGTCTATGTGGTGAGGGTTTTGGAGCTTCTCTCAAGAAAGAGATTTCAGGATCTGTCCCTTACATGTTGACATTATCCCAGGACTTGGATTACAGGAATAACTGATTTTTTCAGGTTGGCAACAAAACAGGGAGGGCAGGGGAGGGTCTTAACTGCAACCCCCTGAAACTTTCATTTCTTTTCTCACAACAGTGAAAGTGAGCCATTTCACTGGGCACAAAGCATGTTTTCAGTACGAAACATTTCATTTGCAGGCGCTTGGAGGAGAACCAAGTGAAAAGGGCCAGATGCACAAAACTGCAGAAGGCCACTGCTTGTCCCACTTACAAGAGGATAGAGCACTCACTTGGTCTTAAATTATGTGCTCCGGAGGGCAGGAATACTCATCATATACACAGCAATATGTTGGCTAGAGGCCCTTAATGGGGTGGGAGTACAGGAGGTGGGAACCTAGAAAGGCAGTGCTGGTGATTACCGTACAGTCTGATATAAGTTGGGAACAAATTCACAGAGGCAAAAACCAGAATCTCCATTTTGTCACCCCCAGCAGTGGGGGTGGTTAGCTCTGACACACATAGCTTGCAGCTTTCCCTAAATTACAAGTTTCATATATAAAGTACTTAGATACAAGCTGAGTAATCTGCAGAATCTGATATTTTTCCTCAGCTGGGGGTCAGGACAGTTCCCTCAGAAACAGAAGCTCTTGGTTGTAGACTTCCTACATTCACTTAGCATCAAGAGGGAAGACTGAGGGGTGCCCCTGCTTATCTTCTTGCCTCCTCCTGCCTGCACCTAGCTTGGTGCTGGAAGGCAGCAGGTGTAGGTTCACATTTCCACAGCCTCATCTCCTACACCAAACAATATGACTAAGAGCAATGCTTTCCAAGAGTGGCCCATTGCTTTCTGACAGCAGCCCTCCCCTTATGAGCCTACCCCCACTGACCACCCCTTCCTTCTTCCGTACATCCTGTCTACCCAAAAAGTCTATTATAAACTGAATAACAAAATTCATAAGATACCAGAAACTTCTAACTTGGGGAAACATGGCCTTTCCTCTACATTTCCTCCAGTCTGCTTTTGTTGCTCCCTTCTTTGACGGGGCAACTAATTTGGATGCAAACTCAGGCCAGGGAACCTGCAGGCCTGCCCTCAGAGAAGGTGACACCTACACTCTAACAAGCAAACTGGCTGGAGACCTCCCTGCTTGTGCCATCATCCCAGCCTGCTGAGGTCTTCTGCTACTGTTCTCATGGGAGAAGAGGGATCAGACTCCCCTTCCTACACTTGGGAGATTAGGCCTTGAAGATAGACTGTTGTGTTATTGAAAATACCACTTCTCCAACTGTGCCACTCACTACACTAATGTGTTCCTGCTTTGGCATTCCAGAACAGCTTCTGTGATCCTCCCTCGGCACGCTCTGCACCCCAGTACTCTACAACCACCAGATAGCATTGATGTCCCCTAATGAAAACAAGCCCTTCCTTTTCCTGGCTGAGAGGCAGGCACTGTGACTCAGCAGAAGCTACTGTGTGAATAAACACGGTGGGCCAGACCCACCTTGACACAAAAGCCCTTTGTCACCCTTCTGGTGATGCCACAGAGCCCTGATATGACTGCAAGTGTGCTTTAGGCCTAATTTAAGGTATTTTGGTGGTGCCAGGGACATATAAAGTAGCCTCAGAATAAATGAAATCAGGCTCAGCAAGGACAGAAAGCCTACAATGGTATTTCTGTGGGAACTTTCCCAAAAGTCATCTCCCACTGAAACACTACTCTAGGCTGATGCTCATTCTGCTGGTCACATGTGGCTCCCAGATCTTTTCAGCTCATCAGCCTCTGAACATATGTGATGGCGTCTCTGTGTGGTAGGAGGAAAAAAAAAAAAAAAAAAAAAAAGGAAAAAAGAAAAAAGGTGGCTCTGCTTCCAGCTCCACAAAGGATATGAGCAAGCTGTGTATGCTTCTGCAGCCCATGTCAGTCAGCAAAATTAGATCCTTACAGCCTTCTCCCTTGAAGACAAGTAACTAGCTAAACATCAGGCTGTACAGGGCTCTGTTAGAGGCAGAATTGCAGCAGGAAAATGGCAAGAAGAATGCTGGCTTGGTTCTGCCATTGCCAGAGTTCTTCCAAAAGCTGGTCCTCTCAGAGAGCAGCAGTGTACAGGTTGCAAGGGCTATGTGGAGATAATGGGCACTTCTCAAATTATTACAGTATATATATATACACAGTGCTTTCCTTTTTATTATGACTTTTTGATGAGCTTTTTTTCCAGTAAAACATAGTAATCAAATATCTGCACAATTGTAACTATTCTAAATTGTAGATTTATTTTTCTTGTTTCCTTTGTTTGAGTTTTAAGATGAAAGCAAACAGTCCAAGGTTATCCTGAAGAGAATCTAGGTACTTGAAGCTCTTGTTAATTCTGCCTATAGGGAAAAAAATAGGCTTCTTCAAATCTTTAAAAGAATGTTTCATACCATAATAAATGCAACAGAATGAACTGACTGATTGTTCGAGAAGGGCAAGAGGGGATAATTTCACACAGGTACGGCCAGTACTGTCCCTGGTGTCTATGCTGAAGGTTATACTCACAAGCCTTTTACAGAACTACTGCCATTCCATGCAAATTCCTTTGCAAACTGTATTAGAAACATTCACTGTGATCTTTTTAACCTCTATCTCTGTGTCCCCAGTAAGAGAGAGGTTGATTGAAAATGCAGAGACCAATCAGCACTTCTATGGAATTTAAACTGAGGACACCCTAAAGACATGTCAGTTTGGACATTTGCTGACCTTTTTTTTTCCCCTTTAAAGTAAGTCAAGAGCATTAAAGAAAAAAATAGTAAAAAGCCTCCTGAAAGAGTTAATTTTTTCCCTTACAGCTTCTCTAAGCGGAACTTATATTCTTAGTCTGACTTAAGGATATGGAATAGAAAGGCTGCCAACATCTGTTGTGGTCAGAGACAGATAAAAGAGACTAATTCAGAGCTGGAAGAACCCATGTACAGCATTCTGTGTTGCATTACCCTTTTAATAAAGCCACACAAAACAGTATACGATAGTATGGAAGATAGATGCCCACCTAAACTTCTTCAGGGTAGAGACCCAAGAGTTTCACATTTATACAAGCACCTTCATCATCACACAGAGATATGGAGAGAGCACAGCATGAAACATTTAACTTCTAACTGGGGAATTCCAGGCTGAGAATATTTCAGAAATACTGAGCATATAATCACAATGCTATATAATGGGAACGATTGAAAGAAAGAAGAGAGATAGGTGATTTATGAGCTTAAAGGTATTGGGAGCAATATTGATTTAGCCTGCCAACCATGGAAAAAGTTAGCATAGAACAGATTAATATGCTAATTAACTCTGGAAGTGGATTAGCCCAAACTTTTTTAACATACTGAGTATCCTCACACACATGAAGAGAAGCTAATGCAATTTCATTCACATCCTAATTCAGTTATTAATACTTCATGCAGACAAGCCTTCAGCTTATTGCAATCAGCATTTCACGAAACAAGTGTAAACTTAAAGGCTACTTTTGTTAGTTTATTTACCCCACTATCAAACTTTTTATTAAATCTAATAATTTTGTACTCAATAACACACTTATTTATCGAATATACAAAGAACTGTTAAATCATATTTATTGAGGTTTTATCGCTGTTGGAGACACATATTTTGCAACATTAAAAGCCTCAAAATATGTTTTAAATTATAAATAAGTATTTGTTTTGTCATACTGGTTTGTTTTGGTGTTTTTTTGTTTGTGAGTTTTGGGGGTTTTTTTTGCAAATGTTTTGAATAACTGATCTTTACTTTAGATGCACGGAAATCAATTATTTAAAACATGTTTTGAGGTTTAAACAAGTATACCATGTCTACCTCTTCCATAATCTCAGTCTGCATACATTAAAATCAGGATGCATGCTGCCACTTAACTTGCTACAGCTAAATGAAGTATCTGATACAGCTCCTAGATCCCACTGCATGTATCCCAGTTGTTAAAAAACACACCTAGGAGGCTAATAGCAGCCTTTGGGCAAAATGTGATCCAGCAGGATTTTGCCATCCAAAGCCTGCCAGTCTCTAGATTGGCATTTCTATGACAGCAGTGGCAGCTCCCCACAAAAATACAAGGTCTGAGCAAGAAACAGGAGGCCTTAGTACACCACACAAGTTCTTCATGTTCCACAGTCCAAAATAGACTTATCTGGAGCCAATTTACCGTGTGTAATTTATACCAGGCCCTTGCTGGAATGACTTGCACTCTTGCGGTTCTTCAGATGTACATCCAATAGGGAGCCGCCACTCTGTGTGCGAGTGTTCGTGCAGAGGGCCAAGTACAAACTCCAGTACCCAGAGACACCACGTGGCTCTGTAGTTCTCCTTGAGAGAAGCTGAGCCAACAAATATACACATCCACGGGCATCCCAGGATGTCTCTCTCCTACTTCTGAAAGGTATAATACAGGTTATTTTCTACTTTTTAAGATTCAGTAGTGCCCTTCAATAAATAATGACGTCAAATACTTATAATGAGGTTTTTGGTCTAAGAAGTTTGGGGGTTTAATTTAGCTATAATTTCAGAAGAACAGACCCAGTCCTTAGAGATGCTGAGCCCTGGCCACACTTAATGAAAGAAATGCACAAGGAATATACAATTTTCTTATGAATCTGTAAGGCCCTGGTAGCCTTTCACAGCATTTATGAGCATGAAATTTGAAAGGCACTATATAACACTCTACACCCTACAATGCAGTGTGGATATCCAGCTTTCAGCAAACCAGTTCCAGGAGCAGAAGCAGGCCAGACTAGGCAGCACCAAGCTCAGCAGATGGCCTCTCTATAAACACTGAAGGACAGCCACAATAAGCAGAAGTCAGATAATTTTATTGCAATTACAGAAGTCCTAAATTAAAAAAAAAAACAAACCACACCTAAAGTAACATTTTTGTTACTTTTTCTTCAGAATGGTTAGAGCAGCTTTTCTGCAATCCACTGCCAAGCTTTCTAGGTGTTAATACACAGAAAGTAGATCATGTTCCTCTGCAAGTATACCTTAGACCCATAACACCCCCGTGCTATCAAAAGGTCTCACGCCACCCTTGTATCCTGATTATTTTTCAACAGGGAGACATGCTACAGGGAAGCAAAGCCTAGCATCATGTAAGCAGTCGGTAAGGGAGCAGAGTGGTGAACAAAAAGTTGCCATGTCCTAGATCGCCACCCTAATATATAATCTAGACCATCTTTCCAGCTCAAAAAGGAGGAAGGAGTTCCCTGGCACTACGTGGCCAGCGGTTCCTGAACTGCAAAGCAAGATTGTGAGACACCAGAAGCTTCACCAAAATTGAAATAAGTAGATTTCCATTAGCTGAATGTGCAAATAGCTTATGCCATTAACATGGCAGGTTCTTAGTTATTTGTTTTAATAGGCCCACTCCCCTCTGGGAAAGGACTAGAGATCTTTCCTGGACATTTTTTTGCTAAAGTAGCAGAAATTGTTACAGCATCAATATAACATCAGTATTTTATGTTCTCATATTGCAGACCCTCAGCCACACACAGCAGTCTCACCAGCTTTGATATTAATCACTGATAAGAAAGTTCTTTTAAATCCTCACAGCAGTCAAAACACCCCACCAGAGAAAGCCTGGAGGATACCAAGGAGAAAGGACAAGGCTGGATTCATTATTATTTTAACAACAGCCCACTCTTTCAAATCAGTTGATACTTCTGAAGGCTGTTTGAGTGGTGGAACTGTTTCTAGGCTATTAACTTGGTGTAAGTATTTACTCTGAATAATATTTTGTGATTCAGCTGCCAGATCTCTTTTATCTGTAGCAATTTCCAGTTAGTAGGTGTCATTTGCACATTGCTTTACATATATTTAAGAATTTATGGATTAGCCGTGTGTTTCCCAGCTTTGTAACAGATTTCCAAGCTGCTTGCAAGAGCTGATTCAGCAGTAGGACACCATAGGCTACAATATCAAACACATCATGAGCAACAGATACATATTTTGACTTTATCCCTCACACTGTATCAGAGGTGTGTAAAGTACTAGGAATACCAGCTTTAGGAAAATAGTAGATATTATTGCTCTCATAAGACCACACAATAAATATGAGTAAGTAATGGAAAACATGCCTCAAGCTTTCAGCGGACTGTCACCGTTTTAAACACCATTTAAACACCATTTTCTATGGACTGTCACCATTTAAAGGAATGCCTTTTCATTCTTTAGCCCTTGCATCCATGGATTGTACACTACTTCTTACAGTCTGCCTCTAACACCACCTCTCCTAGGCATCAAGCAGTCATAATTGACAAGAACCCAGCCTCAAAAAGTTGACAGTTGAAAACAAAAGAAAAAAATTATCTCAGAAAAAAACCCTTGTAAGATCAATAAATATTATGCTCTCATTTCATAGATTGATAGAGAGATCTCTCTGTACTATATTTAATAGACATATACAAGACCTACAAAATAACAAAGCATAGGTTCTAGCAAGGCTAGGGATCAGCACAACTTTGAAAACACAGAGAGCTTGACTCAGTTCTTCAATCAAACATTTTTTTAAAAAATCAAACTTCTAGTTATAACGAACTTATACCAGCTTAGATATCTCTTACCCCCTCCTCCTCCTCTTTCAAAGCTTCAGCTTTCTCCACGGTGCATCAAGGAGGGCAGCAATCACCCACGGCAGTCCCTACCCACAGCACAGCAGGAAAGAAGGGAACCCACATCCTCAGACCCTCAGCCCTTTATAGTTTGTTTTGCCACCTGCTGTGAGACCCAGCTGGGATGAATCCTCCAGAACTGCTCCACCCAGAACACCAGGCTGTGTAATTCATGCAGACTCATGGCTGTCAGAGTAGAAAAGGAGCCAATCCATCTCCCAGTGTAGTAGCAATTCTGCCTGCTAACCAGGGCAGCAGCAAATTCTGCAGCAGGCCCAGAATAAAAGTGTTGTGAGCTCCTTGCAAAGTTCCTGCAGAAATCTTTCCAATCTTCTGTAATAAAAAGCTACTCTCTCTCCTCCACTAGAAACACCTTCCCAGTGATGTGGTTCTTACAGTCAAAATGATATTGCTGCTTTGTTGGCACAGACCTTTCATGAAGACCACAAAAATAGTTGAGAGTTGTCAAATGACAGAGAAGCACCGACATTTCCCAATGGCAAGAAAAAAGGCTAGCAGCAGCAGCCTAAAAACAAAAGGGTTGATTTTTGTTTACAATATTTGACTGTGAGAGCAAACTGGGCCACCCATTTAGAGCTGGATCCTGCTCCCTGACTGCACAGCTATTTTTAACTTCTGTGTTTTTATAATAAGTCTGGCTATGAACTTTGTTACAGCTCCTCATACAAAGAAAATTCACGGACTTTCAGCAAGACTGCTATATTTTAGGTTAGATGGCAATTTTATCCGAAAAGCGACAAGAAAAAAAGTGGCTTCTCTTTCTTGGTAGATATGTTTCCTGTGTGTATTAGGTTATAATTTATTCATGCTGATGATGAAATACAGTCCCCTTGTTTTCAATCTCTCAGCCTGCAGAGCTGGTGGAACTCAGAGAGAGAGAGAAAGCATCTACATCTCACAGCCTTCCAGAGCACATCTGTGCAAAACTTGAAGGATTTGTTGTCTTCTTCACTTTTATTTTTTGCTTTTTGGTTCTTTTTTAATGTATATACATTTCTGACTGTAACAAGCACAGATGGATCTGCCCTACAGGTGCCCAACCAAGCTACTGCTTGTCCAGATGCTTGTCCCATCCAGGACCCACAAGATCTATTTATCTACCAGGAGGTAAAACATCGTGAGATTCACCATGAAACTAAATCTGTTACATCCTCACATAAATCCCTTGCCTCCAACAACCAGAGCTTTGAACAAAATTCATGAGATTTACGATAAAAATCACCAGGCATACGAAAATGTCACTAAGGTTAAGCAAGACCTTTATAAGAGGTGAGCCTGCAAAGCAAGTGTGTATTTTTATCTGTAGCTCCACCTCTGTCCTTTGGGCCTGTTGTCACAACAGCCAGCTTTGCCTCCTCCGGATGGTAAAGCCTGGTGCAAGCAAATGTGTCACAAAAGTCATTATACTGACTAACTACCACATAAATAACACATAATGTGTTGCTTCTAAGAAAACCTGTGTGAGTTGGTAAGCCCAGTCCAACTTTGAGAAGGGTTCCTGCAAAAAAAGCACCTGGAGAGGACAGAGGAGGAGCCATCCTCCCCGTCCAGGGATGTGTGGGACAGGCTGGTCTTGAAGACAAGCAACACTCCTACAGCCTTTATCCCATGCATTTGTTTGGTGGCATGTACAAGCAGTATTCCTCAAAGCTGGCCATCAGGTAAACAACGCAGATGCAGCTGAAAACTCTATTCCTTCCCAGTGGCTCCCTCCAGAGTCTAGCTTTTAGCTTCCTGAACTTTAGAGGAAAGCTTTATTTGGGGGGCGGTGAAGGTGTTGATGGCTTAGGGTTTTTTCAGTTTCAACATAATTTCATTAGATTCTCTAAGATAGAAAATTTTAGAAATAAAGCAGCCAAATACATAAATAAAAGGAGAGAAAAAAAAAAATGATGTCACCCTCGAGCAGTTCCATCAAGGGATGACATTTTAAATCACATCATGTCTCACACCCATTTCTTAGTGCAAAATAAATCACTTGAACAGAGTGCAAGCCAATTTTTACTTTAAAAAATGTTGTGTCCTAAGGCTCTCTTCTTGAACTTCAAAAGCATACTTCATAATTACTCTACCTATCAAAGGAAACTCAATATTTCACCTCCAACCTCCCTCTGCTTGTGTTATAATTTTTAATTGTTAATAAATTATATTAATTTTAAACTGGTTATTCTCTCTTGAAATTACATCTTTCAAATGAGTATGCAAACTTATTTTAAATTAATATATTTACCTTAAAATTATATATCAGCAATTTGTTTATGACTTTTCTTGCCTCTTAATTCTTGTATTAGGATTTCAGTCTTGGGTTACCTCGTTTAATTTTATTTGAGTACTGTTGTCTTAAGAGTCAAAACCTATTTCATAGAGCTTGAGACTTCGGAAAGGCAAACACTTCTTGTTATTTGGTGTATTTATATATTTTTGTTTGGAGGCATCATAATGCACTGCATGGGCTTTTGTCATTGCAAGCTTAAGATAGGTGGAAAAATTTGGAGGTCTTGTTTGCAATCTAAAATCTGCTCTCACAAGTTCATGCAGTCACTCTTAAAGAATACATCACACTGGAATTTTTAGAAGGACTACATTGTTTTCTTTAGCTAGCAGGTATTTTACTTAATGCTCAGTCCTTGCAAATACGTTCAAGAAGGTCAGGCATGGCAGGCTTCAAGTAGGGTATTTTCTGTAAAGGAGAGGGTGCTACTTGACAAGGAAGTAAGGTTCCTGTGCGTATTCAGGTCTGATAATGAAGGCATCATTCTTCATAGATTCCAACAGTCAGTATTTAAGAGTTCTCACTCTATTTCAAGGCTGGTCACATCTTAAATGGATGAATAACTATTGCAAAACGGTAGAAAAATGTCAGTACACTGTTGCCAGAATGACATAAATCAGTGCTCTCAAAAACCCCAGCATGCAGAAAACACCTTCACGGCAAGACCAACCACAGTAGTTGCAAAACCTTGTGCCTGAGACCAACCTGTGTTGGGAAGCAGGCAGAGAAGTTCACACCCAACCAGCGTTTCGCTGGCTTCTGAGGCTCTCAGAGTTGATCAGGCATACTGGAGCACACTGCAAAGGAAAAAACACATCCAGTTGGTGAACCCAACTATGTGACTGAACAATTTCCCCATTGAAAGAAAAATCTTCCCAGAGATGCCTCTGAGCAGCACAGAGGAAAGAAAAACAAAGCAGAGATTGTCCCTGGAGAATACATTGCACATGTTTCATTAAGACCAGTGTCTGCAGGACTCTATTCAGTGCCAGGTGGGTACTCTTTAGTTCTGCAGGGTGCTTTTTTGATAAAAAAGAATAAGACCAGGACTGTCTCACCATCCCAGTAAATTACAAATCCATATACAAAATATTTTTTTCCAAAGTATCAGCAGACAACTGTAAATGCCCCTGTTGGAAGAACTCTGTTTATCAATTCTATGAGACAAATAGCCTGTATCTCAGAGAATCCTGCTCCCCAAACCTGCCACATCTTGCCCTCATTATTCTTCATGCACAACAGCCTTCCTGCAGGAAAGAAATCTGGGTTTTGCTCTTCCTTCAGCCAAGCTCTCTGCTCACAATCAAACCCCCTGACTCAACTACTTTTTGTGAGTTCTAATGACACCCATCACTGATAGATTAACTAAATCACAGGAAGATGGAGGAAGTACAAGTGCACCAAAGAAGAATAGTTTCAGACCAAATTCATGGTCTTGAATAAATCTGAAGGCACGCTCCCAAGTCCCAGCTCATCGAGACGAAAATGTAGTTCCCAATTCTTCCCATATGTTTCAAACAAAATTTTATGAATGAAAGATGGATCTTCTTCCCACTTGTTCCCTCCTAGTGCAACCCACCCAATTCCAGATTAACCCACCTCCTCCTGGTTCCATCTCCTCTGTGTGGTGAGAAGCAAAGCAGGGAGCTGAACCAACAGAGACACTGGACTCCTCCTTGCCAAAGGAGCAGGCGTGTGAAGTAGAAGGCAGCATGTGCTGGAAATTCAGATGTCAAAACACGTTTTTCTCTAGCAATATAAGAGAGGAAGAAATCATGTGGAATGAGGCAGCACAGTTCCTCTCTTTTATGTTGTGAGAGCTTCCAAAAAAGAAGAGTCTTTCAAACAAAAATGAGGCATGGGTAGTTTTCCAAATGTTCTCTTTTATTTATGATAGTTGTCTTCATTTAATGAGCAACGTGTTTTCTCTCAAGTCTGGCATAGCCACTGGCTGAAGCAACAGATGTACCATACCGATGATCTTCAAGAAGGAAAACACATCTGTCTGCAGTAGTTTTTTGGACTCTGAGGAATAAGTGTGCAAGCCTGTGGGAACTTCACAGACACTTGAAGTCCTAATTTATTCATTGTTGATTTATTTACATACCTTTATGCAAGAGCTTTAGTGCTACACAATAATATATATAGAAGAGTTTTAGTAAATAAATTGCATTTGTTACCTATTTTAAGATATCAAGCAGAAAAAATAGGAGAGGATTTAGGCATCTGTGAAATGACATGTTGTTAGATCTTTGCATACTGAGATGGGCATTGGAGGTTTGGACGTTTTATAGTGTACACAATTGGCACACCTGGGAAAAAATGCATACACTGCCAGCTAAAATGCCTAATCTCTTCTTTAGCACATTTGTGGTTTAATTACAAAGCCTACTGAACAATTAAAATTCAGGTCAGCACACAGCAGCAATACCAGGCTTTGATGTGGGGTCAGTATTGGTCACAGTCCTGTACTCATTACATAGGTTAATCAATTTAGTGGAGTAAATATGACAGGACTGACCAAAAATCTATGTAATTACCATTGCTCCAAGAGCACAGGCAAGCGCGACTGGTTTATGTGTTTGATACACAAGCATTCTTTTTTCTAAACAGAGACCTGGAGCTGTTAGTAAAAAGCTGATTTATTTCTTCCACAAGCAGTCCCTCCCATTGCTGCTGTCCATCTGCACGTGTGACATGCAGCAGGGTGAGCATCCCCAAGTACATGCATGCCAGCACCCTCACACACACACACACATGCACACACAATAGTCTCATCTTTAGATTAGTAAAAGTGACTGTCTCTGCCCCTGCAGCATCCCACTGGCTGCAGCTGATGATGTTATCTGCTGTGTGGCAAAGCCACTGGGCAGTAATTTCATAGGAAGTAGTGCACACATTGGTGCTCCTCTCTGAAAGATAAAGGCATCTGCGTGACAGTGGCATTTCAGGGGATATATATTTGTGACTGCCCCAGCCATCTTCACCTCCAGCCCAACTCATGAGATCTGCTGTTTTTGGATACCTTTCAAACAGTAACTGCTTAACAGAATTGGATCACTACAACCAGATCAAGTATTGCTTTCTCTTGCCCAGACACAGATTCTTCTTGACCCCCAAATAATACAAACTCATGACAAGTTTCAGACAGGTCATTATTTGTCCAGCTTGAGGTATGTAACTAAGGTGAAATATGTCAAACCCCCCTGAACTGGAGAAGAGAGATTGCTGCTGGGTTTTGGGCAGGATGTACAGTGTTTGCTTCCTGCCCAGAAAGCCAGGAGTTATCAGGTTGTTCAGCCTGGGATTTTCGCAATAAGCACTGAATTTTCCCCTGGAAGGAGAGTGACAGCGAGGAGGTTTGAGCTGGGATTTTTGCAACAGTCACCAAACTCCCAGGGAAATTCAGTGAGAGCTGAAGAGTTTTGATCCCTCACATGGAAGTTGATAGCAAATTAATATGCATTTCAATGGGGGCAGGAGTAGGTCTGGGTGCCACAATCCCATAAGCTCTTTTGAAAATCACATCCTTAAATGGTAATATTCTGATATTCCAAATATGTGGGGTTAGGTAATTTTTTCTAATTCTTAAAAAAATATTAGTCATAATTTTCTTCTGCATTTCAGTTCCTGTGAGATAAAAGGGGTCCGGCTTTACAAGCAGCAAGACTTACCAAAATAGCTCCAGAGAAGTTTTAAACCATTTTCTACAGTATTTCCAGTATTTTCCCTAGTTTCCTTTCCGTAAAACGTGTGCCATACTGGGTGTAGGACCATGGGCACTACTATCCCAGCTGAACCTTTGTCTGGGCTGACACATGGGCATTTGTGAGGGGTGTCACCTGAACCCGTTGTGTCACCTTTGTGGCATTCCTCCCTAGGAGCAGCCAGCCAGCCATAGGTGACAGCTGACCAAGGGAGGAGGCTGCAGAAACACATCAGAAGGTACACACAACGGGGTACAGCACGGCATGGTAGTGGAGTGCTGGCTTTTCATTAGGGTGTGTCAAAATATTAAAACAGGACCGTAAAGAAGGAAATGTTTTTGCAAAAAACCCTAGGTCGTCCCTTTGCAAAACAAACGTTTAATTGCTGCAGAGACAATGTCTGTGTCTCCTTGTGCTTGTTTTCTGGTGTCTATCGCAACAGCCTCTTTATAGGCTACTGGAACAGCAACAACAGCAGCCTTTTAAGTACTGCTACAATGTTAATGCTTACTACTAGTAATAGGCGTTGATGAACAGGTCGTTACTGCTAATTTTCTGTTTGAGTCCTACTCCCTACAACACTCTGCTCTCTCATTCTCCCCACCCACTGCATTTAAACGAACAAACCACGTTTTCTTTATGTCATCTCCATCCATCCCAGGAGCTTTGATCACCAAAGGAAACATGTCAGAGCTGACAGTGCTCTCATTCTGGAGGAAATGTTGATATTTTGGAGTTATTTTTCTTGTGCATCTGAATGACAGCAAGTATTTTCAATTGGTTTAGTTTTCCAAGGAAAAAAGCACTCTGGTCAGGATAGCTTATTTCACTTAGCTTTAACATATCATTTGTAGTCTGACTTTATTTATTTTTTAGAATTACTTTATAACTGCTTCCTAAAAAGAAAATATAAACCAAACCATCAAGGAAGAAGTTGCTTGGAAACAAAACACTGAAGTTGTTTGTTGTGGCACTAATCAAAAATGATGTATTAATATTGTGCTTTTATATTTTCAAATAAAATTCACTTAAATGGCCACAAAGGCACAATACATTTTTTTTTAATTATATTTTTAATGGTATTTTGGATGGAAAAACATTCAGAGCTATTTTCTTGGACTAACTGAAGCTGCCAGGGACAAGAACAATATCTTTTTGCTCTTTCTCACCTTCTTATTACCAAGTTTTACTGCCAGCTATCCTGAGGACTTCTGCTGTGTTACCAGAGAAATGTGGGAACAGAGGTTGTGTTATGACCCCTTGAACTGAGTTAGTGGAGTACCAACACTCCATTAGGGACTATATAAATATGTGTCTGCAGCAGACTGAGTAGTGGTAGTCACTAGAGCCTTCCCTGTCACCATTCACAGCAGCAGGACTGGTTCCATGCTGTCTGCTTTCCTCTATCTCAAGAAACCTCACTTGGCTCCTTTTTTTATTCCCAAGTCTGGAAAACACAAGCAGTCCAAGGGCAGCGCAGTACAGAGCCAGCAGGAGGTGCTCCTATAGCAAGGAAATCTGTCCAACAGAATAAATCCTAGGTCTTGTGGCACCAAATTTCCCTTCTGCTATAATATGAAAAATGTTTGGCATACTCAAAAAAGGGGTTTTGGCATAGCAGGGAAACAGTTTGGGCTCTCCTATTGCAGAAACCTAGACAGAAGCAATATTTCTCATGTTTTTGAGTTACTGTAATCAAGCATATTCCAAAAGAGGAAAAAAATAAATGAAAATATGTTATTAGGTCCTAGTAGACTTGCAATTTCTGAATTTCTTTCACAAATGCCCATAGAGTATTCCGTCTTTATCCTCCCAAGTCACTGAGAATAACACATCAAAGAGCATGTTTGCATTTCTATAATAGATAACAGCATTGACATAAGCTTCAGGGTTCATACAAACTATAAACTGAATTACCAATCTCCTATCTCACATATTTATAAACTGTAAGTCGAGCCTGGAGAAAAAATTCCAACTACAGGTGCAATAATTATTCCGTAGCTTTTAAAGAGTCACTTCTGTGCTGCAATCTGAATTCCAGTGGATGGGAATTATCAGTTTGGTTTGTATCAGCCTCTGCTTGCATAGCAGGAGTCAAATGGTAACCTGGACTCTGCTGGTCACTGCCATGGCAAGGCTGACATAGTCGTCTGAACAAGAGATTTTGTAAAAGCTGCAGGTCTCTGTCTCCTCTGGCTGAGGAAGGAAGTAATTTTCTGCTGCCATGCTTTGGCATTCCCTTCAAAACCCACAGGAGCTGGCTCTCCGACAGTCCTCTGAGACACCAGAGTCAAAAGAGAGCAAACCCTGATGGCCCAGAGGTTCTGCTTACAAACATGAAAGCATTATAAACCATGACGTTTTTTCTCACAACCAAAGAAGAAAGAATAAAATTATGCTTATTTCTCTAAACCGGAAAACTCAGGCAGAAAGTGCCCATTTTTGGAGAAACTAGGTATCTTCCAACCTTTTTTGACACCAGAGCATCAATAAAGCCGGGGGACCCTGCCTAAGAGGCAAAGGTCAGCATAACAGCAGAGTGCTTCCATGAGACCACTGGTAACCCAGCTGTAAGAACACCCTGACAAGGGCCAAATGGAGAAAAGTCAAGCTGCCTTTCTCCCATTGGCAGGTGCTGGGTTGTGCATGACTCTCCTAAGCCACAGGCCCAAGAATGTAGTTCCTGGGTCAGGATGCACATTAGTAAAATACAGTGTCTGGGGACAGAGTGAATCATTCATGCAGCAGCTCTCTACACATCCACACTGAGTTTTTTGTGCTATATTTTCAGAAAGGAGAACAAAGTGAAAAGGAAAACGTTGCTAAAAAGGGCTACCGTGCTGTGTCATGCAAATATATTGGAGTTCCCTTCTGGAACTCCAATACTGGTCTGAGCCACCAGCTTCTCGTCATAATTCCCCAAAGTGCCTCTTCTCCTACTGCTGCTTTCCAGCATGTCCAAAAGCAGAAGAAACAATAGGTGTCAGAGGAAATAATGGCATGGGATTTGAGAAGGGATGTTCTCTTCCTGGGTAATTTGACAAAGACCAGATGGAGACTTAGATGGACATCTTTGTTTCTAGACCTCAATAGACGCAGTATTTTATGTGAACTTGTCAGTAATATTTGGTTCTGGGATATACAACAGCATGTAGGCATTAAAGCCATGCAAAATTAGGAGACTTAAATTATGACAGTTCTGTTTTGAAAATTCAGACCTCTCATCTTCAGGTCTTAAGATATCTTGCCAGAAATTACTCTAATTTTTCATCTTAAAGAATTCATATTGTGTGAGCCCTACAGTCCCTCTCTACAATACAGATAGGAACAATCCTTGTGGATTCCCTATTGTGTTATGCAAACAGTGGAAGTCCATTAAATCCAATATTATTAATGAACTTGCAACTGAAAGCATGAAAGCACTACCTATTTCTTTTTTTTTTTAGCTACATGACAAGAGATTTTCTTAAATGTGTTGAGCATTTACTAACTTAAAAAACCTTTTCTGACAGACAGGAGTGATTCCAAACCAGACAAGATATAGGACACCCAAAATTTTGCTGCGTGGTGACAAATCCAGCCTATGAAATTCCTTTCTGGAGATTCCCTTAGTCTCTTCAGCATGATCGATTCTTGTTCACTTATTACTGCATCAGATTTGGCATTAGCATTTGGGGTCGGATCAGCGAAAGGATTCTGGTGACAATAGCAGCATTCACGAGCTCTGTCAACGCAGCATGGTTTATTTAATTCAGCAAACACTTAGCTTTGGCGGCAGAGAAAGGCAAAGCAATGTAGACAGAAATACTAAGGTAGAAGTGCAGAGAAAAAAATTTCTCCTGGCTAGACCACGTCTAGATTCAAAGGAAAACTGAGGGGGGGAAGCAAGGGAGCAGGATTTTTTTTATTTTGTTCCTAGGTTGTTATTTTTCTGAAACAGAGTCCTGTTCTTGTGCTGCAAGTGGCAGAAACATGAGGTGAGGATCATTCAGTGATGAAGGCTCTGCAGCTGACAGATTACAGGACAGATTCAGCTCAGTCTCTTTAACTGTGCTTCTCTGCAAACTGAAACACTCTCCTTTTTCTCATTGGATACTTTATCTAAGAGGATCGATGCATGGGGGAGAAGAAAGCTCAGCTTTCTGAGAAGCACAGAGGCAGCACTGAAAAGACACTCCAAAAGGCCCTAAAAAGTAGGTGACTCTTGAATAGGTTAGTATTTAAAATACTGGACTGTGTAAATGAAAAATGAAAAACTGTTCCACTAGAATATACACCAACACTTTAAAATGGAAGTTTACAAACAAGAGACCCTTTGTTCAGTGGCACCACTTCCTTTGGTGTTTGGAGGCTTTTTTGTTCCTTTCTGGCTCCAAATTGCCCTAAAAAACCTGAAAATAAATCTTGCTCCAAAATCTTGCTTAAAAATTACTCTTAGGTTAAAATACAGAAAAACGCACATGAACATGATGGGGTGGTTTGCTTGACCGACTCCCCTGTCAAACAATTTCAGAATTTGGTAGAAACAGAAAAGTAGGCCAGGTCCTCGTGCACATAAGGGAAACGACCAACACAAACCCAAAACGTGGTTGTTAAATAACATGCAGGTGCAATTATTACTGAGTGCCCCTGGTACCTCCACGTGACATCATACTGTCAGGTGTCTTACTTTGTTTTTCTCCAAATGGCTTGCAGCTTCTCTGCATGGACTACTCCATAACCATCACAGCTGACAGAGGTGCTTGTGCCAGATGCTGTGAAATTTGAAGGAGGAAGGGCTCCAGGGTACACTAGATGATATGAGGCTCCTTCAGCTTTATGGTGAGCTTTTCTTACCTTTTCCAGGGTAGCATCAGCAAAAGTTCATCACGCGCTGCAAATAATATATATCTAGGCTGCATTTAGCAGAGGTGGGTTTCTGGGTGAGGAGCTGGGCTCCTCACAGAGTTGAGTGAGCAGTTTTGTGTTCTTCTGATAATTTCATTTGGTTTAAGCTTTTAAATCCCTACAGACTCAGAGAGCTGCCCTTACAGATTTTATGTAAATGAAATAAATCAGTATTCCTGCAAAATGCCTGCTGATAATGTCTTCCCATTATACAGGTGTGTCTGATCGGCCAGACCTACTCACCATTGCTAAACAGAGGGTGGACTGTTTACAAAACCCTCCTAGGTTAAGTAGATATGGTTAATGGTACAGCCCAGCACAATAACTTGAACAGAAGAAAGCCTTCATTGCTAAGGGAAAGTGCAGCCAACAAACTAGCCCAGCTAGGTGTGTGCATACTGTCCCACAGCTATGTGAACTATACTCTGTCAGGGCAAGCAGATAACAACAAATAAAATGCCCTGTTTCGGCAGCATCTTGCCTTTCCAGGGAGAGAGGGATGAAATTTTCCGCTTATGAAAATCCCTCACAGCTCTGCAGCTTGGCTGTCTACTTGAAATAAAGACATTTTCAACCCTCGAAAGCAAAGCCGTACTGCACATGGTGTTGTGCTGTATGGCCACAGTGAGTGACACTGCTTTGAGAGGCCCCCACAGGCTGCCACCACCCTCCCCATGAGCTAACTGAAGAACACAAGCAGCACTTACGAACTGAAATAACATGTGTATTTAATATTTGTGACTATTACGGGCCTGCAGTGTTGCGACTGCCAAGAAAGGTGTGCCAAGTACGCTTCACCTGAGAGAAGGAATGGCGAAAGGAATGCTTGCTTCTCCTGCAGCAAGACAGGGAGCTGTGCCACCAGCCCAGCCAAAGGAGGGCTGGCCCCAACCCTCCTTGGTCTGCTTGCCTTGGCTACTATCTTGGCCACAGAGATGTTCACACCAAGCTGTTCAGCCTGGACATGTATGCTGTATGTGTACACACACATGTACACACATACAGGTATCCAGTGGGGACTAGAGTTCTGCTGTGTTCCTCATGGCACAGATGCAGAGGGTATCATGGATCTGCTTCAAGAGATGAGCCTCTGGAGCCACAAGCTGGGATTAATTTTAAGCAACTGCTGCCAAGGCTGCTGAAAGCGTGGGCCTGGACACTCTTTCACTGTTGCTTGTGCTGGAGGCTGGGAGATTAGGAATGAGTAACTGGCCTCCTCCAAACAGCTCTCTACAGGACCTGAAGCCCAGCAGTACTCTGACAATCGGCTCCTTGACCTCCTCCACAAAGTGTATGTTTTCTCCTTTTTATCAAGGAAGAATTGATATTAAATACTTCTACGTCTTGGTCAATGCTACTTCCTTTTTCTGTATTAGCCTGATGTCTGAGTCTTATAAAACTGAGACCATGAGACAGTAAGTTAAAGTAAATTAAATTTCCATGGGGCAATATACATTTGTCTGTTGCACATAACTCCACAGGCAAAAGGGCCTGTGCCGCTGATACACCGAGGCTAGAGGGAAAGACTCCCCCAAGGGCAGTGGCAAACGCTGTGTCACATCCTATGGTCATACTGAGGGCTGCTGTATGCCTCTAATAACCTTCGATTTCAGAGCTGAACACATAGCAAACACTTTCCAGCCCTGGGATGGCTAGGAAGCCATTTTCAAGGATTTTCCCCCCCATCTTTCATCCAATCTTCTTTGACACCACTTGGTTTAGCCATGAGTTGCACCTGAGCATTTCCCACCCCACCTCTCCCCTGCCCCACTGGCAGGATGGGTGGCCCCAGTGCCTACCCACCACCCAGGCTGCTCTCTGGCACCTCTGCCAAACACACCACTGTGCCATGTGGTCTCTGTCCTCAGCCAGCCTGGCCCATCTTTCCTCGAAACCACTTCCAACAATCCTGTTGAAGTAAAGGGCATTTTCTTCCTTGGCCTGATGGTAGCCCATGTCTCTCTCCACGATCCTCCAGCCACACAGCAATCTTGAAGGGAAGCTCAGCCCTCGGGTAATTCTCAAGCCATGCATCTGCCTCATCACCCAGGTGATGGCTGACATTTAGGCTCCTGGCAGAACAAAAGGGGCAGAAAAGTGAAATGTTAACTACTGCACACTTACTAAATTATGATATATTACATTAATGTCTATTATCGGGGTGATTAGATATTGGAATGGGCTGCCCAGCGAGACATTGGAGTCACTGTCCCTGGAGGTGTTTAAGGATAAAGACTGGATGTGGCACTTAGTGCCATGGTCTAGTTGGCGTGATGTTCAGTCATAGGCTGTACTCCATGATCTCAGAGGTCTTTTCCAACATAATTGATTCTGTGATTCTGCGATAGGGGTGGATTTCAGAATCAGTGTTAAAGCTGTTGCTGCTGCCATTTCCTCATCTACCACACAGTAAATGATCATTTGTGCTTTTGATGGGAGTAAGGCTCAAAAGATCATCCCCTCCTTGCATGAGAGACGACAGGCACCATAGGCCTGTCATCAGAGACCCTTACCCTGAGGGTAGGACACCCAGTGAGAGCTCTTGCATTTATGCAGAGCCCCACTGAACTGACATGCAGACGCTGGCCCAAGCACGATGGTTACAGGCATTGCTCCACACTGAGTTATATTTAACACAGGGGCCTAAATTACACAGCAGATGAAGAGAAGTCCCTTTGAAAAGGCTTACAAGATGCCACCTGTTTCCCAGGTCAGAGTCAGGACTTCTGAAAGGACATATGTTTGACAACATCCAGATCAACTGAACAAAGTAACATTAATAGGACCCCCTTCCCTGCTTGGGCACCGGGCAAGAGACAGCTGCCCTGATGCCTGTCTCGAAAATCGGTAGCAGCCCCAGGGGATCTTGCAGGCTTCCCCAGCTGCAAGAAGAATCCATAGGGAGGATGTGCAGCAGTAGCAAGGGAGACAAAAGTGTGACCGAGGGGACAGGGAGCTTCTGGGAGATGAGAATGAGCTGAAGGATAATCCATTTCCCCAGATGAGGATAATTCAAATAAGTTCAAAGATAAGAACTTTCTCCAGAGCATAAGCTTCTCTGGGGCAGAGACCTGCTAATTTGGAGAGTATCCCATGTGTAACAGAGGCTGTGTAGGCAGCTCCATAAACCATGGTGGGGAGCAGGTGAGGAGACCTTCCTGTCTGAATCAGACATTCATTCAGACCCACAACACCAAATTCACAGCACAGGTCAGGGTGAGGATGAAGTAAAACCAGCTTACTGCAACCCTGTGCAAAAGCTTGCATAAAGCACTGGACCAGAACATCCCCAAGAGCTGCTCTTGCACCCTTCCTCTGGATCCACCTTCAGAGTCTGACCCAGCTGTTTTTTTCAGAACACCCATAGTAGTTCCACCATTTTAATATTAGATACAAAACTTCCTGATACATTTTAGTGAACCACAAACTACCTTAAAAAATGCAACACAAAATTAAAGAATTCACTGTTCATAGCTCCAAGTAGGGAACCAAGTAATTAATATACAGCTTAATCTACAGCTTCTGCTATCCTTATACAGCTCTCACACTTTGGCCTGCAGCCCCTTTGCTTTAATTGCTCTCACTAAAGATAGTACTCTCCTAATGCAAAATAATCTGGTGAATCCTATGCCCATATCTGGGCTAAATGCAGGGTGCTTAAGAGGAAGAGATCTCAACATAACAAGGTGTTTGCTTGCATTCAAGGGAAAACAGAAAGGTTTACCGGAAGTCAAAATAATACATCACATATGAAATGAAATCCCACTAAAAGCTAATTTTTCAAATTATCTAATATTATTCTTGTTATGGTTAATATTTCATGGATGATCCTTTGTTAACATATAACGGCAAGCCCCAGCCTGTCTGCATGCCAAGGATACCCTCTTTAAAGAAATATAAATACCATGGAACGCTTCTGATCTTTCTCATATAAAGATTTTTTTTTTTTTAAATGAAACACTATTCAGATGCTTCATGGCCAGCAAACATAAATAAATGCAATAAAAGGTAGTCTTGGCTGTGAGAGAGGTCTGAAAGACTGAATTTCTCAGGGGACAGACAAATAAACCAGGGAAAGTTTTATTTCATTATCAACATAGTAGCGGCATGCATACATCAGCTGGTATCAATCTTGCTTATAGCTCGGGGCCAGTGACTGACGGCATGCTGCAAATTCAAATGCTGACTTTTCCATCACAGCACACATTTGGGTCATTTTCTGCAGTTTTCAGTTTTCCAATCTGCACTCCTCTGCTGCCCCACCTTCCCCGTGCCCGGAACGACTGCCTGCAATTGGAGGCTCAGGGACTTTTTAAGTTGGAGGTTGTATCTGTCTGGTTGTTTCATAAACAAAATGAATTTGCCTAATCCTTTTCTGAATCCATTCATCCTGTCAGCCTCCATAACATCTTACAGCAAGAAAATTCACAATTTAATTACATATTGTGTAAAAAGGTACTGAAATTAGTAAAAGTTATTAAAATCTTTTAGCCAAGAAGAGTATTATTATCTGAAGTCTCTTGTTTTGTTGAAAAGCCTTGCTACATAGGCAAGGATGGTCAGCTCAGCTGTTGACTGGAGGGTCACTCAGACACTCAAATTTTGCAGCTGCTCCTTCCTTCTGACCAGCACAAAGCACAAGAGGAGGTGAGGTAGAAACAGGAGAGAAAGCAAAGCTTTCCGTGGCGATGTACAAGCCAGAATCCATTAGGATCAGCCTGATCAATCATGGTGTAATGGCCTGACCCGGCAGATGACCAACAACAGCCCCAATCTGAACCTTTGCTTCAACCCTCTGCAATAGCCCAGCCAGTTTCAAAAGGTCCCCCTCTCTCATTACTCTTCTTCAGCAGGGTAGAAACCATCCTCCTCCTTAGGCAGGGCTTATTTCTACAGGTGCTGAGCATCCACACTCTGGCTGAACTCAGCAGGAACCACAAGTGGTCTCAGAGACTTAGGGCAGCATCGCACAGTGAATTTTGTGATTGTAAGTGCAACCGTTTGCTTACAGTTTTCTCCTCTACCCCATGCTGTCCTTAACGTCATCCTGATCTTTTTCAGCTCATGGTCTCATCTGTAGGTCCCTGCTCCAGCTCAGTTATTGAGTCAAGGTCTGCAGAATCTGACTGAAACCTCCTTGTGTGTGGTGTTCACCCTCCTTCCACAACTCAGCCGCACCTGCAGGACTTTTGTTCACATCCCTTTACTTCCCTCAGCCTTAGACAGCCTTTCTGAAACTCTGAATTGCAAGCCAAAACTGTCCATTTTCTCTGGACATGGACACAAGCAGCCCATGAGATCCATGCAAAGGAAAATGGAACTAAAGGTGAAATGGCCAGCTGCAACTCAGACTGATCTTGCTCTTCATCAAAAGGTGAGCCCTGACTGCTGTCCCTGTATGTCATGCCTCTCTGCCTTTCAGTCCCTGTGAAGACATGTCTTTTTGGATCATTACCAGACCTGAAACCATGAAGTTGTGATGCTGAGATGACAAGGCTCTGAACAATAGCCCAGACTCCTGCAAACTCCTAATTGTCTTCTTCTGGCACTTTCCTAGCAAATTCTGCTGGCTTTGACTGGCATTCAGCTGTTAGCGCTTAATACCTCTGTCAGGCAAATTAATGGCAGTTACTTCCCTGGGAAGTGAGAGATGGTAATTTAAAATAAGACCCACCTCCAAATAACTTTCTCAGCTAGAAAGAAAATTCACCACCTCGTTACTTGCTTTAAAGACTTTTCCCGAGGGAGCACCACATGTTTCACCAAGCGCAGCAAGATTCCTGGTACAGCCCGGCTGCTGTTCCCCCTCCCTGTCCAGCTGCATATGGGTGATGGACTTGGTCAGACAGAGGTCAGAGAATTTAAAAAAAAACTAAATAGGAGTCATGCACTGGGAGCACACATTCACTGCATTGCTGAACTGTCTTACTAACCCGGGAGTAGCCTCCCACACTCCCATGCCGTTAGTGCACAGCTGCTGCTGGAAAGTTGCCCACAGAGCCTCCCTCCCCTCCCACCTCTTTCAAAGGACCTTGTCTGGAGCTACCAGGCTTCTGCTGGCAATATTTGTCAAGGAACAGAGGACTACTGTCACTTAAAAACAAGCAAAGGATTACAAGATGCTTTGATTTCGTTGGGAGCACAGAAAGGGAATGGTTGCCGTTTCAAAAGCTAGAAGGTAACACTGGTGCACAGTCAGATTCGCATGTTCATTATACATTTGGCAGAATATATCAACTAGTTTATGCTGAATTCCAAAACAGCTCTAGCTATAGCCATGCTAAAGGCTTTTGTAGAAGGATTACTGCTCCATGAAGCACCTTATATACATATGGGGCTACAGATACTAATTTGCACTGTACAAACAAGTAGAGATAGAAATAAACATAAACATTTTCAGCATAAGGCTTCCAATGTGTGCGCAAAACCCCCAGCAAAAGGTCCTGAGTGGCTTTCCCTGGTGCATCCAAGAAGTCACAGTGTGAGACAAGCACCAGCACTTCTGAGTCCAAGCTAGAGGAGCAGAATCAGGACTCAGTCGGAGGGGCCTTTGAAAATCTGCCCACAGACACTGCCCCTGGGTGCGGCATCCTGGATCTCGGGGATGGAGAAAATCTCATCCGTTCTGGGACACGTATTACATTTATTTATTCAGGAGCAGAACTTCCCTCTCTAAGAAAGTAGGAAATGTTGACATAAATGGGCAAAACTGCTACGTTGCAATTAAAACACACTTTTTCAGCCAGAATCTCACATAAATGTGGTGTCCAACAAAACTACTAAAGTTTGAATTTTCAAGGGCCCCCTTGGGGATGTTGTACTCCACTCCCTTTGAACATCTCTTTGGTCCTTTCAAAAATGCCAACCTAAAAATCCCTGCTGGGGGGCAGCATGTTTCTGTGCTTTTTTGAGGTCTTACCTTTAATACAACATTAACCTCACATTTTGCATTTTTCCATGCATAGCCTTCTGGGTTTAGTTCTGACTCTGAGTCCTGTTTCCCCTTTTATTCACATGGTGTGGATTATCTGATCTGATGAGTCATCAGAAATAATCCTGCAACTGCACTGCTCAATGTAAGGGTTAGTTTGCAAGCTACTTTGTGTCATCATTTATTTGAATAAACCATGCCACTTGCCCTGTATTTTATCTTGCACTTAAAAAAAGAAGAAAGCAGCCACTGAATTGCTAACTATTTTAATCTCAAAATAAGACACCTTAACATATTAGTGAGATCTGAGCCACCAATGCCTTCCTCTAAACAAAAGCTCTACAGTAAAAATGCGCTGGTAAGATTTGCTCATTCAAATCTCATAAAGCCCATGTTGTTGCAAGGGCTAAGAAAACCTAGCACTTTAAATAGAGTAATTCTGGGCTAAGAACATTAATGGCATCCCAGAACTGGAAAGCTGGATGTGTAAATTAAAAAGCAAAAAGCACATATACACTCTTAATATCCTAATACCTATTACATGTGATCTCTTTCAAAGTAGCTTTAAATGAGAAGTGCAGTTACTCTTTGATATAGCTGCTAGAAACATAGCCAGGATGCCCTTTGTTATAATTTTAAAAAATCAGTCCACATTTCAGAAAGGCTCATGATAAATGAGTCTTCAAAAAGCAGCACACATTATTCTTTTTTTTGTGGTTTTTTTTTGTTTGGTTGGTTTTTTTTATTCCATTTAAAACATAAATCTGCAGCAAACACAAAGCAGTTCCTTCACTCAGCAGAATCCTCTTGACTTGACTGTTGGAAAGAATCCCTTTTAGCCACCATGACAGAAATGATCATACATGCAGTGAGAAATCCTCTCCACGCCACACCTAAGTTCCCCCAAGGCTACCTGGAACTGGCGTCACTGCTTCATCATCTGGGACCCAACAGCCTCAGCAGCGTCTGGAGACCACAGCAGGTGACCCACGTCGATGAGCAGCTGGACATAGGTCACGAGGCTGTGGGCCAGAGTGTCTGCAACACAAAACCTGACCCAACAGCAAAGCAGCTATCTAGACACTGCGTTTGTAAAAGCACTGAAAAGGGACTGCAGCGCCAAAGGGGCCGTCTGCCAGGTAAAACGCAAGACTGAAGGAGGACACTTTGGGTTTTGCCCCATGAAATCCTGATTTGTTATTTACAGCTTTTCCTATGGTGTTCATCAGAGGAGCAGTGAGCCTCTTTAAACACAACATTGCATTTATTGTCATCATTCATTGGGTAAAAACAAGTCTTAGAAGTATTATCCTTGTTTTAGAGGCATGGAACAGGTCTCTGCTTCTAAACACATCCATATAACCTGAGGCAGCTGGGGCTGGCTCCCCGGTGATGCTGTGCAGCACTGCATGTGGGAGACCACAGGGATAACACTGCGGAGACCATGGCAGACCCTCATCGCATCCCTGCTCTGGGCCTGCTCACCCCGTGTCCTGATGGAGGAGGATTTATTTGCTTCAGAAGGAATTTGGGAATTCAGCCTATATATTCAACTTGCACGTAAATCATGGACGTTATCTAAATGGGGTGGCGAACACAGACCCAGGGAACACATATAATTCAGCCACATGGCCTTGAAAAGACACCGAAAAAGCTTGATATGAGAAATGTCTAAATCTGACTTTCCTTTTTGTGCTTTGCAGTCCTGAGGGAGCAGGGGGAGCCCAGAGGAGCACCTGGTTGGGCAGGGTGTGCGGGGCGGCAATGGGGCTCACTGGGGTTCCCTTCCTGCACCCCAACTCTGCCACCCATGCACTTCACAGCCCCTAAGGTAGTCTTGCAGCACCTCAGCATCGGGTGCGCGCCTGTCCTGCCGGGGAGCCGCAGGGCAGAGCGTGGGCTGCCGCAAACGGCTCCTGGCCAACAGCGCACCCACCCCTCGGGGGGCCACCCTCGACATTTCATGCCAGGGGGAGAAAAATCCGCGGAGGGTTTGCCTACAAAGACTCCCTCCGAACGGTCACTGGCCTCTCGGGCGGAGGGAAAGGGACTTTTTGCCGCTGTTTGCTCGTGTGTCAGGCAATATAAAGGAGTTTTGCCCCGGGGCTGCGTAGCTCCGGCCCGGCCGGGCGCTGTGGACGCGCTGTCGGGCGGCACTTCCCGGCGGAGCCCGCTTGGCTCCACAGCCCGGTGATTTTAAACAAAAGGGTTGTGTTTTTTTGGTTCACTGGTTGATTTTTTTTTTCCCCCCAGAAAATAACTGCAACCCACCTCTGCAAGAATGTATTTTACTTTTTTTCCTCCCTCCCGCAGAAACCCCCCTCCATGTGCTCCCTCCGCCTCTCCCCATCCCCCTGCCTTCGAGCTGGCATGCGTCCAGGCCGGAGGATATTTTTTTCCCTTTTCTTTTTTTTTTTTTTTTTAATTTTACTTTATTTCCACTGCACATTTCTACTCCAGCTCCCCAAACTCTTTGATCTCCCCCGCTGTCTCCTTACCCGGAAGAAAACCCCGGCTCTCTCAGCTGGGAGCTCGGCGCACACGTGGGCGCCCTGGCGCGCCTCCATGCTCCTGCCAAATTTAGTCACACAAAGGGCCCGGGGGGGGGCCCGAAGGGGGATGAAAGGGGCCGCCGGCGGGACATCAAAGGCGCCGCCGCCCCGCCCCGCTCCCGCCCTCCCCTATATAGGGGGCGCCGGCGGCGGACGCCGCTTCGCACGCGAAGGTGTCGTGTGTCCCCCCCAGCCCCGCTGGCTGCAGCCGGGGGGGGTGGTGGGGTGTTAATCGTCCTTGGGAGCCCCGGTCCCCCCTCTCCCCGGTCAGCCCCTCTAAAGCTCTGTGGGGCTCATCCCGCTGCCCCGACCTCTGGTGCTCTCCCGCCCCGGAGCTGACGGCGAGTTTGTCCTCCCGGTTCGCCCCCTCCCCCCCCGCCCCGAAGATGGGCAAGCCGAGATTGCCCGTCGGCGAGTGCTCAAAGTGCGGGTGCCTTCAACGCTGAAATGCAAAAAAAAAAAAAAAAAACCAACTAACAAAAAGCCACAACCCCCTCTAAAACGCCCAAACCCCCTCAAATGACCAAAATATTTATAATTTTTTTTTAAAAGGCAAAACACATCCAAAAATAATTTCAAAACAAAGCAAAACAAACAAACAAAAAACCCCAAACCACGGGAAAAACACAAACCCACGCTAAAATGAAAACAAAATAAATAAATAAATAAAAAACACCTAAAGCGCAAAAATAAACCCTGTTAAAGAACCAAACGGTGCGGTAGCCGCTGCGGAGCCCCGTGCCGGGCACGGCGGCGGGCGCGCTCCCGGCGGGGCGGAGAAGGCGGCGGGGTCCCCCCGGACGCGAGCGGGGCCACCGTGGGGCATTCCCCCTACCTCGGGCCTTGCCCCCCTTGCCGCGCACCCCTTCCCAGCCCCAGGAACCGCGAGTAAAGCGACAGCTCCGAATTGTCTCCAGTCAAATCTGACGTTGGAGTTGAGGTTTCCTGAGTTTATCTTCGTATCATAAATCATTACGGTTTCCATACGCACACATCCCCCCGCCCCAGTCCCGCCGCCCCCACCCCGGCCCTTTTTTGCCCTCAAAATCCTTCCACCAAAAACCGATCCGGGAAAAACTCCAGCCCACGTAAAGGAACGGCGGAGTGGGGATGGGGGGGGCTGCTCTTCCAGAGGGACCTGGTAATGAAACAGACGAGTGGCCGCCCTGCTGGCTCCTTCGCGGGGGGGGGGGACCCGTGCCTGCTCCCGGGCCACGCCGCCCCGTCGGGGGAGCGGGTTGCAACGCTCAGCCTCTCGACCCCAGGGTTGTTGGTTTTTTTCAGAACAGGACCGTCCCGGAGCAGCTTCGCTCGGCCTGAGTGTCCGGTGTCCGCCGAGCACCAGGAAAGGGAAGAGGAGCGGGAGCGATGCGGAGATGTGCATCTCCGCTCACGAACCATCCCCGAGTTGTCTGTCGTTTGCCAAACAACCGCTTCCTCATTGCCTCTCTCCAGCCGCCTCCGGGAGAGAGGGGGTTTCACTGCATCCGGGGAGCATTGTACAATTAAGTCCCTTCCCAAGGATTACGTTTCTAATTTCTTTCTTTCTCGATTATTTATCTGACGCACTTGTTCGACCTGGCAAGTCCATCCCCCGTTTCCCACTACCTTGCTCCCTTTCTCGGGGTTTGGAGGGTCTCATTTCTCAGCTGGATATTAATTACTCGTTCGTGGGCGATGATGCAGAGCCGCGGGCGGCGGCGTGGGCAGCCGGGCTCAGCCCGCCCCGTGTCCTGACCGGCAGTACCGCCGCGCCGAACCCGGCATCTGCTGAAAACGGATTGAGCATCCACAAGTTCCCATTCCTCCGGCTCCCGATTCTTGAAGGTTTAGCAACCTGACGGGGCATGTGCAAAGCACCAAGCGCACCTTTGCGACGCCTAAATCATGGGAAGTTGTTTCCTGCAAAATGTGCGCCCATCGCGTTCGCAAAATAAAAGTTGAGGATCCTGACGTTTCCCAAGCTCAGTGCCTGCTTTTGTTTGGATGATTTTTTTTATTGTACTCGTGCCCTGCAGCAGGGCGATGGCGGGTCAGCCGGGAGCTAACGGGGCAGCGCGATGCTGCTGGAGGAACGGGACGGGGTGGAGGGATGAATCTCCGTTATGCCCTGGCTCCATTTACCCGTCCGAAACCGGGACAAGCTCATCTCCCGGTCTCTGAGGGGCTACTCCTTTGATGCCGGGCACTTGCTGGATTCAGTGAGGATATCTTAATTGTGCCCTTCATCCGAAGCGGGTGCGGGCAGAGCCCGGGCAATCCCTCGCACACTTTCCACACCGGAGCAGCGCCATGTGGCGATTGGGAAGGCTCAACAAAGCAGCCCTAAAAAGAGCAGGTCTATTCGCCCTTCCCGGGGATGCGGCTAGTTCCTCTGCCCTCCTCGGCGGGCTCCTGGCTAGGGAGGGAGAGGAGCGGCAGCGTCCCGGCGCAGCCCCCGCGGCGCGGACACGCACACACACGCACACGTGTGCATTCAGACACACACAAGGACACACAGAGACATGGACACACAGAGAGGCTACTCAGGACAGCCAGAGCAAAGTTTGCCCGGGGGCAGCCCCGCACCCGCTCCCCCCTCCTGCCTCCCCACTGGCCCCGGCCCCGGCCCCCTCCTCTCCCTCCCGCCCCTGCCCCCGCCGCCCGGCCCTCCCTGCCCGGGCGCGGTGTCAGTCACGGCGGCGGCTCCTTTCATCTCCGCCGCCCCCGCCCCGCCCCGACGGCGGAGGGCGGGCGGGCGGGAGCGATGCTGAAGTTGCGCTGCCGCCGCCCGCGCCCCACCGCCGCCCCCGAGGGGCGCCGCGCCCGCCGGCTGCGGCAGGAGGCCCCGCGCCGGGCGCTGAGCGCGGAGGCGGCCGGGGGCGCCGCGCCGGCAACTTTTTCCCCTGCCCGCGGGCGCCAAGGGAAGGGTGGGGGTTGGGGCACTTCCCCGCCCGTTCCATCCCTCCCTCCTGCGCTCCCTCCCTCCCTCCTGGGGCTGTTTCTTCCTCGGCCCCCCGCCCCTCGCGGTGCCGCCGAGCCGAGCCCAGCCGTGCCCGGAGCCGCGGACGAAGCGGCGGACAAAGGCCCGGTGGGTGCGCGCCGCGGGTAGCGCCGTCCCCTTCCCCCGGGACGCCCCCTCCCCCTGCCCGCTTCCCCCCAGCCATTTTAACTCGGTCCCGCCGGGGTGGTGGCAACTTCAATCGGAAGCGAAACTCGGGCGAGCTTCGCACCCCTCCGCGTCCCCTCACCCCCAGGGAGAGCCCGAGTCCCGGGGGTTTGAAGAGGGAGTCGGGTCTCCTGAGGGGCGGGCCCTGGCGCGGTCGGGACACAAGCGGCTGTATTTCGACCTATTCCGGCCGTGCGGCGCGTCGGGGCGAGGGTCGCCGCGGGGTCTGTGCCGTGCGGGAGCCGGGGTACCTCGGCCCCGAGGGGGCGGGCGGACAGGCGGGGGTCTCCAGCTGCCGAGAGAGCAACCCCGAGGAGTTCACGGGATTTTTCCTTCTTCTCTCCTCCTTCTTCTCCTCTCTCCTCCTCCTCCGCCCTCCTCCTCCTCCTCCTCCCCCCGCTGCTCCTCCCGCTCCCCTTCCCGCGGCGGGCCGGCGGCCGCAGCAGACGCCGCGCTGCCGTGAGGATGCCGCAGCTGCCGGGGGCCGGGGGCGGTGGGGGGGACCCGGAGCTCTGCGCCACCGACGAGATGATCCCCTTCAAGGACGAGGGGGACCCCCAGAAGGAGAAGATCTTCGCCGAGATCAGCCACCCCGAGGAGGAGGGCGACCTGGCCGACATCAAGTCCTCCCTCGTCAACGAGTCCGAGATCGCCCCCGGCTCCAACGGGCACGAGGTGCGCGGCCGCGGGGGCTCCGCGGGGCAGCGCGGAGCGGAGGGGCGCGGGATGCCGGCGGGATCCGACCCCTGCCGCGAGGGAGGGGAGGGAGCTTCGGCGGGGCACTGAGGAAAATCCTGTTTGCCAAATATTTCTCCTAAAAAAAAAAAAAAAATCCCATCCCAACTCCCGTCTCCGTAGGTGCGGCGAGCAGAGCCGGTCGTGCTCCGCTCCCGGCCTTGGGCTGGAAAAGGGGTGGCCCCTTCCGCGCTTCGGCCCGGGACGAGAAAGTTGCCGCGAGTCCCCCGACGGTGCGGTGGTATTAAACCTCAAGCAGCCATGAAATTTCTTCAGTAAAATCAGCGGGGTCGGAGCATTAACCGTAAACTCTTTAAGAGATTTGCATAAAACTGTTTGGGAAGACATTCCCGACGCTAAAATAACTTCAGGGCGAGCGGGGAACCTGCCTTTTAAAAAATATTGTTTAATTTTTTTCTTTCTTTTTTTTTCTTCTTATTTTGTCTTATTTTTTTCTTCTTCCTAAAGATATGGTAAGGAGGGCAACCTGATTTTCTTCATTATTATTATTTTTTGTATCCTTTTACTGAGAGTGTTTTGACCGCCGAAGCTCTAAATATTTTCCAGAAATTAGCCCCTTTCATTAAATGCAGGGTGCTTCTGATAGAAAGGCTTTGCAAAGCCCCGTAGTTATTCACGTTGTCATAAAACAACCGTTTACACAGTCGTTTCTGATACAGTTGCCTTCCACGGGACTTAAGATGAAAAAGATGTTTATCTCATGCTCTGACTTTTTTCTTGCTTCAAGAAGCTGTAGTGCTATGATCGATAAATGAGCACCCATACAATGACTTTTCTTCTTTTTCTTCATTTCTGACGGTGGATTCCTTGCGGTCAGGTTTCCAGACAGACTCAAGCACAGGATTCCTACCATGATAAAGGCAGAGAGCACCCCGAGGAAGGTGAGAATCACTCCGTCCTGACAGGCAGTATTAGTCTTATTACTCCCTCCGTGAGCATCCACACAGTCCTTACACTGGAACTTGGTTTCTTATGGGAAACATAAATTTACTACCTTTTGGGGAAGAGGGATGCCGGAGTGCTTTCAAAGTGCATTTAAAAATGAGATGAACATGCAGCATGTTTATCTTGAGTGACCAAATGGTATTTCGGTTGATTAGAAACTGATGAGTAGGCCAAATGGATCTTCACTGAAGAAAGAACTATTTTTAGGATATCAGCTTAAACGCATCTATCTCTTCACTCATACAGCGCAGAGTTGTGTTCCAAACGTCTGCCTATTCCCCCATAGCCAAAGTCCATCGCTTAAATCTCCTCTTCCATATCTAAGCATGGGCAGACCTCTTGCTTTTTTTAATGTACCAGCTGGTTAATTTTAATGGAGGAGGACAGAGGAAATAGCAGAGTTTGCTGAATATCACTTACAAAGCTGGACACACGTACAAAGAATGTATGCTGTGAAGGATGGGAGATTATGTTTAAAATTAAATACTTATTATCACAAGCTAAACCTGATCATAAATTCCATATGAAGAGAGATACAGTTCAGTCCTGGTACTTTCCAGGGCTCTGTGGCGATCTTCCTCCAAATTTGTCATTAAATGGCCTAAAAGCAACGATGTCCATGCTCACAGCATTTTGGCAGTGAGAGGGAGATGCTCAGCTCTGGATAGTTTTCAGCCCTGCATCTCCTTAAAACCTCACTTTTAAATAGTATCATTGTGAACGGGCATATAGATGGGAGACCTATTCATCCCCATTCTCAGGACCTGGACCCAAATACTTCATTTTCCTACCACATAGCCTCCCTCTCTTGGCTTCCCTCTTGACTGTAGTGCCATGTGCATTCAACAGCCCCCCTCCCAAATTGTTCGTATCTCCTTCCAAGCCAGCCCCTGCCCTTTATTTATTCCCAATGAGCGTAGCTAGAATTAATTGTTTGCTGCAGAGTGGCTCAGTAAGAGAAGAAAATCTAGTTATCACTGCCCTATCCTCCCTTTCCTAACAATGGTGTTGGAAACTCATACTGGCAATATTTCTAAACCCGCAAATCCTAGAAGCATGTGTAAAATCGGGGGAAACTGCTTTTTGAGAAATGTGATGTCATTGCTGATGTTTCTGCCTTGTTTTGAATGGGGACTAGCAAAATAATTTGGTTCCTCTGAGCCTGTTTTGTATTATAAATATGAACTCCTCACTGAGAGTAGTTGCTCCTTTAAGAATTAACTCTTCCTAAAAAAATATTACAAATTGCTTCGGACTGCTTTCTGTCAGTGATAATTTCCATGAGTAAGGAAACATTTGCATGCAGAGCATTTTTATATATACATAGTACCTGTATAAGTGCTCTAACTCACACAAAATGCATATGTGGGGAATAATGTAATCATTGTTTCGTCTTCCGTAGGAAAGCATCCAGACAGTGGCTTATACAGCAAGGGACCATCATACTCTGGTTATTCTGGGTATATCATGATGCCAAATATGAATAACGACCCATACATGCCTAATGGATCTCTGTCGCCACCCATCCCCAGAACAGTGAGTTATCTCTTCCAAAGACTGGTTTTGGCAAGCTGGGTTTCCTCCTGTTTGGTCTGCAGAGTCTGTTCATGATGGGGCTTTTTGGGTAGCTTCAGCTGTGGTGGAGGTTGAGCTTCTGCTGTTCAGAACCTCTGTCCGGTGGAGTTTGAGAGTTCTTAGAGGTGTTGGTCGTGATCATGGTGGAAAAGCTGAGATTAATGTCTGTGAACAGGACTGGGGGCTTTCTTGGGGGGGGAGACCTGGTTTACGACTGTAGGATAACGTGTGGCGGAATGATGTAAATACTGTCTTTGTAGTGACTGGGACAGATATGAATTTTCTGGCTTTAACTTTTCATTTGTTGAGGAAAATCAAGGAAGCGGAACTGCTAAAGTTGCATGTCAGAAAGATGAGAAGATTGGATTTTTTTTTGCCTTCAGATGTGGCATTACTCTCTGCTGATTGATATTTATTTCTGCCATCAGTTGGTCTGCGTGAAGGCTTTATCTGTCTGGCAGCATTGCTTTGAAACATACTCTATATCTTCAGCCACAAATTGTGAAATGGTCGTTTAGGAATTAATATCAACCATGATGCAGTAGTTACAGCTTTCCTTTACGTTGTGGCGGGCACTGATTCTTCCAGGTTGGTCCCTCTGTTTCCATTGGTGTAGATGCATGTTTATGGATTTTAATGTACTTTTAATTTTGGACAGTCAATTCCTATTTATTTTTGTAAACTCTTGGTATACATATACAACAGTGGAGCGGCAATGTTAAAATGAGCTGTGGAAGTTATATTAGCACAGTCTGAGTGGAGTGGGAAAAAATTTGCTTGTAGGCATCCTGCTGAAAAAATGCCACTGCTGTTGTGTGTGCTGTGATATGAGAACTTGGATGCTGTTATTTCTCTCTGATAAAGCAGTTTTCCCTCTTACTGGCTCTTAGATTTTTACGTGGAGGTCTGTCTCAAATAACTGGCATTGTTTTGCTCTCCAGTGTTCTTGATTTTTATTCAGGGCTGTGGCATTTAACTTCAAAAACAAAAAAGAAGGGGTCCTGATCTGTATTGGTAATTTGACAGTAGCAAAACATGTTAAATTAGTATATGTTTGGAGTCGGAATGACAAGATACTTTGGCACTGGGAAAAACATGGATCTGCCCTTTTTGTATGTCATTGCATTTGAACGATTCAAAACCTCATGCAATATGTTGCTTTCTATAGCTTTGGGTTCTTTTGTGTATAAATTCCAGTTCAGAGGCCTACAGCCATTTAGGGTGAAGTAGGATGACCATGATGTGTTGATATTTGTTGTCGTAAACGCTGTTGTACAAACAACTTCTGTTTGGTTGTATTGTGGGGAAAAGGATGCAGCTTTTCAAGAGGGCATTGACACTCAAACCTGCCCTTTTGAGGACCGGGAAACTTCAGACTTTTTTTTTCCCCCTTCTTTCCCATGTTACCTTCCTAAGGAACTCCCAAGTGCTGGTGTATGGCTTTGAACAACAAAATCCAATTTAATTATTCACTGAGGATTTTCTCCACATATGTGTGCTGTGGGGCTGCCGTTCTTTACTGATCTGGCATCGGTGCTCTCATAATATCATCTTGCAGAGGCTCTTGTCTCAGGTACTTGAGGAACTGTCCTTTGTGGGTACATTGGAGGGGAGAAAGGGGGGAAATGCATCTTCTTTCTAATTGTAAAGCAGCCTGCTGAACATCTGAGGGGCTAATTTAGTTCAGTGCTGCTCTTGCATGTTAGAGCAGCACTACTGTTTCAGTAAAATTGTGCTGTTGCAGGGCTGCAATGTTGACATAAACCTGGAGTCCTTTCAGTTTAACCACAAGGCTACACGCTTGAGTTATTAAATAATTTTTTTGTTTAATTGAACTATAATCTTTGTTAGTCTCCTAGCTGACAGTTGAGTTTTAATGCGTGTGAGATCAAAACGCCGCATCCAGGAGATGACATGCTCGCTCACTCCATGACTTACCGCAGCTCCAGCACCGCGTGCTGCTGCTCACCTTTGTGGGGTCCCCAACCACCGCCTTGAAGGTTTGCTCTGGCTCCCCTTCTCAGGGCAACGTGCTGGGGCTGGGGGGGGACGACAAAGAGCAGCTGAGATCATCACGTACTGGAAGTGGAGGTCTCCCCTGGGGTGTCGGTCCCCAGCCATTTGTGCATGGTGTGTACCTGCGCCCTGCTATTTGCATGACAAAGACGCTTCTTGTTGATGCATCTGTTGCCTGGAGGTGTTAGCCGGGATTAAAAAGCTGCCCCGAGGCGCTGAATCTTTTTTTCCACCTTGGAAGGACCTGCTGCCTTCAAACCACCCCAGGGGATGCATCCCTGGGGAATGTCATCCAGACACAGGACAAGGACCATCTATGAGGAGGGAGAGCAAAGCTTTCTTGGAAAGGGAAAAAAGTTACTTTTATCAGCATATGTAGGGGGACAAAAAAAAGCCCTTTTTTAAAAAAAGGCAAATGCTTTACAAGCCTGCTTTTTAAAATTAAAAGTACAAATCTATAGTCAGACTCAACTTGTCAAATAAACCATAGAAGAAGGAAACTGAAGTGTAATTTCAGTGCGGCTTTTGGAAGGAAGAGAATGTATGACAAGGGTTTAGAATCTTCCTAAGTCTGCTGGAGTGGTCTTATCTTCCCCATTCTCCCTCCCCCTCTTTTTTATAAATTTCTTATTTTTCTGGCAACTGATTTACTTCTTGCAAGTTGTATTTGTAGGAGCAGGAGAGCATTAATTACAAGCTCAGGTACAAGCCTCATGCCTCAGTATGTATTCTTATCAGATAGCTGGGTAAGTGGAAAAGCAAAGCAGTTGGTTTGGGTGGCTGCAGGAGAAGTGGCACGTGATGGTACTAAAACCGCAGTAACACCTGGTGAATGTGCATCCTGTGTGCTCGAGATATCTCCTGGCGTGGTTTCTCAGCATTGCGGGGGTACTGAAGGTGGGAAGTGGAGACAGCTGTTTTGTTTTCTAACGCGTGGGTTTTTTCTTACTCTTGGGTTAATAAGACTAGTTTTGGGGTGGCAAACCTTTCTTGTCTGTTTGATGGGAACATGGGAACAAAGGAGGTGACGGAAGAAGAATCATTTTCTTTGTTGTAAATTCATCCAGAAAATAATTTTGTCTTTGTTTCTCTCTCATTCCTTATGAATTAAACTTCCTGCGGAAAGACAGAGGATTTCTGTACCCTCACTTTTGCCTGTTCTTATATGTTCTTGGGGTCTGGCTCAACTGTCTTTATGTAGCTGCTGGATTTGTTAAATAGGTCGGAGGATACTATAAACATCTTATGGCAACTTGCAAAACACAGCATATCTGTTTGAAAATGATGAGGAATTCTGCTGAGAGAGTTTGAATGCTAGGAACAGCGCAGGGCCTCCCTAGCCCAAATTTTGGATATTCCATGTGTGCTTCTGCATGGCAGGGGGTACAGAGTTAGTTCCCATCTTGAAGAACTAACATCCCAGGAGAAATCATGAGAATAATGTGGTCAGAAGGAAGAGTGAGGGTAGAAGTAGCAAAAATGAGTGGCTATAGAGCCTCAGTTAGAGGGTTTTGTTTCCCTAGCTACATCTTGCTGACCCTCTGAAAGCTGGCTGATTCACTCACTTGTGGGGAATTTTTGGGATCCCAAGGGGAATATATGGGAGCTGCAGAAGGATACAAACCTGTTTTTTCATTATATTGCCTTTTCATGGGAGTTTGCTTCTGCTGATTATGCAGTTATAGGGAATTGCTGGAAGCTGTGGTCAGCTGAAACCTCTGTGGCCCAACATAAAATAGGGTTTCACAGCACAGATGCTGGGGCTCAGCTCCTGCTCAGGTGTCAGCCATCAGAAAGCTTTGCATTAATTCCCAAGTTGGTATCAGAGCAGGATGTCCTGGGGTCCTTAGGGGGCTGTGGTCCTGTCACAGATCTCTTTCTCCCCGCCACAACCCCAGACCTGTGCCTAAGGAAGTGGATTGCACGGGCAGCTGAGGGGCTTGACAAGCCAGAGCTCAGCCAGGACTGGAGCTGTGCAGCTTCACCCTGCACGGTGCATGTCTTTTCTCAGTGAAGTTGAATGTTGCCAGTTGAATGATGTTGAATTAGCTTCTTAAATAGCTTTGAAATCAGGCGCAGAGGAGCACAAAGCTTCCTGACTCTATGGAAGCAGAACTTGATGGAGTTTATTACAGTTTGCCCAAAGAGGAATTTTAGCACTGTTTTCTGAGGATCTCAGCGAGTTGCACCAAATGCTCGTACCGGGGAAGAATAGGAATCTGCTCACTGCTAATAGAGGGATCTCTCTGCTGCAAACAGGTCTCTCAGCTGCTCTGACTCAAGCATCACAGCTGATCAGTCTAAGATAGCAATCTGTGAAACACGAACCCAAGCTGTGAATGGTCGTGGGCTGAGTTTTGGTGGTGCTTTCTTTCTCCCACTTAATGAAATGAATCCTCCTCCTTTTGGAAAAGGGGGCAGAAGTTACCGCAGTGCCTCTAGGTTGTCCTTGTCTGAAGCTTGATCTGGTTGCTCATGATAAGATGGCATTATCCAAGTCGAGTCTTAGGTATGTAATTCATCATTACTGTGATCTTTGGCACATACTAGTGAAGAAAACACCCTTTCTGCTTTTGCTGCCTTCTTGTAAGGTTGATGTAATTAGCAAATCTATCTGGCTGTGAATGGGCAAGGGGAAAAGAAAATGTTTTCCTGATGTCTCAGTGCAGGGGCAAGAATTGCATGTGTGTGGCTTCAGCTGGAGGCTTTATCAAAAACTCCACCCATAACAAATCATCAAAGCTGGAGCTTTTGTGTAGCAATATGTGTGTATGTTTATGTCCTAAATATCCTTTTTTCTGTATATCTAGGAGTTAATTCAATGTAAACTTTAAATGGTAGAGCTGCTACTTACTTTTTAAAGTGGTTTAAAAGCAAAATGTCATTCTTGTCTCTTCTCCAACTTAATCCCAGCCCAGAAAAAAATGTTAATAAGAATAGCTTGTTATGGGCTGCAAGTGCCAAGGAGGATATGGCTCAAGAAGAAAGCCTGAAGCTCCACAGGTTCAGGCATCAAAAGAGGAAAAGACTTTTTCCAGATAGTTGCTGTGCTGTATGGCTGCAGGCATTGAAAAGCCTGGGTACCGCAGGCCTGGCTTCTCTTGAGTACTTAACTTCTGTTTATAGTTAGGGAAAACGCCTCCTGATATGGGAAGGAAATAACCCACACAAAAGCAATTTAATGCTGCAGTGATGTTTCTGAAGTCTTATTAGAGGCATGTGCTTTTTTTTTCTCAGTAGCAAAACACCGTGCCTCTCAAGAAGACAAACATACGAGAGTCCGTTTTGATTCAGACACTGAACATTTTGCAGCCTGAGGTCTATGTGTTGTGTATCCTGCTGTGATCTCCTGTGCTGCTCTCATGTGGATGGACAGTGACCCAGCATGTGGCTGGTTTAAGGGAAACACTGCTGTGAGCTGGGCAGCCTGTGTGTCCTCGACCTGGTGGAATCAGGCTGTCCTCAGTGCGTGTCCTCCCCACATGCTGTGATGCTCCAGTTGTGCGTAAATGGCTCCCAGACACCCCAAACTGCTCCTGTCCTGGCTAGCAGGCATTTATCTCTAAGCTGGTTTTGGCCATAAGGCACGTTTGGCATCACAGCTGCTCTCATCTGGCCGTTGGGTTTGGTCCCTTTCTGCAGGACACTGGTGGCAGGCGGCACAGCTGCTTGGCGTGCTGCTCCTGCCCGGGCAGTTCGGGATTAGTGTCTCTGCTGCTCCGGCCCTTCATAAGCACTAGATTCACTTAAGAAAATTACGTTCAGAATAACTTAATCTAGCAACCCAGTGGCTTCTATTTGAGACTTGGGTCTTGTGGATATGTTTATTTAGTTTGGGTTTCCCACTTCAAAGGAGTCTGTCCTCTCAGCAAGAAAGTGATTGAGCACTTAAATAAAAATGTATTCATTGAATCTTTGGGATTGAGCTAAAAGTGCAGTAGGGAGTTAACACATGCACCGACTGTGCTAATCAGTCAGGGATTGCCTATTCTCCTAAAGGGGAAGAAAAGTGGTCTGAACTGCCTGAGGAAAAGTGGCTGACCTTCCCATGGTGTCTGGTGGTGGTGTTGCTTGCTGGTGCTTCAGGTTGAGAAGAAGGACCTAGAATATTTTTGTCTGTTGTCTTCAAAGTTACCAAATCCCTTGTTGTAGAAGAGCATTTTCATGGAGCTGAAATGTTGACTCAGCGATTGTTTATTTTCTTCGAATGGCTGTGGATATAGGGTAAGGTTGATGCATGAAATCAATAATATGAGCTTAGTCAGCAAAAATTACGAGTGTAAAGTTATAGGGTTTTGACTGAAAGTTTATAAAATGGGGAATTTAACTTAAAAAGTAAGTGTACTGCTGTCACTAGCTGTAACACGTAAACCAGAGAATTGCTTTGGCTAGGAGTTACTAGGCAAGCCAGAAAGCAGCTAATTCCCCCAAGCATCTGTCTCTCCAAGCATTTACAGTATTCTAGCCCTGTACTTCAAACAGTGCTACACAAGTCAGCGGGCAGGTCTGCTTCACCCAGGCCAGGGCAGGGGGATAAAGTCTCTTGGGAGCATGTGATAACATGCACGTGTTTGCCATGAGGTACCTTCTGACAATACTGGTGCTTCAAATGAACAGGGCTGCACATCTGCGTGCGCCCCTGGTACAAGGCAGCCCTAGTAACTCTGCGTCAGCAAAGAACAGGAGAAAGATGTTTGTGTGACCTTTTTTTCCCCTTCCTTTTCCTTTCTTTCTGATTAGGGAAGGTTTAAAGTAGTTTGAAACAGGCTGCTGCTGTGCATCCAGCGCAATGCCAGGCACTGCACATACTTGACAGCCCTGCTCTGAGAAACCTGGGCATTGTGGGAGCTGCAACAAACCCCACAGTGACAGCACAAGGAGTGAGATTTCAGAGGATTGAAAAGCACGATGCTAAAATCCCGTGGATTCTGATGGCAGCTCAGCTTCCCTCTTAGATGACTTGGACAGAGGTCTGGATGGGGCTGCAGTCGTTATCGAAGAAAACCAGTCAGGAAATTGTTTGATTCAGCATCTATGTTCAAAAAACAGGGAAGGGGAACATGAGACTTTTGTTGGGCAGTTTTGTTGCCTCAGAGGTGGACAGTGATGAGCTCTAAAATGCTATTCCTGTAGGTTCCGTGTTTCTGTGTTGGTGTCCTAGTAACACTGGCTGCTCAGAGCCAATACTCTGTAACTGGTCACTTAGCTGTGCTATATGGCTCTATTTCTTCAATTTTCTGCCTTTTTCTGTATTCAGAACTGCCTCAGAGACTTATCTTTGTGACCGTCTGTTGTCTCTCCACAGTTTTGGCATATCTTCTTGCCTTGATCTTTCTTCATCCCTATCAAGTCTTGCATTGGCAAGCTTTGTCTAGCATAAAAAAAGTACAATATGGAGGTGAGGATTAAAGGTGTCAGCACTTGTCAAGCGCAGACTGCGCTCTGGGAGAAGGCCTTTTGCCTGCCGATGTGCTAAAATGCAGATAAACTGTGTCCAGTGATGCAAACGTGTTTACTTTGCTAAAATGCCACAATCCAGTGATTTGTTGGGGGTCTCTAGTTTCTGAAGTTTTGAGTGGTGCTATATCAGGTTTAGGAAGCCTCAGTTACAAAGTGGTAGTTCTTGCTTGCACTTTATTACCCGTCCCCCCATCCTGTACTTCCTTCATTGCAGTTTTGTATCATTCCCGTGTGCCCCCTCAGTGGGCAGGGTTTCTGTCGCCAGCTTATGTTCTGTCCCATGCAGCAATCCCTCAAAACACCATGGTGCATCTTCCCAAATTTAATTTTTACGAAGTGGCTTTGTTCTCACATCCGTGCCCTCTCCTCAGTATAGGGTTTGTGCCGCTTGTTTCATGGTGTGACACTCCTTGTGGTCTGGCTGGCAGCACTTGTTTGCAGGAAAGTTGAGGTGAAACAGAAGAATAGCCGGTCTTGACCCAGTGCAGGGACCCCTCCAAACTGGGGGAGGCTCTGATTTGTCCCCTCAATGCCTGCATGTGAATTAGTCCCCTGAGAAGTGTAAAACTTGTCCCTGTGTTCACATACAGGTCGTTCTTTTTCGAATACAAGCATACGCACAGGTTCAGCCTCTTGGGGAGCTTTTGGGAGTGGGGTGGGGGGTAGTGGGTGGGTGAGGGTCAGGTGTGGGAGCTCAGGGCAGTGGGGGTAGGCTGTGGTAGGCTTGGGTCCCCTCCAACCTGCTGGAGATCAACACGGAAAGGAGAAGTGAGCTCACCCCAGCTGGCACTGGGGAGACTTTTTGAGGATATTGATGAATAAGCCATACATGGAACGTACCTAGAATACATTTTGGAAAGCATAAGCAATTAAAATAATTTTCTCCAAAGAATGTCCCTTGTTTCGCTGCCCTCCAACACTAGCATGCTGGGCTGTATTTTGGTCTGGTTTTCACTGCTCGATTGACTCCTGCCCACAAACTGAAGTTCAGCGTATTTTTCAAGTTTGAATCGAGCACATTGGATTTGGAAAATTTGTTCCTCAAAACCCTCTCTCTCACACATTATTTCATGTCTTAAACACCCCTGCTGTAGGGAGAAAAGGAAGCTGTCCTGGAATTAAAGGAAAAAAAGAAATAAAACTTTAAAAAGCTTAGCTCTTAAGTGTGTGGATTTTTCAGCTTTTTGTTGAGACTTTATTTCCTATCTCAATTATTTTGAGGATATTTCTAAGAGAATAGTGCAGAGATCCTGTTTTAGATGTAAATCTTCAGAAGGAAGGCTTGGACTAGGAGAACATGCTAATTTATTAGGCAACTCCCCAGACAGTTTGACAACTATTGCAAACATTTTTTTTTTTTAAAACTGGCAACTATAATCTTCTTATCGGAGTGACCTGTAAAAGGATGACTTCATACTTTGTAATAAGGAAATATTAAGAGACTGTAGGAGAGCTGGTTAAAACACTGTTTTGCTTGAAATACTTTTTAGTTCAAGGGCCCTTCCAAAACAACGTGTTTAGGAAGCTTTCCCTCCTTCTTTGAAACTCTAAATCCTTCCTTTTATTTCTTTTTCTTTCCAGGGATATGCCTGTAAATGAGAGTAGTAGAGGCTAATGGGGCGGAACAATAAATATTCTGTCGGGAAATGCGGCTTAATCAAAGCCAGTTCAGAACCCCTGTGTTTGGGGCACAAGCAGACTTATTAGGAGAAGGAGATCTCAGAGATAGGTTTGTGAAGCTTGTCTTCCAGCTCTGGCTCCAGGACTTCAAGTCAGTACGGCTGGATAGTTAAACAGTTGTGCTCACTGCACAAAAAATGCCCTCCTCTATTAAATGAGTCTTTCTGAGAAGAGCCTACAGGTGGGTCTTGTGTTTATATCTGGAGGTAATGTGTCACAGCCCAGGAGCCTGTAGTTCCCAAGTCAGCTGTGGGCTGATGTTAGCCTTTCTTGGGTTACCTGCATGTACTCTCCTCTGCTGGGTTCTCCCAGGAGGGGATGGCTGGTTAAGCCACTGGCTGACAGGATTTGAGTCTAGGAAGTTAAGCCAGGACTAGGAAAGGAATGCCTGTGGTATCGTAAGTGCTGCTGGTAAGTTATAGCTGTTTCAGGAGCGGAGCAAAAGTTTGTGCCTGTGCAATTAAGCGTGAAATAGGTAAATTCTGTGTATAATTGGCCCAACCTAGAGTCTAGCATGAGGATGTGACCCGTGGAAATCGCAGCACGTTAAGTGGCTGCCGGCAGATTCCTGGGAGGTATCCCTGGTGCCCATGCTGGCACGGTGTGTGCGTGCATGTGTCATCTGCCTCCCCCCACCCTGCTCCCAAAAGCAAAGGCACAATCTGGGAGGAGGCTTCTGAAAATGAAGACCTGAAAAAGCAACATTTGTTCAGAGACTTAGAGGAAGTTGATGGCAGAGGTGTTTCCTGAGTTTGCTTCAGGAATTCACCTGAAAGACATCTCTCTTACAAACTTTCGTTTCTTGGGATTTTTTTTTGTTTGCTTGGGTTTTTGTAGGAAAACAAATGGGAAGTCTGAGAAAGTAAAAACCATGATGTGTATGGAGGAAGGGAAAATAAAAGAATTAAAGCCAGTACAGAAAGAAGAAAGTTTGTGCTAGTGCTGGCTGAGGCTGTGTTTCACATTCAGCCTTTCAATAAAATATCAAACAATCTACTGAAGTTTCTAAGTAAAAGCAAGGAGGGGCCTAAGAAAATTAGCCTAAAATGTTCTTATCAAAAAATTTTCATGTTCCCTCACTGCCATCATAGCAGCACTCGTATCTTCCCACTCAGTTTTCTGTTTGCTCTCCCCCCTGTAGGGGAGCTGGCTGCTTGCCCTCAGCATCATTATTTGCCTCCCCCACTTTTGTTTCCATCCCTCTCAGAAGTTCAGTGCAAACACAGTTAGATAACCAGCACAGGGTGCTCCCTCTCCCAGGAACCTGCCATTGATTCATGGCTCTTGCACACAATGCGCTGGGAACCGCTGGCCAGGGCTTCTCAGCCATCTGCCCTGGGCACTGGTGTGGTGGGGCCTCTGTTGTTTACCGTGAGGATGGGAGGAACTCAAAGCAGCTTTTTGAGATGGCATGGTGGGCACCTGCTGAGGCCTCAGTGATATCTGTGCCCTGCTTCTGGAAGCCTCTGGTGGGAAGAGCGGTTTGCCAGGGGGTGCCGGCTGGTGTGAAGCTGGAAGCTTTAAACTTCTTCCTGGGCATCGTGAAATACCAGCTATTTTAATGAGCACCCAGGCTGTGTTCACTGTGCTTCTTGAGCGGCGCGCCCCGGTGCCATCGCCTCCCTGGTGTTACCTGGGTTGTCGGTGGTGTTCTCTTTTTTTCTTCACAGCTCCATAGCTGCAGCCTTGAAACTGTGGCCACAGCTGGCAGCTGCACGTTCCCCAGCACCGCAGCCAAAACTAAAACTTAGTTTGTTGGGGTCTTGCACGTCAGGTTGAAGGGATTTCAGTTCCTGGTTTCAGGAACTGGTGAGGTTTGTTGTCAGGTTCCCCATCTCTCCCTGATGTGGTCACCAAAGAATCCTTCATGAAGAGAAGTTATGCCCCTGCATGGGCACAGAGAGCTGCCCGTGCAGGTTACGGAGTGGGCTTCACAGGGTGAAAATCGGGCAGGCAGCCTGCAGGTGCCTCTTTTGGGCAAAATAGTGCCTCTTGAATTTCACTAAATAGCTGCAAAAAAATACCAAGGTTTCAAAAAGAAGTATCAAGTAGCAAGTGAACCCTCTGTAAGTGAACACAAAAGTCCCTGGAAGGGAAAAATTAGCAGTAATTACAGTAAAACATACTTTTTATCCTAGTAATGTTTGATGCTGGAAGGTAAGGTTGCAGCATCACGTAAAAGTTATTTCTCTGCTATTTCTTCATGGTGCTAAGTGTTTTGGAGACCTTTGCAATGCTGTGCATGCTACTTGCTTAGTTTCTGGGGGCAGGCATTCGTTTCCAGGTACTTGAGACTCCTTGTGGGATAGGCAGAAGTTGAATTAGCTGTCCTGTAGATAATGGCAGCAGATACCTCTGTTTACAGTGACTACTCGAACGCTCTGTGTCTTGCCACTCTTTCCTCAGTGTTGCTTTACGAGCATCCCTCTGGTTGTCAGAGTGAACGCCAGAACCATAAAGAATTAGTCCTGATTTAAGAAAGCAGGCTGTGCAGACGAAACAGTAAATTTGTTGGGGATGGCAGGAGAGTAGAGGAGGGGAAAAACTCCAAAACCTTGGGTTAACACAGAAAATACTTCTGACTTGATACTAAAAAACTATAAGGTTTTATATCTTGGTAAAGAGCTTTCTACATTTGACTCTTAATTTCACTCTCAGTATGGTTAGTGTGTTAAGGAACAGTCAAAGTGAAAATGAGACAGTTTGCCAGCCTTGAAATGACAGGGACATAAGCTCTGTGTCCACAGGGAGAGAGGCCAGATCCCTTTGCTGTTGTCTCTGAGTCAGGATTTTAATGACTACAGGGAGGAAAGGAGTGTTAGTACAGCAGAACAAAAACGATACAGCTAAGAGGAAATTATTTTTATTGCTAATACATGGGTGCTCATAATGTTTAATTCTTTGCAGCTTATGCTTTATTTGCACATTCTTCCTTCCTCACTACTCTGCACGCTGTAGTGGCAGTGACCGTATTTCAAATTTACTGCTTCAAATTCATATTTCAAAATTACTGCTCTTAAAGGCTCCTATTCAGTGGTTTTACCACGAATAAAAATATTTTTCAAAGTAGCAGCGGTGCTTAGACTGGGCAGAGTACGCACAGAGTGGTTCAGCTGCTGTGTCCTCCTGGGCTCTTGCTTTTTGCATCCTCCTTATCCCCCTCCTTGCTGAAATATTTTTTTGGGGGTAGTGTAGACGTACATTTAATCAAAGTTCAGGACAGTCTTAATAGAGATTTACTTTTGTTTTCACTAGCAAAGCCAGATGAGGAGAGAGGAGGAGCATGGGAGCATTCGATGCCCCTGAAAATAATATTGTGGCAAGAGTAGTTTTGAGGCAGCCCTGGAGTTGTCTGTACAACTGGAGGAGAGGGACTTTTAAAGAAAACTTTGTGGTATTTTATACTTTTAGGTCGTTATTTATCTTTTTAGATAACTAATGGAGATTTAGAGTTTGTTTGCCATGTGCTGTGTGTCTGGTTTACTGTAAGTGAACTGCTGTCAGTTTGCTACATGAAGCTGCAGAGGGGAGACAACAGCCTGGGCATCTGCATTATTTTGCCTTGCATCAGGTGCTAAAAGTCACTAAATGTACCATCAGTCACAATATTTTTTCCCAATTTGACTTGCTTGCCCAGTTGTATTTTTACTTCAGCCTTTAGGCTTAAAAAAGCATGTGCATAATCAGTTCATTTTGTGTGGTCTAGGCTATAAAAATGCCCCCTCTGTTCTTTCCATATGAAAAACGTGGTTTTAATTTTGGGGAACTTATATAATTTTCTGTGCTTTCTTTTGTATCTCAGATTAAAAACAAATGCTCCCTTCCCCTAACTTTGCATGTTCCAATTACGGAGTTGTGAAAATAAGTCATCCTTCAGCTTTTGTTACTTTAAAACAGCTATCGGTGATGTCAGAGTCAATACTAAAAGCATTAAGAATGCTGGCAGAATGTAATGCAGCTGCAATCCAACATGATGTTGGAAATGGGGTTGAGAGCATAAAGGCTTTCCATATTCCCAGGGCGCACAACTGCTCGCGGCCTTGGCTTTGATCTCTTCAAAGGCTGCTGCCTCCTCCTAGATGGAGAGACTTGGCTGCCACTCGCTCGCATTGAAAAAAGGCAGAGGTCTCTATTCAGGCAGAAATCAATCACTGTGCAGAAACAATTATGTGTAATTCAACCATCATGAAAACAGGGTGAGATTATGGGTTTGTTACCTGAGTGACTGCGTGGAGATGGGGAGCAGCGGACGCGGGAGTCCTGCTGACATGCCACATCTTGATGACAATTATAGACACATGAATGATGTGGCGGGCGGGGGCGGCGAGATGACAAATGCTGGTCACGCTGTCCAGCAGAGCAGAAAATGAGGTTACAATTGGGAGATAATGTTTGCATATGTAACCATATTTCAGCAAGCTGGGCAACTTCAGGGAATAGCAGAGATGGGCGATCGTAAACAAAGTCGGTGTGTGCCATGACTATCAGCTTTCTCCGACGTAGAATGAGAAACCTGACTGCCGTGTCCTGAGGAGCTGCTTGTTTGAAACAGCCCAAAGGCATTTTTTGTCTGGGGGGAGGGAGGAATTGCCTGGGAAAAGGAGAAATCTCCTGAGTTTAGCCCTCAGAAGGCAGAGGAAGCAGACAAAAATCCTTCTCCATCCCTCCGTGTCTCAGGACAGGGTGGTATTAACATGGCAATGAGTGATCGCTGTTTATGAACGGAATTAAAGAGCACATCTCGTGTCTCCTACCTTCCCCTCCCAGTGCGGATTTAGGCGAGCCTCGTGGCAGCGCATCTCTGAGCGAGAGCATTTTTAGATTTGCATGGTAACATTTTGGCTGCAGTAGGCTGTCGGTAGTGTGACGTGATGCTCAAAATATCTTCTGATGTATAATGGCCTCCTTTAATTAGGAACTTTTTTTTTCTTCCCCTGAGTGGTGAGCAATAGCTGACTGTCTTTATAAAGAGAACTGGCATGTGTAGTATCTGCCATGAGAATATTTATTTAAAGTATTATTGCCTATAAAGTCTCAAAATAGTTCTACTCCCCAAAAGGCAAAATAAAACACAGATGACTGATTATAAAATGGTATCCCTGCTCAGTTTGGTACACAGGATGAGCTTTACCTTTTATACTGCTCGGGCTTAGACATCAGAGGCCCAAGAAGCTGCTTTGAGTTACAGATCTTCAAACAATAAGTCAAAACAAAAAATCAATCCCTCCAGTCCCTGGGTGCAGTTAGCTGAAGATAAAAGAGAAAAATAAAGTTATGCTAAAGCAGATAGAGGAAAGGAACAGATATGCCAAGGAAACACAGAGGACAAGTGCAGAGTTGAAGTGGGCCCAGTGTGAGCCAACATCAATGAATTTTTATGTTATCAAAAAGTTTTAGGGTTGCCAATTCTTTTCAAACTGGATCCACTCTGCTCCGGGGCTGCCTGAAGCATTGTCTTCAATAAAAGTTTCTTCTCCCTACCCCCTGCATACCTCCTTCTCACTCCTAAATGTAATCACACACAGGGATTAGGCTGCACCTCACTCAAGGTACGAAACTTTACTGCAGACTTCAACAGTAAATTAAGGACTCTGATAATCCCTTGTTATTACAAATATGAACTGAGATTTCTTTTTAAGTATTTGGTGAAAGGTGCATAATCTCAAAAAAAGTAAAACTGTTTCCTTCTGGGGATATTCCCCCCCTCCCTCTGCCTCCCAATAAATTTAAATTACAAAGGAATTTTTTAAATAGTTTTTTTTTTTAATCTAATGGAGTTTTTTAACGCTTTTTCATAGCTGATTCATGGAAATTTTAATGCCAGTTAACTGTCTTGATTGAATCAAGTATGTGGCTTAAGACTTAACCTATAAAGAAGAAAGCATCACACCCCAGCGTTGCAATGTGCAAGCAAACCCCTCTGTGTGCCTCTTCAGGACTGACGTCGCAGAGGTGTAATCAAACCAAAAAAAGCCACCTTTGAAAAGATACCTGTTGGCTTTGACCTTCTGTTTCTGTTACATTTTTGAAAATGTTTGTAATAGGGGTGAGCGCATGTTTGTGTTCTCTTGAGAGGAGCTTGAGGTGTCTGTTGGCATCCCTGGCCCAAGACAGCTGGTGCTGGTACCAATACCTGCCTGTGGGCTTGTGAGAAGCATACAGGAGAGGGTAATGCTTCAGGTAATAGCTAGTCCAACAGCAGAAGACACATTTATTCAACCAGAAGTGATTGTTAGACACAGCTTGTACATTGCGTGCAAAAACACCTGGAATGAACCGATATTCGAAGGATTTGGGGAGGTCTTGTTGATGCACAACTTCAGCTCAGTAGCTGGTGTCTCAGGGCCTGTTTCCTATCCGCAGTGTGGCATAATACCCATTTCAGAGGTGGGGTAGCAGAAGAGAAGAGGAAGAATAAAGGGTTTGGGGTATGCAGATGCAAGTATGCTGAGGGAAGGGTATTGATGTTAGGTCTTGCTCTTCGCTGAGAATTTGAGGGGGCGATTTCAGACAGCTGCCTGGTAACCTGGGTCTGGATCTTCTCACTTCAGGCTGTTGAACTGCTGCCTTCGCTGCTTTGAGAAAAACATAAAGCACGCTTTTCTACGTGAACAATTGCATGAGCTGCTGCAGAGGTGTTTATGGGGTTGTGAACTGAACGGGAAAAGGGTTAGTGAGTATAGATGTTACTATGGAATATGGTATGGAAGATGTGGCCCACACTGAAAAAAAAGGTATCTTCAGTCTCTCTTTTCAGTAAGGTGAACGTTACTGTAGCTGACTACCTAGAAGTGATGTTCAGCCAGTTACTGCCTTAAAAAAAAAAACACACTTAAAAATCTCCAGCTTGATAATTATTCCTGTTCATCTCTGGGTAGATTGCATCGTGAAGATAATATTTTTTTAATTGCTTTAATAGTTCTTCTTATAGTCTTCCTTGAAGTGAGGAGCAACATGGCAGGATACCTCTGATCAGCAGAGGCTGCACAAGGAGCTAAACTGAAGCTGGAGGCTGCCCAGCTATATCTGGGTGTTGCGCAGCCACTTTTGTCCTTTACCAGTTTTGATTTTCTCCAGTCCTAGTTTTAGGTGAAGTCTTGCCCTCAGTAATTGTCAAGCTCTCAAAAGAAGCATTTAATGTTTTTTTTTTGGAGGCAAAATACAGGTCCAGCGCTTGGTACCCAAAATGCTGGGTATGGGATGTACTGCTTACCGACTGGTGTGGTTTTGCAAAAGTCAGTGGGAGGAAGACCAGTAGTCCTTGGGACGGCTGATGCAGAGCAAAGACCGCTGCAAAATAATAAATCTTACCCAGAGGATTTATTTATTTATCCTGCCCAGAGGAGGGGTATGTGCGAGGCCTGTGGTGTGTTGTGATCTTTTCTGTGTCCTTCCTGAAGGATGCTACACACAAACTGCAAAATGTGTTGGCTTGCAGGGTTTAAGCAGCCCAATCTAAAGTGGAAAGTGCCTCAGCTTGAACTTAGGGAATAATTTTGCTTTTTTGTGTGTTTGCTTGAAGCATGTGTTGAATGGGAAGCGAAGGATGCAGCAGAGGTGAATGGGAACTGCAGTGCTCTGCCAGGCCTCTCTGCCCCTCCAGCCCTAGGAAAGCAAGCACTAGTTGCTTTGGGAAGCACCTACCATCTCTTTTTCCCATTTCAAATATTTTTATTAAAGTACTGGAGACAAATGCGTTGACTGGGCCTGGTTCCTCTCAGTGTGAGGCTTTTCTTTCTTTGCCTTTTTTTGATCTGGCCTAGCTGAGCATGGCAGCAATAGCAGCTAATTGACTTAGCCTGAGTGTCAACTCACGGCAGTACAGAGACTCGGTTATTTCAGCGCTCGCAGTACAGCGTGCAGGGAATGAAACCAGTAGCTAAATGCTGTATCAGGCTGGGATGGAGCAGGGGCTAAATGTAGAGCACGGGCATGGCATGGAGGTGTGTGCTAAGGAGCTGGTTTACTTGTCCTGTGGCCCCCAGGGAGCGCCTGGGAGGCTGGAGTTTGTGGGATGGTGGGCCAGGCACAATTTCTCAAAGCTGGCCTACTTGGCTTCTAAAGTAAACACTAATTTGTGGTCTCTTAGTAGGGAGGGAGCAGTCCAATAACGCCGGGATACTTTCTGGCCAGGAATGCTTGTTGTTCGGGGCAGCATTTAACTTCATCTAATTGGGACGCTCAGATTTCGACAGTCGGCTTGCAAAAATGGGAGACAACCTGAAGGTGCCAAACGATTTGCTAGATGCCTGTGATTTATAGCCTGTGTCTCTCTGGGAGAGCTACCTCGGCTGGGTCCTCTGGTGGGTGACACAGGCTCTGGGAGCTGCTCACTGGCATGAGGAGGTGCTTCTGGTAGAGAGGGGGACAGAGGCCTCCTGTGATGGAAGTGGGAGCACCAGTGGGCGTGTGGGGAAGAGCTCAGGAACAGGAAGTTGGTTGTGGCTTTAGGAGCGAAGGTGACCAGCCTGACCTCCCGTCGGGCTCATTTCTGCCCGGGGATTGCTCTGGCAGCAAGGAGTCCTCTGTGGACACTGGCTCAAAGGTCTGCCCTGTTCAAGATCTGTCCCAGTGGAGCTGAGCCTTAAATAACAGGCAGATGTTTGCAGAGTGTGCATTATGGAAATCAGACCAGTCATAACTTGACTGCTCTAAGATAATGCGCCTCTCTTCTAAAGAGTGGCGGCTTAGTTTTTTTTGGCTCGGGGCAGAGACAAATTTGTGTGCGCAAGGCAGTGGCCTGTGTGGGGCTGCCGGGGGCCAAGTTGTGCCATTCCCATCCCTCAGGGCACTCGGGCTGTCCCGGGACAGCACCGACCTGGCAGCGCATCCCCTGCTCCAGTGGGAGGGTTTCACTCCTTCCAGCTTCTCCTGGCTACCCCCACCTCTTGCCCCGAGAGCTGGGGGCGTTGTGGCAATTAATTGGGAGGTTGTCTGGGCTGCCATGCAGCTGCTGATTTGCATGTCTGCCTACGTCAGACGACTTCCATTGCTCCCCAGAGCTGCTAGCACGTGGCCATCTCTGAGGAGTTCCTTCCCACGCCCTGGCAGGTGCTACCCGGCATGCACATGATGCGACTCCTGCCTCTGGTACCTCAAGTCGGTGGCTCCAGCTTGGTGGGATGGCTCAGCAGCAACAGCAGGTTGGAAACCTGCAGCTGCCTTGCAGGGTTCCTCATCCTGGGAAATAGTCGTGGGAAGTGCTGCTTTGTCATCAGCACTTGCCCGTGGTCACCTGCAGGAGTAATTCAGTGTTAAAACTAAGCCTTAGTCTTGTTGGAAACTTACTTTATTTTTTTACATTTTCTGCCTTCCCAACCCTTGGGCTGTTCACGTTGCCCTCAAGGAGATGTTGGTGCGGCAGAAGACTGTCGCTTGCTCTCCCTTGGCAGCTTCATCAGCTGGACCTGGAAAAGTATTGAATTAGCTGTATTATGCTGCTCATTTGAAGTCATTACTGGTGTAAGCCGATGCAGTTCCATTATTGTTGATGGGATTGGGACTCTTCATGTCACAGGTGAATTGGACTCAATTAACTGAAGCCGTGGTCTTAATTAGCAGCTCGGCTTTCAGTGGCTCTTCCTGGGCCCTGGAGGTGGGACACCCCCTGCCAAGCCTTGCCACCCCACAGGGCTCTGTGAGTCAAGAGGGAAAGGTGCCACTTTGTCCCATGCAGCATCTGCAGGTGCTGCATGGCATCCTCTCCTCATGCTGCACATCCCACAGACTTTGCTCTGGGGGAGTGGAAACCCAGCACAAAATGTGGAAAATGCAAACCTGCCCCTTTGGGCTTGCCAGTGCAGAGCCCTGTGTCTGTATCGCATCAGCTCTGGATTTGCCCCTGTACCCGAAGTAGTCCAGCCAGTGGATGAGTGTTTTGCTATTTACTTGGTAGACAATTAGTCAAGGATTTTGACAGATGCTTGGCTTGACAAGCAAAGTAGGAGATTTTGTTTTTTCACTAGCTGACAGGTTTTCAGTGGCCGTGCCTGGCTTTCCTGGCACCTGGATGAAGCAACCTATCTGTAAGTGCTTTATGAAAAACACGATGCTCATTTCCACTTGTGGGACCAGTCAGCAGTGCCACTCCCAGGGAGGTCCAGGCTCCTGCCTCCCACTTGGCTGCTCTGGAGCAGGGACCTCCACCCAGTGAGCTTTCAAATGGTCTCCTGCAGCCTGTCTTCACCTTTCCATAAGAAAGTGCATCTCTCCTGAGGCATACTATGTGCTGAGTGTGTGCTGCTGCAACAGGGCTGGAATGCAGAACCATCCCGAGGGCATGGCCGGCTGCCTTCCCTCTGCTGCTGGAGGGGGCGACAGCCCTCCCAAAAGCGTGCACCCTCCTGCTAAATATAGCATCAGCGCGGGCTCTATTTTTAGTGTGTGTTTTAAGCGCACTTTTCAGCAGGAGCTCTGCAGGATTTCAGCAACAGACCCCACAATTGGGTGCCCCAGAGGTTTCTGTCCTTTCCCAGTGAGGAAGGATGTGCTGGGGATTGAGAGCTCATGTGGTGCATATTGGCGGCCCCATGTGCCACATGCTCACCCAGCCGACTGCTGCAGGACAGGTGGCGTAGCAGCAGATTGCTGCCTCCTACTAATGAAAAACTTCTTCCTCTACCAGGCCACTGGGTTGTTTTGTCCATTCTCTCCCCTCCTAAAGCTAGTAGGAGCATAGTAGCCACTTGGAAAGCTCTCCTCCCTGCTCAGGTGTGGCTGTGGTTGGCCAGCATGCTCCAGAGTTAAAAGGCACTGAGCTGTAAGTGTGGGCAAAGGTTGGTTTAACCTGCAACCTCACGTAAATCCCTTTCAAGTTAGAATTTGGTACCGTTGCTGTTGCACCCTGTCATGTGTCTGTCTGTGGACTGGCACTCCCTCTAGATGGCAGGAGGGGGTGAGATGAAGACCTGGGCAGTGGGAGAAGGCTCAGCATGCTCTGGTTGGGCTTGTTGCATGGGACTGAACTGTTTTGAGATGTTGCTGTAGGTGCTCACTCAGCTGTTTGTACTGCAAGAGGCAACTTTCTTTGAGCCAAGCAGGAGTTTGAACCCACCAGCAACCTTGGGGGGACCACCCTTCTTTGCTCCATGGATGTTTGGGAAAGGCTGCTTTTTCTGGTAGCCATCAGGAAGGACTCGGTGGTTTCCTGATGAGTGTCTGGAAGATACATGACAGGAGGCCCGTGCTTAGCACCTCCGAGTTTGTGATCTGCAAAGTATGCTTGTAGCTGCACATGCTATCAGTACCATCCTGCATGTGGCCTGTGCCTGGGGGAGGCAAGGGAGAGAAAGGTGCTGCTATTTTTGTTCCAGTGGTGGTTTGTGATGATTGTTTCACTACCTAGATAGCCCACGGTGGGTGGCATTCACATCAGACGCTACCACAGATCTGAAAAACAGAAAACAAACAAAAGCTGAGATAAGCGGTACTTAAAGGAAGATCAAAAACTCGCCTGCATGTTTCTTCTTCGTGGGGAAACCTATGGTCCTACTGACAGATCAAATGTGGGTTTACATGTATGTTCGTGGGGCTCTCGGTGGGCCCCGTTGCTCCCCTCTAAAAATAGCAAATGAGCAGTATTACTGAGAGGATATGACAAATTTGGTAGGAATCGCCCCATCAACACAGGAAAAAAGTACTCTCTGAAAAGAGTATTTTTGACCCAATGTGGATGGTCAAACGTTGCCTCACAGTGTTGCTGGGACAGTGCAGTACGTGGTGGGGTGCGGTAAAATGGCCGTATTTCAGGCAGTAATCACATAAAGCACACTTCTCGTGACTTTATCTCCCTAACAAACTTGCAGTGGTGTGCACATTGCTTTCTGGACCTGCTTTATTCTCATTTCAGCTTGGCTTTACTGGAGCAGCCCTTGCTTGTGCTCAGCATACCATGCACCTATGCGTATTTCCAGCCCTGTTACCTCAGATGGGTTGAACCCTGATGGCTGAATGAAAAGCTCCGCATTGTCGAGCTGCTCTCTCTTGCTAAAGGTTTACGTGCATCTTCATTTCACTTGCATAACTTGCATATGTAGGAGCTACTCTCTGCTGCTATTGCTGTGCAAGAAGTCAGCCTCTAAACTTAGCTCTGAGCCAAACCATCATCTTCCCCTGAATCTGCGTAGCACTTCTTTTCACCATCGTTGCTGACAGGACGAGGTTATTTAACTCACGTTGAAGTTCCTCTTTCAGTGCTCTTCACTGCCTGTGCTTGGGTTTTGCCCATTGTTGTTTCAGGCGTGGCGGCCCTTCTGCTGCGGCAGGGTGAGCAGTGCCAGGCTGTGCCCGGCGTAGGCAGCGGGGCCAGTGCATGCCTGGAACGCGTGGCTGTGGGAGCTGCCACTGGTGTTTCAGAGGGCATGGAGCTGACTCTTCCCCGATCTAAGCAAAATCCTGTGCCAGCTGGGTAATGGGGAGAGATTAATGACTGCCTTGGAAGCCAGTTTTCCAGCATACTGTCCGGAGGGCAAGCATCATGATAGTTGTAGCAGCTGGTTTGGAGAGGAGGGAAATGAGGGGAAGATAAAATTGCACGCCCAGAATGCCAGGGTAGCCTGTGTCCATGCTTTGATGTCTTCTCCCTCCACACCCTCCTGTGGGTTAAAAATGAAACTAGACTGCATTTATAATGGGTGTGTGAATATCTGTATTTAGCTGCTGCGAGCAGGCTCCTGGACTGAATCCTCATATGTGGACAGATACAGTTTGGCCAAATGCAGGAGCGGGTATTTTCTGCACCCTCATTGTGGAGACGCACAGACGCATGTCATCTCATCAGTTCAGATATCACAGCCTAACAAATTCTGACATACATGTACATGCTGGGTTATGAAAGGGGATGAAGGGAGATTAATGTCCCTTAATTCCTCTGTTAATGGTCCTGAAGTAAGTGACAGGGTGTGGGTTCCCCCTGGCCCCAATCACCACTGCTTTGGGGTTAGGGTTGTGGGGAGATGGCCTCATTCAAGTCTGCAGTGAGGACACGGGCACACTGAAACAAACAAATGTAGCTGTGAACCAGCCTCTAAATCTCTAAAATCAGTTTACACAACTGGAGAAGCAGGACTGAGCATCCTCCCCACAATGCCGATTGGAGAGGGCAGGAGCCAGCCTCGCACCCTTGGGAAGGCCAGGGCGAAAGATGGGGTTCCTCCCGAGTGGCAGACGGGGTGTGCATGTGAAGATAGGGAGCTTGGAGGAATTGTTTCCCTCCTGTTACCGTGCAACACTTCTGCATCCACTTCTGCACAGCGCGCTTTAATCAGCAGCCCTCCCCTCTTGGCCCCCGGGCCTTGAAATTCCACAAAACCCAATTAACAGAGATGAGAGAGCTCTAGCATGTATACATATGAAATTTCAGAAGGCTGAAAAAGAGACTCTTAATACCATAAAGCCTGCCCTAAAGTAAAATTTGCATCTGAAATCTACATAGTTAACCCCGTGAGGAAGACAGCATAGCTGAGTACAACTTTTTTGCCCCCAGAGGGGTAACTTATCCAGGTCTGCTAGGTTTGGCATCAGCCTGCTTGCAGCTGAGGAGTGCTGCAGAATGAGCCCTGAGCCTCATGTACAGCCTGCAGAGAGCATCAAGGAATTGTAGCTCCAACTTCAGAGACTGTACTGCAGTATCCCAAACAGAAAAAAACCCCAAAACCAAAAAACGACCCCATCCTGAGAAGATCATGCAAACTTCTGTAGGCTGGTAACCAAAAGCAGACTGGGTGGACGTGGTGCTTGCGTAGACTCATTAAAGGAAGTATTCAAGACTGATCTAATTATCACTTACAGATTCAGCACATTCAACCCAGGGCTCCAGGTGTTTCATGCTTTACTAACCTGGTACGACATTGGCTTGTTTAAATTGCCCGTCCTGAGAAAGATACCTAAAACACCCTAAGCAAAATCTGCTCCTTTCTGTATCGGTTCAGTGTTCAGAGGGGAACTGGGGATAAAGCTTTATTCCCCTTCTGTGCTTGTATCTATCTCTTTTGCTATCTTGTTTGTGAAAGATAGAAAATTTCTCCTCCTATTATCCTTCTTACAGCTTAATTGTGCACCAATTGGGGACCTTACTTCTGTTGCTCTGCTCTTTTTTGAGTCTCTGTACATGTATCCTACCCAAGAGCAGTACACAAGTACCCTCTCCAATTAAGAGAAATTAAATAAGAGCTAAAAACTCTCACCCGAAGGCTTTATGTGATTCCCTTAGTTGATAGCAATGAGTTTGGCTTTAAAGTGGCTGATATCTGGGGAGGATGGTGGTGGGGACTGGGCAGGGTGCTGGGAACACAGGTAAGTATTTCCCTGCAAAAACAGGAGGCCTCAAAGCTGCTTTTTTTATTACCTCCGGATTCTGCAAAGGGCTGGTTATCTCACGCTGCGAGCCAGCATGATCAAAGCCCCGGGAAAGGTCAGGCATTCCTCCAGGAGTGACACTCAGCTGCCGGCAGCGCTCCTCCAGCCCACAGCTCCCACAGCCTGGGCTGCGGCACTGCACTGAAATCCTTTATCTCGTTAACGAGTGAACCTACAGATTAGTCAGACTGGCCTTAGCTTGATGTCGAGAGCATGTAACACCTGGCCTGGGCTTTCTGAAGAGGAAAGGTGGTTGTTTTTTAAAAAAATAATTTCGTGGGGGAGGCAGCATTTCCTTCCTCTGACTTAGCGCGAGAGAGCTCAGTGCTGAGAAAAGCTGTACTCTGTCCCTGTGCTACACCGAGGGGGCTGCTTTCCTCATGTTCTCAGCTCCTAGTCTTGTGCAATTGATACAAACGGTGAGTTCCAAAATACTGGGCATAGGAGAACTTATCTACAGTATCTTCCAGCCAGAGGATATTGTTTTCTCACTGTTTTGATAGAGTGGCGTTCAGTTACTCACTTTGAGCTGGTTATCCCCCATGAGCAGCTTGTGTGTGGACAGAGAGGTTTGGGGAGGGCGAGAGGAAGGAAGAGATGTTTGAGATGAGCAAATCCTGTCTGTCTCTGCTTCCGCACATGAGGTGCCTTATTTTTTCATCTGTCCTAGTTCAGTGGCGTGAGGGAGTCCATCCCTCAAGTTGGGGTGACAGAGATTCACCTCATGGCTCATGGTCCTGTCTGTGGCTGTGCCTGGAGACTGGCTGTCCTGAACCCGGCTGGTTTGTTTGCATGGGGTATTTGCTGTCTTTGTCTTCAGACATGGGTGCTGAAACTCTGGCAAAGGCAAGGGTGAATTCTTCCTACTTTTCACAATGTGAATAGCATCTTGGCTGTGACCCAGCACCTGTAAGATGGTGGAAATGTATTAACTGCCCGGAATTTGGGGTAATTTTTAGTTTTAAGTGAGCTTAAGGTATTCTTATCCTAGGTGTAGGATAGGAGTAAGAGGGACCATGATTTCTCTCCATCAGCATGGGATATTAGACAGAAAGGGTACTTTCTGCCATGAAGGGAAAAATAAATACATATTCTTTAGAACAGAAAACTTGATTTCATTTTTTAAAAGGCTGAAATGTCTGTGATCTGTATTCATCTTGTTTCTTGAACAAAGGGAGGGTAAAAATTACCCTCATCTGCAAATAAATGTGGCAAACTGTGGCTGGCTGTGGACATGTGGCCTCTCGAGCAAACTGAAAATATGTGTGTGTAGCATCCATGGGGCCTGCAGCAGGAGCACCCGTCTCTCCCACCCAATCTCCAGATGATCCTCAGATCCCAGAGGATCCAGCTAAAAAGCCTTCTCCCTCTGTAGAGGAGAAGCAAGGGTCTGCTCCTTGCCTCTGAAATCCCATGCTGGGAGTGGGGAAGGAGTGGGGAGAAAAAAATAAATAAAAAATGTTCTCCAGTGTTTGGTTGCCAACTTCGGCCACATTCCTGGCTGGTGGTGGCAGCTGGAGGGATTGCTGTGTGGGAGCATCACTGGCTGAGTTTGCCCAGCCCCTGTGCCAGCCTATGCCCGACACTGCAGCAGTTCCAAGGCTCGCTGCTCCACACAAGTGTGCATGCAGTGGGCAGGTCTCATGTAGATCCTTTCTGTGTCCACCCCAAAAAAGAAAGGAATTAGCGTTGTGTAGGGGCATCTCTGGTACTCTTGACCATTCTCCCTGTTGGCAGTGGAGGGGGAGGGTGAGGAGCTGAGTGCTTCCCCAAGCTCTCCTGGCACGATCTAGTTTCTTTTTCTGATAAATTGTTTAGTGATGTTCTTGCAGAGTCTAATGCACTGTATTTCTCCCAAGCGCGGGCTTTACTGTAATGAAAAGTACCGAGGAGGGATGTAGTTATGATAAGAAATTGTTCACCCCTGCCTCTGCCGTGTTTCAGGGGAGAGTTAACTGCACAGGGGAGCACTAATTGTGTGAAAAATTGCACTGTTGGTAACGATGGGGTGATGGTAAACTTTGGAAGTGCCTTTTTAATGCAATCGAGCATAACTCTCATATAATGTTGTTTGAGTTTAGGAGGATTGAAATATAATTGCAGGGTGACCCCTTGCTACTAGTGGGGCTCTGTGTGCAGCTCTGAGCCCATCTGGAAGGGTGATTTACTGGAGGCTTGGGCAATCTGGCAATTTAGGCTCTTTTTTACGACGTTTAGACTTCTGCCCGTGTTATAAAGCACAGCCCAGGGTTTTTATGAGGATGTAGGTGCCTGCTACAGAGAACTTAGGTTATGGGCTGGGTGGTTTTTTCCCCTTTTAAGAGCGATTTTTAAATTTTAAAGGGCAGCTCTTGAATTAAAAAAAAAAAAAAAAAATCAAGTCTAGCAGCAGGCAGAAATATCCTATGCAGGATTTAAAAGGCATCACGTGTCTTGTGCATACCAGCAACCTTTTTTTAAGCTGTGTAGCCAAGTGGGTGAAGGAGCTTAGTGGTTACAAACCAAATGGAGTGGGGTGGGAAGGGGGAGTAGGTGAGCCCCATATTTCTTCCTGTCTCTCGCATCTCACGGCCTGCCCAAGCTGGGCCCACCCCAGCCACTGGAGAGTCTTCAGGTCACTGCTCAGGACAGCCGTGTACCTGCACGGGTAAGATCCGAAAACTGAAGGAAATGCCTGTTTTTGAGGATGCTGTGCAGTTAAACGAGCCAAGCAGGGCCAGAGGGGTCCAGGAAGCTTTCCACGGGGTGAGTACAGCGTGATGGAGCAGAGGCGAGGATGGGTGGGGAATGGAGCTAGTGCAAAGTCAGAGGAGAGCCAATGCCACCGACACCAGGAAGGATGCATTTTCATAGAATCACAGAATATCCTGAGTTGGAAGGCACCCACTAGAAACATCGAAGTCCAGCTCCTGGCCCTGCACAGAACGGCCCCAAGAATCACACCATTTGCCTGAGAGTGTTGTCCAAATGCTTCTTGAACTCTGTCAAGCTTGGTGCTGTGACCTCTTCTCTGGGAGCCTCTTCTAGTGCCCAACCACCCTTTGGGTGAAAAACCTTTTCCTAATACTTAAGCTAAAGCTCCCTGACAGAGCTTCATTTTGTATTCTGAGGCTCCCTGGGTCACAAGTGTGCATTTCGACAGGGATAGGCCTCCCTTGGAGGATGATCTAACTCCAAAGCTGACATAGGAGCATCCCTCCACGTCTCTTTTGTTGGTTTGTCTCTGCATCTGGAAGCAGAGCTTGCCATGAGGTTGCTCTATCTTCTTTTCGGGGAGTGGAAAAAAAAATCATTCCTAAGCTACCCTAGGAACAGAGCCTGCAGGCACAAAGGTGGGGTGCTCCAACTTTTCTGGATATCCCTTTTCCCTTCCTTTTTTCACTTCTGCAAACAGACAAACAGCTTGCACAGTCCCATTATAATTAAAGTCCTTCTCTTACCTGAGTCATCTCCCACTGTCAGCCCATGTATCTTCTGAGATGCCATTTGGCAAACGAGACTAAAAATAATAAGCGTTTACAGTATGTGTCGGTAGCTCAGCACCCAGCAGTGTTATGTGGTATGTTTACTGTTCCTATTGATGCCAAGAGTCTGAATGAAACAGTCAGCATTAATAATTTGGGCCAAAAAAAGTGTTTGCAGCCCTACTCCTTTGAGTCTGTGCCTTGTTCAGGTCTTTCTTTCCTCGTCCTTATTTGTGTGCTGTGACTTTCATATTTTTAGCTACACGTAAATGTAATTTTAGGGCATGTTTTTGCATCTCATTGATGTGACGAACCCTCATGGGAATGATCTACGAAACTTAAGTTAGTAGCTTTTCAACACTTTTGTTTGTACTGAAATCATCTTGCACAATGTGATAGAGAAATAATTCCTGTTGTGACCTTCTACTGATGGTTCAAATAACCTGTCTAAGAGACGTCCTGTTTCTGGAGGGCCCTACTGCTTTAATGCCTGTTAAAATTGGTTTTGTCTTTTGTGGAACAGTGCTGCTGAAATTAAGTACTTGCAAATGCTTTTTACCTTCAGATAAACGTTGCAGTTTGCATTTTCAATCCTAGTGAAGCTTTAGTAGACTGCTACTTTTGGCCTAATAATTTGTGCATGTATAGGGATATTTTTTTTTTTTTTTTTTTTTAGTTCAGAAATGAATATTTTATTTTAAGCCTTTGGACCGTCTTGCCCACATCCAGTGATGGATGTCTAATGAGATGACTTTTTGCCTCCACTAAATGGTTATATTGTTTGCATTGATGTATGCTAAGACTTGGTGCATTAAATCTTTGGTCATTAGCCGATGCCATTAGCAGAAAAGTCCAAATCACTTAGAGCTGGGACTTAAGACTTTTCATTAAAACCTAAATTTGCATGTTATTGGATAAATCTGTTAATACGGTTTAGCCGGACTCAGGGAAGTTACTTGAAAAAACTTTTTACAGTGCATACACGGGGTCAGTGGTGCCTGAGAGCCTCAAATTCGGAGAAAATGGCCCCTTTAGTGCTTCCTTCGTACCTTGCCGTATGCTGAGCAACCCCTGCACCCATCCCACCCAGCCCTGCCTGCCCCTACCACCCTTAGTGCTGTGGACGCAGCCCCAGCTGTCAGCATTGCGCTTCAAGCTGGGCTTGGAGCTGTTCCACTTCTGCTGGGTCTCCTTACCTCATGGCAAAGTGTGGGCAGCTCTTCGTGTCACTTTGGGGCCAGAGCGGGTTGGCCTCAGTGCTGGTTTCCCCACAGGAGTCTTTAAGCAGCCTCAGTGTGGTAGGGAGCCAGGCTTTCCAGGACCAAGGGCCAGTTGAGGGGAGTCATCAGTGTCATCAAATTTGTCAGTCCTCTATCATCACTCCGTTTCTATTTTTTCTTTTTGTCCCTTGTTTTTTAGAAGGTGGATGAGGCAGGAGCACTTCCAAAAACATCAGTGATGTTGGGCAGCATGACCAGCACAGCATGATCTCTGTTTTGATAGAATTAAGCAGTTGATGCCTGGTCAACTGCTAAGTTAGGCATGGTAAACAGAGGTTTTGAACTTGTAAAGGTGTGCCAGGTGCCTGTATGGATGTTGAGCCCTTGTCCTTACCTTCTGTATGACAAGACATAAGACAACTTCCTGGTGCATGTCGTACTCTTGCATTCTCTTAATTGAGAACATTTCTATTCAGTGGAGCTTGAAAACTGCAGCTCAAAGAGAATTTGACCCATTTCTCAGTTTTCTGGGCCTCTGATGGTCTTTGTTATGACATATGGTGTTGAATAAGCTGTAACGTAGACTTAATGTAAATACATTTAAGAGAGGTCCTATTTCAAGCACTTTTGATCCACAGTGTGTGTGCAGTGCCGAAAGGCATCTTCCTGTCACCAGGGTGCAGGATGGTTTTTTTTCGTGGTTCCCCCCAGGAGCCTGGGTCTGTATCCTGTGGGACTTGAGGAGGCCAATGAGGAAAAGTCATCCCATCCTGTGACGCACAATGTCTGCCAGAACAGGAACGCAGGGCTCCAGGGGTTGTCGTCCGGCAACCCACTTTCACACAGAACTCGTGTGCTTATGTGGTAGTTGTTGTTTCACTTGCTTGAGCGATTTCCCTGGTCTGAGTACTGGACTGAAGTGCATCCCTTTGCCTGTGAGAGAGGCCCATTAGCCTGTGGGTCTGAGTACCCTGGAGAAGATGCCAAAGTTGCCATGAGCAGAGATCCTGATAACCTCGAGGCAAGCAAAACAAGCTTGTGTCTTTGGCTTAACTCATCAGACAGCTCTGGTGACAGAAACCAGAGCAACTTTGTCCTCGGGGAATAGCTGAAGATGGCACGAGAGGTGACAGCAGGATGGACACCAGCATCCTTCCGCCCTATCCAGAACCCCTGGGGCTCTCTGTCAGATAACACTCCTGCTGATTCCCCCCTGGCAAGCAGCTGGCCTGTGGGCACAGGTTCCTCTGATGTCCAGTGGCCTTCCTCTGGTGGCTTAGAACAACAGTCCTTATTGTCAAAGCAATTAATAAGCAAGAACCCTGTGAATCAGAGGCTCAAACCTGGGCTTGTTAAAATATTGCTGGGCCCAATACCCTGGAAACACCTTTTCAGCTAATGGGATTGCTTGTATGTGACAAGAACGTATGAGGCAGAAGAAGGGATGCTGCACAGGGTAAAGGCCTGTGTGGTGTGTCACCATCTGGAGTATTTGTAATGCCAGTGGTCCCATTTACCAGGTTTTGGGAGTGTTAAGTAACCCCTGGGGTCGAGTGTGTGATTTGATGCTGCAGGTTCCTTCTTTTGGGTGTGGGCTCGTATTTACATCAGGAAAAAGACAAACTGTTCAGGGTGGACAGAGTTAAATGACTGTCTTGCAAGAACCAGAGTTTAAAATGAGCACTGGCTGGCAAATTGTGGAGTGTTTGCTAGCAGTTAATCTCCGTCCAAAAGAACCTATTGCTGAGTTTGGAGAACAAAATAAAACATTGCTAAGTATTTTAACAGGGAAAGTGTTCCCTGCAAGGATGTGGCTTTGCAGCAAATTTAATGCCTATCAGTGATATTTCTAAAACCAGTGGGCTGTGTAAAACTAGGTGTAATTTCTGTATATGTGAACTTGCAGTACAGAAACAGAAATGGGCTTGTCCTCCCCTGATCAGAGCCTTACAAGATCTGCCTGGTTCCCCACATGGTTCACCAGCACTGCAGGTCTCCCGACAGCCTTCCTGAGCAGGCAAGAACAAACAAATTAAGAAGTCACGGGAGAGAAGAAAATGGAGATAGCAGGGGATTTCTAATCAAGCTATTTTAATACTGGGTGTGCTTTAATCACTTACTTAATGGCAGTGCTTAATGAACACTTGAAATAAAGCATGTTTCTGTCAGAGATTCAACACCCATGTTTTTAAAGCTGTCTTGAGGGAACTCAAATGCTTATTACAACTTTTCAGCAAAAATCCATCACAGTTGTGCTATATTAATTTCCAAGATTGAAGGGGAGGGAGGAATGAAAAGTTAGAAAAAGACAAGAATGTAGACAAGCCAATAGTGTGTTGGTTTCTCACTGACACTGCGATTAACCTGAATCTGGTTACTCATTGTAATCTCTCTAGATAGATACTTATTCTAGGCTTCTGTCAAATCACATTTACACCTTCCTTTGCAATGCTTCCCTGTCTGTTGCAATGAAGTTTTTATTGCACACCAACCCTTCGGGCTTCAGGCAGAGAGCAGTTTGCTCTGACTCCTCTTGACTGTCCTTCTGTGCTGCCTGCATTTCCAGATGTGACGTACCCTTTGTTTCAGGTGCTGATCTTTATGACCACAGACTGTGGTGTGGCACTGTTGGCCACCGTGGGAATCCCTAGCAAGGATCCTGGGTGCCTCCTTCACCTGCTGATGTGCTGGCAGCATCTTCTCTCTGTCTTCTGGAGGTCTCCCTAGTGTGCTGTGGCTCTGTGGTTTACTGATGCAACATGTCCTGGGGAGAAGGGGGAAACTTTCAGTGACTGACTTAAAGTAACTTCCTTGTTCTGCCCTTTCCTGACTCCCAGCACTAAGTGCAACTTAATGAAGTGGCAAGGAGCTGAAGTATAGTAAATGAGGAAAAATGGGGACCAGGAGGATTTTTTTCTGACTTCATCAAGCCATCAGTTTGCCCCCTGAAATGTATGATTTGGTTTTAGTTTTGTTCTAAATAAGTGTTAGCCGTTGTAAAGCTGTAAAGTTTCACATCAGCATGGATACAGCATTTCACTTTACCTCCTTAAAATGGTGAGTCCCTGGGGTGTCACCCCCACTGTTTGTAAGCGTGAAAGGTCAATGAGATAAATGACCTCCCGTTGCCAAGTTGTGAAGCAGGGTTAAAAGACTGCACCTTTTTTATTTGTCTTTTCATAAATCACAATATTCCTAAGCCCCTGTTTCCTGTGAGTGGTGTGTTCCTGTGGGTGTGCTTTCTTATCTCTGTTCCTTTTAGTTTCAGGTGAGGCTATAACTAATGCTACAGGCCACCACCCCCATACCCACTCTGTCGCTTTCCCAACTGTACTGTCCAAGGATTGGAGAAGGTTTTGAAAATTAAGCATAAAATTATCTCTGATGTCAGGAGCCTGGAAGGAGATTGGCTTTGGACATAAAACTATTTGCTCTAAAAAATGGTTTGGGGATAGGGGAGGTAACCTGAGCTCTCTATATACTGACCTTGCTGCATCTTTGCAAAGTTGTCTATGGAAAGGGATTGGACCATAGCTCCCAGGGAGGTGGCTAATTGTAATTGCAATTACTGCTGGTGTTGATGAGCTTGTTCCCTCTATTGGTAACTAGTTTTGGCCAAAACACCTTACTGTTACTTTCTCTTTATTCCGTCACTGGTACCCCTGTGCTAAAGCTTGTCCATGATGAACCCAGACATGGCCTTGGTTTTGGCATCGCTCCAAAATGACATTCTTCTTGATCTTGCATTTTTATTGCAACAGCTGGTTAGCAAAGGCATAAATACAGAGCTAGTTTAGCCATTAAAATGTTGTTGGTATTTTGAGGACGGCTGAAATTGCTGTCTTTTGGGTTTGCTAAAGTCATCTGCCTAAGAAAGACCTCAGGATTCCAGAAACTAGAATAGGCTAACAAAGAGATGGATTTTTCTTGTCTCTTCAGATCAAGGTATCCTCAAATCCTCGCACAACAAATGGGCCAATTGATCCTTTTATTCTGAGGTACTGCTAGAACAGTGGTGGAAATGTTTCAGTGGTGGTGGTGGTGTTTTTTTTGAGGAGCTACCTGTTGTTATTTAACATTTGCTGTCAAAAAGTTGAAGCCCTGTTTTTTTCAAATGACCCTCTTTTTCAGGAATGAAAAGGAATGCGTGCATTTATCCTTAAGCTTCTTTATTTTGTGGTTTGTTTGTTTGTTTTTTTAAATTATTTTAGCCTGAGTTGAGAAGACCATCTGCTACTATCTGTAACCAGTGCATAACTTGCTGACAGGAGAGGAAAAGTAGTCAGTCTGGGGCCTTGTTTTGGCTTTTTAGAAGCAGCTTTGTGTTTAAAGAAAAGAGGAAAAACAAAACAAAACCCAAGCCATCACCTCTTTGGGTGTTGACCCAGGGAGGCTTCGGTCTTGTGTGCACAGGCTTGCTTGCAAAGCTCTGCGAAGCTCCCTGCCCATCTGCGACCTCCTTTGTAGATGCGTGTCCTTTGAAGGGTCATTAATTTAATATCTTTCTCTGTGCAGCAGCTGGAACAAATGGTCGCCCCAGCTCCAGCAGGAGCTCCCAGCTGCCCGCCTCGCCCAGCGCTGACCTACAGGCATTTTTGCCATGGCTGTCCCAGGCTTTTTATAGGTTTTGGACACTTGTTGCATATAGGATACCTTACAGGTGTGGGCCTTTGCTGAAGTATTAGCTAGCTGCCTGGGGAGGGCTTAGGGTTTGTTTTTTTCTCTAGTCTTGCTTTTCTTCAGAAGCATTTCGAAAATAGGGGAAAACTTCCTGGATTCAGGCTGAATTCAAGATGCAGCATTTCACAATCAACTCACCAGAGATTAATTTGAACTGTCTCAAGGTGTACTCTTTGCATGAGAGGGCAGGCACATATTTAAAGTAGGGAGTAACTCTGCGAGTCCAGGTGCAACATTGCCAGTGTAGAGCACTTGCAGGGGTTACCCAGCCCCGTGGCAGCAGCTGTGCCAGTGCCACAGCCAGAGGATTTCTCCCCCCATCCTTGTCCTGCCCAAAATGCCTGATTATGGTTCAAGCTTTAACACTTGGAGACTGTGATTGCTGTTTGCAAGGGAAATACTTGTTATTGTACTGACCTGGGTTGTTGTTCCTGCATTACTTCAACACAGCAATAGCTTTAAACAGGTGTCTGGTGCATGGCAAAGCTCATGCTGGGATAATGTCTACTACTGGGTCAGGGTCCTCTTCCCTGTGAGCTCTTACCCTCTGCCTACAAGATTTTTTTAGGGGTTATGAGGTTTTCTTTCAGGTTAGTCATAAAACTGAGTCGTAGTTTCATCTTAACCCTAACTAGCTAAATAATTTGGCTCCTGCTGTTTCCAGTACGTGTATGCTCTCCCAGTCCACTTGGTGTTCCTTCAGGGCACTGTTCCCTGCCTGCACTGCCTTATTTCAGCCTGAGAAGATGCTTGGGAGAAATAAAAGATGCCAACTGAGAAGGCCAAGCTGATGAGAAAAACAGCCCCAGGGAGGGCCAGGGAGAGGATAGTTCCCAAAGGATGCAGGCATAGTCTGTGCTGCAAGACTGCAGTGGGACTGGAGCCCTGGTGGTCTCTGAGAAGAAGGCCACCAAGGTTTAGTCGCTCGAGAATGTCCCTTTGAGCTGAGTCCTGTGGGGCATAGCTGTGTGCCCCCAGACCAGCAGGCATAGGTTAGCCCTTTGCCATTAGACTTCAGTGTTTGTAACAGGTTATGATGTATGCATGACAGGGTGTCCTAAAACATAACAATGTTTTCAGGTTTGTAAAGTAGAGGTCCTCGTTTTTAGTTATTTTTTCCAAATTGCAGATCTTGAGGTAGGCCGTATGTTTTGTTTCCTTTACTTTCCAGGTCATGTGGAGAAGCATAGAAGGGAACTGATGTGGTGTAGTAGTACACCATGTATGCCACATCAGAGCTCTGTTAGGGACCATTTCAACAAATGTTCAGCTTCTTCAGGTAGTCTTGGAAATGCAAATTGCATCCTCATCTGCTTTACTGTGTTTTTAGAAGCTGCTCGGTTACCAGCTTACCAAAACACTACATTTTGATGGATGGATGAAGTTCTGTTCTGAAATACTGAAGAACCTCATGTAGAACAGTGTGTAAATACGTGATTGTCTCATTGAAGGACTGATCAGGATTTTCAGGAGAAGGTTTCTCGGGCTGTGCAGAGGAGAAAAGGCGCTCCATGAACTATGCCTGATACTAGATGTAAATGTCACCAGTGTGCCGGGGAGAGCTGTGTGGTTGCGAGCTTGGTTAGTAGGTACTGAATGAAGCATGGAGGACCAAGTTCCCCCTGCATAGAGCCTACACTGACCCAGATCGGGTCTCTGTCAGTCTCTCAAGTGTTTCTGCAACTGTATGCACTGTCTTTGGAGGATTTGGGGAGACAGTTGTAAGGATGGCATGTTTGTGGGAGGAGGAAGCCTATGGGAAAAGATGCTGGGATGCAGTAGAAGCAGTCTCATCAGCACGGTCCTGTACATCAGCATGAGGTAAGGTTTTGGCCATGTCTCACAGCCCTGAGAAGCCTCTGGGGCCGTAGTGCCCACTGTAAGCAGTAGGTGGTGGAAGGGGCTTTGGCATCATCCCCAGTCCAGATGTCCCCAGGGCAAAGGGCGCAAGCCAGGCTCTGTGGGAGTGAGCAGGGTGCCTGGGGTTTATCCCTCACCCTGGCCTGGGGGTGGGAGGGTTGAGAAGGTGGTGAGAGGGACATTCAGTACTGCATGTGAGGTCTTAGTCCCCTACCCTGAACCCTTTCTGTGAAGAGGGCTCACATAACCCGTCTGGGTCGACTTGTAGGGCAGGTGTCATAACAGAACCGATTTAAGTCCATAGGGCTTTTGAAAAATATGTCGTCAGGTCTTTTCTCCTCCTGGTTTCGCTGTGCATGTGTCGCCCTGTGTGTTCTCCTGCTGTCAGTCGCTGTGGCCATCTTGGTGGGACCAGAGGGAACAAGGAGGCTCAGCCTGTGCCCACCGAGCCCCCGTCTGGTAGTACACTGGGGTGCCCAGCAGGATTTAGCTGCCAGAGCTCCCTGGGTCTTCCCAAAGCGGTGTGGGGCAGGCAGGCTGGGAAGCTTTGCATTATTGCTATTATTTCTTGTTACAGATTGTTTTTTTTCTTTCCCAGCTTCTGGCTCTGCAGACCCCCAAATGCTCTTAATGGAGATATGGCCTGTTTATATGTTAATTTTAAGCCCGCTGACAAGCGGTTTGCTTTTCTCCTGACTTCTCACGGTTCCCTCGCCCGTTCAAAGCCGCTGCCATGGGCTTAGGGGATAAGGTGCTGAGAATTAGAAAATAAAATAAAATCTGCAGGATGGTGGAGAGTGAGGAGGTACAAGGATTGGCATGCTCAAAGTATATATAAATGAGTGATTTCTGAAAGCAAGGAACCCTGATACCAGGGGCATGCATGACAATTACATCCAGTACAATACAAAATGTTAATTACTAAATTTTGAGAAATTAATGCTGATTAGCAGCTCTGTGTGTGTGACCTAAATACATCTATTGCTTGATCTTTATTCATAATATACAGTTTATTGTTGATAAAGTCATGGCTGAATGGTGGGCTGGCCCACGAGTCTTGTGCTGAAGACTGAGGCCTGATTTCTAAATCGTCTGAAATTCGTTGGCATCTGTTTTTTGTGGAATTTATACGGATGGGGAAGATGAATAAGTCTGAGCTATCCCCTTTACAACTCAACTCATAGATGTTATTGAGAATTCATTTTGCTTTTATTATTAGGTCCACAAAAATGGACCTAATGCTTGTTGCCTTTAAAACACCTACTAACGCTGCTTTCTCTCTCCATCTTGCAAAATATAAGACAAGGCCGAAGCTTAAATTAAAATCCTCAGGTTCTTATCTCTTTCCCACAGGAAAGCAAATCTGTGTTGAAAACCGTAAAATTAAGAGGAGAGCAAGGATAGCATAATTTAGCAAAAATTCATGGCACCAGATTCTGAGCTATATGACTGGAGGGATAGGTCAGACATTAAGAAGATACTGCCTGCTAATGCAAGTTCCTTAAGGTGGTGCTCTGGAAACAAGGAAAGCGGAAAATGCTGCACTGGTTCCCGTTTGCTCCCTTTCCTCTGCTCCTACCGGTCTTAACAGTAAATTGAGTTGTCCATTATATAACCCATCTGCTTCCAGAAGTCCAGAGAAATCATGGTCTTGTGCATGGAGCTTTGTCCTAACATCTGTTTTGTGCTGGGATTTCAGTAGTGAACTCAATGAAAATTAATTTCATTGGCCTCTTAAATTATTTTTTTGTTAATTCCTTGTGTTTGACAGGCTGTCCTAGCTGAGTTTTATGGGTGTGTCTCTCTGAAGGACAGCTCTACTTTTTAAAAATTTTATTAAAAACCTGTTTGTTCCATAATTGTTTGTACTAAGGGGCAGTGTAGAGTGGCAGGGTACAAATGAGGAGTGCCTGTTACATGCTGGCATCATCACTGTGGCTCATCCCACCGTAGAAAGAGCAACTTGTGCTTCAGGCAGTGTTAATACATCAGGATTTCACTGGAACAGAGAGGAGTTCCATTGTCTTGCAGCCTTATCTAAAGAGCGTACTTTTGGGCAGCATCCTTTCATCATGCCGACTGCCTCCTCCCCTGTGCCTCTGCAGGAAGTGCTGATGGGAAGTGTGTGTCTTGACCTGTGTGGGCATCACCTTATGGCACCCATTTCAGGACCCTCTCGGATGTTTGTAGCACTTTGACTTCACCTTGGCACGATGCAGGGAGAGGCCTCCCGGGTGTCCCCGGGCAGCCAGCAGTTCTACCCCCCTAACTGACCACTCTGGGAGGCCTCTGCCAACCACTTATATATGAAATCAGGCTTTTAAGGGTGACTTTTTAGTTACCTGTTAGACAGACCAAGAGTTTTCAACCAGACTTTGTAAAATTGCAAGGAAGAAGATCTGCTGTGTCGGCTGGCAGTGGCAGGGGTTTGTCCCAGCTGTGCCGTGCCATGCCACGCTGCGGCTGTGCAGGAGAGCAGTGGAGAGCAGGAGCGAAGCTGATGAAGCTCGTTGTTGCTCTTTAAGGCTGGAGATGTGGCAAACCTGCACTTTAAGCCTTTTCTTTTAAATTTTCTTTTCTTTTTTTTTTTTTTTTTTAAATGCTGTTCCTATAACCAAAGGGTTTTGCAGCACTGCTGCTGGCTCTGCAGTCCTTTGCCCTTGGTGCACGGTGCCTGCCTGCCCAGCATGTTGCTCCTCCTGCCCTGCAGCTCTCCATTTGCCATTTCCGCTCGGTGTCTCCCAAGTGCCTTTCTTCCTGCTTCCGGCCCCCACCCATTTCCATGCCTTTCCTCAATATCTGCATCCCTCCTCGGGTGCCAGTGGTTTGAGGATGCCGATTCTGGCAGCAAACCTGGTTTCCATCCACTAGCCCCAATGTCACGTCTGTCCGTCTGTTTCCCCCGCTTTAGTAATGCAAATATTTTAAAATTGCATTTTGGAAATGTTTTCTTTTTTTTTTTTTTTTCAATGCAGAAGCTCCACCTCGCTAACACCATTTAATTTAATTTTTGTTCTTCTCTTGCAGTCAAACAAGGTGCCCGTGGTACAGCCTTCTCATGCGGTTCACCCCCTCACCCCTCTTATCACCTACAGCGATGAGCACTTTTCCCCGGGGTCACACCCATCTCACATCCCCTCTGACGTCAGCTCCAAACAAGGTGAGCCCATCCTTTCCCAGCACCATGGGGATGCAGAGGGGTCCCCGTGCTGCTGACAGAACTTTATTTGTAGTAGTTTAGAGGGAGGGTTCCAGATGCATAGGCCCACTTTCAGAGACGGTAATTTTGCCGTGATGCTGATACTTAACGTGGCTTCTTAAATTTTCATGCTGTTTCTGATGTGATAATTTGGGCTTGCTTTTGCCATCGAAGTCTTTTAAAATCTCAGTGAAGAGAAGCCAGTCCTTGCCATCTCCAGCGGTGCCCGAGTCTTGCAGCGTGCAGATGCAGAAAGGGCAATCAAAATCAACCCTGACCTTCCCAAAAATGGGGGACAAGTACTTCAGTGGTGTTGTTATTGAAAATTTTTCTTTTTCCCTTTCACCTAAAATTGAATTTTATGTCCTTTTATTCTCGTTGTCCATATTCTTCCAAATTCAGTTGGCATAACTGAAGCATTGCCCATAAAAATAATTTTGAGCCCGTGCAAGTTAAAGCTTTATGAGTGTGACACTTTTTAATCTCGTACGGGCTGCCTTCTGCAGAAAGCACCTTTTTAGATGGCTGTAAGTTTTTTCTGCACTCCTAGGACTCCTTAAAGCAAACAAAAAAGCCTCCCAGATCCACATCTGGGAACATCAAACCAGCACCGCTCTGCCTCAGTTTGCATGGAAGAAGCAAATGGAGGCCTCCTATCCCTCATTTGTCTTCCTCCTTTGCATCAGTGCCCAGGAGAAGGATATTCACACTCATTCCTTGAAATCCCAGGGGTGCCACGTGTTAAGAGAACGGGATTTCCACCTCTTGCTGAAGCTGGCTGTGACAGCTGGGGCACACCCTGCTGCTGCAGTTCGTGAGCTCAAGAGGTTTTCACTTACTGCATGCTGGGTTTGCCCACCTGTGCCCCATCTTTTTGCCTTTACCCTAGTTATTTTTGTATTCCTGTACTGCAGACCCCAACCGAACAACATCTGGTTTGTTGTTTCTGCTGTACATCCTCTTCTGCCTCTTCTCTACCCTGTCCCCTGTCCAGCATCCCGCTGGTCATGTCCCCATCCCTGAGCACAAGCCTCCTGAGGGGCTCTGCTGGAAGGCACAAAGCTCATACCCCTCTGGTGTTCCTGAATGGACTCTTGATTCATTTGCTCAGCATCTGGCAAAGATGGGGATGGATAATGCAGGCTGGAGACTACTGGTTTTGTCTGGGATGGTCTCCTTGATGTGTGTGGTCTTTCCATCCATACTCCCTGTTTTGGCGCCAGTGGCGTGTGGGAGCAGCCGCAGTGAAGTAGCCCATGCAGTCGCTGCAAAGAGAGGATTTTTCTTTTCCTCAGGTCCTCTGCCAAATGCCTCCAACCATTGTTTCTGTCCTCGCCTCCCACTGTGGGCCTGGAACAAGGCGCTGCCCTGCCGCCCTAGCCCTGATGCTGGGGTGCCCTCCCTCCCACCAGAATCCTCCAGCAAGGGGGTCTGCAGCAGCTTGCCTTCAGCACTGCTCCTTGCACCCGAGGCACTTTGGAATGCGCACACAGCACCGCCTTGCTAAAGGCAGTCACTATTTTTTTATTTTTTTTTAACCCTCTTCATGAGTAAGAAGGTTTTTTTGGGGAACGCTGGCTGTGTGATTGCTGTGTGTGCTCCTGCTGGGCATTAGGTAGCTACTAGCCCCCCATAAGGGGTGAGAAGTTTTGGATTATCAGTAACAACTGAGCACCAGTTAAGAGAGAGCACTGTTGTCTCCATGGCTCGGAAATGCAGATTTTGGGGGAAGGAGTGGCCCAACTCCTTTTGCAGAACTTGGTCTGGCAGGCGCAAGGCCATGTCATCACTTCCAGGAGCATCAGTCATCACCAGAGATGAGAGGGAAGAGGTGCTGGGCTTGTTTTTCACCTTAGTTACTTTTTTCTTTTCTTAAACCATTCAGAAAGAGTGTTCCCTCTCATATGAGAGACCTGGGATATATAAAGTGTTTCCTTTCCTGTCAGCTACCAGCTGTCTTACACCTTTGAAAAATCAAGTGGCCAGAAATTTGATCCTCATTCGGGTTGTGATCTCAAGTCTGAAAATTTTGCGCTTTTTTTCAGACAGTAACACTACCAGTATTGTTTTCTATGCTTTCCTTTACACAATCCTGACAGATATACTTCAAATCTTGTAATTAAATTCAGAACATTTAAATACAAACTGGGAAGGGGAATAAATCACTAGCATCAATCTATAAACTAAGTCTCAAGGTAGCACACACTCAGTCTTGGACCTTTGGAGTGTCACCACATAAATATTTAATACCCTTTTAAAGCAACTGATTTAACATGTGAAGTAGACTTAACAATTCCTTCTGCTTCACCCCCTCTTCCCCAAACACATTTAAATAAACCAATGTCTTTGTGGCCTCTGCAACTGTAATTCCATGTCTCCCGGGGGCACAAGGTTTAGGTGAAGAATGGAGACCACAGACTCTTTTGGGATGAGGATTAGCTTTAATCTTGAGGTGATTCTTGCAGTTGTAGGATTCTGTGTTCTGGGGAATGTGAGCTGATGGATCATTCCTGATGGGACTCTTATTTTTCTGCGAAATACTACCAATGCAAAACAGATTGACCTTGGAGCCCACAGGAGTCAACTTGATGAAGAGCTTAGTTGGAGCTGGAGTGACAATTGGAAGCCAAATGAATCATATCAAGTGTGACCATTACAGGCCTGAAAATGATTCTTAATTAAGCACTGATCCTCTGTGGTAGCAAGTTTCCAAAATCTGTGAATCCATAAGGGAAACTGAGAAAATATAAAAGTAGCAATTTACCTAATCTAATAGCTCTGCTGTGCTGCCTCTTTGACAATGCATTATTTTCCTCTTGTTTCATGATGTGTTAGAAGAGGTCCTCAGGATCCAATCACGCTTGGTGAAACCACAGTACTGCCTAATGCATTTTACAGGAGATCTAAACTTGCACAGGTCCTTACCCATACATTTATTTCCACCTTCCACGTTGGCTTTCCAGTATTTCCCTTTGGATTGTGGTATTGGGTGCAAGTTAGTTATTATTTTAAAGGTGGCATGCATAGCCTTTTGCTTTTAACACTAACCAAGAAGGTGGTTATTTCTTACCCAGAGCACTAATTCCACTGTGTCAGCTGTAAACTGTAGGTCACCTACGTAGTATTTTAAGGGGAAAGTCATTCATTCTTCTCTGCTCTTTAACAGGCATGTCCAGGCATCCTCCAGCTCCTGATCTCCCTACCTTCTATCCCTTGTCTCCAGGGGGGGTTGGACAGATAACACCACCTCTTGGCTGGTAAGATTTTTTTTTTAGCTTCTTTTCAGACAAAGGTGCATGCTCACACCATTCACTATTGTTGAATCAATTGCAGCATTTACAAAATAATAATAATAATGTCCTTGCAGTAAGACATTGTTATTTTATTTTAGTTGAAATTGAATTTGGTTTTTGAACAAGTACAGAAATTAAAGTGTGTAGATTTCACTTTGAAGTTTCTATGTTTCTTATGGCTCAGATTTGTGGCTCTTAGCATTTGGAAAGATAGCAGAAAACAGTTTTCAAGGAATGAAATGTAAATTTTTAATAAACAAAATTGCAATTACTGAGGGGAGGAGAGGTAAGAAGGAACTTTGAAGTGTGTGGAGGGCTGTGAAATCTTGAAACTGCCCCAAATGGAGAACAAACTTTTTTAGCCTGCTGCTTTTTACAGTTTCTGTATGGAGAGAAGCTTCTGTCATTGGGAGATTTTGCTGCTCTTGCTAATACTAGTGCTCTCAGGATCTCTTGCTGCCACTCAGGGTGTCATTTTCCTTTTTGAGGAAATGTGGTATTTTTGGAGTAATAGATTTGACAGGGTACTGCATGTCTGCTTGGGGTAGATACATACTTGCCCTCTGTTCTGTTGGAGCAGGAAATAAGGAAACTCAGTAACAATTTCAGTGCTTTTAGAATCTGTATCATGAGTGGTCTGTGCCCATGCAATGAAGGATGCAGATTTTTTGGGGTAATAATGTCTCTATGGGAGAGAAATATGATCCAGATGACAACAAGCAGAGAAAGTAGAGAGCAGAAGATGATGAAATGCTGTATTGCTGGCATATCTTCTAGGAAGGGCCACATCCCTTTTTGAACAAATTATTATCAAAGTAAAATATGGAAGTATCTGAGTGACTATTTTTTTAATCCTTTTCCCCCCCCTCCTCCCCGTTTTGCTGCTGAGCTGACTCCTCACCTCCACTGCCACCAGGCAGTTGCTGACATGCTTTTTCCAGATGTGGTCAATCATTTCTTCTGAATGGTTTCTTGATGCAGAGGCTGGGGGGAGGGAGGAGGGAAAAGAGATGGAAGAGAGACAAGATCCTATCTTACAAGACTCAGGGATGTGTTCAGCAGCACCCACCAACAGTGGGACACGCTCAACTGTCCCTTATCCTCTGCCTTTCAGCTGCTTGCTGTGAGGTAGTGCTGTTGAGACTTCCTTCATCTTTTTTTTCCTTCCTCTTCCCTTTGAGCACTGCTCATTTCCAGTAACATACTCCAAGTGTGAAACCTGTATCCTGAACCTTACAAAGGCCAGTATCCTTTTTTTTTCGCTCTGAAAGCTGACTGGCCAGTCAATAAGTAACTGTCTGGACAGGGCTGATGTGTGTGGTGGTCTTTCTGGCTGGTTCAGGTATTTGGGCTGCTTCAGGTATTTGTTCACATTACCATAATGTGCTACTTCAGGGTGTTCATCATAGTCATGACTGAACCATTGCTAACTGAAAGTAGGCAAAATGTAGTGATGATGATGATAAAACTGAAGACCTCACATGACGGACTGGTGACAAAATATGTATATGTGGGAACATAAAGGAGGTAAAAACTTCACACAGGCTTCTCTTACTGGATTGCAAAGTTTGATCTTTTAGTAGTAAGATAGATTTGTGTTTTTATAGGCTTTTAGGTGGTTGGGTTGGGTTTTTTTAACCAAATAAACTTCTGCTTTGTTAGGAAAGCTGGCTATTTGTACATCACTATAGCATATACTGATGGAGAGAGTCATAAGTTTTCAAAGACTTAATAAAACAGTTCAAAAAGGCTTTCTGCCTTAATAATTCACTGTCTGGTGTTCTTGCTCTGATCTCCGGTAGAACTACTTGGAAGAAGATGTGTTTTTCCTAAGAGCTCGTTTAACAAATCTGATTCCAGTGCTTATAATACTAGGTTAGAGAGGCATAGAGGTAGAGGAGTGTGCATGTGTGGATGTGTGCACTGGAGGAGGGAGGCTGGTTGTTTTGCTTTCCTTCCCAGTGGAAGCTTAGATTGGGAATCTTTCAATAGCAAGGGAGAAAGTTTAAAGTGTTTAAGTGTTAGTTACTTTCATTAGGAGAACTCTGGAAAGTGTTAGCTCTTACTATTTATTGTGACTAAGTACTGAGTTCCCATCAAGTGCTTGTAACTCTAGAATAACTACTGAATACCATATCGTATGATTGATGGGTTCCTTTCTTCTGTGACCTCAGGCAAGGTCAGCCTGTATATCCCATCTCGAGTGGATTCAGGCAGCCCTATCCATCCTCACTCTCAGTCGACCCTTCCATATCCAGGTAGGTGTAGGAGGTGAATGACTGACTGGGGAGTAACTGCTGGCATTAGAGGGCAAGTTGCTCTTCCGCTTGTATCTTGGTCTGCCTTTGCTTGCTTTTCAGTCAGCTAAAACTTTATGCATACATTTTTATTTAACCTATGTGTGTATATACAGTTTGCCTGGATCCCACACTGGTCTCATGCAGCATTTTCTTGTCAGTCTCTGAAGAATTGCAATGAGGAACACCAGTGAATTGTCAACAATTAATTGAGCTGTTTCATCTGAAATGAGTCATTAGTTCATTTCTAGATGCAACATATAGTGTGCATCCTTGGGTTTTGCTCATGCCATTATGCAAGCAGGTGGATTGTCGCTCTAGTCTGTGTTCTCTAGTTCCAATTTTAAAGTTGTTGGTAATTAGTCTTGAATCATTTAGGTAATGCTCTATGTGGAAACTTGCTCACAAATAGGTATTTCATAGCCCAAAGCCACTAATGGCAGGGGATGCCAGCATAGTGTGTTTGTACTGGTGTGGAATCAGGCACTGTGTCTTTATGTCGAAGTGCAAGCAAGCAATGCTAATTGAGACTTGACCATGACACACTCCAGACCGCCTGTGCTCTGCTTTTGCATTCTAAAGACGGCTTCTGCATCCTGTGCTTGGTGTACACAAGGTTTGAATGTACTATTCTTGGGGTTTTTTGTGTGACTTTTAGAAGACACATCCTCTTCCACAGGGATTTAAGACAGGCCACTTGATAAGTGGTGAGTCCTCTTGCCTCTTTTTGTGTGGGCTCCTTTGGATTATCACTGTCCCTTCACTTCTTTACAGGGGAATGATAAGCATGTGCCTCTCAAGGTGATTGGGAAGAAAACCCATTCTTTCTCCATGATAAAACTATTTGGTTACAGGGCTTTGTGTTTCCTTTATTTTGGTGGCATGAAGGAAAAGAGCAAGGGGACTAGGAGAATGGTGAAAGGAGAGGTTCAGTACCATTCCTTAACCATCACTCATTCAGCAAAACTTGGGAATGTGAGCTTGCTTTTGATGTTAATGATACTTTCCAGCAGTTTAAAATGAAGCGTGCAGGTTTTCTGCTGCACTTGAGCTTGCAGTGCTCTCCACCTTCAACATCTGTCTCAGCTATCCTTGAGAATAACCTGGGTTAGTTGGTTGGAGTGATTCAATTAGTGGTACTTTTCCATTTTCATTCCTGTACAAATGAAATGAAGCTTTTATTAGGACAAAAGTTGCTCCCTGCTCCCATCCTTCATCCAAGATGCAGAATTTTCAAAGTCTGTTTTAAGCATTTGGGGGAAGAATAGTGGGTTCAGGTGAAGTGATGTTAAAATCTTTTACCTTAAGGGCTTTGAAAACTAAAGACATTCCTTAGGGAGCCATCAGGGACTTCTTGAAAAGACTCTTCTTTATTTTATTTGTTTCTGCATGGCAGTTTCCTCCTTTGCATTGGCTGGTGGTGGATATTTTAAGAATGTTTGTATCTTAATGTAGAAATATATTTTTTTGGTTAAGAAATGTGTGTTTTTGTTGCTAGTCAGCGCAACAGTATAAACATTGAGTGTTTCTTGTTTGCATTGCTGAAACTGTTTGCCTGAAAGGTAGTAAAATAACTTCTCTACAACCAAAATGTTAACTGATTTTGTTTGTTTGTTTGTTTTTCTTGAATTAATGGGCTACAATGCACAAAACTTAGCCAGATATTTTTCATGCACTCTTTAAGAGTTATCTTCATTGTAAGCTTTGTAGCATTTTCATTCTTGGGGCATCCTGCTGCTGTCTTATGTGCTTGGTGCCTGTCATCAGTAGGGTTACAGACCTTGCTTTGTTTTCTCTTGTAGGTTTTCGCATCATATGATTCCTGGTCCTCCAGGCCCTCACACAACTGGAATCCCTCACCCAGCTATTGTAACACCTCAAGTAAAACAAGAACATCTGCACAATGACAGCGAGCTAATGCATGTGTGAGTCTGCCTTTCTGCACTAGCCCTTAATGTATAAATGCCTGAGAACTAACTCTATCTGAAGAAGACTCAAGGATGTTAAAAAAGAAAAAAAAGTGCTTTTCATGACCTCTTTGACTTTTAACTCTTCTCCTGTAACTAAAATGGGAACTATGGGGTACTCTTTGGAAAGGGCAATGAAATGTGAAGCCATTTTTCATTCCAGTCCAGCACTTTTAAGCTGCTGGCAGCAACCATCTTGATTCAGGCATAGTCATGGATTTGTCTACCTGTTGCTTGAGTGTGAATTCATGAACTTCTGCTGGAAAAGTTCTTACCTGAACAAAATTTACTAGTAAAGAGCAGCATCACTCTTTAATACTCAAAGGCAAAAGGCCAATAAAGAAGTGGATGAGAAGCTGTCCTCCTGCCTGTGGCAGTGGCCTTTGAGGGTACTGTGGATAGCCTTTCAAAAAGAGAATTGAGACAAGTGATAAATTTGGAGCAGATCCACCAATCAAATGTTACTTGCTAGAGAATGTCAACTTGAAATCCTCTCTGAGTGTTAAACTAAGTCAGTTCTCTGAAAAGATGTGAAAGTGGATGGGACATGCCTACTGAAATTCTCATTCTTACTATTAAAGTGCTACTGTAATCACAGGTTGGTAATTTTCCATTGATCTTTTTTAGGCTGAAGGTAAATTAATGCTTTTTTTTCCTTCCTTTCCCTTTCCCCCACCACGTTTTAGGAAGCCTCAGCACGAACAGAGAAAAGAACAAGAGCCAAAAAGACCTCATATTAAGAAACCTCTGAATGCTTTCATGTTGTACATGAAAGAAATGAGAGCAAACGTTGTAGCAGAGTGTACTCTGAAAGAAAGTGCAGCTATCAACCAGATTCTTGGCAGAAGGGTATGTACAGGAGGGTTTGTGTGTGCTCACGTGTGCTGCTAATTTGTGTGTTTCCCTCTAGTTGGGTGCGATTGCTCACTTTCTGCTTGAGGTGATGAGTAATGTGCAACTATCAAATTAGCTATAGAAGATAAAACATGCAACTAAAAATAAAAACTGTGTCTTGATTTTCTCTCTTCAGCATTAGCAACATCATCCAGTTGGTGTCTGTTCCACTCATGTTATGATGTCAGCAGCTCAGGCATGAAACATCCTCATTCACACATAGAAGGAGCATCCAGATCACCTTCTGGGTCCTCCCTTAGGCTGGTGTCCCATCAGAGCAGGAAGGGATCATTCAGAGATGAACACTGGATGCCACTGGAGATGGAACTCATAAGTGAATATAATGTGGTCCAGTTGTAAAGTCATGTAGGTTGGGTGGGACCCATGGAGGTCGTGTAATCCAGCATCTGCTCAAAGCGAGTCCAGTTACATCAGGATGCTCAGGGACCTGTCCAGTCAAGTTTTGAATGTCTCCTGAAGTCATCAGCCGAGTGCTGATGATCCTAGTACATGTACCACAGCCTTGCTGAGAGCCGTTTGCTTCTGTGGCATTGTAGTCATGTTTCGTACTTTCCATCTCAAAGAACACCTACGCAGGCCAACTCACAATCACAAATGTCATGTTCACTGTCAGCGTTACTCTTCCAAGGGAAGGCAGCAGAGGAAAATGCCCATTTTGCAACTGACTCCCAGAAATGTGAAAAGGGGTGACTTCTGTGTCAGTCAGAGTTTGAGCAGGGATTATTCAAATTCCCAGTGAACATCTCTTCTTGATCACTGACCAAGGCAATATTGAGAGGCACTGCAACTCTCCGAAAATCCTGTGCTTTCAAGTGGGAAGTCAGTACATGACCTTAACTGCCCCTTTTATGTTACAGTCTGAAGACTTCCCCCTCCAAACAGAGCAGAAATCTGTTGGTACTTGTCCCGGTTCCTGCAGCCTTCTGCCTCTGTTGTTCTTGTTACCTCCCCTTAAAGGATGTCTTGGTGATTGCCTTTTCCTTGCTTTCATGCAAGTCTCTAGGATCATGTTTTCATTCTCACTCCCTCAGTAATTGATCTTAGTTCCTTAGTATGTCAGCCTTGTTTTCTTGGCCTGAATGAGGGCAGGGGCTTATTTATCTCCATTTTGGTAACGAATCAAGCCTCGGGGCTCCATTGCTTACTTCTTCTGCATCTCGTACTCCTCTTTTCAAATTAGTTTCTCCATGAAAGTACCTCAAATTCCACTTTTCCTGTAGTGCAAACAATGCATGAGTTATCCAGTATAATTGCTTCGAGACTGATTATTGTCAAGTGTTTTGTGTTCAGTCATCCTGGTCGCTATTTGCCCTGTGCTATCCCAGAACAGGAACTACCTCTGTTCTCCAGAGCTGACACTTTACATGCCACTGGGCTCTGTGATGCCACACCGTAGTGTTCAATACCATCCAGTTTTTGAATGTGCATGTGAAGTTTGGGAGTTGCAAACAGGCTGAGCTGCTGTGCTCTCGGTAACACATCGAACTTGCCAAGTTGAGGCAGACAAACGCTTTAGTTCACATCCTCTGATGTGTAACAAAACAACATATTAAATCATACAAATGCGATCTGATCTGAAATCTTAGTTATGTAAATTATTCTTGCATGAGTGTCTTAATGATTTCACGTCTGTCTGGTTTTGTTTTTTTTTTAATAACTACTTCTCCCCCTACTCTTCCATGCATGTTGTCAAACAAGAAGACAAGAAGACACATCTGCTGCATCAGTGGAACCTGATTCTAAATAAAAGGCCTTAACTCTTTTTGGTTCAGGTTTATGATAGGTGTTTCAACAAGAACAAAATTGTTAGATACCAATATAATTGGTGCCTTTTTAAATGTGCAAATGGAGAGGGGTTATTTTTTGGTGGTTTGTTTTCTTTTTCTTTTTTTTCTTTTTTGTGGGTGGGCGAGGGGTTTGTTGGAGTTTTTTTAGTACATAAAAGCAGGAAATTTATCCCTACTTGTCTACAAAGGCCAACTCATGTAATCTGAAAGAGTGCAGTTCTGTGTTTTCTGTATCTTAGAAACTTTTGCCATTGCCATTTTCTTTTCTTCTGTTACAAAAGGAAGAAATCGTAAAGCAGGTGCCTTGAAGCTCAGTACTTAGAGGCTGATCTTAGAACAGGAGCCTGCTGGTGCCCAGAAATCTGTCTGTGTTGGCATTGAAAACTTGTGTCTGGCTGCTCCTTAAAACCAAAACAGCAGACCCTTCTGTGAAGGGGAGATTGCTGACCTTTAAAAGCAGCACAAATCATTTCTGTTTTGTCCGGAGCTAAAGGGTGGGTTTTGTTGTTGGTTTTTGTTGGGGTTTGTTTGGGTTTGTTTGTTGTTGTTTTTTTTAAGTAGTGTTGGGAGAGCATGGTTCTATGAGCAGATTATTTGTTGAGCCCTGTTTCCATAAATGATTTTTGTCTGCTCAAGGCACTTGGCAGTTGCAGAGCTGACAAAAGCCTGGAAGTTGGTTAATAAACACAGGTGCTTATAATTGCTAATGAATTTCATTTTTGCAGTGGGGAAGGACTGAATCAAAGTCACTAAAACACTTGCTCGTGTCATCTGTTGCCTAGGTATGAGTTAATTCCTAGTCTAATGCTATGTTTATTTTGTTTGCAGTGGCATGCTCTCTCCCGTGAAGAACAAGCGAAATATTATGAACTAGCTCGTAAAGAAAGGCAGCTACACATGCAGCTTTATCCAGGCTGGTCTGCAAGAGACAACTATGTAAGTCGCTCACTTGAAGGCTCTTTTTTTTAATTAACTTCCTTTTCTTAACCCTTTCTTATTATTTCTTCTTTTCTTCTATGACTTGGGGGAAGTCCTGGATGAAGGGACAGTGATCATACATATAACATAAACCTTTTATTTGTTTGCACTTCAAGTATCCAGAAAACTTGTTATTTTGTTGTTGTTGTTGAGATACTCCTTATGAAGTTCAGTTTTCAAGCGGTGAAAATTAACATGGGAAGTTTTTTCCTAAAACAATAGCCAGTACTGTCTGGAAGCTTATGTTCCACTGTACAGCTGTGATTTTACTGTCATTTTCATTCATTATCATTCATTATCCCTAAGTCTTATTTAGACCTGAGAAAAAAAGGGGCATCTTGCTTTCAAGAGAACTGAAAGCCCAAGAGTCTTAATGCAGACTGAACTTCAGCTGAAAGTAATTCAAAATGGACCATCTGTGAAATAAAGACTGGAAAATTTGTATAAGTAAACTTCATGATAGGTCCTGGTGTTACACCATTTAGTGAAGTTAAGAAGTTTTCTTACAGTAACTCTTGATTAATAACTAAATATCAGGCAAATGCTAATAAAATGTCACACAGCTTGCACTGCAGAGTTATAATATTGTGCCTACAGTTGAGCTGTCAGTGTAGTCACATGTGATGGTATGAAACTCAGAAGCTGCAGTTCTGAGAGACTGATCCTAACCCGAGGATCCTTTCTGTCCCTCCATGAGCTGTGGCATTATTTACTGTGATAGGAAGTGAACATGCTATTTCTGGCTCTGTTTTCCATCTGTATGAGGTGCACAGTAGTTTTTCTCTACTTCAGTGATGTCTTTGGACGTTTCATATTGAGGTACCCAAATACAAGTGTTAACAGAAACTGTAGAAGCTGGCACAGAATGCATTGACACAGAAAGTAAGTGATGGTCTCTGAAGCAAAAGCCTTTGCCTTGCTAATAGCCATGCCCAGTTTTGTAAGCCCAGACACAACTGTAAACCCTAGCAGCTTGTTTCTGGCTGTTTTATTAATACAGTCTTCTTTTCTAGCCAGAAAAACTGTCATGACCTTATGCAGGTAGGGTTTATTTCCAGTAACCAGTCCCTGTCAACAGAGCTGTCTTGAAGTACAGCTGGGAACAAATAGGGTCTTAGTGAGAGACTTCTTGGAAACAAAGAGATTTTGGTTGTCTTGAATTTACTTGCTGGAAAATCAAACCACTATGGAGTCTTGTCAGCTCGTGTTTGCTGGACGTCAGCCTTCAAGATTGTGCTGTGGTGCTTGGCCAGGTTGACTTTGAGAACCTGATGTGTTTTGCCACAGCCTGCTGCCTTACAGCACGAGCAGTGGACCTGCAGTTTCTTAAATGCCTTGATAGACATTTGGAGTGTGTAAGGTGGCACGTATGAGTTATCTCTTTGATGTGCTTCCAGCCTACATCCTGTGTGGAAGTACAGCTCTGACATACTCCAGCCCTGCATGCTGCAATGAAGAACTCTGCTGGCTTCCTCTTGCAGCCTTCCTCTCTGCCCCTCCAGCAATGCCCACTTTTTGCAGTGGTGGTGAGGCAGTGGCCATAGTAGATCACAGTTTATCACTGGAACCTTTTCAGATATATGTCATCTTTTTTTTTTTTCTTTCCCTCTTCAGTTTTTCTTAATTAAGCAGACAAAAAATGAAATTGTATTCATTTAGCACGGATGTTACTGCAGTATTTTGAGAGTTGGAAGTGACTTAGGGGTGACTCTTCTGTTTCATGTTGGCTGTATTTCACAAAACAGTACAAGTAAAAAACATATACTATTTGATTTTAATTCTTCTATTTTGGTTTACCTGGTTATTCAGGATTTTAGAAATGTCAAGAAATGTTAAACACTGTTATTCAACTGTTGAAATTATCTTTTTATTATGTTTTCATTACTGATACTCAAAGTAGTCATGCAAAGTTGTGTGGTAGACATGAGAAACACTGTGTTTTCACAATGTGATCGTGTCTGTGTGCGCTGGAGTTGTCAGAAACTATCTCGGCTGGGAACGCTGACAACTAGTTTTCAACCCAGCCTTCTGTTCCTTCACTTCCCTTAACTCATAGATAGATCTCAGATCAGCTTTCAGTATGTTTTAGCACTTGAAGTCAGCCTGCCATAGAGAATAAAACAAGTTTTCCTCCCATGATTTTTCCGTGTTAACATCTGTACTAATGCACTTTCCTCCATAAAGAAGTATTGTCCTGGTGCCTAAGTGATAAAGTATATCACTGTGAGTTCCCCAGAGCCCTTGAAATGTGCTTTCCAACTTCTAGTCTGAGTCCTGACTTTGGGAGGCATTGCCCAGCCCTGCTGCCAATCTTAGGATAAATAAGGACAGAAACTTAAGAGTGAGGCAGGCCCAGACTCTCAGAGCAGACTGGAGATGGAGAAGTCCCATCTTCCAGAGCTTCACCATAGCCTGTATTTGGAGCCCTTGCTTGCTGTCTATTCAGTGAGCACTACAGTGGTTTGGGATGGTTTCTCACATCACCTGCTGTCCATCCTGTCACCTTGCAGAGCTAGCTGATGGAAAGAGGTGTCCCAGCACCTCAGCCCTTCCAGTCTGTGGCCACTGTGTGTGGTGGGACGTGCACTGACAGCTGCCAGCCACGCTGAGTGGGGGGCCAGAGGATGGGCAGCAGGCTGCAGCCCTGCTCACAGCAACTGCACGGAGATTTGCCAGAGCAAATCTGTTAGAGCCTGTCTGAAGGCTTCTTTAAAATATAAATGGATATGACTTTTTTTCTTCAAACGCACACACAAAAAAAAGCTTTGACTGGCAATGCAGGACAATAATGACAAGTCATACGGAGGAATATCAAAGCGGTAGTTAGGGTAAGGCATCAAGATGGTTGAGGTTCAAAACTGTGGGTCTGAACTGACCCTTTGTTTCCTGAAAGAGTGTGGGAAGCAGGAGCTCTGGCCGTTTCCATAGCTGGGGGTGCGGGAGAGGGCTGAGTGCATGGGTTGGGGCGATGGCCCTGCACTGTCACGCTGGTGCCAGTGTGTTCTGCAGGACAGGCAGCTGCCAGGCGTTCATTTGTGTCCTGCACCTCGGGCACATTAAGGGTGCTCTGCCATACAGCAGGAGCTGTTCGGTTATTGCACAACACGCTCTCTGGGCACAGCCATACAAGACTTGGCTTTTGTTGAGGCACAAGTGTTATCAGAACAGTTTTAGTGGGCTGGTTTGCACCCTGGGGATAAGTCGTGGTCGTCCTAGGTACTTTCAACACCCTGTCTGCTGGTGCCATGTATGAACAGCGTAAGTATCTGAATGTGTGAAGAGTTCTTGTAAGAGCCATAAATTACGATATCAACATACGTGTCATCAGATTATTAAGTGTGAGAGGTCTTTCAGATGCTTGTGGCTGCCGGCGTTAGTTGAAAAACTGCCAGAAATTGTAATTCCATGTGGATATAAAAATATGTATTGCCGATGTGTATATTTCTCCATAAATGCCAAGAGCAAACTTTGTTACCATTTAACTATTGGAAGTGGGGTAGAAAAGGTTTTAACTGCCCTGAAAATAATTGTGGGTTTTTTTTCCTAACCACTTTCTCAATGTCCAGATGACTTTTGCTTCTATGCTGTGAGGTTAAATGACCAAAAAAAAAGAGTTTGTGCATGTAATGCTATGGTAAAATTCTCTATTTTTCAGGGGAAGAAAAAGAAAAGGAAGAGAGAAAAGTTGCAGGAATCAGCATCAGGTAGGCTGTGACCAACTCTTACTTGCTATTCACCTCAGGGATATTTCAGAAGCCATAGCTTGCGCTATTTATTTTTACATGCTTTTCTCTAACACTTGCTTCTGATGGATGTTATAAGATACTTCACTTTGAATGCGAGCTTGTGAAAATGCACACAGTATGTGCCTCCTTTCCCTTACCCCTTTCTGAGCAGCAGTCCTGATGGCATCAACATCTTTGGCTGAACTTACGAATTGCTGCAATTCACTGTCCTGCTTTACCTCTCCTTTTCTCCTCAATCAGTGTTGTATCATCCTTAAATTTAAATATGTCTCAAATACTGTGTGGGATTATTGGACACTGGAAACTTTACACTGACCTTCTTGTAGCCACTGTACATTTTATCACTGTATTTTACATTTCTGTGTACACTAACAGCTACCTAGTAGGTTGGCTAAAAGCATCAGTGAGGTTTCCTCTTTGCCTGCAAAATATATATAGGAAACACCCTGTTTTCCCCAACAAAAATGGCTGGTATAAGAACCATAAAAAAAAACAAACAACAAAACCAAAAACACACATAAAAAAAAATCCACGTAACACTGTAGCAAACAAACTTATTTGGAATGTGCAAAAACTCTGTAAGAGAAATTTGTTAAAGGAAAACAATCTTCTACAGGTACAGGTCCCAGAATGACAGCTGCCTACATCTGAAGCATGGTAAGAACATCTCTAAAGCTTTCCTGCTGATAAAACTGAATTTTAAAATAAGCTTTTTTATAAATTTTATGCAATAATATGAATTTAGCAAAAATTGCAGAAGTATCATATCTCAAAGCTAATGTTACTTTGATTACTGATGGTTTTTATACCGGCTATCTATTAGATGTTCACCATTTCACTGCTTAGCTGTAATATTTTCAAATTGACCACACCTCACTGACTCGCTGCAAGTCTGCCAGTGAAGCACAGGGATGGGTTTATTAAGCAGTGCAAACCCTCCCAGCCAGCAGACTGTCACAGTTCATAAGAGCAGGTTAGATGCTGGCTTTGGAGTACATTTTATGTGTTGACTTCTACAAGATGCTGGCTGGCTGGGTACACTTTTTAAAAACTTGTTTAAGTAATTAAATTTAAATATTTAAAAATTATTCACCTGTATACTAACAAATCATCTGCTAAGAAAATGGGACTGTATTTCATTTGTGTCAGGAATTTCTCCCATAGCTGTGCAGTGGCATTTCATGTGTGATGCAGGTTGGGTTTTTTTGTGGTGGTTGTGTTTCCAGCATGTGTTTTCTCTCTTTATATCATATCATCTCTACTGAGGGTGGAACGACTGGTGATTACACACACGCAGTAACACCATCTAGTCTGCTTGTGAGTGCACACAGTACTGCAGTGAGATCCTCATTTCTCAGTGTTTGTGTTGGAAGGCTGGTCCTTCTCTTTCTCTCAGTGTGATATTTTTTTCTAGTAGGAATGGCATTCATTTGACATAATAGTTGCTTCTACACTGTCTAATTAACCAGGTTGCTCTTGGGAAATCCCTGAGAATTCCAGGAATCATGCAAAAAAATAACACTTTCTAAACTCACCTATGTACTATATTGGAAATGGACTCTCTATCCTCTCTTTCCTCTGCCTTACTTGGCCACATGATCCCTGTGGGACTCCGAGAGGTCAGCAAAGCAGGCTCCTGTTGGCCCTCTGCTCTGCTTGGACTTGCAGCCAAGTTCAGTTTCCTCTGTGCGGTGTCTCAGTCATCAGTCAGCATGACTCAGGCCTCTTCTGAGGTTATGCCATTGTGCTGGTTAGTCTAAACTTGGTCGGGTTAAGACTTTGGGTTTATTTTTTTTTTAAGCTGAAGTAAAGTGAAAAGGCAAAATACATGCTCTTTTTTTTCTTCCCGATAAGCATTATACTTACTAAAAACCCAAGTATTTTAACGTTGAGTTTTATAATTAATATTTCAACTTAGTTGCCTAGGTCCATAATGGTTGTGAATAGTTTTCCCTTCGATCTTAACACAGTACCAGTAAGCAAAACACTCAGAAATGTATTGGAATTGATGCAGAGCACTTGATTGGGATTGGAATACAACTAAGGTTCAAGTGACAGCTAAAATACAGGGGATATTTGGTTTCTTGGATGATCCAAGGATGACTGCCTTGCCTACTATTTTATTGGAGTTTCTCTGCATTTACCAGAGTAGAGGATTAATGTTACAAGTGTGGGGGTTTCTCTCTTCCCTTTGACTTCCTTCTTTCCTTCCTTCTTTCCTTCCTTCTGCTCTGTAACGGTGTGCATACCCATCTCTGTCCTCGTGCAATTTCTAACACAGAGTATGAGAACAGTATATATCTTCTTCCGTGGACGGGGAGTTGTGCTGTTGACTCCATATATGCACATGAAGGCAGCCTCACTAAACGTTGCATGCCGAGTGAATGATCTCCGCTGGAGATGTACAGATGTGCTCTTGCTGGAAGTAAACGCGCAGAATGATTTAGGGAACCTGAATCAGCCAGACTTCAAAGTAAACTTCTGAACGTTAAGACTCTCGCCCTCTGCGAGCCTAATCCAAAGAATGTTTTGCCCACAAGCATAATATCTTACTAGGCCCACAGCAGAGCTGTTGTAGTCTCTACTGGATGGAGATAATAAGTTTGGGAATAGCTTTCTTACTCGTATGGAATGGTGCAAGGAAGAGGGGGAAGGAGGGTGGGAGGTCTGGGAAGGAGACAAGCGTTCTGTTATCTGAGAAGAATCAGAAATGAGTAGGTGGCAAGACCAAAGAAAGAATCTCAAGATCAGCATAAAGGAAGATCAGCCAGGGCTGTAATTATGGTGATGTAAGTGAGAAGGATGAAATGGTGGGAGGGTTGTGTGGTAGGATGTTCAGAGGAAAGTAACGGAAGAGACATGCAAACAGAAATGATTTAAGATACTGTGAAAGTTTTGGGTGTGATATGTTTGATTTTTTTTTTTATTTTTGTCCATGAACCCTTCAGCACGTAGGTGATTTTTAAGGTGGACCTCTAACCTGCTTTTTGCCTTGGACATGATTTGAGTGGTAAAGTCAAGGTGGTAGCATTAAGTTGCCCCTTTTCCAAGGGTTGTACACAGCTGCAGGCATCCTATGGCTTCACAGCTTAGGATTTAACTAAGTTCTGTGATCTCCAACATGCTGAATGGCCATTTTGTAAAACACTTTAGAGTACTTTAGGAGTACTGTGACCCTGTGCACCGATCTTTGCTGTATTATCCTGGGGTGCTTCAAAGTTTGCCACCATTCTGTAAGAGTTTTGGAACTGTCCCAAGAAGGATTTTGTTTGCAGTTGACATGGTCCAACACAATATTTGAAATAACTTTGATTTGTTGAAGAAATAGCTCTTATTTATTCTCTTCTTTTGAAATCAACCAAGAGTGGAATAAAAACTGATAATGGTAAAAATAAGTTTAGGAGGGGCCAGGAGGGAAGGGGAAATGAGGAAAGCTAAGATTAAGGACAGTGTAGAGATGACCTGTTGAGCACCTTTCTGAAAGGTGAATGTTTTCTTTTTACTTTAAGCTCAACATTCTAGAGGGTTTGTAAATAGGAGCAATTCTGTGTTGGAAGTGGAAGTTCCTAATTTCCTATTCAGTTTGACTTTTGGAAGGGAAAAAAAGGCAATTTTTAGCATCTCATGAGTATTTTGAAATCAGCAAGGAAACAGAATGTCACTAACAAAAATTCCTCCTGATTGTTCTGCAACGTGGAAATACTTAACTTCCTATGACTTGCTCTGTGTGGTAATTGTAAAAGGCACATTATTCAACATATGGCAGGATGCAATTGGGAAACTACGTAATTTAACATCGTGTTTTGGCTTATCTTCAAGGGCTAAAAAGAGTGATAGAGAAGGTTAATAGACATTTGAAAACCTGTGAGAAGTATATTTGTGGCTTGCAAAATTCCTTGACAATTAGCATCTACATTAGCAAAGCTTCCAAAAATAAGAAAACTTGACTAATACTGATTTACAATCAGAAGAACTTAAAAGGATCAGATTAAAACTGTTTAACTTTAAACAATGAATTATCTTAACATTTCCAACTTCCTACATGGAAATTGGAGCCAAATTTCAGTTCAGAAGTGATTTTTAGGTAGTGTTGTAACAATTTATGACTGGATTATGTTTTCCTTATTACTTAGAAATAGAGTGGAGGGAGGCTGTGAAAGCAGACTATGAAGTGGGCCAATATATGGCCAGAATACTGTGGAAAAGAAGCATCTGAGTACTGTGATCGTGGCTGACCATGGGTTTCTGGCCAGAATCCTAGAAAGAAGATGCAAAGAGGATGTGGTACCTTGATTTCTGAGGCACATGTTTTCAAACCTGGCTTGCCCAGTGCTCTTAAAATTGCTGCTGGAGTAGTTGAAATTGAAACAAATGCTCCACTCTTTTCCATAGCTCTTGACTGCTCAGAAGCTTTAAACAGAGCCTGGAGGACTTGCACAGAATTTACTGAGTGTGAGAATTTGTGTGGTAATGGTGGTGCAGAGACATGTCCTGATTTACTTTAAAATTGTTTCCTCTGTGACCCATGTTTCCCTGTTCCCAGTTTTGTCTAAAAATAGTGGCCTTCAGCACAGGCAAGAGGGACAGAATGAACAGGAAAAAATTTGCTGGATTGAAACATTCATATTATTTCAGATAGGCATAGAAATTGCCAAAGAGTAGGAGTACGGCCTTTAGACAGATCACAGAATCAAAGAATGGTTTGGGTTGGAAGGACCTTAAAGATCATCTACTTCCAAGCCCTCTGCCATGGGCCAGGACACCTTCCACTAGACCAGGTTGCTCAAAGCCTCATCCAGCCTGGCCTTGAACACTTACAGGGATGGGGGATCCACAGCCTCTCGGGCAACTTGTTCCAGTGCCTCACCACCCTCACAGTAAAGAATTTTTTCCTAATGTCCAATCTAAATCTACCCTCTGGCAGTTTAAAGCCATTTCCCTTGTCCTGTCGCTACATGTCCTTGTAAAAAGTCCCTCTCCACCTTTCCTGTAGGCCCCCCTTGAGGTACTAGAAGACTGCTATAAGGTCTCACTGGAACCTTGTCCAGGCTTAACAATCACAACTCTCTCAGCCTATCTCCATAGAAGAGCCTGCTCTGGATTCACTCCAACAAGTCTTTGTCCTTCTTATGTTGGAAGCCCCCAGAGCTGGATGCAGCACTACAGGTGGGGTCTCACCAGAGCAGAGTAGAGGGGCAGAACCTTCTCCCTCGACCTGCTGGTCACGCTGCTTTTGATGCAGCCCAAGACACAGTTGGCCTTCTGGGCTGTGAGCGCCCACTGTTGGGTCATGCTGACCTTCTCATCCATCGACATCCACAAGTCCTTCTCCTCAGGACTGGTCTCAATCCATTCTCCTTCCAGCCTGTGTTTGTGCTTGGGATTGCCCTGACTCAGGTACAGGACCTTGGCGCTTGTCCTTGTTGACCTTCATGAGGTTCGCAGAGGGCCCACTTCTCAAGCCTGTCAGGGTCCCTCGGGATGGCATCCCGTCCCCTACTGCAACTTAGTTCTGACCTGACATTGATCTTGCCGAGATGAAAGACAGAAACCCTCCTCTCAGGCTCTCTAACATGAAGGAAAACAAGAGCAAACCCAAAGAGAAGCTGCTGCCTGTTAAGGTGGCAGGTACAGGGGGGCACTGACACCTGCTGGGAGAGGTGCAGCAAAGCAGACCCAGGTCCCTGTTTACCAGCCTGGCAGAGGTTCCCTGTGAAGTGCAGGAGGGAAGGAAGGAAGGAAGGAAGTGTATAAAAGCTATTTTGGGTGTGATCAGAGCCTATGGGAGGGGTAGGTGAGGGTATGAGCAAAGCATAGGGTTTATAAATAAAAACCAGCAGAACACTTTCAACTAGACAATCAGCATAGATACAGGATTAGAGAAACAAGAAAATTTTAAAGTGTTTTTGCAAAGTAGCGGTGTGGCATGGTTGGCTACAATGCGGATTTTCATCATTTCGTACTTTAAACTGACAGTGACAAATGAAAAAATAGGTAATTCAGCAGTCTCATGTCTAGAGTCTATCTTGTCAGAGATGCAGATGCTGCTGTGATATTAGAGATGCCTAATCAAGTTTGAACTCAGCCACATTTACAAGTGATTAAAAAACCCCATATTGTTTCACTTCTGAGGTGTTAGCAGTAGGCGGCTTGGGCTAGAATGAAGGAGCAGTGGGACAACTATTGTTCTAACTCTTCCTGTGGGATAGGGTGGGGACAGGGAGTTGACGCCTGGTGCACCATTCTTCTCTGGATAAAATCGATGTATTTTGGTGGATTTAATAAACTCACCACCAGACTGAGAATTCTAAGGTCATGAGAAAAACTCTGTAGAAACAAACTGTTTCATAAATAAAATGTAAGATTTTGAAATGTGACTTCATTTCCAATTGGAAGAAAACTTCAGTATTTTACTGTTCTTCTCAGGTCTGTATTGCGTTTTCTTTTTTTTTAGTGAATTTACATGAAAATATTCAAAATGAGGCATTGATTCTGTATTCCTGAAAAGCTAGAAAGCAAGTTGTTATGACACCATCAAAGTCTTTCCAGTTTGTTTCTGGAGACTAAACTTGGGTGAAATCTGCCCTCTAATTTCATCAAAATCATATTCAAATTCAGTTCTGTCAAAGCTTAGTGAACCTTAGCACATCCTAGCACTGAGTTTTGTTTCCATCTGCTTCTGATTTTAGAGATTATGATTAGATTGAAGAATTAATTTTATGGTATCAAGGCAGATGCACACACTAGGTGAGACTACATTTTGATGAACCGTTGGGTTTCTTCCCATGTGTGTGTGTGTTCTGAGATACACAACAGGAAATTTGTGTATTTCAGACCAGTAGAGATTTTCTGCCGAGATGACATAATTGCATCAGTGAGGTTGATGTGTTTGAATTCTGTACAGGTTTCTGTGTACTGTTGTCTTTTGCTGGTAGTGTTGCTCTGTGGATGGCTGTGTGTAGAAGAATTGATGGAAGCTCAAGAAGATATTCAGGTTACATCTGACTTGCCTTTTGTTTCACGAAAGCAACTATTTAAATTATTCCATGTATTAGAAGATTTAACTGTTGAGATTGTCTTTCAAAGTACATTTTAAATTCTAATCTATGTTTAACTGTGGCAGAAAAGATGATCTCTAAAGGAAATTTTATCTGTGTTATTTCTTTCTTCTGAAAGAATTTTCACTTAACTGCTTTACCCATACATCATGTCTCTTCTGTTACAGCAGGTGAAAACTGAAGGAGCAGTTTCAGAGCCCCTAGAACTCAGTCTATAAAAGAAATAATTTAAAAACTAGTCTTCTGGGTATTTGTTATATGCCATAAAGATACAAAGAGGGGACAAGTCTATTCTTCCTCCCTCTTCCTCACCTTAAGTATATTATTCCTCTTAAAGAAGCTTCTAGAGATGGCTGCCTAGAGGCAATCTGGGTTTTATTATAAACATGGAGCCTCTGTCCCCTCCCACCCCCAACAGGAAAAACATGTCTTGGGTCTTCCAGTAGGATCGTTTTAAGATTCTAGCTCAGTGATAGAGGTTGTAGTTTTGTGCTGCCTACACTGTGGGCCTTTGATAGGAGCCACACATGCTTGGCATCACTGCTGTTGCCTGCACAAAGCAGGAACCCTAGAATACCTGGGTGTTTTCCATGCTGGCACTAATATGCTCTGGAAGAGGTCTCTGACTTGGGGAGGCGGGGAGAGGATTATTCCTGGTGCTCACTTAGCACATCTAGCTTAGGTCAGATTGAAAGGACAGAAGTTAGGACTCCAGACTTCACCTGTAGTTAGTGGAGAGGTATTTTCAGATGTAGTTACCCCAGGGCAATTAAACCAGCAGTGAATAATTTGCTGATGGAGTTTCCATTCAGAGTTACCAGCTTGGGCTGAGGCTGATGGTAGCAAGGGGATTGGAGGGGGTCGGACAGATCAAGAAAAACTTAATTCTGACATAGTTTCAACATGGCAGCAGCTGTTACAGTTTTAGGGTACAATTTTATGTCATTTCTTTGGCAACAAAGGCAGTTTAAAAAGTTCCCTCTGCTGCCTGCTGGTATCCAGCTCTTGCAGAGAGGGTTTTTTCCTGTCTCCTGTAGGTCTTTCCATCCATGTTCTGTAACAGTTTGTAGGACCCTGCAGCAAATCGGATTACTAAAATTACTGGGGTTTTGTTGGGAGGTGCTTTTTTTGTTTAGAAACAACAAAGATTGTGGAGTGTTTGTTTTTGTTTGCCTAGAACATTTCAAGGATCTGGTTTGGGCTAAACCCACAAACCATGGCACAGCTGGGCAGGAAGAGGAGCAGACTGCAGTGCTGGCATCTATCTGCTTGTGCCTGAAACCCTCCTCAGCTCTGCTGTTAAAGAAAACACAGAAGGACTTCACAAACAGTGTGAACCTCTCTGATAAATAATGACCTGGTTTTGCATACCCACGTTTTTGGAGTATTGAATCAACCCTGGCAGCAAGTCAAACATGTTCCATTTGGACTTAAAAAGATAATGGTAGTTTCAAGCTTCTGGGTCCCTGAGTTTGCCCTTTTGTTTGAAGTACTGGATTAAAAGCCAGGTTTGGAGCTGGACTTTTTGTTTTACATTGTTTTTGAGTTTTTGATTCATTTTTTTTAATACATATAACTACTGTTATATGTAGTCTTGTCTCTTATTACAACTGTATGAAAACAACCCATGGTAGGGAATGGTGTAGAAAAAAAGGACCTCGTTTTAAATACTTACTTTCTCTTGCTTTCTGTGAAGAGTTAGCTATTTCTCTTACTCTGTACTTACTCCTGGACTGACCCAAACACTCTTGACTTTCTTCCATAACCTTTTTCGATTAGCATGACCTGAGTGAAGCTGCATAATCCTCTCCCTTGTTCTAGAAAAACTGAGATGAGTTAAAAGTCTAGAGGAGAAGCGCAGGACCTTTGCGGACCCGCCCTTCAATCCGTCTCATTCTGAAGCACAGGGAAGACTTCTGATCTCCTTGTGATGCTTTTGCCCTCAGCTGTTGAGCCCAGGCTTGCTAGGAGACTTTAGTTTCACTGTAGTGATTCCTAAATTACAGATTACAATTTTATCACTTCAGGAATAAGGTTTTTCTTTTTACACTGCATTATTCTTGAATCTTATTTCTGTTTCTTTCTCGAGGTGGTGGTTTGGGATTTTTTTCCCCTCTTTCCTCCTGCAGTCAGATGTACACTGCAAATGGCACAGACAGTGCCTCCTATTGTGGCTCAGGCTCAAGACTTCACATATGTAAAATGTGACTTGCAGCACTTTCTTTGAAGCCTAACCACAGCCAGGGAGCTGTAATTGCAGTCTTTGATTTGTGCCGACTTCACTTGTGGATTGGGCTTTGCTAGGGCATGCCTCACTTGGCGAGACTTCAGCTGCAGCCCCCCAGTGAAGCCTTAGATGTGGGAAGTCTTCAGTCTCCTTAGCACATGCCTGTGGTTTCTTGAAAAGAATCCTGATTTGACCTGTTTTATATCTGTAAGGCAACACCATCGTCACTCGTATTTTTTAGGTATTATTTGGTTTATCAGCAGTAGGAGCAATTTCCAGCGTGTACCCTTAATGTGCAGCTGGGGAAAGGCTGGGTTCTAGATGATGTTTTCAGGATAGCTACTGTGTAATTTGCCGTGCTGCAGTATTCCCTTGGAAATAAAAGTATGTGGGGCTTCACTATGCCCGTCCCCTTCCAGAATCACAGCAGTGTGTGCAGCCTCTCCAGCGGAGCAGGGCTTAGTTAGGCGCTGCTGAGAGGGTCTATGGAAAGGAGGCAGGCGCTGCAAAAGCTGCCTCTGGATTGAGAAAGAAGCAATGGCCGCTGTTTGAAAAAGCTGAGGGCCAGAGCAAGGCCACGGTCGTTATTTTAACCTCCTGACTTCAAAGACAGCTTGCTGGTAAGGGAAGGGGGGAGGAGGCAGGGAACCATCTCAACAGAAGAGCATTTCATTTCCTTCAGTGAAGTAGACATTCCTGGCTGCTAATGGGGAGTAGCTCTGAATCACAGCACTTGTATCAGACTGCTGTGAACTACTGGCCTGGCGCCTCAAGGCCATTCCTCAACAGGAAGCTGAATGTTTTCATGTAAGACTGAGAGGAAAACCTTCCCAGGAAGAGCAACCTGGACCAAACCTTTGAAAATCCGGGATGAAAAGGCACAAAATAAATATAAAGCTGCAGGGTGCTCTCCCCAGTGTTTCTCTGCTGTTTGCTTGGCCTCTCTTTCGTGCTCCTTGGAAAGGTAGAGCCCTTCGTAGCTCTTTGATCCGCACGTGTTACGGAGCACTGTGCTACTTTATAAAAAAAAAAAAAAAGGCAGGAAGCTCAGAAGGCTTTTTTTAGTTGGAACATGGGCTGGTTTTATGAGGAAATAGGAACTGAATTAGTCAATACAGACCACCTCTGTTGAAACTGCTGGTTTGCCAGTGGACTTTTAGCTGTGCTGTTTAAGAGGCTTCAGTGGCTTTAAATGTCTTTCTGTAGCTACCAGCAGCAGGTGAAAATTACTCACCATGTATCAGAGATGGCACTGTTTGGGATAGGAGAGAGTCTGCATCGAATTTAAGCTATACAGAACAGTTTGATATAAATTTTTGCTTGTCTTTTCTACCTTAGTCTGCAGCTAAACTTCAGTGTCCTCAACTTTCCTTTCCACTATAACAATGGCCAGGTGGGGGACCCCTGATGAAGAGTCAACTTGTTCAGTAAGATTTTAGGCCTCAGTTTACACTGATTAAAAGGATACAAAACCAGTTTTAGGGTTTTTCTTTTCTGGAGTGCATTAGACAGTGTAACTCCTTATTCAGGAGCTGTACTCAGACCAGTATGAGTGAAACACTTTGTGTTGTAAAAGCTTACAGCTGAAGCTGCAGCAGATGGGAGCTGAGTGCTCAGTTATAAATGGCCCGGTTTTAAATATTGCTGCAATGTAATGTAATATAATGTAAAATTTGCTGACTAATTCAGCTTGTAGCTCTTGCAGGCTCAAGCAGTTTATCTATTATGACTAGTCTAACAGAAGTTTGACTTGTGGTTTAAAACATTTCTTAATAAACTTGTTCTGTCATGCTTCGCGTGATTCAAGGTGCTGGCAGTGTGTCCTTATGTGACTAAGCCTTTTGTGTTTTTTTTTTTCTGATGAAAATTCATTTACCTTCTCCACTGAACTGCATCCTTGTGTTAATTTTTGTCATTCTCAAAAGCTCTGCTCACTGAGCCTTCTACCTGATGAGTACATGGAGACATAGAGGTTAACACAGATTTTCTGAGATACCAATAATCCTGAAACCATTACTGCAGAGCACGTGTCCCTCTGTGGAAAAATGTCTGACTTGTTAGACAGTTTTTGGGTGGAGGCCCCGTTATAACCCCGTTGTCTGGGTCAGAAGGGCAGGGTGATGGTTGAGTTAGCAATTGCGTAAGTCAGCTGAAGTAACCCAGAGACCTGGTGATGAACAACTGCTCCTCGCTGGATGAGCAATGCCTACTAGGCTCGTACTGTGGGACTTTTCATGCGCTCTAAGAACATAAATTCTTCCAACTGAAAATTCTACTCAACTTTACTGCTAGATAAGAGGCCCATGGTTCTTACACAGCTGGAAGATGTTCACTACCCCACTGAAGAGCAGAACAAATCCTCCCCAGTCATGAGGATGGATGGTAGAGTTAGTGTTCACACAAGCCTCACCCACCACATTCCTCCACCAAACTGCTTACAGAAGACAGTGGTTTTTTATTTCTGCAGGGAAAAGCGCTTGAGACTGAAGTAGAGGTTTAATTGGCCTCAACCACTGCAGTACCAAAGCCCGAGGATGTCTAGCTCTGCAACGGATATCTAGGTCAAATGTTGTAGTTAAATGAAATCCACTACAAAAGGGAAGTACTTCTGTAACATGTGGGATGCTTAAAACCCCACTTTCTAGTTGGTGTTGACATCTCTTTACAATCCAGAGTATTCTCCACAAATACACTTGCAGACTTCAAGCAAAAGCAAGTAGCAATTAATTCTGCATTTAACTTTGACATTGCAAATGCACATTCCACTAATACAGTTGCGTCAGAGTTACAGTGAACCACCACCAGCTTCTTTGAAGGATTTTTTTTTTTTTTTTTTAAAAAGGCTTCATATAGTCTTTATCACCCTCTTTCTCTCTCTCCTCTTCCCTGTAGGTGGGAAAAGAAATGCTTTCTCAACTTGCAAAGCAAAGGCAGCGACACCAGGACCCCTTCTGGAGATGGAAGCTTGTTAAAACCCTAGGTGTGTCCTTCATCCGCACAGACCACCCCCGAGGAGTCTGTCCAGGATGTCATTCACCCTGATGTCACTGCTAGAGACACTGAATCATAAAGACAATCACTGCCAAAATCCTTCACTATCACGAGGTCCAGCCCCGATATAAATAGAGCAAATGAGCTCCTGGGTCAGCAGAGCAGCTTTTTGTCTTCACCTCTGCCTTGCACTCGTAAGCCCCCGTCTCATCTGTGTCCATAGAGAGTCAGCAAACAAAGTAGCATGGCTGTCTCCGCCTGCTTCAGCCAACAGAATAATGTAGACCACAGCTGCCCCATACAGCACATCGAGGAATGGAATTTGCCTGGACCAGGATGACGCGCTCAACCTTCTTTTTATTTAATGGTGCGACAGGATCAATTTTGGTTTTAGCTTTTCTAAGAAACTTGAATGCTTTTATATTTTAACTTTTAGTTTGTAATTTCTTTGGTGTATATTTTACTAGGTATGAGCTTTTAAACAAGTGTCAGAAATCTGAAATACTTTTTAAATAAAAGGATTTTTTCTTTTTTTCCCTTTTTTTCTTTTTTTTTTCTGCCAGAGGAAAAACCTGTATGGAAAAAAAGGTGGCTGTTTTGTTAAACTATTTGTAACAAATAGTGGCCTCTCAGTCTATATAATAGTGTCCTATAGAACTAAATAAATGTAACAACAGTCAGCTGGTCAGTAGACATGTTAGTCTTGCATCATCTACTCTGTAAACATAAGCAATACATCCAGCAAATCTGACTGCAGTGAGTTCTCCTTCTCACCCATTTCCCTTCTCCTTGTAAAAAGCCCAGCACTTGAATTATTACTTCAATTGTTCTGTATTTGTATCTGTTTTTGTTAGCCTGTTAGTGGGATTTTATGCCAGTTGTTGAAATGAGCATTGATGTACCCATTTTTTAAAATAGTAAGGCACAGCCTTTGCCAAAAATACTGTCAACCAATTTTTTTTTTTGTCATTCCAGTTTATGTGCTGAGCATTTGTTTTTTAATAAAAGCTTTGTAATAAAACTAAAGTCAATTGTCTTAAAAACTGGCTTTAAAAAATGAGAGTGGCTTGTACTAGAATCCCTCAAAGGTAGAAGCAAGCCCAGGAAGGCACGGTCACTTTAAGGCTGAAAACTTTTGGCTTGGTCTTCTCTTCTAGGAAATGCAATGTGTCCGTTCAGCTGTTTGCTCATCTGAGGTGATTTTGGAAAATTACTTTTTCTTCGAAAAGTGAGAAGCCTCAGTTCCATACCAGGAATAAGGAATGAGCAGGCTCAATAATTCCTTGTGCTGCTCAGTTATCTTTGGCCTAAGTGGAAGTACCAAGGATCCCTCCTCCTATCTTCAGTTTCCTAGCAAAACTTTAGTGAACACAGCAGAGGTTTTAAGCTGATGATTAGGAATATGGATTCCCTTGTTTCTGGATACAGCCCATGCCCACACAAGAGGTAGGAGCCTACAGTTAAATTTCTTATAGCTCTATAAATTATGCTGCAGTCAAAGACTGAAGCTGGCTGCAGAAACAGCAGTGAAGGGCCTGGTTTTATGGTGTCAGATCCAGAGAGTCGGCATGGCCTGCCTACTGCCAGTGGTGCCCATGATATGTTCCTGCCACAGAAGCAGCACAGCTGCCTCACTTCTATTAAGGGACTTCAAACAAAAAAAAAGCACTGTATTCATAGATAAAGTAGTCCAATGATCTGTGAGCACCCCTGCCAAAGAAATATTATGAACTGTACACTGAATCACCATTCCTTTTATTCCAGCTCTCAGATCTTGTTTGGTGTGAGACTGGCCTGAGTCAAGCTTGTGCTACAAGAAATTACATAGGTGACTTACTTCCTAAGGAAGCTTTGGAATTGTTTGTAAATGACCCTTAAACTCTGTTGCATAAGAAATTAAATAATTAAAAACGTTATAAAACAGCTTCCTCTTAAACCAGCGTGCCCTGCACACAAACTCAATTTTAAGGCTGTGACAAGCATATTAGTTCTTGCAATATATTTCTAGCAACTAGCGATTATATTAAAAACAAAAAAAAAGAAAAACAAGTGACAAGGCTCTCAGATGGCAGAAGAAAACATCTCTGAGAGAACAGCAGCTGTATACTGGAGTTTTACAAGACTTGGCTATGTTTCCATTCCAGTCAATTATCCCAGCCTTTGCTGGAAACCTGGCTTTTGGGTTGGGGTTTGGTTTTGTTTTTAAAGGGAGAAAAAAGGCAAGTACTTAGTGCAGTAATTGTTCTAAATCAAGGATTACTGCAGTGAGATCTGTAAATTACATGTTCCAAAGACAACAGTTCTTTTTAAAACTATATAAAACATGACTGCTTTATTTATATTTTTATGGCTATTTAAAAAGTTACTTACCCATTGTGGGGAAAAAAAAAATTGTTCCAAATAGAGGTGTCAGCTTTATGTAACACGTTGTCCCAAATACGCTATGTTGTGAACAGTTGCCTGTCTTAAGGACGAAAGGTCTTTCAGCTCTAATAGTAAAAGAGAAAAAGAATTCGGGAGCTAAAAATAACATCTCTGCTGTTAACATACCGTGAACAAGCACCATGTGTTAGGCTCATGCATAGATCAAAGATTCTTCACATACAGCGACTAATGTTAACTAATATGCAATAACTAGTAGGTTAACTAATATGCAAGGCTTGGGATACTGCCGTGTGAGCACCTGAAACAGTAACCACGCTATCCCGGAATACCCTCTGTGACTTCGTGTCCACTCCTGGCTTCCACTGCTAATCAGAATTTGTTCCTGTGGGACCAAAAGAGCAACCTGACACAGGCCCTCACTGTACTGCACCAGCTTGTCAGTGGAGACATGAACTAGGAAACGTGGTCTGGCGATGATGGTGTTACCCCGGCAGTAAGACTAGGTTTAAATCCTTGTGATATGGAATAAATTATTCCAGGTGAGACTCAAAACCAGCACCTTAATTTCTGATGTGCAATTTAGGCAGAAGTGAGAATCTAACCTTGTCTCTTTTGAGTGCCTGAGGAGATGATTACCCTGTATTTCCCACAGAAAACGTCTTAAAGGATTTAAATGCTCCTACCTAGCAGCTGAGTTAATTATCCAGACACTTTCATACAAGCATTCACAAACCACTCTCCCCCTACACTTCGTTCTGTGCACGTGCTAAAAGCAGTTCTTGCACTGATCATGGAACAGGTAGTCTAGTTCATAAACACAGAGATATCTCAGTACCTGGGAAACACACGGCCTTCCCCTTCCTCTCACTGAAAACACAGCAAAGACACGGAACAGTGGGGCTGAGCCAGGATTATTTACAGCTGATCTGGCCAACATTACAGGGATGGTGTGGCTCCTCAGGCTTCTGGATCACCTAGTCCAGAGCCATTTCCCCTCTGTTACAAAAAAGAACAATGCTTCAGGCTGACTCTGGCTTCTTACGTAGCAAGTGATGACGGATTCACTAGTTGAGCTTATAGGGACTCACCACCTCTACAGAATTATCTTCTGTTTTAGCTCCTGCTTTGGATTAGCTAATAGAAAAGGCAGTAAGTTAGTTGTACAAATGATAGTTCAATGGTAAGGTCAATTGGCAGCAAATGTGGGACCTTAAGGACCCAATCCTTGCTCCCGGCTGTGGAGCAATCAGTTGTCTGCACTCCTTTGAAAACCACTGCAGTGCATAAGGCTTTGAAGCAACGATTCTGTTTCATGGTGGCCTCCTGCTCTGATCTACAGGACAGCTAATTAGGCTAAAGCAAGACTGGCAGACAGTGAAGGACACTGCAGACACTAAGAAATGCCTGGTAACCTCTGCCATAAGGCAACTGCCGTTTGCTCCTTTCATTCACAAGGGCACTAACATACCAGGAAGCCTCTCCTGGAGAGGCCTAACTCAAAGTAGAACATTAGAGGGGAAAGAAGTGACTCCACAAATAGCCAGAAGCCTGTCAGCTGTGAACACATTTCTCCTAAATCAGTGAAAAACTACTTGGTTAAAACAGAAGTTAGCCAAAAGGAGAGCAGCTGTAACAGGAAAATGGTCGGCCGTAAACGCATTCCAAGATGAAACCAAAAATCTAGAAAGTGTGCCCAAACACATTCACTTTTCCAGGAGGAGAAGCTCTGGGTTAATGTATGAATTTACTCTCACAGTTTTGTCACAGATACAAAGACCAGCTTTAGAAAGCAAGCAAGCAAACAGGCATCTTGCAGCCCCAGGAAAAGAAACCCATCTACCAGAAATACGGGGAATGAACCCGTTAATCACCAGCTTTTGGCCAGGTCAAAGTATCTGCTCTCCATCCTCCCAGGTAAGTGCTCATACCTTCAGGCCACAGGTTTTAAATGACACCTTCTCTCCAGCTGAAACACTCTTCCTTCACTGAATCACAGCAGTCTGCTTGGCTGAGGTAACAGTCACTGCGTACCTCATCTGGGATACTAAGGCTGCGCCTTCCTGTGAATGATGTCCTACAAAACACATTTTGATAAACTCGCCCATGGCACCTTCCAGAAACCCAACACATATAAGTAAGTGACAGGTTTGTTCGTCCCTGTCAGCTACAGAAAATCTGCATGAACCAGCAGAGCTAGGAGAAAAATTTCCATCTGCTCCACACTAAAAGAGCAATTCACCCAGGAACTGGTCTGTCCTGTGGACTGTGCTGAGAAAAGGTAACTATGACATAATAAAATCTTCATCAGAATAAGAAAAATAACATACTCCACAACTTAATGGTGGCCAAGACACTTATTTTGAGAGGAAAGTCTTTGAGTTTGTACTCATTTCCTAGAGCTAAGAAAAGTGGTTAAAAAAATCCTACAGGATATCTATTAGGCTGAGCTAGGACCACCTCTGTCTTTTTAAGTGGAGAGACTTACACTTAAGGTTGAGGGTGTAACTAAGCAGAAGTAACAGCTCACAGAGAAGATGAAATGGTAGGTAGTCCCAGCTACCTACCACTGTTACCTGAACACTAGGCAGCACTTCCTCACCTGTTCCTTTGCCAGATTTCATCCAATTTTTTTTCAGACACTGTAGCCAATACTTAATTAAATTAGGTGATTTGCAGAAAATGACAACTTCTAACCAGGACAGAAAAGCCTGCCAAGTTCTTTGGATCATACAATAGTTGGGGTTAAAGGATGTCCTTGCTAATTCACATCTTGAAATCAGTTCTACTCAAAGGTATCTAAAATCCTCTAACACATGCTGGATTTTCAGGGGCTGTGTCAATTATCTCTGTTACTTCTTTCTCTATTCCTCAGCAGATTCAGCAAGTTCTCCAGAACATCTTCCTTACATGCAGAAGGCAGGGAAAGAGGCACTTCTTTTAAACTGATTTTTAGATTTGATTTCCCCATTTCAATATAAATCAGTTGTAAGTTGAGCTGTGTGCCTGTGCACTAGTCCCATAATGTGAATTAAAATGAAATTCTAAGTTAAACTGATACCAGCCATAGCTAAGCCCAGTGTTATCTCTTACTGAAACAGTTCATTCCCTAAAAACACAATAAAAGCAATTCTTCAAAATCACAGTTTTCACTGGAAACTTTCCTCCTTGTAATGTTAGAAATCTCTGCCACAGTAGAAAAGTTCTGCCTTTTGCCAAAAAAGCAGTGAGTCTGCAGGTGAAGACCATCCCTATTGTAAGATCATTTGACATCCTCATCATTGTTTGCCATAATTCTCCCCTTCCACTGGCATGCTACTTCAAATGTCATGTGTCAGTAAGATAAGCAACATTTTCAGCTGTAAACCTTGCAAATAATCTTCAGAGTATAATTCTGTCCTTGAGGTAAATTCTGTGTTCATCTTTTACTCTACAACCAAATGTCCTTCCAAACTCAGATCCAAGTTAAGAATACTGGCTTCAGTTCATAGATTTGCCAGTTTAGCATGAACTTAGGCAACAATAGCTTTCAGTTTTAGCCAAAAATAAAATGTCAAGTCACTAAGAAAGAGAAAGACTTCTTCCTCAGTTTCAATTACTGCTTTTGTTTAAAGAAATATAAAAGATGATATTGGGAAAACCACTTATGTGAAACTGACAGCATCTTCTCCCTGCCATTCACTCCTTTGTAAAATAAAAATTTACCACTTTAAAAACCTCATCTCCCTAGCACTAAATAAATTACATTCTCCAAATATCTTCTGTCTCTTACTCTAAAGTAATCTATTTAAATTCCTATCATCGATCTCACACTTCACAGACACTGCCATTTGCCTAAAAGCACCCTGACTGGGTTTTGGAATCCACAGCCTCATTCAAATCAGCTCTCTCTCAATGAAGTATTTCCCTGCAGTCTATTTCACCCATGCTCCTTCCTCAAAGGACTCACACAAGTTTTTTAAGGTGCTTAAAACATTATTTGGGTGCCTAACTGTCACTGCTCACTGACAATGATGTCACAAAAGCACCCAGATATCCATCCATAAGCAGTTGTGATAACCCTTTGACTCAAAAGAAAGTGAAGGGAGGGGGTGAAGAAATCAGGAGGCAATATTTTTTTGGACTGTTTTTGCACAGTCTGATTGCTACTGTCTGAAATTACTAATTAGCAAGAGCAGAATTTTGTTCCTGCAATGAATTCTGTTCAAGAAAGTAGATAAAGAGCAAACAGAAGAGGAAAATGATGGAAGCTGTTGTTTTCTTTCACATTCTCTCAAGAACTGAAGGGTTGTGGGAAAACTTGGCATTAAAGTCCATGCTGATTCTCTTCTAATATTCCCCATTATTTTGCAAATTAAGTTCAAGATTTAAATAAAACTAGGACTCCCAAAATCAGGCTCTTCCATAAAAACTGCTTTAAGTTCTGAGAGGGATTTCAGTGCTGAGAAGAAATCACTGGAAGCTAGATGCCTCACCTGCTTAAATCCTGGAAAACATCACTAGGCTTCCAACTGAAATAAAAGGCTTTTAGAAACTTTACCCTAAATTGCAATGAAGAAAGAATTGCAACATCAGCTGTAAGGAACCCATTAGCCCTCCTGACATCTTCACAGAAATAAGGACTTCAAGCAGTTGTCAGTAACACTTTACCTTTTACAACATCTTTAAAGAAAACAAAGAACTAAAAAGCCTGTGAAATATAAATGTAGTATATCTTACACCTGCTTATGCTTACAGCTTTGTAGGATTCAAAACAGCAGCTTTCAAACAAAGTTACTGTGAAGTAGCTGAAGATTCCAAGCTGAGGCCAGGGCTTCCTTCCAGTGGCTGCAGTGCTCCAATCTGACTCAGGGCATCACTGCATGCAGAGGAGTCAGGAAACAGAACGGTACCTCCATTGGATCATAGACTGTTGTGTTACCTACACAGGTCCTGCCACCAACGGAGCAAAGAAGATCCACTTACTGTAAATGTGTGGTTTTACCAATTTCTATTGCACAGATGTTTAATAGATCCATTTTTGTATGCAGGGATAATTAAGGAAAAAAGGGGGATTTTATTTGGTGCTAATTCACCACACGCAAATTCCAGCTGTTTACTGTAGACCTACCACCAAGCATACACTTCTTCCCACAGCTCATCAGAAAGCCTCTTGCTGGTGAAAGTGGTTAATCCACAACATTTTTGTTGCTGAAGCCAAGAATCCAAATGGGGGTTTTCGGTTACTAATGACAAAAAACTTGCATTCTTTAACTAGCGAATACTGTAAGGGTTTGTCCATTTACAGAAAACCACCCTAGAAGTGGTTGCTGGCAGAAAAATTGGACCAGAATAGAAGAAGCTGTTACCAGGCAGGACAGAGATGCACAAAGCAAAGCAGCAGCAAACAACGGGCTAGGAAAAAATCCTGTTATCTGGCAGCACAGAACAGCCAAAGTAAGCGACAAGTTCCTTAGTGCCCGCCAAGCAAAAGCCTTGTGCTAAAATATCCTCCTGTGCCCTGGCCAACTGACAGCATCTGACTCCAGGCTGGAAACAAAACTTGGCCTTACGCCTCACTGTGATGCCTCATGCCACCATGTTTCCAAAAGAAATGGCTCCTTTAATAAGGAGGTTTGATGCTGTGTATTATTCCTGCCCCAGAAGCAACCAAAACTTCCAGCCAGCATCAGAACTTTATGGTTCTAGTTTATCTGCAAAGAATGCACTGCTGTGAGTTACCTGCCATTTAGAGAAAACCAAATAGAAAACCTCTAAGTGAATAAAAGAGTGAATTGAACAAGTGCAAAGCTGCTCCATGGGCATGCAAACCCAAATCTGATTAATAAATTATCAGTAACAACCCCTGACATCATCACAGACAGTTCTGTGATCATATACATTTAATTTAAGACTCTGCATAGCATTGCATTTATAAATGAAACAGTATACTGGATAGCAAATGGTATACAAAAAGTGATTTCAGTTTTGACATGAACTTTTGAGAAGATCATAAAATTCAAGGCAGATCATTCTACAAATCATCTTTACAGTTACCAGATTGTGGCTCTACTTAACCCTTCTCTAACAGAATTCAGCACAAGCACCTCCCTCTGGCTGTGAACAACAGGAAAAGCTACTGAAGGAACATATAACATGAAAAGATCTAGCTCTCTCAAGAATCACAGCATCTGCTTTTGCTCCTGGTCTCAGCTCTTCCAAAAAGCACAGCGAAAAGGCATCATCATTCAGGTCAGTTTTATAATTGCTCACATGGCTGCAAACTGTAGTGAATAAAAATACAGAGATGTGGGTCACTGCTGTGGTACTACTAAGAAAAGAAAGAATGTAGCACCACAGCTACTATTGCCTCTCTTGAAAAAATTAGCTCCAAAACTTTCAGCAGTAAATTTTTAGGGAAAGTTGGTCTCTACAAACTACAAAAACTGCTTCTGGTTTGCCCACATCTTTAAAGCCACTTGGTCCTGTAAGATGGCTTTCTCTTGACTCAAAAATAACAAGCATGCATTAAACTTTGGCAATTAGGTGCTGATAACAAAAATTATTAGTATCAACACTGGTAGTAACCATCAGCTATGTATCTATAACAATGGACACAGGCTTGCAGAGCAGTACTTTGAGACATGGAAAACATTTTGTATCTCATGATGCTACACAGTGGACTCTTACACAAAGAATTCACTGGACAACTGCAAGCACCTGTAGTTTTCACACACATTTTTCAACCTCTCTGCAAGGAGGATAATTTTTCGTGAAATAAAAAAAGTCAAAAGTGCCTTCCCAAAGCAGCTGCAGAAACAGCACATGCTTCCTCATGGCTGGTCATACTCTTTTTTTTTTTCCCCAAGGAACAATGCAATCCCATCACCTTTATGCTACTACACTGCACACACCTAAACGACTGCCCTCGGGGATGTTGGGCCTCAATACTGAACTGCAATTACAGCACAAAGTAACCCAACTGAGGTTGTTTGCTAGTTCCTACATCCTGTAGCACTTACCTTTCTGGCCACAGGAATACATTACATTGTGTAATGTAACTCGTTTGCAGACTTTAGTGACCAAGGCCTGGCACAAAGTCAGGAACACAAAAGACCTTTTCAAACCAAGACCACCTTTGGGGCACTAAGGAAACCAAACCAAAACAAAACCCTGAATCTCATTTAGAAGCCACTACCATGCCTTTCAGACATGATTCTCTGCTGGAGCACAGGACTGGAAGTACTGGATCTCATGGCTCTGAAGAGCCCATGCTAGATGCTGGAGTTAATTTCTAACTCCTTTTTGAAGGACATTTGCATTGTCACCCACCCTTGGGTCAGATGGTTTGGGAGACAAATACAACTAGTCTAAGAAAGAAAGATAGACTTCCAAGTTTTTTATGCAGTTTTTCCATCAACCCTTCTTTTTATTGTGTAAAATAAGTCATAAGTTCACAAAACTCTCATCTGGAAAAGAGCCGGGCTATTCAATTCAAAGCTACTCATTTCCAGGGCCTAAACTTCCATCAACAGACAATCAATAAACATTAAATTATTTGGGAATGCTGTTTTCCCAACTAAATTCCTAGCAAAGTGATGTTCTGCAAGTCCCCAAAATGAAGGAAGGAGGAAGCAACAAATTCCACTTTCCAGATTCAAATCCATACTGCATGTTGATATCAGTATCTTCCATGAAAACTAGTCTATGGTAGTACACTGGAAAAGCTCAATGACTTGCAAACACAGATGCAGATTCAGAACTTCAGGGCATCTGCACTCAACAGTGCAGCCACTACTATTGACCCACATACAAGTATTATTGTGTTCAGTGCCATTAATGGAGAATATTTCATTTGTTAGACCAAAGCCAAATTTTATCTTCTACACACCTAATTCCTCTTCAGATCAAACTTCATTGCCACCTCTTGCACTTTATACTTCATAAGCCACTCATGCAGAGCACCCTCCTCCAGTGCAATTAAGATCCTGCTTTCAACTCCCTCTGTAAAGTGTGCTGTGCTCTCCTCCCCAGCCGCGTCAGCAGCTAGGTTGACCACAGATGGAGCACATTTGGCAGCTGAAATGACCCAGATGCTGAATCTGGAGCCATCTTCCCAGCTGCAGTGGCTGGGCTCATGTCCGACTCCTCAGCTGTTAGCTGTCAAGCTGCCCTTGAGCTGTGCCAAGCATACATCTCAAAGCTTTGACTGAATCTCTGAGGCCTGCTGACAGAAAGGATAACACAGACCAAAGGTTTTAAAAGTAGGCAGTGAGACAAACACCCTTCCCTCTTCTATCCCTCTTTTTTTTTTTTCCACAATCTCTTTCCTACTGTTAATAAAAATTCAGGAAGAGCTCACTGGTAAGAGCAGATCTAACATAACACATCCTTGTCTGAGGTACTGACCAGCAGGAGATTCCCCTCTGTCAACACTACGTGCAGTGGAAGGTGACTCATGTACCTCTGCATCAAGTCACAGCCCCAGGAAAGGGCTGGGAAATAATCTTTATGAGGAAAAGCTGGTGACAGACAATTCCTTTATTTCACTACCTATTCTTTAGGCCCCCTAGAAATCTCTAAACTATCAAAGCTGTAGAAAAACTTTGACAATTCAGGAGCAACTATTTAATATCCTACTTCTGACCAATTTCCTCACAACTCTGAATGTTAAAAGGGACTTCTACATTCTCCGTGCCTCCTCACTGAGGAGCAAAAGAAAAGGCTTACCTTGATTCACACCTTCAGTTACCACTATATGTTCTGATCTAGATTTAAGAAGAAGTATTTGAAGTTTTTGCCCTTTACCTTGTCTCTGCTCATCCTGGCACAGCACTCTACATGCTGATAAAACAAACCATTCCCACCCACCAGTAAAGTACCTCCACATGGCCTATTTGCTACTGAGAAAAAGAAGTCTCTTCTCAAATAGCAAGTCAAACACACAAATGCCTCTATTTCAGGTTTCTTGTATGTATTACACATACACATATTATGCCTGTTAGAGATCCTGAAAGGAAAACACTGTTTTAGAGAAAGCTTATTTTTCTAAAATATCACATTTAATAGTGAAAAATATTTTCCACATTTAACGTTAAACAGCTTATGCCTTGCTATAAATCTACCCATTTCCAGTTTAAAGATGACCTTCCAAGTAAAGGGAGCAGTAGCAAGTTAATTCTGCTGAAATGTTTTCATAAAAAATAAATAGCATTTTTTAAGACACAAGAGTAATACACATTCCCATTTTTAATTACTACTGAAAACAGTAGTATTGAAGCTAACTTTACCCTGTAGCACTTAAAGGTCATTAAACTGATCTACAGGCATTAAGAACCTTCAAGTGAAACAGATTTCATATGTGAGACTATTTTAGTCAAACCAAGTCAATTTACCAATATATTAGTAAAGAAAAGAGACTCTCTGCAGTACCATTTATCTCTTACCCTTTCTTTCAGGACAAGCCACTCAAAATCAGATGACCTGTAATTAGGATCCAATAAGCCAAAAAATTTTATCCTCTACTCAGAGATTTCTTGTGTGATCATGTGCAAGGAAATGAACATCTGTCAGCCTCAGCTTCTTTATAGGCAATCTGAATTAGATGATGGAGGAGGGAGGAAGAGGCAAGTTAGGTGTTAAATAATTATTCATGATTTCTTTAATTAAAAAACATGCATGTAAGCACTTTGTACACAAAGTAAAGGAACATTACCACTCAGTTGAACTGGAACAGCAACCCTCGTGCCACTTGATTTGCAGTACTTGGAGAAAAGACTGGATTTGATGAGCTCCCACCATGGACAAATTCAGGCTCCACTAAGCCCCATAGAAATGAAGTTGCAAAACAGAAGGTACCTCACAGAGCCAGAGACAGGTATTTGTTTACATAGCACAGAAGCCCAACTGCAATCCTGAAAGTCCTCAACTACAGTCATAGTGTACTGTGTAAAAATGACACTTTAATAAAGCCAATTTACAGGACTTGAGAAAAAATACAGAAGCTTTCACCAGCTTCCTAGCTTAGGCCCTTCAGAATAGAAATCACCTAGAAGTCTTCATTACAGTTCTACAGCACCTAGTAAAAGTAGGCCCTCAACTGCTACCTGAATATGCTAGAAAATCCCAACACAAGTGATGAGCTCTGCTTTTAAATGCCGTATTGGGAACCTTCTGTCTGGGTCACAGCCTGCCATCGTGGGATTTTTTATTTATTTTTAAATGGGACTTTCAAAAAATTATTGTCCAAGGCACTGTAATTTACACCTACAGATTAGCACCACACTTAAGGAAAATCCTTACAAAACAACTTACTGCCTTTCCGCTGCTACACATTTGCCAGCGTGAAAAGAGACTGCCACCCAGTGGACTCCATCCAAGTACACCGACTGCAAGCCACGACATTCAATACAGAATTGTTGACAATTTTATTTTTAAGAAAGTGAGGTTATTTTTAGGATATTTCCCATCATTATAATAATGTTTCAAACAGATAAATTCACTTGTCATCCTGTACTGCACCTGAAAAAACTGACATTTCATGAAGGCACTGTACATAGAAAGCTTTTCGGAATTACAAGGGAAAAATAATCTACCAAATCAAGTTTTGACCATAATTAACTAGTGCAATCACTCAGTTCAGAGGTGGGTTATGTTCTAAATGCAGCTTGTGCCATCCTCAGGTAGGTTAAACAGAATTCACTGTTAATATGGCAATGCTGAATAGCACACAGATAGTTTAACACCTCTTGAGGAGTGGAATTCATTTGTATTTGTAAAATCCTTCTCCAGTCTTCTTACCCAGCTTCTTTTCTGCTACCAGTTTATTCAGGAGTGGGCTGGGTGCAAAAAGAGGATTGTTGGGCTCTAATGAATGCCATCCTGGAAAGGAAAGGAAGTGAATGAATTAGTAACAGTTCTGTTTATATGCAAAGATAATAGAGATCTGCATCTCCTTAGAAAAATATTCAGAGGTCAGAAAACTGGAGGAGGTCTGGATCTTATTGTAGACTCTCTGAGACCCTTCAAAGGAGCTTCATAAAGCACAGATCAGTACTGATGATTATGAGCAAATCTATCAATTAGTCTTCAGGCATAGTGTACTCTGAACACCTTATAATCTCCAGGACTGAGGATTTTTAATATTTTTAAAAAATTAAGGAGAACTTTTGAAGCATAGGTGAGTACAAGGAAATAAAACAACGGCTAGCTGAAAAGAAATTTAAGTGCAAAGAAATTCCAAGTTGAATTTCTATCTGCAAAAGACATGGTCAGTTAGAACAATGTAATGCTACTCCACGGTACTAACTAAAAGCAATAGAGGTTTCATTGAAAATGCCCTTTTCAAAGTGACATTCTGCCTTGGAGAATATTTAAGCTGCTCATTCAAAAGAATACCCCAACCATCAACAAGCCATCACCAATTATGTATGTTTTTGTTACTGTATTGACATTCATCCACTTAGTAACTGAAGTGAAAAGGAGATGATTTACTTATATCTTTTAAGGTATTTACTGGGTTTCCTATTAATTAAGAATAAAAACACAGCTGGCAGAAAAAGGATAGGGAGTCTCAACATTTGTTGCTTTTCATCAGAATTTCTTACCTCCAGTACATGTCTCTCTTCCCACTGATTCTTTTTAGTTATATAAAGTACCATTAATATTATTATTATTATTTTCCAATTGGAACTCGACAAAGTCAGCAAAATCACGCCATGTACAAAGGGTACAAGCATGCAGTACAAATGCTGTACTCACACAGCATTCTGAGCTGAATTCTCATTCCTTTCTCCTGCACAGTTAAAAGGCTATGCCATAAACATTCAGTTTAAATAATTAAGAGTCACATTTGCATTAGAACATCTACAGTGTAGCTAAAAAGGGGGAAAACAGAACAAAATAAGCATGCAGTACCATCTATAATGTATTTACTGGTATCCAACCCAACATAGTCCAGCAGTTCAAATGGACCCATGGGATAGCCAGCCCCAAGCTTCATAGCAACATCAATATCTTCCTTTGATGCATCTCCTGGAGAAAAGATTGACAGTTTGATGAACAGAGAAGATTCCACATCTACTTGGCACCACGTATAAATAATTAACAGGATGTTATTTCACCCTGGTGCAGCTCTTCACAGAAATCTCTGCATGTTTCAGAGCCACAAAAACTAGAGTCAGCATACACATGTAGAGCATAAAGCTGAAACTCTCACAAAAAAAAAAAAAAAGCCCAGCAGGCCTGCTTTCCATTTTTCTAGCTTCCTCCTGCATTTCAATACAGACCACTATGCTACTGATGGAGCCACAGCTACTGTGCTGAACCTATCAGAAAGACTAAAGGAAGAACTGGTCACTGTGAAGAATCAAGAGTTTCTTTTAGAGGCAGCAGAATAGGTAAGTAAGGAAATTACTCAATTTCAGCTTCATGAGATCGGCAGCAGCTTTTGAATGATGCACAGGACGCAGCTACCCTTACTCTACAACTGCCAGAAGACAAGTGATATCCAGCTGATGGATAAGGCAGGCATGGAGAGGGGAGCAGTAGCAGCTGAGTAGCATGCTTAGTTACAGCAGCTTTCACTGGAGGATATCTATCAGCATCAGAGGTGACAGATAGGAGAGATCTGAAAAGACTATGCAGGTGCAGTTAAATTTGTGAATTCCAAAGTTGTTAAAACAAATAAATCAAAATTATCAGAAATTTATTACTTCTACTTCAGTGTGTGCCTATAAAAATACAAATTCTGTATTGTCACAGTTAATATTCACCTCATTCTTTTCCTGGGAATACATATTTTATACTGTCATCAAAGCAGATGCACCTCTACTGCTTAATTCTAATACATATTTTGATAAAGACAGTGCACTTCTTTGCAGATCCTGTATAAAATGATGAAGTTATACAAACCCCAGAGGTACTTGTTAAGTAACCTCCATGCTCAATGCGTACAGGCATTCAGGGTGTCCAAAAGCTTGGCAGACATAGCCTATGCAATTTATATGCCTAAGATCAGAGATTCTTAGAAATAAATTTACAAAATCTCTTGTAAAGGCAACAACTCCAGTGACAGTTCTATATGAAGTAATAATTTATATATATCTCCCTTTACTTTTTAAAGCTGACTATGCTTGGGCTTTTTTTAAACCTCATTTTACTTCTGAGAAACCTGGAAAAGTAACCTTACTTATTTCTAACATAATTTCAGTTCCCCAAATTCAAGCACGCCTAAATCCTCAGCTCATTTGAAGCTGATGCAGGTGTACATACTTGTTCTATCAGCAGATTTGTTCCACTTTGTCAAAGTGTGTCCCACTTAGGACACGGCCACTCACCAGTATATAGTTTCATTACAATACAATCAAAAATAGTAAAAGGGCAAGCAAGGGTTATACCCCTAATTCATAATAGTCTCTCCTAATATAATGCAGACTCTATATAAACTTGACTGCTTTTTAGTTTTTCCACTAAGAACAGGGAAGTATAGACCACCATACATTATAATATGCCCCTGTTTAAATCACTGTTACTACACTAAAGGTATTTTGCCTATGCAAAAGTGCACGTTTAACAGCATGAGATTGTGTATAAATAAAAACTCAAGGACTGGCCTAATACAATGGCATTTTCAGTGCTTGAGGTTGCCAGGAAAGAGACACAATTTCATTCTAATGTAGATGACAATCTGGCTCAAGTGTCTACTCAGAGGATTAACACAAAGGATATGGTAAAAATTCAACCTGACTCAATGGAAAATATGAATTAAAAGACAGCCATCAGTCTTCTCAAAACATCAACCACCTTTTTAAATAGATTTCATTAAAAATTCACAAATTAACAAGTTTGGAAATATCATACTGTGGAACAAAACACAAACAGAATAAAGATTAAATCAAAATATTGTTTTGCTTAGGCAGAAACCAGTCAATTTAACATACCAACTCAGTGACTGTTTTCTCCTGCATTTAATTAAAAGTTCTGTTGTCTCCTGAAATGTGCACAGTGATACATGTGACTTAACAAAGGCATCCTCTTTTAAACACAGTGAAACATCCATACACTCTATTTAAAACTGTGACTTTCTCTAAGGGAATAATGCCCCCTCGCATCCATGCTTCAGCCTTTCAAGTCACTAAATTTTCTCTTTTCTCCCTTTGAGATGTAATTAGGTACATCTGTTGATGGATAAACAAGCAGTGTTGTTATATAATTTTTTTTTCTGGAGATCAAACCATCTCTTCCATGTGCTTTAAAAGAAATTTTTAATATTTAAAGCATATTAGGTGAAATCCTGAAAATGGAGTGCTTTCATCTGTAAAAAACCAGTGATTTCAAAAACAAAATGTTTCAAATGACATTCTTAGTAGCATGGCAGTATGAGCAGAGCACTTGAAATAAAAGCAATTACACTCTGTAATTTCCTCTTTATCCACTACATTCATTACTGGCTTGTTTTCTTTTCAAAACAAATACCAATGCTTTGAAAAATTCAGTGGTTCTTGGGGGGATAAGTGATTATTTCTGCCTACCCTCAGTATCAACGTAAGAGAGACCAGCAGTGAGATGGGAGTTCCAGAGGAACCTGTGTCTAAAGAAATCACGTAGAATTTCATGTGGCAACAGCTGAGCCCAAATCACTTGTATGCCAGCACCGTAGTGTGACACTACTACACTACTTATCTCCCCTGAAAATTGGTGGTTTATTTCACAAGTCCCATATGAGTGAAGTCAGGAGAACTTTGCTAATGGTCCCATTATGGGATTTTCAATCACTTTTATCAACATCTCTTCGGACAGAGAGAGGGAGGTTCCTGAATAGTTGGCAAAGGATGTTTTTACAATGGCACTTACACTCACCTTGTCACCTCCAAGTCAGAAACATTCTCCACCACCAGGAATTTCCCTCACAAGTAACTACTACCTTCCAACTCTGCACAACCTGACGTTTCAAAGCTAAGGCAAGATCTTTCCCATTACACATACTGGCTCATATTTGAAGTTCACTATTCACTTCCAGCCTTTAAGAACTGAAAATTTTGAGGGAACTTCAAGGCTTTTCTGAAGTGACATAACATTTAGTAATATTATATGTCAACATTCCCTGAAATCACTACCCCAACAAATACCTCTCTCAAAAAGTCGAACAGCTTCCATCATATAAGGCACCAAGAGACGGTTTACAATAAACCCTGGAGTATCCTATGAAAAATAAAAAAGGGATTCTAAGTTCACATTCTGTACCAGTACTACATGCAACATGGCAAATGAAACAAGTGGGTGAAGAAACTTAGTGTGTCATCGATTTATGATACTCTCTGAATTGTATTTTTCATCTGATTTATCTGCTCAGTATTAAAATACAGAAGATGAATTTCACAAACAAGGAATAGCACATAAACATTCATCATGACAAAGAACAATTAAGACTACTACAAGCCCAACTCAATTAATCTTAAAACAATTTAATGTGGCCAGTTGGCAAATGTCCTTTCTTTATCAAAATTCTGATGATTCCATTTCCTGAAGGATAGGAGAAGAGCATTTCCTCTCTAATAGGTTTTTTTGTCTTTGCACTACCAGAAACGTCTCCCCAACTGCTCACTCTGATACACCACACTTTTGAAAGCTAGGACCATTTCGATTGCAAGCATCAACACTATCTAAGATAAAATACATGCTGTCAGAAGATAACAAATGGATACAGAACTTTTTACACAAGCTTTAATCAAAATCAATAATACAAACACAAGAGAAAAATCTTTGCAAACATAGCATTATTTCGTACACTATTACTGTTTCAGATGTTTACTCCATTTTATCTCAATATTTAATCCAGAGAATTCCAAGCAATGTTTCTTCTACAAACAAGAATTGAAAAAAAAAAAGAAAAGAAATTCAGACATGGAGACTGCATTACTCTCTATCCAAGCTAATTTATAACAATTCATTATATATTCTACACATTACATACTGCAAAACTGTGGCAGAAACAGGAGAAAAGTCAACTAAGGCCACAGAGTAATTTAGCAGTACAGCCAGTATCCAGACACTGAGTTACTGGTAACTACTGGATTGCAGGCCCTTCTTTTATGACGAAATGCCTCCTGGGGGCTGTGAAACTCAAGGCAATAGCTTGCATAAAGCTACCCAGACCACAACTTAATGGATTCAGAAAAAGTGTGCTTAGGAAGTAGGATGTTACTCTAGAGAAAAAAAAACAAAGCTGAGAAGCAATGAAGATTAATTTGCGTCTCGTTACTGCAGTCTAAAGAAAAGCCTGGAATGAGCACATACCAGGGAGGATTCATCCAACTGCCTCACAGTACAAGAGGCAGCAGTCTTGTCTCCAGCATGGCAAAAGATGAGTTCTTGCTTAAGCTCTCCGGTCTAGGCTTTCGCAGGACTTTAAAAACAGACTCCAAAACTGTAAACCCTGATACTTGTGAGTTTTGCTGCTCTAGACAAATGTCTAGAATCACTTGACGTTTAAGAATTTGTGGTTATTGTGGATGTTTTCTTTGTCAAACTGTTTTTAATAGGGAAGAGAAACTGGACAAGAAGTAACCTGGAAATTCTTGAAGTGCCCTTACATCCACTAAAACCTACCACTTTAACAGTCTGCAAAAACAGTCAAAACGTACTCACCTTACAACTGACAGGACTCTTTCCTACTGCTTTACTGAAATCCATAAGAGATTCAAAAGTCTTTTGGCTGGTCATTGGAGTCCTGATGACCTGGGCAGAGGGAAGGTAGAAAGAGAATAAGCACATTTATGAGCAGAATCTCTCTCATTTCATCTCATCCCCATTTCAACAATGATTAAATTGTAATCTAGAACAATATTTCAGAAATTCACAAAACACTTGTTTTGAAAAAAAAATATATTCAATGGATATATATTGGATATATATGTAATAGACACAGAAATCCATTTTAAAGATAGATACAGCATTTTTCACATTTTGAAATTATGCATTTCTTTAAGATACTTTCCCACTCAGCCACTATGGATGGATGATAAAAGGACCATCCTTTGGAATCACACTTAGAAGATTATAGTACAACAAAGCAACTTCAAAAGCTACTTAGTCTCTGTTGTCTTGAGAAACACAAAGACATCACTCTAGAGAACCATATGAACAGATATAGTTCCTGATATAACAGGTTGCAACATCTACCCTGTGCCCAATGTAAACACAACTAACATTTATTTCTAAAGAAAATTTAAAATCTATCTTGCAAATTTGTGACAGCCCTGTAAGCTGTCTTCAGTACTATGTTTCCATCTTGATTTCACAGCTGAGTCTTCTGTCACATATAGTATTTTCTATACTTCACTGCCACCATTCCCTGCCCCAACTCCCACCCCCCCACAAAGAAGAAAATCAAAAAAAGACAGACTTGAAGAAGCTGAACTGTTGGTAATATTTGTGTTGAAATCAGCCTCCATGTGCAGTAACCTAAAACTGCTATACATAAGTACTTAGGGATGACCTCCTTGTTCATACCATTAAGTCATAGAATCATTAAGGTTGGAAAAGACCCTGAAGATCATCGAGTAAAACCTTTGACTGAACACCACCATGTCAACTCAGCACCATGTCCAGTCATTTCTTCAACACTTTCAGGGATGGTGACACCACCATCTCCCTGGCAGCCCATTCCAATGTTTAACCACACTTTCAGTGAACAAATTCCTCCTGATGTCCAGCCGGAACCTCCCCTGGCACAGCTTGAAGCCATTTCCCCTTGTCCTGTTGCTAGCTGCCTGGGAGAAGAGGCTGACCACCACCTGGCTACAGGTAGATGTAGAGAGTGATAAGGTCACCCCTGATTTTGTCCAAGCTAAACAACCCCAGCTCCCTCAGCTGCTCCTCATGTGATTTACCCTCCAGATCCTTCACCAGCTTCACTGCCCTTCTCTGGCCCTGCTCCAGCACCTCAATGTCCTTCCTGCAGTGAGGGTCTCAGAACTGGGCACTCGAGGTGCAGCCTCAGCAGTGCTGAGCACAGAGGGACAATGTGGTCCTGCTGGCCACACCATTTCTGATCCAAGCCAGGATGCCATTGGCCTTACTGGCCACCAGGGCACACTGCTGGCTCATGTTCAGCCACTGTCAACCAGCACATCCCAGTTCTTTTCCACTTACAGTCTGCTTTCCAGCCACTCTGTCCCCAGCCTGTAGCACTGCATGGGATGGTTGGGACTCCAGTGTAGCATCTGGCCCTTGGCCTTACTGAACCTCATAATGATAGCCTTGGCCCATGGATCCAGCCCGTCCACAGCCCTCTGCAGAACCTTCCAACCCTCCAGCAGATCAACATTCCCACCCAGCTTAGTGTTGTCTGAGAATTTACTGAGGGTACACTCAATCCCCTCATCCAGATGATGGATAATATTAAACAGGACTGGCCCTAACACTGAGCCCTGAGGAACCCCATTAGTGACTGGCTGACAGCTGGATGTAATTCTATTCACCACCACTCTCTGGGCTCAGCCACCCAGCCAGATTTTAACCCAGCAAAGAGTACACCTGTCCAAGCCATGGACTGCCAGCTTCTCCAGCAGAATGCTCTGGGAGGTAGTATCAAAGGCTGTACTGAAGTCCAGGTAGACAACATACACAGCCTTTCGCTGTCACAGAGACATTTCCCCCCACTCTAATAACTGATATAAGGCAAACACAAAAACCCCTACACCAGTGAGGACTGAGAGAAAAGCTTGTTTCACAGCAGAAAAAGTAGTGATCTTTTACTTTGATATTTGATAAAAATACCTCCAATGCTTTCAAGAATGAGTTTTTAATATACACTTCAGAATTTTGAAACACTAGCACTAGCTTTTTGAATTAGAGAAAGAAATCCCCTCAAAGCTTTGTGCTTCTGAGCATGAGATCCACAATCTATCAAAAGAACAGATGTGTTCTTTTCAAAGAACAGTGCTCAAAAGCACTGCAGATTTCTGACAGCTTCCATGAGAAATGACTGGCAATTTCAGTAGCATCTTTCATAGTTTGGGTGATTTTCTTGATTTTTCCCTTGATTATTTCAAAGTGAAACATCTGTTTTACATAGAAAATGTTGTTTACAGTGTTTGCCAGTGCCAATTCTCATTTACAGTAGTAAACCTGAAACAAAAACAAAGCTTTAAAAAGTGTATTGATTTACTAATAGTGGCACCTTTCTACACCAAGCCACTGAAAGCAGAGGTTCTGTGTTTCAAAGTTCTTCAAATACTATTCATCAACTGGAATGACTCTGAGGCAGAACAAAAGTCATGTAGAAAAACCCCAAAGTATAAAGATTGAGCACAGCAGTCAGGCAGGGACTCCTTGGTTTTAGTTTTTATAAACAATGATAGGCATCTTTTGTATTTTTCTCACAGATGCTTAGTTTAGATCTCTCAAGACTATGATTTATTTTAGGCTTAAGACATAGAACACTTCATTCACAGAAACAAAATACTGCCAACGAGTCCTTCTTAGCACAGAAATCAATAAACTCTATGTTAGCCTAGAGAATTACATTAAATATTTTTGTTATATCTAACAAACCTATAAAATTCCTCCCTTTCCTTCTTACAACATTTCTCCAGAACACTTAGTCACAATATACAGGATGCAATAATAAACTAAAAAAAAAAAATTTTTAAAAATCCACCTGTATACAGCAGTCAGTGAGAGAGAATTTGCATAAGTCCGAGTGCTCATCAGACAATCATACTCTGAATCAAATTTGTTCATTTCAGCCAAAAGATTCCAAAAGGGAGAAGAAGAGAATGATACATGGAAAGACAGAGCAAACATCTCCATAATATATATTTTACTGGGAAACAAGCAAAAACTATAATAACATGAATCTTAGGGGTTCAAAATGGAGGCACAACATATCAGAAGTGTTTGTCACTAAAGCAATACTAGAACTAATGGCCCATGGGACAGAGGAAAATGATTTACAGCACTTAAGGGTATGAAGTACATGAAACTTTGAGGCAGAGTGGCCAAACATAACAACTTACTTCCACTTACTCTAGAATTTGTAAATTCTAGTGATCAAGGTCAGCCACAAGGGGGAAAGGTGAGAAAAAGAAGAGAGACCTGTCGTTTTGTCTGCAATATGACCCTTACTTTGGAGGCTCAGATAAACTCTTATACTGGATTGGTATTCTACCCTGCATTTCAGTATTTTTAGAAATGGCATGATGTAGCCAAAGAAAGTATATTTAGAAAAGACATCTGAGGAGTTAGGTAAAAACTTTTTACACTTCCTTAAAGGCTGAGAAATACTGTAATACCTCCAGACAAAATATATGAAACAAACATGACTGACTTTATTTCAAAAGTGACAAGACAGTAAGGTTTTATTTCATGTCATTTTCTATCGATTCCTACTGGTAGCAGTAGTTCTTATTAATCAGCCTGCCTGTGTGCCTAAAATGATCACTATAAACAACACCTCTGCTGGCAGTTCAGTGGAGAACTCTGGAGCCTCGAAACTGAAGGAGTTACCTCTGTCTCTTCAACCTGCCCCTCAACAGACACTGCATCACTCTCTTATCACTAGAGGAAGCCAATTCCATATCAAAAGAGCCGCAAACTGAGATCTCCTCTTTCATCTAACTGAAGTGTCACTGGTGACAACAGCATCGCTGGGCTGCAGTTGTTATTGTGATGGAATGTGATCATAATAACCACTGTAAGGAGCGGTCCTAAGACACTTACCTCCACAAGCTTCATCATAGGCACAGGATTGAAGAAATGGAGACCTCCAAATCGGTCCTGCCTGGTGGTCGAGTTAGCCATGTTTGTGATTTGCAAGGATGAAGTGTTGCTTGCAAATATCGTATGCCTGGAAATAAGAAATACATGGATTGCACAAATCACAGTACAAGAATGATGTGCTAAACAGAAATAGGCACCCACTCACTAACCATACACAGAATCTTCAGAAATACTCCTGCAGTTTATTACATTCCTTTTGCTGAGGTGTGAGTACAGCCACTGCAAGGACTGTGTGAGTTTCTGACTGTCAAGGAAGTTTGTTGAATACATCTATTAGGTGCTGGAAAAAAAGACTCTGAAAGCAGAAAATTTCTTTTAACACCCAGATACATTCCAGATAATCCCTTCAGCAATCCTGGAGACCTAAGGGTAATTTTTCTGTTAATCATTTACACATCTATTGAAACCCAATCATTTGCCATGTTGAAAATGCCCTTTGGAGTCTCAAGGAAAATTTGAATCTACTTTTATATATAATGATCAGTGGTAGACACAATGAGCAAACCTGCCACCAGAGCAAAGAGCTGATGGGAAAAAAACAGAGAAAAGATAAAACCCACCATGCACAGGACACTGCAAAGGATACACAAAATGCCAAGAATTTTAAGCCTTATATGAAGTCCTTTTCCAGACATAAACCAGATTTAATAACTGCAATTTATAATGGTTTGGTTTGTGGTTTGGGATTTTTTTTCCCCAGAAATACCTCAGAACCTCAACTGCCCTGCTGTAATGACATCACACCAAAACCTTAAAGAAAATGGCTTTTTCTTCAAATCACAAAAATCAGAAAATTAGAGATAAAACTCTGTCTTCCATTCTGGACTGCATCCTACTGTCCTTTCAAAAAGTTATACTACCAGATTCATCAAATTCATCAAATGTTAACCTAAATATTTTGCTTACATTTCACTGAGATATAACTGAGCTTCACAACAGAGCTTTCAGAGAAGTTATGTCCAAGTCATGGGAATATCTCACAGTGGCATTAAAAGAAAACATTTTGGGACAAAAACACCCACATGGTTCTCCATTGTTTATTATGTTCTTTTTTTCATTACAGAAAAAGAAATTAAAAATCCTGGAAATTCCTGTTTGCTCTTCTCACAAATATTCTTTTCTTATTTCCCCACCATAAATGGGCCTTACACTGTTCTGAGGTGGGGTACTACAAGAAGAATTCTACATTTCAGAGTTTTGACATTGCAAGGTCAGTGCATTCAAAAGTCACTTATCCTCACCAAAAGTTTGCCACTGTACAAAAAATTCAAATATTCATATAAAACTTAATCAATCTGATTTGTGTAATGTAATTATTGCTAGGTTTATATCTGGGTTCAATTAAGTAAGAGATTTTACCCCCTTATGTGGAGGTTAAACATACCTTACACAAAATAAAACCTTGGGGGAAAAATACATTTGCACTGTGTACAGGGGCATTTTATTTACACTTTTTGCTCTGACAAACCAATTGATTTCAATTGAGTTTAAAATAGAATTTTCATGCCTCTTTGACTTAGAATTACATAATCCCTGCTTCAGGTGGCAGCAGAATTGGAAGGCTTTGGAAAGCAACAGTATTAATAATGCCATAGCAATGCTTTTTTCTGGCACCAGAGTGCTATCTCCTGGTGCCATCTAGTGGGTCAGAGGAAGACGCCAAAAACAGAGCTCAACACGAGAGAAACAGACCACGTCAATAAATCTGTTACAGCCCAGGTCCCTTACACAGCAAACACTGAACAAGACTTCCTCTGTAACTGTTTTATAACACATTGATTCTAACACAGTGAACAGCTGAAAACCACTGGACAGTTCTGAGCTGAGTTCCCACATATAAAGATAAATCCTGGACCAAGAATTGTTGATGGGCATTCCCACACCCCATAAACAGACATAAACAGAAAGCAAGTACAGAAGTGTTCTTAAAGTGAATACCCAAAAATTCTTTTGTCATGTTCATTATGATCCTGTTTGGAAAAGTGCTGCAGTGTTTAAATAACTGAAAGCCACAAAGAACACTGGGATATCCTTCAAAAACCCTTGCCTGACCTTTTGGAAACACAAGACTGACTCAATTCAAGAAAAGGAAAACAAAACCGAAGAGGGGGTAGGAATGCTTTATCCTGCTCTGAAGATGATGACCACGTAACACAGTAACAATTACCATGTTAGGAGGGTGAGTATAACACCAATAGGAACAGAACCTACAACAAGGAATTTTGCAAAGCTCTAAGAACATAAATCAATGTGCTCTCAGACTGATGGCATCCAGGAAACAGCATTCACCATTTTACCTGGACAGTTAACCAGATGAGGAATACCTCAAGATCCCCATGTGCTTTGGGGCTGCCACACTCTTCTGGCTCTTTACATTTGTTCTGAAGACTTAAGGGAAATTCACTCCCCATTCACAATTACAACTTCTCTCAGTAAAGAATAGCTTTCCCACTCCCTTATATTAACAGATCCACTCTCAGAGGAATTACAGTTCTTTTATAAGAAAATGAAGGAGGAATTAAGTTAATTGAGCTTTGTTTTTTCAGTGCAATACTTCGGTTTTGTGCTATCCCCAGACTTATCTACACTGGAGAGGTAATCATGATGCAAGAATGGGAAAGGAATGCATAGCTGTTGCAGCCAAGGAAACATATGAGACACGAAATAAAGTGCAAAACAAGAAAAATGCAAGGTTTCACACAGCTTCTGTTTCACAGGCAGAATTCATCATCTTGTCTGAGCAACTGTAACACATAGCTCCTTATGTTTCCATCTGCTACCATCTACCCCGGTGGTAAGTCCTGACATTTGAATTAAGGCAAGTGCTCCTTCCTCAGAAGCCTGGTCTTTCATGATTTCTGCCTCTAACACACATTTCAGAGGGTCATCAATGCCCAGGGTCCCACAGAAGCAAAGTTTGTCCTGAGACTCAAAGCTATCTTTAAACAAATCCTGTCTTCCATACCAATTAACCATAAGTCCACCACCCCCACTGAGCATGACACAAGAGTTAGCCCATATAATATGTTCACAAGTTTTGAATTATTCAGTCTTAGCAAAGGCTGCAGAATGCCTGCACTGACAGGGAGAGCCTTCCATTCCACCACAGTGCCATGTGGGATGAAGGAACTCTACTGCTTCCTTCTAATGCATGGAAAAATACTCACTAGACATTTCTGCCTTTCCCCACGCTGCTCACAGGACCTGCAACTCTATGCTCCTTACATAATTACAAACTACCCTTTGTATCCAATAGCTAATATTTTAACACTTGGCTACTAAATTTCACTATTTTACAGGTTTTCTTTCTTTCATCTAGGCTTTCTACACTGTGACCCATATTCTTCGCCATTCACTTTTCTTTATCCTACGTGTAAGAGATCTGCACGTTTATCATCATTTCCAAATATCCTTTTAAAAGGAAGGCTTCTTGTCTAGTCATCTGTCCCAACCCTGCAAAATCATGTCTGATGCAATGTGAAGGAGCATATCTGAACAACTCCTAGTATCTTTTAACACTCTGTAATGTAAAATTTGATGTTTTAAGGCAGCCATGCTGACAAACAGCTCAGTCTTACGAAACACAGCCTCAAGTGTTCCAAACATACATATTTTTAAATGAGGCTCCAAGTCCCTCTGCTCACATTTCCTTGCTGACTGGTTCTAAACAATTTGCTCTTTAGTACACTCTAACTTTCTCATTAAAGACTAGGGCAACTGAGTCTATTTTTACAAAATAGGCCCAACCTAACAACTACAAGGTATTCTCATAATTGCCAAACACAGCTACTTACTGCTGTGTGCCAGACTAAGAGTAATGCCAAGTTACCCTGTGCTCAGTACATGGTTGGTTGTGACTACTGCTTTCAGAAGTACCAAGTGATTTTAATTACTGACCATATGAGAAAGGCCAAAAAATCTTCCCAGGCTGAATTCAACTAATGATAACATCTTTTCTTCCTTGACATTACATTCAAGCCACAGCTTGACTAGTTGACAGGCTTAGCTAGACAGTCTAGACCTCTTAGTCAATACCCTCAGATTTAGCTACACTAGTTAAAATCTCAACCTGCAAGCAGTCAAGGTCTTGTGATCCTGAGTCATCAATTACAAGGCTCAAACTTCTGAGACTGCATGCTCAGCTTAAAAGCATTTTTAGGTTTGAATACAATTCAACAATAACTTCAAACAGTTATCAGTTACAGTTCAAAGAAAGTTCCAGGGACTGCAACTGAATGAGTGCATATTAAAAAATTATTTACAGTTTTATACCACACAATAATCAGCAATGATCTGTTTCCAAACTCTTGTATATAAAGTAAACTTCGTTCACTTAAGACACTTTTGAGATGACTGAGACTTACAGCTAAGAGGCTGAGACTTCTTAAAACTTGTTCATGGCAGACATGCTAAAACCCAAATATTTTGTCATCCCCATTCCCAATTTAAATATGGGAACAAGAGATTAAGCATAACCCATGTGCACCAGAACAAGTTTATTCTACTGCTATGCATTTGCAATTGGATTTAGATTTGAACTATGGCCAAGTATATGGCCAAGCTTCATGACCAAACATACTTGGAACCGCAACACATTAAGCAATGCAACAAGCAAATAAACCTGATGAACACACCTAGGAGCGTTTGTAACATATGCACCCAGTACAACAACTATTCCACACCAACATGACAATCTGAAGTTAGTCTAAAAAATCCTGGCTTTAAAAAAAAGGCAGCTAAGAAAATAGAGAACCAACATTAAGTACAAAACCACCAGAAACAATGGTCTAAGTTTCAAAATGTAACAGGAAAAACAGACATACTCTGGAGCAAATTTGTCCAGCGTCTTGAAGAGTTCCTTTTTAACTTCCATGTTCTCCACAATGGCTTCTATAACCAGATCCGTGCTGTGGACTACTGCTGCTGCATCTGTACTCGTTGTGATGTTCTTTAAGGTCTTCTCAATGAACTCAGCACCAGCCTGAAACATATTCAAGAATTATAATGTCTATTTACAATGACTTAATTTACATGAAAATCCCCTAATGTACTCTGAAGTGGTTTTGAGCCGCCAAAAATGCAGGCAGTCTGCCACATTTCCAAATCAGTAAGCAAGTTCTAAGTGTGTAGAGATACAGCGCTTTCCACTGACAAAAGTGGAAAGCTGACAAAATTTTCCTAGCCAGTCAAATCTGCTTTGAAGCAAATAGGAGACCTTTGAATTAATTCTTTTAGGAAGATCAGCCTTCAGGATAAGAGTCTGAGTGATCAACTGATTGGTCAATCAGTAGCTACAGTTTCAGTGCAAATGCAGGGGAAAAAAATGGTTTTTTCACTAGTAAATCCGACAATTGCTGACATAGTTTGTGAGGACAGAAATCAAACAGAACTGCAAGACTTTTAACCAAGGGTAAATGGAGACATAGTATAAATAAATAAAAAAACCCCACAACATGCAGGGTAGAATGCAATGGCACACAAAACCCACAAGTATTATGTGGACAGTTTCCCTTCGTATTAAAAGACTCCCCATAATTATGTATGCATGTATCTATGTATGCTCTGGTTATCCCAGTATAAACCCTTTTCATTTCCTCTGTCTGCTGCATCATTTCTACTGGCAATCATTAATCCCAGTATACATAATACATGTTAATATGTATCAAAAGAAGAAACGCATCTGCTGTGGAATTTAGGGAAACAAGCATAGTAACAAGTAACCCTTAGGTTACAAATTTAGATGCACCAACTGCTCCACAGTGGCTTGCTGTATGTAAGTCTTACTCAGTAATGTAAATGAACAGTGTCTTACATATCTAATTCATGCTACTTGCACTCTCTTTTCCTTTGCAATAATCCTGTACCCAAGTCTTGGGCAGGAGGGGTGGGGGGGAACCCAACAAAACAAAACTAAAAAACCAAAAACCCCCACTCCCTACTAAGGTATTAAGACAATTTTGTTATTATTTGCTTTGGAATAAAATGGATGCATTCCTAGATAAGACATCTTTCAACTTCCCTAAATCAAAAAAAAAGGAAAATCCAAGTTCTTCAGCACACTGGAAAAAGTTTTCTTTTTACGTCAGTAAACATGCTCTATAATGCATAACTGTAAGCAATATCAGAACTTGAATATGGTAGTTTTTACTTTCCTAAGTTTTATTAGAAGAATAAAGTAGAAGATGTCAACCTCAGGCTTATCTGCAAACTTCTTTTTTGTCACTCTCTTCAAACTCTCTTCAATTCCTTTTGTAGACTTTTTAAGGATTTCATCTGACTGGTCTACCAACACCACAGTGTGACCACTGGCTGCTGCAATCTGAAAATGAAAAAAAAAATATTCAACATCAATGTCATAAAAGAACCAACCACATTGATTTGTGCTGGGGCAGACAATACACCAGAGACATTGAACCAAATGTACTTTAACAGAAAAATCATAAAAACCTGCAGATAGTTGGGGTGGACTAGAAGGAATAAAGGTCTCAAAGAACTCAACAGAAAAGGAAAAAGAAATCTGTCTTTGCCCCACACTGCCTGCAGAACCCTACCTGTGCCTGGCCTGGAGGCATCTGAATTCTGAGGCTATGGCTAGAGAACAAACATTTGCCTTGAAAGGAACAAGTGGTTTAGCTGTGATCCTTGGATCTTGTAAGGAAAAAGGGCTATGGAGACCAAAACTGGAATGCTGGCAGGGCGAACAGGTGGCACAAGGGATGGCCAACCCTGTGTTCCCAGGACACAGTCACAGCTCTGCTGTCAGGCCATGAGCATGTGCCTGCAACAACTGGAAGGTGACAGTGGAGCTGGGAGTAGCAGGGAATGTTTGCCACTCCAGGACTCTGCACAGACCTGAATGACCTGCAATCTCTCCTTACTACATGCTTGGTGCAAACACTGGCTCAGCTACAGGCAGCGCCACTGGGTTGTCTTTTTGATTGGAATTTAAATTCATTTCAAACATATAAAATCACGTTCACACATTGCATCAGCATATTAAAATTCAGTTGTTCATTATCTGTTACTTCACTATTCATTAATGTTCCTCTTGCTAGTTAGCAACAGGCTACCTTCCCTTTCAGAATTCTTAAATTAACAGAGCTGTAATATAATAACTGTATAAAATGGATGTTAAAACACAGTTCCACTGATGGTTTTTAAAGACACAACTTCAGAACTTTCCTTCTGCAATCCTTTACTTTACATCTAATCTTATATGTAGAGATTAAAAGACTCTCGCATGCCCACAAGACCTACTCCAACCAAGCTAGCTGAAATGAAAAATACAGAGATATCTCATGAAGAAAAGCATGGTGATATTCTCATTCAATTTGCCTCACCAATACAGTAAATAAAGAAATGCCAGACTGCCTCTGGACAGCAGCAGTAGAGCTCTAACAAGCGGTCAGTCAGTCAGCAGATGGGTATGTCGTTATCCAATTTTTTTCTTTTTATTTTCACTAAGGCTATTTCACAAAAATAACTGGATAAAAACCACTTAAACCAAGCTTAGACTTTTCTACTCGTAACACTTTGTCTGTTGCTGATCATTTGTAGCGGTACAGCAAGACCCTTCAATCTTCAGATGAAAAATCAATACCAAGCACATTGATAAGAGATGCTTCACTGCGTATCCATTTAGGAAACCATCACTGACCAGCTGGTGAAAAATCCTGGAAAAATTAACATCTGTTCTCCCTCCATAGTTACACAGACAGGAAATAAGAAAATGGCAAAAGATCATACCATCTCCTAGCAATTCAAACACACACTTGCCTAGACTCTACTACCCACTAATCTTAAGAATGCAAAATAAATACATGAGTGCTGAGGACTCAATTAATGCTCTTCTCATGCAGAATTGCTTTTCAAATGGTAGAATCAGAAATTATAAACTCATGGCTTTCAATCACACGTTGTAGCAGAGGATAGCTTCTCCTGACAGTGCGAAAAAGCAAGGAAAGAGGAGAGACAATTTCTTAAGTGTAAAAAAAGGGAGGAAAAGCAGTTTTATTAATAGGGTACAGGGGAGACACCACTCAGTGTTATAATCATCTTTGCTTTGAGATAATTTTGGATTGATGAATTGGAGGCAGATGGTCAGCAAAACAATCCCTGGTCCTTAACAGTGGTAGAAGCCTGCAACCCCTGTTACTGCCAAATACCAGACAAGTTTCTCTTGACAAGCTGCTCTTTGAAAATGTGCAGACATACAGAATATGAAGATCACCTAACTTTCCCTGCCAGACTATAAGCTTTGCATAGTGTGCATCTTCCTCCAACATGAGAACAACTTTCTTCAAAGTTGTTCTTCGATAGTTCCTTTAGTGGAAGCCTCAAGCTCTAGCATCAAGATACAGAGGAGTGTTTTTATCAGACAAGTGAAAAAACAACTAGCTAATTCCTTAGTAAAAGAAAAAACAAACAAACAAAAAAAACACCCTCCGTATTCCTCCTGCTAGAGATTTTCCAGGAATATAAGAAATCTTCAGTTCTGAGAAGGAAACTAATTAATTTATTAAAATGGAGAATTGCTAATTATGAGCTCCAACCTCACTGTCAGTTTCCACCTGGGGATGTTTGCATACTGCCCTTACTCTTTGTGAAATTTGTGAACTATCCTGGTATCTTGGGCAACAGACTCTTTCTTTGAATTAACTAAACATCTAAATTTTATGTCGATGACAGGACTGTTCAGTTTTATGTCCTAAAGCTATCAAGTTAAACTTGAAAGCCAAAGGCCTGAGATTAAGCACTGGGAAAACAAGCACTATTTAAATATTAACCACTTCATAATTCTGCAGATGACTGACAGCTAAATGCCCATTTTAGCTGCTGCATTCTACTTGTAAAATGTCACTTGATCTGCTCCCTTGGCAAGTTAGAAGAAGCTTCTTTCTTGGACCAACATTTTCCACATATTATCACACACTATCTGGTTTACAAGTAGTCCCACACGTTGTCTTAAGAACCACCTTAAAGAAATTAAAATATAGGCCTTGGCTCTCTTCTTGCCAACTCGTCTGACCTGAAGAAGTGTGGATTAGCAAGAGAACAAGAAATGCGAGAAGTTGGGCAAGCAGACAGCAGCGGTGCAGCGGTACCTCCCACCCCCGTTCCGCAGCAATCAAGGCCAAGCCCAAGCCCAGCCCCGACGCCGCACAAGTCTGGCAGCGGAGCAGAAGGGGCGCGTCCCTCCGGGCCCGCACCGTGCCTGCCCCTCGCGGGGTGCCACGGCCGGGCCAGCGCAGCCACTGCTTCCCGCACAAGCACAGCCCAGAAGCAAAGCCACAGTACGGAATCGTCCGAAGGCGCTCAGAGAAGCGGGAGGTTTCATTTTGTGGTTTTTATTCCTGTCGCTTTGACTTCCCCTGCGCCCGCCCCGTCCCGCCCGAGGACAGCGCGGGGCGCTGCGCCGGGGCCGGGCTCAGCTCCGAGCGGAGCGAAGGGGCCGCCCGGAGCAGCAGCGCGGGGGCTCCCCCGCCACCGCGGCCCCAGCCCCGGCCCCGGCCCTGGCTGCACTGGCCGAGCCCCGGCCGCCCCGCGGCCGCCATGGTGGCGCCGCCGCCGCCGCCTCCGCTCACCCCCGCTCGGACCGGGCTCTCGGCGCTCACCTGGGCGATGCCGGCGCCCATGAGGCCGCCGCCGATGACCGTGACATGTTTGACGATCAGCTTCTTGGCGGCCGCCGTGGCGGCGGCGGCGGAGGAGGCGGCGCGCACGAACTGGCGCGTGGCGAAGGCCATGGCGAGCGCGCGGAGCGGAGCGGCAGAGCGGCGGGGCCGGGCCGGGCCGGGCCGGGCGGGGCGAGGGCCGCGCTCCGCCCCGGGGCGGAGGGGAGCCCGGCCCGGCCCGGCCCAGCTGCCCGGTGGCGGGGAAGAGACGCGATGGGTCTTTGACCTACGCTACTTCTGATTCCTTAAGAGGAGTCAGGCAGCAACGCCGAGGTCAGCACAGCCGGAGCTCCCGCTGGCCCCCGGCTGGCGCTGGGCCGGCGGCGGCGGCAGCTGCGCTGATGCCCGTCCTTTGCCACAGAGGTCACGGCGCTGCCTCCTCAGCGCTCACCTTCCTACTGCCGCCGGTCGAATTCACAGTCACAGAACCAATGGCGTTGGAAAAGACCTCCGAGGTCACCGAGTCCAACCCACGACCGGACACCACCATGACAAGTAGACCATGGCATCAAGTCTTTCCTTAAACACCTCCAGGGACTGTGACTCCTCCACCACCTCCCTGAGCAGCCCATTCCCAATGTCTAATCACCCTTTATGTGAAAAAATTCTTCCTAACGTTCAGCCTAAACCTCCCCGGGTACTGCTTGAGCTTATGTCTTCTTGCACCAGTGCTAGTTGTATGGGAGAAGAGACCGATCCCCATCTGGCTACAACCTCCTTTCAGGCACTTGCAGAAAGCGACAAGGTCTCCCGAGCCTCTTTTTTTCTCCAGGCTAAACAGCTCCAGCTCCCGAAGCTGCTCCTCACAGGACTTACCCTCTCGGCCCTTCACCAGCTCCACTGCCCTTCTCTGGACCCTCTCCAGCACCTCAATGGCCTTCCTGTTCACATCGTTAGAAGCTCTCTTTCCATAACAAGTGTTTCCTGACTAGAAGGTGATTTTATTTCCAGGCTAGCACAAGTTATGTAGTAAACAACAACAACAACAAATTACTTCCTTTATAAATACTAACAGCTGAATCATATCAGATGCAGACAGACCCGATTTTCCATGTAATTCATTTATCACCAGAACAACTGGCACTTAGAGTCAGCAAGAGCAGAAGCTGACAATACAGCAATTACAGCATATTTTACTTAAGTCAGCATCAGGGTAAACATTAAGCAGTTTTAGTCAAATAAAAGAATAAGAAGATTCTCATATCTCTGCACTTTGTACCAAAAGCCAGTAGGTTAGGCAGGAGCAGGAAGTGTCTGTGGAAACAGCTTCACTCAGAGACTCAGAGTTACTGCTCTTTGTGTATACAAATGACAGCTGAGTGGGTAATTAATGAATTTCCCTTAAAAAGAAAAAAAAAAAAGCAAAATATAAAGCACTATGCGAAGTAACCTGCAACCTAAGCCCAGGGTGTAAGACACATGATTTCCTCATAGAGCTGTGACTCCTGAGTGCCCAGTTTCCAGCACACACCACTGCTCATACCCACTTCTCCACAGGCACTTAACTGTTTGCTCTCAGTTCTTCCCTTCTATGTAAAACAATCTCCTCCCTCCCACTGGGCCTCCTCTGGGCCAGAGGCCCCAGCTCTCTGTCCTCCACCCCAGGCTCCCCACAGAGACCCCTCTGCTTCTCTGCCCTCCATGTCCCTCTATGCCAGGAGTCCAACAAAGCTACACCTCATCTTCTGCCCGAGATTTTCTTTCTTGCATACTGAGCATCTCCTCCTGGTGACAAGTCATCTGCCCTTTTATCTTCCTCACCTCTACCCTTCCCTCTCCTTTTATTCCATGTGAGTGTTTTTAAAACATTCTTTGTATCATTTGACCATAATGTGCCTGGCACTGTATTTTTCCAATTTCACTTTGTTCCCCCATCTCCTTCACTACTCATCCAAAAACATTTTGTAACATTTTCTCACTCAAAAACTTCCGTTGTAAGATGTCAAACACCACATGCTTAGTCAGTAAGTGGAACTCATTGAAAGGACCATGCAAAGCTGTCAAACACTTACTTGAGAATTACTTTATTAAAAATAAAAATACATTGAAGCAAAGTCTGAAGTAATTTTTAGACATAAAGATATTTTCAGCATTCAGAAACAGCCACCCACTTGTATTTACATTTTTCAACAAGGCATTTGATATGCTTCCTCTGCTGAAAAAAGAGAGGGGGAGGATACATTTACAAACGCAAACCAAATCTGTTACCATTTTACTTAGTTTGCCAAATATGGAAACACACTTTGAAAACCACAAAGATTTTGTTGCTTTTATGCTACTGTTTAGCTACTTTGATGGCATCCTGTGAAAATTTCAGTGCATCTGGAAGACATGAAAGGCAGGTCTTTACTGTCATTTCTAACAGCATCTTGCATTCTGACAGACATTGACGTGACTGAACCTTCACATCAGTACTTTATCTTGTGGCACAATGCAGCATTTGATTACAGGTATCACCAAAAACCACATTCTCAAGGTACTATTTGCAGAATGATAATTTTTGAAGGACAGTTTTCAGAGGTGACATTTTAAACTAAACTCAGCAGGCAAAACAAGCACAAATATGTACAATTTCACATACTAGGGGACTGTGCAAATTGTGTTTTCTTTGGAAGATGTAAAAATAAAATACTAAAGTGCTTTTCAAATGTGTCCTCATTGATCAAAAGGACAGATATTTTGTGTAAGTGATCAGTTGCACACCATCATGATGTTCCTTAGAAGGCATTTCAACAGAAAGATAAATATTAGCAGCACTAAATTTTAGCTTCTCAATCAAGCATATGCTATTTTAAGGATTTTTCAGACAAAAATCCCAGCTGTTCAGAGTGTTTATTCATTGGAAAATACAAAATTAAAGAAACAAGTGCTTAATTCTCCAATACTGTCAGCTTTTAGAGCAAGTGCTAAGTTTTCAAAAATTTCATACAAATTAAAAATTTAACAGAAGCTTATGAAGTCCAATGAAATCTACATAAGTCTTATGAAGTCCAATGAAATCTACATAAGAACTGGAAGTTCTCACACAAACAGTGGGATACCTGACCAATCAAATACATAATTCAGAAATTAAGGCACCCTGTTATTCAAAAGAGGTAACAGAAAACCTTAATTTAAATCCAAAATAACTATCTTACAGTCTTTGTTAGGCACTACCTGGCTTATAAAATTTCAAGTTTAAAAGTGACAAAACCAGACATTAATTTAAAGCTGAAAAGTTGATTCTTCTTTTACAATTTAGGTTTAGTTTCTGCCATGGAATACCCAATTCTAAAATTACAGTCAAATTAACATTCCAGTCTTGTAAACTTGACATTAGGAGGACTCCTGGTATTCTCTAGATCTCCAGTGACAGAGAGGAAACTTCCTTTAAAAGAGTACATCTGAACTTAATTCAGATGTGATAGGAAATTCTGCTAGATCAAAAGGAGTATAAAGTGATTTAATAATGATTAAGAATAATTAAAGGTTAATTGTTACATATACCCCCAAAAGATCGCTTTACATGTTTAAAAGACCTTTCAAATACAAGGCGAGACTTGACTGCCCTGTTCTGAAACACCTAACATGAGGTTTCCTTGGCCGTTGGTGTGACAGTGGGTAACAGCACTAAGATTCTGCATATGTAAAGAGTAAGGTACAGTAATATTGTATGAACCAGGTATTTGTACTCCATGTGGAAGATAACAAAGAGAAAGATGTTGTATTCAAACCTCGAGTTTGTCAGATTCCTCCTGTTCCATGGTAAACGTAAAAGACCCTCACCTCTAATGCCACTGTGATGCCGTATTTGAAGAGTCCAGTTCCCAAAGCCAAAGAGGTTGTGGCAGTGCTGTCCACACTGCCAGTGAGTGAAAAACTTGAGTGCAAGCCCCGAGTCCAGGATTACACAGGTAGAGTTTTCCCCTATAAGTGGCTGTTGGTCTCGTCCAGAGTGCAGCCACTGCTGCCATGGGGAAAACAGGGAACGCCAAGAGGCAGCACAGATGTCGTTTTGAATATCTGCTTGGCACCAGAGAGAACAGACTTCTGCTGTTTCTTGTTAGAGAATTCTGCTCTCATTTATATGCTGAAATAAAACATCTGCATCCATATGCTGCACACTTGTTTCATGTTGAGAATATGGCATATTCAAGCATTCATTTGGCCTCAAACTCGGGGTTTTTAGTGAGCCCTGATAGTCGAGAACGTTTGAATCCAGGAATCCAGACTGATTCGATCCTATCTACACTTGCAAGAAAGAATCCTCCAAGGTTAATAGAAGTGTCATTTAGTAGTTTCCAGAAAGTGTATGTCATTATTTAAGCTCAATTACAATATTTCTTTACACAGAAAATGCTAACACCCTGTCATTTGTTAATCCTTTTAATATTACATGATGTCCTTCACTCCTTTGGTAAGTTAACTCTTTATGTGCCGCTTTTAAAATTTTTTATAATTACTATCTGCTAAAGCATTAACAGATGTTTTGGACCATTCTTCCATAATTAACATTTGACAAACTGACAGTAATAGCTTATAGACAGGGTTTAAGCCCAGCAAGTTTTAATATCAAACTGAAAACTATGCTGTCAGTTTGTTTGTGGAATGCAACAGCTGACAAAGAAAGTCTTTTCTTTCCAGAAATCTAAATGGATTGATCACTGACTAAGAAAGTGTATGCAGTTGGTGTTTTCCTGAGAAAAAAGAATCAAAAGATGGAAACAAAAAAAAGCTGGATATTAAAAGTGCAGTATTTCTTTGCTAAATCTTTTTTGATGTTAAATCATTTCTTCATAGCTATTATGTTGAACGGACATGGAGCCAAAGTTAGACCAAACCTTCCCTCCATGGATGGTTTTGCAGCATTTTCAGGGTACAAAAAGGTAAAACTTTGCATTAGGCTTGTGAAAATCAGGAACAGCTCCATTTTTGCCAACTGCTCTCCCATGCACACACGTTTACCTGAAGGACAGTTCGAAGAGATATGTTACTGGCTTTATACAGGTGATCCCTTTGTTAACACACATGTAATTCCCGTGCTACCACAGTCCAAACACAGAAAGGCTTAAGCTACAATTAAGCTGTGAACTCTGAAGCTTTTCTTCTAAGCCTGGCTCAGCAGTATTACTTCATATTAACAGCACTTACACCCACAACAAAAGTATTAGCAAAGGACAATTCATTCTTTCTGCCTGGCAACTGGAGACTTTAGGAACCCAACTCATTTTGCAAGTCACCAACTGTAATAATAAAACAAGTTCTATAGTTGGTCCTATGTGCATTTTTTACATCTCACACCTCCAAGGCCCTAAACTTGAAACACCACCCCCACCAAGCACCTAATGGCTGCATGTGGATTATCTTACCCATCCCAAAAGGAATGAATGACTCTTTCTTAATTAGCTGCCCATTTTCATCCAGAAATCTTGATGGTTGAAATTCATCTGGTTTCTCCCAAATGTTAGGATCTCTGTGTACTGACCACAGATTGGGCACAATCACACTGCCCTTAGGAATGGTATATCCCTGTAGCACTTGAAACAAAAGCACAGAGACAGAGATGTGACAAGTTGCTAGACGTAAACATGGGAAACATCTCACTAAAAAGAAAACTAGAGGATGTCATAAAAAATTGTATCCACCCCTAGCAGTGGGTTGCAAATGTAGCAAACCCTTAAGGCAGAGGTGCTACCCTGCTTTAGAGTCAGAATCACACAGGCCTGAGCAGCTGGAAAGACATCAAGTTACACCAACAGCTCCCTGCAGAGAAAAAGCAGCAGCAATTGCAAGAAATGCACTCTGTAGCATGCAAGTGCTGTGACCCAGTTTCCTCTTACTCCTGTGGTGTCACAGAGCCCCAGCACAGTCAAGGGACAGGTTTTGAACTGTTGTTACAAGAGGATTTTGAAATCACTAGTCATATTTCAGCTTGTTGCACCTCACTGTCCTGAAGCCAAAACAAGTAAAAAAGATCAATTCAGTACTGGGTTTGAAAGCTGAGTATGGCTATCTTACACTGGCTTTAGCCAGTGGTCAGCTATAGATAAGCTAGAAACATATGTGGAGGTAAATGGTATAAGCCTTTAACCAATCAACTGCTCTAAATTGATGTTTTCAGACCTCTGTGTCAGAATGCCAAAAACAACTGTTTCAGGTACAAAGGTGGAGTCTCAGCTGCCAGCTATGACTAAGCACATCAGTCAATACAGGCTGACCCACATAAAAGAAATTGCTCTAAATTAGGATGTTAGGTCAGACATGCTGCTTAAATAAAGGAGTATCTTGAGGCCACCTACTCTCTAAAAATGGCATTTTACATACTGGGGTTACAGGTCTATCACATAAATGAGGTCTTTGTAAACTATCACTAGATGACCCATCAGATCTTCATCCTCCAAAGAAATACTGTAGTAATAAGTCTCTAGAAACACTTACGAGCAGTTGCTGAGGCCATTCGAGGAATAGAGAGGGGAACAACTGCAGTCATCCTCTGCACTTCCATAATGGTTGCCTCTGTGAAGGGCATCTGAGCCTTGTGAGCAAGCGAGGGGACTTTGTCACGTCCTAGAACTGCTTCAACTTCTGCATGAACCTTCTCTATTCAAAGGGAGCAAGAAAAATAAAAAAATTCAGAAGATGCACTACATGTCAGGAGACGTCTTCCCAATATCATTTGTCTACGCTTCATTGTTTATATAGGTTTCTCAAAAATTACTTAAAGATGTGATCCCTAGCTGAAATAACTATGCCAGCATAATCTTTAAGAACAGGCTCAGTTAAGAAGTAAACAACCAAGAACAACTGTCACAAGTAAAGCTACTGAGATGACAGACATTGCTAGCACTTCTGCATTGGAAGAGTATAGGAAAAGTTCTGTTGCAATTCCAAATGTATTCATAATCTTAACTTTAGGAGGTTAATTATATACATATATATGTATATACATATATATATATACACACAGTAATTTGAATGTTGAAAACATCAAGCTTCTTCCATGCATTAAAAAACTTGAACAAAAAGAGAAGTGTGTGCTGTGTGTGTCTGCACATGAAGAGATTGGAAAGCTTCTCATGCAGCTGCTTTAGATACTTCGTTCTGGAGCAGGAATTCTGGTGCTGTTACTGCAAGTGTACAAGCCATTTAACTTGTTCTTGACACTTCTTACTTTCTAGTCACAGAAGCTAAACTCAGCTATTTCCCAGTTCCCCTAAAAGGCAGCAGCAGATGCTCCTTCCCCACACAGCCCTTCTGCAAAGGAAAGAAAAAAGTTAACAAGCTAATTTCCTTTCTCATTCACAGGAAGCATAAAGTGTCAAAATATTTGTTTGCCCCTTTCATCTCTCAAAAGACTCAGCATACAAGCAGTTCTCTTCACGGAAGTTTCCAAGATGCAAGATCTGCTTCACCTATGTACATACAGGATGACGTGCCTTCTCTTAACAGGTAACTTGGAATCTGGCTATACAGCAAAAGACAGTCTTGAAAGAGGAAAGCGCAAAACTAACCTTTAATCAAAAATAATAACAGTCAGTTTTCAGTTTTTACCTTTTGTATCCTCAATACTTCGTGGTTGTCCTGCCTGCCTTTTCCAACCAAGCTGCTGATACTCTTGAATTTTTGCTCTTTTCTCTCCTTAGCAGTGATACAAGATTAAATGAAAGCTCAACACAAAAAAATAAGTGTCCCAGTTTCCCAAGCAGCATCCAGAATTGCTGCCTGAACTGGGTCCAATGAGCCGCTGCTGCCACCTAATGGTTTCGCTAGTAAAAAAGTTCAGGTATGAGGAACATTAAAAAATACAGCAAGAGATATGTGCTGCTGATGGCATGGCTCTCCAGAATCTTCTTTGTGAGGGTTTGCTACTTTTACATAGCCCAGTATTCAGGAATGTACAGTAGTTTAAACAGTTTTCAACATTAAAAAAATAAAAGAGACTGTCTCATGCCAAGTGTCACATCAATGCTTCATCTCAAACAACTCATTTGTTCAGTTTGTAAAGAAATGCTGAACTATACAGAAAGCAGCCAAACTGCTGCTCACATTACCAAGTGCAAAAATACAAACTTGAGCAGTTCTCCACTAACAGCATGATATTTGAACTGCTCCACAACTTTTCACATATTTAAAAGTCTCACAGATCTTCACAAGTTAAAGACCAAAACAAAGTCAGGGAACAGAACAAACCAAATACTTCGCATGGCCTCACCACATTCATTGTCTCACACCCATCCTTTTCTTTTCCATGTAAAAAGCAAAAATGGTTTCCAAAGAGAAAAAGGCTATTCCAGATTTTTTTCCCTGACAGCCCTTAGCTTGGCTTTCCATGTCTGCAAGCAACATTTGCCACTGCTAAAAGTTACAAAATTCAGGTATTTTCTTTAGGGAAAAAATATGTCAATATGTTTAAGAGAAATACATTATCAGGGTCAAAAAACGAGGCCCCTACCTTACTCCAAGGCAATCAGGATACATAAGGAATGGGATACTAGAAGTAAGAGAATCACATTCCATAGCTAAGTGATACACTCTGGACTACAGAGCTTATTTAGATTACTTGACAACAGCCACAGCATAAGCAAAGGTGGAATTGGAGAGAAGCAATAAAACAGTTAATGATCATCAGAAGAGGGAAAACTGACCAGCACATATACACACAGTAACACACAGGTGGGAAAGAGGTTAAAAAACACAAACCAACACAACACTATCCCAGATTTCATTTGTGTAATTTAGAATATATCTAATTCATCTAACTGCATACCAGCTCAAGCAGTGATAACACAGGGACATCAAAAATAGAAGACTAAGCCTATGCAATAAAAGTTTATTTTACAGTTGTCCCCAGTGAACTCTCTCTTCCACGTATTGAACTCATGTCCCATTGTGCAATCTTTAGTCAACAAACAGGTGGACTTTGTGCAATAAACTATGATCTTGACATTTAATCACCTTTAACAGTGATTATTCCAGACAGATCAGACTCTGAGGGTAGATGAGTCTACTCAGAGTCATAACTCACTGAGTTTTGAATACCTTTAAAGTCAGAGATTCTATTAACTTCCAGGGCAATCTGTTGTGCTCCTTTGCCATCTTCAACAGGGCAATTTTTTTTTCCTAGTATCTGATTAGAATTTTCTTCTTGTAGAGTGTCTCCACTGCTTCTCTCCCTTCCACTGCACACCTCAGAGGAGACTGCCCCCATCTCCTTAGTCTCTTCCAATCAGGTAGCTGTAGACAGCATAAGGTTTCCCCTCAGTCATCTTTCCCTAATAATGAGCAAGACCAATTCCTTCTGCCACTTCTTGGGGGTCATGTGTTCCATGTGTCTTCCTCTCCCGCCCCCTGCCATCATCAACCACCTACCCAAGGTTCACCATTGATACGACCACTCAAGACTCCTGTGGAGAGGCCTCTCCAAAGACACTGGTGCTGTGCACTTGTGCCAAGTCCAGCTTGCGTAAACTGTCTCTGACCTGATCTTCCTCTACAGTGGGTAGTGTTTCACTTCCCCAGGCTCTGCCACTAGGCTCAACAACCTCCCTGCTCAGGAAGGCATAAAAGCAGACCTCACCACTGTGGATCTTACACATCTTGTATCACTGCTATATGCCTGGAACACCACAACTGCCAAAGTTTTTCAAGCACGCTAAAGTTCCCTGGAATTACTTGGAAAAGATAAAGTTGCCCCAAAACAGAAGAAATGTACAGATTAAAAGGTCATTTAGTACTTAATATATAACACTAACCTAGAGGTCTTCAAAGCACAGCAGGATAGAAGACGTCTGATTACATATCAGCCTTTCAAATTGCACATACACACATACTGTTTGCAGTTCAAATGATTTCTGCACTGTCTCTGTTTGCTTCCGTTTCTGAGCATCCATCCAGAGCTTTACCGTCTGGAATAAATCACCTAGAATAAAACTAGTCTTACCTTGTACTTCTGGGTAAAGAGACATGTAGAGGAGGCACCACAGTAATGTGTTGGAAGTAGTATCTGTGCCTGCAATGAAGAGGTCACCAATGATAAAAAATAGGTAGTCATCATTAAAACTGCTCTCCTTGTTGTTCTTTTCCTCTTCTGCATGGATGAAGTACATATCAATGAAGTCCCTGGGATTTGCTGCATCCAGCGTGTCCCTGTGCTGTGCAATTATTTTCTTCAGAAAAGCAGTAATATCTAACTCCGTTTGCCGAAGCTCGCGGAAAGGCCCAAAGGGAAGGTAGTAGAGCCAAGGGCAGATGTTGACCAGGATCATGTAGCTGTTCACACTCAGCTCCAGTGCACGGGCCATGTTCTTCAGCATCGTCTTGAACTCAATGTCTTCGTAGTTAAAACGCTTGCCAAAGGCCATGGAACAGATAACATTGGACACTGCATTGCGAATGATCGGAAAGGGATTAAATGAATCTTTCCCATGCTTCAACATTTCTTCCTTTATGAAGTTCAGCTCCTCAATGATTTTAGGCTCTAAGCTGTGTCTCCCTACTCCAAAATGACGCAGTGTTGAGAGAGAGAATTTCCTCTGTTGCTTCCAGACAGGACCATACGGTGCAAAAATAACACCTGAAAAAGAATGGAAGAGTTTGAAACCAAAATACCCTATTTTCAATAAGAAATAATTATATGGACCTGTAACCCAAGAACCAGAAGAAAGGGAAATGATACACAATAAATGTATCCCAAGCACTGGGCTAGGAACTAGAGGAAGAACACCAGGTTCTTTATAATAGCTTTGGGAAACCCTGTCCCCCCTTTTCCCAATCTGAGAAATTAATATTAAAGTCAGATCAGTAGTTTTATTAGTCTTTGCAAGGCACAAATAGATGGAGAAGAGGTATTAAAGATGCTTCATTACTACTGATAATTTTGTAGGAATTGTTATTCTAGGACATAGGTTAGTTATTGCCTTTTCTCCTCAGTGTCCTGAGGTAGGAATTTCTTCAGCAAAGCAGAAGACATTAAAACACAGGCTGGCTTGTATTTCTTTCCTCCTTCACGTTATACAAACTTCTCAATACTTTTTGCATGTGTTTCTATTAGAAGCAAGGTTTTTCTTTAAGTTGTAATAAAAATAAAGGATACACACGCTCTGAACAAACCTGGAAGGTAAAGACAGGTTCAGAGCCACTTGGCAAAAGCCTGCTTGATTTGCATCTCAACAGTTTTGATGCCTTCAGGCACTTGTTCTGCATGATTGTGTCATCATGAAACACCATTTAAATTAAATCCCTTAGCTTCAAGTATAACTGCTGCTCACTTAAAAACAGAAACATCCCTTCTGTTGAACTAAAAGACCACGCCAAAGACACTTCAGGGTAACAAACAACCTGCTGTATCTAACATACTCCATGGTTAAGCTGGTGTCCTCAAGCAGAGTAAGTGAAAAAGCAGGCATATTCGGGGCTGAATTTGGCCAAGAACCAACATTTCCGAGGTTTGTGGCTGGGGTGGAAAAGAAACAAACATGGATTTCTTGGAATAAAACAAAGTTATCACTATTTCTACGCCACAACAAATATCTCAAAACCAGACTATACATCCACAATCTGTTCCCCTTTCTATCATTAGGAAAGCAAGTTTTAGGATTCAAATACTTTCATAAAATAAAAGCAACCTATTGTCTTGAACGTAAAAAAGACTCTTGTAGCCTCCCAGAAAAGCTACCACCACCAACACACCTTCCCACACCCAGAGTCTCCAGCAGTCCTGCACAGCATGGTGTTCTCTCACACCTTGAACCCCCAAATTGCTGCAAAATACTAATAACTGATTTGCAGACTGGGAAAGAACAACACAGGAGACAGACTGAGGAGGAAGAGCAGCATGAAGTTAGAGTAACAGAGATAAGAGAAGAAAGCAAACTGTCAACTGGATCACTATTAAGCTACACTAATGGAATAGTCCTTCGCTGTTTTCAAAGAAAATCTCTGCCCGCCCTGAAAAGTCAAGGTACCCAGCACAGATAACTCTACTCTTTAAAAAACCAAAACAACCCTAACAAAAACAAACAAACAAACAAAACAAAAACACAACAAAACAAAAAAAACCAAAAAAACCCACAAAACAAACAAAAAACCCCAAAACACAAACCCCAGAAAAACTCCCCAAAACAAACTAAAGCAAAAAACAAACAAACAAAAACCTGAAGAAAATACAATAATGAATTCTAAAGCAACAAGAATAACCAAGACTTCATGCTCATTATAGAGGGCTAATTCTATGTACTGATAACAAAAACCTTTCAATATAACCAACAAATTCACAGAACCAGAGTTCATTTTATTCTCCTTTTTTACATGAAAAAAAAATGTAAATCCTTACAAGAAGCAAGTTCTGGCAAAGGCTAATTTACCCTCCCTCTCCCCCATTTCTTTCTGCTAGCTTTAGTGTTGCTGCAATACTGGGAACACTGACCAACATAGAATTCATGACTTTTAATAACATTTAACTTCTGTGCTGCCAGATGTCCACATCTGGATGTACACAGGGTAGGGCTAAAATGTCAGACAACCACTCAGGCTCCATCCACTCTAGAGACTGAGTCACTGCTGCAACCTCTCACAGATATAAAATACAGAAATGCTTTACTAAAACAAAATGACCAAAATCTACGTTTTCCCCAGTCTGGTATTTCTGTTCCCACAGATGTATGCACAGAAGCCTTCAATTAAGACTTAACTTCTACCTTCTCCCTTAAGTTCTCATGGCACTTCCCATCCAGCCAAGGCAGTCTCCCTTCTTTACTAATCAAGTTGCTGAAATACAGTATTTGCCATTTCTGGTACTTCTACTTGCTCTCCCCCACGCACAATATTCTACTTGCATCTTACACACAATCAAGCCACAAAGCTGAGATAAGCCCTGCTTTCTCCCATACCATACCCAGCAGGTCAGCTCAGGGTAAAGACAAAACTATCACAGAAAATGTAGCTTACAAGGAAATAGCTCTGTAAGTTCATACCCTGTAGCTTGTTTATAGAACAAAGATACAGGAACCCAAAGGGAATACTTACTGACTCAAAGCACCCCAGTGCTGTAGTACCCAAATTGTGACCAGCAGATCTGAAGTTACCCATCATCCTGCTTTATCATTTCCTTTCCTAATACATACTAACACAATTGCCTCTGTCCTGACCTGCAGTAAAGTCTCACCCATGAACTCCTGAATCTATGATCAGGAGGCTCCCAGACCAACCCTCAGAGGCCTCCAGTTTGAGTGTCGTAACCCACGGACCTCCTCCATGAACCACAGACAAAAAAGAAACACTAGTTAGCACAAATGTAGCACCACAGATGTTGAGTCATTTCCTTCATGCCACCACTAAACCCAAGCCAGCCCAGAAAGAGCATCTGTAGTTTCCACCGGCTTTTGAAGAAACAGCAGCCCACACTGCCCACATTCACTGCCTTTGCCCTTGGTGTACTCAAAACACACCACCCCTGCGGTTCATTCTACAACACTCCCACACCTGTGGCAATTCAACCAGCAAACGTGCACGCTACATACCAGCTCGGTATGTTTTAGAGACCACTGGGCAGCTCTCGTCTAACAGTCCTCGTGCCTGAGCGCAGTTATGGAGAGCTTCCACACAAAACTAGACGTAAAGCAATGTAACCTCCCTGCTGCAGCGCAGCACAGGCAGGTACAAGTCCCTGGACTTGGCTGCAGCACGCTCCGGCTCTGGACAACAGGCTCCTTACACACTCAACTCCCCTGGAACATCCACTAATGAAAGTGGCTAATTGCCCTGGCTAGTCTTGGGGCACCATGTTCAAAAAAGCCTATCAGAGAACATGAAACATGAAATTCAGAGCGTTTAAGGAAAAAGAAATCCACCATGAGCCTAAACATGCAGTTTTAGAGCACTGCTAAAATCATGTAACTCCTCTTCCCCTTTCCTCCCCCAGTTCTTGCTAAAAGTACTGTACCTAAAAATACTCATGCATGATAATGTGCCAGTAATATCTGTCTCAGACCAATATCATTAAACTAATATAATTCATAATTTATTTTTTTATTCTTTAAACCAATTTCAGCAATGGTACCTGATCACATTTTAATAAACATGACCTACGCCACTCGCTTTCCTCTTATCTTTACAAGGGTAATTCTGGTACACTAAAAAAAAAAGCAACCAACAAACAAACACAAAATCCAACATTAAACTGGAAGAAAATAAAAAAAGGTAAGTTTCACAACAAGCTAGCACACTAACAAGCCTTCTGGGCTACACTTCCTAACTGGAAATGGAAAATTAGTTTTCCACAAACTCTGACAGCCATAATGACCTAAAAACTAACCATGAAGAAATTCTAACTGCAGCATTGCCAACATGTGTTTACACTCTCCCATGCCCTCTTTTTGCAAGAGCTAGTAAACTCTCTTTTGACCTATAAAAAACCAAACCAAACCAAACAAACAAAAAACCCAAAAAAAAAAAAAAAAAACCCCCCCAAATATATTCAGTAAGTTCTGACAAGCATAATAACACACCTGCAAACATCTCAGCAACAGTAGCTTCCACACAGGCAGCACAGACTGCACAGCTACAGAAACCTGCTCTTTGCCATCGGTACCTTGGTAAGAACTGGGGAAGTGTTCAGTTTAGTATACCACTGCCAAAGTTCTGACATTTTTTCTCCTGACACAGTCAAAATCAGAAAGCCCCCAGATGACAGACCAGCAGTTCCTTAAACCCCTGCACAAAAGCCAGTCACAGAATTAATTAGGTTGGAAAAGACCTCTGAGATTGAGTCCAATTTATGATTGAACACCACCATGCCAACTAGAACATGGCACTAAGTGCCACATCCAGTCTTTCCTTAAAACACCTCCAAGGACAGTGACTCCACCACCTCCCCAGGCAGCCCATTTCAACACCCAATCCCCCTTTCTGTGAAGAAATTCTTCCTAATGTCCAACCTAAACCTCCCTTGGTGCAGCTTGAGACTATGTCCTCTTGTCCTACCGCTGGTTGCCTGGGAGAAGAGGCCACCCCCCACCTGGCTACAATCTCCTTTCGATAAGTTTGGAGAGCGGTAAGGTCCCCCCGAGCCTCCTCTTCTCCAGGCTAAACAGCCCCAGCTCCATCAGCCGCTCCTCAGTCCCTTCACTGCGAACAGAGCTAAAGGGATGAGGCATTTCAGTCATCCAGAGGTGGTCCGTGGTGCACAGCACAGCACTGCCCAGCTCACGGGGATGCTGCATGTCCACCTCAAGGGAGGTTGACTTTCTCTCTGCGTGCTTTCAGTCAGCAGCAGGGTGAAGGATACACGCGAGGAGCAAAAAAGCAAGTAAATGGTTCACTCTGCAATTCACAACACTTATTTATAAATTTCGGCAGAGCAGCCACCAGCCCCGCTCGGTATCATCGCCCTGGCCATCCATCAGGGTGCGACAGCTCCCCGAGCGACACCCGCCGGGGCGCCCCCGGGCGCTTACCCTTGTTGTGGGTGATCATGAGGACGATGGGCACGGAGGGCCGGTCGCTGAACACCTCCGCCTTCTCCACCAGCGCCTCCCGCACCGCCTCGAAGGTGTTGAGCACGATGAAGGGGCGGCTGCCCACGAAGAGCCGGAAGACGCTGCCGTACATCTTGGTGAGGCCGGTGAGGAAGACGTGCGGGGAGAAGGCGGGGGAGACGCGGCCGCCGTCCTTCCCCTGCACCGCCCAGCGGCGCAGCAGCGGCGGCGGCAGCAGGGCGAAGGCGAAGTTGCCCACCAGCGGCCAGGGCGCGGGGCCCGGCGGCAGCCCCGACAGCGCCCGCGGCCGCCGCAGCAGCAGCCAGTAGCAGCCGAGCCAGCACAGGGCCGCCAGCAGCAGCTCGGTGGCGGTGGGCGGCCGCAGCAGCCACGTCCAAGCCTCCGTGCCCGGCGCCGCCATCTCCCCGGGCAGCGGGACCGGCGCGCTGGCCCCGCTGCGGGCGAGTAGCGGTTTAAGATGGCGGGGGCGGGCGGGAGGCGAGGCCCGCGGCGCCCTGACCCCGTCCCGCCGGGGCTGTGGGCGGGGAGCGGGGCCGGGCTCCGCCACCGCCGCCGCCCTCCGCTGTCAAAAGCTGGCCCGGTGCTTGGACGCGCTCCAAGTCTAAAAGATGTCATTGAACACAAGCACACGTGTTCAGCTAATTGGAAAAAAACAACAACAACAACAAAAAGAGAGCGCTCCCCACAACCTCATAGGACTTGCTTGCAAATGCTCTTTCTGCAAACATCCATTTTTAGTGGTGTTCAGAAGGAAACGAAATACAGATGTTCTTTCTTCCTCCTGCCCAAATAGAAAAGCTGGGAGTTCTAAGGAATAGACCAAAATGTTCTGTTTTCATAACCAAGGACTAACCTAGAAACATGTCTCAGCTCCAGGTTAAAGCAACTGCTTGACACACGCAGAGCAGCACACAGAGGCTTACCAGAGCTGGACTTTCAGAGGAAAGATAGTTTTAGTTCTTTCCCACAAATAAACAAAACCCCAAAACAAAATTAAAAAAAAACCCTACAAAAACCCCAACACAGAACCCCATCATCCACACCCCCCACCTCCTCCAAAAACCCAAACCTACCCCCAACTGGTTTACAGGGTAACTTCCCTCACTCTGTACAACACACCTTGGTGCGCTTTTTCCTGCTGATCAACAATAAAATGTAATCCCTACAAAGGTAATCAGATGTTGAATATGCTACTGTAAGGTGTTCCAAGCCAGTTGCTGCAGCATCAGTGATTTTAGTAAGTGCTCTTGGTACCCCCTCACTAAAAGAGAAAAACACTGTGGGCAAAACACAAGTACACCATCTTTAAAGTGATACTCCAAAAAATAAAAAAATCACACAGAACAAGAGGTGCTTATCCACTAAAAAGGGTGTTGTTAAAAAACTCCTTTTTAAATAGTTGAGCATTCCGTAAAGATAGTGACAAATGGCTCATAAAATAGTGGCATAAAAAAGGTTTTATTGCAATTTTACAGAAGTTACAGGAATTTTAGAAATACATAAAGCTTCAAATGGTCAAGGTCAGCTTTCCTCCAAGCAATTAAGGCAACTGTCTCTTTAAACAGCAAATGGACATTTTACTAGCCACAGATTAATCAAAATTAAAAAACTAAGAACACAGATTTAACTTAGAACAGAATGCAGCTTTTTTTTTTTTGTTTATATTTGCAAGAAATTCAGTGGTTAATTACAACGTACACCAATAAAATGTAACTATTAGAAAAAATATAAAAAGAACAGGTGAAAATTTAGCTGAACTAAAGACATCTTAAATCTGAGTTTCAAGAAAAGTTTAAATTCTACAGTGTGAAAATAAGAAGCTAAACTATTCAGCACAGCTGAAACGCATTACTGGTTTTGCCTGTTTTCTTTATAGAGGAGTAATCTAGTCTCACTTCCCTCTTAGTCTACTCAAGAAGTTATACTAGATTAGAAAAAAAAGAGCCTGCTTTCCTTCTATATGCAATTGAAGATTGGTTTCAGTGGCATATGAGCAATTCAAGCTTGCCCAGAGATTAAATTCCATGTTAATTTTGATAAAAATGAGATTACTTTCATATTTTTAAATGAAGTTACTGATGAAATGTAAATTTTGCTCTAGCATATCAGTACATAAATGGATGTTTCAAGTTCAAATAACAGCTGTTGCAACATTAAAATCAATATTTTTAAATTTAAATTAGTACCAAATAGCCTCTTTATAGAGCATAAAATTAACAGCAAAACAACACATGAGTACTAATATTCTGCATACCCCAAATAACCACACATACAAGTTTTAGCACTATCATGCTTCCCATGGAAATCATTCCTTCTCAGTTCTAGTATCAGTGTAATAAAACTCACCCTCCCTTGAATTCCGCACTTAAAGAAAAGACATTCTTCAAACTCTTTTACCTCAAATTGAGTAATCAAAGCATTTGGTGACTTTAACAGGTAAAAAAACACAAAACCATGTAACAAATGAATAAAAATCCCCACCAGAGTAAAGACTGTCATTAAACATCTGAAATAGAATAGTTCAAAGGAACTAATTTTTCTTTAAAGATAACTAAGTTAAAGAGTTAAGGCCCAAGCAAAAACAGTAGAAGTTTAATTAACACAGTAAACTCTCAAACATAATATTCTTTTCTCAAACTCAGAATCCTATCAACACTTACAACTGTTGAGCAGCTGTTCTCCACAGTTACTGAGTTAGCACCCATTCTCTTCAAGTATGGGCTGTGGTTCTATATGCTTTATTTACATTTGCAGGCAACTTTTGGATTTTTATTTCCACAGGCACTTTATTAATAAAAAAAACACTCCCTTTGTCAAAAGAATGTTGAAAATAATTTGAAATCTCTGAGTTAGACTAGTGCACTGAAACATGTTTCTGTAACACAGGAGATGCTAAGGCTAAAAAAACACTCTCAGTCAAGTGCATGTCACATGCTTGCAAAGGCTTTGTTTTTTGCAGGGCATTCAAACCTGCAGCCATTTATCTCTTTATATTTCTGTAAATATTGCACTTTTTTTTTTTATTAAAAAACAAAAGCCCTTTTTCTCTGAAGCATCTAGTAATTAAGAGATAGGAAAGTTAAATTTCAGTGTGGTTTAGGACTGTTATGGATGACTGCTCTATCTTTGGCTCTTCCAAGTGTCCTACTATTAAAGCAAGCACTGGGACAAGCAGCAAGACACAATCTAGACTATTGTTACTAGATTATCCCTCTTCACTCAAAAAAAACCCCAGCCCACCCTGATTTTCTCCTAGATGGTGGGTTTCTGCTTTAAGTTAAGTTACTTTAGCCATGGAATATTCTTAGATCTTAGACAAGCCCATATTCCTTGAAATACAAGGTGCAAGTGATTCAAGAGAACTTATTCCAGCATATGAAAGAGAACAGTTTAGGGACCAAAACCTCAGAGCACGACTACTGTAGAGCAGAGGAATGTGCTGCAGTGTTCCAGGCTGCACCCTGCTCACTCACCAAGGTGTACCTGGACATGGCACCCACTCTGCATGTTCATGTGTCCCTATCAAATAAGAGCATATTTATTTCAGAGCTGACTACTAAGATTGCCGTGTCACAGGTAGATACTTTTACAATGGCAAGTTGACATGTAAAGGGCCTTTAAAAAGAACTAGAGTCCTGGTATTCTCCATGGATAGAAAGTGCAGGTACTGCTGCCCAAACATGCCTCTTGAAAAGATTTGGAAGTACACTGTCCTTCATTATATACAAAAAAAATCATAACCAAAGGAGGGAAGGAAGAGAACAATAACTTCTGCAACAGAAGGCACAAGAGTTTTTCATCTTAAGAGAATGTTGCTTGTGAAGCTTTTAAACAAAGCTAGAAAATTACATTGCTGTTTCACAATCTAAACTACCTAGTTCAAGGTCCTTCCATGGGTTTTTACGACTTCCTACTATGAAGAGCCTTGATAATTATGTCAAATTTCAAGTCTGTTCTTTAGGTATGATTACGTGGTCATGTTCCTTCACAAGTTTGTTTTTTAGAAGTTTCAGCAAAAGGTGGATCTACACTGCATAATTGGTGTTCGCCTGCTACAGCTTTGTGCATTTCATATCCTCTCTCTGTCTCTGAGGCTTCAACGATGATGATGAAGCCAGAGAATGATTTTCTTTAAACTACTAGCTTGCACCTTAATCCTGCCAACACAACTCCTGTATTTTAGACTGAGTTTTAGAAGATTACCTGTCTTAAAAATGTATGAAAATTGAGACTTGGACATGTAGTTTAGACCAATATATTTACTTCTAATGTTTTCCTGCATTAAAATACTTACCTTTTTTGCAGTTTTTATATAAAATAGAAATAGAAAAGGGTCATTTATATTAAAAGCATTTGGAACAGGCTCAAAAGGTACAGAAATTTTGCTTTATTGAAAAGGTGTCAAAACAGCTTTCCTTAGTGTTCATGGGTAAGAAGAGAATACCAGCTCTTAATAATATCTGAGATCTTTAGCACCATAAATGGATGTTGGTTTCTGATTTTTAAAGATATGACTGGTCATGTAAGTAGTCCAACAAAGTATTGCATTTGTTAGTACACAGGCTGACCATAAAAAATTTCTACTTGTATGTGCCAACTAAACCACATAAGACAACTTCTTTACGATGTTTTTACCAAATTCATGGCCAACAATGCAAATGATCATGACAGCACCTTTGGAGAGAAAAGCTAAAAGATGCTCATGTTATTGCTTTTTTAAAGTACAGCTAGTGCAATAGGGGTTTTTTGGTGTGTGGTTTTTTTTGTTGGTTTTTTTTTTAGTTTTTTCTTTTTTTATACAGTGAACAGATTGCAACATCTTACAAATCACAGCCCTAGCTCTCTCTTGCACATATACAGCAAACCACAACACTCAGTTACCTAACCAAAATAGCTGACATCAGCTATAAAGTGTCATCCTGAAAATTTTGATAGATAAAAGTCAACTCTTGCTCTTGCTAACTTTGAACAATTTCCACAAAATTGAGGCCCAGTTTGCAAACGTTAGTGGAAACTACAGCACAAAAGGTCTTTAAGTATTATCATTTGTTATCATAGCATTATACTGCACAGTTTTTGCAGAACTGGACCCTAAAGCCATAAAAACCTGCCATTTATTAGCCCATCGTGCATGCATTACAGCATTCCTGTATTACCAGGCAGGGTTCCTCAGCAGTCAACAGCTTTTCTTGCCTAATTTTTCCAAGATTGGATATATAACTCCAACCTATGCTATGTGCAGAGCTACAGAGTCAACCTAGGTGAAATCAGGCAAGAAAAGCTGTCAGCCAACGAGTAGGGAAAATATGTTGCAGTTAAAAGCGAGGTCCTGTAGTGTTTTTACAGAAGTCTTTAGCAGTTCTCAAAGTCACATGGAAAGCACGAGAACATCAGCCATCACATCATTATTTCTGCTTTTACTTTCAGGTTCCTTGATATTACCCTGACCTCATGAAGCTGCCAGAACTCATCTTTTTCACATCTCACACATTTTCTCCTGAATCAGGAAAATAAACACAAGCAAACATACTGAACATTTAAAGAGGAAGAACTGATTCCTGACAGGGGAAAAAATAAAAAAGCATGTTCTAGCATGTTAGGTTTTGTACTTAAAAATAGTTTTGAGTCTCAAATGGTGCAAAGATGTGTCTGACAAGAATGCCTTCTGGCTTTAGGGTTAATTATGGAGTCTTCTCAAATGTAAATCCTACTCTTCTGTATTGAGCCATTTAGAAGAGGCAGACATAGTGAGACAAGAGCCCAAATCAGCACAGGCTTAAGTGCAAGCAGCATTTTGAGGGGCAACAAATTATGAAAAAAGTGGAATGCAAACTCAGTTTTTACAGAAATAAAGCACTGATAACAAGTTACTCAAAATGTAAGAGGGGTTGGAGTTTAGTAATATTGTTCATCCACAAACATTTCAATGACAGAGGTCAAAGTAAGCAGGGAGATAAATTTCCTCTTGATATTCTCAGAACTCCTGTAATCTCTAATGAAAAAAACCACAGTAATTTAAAAAGCAAACAGACCCACTCAATTTAAAACCAACTCACATGCTTGAACCCCAAATTTTCTGCTTCCTTGAATTAGAACACAGCTCTCCAATGACTGGTTTTATGGACATCTGCCTTTTCAGCCCTTTCCATACTTTTCTGATTTCTAAGTGACCTTCTCTACACTTTTTAGTTATTGCCACCTTCGGCACTGTGCTCTCAGTCTTAAAGGAGCTCAAAATGACAAGCAAAGGTGGCTCACAGCCTACTATGTAAGTACAACCTCGTTTACCTTCCCAGAGAAGCCTCTGTGTACTGAATCCAATACCACACATGCCACAGGGGCCCAGGTGCCCAACTGCTCAAGATGCTTTCACTTCAGACTCCTTTCTGACTGCTGCTTCTTTTAATTAAGAAAAACAAAACAAAACCAAAAACCCCAAACCAAATAAAAAACCCCCAACAAACTCAAAAGTCAAATATATTTCAGCAAAGTTACTTCGTGAAAATTCTCTCAATTGGCACAAATGAGATTATTCTGTAGTAATTCTTTGCAGTGTCACAAATGCTAACCTCCTACAAACCTTGCTATGCTGAGGGCAAATGCAAGAGCTTACATTATTATATAGGCACAGCTTGAAAGAAGAGTATTTCTCCTAGAAGAAACCCATGCACAGACTTCTTAAAAACATCTTAGGCACTGTACATAATGGTTCTACATTTTTTTCCATTGACATTTACCAGAACTAAACCCAGTTGTGTTTAACCATACAACAAGCAAAGGACAAAAACACTCACTCCTCATCTAGGGGAGGGACTGGGCCAACCACTACAGGATACTTTGAAAAGTGTGAACACTAAATACAAAAGTATAATACAGCATCTTTTTTCAACTATAGTACAGATAAGACTGCATGTAGCATACAGTCAATATAATTTTAGTTCAAAAGTCACACGCTGCTCCTTCCAGCAAGAGCTGCTTTCCTCCTTTCTCCTACCTAGTCTGCATCTCAAAGGTTAGTTCACAGCAGAGAGCCATAGAAAACAAACTGCTATTTGCTAAACTCCAAGTCGTTTGTAATTAAAACATTTTAACTGAAAACAATTCAAACCTTCCTGAGTTTTTAATCACCAATTTACATTAGGAGAGAAGGAATCTTCAACACCAGTATTTCAGATACACGTTAGAGACTGCCCAGTATTGTTACTCCATCGTAAAACATCATTCAGGCATTCTGAACGTTTTGTTAGGAAAGAGGAGTTCAGAACTAGAACGTTTCCCTAAAGTACACAAGCTACCTGTATCTAGCCTGACATTCTCGTGTGCTACTTTCTAGGTTAATAAGACTTAATCATACAGTTAAATCCATGGGAACTTTAGCCAACTAGAAAAAGCTTCAGTATGTTTTAAGCATTGCAGCACTTTGTTCTTGTTTTAGAAGATATTTTTACACAAAAACCAATTATTTCTACATTACTTAAAAGTCCGTTGTAGTTTTAGCTCAATTTCATGTAAAAAGCATTATATGATCACCATCTATTTCTGTGTTTTCATCTGTCTTCCTTTTTCTTGTAAATACTAGAACAAAAGCCTTTGTCCTGTTTCAATACACTTCTTTTTGGACACTGGGAAGCATAATAAAGTAGCATAGGAAGGCTTACTTTAAGTAAAGTTACTTCAGTGGCATGCTAGGATATTTTTCTCATGTGCACTTAAGCAGCAACACTCATTTGAGTGGAGCCCAACAGAAGTATTTATTTTTAAGATCCCTCTCCTCAATAACTGAATTTAAGATGTTGACTTTACAGTGCCTTGTATAGAGCACTTTAATTCGGAAGTGTTCAGCCTTACAGTATCACTCTAATTTTGTGTGTCCGTAGAGGAGTTCTGGGTAAGTTCAAAACATGGGTATTGTAAAAATATCAAGGTGACAATGGAGCTTTCTAGCTAAGTCTGCTAGTAAGGAAAAATGGTTTCAATACAACTGATAGATTGGACATGTTTTCAAAGCTACCCCATGAATCTTTAAGATTCAAGGTTTAAAAATTAAAAAAGAGAAAAAACCAAACCAAACAAAAAGCTATGGAAAAGTTCATTTAAAGTAAATGGGAAGGCTTCACTTCGCACTGCTGTTTATGGATCTGTTTCTAGAACTGTAAATCATACTTAACATCTACTGAAATGAGAAAGAATTGGGGTCAGTACCAAACAACTTACAATAAACTGTCTAGCCAGATACTAATGATGGGAAAAAGCAATACCTCGAACAGATTCCGATTTAAGACACTGGTAAGTGGATTTGCAATAATCCAATTAAGAGATTGCTCTCTCATATCCTACAAGACTTCCCAGTTCCGTCTCTGTTACTGAGCTTTATTTCTCTATTACATGAAGGTAATGCATCTTAGCATATACAGTCTTAATTTTTTTAAGTTTCCTTCTCTCTCACTTTTTTTTTTTTTAAGGAGGGAAGCAAATGCAGAGTTCATAGCAACGTTTAGCACAACTATTTTTGCTACTACCCCATCCGTAGCAATCTTTCCAAGAAAACTGCAATGAAGGATGACTAATATATAGTACCACTTATGACCACATGGGAGTGCTAAGTACGTACCAGAAAAAAAAATAAACGAGTCCATTTACAGTGGTTTCAAGTATATGTTAATCATTTCTGGCATTAAAATGAAGCATCTATAGCATGACCATTTAGCAGATTTCTTTAAATCCTCAAGTTAACCTGTTACATCCAGGTTTAAACTTAGATTAGGCATTTAACAAAGCTTGTTTCATAAACACAAAGCACCATCAGCAACTAAGTCATACTGATATGCCAGGTGTACAGGTGTAGAGTTTAGTTGTTGGTTTGGGGTTTTTTTTGAAGTGTCTGGAAAGTTCAACATGTAAATGCCCTTCAGTAGAGAGAAGCAGCATGTTGTAGTCACAGCATAGGTGCAGCTTATGTGACACCTCTAAGAAATATTGTAACTAGGAAAAAATAAGTAGTGACATCTGCAAAACACTGGGCATATACAGTCCAAATAATGCACTAATAATTTGATTGTAGGCTTCAGTGAAGTTCAAGTTTCTCCTGTTCTTTCTACCTACTGCAATGTTTTTTCCTCTTTGGATGAAACTGTATTTTCAGCTTCACGGTATCAATATACAATGATCACCAAGATCTTAAAGTGAGTAATTTTCATGCAGTAGTTATTGTTTGTATTGGTTAAACTACTATAGCGGTAAGAATCGGCATATACAATTACTTACCCCATTTCATCACCTTACATTTAGGCCTAAAGAATCTTCAAATACAACTATACCATCCAAGTTTGCAAAGCAATTAAAAGCTATTGAGAGAGTAGAGACCTGGTGCTTTCTGCTAATTAAATGCACACACCCCCACACCCTTCTAAGGGCTTGGATACAATGGAGAAATACTAAGGACTTACCGAGGGGCTGAGCCAGAACAAGATTCAAGTATTTTAAGCTAGAGTTACTACTTAAACTCTCCTTTTGTATTACAACAGAAGTTTCTACCAAATTCAGCAGTATAATGAAAGCTTACGCAGCCCCACAAAAGCAGAATCTTTACTTGGTTCTATTGCATCACTTTCACATTTTTACCTTCCAGAAATCGGAATAAGTATAAAAAAACCCAAACACCTCATTCTGTGTGAAGTCTACTTTGAAGATATATTACAGAAATCCCACTGAGACACAGTGGTGGTTATGCAATTAGCTATCTAGACTACCTAAGTATTTATTTTTCAGCCCAGATGAAAACCACTGCTTAAGCTCCTCCTGTAAGGCTTCTCATCATGTTTTCAAGGCATCGTTACCAATAATGAAATCCATTCATAAATCACAAAAGACAGTATTACTACAAATAGCATAACATGACCATATTTATGATATCACAAAGCTTAGATTTCATCTTTAAAAAATTATGCTCTATGAAGTAGTACTGATATAATAAGTATCTTGGGAGATCTACTGATGACTGACATTGAACAGACTCATTTATATGATAGAGAAAAAGGACTCATGTTTTGATACTGGCTTTTTAGCTGTTCAAAGTCTGCTAGGAGCAAGCAAATAGAAGCATAGTTATGCCCATATACACACAACTTCAGGGGCATGTTATCAGAGCCTACTAAGCTCATTTAAAATAAAACCAAACATCAGCAGAACTTCTTTCTTAGCTAAGTTTTACCAAGGATGTAAGGAACATTGTTTATTGTATTGTTTTGATAATGCACAAAAATACTCATGTACAACAAGAGCAATGATCCCCTTAGTTAGAAAAAAAATCATATTTTAATACTATTTAATTTTATAACTTTAACTGAACTTTTTAAAAGGAAGTTGTCATAATTTAAATTGTGTTCACACTTGTCAGTCAATTCCAGACATTCTTAAAATTAAGCAGCATTTCCTTTATATTAGTATCACCTCAACACTTGGTGCAGTTTTACTTTTGCATCAAGTTTCACTGAAAACTGGAAAACAATATTGAGTTAACTGCAGAAATTCATCCAGAATAAAAATGGTTAAACATGGTATGCTAATTTTCTGCTTTGCTTTCCCAACAACACAAAACATAACCCAACAAGAACCTGGTAGCTGTTAATTTGTGGTTTTGTTACATGTTTACCCCATGGTAATTTCCCACTTCCTCAGCCAACTTGTTTAAGTAGACATTTTAATTGGACTGAAACCCTGGGAAAAAAGGAAGCTACATGTGAGTCCTACAACAGTGTATTTTAATATGAAATGGGTTTTGGTAATAACTGAAGAAATGCTGCTGTTGTAGGTATTTACCTTGGCACATTTTTGTTTGGTGGGTTTTTCTTTTAAAGTGAAGTCACAGAAACATGTGTCAACAGGTAAAAAAAAATTCAATGTAGAACTATGGTTCCCAAGCAAACTTGCTATGTAGCTTCAGCAAGAGATAGCTACTAAAATTCAAAATTAAATTTTAAACGTAGCCTCATTTTGGACCTGGCCTTGCGTTGCTCAAGCAGGTGAGAGCTGTGGGACTTTTGCCTGCATCAAGAACTCTATGATCACTCTTCCCAGTAAATACCTTTGTTTAGTGTGTGCTTTTGTGTGCATATGCATGTACATACACTGACAGGCACTGTATAGCTATATACACAAGGCCAACTGTAATTAAAGATTTAGACTTTGAAACTGTGTCCCTTACTAAAAATAAAACTTTAGGCTCCTTGAGCTCTGATGTTAGCAGCTATTTCTAATTAGCAAAGTCATCAGGTAGCACAACAGTTTGAATATAAAATTACTAATAAAAATGTAAAAATTGGTACATAGTAGAATATATGGGAGTTAATAGTGGTAAGCAATATTTTAGGGTCATAAGATATTCATACCCACAGTGTGTAAAAAAAAAAGTCACACTTGCTTCCAGCTGTACCAGTCATGCAGAGGCCTTACCTTCATTAGCAAGAAAAATGCAACAAACCACTTCCCACAATTGTGTTATTTTTTTTATATACCTCGATACGCCAATATCGTGCCTTTACAATTGAGCATGTTTTTGCCCTTACGCACTCCAGAGCTCTGAAGATGAGACTTTTGGGTGCTTCTGTGGATGAGCAGTAGTTAGTAATGAAAGTGTTACTGTAGTCTTTGGCACCTCTATCTCGTTAGTAAAGCAAAGTCCTGCTCCATTTTTTTTCTTTAATAAAAATATCCCATCAGTGGTGCATTTCATTAGCACTGAGGAGTAGAGTAGGTCTGTACAGCCTGATAGGAAAACATCTGAAATGGCAATACATGTCTATAATTGTCTCTTCAATCAATAGCACAGAAGCTTGGTCCACTTCTTCAGTTACAGTATAGTCCTCTTAAGAACTTTGGTTACAGCATTAATGTTTTGGTAAAAAACAAAACAAAAGAAAACAAGAAAAACCACAGAGCAGATGCTTTCCCTCCTTTCTTCAGGTAGATTTTTCATTGTCCTCTCCTGTCTTCTGAACCCGTGAATACTTTTTGCATGAAGATTTGAAGCAGCTGGGAGGCCAAGATATCGGCCAGGAAAAGCTGCAAGGAACAGAGCCTTGCACATTCTTCTCAAAGAAATAAAATATTGGATACCACCATGCTCGAGAGAGAAAATTCGTCTGTGAAGAAACCTTTAAAGTCTGTATTGGCACAAGCAGATAAAGAAGAAAAGGAAACAGTCAGTTTAAAGCATTATAATCAATTCTATTGAGTCAAGACAACTACAGAAATGCATTTCCGCAAAGACAATGAGCATTTAGCCTAGAAAACACAGAATTGAGATAATGCATAGATCATAGTCCAAATGCAAATGACAAAATGAGCATCTCACACAAAAGGATGCTTTGTTGCTGTACAAAATTTAGGGATACAAAGCACCCAAGTCTTTTTGAATGTGTTTCCAGGCATGTCGTGTTTCCATTGATGACTAATAGTTGAAAATTGGATTAAACTGGCTTGAGAGCTATGCTTCTACTTGAAAGTGTTGTTTAAACAACTGCAGCAGATACCTTCTGAACAATATACTTTCAATGACATTTACAGAAGAACTGTCACTTGAATTTTAGGACGGTCTAGGTAATTTCAGTTGGCCACAAATTTTATTACTGAACTACCGATTATTCATAGGTTGAGACAAAGAAGGGCTATTTTGTAAACCAACTACAGCAATAAAACCTCAAAGTTCAAAAATATATTTTAAAGACAAATTACTTAAACACTACAGTGAAAATCCTCGCCCATTCTGTTTAAACTTCAATATGGAACCCCTATTTTTATTTAGTAATTGAAAACTTAAGACCTTTGGGCAATCTTAACAAGTGCAGGTTATACATTGGTTCTAAAGGTGTTTGCCACTGACCTTTTCATTAGCCATTGAGTGGTACCACCAAAAGAGCCGTGTGGTGATATAGTAAGCAATGATGACGTCTACGGTATAGTGTTCATGAGCAACAAGGATACAAATGATACCAGCAGCACTCATTAGCCAGCAGATTAAGTGATACCACCAGAAATGACGTGGTGAATCTGTGAAACAAGGAGGTGATGGGGAAAAAAACACACCAAAAAAGACATTCATTATTATAGCAATCCACAAAAGGAAGGGAAAAAGAAAAATTATTTAAAGTTATTAAATGTGAAAACATAACTCCTATCACACTGGTACAAAACCCCTGCTTTGACACAGAAAACAAAGACTACAGAATTATATATGCTTACTGAGGTGTGTTCTTACTTTGTAAAAGGATGCCAAAATGAGTCTGCAGTTATACAGCACCACCCATTTTCTAATCAAATTAAGTACAGTCACTTCTAGGATATGGATTGCAGAGGAATAGACAGAATTGAGGTAAAACATCCACTTTGGTTATTTTATTTGAATCTTTGCTCTTCTTACAGTCTATGCTCAAGTAAACTCAAGTGCCTAGGATTGATACAACCTGAGCAGATTAAACAGGAAGAGACACTCTTATTTTAATTCCTAGGTTTTAAATACTTCGCATGAAGCCTCAATTGTGTGAAACAGGATACTCTGTACAGGGAAGGACAGTATGTGAATTTATACCCTTTAATGAAAGATTTAACGAATGGGAGTGAAGCTGTTCTTCAAACCACATTTAAGCCACTTCAGCAGAAGAGTTCCCCTGACCTTCTTTCCCCATTGAAAAATGCCTCAGGTGTCCCAATGACCATTCATAACTTCTGGCAGACTAACTGGCTTCATTTCACCCACAGTGGGAGGTTCTGGCACTCCTTGCCTTGTGGGGCAATGGTCAGCCTTGACTTTCACACAATACCAGCAGAAAAGTTACTGATCTCAACAAGCTTACCCAATAGTAGTTTGAAAGGCCTGTGTAAGATAATAATAATTTAAAAAAGGAAGATAAGAAGCCAAGTAAATCTCAAGAAATTGATGGAAATACCACAGAGCAAGACAGATAGCAAAGCTAAAAATGTAGCTATTCTGGTAAAAAAAGTGGACTGCAGAGGAATAAGTGGAAAAAGTGGTAGCGTATGAAAGGAAGAACAGAGCAAAAACTCCATTAAGTGAGAAATAAAATCCCCAGAATGCATCTTACACTGAAGACATGTTACCAGAAGAGCAGAAAAGAATACCATAAGCAGCCTCTAATTCAGGACAATTACAGGCCTCATGCCCTTGTTCAGATAGCATTTTGCTAATTGCATGGGAGGCAGAAAAAGGAAATCTATGCATTTCTCATTTATAGAGCACAACTCCCCTGAAATATATGCCTAACATTTAGGCAGCAGTCAAAGGGCTTATTACAAGAATTTTTATGATACAGTTTCTCCAACCCCTTACGATACAAGTACAGGAATAAACTAGTCCAGGAACTATTGGGTTGTCTGCATCTTTCGTGGTACTAAAAATAAATATTCAAACAGAATAAGATGCAATATAACATACACAAAACAAGGTAAACAATAAATCTATTATTAGGCTACTTTCCTAATACTGTTCTGGCAATATTGGTGACTTACATATGCCATTCCCCCAGTAATGTTCACTTCACAAGAAAGACCTAGGCCTAAAAATCAGACTGTAATCAGCATCTTAAATCACTGTACAAAGAAGAATGTCTCACATCTGCAGATTCAAAGTTGATCATATTAAACAGGTCTTTTTATATTGAGGTTTATGGTTAAGGCAGAATGTAGCACTACAACACCTCATTCCCTAAACATTTTAATAAAAGGAAGGCATCCAACTAATGCTGGTTAGTCTTATTTTTGTTTCAGTGAGAACTATGTTCCTGCGAGCCAAGATAGCATTTGCATAGTTTGGAATACAACAGTAGGAGAGAAGAATCCAATTCCAAACACGTGAACTGAAAAAGGAACTCCCCACTACACATTCAGGAGCAGCCAAGTTCTCAAGACACAAGCACAGCTTAACCAGATTTAGCTCAGTTCTCCAACACTTCAATGGTTGCTGTGTGTGCAGCACCAATAGAGATTTTCCTCCCATGCCCCAGAGCAATGTAAAGCAAAAGGGGAAGTCATGACTATCTTCTGTGAGCTTGCCAAATTCTTAACTACAAGAAGCATTACGCAGGAGACTCTAGCAGAAGACATCCAAAGAGCATGAACCAACTTTTCACTGTTTGCAGTAACTAATGTACAGCACAGTTGAGAAGAGTAACTTTGCTTCCAAAGGTAGTATAAGCATCCAACAGTGCTGTGTTCAAGCCACAAAATTCCTTAAAGTCCTAACATAGATCAGCTAACCTGCACAGTGTGCATATTTAACTACAGTATGTTTTATCCAAAATTTGAATAATCTGTCCATCAACGAAGAAAATCTCTTGCTTTAATCAACCAGTAAATACTTATATAGAGTCAACACGTTTAACCATGTTAAGCCCTTCGTTAAAGCCCATACAACGTTTAGTCAGCCTCACCTCAACCCGTGGAAAGGGGAAACAGCTCTTCCCTGAGGCCATCATTACCCATGTGGAAGACAAGAAGGTGATCAGGAGTAGTCAGCATGGATTCACCACAGAGAAATCCTGCTTAACCATGATTGCCTTTTACAGTGGGACAACAGTCTGGACAGGAAAGGGAGAGCATTGGATGTTGTCTACATGGACTTCAGCAAGCATTTGACACTGTCTCCCATGATGTTCTCACAGGCAAGGTTGGACAAGCAGACAGTGAAATGTATTGAGAACTGGCTGAATGGCAGGGTTCAGAGGGTTTTTACCAGTGGCAGAGTCTAATTCATCCCAAGGGTTGATACTGGGCCTGGTATTATTCAACTTACTCATCAATAACTTGGATGAAGGGATAGAGTGCATCCTCAGTAAGTCTGCTGAGGATATAAAGCTGGGAGGAGAGGCCGATATCCCAGAGTGCTGCACAGTCTTTCAGAAGGATGTCATCAATCAGGAAAGGGCAGAACAGAGCCTTCTGAAATTCAGCAAAGACCAGTGCAGGTTCCTGCACCTGGGAAAGGAGAGCATGGTGCACCAGTACAGGTTTGGGGCCAACCTGCTGGAAAGCTCTGCAGAAAAGTACCTGGGAGTCCAGGTGGACAAGTTGTCCATGAGCCAGTAGTGTGGCCTTGTGGCCAAGAAAGGCAGGGGGTACCCTGAGGTGCATTACGAAAAGCATTGCCAGCAGGTCAAGGGAGGTGATCCTGACCCTTTACTTGCCCTAGTGAGGCTGCATCTGGAGTTCTGGGTTCCCCAGTACAAGACAGATGTGGAGCAAGTCCAGTGGAGGGCTATGAGGATGACTGGGATACTGGAGCATCTCTCAGGAGGGAAAACTGGGGGAGAATGGCCTGTTCAGACTGAAGAATAGAAATCTGAGAGGGAGCCTGATGAATGCCTGTAAGTATCTGAAGGGAAGGTGTCAAGAGGATGGAGTCAGGCTGTTCTTGGTGGTGCCAAGAGGCAACAGGCAGAAATTGATGCACAGGAAGTTTCCCCTGAATGTAGGGAAGAACTTCTGTACTTCACCAGCACACAGGTGACTGTGCACAGGAACAGGCTGCCCAGAGAGGTTGTGGAGTCTCTCTCCATATTCGAGATACTCAAGAACTGTCTGGATGCAATCCTCTGCAATGCAGTCTCGATAACCCTGTTTGAGCAAGGAGGTTGGGCTAGAGGACCTCCAGTAGTCCCTTCCAGCCTTAACCCATGATTTTACCACACCCATGTTCCATTTCCAGTCAAAATCATGATTTGTATTTCAAACCCATACACATACAGTCTGTGTACAACTGACAAGTAACTTCTGGAGAACAGTAGTTTTACATTCATGTTATCACATGTTTTCCCAGAAGAACTTGAACAAAAGCATTGAAACACACTTACATTCTTTGATGAACAGGTAGACCAGCGTTAATACTACAGTGTGTCCACTAAACAGGAAGTCTCCACATAGGATGTGTGATCCAGTTATGGATAGACCACCACCAGAAATCAGTCGCAGGATTCTCTGAACCTTTGCCTGAGAATCTCCATTCAACTAGAACACCAGAAACAAAAGCACAAAGGAGAGGTTAAGATATACCACAACCTCAATAAACTTTTTGTTAAATACATGTAAAGTCAGGGAGACAGAGAGAAAAGGATATAATTATCTTCATTTACATATTCTTAAACAAGTAAGCATGCATATCACAGATGACAGATGATAAAGCTTAGTTTGATGACACTAGCATTCTGTCTATGCTTTCCCAGGCTATTTTGAAATATGCCTTGTATGAGAATGACATGCAGAATATATTGAAAAAGTAAACACTAAGAATTTGTAAAGTCAGACCCCATGACAGCAGATCACACAATGGATAAAACTCATTCCAAACAGCTACAACCTTGCATGCTACTTCTGTCACTCTTGTTCAAAGCTGAACAATGTTTCCACAGAGCAAAAACCTCAAACTGGTTTAATTTTAGATTTGGTTACAAACTCAGGGAGGACTTACTAATATTTAGAGGATGTATGGTTTTTATACATGCATTAAGATCAGCTTTTGATTTTTCACAGATACTAGGCAAACTCAGTTTCACCTGGCTGTTTAAAAATTAATTCCAGAAAAAAAAGGATTACTGAGTTTTCCATAACCATAAAAGTATTCACATGAGACCAAAAAAAAAAAAAATCCAGAGGTGCTATCAAGTTTTTTCCAGGGTTCAAGTAATTCATCCTGGTTTAATGCTAGCAAAATGCACTTTCAGTAGAGACATTTCAGTTTCCTCTTGCTTACCTCTTCTCACTCCTCAATACACAGTCTACTACACAAAGACAACCCCTCCAAGCTATTAGAACAAAACAATTATGTCTTTACAATAGTTGTATGTAAAAGTTTTCAAACAGATACTGATTCACAAGAGAAATAGTTCATCTGCTATGTGCCTAAGTTGGTTCAATCTGAAAGAGAACAGACATGATGCTGTACCACAAGACTGATGAGATCCTGCTCAAGAGGTGACAAATTTATCCCCCTAGTAAACTGGCAATACTTTTCTTTCATCACAGCCAACATAACACAGTTTGTTCCAAGGTAATTCTAAGTCTACTTCTTTTTATTAGTAACCTAAAATGGCAATAACAACTCCTTTGTGTCACCACTTAACTACAGTGCCATAAAGTTTTTAAAATATTTTTGTAAAAATATTAGCACATCCATGTTTCTATATGTATCAGCTTATTTAAGCAGTTGAACTTTGTTTTAGTCACATTTCTACACATTTTGCAGGTTGGAAGCAAAGACAAGCAGTTGATTTCAGGTATTGCAATAGCTCTTGACCAAACAGTGAGAAACGAGACAAAGCATGTAACTGTGGGTTTTTAAAGGGATACAGCAACACAACCTTGCATATAAGCCTATAAGTTACAATATTGACCTTAGGTATCCTACTACATAAGAATATTGCTGTATTATTAAGAGTGATTAGCTTGAGCCTCAGACTAGCAGTGCTGTGTCAACATAGGTACCCTCACTAAAGCATCTTAGCTGCAACAACTTGAGGCTCTTTCTGTATCACACAGCTTTTGATTTATCATTACCTGTGTTTCTGAAGACATCCACTAATAGTAATTTGTGTTTTTTAATAATACCTGAAACATTACTTTGCTTTTGCTCTAAGGAACCAGGAAAGACTCAGGCAGAGACTAAGGCAAGAATTAGGGAGCAAAGGTTCTTACCTTTGGTGCACACTGAAAATGCATCCCAGGCACAGGTAAGGTGGTAACGTACATAGTAATACAGCGGTACAGATACAAAGTTCCTATTATAAAAAAGAACCTGCGTCCCACTATTGATCTGAAAGTAAGGGAAGGGGGGGGGAAAAGATTGAATACAAAGTTTAGATGCAGAATACACATATAACAGTTGTGTAGCTCTAGCTTTATTAGACAGCTAAATCCCTAGAATGAAATAGCAGCTCTATCCCCAGCTCTTTTCTAAATCAAATACTAAAACATCCTTCTTCAGGTTTTAGTCTTGTTAGCTCTTAATAACACAGAGTTCCCACCTATTTAATGTGCCCCCAGTATAACTTATATGTGCAGTCAGGATCAGTTTTCCTCAACTCAGTAATATTCTCTTCATAGTCCCATATTATAACCACATTCTTGACCTACATATGTATAGTTTAAGGAAATGCAGACACAGGAAGAGGTTTCTAGGCTAGCTGTAGAGGACAGTGGGTTCTTCCTCATATTTGGAAGAGATTTTTTTACATCATCATTATTTCCTCTGTTTAAACATCCCTATGTCAGTAAATTTTGAAAAGCCCAATCTCAAATAAGTTCGACTAGTACAACATAGGTGTCAGAGATTCAGACTTAAACATTATTCAATAATCAGGAAACCTGTGTTTCAATATCTAGAACATTTTGTAAACAAGTCACCACCCCTTTGTCACTTTCCTGTCAGCCCTCTTCTACATTGTTAAGGATTTTAACGTAAGATTCCTTCTAACCAGAACAAACAATGAAAAATAACATTCTGAAAACAAAGCAGAAATATAGCTAACTTACTTGTATCTAAGAAACAACCACTGGCATATCCATAATCCAAGTAGTATCATTCCATTTATTTCTGATACAGAAAAAGCCCATTGCACACGATCAATGTAATCAAAAAATTTGTCAGGCAAGGGAGGGCTCAGCTCCTTTGGAGGTACTCTCTCATGGACCACAGTGATCATGACAGTTGTTAGAATCAAGTTGAAGAGAGCGTAGACAAAGGCAATGCCTGTTTTCCACCACTCCAGAGGAAATTTGTTCCTAGCCTCAGCAGGCATAGAAATCTGGATGTAATCAGGATACTTCTTTGCTGTTTTCCGTAAGCCGTTAGACAAGCCCTTTGGTTTGTTGGTGCCATTTTTGTTCTCTTCACTGACTGAGAGAGTAGGTCGTGAGTAGCCATTAGAAGTGTCATTCGTTTGACCCTCCATATGCTCTTCAAGCTTTGCTGTCTCAATGGTATTCATTTCCAAGCTGTATGGCGAAGTCAGGTTTATCAGTGACCAATTTCTGGGCTCTCTGAACTCTGTTATTCCTCAAAGTTCAATGTTCTCGTTCCTAGATGATTTCCGATTTCTGTAAAACTCTAAAATGTGTCCATTGTGCTTTCAAAGGAAATTGTGAAGACAAATCTTTCCTCTAGAGCTGAATCATCTGAAAAACAAAACAGATGGACCTTCAGAAGTAGTAATGTGACAGTGAACAAAATCTTATCCTTAGAAAAAGTATTTTAAAGTATTTAAGTTCCATCCAAGTCTACTTACATATACAGTCAAAAGGCAAAGTAAAGGTAGATGCTCACTGTGAAATAATTCAAGCCCATTCCTACCAAGTACCTTGGTAAGTTTCCTATCAGTTCAAAAACTAGAACCAGTTTAGGCTTTTTTTTTTTTTTAAAGGACAAGATCCAGAGACTTGCATGACCATGACAGCATCAGAACTAAGGTTAATCCATGTTTGCAGCAACATTGAATTTTACTGCATAGGGGTATTCCATGCAAAATATTCTGTTTTTGACAATAGCATTGCAACACTTAGTAATATGGTTTGTCCATACAGACAAGACCATCTTGTAAATTCAGGTGGCAGAACAAAGAACAGAAGGGCATCACAGATTTTGGTTTGGTAAGGCATAAAGTCATTTAGATTCATCTAGAAAAATCTAGTCAATTGATAGCTCCATTAAATTTTATTTATTTCTAAATGAGTATTTCAACCAAGTAAAAACCATGTTTATACAGCTACTGTAACATCCACTAACTAACATCTGAAAGTTCAGAGAACTGAGAAAGATACCTCTGGATTAGATTCTTAGTTATGGTACCCTATATGTAGAATAGGCCACAAATGAATTTGTGTTTGTTCTGTAGCTACTTAAAAAAAATTAAATCTTTTTAGATAATTTTTTAAAACAGGAACAAATGGCAAGACATAATTGCACAGGACCTCTTTAAGGCTACATTTATCAATTCAGTAAAATCTCATTAGATTTAAAAAAAGAAACCAAAACAGTAAATGCGTATGCTTTATAACAACATTTTCTACAGAGAGAAAAGAATGCAGTTCAGCTCTACAGAACTGACATTGCTCTAGTCAAAATAAAGACCACTCTCCCCATCTTTAGAGTTCTATAAAACCACTTACTCACCATAGCTGTGAGGTATTTTTTCTTACTCTGTTCAGCTCCTATGACAAAAGCAGTAATACCATGTAAAAAGTGTTCCCTATACCAGTAAATGGTAATTCTCTTTTTTTTTTTTTTAAGTGGTTCCTCTGAGACAAGTTCAGCATTGCTAGCTCCTCAGGTCTCTGCATGCCAACATAGGTTGCCAGTTTGCATGCTTTAAGTACAATTAAGTCATCATGATGACAGCTAGAGATGCCAGTCTCCCTAACCATAGATCCCAGAGCTCAGCTTAAGAAAAGAACCACCAGTTTAGGAAAAACCTGCCCAGTAACTGACCTCCTGATAGCAAGGACAATCTAAAACCATAACAGCCTGGAAAGTCAAGTGATTGTGTTTCGGTCCCTCCCACCTCATCCCTCCAAATAGAGAAGACATTTAATGTGGTCAGCATGCAAATACCACCGATTTCCTAGCTGCTGCTCTTACCACTGATAGAGGGAACCGGTAGAAGTTCAGAGCCCAATACATGAGATCCATACAAATAATACTAAAATAGCCAAGAACCATTGCTAAATTTACCCCTCAGCAGTGTTTCTGAAATCCACTGTCATTAGCTGATCTTTTCAAAATTCCTGATTAACAAGTCCACGAAAACTATACACACACAACACACCCAAACAACCAACCAAGAAAACAAATGGTGATTTGGGATGCTTTTTTCCCCCCCCTCTTAGCAACCATGCTGTGAGCTCTGTATGTCTAAGAAAAGGGAACGTTTAACCCAGCAGCCAGGCAATGACCCTCTGATGTTTCATCCAACTAAAAATATTCTTTTAGAGTATCTGCAAAATAAATAGCCTTATTTAAAACTGCAGTAGAACAACACGTTAGCTTTCTCAAGTTCTTAACACACTCTTCTATTCCCCCTGTCTACTAAAGTTAAGCACATGACAGAATACTTAAGCAACATTATACACATAAAAAAAATAAATCAACCTAATTGCTTACATTCTGTAATGTCTACCTAGCATTCACTAGTAAGTCAAGACTCTACTTCTCAACATGTTATGTTTAGCAGAGATCAGCAAAACTTGCTAAGTTTTATATCCTGTGCAGTTGAAACATTATTAGAATTATTGAGAGCATTACAATAAGTAGTAACCTTAGTTATTTCCATCTCTTCCCAACAAATACCCAACACCACTAGTGACATAAGTAAAAAGATTTTATTTTCAGATCTTTAATGACATCCACATAAGCCCTAAAGATCAAAAATCATCTGAAGTACAGATGAACAATAACCTAAGAACATAAAAAGCAGGGTGGCACTCATGTTTTGATAAAAACTCAATAACTTATTAAGCAGAGCAATTATAGCTACAGCTTGCAGGAAAAAATTGTGTTCCTTCCTGGTACTTTTAAATGGATTGTAAGGCATATTGATCTACCACTTCTGATGACTCATCAAGATTATTTCAAGCAGAGTGCATACTGTGGTCAAGTTTGTTTACGTGGGTAGTTCAAGGTGCTACATATCATCTGATCAGTGATCTGTAAGAACACAAGTGCTTCCCTTTATAGCACCTTTTCAACCTGTTTTTCCTATATTCTAAAAGAAATTAGCAACTCTATTGATGAAAAGACAAAACCCACTCTGCCTGAAGCTTTCAGTCCCTTGGCACCAATCTGACTGGCCAGAGAAGTGACAGATACAAGAGCCCCAACAACCTAATCATCCGCTGCTACTGGCTGTGAAAGGAACTCCCCAGAAGTATACAGGTTCTTCTGCCAAGTTCCCATCCCCAATTCACATATCCATTCACACACCAATAAGGGGTGTGTTCCTTTTAGCTTCATGTCCTCCTTATGTTACTTGAGGTAAAATATCCATTTAATTCTTTTGTCAAACCTGAAACATTGCCATATCAAAAACAGGAGATGCCCATAAAATGCCTAGTAGAAGAGATGTCCCTAGAATTTTTCAGTTACCAGGCAGCTTAGATCTGGCCATCCTGCCAACATCTAGGGTCTGAAAACCAAACCAAATTGCTCTAAAACATGGAAGAGCTACTGGGAAGCCTTAAATTCACACAAAACTGGCCAAGTAACCCAAAAGGATAAATAAAACCCTTATAAAGGATACACCCAGGTATTAGGAATAAATTTGCTTTTTGGAACCACTTCGATACCTTCTAAAAACAGATGTTACCTCATCAAGAAGCAGAGCTTCTTAACAAGCAGCTTTACAGCAGAAGCTGTAATTGCCTCAAGGAACAACATATTTCAAAAAAAAATCTCAAGAATGAAAAAGACGCTAAAAGAGCAAGGGTCCTAACTTTTTATCCTGAGCTCCTACTTACTCCCATGTAAATAGCTCCCTTAGTTTTCTGCATCCCCATTTGACTCATTCAAAAGAAAATAGTTGACAGGGGGCACAGCCTTGAGACAGGCATGAGAAAGCACGTCTACATTTGGCTCTTTATGCTGGAACTTAAGAATAACAAGGAGTTTTATTTAGCTTGTTAGTCATCAGATTTTCACATAAAGGTCATTTTCGCATAGAGTTAGCTCACAATACTGTTTTTTTCTAAACAGTATTTGGAACACTAACATCTCTCAAAATATTTTAATTTCTATAACTTATGAAGGACTGAATAGTCACAATCTGCACAGGCTTTCCAAATAAACAGTTCTTAACCTGCTGTTCCAATATTATTGGAACAAGTGTATCCAAAACAGTAAGACTGATCTATTCTGACATTAAGGAAAGCTACACTTTCATATACAAGATGCGAAAGTTACTTCTAAGCAGCACTATTTTTAGGTCTCATTCACTTTTGTTAAGGTTGGCTCCAACATTTGATACAGCTGTAATATATTCTTGTACTTGGTAACTGAAGAAAAAGGGTCTGTAAATAAAGTACAATTTGAGGTTACATGAGAGAACATTGGAGTATTTTTTATTTATATCACAGTTGTTGGGAAACAACTGTTAGCTAGCTCATATTTTCTTTAGTCAAATTTTTAGGGCTACCTGTGGGACAAGAACTAAAAAAGAAGTCAGGACACCTCTCTTACTTAGACAGCAATGAATAAAAACTTGCTTTTAGGGGTTTCTCTTTAACTTCTATTTTTGAAAGCATTCCAGGTCTCAGTTAATTTCTGTTTTATCCCTTCTTCCATGCCATATGTAGACCTCACAGCATATAGGTCACTGGGAGAAAAAGAGAAACCCAAAACAAAACAAAAACCCCACAAAACAAACAAGAAACCAATCAACCAAAACAAAAAACCCCAAACATACACCACCACCCAAACCCCTCAAAAGGCAACTGTTAAACCAGATATGAGTAAAGAATATTCAGGTATGCAGAAACAAAAGTGAGTTTAATAGGTTTCCCTATAATTTCTATTTCCCTACAGTAAAAATATTTTCAGAGCTATGTTCATCTTTGAGTTGTACAATTATTTATGCTTACAACACATAAATACCTGGACTTTATCTAAAAGTTATGAGTTTATCTGTATTCTGTATTAAGCTGCCAACACATTTTTTGCTCATGTGATGATAAAGAACTGCAAGTAAGATAAAGCTGTATTATAGAAGTATCATTCAAATGCCCTCAGAACTGAGATTATCATCATGTTATCACCTGCAATAAATGTTAACTTTTACAAAGAGCATTAACTACGTACCTTGTACAAAATTCTTCTCAGAAGCAGAAATAGAGCAGTTAACCCCTCAACAGAGGGGTTTTGCAAATCTCTCATTTAGGATTACTAATGTACCAAGAGATGTCTTTCAAGGACTAAATTGCTGCACTTGCCTAGACAGCGGAGAAAAGCTTCAAGGCTATAGTTTATCTATTTGGGCAAACCAAGCTTTACCAGTCCTATGGAATTCTGTTTCTTCATACCTCTTAATAGTAAAAAGCATATTAGCTTCTGTTTTCCTAGCAATTCAGTATTCAGGGAGTTGCAGAGCAATGCCAGGTTTCTGAAACAGGATGTCCCAAAAAGCACAAAAAATCCTCTCACAGTACCATATTCATAGTTTGGGCTGAAAGGGCCCTTAAAGATCACCTAGTACCAACCCTCCTCTCGTTCCACTAGACTGAGCGCTCAAACCCCCATCCAACCTGGCCCCAGTAACTAGCTCAGTAAACACGAAAAAGAGTTATCTTTGAGCTCTTTAGTCATTTTGAACACTGTTGAGTAAGTTTGCTTTAATTGCATGAAGGCATCTCCAAACTCTTCAACTGTTTGGTCCTCAGACTCCAAAGGATTGTCTTTGGTAACTAAGAGTCTGATGCCCTTCAAAGGTACTACACACCATGACAGGTTTAGATTTTCCTTGTGGTTATCACCTTATCTTTTAAGAACCAAGGTCACAATAGCTGTCAAATGGCAAATATTTGCTATCTTTTAGTGCTATGGTAACTCATTCTGGAAACAATCCATATGTATATAGCATAAACAAAGTCAGTTTTATTTGCAGATTAACAGTCTTTTCTAAAACAAAGGCTTTGAGAATGGTCAGTCATCTGTAGAACCAGAGGAATGAACAGAATAATTCAGGTTAGAAGAAATTTCAGGAGGTCTCTGGGCCTCTGGCCAGGATCAGCAATGACTCACATTAGGTTCCTTCCTCAGGGCTTCAATCCAGCTGTACTTTCAATGCCTACAAAGACTGAGAACCTCCCCAGACAGCCTGTTCCACTACAAGGTTGTTCTCACAGTGAAAGCTGGAGGGTTATTTTTGGTTTTTTGTGGGGGGTTTTTATTTGTTTTTATTATTAAATCTACTGGGGTTGTTTCTACTTCTTATTACAAATTACAGCCTTTGTATCTCATCTTCCCACCGCTGTGAAGAGCCTGGCCCTGAAGTTCCTGATGGCCTCCTTGTAGGTACGAAGGGACCACTGTCAGGTCCCTCTGGGCCTGCTCTTCAGGCTGAAGCAACTCAGGCTCCCCCAGCCTTCCCTCACAGGGCCTGTGCTCCAGCCTCCTGACCACCCTGACAGCCCCTGTGCTGGGCTTATTGCCAGTTTATGTTTTTCCTGGATCAAGGACCCAAAAGAAGATACAATATTCTGGATACTGATAAGTAGTACTAAGCAGAGAGGACTAATCACTTCCCCATAAATAATGGCTATGCTCCCATTAAATACAGCTCAGGGTAGCATTGGCTGCCTTCACTGTTAATGCACATTGCTAAATCTCTTTTCAACAGAACCAAAAGAAATACTGAGCTTTTTCCAACAGCCTAAAGACTCCCTTCTCCACTCAAAAATATGAGATTGAGGATAAGTCTTCTTCCTACTTAACCCATACTCTCCAAAATGAGACTGTTTCAGTTTTTCAGACCTGCACAGAAGAGCCTGCTAACCTGAAGTGATACTTAAACTCCAAATCATCTGCTTCAGAATCACTAGATCACTATCACTGCATATTTTGTAACATTGCAAAAACCACTCGGTTTCTGACCTTTTTCTGTTTGTTAGAAAAGACTACTATGAACACTGTACAAAATGTGGAAGTTACTATACTACCTCAGTCTCATCAGGCAGAATAATGCCAAAGAGTGCCACAATAAACCTCTGGATCAGGCTTTTATGTAGCATGCTTGCACCTCGCTACTAATTGCTGTAATTCTGCTATAGCTTTACAGACACTGTTGAAGAGCCAGCATCCAAAGCAAGATTCTTCTCACGGAGAGCAAGCTCTCAGTATTTGTTGAGAGCCTAGCAGCACATCTGATGCCCCCATGTCTTCTGGTTGACACAGAAGTTGCAGACACTGGCTGTGAGGTGGGGGGAACCCGACACAGAAGGCAGGAATGTTTAGACTGTTGTGTGAAATCCTCCACCTAGTTACTGAGGGTAAAGGTTGCACTTCTTAATGGAAAGTCAGACCCAGAGATTAGTCACCACTTTCAGTACAGGGTGGTGAGGAACCACAGTGACTAATGTGTGCTTTAAAGTGACTGGGCTACAGCTTATCAGCCATCAGGCAGCTAGAAGAGGAAGTTACACATTCTGTAAATTTATCAGTGATACATCCTAAAAATATTTGGGTAATTGTTAAGATGATAATGCCTGTTAATTTTTTTCCCCTATGCTACTCCCAAAAAGTAGCAGTGCCAACCAAAACTAAGGGGTTAAATTTATGAAAACATTCTAATTATTTCCTGCAGTAGAACCCCTCTTCCTAAAAGTTTATGGTGAGAGGACAGTAATTGCTTAAATATGCAGAGCATTTTACAATATTAGCAGTAATAAATATAAGCACAAGTTGCACAACCCAGAGAAAAGCTATTTTAGTTCTGAGGTATACACAGAGGCTCATACCTTATAACTCACATTTAAAGAAAGTCTGAAACAGACAGCAGCCCCTGCAAAGCACATAACATTAAAGACACAACCATTAACTGTAATCTTCATCTAGTGAGAAGAGAAAGACCCCACATGAATTCTCAGGACAGGGCATATTTAAAACTGATTCGTATCATACTATAAGCTGGTTTCACATATCCCTCAGTTCCACTGGCACATTACCAGTTGTGGCTCTACGTAGCAGCAACACTTGCCATGTTCAGAGGCTCAAGCAATGAAAACATCCCTTTCAGAAACATTAATACCTACACACACCCTTGTCTCAGGGTATCCTGATCTAGTATTGGCAAAGAGGACAAAACTTTGAAGTCTAGCACATTATAAACTGTCAAAGCAGGTCAGAAAGGAATCACTGAATAACTTCTTTCTTCCCCCTAAAAACTCAGACAGCTTTCAGCTTGCTCAACTCTGATGTAGTTGCCTGGAAAGCTTCATGAATATTAGTTAAGAGGGATGATGCAGACATATCATTTATCACTGACAGTCAACATATAGATTAATTAAAACATCATGAAACATGATCTGGTCCCTATTTCAGTCTTTCCCTCTACCTTCTTGCCACAACCACTAGTTTGCAAGCACACCACCACCAAGAAGCAACAGTGTAAGGCTTTCATATCACAGTCAGCATACCCAGTCAAACAGGGATGGGAATACACAGATCCTTCTTTCAAGCTGTTTGTTTACAGGCTGAGACACCCAAATCTACATCCAGCTCACACACAAGATAGTTCCTTCCCACTTTTTCCCCCTCCCCCAGCTTTTGTTCCCACACTTTCAGAACTAAAGTCAGGTAAATTTAATTTTAACAACAAGAAATTAAGACTACTGAGCAAATTTTGGCAACTACCATGCTCAGTCTATAGATGTTTACATTGGGGGTGAGAACAGCGGCGAAGAAACCTTTATTATATACTCTTCAAGCTTCCAGTTTGCAACAACCAAAATTATATCAAGCTTCCTGTATGTAACTGGGTTTTTCACTGAAGTTCTATGCCTCAACTTGAAGCACTACATAGTTAAAAAAAAAAAAAAATGGCATCAAAACCTAAGCTTCCAGGGCAGTCCCATGGTCTTCCTTAAACTTGTTCAAGTATTCCATTAGCTCAAAATCTTCTATTAATAGAAGAAAATACTTTCCACATTATGCTGACAAGAAAAAACATTTCCTTTTAATATTATTTAATTTGTCAGGAAAGACACTGTTTAACTTTAAATACTAAACACTTAAGTACTATGCCCTTCAACACTTTCTTCTTCATTTCTGTTTCTGCCACAGACTGACAA